>NC_135330.1:178411665-180911665 GCF_023851605.1 Tamandua tetradactyla
GTCTTTTTGTCCTCTCACAATGGACTCCAGTAAAGAGGGTTAAGACCCACCTTGAATTGCGTGGGTCACATCTTCATGGAAACAACCTAATCAAAAGATCCTGCCTACAATAGTTCTGCACCCCCAAAAAAGGATTAGAAGAGCATGATATTTCTGCCGTACATAACAATGTCAAACCAGCACACCAATCTAATGTCTTGTCCTTCATTGTAGCTACAGAGGTTATTTCCAAATAGGCTGCTATTGGTTCTGCACAGAAATGATAACCAACTTCTGTGTTTCTCATAGGACCCCATCAAATAGCAGTAGAAGAATACTCTAAGACACCATAGTGATAGATACTTACAAATTTTGGCCCTGGCATCTTCCAACCATAGTTAAGTCAAGTAATAGAAGTATGAATTCCATTTCAGAAATAGAAATTATTTGTTGGGTATTTTTGGTTTGTTTGTTTTCTTTTTAAACATTAAGTCTAACCTGTTCTTAGTGATGAGAAACTTTGGTCATGGAATCCAGTGCTTTGCTTAGGAATTCAGGAGTTGATTGCCACTGTAATCAAAGCACTCAACTCCTGAAATGTTATGATGATGACGATGATGTTTTAAAAATCTGTTATCTTTTATGATAAAGCAGAAATAGTCAAAGTTAGGTGGGCTTTTTGTATGTTTTGATTTTTTTTTTTAGATGACCTAGTATTAAATACACTATCTTCTATAGATGCCTTGGATGGTGCATGCTTTCTATTGCTTATATAGCAAGTCAACCAGTCCCACTGGCTCTCAGTTTTTCTCCTTGTGAGCAGTGCATGAAATGACCAGCTAAATTCTGGGCTAGGTTCCAACTGGTGGAACCCAATTTTTGTTGTAGGAAAGGCAAGTCTGTTCATACAGGTATGGAGACTATATCTGTACCAGGCACAAACCAACAAATTAGACTACCCTTAAGGAGTTATTTTAACCAAAAATGAAAAGTTTCTGAGTTTCAGACTTTAGTGCATATTGGCACAGAGTAAACCATCAATCATTTACTGATTATTCAAATAATGTAGAATAAATTTAGATGTAGTGAAAGCATACTTCTCTAGGAGCATAAGTATTTAAATAAAATTGAAGAATTTAATTTTAAATAAATTATATTAAATAAAATATTGAAAATAAAATTATATTTTAAAAAGTTATGAGTATGTATTTCTTGAGATTCTTTGTCATAATATTATTGAGATGAATCCTCTTGGTACAAAATATGAGAAGATTTGAAGTGAAACTTAAAGTCTATGTCATAAATAGATGAATATATATGTTGTTCTAATGTAGTTATATAAAATAAATATACTATAGATTGAAGGACATTCTTAAACCTAAAAGTAGAAAAACAAATGTGTCTGCTGAACATTTGTTAAGCATTTTTTATTTTACCATAATTTTGTATTTGTAATGAAAACAAAAAGAAAGAGTGCTACAAAATTCCATGCTACAAGTCCAGGAAGAAGTCATTGCCTTTACAGCATTTAAATTATTTTTTTTCCTTGCCTCATAGTTGCTCCTTTAATTGTTATTAATTATTTAATTATAAATATTTAATAGTAATATTAAATATCATTATTGAATTATTTTGTTAGTTATTTAAATTATTATTAATGATTTTTAAATTTTAAACAGTTACCTCTTATTATTATTATTATTATGTTTATGGAATAAATCATGTATCTACTTAATAACCTAGTTTAAATTAGGGACAATGTTAGTTTACTTGGACATCAAGTTTGCTGCTTTAGAAACAGGAATTCCTCCATTTGAAATATTCTTCTGCCCCTCATCTCTTCATTACAATCCCTAAGACCTCTTTAAAATTTCAAAACCTCAAATTGTGCTAAGAAACTAAATGGCCTCAGAGTCTCTGAAAGTGGTGGCTACAAAATCATTTTAGAGTCTATCAGATGATTAAGTACCTATAAAATATCAAAATATTATATATTGTATTTAGATTTTCAGATAGTAGTGGAAAGGCACACTAGAATGGGAAAATAGGAACTATATGAAAAAGTTCATGTTATCAGATTCAGAAAGAAAATAATAAATAAATAAATATGTAAGTAGCTATTGCCCAGAAGTTTTTTTTTCCTTTAAGAAATGAAAATGGCATCTACTTGTATGAAATTTTTAAAAATTGCATTTATATTCTTTTGTTTTATTCTCTTTTAATTTTATTCTAATATTATTAAATTACTTTCTAAATCATTAAATAAAATTCAATGGCATCACTGCTTTTTTTTAAAATTCAATAACAAAATATCTCTGAATTGCAGTTGCATATGGCATGCGCAAGTGGCTACAAGGAAGTGGTATCTCTCATCCTGGAACATAGTGGAGATGTCAATATAGTGGATAATCAGTACTGGACCCCACTCCATTTGGCAGCAAAATATGGCCAGGTGAAGTAATTTTCTGAGTTATTTTAAAAATGACTTTGTAATCCAAGTAACTTTTCTTATTTCATTTTGATTTTACTTTAAGGCATATATAAATCATTATGCAATTTAACTTTTAATGGCATTATGTTACTATATAATTTTGAATGGCTAAAGGAAAATTTTTATTTTTAGAAGAGCACATAAGATCAAGCATTCCTCATGACTACATATAGTCAAAATCTCTAAAGAAATAATCAAAAGGTATAAACATTTTACATAGAATGGACTTACTACTCTTTTTAATATTATATAATCCTTATAAGTTTACAATTTCATGAGTTTGTAATAATTCTATTTTCTACAGTTAGTAGATGTACCAAAAAAGCATATTTGCCCTATGAATTATATTCCATTTTTGTTACTGAAATATGAGCAGCAGATTTGTTTCTCTGAATTGATTTTGATTATAGCTAATATATCTCGAGTTACTATCGCACAATGAATTTCTCATTACGTACCCTTACATCATGGAGAAGAGGCAAACTAACATTTAAGTGATTTACATGGGCAAATGTCACAGATTTACAATTCATTAAAATCAATATATATTTATAAAAATATGAATGATATTTTGCATTAGAGTAAGTCTTGGTAGTAATAATATGAAAAAATACCTTACATTTACAAATATATGGAGATTTAAGCTGAACTTGATTTCCAAATAATATTCTCCACTAACAATTCCACCCTTTAAATTTGTATGTTAGATTTCCTACATACTAACTGATATGCAAAATATCCATCATAAAATTTAAGTAATGGGACTGAGTGACAGTGGCTCAGTGGCAGAATTCTTGCCTGCCAAGCCGGAGACCCGGGTTCAATTCCCGGTGCCTGCCCATGCAAAAAAAAATAATTGATCAAGTTTTTGAAAAATTAAGTAATGTAACTGTTGAAAGAATTGAAAGCATTTGCATTCCAAACATTTTAGAAAAATCATATTGCTTGAGGAAGATCTTGCAAACTAACCCAAAAGCATTTGCTTTGATAGTATTTCCTGTAGATAAAGATCAATTCATTCAATAAGTAGTTTATAAAGGCTATTAAGTACTCCCAAACTGTGCTGATAGCCAGTGAGCATCCAGGAAAGTAAATGGATCGGTTAGGTTGAATGGAGGAGGCTGCAGGTACCTGAAGCAATGGATCTCAGGGCTCCAAGGTCAGAGACCCTACTAGACTGGACACATCACCATACCATCAATCATCAGTCATCCATTTCTAGCATACTAGCATACTGTGACAACTGGGTGAGAAGTTTTGCTATTACTAAAAACTAAAGTAGACATGTAAGTAAATACTATTTATTAGAACACAACCTTATTGGTCTGTGCTGAGGAAGTGGTAATTAGTGAATTATCAAAATGTGCCCATTTTAAAAAGATATACCCATTATAGTCAGGGATTGCTGCTGTGAGTAATGATAACTTGGTAAAAAGTAGTGGAATGCTACTACACCTTGAATAAATTAAGGCTTTTATTTTACTGGACTTCTCACTTTTCTTCATTGAATTTTCAGATTTTATATTAGTGTCATTTCAAAGAGTAACAAATATATTCCCTTTAATTGTTTTCATAAGGTGATGAGCTATGGAGAAGTGGAACTGAGAGTCAATAGAATTTTTTAAGGCATGCATTTAACTAATTATTTCCTTATTTCCACTGCTAAACATTTTGGTGATAATTTTTTATCAGAACCCAGTTTGCAGGTTTTGTTTTATTTGGCTGAAGGTCAGATGATATATTTACTATGAACTGGTGTATTTCAGTTCTGTAATTTCCATTTGGTTCTTTTTCTATAACTGCTGTTTCTTTGCTGTGATTTTCCATTTTTTCATTTGTTTCAAGACAATTCGTAATTGTTTATTGAAGCATTTTTGCAATTAGTTCTTTAAAATCATTGTCAGATAAGTCCAGATTCTGTTTTGTCATGATGTTAGTGTCAGTTGCTCTCTGTTCTCATTCAGGTTGTGATTTTCCTTTTCTTGGTATGATGAGTTATTTTGATTGTACTTGAATAGTTTGGCTATTATGCTAGGAGACTCTTGTTCCTATTTTAATCTATATTAGCAGGTAGTCACTCAGCTTAGACATAGCATGTAGGTTCTGGTCTACTTTAGTGTAGTTCCAATGACAGTTTAATCTTCAGGGTCTTTGTGGCCTAATTTTGATATGCTTTTCTGGTGCCTCTGGGACTCCCACTGGTCCCTGTTGGCTGCCTGAAAATGTGGAAGAGATTCCCCCAGGCTAGAGTCCCTAGGAGAATCTCCAGGGAGACAGAGGCTTTTCAGGCTGGGAATCTATTGTGGCAGGATCCCTGTTGTGGGCAGTTGTCCATTGTTGCTCTGTGGAGACAGGAGTCTCAAGCTCAATCAAAAGGAGGACACTTGCCTTGTAACTTATTGCTGACATAGCACCCTTTCCAGTAGTACTGGGGTTATTGGATATTGTTAGAGGGACTTGAGTTTCATCCAGGGGAGGGATGAACCTATTCGGGCTTCTGTTGCTAGGTTGGAAGCTGGGAAACACAGGGTCTGGGTTGTCTTCTTCTTTGAGTGGGGACTTAAGTTGCCCTTCTGCTATGCAGGTCTTAGGTCCTAAAACAGTAAGCCTCCCTGTTTTGGTTTGTTAAAGCTGCTGGAACGCAATACACCAGAAATGGATTGGCTATTACAAAGGAGATGTATTAGGTTACAAATTTACAGTTCTGAGGTCGTGAAAAAGTCTGATTTAAGGCATCAGGATGGAGATACATTCTTTGAGGAAAAGCTGCTGGCATCTGAAATTCCTCTATCACATGGGAAGTCACATGATGATGTCTGCTCTGGTCTTTCTACCAAAGTTTCTGGGGTTCTGTTTTTTTCTTTCTCTGTTATCTTCTTTCAGGGTGTTTCTTTCTCCCTCTAAACATCACTGGGCTTTCTCAGCTTTTACTGTCTTTTTATTCTCACAAATGACTCCAGTTGAAAGGATCGAGACCTAATCTACAATTCTGTGGAAACAACCTAATCAAAAGGTCCCACCCATAGTAGGTCTGCACCCACAAGAATGGATTAGAACATGGCTTTTCTGGGGTGCATAACAGTTTCAAACCATCACGTTCCACCCTCTGGCCCCCCAAAAGGCATGTTCTTTCCATATACAAAATACATTCATTCCATCACAATATCACAAAAGCCTTAAACTAGTTCAGTAACAATACAAATACAATACGAAGTCAAAAACTTTACCAAAATCTCATCAACATCAGCTACAGGCATTGTCTGTCCTAAGGAAAAATTTTCCTGTGGCAGTGGACCTGTGAAACTCAGAACAAGTTATCTGCTTACAGTATACAAAGGGGAGGCAGTCATAGGATAAACATTTCCATTTTCATACGGAGAAGCTGGAAAGGAAACAGAAGTCCCAAATAGTTCTGAAAACCTACAGGGCAAACTTCATTAGATTTCAAAGTATGAAAGTCATCTACAAAAAAGATATTTTATCCTTGAGGACTGAGAGTGTAGCAGTTCCACCCTGTCTAAGGGCTTATGCAATGGCCCTTCTTTCTCCAAACACTGTGGTTCAACATTCCAATCATTGGGGAGACAGCCCTGTTCTCAGCCTACCCTCCTCAAACATTTGGGAGGCATCTGATTCTCTGCCATCTTCAAGGCACACATTCAACTCCTCCAGAACAGTGGAGTGGTGGCCAGGCTCTCCTCAATCAGTGGGGAATGTGATCCAGCCTTTCTGAGGCCTGAGCCTGCAGCATTCTTTCTGAATAATGGGGATGCCAAACTCCCCTCAATTACCCAAGCATCTAAGAGCCCTGAGGTTTCTTGGCTCCAGACCTTAGGTTGCATGGTTCTGCCTTCTAAGTCATTTTTTCCTTCAATCTGTTCCTTTTCTATCCCTGTTAATCCAGGCTGGCAGTGGTGCCATTCATACAGATCTTGCAAATAACTTGGTATGGCACGTGGCATACAGAGGTTCCTACCCATTAGACAATAGGACTTTCCACAAGTACTTCCTGGTTAACGCCATTTCCAACTCTGGCTTGTCCTGTATGTTTGGTTACATTCTCATGTGAGTCACTACTCTCAGCGACTGACACCACTAAAAGCTCAGAAATTTCCAAACTACCAGTTTCTGGTTTCTTTGTACCCAAGAGTTCATTTCTCAGCTTATTTCTTTCCTTTCACATTTTGCTATAGGCTCCAAAGAGAAACCAGGCTGCATTTTCCACATTTAGTTTTGAAATTTCCTCAACTAGATTCCCTAGCTTGTCACTTTCAAATTCTACCTTCCACCCTACACCAGGACTCAATTTTGTCAAATTCTCTGCCACTTTAAAATAAGGATTGTTTTTCTTTCAGTTTGCATGAACACCTTCATAATTTCTGTCTAAGGTCTCATCAGAAGTATTTTTTTAGAGTTCATATTTCTCCCAATTATCCCTTCAAAATAATATATAAAGGTTTATAAATTTCCTATCAAGCATCTCACAATTCTTCCAGAATATTTCCCCTATCCATTTATAAAGCCGTTCCAGCATTTTTGGTATTTGCAAATTGCAGCACCCCATTTTTTATACCAAAACGTGTTTTGGTTTGCTGAAGCTGCTGGAATGAATGCATTAGAACAGAAATGAATTGACTTTTACAATGGGGATTTATTAGGTCATGAAAAAGTCCTAATTAAGGCATCAAGGAGGAGATACCTTCTCTGAGGAAATGCTGCCAGCATCTAGGGCTCCTCTGTCCCTTGGGCAGGCACATGATGACAAATGCTGGTCTGTATCTCCAAAATGTCTCTAGGATTCTGTGGTACTTGCTTGTGTGCTTGTCTGTTAGCTTCTGCTAGGGTGCTTTCTTTCTCCCTCTAAATAAATCTGGGCTCTCTCAGCTTTTACTGTCTTTTATCCTCTCACAAATGACTCCAATAGAAGGGATTAAGATCCAGCTTGAATTGGGTGGGCCATATCTCCATAGAAACCTACTCCAAAGGACCTATCCACAGTAAGTCTGCACCCACAAGAATGGATCAAATAAAAACATGGCTTTTCCAAGGTACATAACAGTTTCAAACCAGCACACTCCTCCTTTTAGAGTTTTTCTTGGGTTACGTCTTATGTTGTTTCTAGGCTTTATTGTATTTAACAGAAAGGAGCATGGAGAAATGAGTCTGAGTTGCTGTATTTGCAACAACTGCTCTGCTTCTAAAAACACTTATTTTTTAAAGCCTTCTAAAACTTGATAAAGAAGAATGAGAAGAAATTAATTTATGATTATTTTCCCATGATACCTACATGTGAAAATAAGGTACAATGAATATGTATGTAACAGTTCCATGATAAAGTATCTGTTGCCATCTTTGGTCCTACATGTTGAGCATGTTTAAATAGGACCAGATTTTCCTGATTTACATTTTGAAAGAGCAATATGGATGTTTCTGTCACACTTTTTGGAAGCTATACTAATTAATAAGGCAGAAAGAATTACTGGCAATCCCACGTTTTGTCCCTCAACAATCTGATGAAACTACTAAACATTTTCCCAGAAATGTAAAGATAGATGCAAAAATATACTTACAATTTCACAGGTCCAAAATCCTCTATGAAAACAAGGCATATGCCTTTAGGGGTTCATAAGAGGATGTAAGTAAGAAAGAAACTATATTCTTCAGAAAATGGTAGTTTATACCCAGGAAAATACACTTTATTATGCTTATAAAAGGCTTTATTATGAGTGTTATAAGACAAGATCAGAGTCACATACAATTTGTGTCATGGGGAGAGGAACGCTTTATAATAAACCTGACAAAAAATTAATGAACAAATTAAACCAATAAAGCAGATTGATTAAAGGTAAAATGATAAGTAGATTTTTAAAATGTTACCTTAGCATGCATGGGTGGTTCAGTGGTAGAATGCCCGCTTTCCATGCAGAAGACCTGGGTTCGATTCCCAGACTATGCACCATAAAAAAAAAAAGTTAGTAACATTTTACAATAAATAAAAATCACTCAAGGACTAACAAATATACCAGGCCTTGGTGGTATAATAAGCGTAAGCCCGATACAATCGCCACTTCCTTCAGAAAGCTTTCCCAGAGTAACCTGTCACCAGAAAAGTCATTAGCTATATGAATCACTGATTAATGGAGCAAAACAAATGAATGGCTATCACTACTTTTACCCTAATTGCCTGTCACATTTCAAAAACATCTCAACATTTAGCTTTCCAAATCTGTGCTTTTCAAACTAAAAAAAAAAAAAAAAAGTTTGTGAACTTCCATCAGAAGTGATTCAGGAGCTGCATGTTCTTTGCAATGCAAAGTAATTAAGACTGATATCTTTACTACCCCTTCTCTAGGGTACCAGCTACATGTCCAGAACTCATCATTTATTGATATATGAATTAAGAAACACTTTTTAGTTACTTCAGTTTTTCAAAACCATGTTTGAACACAAATTTTTAAAAATGATTTCTCACTCTTTTTCTAAACATCCCTATTGTTTCTTCTGTTACTCAGAGAGCCCCGTCTCTTCTTCCCCATTCACACATCCGGTTTAGATTCAGCTCAACTAAATGATTTAGACAGCTTTGTTTTGAGGACTTCATGCATGCCTCACTGAGCTAGGATTGGCTAACCCTGAGTACCAGCAATACCATGCACTAACTGTTGAACTTCACAAAGCCTCTTAATTCCTGCCTCACGGCGCCTGTCTTAGGGGCCTCCAACCAATGAGAACGATCAGCATCAGTAAAATGTGTGTGTGAGATTATATAGCGTGGAAGACTTTTGATAGTAGTGACAGTGACTTGTGGTGAACATTGATGTGTGCATGTTCTGGTCAATGGATCTGGTTGGTAGATTTGTATAGATTGTTGACCCACAAAATGCTTTCCAGAAATGGTCATTCTCAATTTGCACATGCATTGGATTTTTAAGTTAATAGGGTGTGGTAGTTAGATTCAGTTGTCAGCTTGGCCAGGTGAAGGCACCTAGTTCTGTTGCTATGGACATGAGGCAATGGTACGCGAACCCTCATCTGTTGCTCATCACATCTACAGTCAGCTAAGAGGTGTGTCTGTTGTAATGAGTGATGTTTAATTTAATTGGCTAGTGCTTAAAAGAGAGAGCTCAACATAGCACAGCTCAAGCAGCTCAGCATACATCATCTGGCACTAGCAGCTTGGTCCAGGCCTTAAGAAAGAAATCACCCCAGGGAAAGTTGTTGGAACCCAGAGGCCTGGTGAGAAGGCCAGCAGAGATCACCCTATGCCTTCCCACGTCAGAAAGAACCTCAATGGAAAGTTAGCTGCCTTTCCTCTGAAGAACTAACAAAATAAATCCCCTTTTATTAAAAGCCAGTCCATCTCTGGTGTGTTGCATTCCAGCAGCTAGCAAACTAGAACATAGGGTCACCTTTATTCTCTGATTTTCTAAAAATGACCTGCCCTTAATTCAGTAATTTCCATATGTTTATATCTTTGATTATTAAGGCTAGTTTTTGAACATCACAGTTGTCTTTTTTCAGTTTCGCTCCATTAAACCTCATAGGATAGGCCCTCCATTAGAATGTAAGCTCCGCTAAGGCAGTCACCCGATTTGTGTCATTATCATGCTGTCCCAAGAGTGAATGAGTGGATCAAAGTGATCATGCAAAGAGCTAGAAGCAAAATTCTAGATAACAAAAAGGTGTAGAGGAGCCTTTTCTGTTAGAATATATGATATAAAGACCAAAGTATTCTTCCTTGATTCAAATTCTAAAAGAAATTAACAGATCATATTAATAGAAGATTTTGAGTAAATTACATATCTATTATATTGTCAAGAAAACATATATGACATCTGGAGTTATTTTAAAAGAGTTCTTTTAATGTCCTTTTTGAAAGTTTTATTTTAGAGATAGATTTCATTTGAATATCAATTTACATTCATGGGAGATTTATAACTCTCTCTAAAGAAATTTATTATGACTAAATGTATCTCTGTTCCCCTCCCTCCTCCAAAAAAAAAAGTTTCAGCAATGTCAACATTTTAGAGAGATTAATGGTATTTTCAGAGACATTCAAAGAAATTTCACTTTCTTATAAATATCCTCCAAATATAAATACCTTTATGAAGAAGATAGTTCATATTTTATAACAGGACTTATTATATATATTTATACCAGGAAGATGCATATCATTTTAAAACTGTCCTTTATTAATATATTAACATTTCCAGTGAGGAGAAAGATGGGACTTGTTCTTGTACATGGTTTTAAACTGGAATTGAGTAAGTTATGTGAGCAATAAGTCTTTTGGCTTTACAACTCTTTCATGTTTGTAAGTAAAATAAAATTTGATTCTGCCCTTATACACATTTAGTATTATTAAAATTTACAGCAAGGTTAGCGATAGTATAACAAAGATAAAATAGTGCACAGATACTAAAATTAATTTTAAAAAGGATTGTGTTTCATACAGCCCACATATCTTGATGTTGAAGTCATTTTGTATTCTCACCTACATTTTAACCGAAGAGCATAAGTATGAAACGTATTCAGAGTTTCTACAATTTTTTACTTTGTTTCATTTATTTCTTCTTTGCTTTAGAGGGGAGAAGTAAACAAGAACACCCTTTGGTTTTCCTGCCAACCCTTGGGTTCCCTGCTCTTCTTAATGGCTGTATCTTTAGGGAATAGTTTCATTCCCTCCTGCAGCTTCGAATATTTTCTATGTGCTGATGACTTCCAAGGCATCATTTCTATTTCCCTCTCAAGTTCAACCCATGTATACTGTCATCCAGCGGATAATCTTTATCAACAACATGTCTCAGATTCAGTTTGTGTAACAAGAAAATTACCATCCTCTTTATGTAGCTCCGATCTATTGTGCCATCTCTTTCAACATTTATTCACCTCTTGCTTCAACCAAAAAGCTGGGCATGATCTTAGTTTTTTTCTAGCACTTCCTACTTTCTCTTGTCTGATAAAACCCTGGCCCCAATCACTTCCACCTGTTAAATGGTTTTGAGCTCTTTGAGCTCGAGTCTCGATCAATCAATCTGCGCATCCTCACTGCCTCTGCCCTTCCAGGAAACCGACGTCTGCCCATCAGGTTTAACCCATCAGCGACCTAACACGTTTCTCTACCCATCCCCCAATCTGTTCTCAACAATACAGCGCCAGTAATCAAACTATGTTGGCACAAAATCACTCCCATGAAGAAACTGCTGCTGAAATAAATTACCCACTTTATGATACAGTTTATATGTTTCTGTTTGCCTCTGCTTAATTATTCCGTTTTAATTCCTCTGCTGCCTTTCTACATGTTAATGAGGTTGTCACACTTCTCTTAACTTGTTGAATATACCTCTATATGCATCCTTTGCATCTTCTTTTCTCTTCCTGCTGTCTTGAAGTGATTAATTCTTACTTTGCAAGTCTATACCAAGATGTCACTTCAACAACTATCTTTCCTATCTTCGTGAATTTGAGTGAGGGCTCCACTTACGTACTCTTTATAGCTTTCTGTATTTCCTGTATCATGGCACTTATCACACACAACTGCTGTAACTGTTTGTTCACTTGTTTGTATCACTCTCTAGTCTGTACACACTAAGAGCAGCTGCAGGGTCTGTTTTTTTATTACCAGTATCTCATGATGCCTAGTGCAGGGCCTGACACATAGTAGCAATTAGTATTTATTTAATGATTGGATGAATGTCCCAGTTTAGTAGATGCATGGCCTTCTCAAGGGATTGTTGAATAAATGTAGAATGAGTGAATGAATGAACATACCTTCTGAGACTAGCTGGCCTGAGAGAAATTAGAAAACATTTGTTTTGTGGAATAAAGGCAGGTATACCTGTTTAACAACAAATCACAGTTGAATCATAGAGTTAATGTAAACAATATATTAGACATCACTGAGTCTTAAATCTGAAATCCTTCATTTGGTTCTCAGAGTTAGCTGTATTTACTCATTACAATGTAGAATGTGTACCAGTGAGGGTAGGGTTATATAATTCTAATAGAATATACAAATTCTGAATTCCTTGGTATCTTTAACACTATAATTGAATTAATTATATTGTTATATAATTCAATTACATAACTTCTTAATTAAATTAAATTAATCTATTTTAATTCTGAACCAGGAACCGATCTTCAAACACTCACTGCTTTTTTCAGCTATTTTCATGGTTATTTAAGTGGCCATAAAGGAAACTATTTTCATAAATGTAACCAAATTGGAGTACAATTATCTAAAACAAAAAATTTTATAACTGGTAACTTGTATGAATATAGATTTCAGCTTAACTAATTTTTCTATAAACCATTTAGTGTTTCTTTTTACTTATACACACCCACATACATAATATAGATCACAAGAACCTATGATGGCTTTGCTGATTATAAAATTCCTCTAAAAATGGAGATGGAGCACTGTCAGGATACACATTCTACCTATGTGCATTTGAATTTGTGAGGTTAAAAAGAAAAAGTTCCATTGTAGAGTGCTGGCTTGCTTAATTTACTTGTGACATGTTCTCACTGATTTCTGATTGGAAACACGTTGGAAATATTGGCCTTATAAAAAGAAGGAATTCCCCAAGCAGAAGAAGTTTCCTCAATCCACACATGAATATTTATTTTTATGGGTCTGAAATAAAATCAAATTACTTTTATTGTTAAAGAGTTTTGTGTTGAAAACATTTTGTTGAAAGAATGTGCAAGTTTCTCTTTTGGATTCTGCTGTAAAGAGTGATTTGAATTTAGAAATGAAGAAACATATTAGAACCTCTGACAATTAGCATACATAGCATTTTTGCAAAGATATAAAAGCCTTTTGGTTTACTACTATTCTTTAAATTTATGAAAAACAAAAGAATCTTACCTAATTCTTGCTTTCTTTTTCCTTTTTTCCTCCCCTTCTTTCTTTTCCTCTTCCTTCCCACTCTTCCAAGTTTCCTTTTTCTCTTTATTTCTCTTTTCTTCCCCCCTCCTTCCATAATTTCAATTATAAGTTTCTAAAGCAGCAGATCTTTCAGATAGTTCATAAAACACAAGAGATGTTAGAATAGTATTATTTTTGCTCCAGAGTTCTATGATCACTTTAAAAAGAAATTCTAAAAAAATGTTTTATATACCTTTGTTATATCTTATTTCTATTAATTCTCTAACTATATTCACCCCCATTGAATGAGTGTTGAGATGTTTCCCACCAGGTAATTTTATTCTCTGAATGAGAATCACTTTCTTAGACATATTTTAAATTTCTGGGGACCACTCTTTATATTTTATCTTTCAGATTTCAATAGATTTTTTCTTTCTTTAGTAAACTCTATATGTTTAGAAAGTGAAAAGAAGCTAAATGCAAGCACTCTACTATAACGTGATTTGCCTACTACAGAAATAATTTGTATTCTACAAAGCCACACAGTATTTTTTAAAATTGTTTTTTTCTTTATTAGAGAAGTCATGGGTTTACAGAACTATCGTGCATAAATACAAGATCCCCATATACCACCCTCCCACCAACACCATACATTGGTATAGAGCATTTGTTACAATTGACAATAGCACATTTTTATAATTGTAATACCTAAAGAACATGGGGTGTTTTAGTTTGCTAGCTGCTGGAATGCAATAATACCAGAAACAGAATGGTTTTTAAAAAGGGGAATTTAATAAGTTGCTAGTGTACAGTTCTAAGGCCTGAGAAAATGTCCCAATTAAACAAGTCTATAGAAATGTCCAATCACAGCCATCCAGGGAAAGATACCTTGATTCAAGAAGGCTGATGAAATTCAGGATTTCTCTCTCAAGTCAGAAGGCACACAGCTACCATGGTCAGGGTTTCTCTCTCATCTGGAAGGGCACATGGCGAACACAGCATCGTCTGCTAACTTTCTCTCCTAGCTTTTGGTTTCATGAAGCTCCCTGGGAGGCGTTTTCCTTCTTCATCTCCAAAGGTTGCTGGCTGGTGGACTCTGCTTCATGGTGCTACAGCATTCTCTGCTCAATCCAAGTATCCTATTCTCTAAAATGTTTCCTCTTTTGTAGGACTTTAGAAACTTATCAAGACCTACCCAAATGGGTGGAGACAGGTCATCACCTAATCCAGTTTACCAACTACTCTTGACTAAATCACATCATCCCGGGAGATGATCTGATTACAGTTTCAAATGTACAGTATTGAATAGGGAGTGGGATTTTGGTTAAAACATGGCTCTTCTAGGGGACATATATCCTTTCAAACCAGCACACGTGGTTTAACTTAGGATACCATGATTGTGTAATTTAGTTCCACAGATATTTTTTAAATCTTTATTCTGTTACCAAATATACAATCTAACTTCTCACATTTTAATTATATTCAAATATATAGTTCAGTGTTGCTATCACAATCAAAACTTTGGTAGGAACACTGTATGTACATTTAAAGCCTTAATTTCCTATTCCCACTTTGGGTATTTGTGTGACACCTGAGGCTCAGAGTTAGAGCTCTGAAGCTATGAAAGTCAACATTATGCTACAACAACTGTTAAAAAAGTTGAAAAAGTGATCAGACTTTGACCAAAAATATGAATTGAAGCTGATCTGGATAGGACCCAGGTAAATTAGAATACAGGGTGAAGGTTCATATGGTCCTTATTTGTAAACTTCAACCTCTGTGTGAGACCAAAGGAAGAGATGTTTATTTGATACAAAATTTATATTTTGGTAGTGCATTATCTAATTTAGCTGGTATGGCCAATTTATTTGAACACCATAACTACATGGATTCTTGAATAGAGTGGGAGATTTTGGTGGTTTGTACAGGGTAGTTTGATGCCCCAATACATCCCAGAGGAATTTGGACACAGAATAAAAAAATATTTGCAAAGTCCCCTTGGGAGACTGGGGAGAAAGGAAGCAATATTAAACTTCCCCATCTGGGGAATTCCTGATATTCTCTCAACCAGTGAGGGCAACCAATTCAATAGGCTGAGCCCTCAATCTTGGGATTTGCCCCTATGAAACTTATTCCCGCAAAGGAGAAACTAAGCCTGCTGATAATTATGCCTGATTCACCCCCAGAGAACCTCTTTTGTTGCTCAGATGTGATCTCTCTCTCTAAGCCAAGTCAGCAGGTAAACTTACTGTCCTCCCCCCAATGTGGAACATGACTCCCAAGGGTGTAAATCTCCCTGAAAACATGGAACAAAACTCCCAGGTTTTTTTTTTTTTTTCTTTTTTTTTCTAGTTCTTCCAGTTTTGAGGTTAGGTGTCTGATTTGAAGTCATCTTTTTTTTCATGTAAACATTTAGAGCTCTAAATTTCACTTTCAGCACTGCATTTACTGCATCTCATAAGATTTGGCATATTATATTTTCATTTTCCTTCACTTCAAGATATTTCCTGATTTCACTTGTGTTTTCCTCTTTAACCCAATGGTTGTCCAGCTATATTTGTTTAATGACTACCCATTTGTGAGTTTTGCACTGCTCCCTCTGTTATTGATCTTGCTTCATTCCCTTGTCACAGGAGTATATACATTATGTGATTTCATTAATTTTTTTTTTTTTTTTGCAACATCTGCTGTATCCTGGAGAATGATCCCTTTGTCCTTGAGAAGAAAATGTATTCTGTTTTTGTTGGGTGAAGTGTTCTGTATATGTGTGTTATGTCTAGCTGCTTTAGAGTATCATTCAAGTCTTGTGCTTTCTTTTTTACCTTCTCACTAGAAGTTCTATCCATTATTGTGAGTGGCATATTAAAGTCTCCTACTATTGATGTAGAACTGACAATTTCTGTATTCAAAGCTGTCAGTATTTGCTTCATATATTTTTGGATTCTGCTGTTAGGCGCATACATATTTTTAATTGCTGCTTCTTCCTTTTGAATTGTTCCCTTTATCAGTATATAATGCTTATCTTTCTCCCTTGTAACTGTTTTTTACTTGAAGTTTATTTTATATGATATTAGTTTAGCTACCCCAGCTCTGTTTTGGTTATTAATTGCATGGTATAATTTTTCCATCTTTTCACCCTCTACCCACTTGTATCTTTGAATTTAAGGTTTAGCTCTTGCAGACAGCAGAAAGTTGGGTCATGCTTGTTTATCCATTTTGCCAATTTCTGACAGTGTATACTTAGATCATGCCTTTTTATCCATTTTGCTAATGTCAGCTTTTTGCCTAGAGAGTTTAATCATTTACATTTAAGGTCATTACTGATAATACAGGATTTTCTTCTGCCATTTTACTGTTTAGCCTTTGTAAGTCTTACACATTTTTGTCCCTAAATTCCATTAATGCCTATATTTATATTTATGTGTTTTTTTTCACATTGTACCATATTGAGTGCCTTCTCATTTCTATCTTATTTTCATTTATTTTCCTTGTGATTACCGTGGGGTTGAAATTTAACGTCCTTAATTTATAACAATCATATTTGGTTTGATACTATCTTAACTTCAATAGCATGTTCATATATTTACATGTGCCCCTCTGTCTTTCCACCATTGTTTTATAATTGTTGCCACTTAAATCTTTGTACATTATGCATCCAAAAACATAGACTTATTATTATTTTTTATCATTTTCATTTTAACTCCTGTAGGAAGTAAGAAGTGGAGTTATATACCAAATAATGCACTACAATAGTTTTGGATTTATGCTTACCCAAAGGTTACTTTTATTGAAGGTCTTTATTTCTGTGTGTCACTCTGAACTGCTGTCTAGTGTCCTTCCTTTAAGTCTGAAGAACTCCATTTAGTATTGCTGGTAGGCAGATCTAGTGGTGTAGAACTCGCACAGCTTCTGCTTATCTGAGCATGTCTTAATCTCTTCCTCATTTTTGAGAGAAAGTCTTGGCCAATTTAAATGTTTGACTGGTGGTTGTTTTCTTTCAACACTTTAAGTATTTCAACCCACTGCCCTTTTTCCTCTATGGTTTCTGATGAGATCTCAGCACTCAATCTAATTGTGACTACCTAGTACATAACATGTTGCTTTCCTCTTGCAGCTTTGAGAATTCTCTACCTGTGTTTTGCATTTGACAGTGTGATTAATAGGTGACTGAGTATTTTTTCCTCTTGTTTATCCCATTCGCTCTTTTCTGTGCATTTTCACATATTTGCTAATTTGGGGAAATTCTCTGTCATTATTTCTTTGAAGATTCCTTCTGCTCTTTTCTCTCTTTCCTTTCCTTCTGGGACTCTCATACTGTGTATCTTGGTGCATTTGATGGTATCCCAGATGTGTCTTAGGCTAATTTTGCTTTAAAGAATTATTTTTTTTTCTTTCTGCTCCTCAGTCTGACTCATTTCTAGTATCTTGTCTTCGAGTTCACTGATTCTTTCTTCTTCCAGCTCTACTCTGCTCTTGAAAGCCTCATGGACGTTTTTCATTTTAGTTATTGAAATCTTCAACTCCACTAGTTGTATTTGGTTATTTTAAAAATTTCTCTCTCTTTACTAAGACTCTCATGTTGCACATTGATTATTTTCATACTCTTTAGTTTTTTCTCTGTATTTGCTTTCATCTCCTTGAACATTTTTAAGATCCCTTTTTTTAAAGGTTTTATTTGGTATGTGCACATTCTCATCATCTTTGTTGGTGTTTATGATGGGCCATCATTTCCTGTTTTTTGTTTGTTTGTTTTGTACTCTTGTTGCACACTGTACATTTTAATATTTTAAAATGTTAGTTCTGGGATTTGTTCCCTAAGATGTCTGTTTCTTTATTTTATATCTAGCTGATGTTAAGACAGATTTTCTTTAGCTTCGGCTCCTATCAGAACGGTCTACCTAAAGTGAATGCAGTCTTTTCTGGGCTTATTGAATGTCCATCTTCAGTTGCATATTGAATGTGCAGTGAGCCGAGTTTTCCCTGTTTTTCTGAGCCTCTGCTTTACCCTTGGCTTTTGCTTGTTAGTTGTTTTGAAGTTCCCCTTTATTTCCTGGGAGCATCTCCTTCTCCGGCATGTTCAAAGCCAGGCCTTTGCTCCAGACTGTTTACCTGGAGAGTTTCTTATATACCTTTCATTGTCTTAAGTTGCTTTTGTCTCAAAGGCAAATAGTATGAGGATGCTTGCTTAAGAGTATTTTTCCAAGTCAGTCTTTCCCAGCCAAAAAGTACCAGGAACCCATTAAGGGATTGCAGACCATCTCCAAATTTCCCTGCAGAGAGGATCAAGAGAGGCATCAAGAGCTTCTCCAGTGGCTCCCCAGAGCTAAGCTCTCCTGGTCAGCCCAGAAAATGCAGCCCTTCAAGGAACTGTAACCTGCAGCCCTGAGGAAGGGCAGTATTTTTAAGCTTACACTGCTGCCGCCCCTCTGTAGGGAGTTTTGAAACAGTGGCTGTCACTGACTTTCTCTGGGGCAGGTTGAAACAATGATTGCCTTCAGAATCATTAGATACTAATTACTAATCAAAAGCCATGATCAATGATCAGCGGTTCCCACCCCTGTTCTTTAGGAAACAAACTTTTATGTCCTTTTCTTTCACCAGTGAGCTTAGTCAGGGACTGGACCACCCAGCAACCTGCTGCAAGCATGAGTGATGGGTTCTGGTAAACACCAGGGGGGAGAGAGAGCAATTTACCTTCTTTACCATAATTTATCAGCCTCTTCCTCTTGATTGTCCCTGGATGCTGCACAGTGTTCTTCTAGCCTCAAGAGTTTCAAAATGGTTGTTTCAAATAGTTCCTGTCTGTTTAAGAATTGTTCCTCTGGAAGGACTGAGTCCTAGAGCCTTCCCAAAATGCTTCCCTCCTTGTACTCATTTTGAATGGGCTTATGGGAAAGCTAGCAGTTGGGTGGAGCATTCAAAACTTAATTAACTTTATAATGAGAGCACTGACAAGAACAGTAATTGATATTTGGGGAGATAACTTGTCTTGCCTGGACAGAATACTTAGTATGACCAGTGAATGTAATAATGAATGTTGCAAATGCAAAAATCCAATAGATTGAAAAAGCCAGTACAATTCTCATCAATATTAAAATGGAAGTGAAAGACAAAGGCAGGAAAGGATAAATGAGTAAGTAAAAGTTTATATGAAGATGATATGGTTGTGTACATAAAAATTCCAAAGGAATCTCAAAAAAAAAAACCATGAAAAATTACTAGACTGTTAGTGAATTTATCAAAGTTTTTTACAATAGCGTTAAAAACACAATATATATTGGAATATAATTAACACAAATGTGCAAGTCTTTACACTGAAAACCTAAAAACAATACAGTGAGAAATTAAAGACCTAAATCAATGAATAAGTATACCATATTAATATATTTAAACTGTGAATACTATAAAGGTGTCTGTGGAAAGCAGAGCAATTGTACTCCAAAGATGACCATACCTAATCCGAAGAATCTGTGTATCTGCAACTTTACATAGCCAAAGGATTTTGTAATTTTGATTAAAAGGATCTTGAGATGGAGCGTTTGTGCTGAATTTTCCAGGTGGACTCAATCTAATCGCATATGTCTTTTCCCAGCTGAGGTGAGAGTGATATGTGACAAAAGAAGAATGCTCATAGTGATGCAAAAATCACTGATATTGAAGATGAAGGAAGGGAACTAAGAGCCCAGAAATGTGGGACACTCTAGAGGCAGGAAAGACAACAAACAGATTCTTCCTAGAGCCTCCAAAAGGGATATAACCCTTTCAATACTCTAGATTTAGTCCAGCGAGACTCACATCAGACTTTGCCTTATAGAAGTGCAAGATAATATATTTGTTGTATGAATCACCGATTTTGTGGTAATTTAAGTCAGCCATAAGAAAACTAATACAGTATCTACTTTAAGCAATTCCTAACCAAATCTTAGAAGCCTTTCTTGTAGAAATGGGAAAGTTCATTCTAAAATTTATATGAACATGCAAAATACTTATATAACCAAAATTATTTTGAAAAACAACAAGAAAATTACAAGGTTTATATGACGTGATATCAATGTATACTCTAAAGCTACAATAATCAAGATAGTTAGAAAATGTGGTAAGGAAAGACAAATACATCAATGGAAAATAAAATAGAGCCTGCAGAAACATATATAGTCAATTGATTTTCTTCAAAGACTCAAAGCAATTCAATAAGGAAAAATAGACTTTTTGCAGCACAAATAGTGCTGAAAAACAAATGGTGCTGAAACAAAATGAACATAGAGACTTTTATATACTATTTACAAGCATTCAGTTGAGCACTATAAACATAAAAGTTAAGATTATAAATCTTTTAGAGGGAAATATAATATAAATCTTCATGACCTTTGGGGTAGGCGAAGATATTTTAGGATATAAATGCATTAGCTGCCAGAGAAAAAATATAAAGTTGTTGGACTTAAACAAAAGTAAAGTAACCAAAAATCCATCTGTTCCATAAAAAGGTATTTTTAGAAAACAGGAACAAGCTAGCCATAGAAAGGTAGGAAATATTTGCAATAGGTATATCTGACATGTTCTTTATATGTAAGGTAAATAGCTCCTACAGACTGTAATGAAAAGATAAGTAATCCACTATAAGTGGGCAAGAAAATCTTGAGTAGAAAATTCACATAGGAAAATATAGAAATGGCCATTAACACACGATAAAGTGTTTGAAATCATTAGTCATTAGGGAAATGTAAGTCAAACTACACTGAGGTACAACTTCATATCCAGTGTGAGAGCTAACATTTAAAAAGAAAATGACTATATCATGTGTTGGAGAAGATATGAAGCAAAGTTGCTGGGAAGGATGTAAAATGTTAAAACCACTTTGGAAAATTGCCTGTTTATTTTTGTTAAATAAATATACACTTACTACATGACACAACAATTCTATTCCTAGGAATTTTCAAATGATAAGTGAAAATCTATGTCCACAAATTGAGTTAGCCCCAAACTAGAAACAGCCTAATTTTCAATTACCAGGAAAATGGTTTGGTACGGTCATAAACATTGAACTTTAGGTCAGCCAAGAAAAAAAAAAGACCAAAGTGCCAATACTTACAAAACATTAGAAGAATATACATTTTGTATTCTGTTTATATGAAATTCAAAAGCAGGCAAAAGGTCTGAAATGATATAAATCATAATGTTGTTTCCTTTAGGAATCTATTGGAGAGGGACAGAGGGTACATTTTGGGGGATGGTTTATCTAGATTAAAGAGGTAATTACACGTATACACATTTGTCTGAACTCTTACAACTGTACCCTTATTATTTGTGCATTTTATTGCACAAATTTATTGCTTCAATTTTTTTTTTTTAAAGTGCACAGCTGAAATTCAGGACTTTTAATTTTATGGGTTGACTTTCACTATTTTGGCTCCCCTTGCTTAGTAAAAATTGCTTATAAACCAACATTTATCAATTGAGTATGAGCTGTTTTCCCCTATGGAAAAATATTATAATATGCACCTTATGAATCAAAAAAGAAACTCAGTGCAAAAATTTAAAGGTATTTAATTTAATTGGATTGTAATGAAAACAATAAGGATAAAACTTATGAGATAGAGCAAAAGTGGTGCTTCGATGGAAATTTGCAGCCTTCAATGTTGCAAAGAAAATTATAAATATCTATATTTTTAAAAGAGACTGAAAAGCAATGGACTAAATTTTTCAAACTTAAGGAATTGGCAAAAGATTAATAAATATAAAGAAAGTAGAAACAAGGATATAAAAAAGAAGCAAAAATTATTGAATGATAAAGCAAAGATCCGATAGAAAGTATCAACAATATTAAAAAATTGTTTTGTAAGGCATAATGAGATGGATAAAGTTCTGAAGACATTAGTAAAAAGAAAGAGGAAGGGCACAGATAAATGATATTGTGCATGCAAAAGAAAACATAAAAACATACATTGTGTAGACGTTAAAAAGACAGTAAGAAAAGACAATGAGGAGATACAACCAACAGATTCATGGCAATAAATTTGAAAACTGGACTAAAATGGCATGCTCCTAGAAAAAACTTGAAAAGTGACAGAAGAATAAAAAAAATCTGAAGATCTTTTATATACTTCCCTTTTTAAAGCAATGCATTTTAATATCACAATGATCTATTCTGTAATACCAGGTATGTAACAATATTTTAATACTCCAATAATAAAATTATAAGGTAGAATTTTAACAACAGGAACTCTTTTTTGGGAATGGGAGTGTAAATTTGAGCAATCACTTTGAGAAAAATAATGGAACTGTATAATAATTGTGTCCTAGCAGTATCACTCCTAAGTACATATGTCTTGAAAAAACTTGTACATATAAACCAAGAGATGTAAGCAAGAATACTACTAGCTACATTATTTGTAAAAATAAATGACTAGAAATGGCTTCACTGTCCACTGACAGGAGGATAGATAAATTGTGATATACTGATTCAGTACAACTCTATGCAGCCATGAAAATGAATGAGTCTTGATTGAACCCATCGACTCTGATGGCTCTGGAAATATGTAATGTCAAGCCATGAAAGCAAAGCACAGAGGATCTCTACAAATGTCAAAGACAGGTGAAATTAAACAATATGTTACTTAGGGATACATTTTTATGTAAGTGCATAAATATAATAAAGAAAGCAGATTAATGATTAGCTGAAATTCAGGATAGTGGCTAACTCTGGGAAATAAGGAAAAGGATAATTTGGGGGAGGAACATGATAAAGATGCCCTAAATGATACAGTTTTTAAAGTTGGGTGCAACAAGTTTATTTCATTACTGCTCTTTCCGTAGTCCATCTATACAACATATACTCTTCGTGTGTATGATATGTTTTATAATAAATGTTTTCAATATGAACATCTCATCAAGTTGCTTCATTCTTAATAAGATGAAATTGAGTTTTGCTCATTTCCAGTGTGATTTTAGGTTCATATTATCCATAATGCTGTCATGGATGGAGAGTATGAACAACTGGATATCTGTGAATTGCTAAATTAAAATACACCCACACGTTATATTAAATAATTCCTCCCATAAAATGCCTCAAAATAAACATGAAAGGTATAAGTGAACCTTTTCAAATATAGCCTTCTCTCGATAAGTAATTTTTGTTCTATGTGCATCAATTGCTGCAAGTAACAAATCACTTTTGAAAAAAAATCTCATTTTTGTTATTTAAAAAAGGGATCTGAGAATGGAGATAATAAACATAAAGTGCAGTTGATTATATAAATATACTCTCATTCCACTACTCTGTAAGTCTCTCTCTCGAGAGCAGCAATTGTGTATTATTAACTGGTGAATCGTCATTATCTTGCATAGTATTTCCTATTGCAATTATCTTTAATTTTCAGACAAACCTGGTGAAACTTCTTTTGATGCATCAGGCAAACCCAAACCTTCTGAACTGCAATGAAGAGAAGCCATCAGGTAGGTTATGAGCATCTTGGGACCACTGAGCATTTATTGTTTCTTTCCTGCCATATTGAAGTTTTTCATCCAACATAATCGTAACTACAAAATGAGGCAGATTGTCCTCTGTAGCTATGTAAAAATCACTCCAGTTCAAGTACAATTTGTAAACTTATATGTACGGTTCCATTAAAAGAGGCTATTAAAGAGCAGTAAAGTTTATAGGGTACTGTTATACTTCATTGCATTTTGTTTTCATGCTTTAAACTTCCAAGGAGACAATTCCTTCAATGTCTTTGGTGTTAAAGTGTATTTCTACTGTTACTTAACTAGTTTCTCATACTAAATGTGCTTATTCATTATTGTATTTTTATATAATAATAGCTTTTTTCTGCACAGATCTTTTAATAAGAAATTATTAGATTATTTAGATACTGTCCTTTTCATGCTAATTTAAAACTTTGAAAATTTTACCTTAATGTTTCTTATTTTAATTAATACCTTTTTGAAAATTTCTGAACTTCTTTTTGTCACTTTTCTGTTATGTATTCATATACTTACTTTCTAAATGGATGCCACATTAAGTTTCTAGCTTTTAAAATTTAACAACAAAATTGTTAGTCAAGTTTTTCATATAAATGTATTAAAATTGAAAAATTCTAAGTAACAGAGGGAGTTATCTGGCATAAATATAAAAAGATGGGAAAATGTTTAAAGTAGCAATTGATTCATTTAATTAAACATATCTATTTATTTTTCTTGTTGCTTTACTTCTATTAGCCTAAGAGAGCTTTTTGCATGACACTTCATACTTGAATGTACTTCTAGAAGTATGATTACCTGTTAAACCTCTTGTTAAGTCAGGACAGGGAATTTGCTCTATTTCATATTTTATTTGAAATTACCCATCATTGATTAATATTTCTTTTCTGTGTTTAATCCACTGAAATAAACTGAAGAATTAAAGATATAAACTAAAAGATAGCCTAATAGTTCCAAATTGTAGGCTCATTCTAATTTCAGTGATAAATTATTTATCTTATTATTAACTATAAAAGTATGCCTAATGATAAATATTAAATAGCATGTAGAAATTTGTAGCTTTTGCTACCCTTTTTAAAAAAAAGTTTTTATCATGAAATATGAGTCATGTTCTCTGTTAAGTGTCGTCTAGCTGTAATAGTCTGCCCCATTTTTCAAGTTCCGATCCAATGGTGTGTTACCAGACAATGGAAAATATAATTGACTCTTGACCGCATGGAATCCCATCTGTCACACTTTAACCTTTTAGATCTGTTGTTGTGTGCCAAAACTGATGCCCAAGGCAATGGCCACTGACACGCCTAGAGCCCTAGTGAATGGTAAACTTCTTCTGGTCTAGATTCAGTTCTGGTCACCTCATGCATAGTGTATGATGACTCTGTCAGACAGTTTTGCCCATTGTGACATACAAAGTCTACCACTGATGTAATACATCATTTTCCATAAGAGACACTGTGCGGGACCCAGAATAGACTCTCAATAAACACTTTTGATTGAATGAAGCTATGTCTCTCACTAATAAGGGGTGAAAAGCCATAATACAGTGAGAGGTTTCTAGAAAATTCAGGATGTATCAGTGGCTAATCGATCAGCAGGGAGAAAGAACCAGATAGAACAGTGCACAGCAGAATAGTAAACTAGACACTCACATTATGACTAAGCAAATGAAAATCATCATGAGTACTATATCATATTCTCTTTATTTTGTGTTTCTTTGTTGAATTGAGATAGATGCATAACAATTACCTGGGGTCCACAAGCAGTTTGAGGTGTAGCTGGGAAAGAAACCAAACCTTCCAATGTGAGGAAACTAAGCATTTCCCTCCTTACAGCTCCATTATTTAACTCAAGGAAATTAATGATAAAAACCCTTGCATAAATATCTTTTGGGGGTAACTGATTTACCTAATTCAACCCATAAAGCCATGTAAGTCAAACATGTCACATAGGTGGTCATGTTATTTAGTCATGATGACTGAAAGGCAGTGGCTACCTCTATAGGTTCTTAAATGTTATAAATGTGAATTTTATTCAAGATCTATCAATTTTGAGTTTCAGTTGTTATTAAATAGTTAATTGATACATATCTATATTGCTATGGAAATATGTTCCTATGACAGTGTATATGTGTAATTTGTTAGGAAATGTAGGTATTAATGCTTCTGATTGAGCAAAAGATCAGGGAGAGAACCTAAACCCACTGTTTTAATAACACAGCTGAGAATATTTATGTATATATCTACATGTTTTATAGAATGCCTATTGCATGTTTTAGATTAGCCTTGTATTTGGAAAACTACAACTATTGTCATTTTCATTCATATTCACCAAGATGCAGGAAGAGTTTTAACTAAGAATAAAATGAAATTCATTCTTTCAAGCTCAGCTTTTCAGTGATTTTTCATTTTACTCATCACTATCCAGTGAATATTACTTTTATATTTTTTTGTTTCATTAATAATTACATGCGTCACTGAGGTAAAACAAGATAGTGTATTAAAACGGCAGTAATACAACATTATTCTATCCTAAATTTTTCATGTTTTTCGTTTTGCTTCACACAAGATCAATTTTAACATTTCAAATATATCAGAATTATTCAAAGTAAATAGTTTTCTGTGCTATCACTATCCACTTTTTCTGATTTTCTTGTCATTTCCTATAGATATTGCTGCATCTGAGTTTATTGAGGAAATGCTGCTGAAAGCTGAAATTGCCTGGGAAGAAAAAATGAAAGCGCCTTTATCTGATCCTACCTTAGCACAGGAGGAACCATATGAGGAGATCGCTCATGATCTTCCCACACTTTCCAGCAAGCTGTAAGTGTCTTCCTTCTAGAAGAATAAAACAAAGTCAGAGAACCTTACTGATTGAAAGTCAATTATTCTAATTTCCAAGCCTCTGTAGTTACCAGTCATTTTTTTTTTTGGCCTGGGCAGGCACTGGGAATCGAACCCGGGTCTCCAGCATGGCAGGCGAGAGCTCTGCCTGCTGAGCCACCATGGCCCCACCCTTTACCGGCCATTCTATAATCATTATTAAATCTGTCTCTCAACTGAAAGTGTTGGAAAATTTAATTTATGTATCAACATAATTACCTAAAATACTTGTGGACAATGATGAATTAGTTAGCATAATTTTAGGAAATCCCTCTGGTTTATTAAACATTACTATTTGAACTGTTAGATGAATTTCAGCTACTGTGAGTTCAGAAACAGTATTTACAACACACTCCAGGAATTTAGCTAAACTGATCTGCAAGATTTCCAGTAATTAACCTAATGCCTAAATTTGCTAAAGTAAAAAAATAAAAATATGCAATTTGTTCTCACCAAAGTGTAAAACTAGTGATTTCTTATAGTCTAAAATATTTCCTAATAAAGCAACTTTCCTGATGCTTGAAAATGTCAAATGCTGTGATGAAACAGTGCAGTTGTTCTCAGAGTCTGAAACAATCAATTTTATTTTAATGATAAATGACTAATGATATCTTACATTTCAATTAACATTAAATTTATTGGGGAAGGAATAGCCATTTGACATATAAAATGCTGATTACCCTTACAGAACATTCTTTTTCTGGCATATATTTATACACATATTTTACTTATATACAACATGCATGTATCATGTATATAACTTAGATATACATATTCAATAATTCATTTAAAAATAGTTATTCAGAACTTACTGGCATTGGTGCTTGGGGTGTATATAACAAAACAGACAACAAAAATAATGAGATGGGGATGAGGGCTAAGTATCTAAATAAAGAAAGAATATTGCAAGTAGTTCTGGGACTTAGTTTTAAAGTCCTTCAGATCATTTCAAAGGCCTTTGTAAGTACAACATCTTACTTCATAATATTAATTCAGTAAAAATCCTACAGACGCAGACAATAATATAATTAAAAATGATAGTGCCTATAAAATTAGAGCCAAGGACTTCCAATATTTGACAGAATGTTTGTTCTAGTTTGCTAGCTGCCAGAATGCAATATACCAGAAACAGAATGGCTTTTAAAAGGGGGAATTTAATGAGTTGCTAGTTTACAGTTATAAGGCTGAGAAAATGTCCCAATTAAAACACGTCTATAGAAATGTCCAGTCAAAGGCATCCAGGGACAGATACCTTGGTTCAAGAAGGCTGATGAAGTTCAGGGTTTCTCTCTCAGGTGGAAGAAGGGCACATGGCAAACACGGTCAGATTTTCTCTCTCATCTGAAAGGGCACATGGTGAACACGGCATCACCTGCTAGCTTCTTCTCCTGGCTTCCTGTTTCATGAAGCTCCCCAGGAGGCATTTTCCTTCTTCATCTCCAAAGTTCGCTGGCTTGTGGGCACTCTGATCCTCATGACTATATCGTTCTTCTCTGCTGTCTCTGAATCTTTCATTCTCCAAAATGTTTCCTCTTTTATAGGACTCCAGAAACTAATCAAGACCCACCCAAATGGGTGGAGACATGTCATCACCTAATCCAGTTTAACAACCACTCTTGATTAAATTACATCTCCAGGGAGATGATCTGATTATAGTTTCAAACATACAGTATTGAACAGTGATTATTCTGCCTTTATGAAATGGGATGTAGATTAAAACATGGCTTTTCTAGGGGACATACATCCTTTTCAAACCAGCAGTGTTATCTACAGAATTTTCCTTTTTTTCAGTATACATTAGGAAAAGTAAGAGGAACATGGACAAATTTAAATTATCAGTGTGATACAAATGTCCGTTTTAAAGCTAAGAACTATCCAGGGTGAGAATGAGCACAATGAAAATATATGAAAATCTGGAGATTTTAATAAAGCCTATCTAAAAAAATACTGTATATATTTCCATTTGGTAAATCTCTGTATAGTTTTTCAGAGGTCATGTTGTGGTTACTAGAAAGTGGTTTGGACTTATGTTCAAAATATTTCAGTTTAAATAGTAGGGAAATTCATTGCCCCATTTTTAATAATGGATAGGAAAATCAGGAAGGTAATCAGGAAAGAAATGGAAGACTTTAACAGTGCTGTAAACTAATGAGACCTAACATATCTACACACGTGTGAGCACACACACACACACACACACACACACATATAATGACGACATTCTGTCCAACAGCATTGGAGTACACATTCTTTTCAAATGCACATGGAAAGTCCTCCAGAATAGACCATATGCTAGGCTATAAATAAACCTCGATAAATTTAAAACAATTGAAAGCACAATTTTAATTGTGCTTTCTAATGACAATGGAATGAAATTGGAAATCAGCAACAAAAGGAAATCTGGGACCCAGAATAGCCCAAAAAACATCCTGAAACATGAGAAGAAAACTGGAACACTTCACACTTCCTGATTTCAAAATTTACTATGAAGCTACACTAATGAAGACACTGTTGTATCAGCATACGGATAACAATATAGATCAATGGAGTAGAATTGGGAGTCCAGAAAGAAACCCTTATATTTCTGGTCAACTTATTTTTGACAAGGGTGCCAAAACAATGCAAAGGGGATGGTCTTTCCAACAAATGGTGCTATGATAATAGGATATTCACAGGCAAAACCATGAAGTTGTACCCCTAACTTATACCATATACAAAATTTATATTAAGATATATCAAAGACCTAAATATGAGTTAGATCTATAAAATTCTTAGAAGAAAACATAGGTGTAAATCTTTATGTATTAGGGTTTTCCCAGAGAAACAGAACTGATAAAATATTATATTTATGTGTTGTACAACATATACATATTTTATATATAAATAATAGGCTTATTATAGGAATTTTCTCACACAACTGTGGGTATTGGCAAGTCCATATTCCATGGGGCAGGCCTCAAGTTGGAACCTCAAGTTGTAATCTTGACTCTCAACAATCTGAGCAATAATTAGACATTAAGGTGGAGGCCAAATAACACTGATCACTGTCCTACATTGGACGACCTATCTAAATTATGAGAGGTGAAAGAGTTTGTAAATAAACTTTATTATTAGGCAGTTTTATCTACTTTGTCTAAGGCACTTAGAGACCAGGCAGGTCTCCCAAATGAGGCGCTGCCCTTGCAAGGCTCTTGACAGGGAAGAGGAAGAAAACATGTGCTTACTGTAGGCAACTTGCTACAGTCTTCCCAGATTTAGCATCAGAGTTGTTATTCCACATCCCAGATGTAGAGAGAGGCTTGCAAATAGCACAACTTGATCTTCCTTTTCAAGAAGTAGAAGTGGTGCTTCCAGCTAACATTTTACAAGGCTATGTGATAAGTAAGTGAATTCACTGGGGAAAAATCTCGTTTCAGAACCTGTCTCTGAATCACAGCACTCAAAAGCACATTTAATTTAAAGCCACTGTAGATAATTCAAAGGCTAAAGTAGTGTATAAATGCATTGACTTTTATTTAATACTAAATATATTTCATTATTGGATTTGATTTTTTAATGGTACTATAATGTGCTTCATTTTCATATCAGACACTTTGCTAAGAACTTTAACACTATCTTATTGTCTCTTCACAGCTTTATTAAGGTTCTTTGTTTTTTTCTGAGTTTTATTCATTTAAACCAAGTGCATCTCTGAATTGTTGGCTAACCTGTATTTTAAGCATATAGCCTGTTCTTCTCTAATTTTCTCAGATTTAGAGAAGTGATGGAGATATTAAAACAAACCTAAATTAAAAAATAGGAAGAAGGACGAGAAATTGGGATAGAAGTATGAGTGAGTCTTCCCCATCCTAGGCGGGCAGTAGCTAGCATCCTGAAAAAAAGAGAGCACATCCAGTAGGATGAGAAGTACAAAATGAATATTTGAAAAGTCATTACTCAGCCTTCTGCTGAAAGGAAGGATCTTTTATGATTTCCCAGAAAGTTGGATTTTCAATATTTATTTCCTGGGTCTTTAGCAGCAGAAGTTTAGAGACACCTCAACAGGTCTATCCCATTTTTAGAAAGTTGAAGTCCTTGCTCTTTAAAGTATGAGCCATGGAATAGAAGTGTCTTCATCATGAGCTCGTTAGAAATGCAGAATCTCAGACTCTTCCCCAGAGCTGCTAAATCAGAATCTACTTTCTAATAAGATTTGGAGATTCATTTGCACGTAAAAAGTTTGCAATACTCGTTTCTAAATGACATATTCCCTCTATGTTAAATTAAATATGCTTTCTGGCAATCTGTCGTGGCATCTTGGATCAACACTGTCATGGGAACTAAGGTTCAGGAGCAAGGAAACAGTACATGAAAAAACTGGTGAAAGAAAGTCAAGGCTCAACTTTCAAATAATTCATATGACCTGACATGGCACTGTGACAGGGACTTTTGGGCATAAGGCAGTAAAGGTAAAAATTCTCGTCTTAACTAAAAACTTGCTAGAGCTATAACTTAGGAGGCTTTGAATTGGGAAGAACACATTCTTTGATTTTTTTTCTCCTCACAATGATAAAACAAGAAGCAATATTTGAGAAGGGCGAAGAACATAAATGCAGATGTATTTTGATTTTGAGAGGTGGCAGATGTATAATAAAGATGGAGGACCCTCAAGTTCAAGTCCTAGTGAAAGTGTAAAGACAAAATCTCATTCTTTGGAGGAGATATGGATGACAAGTAAATTGAGAATTAGAAAGTGTGTGGATAGAGGGTTGAGAAGAAAATTAAGGGAATTGTATCTCTATTCTTCCAGCTTTCTACTGGGTCTGTGTTTCCTCCCTATTGTTCTTTTCTTTCCTGCCCTTTATCAGATCACCTCACCATGTATTATGTCATCTTTCCTCATCAATTTGAACCCCAACCTCATATTCTAAAATGTTAAGAATTGAATAATTTGGTTTTCTGTTATCTCAGCATAGAATAAAAAATTTACTCTTGCTATCAACTTATATTTATTATTATGTGAGCATTTTATGCAATAAATCATGGTTTAGCCAGGGTAAGAACTTCACTTCTGTCATGACCCATTGTCAGATAGCAGTGCCTATACTTGGTTTAATATTTAAGGACAGAAAATTCTTATATTTGGAGGTTATCACATATTCCATGTTTTCTAAGTTTTCTTTTATCTCAATTAACATTATTAAGGTCTCTGTTTTTTGCCTGACCTTCAAGTTCATCTCAAAATGAGCAGGTTAGATTCAACTCCAAAGAAAACTGTAATAATCTGTATTGTAAAGCTGCCTTATTTAAAAACCTCAAACAACTATTTTCATACTTGGCTGCTATTTCCCACTCTATTCTTTGTTTCTTTCTGACTGGGTGCTTTCTCTCCATGTTGTCCTTTCTGTTCTTGGATATATCTTTATGCTTCATTTATTGTTATTGCTTCTAACAAAACAACTGCTGCTATGTTTGCTCTTTGGTGCCTGAACATGGGAATGCTCTCCTAGGGTTTTTAACTGCTGAGAAATTTTGATAGGTGCTAAATTGTGTTTTTAATATCCCATTTCTTGAAGTACTTGAAATGGAATCCACAGAAATTCCACATAATGCCTAAATTAAATAGTTCTCTCAAAAATAGTAGATTTTCACTTATTAATAATAAAAGTAACAACAATGACAATAATTTATTTTAGCTGTACAATTGTCAGGCATCAATTCACTTGTGTGAATAGTTTACATGGATAATTTCATTTCATCCTTAAAGAAACACCTTGAAATTCACCTTATTACCCCTGATTGTGCATACTTGTCTGATGCTCAGAATTTAAGTAGCTTAACTCATGTCACACACCTAGATCACAGTTTACCTTGTTTCAGTGAAGAGGTAATTTTTATTTATAATTCTAAAACTTTTAATTTGACTTTAAAGAGGAAACATCATCTGAGTTGCTCTCATATGGTCAGACAGCTTTAGATGTGAAATGTTATGAATTTGACTGCCTATTCCCTTCCGGTCAATTTAAGACTCAAGTATTTTAACTTGAGAAGATGGTCTGTCATCAGGAAAACATTGCTCTGCAACAGAAATGATGAGCATTAAGATTAACATAACATGCAATGCTGTTTTCTGCCAAACTGCTTTTCAGCTAGAACTGCAAGTCAAAATGGAGCAATGTGGAACCATAATTTTCTGTCTATGAAGCCAATCAACCAACCCTTTGATCTTGCTTGCTCTGAATGTGTAAACTCACTCCTGGAGTGTTCCTCATTGGGGCAGTGTGGTGTGGTGTTACGGATATAGACTCCCTAGTTATGCTGTCCCTGCTTCAGATCCTGGCCTGCCATTTACTGGTTCTCTGACTTTGGGCAATATCATCACCCCTTAGTGATACTTCCCCTTAAAAATAAAATTACAGTGATGATGATAATAATACCTAGCTTGTGGGGTTGTTTTTGATGACTGAGTCAAATTCCGCAAAGCACTTAGAGTATTATCTGACTTAATTTAAGTGTCACATAAGTGCTTGAGAATTGAATTTTTTTTAAGTATTTTTCTTTCATCTGTGAAATTTCAGCAAAATCATCTGAAAAATAAAGGCCTTCTGGCCATATACTAAGATAAAAAAAGAATTAGGTCCTAAGCTTGGTTCTTTTAAACTGAGTATAACCATTTGGAGAAAATCTTATTTTGTAAGCAGCTGGGAAGAATCTAATCTCAGTAAAGAACAGATTTGGTTGGGTGAATCCTTTGATTAGGATGCTGGGCCTCTAGGGCTTCTTAGTCATCTGGCACTTGAGATGGAGAATAGACATGGAAATAGGAGAAGAGTGGGAGGAAGCAGAACTGAGCAGCACTGAGGTTCACCAAAGGCAGAAAGAACCTGGAAGAGTGGATCCAATGGTGGCTTCAGCCAGGTGGTCATTAGTGAGAAGACCTTGTGGAGATTTTCAAGTGCACATTACGCAATGTGTCCTTCTTGACCTCAGGAAACCATGAAACACACAATCTTATTAGATTGGATTTTATGGCAGGTCTTGAAATTGCCACATTTTATGAGACAGGCTCCACTTGTGTTCATTAAAAAGACATCTTACTTGTGACTGCACACAGATTTCTTCTAAAGGTTCAGTTGCTCAATTAAAAATTAATACAATTTGCATATCTAAAGCAATTTCAGAGAATCATTTCTTTTGATCTTCATTTCAACTCCATGACTTAGGATGGATACATAGAGTATGTACATTTTATTTGTGGGAAATAGAAGCCCAGAGTTGTGGCTGATGTAAGGGAATGGCAAGTGGCAGCTGCAGTTAGCATCCAAATCTTTGTTCTCCTCCTTTGTGCTCTCTGAACGAAGTCAGGAACAGACTCAAGAATATTATCTGGGAATCTCCCTAGATTCTTGGTAAGCACAATCTTGTCAGGCAGATTTAAAATAAAAAAAAACAAATAAAACAACCAACGGATGCCTAAATACCACACATTAGGACATTCATTGTGGAAATGTCTCTCTGCAGTATAGACAAGGATACTTAAATAAGCAATACTGTAACCTGTGGTTTTACTCTAAGACTTCTAACTGCAACTGTGCTGCAGCTATTGATTTTCTTGCTCCTATTTAATACTGGCCTCTCTTGTTACTTCTCTGAGGCAGCCATTCATAGATTTACTATGGACTCTGAGTGACATTGAGCATTTTCAAAATCATCACAGCTTCATTCACCATTTTGCAGTAAAGCAGCATCAGCTGAGATAAATTGTGAATAGATTCCCAGTCTTAGAATCTGGAGAGTCATCTGGAAGCTCTTGTGCTATTGTTATAGTTATAAAGGAAGCTATGACTGACCATGAATAGTCTTTGGATTTTTTTAGCATGCTTTCCACAGGGATTTGTGCAAATAAACGTTAAGATACAAATACACAAAACATTCCTATCGTAGTCCTTGTATATAAGTATTGACCTTCATTATTACTCTTCAGTAAGTGAGTTTTCGTGGATCAGAAGCATTAATAATTTTAAGCTGGCTTAATGTACAAAAGAAATAATATATAAGTGCATTTTAAAATGGATGGTACTTATCATTACGAAAGGAAACCATAACCTATGTAGAGACTTCTCCATTAGCTCAGGGATGGGATTTGGAGTGAAATCTCATCATCTTAGGTTCATGTAAAGAAATCAATTTTAATCACACCTTACATCTTTGATGATTAATTTAAAGCATCATTCTTTGGAATTGGGCCTTAGGGTACTCATCAAGTCCATTCTTGCTTATGTTTTTGTCCAACTCATCCTTTCTTAGGTTAATACGAGAAAGACATTTCTAATTGTGGATTGTTCTCAAAGATTCTTCTTAATTAATTAGTATTGACCTGAGTTGGTAAATCGTCAGAAAATGAGACTACATTAAACAAATATAAAACTTCTATGTCAGAGAGGCAGTAATTGGCCTGAGATCTAAACCCCAAAGAAGAGGCAAGTCATACACTGGCCACTACGTGCATAAAACGTTGAGATTGAAGACATGAGGATGTCGTGGACATTTAGTCTCCACATCTTCCCTATGTACGTGATCGAACCTGAAGAGCATGCCACCATCACCATTTCACTGATTTAGAGAAATCCAATTTTTGTTCCTTGCTTCTCTTATTACAAAGGTTGGGAAATTCGTGGACCCAGTACTGATAATTTTTAGTTTAGCCCAGAAATTACACATGATGTTAAATAGAACATTTTCTAGTTACTTCTCTATCAAGGGGGTATTTTTAATTCCTCAGTATAGAGCTAAGACTGTGGGATCTCTACTCAGACACTGAAATGAAGAGTCTATCAGAGGCCAACTGAGGCATGTGGATGCCCTTCAAAGAACAGTATTTTTAACTGTATTCTGCATCTTTTAGTGACAAGGTTGAACTTGGAGAAAGAACAGGAGAAAGAGTGCTATATGCTGTGCTTATGTTTTGTTGTCTAGAGTCATTGTCTTTAGTTCTGGGCCCAAACTTGCAAATGCATCTTAACACAGAAAAGCCCTATAGCTCCTAGGGACCCTTTAGCAAACAAAAGCTCTGTGCTTACTTGCACTGATTCAGCCAAACAAGAGCACTGTTTAAACTTCCTTGCAAGGCACATTTAAACACTTCCGTTGCTATGTGTAGCAATCATGTTAGTTACTTACACGTTATCCCACCTCCCCTTTACCTTGCTAATAGAACCACAATTTTGTTCAGTATATGAAAGCTCCTTTTTAAAAATATTGAGCTGCCTAAATTCCTTTAAAGCAGAAATTGGCCATAAGATACTTTCTGGCCACTGAAATGTAAGTGGAAGTCAACTGGGTATAAGGTTGCCAGCTAAAATACAGGGCACACAGTTAAATTGAACTTAAGATAAACAGTGACTAATTTTATTAGTAAAAATATGCCTCAAGTATCATTCTTTTACTTGCTAAATCTAGCAAGCCTCATCGGGTGGGGTTTCTAGGAAAGTTAATGTTCTGTTGTCTGGAGGTGCAGAAGCTACCTTGCAACCAAAGAATAAAAGTCACATGCTAAGAATAACAGAATAGGAAGATAGAAAAAGTCAAGGTGCGTGAAGATCTCCTTGAACAGCTTACCATTCCTGGACTACATATTAATGGTCTTCTTATTATGTGAGAAAAATAAACATCCATTTCATTAAGATGGTTCATTACTTTTTGGGATTCATGAAACCTAAGGCAATACAGACACTATAAATACTGTGCCTAGCAAAGTTATAGACCTCTTCCTAATAGGAGATGAGGTAATAGCAGACTCCTCATTGTGTTGTGTTGTCCCGTGTGAATTTTCACGACTTGAATCACCCTTTAATCCATCACTGTCAGAAGAAATTTCTCCTAACTAGAGAGGCTATATTTCTTGATTTGTTCCAATCTCAGTTTACTCCTGTTTACCCATCATAATTATTAGTAAAGCCTTCTTTCAGCTGAAGAGTGTCCCAATTGGCAAGTTATATTCTACTTATATGGAATCAGGGAACTTTGGGATACAACTTCTCATGTAGTTTCATGTCCATTTAATATTTTAAAGAAAATGATTAATCAGATAGTTATTTCAGCAGTAATAATTCATATTTGTATAATGCCATTTAGATTACAAAGGGCTTTTGCATATCCTATCTCAAGTGATAGACATAAATTATTTCTTTAGTAATAAATACTGTAAGATTTTCATTCTGTTTGCTCCTCAGATATTCTGACTGCACTGCTAAGAGCTGCAGAATGTAATTGCAAAGTCTTGATAATGGTCTCAATTCATTCTCTAAAAATTTTTGTTCAGAAAGAAATTCTACAGTCCAGTAGAGCACAAAGAAGAATGCCAGACAATACAGGGACTCCATGAGACCTTGGCCTTCCCATGTTTGGTTGAGATGTAGACTCACTTGAGGAGATGGTGGATGGAGGAAAGGCATTCCTTTTCTTTGTTTGTTTTTTCCTTCCATCTCAACGCCTCTCGATAGGGAGCTCAAGCCTTTCAAGGCATTTCATTTTACCTACCAACAAAGACACACATCACTTTCTGCTTTTGTTATATCATGGAATGTGTAGATATATGTGCATGCATAGATGTGTGCCAGGGGTTGGGGAGGACTGTTCTGGTGCCTGAATAACTTAGGTAAGTTTTATTAAATTCTATCAAATTCACTTTCTAATAGTTCTAACTTATAACATTTTATAGACCCATGGTACTCAACTTAATTTAGAGATTTTTCCCCCCAAGTGAGCTGTTTTTTTTTATTTCTTTGCATATATTTGTTGGCACTTTTAAAATAAATGTCATTAAAAACAATATAATTTCCAACTCAACCATAAACATCACATTTTAAATTGTATTTCTTTTTCTGACACAAGTAATGTTTTACAAAAACTGTTCTTAAGTTGTAATTTTTTTCTTACAAAAACTCAGGTCATTTTGGGGGGACAGAGATAGCAATTAATTAAAATCCCTCCAAGAACTGTATCATTTCACATTCATCTGTGGACCATGTCTTATTTTATAGATGAAGAAAAGCTCAATAGGTTAATTGAATTCTCTGTGCTGAATAAGTTGTGTAGTTGTGTTTCTAGGACTAAAATTCAGAACTATCTATTCGGTCCATTACCTAACCATAAAAATAACTGAGTAACATGGCATTCCTTCACATTTGATTTTATTAGATATTTTCTTTGTTGGCCTAATATATCTCAATACAGCCAATTTTATTTGTTTTCAAAAATTGCTTTAGTTGTAATGGGCAATAATTGCTGCCTTTCTTATTTTCGTTTTTTATGTTCCTGTTTCCATTTTCGCAATAAAATCCCAGTAGCTACAGGCACATTTGCTCTGCATGAAATGCCTTTTATGTTTATAGAAATAAGGAAGTCTTGAATAAATCCTGTAGAAGTCAGAAATTGGTTGTCCCTAATAATTTCCAACTCATATTTTTTATTATCACAGTTAAAGCCATGTCTCCTGTATTAATCTAAACTATACTTGGATGATAGCTATTTCATTTTTACCTTTATAGATTCTGTCTTACCAAAGCCCTTTTCTTTTAGAAAATATATTATTTTACTCCTATTTTTTGTCCCTCCTTGATGAATTTCCATTAATGATTTTTTATTATAATCAAGATAATATTCGCTCATTGGAAAAAATTTTAAAGTCCAGAGAAACCAGATACAAATATGAAAAAAAATCACTCATTAGTTCACCTTTTGATAAAACTATTATTAATTTTGCAATTTTTCCTGAACTTTTTGGTTTTGGTTTTCTTATTTGAACTGAGTTCTTGTTCTGTGTACATGATTGCATTTTATTTTTAAAATAATCTTATAAGCAATTTACCATGACAGATAAACATTTATTGAATATTAAATACCAGTGTTTGGTTAAAATTTTTCCTTTTTCTAGAATAAGCATTTTAATACATATTTCCTAAATTCAACAAGTGGGGAATAAATGGAAATCTAAATGCACAGCATTTAATTTATATACTGCTACGATGAATCACCATGATTATGAAAAAATTACTTTTCATTTTAAAAACAGAATAGGAACTTAAGGCAAAATTGTTCCAGAAAAACCTGGAAAACATCATATGCTATTACACTAGGAGTATCTTTTGCGGCTCTCCTGTAGAAAACATGCTCATGACTAGTTAATATGTTTTTATTTAATCTTATTAAATTATTTAGATTGATCCTTTTTTCTTATACAAATAAGAGTGCTTATTTACTAGCTATTTACAATTATTATTAGTAATAGATTCCAGATTATGTAGCCTCTGATATAACTGAGTAAATTATTTTTAAAGATGCAAATTAAAAAAGAATATGGACCAAAAGACTCAACATATACCTTGATATCACCAGTCCACCATCTCTTTTTTGCAAAGGGGATGCTGTGACCCGGAGATTTTGAAGGTCTTAGAGAGTCATGTAATTGCCATCTTGACGTAAAATCTGACTTAGAATCAGATCACTATAATCCAGAACACATCTTTTTTTCCATCCATAGCTCTTGCAGATCCTGCTATTAATACTGCAATTAGATTTAAGATATGGAAAAAGGCATTTTAGTATTTTACTAGACCCTCTATTTCTTTCTTTTAAAATTCTTTTGTAATGGATGATTTTATTTATTTCCTAAGCTCTCTTCCTAGTCTTTACTTTGACCATTCTAACTACTGCTTTATTCATTACCTAATACTGAAAAGACTGGTTGATGCAAAACCTTTCTTTAGTTTTGATAAACTTCCCAACAAGGCGAAAAAGAACAGTGACTGATGTTTGAGGGGAGATAAGAAAAGCTATTTTATAGGTATGAGGATGGATTTTTGCTGTGAAGTGGTATGACATGACGGTTAAGAACAGACTCTCAGACTTACACATTATGGGCTCTGATCCCAACGCCGCTATTTCCCAAGTGTGCAATCAAGCAGACTCTTCTTCCCTCTGGTCCACAGTGTTCTCACCCGTGAAGTAAGGGAAGTAAAGTAAGGGTGTCTCCTGGTTTTTCCCTTCTCTTCCGGGTTGCATTGATTTCAGCCTCTTGCAACTGTGGCTTTCTCTCTCTTTCTTTCTGTATTCATTCTGCTTGTAAAGGACTGCAGATATAGGATTAAAACCCATCCTGAATGAAGCGGCTCAAACCCTCACTGAAATAGCCTCATCGAAAGGTCCTCTATATGATGGGTTTACATTCACAGGAATGGATTCGCTTTAAGAACATGATTTTTCTAGGGTACATACAGCTTCATCCACCCCACTTCCCTTCTGCTCCCATCCTTAAATAGTAACAAGCTGACCCATCAGCTTATAAGTGAGGTAAAATCCCAGGACCTTTGTAACCCCTACCAAACTCTGAAATATGTTCTACAACTAATTGTGGTGCTGTTCTCTGAAATTTATTGCTTTTTTGTATATATGTTATTTTTCACAAAAAAGAAAGAAAAAATGGCAATTGTGGTGATAAAAAAATATTTAAGCCTTCTGGCCTCCTATATTCTGAAGCAGCTAGGAGGAAAAATCTGAGAGGAACGTATGATAGCCCATGACAGACTCTGGGATGGGTCCTGTTACTACTTGTTGAAGAGTGCTTTGAGAACTATTGCTCTTTTATTTCTTTGCTTTGTATATATGTCATACTATACAATAAAACAAGTTTAAAAAAAAATCCCAGGACCTTCACAGTGCTGGACATTTATAAATATCAACAGTCAATTTTATTTTCTCCATACTACCATATGATTGTGATAATACTTTTATGTATAGCATGCCAGTCCTTTAATGTAAGACTATATCCCATTTTCCAGATGGGAAACTTGACCAAAGTGGCAGAACCAGGCATCAAATCTTGTATTTTTTCTGACTCAAAAAAAAATGTTAATTATAGCTACATATTATTGCACTGCCTTTTTAAATATATGTTCCCCTGTTCCCTCACCTTCTTGAAAATTTATTTGACTAAAACACTAGAGAACAGCATCGTCCAGAGTTCAAAGGAGGAAAACTAATTTCATCTTTCTCTAAACTTGTTTCTTAGCTATTCCATCTTTTCTCTCAGGCCTGGCCCTAATGCAGACCTTTTTATTTATGCTTTCTTAAGCTCTGTAGTAGAACAGTAAGGCAGGATAAAGAAATGGGCTGTGACACAATGAAACTTATTGACCATTGAAAAACACCCTTCAAATTATTCTCTTTTTGCCTTATCAAGATCACCATTTGAAATAATTTGCATTTCTACATTTTAACAATCAAAAATTGGAAGTTGAAATTTTAAATAGGCATTTACAATAGTGTAGAAAAATGTATAATTTGCAAGATTTTGATGATTAAAACTATAAAATACTGAAGAGAGAAATTAAAGAAGATAAAAATAAATGGAGAGATAGATTCTGTGCTGTGGATGAGAAAATTCAACATTGTTAAAGTGTCAATTTTCCCCAAATTGGTGTATCAATTAATACAATCATAATTTATATCACAACAGGCATTTTTGTAAAAATTGACAAATAAATTCTAAAATTTATGTAGAAATGCTAAGAATTTTGAATACCAAAACAATTTTTTTAATAGAAAAAATGTACTAGTCTCATATTACCCGATTTCAAGGGTTACTGTAGAGGGACATTAATCAAGAATGTTTTCATATAAGAATAGGCTTCTATATCAATGGAATACAATGGAGAGTCCTAAAATAGAGCCACACGTGAATACTCAATTGATTTTCAACGAAGATGTCCAGTTTAAAAAATAGGCAAAATGTTCTTTTCAACAAATTGTGCTGGAACCTTTGAAGAATCATATGAAAAATAATGAACATCAATTCACATGTAGCAATAAAGCCACTCAAAATAGACAGAAACCTAAATGCAAACTGTAAAGCTGTAAAAGTTCTATACTAAAATATAGGGGAAAATCTTGTTGACCTTGTGTTAGGCAAATATGCTTTTTATATCTCCTAGTTAAGACAAAGCACAAACAATAAATGAAAAAAATTGTTCTTTAAGCACACTGTTAATAAAATGAAAAATTTAAGATGCAGACTGAGCAAAAGTATTTGCAAAATGTATATCTAAGAGAAGACTTTTATCCAGAATCTACAAATTCAATTTCACACCAGTGAAAAAAAAACAATTAAAAAGATTGAAAGACCTTACTAAAGAGGAGATATCAATGCCAAATAAGCACAAGAAATGCACATTACAACCACAGTGAGATGTCACTAACACACTTACTACAATGAACTTTTTTAAAAGAAAGAAAGGTGAGTACTGACAAGAATGCTGAGCAGCTGAAGCTGAAACACATTGCCATTGGGAATGCAAAATGGTACAGCCACTTTGGAAACCACTGGAAGCATCTCCTTGGTATTTAGACAAGGAAAATGAAATATATGTCTACACAAAGACCTGCAGATAAATGTTTACAGAAGCTCCCTTCATTACTGACTAGCTGGACATAGCCAAAATGTCTGTCAACTGGTGAATGGATAAGCAAAGTATAGTACATCCTACAGTAGAATACTACTCAACAGTGTAAAAACAACATATATACAGCAAGATGAATGAATCTCAAAAGCATGATGGGTAGCTAAAGCCAGACATAAAACGCCTGATACTATATGATACTATTCATATAATGCTCTCAGAAAGGCAAAACTCAATGAAAACAGAAACATTATCAGTGGTTTTGAGGAGCAGAAGGTAAGGGGATATAATTAACTCAAAAGGGCACAGAGGGACTTTTGAGGTGACAAAAAATTCTGTAATTCAATGGTTATATTGGTTACACAGTATTCGTTACACAACTGCATATATTTGTCAAAACTTGTTGACCTGTTACCTACCTATAAAGGGCAAATTTCACTGCATATAAATTATTATTCAATAAATCCCAATTTTTAAAGCCAAAAAGTGCATTGATCTTTAATTAGAATCACACCCACTATTGTAGAATAAATGGAAGAATTATGTTTTTATATATTACTCTTGATTAAATAAACGTGTTTCTGCTTTTATATATTGTAATTGATTAAATATGTATGTTTCTGTATGATAGCATTTAGGGAAATACATTTTAAAATCTTATAATAATAAAGTGTTCAGTGGCAAATTGAACATTGTATCATGTTTTTTAAATGTATATTATAAAGGAATGTTGCTTGGCGATGAAGTCTGTACAAGAACAAAAAAACGAAGCAAGTTTATATATTTTTTTACCTCGTTAAAGCAGTATAGAAACAGTAAAATTTACTCTGTATTTAATATTGCAATCCTTAACTGCATCATTCCTTGCTAGTTCTCAAATTGTCACTTCATTACAAAGTCTATAATATGGTCCAATATTCTACAATATATATTTAAATCCTGTAGAATGATGTTTTAATGAAGTGTATATTTTTGCCTTTCTTCACTGTCTGCAATTTATTTTCACATTTAAATATCTTGCTTAGTTCAGTCACGAACTTCAACTTTAGCTTTTAAATTGCTTATTGATTTTTCTATTACAGTCCGATATACATTTGTAAATATTTTCTTTTAGAGTTGAAATGAATTTCTTTTTCTTTTAAAGGTGAAGTTAAATGAAATTTGGAGTTAATAGAAAAGTTTGCTGATTTTTCAATCAATATTTTTCCCTACAGTTTAGAAAAACATTTTCTTATCTGAATCAAATAGCCTCCTCTGACCCAGCTGTCCTGTCGTGGTAATTTTTTATTGATATGGCAGTGTTAAAAGAAGACTAATTATAGTATCGATTATTTCCTGCAGCAGTCCCCTGGTGTTACCAATTGCCAAGCAAGATAGTTTGTTGGAAAAAGACATTATGTTCAAAGATGCAGCAAAAGGTCTAAGTAAGCAACAATCTCAAGACAGCACCCCTGAAAACACCACTGTGAATGGCTCTCCTAAACCTGAGCAGGTAACTGCGCATTTACTGCATTTCAATTAATATCATTTAATATAAAGCTGTATTTTAAAATCCAACATGTTTCAAAAACAACCACTAATTCCCATTGCAAAGAAAATTAACAGATGCATCAGATTTTGGTTTACAGTCCCTATAAATAATTTGGGCATTACACTCATAATTAACAAACATAATTGGCATTGTATTTTACAAGGATTTGAATTTTTCAGTCTTAACTTATATACAAGGAATGTAAACTCAGCCAATATATAATTATTGAATATTTCCAGTTGCTTTGATAATCTTTTACTTAGTTTGTATTTTTTGCTTCCATCAAATATTTTACATAACAAATAAGAAGGCTAAGCCATTTACCCTTAAAAATAACGGGGCTGGTGCAGTGTGTGTGTGTGTTTGTATGTGTGTCTGTGTGTGTATGTGTGTCTGTTGTGTGTCCTAGTGCCCAAATTACAGGAGATCACTTTGGGGTTTGATAATGGAAGAGGGCAGGGCAGTAGAGGAAAGAAAGGGAGAGAAAAAAGAAAGGAAGGGAAGGAAGAAAGTCCTGCACATTTTAAAGCAATTTAAGAAAGTTCTATGTTTTCAGATATTAGAAAAACAACTGATGGGCAGTGTGATGGTGGCTCACTGGCAGAGCCACTGCCATGTCAGAGACCTGGGTTTGATTCCCAGAGCCTGCCCATGCCAAAAAAAAAAAGTAACTGTTGATTCTGGTGATTAAATGGATTATGAACTGAGAACTTATATAAATTAATGTATTTTCTTTTTGTATTATAGAAATGTGTTCTTTACATGGTTATTGTTTTATAAATGGTAGAGTATTTTACATCTTTTAAATATCTTCTGTTTATTTAATCTCAAATATTTTAAGGATATTATACTCAAGTTTTCTAAAGATCTTTTCAAAATTTAATTTTAATTTTATGAATTTTTTGGTATTTTAAAGTAACTAAAACAAGTAACAAAATGCCCCAAATACTTTTAAATTTTAGCAAGCAAATTAAATGTTAGGCAAAATTAATGGTGTTTTTTCTTACTTTTCTAAGAGTCCTATTAACTTCTCTTAAAACATGTTCCTAGTTCTAATTTGTAGTACAATTATGATTGGGAGAATTGAATTTGTCAAATAAATTGCCTAGGTAACTAAAGATGATTTAAAATTTAGTTTTCATTTTTATTGGCATTTTTTTGAAATATTTTATCTTAAATACATTTGTAGAAATATATGGAAACATTATGATTAATTTCACCTACTACTGCTCAAGTGTTTTTATTTTGAAATAACTTTCAAATGCAAATGTCAACATTTGAATGACCTGTAATTAATTATATTTTTGCCAATTTGTTTTTAAATTATTAATTGTGTTTGAATTTAACAATAGTACAATGTGATAATTATTTACTTAATTAAAGAATAGCAAACTACATCAATTCTTTCATCAAGATCCCAGGATTTTTCCTTCTGCAGAGTCTAAACATTTTCTGTTTAGCGAATCGATGTCTTTGGTCTGGTAATTTCTTCGAAAATGATAGGACATTATCTGCCTAAGAATGACAAATGTAATCATTTGGTCTGATGATTTAGCAAGTGTTTCTAAAACGTGAAAGATATTCTTCAAAAATGGTAGGAAATTATCCACCTAAGAATGACAAGTGTAATCATTGTGGAATGATTTCTTTGATCTTTTAATATCAGCTTTTAAAACTTGTATCCTAGATATTAAAAGTAATTATAATCATGTTCTAATTACTTTTTATTAAAGAGGAAATGTCTATTTTTCAGGGTTTGTTCTCATTTGTTATTAATCTCGTATTCACCCATATCTCACCCATATCTCCTCTGGTGCGTGTCATGCATTCATTTATTCTTGGCCATGAGGTGTGTAGATGATACTGTCCAGGGGAAGAGCAGTGCTCTCGACTGACTGAATTACACATCCACATTTCATATAGAGCTGTAAGAAATACTTTTCAAAACAGTAAATTTCTGATTAACAGTTTACAAAGAAATATGTAATGTAGATAAATAAAATTCACAGCCTTTTGCATCCAGATGTTTATAAAATGTAGAGCTCATCAAATGGTAACTGTAGAAATGTATATTCAAGCCTTGAGTTAAACTTTTTGATTCTCATAACCACCCAAATTAACAGTTGCTTTTATAATATCTGAAAACATAGAACTTTCTTAAATTACTTAAACTTGTGCACAACTTTCTTCCTTCCCTTCTTTTTGTTCTCTCCCTTTCTTTCCTCTCCTGCCCTGACCTCTCCCAGTTATCTTTCTAACCTCCTCACTTCTTAACTCTTTCCCTTTCTCCCTTCCTCTCGCTCTTCTTTCCTTTTAGAAAATATTTATTTCAATTTAATTCAAGTTTGAATTTCAGGTCAAGCCTTTATTCCATTTATTGAGGGCATAGTAACCTGAAGTAAAGAGAAAGGGCTCTGGAATTGCACAGATTAGTTGTGCTGTTTCAAAGTCTACAATCCAGGAGCTCCAGGACTCTGGGCAATTACTTAACCTCACTAAACCTCATCTGTAAAATAAGTGCATGGTCCCAACCTCATGGAGTTGTTATGAGGATGACCAGACACGAGGGCTGTAAGCTTATTTTACAATTATCAAAAACAGAGTTAAAACAAAATAACATGCATTTATTATTTTTATTGTTACTATTTGTATATCCTGACTATATATATTAGCCTTTAACCTTTACCAGATTAATTGATGTAATTCCAGTCAGTATATCTCCCAGGCTTTATTATTTTTTTTTCAATTTAAATGAAGATTTTGGAAAATAATAATATAAAATAATGCTTCCTATTGGGGTACACTTCAAGGTTTAAGAATACTTTATTTGAATTATCTTAATTCTAAAAAATACATTGTGGGCAAGATATTAATCACTTTTAATAATTGCCCAAACTTGGACTCAATAAAGTTAAGCAAATGGCCTACAATCAGTGTTTCTATTATTCCACATCCAGTGATCTCTAAGACATCATGATAACTTCCTCATTCATATTCTATGTTATCTGCTTGATAACAGCTTTTGTATTACTTTTGATATCTTTATAAAGAATATATCCCTTTAATGATGTCGCTTAAAGTTAATCATCAAAGCTTCCTTCCTGACCATTTTGCATTTATTCCTGATCATAGTAGATGCAAGGGATACTTCCCTTGATGTAGTCAAACACTGTATTTGTCACATCCCATTGCTATAAAAAGGCAGAGGAGTCTTCACATTTTTACTGTCAGCCTAATACTTTCTGTAGCCCATGTAACAGCTGTGCTGCTGTAAAAGAGAAATCCTCCAGAATACCAATGAGATGTCTGTGATAGCTCTTTCAGTCTTGTCAGAATAAAGCATACCTGCATTAGTATGCTTCTTCCTTTTTATAAATGTGCAAACAGAAAAATTTACATTGAGCTCGTTAGAATTGTGGCTGTAAGAGGAATTTTATTATCTTTGGGTAAATCTTTACTGTTGAAAAAATCTTACTCTTGAATTTTCTCCCTTTTATGATCACTTGCAAAATTAAGTATGTATGCCAACTTGCTGGTAATTTTGTCTTATTCTCACATTTTTCAAAGTCATTGCACTCATATTACTAGATTATATGACGTATGTGTGACTATGTATGTTTGTGCATATGTGTTTATTAGTTTTTGTGAATTTGAGGAAATGCTTGCAAAGATACTAGAAAGAAAAGATGTTAACATCCTTCCTTAAATTAATCATGTTCTGGCTTGGGGTGCGGTTTGTGATCTTGGAATACAGTAAATTTGTCCAGCAGTACATAAAACCTTCAATCTTGGCTAAAAGAACCCTAATAATAAATCATATATATTTACTAGAACACGTGTGAATACGGTAAATCCTCTGTCTCTTAAATCTAATCCTCTCTCGCCTCTTCAGCTCCCTTGTGGAGCCGTTAGTGAGATCTTAACTGGTTTTTCCCCCTTCCCTCCCCATGCTTCCAGAATAATAGGTTAATAATATGAAGCAGATCTTGTCATACAACTGCTTAAACCTCCCCAAGAATTTTCCACACTCTTTGGAATTAAACATCACTTTTCCATGGCCAGCAAGTCATTGCCTACACCTCTGACATCATCTGCCATTTTTCTCCCACTCTCCAGCCACAGGAGTCAACTTCCAGTGACACTTCCAGTGTCTCCCTCACACCCATTACCTTTCCCACCTTAGGGCTTTTACTATGCTCCCACCTCCCAGCCTTGGATAATCCTCTCCCACATACGAAGAGCTGCTTTTTTATATACTTCCAATTCCAACTTTAATGTAACCTCCTCAAAGAGGACTCTTAGATTATCCAAGGTAAAGTGCAATTTTTCTCTTTTCAGAGCATCCTGTTTTTGTTTTTTTTTTCCTTTATAGCACTTTTCCTCATTGTAGTTTCTCATTTATTTCCTTACTTCTCCTCCAATTGATTGTAAACACTCTGAGGTAAGAAACCACCTTTTAAATCCATTCTTTATACTAAACCAGTAGTGTAAAGTCTGGCAAAGAGTAGGCCAGCAAGAAAAAAATTGGCTGAGTATTAAATATATGTTATCAGATTTCTTCAGTATTTACTGGAATTCCCCAGGGGAAGCTAGCTGGCTGGCTGGAAATTCTGGCAGTAACCAAAGCTGAAGTTGGGTCCAAATTCCTCTTCTGACCTCTGAAATCCTCAGTTCTGGCTTTTAGGACCTCCAACTGGTTGAATAAGGAAGCTCCATATTGCTGAGGGCAATCTCCCTTTCTTTCAATCTTAAAAATTATCAACTGATTTGACATACAAATCCCATCTCCTAATGCCTTCACCTTAACAAGCACACAGTGAGTGGGCAAACGACTGGACCTCACAACTTAGCCAAGTTGACATATGAAATTAACTGGCACAAATAAGAAGAAAAGAATGACAAATTATTACATATATGTTATCAGATTTGTTATCTTCTAGAATTACTCCACTGATACTAATTATTATTATCCCAGATTCTGCTTCTGACTTATCAGCTGTGTGAGTCTAGGCAAAACATTTAGCCTCTCTGGGTCTCAACTTCTTCATCTTTTACTTAGTGGTTTTGGATTATATCAATGAATTTTAGACTTTGAAAAATAATTTGGTAACAGAATCTTCCTCAGAAAGGAAGGAATCGGCGTCCTCTTTCACTTATTTCTTTTTAAATTTGTTGAAATTTGCCTCCTTTTTCCCTCCTCCAAATGGAGACCTAAGGAAAGTTTGCAGAAGGTTTACCATTGGGATCTAATGTCCTTTCTAGACGTGTTGCTAACTATACAACAAAAGATAACATCTGTTGTCTGCCAGCTGCAGAGCAGGCACTGTGCTAAGTCTTCCACATAAATTTAACTCTTATAACCATCCTATGAGATGTGTTCCATTATGTGTCACATCTTACAATCCAGAATTTAAGAGACTTAGTTTAGTGATGTTAGGAAAGTGATGTTCAAGAATTTACAGCCAGTAAGTTGGAAAACTGGGATTCACCCGGGAGAATACAAATAACTGATATCTTAGATTGAGATGAGTTTTCCTCTTCAAGCATTCAAAATGTGGAGACCATTGGTTTCTTCATCTAAGGACAAAAACAAATGCAGTTATCACTACTTTAATTTTAATAATTCTCCCTCGGAGCTGTCTGCTCAGTATCTTGTACCTATGAAAGTCTTCAGGTGGAATAAAGTATATAGTATTAAAAAAATTGGTAACACACAATCCAAAAATTATTTTTGACATCCCAAGAAATCATAGAGGAGCTGAAACAATATGGCATCTTTTTCCTTCAGCAAGAGTACCAGTTTCTGAATGCAACTCTTGAACTTGTTGTGTAGATATATCTGAAAGTATCAAATCGTAAAATTATGCTTCTAACCCAGTTATGTGATAACTAACTTTAATAAGAAAGTGGTATGTGCTTTTTATCAGTTCCTTCTGGAAGGTATTTTGAAACACTTTTTTTCAAAGCCCCAAAGCAGGGGAAATAATACATTGATGATGTTAGGCTAAATATATGTCGGGGGATGGAAGCAGGAAGACTTGCTTGCTCTTGACACTTTGAGGTCTGAATTATTTCAAAATTTATATTTTAATAAAAAACGTGTTGTTATTACAATATTATGTTTTGCACTTACAGGAACAGTTTTCTTTCCAATTTCAGAGAACTTACTTCCTTGACTCTACTGACTGGAATACATGATAAACTCTTCTGACCTTTTGAGATTTCCTAATGAATTTGAGTTTCAATTATTCATGCGTTAGGTTTGGAAACAATCTAGGACAACAATGTACAAATTTTATGAATGCTTGGGAAAGATTACATTTTGGGAAATATTCACTCCTGTCAGAATAATTTCAAATTTAGTTTTTTAAAATGTGTGGTACTTTTTTACTCTCTAAAATTTAACTCATAAATAGTAATCCTTTAGTCCAAATTATTTAGCAATAGTATATATAATTAATAAATAAGCTTGCTGTCATTAAAAATTTACTAGGAGCATCAGTTAACTCAAAGCAACATTGATAACAATATTCTTGTTCTTTTTGCTTCTCTGTTTTGCCTGAGAAAATCAGTGCTGTCATTTTGAAATATCAAATGTATACTTTTCAGAGCATATCCTGTGTACCTAAAATTAAAGGTTCCCCGCATTTCACCTGAAGATGATAGAGTTTCATCTAAGTGAATAATACAAAATCACCTTTTTAAACATTTGAAAAATTGTCCAATTTTTAAACTTTCAGTGTATATGAATTTAGAAACAGAGCATTTTTTTCTTTAGCAGTATTAGCTTAGTCTCAAAACTACATTAATCTTAAAGGTGATGTACAGTAAAATAAAAATATGCAAGCCAAAATTTAAAATCTGGTCTCATCGCATCTGTATCCCGAAACTAAATTCCACACACATTCCTTCCTTACCATGCCAGCAATAGTAATGTGAAAATTTCCGCCTTAGCTTTGGCAATATGTAGTCATAGTACATATTTGTAGTACATAGCTGGCAGCTAGGTTTTCAGCTGCCAGCCTTGCAAAGGACTCAATATAGTGCAGAACTGTCTAAATTATAAGTGGGAAAAAGAAGAGTCAACAAGCTGAAATGATTTTGACACACTTAATGACTTTGAGTGACATACGGTTACATTTGGGGTGTGTATATATTATATATGTGAGTGTGTGTGCACACTTGGTATCAAACAGAAATTCTCATCTGAATGCAATTTCTCTGTGTGATGCTGATTTTTTTCCTTTCAAGTGACCCATTTCATCTTTTAATAACAGAGTTTCAGACTCATGTGGTCTTTAAACTTTTGACATGTAATTGAAAATGGAACATCCAACTGTGAAGAAAGTTGATTAGAAAGCAATTAGAATTGATCATACTTATTGGCTCCCCTGATCCCCCAGGTCAAACTAATGCCTCCTGCTCCGAATGATGACCTATCAACGCTCAGTGAGCTCAACGATGGCAGTCTGCTTTATGAAATTCAGAAGCGCTTTGGGAACAATCAGATATATGTGAGTGCCTTTGAAATTGCCTTTTGCAGTGTCTTTGTCTTGTTGCATCTTTTGATCACCCTTCATTGCTACAAATACTAGAAGTAACAAGCTAAGTGGTGATTTAGATCATATTGATGACTTAAAGCGGATTTCTTAGAGTTCAAGTTCCTTTTTCTGGTTCAGTTATAAGGCAGGTTAAGCAAAGATCCATTTTTCAGAGTCATTACCTAAAAGCTAATACCCTGAGGGTACATATGAGTACTCAACACTGCCAAACTTTTTGTTGTCCTGATTGCTCTGGAAGAAGACCTTGTGACAGAATAGAATCAGCAGGATCTACAAATCACTTTTAAAATGCTATTTCATCTATTTTAATTTAGCTTGTTTGATCTGGAAGAGAACGCTATTATGCATGTAGGGCTGCCTCTCGATGGGCATGAGAAGAGAAACTGGTGCTCTAAATTATCAGAAATGTCTTTGTCTATAAAGTAATTTATACACAAATCTCTGATAATGGGAATCAAAAATATGATTTAGATGACAAATTGGCATGGAGAATTGATTTTCTGTGTTTCTATCTTCTTTTATACATGTTACTTCTTTCAAAACTGGCAATAATTTAGATATCCTGTGATCAATCTCTCTCTCTTCTTGATTTTGCCATATTCAACACAGAGCAATTCAATCAGAATGTCTTCAGAGAAATCTAAGTATGCACGTCTCTGCTATTCTTCCCTAATATCATCTGTCTTTTTTTCCTTAGTCTATTGAGAAATTCACTAAGCAATTTTCATGTAAAGTGAAGTCTGAGATTTCCTTCCAAGTCATAAATTATCAGATGCTGATTAGCTTATGAAAATGCAATTGTCTGTCATTGTAAATACCCTTAAAATTAAATAATTCTATCAAGATTAATGGAATTGAGTTATTGGCATAGAGTGGTGAAACATGATTACTTAGGTCTCTGATAATTCCCTGTTTCTTTTCTGCAGTGCATTTTATTTTCATTCCATTTCCTGGAATGTTATTTTCATTCCATTTTCTTCTCTTTTATAAGCATGGGGTTGATTCTTGTTGTTGTTTTTAACTTCTTAGTTATGTTACTGATAGACCAACTTCTTGAAATTTCTTGCATCTCCATCTCCTTCAACATTTACAAGTGACTTGAACCTTCTCTATATCTCTGTGGCCACCATCCTTCTCCTAACTGTTCCTTTTCTGGCCATCTTCAACAGCCTTCTGACTTCCTAAGGAACCCTTATTTCCTTCCAACTCAGTTAGCCAGAGGACATTTTAATAAAGTACAAATGAAAGCTTGATACTCCCAAACTTAAAATTCTGCTATGTATCATTTTGCCATAGGAGGAAGAACACAATCCTTATTCTAGAGGCTAGAATTTAGACTATGAGACTCTACCCAGTAAAGCTCCAAATATTGTCACTGATGACTTAACCACTGATAGCTCAATTCTTTTGAATATTGCCATCCTTCTTGCCTCAACCACTTTCCTCAGACTGTTTTGCTTTCTCCTACATTATATTTTCCACTGTTGGGAAAATATAATTAAAAACGAAAGCTTCTCCCAACCCGGATAAACTCTCCACAAAGTAGAAGAGAAAGGAAGACAATTTTATTGTTGAAAAAGCATTAACCCAGAATGTGATGCATCACAGGCAATCTGTAAAAAGATTGCAAATGCAGAAAGAAAGCTCACCCTTTTTATGTGGCTAAGTGATACCATCTATTACATACATACTCTCAGGGTATTTTGGCGGCACATTTGCAAATTTGGTGTCAGGCATCCCTGGAAATTATGCTAATCTCACCCCAGGAAACTGGGAGATAGAAGCCATGTCTCCCCTGATTCCATTTTAAAAGGACAATGACAAAATTTAAAATTGCAGGTTTTCTGAAGTTAATACTAAGAGATGGGAGGAAGGAGGAATTCTGTTTTTTCCCTTCAACAGGGAGAATCAAGCCTCTTTTATTTTAAAACTTGTTTTCTTACTCTTGCACTACCCCCATGAAATAATTGGTTTTATAAATACCCATTCAAAATTACTTGAGATCTTTAGGTAAACCTTCCCAAACTTTTGAGGTTACCTGGACTGTCAAATTCTTAAGAGCAGTTATCACGATTTGAGCTAATAGGCCTCCTTGGTGATTTGATTAAAGGCTGGCTCTTGTGCTGGGCTACGCACTCAATGAAAGTAGGACCATGCTAACTTTGCTCACCACTAGGCCTGGGCCAATGCTTTCCCCTTTCCACGGACAGACACACCTCCTACCTGAGTACCTGAGTCATGGACCTCACGCATCTGCACTATGGACCTCTTCGTGGATAGTCTTTTCTATACTTGGCTTTTCTCTTGGTCTTGATAATTGAGATCAGAGTTCCCTTTTTTTTTGCTAAAATTCACATAAAATCTAATTGGCCATTGTGTGAGGCTTGGTTTTCCTCTTCTCCAAGCCTAAAGTATTTAAGAGCTAATTAGGCGAGGATAAAAATTGACTTCTTTTATGAGAGCATGAGCAGCTCCACTGACCTGCTGCTAGTAAAATGGAAGACAATTATTTTTTTTAAACCAACCATTCAAAGCCTCTGGAAATGGTCCTAAGGACCAACAGCAATGAAGAAAAACCTATCCAAGAATCTCGATGTAAAAAGGCATGGGTGTGATGTTTGAACCAAGACCTTCCCAGCTCACTGAGGCAGAGGCTCCACTCCAAGCTGCTGCAGCCAAGAACACAGGGCTCCTAGTCAGAGTTTTCTTTCCAGGAGAATCAGGAGTCCACTCTCTCATACTGTCCCCAGGAATTTGCTGACGCAAAATTCTAGGAAAAATGGGTTTGAGAGGTGGGGGCTCCCTTTGCCTAGTCCCCACTCAAGGTTGGGGACTCTACCCTGGGCTCTGTGCACTGGAAATATTAGGGCTGGGATAGCCCTTGTCCTGGCTCCCTAGAAAGGAGGAGGTTGAAGGTGGTGGTTCAACACTAAGGAAAGGCCCCTAGAAAATCTCAGCATGTCGCCCCCCTCCACCAAGGGCTGGACTCCTAGCACTGGACTGTCCCTCAGAGAGAAGCATGCTGTTGTCCTTACCCCCAGCTCCAGAGCCAAGGCTCAGGAGTTTTGCCTGGGAGGAGACCTGGAGTTAAATAACTCCTAATCTCCTCCCAAAGAAACTGACGTCAATTGTAACTGATCATAGAGAAATTCGAGTGTAAGATTGATCTCAGGAACAGTGGAGGTTGTGAAAGGAGATTTGGAGGAGAGAATCGGGGAATAAGAGAGCCCTCCTGTGGTCTGAACAAATATCCCTTGACCTCAGAAACTAGTTCCTTCAAAATCTTCACATTTGCTTGGATTAGTCTGTAGAGCAATTTATTCCCGGGGGGGTTGTTGAATGAAATAGAGCAATCAGCCTACAATGAATGGAGTTTGGCCACATAGTTGTGATCAGGGAAAGAGGAGGAAAGCCCTGTCACCCCTGGGTGATTGTGGGCATAACCAAAGCCTCAGAAACACTGAGGTTTAACATGGTATATGTGGCTTCACTAAAATAATCCAGTCAGTCACTAAAATAAAGAGGGAAATAATAGTAAACTCCCCTCCTGGTGGGGTGGGGATCCGGGACAAGCACCCAGAATTTCTATGACCAATTATTTGAAATCCTAATTTTCAGCAAATTTATGAGACATGGAGGAAAGTCTATGCAGAATATGACCTCCACTGCTACCACCTGGGCCCAAGACCTCATACCGTGCAACAATTATTGTGTTCTCCACTAAACTTCAAATAAGTGTGTGTGCTGCCCTTGACTTGCCCCTATTCTCAACACTGAAGCTAGCATTTTCCTTTATAATATATACTGCATCATGCCATTTCTTTGCTCAGAGTTTGTCTATGGTGTTCCGTTCCATTCAGAGTAAAACCAAAATCTTAACAAATGGCCCAGGGCCTGAGCTCTTTGTTCCCCTACCCCTTGCAATTCTGGCATGTGTTAGAACTCTCCACCTGGCTCTCTCTGTTAGAGTGTCACTGTCCTTTGACATATGTTTGCCTCTATTACAGTGTCACTGTCCCTTGCCACATGTTTGCCACAGGCCTTCAGGGGACTCTCTGGACCTCCATATGAAACCAGAGTTCTCCCACTGCCTCCAGGTCTTCACACCAATGGCAGCGCTCATGGAGGCCTTTTCGGGTCACCTCTCTTAAAACCTCAACGCACAATTCCTATCCATCTTCCTTGCTTTATTTCTCTACACACATTATCACTCTCTACTATACTGTTTATTTCACTTTTTTAAATTGTGTATTGTCTCTGCCACTGCACAGAGACATGTGTGCATGTACACTCTTGCACAGCCACTAGGATGCAAGCTCCATGAGAGAAGGTAACTTATTTTGTTCATTGTCTCATGCTTAGCTCTTAGAATATCATTTGGCACTTGGTAAGTACTCAATAAACATTGAAAGAATGATTAGGACTCTGAGACCAAATATGCACTTCTAATACAAGAGAAAGCAGCACAACTTATTTATGCATGAAAATCAACTAAGGCTAGGTTGAGCAATAACTTTCATCAGAGCCCAGGATAAAATGATTCAGCTGAATTAGTGGTTTGACCAGCATTTTCGTTTCTTCTTGCTCCAATCTGACTTATTATACGTATGATCTTTCCAAATGAATGCTAAATTGCTCTTTTGATAAGTGTATAGAATGTATTAAGTGGGTAATAAGAGATTTGAGGGGTTTCCATACAGTTGTCGCAATCGGAAGTTCCCAAACCTCCAAACAGAAAATGAATTGCAGGTGATAAAAATGCTTACTTGCCAGGCAATGCTCAGAAATGAAAGTGTTCCATTCCTTGTCAATAATAACAGAGAATAGAGTACATAATCAAATTATGGGCGAGAGATAAGCATGTAGGCAACTTTCTCTTTACAAACTTGTTAGTTGGACCCATAAACAAAAACCCATAAAATAAACAACAGAGCTCCAGTATCATCTGTTTAGCTACGATGTTTTTTAAACACACTTAATTGGCACAAAGCAAGACCGAATAATGAAAATATTGCACAACAGTTCCTAGTACACAGCTTGGTTCATTGCAGGCCCTTAATAACTCTTAATTGTTTACTTCACGTTGACCCCAATGGTTGTAACAACCTCTAGGTAACTGAGCTTTCTTTTTAAGAGCATTTCAAGAGTATAACACTGACAAACTGGTGGTGTCAAAGGTTGAATTTTCTCTCACTTCAAGGACATTTGAAATTATGTAGATAGACACAATATTACCTCCTCCTAGCCTCACTATCTAAAGCCTGTCTATGATACACTATGCTATACCTGCTATATTTTTCCATATCATTCCACTCAGCCCCAAAGATCCTTTTGAGTACTTAATATCTCCAAGTTATTGAAAAAAACTTGATGTATTAGAAAGATGAGGTAAAAGAAATCTTAGCTTTCTACAATTTTCATTATTCTCCTTTTCCTGAAGTACATTTAATAAATTCTATTTTATCAAAGAAATCTCTTCAAAATATGGCATGAAAGTACATAAAATATATGACTTTATCATTAACATTCAAAATCATGTTTTTATAAGCCTTTTTTGTTCATCACAAATAGTTTTGAAAGACTGTCTTTAAATCCTTTAATAATTATTATATAAAATATAATATTTATACTAACATAAAAATTGTATATATAAATGGAAAAAATGCAATTTAGGGGTATTTTGTTTTATTTTGAATACCATCTTTCTCAATTAGTAGATTTCTCAATACTCTCAGAATTCGCGTTCTCACTTCTTCTTTTCCCTCTGGAATTTAAGAATAATTATCAAGTACTTTACTAATAAGGTACCACTTCTTTTCTATTGTTTCATTTTAACTTCTGTTTCCTTTGCTTTGGTGTAAAATACTGCCTATTCCTTCTTTTAAGGAAATGTCATATTGAATTAAAACATATAAACAGAACAAATACACAAATCATTAGTGTCTGGCTCCATGAATTTTTATTTGGTGAGCACATGTACATGTGGAGACAGGATTTTAGAATCCCCTACCCCCCATTTTTGCCCCAGTCATTACAAAAAATTCTGACATCTGTGACCATAGTTTTGCTTTATCTTTTTTTTAACTTATATAAATGGAATCATCCAGTAGGTTCTTGTTTGTATATGTTATCTTTCATTCAATATTCTGTTTCTACATGGTTGTAGAAATTTATCTACATGGTTGCTTTAGCAGCAGTTCATTTTTCTTCCTGTATATTAAACAACAGTATTCTGATTTATTTATGCACTCCACAGTTGAGGAGGAAGCTATATGTTGGCTTCACCCTTTGGTTATTATGAATAATACAGCTGTGAACTTTCTTATGCCCTTTGGAGGGTGCCCATGTATAAGTATTTCCTTAGAGTAATTATCCAGGAAAGTAAATCCTGCATCTTGAGTTATTTTCAGCTTTAGAAGATACACCCAAATAAATTTACAAAGTGGTTGTACCAAATTATATTGCCATTAAAGGTGCAGAGATTTTTAGTTTATCTACAGCTGCACCAACACAGCAAGTGCAGCATTTTAAATTAATTTTTTTTAGTTCTAACCATTGTATCTCATTGTGGTTTTAATCTGTTTTTCTCTGATAACTAATGGTGTTGACCAATATATTCTGTTGCTCTTTTCATTATCTTCTTTTGTTGAGTGCCTGTTCAATCATTTTGCCTTTTTTTAAATTTAACAAATTGAGTTTCTTTCTTTTTCTTCTCAATGTACAGAGGTTATTCAGGATATCTGCTAATTTTTAGATAGATACTTTGCTGGTATTTTCTCCCAGTTTGTGGCTGATATTTGACTATCCTTATAGTGTCTTTTTATGAAGTAAAGTTTGTCATTTTCACAAAGTTCCTTAGAGTTAGTGCTTTTTGTATCCTGTTTAATAAATATTGGCTTCAGTCATGAAACTATTCTCCAATATTTTCTTCTTGAAGTTTGATTGTTTTAACTTTCACATATAAGGAATATGACCCATGTAAAAATGATTTCATACTGGCATAAGAGGGAGGTCAAGATTATTATTTCTTTCTCACATGAATATCCATGCTTTATTGAAAAGATCAAGCTTTTTTCTGCTACATTGCAGTGGCATCTTGTATAAATCAGGTGGCCATGGGGTATGGGTTCATTTCTATTATCTGTTTTCTGGTGTGTTGGTCTGGTTCTTAAAGCAATACGAAGCCCATCCTAATCAAGACATTGGAGTGAGAAGATTCAGAGTGCCATCCTCCCACAGAAGCTTTGAATAACCAGCAAGAACTGGCAGGAACATCTTTCTCAAAGCTCTGGAAAACATTTAAAGGCCCTCAAGAAAAAGCCTACCAAAAAGCATGGCACCCAGTCTGGCCCCTCCGCCATGCTCATTGCTTTATGTGGAGCCAGCCGGTGCTTAATTAGGCGTCCATGGTCCTACCACCACACGGAGCAGAATAACCCACTTGCACATACTGGGATCATGTATGTCCAGCTTCGTCTCTTGGATCGTGGCCTCAGGGACTGAACCAGGATTCTCATCCCCGACTCAATGTACCAGAACTGGCATTGTGTATAGAAGGCATTTCATAGAACTCTCCTACTGAACACTGAGAGAGCAGTCAAGTTGTGTCCGCCTGGGGCAAAGGACTGCTGGCTGGAAGACATATGGTATAGTGCAGTACCGAGGCAATAAGGAAATTGTTTCCTATGAAAAAGGGGATATTTGTATCTGTGTTAAAAGGGTGAATTCCCAGAGCCACGTGCATGCCCAAGACAACACCCATGTACAGAAAGGATTAGGGAGAATTTAGGCTTTGGCTACTCTAGAAAAACATGTTCTTAAACTTAATCCATCCTGTGGTTTGTAACTGGGACCTGTTTTTTGTAAAATTACTTCAGTTAAGGTGTGGCTGAGGATGGGTCTTAATCCTATTCCTGAAGTCCTTTATAAGCAGAATGGAACTCAGAGAGAGAGAAAGCTTCAGGAAGTAAGACGCTGAAATTCTGCTGAACCGAGAAGAGATCAGAGAGGGCAGGAGAGGCCTTCATAGGCAAGAGCCAGTGACCAAAGACCACTGGAGGTCAGCCCCAGAAACCACAGTCTTCTGATATCTTGGTGCCTTGATTGGAACTTTTTTCCTGGCCTCAAAACCGTGAACCATTAAATCCCCATTGTTTAAATCATCCCATTGCATGGTGTTTGCTTGAGCATCCAAGGAAACTAAAAAACCTCAAAAAGATGTTCTCTTTCTATCTTTCTTTCTTTCTTTTTTTTCTTTCCCCCCTTGTTAGCTCCTTGCATTCAAGGAAAGCTCTGTCATAACAACAATGAAAATAGCTGATATCAGCTTAAGGAAGAGATACCACGGATCTAAATTCCAGCAGTAACACATTAAAATATCAAAATGTCTAGGTTTTAACAAAAGATTAAAAAAAGAAACAAGAAGCCATGGTCCAAGCAAAGGAAAAGATTAAAGTATTAGAAACCATCGATGAGGAGGACCAGATCTGGGAAATATGAGATGAAGACTTTTTTAAAAATGGCCCTAAGTATGCTCAAAGATCTAAAGAAAAATATGGGCAAAGAACTAAAGGTGACCAAGAAAGCAATAGCTGAATATAAAGGGCAATATCAGTAGAGTGATGGAAATTAGGTAAAGGAACCCAGTAAAGCAGAAGACCTTATTGCTGGGCCCCAAAGTTCTTTCCAGGTTATGTACATCCGTCTCTCAGCTGGACTAGGCAACCCCACCAGCTGAATGAGCACTCACTTTTTTCTTTTTGGACATCACATGCACAGAATTTGCATAATAATAATCTTTGGTTCAGGATGGTTTCATGCACATCTTACTTTGCTTATTAATTTGAGAGCTGTAAAATTTAAAATAATAGAGCAAATAAATGTTCATGACTCCATCAAAAAAAACAAAATTTTCTTAAATGACATTAAGATATTCCTTGATAAATGTAGAGAATTTGTCACCACTAGACGAGCCCTATGAGAGATGCTAAAAAATATTCTGGAGGGTAAATGGAAAGGACAACAAAGAATAGATCTAAGTCACATTGAAGAAATAAATATCTCTGGTAAGTGCAACAATATGGTAAATAAGTGTAACAATATGTAAGTATAAATGCCAGTACTGTTCTTTTTTTGGTTTGTAACACCACTTTTTACTTCCTACAGTCACTAACAGGCAATGTATAAAATGCAATGATAAATCAGTGTCTTTGAATTATAATGTACTAAGCATGTAATTTGTGGCAAGAACTACATAAAGGTGGGGATAGAGGTGTATAGGAAATAGTTGTTTATGTGGTTGAAAGTTTAGTTGTTTCAAAGCAAATAATGTTGTTACAGATTTAGGATGCTAAATTTAAGCCCCATAATAACTACAAAGAAAATATTGAAGAGTATGCAAGCTCATAGTGACTGTAGGTAAAAGACAGTTGCTGGAGTAAAGGACAGAGGGAATAGGGAGTTAATTCTTAATGGATGTAAGGTTTTTGTTTGGGGAGATGGGAAAGTTTTAATAATGGAAGATGGGAAGGGTAATGCAATATTGTGAATGGGATTAATCCCACTGAATGGTATGTTTGGGGATAGTTGAGATAGGAACATTTATATGTATATAAGTTCCCACAATTAAAGGAAAAGCAGCTAAGGAGACAATGACAAATAAATGGAATGCATAATCCTGGAAAGTATGTATTAAAAGAGGAGAAAAGATTCAAAAGAATATTATTGAGACATATGAAAAATTCAAATATGGATTGAAAGTTTTTTATCAGTTTTGAATTTCTTGAACTTGATAACTGCACTTAAGGTGATTACATAAGTGAATATTCTTGGTCTTAGAAAATGTACCTGGCAATATTAACTGTTCAAGGAGCATGATGTACAAGACCTATACTCAGTTGTTCAGAAAATGGATTGATAGAGAAACATGGCAAACAAATGGATAGATTGATGGACTGATAGATGGATAGATTGGTAGGATAATGTATCAAATATAGAAAAATGTTAAGCTTGGTGGATCTTGGTTCTTTGGGGCAGATAGAGGTATGTTGGAGTTCTCTGGATGGAGTTTGTATTATTTTTGTAACTGGTAAATATGAAAGTATTTTAAATTAAATGTTAAAAAATACCAAAATAACTCAATTATGATAACTATATTATAAAGCAATACATTTAAACGAGAGATCAGTTTGTAGTTTCCTTTCTTTCTACACTACTTAGTTTTTATATCAAGATTATGCAGACTTCTTAAACTGAAATAAGAAGTGGTCCTTCTTCATTTTCTGAAATAGTAACATTTGTTTATTTCATATATCAATGTTGGAAAGAATTCACAAGTAAAACCTAAAGTTTTTGTTTGTTTGTTTGAAAAGGTTTTTACATATAGATTCAATTTCCTTTAAAGAGTAAAAACATATTAGATTTTGTATTTCTTATTGTGTAAGTTTTGGTAAGATATAGTTTTTAAGAATTATTCTCCACCTTATCTACATATTGAAACCAGTGGCTAAAAAAATTGTTTGTAATATCCTCTCTGTCTGTTTTCATGTCTGATGGACCTGCAATGATGTCATATTTGTGATAACTTATGCAATTTCTCTAGTTTTCTCAATCAGTCTTGTTTAGAATTCTGTAAATTCATTTTCTTTTTCAAAGGCTCACTTTTTGGTCTTTGTTTTTTATTTCATTGATTTCTGTTCTTATATTTATTGTTTTCTAAATAATTGGATACTTACATCATTGATTATCATACTTTCTCTTTTCCTTATATACACGTTAGGCTATAATTTTCATACGAAGTTTACCTTTAGTTTTATCTAACAAATTCTTGTTTGTACTTTTATTATCACTCAGTTCAAAATATATTCTTATTTGCTTCATGACTCCTTTTTTCACTCATGGGTTATTTGTAAATGTATTGTATAATATCTAAACATTTGGTGTTTTTCCAGGTATCCTCATTGATCTCTATTTTATTTCTTTGATCAGAGAACATATTCTGAATGATTCAAATACTTTAAATTTAATTGAAACCAGCTCATGTTCAATGTAAAATAGTGTTGGTAATGGTGTTCTATATAGCTCAATTTGTTAATTATTTATTCTAAAATTTGTCAGTTTAATCTGTGAGTTACTATTAAAAAGGTTAAAACTGTCCATCAACTTAAAACTATTAGTTTTTGCTTCATATATTTGATGCTAGATTTTAGTTGCATAGAAATGTAGATTGCTGCATCTTCCCGATTGACCTATCCTTTTATAATTGTGAATTGTGCCTTTTAATCATTGGCACTGTTTCTTATTTTAAGGATATTTTCTATGACATCAGTATTACTATACCACCTTTTTGTTTGTATTGTTTAATTTATATCTTGTCTCATCCTCCTTTCAAATGGTCTTGGCCTTTAAATATCAAGTTTTTCCCCCTTTAAATAGCACATAGTTTTTTTTTAAAAATACAATTGACGACTTCCTGGAAGATGGCGGCTTAGTAAGACGCGCAGATCTTAGTTTCTTCTCCAGGACACCTACTAGGGGAGTAGAAACGATACAGAAAGCGCCCAAAGCCACAACAGAGATAAAAAAGACAGCGTACCCCATCCTGGAACGGCTGGCTGGCTGAGAGAAGCAGCTCGGGTGAGATCGCCGAGGCGCGCGGGCCTTACCGGGCGGGGTGGCAAGCGGCCGGAGTTACTCCCTTCCCCCTTCCCGGGCCAGCTGGGAGAATTGGAGAGGTGGTCCCCTGAAACCAAGGCGACTGGCGCCCACACCACGCGCAGCCCCCGGACCAACTGAGAGAATTGGATCGGAAACCCCCAGGCCGCGGAGAACGGTGACCCCGTGACTCCCGGGGAACGTGCACTCTCTCAGGCGGGCCGCTGCTGGCGCCCTCCCGCCACGCTTGTTGCCCAGGGCCGACTAGGAAACTCGGACGGGCTCTTTCCCTGGCTGCGGTGACCAGCAACCCTCCCTGCGTTCGGACACCCTCCCTGCGTTCGGACCCTGGGCCGGCTCAAGCCGCTTCGGCTAGCGAACCCCCAGGACGGTGAGAGTTTTCCAAAGTTTAAGGTCCCACAGCACCTTTTACTGGTGGGACCCGCAGACAAACATGTGCCACGAGCGCCACCTACTGGGCAGGATAAGAAAAACAGAACCCAGAGATTTCACAGAAAAATATTACAACCTTGCTGGGCCCAACACCAAGAGAAATCTGAATAAATGCCCAGACGCCAGCAGCAGAAGATAACTGTCCACGCTCAAAAGATTGAGAATATGGCTCAGTCAAAGGAACAAACCAATACCTCAAATGAGACACAAGAGCTGAGACAACTAATGCTGAATATACGAACAGAAATGGAAAACCTCTTCAAAAATGAAATCGATAAATTGAGGGAGGACATGAAGAGGACATGGGCTGAACATAAAGAAGAAATAGAAAAACTGAAAAAACAAATCGCAGAACTTATGGAAGTGAAGGATAAAGTAGCAAACATAGAAAAAATAATGGATAGCTACAACGATAGATTTAAAGAGACAGAAGATAGAATTAGTGATTTGGAGGATGGAACATCTGAATTCCAAAAAGAAACAGAAACTATAGGGAAAAGAATGGAAAAATTTGAACAGGGTATCAGGGAACTCAAGGACAATATGAACCGCACAAATATATGTGTTGTGGGTGTCCCAGAAGGAGAAGAGAAGGGAAAAGGAGGAGAAAAACTAATGGAAGAAATTATCACTGAAAATTTCCCAACTCTTATGAAAGACCTAAAATTACAGATCCAAGAAGTGCAGCGCACCCCAAAGAGATTAGACCCAAATAGGCGTTCTCCAAGACACTTACTAGTTAGAATGTCAGAGGTCAAAGAGAAAGAGAAGATCTTGAAAGCAGCAAGAGAAAAACAATCCATTACATACAAGGGAAACCCAATAAGACTTTGTGTAGATTTCTCAGCAGAAACCATGGAAGCTAGAAGACAGTGGGATGATATATTTAAAATACTAAAAGAGAAAAACTGCCAACCAAGACTCCTATATCCAGCAAAATTATCCTTCAAAAATGAGGGAGAAATTAAAACATTCTCAGACAAAAAGTCACTGAAAGAATTTGTGACCAAGAGACCAGCTCTGCAAGAAATACTAAAGGGAGCACTAGAGTCAGATACAAAAAGACAGAAGAGAGAGATATGGAAAAGAGTGTAGAAAGAAGGAAAATCAGACATGATATATATAATACAAAAGGCAAAATGTTAGAGGAAAATATTATCCAAACAGTAATAACACTAAATGTCAATGGACTGAATTCCCCAATCAAAAGACATAGACTGGCAGAATGGATTAAAAAACAGGATCCTTCGATATGCTGTCTACAGGAAACACATCTTAGACCCAAAGATAAACATAGGTTGAAAGTGAAAGGTTGGGAAAAGATATTTCATGCAAATAACAATCAGAAAAGAGCAGGAGTGGCTATACTAATATCCAACAAATTAGACTTCAAATGTAAAACAGTTAAAAGAGACAAAGAAGGACACTATCTACTAATAAAAGGAACAATTAAACAAGAAGACATAACAATCATAAATATTTACGCACCGAATCAGAATGCCCCAAAATACGTGAGGAATATACTGCAAACACTGAAAAGGGAAATAGACTCATATACCATAATAGTTGGAGACTTCAACTCACCACTCTCATCAAGGGACAGAACATCTAGACAGAGGATCAACAAAGAAATAGAGAATCTGAATATTACTATAAATGAACTAGACTTAATAGACATTTATAGGACATTACATCCCACAACAGCAGGATACACCTTTTTCTCAAGTGCTCATGGATCATTCTCAAAGATAGACCATATGCTGGGTCACAAAGCAAGTCTCAACAAATTTAAAAAGATTGAAATCTTACACAACACTTTCTCGGACCATAAAGGAATGATGTTGGAAATCAATAATAGGCAGAGTGCCAGAAAATTCACAAATACATGGAGGCTCAACAACACACTTCTAAACAACGACTGGGTCAAAGAAGAAATTGCAAGAGAAATTAGCAAATACCTCGAGGCGAATGAAAATGAAAACACAACATATCAAAACTTATGGGACGCAGCAAAGGCAGTGCTAAGAGGGAAATTTATTGCTCTAAATGCCTATATGAGAAAAGAAGAAAAGGCAAAAATTCAGGAATTAACTATCCATTTGGAAGAACTGGAGAAAGAACAGCAAGCTAACCCCAAAGCAAGCAAAAGGAAAGAAATAACAAAGATTAGAGCAGAAATAAATGAAATTGAAAACATGAAAACAATAGAGAAAATCAATAAGGCCAGAAGTTGGTTCTATGAGAAAATCAATAAGATTGATGGGCCCTTAGCAAGATTGACAAAAAGAAGAAGAGAGAGGATGCAAATAAATAAGATCAGAAATGGAAGAGGAGACATAACTACTGACCTCACAGAAATAAAGGAGGTAATAACAGGATACTATGAACAACTTTACGCTAATAAATACAACAATTTAAAGGAAATGGACGGGTTCCTGGAAAGACATGAACAACCAACTTTGACTCAAGAAGACATAGATGACCTCAACAAACCAATCACAAGTAAAGAAATTGATTTAGTCATTCAAAAGCTTCCTAAAAAGAAAAGTCCAGGACCAGATGGCTTCACATGTGAATTCTACCAAACGTTCCAGAAAGAATTAGTACCAATTCTCTTCAAACTCTTCAAAAAAATCGAAGTGGAGGGAAAACTACCTAATTCATTCTATGAAGCCAACATCACCCTCATACCAAAACCAGGCAAAGATATTACAAAAAAAGAAAACTACAGACCAATCTCTCTAATGAATACAGATGCAAAAATCCTCAATAAAATTCTAGCAAATCGTATCCAACAACACATTAAAAGAATTATACATCATGACCAAGTAGGATTCATCCCAGGTATGCAAGGATGGTTCAACATAAGAAAATCAATTAATGTAATACACCATATCAACAAATCAAAGCAGAAAAATCACATGATCATCTCAATTGATGCAGAGAAGGCATTCGACAAGATTCAACATCCTTTCCTGTTGAAAACACTTCAAAAGATAGGAATACAAGGGAACTTCCTTAAAATGATAGAGGGAATATATGAAAAACCCACAGCTAATATCATCCTCAATGGGGAAAAATTGAAAACTTTCCCCCTAAGATCAGGAACAAGACAAGGATGTCCACTATCACCACTATTATTCAACATTGTGTTGGAGGTTCTAGCCAGAGCAATTAGACAAGAAAAAGAAATACAAGGCATCAAAATTGGAAAGGAAGAAGTAAAACTATCACTGTTTGCAGACGATATGATACTATACGTCGAAAACCCGGAAAAATCCACAACAAAACTACTAGAGCTAATAAATGAGTACAGCAAAGTAGCAGGTTACAAGATCAACATTCAAAAATCTGTAGCATTTCTATACACTAGTAATGAACAAGCTGAGGGGAATATCAAGAAACGAATCCCATTTACAATTGCAACTAAAAGAATAAAATACCTAGGAATAAATTTAACTAAAGAGACAAAAAACCTATATAAAGAAAACTACAAAAAACTGCTAAAAGAAATCACAGAAGACCTAAATAGATGGAAGGGCATACCGTGTTCATGGATTGGAAGACTAAATATAGTTAAGATGTCAATCCTACCTAAATTGATTTACAGATTCAATGCAATACCAATCAAAATCCCAACAACTTATTTTTCAGAAATAGAAAAACCAATAAGCAAATTTATCTGGAAGGGCAGGGTGCCCCGAATTGCTAAAAACATCTTGAGGAAAAAAAACGAAGCTGGAGGTCTCGCGCTGCCTGACTTTAAGGCATATTATGAAGCCACAGTGGTCAAAACAGCATGGTATTGGCATAAAGATAGATATATCGACCAATGGAATCGAATAGAGTGCTCAGATATAGACCCTCTCATCTATGGACATTTGATCTTTGATAAGGCAGTCAAGCCAACTCACCTGGGACAGAACAGTCTCTTCAATAAATGGTGCCTAGAGAACTGGATATCCATATGCAAAAGAATGAAAGAAGACCCATCTCTCACACCCTATACAAAAGTTAACTCAAAATGGATCAAAGATCTAAACATTAGGTCTAAGACCATAAAACAGTTAGAGGAAAATGTTGGGAGATATCTTATGGATCTTACAACTGGAGGCGGTTTTATGGACCTTAAACCTAAAGCAAGAGCACTGAAGAAGGAAATAAATAAATGGGAACTCCTCAAAATTAAACACTTTTGCGCATCAAAGAACTTCATCAAGAAAGTAGAAAGACAGCCTTCACAATGGGAGACAATATTTGGAAATGATATATCAGATAAAGGTCTAGTATCCAGAATTTATAAAGAGATTGTTCATCTCAACAACAAAAAGACAGCCAACCCAATTACAAAATGGGAAAAAGACTTGAACAGACACCTCTCAGAAGAGGAAATACGGATGGCCAAGAGGCACATGAAGAGATGCTCAATGTCCCTGGCCATTAGAGAAATGCAAATCAAAACCACAATGAGATATCATCTCACACCCACCAGAATGGCCATTATCAACAAAACAGAAAATGACAAGTGCTGGAGAGGATGCGGAGAAAGAGGCACACTTATCCACTGTTGGTGGGAATGTCAAAGGGTGCAACCACTGTGGAAGGCAGTTTGGCGGTTCCTCAAAAAGCTGAATATAGAATTGCCATACGACCCAGCAATACCATTGCTAGGTATCTACTCAAAGGACTTAAGGGCAAAGACACAAACGGACATTTGCACACCAATGTTTATAGCAGCATTATTTACAATTGCAAAGAGATGGAAACAGCCAAAATCTCCATCAACAGAAGAGTGGCTAAACAAACTGTGGTATATACATACGATGGAATATTATGCAGCTTTAAGACAAGATAAACTTATGAACCATGTAATAACATGGATGGACCTAGAGAATATTATGCTGAGTGAATCCAGCCAAAAACTAAAGGACAAATACTGTATGGTCCCACTGATGTGAACGGACATTCGAGAATAAACTTGAAATATGTCATTGGTAACAGAGTTCAGCAGGAGTTAGAAACAGGGTAAGACAATGGGTAATTGAAGCTGAAGGGATACAGACTGTGCAACAGGACTAGATACAAAAACTCAAAAATGGACAGCACAATAATACCTAATTGTAAAGTAATCATGTTAAAACACTGAATGAAGCTGCATCTGAGCTATAGGTTTTTGTTTTCTTTTGTTTTGTTTTGTTTTGATTTTACTATTATTACTTTTATTTTTTTCTCTATATTAACATTCTATATATTTTTCGGTTATGTTGCTAGTTCTTCTAAACCAATGCAAATGTACTAAGAAATGATGATCATGCATCTATGTGATGATGTTAAGAATTAATGATTGCATGTGTAGAATGGTATGATCTCTAAATGTTGGGTTAATTTCTTTTTTTCCGTTAATTAAAAAAAAAAAAAAAAGAGAAGGGATAATTGGAGATGAAGGGATACAGACTGTACAACGGGACTGGATATAAAAACTCAGAAATGGACAGCACAATACTACCCAATTGTAATGCAATTATGTTAAAACACTGAATGAAGCTGCATGTGAGGTATAGGTTTTTTGTTTTTGTTTTTTTTGTTTTTTTTTCTTTCTATTATTGTTTTAATTCTTATTCTGTTGTCTTTTTATTTCTTTTTCTAAATCGATGCAAATGTACTAAGAAATGATGAATATGCAACTATGTGATGTTATTAAGAATTACTGATTGTACATGTAGATTGGAATGATTTCTAATTGTTTTGTTAATTCTTTTTTTAATTAATAATAAAAAAAAGAATATGTACAGAAAAAAAAAATACAATTGACAATCTTCACCTTTTAATTGGAGTATTTTGTACATTCACCTTACTATATATGGGTTTAAATCTGTCATTTTAAATTTTATTTCCATTTGTTCTATCTGTTCCTTGAACTTTTGAATCTCATTTCTTCTTCTTTTTAATTCAAAAGGTATTTTTATTAGCCCTTTATTAACTTTTCAATTCTGCATTTTATTATTATTATGTTGGCCCATACAACACATTAGTCCATTCATTTCCTCTTGTATATTTTGTGATATATTTTAATCTATATTTTTTATTCAATCTGTTCTTCACAAAATCCCTTTAAGATAAAAAATTTTAGAATCCAACTGTTTCACTTGTTATGCATTCCATGGAACAAAGCTTATTCATTTCATTCCATTTGTTCTTTCTTTTTTTTTGCATGGGCAGGCACCTGGAATAGGACCTGGGTCTTTAGCAGGGCAGGCGAGAACTCTGCCTGCTGAGACACCGTGGCCTGCCCTCATTCTGTATGAATTTGAATTTTTTTTAATTTGATTTTTCTATTACTTTAGTTACAAACTAGTAAGGCAACTTATGAATTATTTATTTTCACTTATTCTCTATATTTTGCACAATAATTTTTAATTGCATTTTTTGTTGTTGTTTTTAAAGGTGCTTTTCCTTACAATTTGTGAAATATTTGTGTCCTTTTTTCAACAGACTTTTATTGGAGACATCCTCTTGCTTGTTAACCCATTCAAGGATCTACCAATTTATTCTACCATGGTGAGTATAAAATTTATGTCTTTTAATAATATGTAGTCACACTAACTAGACAAACTTTTTTGTATCAAAACAGTGAATAAGGTCACACTTCTAAGATATAAAAATAGAACATTTTAAATTGAGTGCTTGACCTCTTTTTACAGCAATTTGTTATGAGGCAACTTTTAAAACTAAAGGTATTTTATCAAAAGATCCTTTGCACTTATACTATGTGATTCATTTATGATTGTAGTCATTAGAATTCTAAAAGTTAACAACATAATATTATATTTTCTATTCATCCCTATTTCAAGATCTATCATTTTAGTCCTTATTTGGACATCGTGACTTCTTTTTGATAAGGTTATTAAAGCAATGTCAAAAAAAAAGGAGTAATATTGCATTTATGTGTTTTTCCAAATGACTTGCCATATCTTAATTATGAGACTCTTATAATTAAAAAAAGAAATTACTTTTGGAAAATTATTCCAGCCAGATAAAAACACAGTATGAATTTTGAATGGTAATGGATCAGGAAAACTATCATAGGAGCTCTCTATATTTTGCATAACCTCAAGGTCAGTTTTGGTATGAAACAGAATCCCTATTAAGGAGCAGGAGAGTGAACATATATTCTTGAAATATTTACACACTCTAGCATAGATGCTGGAGAGAAAGAGAGAGAGAGAGGATGAGAGAGAGAGGATGAGACAAATGGAAAGACCAAGAAAGACTCTTTCTAAGCCCTCAGGGAATCAAGTGAGAATTCTCATAGAAATAGCTCATTATCTCACCCTACACCAAAAGTCAGTCCCACTATTCCTTTAAAATTGCATTAACATTTTCCCACTCTCCCCCTATCCTAGCCCGAGCTTGTCCTTGAACAATCTAAGAGTATATGGGAGCATGGGAGACTGGGGCAGGAGGAACCATAAGCATTTTAATAGTTAAATTAGAAGATTGAAGTTAATCTGACCTGTGACTATTAACTGGTTTTAAGAAAAGGATCAGTATTCTGTCACCTAGCTGTTGAGCCATAGCTAATTGTTTTGTAGATATGTTTACTAAAGTGTAATATATATATTGTAAAGTGCATGAATCTCAAGAATTCTACTTGATACTCTTATACAAATTAAGGACATCTTTGAAATAATGGTGCATATCAAGACATAGATGAATAGTGGCATAAAGATACCCATGTCCTGTCTCAGTCATTACATGCTTCCCCAAAAGTCATCGTTATTCTGACTGACTGCTATCACCGTTTACAAGTGTAAAATCTATGAGTGGAATCTTCCAGAATATTCTTCCCTGTATCTAGCTTCTTCCTATCAAGATTAGACATGGAAGATTAATCTATGCTTTTGCATGTAGCCACATAGTAGGGCAGCAGGGGCAACAGTGGCAACTAAAAAGGAGCCATGTCTGTATTGGAGAAGTAGTAATCAGAAAGGATGGGCACCTTGAATAATAAATTGATTGATCATTAACCACACGTATTGTCATATTTAATCTCAAAAAGCAACCAAATATTTATTATTGAAATAATTATTCATTCCACTTTGCAGGTCAGTAAACTGAGACTTAGAATAAAAAAGTTTTATGATGTTTTCCATAGACTTGCACTGACAGACAAATTATTTAAATCCAGGTGGTGTAACTGCTAAGCAGACATATGGCAGAAACTACTGTCAGAGGCACCAATGCTGAGCCCAGAGGCAAACATTTCTTTTTATTTATATTTGATCCTTTGTAAAAACAAACATATTTTTTAGAGTCTTATCCTTACATGGCTGTAGGTAATGAGTTGTAAATCCAGGCAGCCAAGTAAAGTGAAATAGTCATAGTATGGGTGTGAAAAACAACACCCCATGCCAAGCCAAACCATTGGCATCAGGGAGGTTCCACAAAGTTAACAAGAGATTTTTACGGTTGAGGAGCCTGTGACTAGTCAGTTCTCATATTTTAGAGCTTTTATGCAAGTATGGTTGGCTTCAGAAATCAGAAGGTGCAAGTGGCAGGATCCTTCAGTGTTCTGGTAGTTTATTAAGAGAAGGTTCAGGCACATTGAATAAAAGGAGGAAATGAACCATAAAGAAGAACGTTATTCACTAGAACCAGAGTCCAGCAAAGAATAAAGAGAATCACAAATGAAACTGATCCAGTGGCATCTTGCCTATGTACTAAAAGGGAACACTTAAAATTTCTACTCACTGAGACTCCTCTTGTTCCCAAATTGCACAGATGGGGTGAGGAATCATGCAGATGGTGAGAAAATGAGGCCAAGTGGAGAGAGAAGGAATGTGGGAAAGGAACTGACCCTGACAATATTTACTGGACCAAATGAGAATACACAATAACACTGATAATAGTAATTAATGGGAAGTGTATTAGTCAGTGTTCTCTAGGGAAACAGAACCAACAGGAGATATTTGTAAATAGTATGAGATTTTATAAAAGTGTCCCGTGCAATTGTGGGGATGCATGAGTCCAAATTCCATAGAACAGGCTACAAGCTGGCAACTCCAGTGAAGTTTTTGATCAATTCTCCAGGAGAGGCTGGCTGGCTGAAGTAGAGACAAAAGTTCTCTCTTCTGACTACTGCAGTCATCAGTTCTCTTTTGAAAGCCTTCATCTGATTGGGTTAAACTTCTCTCACTGGGGAAGACACTCCCCTTAGTTGACTGTAGATGTAATCAGCCATAGATGCAATCAAATTACTGATGATTTAACTCCTAAGAAATGTTCTTACAGTAACAGTTGTGCTTGCTTGCCCCAGACAGCTGAGCACCATCACCTGGCCAAATTGACACCTGAACCTAATCATTGTAGTACTCAATGTAAAAGTGTGATGGCTTGTCAGTTACTCAGAAAATTGGAATTATATAAGTGAAAAACTATTGATAAAAAATAATTGCATAGAAAATAAGGCGGGCCACAGTGGCTCAGCAGGTAGAGTTCTCACCTGCTGTGCTGGAGACCTGGGTTTGATTCCCAGTGCCTGCCCATGCAAAATAATAATAATAATAATAATAATTACATAGAAAATAGATTAGTATATTTACATTATTATATATTACATATTACATTGTTTAAGAAGCATGGAATCAGCGTCAAACATGTTAAAAGATGGAATTGTCTACAGTGAACTCCCACACCATTTGAAAATGAAAAAGGAATTGAGAGAGGTTATTGCTTGATTATCATGAGGACACTTTATTTAAATACTTAAAATCTATCACCTCTAATCGCTGATAAAACTTGGCCTAAAGTGAATACATCTCTTCAAATAGGTTCAGAAAGACATGGAGTAGGAATGTGAAATTAACAGCATGTACAGACGGATTCATGTGTGCTCCGGGTCCCTCTTGTGTTTCCTTTTGTTTATTACGTCTGATGAAAACTCCAGCAGTTTACAAAATACATTGAGTTTAAAATTATTTTGTTAAATTTAGATTAGGTTCATGTTGGACATGTGGAGAAGTGAAATAGTGGGTGTTGGCGCAGATTTTCAAAAAGAAGAGAAATTTGTCCTGCCAAAAAGAATTATGGACTAAAACTCCTTTGACATTTCTTGGATTACAATATATACCTTACCATCTATCAATTATTTTAATGTTCATTTTAAATTCTGGAACAATACAAAAATACAAAACATTTGAGCATACTACAATAGATAATTGCATACCCACCACTCATATTTGTTTCAGATCACGTTAAAATTATTTTAAATGAAAAGTACCCTATTTTTTCCACATACACTGTTGAAACTACAATGAAACTACAACTCTAAATGCAAGTTTAGAGATGTGTCAAGAAAACACTGTGTTCTCGTTTAATGGCAACATTTATTTTCTGAGTAGTGTATAAACATAATGGTATGTTTAAATTATATGCTGTCTTAAGTGAGATGACATATTGTGCTGTAAATATCATGGGAGGCTCCACGTCAATCTATTCTGTTTCATCTACAGTGAAACCACTATTCTGAAATTGTTATCCTTTCATCCAATCTTTTATAAGCTTACTGTATGTATATATGATTCAGAAAATGCTTATACCATTTTCTATTTTTTAAACTCACTTAGAGAACATATTATCTATATTCTTTTAATAAACTATCTTCATTAACCACTGTATTTCCAAAAATTTCCCTTGTTGAAAGGTTCAGGTTTAATAAATTTATTCTAAATGCACTGTAATATTTTAATGTATTAAAATACAATCAATTATATTTATCCAATAATACCTCTGATAGGCTTTTAGATTATTTCCATATTTTCAGCTCCTACAAAGACTGCTAAGAAGAGCTTTACATGTTCTTTTTCAATTATTTGTGAGTTTCTATAAAATATATTCCTTGTCAAACATACATCTTTTAAGTTTATGAAGCTATTCTCATTATTAAACTATTTTTTTATTCATTTTCCAATATTTTGTGTATAATACAGTGTATTATTGTATGAAATAGCATAGCATTTCTCTGGTTGCTAGAGCGTTTCTGCATCTTTTCTTGTATATATTTGCCATTATTTCCAGGTTATATTATTTGCCCACTTTTTCTATTTCCAATATTTCTTATTGATTTGTAGCAACTATTTAAACTGTTGATTATTTGTTGATCATATGCACAGCTTACTCTCTATCTTTTCCAGCCTTTTAAAATTATATTTAGGGTCTTTATGGTTAAACAGGAGTTGTTAAATTTTAATATAATAAGAATGAGCCATGTTTCCCATTATAGTTTGTAGTTTTGAACACTATTTCCTGACCCCCAAATCTGAGAGTATGTATTACTCTACATATTTGTTCATATGTTTTAAATTTTACTATTTATATTTGGGACTTAAGTTTCTCTGCAGTGTGACATAAGGATCTATGTTTATTTGCCTTAAATATAAATGTTCGGTCTTCTCAGTACCATCCTTTACTACTGATAAATGGAGCCACCTCTGTTGTACAGCCAAGTCCACCTATCTGTGGGCTTGCACTGATTTCTTTAGTCTATTCTTGTGATTTGTTTTTCTAGTGTCTGCACCAGTTTTAATGACTTTGACTTTTCGAAGTTTTTATTGAGATTATACTGTATAGGAAAGCGCACTTATTCTAAGACACAGATTGGTGAATTTTACTAGCATTCAGACAAAATATTACCGGCCCTTCCGAAACTGCACTCCCCTCACTTCCCATCACTAATGTCTTGCCCAGGGTACCACTATCCTAATTTCTCACAATGTAAATTAGCTTTACCTGTTTGGTACTTTAATAAATGGAATTTTTATGTGACTGATTCCATTCAAACTTTTGTTTGTTGACATCTCCTCCAGTTATTGTTTGTAGTTGTGGATTATTTTCTACTTTTTTATAGTTCTTTTTCCTTTAAATTGTAAATAATCTCAAATTTATGGAAGATCTTCAAATAAATAGTTCAACCCCCCAAAATCGTTTAAGAAGAAATTGCTGGTATGTTGTCTCATCAAACTTTTATATTTCCTTTAATCAAGAATATTCTCCTATATGACCATAAGGTAGCCGTTAAAATTAGGCAATTAATATTGATGCACTTCTGTCATCTATTCTAGACCTCATTCACGTTTTTCCAGTTATCCCAGTAATTTTCCAATAGCAAAAAATCCCAGCCAGCATCGCATGTTGTATTGAATCATCGAGTCTCTTTAAGCTCCTTCGGTCTAGAATGGGGTTCAGTCTTCCCTTCACTTTCCTGAATTTGACATCTTTAAAGATACAGTCCAGTCATTTAATAAATCGACATTAAGTTTGTCTGATATTTGTTCATGACCCAGAAGTATTCTTATCGTTTACTTTTAATTGAAAGTAAGAAAATTTCACTAAGAAGTTCAAGAGAGCTAAAATTAGTAGCATTGGATTACTATGTCCTTGGCAGTCCTTACACTGAAATTAAGTTAATTGCATTTTTGTTTTCCCGAGAAGTTCATAAATTCTTATGCTTTTCAGCTGCTACGGTTTTCTCACACTCAGACTAAAAATCTGTGACATCTTATATCAAAATTAAATAGTGCTGAGAAATTGTGTATGATGTAAATTACCACAATTTTAGGTTGCTTCCTAGTGACCTATTAAACTGGATTTTTTAAGCTGTTTTTTCTTAAAGACAGGCAGTTGAAGCTTATGAACCAAGCAGTAAGAATCAAATATAAGCCTCCATTTTTTGTCATTATCAACTCTTATAATGTGCTGAGAAGGCATAGTTTTACAAAAGCTTTATAGTTATGTGGGATTTATTCATTTTTGTATTTTGGAAATAAATCAATCATGTCAGAAGATGAGGCATTCTGAATCCTTTCCACAAGGATATTTATTTGTATTTGTGCTGGACTATTTTTCAGGTCTCACAGCTTTACTTAAGCAGCTCGGGGAAGTTGTGTTCCTCTTTGCCTCCTCACATTTTCTCCTGTGCTGAGAGAGCCTTTCACCAACTTTTCCAGGAGCAGCGACCTCAGTGTTTCATCCTCAGGTAGAATCCACCCCCGACCTCAACTCTAATTCTCACCTTTGCCTGAGGAGCTTGGTGCTAAAGGTGTTCTTGTTTCTTATTGTTTTATGTCTATTTATTGCCTCAACAGTTTGACATGGACTCTTTCTTTCAATAAGTACATTTGACTTGTTACAAGAAAGAAACATCCATGTTATTAGAAATAGTCCCAAGTGTAGATGAATCAATAACGACAAACTTAACCTGAAACTCATTTCATTTTGAAGATGTAAACTCTGGAACCTGACAGGTTTTGCTTTTGAATCTAAGAAAACACAGAGTAAGTAAAACACCAAAGATTGGCAAACCGATGCCACTAATCTCCAAAATGCAGTCCTGATCAAAATTTACTTTTACTTAACTTGAAAATGTATGTGTTTCTACCCTGCTTCTAGGTCTTTTGCGTTTGTTTATATTTCACCAAAATTATGCACCTCAATTTTTAAAAAATATTTTTATTGTCAAATATATAAGCATTCTTGACATGCGAACAGTCTATACATGGTATACTATCAATGGCTCACAATTTCATCACATGGTTATGTATCCATCACCATGATCATTTTTTTTGAACATTTCTATCACTACAGCAAAAGAAATAAAAAAGAAAAGCTTCATACATACCATATCCCTTACCTCTCCCTCTCAATGACCACTAGTATTTCAATCTACTCAATTTATTTCAACCTTTGTTCCCTGTATTATTTGTTTATTTTTTATCCATATTTTTACTCATCTGTCCTTACCCTAGATAAAAGGAGCATCGCACACAAGGTTTTCACAATCACATGGTCACATTGTAAAAGCTATTTCATTATACAGTCATCAAGAAACATGGCTACTGGAGCACAACTCAGGTACTTCCCTCTAGTCACTCCAACATACCATAAACTAAACAAGGGGATATCTATATAATGCATAAGAATAACCTCCAGTATAACCTCTCGACTCTGTTTGAAACCTCTCAGCCACTGTCACTTTATTTTGTCTCATTTTTCTCTTCCCCTTTTTGGTCGAGAAGGTTTACTCAATCCCTTGATGCCGGCTCCTCCCGGGATTTCTGTCCCACATTTCCAGAGAGGTTTACTCCCCTGGGAGTCATGTCCCACATAGGGAGGGAGGGCAATGAGTTCACTTGCCGTGTTGGCTTAGAGAGAGAGGCTACATCTGATGCACCCAAATTTTTAAAAGAATTTCAAGTATAGTGATAATTTGACCTCCTAATTATCAAGATGCTAAGGAGGTTCTACGTTATGATATAAATTCTCTATGCCAAAAAGTGTATCAGAAGAAGCAAGGGTGAAATGTGATTATAGTATATAATGGTACTTGACAGGAGATTGAAAAAGTATTTAGGTGTTCAAATAAAATCTGCATGTGATTTCGAGAATGAAATAAATTGAAGTGACTTTGCCTTAGTTATTATCTGTAGTGTTAATTGAAAACTGAACATGTAAATATAATTTGCATACACCTCAACTTAAAGTGGGGTGAAATTAGGGTACAAATGGGAAACTGGACAGAATCCTACAAGGTTTCTTGTAGGAGCAAAGATGCTCACACAGAATTCCTTTTTTCCAGTTTATTGTGGCACAGCAATAGGCAAGCAGGCTGCGTACAAGAGAATGGTGTCAGCCTCGAGCAGGGGAAGGGGTTCTGCTTATATAGGAAGGTTAGTGGGATCTAGGGAAAGGGAGGCAGTGGGTTTCCTTTGTCTAATTGGCAGGTTTTTATTGGTCAATTTTGGAAGTAGGGCGCGGTAGTTGGCAGCTTTTCATTGGCGAAGTTTAAACTTGAAGTGCTGCCTAGTCATGCAGGGTTGCAACTGCCGGTGGGCAGAGGACAAATAAGGGGAGTTACAGCAGGAATGCAGCTGCCAGGGTGGGATGCAAGGACACTCCTGCGACTGCCAACTGCCATGTGGGCTAGGGCGGGTTTGGTTTTGCAAGGGGCTCATCACATCATGGGGGAAGGAGTTCTGCGTAACAAATCCAAAAGAATTATTTAACTATTTAAAAATTTATTGAAGTCCTTTACATTATTGATGCGGCAAAAGTTTCCATGGCGTGTCGAATTGATGGATTACAGACTCTATAGTGTTCTGGTTTTCAAAACAGTGCACAGGTAGTTGTCTTCACTCTGTGTTCTGAAGCATCCCAGAACGGAGGGAGGAACTGAGGGGGGGTCCTCCACGCAGGCTTAAGTCAAAGCAACTCTGTATTTATCCACTTTATCTATTGGGTTTTCTGGTCTTACTTGGGTGAAAACTTGATTTTTTTAACTTTAGTTACAAGATTCTTAAATGGTGGCTCTAGATCTGAACACAATAGCCTAGCTGGGGGCCTGAGTCTTAATCACAGTGTTCTGTTCAGACACCAATGCAAGGCCAGTCTCCGGCTGCTAAGCCTAAGGGGACTATTGGCACGCATCCTTATCTTCCCCCAAAATGATTGTTTACAAATTTATGAATTTGTAACTTAATTCTTTTTGAATCCACTTCATTCTAAAGCATAACACTCTCACTGTTTCTTAGCAGTTCTGTAAGGAACTGTTCCTTAGTGGAGCTCTGGAGTAAGAAAAAAGGTGAGGCCAATGGATCAATGTCCTTTTGGAAACTTCCTGTTGTAGCATCTTTACAATGTCTAGCAAAGTCCTGCTGCAAGAAAGCTGTTTGTCTTTAACTCAGTGATTACTCATGTATTTGTTCATGGAATTTCTCTTCCAGTGGAACCTTCTGATATTCTGCAGAGCTAATATTCCTTTGAGACATTTTTTTTTAAGCTTGTAATACCATATATTAACCACTTATCCTGAAAAAAAATTCTTCATTCAAGTTTCAGGTGAATATCACCTAGTCACAGTACTAGTCTGTGAACGCATTCCCTCTCTTATTTCAAGACTGTGTGCTTTTATGTAGCTTCTGTACCTCTTTGATTGTTTGACTAGAATAAATGACTTTCTCTATTTATAATAATCTATGAAAATTAATAAATTAAAAATTCTACTAAATAAACTACTTACAGATGGCTTATTGATTGACTGATTGGTCATCCATTGTGTCCCAGAAATAATATTTGCAAAGGATAATTTAAGACTAGGGAATCATTTCCCAAACAAATATTCCTGGTTTAGATGTCCCACTACTTTGTACCAGACCAGAAAATTTAAAATTTTATTTCCAAGCCTTCCCAGAAATTATCTCATATTTTGTGGGTAGTTTTGGGCCCTAGTGTCACACCAGACTTCATCTTTAGGAACAACTTGTAAAATTTTCAGATCCTTTGCCTCGGCTATAACTGAGAGTTTGGAGTCCACCATCATGCCTTCCACCTTTTAATTTCCTGAAGGCCTCAACAGATGGTTTTAATTAATTCTTCAATTCAAAGTGTGCAGCCAATATCCATCATCTCCACTGTAGGCTGAGTAAACCTAAAGTTTTATTACTGTACACATCAAATGACTTGAGCAGTATAGAGCCCACCTCTGTCATGTGAAGATTTCCTAGACAAGGCCATTTAAGTTACAGAATTCATATGGATCCAGGGTTGGTGCAACACAAAATTCTTGCTTAATTTCTAGTTTGAAATCATAGACTCAGATGTTCAAATCTAGGATTTGTAGTATTGACCTGGTAGTCTTATGAAGCCAAGCCTAATATATCCCATTTTTTCTTTTATTTCCCTTTATTTTACTCAAAGTTGAAATGGAATATGACCGTTTTAAGATTTTATGAGTGGTAAATTTATGTGATTTTTAGCTCATAAAGAGAGATGATTATTTCTTTTTCCCCATTCCTAGTAATTTTGTGAGTGCCATGTGGGGAGAAGGGGGAAAGATTTATATACTCACCAAGTCAGCTCTATGCTTTCACATACCTCTGTATCTTTATATATATATATATATCTTTTTTTCATAGAGACCATGTCTGTTTTATTCACAGCTGTATCCTTACCGCCTATTTCAGATTGCTTTGCAGGTTCTCAGAAAACATTTGTTGAATGTTTAATATTAGGTAAAGGGTGCCTTTTATGGTACTCCTGCAAGAATCAGCCTAAGTTCCATCTCCTCCAGAAGGCTTCCCCTCTTTCTTTCAGCAGATATGTCTGCTTGACTTGACTGTGCCCGTCTTAGTTGTCTTAATATATTAGTTATGTAATTGATGTACAGTTATAATGCTTATAATTACTGTTTGCTTGACAATATCTCCAATAGGTGTAAAACTCTTTAAGGAGGGAGCTACACTTTTCATCTCTTTACCCCTGCTCTCTCACAAAGAGTCTGGCACATAGTAGGCCCTTAGTCAATTTCATTAGAAAGGATGAGTAATATTCAAAAAGAAAAATGGTATTCTGAAGATAGATCCCTGAGTTAATGCAAGCAAAAGCTCTATAAAAACAAGATCTGTGGAACATTAAATTATTTTGCTGGGTAAACAGAATCGCTGTAAGAATGAATATAATTGTGGAAATTAAATTTCCACATGAAAGATCTAAACTATTCATGTTCTGAAATTAGATAGTTGAAAGCGTAGGTCTTTGAACCCATAAAGAAGCTCCTTGCCTTGTGCAGGTCACCCTAAACTATTCTCCTATGCTTGCTAGGATGTTTTTTTAAAATAAGTTATTGAAACATTTAAAGTCAGCAGAGATGAGGTGAGTGCAAGTAATCATTAACTACTTGAGTCTTGAATAAAGTAATTAATTTTCAACTTAGCTCTTTTCTAGAACACATTCCTTAATCAGATTCATTAGAGTAATTCTTCCAAAGACAGAAACCTGAGAAAGAAACTAAAGGGCTTTTTTTTTTTTGCACCCAGATAAATATGGACAAATTTATTAGTTGTTCATATTAGACCTCTTTGATAGAGTAGTTATTGAATTGAAATTTTTACCCTATATTGTCTAGGGCCAGAAGTATCATTTATAGATAGATAAGTGAATGAAGTATGCCTGGGAAATATCAAAACATTGTTATCTTAAATAACGACTTTTCAGTTGGTGGTTGTTTAGTTAAGGAAAAATTCAAAATATCAGATGTCAGCATTGATAGTAACATAAAAAAGGAAATGTCCCATCCTTAGATTTGCTGAGGGCCATCTGCTTTCCTCACCTTGTCATATCTGAAACCAGACCAGCTAGTATTAGCATCTAGGCACTCTTTACTACTTTTACAGATAAGAAAAGGAAAACTCAGAAAGATTTAATTACTTCTCCCAGGAAGATTTACTGTCTTTCCTGGAAGGCTCAGAAAGGTTTAATAACTTTCTCAAGATTATGAGAAAGGGCCTTGTGACTCTCTGACCCCCTGCACTTCCCTCGGTGTCTTAGATTGCCAGGGCTGCTCTAACTAAGACCACAGCCTGGCTGGCTTTAACGATAGGAATTTGTCATCTCACTGTTTGGGAGGCTAGACTTCCAGAATCAAGGTGTTGGCAGGATAATGCTTTCTCTAAAATTTGTAGCATTTTGGTGGTGGCTTGCCTGCAGTCTCTAACTCAGGTTCTGCCTCCATCCCACAGCTGTCTGTCTCCTTTTATCTCCTACAGTGTCCGAATTTCCTCTGTTTATAGGGACTCCAGCCATATTGGATTAAAGTCCACCCTGATTCAATCTGGCCTCCCCAAAATCACATTGTCATAAGTCCTGTTTACAAATGGGTTCACATGCACAGGGACTGGGGCTGGCAGCTTGAACATATCTTTGTGTGAAACATGATTCAATCCATAACATACGTTCAGCCCCATCACTCTTTGGGATCACCTCCTTTACCTCCATATAAGAAATTGAAGACAAGTTGGTATCTTTCTTTTCAGTCTGATGCCTTTGTGTTAAAATTCACCTATATTATGTGGTTCTACACTGTAAACTATTTGATGGCAGAAGCTGTGTCATATTCATTTGTAGTCCCAGCATCCGTAACACTTTATGGCACATGATATATAGTATGTATTGAAATTAAAACATTAACTTATTAAAAGCTGTTGTGTTATTCCAGCATTATCTTTGTGTCTGAGAATTATCACTGGTAAATTTGATTTGTTTAGTTTTTGGTTTTTGCACTATATTTTCCGAAACAGTAAAGTTGCATTTTCACTCTCTGTTTTCTCTTAGTGGAGAAAGAGGATCTGGGAAGTCCGAAGCCAGCAAGCACATAATGAGACACTTAACCTGTAGATCCGGCCTCAGCAGGGGTTTATTTGATTCCAAATTGAAACATGTAAGTTTCTTGTTTGGGTTGGCAAATATGTGAATGGGTATGTTGAGCCAAGAAAAATGTCATTTATACATGAACAGGAACATTTTAATAGCCCCAACTTAGTCACAGTTTGTGGAAATAAAAGATAAAAGATTGAGGCCTGGTGCAAATTCATGCTGCTCACGTAAACACTTATTTTCTTTTATATATTTAAAAATTATATTGAACATGCCCTCATTTTATATTTGCTCTGAATGGTTGGATTGGAAAAATGTAACACAGTTAGAGATTGTTGTTCATATAAAAAGTGTCACTTCCTTGTCTTGGTAGATTTGATATAATGGGCCTGATAACCTTCAATGCAAACATAGATCTTAAATTACATTCAGTTAACATTTAATTTATTTTAAAAACATCTTACCCTGCTACTTCATCTCCTAGAATACCACCAGGAACCAAGAAGAAAGAAAAAAAGCCCTATTAGGAGCTGAGATAGAATGGTTGAAAATTCCACGCAATAAAACTGTAACATTGTATTCAGAGAGGAACCCTCTGGTGATTTATTGTTTGGGCCAAGAGTAGGGAAGACACATTTGTTCAAAAAAGTTGTTTATTATATCCTCAGTCAAAGAAACCTTTAAACTTATATGTAAAATTATGGTGAATTACCCCCATACACAAGAAAAGTATCAGCTTTGCTAAAAAATAAATCAACATTGCTATATATATCACATTTTTTAAATGATTACAAATATGCTATATTACTTCCTTGACAAAAAATAATGTTATACCTTAGACTATGCTATACCAGTATAAGGTTCTCTACTGGCACTTATTTCAAAGTGAGGTATTGTAAATATGAGGATGCAGTCTCATATTTACACTGTGCATTCCTTAAGCATTTTCCCGGTATATATACTGATAAATATATAATATACAGAATTTTCATTTAAAAGTGTCTGATTACATTGAAATTGACACAGCTAAAGTTATCTCAGATCATTTCTTAAAACAATACCAACAAAAAGTTTGAAAGTTAAAGACCTAGAAATCCATCAAACAATGAAAAAAATGCTATTTTGTTATTTTAATCGTGTCACCTTTTTATCTAGTTTCTTCAGTGGTATTCACTTTGGAATTTTTGGAAATTTATTGTATCTGATTCTTCACTTAGAAATAAAAGGAATTTGTGTTTAAGAGATAGATCAGTATGATTTCCTTCTGTTTTCTGCTTTTGAATTAGAAATCCTTAAAGAATTGAAGTGCCGTAATAGATTTCAAAGCTTATGCCTGGATCTAGATTTTTTTTTCTCTTTATAGAGTACCTATAATAAATAAATCCTACAACATATCTGTGGTATTGTATATGTTCATTAACACTAATTCATAACTATTTATTAAGTTCAAATCACATATCAAATCACACATCTTCACAATACTGTAGCATAGCTCAAAATAAATTTGCATTTAGGGATCAAGCTGGGGAGAACAATGAACTATTCTCTTTGTTCAAATATTTTAATATATTTACTACTGACCCTTAAAGATCCAAGCATGTTATAAAACAATAATCTATATAATAGACTCAAGTTAAACTAATAGAAATAACAGAATTAATTGTAATTGTAATGGCAAGGCACTATAGCCTCCGCTCTAAATTATAAACTAAAGCAAACACTTATTAAAATGATCTTTTGAGAGAGAGCAAGATGCAAATGTTCTAAATGTATTCTAGATTACTTAATGCAAATTGCCTCTCTATATTAGCTTAAGTGAATGAAGTCTAGGTTGTATGTCTTTGGATACCATAGATTTAACTCTTGTAAATCAATTAGCATTTGAGAGTCAAGACTGTAATATGTTATGCAAATTTCAAATACAACTATTTTTAATTCATTTTTTCCCTTATTTATTTCTCATGACCAAAATAGATTTCAGAAATAAGTGCTATCTAATTTCATAAGCTTTGAGTATGGCTTAAACTTCATGTCAATTATGATTTTTTTATTTCTCTTTAAATTATCATACATGTAAATATCATGCCAAGGAATTCACGAAAATTTCCCAGCCACAGTTTTGCAGAGCATCCAAGTATACAGAAATTAAATCCAGCATTGGGTAAATTTATGAATTGACTGCAAATCTGTATAACATTTCAGGGGGGTAGGTAAAATGAAATATATTCAAGAGTTGGGTCAGTTTTTTCTAGATAAAAAAAATATCAGATTAGAGAAATGAACAGAAAAAAGCATCCTTGTTATATGAAGCGAGTTAGTTCAGGGCAAGATAAAATGAATAGAATGTTTGTTAAGTGAACCTGAATGGAAGGAAGAGGGTTAATTGAATTAGAAGGACGTGTAGCCAGAATAGAATATGAATATCAGTCTGGGATATCGCCTAGGCAGACCACTCATACTGCTGGCACATGGGACAAGTGGGTATTAAACACACATATGGTATCTTCCGTAGTCGAGTGGACAACTTTGCCCCAGAGGAAAAACGACTTTGGTAACTGATTTCAGAATAACATGGTTATTCTGATCATCAGTTACCAAAGAATAGATAGTCAAAGAACGGCGGAGGAATAAAAGTAAGGGCATATTGAAATGGGTTTCAGTATGGCGTCATATGGAGACTGAGGAGTGGAGAAGCCCTCTTTGTGATTTGCATCAAAAGCATCATTGTCAAAGTTAAAGATAGAAGTCTCAGAGGACTGTGGGGACCTAAAGACCGAAATGAAGAGATTTGCCAGGAGGCTGCCCATTCATATGCTTTTCAATATCGCGGTAAGAGTGTTTTCTGTGAAGAGCGGTAGGAACTGTGAAGGATGAGAAAAAGATTGAGTTTCTGGAGAGTCCAGCATTGCGGTTCAGAGTTGCTTCTTTTGGTAATTTTATGCAGATAATACACCTATTTTTAAGGGACTCACAGCTGTCATGTTTTCAATTTTAATCCAGTGGTCAATTTGTCCTGTTCTACCAATCTACATGGGTTTGCATTCTGCCTTTGAAGAGTGGTTCAGAGTGTACTTTATAAACTTGGGTAAAAGGGTTTGGATCCAATTATCGTAGATAGAGTTTTTGTTTCCCCTGAAGAGTTTCAGAACAGCCCAGATCAGTTCAGAAGGGCTGTTGTTTATAATCCCAGTTTTTGAATTTCAAACTTTGAGAGCAAGGGATTTTCCACGACAGTAGATTTATTGGAAGAAGCAAATCATGTTTTGGAAAGAAGCTGCCTGGGATTTCTCACCATTTCTAACCCAAATGAGTTGCAACTTCAGGAAAACATTCAATTCCATCCAAATCACTTAAACAAATATTTGTTGAGCAACTCCTTTCACAGAGCAATGATGGGCTCAACTTGATTAAGCTATTATTTTTTTAGATGATAAGGCCACAGGTTTTTACTTTTAGGAAGTACAACAGATTACTCCTATTTGATAATCATGCATAGTTTTTAGTGGTATAGCTATGGAGATATTACAGAAAAAAATACCCATACAATATAAATAGACAAAATCATGCCAGTAGAATTTAAGTATTGAGGACGTATATACTTCATTTCCTTCATCTCTACTTATATGTTAAATTGTATACTGTATAACATTTTGCCCATTTTTGTATTAAGGAGGAAGTGACTGGTGGAATAATTGCAGTTTAATATTTCCTTGGTAGTTCTTTGTATATGTTTAGTGCCTCCTTTTGAGGTCAAGAGACTAATTAGAGATAAAAAGCAAAGTCAGATCACTCTGTTATTTCAGAGTAAAACTAATATTTTAATCTTAAATTATAGACTGGCAGTGGAAAATGAAAGAATGCCATGTGGCTATTTATATCTTGTTTAATAGCTCTGGCTTTATATTGCTTTTATGGCTTCTATGTCTTTATTGTTAATCTAGCAGTAAAGGCCATAGGATGCAGTGATTTAGTGCGATGCTGTGATTTAGCACAGCAGTTCTGCAGCCAGAGGCTCTGAGTTCAAATCTCAATCCGTCCTTTACAGTCTCTTGGCCTTGGGAAAGTACCTTAATCTCTCTGTGCTCATTTCCCTCTTTGTAAAATGGAGACTGTATTTGTAAGCATAAAAGGAAAATCATATATAATATACACTCACATACAGGTGCATATATTTATTATGTACTGATATATATTGCAATGCATATATAATATTATATATTATATAATCACTTTAGAATGAGCACCTGACACATAGCAAGCACAATATAGATTTTTTTTTATTATTAGCAATAACAAAAATAATCATTGTTAATGTTGAATGTACCAGGCACCAAACTCTGTATGTCATACACATTACATGGAAATCATTGAAGTAGTTGTTCCTGTGTGAGACTAGAGGAAAAAAAGACTTAGAGTATTTGAGAAACTTGCTCCAGGTCATAAACTTGTCATTACCAAAGCCAGGATGTAAACCCAGCTACCTCCACAATAAAACACACCATTTAACCATTACCTTGGACTTGTTGTTTTGGGTTCATGTCAATAATTATTTCATGTACTTTTTTTCTATAATAATAGTAACAATAGTAAAATCGCTTTATTTCAAATACAACACCAAGATAATTAGAAGACCAAATATTTTATAAAATACTTCCTAATCATTTTATGAATATTCAGACAATTGTGAATATATTACAAATGGATAAAATTGTATAAAAATATGCTATTAATTCCATTATATGTCATTATATATTGAAGGTAAATTATTGGAAAAGAAGCAAAAAATAATAGCTTTATAAATATAACCTGAAATTATGTTCTACAAATTCAGTTTGTGTATCTTTCCAAAATTACAAGTTTCAAGGATAGATGTTTTAACATATTTCATTAGTATCATAATATTTAGCACTTTAGTCTGTGGTATGCATTAAAACACTATCAAATAATTTTTGACCATTCAAACTACTTCTGGGTGAATCGAGTGCATTGGTATTACAGTTGCCAGAAAAGTGAAATGTAGGATCCAAGTTTTTTTTTTTTTTTTTTTTTTTTTAGCATTTTGAATAAAATGCTCAAAAAATATAAAATAAAGCAATGCTGTTCACCAGGAATTGTAAGGAAAAGTAAAAGGCCAGTGTATCAAGAAGGTATTACCGTGCGCCTTCTAGTGGCTGATGTGGAAACTGCCTTTGGACTTTACAGCGTGAAAGGTGTGGGGGGGTGGGAAATTTGTGGTCCTCTCAGCTTTTCACACTTCTTGGGGAATTGACGGTCAACATTATTATCTCAAGGTGCAATCAATTGAAGTAGAAGAATGAGGTGGTAATTTTTTCCTTCAGTAATCAATGCTTAAGAAAACATGCTAAGAAGGAATTTCAGATCCCATGATTGATCTGAGGAGCCTTATTAATGGTATTTTCAAAGTCAGGTAAGCCCCACACTGAAGCAAAGCATGCTGCTGGAGAAGCACTGGCTTAGAGCAGCTTCAACTAGAACTTTCACTCCTATTTTTCTTGGAGAGAAAGATTGCCTGAGGCACTAAGCAGGTTAGAGAGAGGGCTAAGAAGAGACTCAGGTTGAAAAGCATATATGTGGAAAATAATAAAGATTTAAGAAGAAGGGTATAAACCAATGTTAAAGTGAACTTATTATTTTGAGAAGGAATTCTATTTTTTATGGTAACTGTGATACCCACCTCCCACCCTAACCCTCCCCCTGAAAAAAAAGCAAAAGCTCTTCTCATGTTCTATTGAAGTTGTTGTTTTTATAATTTCATAACCTTTGAGGGTGTGTTTTTAAGACAATCGTTTTTATCAAGCAGTGAAGAGAAATACCCTGTATATTGGTTTTTACTATTAATCAAACTTTAAACATGAGCATATAGTAGTTTGCAGTTGGAGAAAAAGTAAACTTAAAAATTCAATATGGTATTGTACCTTTTAGATAACATAATATTCCTTATAATGGTTGACAATTATTTCCCAATTTTATTTTAAAAATATGTAGTTCAATAAATTGTCCTCTTCTGTTACAGGTCTTGTGTATCTTAGAAGCTTTTGGACATGCCAAGACAACTCTTAATGATTTGTCCAGTTGCTTCATAAAATATTTTGAACTACAGTTCTGTGAGAGGAAAAAGTACTTAACTGGAGGTAAGTGTAGAATTAACTGAAAACAAGTTCTCATGTAGCACCACCAGAGGGCAGAGAAACACTGACAAAAATATGGGAATGTCAGTAAAACAAATCTTCACTTTCTCTCATATTTTAAATAGGCACACTATGGAGAGAAAATAAATAGAAAACAAAGGCATACCTGTTTGTGAGGAGGGTGAGAGAGTGAGAGATATCAAGTTATGAGTTTTAAACTTATTGTGAATTGAAAAATGTTTTGATATTTAGGGTTAACCTCTAAAGATTGTCGTCTATATCAAAGTGAGCCAAACAAAAACCACAATTTGCTGAAGTGAACCATGCTTGCTGAACCTAGAAATTGACTCAAATCTCAGTTTAAATGAATTCTAATTTCAGTATGCAATTTCCTCACATAAAACATATTGAGATCTATTTTAAATAGAACTGAATCCATATTTTAAATGAATTAAAACAAATCAAAATATCAAAATAATCACCAAACAAAACTCACATGAATCCATTTCTCACTTGATTTGAAAACTTAATGTGCACTTTATGGAAACTCCTTATTTCAAATTCAACTAATTAGAATTCACATAGGATTCTATATCTTTCTGATCAATAGCTTATCCAAGCAAATTAATGACATAAAGGCATTATAGGTAGAATGTCTAATGTACTTGGAGGAATATACTATTTTAGAAAGTTTTATAGCAGCTGTCAGTACATCAACATATGCTAATTACAAATGGTTTTTGAAAGGGCTCAATTTTATTTGTCTTTTGTCAAGTTATCCCGTCTTCCCCTCAGCAAATTAAAGTTAATTATGACTATAATCTAGAAACAAATAAGGTGTACTCTGCAAGGAGTTTTTGCCAAAATCATATATTTTTCTAAATGAAATTTGATTTTTAAAACATGCATGAAAAGGGTGAGAAAAAAATTTAGATGTTGAAATTAGAGGCTTCAATTCTGATAAGAAAGTTTTTTTTTTTTCAAATCCATGATGTGATTTGGTATCATTTGGGAGCTTGTTAGAAATGCAGGATCTCAGGTCCCCACACCAGACCTCTTAACTGAGACTCTGATTTTAACAAGATTCCCAGCTGGTTCACATGTCTTCACATTTGCGAAATCCTATTCTAGCCCAACATCAGGTAAAACAGGCATCTGGCATTTGTGGACAATTGGTACAGCAAAGGAATGGTTCACTTGATGTGTCCCTAGCATTCCTTTTTTTCCCCCTGGATTCTATGTTCATTGTACTAAGATGAGAATGCAATAACTGACTTCTGAAGACGTTATCCGTTTACTAATTTTGTTTTCATTTTTACTTTGAGTTAGAGTTTAACCTACATTTCTTCTCTTCTTCGGGAATATTGATTGAGAAAATAATTATATACACGTATAAAAAAGAACTGGAAAATGCTACAGTAAACGCTAACTTCCCTAGCATTGTGTTCATCAGCAATCTCTATTAACATACAGCCCCACCATCTTCAGCATAATCAAATCCACTCTTACAGGCAACATACTGTGACACACTGAAAATAAATATTCAGGAAGATGAACCTGAAATATTTCAAGATCCTGAAATGCTATCTGAATCATTAAGGAACCATTAACATAAACTCAGTATAATTTCAGCATTGTGTATAACTCAGGGTATTCTTCCCTTATGAAAACAGCAAGTTTTAGGCAGGCTCCACTTTTCTCCATGTTGCACATGACTTTTCTATTCATTCTGTTCTCCTAATTAACACCCTTAATTCAGTTCCTGTCGCCTACATTGTTTGTTTAGTAGTTTCATGCTGTGTTCTTTAAAAAAATCTGTCCAAATTATTTGGTGATTATTTTTATGGTATTTTTAATGAAGAGTGATACAACTGCTAAAAAGAAAAAAAAGCCAGTGCTATTTTAGACTGCATTAATAGAAATGTAATGCCTCCAGTATGAATGGTAAGACCCTGTTGGGCTGTGATGGGACCAGACTAGGGAATTCTGTTCTTTATTTCCTGTATTTAAGGAAAACAATAAAGGAATGTGTTCCTAGAACGTTTATCGGGAGAGTAAAAGTTCACACACTGTATCCTTTGAATACGTATCAAGGAAACAAAAAATGTTTACTGAAAAAGGAAAGACTCGGGAAGCTTCTTCATATATCATAGGTGATTCACTTGGAAAAAGCCTTGATTGCAGAGATTTATTTCACACACAGTAGAGAACTGGAAGGCATTCAGAGAAGAGACAGCTTGATTTCAGAGAAAAGACATCGTCACTTAATTGCAATAATTTTCTGTCTTAACTTTGTCACGATTGCAATGTACTGCCTCATGCAACGATAGATATGTCCAAATAGGATGAAAGAACAGACTCCCAGAAGTTTAAATTTATTCCTACTTTGTATACGACACTTGGATTATATGTTGAAACCTGCTGTCTCACTCTCAATTTTCTCCAAATCCAACTATGAAGTGCTCTGTTAGCTTGCTTGATTTGATGTTCGGATAGCTTGTAGAGAGAAATGATAGCATTTACTCCTCTTTTGGTTGCTTTTAGCATGAATAAACAGAGGCAATAGCATGAGAGTAAGGTGAAACCTAATGTATCAGCCTTTGCTTTTCAAAATTATATTCAGTTTAATAAAGGGCATCGTCATCACTCTTCCCCTGCCTCCCCAAATCAGGCATTAAGCACTTTAAGAAGCTTTATGTCAATGGGATGTTTTGAATAACAATCCTGCTAAAAGGATACTTTTTTGAAAGAAAAATTAAAGAGATGTCAATGTAAGGTACTTTACAGAACTTTTACAGAGAACTGAGTCATCCATCTCATTCTCAAAAAAGCCTTCTGAATTTTTAAGTGTTCACTAAAATAGTTACATTGGAGTACCTCAAATTAAGCCAAATAAATGTAGATAACAGGTTGATTTTATAATTTCCGGTGGTCTAAATTTCTGTAAATTATCAAGTTTATGGAATGGTTGTTTTATTGGGCAAGGATTATTATCTTACTTATTTCAAGTTACTAAAGAGATCGATAGATAAAAGCATATTGGTTTTTGCTTTTATCATTTAATTCCAGATCTTTCTTTAATCAAGGATGCAGTGCCAAACTATAACATAGAAAACATGAGACTCAGTTTTATAAAACATAATCTAAGTATACATTGAAGAAAAAAGTGAGGATTGTTTCTTATTTTTCAGAATATTTGATTAATACACAATATTCTATTCTGGCTTCCAGGCCAGTATTTTTACTCATCTGATTATTTATTTAACCATATAATCATTTTGGGCTTCCAGATGTTTATTTAACAGCATCCTTTGGTATTAAGTGACAAAAAAAAACTTTATAATCACAACACAGATATGTTTATAGAAGATTAATATATAAACATAAGGAAAATTTTGCCAATCATTTGTTTTTACTCATACAGTAACTGTCATTTGATATTTAATGTAATTTACTGACATCATTTCAATCCCTAATGATTCATATTCTCCATGTCAAGAGTGCAAAGAGGTTTATGTATCATAACCTACAAAGTCACTTATAGAATTAATGGCAGAATGTAAGTTTCCAGTTATTGATTTTATGCCCAAGACTATACTCTGTCTTTTAAGGGAACAAAAATATAGAATCGTCAATTCGCTTTAGTAGATATGCAAACTATGGGCATAATATACAAAGCAGCATCGTAACAGAACAGCCATAAATAGGTGAAATAGAATAATACATTCCCTCAGTCTTTTCCTCAGCTAATCACTTTATTGTATAGAAATCTTCAAAAGTATGTGACCTTCTCAGTTGGCTCTTTAGTATTTTAATTTGCTGAGAAGTCATCCTGCTTTTCAGGAACTACAAATTAAGTCACAGAGTAATCTTCATATGGGTGACATGGTGTAATGGAAAGGGGACTTCTGTCTTGAATCTCAGCCTGGCAATTGATTTGTTTGACCCTGGAAAATTACTTATTTTCGTTTCCCTGCTATGATATTGAAAGATTGGGCTTCATGCTCTCGTATGTTCCTTTCAGCATCATTTCATTCAATTGGAAATAAATTACTTTTGAAGTTTATCCTTCCTTACTCTTGTAACAGAAACTTAAATGGTTTAGCTAGCTCCTCCTATAGAGGAAAGGCTAAGTGCTGAAAAAAGTGATTTTGAGCCTCAAAGCACATTATTATAAAGCTCTTCATTTAACTAAGATGGGCTATGAGTAGATCAGAGTTCTTATTTTATCCCAAATCTCACTTGACAACTAGATTTTCAGAATTGAAACATTCCATTGGCCCAAGGTAAATCGTAACTTCTACACAGATATTTTTTCAAGTAATAAAGTGATCTCTTCTTCTGGGATATTTATTATTCCAGAATGTTGTTCAGTAAAAACTGAATGAAGAACTTTTAGAAGTTCACCATATCCCAGGAAAACAGTGTTTTACTGTCAGTACAGTGAGCTTAGGGCAGCATATGGTCTCTGTGGTAGTTAGGTTCAGATGCCAACTTGGCCAGGTGAAGGCACCTAGTTCTGTTGCTGTGGACATGAGCCGATGGTATGTGAACCTCATCTGTTGCTGATTACATCTGCAGTCAGCTAGGAGGTGTGCCTGCTGTAATGAATGATGTTTGATTTAAATGGCTGGTGCTTAAATGAAAGAGCACAACATAGCACAACCCAAGCAGCTCAGCCTGCCTCCTCTCAGTACTCGCAGCTCAGCCCAGACCTTTGGAGATACAGAAAGGAGTCACCCCATGGAAAGTTGTTGGAACCCAGAGGCCTGGAGAGAAGGCCAGCAGAGATCACCCTGTGCCTTCCCACATAAGAAAGAACCTCAGATGAAAGTTAGCTGCCTTTCCTCTGAAGAACTAACGAAATAAATCCCCTTTTATTAAAAGCCAATCCATCTCTGGTGTGTTGCATTTTGGCAGCTAGCAAACTGGAACAGTCTTTCGGTGGTATTTTTCCTTTCTTGCACTTTCCTATAAAGTACACTTGTTAAGAACTGATAGAAATTAAGAGTTGATAAGGACATGCTTGTAGTGTGCCTAGAATATGTAGAGTGCCAATCCATCCGTATCATCAGTGTTTTCAGCTTGGTCAAAAGAAAAGTGTTTGTGTGATTCTAGGTTACTTGGTCCCCTATAAAGTGAATAAGAGCACAGTTTGTAGAGCTAAAATACCTGGGTCTGAGTACTGGCTCTATTCCTTTCGAGCTCTATGTCCTATGAAGAGTCATTTGACTCTTCTATGCCTCATTTTCCTCTTCAGTATACTGGCACAGTCGTTGCCCCTTACTCTCAGGTTCTTATGAATACTGAATATGTTACCATTGTTTTTTAAATCATTCAACAACTTCTTTTACTTTTATTGTCATGTCAAAGCTTGGCATCTCCATGTCTCATCATTTGGAGAGCAACTTTTCTCGAACCCTGAAAAATGCCTCTATAACGGAGATTATGACAGGTATTTACAAAGAATATGAGTACCAAGACTAGTTGGGAATTCTTATGTTTTTTCCTACCTGTTTAATTGTGCAGTGATACAGTCTTAATAATAAAAAGTTAAGCTGGAAATTTGGAAAGTATCAGGCATCTAATATGAAGAATGTCAGCTAGAATTTCAAAAACTTTGAAAGCTTTTTCTCTGAAGTTTTGGAGACTAAACTATACTTTTTCTCAGTGTTGCAAAAAATACCAACCTACTTTGCCTGTCTTGTAGTTTGATAATTTATAACAGTATAAACAAATATTAATCACATTTTTTAATCCATTCAGACTCTCCCAGGATTTCACACTGAGATGAGTCACTGTAAAAGTGTTCAAGTGTGCTGGCTCATTCGTGATTAGTTCCAATTCCATCACTTCCAATACTTTTTACTTTCCTCTCAAAAAAAAAAAAAAAAAACAGCTTGCCTAGAAGTTCAAGAAATAGGCTTTCTCAGAGGAATATTGCCAGAATCTGGCTTGAAGCTCAGTGGTATCCTATGAATTTTTTTTTGGGGGGGGGGGGGTATGGGCAGGTACTGGGAATGGAACCCGGGTCTCTGTCATGGCAGGTGAGCACTCTGCCTGCTGAGTCACCGTGGACCACCCTTATCCTATGAATAATTTTAAGTGGCATATAAACAGTTTTTTAATTTTTTAATGTGAAAGAGACAAGAACTATATTTTAAAGGAAGCTTCAAGAGCAGCAAAACAAATTATTCATTCAGTAGATGCTACTAAAATAATTACTACTATTTTTCATAAAATTGGCTGAGGAGAAGAAACACAGGTATCTGAAATTCTTTGAAAAACAAGTGATACTATATAGATTTGTAGAAAGAACATTTTCTTCCCATTAAAATTTATATGAAATATTTCATGCATATACATGACTTCTGATACCTTAACATGTATCAAACTTTTCATATATGCATGTGCACACATATACAATCAGAAAAGTTAAAAAATACTTGAAAGCATCTTAAAATAATACAAACACCCTATGCCCTACTAGCAAAAGCAATCTCTCCTGCTTCCTCAGTAATATCATCACATGGCTACATTCAATGCTGTAACCCCATTCTCAAGTTTGAGACAATGAAAATCAAATTGAACACATTCTGGCCCATATGAGAATTGTAGAGGACAACTAAGTAATACTCAGAAACAGATATCGTTTTGAACAAAAGATAAAAGTAAATCGCACATGTAGGAGCAATTTTTTTATTCAATTTATATTTATTGAGTGCTGTTATAATCCAAGCACTATTACAGCTACTGGAGATAAAAATACAAATGAGAAAAATAAAATTCACCCTTCAAGAAGGTATCAATCTAATGCACAAAACAGTTTAGTTTAGTGCATTAAAAGGTTAAATATAATTTGATAAATGCCATAGTATGTACAAAGTATGGATGAAAAGTAGAAAGAAAGACACTGAGAATAGCAAACAGAAAGCTTTGCAGAGAAATAGTTTGCTGGGAACTTAGAAACGACAGGAATTGTCATGCAGACATGAGAGGCAGGGAAAGGAAAGATACTCTTCTATTGGCAAAAGAGTAAAGACTCAGAGAAAGACTTTGACAAGTTCAGGGACCTGCAGAGAGTTTATATTTGTGGAACAGAAGAGTGTGTATGATGGCATAGAAAAGATAATGTAACAGTAATATTCGGGGCCAAAATCATATACCCCATGAGAGCCTGAGGAGAAGCTAGAGTTTATTCTCTGGGTCAGTTTTCCTCAAATACTGTAGGGTATGTGATGTGTGTGTGTGTGTGTGTGTTGTTTGAAGGGAAGCAATTCTTATAGATACTCAGAATTGACATAAAATAATTTCGTTTTTTAACATAATTTAACATATAAAAATATAAAACTGGGTAGGTAGAAAAGCTTAAAATTGTTCCTTTTCTACTGGGCAAAATATGACCTGGCCGGGTGAGCGCTGTTGTTGTTTTTTTTTAAAACACATAATTGAAACTAAAAAAGATAATATTCTTTGGCAGTTCAACAGAAAGTTAAAGTAACCATTACTAGGTATCAGACATGTGGTTATGCCTCAAATAGTTCCCGTTCTCAATTCACATAGCCACTTGGTTGATCTCCTTAAAATACAAATTCAAGTCTTCATTCCTTTCCTTAAACCTATAAATGGCTCTCAGTTCTTTCAGAATAAAGTTCTTTCCACAGTCCCTAAGGCCCCATTTTTGCTTGATTCTTCAGTGTCTTCTCATACCCCTCTCCCATATCTATCGTTCTCCAGTCACACTGGCCTAATTTAAATTCCTTAAATATGTCAGGACTTCCCTGATGCAAGGCTTCTGCCGGAAGACTCGTTCCTTCTCCCCTGGCACGGCAGGTCACTCGCATTTTACTAGTCTCATTTCAGATGCCACCTCTTCCGAGAAACTTTCCCCAGACCACTCCTTCTAAAATGCCCCCTCAATCCCAGCATCATTTATATGCCATCATTATCTCCTTGCTTATTTCTTCACAGCATTTTTCATAACCAGAAGTTATCTTTTCATTTGTCTGATTAGTTGTTGTCTGTTTCTGTTATGAAGACATGTCCATCAAGGGCAGTGATTTTGGCTTGCCTTGGACACTCGTTAAGTATTTGTTGAGTTGATGAATATAATAAATATAAAGTACTAATAAAGAAAGCGAAGCAGTAGGAAATTCTGTTTCAGGAAGAAGTTGTGTAAAGTAACCATAAATTCATTCATGCTAACAAAGAACAAGTATATTGAGCTCGTGAAGTATAAGATAAGAGGAAATTATCAATATTTAACCCTAGATTATTTTTAATTAGATCTAATTTCTCTATATCCTTAAATTTTTATGCTAATACTAGAACTATAAACTATATTCTCTTTGCTTAGTCCACTCCATGTAAACTAGACGGTGAGCAAACTAGAAATATGCTAGAAGGACTAGGAAAGAGAAGAGAACCAGGGTCCAAATGTGGAAAGTAGAAAATATTTAGCTCTGTCTTTTTTGTGCCCTGAAGATACCCAGATATATTTAAGTGGAAAAGAAATATAATAATCAGAAAAATATTCCAATAAATATGTCAGGGTTATGTTTCCTACTTAGGAAACTTAAACCTTAGAGTTAAGACAAATGAGATAAAAAAAATATATTAAGGTCTTTGCCTTGTGTTTTTTCAGATCTACATTTTAAATAAACGAACCAGAACACAATCATCAACTTCATTATCCTTAGTGTTATGTTCTTAATTGGACATTCTTTTTAAAGTTTCAGAGTGTTATAATTGATTTTATCTCATTTGAGGAGTAGTATCATTTAATGGAAATAGCCTGGGCTTTGGAGGTAAGCCAGTTTGGTTTCAGGGTGAATATACCTGCAGCAGAATTTAGATGAGGCGGTGTCTGAAAAGCACTTGACAGTGCCTTGTACACAGGAGGTGCTTAAAATGATGGCAACCTTGCTCTCTGAGCCGGACGTTTGTATCTTCTCATGCCCACATTACAGATGGGCAAAATGAGGTTAAGATGGATGAGGAGACTGGCCATTGCATCAATGGTTTACTACTATTGAATGTCAGATTCAGGCGCAGAGTTCAAATTTTTGCCTTCTAGATGAGGCCCTTTCAAGTACACCACATCACACTTGATCATGCATAATGAAGTAAAAAATGCAAGAATGTAAAAGGGAGAGGAATATTTGACTCTGTTAATCAATAGGATGCTTTTTTTTTGCTGATTGTTAATTGAATCCATGTTGAGACTTTCTGGGACAAGGTCCTAATTGATCATGTGTCTATCAGCCGGTTGGGGTGAGGCGGGATGTGAATGGTGTTGCTATTTCAGAGGTTAGTGGGAATGACAGTGAAGGCAGACGGTTTTCTTTCTTGAGAATGAGGGAAGTTTCATTTCCTCCACTTCTTTTCATATCGAATAAAAATTACCTTATGTTTTACTGTACTTATTCTGTTTATATTTACATGTAAACATTTTTATATAACAAATCTGTTTTAAAAACATCCTCCTATAGAGATATCTGAATAGAGAATCGTATTTCTAATCAAGAATATTTCTTCTGTAAAAATATCTTTTAAAAACATACGAATCTTGAGAGGTAAAAAATCACTAAGTAAAAAGTTACTTTCTGTGAATGGATGCTTACGTAAATGAACCCTGAGCACTGTTAAACTTAGAATCTTATCGTTTTCTTTCTGCTGTTAAAAGTTTCATTTCAGGGTGGGCCGCGGTGGCTCAGCGGGCAAAGTGCTTGCCTGCTATGCCGGAGGACCTCGGTTCGATTCCCGGCCCCAGCCCATGTAACAAAAACGGAGAAACAGAATACAATAAAACAAGAAAATGTTTAAAAATGTTTCCCTTTCTTCCTTCTATCCTTCCTTCCTTCTCTCTGTCTTTCCTTTAAAAAAAAAAAAAAAAAAAAAAAAAAGTTTCATTTCAGCCACAACAAAATGGCCTGTGTTTTCTCCATTTAAGAATATTAGCGTTATGGGGCAGTTTGAGTTTTTGGTGGCTTTGTGTTTTCTTACATCTAAAAGCTTCTTCAAGACATGTTTTTAACGTCCTACTGATCAGAGTCCTGCTAATACACAGCAATTTTACTCACTGCTGGAGGTGAGCTAACTAGATGATTACTGATTATTCTGTTCTTAAGTTTAGATGAGAAGTTCTGAGTCACTGTAGCCACATGTGGAATTTTTGATTAGTTTGAATATTGTTTTAAATGAAGCTTGTAAGTTTGGGGGGCAAGTGGGTACAATATCCACTCTCTCTCTGAGTATTTACAGCAGGGTTATCAGAAGAGTCACCTTCAGCCCAACCCTTCATTCTCACTGGGTATTTCTTTAGTTGATGCCTAGAAAAGATGGGAGAGAACAATTATGGCAATTCATTTCATATGTGTATAGATTTTTAAAAATATTCAAACAGTAGTATTCTCATGAGAAATAAATTACTCTTACTCTTAATTGTCAATGCAAAGAAAACATAATGGCAAGCATTTCAGTAAAACATTTGTGTCAAGAGTAAAAAACAAAAAGAAAATTTAATAATTAAGACCTTGACTTAGAATTAAAACCTGTTTAAATACCAATGGAGAAATGAAAAAGAAACTACATGTGGATGCACACACACACACACACACACTTACACACACAATTTTGACATCATTTTTGAGCTAATGCCATTAATAAAAGGGATATTTTGAAAGATCCTTTGTTTATGTACTGGTGACACCTTTTCTAATTACTCAATAAATAGTATTAATTTTGAGATTATTTTACAGTACTGATAATCATTCTTATTATTTGGCTAAATTGACCACTTACTAAATTTAACAAGAGACAAATGCATTGCAAATAGTGGACCCAGTTGTTCAAGCAGATTTGATGCATAAAACCAAAATTGGGTGAAAGGGAATAAATGGAGATATATTTTTATTTTTAGAGGTCGTACTGAGTATAATTATTAGCTAATTCATTTCATAAGATGCTATTTGTAGTTCAGATGTAGGAAATAATTAAATCCTTCTGTTTTCCTAAAAGCAATTATCCCTTTAGTCCAAAAAACTGATTGATGATGGATTCTCGCTTCAAAGTGGAAAACTACAGTAATTCATATTTGTATTTGAAATTCAAACACATCACTGCTTAGTGACCATTAATATCTTAGTGATATTAAGAATAACTTAAGTCCAAATAATAATAATGGTTTTGCTCCAGGAGCAATAAAATTTCCATCATGCAAACATATAGCCATAAACTTTAATTAATGCTAATATCTGTATTGTCAATCCTAATCCCTGAGGCAAAATCAGAGATGTGATTTCCATATTGCATCTATTTGGCATTGCCCAGCTGCCTTGAAATAAGTCTCAAAAACACGTATTTATTATATGGATTGTTTATTTTGCTTTCTTTTGTAATATTTTGAAGACAGAGGACTATAATAATGAGATTAATTAAGCATTAGTCTTACTGGTATACATGTGGTATAGTGATAAAATAAGAAGATGTTGTGATGCCAATTATGTTATCCGATGTCACTGTATAGCCGTGTCATCTATTTTGCTCCACAACTGGGTTGTAAACTTTATTTACAAATAAAGTTTTTTTTCAAGTATTTGTTTCATTATCTGTCCCTAAGTTATAGCCCATGTATTAGCTTCTTAATCTTATTTCAATATACATCTTGAAATTTTCCTAAACTATATTCCAGATATTAAATTGTATCACATCAGTCCAGCTCATAGATTTCTCACAGTGTTTCTAGAAATAAGCAAGTACCCTCCATATCCCCAGACTTAAAAGCGTGAGCATATTCAATTCTGATTTGGTTAACGAGTGAAGCTTTTGAGTAACTGACAGGAGAGCAGTTTACATTCAATATAATGAGTAGAGCACAGTGACACAGCTGCTACTTTCAAATTGTGGGACATTAATGGAAAAAAGCCTAATACTTCTTTCAGAGCCTTTGTTATAGGCAAGGATAAGTCTTGTTTCTGCAAAGATAAGTTCTGTGTTGGAAAGAAAGCTGCATTGTTTCTTGTTATTAATAGTTGTAATTTATAGAAATGAAGCTAATAATGCCATTTAACAGAATCACTCTTTTTTTTAATTTAAATCAGCAAGAATATATACATATATGCTAGAGAAGCCGCGGCTTGTTTCACAGCCTCTCAGCCAGAGCAATTTTCTCATCTTCTACTTGTTGATGGATGGGTTATCTGCTGAAGAAAAATATGGACTGCACCTTAGTAATTTATCTGCACATCGGTAAGTGACTAAGTATTTTCTAACAGAAATGCTTGCAAAGTGTGATTGCAATTTATTGACCTTAAATTTTCCTTCTTTTTTTTTTAACAGAGAAGAAATGATTACTAAAAAAAGATAGTTAGATACTGTCAGGTTAGACCCATTCATGTAACTTTGTTATAACTATTTATTGATTGCTTATGTGGATTTTTGTATTTGTGTAGAAATTATATTTTCATTTTCCTTATTTTTGTATCAGGCACAAATATTAGTTTATGGGGTGCAAGGGTAGTTTAGTGGTAGAATTCTCACCTGCCATGCAGGAGAACAAAGTTCGATTCACAGACCATGCATTTCCCAAACAAACAAACATTCGACAAATGGTGCTGCAATAATGGGATACATGGAAAAATAATGAAATGTGATTGCGCCATGACTAACACAATACAGCATACAGAATATATATATATATACACGCACACAAAAGATTAGTTTGTTTATAATCTTTTCTATTCCTTCTGGTTAATTTGGATTTAACATTAGTTATGCATGCCCAATCTTTTTCAGTCTTTTGAAATAACAGGAAATATTAGTTGAGTAATTATTATTCATTAATAACAGATGAGGTTATATAATGGTTTAAGACGAAAACATGACAAAAGGGCTGATTTTCTGCTTAAGAGGCAGAAATAATTTGTGTGAAAATTAGAATGTTGGCGGTAAGGGTCTGTAAAGGTGGTGAGCTGAAGAATGTTTTCTCATTTGTGCATATCCTCCAACAGCCTGTTCTAATGTGTCTCCCTACAAGGATTGATCCAGATTGGGGTTGGGATGAGAAACAAAATCAGGGATAAAGGAATTAAACACCATGCAGAAGAGAAGTTGCATGGGAGAAGGAAGAAAGAGAGAATGGGCAGGCTTAGCCAAACCCACTAATAAACTGAATGCCGAGGTGGAGAGAAGTCTACTCTAGAAGATGGTAGGGATATATATATATTCTTCAGACTTCTGTATAGTTTATTGGGTGTTTGTTATAAGATCCAAAAATAATTATGTGAGTTTACTTAATTTTAAGCGAGCTTTTGTGAGAAAGATTAAAGAATACAACAGGGAAAAAAAAAGAAACAGGCAGGGGGTTGAGGGTTGCTCCATTTACCTACTTACAGCCAAGACTGTGCTTAAGCCCCAGGGCGGTGGTTGAGAAAACAGAAGTTTGGAGGCAGTATCCTCACGCCACCCCTGTTGGGCATGCTCACAGGCTTGCTTAGACATGTAGAAAGCTATTTACACAGATCCTCTCTAGTTTGCTGTGTTGATTCAAAAGAAGAGACCGTGTTCTAGTGGAGACACATAATACATAGGTTAATAGTAGTGGAAAGTGATGTCATGAAAATTAAATCAGGGTTAGATGGTGGTGGGTGTAGGTTAATTGGGGATGTCTTCTTTCTGATGATGATGGATAAACAGAACCTGAAAGAGCCAATCAGAGGTATGGTGTAGTGTTTTTAAGCCAGGTGGAACAAGTACAGGGGCTCCAAACAAGCCTAATGTTTGAGGGAAAACAAGAAGACTAGTAGGTGTAACCAGAGCTGCCTGAATAAGAGGGAGAAGAATAGAGATACAATGAAAAGGACAGTCATCGTCAGAAATTTGGGTTTTATTCAGAGTTTCATTTGAAGCCATTGGAAGGTTTTGAGTATGGGAGGGGCATGAATCAATTTCCATTTTAAAGATGGCTCTATATCTGTGAGGAGTTAAGCAACTCTATGGTAGTCAAGAAGTAATGATGGAATTGATAAGGATAGTAGCAGTGGAGATGGTAAAGTATGGTAAGATTCAGGTTATGTTCTGAAAATTGGGAGGACAGGATTTGTGGATGGATTGAACATGGGATGTGAACAGATGGCAGAAGGCATGAAAGAGTCCTATGGCAGTACCTGTGCAGTACAGGGTTTCATTTACACAGAAAGTCTAGTAGGAAAGCGGGTGTGTTTGAGGAGGAGGTGTAGCCGGAGAATCACCTGTGCTGTTTTTCCAGGTTAACGTTGAGAAGCCTAGAGAACAAACTAGAGATGTCAAGTAAACAGTTGGAGGATCAGGGATTGGAGAAGTGACAGGATAGCCTCTGTCCTCTCCATGGCTCTGAGGAGTGAATGATGGTGGATGATAGAGTTAGGAGAAGGAAATTAACTGGCAGTGTCGTGACTTGCCATTATATTATTGATCACTAGCATCAAATTTCAGTGAAAATAATTCAGTCTAGGAGTGCAGATATAGTTTCTCATGTTGAATAATCAAAAGGTTGAAGAGGCCTTATCAAAATGGTGTTTTACCTGAAGTTGAAAACCTCAACTACAAAAAAAATGCAGGAGAAAAGACTCCACTAATTTGAAGTATGGTAGTCCATGGTCCATGTAAACTTAATAAAAAGTAGATATTCCAAGCTGATAGGACATGAAAATGTTTTCTATCAAATTCCCTCATTTTATAAACAAGGTGATCAGAGCTAGGGCCACAGAGAAGCTTGTGTTGAAATGTTATATAAAAGTGGTATTGCTAAACTCATTACCTGGAATTAATTTTTTTTTATTTATTTTTCTACATAGAACATCTCTAATTGCATACTGATAATCCCTAGGAAGGACATATTAAGCATCTTGGGATATTTAGGGGTAACTTGTGGGGAAGAAAAGTCTTTTGTTACTCCTGTGTTCTCAATCTTTCTTACAAGCAAGAATCCAAAGCTTATAGCAGATGATCGGTTTAGAGTGTGTGTGTGTGTGCATGCATGCTTACATTACTGACATAAAGTCACTGAAGAACGAAAAGCAACAATCCATCTACCATTTGCATTCTTAGTCGGTGGTTTGGACAAATTTTTTGAACTGTGTGAGTGTGTGGGAGAAAACAAGGATTCCTTTATTGAACTCTAGTTCAAGCAATCATTTCTCTCTTTGCAAAAGAGTTTTGAATCATTTAGGATATTTAGAAAGTTAAACAGTGAGGAGGTGCTTTGTCTGAAGTTGCAACAGGAAAGAGTTCAGCAAAATTCTGAATAATGCAGTTCCCTTGAACAAAGCAGTTATTTTATTCAAAAGTATTATGAATATCTAATAAGGGCAAAAGAATACTTCCCAATAAAAACATATACCACAATTCCAGCCTCTTAAAAGTTTCAGTTGGAACATTTGTACAGTGACAATTCTACTCCAAAGTTTTCTTTAATAATAGCACTGTTTTTTTTATGCTATAATGTATTATTAAATTGTTGTGATTCTTATCGTGTGGGTCTTCTCACAATTATAGTATTGATTAATCTCACTTTTACAATGTTGGTGAGATTTGAGGCACTCCTATTGGTATGAGAGTTGAATTAGAGTTGGTATCTGCTCTTTGTTTAGCAATCATATAAAGTACCATCATTCTGAAAATCCTATGGGTTATTTAAAATCAGAAGTATAGCCTTGCATCATTTTGGTGCTGAATTTGCTACCTTTATAGCCTTTCACAAGTTAATGACCTCTCTAAACCTTCTTCTTAAAATCAATACTCAGAGGTAAAGGAAATAGTATTTTGTAAAATGCTGAATCCCATTCTCAGCAGATAGTAGGCACTCAACAGTTAGCTAATGTTATTATAATTGCATGTATTTATCTTATTTTTTAAAAAAGATGTTGAACCACTTAACTATTAAATAGATCAAAACAGTCTATGAATTATCATCAGAATATCCCTTTGTTTTTTGACTCATTTCACAGTGCCACTTGAATGAGTGAATTTTGATGATGTTGAGTCTTAAAGCAAAAGCTACCAAAAATTTGCAAATCTGTTTCTCTTTCTTTAAGCTACATGAAACACAATAAACAATATAACAGTGGCTATGACCAAAAGGCATAATAAAATTTTATCCAATGTTCTTTTGTGATTAAAACTCCAACAAAGAAGAAAACATTGCTGAAACTAATGCTTTTTAAATTAGTTTTCAATTTTTGACCCTGACTTTGGTACTATAATTTTTCAAGGAATCATGTGATAATTTATGAAGGTTTATTTCAGCATTAAAATGTACCTGAAAATTTAGAATACATTCCTTTTTGTAATATTAGAACAATTTCCACCACAAGAAAGAAGCATTCTTGCATAAGTAAACTATCACATACAAATGGTATATGTATATATAAGTACAGCCCCTGTGGCTTAACTGCATGAAAGCAATATTTACAACTCTTTGCATAAGCAGCTTCCTGCACAAATTATTGAAACAACAACAAAAAACGAAGAGAAAAGTCTCTAGATCTCTAAATCTCTAACATTTTGAACTGTGGCACTAAGATTAAAATTATCTACACTTCCCACAAGATGGCACTCTTTCCACAAAGTTGGAGTCGAACCAAAAAAAAAGAAAACAAGAGCTCATCACTAGAGGAGGAATCTTTTTAATGGTTCTTCCTATGATTTACTTCTTTTTTTCCTGAATGTTTGTTTTTTTAACTTTTATTTCATTTTTTTTTCCTTTTTCTGTGTAATACTAACTTTACATCTGGGGAGTGCATGTAACTTATATTCATGGAAATTGAGATTTAATGAAAATAAAAATAGTTATGCATTGCTTCTCTTCACCATCCCTTAAATACCTTTTTAAGTTTAATCCCAGTACAGTTGGGCTCTTAAATCCAAAGAAGTTATTCCTAATCTCCCTTCATATTGATTAATGATGGAAACAATTGTAGTGCTGCGTAATAACATTTTTCAGTAAAGGTCAGATTTTGAATTATAAACTGAAAGCAAGCAATAGTTTAATTCGGAGTGTTTGACCTGTTTCTAACCTTGTGCGTTAGTGAAAGGAAACTCTGACTCACCAAGAATTTGAACTTGTGATCGCTGCCTAAGAGTACACCTGTCACAGCAGATGCCTGTGGCAATTAACTATCACAGAAAGTTCGTTTTTTTTTTTTTTTGCTAAGGGTTTATTATGAACATTGGACTTAATCTAAGAACGTTTCACATAACAGAAAATGAGGTAAGATTAAACAAATATTAATTTGAGGGTTATTCTTAATAATTTTTTTATACAATAAAATGTTTACTTGACCATACATGTTAGGCAAGCCAGGCTTGAAGGTGGTCCCCAGGACAAAGGTTCAAGTCAGGAGGTACTTTTAGTTCATTTCTAATGGACTCTTATTAATAATTGAAATGATCATAATTGTCATAAGGACAAATCATGGACAAAACATATGCCCAGCACTGTTCTTAGCATCCAATTCCCATATCTCATTAATCCTAAACCGACCCTAAGCAGAGGGTACACAATTTTATCTTCCTTGTAATGCCAAGGGATCACAACTGAGAGGGGTCAGGGAGGAGGCTAAGTAATGCATCCATGTCCTGCTCTTAGCCTTAATCCTACATTGTTATCACAACAATGCTATGTACAAATTGGCCATCACTGTCCTTATATCCTACGTCAAGGTTTTTAAAGAAAATGTAAGGGAAAGTGCAAGGTCAAAGTCTTGCTTAAATGAATTAACTTACAGAGTTTGTCACTTCTAACGACCATGAAAGGCAATTCTTGCTCATTTCTTTATCCAGTAGCATAATAAAAATTCTGAAACTAAATATCTTTTATTATCTTAGCTGAAAGTTATGTTATTGAAATTACAGGATGAATTGGATCATCTCTGTAAAATGGGTTAGTTACAAATTTCAGTTACAAAATATAGTTAGGGTAACTGACTTTCTTACTTCCTTACGTTTTGGAACTTTCCAGAAGAAGAGCGGAAGAAAAGACATACGTATCAGGCGGTATGCTCTGCCTCTTCAAAGATTATTTTAGCTACTCTTCAAAATCCTACAGAAGAGTTATTAATATCCTAATTATATTAATAATAAATCTGAAGCACAGATATGTAACTTAGTCAAGGATATTTAGTAAATGAAAAATCCAGATTCCAAACCCATATTTGGCTTTAAAGTTCATCAGAACTCTTTGATTGCTAGTATCAGATACCCAGCTCTAACACACTTCAGGGTGGCTCACATAACCGGAAAGGGCAAAGGTAGGCCTGGCCACAAGGAAATCCAGGAATTCAAATGTCACCACTACTTCTCTCTCTCTCTCTCTCTCTCTCTCTCTCTCTCTCTCTCTCTCTCTCTCTCTCTCTCTCTCTCACACACACACACACACACACACACACACACACACCTTTTTTCTTTCCCATATGATTTCCGATGTTTAGGGTAACATAACCGCAGCAACCTTAGATTTCCACAATTTAGAAGCTCTAGAGAGAAATCAGTGTTTTTCTCCCAAGAAGTGATCTGAGTGGTTTAGGTCACAGACTCATCCCTGGACCCTGTGTCAAGGGGAGAGGGTAGTATGGTTGGAGCTTGAGAAGGAAGTAGGGGTTACTTAACTTAAGAAGGGAAGAAAGGGAATTGGGCGCAAACAAGCAAATAGCCACACAAAGCCATGTTCTCACTACTATATTATGCTTCAGCCACCAGGCTAATTCCCAGCTGCCCTGAGGGAATAGTAACCCAGGTGTCAGAATGTCATTGGGGGAAACCTTGGGAACAGACACAATTCTTCCACTCTCTACTGAGTGACTTTGACCAAATTTAAAACTGATTTTTCAACTAGCTGGCTCAAATAGCCATCCATATACAGGACCAATAATGTAAAATTATTTGTGAGTGCTATAAACAAAGACTGTAATATATTTCCACATAATTTCTATTTTATTGATATTACACCCAAGATACTTGTGTGGTTAAAACAACACTTTGAGCCACACAATCCATAGTATTATTAAGTTACTAATATGTAAGAATTTTGACCCAAAATTCTGTGTTTATCTGAATATACCAAAAAATATTCAGATCTCTACATTATCTTTAAATTGGTGACATTTATTACTTTCGTTATTGGTGGTAGTGTTGTTGATGCTATTTTAATACTTTTGAAAATAATAATAGCTATAATTTACTGACCATTTTCCACAGATTTCCTCTGTCTTCAAATCTCTGGTAATAGTAACATCATTCGTGCAATCGCATGTAAGTAAACCTACTCACACATATGTTTATACACAGAAAATCAACCAAGTACTGCCTTTAGGACTATGTTAAACATTTCATTAATGTTTATCCAGGTACTAGGCTAAGAAATTGCTTAGCTTATCTTATTTAATTCTTTTAATAATCCTGTGAGGTACGTAACAAGATCATGCCTGTTTTATGGATGAGAAAACTGAAACCTAGAGGTTAAATAACCCCCCAAGTCACCCAGGAAACGAATTAGGGAATGATAATTTCAAACCCTCGTGGTCTGTCTCCAGATGTCACGTGCTTAACCCTCTGCCCATTTGGGACGAGTAACGGGCAGCCCTTCCATCTATAAACTTTCTTTTGCTCTTCTGACATAGAAACATTTAAGGTCAGTGCCAGGCAGTCATGATTTGGAGAAAAAGTTGAAAATTTGCATCTTCCCAATATATTCAGACTAGTAAACTCTTATCAGAATTTTGTTTCTAGTCCTTAAAACTCTTAATTTAATTTTGTCCGTTTTCTAGTCACCACTGTAAAAGAAGATTTCATGATCGTCAAATTTTCTCACATCTTCATCCTTTAAATGCGATGAAGGACCAAGGACTGTCTGAAACTCCTTTTGCTTACATTTCAGCTTTCCCTGGCCAGGCCTTGCCTACTTGAGTTCTCTTCACTGCACAGCATCCTAGCTGCTTGCCTCTTCAATCCCACCTTTTACACTCACATCAGATTAACATTTGTCAAATCCAATTTAACTATAAAACATCTTAGCTCAGAAACCACTAAATACCGCCTTTCTGTCATATTAAAGAAAAAACCTCTAAGAGTTTAGAGGAACAGATGGCTAACATGTTCTTTGAAATTGTCCCCATCAGAGTCTCAGTAGTGCTTTAGCTAGAGTTGGCTATAAGTCAAGTGAAATCCTGGGTTTTGGGGGACTACATTAAATGCTGTTTTTCACTGTTGTTGGGTTGAAGAACATAAATTCTTTAGAGACAAGATGGCCAAGCAGCACATTTAGCTTTCTGTTATGAAAATAGAAAGCTATCTTGTATTAGGGGAGAGCTTGATGGAGTGTGAAGATTGTGGATTTTAGACTGACACATCTGAATTTGAGTCTCCTCCCTTATTTTCTGTGTAATCTTCAGTAATTTACTTAAACTCTCTGAGCCTCCATTTCCTAGATGTCATAACACATTCTCAGGTTTAAATATGAGTAAATAAAGTTATGAATTTAGAGCCCTTTAGTACAGGTCTTCAATTGCTTATTCACAGTCCTGAAATCTGAAAATTATGAAAACCAAAAATTTAGTTATGATTCATGTGCTGATAAAGATCTGACCCAATGTAAACTCTTTTGGCAGCAAAACCTGAGCCTGAATTGATGGGAGTATATTTATAATCTTTATGTATCTCTATATTGTGACCATTTATATGGTTTTCCCTAAATTGAAGCATCTGATTAGGGATCATGGCTCAGTTACCATTGGTAGCATAAAACTTTAAATTATATATATTCTTACTTTCAGAACACATTTGACTATAAAGTTTAGGATAAGTGGTAGTGGACCTGTGAAATATCTGGCTTTTATAGACCTGAAACCATGGCAGTAATTATTTTTCTCACCAAGATCAAAACCCATCTTATTTCACAAGGCCACTAGGCAAAATGTGCACTGAAAATGAGCAGTAAATCAGCTTAGGGATCTGGACAAAACAGAGTTCTATTCATTTGCAAAATCTCTTGCTCTCTCTTTTAATTCTGTTTCTCTCTTATAACTAAGAATTATTTTATTTAATACTGAATGATGAAGAACTGTACAATATGCTAAACAGAAGCAGATTTAGTATACAACTAATTAGCTTTTCCGAAGTTTGATGCAATTTATAATTGGGATCGTGGCTCTCACAGATAAATGAATGTTGTTTTAAGAAGGGCAGCAGGCCACAGCTCAAACGTTTGCATGGTAGCTCCACTGAGTTACCATGGGACGATGTGTTCACAGTTCCACTTATTTTTGTGGGTATGTAGGCGGATGTGTACATGTGTGTATGTGTGAATATGTCTTCTCTCCAAAATCTGCTTATGTTGTTGTAGCAAATAACATCACATACTTGGAGTACTAACTTCTACCAGTCCCTCTGCACATTTATTTTAAGCCAATTTAGTTGGTGTTTCTTTCTCTCCAGTAGACTTCCAGTTTCTTGCTGTCCCAGTGGGACCCCCTGCCCCTTACCCTGGGCAGCCTCATATCACTATATCCTCTGGGCCTTTTTCTGTGTCAGGAGTGGAGTTACCATCTCCCTCTGATGTATTCTATCTCTTAGGGGCCTGCCACATGTCCACTGAGTCACCCACAACCCAGACCACATCTCCAGCCTGACACTGCCCCCTTACTGACTTCAGTGACCATTCATCCTTTCTTTTGGACATATCAGTGCTTTTTGTGTGCACTTTCCCAATGATCTCCTCAGTTTCCTTTGTAGAATGCAGAAAATACAGGCTAGAAATGGCACGGTTGAATATAAGATGCTTTCCTTTGCCCTAACAATATAACCACATGGGAGAGATGAAAATACATGAATGGCTGTTAGTAAAATCACACATGTGTAGGCCTATAAAATCAAACCCTCTACTACAGCTGACATTTAAAGGGATTATGTCCTCAATATGGGGTTACTGCTTTTTGCATTTCATGAATATTCAATGACAAATGTATGTTCGCTACTAGAAGTAGTGCAGTTTATTAGCTAAAAGCACACAGTTTATCTCAGCTGCATCTCTCCCTGACTTCATGACTTGAGAATATCATTTAACCTCTCTGCCTTACTTTCCTTATTGGAGGACCAGGACCAGCTTTAGAGGATTGAGTCCTTCAGAAGCCTGGCCCATAGTAAGCGCTGTAGAAGTCTTAGCTAGTGTAATTACGGTTATTATAGAAGGGTCTTTCCCACTGAAGTTTTTTTTTTTCTTCTATTTTTGTAAGGTCAGAGACATGTATGTAATGCTTACAGCCCTTGGCTCACGGACCCTTCCTCCATCTTCGCAGTCATCCACATTACATGTCTTTCCTATTGAAGTTTTATGAGAGTAACTGAAATATCAATTATTATTGAAAACAATAAACATTAAAGTTTTAAAATGTGTGAAATAATTGGAATCTATAAAGTCTTTCTCCTAGTTTATGTCTTTACCTCCACACAATTCTGCCCAGAGACATTCCTAAGCTTTTCTGTTTCGTATAGAAAAATAGGGACTGGACTTTGATTCATCATGTAACCATGATGAATTGTTTAAATTTAAGTAATTTAAATTTAATTGTTTTATTATTATAGAAATTAATGCAGCAATTTTGAAGAAGTGAGGGAGACAGAGAATAGACATGAAAAGAAAAGTGGAGGGGGCAAGAGACTGCAGTTGGTGTAGGTATATTGAGGAAACTTAGTCAATTTTTTCACCCAGGCCTACTGCTTATCTTCGCTTCTGTTTCCCTTTTATAATAGTAACAGATAGCACCAAGTTACTGAGAATTTTTTTTTAAATAGAAACTAAGGCAGAACTTGAACATCTCTGGAAAACTTCTTATTTCACATCTTTCCTGTGACAAAAAAAAATCAATTGTTTCAGCTTAAAATGCCAGATTAGAAAAAAAATAGAGAGATTGTCTTTAATTCTAAAACCTGTACTTATTTAATGTAAAAGGTGATGTTAATAAGATTTTGAATAAATGATTTGCTACTGACATTTGTCTCTTAAAGAAGATTCTACCACATTTAAACCAGACATACATACAAGTAAAAGAAGATGTATTTTGGAATCAATTGCATGATGTGGCTGTTTATGTAGAATTACATAATAAAACTTGTGTTTGTGTATATTTGCACACTCAGATCTAAAATTATCTTTTGCACCATGGTTAAGTCTTAGTATTTTGAACTGAATGCTGCTGTACTTATAAATCCACATCTGAATCTGAAATCATGTAGGAAGTATAATTAAAATCATAATCACCAACATTTCTTTGATACTTGATTGATGAAGGGAGCTGAGCTAAGAACTTGACACATGTCATCCTACCTTATCTACAATGCAAGCTTAAAAATAGGCTCTGCCTCGGATCGACGGTTCCCCAGGCCGCAGCGGCCAGCGACCGGAGCCCCTCCCACACACGCGGCTTCCCGGAGGGAAAGGAAAGAGTCTCCAACAGTAGTAGGGACTGAGTCCAACCTAACACCAATAGTGGCATTAATGAACAACTTCTCACTACTAAAAATAGACCCTCAGCTCAGGTAAAACTGATCAAGGTGGAAGTCACCTATTGGGCTAACTGAAAAATAGGAAAGGGGGCAAAACAGAGCCTTCTGTGGCTGTTTCTGTGGAGGCTTGGTTGCCTCTGGGCTCAGTGCTGGGATTACACAGGTTGCAACTACCCCGAACGCAGAGGCGGGCTGCTTTCAGGGCTCTCTACCACCTGAACCTTCCCTGCGGGAGGGGGGAAACGCAACTCAGGTGGAATCCCTCTCTCAAGGAATACAGATCCCAGGACTTCACAATTTGAAGTCATTAAAACCAACCTATAACCTTTCCTCTGTCTCCACCACACACCCAGCAGCGAGAGTCTTCCAAAGTTAAAGGAGCCACAACATCTTTTGCTGGTGGGACCCGCAGACAGACAAGCACCACATACTGGGCAGGATAAGAAAAACAGCCCAGAGACTTCACAGGAAAGTCTTTGAATCTGCTGGGTCCCACACTCAGGGAAATCTGATTAAATGCCCAGATGCCAGCAAAAATTAACAAATCACACCAGGAAAATTGAAGATATGGCCCACTCAAAGGAACAAACCAATAGATCAAATGAGATACAGGAGCTGAGACAACTAATTCTGAATATACAAACAGAAATGGAAAACCTCTTCAAAAACCAAATCAATAAGTTGAGGGAGGACATGAAGAAGGCATGGGATGAACAAAAAGAAGAAATGGAAAGTCTTAAAAAACAAATCACAGAACTTATGGGAATGAAAGATACAGTAGAAGAGATGAAAAAACAGTGGAAACCTACAATGGTAGATTTAAAGAGACAGAGGCTAGAATTAGTGAACTGGAGGATGGAACATCTGAAATCCTAAAAGAAACAGAAACTATAGGGAAAAGAATGGAAAAATTTGAGCAGGGGCTCAGGGAATTGAATGATAATATGAAGTGCACAAATATACGCGTTGTGGGTGTCCCAGAAGGAGAAGAGAAGGGAAAAGGAGGAGAAAAACTAATGGAAGAAATTATCACTGAAACTTTCCCAACTCTTATGAAAGACCTAAAATTACAGATCCAAGAAGTGCAGCACACCCCAAAGAGAATAGATCCAAATAGGCGTTCTCCAAGACACTTACTAGTTAGAATGTCAGAGGTCAAAGAGAAAGAGAGGATCTTGAAAGCAGCAAGAGAAAAACAATCCATCACATACAAGGGAAACCCAATAAGACTATGTGTAGATTTCTCAGAAGAAACCATGGAAGCAAGAAGACAGTGGGATGATATATTTAAATTTCTAAAAGAGAAAAACTGCCAACCAAGACTTCTATATCCAGCAAAATTGTCCTTCAAAAATGAGGGAGAAATTGAAACATTTTCAGACAAAAAGTCACTGATAGAATTTGTGACCAAGAGACCAGCTCTGCAAGAAATACTAAAGGGAGCACTAGAGTCAGATACGAAAAGACAGAAGAGAGGTATGGAGAAGAGTGTAGAAAGAAGGAAAATCAGATATGATATATATAATACAAAAGGCAAAATGGTAGAGGAAAATATTACCCAAACAGTAATAACACTAAATGTTAATGGACTGAATTCCCCAATCAAAAGACATAGACTGGCAGAATGGATTAAAAAACAGGATCCTTCTATATGCTGTCTACAGAAAACACATCTTAGACCCAAAGATAAACATAGGTTGAAAGTGAAAGGTTGGGAAAAGATATTTCATGCAAATAACAACCAGAAAAGAGCAGGAGTGGCTATACTAATATCCAACAAATTAGACTTCAAATGTAAAACAGTTAAAAGAGACAAAGAAGGACAATATCTACTAATAAAAGAAACAATTAAACAAGAAGACATAACAATCATAAATATTTACGCACCAAATCAGAATGTCCCAAAATACGTGAGGAATACACTGCAATTACTGAAAAGGGAAATAGACACATCTACCATAATTGGAGACTTCAATTCACCACTCTCATCAATGGACAGAACATCTAGACAGAGGATCAATAAAGAAACAGAGAATTTAAATATTACAATAAATGAGCTAGACTTAACAGACATTTATAGGACATTACACCCCACAACAGCAGGATACACCTTTTTCTCAAGTGCTCATGGATCATTCTCAAAGATAGACCACATGCTGGGTCACAAAGCAAGTCTCAACAAATTTAAAAAGATTGAAATCATACACAACACTTTCTCGGATCATAAAGGAATGAAGTTGGAAATCAATAGGCAGAGTGCCAGAAAATTCACAAATACGTGGAGGCTCAACAACACACTCTTAAACAATCAGTGGGTCAAGGAAGAAATTACAAGAGAAATTAGTAAATATCTCGAGGTGAATGAAAGTGAAAACACAACATATCAAAACCTATGGGACGCAGCAAAGGCAGTGCTAAGAGGGAAATTTATTGCCCTAAATGCCTATATCAGAAAAGAATAACTGGCAAAAATTTGGGAATTAACTGTCCACTTGGAAGAACTGGAGAAAGAACAGCAAACTAACCCCCAAAGCAAGCAAAAGGAAAGAAATAACAAAGATTAGAGCAGAAATAAATGAAATTGAGAACATGAAAACAATAGAGAAAATCAATAAGACCAGAAGTTGGTTCTATGAGAAAATCAACAAGATTGATGGGCCCTTAGCAAGATTGACAAAAAGAAGAAGAGAGAGAATGCAAATAAATAAGATCAGAAATGGAAGAGGAGACATAACTACTGACCTCACAGAAATAAAGGAGGTAATAACAGGATACTATGAACAACTTTATGCTAATAAATACAACAATGTAGATGAAATGGACAAGTTACTAGAAAGGCATGAACAACCAACTTTGACTCAAGAAGAAATAGATGACCTCAACAAACCAATTACAAGTAAAGAAATTGAATTACTCATCCAAAAGCTTCCCAAAAAGAAAAGTCCAGGACCAGACGGCTTCACATGTGAATTCTACCAAACATTCCAGAAAGATTTAGTACCAACTCTGCTCAAACTCTTCAAAAAAATTGAAGTGGAGGGAAAGCTACCTAATTCATTCTATGAAGCCAACATCACCCTCATACCAAAACCAGGCAAAGATATTACAAAAAAAGAAAACTACAGGCCAATCTCTCTAAGAATATAGATGCAAAAATCCTCAACAAAATTCTAGCAAATCGAATCCAGCAACACATTAAAAGAATTATACATCATCACCAAGTAGGATTCATCCCAGGTATGCAAGGATGGTTCAACATAAGAAAATCAATTAATGTAATACACCATATCAACAAATCAAAGCAGAAAAATCACATGATCATCTCAATTGATGCAGAGAAGGCATTCGACAAGATTCAACATCCTTTCCTGTTGAAAACACTTCAAAGGATAGGAATACAAGGGAACTTCCTTAAAATGATAGAGGGAATATATGAAAAACCCACAGCTAATATCATCCTCAATGGGGAAAAATTGAAAACTTTCCCCCTAAGATCAGGAACAAGACAAGGATGTCCACTATCACCACTATTATTCAACATTGTGTTGGAGGTTCTAGCCAGAGCAATTAGACAAGAAAAAGAAATACAAGGCATCAAAATTGGAAAGAAAGAAGTAAAACTATCACTGTTTGCAGATGATATGATACTATACATCGAAAACCCGGAAAAATCCACAACAAAACTACTAGAGCTAATAAATGAGTACAGCAAAGTAGCAGGTTACAAGATCAACATTCAAAAATCTGTAGTGTTTCTGTACACTAGCAATGAACAAGCTGAGGGGGAATTAAAGAAACAAATTCCATTTACAATTGCAACTAAAAGAATAAAATACTTAGGAATAAATGTAACTAAAAAGACAAAAAACCTATACAAAGAAAACTACAAAAAACTGTTAAAAGAAATCACAGAAGACCTAAATAGATGGAAGGGCATACTGTGTTCATGGATTGGAAGACTAAATATAGTTAAGATGTCAATCCTACCTAAATTGATTTACAGATTCAATGCAATACCAATCAAAATCCCAACAATTTATTTTTCGGAAATAGAAAAACCAATAAGCAAATTTATCTGGAAGGGCAGGGTGCCCCGAATTGCTAAAAACATCTTGAGGAAAAAAAACGAAGCTGGAGGTCTCACGCTGCCAGACTTTAAGGCATATTATGAAGCCACAGTGGTCAAAGCAGCATGGTACTGGCATAAAGATAGATATATCGACCAATGGAATCGAATAGAGTGCTCAGATATAGACCCTCTCATCTATGGACATTTGATCTTTGATAAGGCAGTCAAGTCAACTCACCTGGGACAGAGCAGTCTCTTCAATAAATGGTGCCTAGAGAACTGGATATCCATATGCAAAAGAATGAAAGAGGACCCATATCTCACACCCTATACAAAAGTTAACTCAAAATGGATCAAAGATCTAAACATTAGGTCTAAGACCATAAAACACTTAGAGGAAAATGTAGGGAGATATCTTATGCATCTTACAATTGGAGGCAGTTTTATGGACATTAAACCTAAAGCAAGAGCACTGAAGAAAGAAAGAAAGAAATGGGAGCTCCTCAAAATTAAACACTTTTGTGCATCAAAAAACTTCATCAAGAAAGTAGAAATCCTACACAATGGGAGACAATATTTGGAAACGACATATCAGATAAAGGTCTAGTATCCAGAATTTGTAAAGAGATTGTTCAACTCAACAACAAAAAGGCAGCCAACCCAATTACAAAATGGGAAAAAGACTTGAACAGACACCTCTCAGAAAAGGAAATACAAATGGCCAAAAGGCACATGAAGAGATGCTCAATGTCCCTGACCATTAGAGAAATGCAAATCAAAACCACAATGAGATATCATCTCACACCCACCAGAATGGCCATTATCAACAAAACAAAAAATGACAAGTGCTGGAGAGGATGCGGAGAAAGAGGCACACTTATCCACTGTTGGTGGGAATGTCAAAGGGTGCAACCACTGTGGAAGGCAGTTTGGCGGTTCCTCAAAAAGCTGAATATAGAATTGCCATATGACCCAGCAATACCATTGCTAGGTATCTACTCAGAGGACTTAAGGGCAAAGACACAAACGGACATTTGCACACCAATGTTTATAGCAGCATTATTTACAATTGCAAAGTGATGGAAACAGCCAAAATGTCCATCAACAGACGAGTGGCTAAACAAACTGTGGTATATACATACGATGGAATATTATGCAGCTTTAAGACAGAATAAACTTATGAAGCATGTAATAACATGGATGGACCTAGAGAACATTTTGCTGAGTGAGACTAGCCAAAAACTAAAGGACAAATACTGTATGGTCCAACTGATGTGAACCGACATTAGAGAATAAACTTGGAATATGTCATTGGTAACAGAAACCATCAGGAGTTAGAAATAGGGTAAGATAATGGGTAATTAGAGCTGAAGGGATACAGACTGTGCAACGGGACTGAATACAAAATCTCAAAAATGGACAGCACAATACTACCTAATTGTAATGTAATTATATTAAAACAGTGAATGAAGCTGCATCTGAGCTATAGTTTTTTTTTTGTTGTTTTTGTTGTTTGTTTGTTTTTGTTTTTTGTTTTTTATATATTTTTTGTATTTTTTATTTTTTTCTCTATATTATCATTTTATTTCTTTTTCTGTTGTCTTGCTATTTCTTTTTCTAAATCGATGAAAATGTACTAAGAAATGATGATCATACATCTATGTGATGATATTAAGAATCAGTGATTGCATATGTAGAATGGAATGATTTCTAAATGTTGTTAGTTAATTTTTTTAATAAAAAAAAAGAATACATAGGATTAAGGAACTAACTCTCTTTTCACTTAGAGTATAGCGAAACAGTAAGAAAATACATGCCCGAATCCCAGAAAAAAAAAAAAAATAGGCTCCAGCCCAGGCTAAAGATGAAAAGACTGATATATTGAAGGGATAAATGAGTTGTTGGGTAACCTAAAGCCACATGCAAGGAAGAGCCATAGTTTCATCTAGGCTCTTTTAAACACCTTATTATTTTACCTTTCAAATCCTGATTTCTAAATAACATATTAACGACTTGGTTGAAATATGTAGGAAAAAAAAGGAGTCTTGTGGATATTTTAGATAGAAGGAAAAGATTGAGCCCCTAAAGCGTGGTTTGTTCCAATTTTGTGTCCAAGCACTAAATATTATGCCTCAAAGATGCTGGTTGATCATAGAATGTCATTTAATAAGGTTAGAAATAGAAAATTTAGATACAGAGAAGAGTGAATGGTTAGATGACCTGTTAATAAAATGAAGACCTTATTGCTAATTATTGTGTTGACAATCACTGACTAGAATTTTTTGGTGGGAAGAGAACTAGGAATTGAATGTAGTGGTTTGAATATGGGAGCACTATGGATCTGGCAGACTGCTAAGGGAGTTTGGGATCTCATTCACAGAAGACAGACTAGTGCTTTAGAGGCAGAGTGAGACTGCATAGATGGTGAGGATGGAGAGAGTAAGAGGACCTTCTCTTGAACTCAGACCAGCTTGATCTGACCCACCCACCAGCCTCTTCTCTCCCCACCCTCGCTTGGGCTCCTGATGTTCCTGCTTTCACTTCCTAAAACATGCCGTGCTTCTTGTCACAAACTGTCTGCCTACATACTTTTTTTCATCCCCTGCCTTCTTAATTCTTCCTGTTCCTTGCAGATTCAGAATTCTCAGAACTCAGACTATTTTTGGTTTCTTTGCTTGTTTATTTATTTATTTTGGCTTGTTTATAGAATTCCGCCACACCATCAATTCCTATTAAGCTTATAATCAATGAAATCCATAATTTATATTTTGCATCAATTAGTCTCAAGACAGATCTTCCCCAGTCAGCGTTTGCATAATTTTATTTTGGAACCTAAGTATGAGCCATCATGTGTAAGCTGTAAAATTTCACTTTGTTCGTTTTGTCTCTTCTGACACCGACATCTCTTTTATTATTGAACTCTTCACTACATGAAGACACCTCACAGAATTTTGGTAGAGGTAAAGAGGTTCTTTTGTCTTCAACATCAGTTTATGTTCTTGTTAGCCTTAAGAGAAATTGGTTAATTATAACATTTGAATCTGGACATAAAGTAAGTTCTCCTGTGAATCTGTGTATAAAAGACTCCCTAAGCATTTAGATATCCAACAACCATCTCTAACTCAACGAGTCCACATCCGAACCCCTGAAAACCTGCACCTGCTCCATCCTGGACCTCCCCATATGGAGATGGCAACTCCATCCTTCTGCTTGCTTAGAGCAAAAATCTTTGAAGTCATACTTGAGTCTGTTCTAATTAGGACTAATATTCCATCCATCACCCATCAGGCTGGCTACTTTCACGTATGTCCAGAATCTGACTACACCTTGCTCTCTCCATAGCTACCACCCTGGTGTGAGTCACCAACCTCTTTCCCTGGATATCTGCAATACTCTTCCACATCTCCTTTGTCCCCCTATAATGTGTTCTCAGTACAACAGCCAGAGGAAGATTCTGAAAACACTCTGCTGCTCTCACACCTGCAGTTTTTCCTCCTTACCTCACCCCCTTTAGAGTAAAAACCAACCCCACTGTGATCTATAAGATTTTACATCATCTGGTCCCTATTACTTCTCTGACCTCAATTCCTATTTTACCTCTGGCTTATTCCACGCTGGCCACACAAGCCTTCATATTTTTCTTTGAACATCCCAGACACATTCCCACCCTAGGCTTTTGCTCCAGCTCCCCTTCCTGAAACAGTTCTTCCTGCAGATACAAACTTGTCTAACTCGCTCACCTCCTTCAAGACTACTCAAATCTCCTCTTCTCAGTCAGCCCCCAATGTAAACTGCAACTTAAATTCTCAACACCACATTCCCAAACCTTCTTACCATGCTTTATTTTTAAAATTTCCATTACACTGTGCACCTGTAAAAATTATATAATTTACTAGCTTATTATGTTTATTGCACATTGTCTGCATTCCCCTATGGGAATTTAAACTCTATAGGGCATGGATGTTTGTTTGGATCACTGCTTAATTAACTGCAAGTTCCTAGAACAGTTCTTGGCATAGAATAGTTTCTGAGTAAATACTTGTTGACTGTGAAAGTCCTCACTTTGAATTATAAGTGCCATATTTATTTCTACTGCCTTAGCTTTTTGTGTTGCAGAGTATGGCATTTGCTTATGATACCAAAAAAAAAAAAAAAGGCGGTGGAAATTGCATGTATGAAATTGCATGGGTGTGCTTCAGGAGGGTCTCTTCCACAATATGGCAGGGTAGGCATAATGTGCAAAGCGCTTCTTATTTCAGAACTTCTGCTCTCGATGGAGGCTATTGGGTTTTGTTTGGCACTCCAACTCTATTTTAATCGGTTTGTCACACCCTGAAGTTTTCAGCTTACTTCTTTCATGTTCATATCTGCAAAGAAATGATTTCTGAATTTCATTGCTCTGAATGTGACATATCTTCTCTTGACTATTTCTTGGTTTGTAAAGCAAACTCATTTTTGATTTTGCAAAGGTCTATACTTGTTTTTCTGGGAACAGAAGATTTGGGTTCACTTGTTTGTCTGTTCTCGAGCCAGTGGTCTGTTCAGAATTAAGTAAACTTTTGTGGAGTTAGCTGAGTATTAAACAGTGCTGTCCCAGGGTTCGAGAAAGTTAACATAATGACTAACTGGATTCCTTTGATCCTGAATTGACAGTGCTTTCTCTAGTACCAGCTTTTCTGTTGGCATCTTTTAAGATGATTCACTCATCCTTTAAAATAAAGAAGTTATCATACTGTGTTTTAAATTCAGAGTGGCAGTGGGTAACAGAAAAAGTGTAAGGGAGAGGTTAACTCAGGGATTAAGGTCTTCCTGGTGAGATGGGAGATGAGTTCTAGGGATGAGTCCGGCCCTGGCACTGTGGGATCAACAATTCCATCCTGACCAAAAGGGGAAAAAGAAGTATAACTAATAAAGTACCAGTGGCTGAGAGAGTTTAAATAGAGTCGAGAGGCTACTCTGGAGGGCTCTTATACAAGCTTCAGTTAGACATTGCTACTTATCATAATTTACCAAACTCCAACCAAAACCATTCCAGCCAATACCAAAGAACACCTAGAGCATTATATAAGATTCTGCAAAGGTTTCATACACTAGGGCAACTTTCCAGAAACCTACAACTCCAGATGGATCCCTGGACCAGATAAGTCCTGAAACCTAGAGGGCCCAGCCTCTCCAAAACATGAGCTAGTTCCATTTCCCCAGCCCTTGTTATTGACAGCCCCTTCCAACATGAAAAAGTTAGAATGGTGATAGTCCAAATTCCCCTAAAGAGTGGAATGAAAAGATCAAAGGTGATGGTGGAGTTATACAGAAAAGGTAGGGTTTAACAAATGAATATGATTGCTGAATCATAAAATTGTCATTTCTTTTAATTTCCAGTATCTTAGAGCAGCTAGAAGTAAAAACCTAAAATTGTGGAATTATAACCCATACCATACTTTGAAATCTGTTCTTGAACTAATTGTTGTGCTGTGCTTTGAAATTTATTGCTTTTTTGTATGTATGTTATTTATCACAAAAAAGAAAAAAAGTTGATTGTAGTGATTAAAAAAAAATTTATTCCTTCTAGCCTCCTTTATTCTGGAGCAGCTAGAAGGAAAAATCTGAGAGGATGGTATGGTAGTCCATGACAAACTCTGAGATCTGTCCTGTAACAACTTGTTGAAGAGTACTTTGAAAATTATTGCTTTTTTATTTCTTTGCTTTGTACATGTTATATTATACAATTAAAAAAAGTTAAAAAAAATCATAAGAAACCAACAAACAAGAAAGTCTAGCCTACCATCAGTAGCTATGTGATTTGGACAGCTTATGTAATCTCTCTGAACCTTACTTTTTACTCATTTGTAAGCAGAGGTGATATTAGTGATCTTGAATTGTTGGTGATGGAATCAAAGATAAGGTATGAATAAGATGACATAACTGAGAGTAATAAAAATCGTAGAATAATTTTAATTGTGGGTTTTTAATATCTCTGGAGTGCTGTTTTTGATTCGCTCCCCCAAAACATCTAGCTCCCCCACCAACTTTTCACTGTCTCAGGAAATAGCATCACCACTCATACTGAAATCTGAAATGTGATTCTTAATTATTCTGTTTCCTCCTCAGTCCAATCAAGCAGCAAACACAGTTGACTGGCTCATAAGTATATAGCAAGTCTGGGTGCATCTCACCTTCTCCCCTGCCACAGTCCAGGTCTTATCTACCAACATTGATTGACTGCATTTGCATCAGTCTTCTCCCTACAAGCTGACTGACCCCATTAAAATCCATACCCCATTCAGCAGTCAGGGCCATCTTCTAAAGTGAAGTCAGATCCTGTCACCATATCTCCTGCTCCCATGAGAACCCCCAAGTGTTTTTGTGGCTACCAGAACAGGATTCTAAAGCTTGGCCTTAGCCGTCAGGCCTCCCTCTCCTGTCTCACCATGCTCCATGCTCTGCCGTGTGCACAGTGTCCCCACTCCTAGAGACCTTCTTCTGACTCTCCCAATTCAGAGCCGTCTGCACCGGCTGCTGTCACCCAGTCCTTCATTTGGACATCTCCTTCTTGCCTTCCAGGTCTCAACTTAGTATCACATATTCAAAGAGGCTTTTCTAAAATGAAATACATTAGGGAACCTGAGCAGGCAGACTGAGTAGAGGAGGAGAGATATTTAGACCAGCTGTCTGAGACGCAGTGAGGCAGTCAATACCAAGAAGCCTATTGAACTGGGTCATGACTATTCACTTATCCAAAAACTATGTGTTTTAATTTGCTAAGGCTGCTGAAATATAATGCCCCAGAGATGGAATGGCTTGTTTAAAAAGGATTTATTTAGTTACACATTTACAGTTTCTTAGAGGAAAGGCAACTGACTTTCATCTGAGTTTCTCTGTCACGTGGGAAAGCACGTGCCACTGGCTCTCTCTCCAGGCTTCTGGGTTCAAATGGCTTTCCTTGGGGAATTTCCCTTCTACATCTCCAAATTTCTCAAATTTCTGGGTCTGAGTTCTGAGCACCAAGCTGAGGTGTGCTGGACTCAGTTGGGTTGCTCTCTCACTTCTGACTCCTTCTTTTAAGCCCCCAGCCAATTAAATTAAATGTCACTCATCGCGAAGGCAGTCCCCTTAGCCAATGGCAAATGTAATCAGCCATAGATGAGATTCACATGCTGATTATTTGAGTCCACAGCAACAGTGCAACTGGGCACCATCACCTGGCCTTACATTTACACATAAATGTAACACCGACAGCATATATTATCTAGTCTATTCTAGTAGAAACAATGCTAATTTCTGGGACAAAAAGATAGTCACACTCTAAAGTTGCTCCAAGTCAAATTGTTCAAAGTCTAGCATCAGCATGTAACCATCAAAACAGCAATGTTGAAAAATATTCTAAACAAATTAAGAGAGTTTCAGCAGCACTGGGGGGAGTATTGTGCCCTCACCTGAGAGAGAAGTAAGAAGCACTGGCTGCAGAACCAGGCAGAGTGAGATGAACAGGCTGACTTTACAAAAGGGAAGATCGTGGTGAATAGAGAAGGCAAAAATGCAGGGTGATTCTAAACATCAGTGGAGACAGGATGGCACGAATTGCTCAGAGAGCGTTTGGCCATTGGGAAACACTCTCAAGATAAATATGAGCAGTGCCACTAAAAGGATGCTTACCAATGATGGGCTCATTTTAGATGGGATCTTTCCTTACTGAAAGAATAAATCCTCAACTTTGAAAAATGCTAAGTTTATCCAACTCATAATCAGTACTCCTTTTGAATGGCTGGGGCTAAATAATATAAAAGAAGCAACTTACTATAGAAATAATTTATTTGAGGTTATAGTTCTGTTTAGGTTATGATCACTGTGCTGGGTGCTGTGAATGTTAAAGATTAAAATAACCCATGAACAAATTTCCATAATTTCATGCTAGCATGAAAAAGACCCAGAAATAGGTGAAAGTAGAGTCCAATTAGACAATAGCAGTCCACCTGTGAACTAATCCCAGTAAAACCCATCTTAGAGGACATGACTCCTTAATTAATGAGAGGAGCAGGAGTCTAGCAGGTAAGGAAGGGGGAGAAGGAGTGTCCCAGAATGAAAATAAAACAAAAGAGAAGGACACTTAGTAACTGTGTCATGTCTAAATATCAATTATTTCTCTATGTGAGATGGTAGGAAATAATGAAAGACATTTGCATTTTCATCATTCAGTATCTTTTCTCCCTTTTGCTTTCCTCTGCATTGCCGCAAGAATCATCTTTTGAAGGTAGTGATTCTCAACATCCCTGGGGGAGTTTTAAAATATTGAGTGAGGCCTGCTACTTCCCAGAGATTCTGATGTAATTGCTGGGGTGTGGCCTGGGCATTAGGACTCACCGTATGATCTAATGGGCCTAATGAGAAGCACCGTTCTAAAGGTGAAAGAGGTGCTGTCACTCTGCAGGTGTAAGCCTTCTAGAAGCTCCAGTTTAACCTTAACAACATCTAAGCTTGTTGGGTTGATTCTTACATAGGGCCTTCTTACCTGGAAGCTATTTGTATTTTACAAGATTTTTGAAATTTCACAAATTTCCCTTTGAGACGAGATCAAGTCAGTCACAGCAAATACACTATTGTGTGTGAAAACATACCCTAAATAGATGAACAGTTTTTTTTTGGTGGAAATGACAAGAAAGTGTTAAGAGGCTTTCAGCAATCTCAACTAACCTGAGTTCTCACAACAGGCCTATGAAGCATGCCCTTTCCTTCCATTTCTACTAAAAAAGGAAATAAATAAAATACAGGCAGACTTAAGTTCTGGAATGTTCAAAACCACCCAGCCAAGACATCAATCAGAGCCAAAGCCTAGGCTTGTTCTCAATGTCTCACCATCTTTTGCCTCTATGTGTTTGTCCACCATTTTCAGTAAGGTGGCCAGGAATTACACAGCAGAGGTTCTGTTCGAAACATCTCTGCGAGATTTCTCAAACTTTCTATCTTCCCGATTCTGCCCTTTAAAAAATCCCCACTGCCACAATTCCCAGCCCCATTTTCCATCTCAGGTCAAGTAGAGCAGCTGACACTTCCAACAGAGCATCTCTACACTTCCCTTCAGAGGCCAAGAGGAGGAGGTGATTGAGAGACTTTGCTCCCCATTTTAGAGAGGAGGAATGTCAAGGACAGAGGGATGGGGGCAGATTTTTAAAAAGAGTGGAAACTAGGGTGAGTCCCTGAGGCCTTCATGGAAACAAATGCAGAGAGCAAGGGACCAGTGTAGAGTTGAGCAAGGGCCAAAGGACTGAAGAGCGAAAAGGCCCATGCAAGTTCCCAGACATTCGTAGAATTAATAATAGTAATATAGTTTAAGATGTATATGTAATTCATAAATAACTATATATAACAATGTATTACTAATGTACCCAATGCCAAGTATTTTATATATGAGATTCAATGTGGCACTATGTAGATATTATAGAATTACAACATTTGGATAAGTCACATTGAAGTGGATGTTAACATATAAGAAAAATATAACATAGTAATGTAAAAATTGAGCATAAGAATAAGTAAAAAGGAAAAATGAAGTAAATTGTTTGGTAAAAGTAATTGATGGGGATAAATGTGTGAATTTAAAATTTATGTCAGGTACCACACAATTGGAAGTACTGTAACATAAAAATTCTAGAAAATAAATGAGCCTAAGGCTATATTTTTCTTTCAGGTCTAAATTGCCTAAAAGTAAAGTTAAAGGCAAAGATATATCAGATAAGCAAATGATAGTTTCATAGCAAAGACTGTGCTTTTGATTTCAATGCTATATTTCAAACATTCGTGGTACACTTATTATAAAACTAATCTTATCTTAGTCCACAGAGTAGAGTTTGATAAATTCCTGAATCTAGAAATTGTACAGGACACATTCTGTGCCCACTGTGCAATAAAATGAGAAACTAAACACAGAAATAAAAGCAGAGAAGCAAAAAGTGATGTTGTTAGATAACGAAATATTGATAATTGGTAATAGAAAAAAAAGGATTAACTACAAATGTACTGACATTATATAAATTATATCAAACCCTTTGACAAGTCTAAAATTGACTCTAAAATGAAAACTCTAAATGAATACCCACAAAGAAACTGACACCATTTTTACTCCCCAAAGTAGTCAAACTGAAGAAGTTGCTAAGCATATTCTTTCCAACCTTTAAAGAATTAGAAAATTGTTTAAACCATTCCAGAGTTTTAGAAATAACAAAATGATTCATTGTATTTTCAGAAGGCAGCATATACAGAAGAGAAAACATATTTATTTCCAAATTCCAATACATATATGAAAAGATGTATATTCTTGCAAGTAATTATGGAAATGCGAATTGTAGGAAAACTTAGCTACAACTTCATAACAAAAACACTGACAGTAATAGCAATAATCTGATGATGTGAGGATATAGGCACTCTCACAAGCTCCTAGTAAGACCTCAAATTAGCGCAACAAATTTGGAGGACGCTGGCAATATTTGGTAAAGCTGCAAATGTGCATAGCATATCGTCATATATTCTTTTAGAGCACTTATATTCAGCAGGGGCAGTTTTACTCCACCAGGAGCATTCGATAATGTTAGGAGACATGCTTGATTGTCAAAACTTGGGAAGCATGAGCTGCTGGCATCTAGTAGGTGGAGGCCAGGGATGCTGCTAAATATCCTATAATGTAGATGACAGTGCCCCACAACAAAGAACTAGCAGGGGCCCAAGTGTCACCAGTGCTCAGATTGATCAAACCTGGCTAAGGGAAATCCATGTGTGTGCACAAGAAATGCACATGGTTCCTCACTGAAGTGTTTTATGAACATTCAAGTAAGTGGAAAAAAATAAATGACCATGATTAGGGAAATGAATCAATTAATTGAATTACTGTCACAGGGTTGAGTATTTTAAAACAGTTTAAAATAAATAAACCTGAAACTATTTGTAACAAGAATAAAGCTTATAAACCTACAGTTCAGTTAATAAAAAGGAATTTGCTTAATAATGCATACGATATAAGTAACATTTTAAATGCACAGTCTAGCATTACTTACTTTGATAGATACATCCATGTCTTTACAAATTTTAAATAACTTAGACAGCAAGGATGAAAGCAAAATTGATTATACCTGTTTTATTTTGTAAATGAGGAAAGAAATGTGTATATGATGGTGATTTTATCTTTGAAGTTTATTTGTATAAAACAAAGATCTGTAGTCAATATAACATAATGTTGCTCCTTCACATTGTCAGAGGTTGATGCATTGGCTATTATATTATTTTCTCTGTTTCTCAATATTTTAAAACCCTTCCATTGCCAAAAATTGAATAAATAATAATCCTGCATAACTATGATGCAAGCATATGGAAAGTTATACCAATTAACCAAAAGACAATTGTCTAATTTATGAATATAAAGCCATAAATATATTATAGGCAAATAGAATTGGGCAGTCCAGTAAAGAAACTCAAAATTTAATATTAGGAAATGTAAATATGAATATATATCACATGAGTAAGTTAAAAGAGAAAAATCAACTGACCATTGCAAAAATTGCCAAAACACAGTAAAAGTTAATTACCAAATCTTTTACAAGAAAATCATATTTCTCTCAAGTACTCAATAGGCAACATATTTAGTCATGAAATAAACCCATGCTCTTTTAGCATTGATTCTAAAGTTATGATTAAAGTACTGATAGATTTTTACATTACTATAAATTGCATTTTTCTTATATATATTTTCTTATATGTTAAAATCCACTTCAACATGAATTAATAGAAGAAAAAATGTCAAAAGAATAACTAGCAAGAAGGGTAAGACAAAATTACCTCTATTTATAAATAATACGATTGTCCACCTCAAATATATCAACGTCAAATCATTTACTCTAACAAACTATCTCAGTCAAGTTTTGAGTTACAAAATAACATATACGGAAATGAGAAAATCACCTAAATACCAGCCATGACCATTTAGACAGACAAATGCAAAATAATGCTTTTAAAGATGCTGTTAAATACAAACTATCTATATGAATGAGAAATGAGCCTAATAAAAGCATTCACAAAAAAACTGCAGTCCAGACCACTTCAGCCTTGGGTGTTTGGTAAGGTAGCTGGATTGGGTGCAGCCTCAGCCATCAAAGTGAAACAAGAAGAGGGCAGAGCTCTTCCTGGTACGGCTGAAGAAAAAACTTCGCTAAAAGCCCTGGCTCCTTTTATTGCCACAGTAAATGTAGATAACAGATGAGAAATTTGCTGTAGACATTTATTGAATCACCTGTTGCATCAACAACACATTGTACTTCACAGAAGGTTGGCTACAGGCAAAATAAAATAAACCATTACAGACCTGCAAAATAAAACAAACAAACAAAAAAAAACAAAATAAAAAAACTGCAGTGGTGAAGAGTAGGGGCAGAGATTTCTGAGGCGTAGTGCTCCATCTGTGAGCACACATCCTTAAATACACTTCTACTCTTAAATCTGAGCCACTGTATTTTTACATTTTATGTATTGGATTTTTTTACATTTCTGATTCAAAATTTACAGGATGGAAACATTCTAAAACCATTGTTTTGAGGCATTGTGGCCTGCCTAAAAATTATCTATACATCTCTGTCTATTCCTACCTAAGTTAATTCCCTGCTAAATTCCAGTAAATTTTCTGTCCTCCAGTAGCAAGATACTCCATCTATCTTATAAATATATTGAGTGAGTGAGTGGGTGAATGAATGAATGCTTTCTCCATACACTCCCTTTTGCTTGGATTCTCTTTCCAACTGGAAAACACCTTCATCTGAAAATTCACTTTAAATGCTTTCTCTTTTTTGAAGTTTCCCTGACTCCTTTCCCTTCCTCTTAGGTCATGGGTACTCCCTCCCTCCACTGAATGCCATTATATTTTGTGCATACCTCTGCTGTGCAACTAATCCCCGATTATACATTGCTTGTTTGCCTTGTATTTTCTCCCAAAAATCAAACATTCTAAGACTTGAGGCCATATTTTTTTGTTTAACTTTGTGTTCGTAGGTCCTGACACAATCATTGACACGGAATAGGTGTGCAGTAAAATGGATGAATGAATATTCTCTATGCATATATATGTACAAGTGTGTAGGGATTGCTAGTTTTATCACAATGTTTCTGAGTATGAATTTTGTTTGAGATGTATTCATTTTACCAATTTTGAAAAATCATTGTTCATTATACCTGTGACTGTTCCCTCTTCCTCATTTTTTCCTCTTCTCGTTCTTCTTCTGGAACACTTTATAAATGCGTTCTGTATTTTCTCGTTCTAACTTTCTTCTTCTAACCTCTCTTTACATCTTCCATATCTGTGATTCCTGTCTGTGCGTCATTCTGGGTTACTTCTCTAGCACTTTCTTATAGTTTTATAATCCCTTTTTGAGCAGTGATTATGATTTTTTGACCCATTTCAATAACATTTTTTTTCATTTCTAAGAATTCTATTTGTTGTTTCTCAAATCTGCCATTTCCTTAAATATTGTTTCTTATTTTTTCCCCTTGTATTTCCAGTTCTTTCCCCATTACCTTAATAGTTTTAAACACAACTTATTTTATAGTGTAGAGCCAGTCACGTTACTGTTTATCTAATAGGCTGGCAGTTGCTCAGGGAGGATTATTTCACAGTGTGTTCTGTAATTTGGGGTGTGAATTCATGTTCCTTGGTGGTTTGGCTGAGAGAACTGTCTGTGGCCTGGGTCAAGAGTTGGTCCTCTAGAAAAGTGTTTCTTTGGCTTTGGTCAGATGTTTCGACCGTACTAAAGCCTGGGATCATTTTTGTGTTAACTCCTTTGTATCACCCTTCCTAATCAAATGAATGGTATAAATCCAAATCCCTAAAACCAGAGAAGATGGCCTGTTAGGATTTTTCTGGGAGTGGAGACATTTGCCCACCCAGAATCTACCCAACACAAGTTTCCTTTTGTCTGTCCATATCTGTGGACAGATACATTATGGTATACCATCAAAGAAGGTAGAAGCCTGTTTTTAAAATCCTTATATAGTATTTTAAACTGTTTTATTGTATAGTATTACATATATACAAAGCAAAGAAATAAAAAAGCAATAGTTTTCAAAGCACTCTTCAACAGATAGTTACAAGACAGATCCCAGAGTATTTCATGGGCTGCCATATGATCCTCTTAGGTTCCTCCTTCTAGCTGCTCCAGAATATAGGAAGCTAAAAGGCTTAAATGTTTTTTATCATCACAATTGACTTTTTTTCCTTCTTTTTTTGTGAAAAATAGCATATGCACAAAAAAGCAACAAATTTCAAAGCACAGTACCACAATTAGTTGAAGAATATACTTCAGAGTTTGACAGGGGAAATAATTCCACAACTGCAGGTTTTTACTTCCAGCTGCTCTAAAATGCTGGAGACTAAAAGAGACAATTTAATGATTCAGCACTTATATTCATTTAAATCATATTTTCTCTGTATGACTCCATCATCACCTTTGCTCTTTCCATCCCTCGCTTTAGGAGTATTTGGGCTATGGCCATTCTAACTTTTTTCATTTTGGAATGGTCTGTCATTAATAAGGGAGTAGGGAGATGGAACTCTCTGATATTCTGGAGAGACTGTGCCCTCTAGTTTTCAGGACTTATCTGGAGGTTGTAGGTATCTGGAAAGTTACTCTAGTGCATGGAACCCTTGTGGAATCTTACATGTTGCTCTAGATGTTCTTTCAAATTGGCTGGAATGTCCTGGTTGGGGTTTGGCGGGTTATGACAGGTAGCAAGGTCTAACTGAAGCTTGCTTAAGAGCAACCTCCAGAGTAGCCTCTCTACTCTATTTGAACTCTTTCTACCACTGATACTTTATTAGTTACACTTCTTTTTCCCTTTTGGTCAAGATGGAATTGTTGATCCCACAATGCAAGGGCCAAATTCATCCCTGGGAGTCATCTCCCATGTCACCAGGGAGAGTTTCACCCTGGGATGTCATGTCCCGCTTAGGAGGAAGGACAATGATTTCACTTGCAAAGAGAGGCTTGGAGAGAATGAGGCCACATCTGAGCAACAAAAGAGGTCCTCCAGAAGTAACTCTGAAGCATACCAAAAGTAGTCTAAGCTTCTTTGCTGCCTGCATAAACTTCACAAGAGTAAGCCTCAGGATCGAAGGCATGGCCTATAGATTTGGGTGTCCCTAAAGTTTGACACAGTATCAAGGGTTTCTTTGATGGTCAGGTTTAGTAGTTCCATATCCCTTCTCCCATCCCTCAAGGGGCTTTGCCAATACTTTTTGATTATCTGCATAATATACTCTCGGATGTATTCACGTATTACAATAATCTATACAGGATTAAAGGCCGTCTTTCTTATTCTGGGCTCCCTGTGTTTCAATTGTTCAAATGAGCTGCACAGATAGCTTGAGTTAGATTATGCACTACAGAAAATTTCAGTTCCCGACCAAATAAACCTTTTTTCCTTTGCTCTCAAAGAGTATGTGGGGTTCTAAAATACAGATACTGTCTTCCTTACCCCTGTATTCTGAATTACTTTAATCCCAACCTGATTGGCTTCATTCTTATTTCTAAATATCAGTTTATATAGATATATAAAATAGCCTCTCAAAATCCCCAAATAATAATCACCACTCCAGGCTTAATGCTCTAAAAGCTTACAATCTAGGTCCTTGTTATCTTGTAAGCGTTTTCTAAAGGAGACCGTACCATTGTTGTTCTTTTGTTTCTTGCTTAGTTTGCCTCTCCAAATGTCCCACAGGTTCATTCACATCATTGCATGCCTCACGGCTTTGTTCCTTTTTGTAGTAGCACAGCCTCCATTCATAAGTATACACCATCATTCACCAATCTACTTCTCCATCAGTGCATCCTTCATCCACCTGCATTCATCGGGCATCATGTAGAGAGCCCAACATCCACAGTCCATCAGCATTCTCAATTTTAGATAATTTCGTTGTTCGCAAGAGAAAGAAAACCAATAAACACACCCTCGCCAAAGAGAAAATCCAAACCTCCTCTTAACTCTTGCCCCTCCCGCCATTATTTACCACTGCTCTTGCTGTGATGGTTTCCTTTGGAACATAGCTGATAGCATGCAATAGCAGTTTTCCCCCTGTAACCTGGACTTAAACACTCTTTGTACAGGAATCATATCTTTGAAGTAATTCTTGCAAGAACTCATTCATATCCCTAGTGTTCATCAGTGGGACACGTAGGTCTGTACAACCCTTTCAATCTTGTTCATCTTCAATATGGTAATATTACCTATAGACCCCCTAGAGAATCATCTTCACTTCTATCTATTCCCTTACATGGGGAGTTCAACTTCATTAACTAACCATTCACCCATCTCTAGCTTCTATGTATCTCTAAGTCCCCTATATTCTTTATTATAAACCTCTGATTATACCTTCGTGCTGGTCATACAAGTGGAATCATACAGTATCTGTCCTTTTGTGTCTGGCTTATTTCACTCAACATTATGTCCTCAAGGCTCATCCATCTTGTCATGTGGTTCAGGACGTCATTTTGTCTTACTGCTGCATAACATTCCATCATATGAATATCACATTTTGTTGATCCACTCATCTGTTGTTGGACATTAAGTTTGTTTTCATCTTTTGGTGATTGTGAATAATGCTGCTATGAACATTGGTGTGCACATGTCTGTTTGTGTTGTTGTTTTCAGCTCTTTTGGGTATATACTGTAGAAGCCTTTTTGATATTCAGCTTTATTTAGTTTCTAGGGCCAAAGGTATGCTGCCTTTACCTGTGTAAAATAAGCCAAAGTTCCCAGGAAAACCTAAGAGTCAGATTGTAGTTTCTTCTCCATGGCCCAAGGACTCCTCCTTATGTCCTGAGACGTCAGCTCTTTCTTTGAAAGGTGCGTTGCCAGTTTATCTGATCCACATAGTCCCAGAAGGCCCTAAACTAGGTGTATTTAACTAATCATGCATTTCCTACTTGAAGAAATGAGGAGGCTCTTAATTTATCCTAATTATAAATCCACAGACCATAGTAATATTAGGCTATTTAATATATCAGCTATCTATATTTTTAGGGTAAATCATTTTGATGCATATGTGTGTGTGAGCATGTGTGCATAATATCCTATAGCAACATAGGAAATGGATCCTACTGAATTACATTACAGCTAGATATTGGACGAACTCTAAACAGCCCACACTTCTATACTTATTTTAGGAATATTATTAGAGGTAGATAATCAAGAAATTTGTTTTTAGATAAATTAATTTAATATTTTCACCTGACATAATTATATTCAAAACATCACTATCAATCGAAGGCCACTGAGTGGCATTACACAGTGTTAGCATGCTGTCTTCTGTGAGCTTTCATCTATAACTATATCTATACTTACATCATCTATATCTATATCTTTACACATATATACCCATTCTACATATATATCCAGGATTAAACAATGACATGTTGCAGTGCCTCATCTGTTTAAATATTTCACAGCAAACAGAACATCATGCAGTCAATGATGACTAATTATATTTCTCAATTGTCTCTTACCTAAAATACATTACCTTAAAAAAAAATACATTACCTTGTTAAATAATCCAAATATTCTACCTTGAAAGTCTCACCTTGAAACTGTTGCTGGCAAATGTAGAACAGATTAATAATACAGAGTGACCCTAAATATATTAACATATCTTGCACGTTATTGAGGAGTTAGGGTGACAATCTTCTGATATCACATTGAGTTCTTCATGGTGAATCTCAAAATAGCAAAATAAAATTCAGCTATTTTTGTCTATTTTGCACAGTAGACCACTTCTACTTATTGTTCATAACAAGGATTATTTGTAGTATTGTTCCACCAAACTTGGGCAACCTTCGTGTCTTGTTTCTTTGACTGGAAACTGCCTCTGATATCCCCAGTGTGTCCCATGGATTGGACAGAGCACAGCAGAGCACAGCTTGCCAGAGTAAACAGGCTTTAGACAAGGCCTGACTGTCTGTTTTGTCAGATGCATGTTGGGGGTGGAAACTGAACTTTCTAGTCATGAGCACCCAAAAGAGAGTGAATCTAAATCAAGTAATAAAAAGCCAGAAAGGAGAGGTTTTGGGAAGTTATTGGAAGGAGGTGAACCTGGAAAAGCCCTGGTCGTGATACCCAGTGCTCTATCAGAGGCACTTTGGGAAGAGTCCTGGGATGAAAAAGGGCCAAGATGTGAAAAAATTACCATGAAAAGTGTGAGCAAATGCACACGAGTCAGAAAACGGATGTGCATAACCATTTGTTCTTTGGCTTTATTAAAGAGTGTTCCTGAAATGTTAATTTGGTTTAGAGAAATGTCCTTTATTTTTTTGGTATTGATATGAAAAGCTCATTGCAACAATGAAAGTTCAAATTAGTTTGAAATTATCGTGTTATGGTTTACTGCTTAGGATACTGCAAAGACATTATCCTCCTTGTGGCAAAGGAAAATGATTTTGTTTAGTTTAGTTGATTTTGAATTTTCTTAAATACATAGGAATCAGTTTAATTATGCATATGTAATAATCTATTTTGTGGGTGAATTAGCATAAATATATCGTGTATGAGTTTATAGTATACACAATACCATATTTCCGAAGAATACCAGAGAGACCAACAATTCTGCATTTCATGGTTTACTGCTATAGTGCTGCTGTTACTTTTTTTTTTTTTACCTCTTCTTTGATTAGAGATTTTTTTAATCCTTCGTTTGTTGTTTCAAAATAGTAGCTGTGGTATTTGGCTGATTTTTCTGTCTTGTATAATAATTACCACAAATACATTGTCTGTATTGCTTCTAAGTTCACCTCTCTCAGAGAAGGGATTTTGTAATGTTTGAAGAATCCACAAGATTATAAAGCCTCTTAGAAAAAGTGCTGACGGAAGTGAATGTATTTGTAGACTCATTCACATTTCCTCCATGACTATTTGAGATGAGTTTCTGATCAACTTTAATCGTTGATGAGAATATGTTCCTGCATCTCGATATCATAAACATAAGCTCACCTTTCTCAAATATCTTTTTGATGTCTTACAATGAATAATAAATAACTGCTATTGTGTATATTATTCTATATAATATGAAACATGTATGTGTATATATACAAACTATATGGCTATAATATACATAACTATAATTTTCTGTTTATACTTCTCTCTCCTATTATTTGTTTGGTATCTCTGGACAAGTGCTGTGCTTCATTCATCTTTTTTCGTTTTTTGGTAGGGGAGGGAGGTGGCGTCCGGGCCGGAAATCGAACCCGGGTCTCCCACATTGCAGGCGAGAATTCTACCACTCATTCTTCTTTAATTCCCTGATAATGACTGTTCTTGGCACATGTAGAAGCTCAGTAATTTTGTTTACTTGACTGAAGCCTCACTATCTTTAATTGGCAATATTTAGTAACACTGTCTCTCACCAGTGTGCAATTTGCTCAAGCCTGTCTTCATGAAGTTTCTCTGATGCATAAAAGCAGAATAGACCTACTACAGCATAATTACCTTTATTGTAGCAATTTTCATAGTAAAAAAATTTGTTAAAAATACTCCCTATTTGAGAGTGAGCAGTGTGAGGGTGAGAACCATGCTTTATTTTGACTTTTGATCCCAGTGGGCAAGCATAACATTTAGAGATCTAGTGAATATAATGATGACTAAACAACACCTCACAAAATTGACTTCTTTGCTGTTAGGATAAGAATGTCTACCCAATGAAAGAAATGAATATTCTGGACCAAAAGAGGAAAGAAATGAAAACATTTTTATGAATACGCTTAGTCCAAAAATAAAGTCTTTTTAGCATCCCACATTAAGGATGTTCATTTATGGTTGATAACAAAATGACACTTTTAAATTGCTGCTTTAACTATAAAATATTGTTTACTCGGATCACATGATTCTATCTAGTGGTCACTATGTAAAATAACTCCCTAACATCTCATGAAACCCTACAGCAATTTCCTGACTCAGATCATTATATAGATGTGGCACAGTTGTTTAAATATAATACCATCAACATTTTAAATGCCCTACATTATCTAACACCTAAAAATGGATCTTATCTTCTCTCGGCTAAAATATGGAATTGATTCCATTTCATATGGTAATTTTAATTTCAGCAGGAAAAGAGTTCCTGTCTGAAAATGGAGCTCAGTGGGAGGTGAGGAGGAGGTTTAGAGTAGCTTATGATGTCCATACATGTATTTTCAAAATCTCTCAGAAAAAGGCCCGTGGAATTGAGCGTTTTTTTATTGTTGTAGTTCAGACCTGCATTTTACAATATATTTTACATGGTTTTATTCTTGCTTGTGACTGAATCACTTGAGTAAGGTTCTAACTTTGACAGTGAAAAACAAAGGGCACTGCCATGCTGGAGGCCCGGGTTCGATTCCCAGTCCTGCCCATGCGAAAAAAAAAAAGGACAACAAATGATGCAATATTATACTAAATAGTCTTCTTCTTTGCACCCACCTCCTCTAGATTTCTTTTTTTTTTTCTCCTCTGTTACACCATGTAGAGTTCCTGGTTTTAACGGTGTTTATGATGGGAACATCACCCTGGGAGAGGAGAGAGAGAGAAAAAGAGGCCAACCCAACTTATTTTTAGATAAAATGGTCACCATCTGTCAAAGCCCAGCAAAAAAGACAAGTGGGGAATGATCACTCTTGTTTTCGATCATAAAGGCTATGTGTTTTTTGTTATTATTTTTTTTTACTTTGTTAGTTCATTTTTGTAATTTCATTATTGCCCTGCCCAACTATAAATTTTAGGTTTTCTAATAAATTAGAAAGAAATAGCATCTGACTTTAATCTTGCTGATCTTAGTGGTTTTATGTTTCACAGAACTTGAGATTTAGGGTTAAGTCTTTGAGGTGTTTGGAAACCTTAGATACATGTGATGAAATTATCAGGAGCAGAAAATTGTACTGAAAGGAAGTACTAAAGGGATTTCTATAAGGTTTAAAGAACACCCCCCCACACACATTATAAATTCATTTAAATTTGTTTCTAAGGAAATATAAAATTTTCAAACATAAATTGAGGATAAATTTGAGAGAGATGCATCTGAGCTTAATCATATTTTCCCTATAATTTTTATTTATATTTTTAATTAGTGAAATTGGTTTAGGAAACTATAAAATTATTTTGTAAATAAAAACAATACTGGAAAATAATAGGAGTAATAGTAAAATGGTAAGCCAGTTTCTGCTACATAGGAATATCATTTCCCTCAGTTATGAGGGAGCATTTTAAATGAATCTTAGTTATTCCTCTGGGTTGATAAAACATATTAAGAATATTTTGTCATATTCAGAATATCAGAATAGCCATGCCTAGCTGATTTTGAAAATTCCATAATCCATCTTTTGAAAAACTGGTCTTAACAGTTTTTATTGATTTGTCATTGATTGCTTTTTAATGTTCTTGTATAACTTGCTTGAATTTCTCATATTAACAACTGAAAATTCTAATGACTTCACATTTTGAGCTGAAAACATTGATCTGACCTTTAATGATAACATGTTTTCAGAATCTTTGACTTTTAGTTAATTTTTAAATTTAAAAATATAATGACATTTAGGCAACATGCTTGGATCGTTCCTGCAAGTTTTCTTTTAAGTAGAAATGATTTTGACCTAAAAACAAGTCCAGTGACCTCTTATTTGGAGTATTAGCCCTTTATTTGATTTCCATTCACTATGAGAAAATATATACAAACTTACTTGAATAGTGTTTTTCTTTTATTAAGAAGTATTTTAAAGCTAGCACTCAAGTAGAAATATTGGAGTAATTCAAGGAAGCTTAGATTTTAACTTAGAATAATTAAGGAGATCGTTATGGAATGACTTCCTTCCAGTCTTCTTTCTTTTAGATTATATTGGTTCTGATTTTAAACATTATGCACTGTACTATTTTGTGTGAGTTATATTTTTATCTGACACATAATTTTATTGAAAATGTTTAGCATACCTGTAATCACAACAGGCCCAATAGATGCACTTTACTAGAAGCTATTCAGAATTAGGAACAAAAAGAGATACAACAGAATAGTAGGGCTTGGTCTGAAACCAGCATTTTTTCAAACCTTTTATCTTGACTTTATTAGGATTAATCATAAGCAAAAATATGTCTTTTGTGCTAAAACAATCATTTTTACTCAGCCTTTAAATTAGAATTGATATTCAGCAGAAAGAAAATTTGAATTTTTTAAGTTTAATTTACTTTATGAATCTATCATGAAATAACCAGACTTAAAGAAGACCATTTGGGAATTTTAAAATGATCTCTATCCAAAGAGAGTCAAGGTGAAATTTAATTTTTTATGTTAAATAAGAAACATTTAATATTTGAATGTGTGAACTAGTGACATGGGAAAAAAGAAGTGTGGCTAAAATAACCGTGGGAGATTTTGTTTAGGATGTGTGGCTTGTTCTGGTCTTTATGAGGGAGTAGGTTCTCAATAGGCAAGAAGAGAGTTTTGTAAAGGTCTGGCAAAAACAAAGCATGGGTAAATACCAGTTAGTGTGGAGAAAAGGATGCAGAGCAGAAAAACTAAAATGATTTGCTGGGGACACAGTCATATTTGGGAAGCCGGGGAAAACATGTAGGGGAACTTATTATTTAACTGAAGATTTTATGAGTAGAGAATTGGCATGACAAAAGTAGAACTTTAGGAAGTTTAATCTGATATCAGGGCTTGTGAATATTTCATTCTATTCAATCTTGAATGACAACTACTTAGAATGTGTTCCACAAAATGTGAAGTTTCAAAGGCTGTCCTGTCCTCTTGGCAGGGATAAATTTCCAGGCAATTGTAATAAAGTTCAATAAAATATTATTGTCAAGGAAATACAGGGTTTGGGGGAATCCATAAGAAAGTCATCTAACCTAGGAGACTTTCCAGGGAAAGTGGCTTGTGAAGAGGACTGGGAGTTATCCAGGATGTTTGAGATTTACATGTGTATAGATTATGTTCTGGGCTGAGAAAACGGAATGAGTGAAACCACAGAAATAAAAAAGAACGGGTCTTATCTGAGGAGCCAAAGGATGTTCTGTGTCACAGGAGCTCAGAAGGCACGAGAGGAGTGGCTTTCTCAAGACCGGAGATTGGAAGGTTTGTGGGAGCCACTTGGGAAGTTTGTATTTTTATAGCAGTGGGAACCCATTTAAAAGCTTTGATTTGGGAAGTGAATTCCCTAAATTTATATTCTAGAAAGATAACTTCACTTGCGATAGGGGAAATGGGTTAGAGGAGAAAAGGACAGGATGCAGGGAGACAGATGTGCAGTATTTAGAGGGGTCTGAATGGATAAACATGGAAAGGAGGAAGAAACATCAGAGTGCTGCAGTCCCTGAGTATATATATATCCCTAGATGCTGGTGACTGTGAGGAAAATGAGGAGAAAGGGCACGCTTTAGGTACACTAAATGAAGAAATAGCACATTTAGGCAAATATCCGCATAGGGTAGGAGAAGAAAGAAGTTTGAACATTGGTTCTGAATATTCTACCCAGTGCAATTGAACAGAAAGAGGGAGAAATGAGATAAATCATTTTTTTTAAACTCATTGGAGAGGAAAATGAACACACTTTTTTAATACCCGGTTTGATATAGTTATAAGCTACAGTTGGCCTGGTTCCTCTCATGTATTCAGCACTGCATAAACACCTGAGGCAAGTTCGTGGGTGAGTCACAGACTAAACTGGGAAACAATACATTGACCAATAGTAACTGTCAATAAGTAGTTGTGTGTCTGAAATGATGGATAATGGCTACATATTATAGGACTTTTGGTGCAGGTGCCCTACCTCAATCAGTATTTTAAACGAGCTTTATTTTTAAGTTTAGCCTTACTAATAGTGTTATGGATACCATCTTATGCAATACTATTTGGTAACCCCTTTGGAGAATTTTAGCACCTGTTCAGCCATTGCTAAGGCGCAGATAAACATATACATACTGTACTTCCTCATATGCAGAGCCCAAGCTAGCCTGGTAATGACTGCGTGTGAATTAGTGATGGGCACCCGCTCTGGGCAGGTGCAACACCCCCAGCCATGGCTTGTTTGACTGACCCTGCTGGTTCAGTAAGGCCAGACTAAGCCACAAATTCTAAGCAAGAATTTCGCTGATTCAGCCACATCTCTCTCTTCCCTTTTCACTAACTAATTCATTTACATCTTGATGGTTCCCTTTGAGAAGAAACTAGTGCCCCTTCAACTGGCAGAAGGAACCGTGGTGCAGACACAAGACCAAGAGGTGGAGATCAGGCTGGACTTTGGCCCCTCCAGCCCCTCACTCAAGTTCCTTTGGGCAGGACGCAACAAGCATCCCAAGCTCCATCCCAAGCTCTCCAGTTTAGACATGTTTCAAAAAACAGGTTAATTGACCATGCTGGCATTCACTATTTGAAAGATGTTAAGCATTCAGAATTTGTCTCACCAGATGTTTTGAAGAAAGATTTTGACTGATTAGAAAAAGATGGCCAAACTATTCTGAGAATGTCACAAGATCAAAAGTCTTTCTGAATATGTAACTTATTAAATAGATTCTGTTATTTTCCTGAATCTATTAAATAGATTCTGTTCTTTTCCTGAGGACCACTGTCAGGGTTTTCTATTGCCAAACACAACAGTTTGGGGCAAATATATTAATATTTTCATTGGTAGAGATTTATGTATCTGAACTCGTGATTATTAAAAGTCTTATTCATATCCTGTTGGGGGAGTTAGTTAACACTCTGCAGATAGTTTGAAAGCTTTAAAGAAAATACTTTCATTTTTAGGAGGAAAGTAGGCAAGAAGCAACAGTTTACCATCTTCATTAGTAAATGGTGTTGTCTTTATTGATGCCAACTGTTTAAGTTTGCCTTATCTGGTTTCTGTTGACACGTTAAATATCACCACTGTGAAGCACAGCTTTCCCCACAATAGAGAAGACATTGTTCTTTTGTATTCCCATGGCAGATAAAAAAAAAACTGACCAAAACATTGTGTTTGTACTCTCGAGGCCTCTGATTTGGTGAATGTGCCCTGCCAGTTTGTTTTTAGCTAATAGCATCTTTTATTTACATTTGAGCCTTCATTCCCTGTGCACCTTGGCTACACAAAAAACATACAAAAGGATCATTTCCTGTGCGTTGAGCAGCAGCTCCAGCTGAGCTGGGCCTGGCAGCTTTTGAGATGTGCCCGGCACCACTGAGACCCAGTAGGTTAGGGCACGGGGAGAAGGATAAAGGTTTTTGAAATTCTATGATGACTTAAAAAAACAAACAAACTGTTGTTTGTATTTGATATTCAAATCCTATCACTGCTATTCTGAATTTCCAGTCTTCATGACAGAATGATGCCAAGGCTAGAGATGGGAACCGCTTGGGGGTACCAATTTTTATTTACCACTCTGCAGAGCACGTTCTGAAAGAGCATCCCAGTGTGGAATCCTCCATTAACAAATGAAAATCCCCCTGTGGCTTAGTGCATGGCTTCGCTTTATCTATATGCTCTCAGGTGGCTTAAGAAACTTATTTCAGAGTCTGTTTTCCTTTGTCACAAAGAAAAAGTATTCCTATACCACACACATGCACACACACATACACACAGAGACACAAATGATTTTGGCTATAAACTTGACTTATCTTGAAAGTTATATCATCAGCATGCTATTTATGGTCAGGATAGTCAACAAATTGAAACACCAATTGAGTAGCTTATTTTAAATAAAATTAACTGGAAATGAACATATTTTCTTGTTCAAAACTCAAGTAGAATTTTGCACTGTTCAGTTGTAACATACATTCTTCTGCTTACATTTTTTTTGGTAAATGAAAGCAAATATACTTGTAGGTTTGGTGCAGGTGTGCATTTTTCATACTCATCTATAAAAATGCCATTTATAAACTTGGCTGGGCAAAAGTAACCATCATAAAGTTTTGTAAATAAAAGAAAGAAGGACTCTGACATCCCAAGGAATCTATAAAAATCTCCTAGAATTAATACATGAGTTCATCAATGTTAGAGGGTACAAGATCAAAGTACAAAATCAGTTATCCCCAAAGTGACTTATAGGTTTAAAACAATTGCTATTGAAATCTCAACAATATTTTTTGGATGCATAGCCAAGTTTATTCTGAAGTTTATGTGGAAAGTTACATTCCCTAGAATAGCTAAAATAATCATGAAAAAGAGTAAAATGAGAAGAATCACTCTATCTGATATTAATGTCTACTATATAACTATAGTATTCAAGACAGTGTGATATTGGCAGAAGCCTGGAAACACTGACCAGTGCTACAGACTAGAGCCACAGAAACAGACCCACGCAGATATGTCTAATTTGGGACAAAGGTGCCAAAAGCAATTCAGTGGAGGAAAGATAGCTTTTCCACAAACAGTACTGGAGCCGTTGGGCAGCCATAGAAAAAAACATAAGCAACAACAGAAAGACATTTTTAAAAACACTTTCAACCTTATAAAATAAATAACTCAAATTGGATCGTGGGCATAACAGTAAAAGAAAAAATTATATAGTTTTAGGAATAAAAAGGGAGAAAATCTTCAGAGTCTAGGACTAGGCAAAATGTTCTTAAACTTGACACCAAAAGCACTATCAATAAAAGGAAAAATTGATAAATCACTCCTCATCAAAACTGAAATTTTTGCTCTGCAAAATGCCCTGTTAAGAGGTTAATAAAACAAGATGCAGATGAAGAGAAAATATTTACAAACCACATATCCAAACAAAGGACTAGGTGTGTCTAGAATACACAAAAAATTTTACAAATACAGCAGTTAAAAAAAAAATCCAATTGAAAATAAGAAAAAGACATGAAGAGACATTTCACCAAAGAGTTAAAAAAAAAAAAAATACTGTTAGAAAATGGGCAAAAGACGCGAAGAGACATTTCACCAAAGAGAGTAAAAATTTAAAAAAATGCAGTTAGAAAATGGGCAAAAGACATGAAGAGACATTTCACCAAAGAGTGAAAAAAATACAGTCAGCAAATGGGCAAAAGACATGAAGAGACATTTCACCAAAAAGTATATACAGATGGCAAATAAGCACATGAAAAGAAATTCATCATCATTAGTCATTAAGGAAATGCAAATTAAAACCACAGTGAGCTATCACCACATACCTATCAGATTGGCTAATATTTTGAAAAGTGTGAAAACAGCAAATGCTGTAGTGGGTGCAGTGAAACTGGAGCACTCATGCATAGCTGGTGGCAATGTAAAATGTCAAGCCACTCTGCAAACAGTTTGGCAGTTTCTTTAAATATTAAACACTCAACTATCATATGATTCAGCAATTGAACTGCTTGGCATTTATTCTGGAGAAATAAAAACATAATCGCACAACAACTTGTTTATGCAAGTTCATAGCAGCTTTATTTGTAATAGCCCCAAACTGAAAACAACCCAGAGGTCCTTCGGTGGGTGAATGCTTAGACAAACTGTGATACATATGCACTACAAAGGGGAAGAGATTACTTATACATGCAATAACTTGGATGAATCTCCAGGGAAGAAGAAAAGCTGATCTTAAAAGGTTACTATATGATTCCATTTATAGAATAATTTTTAAATGAGAAAATTAAAGAAATGGAGAACAGATGAGTGATTTCCAGGGGATAAGGAGGTGGTGAACTCTTGAGAAGGGTGGGGTGATTCTACAAAGGCAACACAAGGGATCCTTGTGATAAAAATGCTCTACATGTCAATATCCTGGCTTTGAATCGTGTTATCTGGGAGAAACTAGCAAAAGGGTAAACAGAATCTCTCTCTATTTTTTCTTGCAGTTGTAGGAGAATACACAATTATCTTAAAATAACAAGTGTGTATTATTTTTTAAAGGGGAGCATGTTTGAGTATGGAAGACAGTTTCAGAAAATCTTATGTAACTAGGTGAGTGAGGGAAAAAAAAATCACCTCTTCTTTCCATTGTAAACTGCTTCTGCTTCTATGAATTTGTCTAAACTTTGTGTATTTCTAGAAGCCGAAAATTTTCTGACAATGTTAAAAAGACAAGCTTCTATACAAGACGGTTCTCTGAATTTGGTTGTTTTTGTTAGAATATATGTAACTTTATGACTTCCACGACTGATTAGAAATATTCCAGATCATTGATACACTGATTTCTAGCATTTACAAAAATATATACATCGAATGCTTACTCTATATGAGGCAATCTTCTAGATCTGTGGTTTATAAACAAATTTAAATGAATTAAAATTAAAGGAAGCGTACACGGGTGGTTCAGTGGTAGAATGCTGACATTCCATGCTGGAGACCCAGGTTCAATTCCCAGACCATACACCAAAAAATAAATAAATAAATAAATGAAAAGTTTAGTCCTTCAGTTTGCTTGCTACATTTCAAGTGCTGAATAGCCACTTTCCTAGGGATACCACAGTAAAGAGAACAGATGTGGAGCATTTCCATCATTTCAGAAAATTCTACCGGACAGTGCTGTTCTAAATATGTAGAATAGAACAAAACAAATGCGTTCCCTGTGTGGGAGTGTAAGGGGCAGAGAAGACAGGCAGTAAATATGTCAAAAGGTATTAAGTGTTAAGAAAAAAAATAATAAAGTAGATCTGGGCACCATGACCAGCATGGTGGGGGAAGAATTCTGTTTCAAATAGGTTTTCTGAGAGGTGATTATGTTTGAATAAAGACTTAAATGAAATAAGAGATGGAGCCTGCACTGGGTTGAATCGTGTGCTGTCAGAAGGTGACCTTATTTGGAAATAAGGTCTCTGCAGATGTAGTTCATTAAGTTAAGGTCACAGGAAGGACCACCCTAATCCAATGACTGGTGTCCTTGTAGCCAGAGAAAACAAATTCACAGACCTTCACAGAGAGAAAGCCATTTGACGATTAAAGTGCCTCTACAAGCCAAGGGAGGCTGAGGATTGCCGGCAAGCACCAAGTGCTAGAAGGAGGCAGGGTTATCTCGGGAGCCTTCAGAGGCAGCATGGCCCTGTTGATAACTTGATTTTAGACTCCTAGCTCCAGAACTGTGAGACAATTACCTTTGCTTGTTTTAAAGCCACCAAGCTTGTGGTATTTCGGTACAGCAGCCAGGAGAAACTAATACAGTGGCATAAAGATAGTAAGGGGGGTGGGCAGCATTTCAAGCAGAGGAAGCAGTATGTTTAAAGGCCCTAAGGCAGAAAATGTTTTATGCAAGGAAAAAAGTATGGGCCGTGTACCTGGAATGAGGTGCACACAGGAGTGGGAGCAGGTAGGAAAGGAAGAAGGTACAGTGAGGTGGGAGAGCAGATTCCATCGAGGCTTGTGGACAGTGGTGTACCAGGAGTGGGGTATTTTAGCCGTCCACCCTGATTGCAGGCCCCAGTGGCATGCATTGTCTGTAGAGAATTTAAAATTAATAAAAGTCTATATGTAATTCTGCTTCGTAACAGCATGGGTGGGGAATCTAAACCATGTCACAGATGAAGTCGTCGTCCTCCTCATCCTCCTCCTTCTTCTCTCTCTTTCTGTTTTAAAAAATACAGTTGAGGGCAGGCCACAGTGGCTCAGCAGGCAGAGTTCTCACCTGCCGTGCCAGAGACCTGGGTTCAATTCCCAGTGCCTGCCCATTCAAAATAAAAAATACAGTTGAAATATACAGTGACAACTTATGCCATGTTTTTCATAAGTGATCTTCTTTTTTGGTGTGAAGTTTTAGATGAGGTTAATCAGACATAAAAATATTTGCGAGAAGTTGGAATCACACTTGAACAATGAAGAAGAAAATGCCAGTCTTCCTGGAAGACTGGTGCACAAAATTGTGGAGAAGGCTGTGAACTGCACTGCAACAAAATGAAAGGAAATAGGTATTTAAAAAGGAAAAAAGAATTAACTTTCAGAGCAGGATGACAGGAAAAAGAACAAAAGAAATCAAATGATAATATGTTAATGCCTTTTCAGTATGACATAAAAAAAAACCTTTTAAAATAGTGGATCACATAATTCACAATTTTTATCATTTAGTCATTTTCTCTGATTTTTGCAGAAGAAAACTTTGAAGTGTTTTTCAAATATAATAGCACTTTATAATGGAGTATCCCATGAGGATTTAGTGGAAATTTTTAAAACTTATTGACGTTTCAGGCAGGCCCCGGTGCTCAGCCGGCAGAGTTCTACCTGCCATGCTGGAGACCTGGGTTCGATTCCCGGTGCCTGCCCATGCAAAAAAAAAAAAAAAAAAAAAAAAAACTTATTGACATTTGAAATCTGCTAGAAGTGATTCCGAAGAAACAATGTTGTGGACAGTATTGTAAATTTCTGGAATTTATTGTAAAGATTTTTATGACTTTCAGTCAAATTTATGTTTCTAAGACATTTTCTTAACTGCTGTATATCTGTTGTTTCATGTGTAAGAAACATTTTAAATTAAAATGAATACAAAGACATCAACTGAAAATGGAGATAGAATAAAAATGTGCTATGCCATTTATTGAATATGATTAGGTGAGAAAGATCAAAATTGATGAAATAGTTGACAAATTTGCAGAAGTTAAGAATTGAAAACAAAAATCATTGTTTTCCTTTATTTCGGTGGCAAATCAATGTGTAGATACAATTTTTCCCTTTATCAAAATGTATTAATGTAATAGTCTTCCCTCCTACCTTCCTTCCTCGCTCCCTTCCTCTCCTTATTAATTTTTCAACCAAAAATTTATTGAACGTCTTCTTCATATGAGGTACCATGCTTGGCAATAAAAATGAACATATATCTATGAGCAGTGTCTGTTTTGTTTTCATTTTTTTAAAGAGCAACTTTCGTATCATTCCTGTTCAAAAGCAAGCCGTAGTCTTCATTTGGACAGGAAATTACTGAGGAAAATCTATGAAACGGTTTTGTTAATGTGAATTTAATATGCATGAACTTTAAGATAATGATCTTCAGGGACTATTTCATTGCTTTCTTAATAAAAACTTTGCTCTTAAAATTTATGTATTTAGTCAGTTCCTCTTCACTAATATTCAAGTAAGAGAGTGGAATTCATCTTGGCTAATTTTCATTCCACTTGTTGGTTTATTATCACTTTGTGTAATATAAAAATGTTAGATGAGTGATGTAACAAGACTGAAGCTTTTGAGTTATTTTGAAAGAAAAAAACAAATAGTCACCTCTCTGGTAAACCATTGAGATTTTCCTAGAGCAAAATAGTGTCTTCCATCATGACATTAATAAGACTGTTCAATAAAAGATAGGCCCAAAACCAAAATTATACCAGAATTATTCAAAATTTCTCTCCTTGTAGTGATAATAGGAACATACCTCTTTATTCCTGAGAATTTTATAAAACCCACCCAAAAGTAAAAAAAAATATGGCTAGGAGCAAGCTTAGCACTCTTGCCTACTGCATAATGTAAAGATACAGAATTTCTAAATGCAGTTATCATGTGTGTATTCTAGCAGATAACTTGATTTTCAGTTGTAGGAACCAGAAATGTACAGAGTATGGGTCACCTTTTGGCATATATGAAGGGAAATACTCACTGCCCCTTTAAGCAAATTATTTCCATTTACTCAGGCTATAATGTTTTAGTTTTTCAGCTGCTAAAACAAATATACAATAGGTTGGCTTGAAAACCAGAAATTACTGACCCATAGTTTCAGAGCCTGGAAGGCTTCTTTTTCCCAGAGTTAGTATTTTTAGTGTTTCTAGCTTTTCTCTTATATGGCATTGCATATCTTCTCTTTTCTCGTGTGGGTTCTGTTGACTTCCACCTGCTCCCCATGGCTTCTCTTTCCCTTGTTCAATTTCCTTTGCTTATGAGGGCCTCAGCCATATTGGGTTAAAACCAGCCCTCATTTGATTTGGACACACCTTCACTAACCACAACATCTTCTAAGGTCCTATTTGCAAATGAGTTCACGCCCACAGAACCTGAGTTGGGACCTGAACAAGCCTTTCGTAGGGGACGTGCTTCCATCTCCAACATACAGGAAAAAAAGACTTTAGTCAAACTATTAATTCATGAGCCATGTGGATAGAAGCATATGGGAAAATACTACTGTGTCCTTAGCTATGCTTGAATGAAAAAGCTCCCTCCTGGATGCCAACCCCCATCCTTCTATAATCACAAGAAACAGTTTTATTTTGACCCACTGTTGAAAGAAAGAGTAATAATAATACCTCCAATCAAATTGTTGACAAAATATGCAATAGTGTTTTCAACATTCAGTGCAAAAAAAAAAAAAAAAAACAGGGTGGGGGAGGCAAATATCCCAAGACTTTCTATATTGAGTGTCTTAACTCTTGAGGATAAAGGGTGGGTCACAAATATTTCACCAAATATTTAAGCTTAAGATTCACTTATTTAAAAACATAACTTTATTTAGTTGATAACAGTGTTGACAGAATTTCTAAAGAACAGATAGCAAATTTCTACAGTATTTTTTTTTCCTTTTTCTGTTAATGAAAATTAAGAGCCATAAGAAAGCTGGTTTTCATAGAGAAAGAACAGCAAGCCCTTCTATATATCATCAGCAAAGGGTAGTGATTTGATTACTTTTCATAGTAGAATATTTCTATATTTCCAGATATCAGGGTAGATTTAAAATTTCTAATTATGTAATTAAATTTTCTTTTTTTTTTCATATCATGGATATACTTAACCAGTTTGTGCCTATTGCTTCAACAACAGTGGAGCTATGCAATAAATAATCCACGTTTAATAGCATGATGACAGTAATGTTGTGCGTTTACTCTTTTCATTCTTCTTCCTCATTTAATACCTCTCTTTACTTTTATCCTTCACCGTTGACCATGGGAGCTAGCACGTGATTTCTGCTCAGTTGAGATTTGTTGAGTCACAAAATCATTCATAACTTTTTTATCATTTCATTGACTTCAGTGAAAATCATTTGCTTTTTGATTGGATTGTGAATGGAAGTATCCACATTGCTATTAAAAGCTAATTATGTTGTTATGACTGCAAAGCTTTGATTTGTGCCAATGTCATTTCATAAAGTAAAAGATTGCTTAGGCACATGCACACTTGCATGAGACATGCGTATAGTGTAAGAATAAAATGTTGAATCATATCACTTTGAAATTTATTGGTGTGACATCACAAATATCTTACTAAAATGAGATAGCTTAGAGCATAAATATTACATCTGATAACAAAGAGGTCATCTGATGCAATCTACCTTCCAATCATTCAGCCTCTTTTTCAACAAACCTGTTTAATTTGCAGTTTCAGCTTTTCCACTTTTAATGATGATTAAGACTCTACCTTTAAAAAAGAAGTATCTGGTGCACCAGAAACTTTAATTATTAGAGAATATTTTCTTTGGCTGCATTGAAATCTGCCTTCTGACTTCTTTGGGTTTATTTAATCTGAATTCTAGTATATAGCAAATGCTCAATAAAAAGTGATATTTATAATAAAAACAATAATAATGACAGTATTTCTAGTTTTACCAGTAATGTCTTTGGTCATATTAATGTTTGCTACAACTAAGTCCTTAAAATTTGACTCTCATACAAAACCTGTATTATTAGTGTGCAGTGAGTTTGGATTAAGGCTTATGCTTATGTCTTTTCCGTTTCAAGCAGGTCTACCCTATCAGAATCTTTTCTGTGTGTTAACATCATCATCCGATGCATTGACTTTCCCTTTCAGCCTCAACTATCAATGGATTCTATTAAAATACCACAGATCTTTAACCAAGTCCTCAATAAAAGCCTCTGGGTATCCCTCTGGAGACCTGCCGCCACAATGACGGAGGCTCCTTAGCCAGCAAGGCAGCATGTGCCAGAAGCTTCCGCTTTTCCACTCCACTTCGTGCCCATAGTGCAAGTATAAAAAGTAAAATCAAAGAGAATTAAGAGTAAAATGCCCTATTAAAACATAAAAGTTCATGAAACTTTGCATTCTATTTTAATATCTACCATGTGTAGTAATAATTGTGTGCAATTGCTTACTAGTCCCTATGATTAATTTCCTCTCCCCAAATTTTCAAGCAAAGCTATATGTCTGCAAGGATACCTTGTGATGCAATTCAACCTCCCCACTCCCCTTTCAGCACCTCTTCAGGAAACATCACCTGAGCTTGAAGAGCCCTGATCAAGAAGAGCTATGCACTGGTCTGCCAGCTACTAGCTTCACAACCTTTTACAAGCCTCAGCTCCCTCATATCAGAAATAGATAAATGATAAACCTTCTTCTCAGGATCAATGTGAAGATTCGCTGAGGTAGTGCCCTAAACCCCAGGTAGAAGTTTTGGCCCATGAGACTATCAGCAAGTATTAGTTCCTACCACCTTCCCCTTTGAGAAGAATCAAACAGTATTAATCCATCTCTATTTTTTAAAATTGTTTTATACAGCCCATATGTTACAGTCAGATAGCCTCTGATAGAAATAACAATGATAACATGTCCTTGATCTGCTCATTTTGTAAAAACAAAATAGTAACAATTTTTATTTCAGAGAGTGACTGCCTCTGACGCTTCTCACTCTGGACCTGTAGGCATCTGTATGTTGCCAATAGTACATTCCAAGTTATATGAGTCAGACAGAATGATAAAAAGCAGGTTGTTTGAGCTATATGTATGATTTTGAGTCATAAAAGAGTTAATAAAGCTCACTTACTAGTGAGATGTAAGATTTAAATACTGAGGGTTATGGGACCATTAGTTAAGAGGGTGCAAGGTTAGAGGCTCTCAATCAGATAGTGCATAAATAGCTTAAATTTGGTCGAGGGTGATTTTCATTCACAGTGTTGCTGTTAGTGTGATAAAATCAATGGAGTTACACAGGTTAAGGAAGTCTACAACCCACATAATAACCCAAATATCGTGTAACTCACAATCATTCTAAATGTAAAAGAGCATTTGGATGTGCCCTGTGACATTGTACATGTGATTGCCATCCTACAGGTGATACATGTAAAGCAAAAATATTCAAGAAATGAGAACCACGATATTTTCCTTTTCTTTATTTATTACGCTTATCTGTTTGAGGACAGAAAAAAAATATGTAATAAGTTTCTAAGATTCTCTCCATTGCTTATGTAACAATGGCCGTTAATTTCACAAAATGTCCCTTTATTTTATTTGGTTCAGTTATTGATTTTATGAAGAGGTTCAGTAGCAACAGAGGGTATTGACAAAATCCTCTACATGTGCAAGATATTTTATTTCAAGGAAATACTCATATTCAACATATGCTTGGCGATCTGAGTTCTGAAAGCATACTATATACAATATCTCAGTTGATACTTACAAAATCATCATAATCCAGGAAAGAACATTTTTTACTCTCGTTTTACAGATAATGAAATTAAGGTCTAAGATGGTGTTAGAAAGACTCAAATAGGACTTAAAGCTAGATCTCCAGATTCTTTGTTTCAGTATTTTCTAGATGTATTTTTCAAGTATTTCAATGCTCATGTATGAGGTTTCATGGTTGAATGATGTCAAAGGGAATTGAGTACTTTTAATCTCCAAAAGTTACAATCATAATGTCGTATCTGATATTAACATTCCAATATTAAAACATGGTTTTTCTGTTAACTATGAATTACATTATGAGTGAAATCATCTTAGACCTGGTTGAATCGTGGGTGAACATTGACGTTTGCATAAAAGACATTGTTTTCTGTTCTTAATCAACTTCACACCAAAATGTTCACAATTGGTTTTAAAACATCATTGTTGCCATCAGGCAAACTCTCCTCTAACATCATCTGTTTGGGTTTGGTTCCCTCTTGGACCATTACACATTTAACTAAGTGTCTGCGGTTACCAGGATCTGCATCACAATACTTCACCCAGAATTTAGCTGCAGTAGAAATTCTGGTACAGTTATGCTTCTTCGCCTAGCATGCCATGGCTGTTGTAAAGACTCTGCCATAAAGACAAATAAAATGTGGACCCAGAAGTTTCAAAGAAACCCTGGAGGTGGGGCTGAGGGAGCTTACTCATTGATTACCCTTTAAGAACTTTTAAAAGAAACAGCAGTTTTGTTTATTTGACCCTCTAATGGTAATAGGAGCTAATTTTTCTTTGCAAGATGGTGAATGGACACTCTGGTGGAACACTAACTAAGCAATGATCAACAAGTAAGTAGGGAAAAAAGGTAACAGGAAGATACGTGGAAACTACTTTGAGAAGTAAAAGAACTCAAGAGCTTATACAATTACCTGTTATTAAGACTTTTTAGTCACTAAAATGTCATAAATTTTAAGCAAAAGTGTTCTCTGATTTATAAATCAATCTCTTGCTAATAGTGTTGTGTTTGACCTTTCCCTTTTTTTCCACCACCCAGTACCTCAGATCACCCATCCTACATCAGGCAGCTGAGACCTCTCAGAAAGCCAAACAACCACATGTTGTTCTTGAACTACATCTGAGCACTCGACAACATCCTGCTCAGCTGCACTGTCCATTCTCTTCAACAAATATTTTAGTTGTCCATTCTCTTCAACAAATATTTTAGATTCTTACTACTTTCCTCTTCATCTAGTCATGTAAACCTCAACCTCTTCCTTTCATAGAAAAACTGAAGCCACAAAGTAATGGTTCCTTCTTCTCCCTTGAGATGCTATGTACCTTGGGAGCCATATTTACCACCGTACTGTGCATATCTGAGAAAGAGGTGACCCTTCTGCTGTGGGACACCACATTCTCCACTCTACTCTGGATTCCATATCCTCTTCCTTCTCAGCAACTTCCTTTTCTTCAATACCTCCCACAACTCCCATTCTTTTAGTCTACTCAGATCTTTATGTGCTTCCTTCTCAGCATATAAGTCTGTTCAAGTCTCCCCAACCTCTCTACCTAGCCACTGTCCTGCACTGGTCACCACTCTTATAGCCATGATTGAGGAAAGAGAAATCCTTACTGTCTCCACTCCACACCACCAACTGCAGTCTGCTTCTGCCACCACAGCTGTACTAAACTCGCCTTTCCTAAGATCACTACCGATTTCATTTCTATAATTTCCTTACTGACTCTATCAGTCAATCTAAAAATATTTTATCCTTTTGTTTTGACAACTCTGATTTATTTCAACTTTCCTACTACCCTTCTGAATACTCAGTTCTTTATTCATTCCTAAAATTTTAGAATTTCCCTTTGGATGAGTTCTTCCACTCACATGGTTTTAGTCATCTGTGTGTTGCTGAGTTTCAGATCGTATTTTCAACTTTCTGAATTCCAAATCCTTATATTCAATTTTCTCTTGGAACTCAATTTGAGCTTTAACAAGTAGTTCCAACTCAATATGTCTAAAATAAAACACAAGATCTGCTCCCTTGAAAAACTTACTCTTCTTGTTGAAAACACTCTCTGGTTGAATGGGCCCACTATCCACCCAGTTTCCGCAGACAGAAACTTGAGAGTCATAATTAACTTCCCTCTTTTCTCCTTGTCCTGGACCCAGTCCATCTCTACTCCTGCCAGTTCTATCTCCTCAATTCTCTCTATGTCTCTTGCTTTTCATTTTTCACCACAGCTGGTCTCTGATTGAATCACATAATACCATAATACCCTTGGTTGCCTCAGCTCTCTTTGGATAATTTTTCACTGAGTCACTAGAATATTCTATCTGAAACACCAATCTGATCATGCCATTTATTTGTTTCAAAATTTTCTGGGTTGCTCATGTCTTCCAAGACATAATTCAAACTCTTCTGTGTGCTATACAATAATCTAGCTATTTCTCCAATGCCATTAATCTGCATTACTCCCACCTTAACCTCCAATTTTGCTGACATGCCCAAGTTCTCCATATGCATCAAACTCCCTCAAGTCTCTTTGCCTTTTTTGCATGTTGCTAATTATGCCAGGGACATCCTTAAGTCTGGGTATTTGCTTGGCTAATTCTTACGCATGGGGCAACTCTTGTAACCAGAGCCTCCTCCTCTCCACAGCCATTTTTCATCATCAACCTCCAGGTTCAGTTCGCTTCCTGTAGATTTATAGCACCTTGCATTTTCTTGTAGCTATCTCCTCTCTTGTCTTTCCTTGGACTTATGAACTTTTGTTGTTGTGTTTAGGTTCCAGGAATGAGGCCTTTTTATCCTCAGCTGCTTGATATCACCTGTATTTGGTAGGTGATTAGTACATATTTGTTGAAAGAAAGGAATACATCAATGTATTAATGAGCTGCCCTATAATTAAAAGGTATTAATAAAAGTAATAAATTGCTATAAATTAAGCATCTTTAATGCAGATATGAACTTTGAGTGTTAGAACCTGCCAACTTCCTATATGAGATGCATAAAATGCTTATGACCTTGCCCTTTCAGTAGAAAGGGTACAGCTAAGGTAAGACAGAAGTGAAACGAGTATAAATATGTTCTGGTACAACAAGAACTTCTTTTTTTCCTTTCCTGAAACATCATGTGCTATTATGTACCGAAGGCCTTATAAACACATGGGTACACAATGTTCAGGTGATTACCATCATTCTGGAGACCAAATATGTCTGAAGTGACTTTTAACCACTGAAGTTTGACTACAAGCCAAGCCATAATACCTTGTGCTTTTATTCCTGAACAGGTATTTGAACCAGACCATACGAGAGGATACATCAACAGCAGAACATTTTCTGAACAGAGAGAAATTAGTTGTTTTGAGACAAGCCTTGGCTGCCGTTGGCTTCAGTAACTTGGTAAGCCTTATAATAAATATTTCACCATGAAAATGAAACTCTACCAGTTTATGAAATTATGAGTTCCATACTATTTTGTTGTTGGAAACACTCATGATTAATCAGGGGACTGCCACAATTCCTGCCCTTAAAGAGCTTACGTTCTAGTGGTTGCAACAGGCAGAAACGAATAATAGGCCAAGAATGATGGATACTATGAAGAAAATCAAGCAGAATAAACACATAGAAAGTGACAAGCAGAAAGGGATTCTGTTTTCAAGAAGGTGGTCAAGGGGAACCTTTCTCAAGATATGAACAAAACAAATCCAAATAACTTTACATTGCCAGACCCAAAAGAAAACCAGCAGATCTGAAGTAACTGTTTAGGGAACAATGAATGAAATAGTGTTCAGAATCACTTGGAAAATTCATCTAATCACTTTGTTAAAGCATCTGCTGAAAAATATAAACCGTTTCCCATTCTTAAATAATTACCTAATGCCTGCAAACATCGTGAAGCTGAAAATTAAGATTGAAGATGTGTATTTCACTGCTATGGAATGGGAATTTCTGTGATAGGAAGCGTTCCGCATCTGCACAGCACCGTATGGTAGCCACTAGTTGTGCATGGTTATTGAGCACTTGGAATGTTGTATTGTGACTGAGGAAATGAATTTCTACTTCTATTTAATTCCAACCAATTTAAAATTAGATAGCTACGTTTGGTAAATGGTCACCATATCAAACAGCACAGGTCTACAAAATAAGAAATGTGAAGTGATCTAGTCTGGTGAGAGACCTCTGGGAATTCCCACAAATCTCTGTGCCCCTTATAGTTTATCTCTGTGCCCCCCCCCCAATAAGTCAGCATTTTCAAGTATAGTCAGTTCCTTTTTAACAATTAATATAAAATTGCCCACATAACTTTGGTATACCAATAGTTTAGGAGCCCAGATTTAGTCACAGATATAAATATATTCTTTTATTTTCTTAACCCTTTATGTTGATTAATTTCGGGCTTTGTTTTTATTGCTACTGTAGACAGCACGTGAGGGTTAAGGAGTGGAAAAGTAGCAGAGAGGGGAAGGGGAAGGAGAAAGAGGAGTCACCATGAATGAGTTATCTCCGGGGCAGTTTGTTGCACCCTATCCTTCCCTCATCCAGAGACTAGAATTCTAGGAACCTATGATCTGGAATCTCTCCTTTTTGTTCTCATTATCCAATCTCTGCAGTTCTGTCTCCCTCTAACACCTATTCATTTGTTCTGCACTGTCTTGGTATATGCTGCTATTATGCTTTTTTTTTCTTTTCCATGCCTGAGAAATTTGTTTCTTGGTATGAAACTAGGATATAAAGATGAATAGCAAACAATCTACCAAAATACCAGTTGCTTGGAAACAAGGCTTTAAAATCCATGATTGATCTTCAAAGACAGGGCAAGCAAAATATACCTTCTGCCTCAGGTAGCTAATGACCTTTTTGGTAAAAGAAACAGGTGTATTTTAACAAAAGACATGGAGGTAATCCCGCCATCTGATCCTTTGGGGTGCCTGGAATGGTGAAAATCTTCCACATGGGAAGAAGGGATAGCTATGTCTAGTAAGATTGGAAGGAAGGTATTTGGGGGCTGGTGAGGCCCATAAATCAACATTTGCAAGTGACTCCCCCCACTGTGTCTGTGGTCCTGGGTGTCAGGTCTGCTGCACTCCTTCACCACCACCGCAGCCTGGCAGCCAAGGACAGCAGGACAATTCCTGCTCACTACAAATGGTTCTGGGCAATAGCAGCCTCCTGCCAGCTTCATGGAGTGTTTATTTTTAACCTCTATTATAGATTTTACTACCCTGCAATCTATATTATAGTTAGTTTTCACAGTTCTGTCTCCATCTCTAATTGTACTGTCCTTGAGGACAGAACAAATTCTTGTTCTTGTTTGTCTCTTCAGAACTGGCTGCCTGGCATGGCATCAGGACATTTAATGAAGAGTTATTGGATTTGTCTTTAAAATAATAATAATAAAATAGAGTCACCAGGTAGCTCCATGCCAGGAAAATCAATTTTATTCTGTCACATGTGAATGAATAGAATTTGAAACCCTAATTTCAGAGTTGGGGTTACAAAAAACACTTTTGAATAATTTCACAATCATAGAGTATTGTAGCTGGAAATTACTTACACATCACCCTCTTCAATTTATGATGATAAAGTCAAGCCTTATGATGAAAATTAGAAGATTTCGATGAAATCTGTGGAAGCCCAAATTTGTACATACATTGTTGCATCTGATCTGTTACAAAGCAAATAGGAGTTGTGTTCTTAGGACACCCCTCCACAGGTGTTATGACAGGTGTTTTGTTGTGGTTGTCTTTTAATTCCCAAATTATAACCATTTTAAAATCTTAGTTTGTCATGTGCTCTATCTGGTCTTAATTTTATTCTTGACAGCATCACACTAAATATTTGTTATTCTGGAAAGGCATATTTTAAATTACAGCAATTTCATGACGTTTCACTTTTTGCCACAAGATAACTGTCTAATATCAAATTTGAGGCTTTCCTTCTTTTTTGCTGTGCAGAGTTTCAGATTATTAGAAATTCTCTTTTAGCAAATATTCTCTTATTTCCTGTGACTCTCTGCTCAAGCATAGTTCTTGCCAACATCCATTTTTTTTCTGAGTTTTCCTTAAAATACCTTTAAAAATGACCATTTTGTTCATCGAGGCATAGATTAAAAAAACAAACAAAAAAAAAACTATCAGACATAAGGTTTTAACAATCACACAGTCACAGTGTAAAAGCTTATCATGATGCAGTCATCTTCGAGAAGGAAGGCTACTGGAACACAGCTCAGTGGTTTGAAGTACTTCCTTCCAACCACTCTAATGCATCATAAACTAAAAAGGGATGTCTATATGAAAAAAAAAAAACTTAAATTTTCAGCTCAAGTGAAGAATTCTATAACCATTGTATCGATTTATCTCTTGAAATGAACACCATAATAGATATTCTCTATTGGAAAGGCCACAGTCAACTTCGGTTTGAGTAGAATCCTCTTGGAGACCTATTGCAAACCAAGGAGGACATGAGTGAAGTGTGATGACACGAGTGACATCCGGAGAGTCGCACTATCATTTACATAATCATTTGTTTTGTATTGTTATGGTTATCTAGAAACTGTTCATTTATATCAGAATATCACTTCCTCGGTCTCAGTTGTTGAAGGCAGAAAACCATTAATTTAGAGGAAATGTGAATTGAATTCTGAGACTTCAGTCTCGTGCCTAGATTCGAACCCTGAAAACTCATAACTCTTTAAGCAGAGCCCACATCCCTAAGAGATATTCATTGTTTTTCTCCAATTTTAGTTTTTTAAAGGATTTGTCTTTTTCATTTTTTTCTAAGCAATCCTGTTCACCTTCTCTATTTGTAAAACCTGCAGGAGGTGGAGAATCTGTTTGTGATTCTAGCAGCAGTATTGCACATCGGAGACATTCGGTTCACGGCTCTGACAGACGCTGACTCAGCATTTGTTTCTGACCTCCAGCTTCTGGAACAAGGTCAGTGGAGCACGACCTTCTGACATTAACCTCATTAACGTGCAGTTTGGTAGAGCTGCCAGTAGGTGGAGACAAAGTACATAAAAGTCAGGTAAAATACACGCTCTGCAGGGTGGAAGGCAATGAGGGGAAAATACTAAAAACCAATCTCTACCTTATGCTTCTTTATTAGTGGGAATGAATGACAAGGAGTGGATTTGTGTTATCATGTCGTGCATGCAATAACAGTACTGATCCATTAACATGCACTAGGTTGATTTTTATTGTTCTAAGTATTCTCTGCACCCATTGTATTTGAGGGGTATGCTATCAGCTGAACATTCTAAACATATTATAATCACTTCCATTCACAGTTCTTGCCAAAAATCATTTTTTTGCTTAAAAGTTTTCTTGTTAGTCACTCTCAAATTTCTTCAAAATCTCTTAAAATCACAGACTGTCAATAAACAACATATCTTCACCTCATATCAAAGTGATTTAACCAAAAATTGGGAAAAAGCATTCTGTGCCATCTGTGAGGACAAAGATGAAAAAACCTGTTGTGATTTAATCCACAGAGCCACAGAAACTCATTAATGTTTTGATTATTATAAGCTGTTTCTCTCGTTGACTTTGGCAATTAAAACAATAGTTTAGTTTTCTCTAATGCACTATTTTTAATGTGTCTGTAAAACCCTATAAATTATAACCATAGAATACAGCATGGGTTTTTGATTCTTGCAATCAAAAACTATACTGACTGCACTTTCAATGCTGCTTCAATTTTAGTGGCTGGAATGTTACAAGTGTCAACAGGTGAATTGGTGTCTGCCTTAACAACTGATATTCAATATTTTAAAGGTAAGTTTTCCTATGCTCTAATTTCAACCTTCGTGCCACCTGTGATCTCATTTGACATATGGGAATGAAATACAACCTAACCTTTCCCAACTACTAAAACTATTTCTAACAATTGAATGTTAAATGGGAAAAGCATTATTAACTGTTTGTTCACTTGTTACAGCTCTGTACTGATAACTACTTATGCATTTAAGGGACCACTACTTCTGGCTGATCAGTCATTTTAGGGAATAAAAGTCATCAGTCCAAGACAATGTATTCATTTAAAACATTGGCTCCACTTGTATAGGTAGAGCCATGCTGCCCTCTTCCATGAATAACAATCTTCTCCATTGATCATAGTAATAGCTGCTATTTATTGGGCATTTATGACATCACAGGCATTGTGCCAAGTGCTGTGTTTATTATAATTGTTAATTCTCACAAAACACTGTGAGATATGCATAATTATTTCCATTTTAACAGATGAGAAAAGTAAGATTCAAAGAGATTGAATAACTTTGAGTGTCAAGTGACTAATGAATGGTGTGGCTGGGATTTGAATCTGATTCTATCTGGTTCCCACAATCACATACTGAATCATCACACTACATGCTTCTCCACTCAGAGGAGAAGTGGCTCTCCTACATGCGCTTCAAATATTTATTATAAATCATTGCCTTGCTGAACTTTCTCTTTATTGTAATTTTGAGGAATTGCCACCCACCTGTTCGTTTTTCTCTAAATTGCCTCTACTCTTACCTGCTGTCCTTTCTGCTCCTACTTGTAGCTATTTAGCTATGTGGCTTATGATTTCTACCTCACTCCTACTCTCCTAATTTCCCTCCAGTTCTTTAACTTAGTGAATTCTCCTGTTATCTGCTAAGTTGCCCAAGAGTCACTCTTAATATCTTTTCCTCCTCCTCCACACAGTAGCTCAGACATATACCGGTTCTACCTCATGCATTTCTCTTACGCTTACTGCCTTCTATATTCATGTAATTGTCGCTGTCTCCACTTATCCTTCTTTCCCTGATTATGGAAAGAGCCTCCTGTCGAGCCTTCCACTTTGTCCGATCCCATTTTGCCCTCCTTCAGCACTTCTTAAGGAATGATATTTCTGAAATGTAAATATTATGTTCATCCCTGGATAAGAGTCTTTTAAATATACTTCAGTTCCTTTTTGGTAAAGTTCAACACTCAAGGATACATTAGTAGGGCCTTAATTATGTGGATCATTCACAACTTTAATCCTTCTTCTGAGGCCATTTCCCCATCAGCACCCTTGCATTCAACCATCTAAGCTTCTTAAAGTTCCCCAAATACATTATTCTTCCTCATGTCTTTTTTGAGAAAAAGTGAGCTCCCAAAAATATCTGTAATCTGGTATATGCTGATATTCTTGCTCATACAGCCCTTCACCCTTTTACCCACCCACCTCCTCAATGACCCATCACAACTTCTCAATCATTTTGACTCCAGAGACCTCAATTTCTTTATCATCATAAATGAGCACACCTGTTTTCACTGCCACAGTGTGTTAGCGGCCTTGAATGCCTTGAACTTGCAGTCCCCTGATTCATCATTACCTCCTGGATTCTGGCATCACTCTCAGAAGCAGTTCTTCTCCCGTGCCTGTGTCTCCACCTGATTGACAGCCAACTCCACCGTCCTTCTGCACAGTCATTACTGTATTATTTCACCCCTGCCCATTCTGAATGCAGTGGTCAGCCAGTTTAGCGGAGGACTTACTCATACTCTAGACTTTCCTTCCCTCTCGACTTCCTGGCCAGAGTGCTGTGATATCCTCAATTCCAATTCACCTCTACACATATTTTCTTAATTTCTTCTCCAGTCAATTCTCTTATAATTTCAAGATTTCAATTATCATCCCTTTGAGCACAACACAGAAATTTCTACCTTAAGGCCCAAGCTCATTCTCAAACTCCAAACCCATGGTTTGGTCACTGTGCCATTTGAAGATATTTAAACTATGACTGATTTTGTAGAATACCAAGATTCAAAATGACTTTGGGATGATTCACTAACCAAACCACTGAGTTGTTGTCAGGAAGCTTGCTAAAGGGGGCTCTGCCAAATGTTGATTCCCTAATTGAGAGGAAATTGCATAGACTTTATAGTGATAAAAAGCTGTGGTCACCATTTGCAATAAGATTGCAATGCACATGACATATTTTAGGGAGTCGTTTTTCGCAGGCCTTACAGAGACCTTTTAAATTTTTAAGTCATAATAGAATGATTACTGTTTTACTTGCTCTGATGGCATGTGAGTGAATTGTGGATCAGTAGAATGTGGATAGTTTTATTTGGCTGTAAATAGTTTTATTTGCCTTCTTCTTATGCCACTTTCTCCTTCTTTCTGCTATTTTAGGAGATATGATTATACGACGACATACTGTAGAGATTGCTGAATTTTACCGGGATCTCTTGGCAAAGTCCCTGTACAGTCGTTTGTTTAGCTTTTTGGTGAATGCCATGAACTGCTGCCTTCACAGTCAAGACGTGCACAGCAGGTAGGAGTGGACTGATGACTGGACATTGTCCCAATTGTTATTCCAGTCATCGTCGATTTGAAGGCTCAGCTCTTGAGGAGAGCTCATAATGCGATGTGACCCATAAATTGAACTGTAATTATAATAGTTCATTTTAACAAGGTGATTTTACTTGACAGGTGTTATTGATTATCCTTTAGGGATTCAAGCTCCCTCTCTCCCAACACGCATGGATGAATGAGTCATATCATCTCTCATGCATAGATATGATGCCAGTGTAGATATCCAGTCATCTCTGGACTGAAGATATTTGGGGTATTTTGATGCCACGAAATATCAAAAATGCATGAATCTGGGAAGAAGGCTGAAAACAATACAAGACTTTCTAAGGCCCTTCAGCTTGCTGAATATCCCATGATTCTTTCAGGAGCTATTTGGTGATGAGTTTCAGATCGGTATTACTTCCTCTTGTTTTCTTCATTTATTTCGTTGATCATTTGACAATGGGTCTCCTTGGTAATCATTTTGACTCATAGCTTTAATCATCTTTAAGCAGTAGCTTCTCAGGGCTATTTGATCATCTAAAACCTATAGATCTCCGTGGCATTTTATCAGTGGAAAACTGTTAATATTCTTGTTGCTAAATAATGACCTAGAGGAGGCCATTGAAAGCAAAATTGCATCCAAGAGTCTTCAAATGTATGCTTGTCTTTGAATGAAAGCCTTTGAGAATTTCTTTGGTGTCGATATGGATTCTTCCCCAAATTCCTAAAAATTGCTGCCTTTGGGGGTTTCTTAGAAAACTTTAAAACTGACATATATTAATGAGAAAGTCCTTAAACAAGCATAGACATCTCAAAAGATTTTACGGGCAAAAGGGATACTAAAATTCCCATTAAAACGTGGATATATAAAATTCCACTCTGTTATTAATATATAAAATATACAGTATAAATATTAGTATATTAAATATACAGTATTTGGGATGGTGAATACTTCTGATTTTATTTCTATTTCTTGTTCACAACTAATTTTTTAAAGTTTTCCATGAAGTATAAAGATTATTTACAAAATGATATTAATGTACTAATCTGCCATATTTACCTTTTATAAAATTATTGACAGTTCTGCTGAAGTTGAAAAATGTATAAATCCAGCTATACAGGTACATTTTTAGGAAATTTTATTTGGGATTTAAATCTTTTAAAGTCCTTAAATTTATATAATTGGGAATAATTATGTATGGCCTAGATTTTTTACTATATATACATATATACATATACACTTAAAATAAGGAAAGATTACAAAATATAAATCTTGGACAGCAAATTATTTTCCTTTCAATGGGTTATCTGGGCCAATACATAGATATATAAGAATTACATGATGGTAGTCTTTAAAATTTTTTTACTAGGGAAACAAATGAATTAATGGAAAATTGCAACTGATGATGAATTGCAAATTTAACTTTAGAGAGACTGGCTATATTCTCATTTGATTCACAACTCTTACTTTTTTACTGGGTCATCCAAGCCTGAATTTAAATCTCAGATAGTGCAAGGAAAGGTTCTATTTGCAGTATTTCTGATTCACTAAAATTCACAGAAACTTTAAAGGTTTACAGATACATCAAACCTAATCCTAAGTCAAAGAAAGGTACCAGAAATTTGGATAACCTTAAAGTCGGTTTTTTGTTCTTTCCCAAATCCAGTTGTTATTGTTGCTGTTGAAATTTTGTAATCATGTTGGGAGATATCCTTATAGCCAAAGTTGGCAGGCACCCTTGATATTGATGGGACAGGAATATTTTTCACACTAATTTTTTTAGTAGGTTTTGCAAGAGAGAAACTTCTTTTTCAATGTAGATTCCAAATACAGTTGTTTCAGAATGAGAACTCTGAGGGGGGATGAATGTGGAGTTCATGAATAGTTAATTAAGATGATCAAAAGAGTCCACCATGTTTGCCTTGACCAAAACTGAGTCAGGACGTTTTATGCTGATACCACCTGGCTGGAGCCTGCACTAATGTTGACCCCTGTGCGGGCTGCCTGGCCTGACCACTGGAGACTGGAGGTCCAAACAGGGCAGAAAGGATTTCTGTTCAAGGGCCATACTTAACGGACAGGAGACTTCAAACATTGAACTAAGCTCATACTTTATTTATTTTGCTTTTATTGAAAATGATTTGGTCCAAGTAGGTAAAAAAGAAATAGCAACAATAATAAATAATAATGGTAATAATGCCTTATATTTGCTTAAAATATTATTTTTCATAAAGTGCACACATATAAATTACTATAAAAATAAATCCCGTGAAATATCTAAAAATGACATGTTTTATTGTTGAAGAAACAAAGACTCTAGAAAATTGTGATGCTTGGCCTGCAGCCTGATTCCTCTGTTCCCCTTCCAATATGCTTTCCTTTGACTGATCTGTTTCAAAAGCCAGAGTTATACTTTAACCATTTTCTAAGGCATTTCTCTAAACTATAATTTCCCACATCTAAAATATAGCATATTGTATACTACTTAACATTTTTATGAAAATGTCATCATTGTCAAACCCATTAGTATAACCACTGTAATTCCAGCACAGTTCTCTTCCTTCTAGCTTTATCTTGGTCGCCTGGCACACTGACAGATTGCCCACCGTCACACAGCAGGACTCAACATTCCTCCTTCTAACCATTTCCTCATCTCCAGTTCACTGCTTTTAAGTTCCTGCAGCTTTGGATAGGCACACACTGAAATTTGCATAATGCTGTCTTGGTCTCTGTGAAAGGTGACCTAATAATACCCATTTTCACTCCTGGTTCTTAATCAATTGAGAAACAGGACGACTTAATAAGACACACAGGAGTCAAAAGATCAACTTGATGAGAGATAGCAGTCTCAGGAAGATGCAGTTAATGCTCAGAGCAAGCTGCTTTTGACCACTGCACCCCAGAATTATACTGCCCTGGCCTCTTGGTCTCAGGCAGCCCTGAGGAGAGGCAAGGACTGCTTGGAACCTGAAGGAGCAGGGGTTACAAACTCTGAGTGCCTAGGAAAGCACAGGGCTGAGCTTTTCGTACTCAGTTCTTCTAAACTCTCCAACTGAAAAAGTGACTCTGACTCAGTTCCCAAATCCAGGAGAGTTACAGTGGAGTGGCTCTTGATGAAATGAGCCTCAGGAGTATGAATACGCATTTCCACTTAACAAATCTGAGGGTTAATTTACAGTGCACAGATTTAGAAGACTGAGGGCCCAGCTGATGACAGGAATGTGAAGCTTGGTGGCTCCAATTTCAAGTGATTTCGGTCTTTTCCTAGGTTGTTTTGCACAACTTGTGTCCTCAGTTAACATTAAATTGAGAATATGACAACTGAAATATTATTTTAAATAATATTTCATATAAATTCTAAAGGAAAATTAATGAGGTGATTAAAGTTTGATCTGAATTTTCGAGTATTGTTTTGTCCTCAACATCTCTGTGAATTGTGAATGACCTGTATAGATGTAAAGAAATTCCTTGTTTAAACCATTTGAAGATCTCATATGTAGATTCTTGTAGTTTCATATGTAGAAAATGACAACCACACAGATGGACGTCAACGAACACACAAATATTCTACCTAGTTCTCTTCAGTGATTCCTCTCTCCTCAGTGAATACAAATTTATGTTGTCTAGCCCTTTCCCAGTAATACAATTTGTCTGTCCAAAGTCTTCTTCCCTGGGATGTTTCAGTCAGACCTAAGTCTGACTCAGGCTTCTGCTGAGTGGTTCTGCTGAGAAAGCTGTATAATGAGTTGCTGGGATCGCTTCTACTCTGAGCTGCCATATTTGAATGGGAAACAGGAGTATATTATGACTTTGAAAAGATTTTCCAGTGTTCCAAATGAGTTCGATTGCCAGTCTACTGTTATAGGAAAAAGGATGTAAAAAATTGCAGGATTCTCAACTCCTTTATTTCACAGCACCTTCCCATAGCTGTAAGGTATGTTTCTTTTCAGGGTTTATCCATTGTACTTTAGAACATCACCTGAAGAATAAACCTTGTGATATAGGATCCTGTACAGATTTTCTGTAGTACCTCTACTTTTTCGTGGTTTATTTTACCTCATTGTTATAGACCTTCCTTTCCATTTTGCAATACTGTTTAACTGTTTTTAGGAACAGTTAAGGTCACTTTTAAGTCTCTGTTGACATGTTCCTGAATTAATTTGCACAATATTAAGTTTACCTTCTATCTGAAAAAGCAGCACTGGGAACATTATTGCAGTTGCTACCTGCAGTGTTTATTTTTGTGTCAATATTCTAAGTAGACTCGTTCTCAACTTTGAAATTTATAGTGATATTAATACTTATTTGGTTGCAACCACTGTATCAAGTATAATTTGTGATATAATGAAAGCATATCCTTTTCATGTCCTGTCCGCGACTTCTCGCTCAGCGTCAAGCCCCCGGCCGGCGGGTGAGACAATGAGGAGAGACAGAGAGACGCAGACAAATCCGCGCTGGTGAGAAACACAGATCCAAGACACGCAGCGGTTGTGAGCACAGACCTTTACTGGAGTTAAGCTTGCATTCTCTGTTACAGGTTCCACGCGGGCCTAAGCACCCCGCGGGGGGACAACCTCTATGCGGCCGTCAGGCACGGCTCCCTGTGGGTCGTCTCCGCCCACCCCGTCCGGGTAACCTCTTATATACTGTGCCCAAACCCAATAGGTTAGTGCCACGTATACAGAGGTGATTGGAAGATAGGGTTGGTGGGCGTGTGCGTCATTTGCAAAAGCAGGATGTGAGCGCCATCTTAGCTCACTCGATGGGCGGGGGGAACTCTAGAGCAGGCTGCAGCGTGTCCACTAGGCCAAACCCGGAAAGCAGCTCTCTACATCTCCCCCTTTTTGTTTTTATAAGAGGCATGGTCCGTAGACCGTATTCTTGTACCCAGTGTCTCTATTGATGATGGTGCTCCCGTGGGCCTGAGTGGCTCACAACATAGTTTGGTGCTTTGGGGAGTCTGGACTAGGCTCGCGTCATCACACGACGGAGCCTCTGGCACCGACCAGAATGCTCACCTCATATAGAGACCGGAGAGTCCGTGAACTGGATACCACGTGACTCCTCCCTGCAGTGCTTCGCCTCGCAACTGGGTCAAGCGGGGATTATGAGAGCGACAGCCAGGGCATAGGAAACGCTGCGGAGGCCTCGGTGCAATGGCTAGAGCCAAGCCCAGTCTGGCCAGGACTGCGGCCGCAGCTCCACCGTCGAGGCGGCTAGGCGCGCAAAATTAACAGCCTCTGGTGCCTAGCTAAACACGGGTAGTGGCCAGGGAGCCTGCAACAAACCTTGCTGACAAGAGCTTTGCCCCAGGTGATTCAGACGGGCTATCTATCGAGGAGGGACGCACACCCACATTTGACTGGGAAGACATAGCTAACATGGTAGAAACACGTAGTTGCTGCTGTGTCTGGAACAAGCGTTCTAACAAACATTTAACAGTGACTAAGCCCACTAATAGTCCCACTGCCACGAGAATCCAAGTAGTCAAATTGGGCCAAGAGAACCATGAGGTGACTCGGTTCCACAGACTTTGTACAGTCTCGCCCAGTTTGGAAAGGTCGAAGGCAACGGGGGTTATTAAAACTGGTCCCCCTTCTAAACAATCGAAGGGTGACCGGCGCTTTCGTTGCTATCTCGTCAGTCGCCGCCGTCATCAGCAGAGTTGGAGGCCTGATCTGATGGTTCAGGTTGAAGGCTTGTTGGTTTTTTAGGCAACAGCTCCGTGGCCTCCTCGGGCGATGTCACGGTTCTCACCAGTCTTTCCGGAACCCACACTGGTTGACGTCCTGGCTCCTGGGGAAAAACACAAACAGAGCCTCTGGCCCAGCTGAGCACTGGGTCAGGGCCTTGCCATTGTCCTGACAGGACATCCTTCCAACGGACTAGACCTCTATGTGGAGGACTCGGAGTGGTGTGCTGTAGGGCAGGTGTCATTCCTTGTGCATTTTCATTTAAAAAATTATATGTAAATAAGGCTACAGACAGTTGAGCCTTCGGGGACAGGCCGTGGCCTATTCCCCCTTTCTGTTTTTTGAGCAAGTCTTTAAGAGACCTGTGTGCTCTTTCAATGATTCCTTGCCCTTGAGGGTTGTAAGGGATACCATGTTTTAATTGCACTTCCATATTTGCACAAAATCTTTGGAAGGCTTTGCTGGTGTAAGCAGGTCCGTTATCTGTTTTTAATATTTTCGGCTTACCCCAAGCTGCCCAAGCGGCAAGGCAGTGTGCAATTACTTGGTGGACTCTTTCTCCTGATTCGGCAGAGGCAAATAAAACTTGAGAACAAGTATCCACTGACACATGCAGGTATTTAACTTTACCATACTCTGAGTGATGGGTGACATCCATTTGCCAAATGTCTCCCGGGATGAGACCTTTAGGGTTAACTCCAACTGAAGGGACTACCCTCTGTTCTGCACAATTATTGCAGGCTCTGACTATATCTCTGGCAGCTGCACGCGGTATGTGAAACCGTCTGGCTAAGGTGCTTGCATTGACATGAAATTTAGTATGAAACTCTTGGGCCTGTTGATACGGTGTCAGCGCAGGGAAGATATGTGGCTGTCGAGTGGCCACATCCACTACGTGATTTCCCTGTGCCATGGGGCCTGGCAGGCCTGTGTGCGCTCTAATGTGAGTTATGTAGAAAGGATGTTGTCTGGCACATATTGTCTCTTGAAGTTTGATAAAGAATGGTCTTACTGAGGAGGAATATTTTATAATGCCCACCGTCTCTAAAATATTTACAGAATTTACGACATAAATCGAATCAGATATAATATTTAGGGGATCGGTAATTTCTTTCAGGACTGTAATAATGACCTGTAATTCTACCCATTGAGGTCTCTGTGGTTGGAAGAACACAGTTTTAGGAGAACCTCCTTCTACGCAATATGCTCCTGAACCGGAGCTGGAACCGTCCGTGTACACGGTGAGGGCGTTCACTAGTGGCTTAGATGAAGTTACCTTAGGAAAGATTACTGGGTGACGGGTGACGAATTGTAAGAGGGGATCTTTTGGGTATTGGTTATCAATTTCTCCCAAAAAGGTACATCGGAGGATGGCCCACTGATCTATACATCCAGTAAGTATCTCAAGTTGCTGAGAAGAGTAAGGTACTCTGAGGTACTTAGGCTGTTGGCCAAAATGCTGTATGGCCTTCTTGATGGCCTCCAATGCCAACTCTGCAATTGCTGTAGGAAAATGCTCTAAACTTTTCTTAGGGGAAATTCCAGGGTGGACCCAGAGTAATGGTCCCTGTTGCCATAGCACTGCCGTGGGCTGTAGTTTTGTTGGCAGTAAGCAGGCTTCGAATGGCTTTTGGGGGTCTATTCTTTTTAAAGCAGCACTACTGAGCGCCTGTTCTACCTGACGTAGTGCTTGCCTCGCCTCTGGGGTGAGACACCGGGGCGAGTGTAGGTCTGAATCTCCTTTTAGCAAATCAAACAAAGGTGTTAATTTGGCATTGGTGATCTTTAAGTACGGACGAACCCAATTGATATCTCCCATAAGTTTTTGCAGATCATTAAGGGTATGTATGTCATCTACTCTGAGAGACACTTTTTGGGGGGAAACATGCTGAGGCATGATTTTTGCCCCCAGGAAGGTGGTAATCTCTGTCATCTGGATTTTTTCAGGGGCCACTTCCAGGTTGGCTTCTCTAAGACTAAGGACTAAATGTGATAAAGCTGTTTTAAGAAGATCTGTGTCTTTATGGGCTAAGAGAATGTCATCCATATAATGGATGATTTTCACTTGGGGGAACTGCTGCCGAGTGCTAGCTAGCTTTGTAGCAACATACAGCTGGCACATGGTAGGACTATTAGTCATGCCCTGGGGCAGGACCGTCCACTCGAAGCGTTGACAGGGCTCCTCTTGGTTAAGAGAGGGCACAGTAAAAGCAAATTTTGGAGTATCTTCAGGGTGAAGTGGGATGGAAAAGAAGCAATTCTTAAGATCTAGGATGATAATGGGCCAGTGTTCTGGCAAAGCTGAGAGGAGGGGTAACCCCATTTGAACAGGTCCTAAAGGCTCCATACAGTTATTGATGGTTCTTAAATCATGTAACAATCTCCATCTGCCTGATTTTTTTTTTATGACGAATACGGGTGTGTTCCAAGGCGATGTGGAGGGAATGATATGGCTCTCTTTTAGCTGTATAGACACTAGAGTATGCAATGCTGAGAGTTTTTCCTGTGATAATGGCCACTGAGGCACCCACACCGGGGTACTGGTCTTCCATTTTAGTTTTATAGGTGTGGGTGGGAATCTCCCCTCAGTGGCCCCTAGGAAAAACCCAGGCCTCGTCTGTCAGAATTGGAGACAGCTTGTATAGGCCTTGCGCGCCCGTGCAATGAGGCTCCTAAGCCTTTGCCGGGGACATATCCCATTCCTTTTAACAAGCACTTAGAAGTTGGAGAGCAGCCACTGTAATTACCTGATTCGGCCACCAGAGGGAGCCCGTGGTGAGGGTTTTTGGCGAGATCACCAAAACCATTCACCGGAAGCCACCGCGCCCCTGCAGCAGGCGCTGGCGGAGCGGAAGGCTGCGTGGGTGAGACAGGGGGCCTCCCCCAATCGATCAGCGGAGGCGCGTCTGCACCCTCGGTCTCATTACTATCTGACTCCGAGTCAGAGCTGTCTGAACTGGCGTTTGACTCCGGCGGCTTGCCCTTACGGGAGCCGTCCGCAGACGAAGCTGACTGAGTTTCTTGGAGCGCGTGCCGTGCCTGCAGCAGGGCGGAAGACGGACTTAGGCCTGCAGCATTCTCCGCCTCAGGGCAAGCACGGACGGTTTCCCAGATAGGGACTAGGATCGGGTCCATACAAAGGCCCGTCCGGCGCGCCCGTTCTATGTCATTACCAAGTTTCAGCCGAGAAGGCAGGCTGAGGCTCCCGGAGTGGGCGAACCAAAGGGCAAAGGTAACAACATCGTCAAGGAACCGCAGGAGGGAACTCTTCTTAACTGAGATGCCCCGCTGCTTCAAAAGGGTTTTTAAAGGGGGTAATAAAGGTGAACTTCCTGACTGCCCCATGCTTGCAGTCGGCACTGTACTTTAATCAATCGGGGAGCTCTCCCGATTCACTGGGGCTACCTGAACGCCCACAGCCCTTAACTCTCACGTAATAAGAAGCACTCACCTTCCCACGGTGATCAGGCGTGGAAAGTCCGCCGCGAACTCAGGATGCGCGTCCTCACCAGCTCGGGGAAAGGCAGCAGAAGGGTTCCCCGTACGGGCCACCACTTGTCCGCGACTTCTCGCTCAGCGTCAAGCCCCCGGCCGGCGGGTGAGACAATGAGGAGAGACAGAGAGACGCAGACAAATCCGCGCTGGTGAGAAACACAGATCCAAGACACGCAGCGGTTGTGAGCACAGACCTTTACTGGAGTTAAGCTTGCATTCTCTGTTACAGGTTCCACGCGGGCCTAAGCACCCCGCGGGGGGACAACCTCTATGCGGCCGTCAGGCACGGCTCCCTGTGGGTCGTCTCCGCCCACCCCGTCCGGGTAACCTCTTATATACTGTGCCCAAACCCAATAGGTTAGTGCCACGTATACAGAGGTGATTGGAAGATAGGGTTGGTGGGCGTGTGCGTCATTTGCAAAAGCAGGATGTGAGCGCCATCTTAGCTCACTCGATGGGCGGGGGGAACTCTAGAGCAGGCTGCAGCGTGTCCACTAGGCCAAACCCGGAAAGCGGCTCTCTACAATGTCCCACTCCCCTTTAAAATGTATTCAATGGGGATTATGTTTTCCTGCTCCTAGGAGCAAATCTAGGCAAGTACCAGGACTTTCAAATTACTTTTGAATAGCTAACAGTTCTATGAAAATTTTTAAGTCTCAAAATACCCAGTATCCAAACTGAAATGGAAAGTTATTTTTCTCTCTCTCTCCTGTAGTTAAGGCCTGCTGCCTTTCGGGAAGAGGGTGAGCTGGGCGTTGGGGCTTCACCTTGTGTGCTGCTGTGCTTTCAGCCTTGATGTAAAATGGAGCCCAGAGAGAAGGCAAGGAATTTATTTTCCTGCTGATAGCTTGAGGCTCTCTTGGCCAGGAAGATGGTTAAGGTTAAGTCTTTCTCTCAGATTCTTCATAGATTCCAGTGTCTGGGACCTCTCTTCCTGTAATACACCAGCGTGAGCTATCCATTCGTGCCCTATGTTGGCTGCTTCCACATTTGCCCATGTGTTGGAGCAGTCCATCAGGCATAGGGTGGAATCCCCACACCTCCCAGGCCTGCCTTTTTCAAAAGATTTCTCTGGATTGAGGGAAGTGAGGGGACTGAGAATGGGATGCTATGTTCAGGAGTTACAGACATTTCAACTGCTCACTCTTTAGAATTGTTAAACAAAGGATGTGCTCTGAACTGTATTTAACTTTTATGAAAGTGATCATTTATGTGATTCTGAAATGAGATAAATGTTTGGAGATTCTTGCTAAAGTGTAATGATTAACAACAAAATTTTGAGAAATTATACGTATTTTTTGCCCTTTGGACCTTTTTCATGATACATTACTTATATTCCCAAGATGCAAATATCAATATTAAATTTAAAATATTTTTCTTAAATTCTGAATTTTTCATCAGAATTTTGGTACAAACTTGATTATTACAGAAGCATGTGAAAGCAAATAGAGGTTTAGATTGTTTATAATATAGATACTATATACAGTTCATATACCAACCCTATATTTATTTCAAATAATGTAATCATGGATTCTGAAGAAAATGATTTTTATATTGGAGAGCACCTGAGAAATGTAACCTGTGGAGCCGTCCCCTTTTTAACATAAAAAATGCCTGAGGATATATAGATTGAAAGTTGGAAATAGATGAAGTTTAAGAGATAGACCAGTACAGGGGTATTGAAGATATATTTATTTATTCATTCATTCATTCATTCATGTCTACATCACTGAAATCCTTGTTATGGGCAACACAACTTGGCATATAAATAAATATAGTAAATAGAATTTCGAACATAAATATGGAGAATTTTTTGTCACTGTCTTCCATTTCTAACAATATTCTCACAATATGTTCTTATAATATTTTAGATTCTTACACAAAAACATTTAAAACTTTATAATTAATTGCATTCATTTTCAAAGAGTCACACATTTATCCAAGCCTTTTATTTTAACCCTTGCTTGCAAGAGCTTCCTTTATTTTCCAGTATTATATGAAGGTTAAATGAGATATGCACATTAAGTTGTTAGCACAGCTCCTGACATAATGGGAATGTTTGCTGCTTTAGTATTAGTGGTTGTTAGTTTTCTTTAAATTAAATTTATATATGTGGACAGGAAGGGTTGTAAAAAAATGCAGATAGATCACAACATGCTGGAAATCCAAATTTAGTTCAATTCATCTGCTTAAAGATAAAACCAAGTATCTTGACTCAGTGATCTTACTTGCTTTAGGACATAGCAAGTAGAAGAAATATTTTATTCTTTGCAGATAGAAGTGTCACTATTCACTTAACACTATTAGGGCATATGGGGCATTTTAATGTATATTTTCCTCAATTTTGCTTTGTGGTATGCAATGATAATGGCTTTGCATTGATCAGTTTCCATACTCAACTGTTTTTCTCTTATGACACATGTATGTCATGTTTGCAGCATGCTTGACTGGGGTCCAGAGTGCAATTTCTGGTCTTTGATTATTGCAATAGTGAGAACCAAATGGGTTAGAAATAGTAGTATTTCCAAGCCAATATGGGATCCTTGAGGAAATATAACATGGAGGGACAGAAGGTCCCAACACTGGAGAGGTGATTAAATAGGGCATGAACTAAGGAACTGGACCAGTGAGGTGGCAAGGCATTTTATGAGCAAGGAATAGATGCTGTGTAGAGATGAGAACTTTGGCGGTTTGAAACTGTATGTACCCCAGAAAATCATGTTCTTAAAGCTCATCCATCCCTGTGGGTATAGGACCTTTATAAGTAGGACATTTTGATGAGGTTACTTCAGCTAAGGTGTGGCCCAGGATGAGTCTCCATCCTTTTTATTGGATTCCTTTATAAATGGGATGAATGCAGACTGAAGGTGAGAAGGCCATGGAAGCAAGAAGCTGAAATTAGTGAAACCCAGAGAAGAAGGGAGAGATCAGCACACACCACCAGATGCCTTGTCTTGTGGCAGAGGAGACAAGGAGAGCCTGCAGCTGGTCTTTGAGAAGAAAGTATCACCATGATGATGATGCCTTAATTTGGACTTTCTCATGGCCTCAACTGTAAGCTAATAAATTCTGAGTGTTTAAAGCCAACCCATGTCATGGTATCTGCTTTAAACAGTCCACAAGCTAGAACGGAGACCCTTTGGAGCATTGAAGACCAGGTTGTAGAATGAGCTAAAAGAGAAATGAGTGCTCAGGACTTAAATATAAAAGTGATAATGACTTTCGCTGGGAGTCACTGAGGTCGCCGTCCCAGGTGACAAAGTCCCAAAGACAGTGTCCAGTCTTTGTCCTTGGATCCATGTATTGAGACTGAGTATGGAGAGTGAAAAGGAAGCTGTTGAAGAAGATGTCACTTGTGAACTTTCTTGGGCTATGAAATCCCTCCTTTCCCACCCACTGTAATTCTAATCTAAATTTAAACAGCAGAAGGAAGTATAAAGCAAACAGTGTATCAGTGAACAAGAGGAAATGTTTTAAAGAGAACCTAAAGTTATTTATTATTTTTTTAAATTTACTTATAAATTCAGTGACATAATTCATGAAATCATTAGTAGTGTATTTTTTGTATTTTATCCAGTTTCTAAATTCATATGTTTTGAATATAAGAACAAGTGATTTTGAGTCATATGTATAGAATGTTCTGTAAGATCAAAATGATTGCCATAAGCATATTTACTAAATACTCTATGTGTTCCCCCGCAGTTTGATGGAGGTAGTTTGTAAAACCTGGCTGTGTGACCAGTAGGAAGTAGCTTCCAGGTGACTCAAAACTAATGACTTCACTAACTGATATAAGAAAAAAAGAACACATCCAGTGTGGATGTAAATTTAGGGCCCTATGAGTGTATTTTTAGGTAAGTACAATCATCCTCTGCCTCTAACAATATTTAAGAGAATTCTAGCTTCTAAATGAATATGTAGTATCTACATTGAAATTGTAATAAGAAATTTAATATTCATCTTCAGAAAAACAATGTTCCTTCATTGGATGAGACTTGCTGTTTTTTCTAAATTAGAGAATACAAATATTTCACGTACGTAAAACTAATTATAGCCTTGAAGAGCTCTGCAGGCTGATTTGAAAAAGAAATCCTATATCAGCACTTCGGATAGTCTGTATTTGGTCTGATAGCTGTCTTGTGAATGGCACAGAGAATGGATCTTTATTTTGATGTTCTGAAATGAAAGTAAGAGGAATTAAGTGAGTTAAGTGAATATGTAGCTTAAGATTTCATTTAGTAATTCTGCTTCTTACTTTTGTTCTGCTGAACAATTAGGTTTGTATTCAATTTGTTGTTAATATTTGAATATTATTATTCAATATTATTTCAATATTGAAATAATTCAATATTATTATTTGAATATTAATATTGAATAGTTTTGAATATTTATTGGTATGTATGTACTTATTTGTTGGATTTCCAAGGACTGTAAATGGTAAGAAAATAATTTTTGCCTTTTATGTAGAAGTGATGGTCAAATTTCCTCTGATTTATTTTCGTCTCCTATTTATGCCATCAGGTATCACCTAATTTACTTATTATATATAATGATTCTCAAACCTTTTTTCAGTAAAAACCCAATTTGAGATTTGGATGGATGGCATACACACACGTAGGCATGCACACTAGGACATGCAGATACACATTTTAACATATAATTTCTGGGGGTTAGTAGATGGCCCCAAAACATCCATATGCCTGGGCTAATAATTATTTAATTTGTTAATTAGAAAAACAAATACATTGTGAATTAATGCTCTCAAGGTGTTCCACAGTCTCTTGGTAGTTTTTGAGGGTTTTTAAATCAACTGTAGTCTCTTTAAATCTTTTTTAGATGGAAGTGTATGTTTATTTTTAAGGAAACTACACTGAGATACATCAATACATGAATTAAATTATTTTAAGAATGTTAATATGACATTAAGCATGTTAATCTATTTTGTAAGGCTCTTTTAAGTAGAGATTAGATTTTCAGCTAGAACTGGGCTTTTGTCAAAGATCTCACACATTAGCGACAGAAAGTCAGAAGCAGCTCACAAAATACTCTAGGGGTCCCAAAGATGGAGCTAAGGACAGAACATCTTTCTGCTGTACTGCAGGCAACCATTAAAAATACCTTCTAGTTTACTGCTGATCTCTACACTATGTGGACAGATCACCAAAGAAAGACTTCACCTAGCGTTTTAGGACAGCTTCCTAGTTGTGTGCAAGGGTATTTTATATTCCTTCTGCAGCAAAAATTACCCATCTTTACTATTGTGCTGGTTTAAAAGGAAATTTACTATTGTGCAAAGCCAATGGTTTAATCCTAATCCAACCTTGTGGGAACAACCGTTTCTTTTAATCCTTATTTAATAATGTGAATTGGAAACCTGATTAGGTTATTTCCACAGAGATGTGACTCACCCAGTTGTGGGTTTTAACCTTTCATTGGAGGGAGATGTGACTCTCCCCATTCCAGGTGGATCTTGATTAGTTTATTGGAATCCTTTAGAAGAAGAAGCATTTTGGAGAAGGGTTCAGAATGATGGGAAAGCAACAGAGCAGAGTCCACCAGCTGTAGCCTTTGGAGATGAAGAAGGAGATACCCCCCTGAGGGAGCTTCGTGAAACAAGAGGCCTAGAGAGAAAGGCCGTATTCACTATGTGCCTTTCCATTTGAAAGAGAAACTCTGAACTTCATCGGCCTTTCTTGAGTGAAGGTAACCTCTTATTGGTGCCTTAATTTGGACATTTTTATAGACTTGCCTTAATTGGGACACTTTCATGGCCTTAGAACTGTGAACTTGCAGCTTATTAAATTCCCCTTTTTAAAAGCTGTTCCATTTCTGGTATATCACATTCTGTCAGCTAGCAAACTAGAACAATTATGAAGCCCTGCTTGCTAAGTAGAGTAGCAACTTGGTTTCTGTTCTTTATCAAAGCATAACCAGTATTCAACATGGCATCAGATGTCTGGCTCTGGGGACTCACAGAGGCCCACAGCACTTTGCGATCTGCCAGGTTGCCAACAAAACTTTTGAGATTAGTCCACTGAGGGTGCATTTAATGAGAATTGCCTATTACTGGGATCTGAAAATATCAAAAGAGTATAAAATGGTTTATTAACCCCCTCACATTCTTCCTTACAAATAGGGCATTATGATTGAATTATGTACCCCAATTAGATGTTGCTTGATCAGTATTCCTGTGGGTGTGAATCCTTTGTAAACAGGATCTCTAGAAGAGGTTATTCTAGTTGAGGTGTGGTCTAGCTGAATGAGGATGGGCCTTAATCTGGATTACTGGATTTATAAATGGAAGAAATTCAGATATAGAAAAAGTCATAGAGAGGAGCCAGGAGCTAGAAGTCAAGAGACGTGGAAGAGAAAGGAGAGGACGGTGCCATGTGTGCTGGGTTTGAAAGGACTTATGTACCCTAGAAAAGTCACGTCTTAATCCTAATCAATCTTGTGGGAGCAATGGATTCTTCTAATCCCTATTCAGTACTATAGGTCGGAAACTTGATTAGATTATCTCCACGGAGATGTGACTCAATCAATTGTGGGGATTAAATTTGGTTAGATGGAAATGTGTCTCCACCCATTCTATGAGGGTCTTCATTAGTTTACTAGAATCCCATAAAAGAGGGGTATTTTGGATAGAGTTCCTTTTGAGAATGAGGAGAGAGCTGCAGAAGAATGAGGGAACCACGGAGTCTACCAGCCAGTAACTTCTGGAGATGAAGAAGGAAAATGCCTCCCAGGGAGCTTCAGGAAGCAAGAAGCCTGGAGAGAAAGCTAGCAGATGCCACCATGTTTGCCATGTGCCCTTCCATCTGAGAGAGAAACCCTGTAAATCATCAGCCTTCTTGGACCAAGGTATCTTTCCCTGGATGCCTTAGATCGGACGTGTCTATAGAATTGTTTTAATTTGGACAGTTTCACAGCCTTAGAACTGTAAACTAGCAACTTATTAAATTCCCCCTTTTAAAAGCCATTCTGTTTCTGGTGTATTGCATTCCAGTGGCTAGCAAACTAGGACACCGTGTGAGGCAGGGATCAAGAAGCCCCAGGACCACCGGCAGCCAGCCCCAGAATGTTAGAGACTTCAGCAAGAAAGCATCGTCATGCTGATACCTTGATTTTGGATTTATCCAGGCCTCAAAACCATGAGCCAATAAATTCCTGTTGTTTAACACAGCACATTTTATGGTATTTGTCGCAGCAGACTGGTAACCCAAGACAGTCACCTTTGCTTTACGTCAAGGCTTGTCATCATTACCCATAAAGGGAAGGGTTAAGGTGGGTGGTGCTCCCCTCTCTCTGAGTCACGTTCGGAGGGATGATTTTACTGAAAAACAGTAACATGATTTTTCAGAAAGTTTATGACCCCCATTCCCCCCATTCTCATGGGAACTTGAATAAGCATCTTCTGACCCCAGATTTAAGTGTGTTTTGCTCTTTGGGACCAACCATTCACACCAGTGACTAGGTGGCTTTAGTGAACCTCAGCAGCGTGGGGTGGCTTGGGCTAGTGGCCATTGGAAAAGCAGAGAATATTAAAATTAATTTACCATCCTTTGCCAAATCCCATGTGTCTCCCTGTAACACTCTGGGAGCCACTGGATGAGAGAGTTTACCATACACCTCAGGTTCCTCAAGGCTGAGAAAGTTGAGAAACTTGACCTAAATGGTAGACTAGGTGATAGAAAAGCTGGGTAAGAAGCAAGTGTTGACAAATTAATGTGTTATCACTGTTTTGATAACAGCTTCATTTCCCCAAGAAAACATTTGACTGTATTATATATTTAGCATCACTAGAGTATCCTAAGTAAAACCTCATTCTATCTCTCACTTTCTCTCTCTGTGTGTGTCTCTAATTTGATATATAGTTTGCTTTGAAAAGTTTACAAAAGGACATGAGAGATCATCTCTCCTCATTTAGCAGATGCAAAAACTGGGAAGTTTTATATCAAGTCTTCCTTTGTTGTTTGGTTCTAAATGTTGTGTCTCAGGTATAAAATGCCAAATAGCTTGTCAAAAAATGAATTTGACGCACTATGTTTTTCCCTCCTTCCAAATTGGGGACATTTTTCCATTAAGTAATGAGATTTTTTTTTATTCTTATGAATATAGTGTAAGCGATTTCTATTTCAGCATAGACTTATTTAAATCATGGTGCTTATTACCATGACAACCAAAACTACACAATTTAGCAAAATATCTGAGATGGAACCAGCTTTCTAAGTAATACTCCTTCTGCTCCATTTCCTTACCAAAACACCCATATGTATAGTGATTTCCTAAAGAGCTTTTCTCTTGTGCATTTATTTTTCATTATTTTGTAAGATCAATTTTTTTTCAAACGGAAGAATCCAGAGGAATTAAAAGAATTAAGGTTTGACCACAGGATCTTGCACATTATAGTATTCAAAACTAATTTTAAATTGCCACATATTAAATACAAAATAATGGTCAAAATTTACCTCCTTTATTGCCAAAATTAAAATATACTATGAACACAAGAGAATGGCTAAAATTAAATTTTAACCATTGTATTCATGAAAAATTGTTTCAAGAATACTGTAGCTTATATGGTCTCATTTAGAAAATGCTTGTAGATAACAGGGGCCCAGATTGTACGCTCTCGTAGCAGTCACATTTGAAAAAAAAATAGAAAACTGCAGTTTATTGAACCAATAAAGAGTTACAACTTTTACCTTAAGTATATGTTTTTAGGATATGGGGAGAAAAAAAATAGGTTTATCAGGTCAATGAGAATATGACATTTTTATTATCAAACACTATTGTTTTTCCTTTTAGCTAATAACTATTGTGTTATTTGCAATATTATTTGAGAGCCACAGAAATTCAGTAAAATAGATAAGACATTTAGTGATTTACAAGGCTAATAAAAATCTTCTAACATTCTAGTTCTCTAGCTCTTTCTCGAATCAAGAGTGCAGAGGCTAAAGCTTGTATATTTTATACAAAGGATAAAATTCACTGCACTGCTAGTCATGCCTGCTCTCTTGCTTCATTTCTAACTGGTGAAATGCATTTGGTCTCTTTTCAACCCCATGATAACCTGTCCTGCTCGATAGAGTTAACTAAATTTGTATTTATTGTATCCCTGTATGCCTGTCACTTGAGTGTAGTGGCAGTTCTGTCAAAATAAATAGTACTGCAGTGCTGTTCAGAAATGAGAGCAGAATGCCCCATTCTGGTTCTTGGTGACCCTGCCTTTCCCCAAAGAAAACTCCAGGAAAGAAATGTCGGTATTACTATTTAAATATTGTTTTCTTTTTTTTTTTTAATAAAATCTTTCAAATTGAGGAACATGTGCTTTTCAAAATGAAGGACATTTTTAATTTTTACCAGCAACATGCTTTGAACCTTTCTCTCTGTCTTGTTAAAAATACATTTTCTAAGTCTGGCTTCTTTTTATGTGCAGGTGTGATAAGTAATGAAAGTATAATTATTTGTGGTTAGGATTTATTGAATATTTTGATAAATGAGCCAGGCTTTAGGCTAGGGATTATTAACAGTTTAATCTGACATTAGCCATGAGGTAGATAGTATTGTCTCCATTTTAGGATGAGGAAATCAGAATTCAGAGAAGTTAATTAAATGGCCCAGGTCACACAGCTAGGAAATGATGGGCTTGTGTTATAAATCCTAATATGTCAGACTTAAAGGCTGAGTTTTTCCAAAAATGCCTCCCCCCTTCGAAGTTGTCTGAAGAGGTGGGAAACAAAGCATAGCTGCTAAAATGTTTGAAAATTAACCCTTGAAAATGTAAGTGATTTCTATATTTCAAAAAAAACCTATTTAAAATTAAATAAAAATCATAAAAATTTCACTTAGAACAGGACTATGCTTTATTTCCTTGTGTTTGGGCCTGTAGCACCCAGCACAGTGCTTTGCAAAATTTGGTACTCAATAAATATTCATTGAAACGGTGAAACAAACTACTAAATTGATTCAGTAAAACCTATCTTAAAAGCCACTCTCAAGAGAAAAGTCACATGTTAAGTTGCAAAAATGGTCCCAATCCTTTACTCTTCCCTGCATCCATGCACTGTACATGTGACTTTGTTGATTTTCTTATCAAGAGAAAGACTTCATCTTCCACTGAATCCGAGCTGACCTTGTGACTTGGTTTGGCCAATAGAATACCACAAAATGATTGCGTGCCAATTCCCAGGCCTTGCGCGCGTCCACTTTCTCAGAAGCCTGTGAATGAGCCCAGGTGAGCCTGCTAGGACAGAAGAGGCAGACACCTGGTTGCCCCAGCTAATAGACAGCCAATCACAAGCATTTGGGTGAAGCCATCCTAGAACTGCTAATCCTCAGCCAAGCAAACCCTTTGACCTACAGACTCCTGGACAATAATAAACAGTTTTTGCTTTAAGTCACTGAGTTTTGGGGTAATTGGTAATCCAACAACATCTGCTTGGTACACATCACTATCTGATTACATTTTCATAGCTACTGCTTTGAACCACAAATAATGAGTACTTATTTTTGAAGGAGATTGTTAGAAAGATAGCTCTCCATTTCACATGTGATTTGAGATATTCTGAGAAGGCACCTTCCCACTATTTTCAAACTCAGGTCTGTCAAGTTCTGAACTATTAAAATCCCATACCTTTGGTCAATAAAGGCTTTTGATTTCCGTACCTCCTATTACATTGCAAAAATATCTGGAAGTGCTCTTGAATTAAGTTTTATATCCAGAAAGTCATAAAAATGAGGGTTTTAGTTAGAAGAAAATTGCTATGGAGGGAGAAAAGGAACCCTAGTAAGTACAGTGTGTTAGGTAAAAGATGGAACAGCACTTTTTACCTTGTCTGTAGCTGAATTGAAATGTTATGTATTTCATCTTTTGTGCTTGTGCATGCATGTCTGAGTACATGGTAGTTAACTTATGAATACAATAATTTTGTTATAATTTATAATTGCACTTTACATTTTTAAAGGATAGTAGAAAATGAGAGATCTAGAATTCTATACTGAGCCTGTGTTTTGACATTAATAGACATCTTGAGTAAAGTGGTTAGGTCTTATGATTCTTAACTTTCTCAATCCCAATTATCGTGATAATCATCTCATGTACCTACAACTGGGGGCCTAGCACATGTATTTCTTGCTTCTGGTTTCGAGATCTATGAGTCTGTGATTCCAAGTCAGGGTAAAATGGAAAATGTTAGCCACACTCAAATATCTATCTGATATTGAAGTACAATTGATTTGATAGTTTATACTAATTGGTTGTTTACATACCCCAGAACACAAGTCATATTTTTCTGGTTGTGGTGGCTGAAGTTATAATGATTTAATGCCAAACATTCTTCAATTTTTATTAAAAGCTAAAATGAAATAACTCTTTTCTATAGATATTCTCCTCCAGACTTCTAGTAATATATGGATTTGTTAATTGAAAATATACAGATTAAAATAAGTGTTATTTGGGTGGGCCACAGTGGCTCAGCAGGTAGGAATGTTTGCCTACAATGCCAGAGGACCCGGGTTTGATTCCCAGTTCCTGCCCATGTAAAAAATAAAGGAAAAAAAATAAGTGTTATTTCAAGCCCAAAGACTAAGTCAGAACAGTAAAGGTAAATAACAATGATTTCAACTGGTTTAAAGTATGGAATGGATATCCCATCCAGACAATATCAAAATCATTTTTTTAGAATTAAATACCAAATAAAGCATTGATTTGATCTCTGCATTTTATTTTTTCTCTCCCCCATGTCTGCCTTCCTCCTTTTTCTCACTTACAATACATATCTCCTTCTCCTTTCAGATTGGAATCACGAAGGGGTAAGGCAGTTTACACTAGGCTAGCGTTCCTCAGAAAATGTTCTGGGGAATATTATCCCTTCAAGATGTACCTAAAACAAATAAAAATTTTCAAGAAGGGTTTATGGTCAAGAAAGAGCTGTGCATTTTCTTGGAGAGGCACAAAACAATGCATTGAGAAGGCTTGCAGTAAAAATAGAGTATCCAGATTTAGTTGACCACAATATTAAAAACATACTTGAGAAACTCTTCCAAGAGCAGTTTAATAAGTTGAAGAGAGCATTAGGTCCCAAAAGACCACTTGCTTTAACAGACTGGTGATCTTTCTGCAAGTGTTAACGTGCAAGTAATTCACTCTTCTTAAAAGTAAAGATGAGCTCTCCTTGTTCATTGGTCCCCAATAGACTGCAAGCTACTTGAGGAAAGGCTTACACTTCCAATTGTTAACAGACCGAAGGGCATAGTGAGGCCTTACTCTACTTTAATGGACAGATTTAGATAGTGAAGAATATCTAAAGGCTATGGGTTTCTTCCAGTTGAAAGCATTTATTTTGAGTCTGTCATCAGTTCTTATTGCCAACAGTTGGAACAACTATCAATAGCATTCTTAAGGCATTGTGCTAACACCAGAAAAAGGCAAAATAGAATCAATCAGCCTGGGCAACTTTCCACCCCTGGACAGAGCCAGTTGTTCCAAGAATTCTCCTCAATATTTATTGAAAGGAATAACTATTCCATAAGGCTCGGCCAGCAACACACAATGTCTTCACTATGCTGTATCATGAATACTTTCCCTCTTCAGAATTGCAGCCTCACTACTTTATACCATGCTGGTTAACTCTGGATTGGCCCTCTCCAATCCAAATTATGGCTTAAAGTGTATCATATTTAATACATCTACAAGTCTTGGTATCACTTAGTACCACTATTAACAAGTGAGTTTGAAAGGTGGAAGATGAGAAAACTTCCCAAAATACTCACAACCGTCACCCAGCTTAATTCATCTTTCCCAGTGGCTCTACTCTCACAAGTTCAAGCTTCAGAGGAGAGTTAAAACTCCAAGGAAAAACTGGATTTTTGCCTGTTATACTCATCAGCCACATGCATTTTCCATGACTGGTGATCTTTTGCAGAGTAACATTGTCTGCGAGCCCTTAGCCACCATTCAAATAGGGCATTTGCCCATTTAAGTAGTCATACCTAGTCATCAAAGCCCGCAGAAATGGGCAAATCCAGTGCTTCCATACAAACGCGCCTAGACAATCTGCCTTTATTAAACACCTCTGCTGGGAACCTATCTCTGCCTCTGTGCTCTTAAATATCTGGCCACCAAACCAGACCCACTTAAATTGGATTCATTCCTTTCAAGTTCTCCTACCTTTTTTTTTTATTCTTGAGCATTTCCGGCCTAACCCTTGGGCCATATATCTTGACCCACCATCTTCTCTGTTAGACTTGTGCAAAGCCAAAACATCAACTGAAAGTACACTTTTAGTGTTCACTATTCTTTCAAGGCTGTCACCTGTTTTGATGTACCTTGATCCTTCTGTGGCATGGTATCTCCCAAGCATCCCTGTATTAACATGATTCTGTGTCCTATCTCCTGCCACTGAGCTCTGGCCACGGTCATCTACAAACTGACACAGACACCGACCAAGAAGAAAGGGAGGTAGCTTCTCGATACAAGACAACTTAAATTTTTTTAAAGGACAAATAAACTGTAGAGTTCCTACATCTTTGTATAGAATTTCATTTTGACTGTTGCTGTTTTACCAAAGGCAACCCAAACTCAATGTTACAGAATCTTAGTTTAGAGGCATACATATAAAATCACTGTCTGTTACTACGTGATATGTGGCTGGGTTTGAGACATTAGTGATAAATCACGAATGACATACGTCTGTGTTGATTATATGTTTTTGTTGTTATTATTTTTGTTTTGTTTTTTTTCAAAAGCTTTTACTCTTGTAGTCATTCATGGGTTGATGTGCCCTCTGGCAGGAAATCCACTACTCCTACTTATAGGAGAGCACATCAACAATGAGAAACCCCCCTTCCATTTCTCTCTCTGACTCAAAAATCCAGGTAATTGATTGAACAGGAGAAAGTAGCTCTGATTATTATTTTTGGCAAGAATAAAATCACTTGTGTGAAGGTGCCCCGATAAAGTGGACTTCTGCTCTCAAAGAGTAATACGTAGCCAAAAGGGGAAGGAGACTTAGAAAGGAGACAGATACAAATCTTAAACATATCTGAAAATAATAGGCTAAATATTACTGCAATTATATTCAAGTTCTTGATGCTGCATCTCTTCCTTTAGTTCTGGGATACTCAAACATCCTGTTTATAATTTCCTTCCCCACTTAACACTTTTATACTAACAAATGGTACCTGAGCCCTTTGTAGTAGCCAGTTTCAATCATGAAATGGTTTACTATTGAAACATCATTTTAGATTCTGCATTTGAGTGCTTCCCATTTTACAAATAGTCAACTAATAATATCTCAGTCCCTATGTATAGTCATGACAAAGGTGAACATATTTGTTGCTCTTTTATTGAGTTTTGACATAGCTAAAGTGCACATTTTATGTGTACAGTTCAGTGGATTTTTCCATATGTAATATGATCATGTCACCACCATACAAATTAAGATAGAACATATATCCAGCATTCTGATGTCTTCCTTCATGTAATTTTTAAAAATTTTAATGCAATTTTATTGATATATATTATATATTCAGATACCATGTGTTCTAGTTTGCAGACTGCCAGAACGCAATATACCAGAAATGGAATGGTTTTTAAAAAGAGGAATATATTAACTTGCTAGTTTACAGTTCTAAGACTGTGAAAATGTCCAAATTAAAACAAGGCTATAGAAATGTCCAATCTAAGGCACCCAGGGAAAGATACCTTGGCTCAAGAAAGCTGATGACATGCAGGATTTCTCTCTCAACTGGAAAGGCGCATGACAAACATGGCAATATTTGCTAGCTTTCTCTTCAGGCTTCTTGTTTCATTAAATTTCCCCAAGGGCATTTTCCTCCTTTATCTCAAAGGTCTCTATCTGCATGTGCTCTTGTGGTTCTCAAGTTTTCGCCAAATGATTTCTTCTTTCAAAGGATTCCAGTAAACTAATCAATACCCACCTGGAATGAGTGGAGTCACATTTCCCTCTAATCAAAGGTTAATACCCATAATTGGGAATGTCATATCTCTGTGGAAATAATCTAATCAAGTTTCCAACCTACAGTGATTAATAGGGATTAGAAGAAAGGCTGCCAACAGATTTCCAGGAAGATGGCCAAATAGAGTAGCTCGAGATTAGCCCTGCTCCATGGAAAAGTTAGAGACGGGACAGGAGACTGACTGAGGTGGTGATTTATGAGTGCGGCTAAATTGGGCTAAATCTGCACCACATAGGGCAGCCATAGTTGCAGAGGCCGAGGAACTGAGAGGCAGGAAGTTGGAGCCTGGCTCGGAGCCTGCAGGAGTGCACAGACAGGAGCCAGGGATAAGGAAGTAAGCCAGGCCACATTCCTAGGGCATGCTACCCTCATCAATGCAGCCCCATGACTGGCAACTCACCCCAAACCCCATGTACCCAAATCTCATCACCTACTTCCATTCCCTGCACTCCAGGCACCCTCTGTACCAGCCTGCAGTGCACGTACCTGCCCCACACTCCCACCCCAAGTAAGGCTGACCCACCTCTCCTTCACCCCTCCTGAGTACTACCTCCTCTCCCTGTTCCCTGCAGGCTGTTGCCAGTGCATGAAGGTTGTGGGCACTAACCTCCATATCCAGGCTACCCCAGCCTCCCTGCCCATAGTGTTGCACAGCCTCACCCCCCTGCCCTGAGCTCTGTATGTCAGTTTATGGCACTCCTAGACCCACACAAGTGCATGGGCCCCCAATCATGTCATTCAGCTCTGGGAACCTCAGTTTAGAGCAGTCCTAGAACCACATGTGCACGGCCCTCAGACACACTTCCCAGCTTTGAGAAAGTGGTCATCTGCACAGCCAGGTCATTTCTGCCCCCAATCCACGAAGGCATAATGCTGACCTGCTGCCACAGCTCTGCGCATGAGCACAAAAGGCCCCGAGTCTTAGACCAGTGAACACCAGGGTTACATCCCCCAGACTGGTGCACCCACACAGCTACATCTTCCCTGGCCACTGGGCACCCACATTCACAAGCATTAGCATAACATCCCTAACCTACACCAAACCTGCCCTGAAACAAATCACCACACTGTGTGCACACCCCATACCTTGCTCCCTGCTGTGCAACCATCCCACAAACCACAAACACAAGGCCTTAGGCAACTGAAAGAAACCAACTCCCAAAGTAAATCAGTCAAGATATTTGCATGACATGAAGACAGCAGAAGATCACTAAACATATCACAATGCAGACAGATATAGCCCTGCCTAATGACCAAATTAAAGTATCAGAGGAGACATAGATGTTGGAACTAATCAAAGATGTTCATACAATTCTACTTAATAAAATAAGTGGAATAGCAATGACATAAAGGAGATCGAGAAGACAGTAGAAGAGCATAAAGAGGAACTTGAAAGAATAAACAGAAAGATAGCAGATATCACAGAGATTAAAGATTCTGTTGACCGAATTAAAAACATATTAAAGACACTCAACACCAGATTTGAAGAGACAGAAGAAAGAATAAGTGATATAGAGGACAGGATAATTGATCTTAAGGACTCAAAACAGCAAATGGCAAAAAAGATGGAAAACATTGAATTGGATATCAGGGAAGTGATAGACAAAACAAAGCATGTAAATATAAGAATAATTGCTGTCTCAGAAGAAGAAGAGAGGAGTAAAGGGCTAAGAAGAGTAGTTGAGGATATAATGGGGGAAAACTTCACAACTCTCATAAAGGATATAAATATACAAGTCAAAGAAGCCCAAGAAACTCCAAACAGAATAAATCCAAATAGGCCTTCCCCAAGGCACATACTAATCAGTCTGTCAAATGTTGAAGAAAAGCAGAAAATCCTGAAAACAGCATGAGAGAAACAATCTGCTACATACAAGGAAAGCCAAATAAGCCTGAGTTCAGACTACTCAACTAGTATCCTGGAGGTGAGAAGGCAAAGGTTTGATATATTCAAGATCCTGAAAGAGAGAGACTTCCAGCCAAGAATTCTGTACCTAGCCAAACTGTTCTTCAAAACTGAGGGAGAGATAAAGTTTTCAGGGACAAAGAAGTCCTGAAAGAATTTGTCAACAAGAGACCAGCCCTACATGAAACACTAAAGGGAGTTCTACCAGCTGAAAAAAAAAAAAGAAAAAAGATAGGAGAGGGAGGTCTGGAGGAAGGCACAGAACTGAAGAGTACCATTAAGGGTAATTTAAAGAATACAAAGAGAAAGAGGGAAAAGAATATATAGATCTGATAAATAAAATAAAGAAGATAAGATGGTGGATTGAAGAAATGCCTTTTCAGTAATAATTTTTAATGTTAACAGACTAAACTTACCAATTAAAAGATATAGATTGGCAGAATGGATTAAGAACATAAGCCAGCTATATGTTGCTGACAAGGGACTCATTTTAGACACAAGGATACAAATAGATTGAAAGTGAAAGGATGGAAAAAGATTTTCCACACAAGTTTTAACCAAAAGAAAGCAGGAATAGCTATACTAATATCAGCCAAAATAGACTTTAAATGTAAAGATATCATAAGAGACAAAGAAGGATACTATATACTAATTAAAGGGTCAATGCACCAAGAAGATATAACAATCATAAATGTTTATGCTCCCAATCAAGGAACTCCAAAGTACATGAGACTGACATTGGCAAAACTGAAGGGAGTGATAGATGTTTCAACAACAATAGTAGGAGACTAATATACCACTCTCCTCTATAGATAGAACAACCAGATGGAAGATCAACAAGGAAATAGAGAAGATAAATAACTTGATAAATGAATTAGACCTAACAACAGATATTTATAGGTCATTGCACCCCAAAGCACAGGAATATACATTCTTCTCTAGTGCTCATGGAACATTCTCCAAGATGGATCATATGATGGGGCACAAGACAGGTATTTATAAATTTAAAAACATTGAAATTATTCAAAGCTCTTTCTCTGATCGCAATGGGATGAAACTGGATCTCAATAACCACAAAAGAATGAAAATATTCACAAATATATGGAGATTAAATAGCATGCTCTTAAACAGCCAGTGGGTCAAAGAATTAATTGCTAGAGAAATCAGTAGCTATCTGGAGATGACTGGAAATGAGAATACTACTTATCAGAACTTATGGCATGTGGCAAAGGCTGTGCTGAGAGGGAAATTTATTGCCCTAAATACCTGTATTAAAAAAACAAGAAAGAAAAAAAAAACAAGAAAAAGCAAATATGTAGAACTTAACAGCACACCTGAAGGGACTTGAGAAAGAACAGCAAACAAACCCCAAAGCAAATAGAAGAAGAGAAATAACAAAGATTAAAGCAGAGATAAATGAATGGGAGAGCAAGAGAACAACAGAAAGAATCAATAAAAGCAAACATTGGTTCTTTGAGAAAATCAATAAAATTGATGGGCAACTAGCAAAATTGACAAAGAGAAAAAGAGAGAGGATGCAAATAAACAAAATCAGAAATGAGAAGGGGTGTGTTACAACAGACCCTGTGAAATAAAAGAAATCGTAAGAGGATCTTATGAGCAAATACATGCCAACAAACTACACAACTTAGATGAAATGGACAAATTCCTGGAGACACACAAACAAGCTACACTGACTCAGGAAGAAATAGAAGATTTCTTTACTTGAAATAGAAGAGTCTTTACTTTATTTCAACCAATCACAAGTAAAGAGATTCAGTCAGTCATCAAAAATCTTCCTACGCAGAAAAGCCCAGGGCCAGATGGCTTCGCAGAGGAATTTTATCAAACATTCCAAAAAGAACTAATACCAATCCTGCTCAAACTTTTCCAAATTTGAGGAAAATGTAACTCTACCTAACTTATTTTATGAAGCTAATATCATTTTAATACCAAAACTGGGTAAAGATGCTATAAGAAAGGAAAACTACAGGCCAATCTCCCTAATGAACATAGATGCAGAAATTCTCAATAAAATATTAGCAAATCAAATTCAACAACACATTAAAAGAATTATACACCGTGACCAAGTGGGGTTTATACCAGGAATGCAAGGAAAGTTCAATACAACAAAATCAATTAATATAATACAGCATATTAACAAAATGAAAGGGAAAAAAATCAAATGATCATCTTGATTGATGCTAAAAAAACATTTGACAAAATTCAGCATCCTTTTCTGATAAAACAACACTCCAAAAGATAGGAATCAAAGGTAACTACCTCAATATGATAAAGGGAATATATCAAAAACCGATAGCCAGCATTGTACTCAATGGAGAGAGCCTGAAAGCTTTCCCCCTAAGATCAGGAACAAGACAAGGATGTCCACTGTCACCACTGTTACTCAATATTGTGCTGAAAGTTCTAGCTAGAGCAATCAGGCAGGACAAAGAAATAAAAGACATCCAAACTGGAAAGGAAGAAGTAAAATTCTCATTGTTTGCAGATGATATGAATCTCTACTTGGGAGACCTTGAGAAATCTACAGCAAACTTACTTAAACTAATAAATTCAGCAAGATGGTGGTATATAAATTAATGTGCAAATATCAGTAACATTTCTACACACAAACAATGACCTAGCTAAGGAGTCAGTTAAGGAAAAAGTTCCATTCAAAATAGCAAGTATAAGAATCAAGTACTTAGGAATGAACTTAACTAGGGACATAAAGGACTTGTAAACAGAAAATTGTATAACATTACTAAAAGAAATCAAAGGGGATATAAATATGTGTAAAAACATTCCCTGCTCATGAGTAGGAAGGCTAAATATAATTAAGATGTCAGTTCTTCCCAAATTGATCTACAGGTTCAGCACAGTGCCAATCAAAATTCCAACAACCTACTTTGAAGATTTGGAAAAGCTAATTACCAAATTCATTTGGAAGGAAAAGAGAACCAAATAGCTCAAAGCATCCTCAAAAAAAAAAGCACAAAGTGGGAGGATTAAAAATCCCTGGCTTTGAAACCTAGTATAAAGCCACAGTGGGCAAAACAGCATGATACTGGCACAAAGATAGAAGCATTGACTAATGGAATAAAATGAGAATGCTAAAGTATTTGATGAAGACCACCAAATCTATGGCCAGCTGATTTTTAACAAGGCTCCCAAATCCTCTGAACTGGGACAAAATAGTGCTTTCAATAATTGGGCATGGAAGAACTGGATATCAATAGCCAAAAGAATGGAAGAGGACCCCCTATCTTACACCCTACACAAAAATTAACTCAAAGTGGATCAAACACCTAAATATGAGAACTAGCACCATAAAGCTTCTAGAAGAAAACGTAGGGAAACATTTTCAAGACCTAGTAATAGGAGGTAGCTCCCTAAATTTTACACCCAAAGCACATGCAACAAAATAAAAAATAAATAAATGGGAACTCCTCAAAATCCAATGCTTCTGCACCTCAAAAGAGTGTCAAAAAGGTGAAGAGGCAGCCAACTCAATGGAAGAAAATATTTGGAAATCAAATATAGGATAAAGGTTTGATTTCCTCTATATTCAAAGAAATCATACAACTCAACAACAAAAGAACCAACAACCCAATTATAAAATGAGCAAAACATATGAATAGGCATTTTCCTGAAGAGCAAATACAGATGGCTCAAAAGCACATAAAGAGATGTTCATTTTCATTGGCTGTAAGGGAAATGCAGATCAAGATTAGAATGAGATACTGCCTAACACCTGTAAGAATGGCTGCTATTAAACAAACAGGAAACTATAAATGTTGGAGAGGATCTGGGGAAACTGGGACACTTATGCACTGCTGGTGGGAATGTATAATGTTGCATCTACTATGGAAGACTGATTGAAGTTGCTCTATGACCCAGCAATAGCACTATTTGGTGTATACCCAGAATAGCTGAAAGCAATGACACAAACAGACATTTGCACACCAATATCCATAGCAGCATTATTCACAATCAACAAAAATGGAAACAAACCAAATGCCCATCAACCAATGAGTGGATCAACCAATGTGGTATAAACATTCAATGAAATATTATGCAGCAGTAAGACAAAATGACATCCTGAAGCACATGTCAAGATAAATGAGCCTTGAGGATATCATGCTGAGTAAAATTAACCAAACACAAAAGGATAGATGCCGTATGAGTCCACCTTTATGACCAGCATAAAGGTATAATCAAAAGCTTATAATACAGAATATAGGGGACTTAGAGATCCATTGAAGTTAGAGATGGGTAAACCATTAGCTAATGAGGTTGAACTCCAATGTAAGGGAATAGATAGGAGTGAAGGTGGTTCTCTAGTGGGTCTATAAGTAATATTACCATATTGAAGATGAGCAAGATTGAAAGGGGTTGTATAGACCTACATATCCCACTGATTAACACTAGAAATATGAATTAGTTCTTGCAAGAATAACTTCAAATATATGATTCTTGTACAAAGAGTGTTTAAGTCCAGGGTACAGGGGGAAAACTGCTATTGCATGCTATGAGCTATGTTCCAAAGGAAACTATCTGCACTACCACAGCAAGAGCAGAGGTAAATCATGGGGTGAGGTACAAGAGTTAAGAGGAGGTTTAGATTTTCTGTTTGACAAGGTTGTGTTTATTGGTTTTCTGTCTCTTGGGTACAATGAAATTATCTAAAATTGAGAGTGTTGATGGACTGTAGACTTTGGGCCCTCTACATGATGCCTGATGAATGCAGGTGGCTTAAGGATCCACTGACAGAGAAGGAGATTGGCAAACGATGGTGTATACTTATGCATGAAGGTTGTGCTGCTACAAAAAGGAACCCAGTCATGAGGCATACAGCAATGCAAATGAATATGTGGGACATTTAGTGAGACAAAATAAACCAGAAACAAAAGAACAAGAATGGTATGGTCACATTTAGAAAATGCTTATAAGAAAACAGGAGCCTAGATTGTAAGCCTTTAGAGCAGACACATTAAGTTTAGAGTGGTGATTATTATTTCTGGATTTTGAGAGGCTGTTATATATATATATATATATATAACCTGATGTTTAGAGATATATATAAAACCTGATGTTTAGAGATAAGAATGAAGCTGAACATGTTGGGGTTAAAATAATTCAGAACATAGGGGTAAGGAAGACAGTGTCTATATTTTAGAACCACTCATACTCTTTGATACAAATGTAAGAAAATTTTATTTGTTCTGGAACTGAAATTTTCTGTAGTGCATAATCTAATTCAACCTATCTGTATAGCTCATTTGAACAATTGAAACAGAGAAAGCCCAGAATAAGAAAGAGGTCCTTTAATCCTGTATAGATTGCAATGACTGGATACATCCTAGAATATATTAAGCAGATAATAAAAAAGTATTGGCAAAGTCCCCTGAGGGATGGGAGAAAGAATATGGAACTATTATACTTTACCATCAGGGAAGCCCCTGATACTGTGTCAAACTTTAGGGATACCCAAATCAATAGACCGTGCTCTCGATCATAAGGCTTACTCTAGTGAAGCTTATATAGGTAGTGGAGAACTTAGACTACCTGTAGTCATGCCTAAGAGTTACTTCTGGAGGACCTCTTTTGTTGCTCAGATGTGGCCTCACTCTCTCTAGGCCCAACTCTGCAAGTGAAATCATTGCCCTCTCCCTACATGGGACATGACATCCAGAGGTGAAAGTCTCCCTGGCGACGTGGGAGATGACTCCCAGCGATGAATCCAGACCTGTCACTGAGGGATCAACAACTCCATCCTGATCAAAAAGGGAAAAGAAGTTTAACTAATAAAGTATCGTGACAGAGAGAGTTCAAATAGAGTCGAGAGGCTCCTCTGGGGGTTGCCCTTGTGCAAGCTTCAGTTAGACTTTTCTACCTATCATAACCTGCCAGCCCCCAACCAAGACCATTTCAGGCAATCCTAAAAAACACCTAGGGCAATATATAAGACTCCACAAGGGTTCCACACACTAGAGTAACTTTCCAGAAACCTACAACCTCCAGATGGGTCCCTAGTCCAGATAAGTCCTGAAACCTAGCCCAGCCTTTCGAGAACATCAGATAGTTCAATCTCTCTACCCCGTATTAGTAACAGATCCTTCCAATATGAAAAAGTTAGAATTGCCATAGCCCAAACACCCCTAAAGAGAGGGATAGAAAGATCAAAGGTGATGGTGGAGTTATTCAGAGAAGGTAAGATTTAGCAAATGAATATGAATGCTGAATCATTAAATTGATATCTCTTTTAGTCTCCAGTATTTTAGAGCAGTTAGAAGTAAAAACCTGAAATTGTAGAATTGTAACCCCTGTCAAACTCTGAAATATGTTCTACAACTAATTGTGGTGCTGTGCTTTGAAATTTAAAGCTTTTTTTTGTATATATGTTATTTTTCACAAAAAAAGAAGGAAAAAAAGTCGATTGTGATGATAAAAAAATATTTAAGCCTTCTAGACTCCTATATTCTGGAGGAGCTAGAAGGAAAAATAGGAGATGATCATATGGTAGCCCATGACAAACTCTGGAATCTGTACTGTAAGTATTTGTTGAAGATTGTTTCGAAAACTACTGAGGTTTTATTTCTTTCCTTTGCTATGTGTTATACAATACAATAAAAGAAGTAAAAATTCAAAAACAAAATAAAAGAAAGAAAAGCTGCCTCCACAAGTTGAATCAGGATTAAAACATGGCTTTTCTAGGGTACATAATCCGTTCAAATCCACAGAGCATATAACCATCCAAAGTGTACAATCAGTGGTTCACCATATCATCATATAGCTGTGCATTTATCATCACAATCCACTTTCTCCTTTTTTGTGAAAAATAGCATGTATACAAAAAAGCAATCAATTTCAAAGCACACCACAACAATTAGTTGTAGAACATATTTCAGAGTTTGGTATGAGTTAACAATTCCACAATTATAGATTTTTACTACCAGTTGCTCTAAGGCACTGGAAACTAAAAGAAATATCAATACAGTGATTCAGCAATCATACTCACTTGTTAAACCCTACCTTCTCTGAATAACTCCACCTCTCCTTTGATCTTTTTTCTATTCTTTAGAGGTATTTGGGATGTGCCCTTTCTAACTTTTTCATATTGGAAAGGACTGTCGAGGAGATAGAACTGGTTGATGTTCTGGAGAGGCTGACCCCTCTGCATTTCAGGTCTTATCTACTCTAGGGACCTATGGTAGTTAGGTTCAGGTGTCAACTTGGCCAGGTGAAGGTGCCTAGTTCTGCTGCTGTGGACATGAGCCAATGGTATGTGAAGCTCATCTGTCGCTGATTACATCTGTAGTCGGCTAAGAGGCATGCATGCTGAAATGAATGATGTTATTTAATTGACTGTATGCTTAAATGAGAGATGTCAGCGCAGCACAGCCCAATCAGCTCAGCATACCTCATCTCTGCACTCACAGCTCAGCCCAGGCCTTTGGTGATGCAGAAAGGAATCACTCCAGGGAAAGCTGTTGGCACCCAGAAGCCTGGAGAGAAGGCCAGCAGAGATCACCTTATGCCTTTCCATGTAAGAGACAACCTCAGATGAAAGTTAGCAACCTTTCTTCTGACAAACTATATGTTTTTAACTAAATAAATCCCCTCTTATTAAGAGCTAATCTATCTCTGATGTGTTGCATTCTGGCAGCTTTAGCAGACTAAAGCAAGACCCAACTGGAGGTTTTAGGTTTCTAGAAAGTAATGCTAAGGCATGGAAACTTTGTAGAATCTTATATAACCCTAGGTATTCTTTGGGGTTGGTAGGAATGGTTTGGGTTAGGGTTTGGCAAATTATAATAGGTAGCAATGTCTAGCTGAAACTTGAGGAGTAGCTTCCAAATTAGCCTCTCAATTTTGAACTCTCTCAGCCACTGATATTTTACTTATTACACTTCTTTTCCCCCTTTTGGTCAGGATATCATTGTTGACATTGGTGCCAGGGCCAGGCTCATCACTGGGAGGTATATTCCATGTTGTCATGGAGACTTTCACCCCTGGATGTCATGTCCCATGTAGGAGGGAACATAATGATTTCATTTGCAGACTTGGGCTTAGAGTGAGAGAGACCACATCTGAGCAACAAAAGAGGTCCTCTGGAAGTAACTCTAAGGCATGGCTATAGGTAGCCTAAGCTTCTCTGCTACATAAATAAGCTTCACTAGAGCAAGCCTCAGGATCAAGGGAGTGGCCTATTGATTTGGGTGTCCCTAATGTTTGACACAGTATCTGGGGTTTCCCTGGTAGTAAAATTTAATAGTTCCATATTTTATACCACAGGGGACTTTGCCAATACTTTTTGATTATCTGCTTAACATACTCTGAGATGTATCCCGGCATTACATTAAGCTAGGATTAAGGTCCTCATTTTCATTCGAGGCTCCCTGTGTTTGGGCTGTTTTAATGGTTTATATGAACAGGTTGAGTTAGATTATGCGCTCCTGAAAATTTAGGTTCTGGACAAAATAAATTTCTTCTGTTGGTCTCATAGAGTAGGTGAAAAGCTCTACAATACAAGCAACGTCTTCCTAAACCGTGTATTCTTAATGACCTTCATCCTGACCTTGGTTTCATCCCTAATTTCTAAATACCAGGATATACGTATACAGCACAGCCTCTCAAAATCCAGAAATAAGAACTACAGCTCCGGACCACATGTGACTGCTCTAAGAGTTTACAATCTAGGCCCTAGTTTTCTTGTAAGTATTTTGTAAATGAGACCATACAATATTTGCTCTTTTGTTTCTTGCTTATTTTGCCTCATAAAATATCCCACAGGTTCGTTCACAACATTGCATGTCTTACAACTTCATTCCTTTTTGTAGCAGCACAATTCTTGATCATATGTGTACACCATTGTTCTCCATTTTCCTTCTCAGTCAATGTATCCTTCACCCACCTCCATCTTTGGTAATCATGTATAATGTCCAAAGTCGACAGTACATAAGCACTTTCAATTTTAGACAATTTCATTGTCCTCAAGAGAAAAATAATCAATAAATACACCTTCACCAAATAGATAATCCAAACCTCCCTTTAACTTTTGTCCTTCCCCCTGTTATCTACCCCTAGTATTGCTGTGATACTGTTGATGTTTTCCTATTAAAAATAGTCCATAGCACTTCACATACTTTTTTACATCTGACTTCTTTTGTCCAATATTATGGCTATGAGATGCATCTGATGTTGAATGTAGGAGTAATTGATTCTTATTTTATTGCTGTATAGTACTCCTTTATATAAACGTGTGCTCTTGGTCGACACTAGGATTGTTTCTAGCTTTGACTGTTGTTAATAAAACAGCCATGACCATTTTTGCGTATGCCTTTGGTGGAAATATGCACTTATTCTCCTGAATATATGCCCATGACTGGAATTTCTGGGTCACTCAGTAGCACATGTTTAGCTTTAGTAAGTGAAGCCAAACTGTTTTCCAAATTTGAACTTTTTGCTTCCACCAAAATTGAATTATTCCATATCCAATTTTGCAACTGGATTTTTTTTTCACTTGTGATGAGTATTTATCTGTGTTTCTTTATTTTCTTCATAACCTTAACTTTTAATAATTGCAGAATACTTTGTAGAGTGTTGGTGTCACAATTTAATTACTCTCCTACTTTTCTGAAAAGAAGGATTAGAGTAGGGATGTAAGATTTAATATAAACTTAGAATTATTTGTGGTTTTAAAAAAGTAGTTATGTGGTAGCCTGACTTGGTTTTTAGGTCTAATGATGCTTTTGCGAATAATGCAATGCATTTATACCACTGTTATGAATGCAGCTTGTAATGACTCAAAACATAAGTACTAGGTATCAGTGCTTTTAAACTGTGATCTGTAGCATTCACTAATATGAAGGTTATAGGAGGTATTTTATTATTGAGACTCATTACTGTAATAGTTATTGATTCTCTCTCTTTTTTTTTTACTCCAAATAGGTATAGTTCCTTTCCCTAATTTCTATGTAGGTCAGAATTAGTCTAGTTTATGACCAGCCATTGGAAATGGTTTTATGCTGTGCCTCATAAGGGTGATAAATAGAGTTTGAGGGCTTGGTTAAAATTCTGGCTCCATCTAATACTAATGTCTGTCTTTGGGTGACTTATTTTACCACTCTGTGTCTCAGTATCTGTTGTAAAATGGGAATTATTGTATTTATCTCTTAGAGTAGTGGTAAAGATTAAATGAGATAAGACTTTTAAAAAATGCTTTTAATAATGCTTGGCACACAGTACTCAATAAAATGCTACCCATAATAGGGTGATGCAACAGTGGCTCAGTGAAAGAGTTCTTGTCTGCCATGCCAGAGACCAGAGTTCAGTTCCCACAGTCTGCCCATACCCCCCCAAAATATGTTATCTCAAATAAAAATGTTGTAAATGTAGCATTTTATTAAGCACTAAGTAACTTATGACACCAGTATTCTGCAAAGTATTCTTCAGTTTCCATTCTCATCCCAATATTTTCTTACATATGCAATTACCTTCATATATGCAATTCTTATATATGCAATTGTCATTTCAAAGGGTCGCAGTTTTTTTTAGTTCCTAGCTTACGTTTCCAGTGGAGAAGTACAAGGAAAGACTATGCATAAGCATAATGTTGGTGTGCCCAATACAATAAAGGAACAAAGCAACCAGATGGCCATCTACCCATGTGCTGTGCTCACCTCCCTCATCTCCACCTAGCTTCTGGATCAATTTGCCAGCAATTGCAAACATTTTTTCTAATTTCTGGCGTGTTCTCAGAAAATGATATGCCTTGGGGACTTTTTTTTAGGTCAAGGAATGAAGAGGAAGAATGCCCCAAAATATGCAATCCTTTCATCACTCCTCTCCAGCTCAAGTTCCTTTCATAGAGTAAAGATGAATCTGGAAGATTTAGATAAGCTGAGGAATGGCAGAATTAACCTCCAAAATGAGTGTATTTTTTGTCAATCAAAAAATGCATTTTAATTAATTAAATCAGCATGTTGATAGTACTGTTTGATGAACGCTATAGCATAACCCAACATCTTCAGGCATTTGCAACACTAACCTCTGTGTTAAGTCCATCTGATCCCTAGGGCAATATGTCTGGACATCCAGATTGCTCAATTCTGTAATGCATTTATATTTAGATCTTACCCTGTCTGGGGTCCTACTACTCTATAGTCCTAAGAGACTGATGCAACTCTGGCCTTAGAGTAAGGGTTGTGTGCCAAGCAGAATTAAACTATTTCCTAAACTGACTGAAATATTTAGGTAACTCTGTAGGGAAAAATCCTTGCCTAAGGATGACTGGGGACAAAGCCTGACTTTTATGTACCAGTGGCTCCCTCTGCCCTCATGAGATCAGTTAATCCATGTTCTAAGGTAGAGAGCCTTTTTAATTCAGACCTTTCCCTTCCTCATAGCTACACACTTCGAAGGCAAGATCAAAATCAGATGGATGCTTTGGCACTTACCATTCTGTCTGATAAAATAGGTATTTTATTTTACTAATAAGCCAATGCAAATTAGACAGTTTCTTAAACTATGTGGAAAGCTCACAGGAGAATTCTAAGGCAGAATTTGAATGAAAACAGGTCGTCTCATTAACATGTTAATTTTGCCCATAAGGTTGAAATCCTGTTGACCAGGCGACCTATCTCTGTACCTCCTTGCCAGAAATTGAATGTTGAGTTAAATGCCTATGTAATAGGAGTCAAGATTTCAATAAGAGGAATGACAGTAATGCTGACTGCTTCAAAGAATGAGCGTTTTGCTAGCTTAAAGTTTTTGTAACTTCCTGCCAAGGTTGCTAGTGCAACCACAGGCACATATTTCATTCAATCATAAATGATGAAATAGATTTTTTAGAAGTAGACATGTCTGTCAGTAGTTGTAAAAGTAATCCTCAGAATGCTTTAAACTTGCATTTAATTTTTCTCCTGACCATGACTTTTTCTTCCTTACAATTTTTAATATTCTTTTAATTTCATAATCATAAATAATTTTGGAATACAGCACTTTTAAAATGTGAACAGAAAATCATTAAAAAGGACTACTCTTTCATGCAAATTTAGGCTATCCTTAAATTACTAATGAATAATTTCCCCAATCTAAGTCAGACTATTTTAACATTAATTTGCTCACTAACATATGCCTTTGTTAGGGTCAGTATCCTTTCTTTGCTTGTCAACACAAAGTTGCCATCCTTTTGAGAAGGAAACATGGGTGTGTGGTGTTATTGTGCCATTGATATCATTGGTCTTTCTCCTAAATTCTGTCAAAACTACACAATGATTATAGGCTCGTTGCTGCAAAGTTCAGCTGAGAACCAAATAGGGGAGTAGATCTGAGAGCTGGAGATCCTGATCAAAGTTGGCAGAACAAGCATTTGTAAACTTGAAACTAGATCATAGCCTTCACGAAAGCAGTTCCCCCGCATCCTCTCCTGACTGTTGTACCTTGAGTCCCTAATACAAATCAGACACCTTTCTCCTACTTCTTAGCTGGACTTTACTTTCCTCCCTCTGACCTGAATAAGGTTCTTATTTATTTGTCCACCAAATGAGCAAATACGCCAACATATATTACACCATATATGTTTTTTAAATGAAAGGTTTTAAATAAAGGCTAATTATAAAAGCTGTTGTAATAATCACTAAAGAACACTTAGCAAATTAAGAATTCACCTATAGGTCTGTCATTCAAAGACTTCTACTGGTAAGATGTGTTTTTTTTTTCCCTATGCCATGGATTTATTTTTAACAAATTTGAAACAATATTGTATGTAAAACAAAGTTTCCAGACTTTTAAAAAATTTGATGTTGTTCATAAACATTTCCTGTTTTATATCATATTTGTAAACACTAATTATATATCTACTCATTATAAAAACAATATGATTTCAATGTAGAAACCTTGGAAAATGCAGGACAGTAAAAAGAAATAAACAAAAATCATCTCTATTTCCTCATCTTAGGCTGGTTGTATATCCACTTCTTCTTCTAAAAATGTAATTGGAGTTATTCTTTATACAGAACTTATATTTTGCTTGCTTTTAACTCTGCAGTTTCATTAAATTAATCCATCACATGGTGCGTGTTATTTAATTAATTATGCCATTCATTATTTCTTTTCGTGGCTGTCTTTGTAATTAAATCAACAATGAAAATCCTTGTTCATAAGTTTATAATTGGAAGTACAAGACTATAAATGGAAGCCCCAGTTCAAATGATATGAACATTTCAAAGCTTTATGCTACATAATCAAAAACTCCCAACAACTATGAGAATTTCTTTCTCATTCTAATTTAAACATTTTAAAAAATAAGTTTTCAAAAATGTGTTTATTTGCAATTTGGGTTTTCAATTTACTTTGTTTACCATTTATATTTTTTCTATCAACCATCCTCTTCAGTAATATACCAAGTTTTAAACAACTTAAAAAAATAAAGGCAACTTCCACTTACTGGAGATTCACTATATGCCAGCTGTCATCCTAGTGCTTTATTGAACCATCTCTAATTATATCAACAATTGAGGTAAACAGATATTACCTATTATCTTAATTTTGAAAACACCATCTAATGATGATAAAACTGCTGCTCAAAGATTAAGTGACTTGTCCAAAGTTACCTGCTAAAAAGTGTTTGAACCAGCGCTCCTACCTAAGCCTGAACAATCCAAGGCCTGAGTAAGTTTTCATTACAAAGTTAAGTTTCTCCTACAAGAGAAATGACTCACGTCCATTATATGGAAATCACACCCACACACACATTATCAAAAACCAAAGCAACAAATCACCTAAATCTTTGCATCGTTTTAACAATGAGGGAACATCATTTCCAACATGTCTTTATACATATTAGAAGGATAGCGAGATGGATGGATGAGCAAGATGGATGGGTGACTGGTTGGATGGGTCAGTAGATTAAATGAAAAAAATCTACGAAAATGAAATTATACAACACATATTTTAAGTAATACTTGATCCTGACAAAAGCTTAATTTTACTTACCCTAGTTATCCTACAAAAAGGTTTAGTATTTGTGTAAATAAACTTCTATACATTTTCTCTATTATTTTTACCAAAACTTGAAACAACAAGCAATTATCACATTTATTTTCTTGTAATTTTTTTTTTGTAGTTTGTCATTCTAGCATTTGACTCTCTAAATCATAAAGAGTGTATTTGGACAAATTATCTGAAATACAAAACTTAATTTATCTTTCTTCTAAAAAACTAAATTAGTCAGCTTGTGACATATAATGAGTGATTCTTCCTTTTCCTCACTCCTTTGTATCATTTGCCGTGTGTAATTTATGTTACAGGCTTATTTTAACATGCTCTCCCTCCTTGTAATGAAATTCGTATTTATACTATCTAAAATAAATAATCTTACAGAAAGGTAAAGTGTTATACAATCATTACATACTTAAAGAAAAAAATGCTCTTTTAAGTGACATGTTTCTGAACCTCAAGTATTATGATTATGTTGTGTTTGTGAAAAACAAAATATAGTTGCACAAACCAAGTTTGTTGCCAGTTTGGTTCTGAATGTTGGGCATAGATGTAAAGAGGAAATAACATAAAAAGAAATTCTGTACCAGCAAGAATAACAAGTATTAACACTATAAGAACTATAATGATAACAGAGTAGCACACTTATTGGCAGAAATTTGGGTCCCAGTTGTCCACTGATACCCTAAATCATTGATTTGGAGGAGGTGGATGTGTCCGCCCTCCTGGTGACAAGCACTTCAGAATCATCTGGGGACTTTTAAAATTTTTAACAAGAAATGCTCTAATGCACACTTCTCTGTCACAGTTCCCCACCTGCTCCCTGCAGGGCCTCTGCTACTGATTCAAATTTGTCATTCTCCTTTCCTCATTATTTGGGTCCAGACATTGTGATTTTATCACCCATGATTGTAATAACTCCAACAATGATAGTTTACATTGACAAAAAGAAGCATTCACAGTGACTACGATAAAAAAGAAAGTGACTACTTTTAATTTTTTTAAAATCTTACTTGAGTTTCATTTGCTTCATTCTTCTAAGTATTCATTTATGAAGATCATTATATTACTTCTCAAGTAGTTAAACTGGATTTATCAAAAAACATGACATGACACAATTGTGATTTATCTTCATTTGCACTTATATGTGATGAAGAAATTGCTTGATTTGCTGTTTGGTAGCTTAATAAGATACAGTATTAGCTGGTGAAAATCTCTTGAAATATAGGCTCAAGTTACTTACAGAAAAGCAAGCTGTGTCTAAAGAGACAGGCATGGGGACTTTTCAGAGATACAAAGAATGATCTACCTGTGTATTGCAACATTTTCAGTTTCTAAATCATGATGTGTTTATTGTTATATTGTGCTTGAATCAAAGCATTTAAAGAATGCTTTTTTTCTACCAGACTCTAAGATAATTATTTGCATACTTTTAGTTCAAATTGACAGTGACATGGTAAGTGGCTGGATTTGTCAAAGTAGCAGTGAACAGAGGGGAAAACCTTTAAGTATGCCAATTCATCCTGATTTATTGTTTTATTTCAGCATGCTGACATTGGATATTGGAATATTAGACATCTTTGGTTTCGAAGAATTTCAAAAGAATGAATTTGAACAAGTAAGTAGACTTTCTTTTGAATTGTAAACTTTAATGTTTTTCATATATTCTTTTTTATTCAATAAAGACTAATGGTGTAATTACATACAAATATGGTATTAAAATAAATACTTTGTAGGCATATTTTCATATTAATATCCCTGGTTGGTTGAACTTTATGTGGTCACCTGTATGTGGTCTTATAAACAATTAGAATCATCATTTTTTAAAAAGCAAAGACACTTGTTTTAAAAGATAATGTTAGATGAAGACCTGAGCTGTGCTTATGGAAATCCATTTCAGCTAGGTCAGAGAATGGGAGGAGAACATATGGATTTGAGATCAGAACAAAGTCCTCAGAAGCCATAGCCAAAAGTGAGAATGGAAATACTCTATTATGCTAACTGCTGTGATTTGTAGATTCCCCTCTATGGGACACTCATATAAATTTACTACTGGAATCTCGTAAGAATACATTTAAGATGTGTCGAATATTTTTAATCCATTTATAATTTAAAACATTGAGAAAAGCCCCGAATCATTTAGATATACTAATAGCATCATATGAATAGTTTTATCGAATTAAGCATACCTAAAAATTAAGTGTTAAAGAAGAGATTAGAAATAGAACTTGCATTAGTATACAGGAAAGGAAAAGTAAACTAGTAACAAGATATGAGTTAAAAAATAGAAAATCAAGTGGCATTATAATATATGAAGAATTAAAACTGCATAGTATCTAGGGAGAATTTATAAGAATCACATAACATATTTAGCTTTATCTTTTAGGGGAGATAATGTGGTGGTTAATGGTATTGGATAAGAAAATAAATAAAATTATGTTTGAAAACCAATCTTGTGACTTTTACCAGCAGGAGTTTTCTTGGCCAAAATGAAGAATCATATGAGCCTTGGTTTCCCCATTTGTAAAATGGGAATAACGAGACACCTTATAGAGTTTTGAGGCTAAATAAAATCATATCTATAAACATTCTGGCATAGTTAACGAGCACATCGTACATATTTAAGAAATGGTGGGTAGCTGCTGCTACTGTTGTAAACGGGAACCTTTTACTTTGGAACCTTTAAAATTCAGCCAGATTTATTTCTAGAAAAGTGGTACATCATCTTGTGGGTAGCTCCTAAATCATGCTGACTCACAAAATTCAGGGTGGAGACTTTTTTACGAAAACCACCCTCATGTACCCTCCGCTGTCATAGTCCCCCACACTCTGCCTGCAGAATCAGTGTTAAGGCCATTGCTTCTGACTCAGGTTTGTCATTCTCCTTTCCTCACTCATAGATGAGTCTTCTTGTGCCAAACCTCACAGAAAGACCAGTTTGAAACAAGATGAAGGGTGCCACAGATTTCTTTTCCTTTCATGCTTTTGTGCCCATGGATTGATGGAAAAGGGTGGACTGTGGGTTTTTGTTTATTTTTCTGTAAGTAAAATAGTGATAAACACAAGAAAGAAGGTAGTTAAAAGAGAGACCAATAACACATACAAGATAAGCAGGTCTACAGGCTGCGTTGTAGGTATTCCTTGGCTCAGATGTTCGAATGTGGCTTGGTAGTGCTTTTGATTTCTTGCGTTTTTACCTTAGAAAACAAGCAAGTTTGCATGGTGGTAATGTGACTCATCTGTCTCTCCACCTCCTGGTATGTGACCTGTAGAAACCACAGGTGCAGTGATGTTGTGACAAGTCCTCTGCTAGGAGATATGCCTCCCAACCTCCTATGCCACATCCAGATACATTTACCTATTGAAGCTCTAACAGATAATATGTCCCCCACAACTTTATTTAACTTAGGCAATCGCTTAGAGATTATTTTAATTCTTGCTTCAGTCCCTGTGTATTTTTAAGCCACAAGAAATATACAAGAGTTTTTACTAATAATTATTAATCCTGTAAACTGGACACAGTTTTTCATTTTGTAAACTTTTATTTCTTTGGCTTCTCAGGGAAAATCACGATTGTCACCCAATTTCAAAGGCTGCCCCCTATCTTATTAAGGTTGTGTACTGTGACAAATATTAATGACAAGGACTGCGTGAGGCATTTATAAAATTTCCTTATAAGGCAAACTTATTTCACTACAGTTATATAAATCTTGTATTGTTCTTTCTACCAAATATTTTATTGATATATTTTAGAATATATTCACATCTTGGGATTTTGTTATGCAACAGAGAATAAATTTTTTTTCAAATCTAAAGATTGGGTCCTATTAAATACCAAAGGCTAGTTTTAGGCATTTATGCATAAACTCTCAAGAATGAGTCTGAAACATAAATTATGAAAAAAAAAAGAAATATATATTTTTTAAATATCTTTCTCTTAGCAGCTTTGCCTTGCGGTTGAGTAAAATAGCAACCAGGAGTCATTTAGAAGTATGAAATCCTATCTTACACTGGATTTGGCAAATCTCTAAATTTGCATGTGAGCTTTTTTCTCAAGGCCACTGGTTTGAATAATACAATTCTAGATTCCTGAGTGGCTGACAGAATGTGAACCTCCTCATTTTTTATTTCATAGCCAACTTCCAACAAAACACTTAACAAATAATGCTGTATTCAGAATCAAATGCAATTAATTTAGTGCTTTTCTGAGTATTTGTTTTTTTCTGTCTTGGGCTTATTGACCAATCTACAGACTATTCAATAGAATGTCAATTCCTGCAGAGTTGAAATTGTGTCTAGTACATTCTGTAGTATATAACAGAAGTTTAACAAACGTCGTTCAATTGAATTTTTTTCCATACAAAAGTACCAAGTCCCTATAATACCATCTGGTTTTTCTAAGTGGTGACTTCGGATCACTGAATCAAAAGCATAGTTATTCACTCCACCCAACATTTACCTATTTAAATGGAATTCATTTAGCACCCAAAATAGTCTATGCTCTTTGTTAAATGCTGCATACACCAAATTGAATAATGCTCCCCGACTTCAAAAAGATCTTCATAATGAAGTAGAGGAGCTAATAATATACAGGTGCTAAAAGTAACTATAGAAAGACCTATTGGCTTTTATGGATGAAGAGAGCCTAATTTGCCTTTGGGGGTTCAGGAAAAACTTCCATAGAGTCGTCCAACTGACCTGAGTTGAGTATTAAAAATTTAACAAGAGTAAAGGGGAAAGTATGATTCAGGATGTCTGACAGTGGGACAAATTTTGGAAAGAGCTCAGCTATAAGGAATTTTTTCTTGTACAAATAGCTCAGCTATAAGAAATTCTATGATTTGAGACTGAAAAAACTATGTATAAATACAGGAACCCAGATCACTGAAAGTTTTGTATACCATAGCAGAGAGCTTGGATTTTGTTCTGCAGGTGATGGGGAAACACTAAAAAATGTTAAATATGGCAGCATTATGGTCTTACTTGCATTTTTTATGGACCATTGTGGTGACTATAGGAAGGATAGATTTAAAGTAGACAAGCCTAGAGGGAGCTCTAATAGGTCAGGCCTGAAGAAAGGAGAGATGTTGTTCTTGGGAACTAGCAATAGACAGAACAGAATAGAACATGTTTTAAACTGAAATTTTAATGAACAATAAACTGATAAGAAAAAAAATTTCATAGTGAATTTCCTAATGGTCTTCTTGCTCAGTAATAAATTTTTGCATTTCTTCATAATTGTTTTCCATAAAAAGAGCCTAATAATTAGAATAAGGACAATTTGACCAGATATTAGGGAGTTTTCCAAAACATCAGCATCTGCAAACTAGTTATCCTCAAGTATTTCTAAAAGATTGAATGGATGCTTATGATAGTCTTAAAAGAGAATTTGTTTCAACCTATAGGAAATGTTAATCCAGTTTTTTCCCCACTTTGTATGAGTCACCACTATTCAAAACTATTTAAAATATAATAAAGATCATTTTTAGTGCTAAACACATAGTAGATATCCAATGGATAAGGGCAAACTAAGTAACTTGAGGATCAAAGTATAATTTGGAGACAAATCTATCCTTCTCATTAATTAATATGTTATCATTATGCTCTGTTGTGTAATAGCTCAATTTCACAAACTTATATCCTTTATTATGTAGAGTTTATCTCTAGCACTGTAAAATTGTTTTGAAAAGTATTGAAGGAACAAAAAATATATATATATTGAAGGAAATGCCTCTACAATCTACTCCCTAGCATTTAAAGCATTTACCAGTCAGTGAATTCCAAGTACATAATGCTTGAAAAATAGAATAATAATAAACAAGGCAAGGATACCTTCTTACACATTGCAATGTCAATGATGTAACAAAAGAGAAGGCAATAAAAGCATAGAAAATGGAAAGGGCAAGTAAAAATATTTGTTTCTTTGTATGATTATCTATCTAGAAAATCCCAAAAGAATGAGTTAAAAAAGTTCAACAATGAGAAAACGGGATAAAGTAGCACATTATGTAACAAGCATGCAAAAACCAGAAACTTTTACATATGAAAAAATAACTTGTTAGATGATGTAATGGGAGGAAAATAGCATTACATTAGCCAATATAAGTAAATAACCTATGTGAGGGAAACTATAAAATGTTTCTGGAAGTCACAGAAGCTGAATTAAACTAATGGAGAGACATAGTGCATTGTTAGATTGGAAGATCTAAGAATATCATAAAGATGCTGAAGCTCCCTGAATTAACTTACAAATTTAACTTGATGCAATCCCAGTACAAAGGAATGAAAGAGGAATGATAGATTTAGAACAGTTTTGTAGCTCCTAATAGTAATCAGCCTAGGCATTGAACTATCATTGACGCTAACATTAGAGAAAGAGGGACAACATACACAGCACACCTATCAGGTGTTCTTACAAAGAAAGAAAGAGAGAAAGGAGAGAAGCAAGGAAGGAAAGAAGGGAGGGAGAAAGGAAGGTAATCTGAATATAACGATATATCTGAAAATAACTGATAATTGACAAGAAACAAGAATAGAGGAGCATGGTAAAATTAACTGTGGGAATATACCCTGCATAATCCAGAATCTGGTAAACTGCATAGGACAGACTATCTGATTTCTTCAAAATATAAAATACAGGAGAAAAAATGCAAAGAAAGGAGAATGTCCTGTGAATTAAAAGAGATCCAAGAGATTTATAAAACAATTAAAGTTACAGAAATTGTTTGGATGCTACTTTGTAAAACTAAGTATAAAAAAATTTGAAATAATTGAGGCAATATTAAATCTGGATATTTGATGAAAGTAAGAAATTTTTGTTGACTGTATTTTCTATGATCAAGCTTCTGTGAATGTGACTTTTTTAAAAGTCCTTATATTTTATAGAATTATATTAAAATATTTCTTGATGAAATGACATAATATTTGGGAATTGCCTTAAACCCAATTTTGAGGATGCTAGGGAAATGGATGTGGCTATGCATGAATCTGAATTGGCTGTGAGTTAATATTTGCTGATAATTATTGAAATTGATTGTTATTTATATGGAAGTTCACTAAATTATTCTCTTCATTTTCATTTAAAATTATCCATAATATTTTGTTTATAAATATGTGAGAAAATTTTGAAATAATTTTGAGATAATTTTGAGATAAAATTAATAACTTCATTAATTTTAATGAAGGCTAGAATTTTTTCTTCTCTGAACATGTAATGTAAGGCTCTGCATACTGCAAATTTGACCCAAAGGCACAAAAAGTTATGTAGTAGAAACAAACGATTTAATAAACAATAACTTCCCTGAAATTATGGACTAGATGTCTCATATGCAAATCTTTAAAATGAAAATCTTGAACCTATGAAGTGAAGTAAAATTAGATGCCAACAAACTGCTGTAAGAATTTAGAGAATTTGGAATGAAAACAAATTTGTTCACCGCAAAAGCTGCTGTCACAGAGGATAAAATTTTGATATACAGGATCTCTGTACAAGCCAGACTTCATCTAAGCTGATTTCATAGGCGTTGTTAAGATGCGGAACCTTTCCGTGTCTACAGGCTATTTTCTGACAAGTGAGATTTATTGGAAACCCAGGCCCACCATAACTTGGCCAGGCCTGGGCTAGCCATTCAAATATTGGGAAAAACACAGATATCTTAACTTCTAAAGTTTTATAAAATAATATGCATAATTTGACAGTCTCTACCCTAACAAATACTCCAGCACCCTTAATTGTGAAGTCATTGTCCTGGATACATAGGAAGGTAAATCAAATAGTAATAACTCTTCTTAATCAAACTTTTATCATGTATTATTCACATGGATTATCCCATTTTACTAGTGATATAGCTCTATAAGAGCATACATGAGCAGTACCTAGAAAGACCTATTTTTCTTCTTTGTTTGCATCTGGCTAGTTTGTGGTTCATTCATTCAACAAACATTTCTTGTGTATGTACCAAGTCCTAGACACTGTTCAAGGGTTATACAGATAGTGTAGTGTTGTAGATATAGGGCAGATGAAAGAAGGATTGGGGGGAAAAAACGAAGGATTGGGAAAGCCTTAATGAGGAAAATATTACTATTACTATTATAATAGTAATATTATATTGCAATTTTTATCCTAAATACAACAGGATCCATGCAGTTTATAATCACAGTGTATCTTCTAATACCTAATAGATCTCAGTCTATTGACCAATTGGCAAATCTATTAATATAATAACATTTTTTATTGCAAAAGCTAAAATATAGACTCCAAAGTCATACCTATATTGACTATCTAGCTTTATCTTAAAGCATTTTCTGTGTCATGTATATCTTTTTCATCAATGATTTTGAATTATCATAACTCATTTAGGAACTTATCAAGCAGTTGATCACATGCTGTAAGAAAAATCTGAATAAGGCTGAATTTATTTTCCTTACATAGCAGAATTTTAGGACATTGTGTCTATAGAAAAGTAGCACGATAATTCGAGATGCTGTAGCTATGCATTTCTTACAATAATATTGGATTAATATGTTTAAAAAAATTTTAGGGTTATAAGTCTCCCTAATGTAATACTTTCTAAAAATTTGTGTTAAGGAATGAAAAACTTGTTTAGGGTAAGTAATTAACATTTTGAACATATAAACCATATATATAATCACATATTTTCCTCAAAATCTATTTGAGTTGAACAGTACACCATTTTGAGCTGAACAGAGCAAAGCTAATTTAAGTAACTCAAACTAGAGCCCCCAGAACCAAGATCTAAATCCAGGTCTGATGACCTGGTGACCTGTTTCATTTCTAGTTCCTAAGGTTCTTTTATTGCTAGTGTGTTATTCATAGTTCTCTAGAGAAACAGAACCAACAGGAGAGGTCTGTAAAGATGGGATTTATAAAGGTATCTCATAAAACCATGGGAATGGAAGAGTCCATAATCCGTAAGGCAGGCTATTAAGCTGTTTGCCCTGATGAAGGGTCTGGAAGAACTCCATAGGAGAGGCTCTCTTTGCCCTTAAAAGCCTCCAACTGATTGGATTATCTTATGTGCGAGGCATCGCAGATATAATCAACCACAGATGCAATCACTGACTGATGATTTAATACACCAGCCCTCCAGTTTATCAGCCAGTCAGGAAATGTCCTTGCAGCAATTGTCAGGCCAGTGCTTGCCTGACCAGACAACTGGGTATCATCATTTGGCAAGTTGACACCAGGACCTAATCATGACAACTTGACTTATATCTTTATTACTGGTATACATTTTTAAACTTTAACTGCCATCCCTTCATAATTATATTTGTTTTTATTTCTCCCAGCACACCACATTTTTATTCTGCATATGATTATGTGTACAAACAATAAATTTTTAATAAATTTTGTGTAACAAGTACTATTTCTGTAGTGACATTTTCACCAAAGCCGTTTCATGTAAGTAAATAAATTAGAGAATGCAGGTTCTTCTTCTTCAGGATAGAGTGCCAGTATGATGAAAAGTAGATGTTACAAAACATCATAAAATGAATTACTGCATTTGATTACATATATCAGGTCACCTTAGAGACAAGGGAGTTGCTTTATTTTTATGACTACTGATCAGGAAGAAGCTCCAGTTTACAGTAGTGCCTATCCAGATGTAAAACCCTAAATGGGAAAACTAAGAATACAGCTGCATATAGTTTTCTGCTGCTTACTAATGGCTATGATATCTTGAGCCCCTGTGAGTCAGGTGTTTTCCTGTATGAGCTCTAACTTCTGTAGTAACCCTCTCAGAAAGTTAAGGGGCCTTTAAGATGGAAGAAGTTTCAGACCCACACCGTCTACATCCAAAGCCAAGTACTCTGTGTGCCGCTGTGTCCTCGCTTTTCACCTTATGACCATGTCTCTAAGTAATCAGTTATTCAGTATCTCTAAGTTTTGCATTGAACTCTGGAAAATGACAACTATTTGGAAACAATTATCTTAGTAGAAATTACATATTAATTACTGTTTGGGATCTACATTAATAAGTTAATATGAGAAGAAGGCATACTGATTAAGTTGAACGTTTATTGCTGAAAAATGCATAATCATTTTTCTTGAAAAGTGATGGACAATATAATATATTGCCTGAAGCTTTAAAATAAAAGCATTTATTTTGACCCAAGATTATGTTACCAAATCCTGGGCATAGCTTCCATTTAAACTCAGGATGTGTTTTGTGTACAACTATCACACAAAATCTTTAAAACTACTTTTTCCATTTAATTTGTCTTGATGTTAGCATATTATTATATGAATTTGGCAATAAATTTGGTCAGTATGTGTATTGTTGGCTAACTCTTTGGACAATCCCTGAAGTCCCAAAATAGGGATTATTTACTTTAAAGAAAAACATATGCTTAAATTAAACTCATTAGAATGTTGGATTATTTTGCAAATCTATGTTGTTCTGAGTAACAGAATAGCTAAGAGAAATGTTGTAGAGAGTGAAAGTGTTTTGTCTGTAGAAAAACAACATCTTTGTGTATGCAAAATGACTGCTATTCATTTTTGCTTAGAATCTATTACATACACATACGTTTTTAAATATCAACAGAAAATCAAAGGAGGAAAAGATGTGGGAAGGAGAAAACAAAACAAAACAAGTAAGCAAACAAAAAATAATACCAAAAGACCAGGGTGCAGGAGGTAGGAAAAGTGCATGGTACATGATAGGTGCTCCCTACATATTTGTTGGCAAAGGGTCCTGATATAGGACCTTGGTAAGGGAAACAACTGTAAAGCACCGTAGTCCTCTATTTTTATAATAAAGGCAGATTATTGACAAAAATAGTACCCTCTAATTATCAAGTTAAAATGGATAGTACAAGAACAAAATAAAAATGACTTTTCCCCCAAAAAGGAAGGCAAAGAAGAAAGGCAACTACAATAAAATGCAAAGAAGGTAAAATAAATTATGTAATTTAAAAACTGAAATAATTATGAGAGATGTTTCTCTTCTCATCAACCCCCTTCCACCATTTTATAGATAGAGATGAAAATCAGGATAATCGATTTGCTGGAATAGCTGACAGGTAGCAGTCTGTTGAACCCTGAGACATTCTTTGGAAAAGTTGGAAGTTCGCAGTCCATCATGGCTCATTAAGTCCCTGGGAAGTCCTGCAGAAAAGAAACCTCTAGTTTAATTCACATCAATGTTTGCCCAATTTGCTTTTATTCATTTCATGTGTTTTAGACCATATATCTTGGCATCTCATAAAATAAGCATTCTTTGACATTTGAGAATGCCAGATTATCTGACATGTAAAATAAATTCTGTTCATAAGTAGAATAGATATATATCAATGAATGTGTTTTGTACTCTATCATCTGTCTCAGCGTGTGTTCAGCCATGCCTACATATTAGAATCACCTGAAAAGCTTTTGAAATCCGTCCATGTCTGGGCCCTACTCTCATTTAATTGGTTTGGGGTCAGGCCCAAACATCGGCCTTTTTAAAAGGTTCTCCAGTTACTTCTAATATGCAAATAGGATCGAGAATCACTGTCTAATGCCAGGGACTCCACCTTCAACTGGAGTCAGCTTTAATTAATCTCCTGCTTCAACTCTGTGATGTACGTGTCATGCTCTATTATATTTTTGCTTTAGAAATATTTCACTGAGTAATAAAAATAAAGGGAGAACAGTTGGTGATAATTTACTTAAGAAATTAGGTTTGTCATTAATACAAATGATAGGCCATCTGGATAAGCAATAACGTTCTGTTACTAAAGAGTGTTTTCAAGGGGTGCATAAGTTTTATTATTAAACTAGTTAGCAATGGCCCTTATGTACAAAGCATGTATTTTAATTAGAGAATGGTGCGTGCTAATTAAGCAGTTGCTTAATTATTCATAAGCATTTGTGAATGTTCATCTTTCACCCATATTCAAACCTACTCTGATGAATACCTGGAGATCTTTTGGAAGCTCAAGCACAATTCTGATGGGCAGAATTAAAAGGAAAATTAATGATTGCTTTGTGTTGAACTTAATGATCTTCTCAATTATTGATGTAGACTTATGCTTCTAGATTCATAAACAACTTTACTTTACAATCTTCATTTTGTCTTTCTCTGATTGTGTTTATCTCACACCCACAAATGGACACAGAGCCAATTCACCGAAAATAAATCAAGAATAAGGAGGCTTTGGCCATTATTTTGGTCACAGAAATTGGTGGGATACATGTTTGGGATTTTCAACTTAATTATTTCCCATAGCTACATATACTGGCAGTTTTGAAATTCATCCTACGTTACTTCTCCATAATTTAATTTGGTTCAAATTGTAAGTGCTTTGAACTATTTAGAATCGGGGAAAAGAAAACTTTTTGGTAAAAATTTTTGATGTACACATACTTCAAAATGATTTTGAATAACATTCTAATTTGAACTGCATATGTTCCCAGTGAATCACTTTACCACTCAGTTTTGGTCTCTCCTGTTAGAAATACAAATATATATTTAGTTCCAGCAAGTACCACTGCAATTAGAGCTATAAGGTAAAAATCAGTTTATAGGCTATTCAGTTTCATACATCAAGCTGAAATTATCCTTGTGGAATTTTAATAAATTAATTTCATTTTTTTCTTCAGAATACAAAGAACATGATGTACATTCAAAGATTCAGAGACATTATAAGCATTACCCCATGTTACAAAAGCTGACTACCATATGGGATTGCTGTTTAAAACTTTTAATATTTCATATAGAGAAGGTATATGCTTTATGAATCATTTCTACCAAGAGAATAAAATCTGGATTACACATCTAGAGGCACAGACCAAATCCCTTTTCTGCTAGCCAAAGTTTGGCAGATTGATTAAGACTATCCTGGAAAAGAGAAAAAAAAGTGATGTCCTCTGACTCATTCCAGCTCATCCTATGTGCCATGGCTTTGTCTACATTCACAATTAGTTTTACCATTTTGACTGAGCTGACTGAATGATTCAGTGAAACCAATATTCAATTAAGTATTAGTTAAAATTACTGATTAAAATATCTATCATCTATAATGAAAATGCTCAAGCCAGTCAAAACACTGCAACTAGTTCTCTATGCAGCAATAATATGCAGTTCTATGCAGTGATAATATGCAGTAAGACCGATAAGAGCAAAGAGTTTAGTCAGATTTTCATCAAAAACATTTATTTTACCCTAGAGCCTATTCTGAATGCATGATGATGGGGACATATATTAAGTAAATTTAAGGTATCCAGGTCCATCTAAGTATTATCAATTAAAAAATTTCAAAATGAGGAGAGAAATAATTTCATATAATTTGGATATTCTTGCACAATACAGTCATTAGTATGTGTTTCTCCATCTTTTATGTGACTTCGTTCTATTGTTTCATGCATTAACAGACATCAATTTATTTTTCATGATTTCAACATTGGTTCCATGAGTGATCTCTTCCCTAAAATATATTACATTTATGCACACTTTTAAATCAAACTACTAAGGTTTGTGATCTATTAGGGTTTTCCTAAGGTACTGGCTGTGTACTTTTATTTTTCTTCCACTTGTTGGAGAAGTTGTAAGTTTAAAGAAAAGTCATGTAGAAAGTAGAGTTCCCATATATCCCTGCCCTCACAGTTCTTCCTATTATTAACATTTTGCGTTAGTGTGATCCCTTGTTACATTTGATGAAGCAATACTATTATAATTGTACTATTAACTCTAGTCCATAATTTACATTAGGGTTTACTGTTTGTGTTGTACAGTCCTATGATTTTTATCTATTTATTTTTATTCTGATAACAGTTAAATGCAGGTTGCTTTTCTCTTTCAACTTTCCAGACTCTTTCTTTGTCCTTGGCATTTGACAGTTTATCTACTGTTTGCCTTGGCATGGGTTTCTTTGAGTTTCCTGTTTGATATTCATTGGGATACTTGAATGTGTTTATTCATGTCTTCCATAAAGTAGAGGAAGATTTCTGTCACTATTTTTTGAATATTCATACTGCCCTTTCCTCTCTCTCTTCTCCTTCTGGGAGTCCCATGATATATATTTTAGTTTGCTTGATGTCCCACAGGTCTCTTAGATTGTATTCACTTTTTTTGTATGCTATATGCCCAGAGTCACATTTCATTCCTGTTCCATATGAATATCCCATTATTGCAGCACTATTTGTTGAAATTTTTTTGTTTGTTTTTTCTTTCTTTCTTTGCTTGTTTGTTTGTTTTGGGGGAAGTGCATGGGCTGGGAATCAAACCCTTGTCTTATGCATGGCAGGTGAGAAAGTTCTGTTAACGTTTATATATTTTTTTATATCTACTCTTTAACCCGAGCCATATCAATGTCTTGTTCACTGATTATTTCTTCTGTCAGCTCCAATCTACTATTGAAACCCTCTAGGGAACTTTTTATTTCCATTATTGTGGCCTTCAACTCATGTATTTCTGTTTGGTTCCTTTTTAAAATTCCCATTTCTTCACTGAAATTCTCATTTTGCTCATTCACTGTTTTCTTGATATGCTTTGGTTCTTTCTACATGTTTTCCTTTATCTCTAATATATTGATGATGATTTTTTGTAAAGTCTTTGTCCAAATGTTCAGTCTGGTCTTCTCCATTGATTGTTTCTGGATTTTTATCTTGTTTCTTGGCATGGGCTCTCATTTCCGGTTTCTTTGTTTGTCTTTTAGTCTTTTGTTGCACACTGTACATTTTAATATTTTGGTGTATTTATTCTGGGATTTAGTCCCTGAGTTGTCTGTACCTTACATCTGTATCCAACTAATAGTATGACAGAGATATCCTTGAGTGCCAGAAGGTAACAAAATAAATGCAAAAAAAATACCTCTCACAGTCTTTGCATTGTCTTAGCTTTGTGTGGTGATTTCCTTCAGAATTTTGTCCTCCCTATTAAACAGATAAGCCCCAGGTGAAAGAGAAATGCATTCTTTTCTTTTCTGAGCCTATGTCTTGTCCTTGGCCTGTGCTTGCTCACTGCCTGAGAAATTCTACTCTACTCCCTTTGAAACAGACTCCTCCTCCCCCTCCTGGCTGCTCTGTTGCATTTCTTAAAGCAGGTAATCCTTTGCACAGGCAGCTTTGACTTAATTGTTTCTTACACTGCTTTAGCTGTCTATAAACTGCTTTTGCCTGCAGGTAAATTTCTTGGAAGTTGAGCCAGAGTTGAGCTCTCTGGTTCAGTCTTTTAGTCTGCCATCTGTAGGCAGACTAAACACACATTTCAGTGTGTTTATAGAGGTTACCCTGCTCCCTCCAGAACAAGGTAAGAACCCACAGTATGAGTGTATGCAGGCTGCTACCACATCAGAGAAGCATTAGGGGAAGTGCCAGAGAGGGTGCCGCAAGCAGCTTCTAGAGTTTTTTTTTTAAGTGTGTTTTCTTGATTTGACACTTGCCTAGTTATTGCAACCCTTAAACTGTCTCCTGGTGTTATAAGGAAGATAGCAATGCCATTTTTTTTTTTGCTAATTTCAAAAGCTGTGGGTGAATGGCACCCCGGAGACTTTACACTATCATCTTGATTGACCAGAAACCTTAATATATTTTTAATAGCAAAAAGATTGAGAAATTACAATTTCATTTATTGTATAATCAAAGAGAATATTTCCCAATTATTCCATTCCATAAGTCATTTATTTTATATATATTTACTATAAATATTTTACCCCAAATTTTGACAATTTCTATCTGTTTCCTCTTCTTTCATAAAAAATACAAAATATTAAAGGATTCTAACCAATTATTAGATTGGGGAATATGTCAAAAATCTTATTTTTGAAGCAAAGTATAATCATTTTAATTTTTAAATTTTTCTTCTTTTGTGATTTTCATACATTTCTGTTTTCCCTTTCCAAATCCAGTGCTGCAAATTTGTGCACTGTGAAATAAGATAAACATAGAAACTAAGCATGAATATCTGGGTCTACTCTATTATTTATTTTGATGGAACAATCAAGAGAATGAATGTGCTATACTATACCAGTTCTAAGGAAGGAAGTATTTTATATGATATTTAAATACTGAATGTCATCCCTTGCTTTGCCAGCTATAATATGCAAGATTTATTGGTATGTATGTATTTCCCAATCATTTTGCCTTAGCTACAAAGAATATAAAGTTAGATGTCCTTAATGGTATGCTTTTACCTGAAGTAACTATATTTTTAATATTTTTATGTTTAGAGAATTGATATATTGTGCTTTAGAGAGTAACAGAGACTATAAATAAAGTGCCAGAAGGGATAATAATGATGTATGGAGGGTGGGGGCAGAGTGGGGACAAATGCAGTTTTAAATAGGGCAATCAGGAAGACATTTTTGCAAAAACAATGTAACATCTGTAAAAGGGCTAAAGGAATAAGTCACATGAGTATATGGATATCAGGGTGGAGTTGGAGAAGCATTCCAGACAGAAAGAATAGGGAGAGAAAAAAAGCTCTAAATTAGGAGAGTACCTGTTGCAAAAAAGGGAAACAGATATGACTGGAGCAGAGTGAAAGCGGGTAAGGGCGGTAGGAAAGAAGATCAGAGTAGAAACAAGGAGCCTCCTGTTGCCTACTGCATGAAGATACTTGTGAGTCAGTGTAAAGTTTTGCTTTTATTCTGAATGAGATGAGACTATTTCAGAGCGTTTTGAGCAGAGTGATATGATCTGATGGACCCTTTAACAGGGTCACTCTGGCTATTGTGTTAAGAATAGATTGTGTAGGCAATATCGAAGGAAGAACAGTTAAGAGACTGATGCAGTAATCCAGGTAATAGACTATAATATACTAAGAATTGAAAAGTGATCAGAATCTGGATATGTTTGAAGGTAGATCCATCCAGATTCTCTGATACCTCAGGAAAAAAGAACTGAGTCAGGCCTAACTTCAAGATTTTAGCCTGAATCAGTTGTAAGGATTAAGTTGTCATCATTTGAGATGGAAATAATGGCAGGAGGAGCAGATTTGGCTGAGGTCCTGGAGTTAGCTTTTGTGAACCTAAGGATGAAGATGCTTGTAAGCCATTCAAGCAGGGATGTCAAGATATCTCCATTTAAATGGGATGGCTGAATCCTCTCTAAGAGAGAGGTCTCAGGTAGAGATATACATGTGGATGTTGTGAGAATAGAGATGTACTTACAATCCTTAGGTGGGATAAGATGGAAATGGACATGGAGATGTCAAGTTATGCAGTCAGCTGTCCAGTTCTGGAGTTCACAGAAGTGGTCCAGGGTGGATATTTGAATTTGGATGTCATTAGCTCAGAGATGGGATGTTAATCTGTGAGACTAAAACAGATCACAAATGAAGTGAATATAGGTAGAGAAGAGGTGAAGCCCAAGGACTGAGCTCTGGCACTCTTCCAATATGAAGATGTCAATGATGAAGCAGAATCAGGAAAGGAGATAGACTGCATAGGAGGCCAAGAGACTGCAGTGTGTGGAAGACAGGTGAGAAAGTGTTCCAAGGAAGTGGGAGTAATCTTCTCTGTCAGATATTGGTGGGAGATCAAGAAAAAAATGAACATTAGATAGACAAATGCACAAATCACTTGTGACTTCCTTAGGAGCAATTTTGGTGGAGGAGTTGTGGCAAGAGTGTTACTGAAGTGGCTTCAAGTGACAATGATAGGAGTTCTTTTTTTTTTTTAATGTGAAAGGCAGCAGAGGGGTACAAGAGGTGTTCAGTGGTAGAATTCTCACTCACCATGCGAGAGACCCAGGTTCAATTCCTGGTCCATGTACTTCCCAAACAAACAAAAGCCAACCAAGCAATAATTCAACAAATGGTGCTGCAATAACAAGGTACTCACATGGAAAAAGGATGAAATGTGACTCTCACCATACAGCATACCAAAAAAAGAAGCAGAAAATTGGGAACTAGCTAGACTGGAAAACAAGGTCAAAGAGATTTCATTTTTGTTAGATTTGTCTTATTTTATTTTTAAAAAGATTTTAGGATTAACAATTTTTTATTTTAAGATTAATAGATTAAGATTTTAAGATTAAGATGTAACATATTTGTATCCTGATGGAAATGTCTGTAGGACAAGAACAGTTGATGGTTGGAGGAATGTAGAAAGTTGTTCTGATAAAAATGCTAGTTTCTATTTAACACTTAGACCACTTATTATTTCTACATGGAAACCCATGTTCACTCTTGCCTATCTCCAATATGCACTCCAAAATGAAGACAGCAAGAAAAACTTCTCCCTTCTCTAGAATTCCATGGTAGAGACAACTGTTATTCTATTTGCACACTAAAGCCAAAGTATGATTTCTGCTGGATATATTTTAAAATGCCCCAACATATTTTAGATTAAAATATTCTTTAAAGTTAATGGTGTAAGTTTCCTTTTTGTTGTTTTTAATGATTCATTTTAAATTGGATAGTTGGAAAAGTAAACATTATAAAGTGAATCTCTTTACTTTGACTTAACAACCATACTAAAATATTTTATATTGATAGATCAATTGGTTTTCAGCATTCCCAAGTCAATATTTCATTGATCTGAAACTTGTGTTATAGAATGAGTGGTTCTGCACAGCCAGATTTTCTTGTGAATTATTTTCTTTTTTTCCCCCTACAATAGCTTTGTGTCAACATGACCAATGAGAAGATACACCACTATATCAATGAAGTGCTTTTTCTACAAGAACAAACAGAATGTGTACAAGAGGGAGTTACCATGGAAACGGCATATTCTCCTGGTAACCAGACTGGAATTTTGGATTTTTTTTTCCAGGTATTCATAAAATATAATTAGATACTTTAGAAAATATGTTCATTTAAATATACTGGAGACAAGGAATTTTCTTTCAAGCAGTCTTATTTTTAAGGTAACCTTATATATGAAACTCTGCAATGTATTTCATAATCTTTCAAATTCTATTCAGAAGCACAGTTACCTTTTCTTGAAGGGGTATTTGAAGGACCAGCAACCCATTGAAGGGACAGGAAATATCATATCATTTTACTGAAAAAAAAATCAACATTCACCCTGCCTCTAAAATTCTCCTTTTTGCCCCAATTCACATGTGCAGTGTACAAAATTAATATTTTATAAAAGAATACCTAAAGCTAAAGAATCAGAAAACACATGCTCAGGAATCTTTCTAAATTTATGTTCAAAGTTTCTAAAACCTAAATATGGAAATATTGGCAGAAAATAGAAAGTCCTTCCTCATTATAACAAATGTAGTATATGATTTATCTATTTAAGATTAAAGACATGTTTTTAAACATATAGCAATGTGCGTTCCAGGATGTTTCAGGTACCTCCTATTCTCTCTTGCTACTATACTCTCGACTGCTAAAGACTAGTCAGCAGAAATGAAGATGCTGCTATGTCTTCAGTTATCACTTTTTAATTTTCAATTTTGGAGTGACTATCTCAACAGGAGGACCCCAGTCAGTATTATGTGGAAATGGAAATGGACTTTTCTGGTTATCACTTTTTTTAACGGTTGTTGAACAAACCAAGTATCAGGTAAACTTGCACTTTTATCTGTAAAACTGTAGCTCTACATAACAGGCAAGCATATACCACTCAATACAAAGAAAACTTGTTTCTTTTCTAACAATCTATAACCTTCCACTGCTCACCAGCATTTGTAGTCTTTTCATGTGCTTATTTATCTTTCAGTAAATTACATTTGTGACTTACATACTTGAGGGCAGGTGGAACAAACCAGATTTGTACCAAATTTTCTAAATATCTAGTTATATTTTATTGCACTGTGCAGTATGTGATGCTTTTTGATTAAGATAAAGCTGCATATGACAACCTTTCACTTGCCATAGAACCATTAAATCACTCCTAGACCTTCACATTTGAAGGAATAGAAGACCATTAGTCCTTTGCATATGACTGATTTTCCCATATTCTGTTTTCTTAAGACACTTCTACATGTTTTCCAAGACCAGAAGGTTTATTACCACTCTTCTTTCAAGGCTTTATTTCAGCCACCCAGAAAACTTAACACGTTAGAATGTTTTTTTTTAAATTTGAAGACAATACAAATTATAAAGATTGTTTTGAACTAACAACCCCATACTTGGAATATAGCATCTTGCTTTTTGAAGCAGAGCTGTCTAGCTCTTTGAAAAGATTCTTTCTCTTATATTAAATTGAGGCCTTGGTTTGAATTTTGGAAATATCCATTAAAGTCTTTACCAACCAAACAAAAATTATCACCCCCAAAGAGGAGGTCTTTCACTACCCCTAAAATATGGATGCACTTGTGGAGAGGCTTTAAATAGTGTATTTGTTCTTCCACAGCGTGTGTGCTTATGTGTGTTTGTGTATGGCTGTTGTGCTTGCCGGTAGCAGAATACAGAGAATTGGCGCGTGTGTGAAAAACCTGTGACACTGTGTATCAACCTTTATTACTCTTCGGCAAATAGGTTGTTAAAAATTGAAATAAAGACTCATTTGATTTTTTAAGTATCCCAGACAGGACCAATCCTCGGCAAACTCCTTACGTGGAGCATTATCTTCCAGGGACTCGCCCTCATTTATTTGGTCCCCTGTATTTTTAAAATTTATTTCTTCACTTCTTGACTCTTCGTGAAGACTTTGTGGGGTCTCTGGCCACTCTGCATTTCTTAAGACATTACCACACAGAGTTGTCTTCCAGCTAACACTCCCTGTAATGGACATTCCTCTCCAGATTTCCTCATTAAAATATATTTTCATAGTCATAACAGGTATTTTGACCCTAGGCAATTTGCTGAGGGGTGAACATGCTTTTAGAGGCATTCCCAGTTGTTTCTTAGTGCCACTCAGCTACTTGTTGTTCTTCTTCCCACTTCTTCTCAGGAAGACTGTTCAGTTTCTCATTCTAGAACAAAGTTCTGCCCTAGGTGGCCATTTGTAGTTGGAAAATATCTCCAAATAGTGCGTCTTGTGTATCATCCCCAACCCAAAACGTTTACTTCAGTGATGGCACCTGTATGATAGCATCTTTTGCAGCCCTAAGAAAACCCTATATGGCCTTTGAATTTTCTTTAATGATGCACAGAAGACTCTGAAATGCTTAAAACCACTAAAACATTTAAGACCCAAAGGAATGATCTTCCTTTGACTGAATCAGTGCCATTATGAAAGGCCTGTGGTGCTGTGATCTGGTGACCTCAGGCCAGAATGCAAACTGAAATCACTATAGTGGCACCAGAGGTCTCTTCACTTCCTGAGAAGAACTATTTTTTATGCTATTCACACGTTAAAAAGCACATCAAGTTGTCATGAAGAATTAAGATATAAGACAAAAGAATGTAAAGAAATAGTATAAATTATTTTACTTAAAAAGGTGGATTTGACTTGCCAAAAGAAATTGTTTCCTACAAACCTGTCTTAATTTCCTAGGCTGCTCAAAACAAATGCCATGAAATGAGTTGGTTAAAAAGTGGGGGTTTATTCGCTCATGGTTTTGAGGCTGGGAAAATGTCTGAATCAAGGCATCAAAGCAGTGGTTTCTTCCTGAAGACCATTATTCTGGGGCTGACTACCAGTGATCCTTGGTTCTTCTGTCTCATGGCAAGCAAGGCATGTGTCAGTTCTTCTGTTCTCTCCCTTTTTTTCTAGGCTTGTTGATTACAGCTTCTTGGTTCTATGGCTTACTCTCTGTCTGAATTTCATTCTCTTATAAAGTACTCCAGTAATAGGGTTAAGACCCATCCTGGTTGAGGTGGGCCACACCTTAACTGAAGTAGCCTCATGAAAAGGTCCTATTTAACAATGAGTTCACACCCACAGGAATGGGTTAAATTTAAGAACATGTTTTTCTGGAATACAAGCAACTTCAAGCTACTACAGAACCTAAGAGAAAGAAAAGATAAACAGTACTAGGTAAAAAAATCATTCAACATTAACCTACTTGAAACCATGTGAACAGACTGATATTCTAACTATTAATGGATAGAATGTTGAAAGTTGTGAAGTTTTTAAAGTAGCATTTCCCTTCAAATGAAATTAGTTTTAAAATTGTTGTTTACTGTCAGTTATCTTGTTTGGCAGCTATAAACTGTCATACTCATAATTTGAGATTTACAAGTTATACGTTTTTCTAGGTCTAAATGTTGGACTATCACAGTCACTTCTCTTTTTTTGCGTATGGGCAGGCACCAGGAATTGAACCTGGGTCTCCGGTATGGCAGACGAGAACTCTGCCTGCTGAGCCACCATAGCCTGCCCTCTTCTCCTTCTTAATTTTACTACCCTTTGTATGACTTAATATCATTATCTGTTTTATTTTTTGATGAGTTATTTGTCCCACCATAAGTATAAAGTGTTCTGTATGGGTTGTATGTCAAGAATAAATTAAAACTTTCCAATTGTCTGAAATCTTATTTTTCTTATTAAGATAGGAATATACTTTTGGGGGGGGAGAGCGGTGTGCATGGTCTGGGAATCAAACCCAGCTGTCACACATGAAAAGTGGGCATGACAATATACTTTTAATAATTCTAGTGTTTTGATGACAATAAAATGCAATCTTTTTTCATTTTATTCGTTCATTAATCTGCTCAGTAATACTGGTGAGGTCCTGATTTGCACCAGAACCATACTTGGTGGTGGGGATACATTGGTGAGCAAAAAAGAATCATGTATTAGAAGTAAAGACTAATTCACTTTCTGAGCATGTGTATGAATATAATGAAAATAGAAGCTAGCATGCATAAACAATAATAGAAATTCCAAACTGAATAATAGAAGAAAAATCCTATATCTCTTTTTTTTTTAATTTTCAGAAGCCATCTGGATTTCTCTCTTTATTGGATGAAGAAAGTCAAATCACGTGGTCAGTGGAGTCAAACCTTCCCAAAAAACTACAAAATCTCTTGGAATCCTCCAACACGAATGCAGTATATTCCCCCATTAAAGATGGGAATGGGAACGTCACCCTCAAAGCTAAAGGTGCAGCCTTCACTGTTATGCACTATGCAGGGAGGGTAAGTTGGAATAACTTAGTAATTTATTCTGTGGATAATGGAGAAAAAGTGTTGACAAGCTTTTGAGTTTTCATAATTACAGAAGGGTTATTATTTTGGCAAAGGGAAGCTGGATGAACAGCTCATAAACTTTTACTTGTCTATGCAATTTCCTTTGAACCTGATAAAGAATTAACATCTTCAGAATGTGGATGATAAAGCATGCAATACGTTCTTTCTCATAATGTTTCTGTTATTAATACTTTATATGAGCAAAAGAGCTGGGGATTGAGTCCAAAGAGCTTTGCTATGAATGTTGGGGTATTTTTTATCATCCAGACAAGCGTTAGACATCTGAGTTTGCTTTTCCTAGTAGTTTTTGTATTAAATTACTTTTCTTACAGCATAATCTTCTCTTAGACCTCTCCTAGATTCTCTAACCATCTTTGCAACAAACATGCATCTCCCTTCAAAATCTTCAAGGATTTCCTCTCATTCATATAAAAAAGTTCATACTCCCTAGGCTAGGCTAATATTATACTTGTCCTAGCTGATCCCAATATTTTTTCCCACAACTTATCTGTCTCAATTCCCCTAAGCAGACCCTCTGTCCAGATTTTGTTTGTTTGTTTTCCTACTGTACTCACTGTTTTCCTCCATTATCCTCTCCTCTAAAACCTCCTCATCCTCAAGCTTCAAATATCTTCCTTATCAGTATTCACAAGGTCAAATTCTATCCATCTTTTAATACTTAAATTTATGTCCAATTTATCCTCAATGTAACTCCCATCTATGGTAAATACCTTCTGCCTTTGATTTTTTTTCATTTGATACCACTTGGTACAAATTAAGTACTGTAGGGTGAAATCTAGAGTCACTGTCTTACACTCAGTGTATTTCGGTTCTTTTCAACTAGTGATTACTGAGACTCTACTGTATGCTTAACACAGAGCATTGGAGAATCAAAGATGAGTAACCATATATATGCCTTACCCTCACGTATCCCACAGTCAAATAAGGGAAAGGTAAATTGACCAATAAATAGTATATACTTCATGTATTATAACAATATTAATATAATATTAACAAAATTATATATTACCATAGGAAAGGAAACAATTTTTCGGTTCAAGAAATATTCGGTGATAAAGTGTTAACTGAGGACTTCAATTGATTTAGATCTCACTAAGTATGAAAGAGAAAGGGTATGTCAGTAAAAGCATAGGATTTTGAAAGTGTATGATGTGTATAACTCAAGATTCTGTTGGACAGAACAGAATCCACTTAGCTATTTAAGAATACAATAATTTAGTAGAGGGAAATAATTGTTGGGATGTTTTCAGTTGAACTTTCATGAATGAAATGTCTTAAAACTATCATAGTATAGGAACAAAGCAAGATGGCTGTTTACTAGGTATTGAGGACATAGGTCAACAAGATTGGCAAAGCCCCTGCTCTTATGGAGCTTATATTCTAGAGGAGAAAGAAGACAAACAAAAAGAAATATATCACAGAGCCGGATCTAGATGGGGGTCAAAGTCAGGGTTGTTGTCATGGTCCTGGAGGTGGCAAAAAGGACAAGAAAAAAAATATGAACCTCCTGTACAAACTAGAGTGGGGAAAAGAAGACGACAAAGGGACCAGATGCTGCCAGCAAACTGCCAGTGGTGACACCTCACAGTCAATGCCAGTTAAAATTACTGACATTAGTAAAAATTAAAGATTATTTTCTCATGGAGGAAGAATTCATTAGAAATCAGAAACAAAGTAAATCACGAGAAGAAAAGCAAGAGGAGGAAAGATCAAAGGTGGGTGATCTGAGGGGAACCCCAGTGTCAGTAGGAACCTTGGAAGAGATCATTGATGACTCTCACGCCACCGGATCTTCATCAGTGGGCTTGGAACACTACGTCAGCTTTCTTTCATTTGTGGACAAGCGTCTACTGGAACCATGCTGCTTTGTCCTGCTGAACCACAAGGTGCATGCAGTGGTAGGGGTCCTGATGGATGACACCAATCCTTTAGTCATGGAGATGAATGTGGAAAAGGCCCCCCAGGAGACCAATGTTGATATTGAGGAGATGGGCAACCAAATTCAGAAAATCAAGGAATCTGTATAGCATCCTCTTACACATCTTGGATATTATGAAGAGATGGGTACAAAGCACCCTAAAGGGGTGATTTTCTGTGGTTCACCTGGCCAGATGAAACATTGTTAGCCAAAGCAATAACAAACCAAAACTCAGCCACTTCCTTAAGAGTGGTTGGCTCTGAACTTATTCAGAAGTATGTAGGAGATAGGCCCAAACTTGTATGGAAATTGTTTCTAGTTGCTGAAGAACATGCACCATCCATTGTGTTTACTGAAGGAATTGATGCCACTGGGACCAAAATATATGACTCAAATTCCAGTGGCAAGAGAGAAATTCAGCAAACTATGTTGAAACTGTTGAACCAGTTAGATGGATTTGATTCAAGGAAAAGTGTGAAACCTGTCATGGCCACAAACCAAATAGAAACTTTGGATCCAGCTCTTATCAGACCAGGCCACATTGACAGATAGATAGAGGTTCCTCTGCCTGATGAGAAGACCAAAAAGTGCATCTTCCAGATTCACATGAACAAGATGATGTTAGCTGATGACACCTTGAACGACTTGATCACGGCTAAAGATGACCTCTCTGGTGCCGACATCAAGGCGATCTGTGCAGAAGCTGGCTCCAATGGCCTTGAGAGAATGTAGAAGAAAGTAACAAATGAAGACTTCAAAAAATCTAAACGAAAAAATTTCTTTCTTAAAAAACAAGAAGGCACCTCTGAGGGTCTCTATCTCTAAGTGATCCATAAGCCTTCAAGAAAATGGTTGGGCATTGTCCGAGCCACTCAGAGAATGACGTTTATTAATAAAACATTGTGTACGTTTTTGAGTATGATGTGTAGGAGACTTATTGGGCTGCATGTGTCTGTTGGTCACTGCAGTACTGTTTCCCAGTAAAGCATTCTTTCAGAAAAAAAAAAAAAAAACAGTATACTATACTACAGAGCCACGAAGGGAGTTACAGTCCTATCTTTATTAGGAAGCTTCCAGCCAAAACGAGAAGCTACTGCTGCAATTAATGATTCTTTTACTGCTATAACTTACACTAGTAAAATGCCCATACTCTGGCAGTCAACGCTGAAGAAACTTGTGACAGTACATTAAGATCTCCCCTGCCAGAGGAAAACAAACATCTTCATAGCAATGTTTCCCTGTAAAACAGCAGAAGCGGAAGAAGGGAGACCCACATCACATCTGCCGTCTAAATCTTTTGCAGCTGTGCCTGGTTGGTGGCAGCTAACGCATAGTCAGAACCCTCATGACAAGAAAGTCTGAGAAATGTAAACTTCCAGCTTTCCAACCTTTAGAGTATAAGAGGGCAAGCTAGGATGGATATTGTAAACCATCCTACCATATCCACTGATACAATATTTGGGAAATGGTGTAAGAAGTTGAGAAAAGTGTAAAAAAAAAAAAAAAAAGGTAGATGGAAAGCCTTAGAAACATTGTCTTTGGCCAAATCATGAATAAAGATATATGTACTACTGAGAACTTTGTCTCTTCACAATGCCAAGTCAGCAAATATTTTTAAGCAGACCAGGGAATGAAGCAGAAAGAAAAATAAAAAGAACACAATGTAAAATGGAAGAAATAAATCCACTGGATAGTGTGGGAACACTCAGCCAAGATTTGAATTTGAGCAATAATAGTTGAATGAAGAGGAGGCATTCAGGTGGAAGAGGGCACTGCGGCTGATGACTTATTGGAGGTGCAAAGCAAGAGAGGAGATGTAGGCAAAAATGGTGTTGAGGTTTCTCACTTGAGTGACTGATTGATGATTATATTATGCCCATCAAGAAAGGAAGTCCTGGATTATGAGTCAGTTTGGAAGGAAAGCTATGCAACTTTTGATGGGAATGTTCAGTAAGTTGTTGAACATAGGTGATACTAGAATACAAGAGGATGGTTACTTTAAAAAATATAGTCGTATCTTGGAAATGTGTGTATCTTGGTGATTTCACTCAAGAAGAACATAGAGAATAGAGAGAGAGTAAGTTAATAGAAAAGAAGAGGATGTACCTCACACACACACACACACACACACACACACACACACAAGAAGGAGGAAAGAAATAATAGGGTGACAATGCACCAGGATATTGTAGCTAGAAAGCCAAAGATGACCTTCGTGAGTGTAATTGTAGGAGAATGGTGTCATATAATGGTTGAGTGGTTAAAGAGAGGTGGAAAGGAAGTAATTGAAAAAAATATATCCATCTCTCTCTCCATCTGTCTTTCTTTTATTTATTTTGATAACTCTCTGTCATCTATCTATCCTTAAAGATTTTTTAGTTGTCTTCATATTTGAGAAATTTAGTTGTTATAAATTCTTGATAAAGGTAGGAATGTTTTAGTCCTGCATTCAAATTGTCCATGCCTATTTTACTCATAGTAAACATTTATTGAATTTAGAGGAATTATTTTAAAGTTACAATAATGTGTAACTAATAGCAGAAAATTACTGTCCTAAAAGTTTCATAAGTTGACATATATTTGACTCACTTTAAAATTCTATTTGGAATCTTGGAGATGCACTAGATATCAGTGGTGCTAGTTGCATGAAAATGAATTGGACTCTGATAAGGAATAATATTTTGACTTCTAAATTACTTTTTGTTGTTTTAAAAATTATTCTACAGACTCATCATATTTTTCAACTTCTGTTGTTTTTAGAATATTTAGGCAAAAGCCAACCAGTAGGTTGAATTAATGTAATTACTTCACAGAGTTCTGACAGAAATAAAGCAAACCAAATAGAACTAATTGATTACCTGGTACAGAGCCCAAATTCCTGTGGAAAATGAATTTCCTTGTAAAAGCACCTTATTTTTAAAGCAAGATATTTTACATTAGTGGAGTCACTTTTTTGTGGTTTTAAAAAAATCTTTCATTTTACTGAGTTGTACTGATGAGTCTTAGCCCAAGGACTCCCTAAGGATTCATTCACTTGTTACAGTATAGATTATGTGTAATTTGTGGCAGTATGTCAAGCCATATGCCATTGGAATCATCAAATATAGTCATATATACTTAATTTTTGAGCCATTGCATTTTCAAAGAAACAGCACATTCTACATTTTAACAATGTAGACATTGTTAAAACATTTTCACTTATCACCAAAAAAGCATAATTTTTGCAAATATATATCTGCCTCTTTGTTTCTATCCTTTTTATTATTTTCATAGGTACTAATGCCCATTTCATGAATCAAGGGATGCAGAAAACAGTTATATTGAAATCAAGATGTAGGATCTATTTTGGACTGTAGGCTAAACATTCTTGAATAAATCTTTGACAGTGAAGTTGATTTCAAGGGACTACAGCATTTTCTCTTACCCCTTGCTCTCCCATGTCTGGTTTACCTGGTCTTTTTAGTAAAAACTTATTTCATCTCATGGGAAGGAGAATTATTACTGCTGCTGATGATATTGACATCCTGCCCCCACCAGATGGACTCACCCATCATAACTGCTCTGACTAAGAGACCCTGACATGCGTCTGAGTCTTGTTTGGAACAGAGGCTCAGAGGTGCTTTTAGAAATGTTTAAGTAACAATATCTGAATTATAGCTGAAGACCTTTCCTAAACACTTTTGAATTTTTCATTACTCATAGGAGCATGGTGTATTTTCCTATCTCTGTTACAGAAATATTTTTAAATAAATAGAAAGAGGCTTTTCATGAAATATTAACAGGGTCTCATTAATAAGCATGAATCTGAACTAAAGAAGGCTTGGTTTCTTTGGTTGATTTTTTTTAGCAAATTTAAAATCATTTTTGGGATCACCTGTTTTAGGATTTGCTCTTAAACTTCTACTGGTGATTTAAATGATGGATAAGAATTAAATCTTCAATTTGTCTAGTTTTATTGGCTGTTAAAATTAAGAATCTCAAAAGAAAGAATTACTATTTGGCAAATGGCATATTGACTCTTAGTAGTGTTAAATTTCCATTAAAGTGATTCTGAACTAACTCTAATAGAAAATAGTATTTTGATATGAAGTTCCTAAATTTCGCCATTAGAAAAGCTAATAGATTGGGAGGTGGTAAAACAATGAAGTAATAAAAGTTGACTGACTTATATAGCTCAAAAACAATAGTTATGAAATCTGTATGTCTGATCTCAGACTGTTGTCTGGTCTTAAGGTCTTTGTCTGAAGGTTCTTAACTGTGATAATTTATTTTAGCATGAGGTGATTCCCTTTGGCTCTCAAATAAACATCACATTGTATGACTGGCCTGGATAGTTTATGCAAATCAAGTTGACGATATTGTTCTACCTGACATGATGTATCTCTGCTTTAGATTCCTTCTCTTTCCAAACCTTTGAATATTGTTTAAATATTATAGTGAGTTGAATTGTGGCCCCTCAAAAAATATGTCCACATTGTTATCCTCAGAAGCTGGGAATGCTGCCTTATTTGGAAAAAGTGTCTTTGAATCTGTAATTAAATTAAGAATCTTGAGATTAGAATATTATCCTAGAATATCTGGGTGGCCCTAAATCCAGTGACATGTGTCGTTGAGTTGCACAATCGTTGATGAATTATTGAACTTCAATGGGGCTTACTTAACTGGAAAACTGAAATAGTAATGCTTTTCTACAAGGCTGGGTGAAAATGTCTGTGGAAGTACTTTGTAAATTGGAAAGTGCACAAGCATCAGGTATTATTATTGACCATGTCAAAATATTTATGTTGATTTATCACAGTTATCAATCTCATTTCAGCAGATGATAGGGAAAATGTAATCACTAAAGTTTTGTGATGATATTTTCTTACTCTTCCTTCAACGAAAGATGAGCGCAGAAAATTAAGACACTTCTCTACCTAAAGAAACTAAAATACTTAAAGAGAAAAAAAACATTTAGATAAATACTTTACATTAATGCAGCATTCTATTTTTCACTGAATATATGAGTTGTTTCTGTGATGAGCAGTTTTACCTTGATTTAAAGTTCTTTTTTTAATGTTCTTTAGAAAAAATCAGCGATTTAGCTTTATGATGAATATTTTAATTGTGCACAGAGGTGTGTGAAATTTTATTGCACATTTTTAAAGATCCTTTTCAGTATCATTTCCTTAAGAAAATTAAAGCATTTTTTTTGCAATTTATATATATATGCTGAGCTGTACTTCTATGATAGAATAAAAATTTATAGCCCCTTCCTGTGATGTGAGTAGAGATATGTCTTTCAGTGGTTCGATTTCGGTTGTGTTCATCAGGATTCTTTCCTTCTCCATCCCTCTAAGCCACATCCCTAAGTGTGAAGTTGTAATCCTAGGCACGTAGATCTGATCTTCATTGTTCACTTCGCTGTCTTTCACAGTCTTTTACAGGAATTGTATCTCTAAAACATTAGCCTTGCTGATGGGAGTGATGTGGTGAAAACGATAGTGTTTTATTAGCGATATGCAGCGGGTCTATAAAATACCTAGATTTTTTTTTCTTCTCTTTGTAAAGGAACTTCACCTATATCTTACTAATAAGTTTGAAATTTATCACTTTAGATTTCTGCTGTTAGCCGGATCTCTGAGAAATAGAGATCTTTATCACATTGATGCAGTAATAGATTCTAAGTGATATACTGATCAAATCCAGTCTCTTTGCCCTTAAGCTTATTTACTTAACATGCACACTGGGAAAATCTTAGCTTGTTCAATTTCCCAATTCCACCTATATCAGAAACACCTTTAGTAGCTTGTCAACCTACGCTTACCCCCTAAAGATTTGTGGGAGATGCATGTGCCCCAAGAAGACTCTAAAAGTGAACCTTTAGATCAAAAGACAAAAGAGATGGATTAATCAATAAGGAAGCTTCCATTTATTTCTCTCCCTCTTTTCTCCAGACAGGATCCCAGACATAACAATCAAATCAGTCTGGTCTCAGCGAAACTGATACCATTAAATGTTTTTTGACAAAGATATTTTGACCCACAGAAAGAGCTGAATTTGCATCTGAATTGTTCACTTCCTGGACAGACTTGTAGAAAAATAAAAATTGATTCCACCAGGCTCCTGATGCTCCTTTGTTTATTTCAGTTTCATCATTGGCACAAATTGTCACAGGTGGTTTGATAAACATTTCCTTATCCAGGTTTCTGTTAGGAGGAGAGAATGCTGGATCCCATTGGGGAAATGTTAATATTTTTAAGTTTTAACTTTATGGGCTGAAAGAAAAAATTATGAAAGGAACTTTAGATTTTTTTTTAATTATTGATATCTTTGTGTTAGTTGATTGGTGTTTTTCCCTTAAAATGAACCAGTGAGACACAGTCATAAATTACAAGTTTGCCAATTTTAATGTCCATATCCAGATTTCCATATATACCGAAAAGGACTCAATAATGTTATGAGCTCTTAGCAACCCTTCTTTGTTAATTAGTGTTCATTGACTTAATGTGAACCAGAAGGAAACAAGTAAAGATACTGGATAGAATCATCTAATGGAAAAGTAAAGAATATACGCCTCTCCTTGTAAATACTGACAATATATAGACATCAATTTACCATCACACAAGAAATGAAGACCCTTTTCAGTCAGCCCTGGATAGAAAGCTGAAACCAGGCATGAAAATTAATTGGACCCACTTATATTTCCAAATAAATGGAAATAATCATTTATTTCTCTTTCTAAAATCCAATCCACACTTACATTCTGATGTGTTATACTGAGTTCAAGAGTATATCTAAAAAGTTCCACATTTTTATCACAGGTTAATCCCAACCACTTCTTTCCCAGGAATTGCATTTGTATCATGTTTGTAAATAATATGGTAGAGAGAAGAATTAAAAATTTGGCTGGTGAATGAATTGTTGTTCATTCCTTAAATATTGATGTTTCTTAAGGTCATCTTTTAGATCTTCGCCTCCTAGGAGCTTCTCTGTTCTCATGACTCAGTTACTGTATGTGGATGACTCCCAGTTTTCCAATCCAGCTCTTTCTCTTGTGAGCTTCACACCTGTATATCTAATTTCTTATTTCCTGAATATCCTGGGATACCCCTCCATTTGCATGGCATCTTAAATTCAACAGATCCTCATGCTAACCAAATTCCTTAGACACCTACCAAACACTCTCTACCTCTCCCTCTGAACCCATTTCAGGAAAATAAATAAATAAAATAAAACTGGTTCTCCTTATTTTCTCCATTTCATCTCATGGCAAAACTAGAAACCCAGTTAATTACTAAATCTGAGCTAATCTATCTCTTATTTGTCTCTTAAGTCCAGCTACCCCTTCTTATCCCAATGCCTTAATGCATATAGCTGTCCTCACTCCTTTGGTACTTTGATAACTTCCTAACACTAATTCGTGGAATAAGTACTAATTATCCATAGAAGAATGAATGGCTACTTTTACTTAAAGGAATATACACTGCCTCTATTTCCTTTATTTTTTTGCCAGCCTGGTAACACGTCAGAATTAAATGCAATTATTCTGATTTGACTTGTTGATAATAATAGTGGCAGTGATAGCTGCTTTCTTTATCAGTTGTTCATGACCATCCTGTAAGAAAGCGTTGATATCCAAGCTTATCTTTCCTTAGATAAGAATCAGATTTTCTTTCCCTTTTAAAAATCAGATCTTCCAGATTGATTCTTCATGAATATCATGGTTGAACATGTACAAATCAGAGAGGTGGAATCAGCATTCAATTTTATTTTTGACTTGTACTGCTTTTAAAATATCATCAGCGGGGATAATCCTTTCCTTGCAACCGGATAAAAAATTTGGCAGTTCCAATAATTTTTTTGGTCTCTCCTAACTGTCATTCAAAGACTCAATTCAGTAATTAAGAATTTCTAGCCCTGTATAATAGTCAACAAACTTACTTGAAATTAAATCCCCTTATCCTTTACATACTAAAAACTGTGCGGTGGTCTAGAGAGAGTCCATGTTTCTTTCTTTTCATGGCCAGCTTTGTTTCTTCTACAGATTAGAGTGTATCGGAAAGTCCTTCCTTGTCTTGTCTTGTCACAATATGTTTCCTCACACACTAAACCTCTCACTTGGGTGCTTTCATGTGCTTTTCAGAAATTCGTCCATTAGGAACATTTGAATGTCCTTCTCATGATCTCGGTGATGCAAATTCTTCTGTCTCCCTACTTAGCCTTAGTTTTGGTTTTGTTTTGTTTTTTTAATTGATATATAGTACATATTCATATACTATGTCATTATCCAAAGTGTGCAGTCAGTTGTTCACAATGCTTTTATTATCACAATTGACTTTTTTCTTTTTTATGAAAAATAATATATATACAAAAAAAGCAATCAATTTCAAAGCACATTGCAACAAATTGTAGAACAGATTTCAGAGTTTGGTGTGGGATACAATTCCACAATTTTAGTTTTTTACTTCTAGCTGCTCTAAGATACTGTCGACTAAAGTAAATATCAATATAATGATTCAGCACTCATACTTATTTGTTAAACCCTACCTTCTCTGTATATCTCCACCATCCCTTTTGACCTTTCTCCCACTCTTTGGGGATATTTGGGCTATGGTCCTTCTAATTTTTTCATGTTGGAAGGGGCTGTCAATAATACGGAATAGGGATATGGAACTAGTTGATGTTCTGGAGAGCCCAGCCCCTCTGCATTTCAGGACTTATCTGGTCCAGAGACCCATCTGGAGGTTGTAGGTTTCTGGGAAGTTACCCTAGTGCACAGAAACTTTGTAGAATCTTATATAATGCCCTAGGTGTTCCTTAGGATTGGCAGGAATAGTTTTGGTTGGGGTTTGGCAAGGTATGATAGGTAGCAACATGTAACTGAAACTTGCCTAAGAGTGACCTCCAGAGTAGCCTTTTGACTCTGTTTGAACTCTCTCAGCCACAGAGACCTTATTCTTTTCCCCCTTTCCCCTTTCTTGTCAGAATGGCATTATTGATCCCATGGTATCAGGGCCAGGCTCATCCCTGGGAGTCATCTCCCATTGCCGCCAGGAGACTTTCACCCCTGGATGTCATGTCCCGTGTAGCGGAGGAGGGTCATTATTTCACGTGCAGAGTTGGTTAGCCCTAGTTTTTTTTAATGTGCTTTACATAAGATGCTTTCCAATGGAGTTTCATTATTCCCAGACTTTCCAAGTGGGTCTTCTTGGGCAAGCTTTAAAATATCTCTAGGCTACCTCCATCTGGTTTTTAGAGCAGAGAAGGAAACCTCACCAGATCCCTTGGTTCATCAGAAATGATACATTTTTGTATCTCCACTTTTATGTGCTGACAAAGTATAGGCGCTGATCGCTCTGTAGCAGGATCCTTTCCTTCCTCCCTCTGTCCTGCCCATTTCCACCCTCTGTGCTTTGTAGTGGGTGTCAAACAGTAGCCCACTGTGTCTACCAACCAGTAGGGACAGTATCAAACTATAAGAGTTGTGAAGCCTCATCTCACTTGACATGAGGAAATAGGGAAAGAAACTGTGAAATGGTACTTATGGGCATATTTGCATGCTACATAAAGCAATCACTTTCCTGTATTCAAATTAAATATGAATTGATAGATGATAGATCTATATATAAATATCAAATGTAGGATATATATATATATATATCTGATAAACATATAAGTTATTTATTGTTTTAAATATATATAAATCAAATATGAATACTGGCAGAAAACCATGTAAATTTTGCATGCTGTTATCTGGGATATCCTGAAATTCCTAAACCATTAATGAGGGTGGTATTGTTAAAGAAACCTTAACTTTTAGCATTTCAACCACATGAAAGTATAGATTTCCATATCAAAAATAGATTAATTATGTGATAATACAATTAGTACTTTGGTTTGTCCTTAACATATTACCTTACAAGGTAGACTGCATAAGTTTTAGAAAATAATTTAGTTCTATTGCAGTGCTTTATATGTAAATTATGAATCATCTCTTACATAAGAGTAAAAAGGAAATTTAAGGCATATAAGGTCTAAGTAGTGAATCTCTAAGTGATACCACAAAAAGCACTCCTAAGAAAATAACTTCATGGTTTTCCCACTCACAGGCCTTTTTCTATTCATATCCTGATTGCATCATAAATTAAGGAGAATTGAAGAATTATAATATTTATATTTTTAATCTATAATACTATATTTCTTTTCATTTCTTCTAATAATTAAGGTGGTGAACTCCTGCCAAATATGCTAGAATTCATTCTATTCTATCCACATGGTTCATTTTATAGACTTAGATTAGGTCTCTGTTCACACTTTGCATTTCTAGAACGAATAGTTCTTATCACTTTGTCTGTCTTCCTTCATCAGCCCTTCTAGTCCTTCTAGCAGCCCATTTACTTTCTTTTTTTCCCTTCAAGAGCTTCATTATCTTTCTTCTGGTGTTTTGAACAGTGCTGAACACAGTATTCCTGTCGTTTTTTGGCCTGCACAGCCAGGTAGAAGCCATTTGAGCCAGTACCAAGGCACACAGCTAGACAATGAAAATGGAAATGGATGGAGGTTGGTCAGGATCCAGTCTGAAAAAGTAACTTCACTAAATTCTCAAAGAAGAAAAGTAGATCAGGGAATGGTTTGCAGAAATTAGCCACAGCAGGGAGTCATAACCTCCTCTGAGACTGGAGGAGATGACATTACTGGAAGCTGGGAGTTGGGTCAGTGGGTAGAAGCTGGAACTGAGGCAGCCTGCCCAGCAAAAATTAGGACTACGAGGAGTGGGCTGTAGAATGAAAATGGGTCTAGAAAAGAAATTCAGCCTTTGTTGGAAATGTAGAGAAGACCATGGCTTCTCTTTTCCTTTAGCCTTCCAGTCTTCTACCAGTGCCTCCCACTCCATCAGGAAAGCTCTAAGGGGTTAGATGCCTAAGAAACCCAGTGCCTTGTGATACACTGCAGTGCAGAGAAGGAGCAGGGGCTTCATCTGAGAGGAAAAATGCAAAAGAAGAAAGGCATTCCAAATACAATGTACAGTAGAGTTCAATTCTTTTTGAAGTATATACATTGGCATATATAAAATACTCATTATCTCTAGGTAATGGAGTTAGAGGTATATTTTATTTGCTTATTTTTAGTGTTATTCAAATTTATATAATAAGCATATATTATCTTTTATAAAATAAAATTGTTTTTTGCTGTTTTCCTTTATTTATTCCAAATTTAGTCTTTTAACCTTGATAATCTCCTCAATCCGTTGAAGCTAACATTCAACAACCTTTGTTAATAGCTTTGTGAAAGACAATTTGAAATCTAAATAGACAATGTCCACTCATATCCAGTTACTATGTCCCTATTTAACCTGTTCCCTCTCCCTTAAAATAATTTTTTCCATTTTTTTAATTTTATTTTTTTAAATACCAAAAAGACACCAAATAAATGCACCCATTTCTATTTTGATCATTCCATTCTACATATATAATAAGTAATTCACAATATCATCACATAGTTGCATATTCATCATCATGATCATTTCTTGGAACATTTGCTTCTATTCAGAAAAAGAAATAAAACGAAAACAGAAAAAAAAACTATACATACCGTACCCCTTACCCCTCCCTTTTATTAATCACTAGCTTTTCAAACTAAATTTATTTTAACATTTGTTCCCCCTATTATTTATTTTTACTCCATATGTTCTACTCATCTGTTGACAAGGTAGATAAAAGGAGCATCAGACACAAGGTTTTCACAATCACACAGTCACATTGTGAAAGCTTTATCATTACACAATCATCTTCAAGAAACATGGCTACTGGAACACAGCTCTACATTTTCAGGCAGTTCCCTCCAGCCTCTCCATTACATCTTGAATAACAAGGTGATATCTACTTAATGCGTAAGAATAACCTCCAGGATAACCTCTCGACTCTGTTTGGAATCTCTCAGCCATTGACACTTTGTCTCATTTCACTCTTCCCCCTTTTGGTCAAGAAGGTTTTCTGAATCCCTTGATGCTGAGTCTCAGCTCATTCTAGGATTTTCCTCAATCCCTTGATGCTGAGTCTCAGCTCATTCTAGTGTTTTTCTCAATCCCTTCATGCTGAGTCTCAGCTCATTCTAGGGTTTCTGTCCCACGTTGCCAGTTGCCAGGAAGGTCCACATCCCTGGGAGTCATGTCCCACATAGACAGGGGGAGGGTGGTGAGTTTGCTTGTTGTGTTGGCTGAAGAGAGAGGCCACATCTGAGCAACAAAAGAGGTTCTCTTGGGGGTGACTCTTAGAACTAATTTTAAGTAGACTTGACCTATCCTTTGTGGGGTTAAGTTTCATATGAACAAATCTCAAGACTGGGGGCTCAACCCATAGCTTTGGTTGTCCACACTGCTTGTGAGAATATCAAGAATTCAACTTGAGGAGGTTGAATTTTTCCCCGTTCTCACCTTTCTCCAAAGGGAACTTTGCAAATACTATTTTTACTCACTGATCAAATCACTCTGGGATTTATCGGGGCATCACTCTGAACAAACCAACAAAATCTCATGTCCTACTCAAGGTTCCATGTACTTATGGTGTTCAATTAAGCTGTCTACGTAAGTTCTATTAGGAAATACACTAGTCAAAGTATAAATTTTATACCAAAAAAGCATTTTTTGCTTTAGTCTCACACATAAGTTGAAATTTTAAAATAATTTTTAATCAATGGTTTAGGCTAATAAAACCATTAAACGTTAGTGTGATGTAACCCTGGTTCAATGCTAAGTTTTGTTGATATGAAACTGAGGTTCAGAGAAAAAAAGACTCCCTCATCCTTCAAGAATTTTTAATTCCTGATGCACAGCGTATGTCCCATCAGTGTTTTTTAGGTGAATTCATGGAGAGTAGAACAAGAATCCCATTTTTCTAACACTAGGTACATCGCTTCTTCACTCTTATTACACTTTTATTCATTTCATCTTATTTTCCACAATCTTCTACCAGTATATATAGTTCATAGAGGGAGCCATTATAATCAGGGCTGTTTGAAAAAGACTGAATTCCATTGCAACTATTTTAAGTAAACATATTCAAAAGCTCTCTCTCTAAAGGTTCTTTTAAAAAATGCTTACTCACCTAAGAAGAAATTTAACCTTGAGTAATAGTATAGTGTACTTTCATTTTAAACATTTCGAAGGCTTTTGAAAGATGCCAGTATCTGTTCTAATATTTGTTCTAGGTGGGTGTCTTAGTTTGCGATAGCAAAATACTACCAAGTAGGTGGCTTAAAACAGCAGAAATGTATTGTCTCACAGTTCGGGAGGCTAGAAGTTGGAAATCAAACTGTCAGCAGGGCCACGCTTCCTCTAAAGTGTTGTCCATGGTGGTGGCTTGGCTATAATACATGGCATTCTTTGGCTTGGGGAATGTTTTTGTTTCCTTGGTTGCTCAGCTTAAACAGTGGGAATTTATTTGCTCATGGTTTTGAGACTAACAGAAAGTCCAAATCAGGGTGTCCTCAAGGTGATGCTCTCTTCCCAACATTCTGCGGCCTGTGACCCTTGGTCCTTAGTGTGTCACCTGACAAGGCACATGGCTCCACTCCTGTCTCTCCCTCCTCCTCCGGCTTCCGGGGATGTTCAGCTCCTGGTTGCTGCACTGTGGCTTTCTCACTGTACGTCTGAATTTCATCCTGCTTAGAAAGGGCTCCAGTCATAGGATTAAGACCCATCCCGATTCAGTTGGAGTAGCCTCATCAAAAGGTCCTACTTACAATATGCTCACACCCACAGGAATGGATTAGGTTTAAGACCCTGAGTTTTCTTAGGGGTACTTACAGCTTCAAACCGCCACCGGGAGTAACTCAGTCTCTTCCTCTCTCACATGGCCGCCTTCTCTGTCTGTCTGTCTGTTCCTTTTCATATAAGAACACCAATCACATTGAATTAGGGTCCTCCCTAATCTAGCTTGGTCTTATCTTAACGAATAGCATCTTCAGGGATCCTATTTCCAAATAGGGTCACATTCACAAGAATAAGTATTATGATTTTAGCATATATTTTGAGAGGATATCATTCTATCCATAACAGACGGGAAATCCCTGTTTCTAAAAATGCATTACTGAATATTTATCACCTGTAAACCCTGTTCCTAAACTTCCTTATCACCTCCCATCATCACATAAGAGAACTAAATTAACACAGTATCATAGGCCAGTAATGCCAGGAGTCATGGTTCTCAAAACTCATTTTATCTGAATTAACTGGGGAACGAAATAAAAATGCACATTTGTAGGCTCCACTCCAATAGTGACCATTGAATAGTTCTAGGATGATGTCTAGAGTATTTGCTTATCCAGTAAATATCATCGGGTATTCTAACACAGGTAATCTGTGAACCACATTTTAAGAAACACTAAAGGTGTTAGGCTTATAATAGGTGCTCCATTTAGCACACGTTCCACAAATATGCATTGCCCTCTTACTACAGGCCAGAAATAAAGAATCGCTAAGACTGCAGAATAAAGAACCACTAAGGCCCAGCTCTGGCACATTTCTGTACCTCCTTTAAGTGGACTGAGTGAGCCAAATTTTCTTGCTTTCAATTCAAGGAATTAAAATCCACGGTTGGTAGAAAAAGCTATTTCAGGGGAGTGCTCTCACCTTTGGATTTCAGTTTCCTTGGTGATTTGCCAAGCATGAGCTTGACAGCCTTCAGTTAAGAAGAAAATGTATGTGGTTTGGCATTTCATATTTTTTTTTCTCTGTGAATCCACAAAACTGGCTAGCTTAATGAATTGTGATTCACAGCCATGCTGTAAGTTTTATACTCCCTTTTTCATATATAGCTGACATAACTTAGCTTTTAATTGTATTTATGGTGGTGCCAGAGTGTCACAGCAAGTACTTTAGAAGAACCAGCATACTGGCGCTACTCTGTGGTTTATATTGCACTGTTCATTTGGCATCGACATGAAGCATTTAAATGAGTATTGCTGACTACTGAAACATAAGCAAAATGCTTCATCTTCTTTTGAGTCATTTTATTGAGCAGAATCATTCCAAAGAAGATCTTCTGAAGACATGACAATTTCCTTAAAAATTTGTATTGGGTTGTGTGAATATGAATTTCTATATTACATGCATGAGGGATGCTGTCACACAACAGCATGAATTCTGTATTACAACGCTTAAGAGGAAAAGAAAAACTGAGGTTCAGTTATGTAAATACAGAGAGGAACAAAAAGGAAAGTATTTAACTTCATCTCTATCTCTTGCTGCTTCCATATTTGCCCTCTTTTCATTCTCCACAAATGAAGCATCAACGAAGCACTGGGACGGGGACGGAGAAGAGCAGAATGACATTTTCTTCCTAAAATCGGTTCCCTGCTGCTCTAGCAGCCCCCGTTATGTCCCTCTGGATAAGCATATTTGAGGGAATAGGTCTACGTCTGTTCCCATGACATTCTAGATTCACAAAGGTATAGATGTGATTTTTAGTATAGAGTAAGTATTTTCTTACTTTTCACCCTTTCCTAGAAATTCTCCTGACCATTCATCCAGCCTAGGAGACTCACTCTCCTTTGAATTTCCTGGAACCTAGTAGCTTTGTTCTACTCGATTTTGCAACATTTCTATTTCTTTTGTCTGCAGTATGTTTGCCTCCTATTCATCCTGGAGGCCATCACTTTCAGTAGATTCTAGAAACTGAGATATAGATGGCTGATGAGTTTAATGTGCTTATTTGGAAGTAATTACTTCATAAACAAAATAGCATAATATCTACTAATAAAATTTCAAATACAGGATCAGTGTCTTCCTCTTTGGTGGGCAGCTCATTTAACAACTTTGAAATAAATTATGTAAGTGATTCCAAAAGTCCTTCTCAAGTTGGCAATGTAAATAATTCTGGAAAACAACTCAGAGAAGGCACAGTATGCATTAGAAGCAGGAAAGAGGGTTATTGATAAAGAAACTATGGGTACTGTGCAAATCTAGGTATTAGCACAAGCTTTTTCATTTATGTTCAAAACCACTTTTTAAGAAACAGAAAGATAGATGGAGAAACAAATAGACAGGACAGTGTTAGTTTCCCTGTTACATAGATGAGAAATCATGAAAGCCAAGTAACTCCACCCCAGGTACACCACCAGGAAATGGTGATGCTGGGCTTCGAATCCTAATGGACTCTGGAAATGTCAGGCCTGTGCTACTAGAGCTTACTGCCTATCTGAGAGAAGGCCTTGCAAAATGGAATTGGTATTTGCTCGCTGAAGAATCTGAAAAGGAGTTTGGTAAAAGGAAATGCAGGAGTAATGCTACAGAAGGAATTTGGGAGTAGGATGGCAGAAAGTGAGGAGAAAAAGTACATTGGCACATAATCGGAAATGCACAATATATTAAAGGATTTTATTAGGTAAAGTGAATTTTTGATTATACATCTTTAGGATTTATCAGGGATTCAACATGATTTATCATTGAATTATATTTTTAGTTTCCCATTTCCATCTCTTCTTAAAATGTTTAAGATCTTGTTTTCATTTAAGATAAAATAAAATTGCTGAGAGAGTTTAAATAGAGTTGAGAGGCTACTCTGGAGGTCACTCTTATGCATACTTCAGCTAGGCATTACTACCTATCATAGCTTGCCAAACCCCAACCAAAACTGTTCTTGCCAATTCTAAAGAACACCTAGGACATTATATAAGATTCTACGAAGGTTCCATGCACTAGAGTAATTCTCCAAAACCTACAACCTCCAGATGGTACCCTGGACCAGGTAAGTCCTGAAATGCAGAGGGGCTATCCCTTCCTGAACATCAACTAGTTGTATCCCCCATTCCATGTAACAGTCCCTTCCAACATGAAAAAGTCAGAATGGGCTTACCCTAAAAACCCCTAAAGAGCAGGAGAAAGATCAAAGGTGTTGGTGGAGTTATACAGAGAAGGTCAGGTTTAGCAAATAAGTATGAGTCCTGAATATTATACTGATATTTCTTTTAGCCTCCAGTACCTTAGAGCAGCTAGAAATAGAAACCTAAAATTGTAGAATTGTAACCCATATCAAATTCTGAAATCTGTTCTACAACTAATTGTTGTGATATACTTTGAAATTTATTGCTTTTATGTATATATGTCATTTAAAGAGAAGGAAGAATATAACAGGCAAGATAGGATTTAACAAATGAGTATGACTGATGAATCATTATATTGATATTTCTGTTGGTCTCCCGTGTCTTGGAGCAGCTAGAAGGGAAAGCAAAAATTGTGGAACTGTAACCCATACTAAGCTTAAAAATCTGTTCTATAACTACTTGTTAAAATATACTTGGAAATGTATTGCTTTCTTGTATATATGTTATATTTCATAATTAAGAAAACATTAAAAAATAAAAAAATAAAATAAAATTGTATAGGTTATATAAGCCTACATTATAGTTTCTCAGTTATTGTCATTTTATGTCTTAAAAATAAAACCCAAAACCTCTTTTCAGTGTATGTATTAAAATTACATTTGCCTTATACTTTGCACATGTTTAAAATGTATAAATATATTTCATATTTTAGTAATGTGCCAAGTTTCTGAATTTGTATTGTGCCCACCCTCCTTGCCGAGGTGGTGTTAGAGGAGGTTTAATGGGAAATCAGGACTTTCACTACTGTCAAGAGATAAAGAGGCTACTGCCTACCTCAGTGGAGTGGGAACCAAGTGGCGAGTAGTAAAGAGGCACCCCTCCAGGCAGAGTGCTGTGACTGGAGGCCCAGCAGAGGACCATTATTCCCACCCCTGCCCAGCAGAAATGAGTGTCCTCTTCTCTTAGATATCAAAGGAGTTTGAGTTGAGAACCTGAACTTCTATTGACTGGCCTTAATGAGACAGTGCCCCCTCCCCTTTCTCCTGCAGAGTAGAATCAGAGGAAGCCAACTGAAACAGAAGTCTATGGTGAAGACTTCAACAGCCCCCTCAAGCGTTAATAGAACAACTGGACAGGAAATTATCAAGGCTATAGAAGAGCTCAGTAATACTAATAACCAACAGGATCTGCTTGACATTTATAGAACACTTAAATCAACAAAAGCAGAATATGCATTCTTTTAACTCACAGAAAATGAATTGAGATAGACATATGCTTCAGCATAAAACAAAACTAAACAATCTGAAAAGAATTGAAATACAGAATGGGTTCACCTACCACTATGGAATCAAACTAGAAATCAATAACAGGAAAATTTCCAAATTCATGGAGACTAAGCAGCATCCTTCTAAACAACACACTGATCAAAATACCCATTGATCAAAGAGGAGCTCCCAAGGGAAATAAAAAAGTATATTGAACTGAATGAAAATGAAAATACAATATCAAATTTGGGGGACACAGCTAAAGCAATGGTGAGAGAGAAATTTATAGTACTAAATGTATATGTTATAAAAGAGGAAGAGTCTCAAATAAGTATTCTAAGCTCCTACCTCAAGAACCTAGACAAAGAAGAGATAATCAACCAAAGAAAACTAAAGAAGCAAACAACAAAGATGAGAACAGAAATCAAAAGCGCATAACTACAGTCATCAAAATGGTATGGCATTACTGATGGAGGGATATGCATTTATCAACACAATAGAACAAAGAACCCATAAATGGACCCACACAATTGTACCTAACTGGTTTTGGGGAGTTGGAATGGCCATAAATTGGCAACATGGGGGTCTATATAGTAATAGAAATGTTCTGTATTTTCCTTGGGTATTTTGACTATATCCTGGCTATGATGATTTTGTAGAATGATTCCACTGGAGGAAAGAGATAAAGGGGACACAGTCTATTTCTCATAACTGAGCATGAATCTGCAATTATCTCAAAATTAAAAAGTTAAATTAAAAGCATTTAAAAGGCATGGGAGCAGGTTATATATGGACTTAATAAATGGACATGAGTAGACAGCTTTCATTTAGATTTTCAAAATGCCTTCAAAAATGTGATAATGTTTGGGTAATAGGACAATACAGTAAGATTTTCTATAGAGATTGCTTATGATATTTGTAATAGTTTAGATTTTTCACAAAGTGTTTTTTTAGTTCACAAAGTGTTTTCACGTATGTTATTTCACAATACTAACAATATGATAAGATATTGCACCCATTTTACAGATTAAGAAACAGGTTCTGAGACATTATATGACCTGAAAATTTCAAAGAAATCAGGTGACTTGACTTCTCTTCCATTGTTTCAATGGACATTGTTGTTCCTAAGATAGAAAGGCATAGAGAAGCCCTGTCTTTAGATTAAGATTTTCTAACATCATCAGATCGACCAGTAGGGCTGGATAATTCTCTGTCATGGGGGCTACCCCTGTCCATTGTAGGATGTTGAACAGCATCTTTGGCCTCTACCCAGTACATTCCAACAGCACATCTCCTCCAACTATGTGACTAAGAACAACGTCTCTAGACATTGTCAAGTGTCTCCTGAAAGGCATCATCATCCCCAGCTGAGAACCACTGCTCTGGAAAAAATGTTTGTCTTTAACAATGTATAATCTATAACATAATATTTGTATTTTAATCTGTATTTTAATATTTGTAAGTTGTGTTCTGGGGCTAGTGCCAACTGGATAATTAGATAATGATTTAGGAATGTCTGAAAGTCACTTAGGTTTTGGGTTTGACCTCTTAGCTCAACCCCTCTTCTCATTCAAATTCTATATTGGGAAACCTGGGAATCTGTAAGATACATTGGGATTAATGTGCTATTTAAGCTCTTGTGACATCAAAGAAAGAAAGAAAGAAAAAACCTCAGTAAGGCTTTGTTCTAAGGATAATCATGCTTAGGAACTGGGTTTTGAAAGCCATTTAGGAAACAAGGCTCTTTAGGAATCTTCTGGCCTTTTTTTCTAAGTTCCTCTCACAGACCCATACAGGCTTTTTCTCATAGCTGTTTTTTCTGTCTTCTTTGGTCCAATGAGCCAATATTCTCTGGACTCCCTAGTTCAAGTTCCCATGACATGATTGGTCAGAACTGTTCATTCTCTCTCATGGACTCTGAGGCCTAAGGTAGTATCAGATGCCACCCTGGCTCAGTCCAGGCCCACCTTAAGGACAACCTGTGAATCTCTGAGCATATTTCTGCAGGAAGTTGTTGAAAACGATAAACTTTATCATTCATGTGTGACTGGTATGGCTTCTCACAACCACATCATGAGCTCATGCTTAGCTGAAATTGAGAGAGGCAGTAAAATAGTTTCTCTTTTCAAAGATCAAGCTTTCTAGAACTTACTGGAATATCGATAAAAGCAGACACTAAAGTGAAGTTAAATGTCTTAGTTAATAGGCTGTGTTAAAGAAATTTGCTCTTTGAATAATCCAGAAGTAATTGTTGCATATGTTTTCTCCATTTCAAAAATCTTGTGTTAACAGACAATGCAGATGATCCAACAGATTCCTTTTAATGAGGTGACAGTTGAATTTTTCACACTTCAGTCCCAAGGTGTCATGGTGTCTTTACACTTAGTATTTGAGTTTTCTGAGAGGTTTAAAATCCTTAAGAATAGGGTGGGCATGGTGGCTCAGTGGCAGAGTTCTCACCTTCCATGCCTGAGACCCGAGTTTGAATCCTAGTGCCTTTCCATGCAAACAAACAAATAAATAAATAATCCTTAAGAATAACAGGGACTATATGAATGTGAGTCATCATCATTTACACTTAAACTCATGGATCGAGACAGCCTTCGCAAATTACAACAGAAAAGGTGTCTCTTGTTTAATGTGCAAAGTGAGAACTTGCTGATAAAAAGCTTTGCAATTGCACATAATGTGAACACTAAAGCCTGGAGATGCTTCTTTTATGAATAATTTAAACACTTCAGCTGAGTCAAGTTATTCTTTAAAGGAAATTATTTTCACGGTCATGTTTAATCATTAGTAATTATGCTATTTTATTTTATTACAGGTGATGTATGAAATTGTTGGAGCAATTGAAAAAAATAAAGACTCCCTTTCACAGAATCTTCTATTTGTAATGAAAAGTAAGTCATCGTCTCCCCCATCCCCCACTCATGAAAATGCCACAGATTCATTATTTCTCTATCTCTGAACACCACCCTATAAAATACGCCACCAGCTAAAGGATAATTGAAGTATCTTTTGCATTCTAAAGGCCAAAATAATAAGGTATGAATCTTGCCACACTATACATTGGTTAAAATTTAATTTGAAATCCTGTAGAAACCATAATTTAACTAAGCTTTTAGCAGATAGAAATGTAAAACACCTTTACCACTTTAGTGGTATGAATATAAAAAAGCTTTTCTGTGAAGACTAATCAAGATGAATATGGCTTCCAAAGTTATTTAGGCTACAGCAGAGTGAATTTCATTACTTAGGATGACTCTAGAGCACAACTAAGAGTGGTATTTTATTCCTATGTATCTTTCAGTTATAAAGTACTAAGGCTCACTAAGTAGTAGGAGAATATAAATTTTAGTATGTATATATAAATCTATGGCTCCTTCTACTTAGTGAGCCTTGTATACATATAGTACAGAATATAAATACAGTACAGAAATATATATATGTATATTCTGTGTATATATATGTATATATGTATATATTTCTGTACTATATTTAGAAAAATATACTATATTTACAAATAGAACAATATAGTATATTGTATATTATCTATATATAATATAGTATATATTAGAACAATATATTATATTTTTAAGTAGCATACTCCTCTATATAGTATATATGTATGTCTATATGTTTATCTGCATCTACAGCTAGTAATCCATATAATTCTGTCCCCTCCAGTGATTATTAATGGGAATTCTGCAGTGGTTCACATTTTTCTAATAACCTTTTCACTGAATAAAATGCATCTTTTTTGTGTGTGTCCTAAGTTGCTCTAAGTGAAATAGAATCATTTATCTTTCCTGGGAAAAGGATCATATGATAGCATTTCATGAAATAGTTGGATGCCTTTGAGCTGGAAATAAGACATCCATATGAGAGCTTTTGCTTAAGGAACATATTTGCCTTAAATCACGGTGGCACAGTTGCAATAAATTGTTTTTCACAGAGGATTACACTGCTTGCCTCTTGGATCTTATAGTTATTATGAATTCTCTGAGACTAGTGACAGAAATATGAAGTTAGGATAATGTGTACACTGAAATAATTAAAACAATAGATCCTTTTGATTATCAACTGGAGATACCTTCCCTCTAAGTTTTCAATTATTTGAACTCTAATTTATAATGCACTTCCTTTTAAAGCCAGGATTTTTATGAATCTCTCTATATAAATTCTTTTAGAAGTTGCCACAATGATGTCTTCTCTATTTTTGTTTATCATGATGATAGAAATATTCATCATTTTGTACTTTGCTCCTGTACTTCTCTGCATATATGCTTATAAATTGGGGGCACCTAGGTTAGATTATCCCATTTTACAGTAGGAAAGGACATCCTGTACCATATTTATAGAGCCCACCAAGGGAAGCTTCCCACGTCAGTGTGTGTATTTAGTGACATGATAATAAAGGCCTACAGTCAAGTGATTCCATGAAATAGGACAGGTAATCCAGAACTAGACCCTTTACCACATGTCTCTGTCTGTAGTTCTGAGAGTCAAAAGGGTGGCAGAATTTTTCTTTTTATATCGCAAGGGTACTGGTTTGCCCTGCCATGCACTCCACTGTGCTTGGGACTCCAGTGTTAGGGGTCCCAGTGCCAGATGACATCTGTGTCGAGAGGATGACACTGACCTGGTATGTCTTTATACAGCTTGATGGAAAGATTTGAAGGAAAGGCAGATATGGTTCAGTGGTTCAGTTACATGTTTGGGTCTATATTTATGCCTAGTTGCTTGCTCACTTGTTTTAGATTGATTTAAGGCTTTTTTTTTTTCCTTATTAAAGAAGTAGCATTTTATTATGTATCTCTTGGTCCATACATACATAGTCGTGCTATAAATGTAAATGAAAAACATTATCTACTTAAACAGGCCGTGGCACGTTTATTGTTAAATTGCTTATTCTGAAAAGAAATGCAAACTCAAAGAAAAGTTGCAAAATGAATACAAAGAACTCCCATGTACCCTTTTCCTAGACAAATTTCTTCTTTACCTTTCTTTTGCTCTTTCCTTCCTTATCTTTTCTTTCTCTCCCTCCCTTCCTCTCTTGCTTCCTCTCTTCCTCCTTCCTTCTGTACATTTGTGTGTGTGCATGTATTATCTTAACCATTTGACAATAAAATGCATGTCTCTTTATGCCTAAACTTTTCAATATATATGCTAGTAATATATAACCAAAGGAAATTATCAGAATATTTAATACTAATACAAAAACAATATTTTATCTAGAGTCCACTATTATTTAAGCCAGATTCTGTATCAGATTTTACATTTACGTTTTACATTTTACTAATGTCTTTTATAGAGCTCCCTCCACCCCCATTCAAACCATTCATTGCATTTATTGTCATTTCTATTTAGTCTTCTTTATTCTGGAACAGTTCCTCAACTTTTCTTTGACATTGATATTTTTTAAAAATTACGGGCCAATTATTTTGTAAAATGCCCCCCAATATATGTTTATGTGATATTTCCTCATTCTTAGAATCAGATCATGCATTTTTGGCAGGAATAGCACAGAAGTGATATGGTATCCTTTTCAGTGCTTCATATGGAGAGGAAAATGATGACAGTTTGTCCCATCATTACTGATGTTAACTTTGATCTCTTTATTACAGTGGGGTCCATCTGATTTCTCAAATTGAAAGTCATTGTTTTCCTTTTTTAATTAATAAGTAATTGATGAAAAAGAACTTTGAGACTATGTGACTATTCCATTCCTTATCAAATATACACCCAATAGTTTTGCATACATTAATGATTCTTGCCTAAATCAATTATTTTTCTTATAGTTACAAAATTTTAATTTTTATAGCCCCATCATTTCACTTATAGTGGCATTCTGCTGTAAAAGCTTTCCCTTTTTCTTTATTAGCTAATTAATGTTTTCATTATTGTCATGGACTCATGGATTTTTTTCAGTGAATTATAGTCCGTTACTGTCATAATTTTAAACCTAAAGATGTCCAAGATTTGGTGACCTGAGACTTTTTCAAGCTAGATATTATATCCTTTGACACATTCTCAGGATTTTTAAAATGCTTCCTTATTTACTGGACTTATAAAATGTTCCCAGATCATCTACGTTCTCTCAGATACAGAATTAACCATTTGTCCAAGAAGCCCTGGTTTCTTTTAATGGAGATTACTATTAAGAAACACTAAATTCTGGCAGTTGGGCATGCTTATTGTTACTGGGGTATCACTACTTCTAGACCCTCTCAGAACTAGAAAAATTAATTTATAGATATAGGTAGTATATAGATAAAGCTCTGTTTATTAAAACTATGATTTTATACTACTCTCACTAAATTCAACCCAACACCACAGGTTCTTATTAGTCTTCCTGCATTCCATAATTGAATCTCCTTTCTCTGACAGTTCTCTTTGGCTCCCTGTTTGCTTATTAATGTGGTGATTTTTCACTGAAAGAAGTACAACATGTATACTATGTCTCCCCAGTTCTACATTTGGTCAGGCAAGATAAATCTGAACGTAAAAAGGGTAGAATCTAAGATGCTCTGCCCCTAAACACTGATAACTCTATCTATGGGGCTAAGCATGATGCTAAATGATTTCCTTACATCATTTCACATTTTAGTATTACCTCAATCCTCAAGGTCATACTGCCATCCTTGTTTAGCTGAGGAGGAAACTGAGGCTGTAAACTGTCTAGGTACTGATGTAAATAACACAGAAGATGTTAATTCCAGATCTTTAAACACAGTATTATATTGCTTTCATGAGGCTATTGAATTTGTAAACAAAAAATTCACTAACCCATGCTCTATTTTCTTCCTGAGGTGTCCAAAAAAGAGTATGGCCCCAGAATTATTAGGATATGTATAACCGAACATCTAAAATATATCAACCTGCTTATACTCCACAGCTTAATTAGATCAGAAAAAGATGTACTTCTTTTTCCTTTCTTTAACCTTAATAACTGCTGCAAACGAGTGAGATAAAGTCTCCCATGGGTATTTAAAACTACTCTGAGATAGGTTAGATCCTGGAGAACTATTTTCCTGGAATACAAAAATTGGTAACAGTAACCGTAAGTCTTCATGATTTGTTCAAGTGAAGGGAAACCCTTTATGTATAAGCAAGTACAATTTGGTTCAGACAACCAAAAGAGTGCTAAGTGCTACAAAGCTGGAGAGTGGAGCACCAAGCACTCAGATAGAGGGAGGGAATTCCAGGATGAGGAATCCTGGCTAAAGACACTGAAGGTCAGAATTAATCAAATGGTCTAAATAATAGTGGAGGAAGTAAAATAGGGGCACAGGGAAAGATAAGCTCTTCAGTCCACTACAGGCAAGCGTGTCTTCCACTCTGTTTTAGTGGTTAAACCATTTGGATGAGGAATAAGTTTCATACTCATGTAAATATAATGATTTTGATGCCACTTACAATATCCATTTATTTATTTCCTAGCTAGTGAAAATGTCGTGATCAATCATTTGTTCCAGTCGAAACTGTCACAAACAGGATCCCTCGTATCTTCCTATCCCTCCTTTAAATTTCGAGGACATAAATCTGCCCTGCTCAGTAAGAAAATGACAGCTTCTTCAATTATTGGAGAAAACAAGAATTATCTAGAGCTTAGTAAGGTAGGCGTTTTTGTGATTCTTGCTCGGTCGTTTTTAGGTTTGCTTAGTACATTGGCTGCCTCTTAGAAGCACAATACCATTTTTTTTAAAAATCAGATAAAAGAAATTAATATTCTAATGGAAATAATTAAAGGAAAATATGTCTGCTTTCTGTATAACCATCAAAAAGAGTACAATATATGACAGTGCAGTATACTGAAAAGTCAATAGTAAGTACAGTTTTAGTACTCTTATTGGTTGTCTGTGCAACATCCTATTTATGTTTCATCTCTATGACTGTCTCTTTGATGAATGGGAAGTAAAACTTCAGGGGCAGTAGGTTTAGAGAGAATAAACTTAGCTTCCTTATTCTGTTGACACTAATCACTTCAGAGGTTTTGGGTCTCTTAACAATAAATTGTAGTTTCTTTTACAGACATAATATATTTTTCAGTAATAGAATGTTTTTACTGTACATTTTGTAGATTCTTAATTATAAATATTAATTTTTAATGTCTTTGTCCCATACAAGTTTAGTTGTATATATAATCTAATGGTTCTAGCTATTTGTAAAATAGAGCTAAATGCTCAATAAAAAGTTGGTAGGAAGTATCTACAAAATGCTTTAGGTTTCTTAAGAATTCAGTGCTTGATTGTATCTCAGTTTGCCCTGCTTGCCTCTGCCAAAACTACAAAAATGGAAAATGTAAATGGAAGGTGTCCAGAACAGTTGATTTTAGAAATTAGGTTGCTGTACCTTGCTGGAATGCATTTTTAGCTTACCAATTAAAATAAAAGAAAAATTTAAATCATCTCAATTTTAGAAGAGTGACTGAAATTTGATAACGTTAGAAATGTGTGCATGTGTGTGTGTGTATTAGTTTTGTGTATGTATTTAGTCAGTATATCCAAGAATTAGGGATCCTTTGATATGGTTGCCCCCGAAGTGGATGTCACAGGAATTCAACCTCACTGCATAGAGAATGGCACTTTTAACACACACACACAAAGACAGATGATTACTCTTTGTCTGGAAGTCCTCTATTCCTAGGGGTTTCCCTAAACCTTCTGGCCCTTCCTTTCTCAGTCATCATGGCAATCAAGAATAAGAAATCACCACACACCTCTAAATTGTAATTTTTAGCCTTAATTATTAAACATTATGAAACATAGAAGCCTTAGTCTTTTCCCTAAAGAACCACAAAAGGGAGATAATTCACAGCAGTTCCTCCACCCAGAAAGCAAAATTGAGTGTCCAATTTCAAGTGATGGGGATTTATTTATTATGATTATTCCTTAAATGTCCCCCTGTTCCTCAAGGGAAAGTTCCTATCACTCCGTATTTCTCCCCTTCAGCCTATCCCTGCAGCATCTGCCCCTGTGACCCAGAAAGTACAGGACTTTGCCCATTCCTTAATCATCACCCTAAGCAGGTTATTTGTTGAACACAGGTTGGTCCTGCACCAAAGCTCTTCATTTTACCTTCCATTGTCAGTTATAATTAATCATTTCAGCTTGATAGTTCATCTAAATGAAAAGAAATGAGATATTGTCATATTAGCAATAACACTAAATTGACAAGAATGTTTTATCAGAAATTTTTCTTATGGCAAGAACTTTTCATACTAAAAATAAAAATTATTTTAGATCAATAGATATAATTGGTCTAAGTCTGTATGATTTTGTGAAATGTAATATTATGTTAGTGACCAAGGAACCTTTTAACTACTGGTGGAATTAATTACTATCTGTCCTTTATTTCTTTACCCATTGCCCTTACAGCCACTGACTTCTTTTTTCTCCATTACCATTTAGACTTTGCTACATAAGGAATTTTTTTTCTTTTAAGAACTGTTTATAGCTACTTTTCAAAGAAAACCACCTAGTTTCGTTTTTCACAGATAGGTAATAATAATTCCATTTAGTATCTTAAAATATAGAAAAAATGAGGGAAAAAATATCAGGGTAAGAAAATATTAAATCATACAGCCATCCAATTATTGATTGTAGTTAAATTTAAGGGAATAAACCAATGGTTGCTAAAACATCAAATCTTTGTAGCATAAAATAGTATTTACTTACCCCAGAGTAAGCTACATTTCACAGTAAATGTAGACAGTTTGTAATATAGCCTGTATACTATAGTGAGCTCATTGAACCACTAAGAGATTCAAAATCTCTGTCTATTTATTCTCAAATTAAAATGGATGCAGAATATTGGTAGATGGGATTTTTACAACAGCCCTGTACTTGAGAAGCTGGCAGTAATAGCTTATTTTGCACATGGCTGACAATTTTCCCAAATTATAGTACTATTAGAGAAAATCATTTTGTTACTGATTTGAAAATCTATGCTTTAAGTCTATATTTGCCTGTAAGTGACTTTATTTGGATAGGAGAGTTAATATTTTTCTACTAAATAAATGAAAGAGACTTGCTTAATTTTTTTTTCTTTTTGTTTTCATTACAGTTATTAAAAAAGAAAGGATCCACTCCACTTCTTCAGAGACTAGAACGGGGACGTCCTGTCACCGTAGCAACACAACTCAGGGTAAATGATGTTTTCAGATTTCACAAAATTAAATTATGATTGTATCAGTTGCAAAGGATATGCATAACATCATTTTCTACTCCACTTCCAACTCTCTTCAGTACCTCAGGAAAAAAAGTGAAAAATAAACACAGTGAGTGAGTGCTAAATAAATAAAGAAGGCATGGATTGAAGATAAATATTTTTATTTTAAAAATGCTTTATATTTTCAGTAAGTATCTTCTTTGGAGAATTAGTTGGGCTTTACTTCTCTCCTTAGATATCTCTAACAGATATTATTGGAAAACTTCAGAAGTGCTCACCACACTTTATTCATTGCATCAAGCCCAATAATTCAAAGCTGCCAGATTCTTTTGATAATTTTTACGTGTCTGCTCAACTGCAATATATTGGGGTCCTGGAAATGGTGAAGATCATCCGGTATGGATACCCAGTCCGGCTTTCCTTCACAGATTTCCTTTCAAGGTAAATTCTTCTGCTTTTGAAACCTTGTTGCGTCAACTGTTCAATGTCATTATTTGCATCAACTGTTGCATCAGCTGTTCAATGTCATTAGTTAGCAATATTGTAGCAGGATCTTCTCTTTGCTTTTGGGGGTTGCTCCTATTTTTATACTCTATCTCAGGGAAGTAAGATACTCTGGAAAAGAATAAAATGCACTAACAAATCTTATATAAAATGTCACTAAATTTTACCAAAGATGTCACTTTACATTTTCGTGTTCACGTAAAGTCGTGAATTTACTTGGATTTAAATAGTTATAAAATTGTTGCTTATAAAGTTTACTTGAAATTTATTATTTAAAAGAGGAATGTTTATATGTGATTATTTTTTTCCTCTTTATCTATGAACAAAATAGTATTTAGATCAAGGGTTTGCAAACTGTTTGTGTGTGAAATCTGGGCGGCCACCAACTGTTTTTGCAAATAAAGCTTTATTGGAGCATAGCCACAGTCATTCGTTGCTTATTTTCTGTGGTTGCTTTTGCACTACAAGAATTATAGAGACCATATGGCCTGCAAGGCCCAAACTATTTACTATCTGGCTCTTTTAAGAAAATGTTTGTTGACCCCTAATTTAGAATATGTTTGTTGACCCCAATTTAGATAAATTCAGCTTAAAAATATACTATGCAGGGGGTAAAAGGGAAGTTAAGTGGTAGAATTCTCACCCATCATGAGGGAGACCTGGGTTCAATTCCTGGCCCAACAAGCAAACAGACAAACAAAAACCCAAACAAGCAAAAAAATTGAACAAAATGGTGCTGCAATAATGGGGTACTGACATGGAAAAAGAATGAAATGTGACCTCATCGTACATCATACAAAAAAATATATATATATATGTATATATATATATATATATATATATATATATATATATATATATATATGCATGTATGTATGTATGTATGTATTTACTATGAACAAATCGGTGGGTTAATCACTAGGAGAAATCAGTATAGTGTGGCTAATGTTTTATGCATGTTAGCCCTTTTCCCACAGTACCTTTATCCTAACCATTTGGAAACTCACCCATAAGCAGCAGCATCCCTTCAGGCCATTTATTTGTCCATTGACATTTTCATTTAATCAGAAACCTTAGTCTGCTTTAAACAAATTTCAGATACTCACTGATGAACCCATTTTAAAGAAATTAGTTAATGTATATTGGTTTAGTTTTCAAATAGATGCTAAGCAGCACTATTCTCAAACCAGCCTTTAGTTCAGATACTGTGGCCATACATTCCGTAGCTTGATGAAATTCACAGCTTTGGTAGTCAGGTAAATGAGTATATAAATGACAGCCACTAAGTGCTATTAATGGTTGGATTGTGTGCGAAGTGTTATAGAAGCATAAAAAAGAGTCTATTTGGAATCAGAGAAGGGTTCTGAGTAAAACTAGTATTAAGCTTGGAAGGGTAGATTTGGAAGTTGTGTGGTCTAAGTAATGAAGTATATTTATAGACATCTAAAAAAATGAAGATTGGGCAAAAAGATAAACAGAATGTATTTGATAATATTATATCAATAAGAAGATTAATTTTAAAGATTATAAACATAGGTCTTTGCTAAGGCCAAGCTATAAAATATAATAGGATATAAAATTATTTTGAAATATTTTATTAGTAACATTTTTGAAATGTTAGTCAGGCTTCTCCTTCAACTATTTTTGCAGCAAGGTTTAGAACTTAAAGATGTTAGGCATCAGATACATTAATATTTCTCATTTTCATCACTGTACTGGAAATAATTTGTCAGAAAAATCTCACTGATTTTGATAAATGATCACCATAGATATTCTAATCTATTATTCAATGTTCAACCATTATATTAGAACAATCATAGATTTCCCTGTGTTATAAGATTTTTGAAGAAAATAATTAATCTTGGACTATTATTAAACAGGTTTTAGGATGTAATTAGTGTTTTCTGAGAATAAAAACTTATTTTAAAGGTACTATAAGAAAATTATCATGAAAAAGGCAAGGCTTTACAAACATGCCCTGTATTCCCAAGTACTTGGAAATTCTTTTTGGATTTTCCACCACTGGGATTATCAATGCTATCAGGTTTATAACTGCATCCTGTATGCACTTCCTGTGATTTCTTCCAAAGTTCTAATCAGTTGTTCTTAACCTACGGTCTGTGGTAGGGCTTTGGAATCCAGCTTCTGAAATTGTATTGGCTTGTGTGTGTGTGTGTGTGTGTGTGTGTGTGTGTGTGTGTGTGTGTGTGTGCATGTCTGTATTTTGTCCTAGCAAGAAAAGTACATTCTTTTCATTTGAATCTTGGATAGAACCATGAAAGCTTAAGATATACCAGCTTCTTAAATTGATGTATAAAAGAGCTCTTATATTTGAAAGTGACATAACATTGAAAGAATACTGGCCGTATGGAGTAAAATCAAGATTTTGAAAGGTTTTGACAAGCTTGTAAATGTGAAGCCAAACCAATAAGATACATTTCAACGTGAATAAATATAAAATCTAACACTTACAGTTAAGAACTAGTTGTACAACTACAGTATGGAAATATCTGTTTGAGTAGCCATTCATCAAAAAATATATTTTAAAATTTTCCCACTAGAAGTTCCATGAGCCGCTAGTGTGAGGAAGATGATAAACAAAAATAAAAACAAAGCAAACAAATCAGTGTCTGCAGCCATTTTGAAATATTTAGCCCAGAACAAAGGGTATAAAATTCAGATTAGGGCTAAAATTCTCTGTTTAAATTTTACAACATGTATTTTCCAAAAGTAGTATTTGTTCACTGTACAATTTAGTAAATTTCACAAAGACAAAAAGAAAATAATAAACATCATATGTGTTAAAATAGATTGAGCCATCTATTTTAAGTTGGAAAGTCTTCAAGAAAAAGACAATAAAGTCAGTCATGTAAATGATTTGGGGTATGGATATGTTTAACCTACAGAAATATTTATTTCAAATAGACAAGATATTCTTGTTTAAAGACCTAACAGATGCTTATGATCAGGAAGTGCAATTCCTCAAAATTTCATTCTTCTTTTTCAAGATGGCTATAGCTATTTCAGACTCTTACCCTTCCATATAAATTTGGTGATTGGCTTTTATATTTCTGCAAAGATTATTGTTGGAATTTGTATTGGGATTACATTGGGAATCTATATATTGCTTTGAGTAATATTGACATTTTAACTGTATTTGGTCTTTTCAATCCATGAGCACATAATATCCTTTCTTTATTTAGGTATCTTTAATTTCTTTTAGCAATATTTTGTGGTTTTTCTGTGTAGAAATCCTTTATATGCTAACTTGATTTATTCCTAGGTATTGATTCTTTTAGTGGCTACTGTGAATGGATTTTTTATTCTTGATTTCTTCGTCTGATTGTTCATTACTTGTGCATAGATACACTACAGATTTTTGTGTGTTGATCTTGTACCCTGCCATTTGCTGAATTCATTTATTAGCTCTAGGAGTTTTGTTGTTGTTTTCAGGATTTTCTGTATATAGGATCATATCATTTACAAATAGAAAGAGTTTCACTTCCTTCTTTCCAATTTAGATGCCTTTTATTTTTTTTTCTTGCCTAATTGCTCTGGCAAGAACTTCAAATGCAATGTTGAATAACAGTGCTGGCAGTTGGCCACACTTCTTATTTCTGATCTCAGACATAAATGGTACCTTATTAAAATTAAAAACTTTTATTCCTCAAAGGAATTTATCATGAAAGTAAAATGACAAACATGGTAGAAAGTATTCGTAAACCATATATCCAATAAATGATTAATATCCAGAATATATAAAGCAATCCTTCAACTTAACAAAAAAAATACAACCAAATTAAAAAATGGGCAAAAGACTTGAACAGACATCTCTCCAAAGAAGATGTTAAAATGGCCAGAAAGCCCTTGAAAAGATGCTCAGCATCATTAGCCACCACAGAAATGCAAATAAAAACCACAAGATACCATTCCACACCTATTGGAATGGCCACTGTTAAAACAAATGGAAATATCAAGTTCTAGAGTTGATGTGGAGAAATAGGAACACTCATTCATTGCTTGTGGCTGTGTAAAATGGTGCAGCCATTGCAAAAGACAGTTTGGTGATTCCTCAGAAAGCTAGAACTACCATATGAACTAGCACTTCCACCATTAGGTGTATACCCCAAAGAATTGAAAGTGGTGGCTAGAATGGGTATGTTCACACATATTCATGGCCGCATCATTCACAACTGCCAAAAGATGGAAGCAACCCATGTCCCTCAATTGATGAATGGTTAAATAAAATGTGATATATACATACAATGAGATATTATTCAGCTATAAAAAGGAATGAAGTCCTGATACATGCAATAAAAATGGATGAACCTTGAAGACATCTGGTTGAATGCAATACGCAAGACACAAAAGGGCAAACACTGTTTGAAACAGTGAGCAAACTCATAGAGTAAGAATCTAGAATATAGGTTACCAGGGGACCTAGTGGGGACAGGGAATGGGAAGTTAAGGCTTGAAATGTACAGGGTTCCTGTTTGAAATGATGGAAGTTATTTGGTAATAGATGGTGTTCATGGTAGCAACATTATGGATGCAATTGACAATACTGAAATATATATATATATGAATAAGATTAAAAGGGGAAATGCTAAATTGTAGATAGAGTAATAGAATAAAAATGAGAATTTTATGCGTATTAGTTAGGGTTTTCGAGAGAAATAGAATCAACAGGAAACATTTGCAAATATAAAGTTTATAAAAGTGTCTCCACGGGAATGCAGAGTCCAAAATCCGCAGGGCAGGCTGTGAAGCCAATGATTCCGATGGAGGTCTGGACGAACTCCACAGGAGAGGCTCACCAGCCAAGACAGGAAGAGCCTGCCTCTTCTGAATCCTCCTTAAAAGGCTTCCAGTGATCAGATTAAGCATTACTCATTGCAGAAGACATGCCCCTTTGGCTTATTACAAATGTAATCAGCTGTGGATATAGCTGACATGATCATGATTTAATTTTATGGAATGTTCTCATCACAACAGACAGGCCAGCACTTGCCCAACCAGACAAACAGGTATCACCACTTGACCAAGTTGACACATGAACATAACCATGGCATTATGGAACTCCACTACACAGTCCCCCCTAAGTTAAACCATGGACTTTAATTAATAGTACAATTATAAAAATATGCTGTCATCCATTGTAACAAATGTTCCACAGCAATGGAAGGTGCTGATGATGGGGTAGTATGTGGAAATCCTGTATTTTATGCATGATTGCTCTATAAACCCACAACTTCTCTAATTTAAAAAGTACACTGAAATTGAACTTTTTTAAAAAAGGGGGAAAGAGAGATGCTTATGAATGAAATAATAGACACATTGTCTCCTACTATAAGAAAGAACTGCAAAGTTGAGCATTACAAGCAGATATATTAACCTTGGCTATAAGAATTAACTTTGTGCTTATGTTGATGAAGATAGCTCTTAATCTGCCACTTTCTGTTCCCTAGATGAAATTGATTAATATCCTTCAAAGATATTTGACCTGTTAATGAGTATATATTTTCCACATATTATAATTTAGGTATTAAAAGTGAACTCTTCCACACTTTTCAATATAAATGGTCTCTGGGCCAATGAGTTTAAAACTTGAGTACATCCTCTGCTTCTCTGTATGCCTTGCAAATGAGATGCACACTGAAAATCGCTGCTGCTGCGGGAAATCTGCTATAGGCTTCGATTGTCCAACATGCAAGTGCTGTTACTTGGGGTGTTTCAGCCACTGCAGCCCTTGGACCTGCTGCTTCTGGAAGAAAGTGCTTGGTAAATGTAGTGTGGTCTGATTGTGGTCAAGCAAAATTTGCCTTCAGCACCAGTTCCTCAAATTATGTTTCTGCTGTCACCCAATACATGCCCTGTTTTAAGGGTACGGCTGTTGTCAACGGAGAGTTCAAAAAAACTAAGCCTTGATGACTTTAAGGGGAAATATCTGCTGCTTTTCTTATATCCTTTGGATTTCACCTTTGTATGTCCTACAGAAATTGTTGCTTTTAGTGATAAAGCCAATAAATTTCATGATATGAACTGTGACATTGTTGCTATTTTTGTGGATTCCTACTTCAGCCATCTTGCCTGGATAGATACACCAAGGAAGAGCAGCGATTAGGGCCACGTGAAAATCTCACTCTTGTCAGATTGAGCGAAACAGATTTCCCGAGACCATGGCGTGCTATTAGAAGCCACTGGTCTTGCACTAAAAGGTTGCTTCAAAATTGACCCCAATGGAGTCATCAAGAATTTGAGTGTCAGTGACCTCCCAGTGGGCCAAAGCAAGGAAGAGACCCTGCGTTTGGTGAAGGCATTCCAGTTTGCGGAGAGAAGTCTGCCCTGCAAACTGGACACCAGATTCTCCTACAATCAAGCCAAGTCCGATTGCTTCAGAAGAATACTTTGAGAGAGTGCATCCGTAGATCACCCCGTGTACATCTGCTGCTTCTCACTTCTCACACCAGAGAAGAACCATAACTTGGAACCCACTTTTAGCATTTCAAGGATGATTGCATATAGAAGGCAGAAAAAAAGGCATTATGCTTTTATTTATAAATATTACTCTAAGGGGCTTTTTAAACTTGGTTAGTTGCTGATCTAAGGAGTTCTTTATTTGTAACATTCTAAGGGCTAGCTCTTTTCTATAGAATGTCTATTTTGCCTACTTCTTAGATCATGTCTTCAGTGGGAAAAGGAAATGTACTTTTTTCTTAGCCTTACTTGAACCTTTGTGTATACCAAAGTAGTACAGCAAAAATTTAAAGCTTCTGATCGAGGGTCCTGAGATTTTCTTCTTTAATTTCTTTGTATTAAACTGAATTTTCAGACATCGAAGATCGTAGTTTCAAGTTGTTAGCATCAGCTGTCTAATTTAACTCCTGCAGTGGATGTGTATATGATTAAAACAAATGTGAATCGCATCTGAAAACACTAGAGTAACAGTGATGTACCTGAACATACACGATCCCATCCAAGGTTTGTAGTTAACATAGTTATTTTACTTGCTAGTTGACTTAGTGTCCATACTTCTAGATAATGATTGGGTATAATTATAAAAGATATTTATTGAGTCCAGGGATTGCATTTAAAATTACTGTAATTTCTTTATTGAAGTATTCCATGGGAAGTATATAATAAAAAATAAACATTTTAAATTTTTTTAAAAATTAAAAAAAAAAAAAAAACTTGACTACATATGCATTTAAAATAACAGATTATCAAGCTTCATCCCAGACCTTATGAATCAAAATCAACAGGGTGTTTGGATTCTGGGACCTTGTGGTTTAAAGGTCTGTAGCTGATTCAGAATTAAGAACTGCTGTCCTAGTTAGGAATAAGATGAGAGTCTACTGATAGACATCTGGTCTCAGAAGTTCACAGGCCTTGATAAATTCTAGGTTGGTTGTCAGAAGTTTTTTTTCTTTTTTTACTATTGCCTAGAACAGTGGCTCCAATTTTAGTGTGCACTACAATCTTCTGGAAGGCTTGCTAAAACACAGATGCTGGGCAGCATTCCCAGAGTTTCAGATTCATTAGGTCTGGACAAGGTCCCTATGAATTAGTATTTCTTACAAACTCCCAGTTGGTGCTGCTGGTCTAGATTCAACCCTTTGAATCTAGAACCTAGAATATCTAGTCACTTGGGGACAATGTTGTTTTTCATCATTTTTCCCCTCCCAGCCAAGGGTTGTAAATATGCTAATACCTTGCCAGTCAAAGTGACTTGGAAATGCAAAATTGCAGACCCCACCCCAGATTTACTGAATTAGAATCTGCAAATGTGTGTAAGATTCTCAAGCGATGTATGTGTAATTGAAGTTTGAGAAGTATTGTTAATGGATCCCAATATGGGGTAAGAAATAAGATTCATTTCACTCTGAATAATTTTTTAAGTATATTTTCTTCTGTTTATTTTGTTAGAGTATCTTAGAATCATGGATCATAAAGTTCTGCATTAAAGGATTAATTAGTAGTTCACTAGCTCCACCCTTTCCTAGCTTCTCCTCCAGAGAGCTCTCATTCCACCAGGACTGGGTGGAGAACATGGACAAATACACATGTATGTATGTAAATACATGTGCACACATGCATGTACATATCAAAATTATTTTTAAAAATCATTTTTTATTTTTCCAAGTCTAATTTAACATGTGTAATATACCAGGATGGATCCCTGTTAAAATAGTACATGCAATTAATATTTTTTAAATTAAGGAGAATCTTTATATGTCTGCATCTCTTCTAGGTAGAGACCATTTTTTATTCAATCATAATGCCTGTGGATAGTATTTGTTCAATGAACGTTTTCATAGTGAACCTGGCGTTTGAAATGAATGGTTATTCAAACTAAAGTACCATTTCTGCTTAATAGAAATATATTGTATGAGCTATTGTCATACATTATTTTTAAAAAAAGCCATGGGGTGGGAAATGTTACTTTTTGGTAAATCTATGCATTTCTTCCACTGTCCCTTATTTAAAAGAAGATGAGAATTTTTTTTTTCTCATCATCCCTACCTGCAAAGGTATATCATTCACAATGAGATTATTTTTCTCAGTGAAAATTTGCCACCATCTCTCTTAAATGAAGGATGCTGGTCCGGATTAATGTACAAAAAAACACTGATAAAAGAGAAAGTATAAATGTCTATAGAACTTGAACAAAATGCAATCACATAATGTGACATCTAGAAAGCATATCATTTATTTCTTGAGTATTCAGAAAGCTTATCAGAACTTTGAAATGTTCCCAATCAATGAAAAATCCTCATACAAACACTCCTGAAGGTTTGATTTAATACTAATTTTTGGTTGCCAAATACCAGATCTCAGAATTTCTCATTCTTATGGTAAATATTTATTTTCTGTTCATATCTCCTTGCCTTAACCATTAGAGAATAAAAACCTGTGAAAGCATTTGTCTTTAAAAAAAAAAAAGTCCAGTCTTCAAGTGTCAGCTTATTTGAATAGTATTTATTATTTCTGAAATTCAATGTGTCAATAATGTTGATAATGAATATTTCTTTGGAATTTGTAAGAGAACAATGATGAGACTAAAAATATGCATCATGGTATTTGCTTTAATAGATGTTCATCATTCTGTGTCTTTCTAATTGAACCTAAAGAATGACCTTAATTAAGAGGACCCATTTTCATTAAACTTAAAAGTATGCTGTTATCCATGCAGGAAACATGGGTTCAATTCCCTAACAATACATCCCCCCAAAAATAAATAAATAAATATTTTTCAAAAGTATGCTCTTTGATTTTTTCCTTTCTTAATAGTGTCAGTCACTTCAAAGTGTGATGATAAAGATTTAAAGTCTTTGCCACCCCTGGAAAGAGAATTCACAAATTTGAATATATAAAGACCAATGAAAGGGGCAGGCCACAGTGGCTCAGCAGGCAGAGTTCTTGCTTGCCATGCCTGAGATCCGGGTTCAATTCCCAGTGCCTCCCCAAGAAAAAAAAAAAGGCCAGTGAAAGGAGAAGCATGGACCAAATTTATATATTCAAATCTTGATACATAATCAGCCTACCTAAATTTATAGATATGTGTTTATTTGGTATAAATAGGTAACAAGGCTGGACAAGTTATGTTTGGAGGTTTTTATTATTTTGTGCATGTTGTTTGATACTTCTTGTACTGATGGAACAAAGTATAGTTTACTTGCACATATGCAGTTTCAAAAACTCTGTGGCTTTCATTACATAATCGTATCATCCTTTGCACCTTTTCCTACCTAGTTAGTGTTGACCTGCTACTCATGATCCACTCAGGTGTCCTCTCCTTTGAAAACCCTTTCATGAAATCCAAAATCAGTTTGTGTCTCTTCTTTAAGCTTAAAAAAGGCCTTGTTTATAGCTCAGTGTACTTATTATATGCTCATTAGCTCATAATGGAAATATCCACTTATATGCCAGTCTTACCCACTAGACCAGAGGAAAACTATAGCCCATACTCCAAATCCAGTCTGCTACCTGCTTGTGTATGACCTGGGAGCTGAGATTAGTTTATTTACATGTTTTAAATGTTTCATTTAAAATATTTATGTAAATACCTCCATGATAACCTCGTCATGCCTCTTGGCATTCAAATCCTAAATATTTACTTCCTGACCCTTTATTTATTGCCTACTGTATTATACCATAAACTCCTCAAATAAGGGCTAGGTATTGCATTCCTGAACTCTAAAAGAAGGCTTGTTAAAGCCTCCTTGAGCAACTGAGGAGAAAGGAGGAAATATTAACTTTCCCCATCTGGGAAATACCTGATATTCTCGTAAGCAGTAGGGACAACCAAATCAATAGGCTGAGCCCTCAGTCTTGGGTCGATTCTATGAAACTTCCTACAAAGGATAGGCTAAGCCTACTTATAATTATACCTAAAAGTCACCCTCAGAGAACCTCTTTTGTTGCTCAGATGTGGCATCTCTCTCTCTAAGCCAACTCAGCAGGTGATATTCACTGTCCTTCCCCCGCCCCCCAGTGTGGAATGGGACTCCCAGGGGTATAAATTTCACTGGCAACATGGGACATGACTCCCAGTGATGAGCCAGGACGCTGCATCATGGGATTGAGAAAGACTTCTTGAAACGAAAGGGAAATAGAGAAACAAAATAAAATTTCGATGACTGAGAAATTTCCGAGTTGAGAGGTTATCCTGGAGGTTATTCTCATGCATTATATAGACATCCCTTTTTAGTTTATGGTGTACTGGAGTGGCTAGAGGGAAGTAACTGAAACTGTTCAACTGTGTTTCAGTAACCTTGATTCTTGAAGATGATTGTATAACTATAGAGCTTTTACGGTGTGACTGTGTGATTCTGAAAACTTTGTGTTCTAATGCTCCTTTTAACCAGGGTATGAACAGATGAGTAATAAAATAAGGGATAAATAAATTAATAACAAATAGAAGGGGATAAGTAAATTGGGTAGATTGAAATACTAGGCAATGGAGGTGGGGGTAAAGAGTATGGGATGTATGAGTTTTTTCTTTCTTTCTTTTAATTTCTTTTTCTGGAGTGATGCAAATGTTCTAAAACTGATCATGGTGATGAATATGTAACTGTGTAAAGATACTGTAAGCCATTGACTGTATACTATGGATGGATTGGATGTGTGTGAAGATTTCTTAATAAAAATATCAAAAAAAGAAAAGGCCTGTCACTTACTGATTATGCTCCTGAACTGAACTCTATGAACCAGAACTAAAAAGGTGAACTGAATTTTTTCTCTAATGTTGGTCTGATTATTTAGTTGTGAGATCTTTTTCTGAAGGCTTTGTAAAAGTCAATTCTCACTAAATCAGTAACAAAGAACTCGAATATTAGTGGTTTGTAAGAGCAAAGGGTTATTTGATTGTGGTTTAGCAGTAGCTTACCTCAGCTGTAATCAGTTCTGATATTTTTCTTTCTGGGATCCAGGCTTAAGGAATAGCCCAGATCTAAGACATGCCCTTTCTTTGTTGTAATGAAAGGAGAAAAGGCTGACTGTTGCAGCTTCTGCTGAGATGTGATATATCACTCTCCTGCATTCCATTGGTTAAAATTAGTCAACTGGCCAAGCCCAAAAGCAACAGTAAATACCTTCATAGGGAGATACTTAAAAACACATAGCAAATAGTGAAAGTGTATAATCTTCTGTTCCAGCTGTCTTTTGGTTTGTATCAGACCACCCCAAAACCTAGGGACTTAAAACACAACTTTACTATTCTTTCAACAGTTCCATGGATTGACTTGGCTTAGTTTGGCAGCCCTTGCTTCAGGGCCCTTCTACATTTGCAGACATACACTAGGTGAGGTTGGAGTTATTGTAAGCCTCAATTGGGCTGGATATCCAACATGAATCCTTTGCCATGTAAGAACACAGCCATGATATTAAATTGGGTGTGAGGAGAGGGATGAATGAAGGCACACTTCAGTTTATTAAATTTATGGCTCATATGACTGATGCACTGATACTCCTCCATATGGCCTCTATCTCCAGCAGAATAGCCTAGACTTAGCACAAGAGTCAATAAAGGACACTGCCAGTGCTCTTAAAAGCTCGGGCTGGCACTGGTATAGCATCATTGCTGTTGGATCCGATTGGTCAAAGCAGTTACAGACAACCCAGATTCAAGGGGTGAAGGCATATTTGCCATATCTTTAATGGGTTGAAGGAATTGATGGTGGCTAACTTTGTAGATAAGCTGCCGCATCTTCTTAAAATAAGAGGGTACAGGTAATTGGGAGCAATAAAAAAATCTTCCACAGTCATGCTGATAAATATGAATAATTGTTATTTTCATGTGTTCCCAATAAATGTGTATTAGTTTGAAGTTCTTAAAAATACAGCACCAAAACTTTTTTTCCCATTTTTAGAATTGAAGGAAAGAATGTATGAGATAGGGCTGAAGAAAATGGTTTTGAGAAGGTATGTTTAATACCATCCCATCTTTATTTCCAAAGTTTTCTCTAAAATTCTGTATGCTTGTGGCATTATAATTAATACAGTTTTTCAGTGGTAATCCTGAACTATGTCAGATTTGAATCATATATAGCTCTTCTCTTCTAAGGGTGCTAACCCTCTAAGTTTTCATCTCCTTCCAGATTCAGAATGGAAATCTTTTGGAATAACTCTAGTTCCTGGGTGGCAAGCTTCTGTGGATCATGTCAAGCCTGTCATTCATTTAAAGGCTTATTTATGGTTGGCAGGAGAAATTAGGACAACATAACTAAATGGAGAGGTTTACTATTTAATGAGGCCAATTTATTTGGAAGAGACAGAAGGACTTGTCCAGTAATACCACTGCAGTGTTTCATATTATGCTTGGCATGGCTGGGAATCATGATCTGTGTTTCTGGATTGTTACTGGATGAAATCCCTATTGGAAATAGTTTGAATCATTTAGCTTGTTTAAATGGCACAGTTGTTGCTGAAAGGTCAAGCCATGAGACAACACAGCCATATTAAATTGGATATGGGGAGAGGGATGGAGGGAGGCACACTTCAGTTTATTGAATTAAAACAAATGGGCAGTTGCTACCCAATGAAACACTCACCAGAGTCACAGATCTGTGTTGAATCTTTTAAAAATTCTGTCCTTGCATGGAAGTAATGCCAGTTACTGTCAATGCATCTTTAATAAAAATGTGAATTAATAAAGTCAGAAGCTATTAAATATTCTAAATGCTTTAATTGGCAACAGATACATTTTCTGCAAGATTAATTTTGCCAAGTCTAACCATGTTCTTTCTGCTGTAACTATTCTGCATGATGGGCTGATTTTGTAAGGTTTCATGAAGTGTGGAAGGAAAGAAAGACCTATAACTTTTCAGTGAAATATAAAATAGAAGAGAGAAACTTAAGTAACAAACTTCTAGAAGTCATTCACAACTTAAAATTAAATAAATCTCAAATTGGAGTTTGTTGTATTACTCAATTGATTAAGGAACTTAACTTCTCCCATAATCTAGTCCAAGGGTCAGGAAATTTTTTAGGTCATATTGCAGGCTTATTATAGAAAATATTATAGGCTTTTGGACCATAAGGTCTCTGACTCAACTACCCAACTCTACCTTTGTGGCAGAAAGCAGCCAGAGACAATGTATGAACACATGGGTATGGTGATGTTCCAATAAAACTTTATTTATATGAACAGGCAGTGGGTGATTTGGGCCCAAGTACAGACAACCTTGATGTAGTCACATTCACCCTCTTTCAGAGACAGTCCAAAAACATCCTATAGAACAAGAGATTGATAATGAAAGGAGATTTTGATGTATGCGTTCATACCTGGCTCGGTTCCTAATTTCGATTCTACTTTGCATTCATTCATTCATTCATCATTCATTTATTCATTCACTCTGATCTTAAACAAGGATTTTACTGAAGGGAAACCTTGATATGATTTGGGAGGGCTTCAGCAGGAGCAACAGTGGCAGATGTGATCATCAGTGGCTGCTGCCCTGTGCTAACAGCCAAGCACTCAACTCCCTACTTTACTGACATTTTCCTTTTCCTCCTAATAATCTCTCTAGTAACTGCTCTTGTTATACAGAGATTACTTATTACATAACTAATAATTGTCAGACTATTTAATTGTACTTTAAGTAACACTCAGTATTTACTAGAAACCGGGCACAATGCTAACTACTTTACAAGCATAATCTTATTTAATCCTTGCAATGCCCCTGTGAGTTGTATTGTTATGATCAATCTTTTGGCTGGGAAAACTGAGATTACAAGGACTTATATACAGATCCAGAGATTGGCGTCTCATTTCTCAGGGTGGTCTTAGCCACCAGATGATGCAAGATTTGTACTGATTTTGGCACAGCTCCAACGCAGGTGCCCTTTCCACTTTTTCCACTATAAGGTGCCTCCTTCTCCACATCTGATTAGTATCAGTGTCCACAGAAAACAATGCAGGAGTGCTAGAACATCAAAATAGCATCAAAGAGGAAAAGAAACTCTGGAGATTTCTCAAATTGATGATGGGGCCATCACTCTGGATTATCACTGCTCCATTTCCTGAAAAACAAAAAATCCAATTAATTTAGCTGAGGTTCATGTACTACAGTTACCCCTCACTAGCCATTTTGCAAATTAATGCAATGGTAACAAGGCAAACAGTGGGTGAAATGTGACTGACTCAATCATGAGCTCTAAAAAATTAGCTCAAAATATAGTAAGAACGGTAATCTCTTGAAAATGAATAATAGTATTTTAATGTCAAAGTACATAAAATTGTTTTTTTAAAAAGCTTTATTATCTTCCTAACAACCTTGTAAACAAATATCCCAAACTGACCTGCCCAAGTGATTTAAAACTAATGCATAAATCTCATATTTAAGCATTCAACACGAAACAAATGCAATCAAGACTATTATTATTGCTATTCTAAGAAAATAGACAAATTGTTTTCAACAAGAACTCAATATTTTAACAGTTGCATTGAATTTTTAATACATTTTTGTAGGTACATAAATAATTAAATCCTAGAATTTTGAAACCTATTTTTTATCATTTGATTTATGTGGGCTTCCCCTCCCTCTAGGGATATATTTTTAATGTTTGTAATTATAAGAGATGCCAGGCAAAACAAAACAAACACATTTTCAAGATTAAACCAGCTTTAAAGAATTACCTATAAGTTGCCTGTTCCATCACTTCTAAATGAGTTAACTCTGTTTAAAAAAAAAAACAAATGTTATCTAATATGGCTATTAGTATGTGATAGCTTTAATTCAAAATACTAAATGATCTTAATAATCCAGGGTCTACAAAGAACCTCAGGTCGCTGGTAGGATCTTTGAGGAAACCCAATAAATATTACCTCTTCTCCTTGTCCAATTTCCGAACAAAGTAAGAAATAAGAAAAAAGATTAAGGGAAAGGAGAGACCAAAAGGTCACGTTTCTCACAGCTGAAGCCTAGGTTGAAGGACATTGCTTGGTGTAAAAGTTGAAATTGCCTACAAATGGATCCCCAGAACCAGGCAGACTTACCCCTCAGTTGAAGGCATAGGAAGGTTGTCCAGGTAGGGCTTAGGGCTTGGAGAAGCAGAGGAAAACAACTGTTTTTTGTGAAGTGTTTGTTCATGAACAACGGAAAATGCTGTTTATTCTCCAAGTTAATGCTGTTTATTCTTACCAGTTAGATTAGTGTGTACTCCTCCTCCCCTTAGAAAGTATGAAAGGGTGTGGAAAGGCTCAGAATGTCACACTACCACAGTGTCTAAGGCAACATCAGAGAAGACATTATGTTTTCTTGACTAACTCTCTGCAGCATTCTGTTTCCTGAACCCTTGTAAACTTACCCAGGGAGCCCCCAAAGAACCAAGGGTATGGCCATGCCCCTGAGGGAAAGAGCAGCAGTCATTCAGAACATCCTTTCTCCCATCGTCATGACCGCCACACAATCCTCTCCGGCACCACTGATAAGCAATATAGATTTTATACATAAAAGGTTTTGAAAGAGGTCAACAATGAATTACTTTAATCCATTCCTGGGCTACTGTGTAATCAAAGCTGTAAATGTATTTCCTATTCTATTGACCACCTAAAGTCCTGTCCTGACACATTGTCCAATAGAGGATAGGAGTTCTGAATGAATGAAAATATTAAAATTAAACAAAGGAGTAACTCTAATAATAAAATTCTGAGATAGATATATGCAAAATTTGAAAATAATCGTTTCATGATTAATTTCCCAGTAAAAAAAAAAATGAAAGTTCAAAGATTAATTTGCCTTGTCAATTAAATTCCAAAGATATTCAAGTCCGAAGGAATTGAAACCCCTGATCTGAGTATCTTGCCTTTCATGGTCAAACGTCCAAAATTCCATATGATTAAATTAAAATGTAGTCCCCAAATTATACTTTCATGGTTGTTTCATTTGCTAAAGCTGTTGGAATGCAATATATGAGAAATAGTTTGGCTTTTTAAAAGAGGCTTATTAGCTTATAAATTTACAGTTCCTAGGCCATGAAAATGTCCAAATTAAGACATGAACAGGACGATACCTTCTGAAGAAAGGCCACTGGCATATGCGACACTTCTGTTACATGGTAATGTGCATAGCTGGCATCTGCTGGTCCTTCTTTGCTGGCTTTCATTGCTTTTAGCTTCTGGCTTCAGTGGCTTCCTCTTTCAGCTCCTCCAGGTGCTTTTTCTCTGTGAGCTTCTCTTAAACCATCTCTCTTAAAGGACTCCTGTAAAAGGATTAAGGCCCACATTGAATGGGGTGGTTACATCTCAAATTGAAATAACCTAACCAAAAGGTCCCAACCCACGACAGGTCTACACCCACAGGAATGGATTAAAAGAACATGGCCTTTTCTGGGGTACATAGCAGATTCAAACCAGCACCATGATCTTATTTTGCTCAATCTTAGCTAAGGGATTTCCAGACATGTTGGTGGAGTTGGGGATTCTTTAGCAGTTACAGTCTGAGCCATCAGTCATCATAATTGATGTAACACAGGGCCTCAGAAGTTGTATTAATTCAATGCCAGGTATCTCATGATCCTCACTTTAAGAGTTCAATGAGTTAAATAGTAGACAAAAGTTTATCAGGGCACTGAGCGCATATGCTAAAATCAGAAATGCATCTGTAGTCTCTAGAGCAATATATCCCAGGAAGAGTTATCAACCTAGAATCCAATATGTTATGTTGCCAAAGATGCAAGTGATCAAGTGTATTGACAAAGCAAGATACTTTTTATAGTGGCATGGAGAACTATCATTTTTTCTTGGAAAATAGGTATAAACTGGAACTATCCCTGGCAATTCAGTACATGTAATTATCCTAGCTAACATTACCCAGCAGTTATCTTCCTGTAACTCTCATCACATTTCATTACTAGGACTTCTTTCCTGTCTGTCATTCCCAATAGACAATGAGCTCTGCTAAGGGAGGGATTCTATTTTACACCCACTGGCTGGCACCTAATAGGTGACCAACATATTTGATGAATCAACAGAGACATAAATGAATAATACTTGAATATTTCTTGATGGTTTTATATGTGAGCTTTAATCTTGTGTCCAAGATGTATTTATTAATGTCCTATAAAAGACACTTCAGTGGGCAAAATAGCTGCTATGGTTACCATGCCAGGTCAAAACTGTTTTGATTAGTTATGCCAAGATATTTCCATTTCAAATGTAGTCATTTAGGCTTAAGTGGGAAATAATGTTCCAAGGCCTTGCCTTTGTCACAGTTTACTAAAATATTATTTTCACTCCCAAATAAACAGTGTGGGTCATTCCCTGAAATTTTCAGATATATGATAACTCGAGAGCAGCCCATGAGTTAGTGCTTCTCTTTTATATTGAAAAAGTGTCTTCATTTGATGCTTCTTTTTTTTTCCTACTTATCTTCCACTTTGAGCTCTGGCCTTCTTTGAAGTGTTTTGTTGACTGAACACATTCTTAGTAATATTGCAAAGGTGAATGATCAATTTATACAGCAGAAGTATTTTTTAGGACTAAAAGCATCAGTTAAAATAGACACTGCATTTGATGATTACATGTCTGGGGAGAGCTATTTTTAATGAAGTGCAATTCACATTTAGAACTGATCCACATTTCAGTATTTCCACAGTATACTCAGAGAACAGTCCACTAGCAACTGCACCGTTATAAGGTCCTAGAAATTAAACTTGAAAACTTTCTTTTGTGGTAATTCATTTAGCAAACATTTATATTATATGAAATGAAGATGACTTCCCATAACATAATTTAATTTTGGAATAAAAGTAACTTGTTTTCTTGCCAAGCAATCCAACTTTTGCAAAAGAAGGAAAATTGTGATAACTTATTTATAAAGTTTTAAAAATATTCTTACAAATCTCTGCTTCTTTGTGATTTCAAAAATCCAATATATTTTCATATAAGCTCTGAAATACTCTGCCCACAGCTGTGAAAATCGATAACTCATATTAGAAAGGAACTTTTAATATGGTCAAAGCAATAAAGTTTGCATAAGAATGAATGTTCCGGAATGATCTTAAAATTATCAGTGCACACAGTGAAGAATCAGTAGAATTAGTTTAATAAGAATTACTTGAGTAACCACAACAATTTGCAGATGGTTAGAGATAGGAGCAAAGTGAATTTTTTTCCAGCTCTGATTATCAGGACACCAAAAACTAGAACCCCATTCACAACTAGAATACCAAATATGGTATTAATCAAAATCATGTCCTCTCTTTTTTGAAGGAAATTTATTAGGTCTTTAAAGAACTAAGAAATGTAAGTAACTATTTCTACATTAGATTTTGTATATCAGGTAGAAAGCAATGATTATTTTATAATATTTAATAAAGCCAAGTACATTATACCTGCACACTTTTCATTAGAGTTGTCCTGCACATCATTTCAAGAAGGATTTTATTGAATTATCAGGAAAATATTTGTTAAAAGAATAATTAATGAGCTATTCAGAAAATTTACTGATACTTTCCTAATGGAAGGTATATTTGGTAAAGATAAAAGTACAGGGATAGGGCAACCTATTTTCTATGCCCTATACTACCCATGGTTAAAACCAATATTAATGTAATAATCCTCTTGCATACTCAAATTAAATAGTTCAGCATTTACTTTATTTCCCTCTTTTTTTTATCTTTTTACTTACTTTCATGTATTAACTTCTAATTCTTTATTAAGCTTTGTTAACAAGTTAAACTTAGTCATTATGATTATAAGAAGTAAGTTTCCTCAGTACCTAGCCCAGTGTCCTTTTTTATGACAGCTGAACTCTCATCTCAAAGCTACTTCTTGGTACTAAGGCATTTCTTTTTGAAGACAAGATGTAATTTTATGATGTCCAATGTATTAATTTTTCTTTTATGGATGGCAATTTTGGTGTCAACTTTTTGCCTAACCCCTGGTCATAAAAATTTTCTATTTTATTTTTACCTAAAAGTTTTATAGTTTTACATTATACGATAAGACCTATGATCTATTTTAAGTTAATTTTTGTATGAAATGTGATGTTCAGTTCAAGGTTCTTTTGTTTTGTTTTGTTCTTCTTTTTCTTTTTGTATAAGGAAAACTGATGGTTCCAACGTAGTTCGTTGAGAAAATGATCCTTTCTCCATTAAATTTACTTTGTATCCTTGAATAACTCAGTTGGTCATGTATATGTGAGTTTGTTTCAGGACTCTAATTTGTTCTGTTGATCTGTGTACCCATTCCTTCACCAGTGCTTCACATCTTGGTCATTGTCTCTTTATAATAGTTCTTAACATCAGGCAACACGACTCCTCCAGCATTCTTCTTCTTTATCTGTTCTTTTTTTATTTTTTTTCAGTTTTTTTTTCCTTCTCTGTGTTTCATTTGGTATTTTCTATTGCTGTCTTTGAGTTCACTAATCTTTTCTTGCGCGACATCTAATCTGCTCTTAATTTCATCCAGTACATTTTTGTGGCAGTCATTGTTACTTTCGACACTTGAAGGTGAATTTCAAAAATGCTTTATGTCTTTACTGTGTACTCTTTAACTATTCTCTGTTTCTTTAGTTTCCTAGTTTCATTATCTATATCATTTCTGGGCCAGTACTGATTGAGCTTTCTCTTTGTGATAGATTGTAGCTGCTATTCTGCTTCTTTGCGTTCCTGATAATTTTTTACTGGATATCAGATATTGTGACTCTTACCCTGTTAGACACTGTGTTTTTAAATTTCTTTTTAAGTATCCTTGTATTTGGTCCGGGACAAAAATTCCTGGCAAATTATTTTGTTTTGCTTTGTTTATTTTTATTTTTAAAAACAAACATTTCCCCTTTGGATTTTGTTTTTAATTTCTGATAGACGTAAACAGATGAGTATTTAGTCTAGGGCTAATTACTTCATACTAATGAAGTGAAAAAATTCTAAGTTCTCGACCGGGTATCTTCCTGTATTAGCTCTGTGAATTTTTCCATTGCATTCATTTGAATAGTTTTGATTTCTGAGTTTTTAACATGAATATGTTGGTCATTTTTCTATTGAAAACCTGAAGGGGGACACTCTAGGGATCTCCAGATTTATCTTTCTGTGCAGCTATCTCTTCTCCTATTCTTTGCCCCATGGATTTCTTGGCATCCTAAGTCTCCCAGTTTCAACTCCTCATCATCAGAATTCACTTGGATTCTCCTGTGCCACAGCCTGGAAAATTTCTCTATGAAATAAGTTAGGGCAGGATGTTTTGGGAGGGAGGGTAAATCCAGTTACTATTGTTCTATCTTGGCTGGAAGCAGAAATCTATGAAGATATTTTTGAGAATCATTTTCTGCTTGATGGGTACTTTATCTATTACTTTGCTCCTGTGCTAGCTTGTGAACTCCTATTTGACCTTGGTTCCAGTCTATAATCTATTTTTTTTTACTTTTCTTTTGCATGGGCAGGCACCAAGACTCAAACCTGGGTCTCTGGCATATAATCTATTTTTTAAAAGGAGAACTTTCTAACATGATGGTATTATTTGATCCCTCTTTGTTTGAAGGTAATTCCCAATAAGTGTGAATAAGGGTACACTTTTCTGCTTTGATTATTCAGATTATGTATACCAACTTTTCTTAAAATCTTTGTTACAAAAGTTAACATAGAGCAGCTGGCATTTTATAAAATGATGATGCTAGACGTGAAGTTTGGATAGGAAGTGGAGGCGAATACTATATTTGTTTGAATGTGCATGGGATTTTAATTAAGCTAAAATTAAGCATGCTAGAAATCGTCCAGGAAGCTGATGGCTTTAGATCTCACTCTTAGGAAATTCTTGGGCTGGAGACACTCTGACCAAAATGCTAAGAAATGAATTTTTATCTACGGTATTCCGAACAGAATCCTCAACATTCTACCCACCTCTCTCAAAAGGGTGCTTTGACGCAAGAAAAAGTGTCACCTGCTTTACCCAAAAGTAAAGTTGTAAGAGTTAACAGGAAGCATTCCATTTACTTATTGATGATCTCCCAGGGCTTCAACCCAGGGAAACCCTGAGAGATTAAAAAAAAAAAAAAAAAAAAAATTCTTAAGATATTTCAAAAATTATTAGCTAATATGCATAGAAGGATATGATATTTTAAAAGTACCTTTCACTTACATTTCTCATATGTTAGCTCAGAAATCTTCACAACAAACATTATCTGTGATATTGGTATAACCATTTATAAGATATTTATCCACTCAGGAATAAGGCTCAAAATTCAGATTTAAGTAAATGCCTCTGACCTTATCCATGTGCTCTTGCCATTCCATTTCAGTGGTTCAGGATTATACACACACACACACACACACACACACACACACACACAAGTGGTCCTATTTTAATAATTGTTCTGTTTCTAAAATGTAAATAAGCAAACAAACAAAAAGTCTGTTTAAGAATGGCCTTGAAAAGTGCATGCATCTAAGAGTGCATTTACTACTCAAGAGTCTCATACATAATTTATTCATTGGCTTGAAAATTAAGAAAAGTAACAGTTATAAATAAGATATATTAAGTAAAATGTTATATTATGCTTGTTTGGGTTCCGTAGCTGCTAAAACAAGTTCTATAAAATGGGTAGACTGACTTAACAACAGGAATTTATCGGCTCATGATTTCAGGGAACAGAAAGTTTGTCTCCTCCCGGGGTTAATAACTTTTGGCTATAGCTAGTAATCTTTGGGGTTCCTGGCTCTTCTGTCACAGGGCAATGTACATGGTGATGTCTTCTCCTAGCGCCTCTGGCTTCCATTAATTTCCAGCTTCTGGCTGCTCCCCGTGGCAGCTTTCCCTGTGGCCTTCTCTGTAAGGCCTCCAGAAATAGGATTAAAACCCACCCTAATTAAATTGGGCCACACATTCGTTGGAGTAACCTCATCAGTCGGTCCTGTTTACAACGCTTCACACCCACAGCAATGAATCAAGAATAAGAACATGTTGTCTGGGGTACATAACTTTAGGTCACCACAATGCTTTTCTTTATTTCCCTCTAGAACTGATTATTTCTTTCCCTAAACTTACCCGTGTTCTCAGAAGACCTATAAGCTTGAAAGCTCAAAGTTGTCTCCACTGAAGTTATCCATCAGAATGAATATCCCGTTCACACAAATTACCTGATGCTGTTCTAAGTGCTGAGGAAACAAAGGTGAATAAGTCCCTAGCCTCAAGTGTCTTATAGTTATGTTTGGGGAATAAACGCATAAGAAAGAACTGAATGGTGACATGAGAGATTAGAAGTAAAACACCTTCTCACCAGATGGAGGTGCCCATCAGGAATTCCTGGAGGTGTTTTATGCCATCATGAGAAGTAAGATTCATCAAAGGAGGTGATGGAAGAAATTTCAGATTTAGAATTAGACTCTGAGATGAGCTTAGTTAGGGTAAACTTGAAAAAAGAAAGGAAGTAAGACTCTCGTAACATGTATTAAGGAAGTATAAGACATTCTCATTGCAGTAGTATAAGCACAATCATGGAAAATGAGGAAGAAGAGAAAGACTGGACTATATATTTTACAGTACAAAACTTAAGACTTTCTCCTGTAGCTAAGAGGAATGAAAGGCTTTAAGAATGAAACTGTGTGGTTTTATTTTCCTTTAAGCTAAGTCAGAGATAGGCAACTGCAGCCTCTGGGCCACATCTGGCTAGCACCTATTTTGTAAGTACAGTTTTATGGAAACACTGCCACACTCATTTATTTACGTATCATCTGTGGCTGCTTTAGCACTACAAAAGCAAGGCTGAGTAGTTGCTCCACAGACCTCATGGCTGGCAGAGCCTAAAGTATTTAGTGTTTGGCTCTTGAAGAAAAATTCTGCTGAACCCTGACTACATCCCTCTCTCACAGAGTATCTCAACCTTGGCACTATTGACAGGAAATATTGACAATAGTCTGTAGTAAAGATAGAGTGGCTGGAGATTAAGCTATTCCTAAATCATAACTTGCATCTCTATTTTGATAATGTAAATTTATGGTCATATGCAGTATATATCTTTCTATGGCAGCGTATATTATGCATTACATATAAACATAGGTATTGAGTTTATCCATTTTGTCATTTTCACTAAGGTTAATCCATTCAGCAGTCCTTGTTTTTAGTGAAAATAGTTTTAAATGATTTGGCCACAGGCCTATTTTAAGTTATCACCCAACCTGCAAGAGTAGAGAAAGACACTTCTAAAGAAAAGTGGGTATTTTTTTTTTATTTTAAATATTTCAGCCTGGAAAATAAAAGATAGCATTGTCAGTTTCTCCTAAGGACTGCATTTTTCCCCTCGTATGGAAGTAGATGGCACTAACACAGCTAGGCTCTTGGCTGATAGGGAGAGTGTTAGTGAGAGACCTGACAATGGCTTTGATCTCATAGATAGTGTGACCTTATGCCAGTTAGACAGAAATTGTCAGTAACCCTAATAGAAATCAGAATAATAAATTAACGGCTATGAAGAATTGCTGTGCTTTTATGTTGCTGGCTAATAATAAATATGCTATGTGGTGGCACAATCACTAGTTTTTATATGCTTATATAAGAGGGTGTTCACCAGCAAATCAAAACCCTGAGTATTATTGAAATAACTATTGCGAGTTTGTTTCTTCTACTTTCTCCATATTCCTGCCTCTTTTCATTTCTCCTTCCTTTCCATTCTTACTTTATTTTGTCATTCAACAATACACTTAATATTTACAGTATATCAGATGTTTTAGGGGTAGAAATAGGAAGTATTCTGTTTCAGAAGCCAGGGAAGAGAGAAAATGTCAGTGTCTTTTTAAATATTGGTTGTCTGTATTTTATAATTCTTTCCAAAATTAATAAGCACAATTAAGTTCAATTGCCAATCCCTAAGTCTTTATTCAAGCCTTGTCACACACTTTCAAAAGTAGATTTTGAAAGGAAAGTTTCATCAACATAGTGCTAATTTCAGTACCAGGCTCCTTTTGAGATAATTTTAATTTCATTCTTAACTTGCTCATAATTTGATAACCAATTGTAATGACAGTGGTGTTCTGACCAGATATTCATATGGTAGTAAGTAGTTCAATTCAATATCTGAAATAAGCATAAACTTGTTTAAATAATAAAATACATCATGTTAACCAATCTCCATAAAACTTTTGAGCCATTTCAAGGAGATGTACAGCCTTCTCTGTTTAGTAAGACGAAGAAACGCTGGAATAATGAGTATCTCCAACAAATAAATCTACCTGTGTTACTTTTCTGGCCTTATTCAATGATAGAAGGTCAGACTGACCTTGGCGAATATTTGATTAAGGAGAAAATTGCTTTAGGAATGAGATAATTTTGCTTAAACCACATAGCTTAAATAGGTCTCTTATTTAGGCTTAAACAACAAATGAACATCTGTTCCTTTCAGTTTAACTAAATAAGCTGTTCTTGTACCTGATAAATACAAGTTAGGGCTTAGCCAGTAAATTATGAAATACATGGAGGAAGAAGGAATGAAGCACATCAATTTGAATGTACAGTACTGATTGTGCTTTGCTTTCTCCTGAGCCTATGTAACTAGCTCAGAGAGCAGTGTGATTGGTTCCTTCACCTAAAATCATCATTTCAACTCCATCCAGCATTCAGTCCCCCATGAGGGCACAGTTTTAAATGATCCCTAGAGTGGATGGCTCTGGAAGCTTACTTGTGTGGATAGAGTATCTCTGTTGAAAAAAATAACCGATAGCCACATCAGGAACAAGGAGAAACCTGGCTAAAATAAATGTTACCAAGTTGCAAATATTGCTCAGGAATTGAAATAGTGTATGTTTCATACTAAGACATTTGTAATTTAGTGTTTCACTTTAATCCATTTATTGAATAAAGGGACTATTGTTATATTGCACAATTTTGAAATGGTGGGAGCAGCTTTGAATAAGGGAACTTGTGAGTATTGTCATGTAAATTCTTAGCAGATGCTCTGAATTCATTTTTTATCTGCATAGCAGTATGGGCTAATCCCAGAAGCTGAAGCAGAATTTTGCATTCTTTTTTTTTTCTTATTATTCAACTTCCATATTGTCTGAGATGAGAGACTCCCTCTTTAATTACATGATGCATATGAATGAACACTGTAGGATTAAGATTTTATTTCCTGGATGTTTGTTTTGCCACAGGGTTTGAAATTAAGATGCTTCAGATAAAGTGCCCCCATGGTGTAAGTGAAAGCACTGTAGGATGTGGTCATTTATAACCACCACCTTTGCCCCACTGGATTTTCACGTACCACAGCTGTCTAGCATATTAGCAGCTGTAACAAAGAAAACGCAAGGCCTTCAGGTAGAATTCACACTATGTGAGAGCTGGTAACTCATCCCGATGACTTTGTGGTGAAGGTTAAGAGACCTCTCTGAGGCTTCTCAGTTGGTTCAATGATTACTCAGGAATTTCTTCACTCCTCTAAGTCAGCTCCTTCATTTTCCTCTGTGATTTTGCCAGCAGAGATTTAAAAATCAAAACTGGGTCTAAAATTTTGAATGCTGTTTTAGAACTTTGACAGATAAATGCCTAATAAGCATCACTGTTAGGACTTTAAAATAGCAACAATATGAGAAAAAGACTTGAACAGACACCTCTCAGAAGAGGAACTACAAATGGCCAAAAGGCACATGAAGAGATGCTCAATGTCCCTGGCCATTAGAGAAATGCAAATCAAAACCACAATGAGATATCATCTCACACCCACCAGAATGGCCATTATCAACAAAACAGAAAATGACAAGTGCTGGAGAGGATGCGGAGAAAGAGGCACACTTATCCACTGTTGGTGGAAATGTCAAATGGTGCAACCACTGTGGAAGGCAGTTTGGCAGTTCCTCAAAAAGCTGAATATAGAATTGCCATACGACCCAGCAATACCATTGCTAGGAATCTACTCAAAGGAATTAAGGGCAAAAACACAAACGGACATTTGCACACCAATGTTTATAGCAGTGTTATTTACAATTGCAAGGAGATGGAAACAGCCAAAATGTCCATCAACAGACGAGTGGCTAAACAAACTGTGGTATATCCATACGATGGAATATTATGCAGCTTTAAGACAGGATAAACTTATGAAGCATGTAATAACATGGATGGACCTAGAGAACATTATGCTGAGTGAGTCTAGCCCAAAACTAAAAGACAAATACTGTATGGTCCCACTGATGTGAACCGACATTCGAGAATAAACTTGGAATATGTCATTGGTAACAGAGACCATCAGGAGTTAGAAACAGGGTAAGATAATGGGTAATTGAAGCTGAAGGGATACAGACTGTGCAACAGGACTAGATACAAAAAGTCAAAAATGGACAGCACAATACTACCTAATTGTAATGTAATTATGTTAAAACACTGAATGAAGCTGCATCTGAGCTACAGTTTTTTGTTTGTTTGTTTGTTTGTTTGTTTGGGATTTTTGTTTTCTTTTTCTTTTTCCTTTTTTTTCTTTTTTATATATTTTTTCTATTTTTTATTTTTATTATTATTTTTATTTTTTTCTCTATATTATCATTCTATATCTTTTTCTGTTTTGCTAGTTCTTTTCCTAAATCGATGCAAATGTACTAAGAAATGATGATCATACATCTATGTGATGATATTAAGAATTACTGATTGCATATGTAGAATGGAATGATTTCTGAATGTTGTGTTAGTTAATTTTTTTTAATTAACAAAAAATAGCAACATAATATTATTACATAATTATATAGTATATTTTATATAATTTATATTATGAATTATGTAATAATCATATAATGTATTAATATAAAATCTATTTTATATAATATTATTAAATAATAATAGGAGAAATAAAAAGAATCACACAATGACAGAGAATGACCATAAAATAGAAGACTTGGCATTTCATGAAAGAGTAATCTCTAGAATGGAGTCTTGGTCTTTTCTTTTCCTTTCTTATTAGTATCTCTGTTGTATACATTACCTTATATGTTAAGGATCTTTATCCTTCTAAGCTCAGAAACAGAAAGGCCAAGTGTCTGTTTTTGCCTTCTTTAGTAGAAGGCACATTTGACTGAATATCCTACAGCCAGAATTAAGATCCCAGTTGTCCCATACACTAACTCTTAGAAGTCATATAACCTCTTTAAATGTCATTCTAGGACTGTTGTGAGAATTCAATAATGATAGGAAACAACCTATCACTTTATCTGAAATTTATAGGCACTTTATAAATCTTTTGTTTTCTTCCCATTTTGTCTCCCCTCATGCCCCCCCATACTTCCTTCTCTCCCCTACTTCCTTCTCCATTTTCATTCCATACAGTTGCATGTAAAATTTAGGGGAGTCCCTAACTATACCAGCCTCACGTTTCTCTCAACAGGGAGTCCCTAACTATACCAGCCTCACGGTTCTCTCAACAGGGAGTCCCTAACCATACCAGCCTCACGGTTCTCTCAACAGAACTGGCTGGCAGGGGTGTGGAGGGGGGTTGGTGAGGCAGTTGACAGGAGCTGCTCTCCTCCCACTGCCCTCCCTACTCTTTTCAAGGACACTGCCCTCCCTACTCTTTTCAAGGACACTACCCTTAAGGGCTCTTTAACCAAGAAGTACATAGGACAGATATTACAGCAATGTGGTATGCTACAATGTCTTCATTTAAATGACTTAACCAGGTTTCTAAAAGATGACAGCAGCCTATTCTCTTTAAATTGAAAGAAGGGAGGAAATCAGTCTCAGCCACCAGCATAAGCAGTAGCCCTGGTATTGTCATAGTAATGCAAAGCCTTCTTCCCCTAATAGAGGGGATGTAAAACATTGTGAGCACAGGTAAGATGAATTTAGTTCCCAATCGATGTAAAAGTCAGCTCAAGACCAAATTCCAAGGCCTGAGCGCTCCAGGAGTTCACAGGCCATTGCAAAATACAACTACCATGCCCTATCTTTCCTTTTTGTAATTGCAGAGGAAGGTGTCATTGGTAATGAGAAGAGAATAGATGAATAAGATGGGATGTGCATCAAGCTGATTAAAAACCTGACATCTTTCTGGTAGAGGGCATAGCATCTGCAAAGAATTGTGGGGAAATAGAAAGTGGTTTGATTTGGTTTGGGTGCAGAGGACCTGGGGAGAAGTGGTATAGGGTGAGGAGAAAAGATGGGCAGACACCACATGATAAATGACTGCGTATGTTAAGCTAAGTAGTGTGGGTTTATCCTATATCGTAACATGAGAAGCATACTATGATTGTATAGGAGACCCACAGCAAGAGTGACAGTTCAGGTGGCGGAAGCCTGAACTAAACCTGCAATGGTACATGATATTTTGTTGTTCTTTTACTCTAAAAGTCATCAGAAGAAGGGAAAGAATTTCACATTCCAAGCACACAATAGTTTTTGTGTGAAGTTGATCATTTTTTTAAATGACATATTTCTTAAACTTTTTGTTTTGAAATACATTCAAACTTACAGAACAATTATAAAAATCATACAAACCCCATACTGAGAACTCCAATGTACCCCTATTTGTCCAGATCCCCAAATCTACCAATATTAACATTTTGTTACATTTGACATATCATTCTATCCATTTACCTATCCGTCCATCTATCTACCCATCTGTCCTGCATGTCTATTTCTCAATCTATTTTCTGAACACTTGGATGTACATTGTACATTTGCTCCTGGAACACTTCATGTGACGTGTATTTCCTAAGGACAAAGGTATTAAGTTATGTAACCACCTTAAGTGCAGTTATCAAGTTCAAGAAATTTAACATTGATATAAAGCTTACAGACTATATTCCAATTTTTTCGTATGCCCCTATAATGTCCTTTTAAACCTTTTCTTCTCTTTCGTTATATCCTGCCCAGGATCACATAGTGCATTTAATTGTCATTGTCTCTTTACTTGCTCTTTCTTTTTGTTTAATTGTAGGAATGCATATATATAAAACATAAACTTTCTAAACTCAACCAGTTCCAAGTGAACCTTACAGCAAGATTAATCACACTCACCATGTTGTACTTCCCTCACCACCTTCCATTACCAAAACTTTTCTGTCTCCCTGAACAGAAACCCTAAACCCGTCATTCATTAGCTCCTCATTTCCACTACCCTCTACACCTGGCAACATGTACTCTAGTTTCTGTCTCTGTAAGTTTGCATATTCTCTAATATGTCCTTTATAATTTCCACAGAGCTTAAATTTAACTTCATAAATCTCTTTTGCTTTGACATCAACTTAACTTCAATAACATATGTAACCTACATTCCTATTCCCACTCTCCCAACCATTATATTGTCTTATAACAAATTACGTATTTAAATAATGAGTCCCAAATCACTGATTTATCATTACATTTTATGCATTTGTTTTTTAGATTTGCAGGAAGTAAAAAAATGTAGTTACAAACCAAAAAACACAGTAATACTGATATTTATGTTTAGCTGTGTGTTCTAGCTTGCTAGCTGCCAGAATCCTACATACCAGAAACAGAGCATCTTTTATAAGGCAGAATTTAATAAGTTACGAGTTTATAGTTCTAACGCTGTAAAAATGTCCAAATTAAAGCAAGGCTATAGAAATGTCCAATCTAAGGCATCCAGGAAAAGATACCTTGGTTCAAGAAGGCCGATGACATTCAGGGTTTCTCTCTCTACTGGGAAGGAATGTGGTGAAAACTGCTATGTTTGCTAGCTTCATCTCCAGGCTTCTTTTTTCATGAAGCTGCCAGGGGGCATATTCTTTCTTTATCTCCAGAGGTCTCTGGCTGCAAGGGTTTTGTGGTTCTTGTGGTTCTATTGCTTTCAAGCTTTTTCCAAAATGTCTCCTCTTTTAAAGGATTCCATTCAACTAATCAAGACCCACCTTGGGGGTGGGTGAAGTAACATCTCCCTCTAATCAACGGTTAATACCCACAACTGGGCCTGTCACCTCTCCATGGAGATAATCTAATCAAGTTTCCAATCTACAGTGCTGCCTTCACAAAACAGATCAGTATTAAAACATAGCTTTTCTAGGGCACATAATCCTTTGAGACTGGCACACCATGTCATTACCCTTACCAAAGATATTTATTTCTGGATGTGGCTTTGATCTATTGCTATTGTCTATTGTCTTTTAACCTGCAGAACTCTCTTTAGCGTCTCATTTAGAGCCAGTCTGGTGGTGACAAACTCCTTCAGCTTTTGTTCACCTGGGAATGTCTTAATCCTTCCCTCATTTTTGCAAAACTGTTTTTCCTGGTATGGAATTCTTGATTAGAGGTTTTTGACTTTCAGTAATTTAAATATGTCATCCCACTGCCATCTTGCCTTCCCTGTTTTTGATGAGAAATTAGAACTTAATCTTATTTATACTCCCTAGCATGTGGCATGTTGCTACTCTCTGTGGCTTTTAGAATACTCTTTTTTTCTTTGGCATTTGACAATTTGATTATAATATGCTACTGTGTGGGTCTATAAATCTGGAGGTCATTGAGGGTCCTGAATATGTGTATTCATGTCTTACATTAAATTTGGGAAGTTTTCAGCCATTATTTCGTTGTATAGTCTGTGCCCCTTTGTCTCTTTGTTCTCCTTCTGGTACTCACACAATGAATGCTTGATACACTTGATGGTGTCCCCCAGGTTTCTCAGGTTCTGTTCACTTTTCTTTATTCTTTCTTTTTCTGCTCCTCAGACTGGATGATTTCAATTGTCTTATCTTCAACATCACTGATTCTTCCTTCTGCCAGATCCAATCTGCTATTGTATTGCTCTAGGGAATATATTATTTCTGTTATGGTGGTCTTCAGCTCCATTTAATTCCTTTTCATAATTTCCATCTCTCCATTGTTTTTTTTTATTCATCTGTTAGTTTCCTGATTTCCATTAGCTTTTTGTCCATGTTTTCCTTTAACTCTTTGAGCATATTTAGGCATGTCCCAGTTTTGGTCCTCTTCATTGATTGTTTCTAAGGTTTTGATCTTCTCCTTTGCCTGGGTTCTCACTTTCTGTTCTTTGTGTGTTTTGTATCTTTTGTTGGAACCTGGATGTTTTGTTACTTTAATGTATCATTGGAATTTAGACTCTGAAGCATTTGTTCCTCAAGCCAGTTTCTGGATAGTATTACCACAGAGCTTTCCTTGAATTCTAGAAGCTAACAAAAGCAAACAAACAAACAGAAAAGGAGGAAGAAGAGGAAGACAAGGAGAAAGAAAAAAGGAAACAAGTTTCCTAATCTTTGCAGATTGACCTCTCTGAGTGTGCTCCTTCAGAGCCTATCTATGCAGTGACTTTAGAGAATAGCTTCACACCAAAGAGTAGGGGCCTCCTTGACTCTTTCTGAGAATGTGTCTACCCCTGCAAATGCCATGTGGGCCTAGGAATTCCCCTCTTTACACAAATACAAATGCCCCCTTTCATTACTCTCATCACATTTTCTGGATACTGTACTGTATGTCCTACAGCCAGCAACCCCATGCCCCAGGTGGCCATGACTCGAGTGTTCTCCCACAGATTTCTGGAGGAGAGTTCTGTGAACTTCTCTCTACATGTCAGGCAAGTTTGAGGATGGGAAGCCTGCAATGCAGGTCCTGTTTCAGTCCCTCAGGCTGCCACAAGAGAAATTGAGCTAGACATACATGCTTCCAGTGCATGTGGGAGGGTTACTCTGCTCCCTTCATACCTGGGGCTGGGCCCTGCACCGGGAGTGCAGGCAGCTCTGCTCCAACTAGTGAGACGATGAGGGAAGGGCCGGGATCTTACCACTTTAAAGTTATTTTTCTTGATTCCGTACTTGACCCGTAACTACAATCTTTAAGATTTTCTGGAGTGTTCAGAAAGATGTTTGTGCCAGTTCTTGCCAGTTGTTCAAAGCTTCTGTGAGGAGATGGAGCTCTGAAGCATCTCACTTCACCATTTGATTAGGGCAGTGCTGAACTAGATGATTTTTTTTGAAAACTGGAAATCTCTTTGTTTTAACATCCTTTCCTTTAAAAAATTTTCTGGAGTTGAAAATCTCTCTTGGAAATCCTCTCTCTCTCTCCCTCTCTGTCTCATTCCTCCTTCTTATCCTCCCCACCCTCCACTTTGAAATAGGTCGTATTTCTCTCTCAAGCCCACTTGCTCCTCTTCTTCATCATACTTCTCCCTATTTTTATGATGCATGTCAGTCCTGTTACTAGGCAGCTGTTACACTCAACCCACCACTCAGCCCTCTGAATGCTGGAAATTAGCCCCAAATAGCTTGAAAATCACCCTTCTGCACCTGCGCCATATTTACTGTGAGAGCATGAATATGGGGAGTGAAATGAACAAACCAGACAGGTTCATAAAATGAGTACAATGAGTCCCTATTTAATCATAGCGAGTCAGGTTCAGTTGTGGCGTAAAAACCATACAGTGCCCTGTGGGAATACATCAAGGAAGGGTTAAAGAAGAAAGTGCTACTATCCTTTCAGAGTTAAAAGTTAATAAAAAATAATCAGGAGAAAATTGGAAATATACAAAAGTAATATGAATCGAAAGTAGGATTTGTACATTTCTACAAATGTTGCTGCCTGTAAGTTTTGTCCGTTTTTCCTTGCCTCTGAAAAACAAAAAGAAGACACCCATAAAGCTTTCATTGATTTTATTTCATCCTCAAGCTATTGACCTTTTATTGATGTCCTGAACCTCCAGAGCTAAGCAGCTCTGCTTCTTCATTATCTACTAATGCCTTGTTGCCTTAATAATCTGATTTTTACCATGTTTCTCTGTCCTTGATTTCCCCTATCATAAAATCGAGAGCCCATTTTGGTCTTGATGCTCTTTAGCCTCTCTGCAACATTCAGCACTGCTGATCACATTTAAAAATTCTGCCTTTCCTTTACTGTTCTGAGATTATTTCAGCTCTATCCTTAGGTTTTACTTTACAACTTTCAATCATTGTTGACTTTTGTCTGTTTCAACCCATCCCTCTTAAAACATAGAGTCTCCAAAATGTTTGCTCTATTGTTTATAATTGTATAAGAAGCCCCCTCATAACTTGACATCTACTCCACAGGTAGTGTTCCACCGTGATGCTTTCTTTAGGTTGGTATTTTTTTACCTGCTGAATTCTTATGACGTAGACTCTTTTCCTTTTAATTCAAAATGTCTTAAATGTGACAGAGTGATTCAACAGTATTTCCATCTGCCAGGTATTGGCCACATACTCCTAGTTAATATCATATGAACATATCTATAGCTGTCTAGTCCTCTGTCCAGCTTGTTTATAAAAATATCAAGTGATATTAATGCTCTGTTTACTCCAAGGGACATCATCCATTATATTCCCATGGAGGGCCTTAGACACTGACTAACTGCAGGGACATGGTTGACTCTACATCAGGTGGTTAAAATATTTTGACAAAATTCATGAATTAGCAAGTGTATTAGTCAGGGTTCTCTAGAGAAACAGAACCGACAGGAGATGATCTGTAAATATGAGACTCATCAAAGTGTCTCATGCAACCGTGGGAATAAGAGTAGTCCAAAATCGTAGGCAGGCTGTGAAGCTGGAAGCTCTGCTGAAGGGTCTCGATGAACCCCACAAGAGAGGCTCATTGGCTGGTGAGAGGCTCATTGAGAGAGGCTCATCGGCTGAAGAAGCAGTGAAAAAGTTCCTCTTCTTCCTTAGAAGCCTTCTGCTGATTGGATTATCCCTGATTGTCTTATATGTATAATTTGTCTATCCACCAGAAATGGTAACTGTCTAAAATTATTAGCTTCTCAAAAACTTGAATTTATTATTACTTATTCATTCTTTGTGGAGTCTAAATACTTTGTGTTTATTGCTTAAATTTGTTTGTGTGTATTTTGTAGGCATTTGCATAGTACTGCCAATTATTGGTGCCAGAGATGGCATTGCTGTTGATTATTTCTGTTCATAGCTATGAACATCTGTAAAGACCCAAGCCTGTTTAATAGGTACTTCAGTACTAAGCACATACGAAAATTTTCTTTGACTTGATACTATGTTTGCAGGCATAACATGTTTCTGTTTATGAGTCTTTTAGACTTCTAATTAGAGCTAAATTACTTAAAACATCCATCCTTTCCATGCCAGTTAAAATCTCAGTTATCCTAGACTCCTTTACTTCCTCATTTCTCTCAATCACTGAGATACCAAATTTATGATTCTATTCTTGAATATTCTCCAAATTTATGCTGTCTTTCATTTCCCTGCCTTGGCTCTAATATCTTACCTGAAACTATTAAGTTAGCTTCCAAAATGAATTACTGATCTCTTAATTATTCCCTAATGCCATTTGTCCTCCTTACTGCTCCCACAAGTGTCTTTCTAAAACAGAAACTGTGCCTCTAGTTTAAAATCTGCCAAGATTTTATAATAGTGTCCATTTACTTGGAGAACAAAATTATAAATTCCTTGCTATGACCTACAAGAGAGTTCATAGTTGCTGAGCTCTGAAGCCTCAACTCCGGGCATTTCCCCATATGTTCTTCCAGAACAACATATGTCCCTTGGCTTCCAAGCCTTTGTGCTTGCTGCTGTCTCTGCTGGAAGTGGCCTTGCATCCCTTACCAACCTGGCTAGCCCCACTCATCCCTCAAATCATTGTGTATGTCAACATCTCATGTATGCTTCTCTCCAAGGAGGAAATTTACTCTCTTCTCTTCACTTTTGTAGAATTCTAGTCAGACTTCTGGTTCGTGCTCAATTCTTGTAGCATAATTAAGTTACTTCCCAGTTTCTTCTACGGGATTCATCTTCTCAAAGGCATGGATTTAGTTTTTGCGGGGAGAGGTATGGGAGGGAGATGTTGGTGATTGTAGTGCAGGAGCCAGGAATTGAACCTGAGTCTCCCACAGGGCAGGTGTAATCTCATTATTTTTTTGGTCATTTTACATCCCATCACTTATCACAGTGCCTGATACCATAAGGCTTCCCAATGACTGTTTGAGAAATAAAGAATGAATGAATGTATGAGTGGCCCTGTTCAGATGTCTCCTCTTCTCTAGCCTCTCTACAAACATTTTAAGACCAGGATTAATTTAATACTATTCCATGCATTTTGAGCTAAGGCCAGGGTTAGCCATTATTCCAGTTTACCTGAGATTTAGGGGTTCCCCAGGATGTAAGACTTTCAGGGCTGAAGTCCTGTGCACACCAGGATGGTTAGTCACTGTATGCAGCAATGCTTATTGTAAACTAACAGGACTTACAGTCCTATTTCAAATTATTTCTGTCTCCCGTGAGTGCAGTGGGATAGTTTTCATATTTGAATCCTCGATGGAGAAAAAGTACTGAATAATGTCTACACTCAAGGATTTTTCAGTAAATATGTTAGAACTTTCCATAGAACCCCCACAGTTATTATATATTGATGATTTAGGACATAGACTGGCAAACAGGAGATGAAGTTGAAAGTGGTCAGAGAGATGTCTCTAAGAGAAATGAGGAGGACAGAAGCATCTGACAAGCTTTAAGTTTTGAGCCCAAAGAGGGCACTACATTTCCAACACCATTAGGTACAGCCATTTTCATAAATGGTTAGAACTGCTCTGTTTAGTCATTGTTAGTTCTTAACAATGAAAAAACCAAGATATGGTACCTACAAGAGTCTCCAGCACGTACGCTGGGCTCAATAAATATTGGTTTGCTGATTGAATAACCTTGAATGACTGAGACAGAATGCTATTTCAGGGCATCGAATGAAATCCCACTCATTCTCTTCACCCCAAATCAAGATGAGACAAGGAGAGTAAGTTAGCTGGAAGATTTAACATTTACTTCTTGTAACACAGTGCAGATTTAAGCCTGGACAAGGAGAACTTCGGTGGTTCCTGACAGGTCTAGACTTAGACAACAGAGGATGGGGAGGTGTGAGGTATGAGAACTGATAAATCCCATCTTCAGTCACACCTGTGCTCAGGACAGGAACACTGATAAATGCCGTCTACAATGGCACCTGTACTTGGGACACATTTACAGCTCCAGGCCTGTTATTACCGTTTACAATCATATTGACGTTATTGCATATTTTAGTGCAGGAATATAATTTGATCCTACTATTCTATACCAATGATACCATCTATATATCACATTCACAGTTCAAAAGACACATTTTTTAACTACACTAAAATAGAATATCTCACCCCATCTAAGATGTCGTTTTTGTCTTCTCAGTTGAAATGTCAGAATTATACCATTGCAGGTGTCAAAAGAACAATGTAACATGAGTTAAAAAGCACCAAGTGTAAGATTTTAGTTCTTACTTGTTAATATTCTATTCAGATACTTGGATTACATCAATTAAATTCTTGGTTAGAATGAACAAAGTTCCAAAATGAGACAATTGTAAGGGAGAATAAAAAGATAATTTAAGTTATTGCATTTCACTGTGTAAATTCTAATGGTAGAAATATGCTTACTTTCTTGAGGTCATGAATGAGTTTATATTATATTATGAGTTCTAGTTTACTGTTTACAAAAGGACCCCAACCATCCAAAGGCCAGAGCACTGATGTTTCTTGTCTCTATATGCCTAGTACATTGATGATTACTTATGATTTTTACCTCTTGATAGTCTTCATCATCAGTCTCTTCCTTTTCCATTCTGGAATCATTTGCACTCAGGGATGTGTTAATTTGCATCTAGATTATAGCAATGACTTCCAGTGATGGGAAAAAATGGACTCTAGAGCCAGATTGGCCAGGCTTCAAGTTTCTGTTCTCCATGTGAAGTTGGGCAAGTGACATAGTTTCTTTGAGCATCAGCTTTCTCAGGATCAAAAAGAAAAGTTATCTAGGTCTCCTGCACCTGTGAAGAGTATATGTAGTGACCTCTGTGAAGCATATTGCACTTACTCAGTGCTCAAGAATAAGGCTGCCTCCACATCTCCCAGCCTGATTTCTTGACCTCCCATCATTTATTTGTACATGCTACATGCAAAGACAGTCTCATAGATGACGTAAATGTACAAAGATGACCCCTTGCCCTAGGGAAGCTCACAAGCTGTGAGGACAGATAGGAATTAAACTGATTCATATAAAACAACGTAGAATTTAAAAAGCATCCTGAGAAACTTACACATTCAGTCCTGCGAGATGGGAAGAAGATTCCTTGCTAAGTGACTTGCCAAAGGGCTCAGAGCAAATTAGTAACTAGTTGGAATCTGAAGCTGTTTTCAGATCACCAATGCAGTTCCTTTTCTATTGAACAATTATATTATTGTCATCTTTCAATGGCTCAATCATTATAAAACATCCATGTTTTCTTACAAGATGCACTAGTGTCGCATGCCAGCCTCTTTAGGGGAGGTCCATAACCTTTGGAGTGGTCTTTGCACAACACCACTTTGTTGTGCTCTGTTACACCCTGGAAATTCCCTTTTCTTTTTTGCAGCCATCACAAAATGGCCATCCTCAGTGCCTGGTGTATAGTAAATCGAGTCCTTACCTCCTATCAAAAATCTTAAAAACCACTAGATATTGCAGTCATCCACCGATCATTCCAGTCCATTTGTTGTAATTAAAAATGATAAGCTAGGGTAGTGTGACGGTGACTCAGTGGCAGAATTCTTGCCTGCCGTGCCAGAGACCGGGTTCATTTCCCCGAGCCTGCCCATGCCAAAAAAAAAAAAAAGATGAGCTAGATTCCTCATATACTTGCCTCTGGTTCTGTGAGTTCAGTGTTCACTCTCCATTACTTTCTATTTTGCTGTTTTTACACCCACCTGTATGTTGAGTTTTATAAATGAGCAAAAGTCTGTATGTGAGAAGGAAAGATTGTTGCTGATCTTGTTGCATTTATTTTGGCTGATTCAGGATTAGCAAGATTATGTGATTTTCGTTCCAGGAAAACAATAATGTATTGATTTTTGTCAGTGACAGTGCTAACAAGTTAAGAAGAGAAATAAGAAATGCTTCTATGACAAAGTCAAATAGGTTTATATTCCCTGTCTGCATTCACTAGACCTGTAGCTACTGCTGATTATAGCCTCACATCTGGAGACCTCATTATAGCCTCACATCTGGGGACCTCGTTTATCTGCTGCCCTTGAAGAAATAAAGGAGCGCATGTACATTTGTTGTGGCTGATGGTGGGTCATATACAGAACTCTCAATACTCATGTGCAGGGAATGGGTACATGTGTAGACTTTACATTTTCTTGATTGCCCTAAAGAAACTGGAAAACTCATGTTAGAAGATGCCATATTTTCCACAGTGGTCCCTACCTGAGATACTAAGGTACTCTACAAAAAGCAGCAGAACACTTACGTGTGCCTCCTTAAGTTTTGGCTGAGCGCTCACTCAGCCTGAGCATGATTAACACATAGTACAACAGGATACAGCCACACAAAGTCCTACCCTTTTTTTTGTCTTTCTTTTCTTTTCTCTTCTCTTCTTCTCTTCCCCTCTTTTCCTGCCCTCCTCCTTCTCCATTTCAAATGCAGTGTTTGCTTATATGTCAGATTGAATAGCCATAAGGGCAAAGGAAAAATTTACAAAGATTTTTAAATTGGGTGATGAAATTTTGAAAGCATTTTTTAAATAAATGCTAAATGGTCTATTGACATGAATATCAGCTGATGAATGGAAGTCAATTGCACAGAGGAACTTTCCAAACTAAAAATTTCCTTCTAGAACATTTAAAATGCTCAATACCTAGTATCAGAGAGAAAACTGCTTCTTCTCAAATAAGTAAAACCTCTGTATATTTTTATGTTTCCTTAGTATGGCCTCTAGTTTTACTCTGAAGTTCTAAAAAATATTGCCTGAATTTCTTAAAAGATGCATATTTCCAAGAGCATATCAAATATTTAAATGACTACTAATTGAAATTTTTCTGTTCTTCATATTTTCTATTTATAAATTATTTGTAACACTCCATAATAGTGTTAAACACACGTTAAACATTGAAAAATATAGTTGACTGATTCATTTTTTAAGTAATTTTTCATTTGAAAGATAAAGATTATTCACAATCATCTGTTAAATGCACAGTGGATGGGGCATCTGGAAATTATTGTGGCAAAAGAAGAATGGAGGAAATTTTGAGAAACACTGTAAAAAAGACAGACCTGTTGAATAAAATCATTTGCTTGACAAATTCAATCATTGCTTTCGTATCCCCATTGATTTTCACAGGTATAAGCCATTGGTTGAGACATTCCTGGGCGAGAAGAAGAAACTGCCTGCTGAGGAAAAATGTCGACTGGTTCTCCAACAGTGTAAATTACAAGGCTGGCAGGTTGGTGACCTACAAGCTTCTAAAATATCACTTTAGGAGTTTCAGTAAGTGAGCTGAGTCATTATGGGGAGCCACCAGGTCTTACTGGCAAAAACAGATTCTTTGATGTGTTGTTAGCAAAGCAAACCATTAAGTGTAGTCCCTGGAAATGTATCAGTCTTTATTATATACTGATTTTAGCAGCATGCAGTAAACACATGAAGGGAAAGCAAGAGGCTCTCTTTTGCAGCAGCCATGAGCAGTTTGTGGAGCTCCATTAAGTTTGCCCATGTCTCGGATTTAAACTTGGTTACTAAAGCTTTTCGAAGTACCCAAAAGCAAGCAGAAGTCAGAGAAACCAAATATGAGGAACTAGGGTTGATTTTTTTTTTTTTTAATCTCAAAACTTCTATTTCGTAAGTGCTCCTTAGACCCAGACTTTCCTGGCTCATTCATGTTTTGCTCCCTTTTTTCTGTTTCTTAGTGCCCTACTTCTCACCTACCTAATATACTGAAACTGGCACTGTCCTTTGAACCTCATGTGAGGCCTAAAGTGTCAAAACTGGAAATGTTTAATTATGTTCTATGATACTTTCTAATGGCCCAGCCCAAGGACCCACTGGAAATACAGCCAGCCTTCCGCAGGTGGGAAATAACAGGAGACAAAAATAACATGAGAAATGCTCATCAGACACAGTAGGTGACAGCTTTGGATTTGTTTAATCCGTTTAACGGTATCTAAATGCCATCCTTCTCTAGTATTAGGGAGAAGAGAAATGAAGTTTAAGAGACTTGAGAAGTTAACATTTGAGCAGTAGTGAGAAACAAAATGACGCCTCAGATGCCAGGGAGTCCTTAGAAGCTTCTCGCTTAACCATAACCCAAAGTGCACAGGTGGTGACCAGCACAACGGTTCATAGACTGGGCATCCCACAACAATTAAAGGGGAAATATATATAAATGAATCTTATGAAGAAAAAAAAAAGCTTAGGGTGCATGGGTCATTCAGTCACTCGAAGTAGAATGCTTGCCTTCCATATGGGGGGCCAGGGTTCAATTCCTGGACCATACACACAGGGGGTAAAAAAAAAAAAAAGGAAGATTGGGGAAGTTCTAGAAGTGAAAATGTACGCTAATTAATGAGGCCCAAAATGAGGACTTGGCTTTAGAGACGACATGAACAGATGCCTTAGAATTGCTGTGCATCTCTGAAAGTGGTCCAGTCTACATCGAACAGGTAGAAAAACTGAGCTGACAGGAGCACACTCATCTGTCTATGACAAAGAACAAAGAACCTGGCATCTTTGGCATTGATGAGTAATGATTTAATTGTCTGTGCCACCCAGTCTCTTTCTTCATTATCTTTTTTCTTCTCTTTCTTTTTTTTTTAAACTAATAATGGAAGTTGAACTTTAAATAACAGTCTGAAGGAGGACGCTTACACAGTCTGTAGTTGTCATGGATGCATATCAATGCCAAAAGATTGAATTAAAAAAGGAAGGAGGAAGGAAGAATTACTAACAAAGAATGATGTCAGCTAACCGAGCTAGGGTCAGTGACATAAGATGTGGGCTTCACATATAGAATTATTTAACAAGCTTGTACATAACTGAAGTTAACTGAATCTTGCTAGAATTTTTAAATAATTGGATAGTAGTGGCTCATTAATAAGTTAACACTCATGCTTTCTTGTATTTTTTTCCCTTTAAGGAGTATCCACAGATAAAGTTGTTTTTATTATTATTATAAATGTTATAAAAGAAGCTTGTGTTGTTAGAAGAAAGTGAGGGAAATCTGGAATAACTCTTCTGGGAGAAAAGTGGCTGTCAGAAGTCCTGAAGCCAGCTGTCAGTCATTCCAACAGACTGTTGAAAACCTGGAGATCAAATGTGGGAGGCTGGGAGACAACTTGGTGTGCTCTGGCAGCCGCCGTTCCCTCTCCCTGTAGCTACAAGACTTGAAATTGCAACCAAAAGATGACATTATATTGAAATATACATTGGGACTTAGAAAAAGTGCATCAGAATAAAACGTGGGAAAGAACTCCCATTTCATTGCACTAGCCAGTTTTTCCCCTCACTTTGTAATGCCTCAAAAGGAGAAAAGGAGGTTGACAACATAGGGAGAAAAAAAAAAGAAATCCATTTCACTGTGCATATTTGCTAATGTGTTCAATGTTGTCTAGTTAGGGAAGACTCTTTTTTCTTCAGCTTCCTATGTTTTATGCCACAAGACAAATAATTGACTTCACAGAAACAAAGCTTATTCATGTTTCACTTTTATGCTAGGCAGGCAGCAAAAGAATTTTTTTTTTTGATCATTTGTTCCTGACCTGAAAAGTCAAGCTCCTCAGTTTCAAAAGCAAAGCATTTATTTGAAATGTGTTGATAGTTCCTTGTAGGGTTTCTATTAGTTCTATTCTGGATTGTTAATCAGTAAAGTGATTAAATAAGGAGCTGTTTTACTGAAGCAATGATGAAGGGTGTAAGGGATGATTGATCTCTCTGTAGCATGATTCCCAAATTGCAGTGTTACGGTGCATGTTTTGATTAAGCAGTCAATTTGCATCCTCGGGCCCAAATGGTTAGCCTGAATTTAATAGTTATCCTTTTCCATTTTTTTTTTAAAAGCAAAGCTAGAGGATAGAAGAGACTGGAGTCATCTTTTGCTCTTTTAGCTACCTATGGTGTTAACGAGAAACTCAATTATCTTAACTAAAAATAAGATCCTTTCATTTCCACTCAAATGAGTCTTGGCAATCTTGTGGGATTTCTTCATTCCTCCTTACCTTGAATCAAAGCTGTACAAGGAAAACCTTTGAATCATCAGTTTGGAGAATCTACCTCCATGATTCTAATAGTCTTAAACACGGTTAACAATTCAGTAGGCTGTTGTGGACAGGAGGACGTCCTTCTGCATCAGGTGCTGGTAGAGCCATCTTGTCCCCAGTGCTGTTGCGCTTGGTACCGATCCATGCATGCAATTCATTCTTTATGTAGTCATGGGTTGGCGATCAGTGTGTGAGGCCCTAGAACTTTTTAATATTTAATAAATAACAATTCCTCTCATCCATAGAGTGCGTCACAATGATGCCGTTTTTTACTTGCTTTTGTTTGAGCCTAATAAGAACTCAATGCAGAAAAAAGGAAGTAGGTGAATATTAATAAACTCATTTGAGATATGAGGAAATTGAGTCTGAGAGAGAGCCCCTTGTCTTAGAGATCAGTGGACTGATCGCAATATCAGGTGCAGTTAATATTTAGTTTGAGTGGGAAGGCCCCTGTGTAGAGACTAACAGCTAGTTCTCCCTTTGCAGTGTTCTTTCCACTGCATTTAACTCGATCGATATCTTCTAATATAACTATCTCAGGTCCTTTTGTTCAGATTACAGAACTTAAAAGGGATAGATTATGTACCACAGGACTAGCGCTGATCAAAGGAACTTACATATTTCTTTTATTAGTCTTAGAAGATTTCTCCTTGTAGTTAGTGTTTTCCTTTTATGTTTATAATTCACCTGGTAGATGAAGAAAAAAACAAGCTGCCTACTTTCTGTTCAGACCAATTCTGATCAGAATCTTTCCTGCTCTGTCAGCCTACTGGCCCTTAAATAGCACAGCACCTTTGGACTCTACTTCCTACTGCGTCTCAAAAAAAAAAAAAAAAGAGAGAGAGAGAAAGAGAGAGAAAGAGAAGACTATGAGGAAAGGAGAAGATAAGAAGGAGGGGAAGACAGAATGAGAAAAACTAGACTTACATGAAGAGTCTCAGGAGGTGTTTGACTTTTATATACTGTTTACTAAGTTACTATCCTCACTTCTGGTTCTAAGGACTAAGATCTAGAGACTGGTCACTATGTTAGACTATCCAAAGAAATTAAAAAGACAGAGAGACATCAGTGGTGTGAGTTGGGATTCAAGTTGGAGTTTGATTTCATGACTTCAGCAAAGGCAGTTTGAAAACAATTATATTATTAGATTTTTTAAATAGATCTACCTATCTGTAGCTTGCCAGTCTTTGCTCACAGGCCACACTCTCGGTGAGGTCCTCTCTGACTACTACTTTAAAAGACCTAAAGTCCCCCCACCTTCCTGGAGTACTTTCTCCTTCTTCTCTGCATTTTTCCTCTCCATAATAGCTATCACCTTCTCTTAGACCTCAAATTGTACATCTCTATATTGTTGTTTATTGTCCATCTTGCTTCTATTAGCACACAAACTCTAGAGAAAGGGTTTGTGTCGGTTGAGTTTGCCACCAACTCCATCAGAGAATGGTAACTGGCTTGCGGAGATCCTCTGTCCATATGTGCTAAACAAATAAATGAGGTTTTATAAATTAGGAAACACAAAACAGTACTATATATTTTCTATGGGTACACAGACATATGAGAATTTTAAAAGTCTGCAATAATTGACACAAAAACATAAAAGTAGTAGTATCTTGGTACTTTTTTTATGATATGACCATCAATGGAATTTCAGGCTTTATCCACATTTATAAGATAAATATATTCATGCATGCGTTCTGTAATTACAAATGATTTTTAAATATGTAACCATTGTAAAATGTAAAGAATAAAACGTCTTACAGGGTCAAATGAACTATTAAGACTTTAAATCACACTGACTGTGCATTACACCAAAGCAGTTTTGCTTTTAAAATACATAGTTAACCCATTGGGTATTTTACATCACTAGTCCTTACTTCTCAGAGTAATAGTCAGCTCTTTTTCACGTGGTTTGAACTAATTAACTACAGGTTTTGAAAGCCTCACTTATGTTACTATTCCCATACATACTCAAGACCACTGCTTTTATATAATGTGGTTATAGTGAAGAAAAATCCCACAATGCTGTGGTATCTGGAAGTGAATCCTGCTTACTTGTGGTTTCTTGTCCATAAGTGTTTAAAGCGAGACAACTGTATTTTTAAAATACTGTGGACAAGTCAGGGTTTTGTCCTTATTTGCATGGCACAATTTGAGTAACTTGTTCAAAAAGGAATGGAAGGTTCTTGAAATGAATGGAGTAGAACCCTGTAATACTATCTTCCAGTGCTGTTTTCTGTCTCACCAGGTATGTTTTTCTTTATGATAGAGTCCCTGGATTTCTTTCTTCATGGGAAAAAATTTTTTAATTAAATCATAATTTGAAAAGTACAGCTTAATTTCTTTTAAGCCACTCGTTTGTAACCATCTCCTACTCGGTTTATAAAAATCATCCAGATATCTTATTGATCTGAATATATACATTTAAATACAGCTCTATTTTAAGGTAACTTTAAAACTAATCCCACCAAAATTAGGTACATTTAATAAAAAACTTCCTGCCCTGACTACTGCAAGCCATAGAAAAATGATGGGCAGGCATTTAGGCCTGTGTTGAAGTGTTGAACATACTTGTTTTGCATATTATGTCATTTATATAAAATGAAAATCTTTGAAACTAATTCTAAGTGGAAAAATAAGTGGTATAATCTGATTTTCACACATTTTATATGAATCAACTGGCTATAGGATGATTTCTTCTGTGTAGTTATTTGAATGCTATATTCATTTTAAAGCCATCTGGAGGGATGACTAATGGAGAAACAAATCTGTCAGAGAATCGATTCTTGGGTTGCCAGGATGCTGCTTTAGAACACAGAAACTCATAGGACGAGGCAAAAAGTCGTGATTTGGGGATGGTCTTGCCCCCATTTCAAAGTGATAAATTTAATTGACGTTTCAAACAGAGATTTATAGAACTTTGTGGTGGGGGAGGAAAGCTTTGTGAGCAAGCAGAGAAGTGTGTCTTGTGTGGGCCCTTTGAAGCAAGTGCTCATGATGTTTGTTACTGAAAATTGTAGGGGGAGAATTTTAGATATTTCGATTATAATCTTAGAGATACTTTATATATCCTCCAGCATTCTTAGGATGAGATGTCAGACACAGGAAAACTTCCGGTGATTTATCCAAGATTATACAGACAGGAAGCAAGAAAAGATATTAGGACTTTCATTCCAATCAACAACCCACATGATGCTTCCTGGTGTGTGTGTGTATGTGTGTGTGTGTGTGTGTGTGTAACTGAGAGAGAGAGACAGAAAGACAGAAACAGAGAGGGGCAGGAAAGAGACCATTGGAAGAAATAATGACACTCTTAAAAGGCAAGCTCACAATTATAATAAAATAGACTTTTCCTATTTGTATTTACTCATTGACCAAAAGAAAAGAATATATTCCAATCATGATTTTCTTTATCATCATCTTCTAATGTAATTTTCCAGTCATGGACCAGATATCATTGTGTCTTTGTCAGATATGCAGTCTTGAAGGAGTCTTTCTTACAGTGCTGAGAACTCCAAGATAAACATTTTACCATAGCATTATATACAATCAGTAGAATGAAGGATTTATGATTTCATTAATCTAAAATAGTACAGTAGAGAAACGATAGTAAAAGTGAGAGCAAAAAACTGTTAAAATTTTAAGCACTCTACCTCTTCCCCTTTTTTACATTTTCTAAGACAATTGTATTACAGCCTTGGCTCTTATTAGTACAATAAATTAATGGTTAATAACCTTTATTTTATTACTCAAGGAGTACTTCATAAATCAACTGTAAGTACAAGCTAGAAAATAGCCTATAAAATTATTCTTTCTCTTGTATTTCTTCTCTTTCTCTGAAATTATTAATGCTGAAAATAATAAACAGGAATCTAAGAGACTCTCTTGTAGTCTGTGTATTCTAGCATTGTCAGCACAGTCACGCATGTCCCTTTTTATGCTTAAACTAACCACACACACACACAGCATACACATATATATTAACATTTTTAAATAAAAGTAACATGTATTCTTGACAAGAACTTTGGAAAATAGAGATAATAAAAGAAGAAAAATTTTAAATCCTATCCATAATTGAGCTGCCTATACATAACTGCTGTTAATATGTGGAGTTTATAAAAGTAATGTATGTATGGTTCTTGGTTGGTGTCACTTCCCCACCCTTTTTACTCTGCGATTCATGAGGACTGATATCATGTCTTTTACTCTTTTCTATTTTTCACGAGTATTTATGTACGTGTGTGTGTGTGGACATTGTGTGTGTGTGTGCATTGTATGTGTGTGTGTGTAATATTCATATACCCCACCAAATGTGGCCTGCAGTGGAAACTCATTTGTTGAGTGAATAAGTGAACAAATGACTGACATCCCCACTTTTTATTCTTATCATCACATTTTCTCTTTGGAAATGAAAGTATTCTCAAATCAAGTCTTGCTGACAGGTATGATAGTTTCTGCCTCTAAAGTAATTTCTTATTTTCCACTCAGCTCCATTCGGCAAAGGCTTGATAAATAGTTGCTTCCCTATCTCTAATCCAACTTTCATCTCTTGTGAATCAATCTCATTTCCCCTAACTCCAGGTTTATTGATTGATTCAGCAAGCATTTATTAAGGACCTTTAATGTTCCTGGAGTTATGCAAAGCAGTTGTGGTTAATAGCAAAAAAAAATAGACTTGCATTTCCCTTTTTGCACAGGGCTTACAGTCTAGAAAAGGAGAGAAGCAATGAACAGGAAAAAACTAAGAAATTATTACTATTGGGATCTTTACTGTCAGAGAACCACTAAGGGCACTGTTCTAGTTTGCTAGCTGCCAGAATGCAATATACCAGAAATGGAATGACTTTTAAAAAGGGGAATTTAATAGGTTGCTAGTTTACAATTCTAAGGCTGAGAAAATGTCCCAGTTAAAGCAAATCTATAGAAAGGTCCAATCTGAGGCATCCAGGGAAAGATACCTTGAACCAAGAAGGCTGATGAAGTTCAGGGTTTCTCTCTCGAGTGGAAGGGCGCATGGTAAACGCAGTCGAGTTTCTCTCTCAACTGGAAAGGCACATGGTGAACATGGTCAGGGTTCCTCTCTCATCTGGAAGGGCACATGGTGAACATGACATCATCTGCTAGCTTCTTCTCCTGGCTTCCTGTTTCATGACACTCCCCAGGAGGCATGTTCCTTCTTCATCTCCAAAGGTTGCTGGCTGGTGGACTCTGCTTCTCATAATGCTGCAGCATTCTCTGCTCTCTCTGAATCTCTCATTCTCCAAAATGTTTCCTCTTTTATAGGACCCCAGAAACTTATCAAGACCCACCCAAATGGGTGGAAACATGCCATCACCGAATCCAGTTTAACAACCACTCATGATTATTCACATCTCCAGGGAGATGATCTGATTACAGTTTCAAACATATAGTATTGAATAGGGATTATTCTACCTTTATGAAATGGGATTTTGATTAAAACATGGCTTTTCTAGGGTCCATACATCCTTTCAAACCAGCACAGGCACTTAATAGCAAATACAGGGGAGCACTAATTTAGAGAGGCCAGTGGCCATGAAGGGTATCTGCAAGCCATGTTGAGGCTGAGATCTGAAGAATGATGAGGAACTGGTCATAAATGGGGCAGGGAAGTGGATCCTAGGGAGATGGGGGGGTGTGCCCAGTCCCTGAATAGAGAGCAGCCCGACGGAACTGATAGAAGAGTGTGGTCTGGCACTCTTAACCCGGTGAAGAGCAGGAGAAAATGATGCTGCAGAGCTGTGTTTCTCAGACTTTTTTCATTACTACCCACTAAGGAGAAAAATTAGTAAGAGAAATTAAATGCTAAGGAATTTAATATTAGGGGGAGTAAAAAACCTTAGCTATTGTAATGACACATAGCCCTTCAAAGATCAACCCAATTTGATAGTATCTGGCTCTTCATAATAGCTGCTAAGAAAAGGTGACCATGCCTGTCCCTAATCCAATTCCATCTCTTATAAATCAACCTAATTTACCCCTGATTCCAGGTTTATTTATCCTTTCAAAAAATATTTATGGAGCATTTATTATTACATGCTACAAACCCTTGTAATAACTAAGATATTTTAGCCCCTCAAAAACCACTTTTCCTCCTTAGAGGCAGTGTCACCTGGCTGAGAAGCATGCTAGAGGTCAGCAGAGGTCAGGCCAGGTGGGGCCTAGTGGGAACTAAGGCACAGCATTCTATTTCAAATCCAAAATGAAGCTATTAATGAGCTTTAAAAAAGGCAGCAACAAGATCAAATTTAGGCTCTAAAAAAATTACTCTGAGTTGTATTATATGTGACTAAAATAAAAAGTTTTTAAAAAAAACTTTACTCTCTTAAGTAAAGAGAGTATTGTAGGAGACCAAGAACAGATCTGGGACAACCAGTTGGCAAACTAATGTACAAGGCAAAGCAATGGTGGATGTGACAAAGCTGGTAGCTGAGGAAGTGGGGGAATAGGAGAGAGCCTCACAGGGGCCTTCAATCATATGCTTATTAAATTTTATTGATTTGAACAGTGGAATCTCTTTTATAACAAAAATATTAACTTGCCAGGAATATTCCCACGCTCTTAACAAATGTGAATTTGCTATACAAAATAGGCATGGAACGATTGAAGACAGGAAAGATCTGTCCCTATAAGAGCTGAAAGCAGAAGATAGCTCACGAAAATATACATAGATGGGTCTCAAAGCAAACATGAACACACCGCATTAAAGTATTTGAAAAATTTGGAAAGCTATGTAAGTTTTTTTGAATATCTAAAAATACTCCCAAGGATGAACAGTATAAGATCAGATGCCCAGGATGTAATGGCAGGAGTATTAATGTTTTTTAAAAGTAAAGCCAACATCAGAATACATAAATGCAAGTAACTAGCCAGATGCTGATGGTAAAAGGTCTTTCTCCACATGTGCCTGGATACGCCCCAGTAAGTGCAATGGCTGTGAATGTATTTAGGCTGCTGTTAACCATTTATAGCATATGCATTCCATGGGAGCAAGTAATTATTATTTCATTATTTAGGCCATTTTGTAAATCAATATGTTACACTGAAATATTTAGATTAATATATTAAATCAATACATTAACTTATCCAATGTACTTTTCTCTGTGATTTGAAGCTAATCAGCCTTGCTTAGGTTTGCTAATCGTAATGTCATCACTTTGGGTGAAGGGATATTTTTTTAAGTGCTCTTGAATGTATAGTATGATTTCCATAATGAAATAATACATAGGATCACATAGTGAGTAATTCATTAATATTCTCAAAATAGTAGTTTTATTCATTGCTTCCTGCTGTACAGGTCATACTGTTCTAGGTAAGAGTAATTAATTTTTCTTAACCTGTAATTATATGTAATTCAAGCCAAACCATCTTCTTCCAATACCAGCAGATACAGTACTTGATGTGTGTGGCTGTAATTATCTTTTCTATGTTGAAGTTAAACTTGAAGAATAGTCTATTTATAAGAAAGAGAACTTATACTTTAGTATAAGTGTATCTTTTGAGATGTTTAAATATACATTCAGAGATAGGTTGAACATTAGAATATTTCTACTTAGTAGTTTCTCAAAACTACCATGAACATGGAAAATGTTAGAATATTAATAGCAGAATATTCACACAATAGAAATAATGATCATCCCTCAGAAACTTACTGAATCAAAAAAGCAAATGGGGGAAACCAGATGAATTCTACCCGGAGAGGATGAATTTTACTTAAATAGTTTATTTTGTGAGCTTCTTTGAGGGATCAATCATAGTCTATTCATTGTTGAGGTCCTCTGACACAAGAAAAGCCTTTGGTAAATGCCTGGTTAGTGAATGAATTAATGATGAGCGAATGAATGGACAGGACAGATGGTAGGATGGATGGATAAATGAATAAATGTGAGACAAAGAAAATCAAGAAAAAGTGAGATGTAGTACATTGAAATGTTAGGTGAAAAATACATGGAACCAGGAAAAAATGAAAAGTGAAGGACTGTTCATAGAGTGCGTGTGGAAATGTTGGGGTTGCTGGTGGCAGTATTACTTGGAAGAGAGGACATGTAGGTACAGAAGCCGCTTGGCATTGTCAAAGTAAACAAGAACAGTGCTTTAAAGGAACACCGTGACATTCTCAGATTGGCATGAAGGAAAATGGGGTTGATGGGGTAACTAAGCAGATATCAAAGCACATAAAAGAAAGATTGTATTGTTCATATCATTGTCAACAAATCTATTTTAAAAATGGGAACGAGTTTGTATCAGCAGGGCACTTTAAGAGCTGCTAGGATATTTTTCTTGTATGTTAATATTATAGTGAAAGAAGATGCCTACTTTTAATTTAACAATGATATGACATATTCTGTCAATAATTATTATTAGAATAATGCTAATGTTTTTAAGCAAAGGAAATTGAAATATTAATATGAATTTCTTATCAGAAATCATGAAAATAAAGTATTTTCTTTGAAGCAAAAGAAAAACCCACCTAGCATTCACAACAAAACATTTCTCAATAAAATATGGTCTATGGTAATAATTAATGAAGACATTCCAATAGATGTAAAGGGATAATACCTAACATTATACTGACAACAGTATTAATATTCAATAACAACTGTGCATAGGAATGCTGTAGCACTGATAGTATGTACAGAAGTCTCAAATTGGTTTTCTGCCCTGAAGAAGTATATGGGAAGTTAAAATAATAGTAAATAACATCTCTTGTAGTGGGCTATAAGTGTTAACTCTCCAGAGCTACAGACCATGTTACGGAGAGCTTTGCGTGCCAAACTCAAAAGTATGCAGTTTAGCTTAAAAAAATATGGAATCATCAAAGGTCTCGAGGATAAATAATTGGCAGCAGTATCCAAGGTGTGTCAAAAAGCAGATGAAGAATTAGAGGGCCATCTGAGACCTAGATTTCAGTCTGCAATAATTCAGTACCAGAGCTGTGGTGACACTGGAAACAGAAAGAAAGGCTAGATTCCAGAGTCAACAGGAAAAATCAAAAAGCCAGGGCTGGAAATTGGATATGGAAAAATGAATGAACATTGTTTTAAAATTCTGGGTTTTCTCATTTGTATCCCTGACAAACTTAATATCTTTGTTTCTTGAATCATTTAAATGGATTTTTATGAAATGAATGATTTCGAATGCTTTACACTGATTCAAAAATTTAAGAATTATTTAATTACAATGAAGGCATCAGTTTTCTAATATCTAAGGGAAAAAGAGAGCTTCAAGAAGGAAAAAGTGACCTAAAGCTTAGCTGCTTAAAGTGTAGTCCACAGCCCATCACTGGTATCAGCAGAGAACTTGCTAGAAATACCGAATCGCAGGCCCCACCCCTGATCTGTTGAATCAGAATCTACAATTTTAACATCCCCAGGCAGTTAATATATACGTTACGAATTGAAAATTTATAGCATCAAGAGCTGGTTTGAGTCACTGATAACCTTTTCCAGAACAGGTATATGCACTTTTTTTTTTTTTAACATGGGCAAGCACCCGGAATTGAACCCCGGTCTCCAGCGTGGCAGGTGAGAACTCTGCCTGCTGAGCCACAGTGGCCCACACTATGCACTTTTAACTTGTACCAAGAGTGCAAGGTTGTAAGCAGGAAGTTTCACAGGAGATCCATAAAAGTGTCGTTTCATGGGTACATCTGCCCCTTCTTCTGTCTACTGTGATATGTGAGTCTCACTGGCTGGAGTCTGGAAAGCACAGACCAATCTTATCTCTGGCACTAACATTCTGGATGGCCTTGTGAATAGCATATAATTTTTCTAAAACTTATTTTCTCCTCTCATAAAATGAAGAGGCTCAGCTAGGCGATTTCTGAGATCTAACTAAAACTGTATGGGTTATGGAAACTCTGCTTTTTTGCTCCTCTCTTCAAATGATGAATCCTATGACGCTAGTCTGTCACAGATATTGTGAGGGCATGTTTCCTTAGGGAAATTGTACTATCATCTCAAAATAAGGTTTAGTGATTTTTCTCTACCACCCATGAGTAACTAAAAAGCCTTATGTCATTATAATTGTTATGTCTTTTTTTTTTTTTAAACAGAGCCATGTGACTTGAGATTTCTAATTGGGAAACAATTGCTGTATTTGGTGACAGTAAATTAAGTAATTAACATGTAGGATACAAAATACAAACATCTGTGTCTTCTTCAAATTAATAAGATTTCACAGATATTTCAAATCGGGGCTTCCACAATTTTTCTATGATATAAATAGGTAATATGTTTACATTAGCCATTTTTCTTTCAGTTTCTTTTACTCAGAGCAAAAGTTCATTTCATACAAAATATATCAAAGGATAATAGTTATATTTTTCTTTGTAAAGACCTATTTCAGAGCCACTCTCCAGAAACACACAGCACTCAGACAAACTGTCTAAAAAAAAAAAAAAAAAACTGTTTCCTAGGTTCTCTTAACATCTCTCTACTAACGCAGCTTCCGTGCCACCTACATTCCCTCACAACTGCCATTCCAGGCTTTGTCTGTACTTCCACAGCCTACACCGTTTTTAAAAATCCCTGAAAACTGTAGCAGTAATTGAGGCTTTGGAAGTCATCAATGACAATTTTGTTTAATCTTTCAAAATCTGTCACTTCAAAAAAAAAGAAAGAAAGAAAGAAAAGAAACCCTAGTGGTTTTCTAATAAAAATAGCGATGCCTGTAATTCACAGATGGTTTACTTTTACAGGCGTTAGAATGACATTAACATTTTAATCTCAGATAAGAACACTGTCATTTAGGGAGCTCAAAGGGAGAGGGCTCAGTAGGATAGTGTTTTAACCTCTCCTCTTCTCTGGTTATGAAGAAGCATCCTTTCATTAGAGAACACTCCCAAAGTCTGAGAATCTGGTGTGATCCTGATTAATCTTAATTTGTTGGATTTGATATGCAGCATTCAGGCATTGATTACAGAGTAAGTTTGCATGAATTTGTTTCATAGAAAATAATTAAGATGGCCAACAGTTTTTTTGCCAGTTGATGTCAATTAATAGACAGTGAAGAACGCTGAAAATCTAGAATTCATATGCTTCTGCCTGGGTTTTCCTGATAAAGATTCTTAGATTGATTTTTCCTCATTAATCTCCAACATCAGTAATAGCAGAGAACTATCAAGGACTGAAATGCATGCTCAGAATGGCTTCTGAGGAAGACCTCTGAAATACTGCTAAAATACTAATATTGTTATTTTAGAATGGAAGAAATATTTACTATAAAAGTAACATCTCTAAAAGACCAGCAAAAACAAACGAATGTTAAAATTTTCATTGGCCATTTCCAAACTTGGCTAAGCCATGAATTATTTAGGGAAAAAATAAAACGGCCCTTTGGATAACAGTAAAGTGTGCAAAATAGCTGAAAAAAGAATTTTTTAAAAAAGTATCTGAGGGTAATGGTACTGCATTTTTACAATCTTTAGCCTTAACTCAGCAGGATGCTTGCATTGTGGCTTTTCTGACTTCAAAGTCTCTCCTCTTCCCACTGAAGAAACACAAAGCTCTGGAGGATTTGCATGGAAACTACACCAAAAATTCACCTGGAACTTTGAGACCAGACCCACTCTACAAACACCTACCAATAAATGTGCCTGCCTGTCTAGCACTCTGCCTTCCCTCTGAAGTGCCCTGTGCCTTATCTATAATATCCTATTCCTTTCTTATCTTTAACCCAACCCAGGACATTCAGATCTGCTGGGTGAGATCCTCAGTCCATTTATCAACTAACCACTATTGGGTGCTGTGAAACCTCCTGAGAAACCTAACGAGAAAAATCCACATCATCTTCCATATTTACTCCATTTCTATTTTAGCCTCCATATTTGAGTTGTCAACTATCTTCTTAAAATACTCTATTGTTACTATTTTTGGATTCAAATACTCTTTTTCTCATGTCCTTTTTTCTTAGTTGCAGAGAAGGAAGGAATGAATCCTTGATCTACACTACAACCTTATATTTACACCACTAATGGCCCATTTTCACATCACTTCTCTATGTGAATAGAGACCTACTACCTTCTATGTTCTCTCTCCTGCTTGCTAAATGTCTTCAGGGTCTAGCTTTTGTTTCCGTTTTCTGTCACACTTTATTTTCATCCTAGAAGTCACTATGGTTGCTGTGATTCATCTTATATCAGGACTTCATTATTTGCTCATGCCTGTAGTTTTCATTATGAATTTATCCCCACCTCCCAATCACTTATGAACATCAAGAATATTTTTCCATTTTCTTCAATAAATATAAATATAAATAATGGCAAATATGCAATACAACATAAGAGAAGAAAATAGTCATTCACAGAATGCTCTGGGAACACAAATGAAAAGGCATCACAACCCTACTAGAAGTGAAGAAGTGAGTATCAAAATGTACTAGTATGTAAGTCTAATTTCAGTTCTTAAAATAATTAAGAGTTGGCTTACAGACAAGCGGCAGTTTCAGAGTCTTCCAAACCTGAACCTTTGATTCCATTTTACAACCTTGCCTTGCCAACCGTCTCCCAAAGTCAACTCAATAATCCATTCTCCAGACAGTTCTCAAAAGGAACTTTATAAACTTCAAATAAAGTTTCCAAAATTATTTTTATACAACTTAGACCTGACCTGATTTAAATCTTCTGGTGCATCCCCATGACTTGCAGGAAAATAGCCACATTTTTCCTGAAATACCCTTCATGAAGTGGCCACAAGTTACACATTCAGCCTCTTTCTCCATCACTTTCTGCAAGACTGTATGTACCCCCAAGATGGTCTGTAGTTCTCTGATTCTTACCTTTCATGTGCTAGTTTCTCTGTCTCAAATTCATCTTCCACCATCTCTAAACTGCCTGGAAAAGTCCTGCTTATCCTGCAAGCCTAAGTGGCTTAGATAATATGCCTCTTATGTTATTATCTGACCCCCAGCAGATTTACTTGATTATGCCCTCCCTTCCGTTGCTATATTCCTAGACCATAACTCTATTGTTACATTAAACATGTATTATTTCAAGAATTTTTTTCACTGCCTACCTTCCCCACTAATCTATGAACTCTTTGAGGACAGGAGTCACCTTTGTGGTCCCCAAATCTACTATAATTCTCAGGCAAATTTAGGATTTTTGAGTGTGGCTGTTGGAAATGTCATTGTGAGATATCTTAGTCATCCAATCCAACTCCCTTCCTACCCAGGGTCTCCACCACTCAGGGGGAGGAGCCAGAATCAGTGTGCCCTACTTCCATTCCACAGGTCTTTTCCCAGTATACTTCCCAAGTGGTCATTCTTGATTCCTTGATTCCGTCCATTGTGTAGTATTGCTAGTCATCAGTAGTTTTAAGTTTTATCTGAGAACCCAGACTTGTGTGAATTTTGCCTTTGGGATTGAGTTTCCCACAATGAGTGGCATACCACATTTAGTGATGAACAGATAGATGACATGCCCCCTCCTTTCCAATGCCTGTCTCACAGATTTGTTCCGCAGTGCTCACAGACAGTACCAACTGTTCTTCCTGTTGACTGCCAAAATAAGTCAGCAGTTGGGAGGGGAAAAATAGGCTATGAATTATGGAAAATAACTAGAGAGAAAGGATGGCAATACAATAATAAAAAAAAAAAAAAGAGTAACAACTCTCAGTAGCCACCCGCTCACGTGACTACTTCAAATATTGACCAGCAAAAGGAAAACTAAACAAGGAAAAATAGCAAATCAATTAGAGGTCTCTAAGCTAGGCCAGTAGTTGAAAGCTTGTCCTGTTTATGTAAATAACCAGATTATATATATATGACTGCCAGCATGCAAGATTCAGGTCACAATCTCAGCAGAACTGTGCTTTCCATTTAGACAACAGATCAATCAATGGCTAAGAGATGAGTTAGATGAAAAAAGAAATGGGAAGTTACACAATATGTTGAGAGGAAACTTAGTTTCCAAATGAAAAGGTTCAGAAAACCTTTCTGGCCAAGCACGCTTAAGACAAGACATGTCTGACCTATAAACCATTCCAGTACCTAATGGTGTGTAATACTTGCAGGCTTCCATTGTCAGTGTGATATATGACATAGACTGTGGGTGTTATCATTTTAATGTCCACAGCTTATGGTTGGAAGCACACTTGTTAGTCTTCTTCTAGTTTTAATGATGTTTGTCTTAAGTGCTAAGAATATGATATCACAAGATTTACCTAAGCAGTATTTTTTCCTTTATCGAATAGAATATCACCTCAGGGCACCCTCAGTGCTTCATGTTAGGATTTACAAGACTCTTCTATAATGATTTTTGTCTGCTTTCCCTTCTGAGGCCGTGAGCACATACTCTATGAGGTATATTCCTCACACCTGTCACAGTTCTGTGCATTCTTTAAAAATGAGCACAATCCACAAGGTTATTTTTTAAATACGGGTGTGGCTTTTTATTATGCGTTTTTAATAATTTTCTTTGGTGCTATCGTCATTAATAGTAGTATGTTTGAACTAACTTGCATTCCACTAGAGCTTTTCCTAGAGACTGATTTGGTAACATGCTGAATTTTAATAATAAAAATTCGGGAGAAGTAGCTCATTGTATAGCTATTGTTTATGTAAGCTTCTGGAAGGCTTTTTGCTCAGAGATGCCTTTGTTGAGAGTTCTTAATTTTGTGCTGCAGTTCTAGAAACATTCTGTGCATAATAATAATCATATAATATATAATAACTGAAATGAAACCATTTTATACAACATCTTTATGTTATGTTTTGTTTTCTTTCCCCTTTTTAAATTATCCTGCTTTGAGTTGAGCAAAGAAAGTGATTACAAAGGAAATATTGGGGTATAGCTGTAGAATATGAGAATTCATTGATGGAAATGGTTTTTATCTTCCAATGAAAAGCACTGCAGGGTAGAACCACAACTGTAGTGTGTAGACATTTGCAAACACTGGGAAAAATGTGTACACACAGCAAATGTACTTACTATAAACCTTTGGGATTTTGATTATATAGAATAGTGTTGAAAAATAAGAGAAACGTACTGGAATTAATTTTGCTAGCTTTTTCCTTCTAATCCTCTTCTGGAAAAACCTCTTGCCTAATTATTTTCCCATCATAATTTTGGCATCTTCATGCTGTTAAATGTTTCCCTGCTGTTTGTATTTTAGATGGGAGTCCGTAAAGTGTTTCTAAAATACTGGCAAGCTGACCAGCTCAATGATTTGTGCCTACAGCTGCAGAGAAAAATTATAACCTGCCAAAAAGGTAACAGTTACACATCAACATTTCTGAAGTTTTTGAGTTGTTAAATACAAAACCATTTAGTGTTACGTTTCGATGGTATCTGTATTTTAGTGACTCACTCTCATCCTTCCCTGGCCCTACGTTCAGTTAAATGGTTAGTTGGCACTCTAAGAAGCATTGCGGCTTAGTTTGCCATTTATCTGTTTTTAAACCAAGTTTGCAATCACTGCTTATACTTTATTTGGTAGTCATTCTCTAAGAAACTGTATATCAAATTTTTACCTAAATCACAATTTAGCAGAGGTAATATACATATCTTATTATTTATGTACCCCTACTTTGAAAATACATGCTTTTTGATCCTTTAGAGAAGCAGTCCTCTCTTGGCACTTAAATAGAGGTATAGAGCCAAATTTCTGTGCTGTTCCAGTCAGCTTCACTAGTACACATGAGTTTGGAGAAATAGAACAAGACAATCAGCCATACAACATTTTATGTAATTCTAGATTTTCCTTGGAAAAAATCCTTGATTTTATTTTGTTATTTATGAAATGATGATAACATTTGGGATGCAGTTCAACAGTAAATAGTATCTATTCCATTTTAACTTTGTCAGAGTTTCCAGTTAGTTTTTTATTATTATTAAAACCAAGTGAACATTGAAAGTGAGTATATTTAAAAAAATCATAGCTATGCCTAACATATATTAAATAGATTTTTAATTAGCTTACAATGTTTGATTGCACTATATATGCATATCTATCTTAAATATAATCTTTAAAGAAAAGTAACAGAGGGAGAAATTGCTCTGTATACTAGCTTTCAGTGGGACTAGCAGTAATGGACTTAACTCTCCGATACGTGGGTAAGTGCTCATCAAAGTAGAAGACTTATAGAAAACAGAAAAATCAATTGTATTCTGTCCAAATTTCTGCTCATTTGAACCTTTGTGATGCACCCCTGGATGAAATTTCCAATGGGTCCCCTGACCTTTTGAGTCATCTTCTGTTCATGAAGAGTCCTGCTGTGCTCTAGTTCCTTGAATAGTACAGAAATCAGTATGCTCACAAGATTTAGAACCTCGTCCCAAGTTAAAACTTCCCTCCTCCCTCAGTGCAGGCCTGGGATCAGTCTGGGTTTGGGAGCATGGTAGCCCTATTTCCCAGCCCCAAAGTCTAACCCCGTCTCCCCTACTAGTTTACCTCTGAGTCCCCCAGGATTTAAGGGAGGGGAGAGAAGTCAGGCGGCAGGACAGGTCTTCCTAATGACTCCACTGCGATTTGGCCTGTTTTCCTCTGGCTAGCCAGATTGTCAGTGCCTCTTCTCATCTTCAAGGATGTGCCAAGGATTCCCAGCTCTCACTACCTGAGAATTGGCAAGACCCCTTCTTTTGTTGGTGACTTGCAAGTCTCCTAAGGCCCCTGGCACCAGGTTGTCAGCTCCATAGAGATGCTCTCGCTGGGGTCTCATTGCTCTTTAAGTACAACTCTTTTTAAGGGACTCCAAGCAGGCATCTCTTTTTTCAAAGCTATATCGGGTGCCCAGGAAACATGCCCTGGGACCCTTCATAGCTGTAGCTTCTCCCCAACAGAGCCACGTTCCGTTCAGCCACCTAGCAGGAGCCCCAGGCTGCAGCTTTTTGCCTTTTCAGGCCTCACAGTCCACAACATCCACCAAATAATGGGATTTGCATATCAAGTTCTCCTGGCCGTCCCCTGGTGCCACTTTCACCAGGCTGGAAGTCAGGAGGCAGTTTTGGACAAGGGGAGGGCACCCACCACCAACTCTTGGTAAAAACTCCTCACACTGTGATTTATAATAACATGGCCTCTTTAACTTCGTGTTTTTACATCCTCAGTGTAGGGAAGAAGCTTGGGCATAGGTCTCTTTTGGCCCACTGCCTTTAGACTTCTGGTTTGTATGATTAGCAGCACACTAACCAGCAGCACAGGCATCATAGGGGCACTGCTTAGAAATGCACCTCTCCAGCCCTGCCCTAGCTCTCCTCAGTCAGAATCTGCATTTGCAGCTCTAGCTGACACTGGCCTGAAGAGAATCCCATTTTATATAAAGTTAAATTGAGAGAAATGAATAGGGTATCATTAATTCTCATGGAAAATTGCTTTAAATATAATTAGAAGAATTTGTATCTCGTCTTCCATCAGAGGTGCCTAGCGGATATTCCATTTCTATTTAGTTTCAAAGATTGAGTTGCTGTGCCCTACCAATCTGAAACAGAAGAAATGAACTCTAATTATCTGCTCACCTCTAAAAATTAAAAATTGAGAATATTTAAAAAGTGGCATCAAGATAAAAACCATGATTTCATATTGCTTAAATGAAAAATGGATATAAAAATAATTTTTTAATTACAGGCTCTTAAATGCATTCATTATTGATTTTTATCTTTACATGGCTTGGAACAGTTCCTTCAATGCTTTTTTCTAATATTAAATTTTCTCAAAATTTATAAAATCTGCAATCATTTCCAGTTCTTGAAGACTGCTATTTTTTTTTCTTTGTATTGGGAAAGAAGCTGTCACTTAGTTGCTTTGTTTTGTTTTGTTTTGTTTTGTTTTGTTTGCATGGGCAGACACTAGGAATCCAACCCAGGTGTCCACCATGGCAGGCAAGAGCCGCCGTGGCCCACCCAGTCACTCAGTTTTAAATTTAAATCATTTTAATTTCAAATTGTTCACTTTATCCTGGATAAGAAAATCTATAAATTAAGACTTTGACCCTGCATACCTCATGGAAGCAGCCTTATGAAATTGGGAGGAAGAAAAATATCAATATTTATTTGTGGAAACTTTATCTTTGTTCCTTGTCTTTTGTTAAAGATTTGAATTTTTAGCAAATGGTGTAACACTTTTAAAGAATTTAAAGGCTACTAGTGTGTTGTGTGAGAAAATGAAGTCCTAACATTTTGGACAACTGACGTCCCTGGGTGAATGTGAATTCAGTGAATAGCTTTGCAGTAGTCCGAAGTCACAAGAAGTCTGGCAGATCCACATCAATCTTCCCTTTATTCCAAGAGATTAAGCATTTTGAATATACCCTCACCTTCACCCTTCCAAAAGTCAGGGTCTCAATTTTTTTTAATGTAACAAGAGGGAGAAAGCAGGCAGGCCAATTTAAGGTTTATTGCTTCTCCCTCGCAATCTGTCCTCACATGATTAATACTTCTGTATTTTATTCCACATTTTATATTCCTGAAAATCCGATTGTGCCTTTACTAGGTTTTTTTTTCACATGATTAATACTTCTGTATTTTATTCCACATTTTATATTCCTGAAAATCCGATTGTGCCTTTACTAGGTTTTTTTTTTTTCCTTTAAATTAGTTCAGCATGACTGTTTTGCAGTTGAGTTAATACTGCCGCATTCCGAAGTAACTAAACATTTGGTGTTATTGCCATCTGAAAAGAGCCTTAAGTATTTTAGATGTCCACATATTATTTTCCTCCAAAGCCATCATTGTGGAAAGTTGTGTTCCGCTTTCTTCCTTGAAATCAAGTAGGAGTCAAAATGGATATTATAGATAACCCGCCCATTTGTTCTTCTATAACCATGGACTATTTTAAAGCACTTAATGTTTTATAGACTTTTCATTTCCTAAAAAGAAGAAAAAAGTGCCTTTACTATACACGTTGGTTTTCCTTGAAATTACATAGCTCCATATAATTTTTTTTTTTTTTTTTTTTGCATGGGCAGGCTCTGGGAATCGAACCTGGGTCTCCAGCTCAGCAGGCAAGAATTCTTGCCACTGAGCCACCCTGTACTGCCTGCTCCTTATAATCTTAATAACCTCTTATCATCTTTGAAACTTAGAATTGGAAGGGACCACAATGTAGAGGTCATAAGACTCAAATTGGAATTCTAACTATATCTTTTGCCCTGTCTTGACCATGCCCAGGTACTGGGAGCCACTCCCTTTGCCTTGAGGCAGCTTGATCCATTCACATCTATGCTAATTGCTGGAAAGTTCTTCCACATATTGATTGCAGACATTCCTTCCAGTTACATCCCATTGGTCCCTCTGCTCTCTGAAGAGCTACAGATCTGTCTCCCTGTTTAAGAGGAGAGTTTGGCGTCCAGGACACAGAGAGATTGGGTTCCTGGCTCTGTCCCTCATTGGTTTCGTTTACCTGGGGGAGTTTTTTTAGCTTTACTGTGCTTCTGTTTCTTTGTGTACAGAACAGAGGTGATGGTGTGTTTATCAGCTTATTTCAGCGTTAAATGATAAAATATACTGTCTGACGCATGGAGGTACCTTTAAATCATCCTCATGATTTTTATTTTCAAGTCTTATATTTGTTGTTGACATATTAGCCATATCAAAAGGTTTTCACTCATTTCCTTCTCCCAATTCTCACTTATTTTTCTAGGTCTATCTCCCCAGAGATAGAATCCTATAGTTCTGTATAACCTCTTTCCAGAGTCATAAATGTAGTGCTAGTTTTTTCCTAGAAATTAAACCACAGTCCTGGAAACAGTATATGTATTGACGTTTTCAAAGATTAAACCCACAGATCTCAGATGTTTCTGTTGTAGTCTTACATAATGAAAAATTAGTGCATCCCCAATGGACCAGTTAGAGCCACACCCTATGATTCTCTGGAGTTTTCAACCTAGCTCTTTCCCATTGATTTTACCCCAGTCCATCATTTTCCAGCTTTTGTCACAATAGGACCTCATTCAGGTCAAGGATTTTTGCCCTTAGCGTCACTATCGCTGACTTTAGATGTCCTTTTTAATATACAGATAGAGCTTTTTAGTACAGTCTTATACTGGGTTTCATCCATCTTGTTTTATAACTCCTCAGATAGATATGTGTGATTTTTTATTGTGTGAGGTCTGTAATTTTCACTTTTGCTTCTCTCACTGACCCATGATTGTGTTCTTTCATGAAGTCGTAAGAGGATTTCTAGCACGCCAACACGTGCTTCAGAAAATGAGCATGAGACAGCAAGAGGTCACTTCCATCAACAGCTTTCTGCGGAACACAGAGGACATGGGGCTGAGGACTTACGATGCCCTGGTCATTCAGAACGCCTCCGACATTGCGCGTGAAAATGACCGGCTCCGCAATGAAACAAATAAGACTCACCATAGAGAAAAGTTAGAGACCAGGCACAAACAAGAGGAAGGCACCAAAAGGTACTGATAGATAGTATGCAACTTTAATTACCTCTGCCAATTAAAGACAATTGACTCCTTTGGATCAATCTGGATTGATCCAATGGAGTCTTGAGAATTCCCATAGCCTTTAATGCGAAGTTCAATCAAATAACGACAGCAGTTACGGGAACAGGCATGCCTGTATGTGTGTATGATTTGCTGTTTGAAACATTCTAGCAATCTATAAAGATGCTTTTTTTTTTAATGAAATAGATGCTATGTATATAGATATGTCAGTTTAGTCACATGATATAATTATTGTTTCACTTACAATGTTTGCATCGCTTAGTGACTCTCGCAAGCACTCTAAACCATCTATAGTAGCAAAAAGATATAGTTGGCTTGAAATTTTTATACAAGTGTGATATGTTTAAGGCTGACTTCCAGACACTTCTGGAAATCTGGAAAAAAAAATCAGGATCCACTCTAAACAAATACAAGTATTGAAATAAATAAATGGAGTATATCTTTTATATTCCCCTCTCTAAACTGTCACATTTTCTTTGTCAGTAAGGAAAACTTTGGAAAACGCCTTTTTATTTAGGCTTGGTTCATTTTGGATGCTCAGCTTGAAATAAAAATGTGAAGACAACCTGGTCCTTCCCCGTTTCACCATCCTTCCCTCTCCACGAACGATGAGAACACCTGTGCACAGCACCAGCCCTCGCAGGGATGGCAGGAACCTGTTTTATTTGAATCTTAATCCACTTGCCAGGGAGATGTTTATTTTTCCAAAGAAACTTGATAATGTCTAGTTGTTTGTCATTGAAACTGATTCCTCTCTGCCTTTACTTCCTATGTCAAATGATTCTTTATTAAAGTGAAAATGGCAATGTGTCTCTAGTTAATTAGCTTCAAATATCTCAGTGATTAAATACTGAAACAAAAATTCCCTTTGTACGGAAAACTGTAATTAAACATTACAGAGAAAACAAATTATCCAGTGAGTGCCATACTTTCATCTTCAGCTATTTCATTTACTGCATGGGCATCTGGCTCTGTCTTGTGGTAGATTTCAGCCCTGTTGGTGTTCTGCCATGCAAAGATATAATTATAGAAACAAATGCTTCGGAAACTCCTTGTGAAAATGAATACACTGGCATCTAGCTCGTGCATGATTCCATTGACATAGAAAGCCAGAAGGAATTTTTTAAACCAGATAACTATTAATTTTATATGACTTCCAGAATAATATTTATTATTTTCTCTGCTGGAACTAAACAACCACCCTAATTTCTTAATTTGATTATGTATTTATTTGCCTGATATAAAATGAAGTGAAAAATTATTTGTCTATTTGTTTATCGAACACCAGCAGTGCACTTGGCATTGGGCACTCATATAGAGTAACAGAGGCAAAAATAATTCTGCACATAATTAAATAATTGCTGGTAGAATTTAAATGGCAAGGAAGAAAAAGGAGAGCGAGAAAGCCAAATGTAAATCCTTGATAGTTTTAAATAGTGTATATACTCCTTTTGCAAAGAGAAATAGTGATGAACTCCTAGCATTTAATGCACCAGTAACTCTCTATTAAGATGGATTTCCCAGAAATTATCATTCAGATTGAAATTCTGCTTTTTTGATTTGCTTAATAATCAGAGTGTGAAAAATTCATTCAGTGTATGCCCAACAGAAAATGTGAAACTACTTAAGAAGTGTTGCATTTAGGTGAGAATTTTAAAAAGTAATAATAATGAATATCCAATGTACTCATTTATCATAAAGCAGAAGCTGGGAGAATGGGGCAGCTTTCTGGGGATTCGTGTGTCACCAGAGAACCACACATACATCCTCAAACCACAGCAGGGGCGTGGAGAGCCTGTTTACCAAAAAGCTGCTATTACGTTTGCATGAGCAAGTTCATTGTTATCATTTGAATAATGCATCTGGGCATCTCTTCTGTGATGCTGTTTGTGTTTTGTTTCCCCTGAAGAGCTGAAGACAAGGGTGGACCGAGGCATTTCCATTCCAGCTCCGTCCCAGTGCCAGTGGCAGTGGACAGCCTGGTTCAGTCACTGGCTGGCTCCTCCACCAGGTCTCCTTCCCTTCACTCCGTGTTCAGCATGGATGACAGCGGTGGCCTGCCATCACCACGGAAACAGCCTCCGCCCAAACCAAAGAGAGACCCCAATACCCGGCTGAGTGCCTCTTATGAGGCTGTGAGTGCCTGCTTGTCAGCGGCAGCTAAGGAAACAGCTAATGAAGGTTAGCTAAAAGGGAATGAGAGAATAACGTTGCTGGGGTTTATTGATGTTCTGACTTCCGGTCTTTAAGTGCCCCAAAGCAGTATTGTTGCTCTAATATATTTTTAATAGAAATAAATCCAATTGTTGGCTTGCCAGCAGCTCTTTAATCATTAAATATAAATAGCGTTTATTCAAATTTCTAAGCCTCTTAGGGAAAAGCTACTTATATATCATTTCTTTAACCCTCATTGCCATGTCAGCATTGAATGAGCAGCCACAAACCAGAGCAGTTCAAAAAGTCAGTCGCTAGTCCGTGTAAATTTTCTCTAATTAAAAGGTGAAAACTTTCATCAGACTTTCCTATTATCACAATCTAATTAAAAATTAAGCCCACTTGATTCATGCGGAGGAGAATCGTTGTGCAGCAAAACTCAGTTATGGAAACTTTGGGGACAAGATAACCAAAGTTTCTACGTCTGTAGTCTAGAAACAGTTATGCAGAAAGGGGAAAGTCACAATTTATTCTGTAAAATCTCTTGTAGACTAGTACAAGAGAATTGTGGATTATTAATTTTTAGGATTGTAAAAAACAGAGAAAATATTTCTTTGTAGAACATTAATTCGCTCACTCATTCAACAGATTTTATTAATCACCTACTATCTGTCAGGCCCTGTTCTAGGATGAGGGGGCTCAGTAGAGAACAAAATAAGCAAAATTGTCTTTCCTCATGGAGTTCACATTTTTATGGGGTGTAACAGATGGTAAACACAATTAGTAAGTAAACAAATATATTGTTTTAGAAGAAGTTCATTGCTGCAGAGAAAAATATATTAGGGAAAGGGATGGGAGTGTAGGGTGGAAATTGACATTCTAAATGAAATTGCCAGGCAGGTCTCACTGGAAAATAATATGAATGCTTTCAGTAAATATATGAACTCAAAAAACAAAAACAGTGAAACAATCAGATCATCTTTGGGGAGAGATGACCAACACAAGATGATGATGGAGAAACCATGGAACAGAAGCCTAGAGCAATAAGTACATTCTCATCATCTTCAAACATACTTTTGAGGAGTCTAAGCAAGAAGAGATACTAAGGGGAATTTTTACAAATGAAGTTGCTGCCTTCATAGAGGTATATTGGTCATGTTATAATAATACTTAAATGAAGATATAAAAGAAATTAATAAAAATTTGGGAAGGAAACTCCAAATGTGTATTTTTAGAATCATGGTAATGAGGACTTTTAAATAAAAAATAGAAAATAATTATTAAGGAAATAATCTAGAGGAAAAGTCTTCAAAACAGATATAGTTAAGAACATAGATAGGAAATTTGAAGGGGACCTCTAAAGAACAAGGCATTCTAACAATTTAATGTTCAAACCAAAAGGGGCTACACAAATCACAAACGTACTCCTTGATAAGATAAAGTAAATTACATTTTCACTATTATTTCTTTCTGGCTTCAGTGTTGGATTAATATTACAGACCTCAAAAAGGTGTGATTACAATGACAAAGATTTTTTTGGGCAGAATATGAAATGAAGAATAGTGTCTGAAATGCTAAGACTAATGAGATAGGAAGAATATGAAATAAAGACTCAAAATCGCATCAGAAATTGTAAAGCAGTATTAAATAATTTTTTTTTAATGCAGTGTATCGTAAATGGAGCTGCATCCAAATTTAAACATTGCAAGCAAGCTTTATAAATTTGGATAAGTAAATCTCAGAATAGTTTGTAAGGTCTAAAAAAGCCTAAAGTTTTGTGTGCACATTTAAAGACCAGCAGCCTGGAGTTAAGATATTCTGGGGTAATCAAATGCCAATTAGTCAAAAATAGTTGTGAGAGGAGATAAAAAGTTAAGGATAAGGTTGAGCTCAAAATGGAATTTGAGCTAACTCACATGAGCAGCAAAAAAGGTCAGTTAAAGAAGTTACTCAGGAACCATAGGAAATTAAAAAAACAAAAATCAAAGTAAAGTGACAGGAAAAAAATACAATGAAGAGAAAACAAGAAAAACCACAGGTCGTAAATCCCTTCCTACTGTGGGGAATTGCCAGCCTCGTAAAGCCCCCTGTTTAAAATGCATGATATGATATTATTAGACTTGCAAGATTTGTATGGTAAAATTTTCTTTCTTGGAAGCTAATTTCAACTCACATGTGACTATCAAGTGCTTAAGAGATGAGTTTCCTCCACTGAGATCCACCCCAGTGAATGCGTATTTTGGAAGCTTTTAAATTATTTGAAGTACATTATTTGTTCTTTCTTACAATTCATAATTCCTGATACTGATTATTTTACAGCCACCATTACAAAAAAAAAAAAAGAGAGAGAGAATGTCTAGGAAGTCTGCTGCTAGAGCTGTATTTCTGCATTTGGGGATATGCTCTAAATATTTATTTAAGGATGAGAGAATTAAACACAAAAAAATGTGCATAATCTGATTGAATATGTTTGCATGTTAATTTTTACAGCACTGGGAAGTCAGAGTGGGCTAAAGAGGGGCTTTGTTGCTCAGTCTGTTAGCACGCTGGATTTTGAATCATAATCACAAAGGTATGTGATGAGCCAGCCTTTAGCAATGGCCTTGGTCCCACTTATGCAGTTGTGAGAGGTGCCAGAAGGCAGCTGAGCAGGATAACAATAAAACTGACCATGACAGCTTAGACATCTTTCTTATTACTAGAATTCTAGAACACTCTAAACCTGTGCCACCAATGCAGTAGCCTCTAGTGTGTGGCTATTTAAATTTAAATTTAAATTAAATAGCATTAAAAATTTGGTTTCTCAGTTACATTAGTCACCTTTTAGATGCTCAATAGCCACGTGTGGCTACACCGTATAGAATTTTCCATCATCACAGAAAGACCGACAGCACTGATTCTAAACCCATCCTGTTTTTACCACAGGTGCAATACTCAGCTTTTTCACACCTAGTCACACGTCACAAATTATCTTCACTTCTGTTAAAAGATAGGGAGAAAAGCTAATCACTGTATAAGATGCTTTGTGAACCCTGGTTTCATAAGAGCAGGAACTACAACTGAGATTAGTGCATTATCTGAGCCATTCCTTTTGGCATGTTAAAAAAAAATGAAGTTCAAGTCCTTTCTCTTTGCAAATAAAGCTGCTAGTCAGTTCAGATGGTTTGAGAATAAAAGGAGATCTGATTGGAGAGCGAGGGCCAAGAATTGTACAGAAACTAATAAGTAGGTCACATGCAAGTCGTTATCTTTGTGTCTAGTCTTGTTGTTAAAACAATTCATTAACCTCGTGTTCTTCTTATAGATCCTCATCCAATAAACATGGTTATAGTAAAGAAGGACAGTAAAGAGGGATGATTTTTTTTCATTACCTTTGTGCCTGTAAAGCATGAAACAATTTTATGGGCCAGTAAATGTAACACTGTTTGCAAACTATTAACAAGCCTGAGCCAACTATTTGAAAATAACATTTTTTTTAAAAGTCTGGGGCTGCTATTTGAAGAGTGCTTATGAAAGGAATGGCGACAACCCAGCATTCCCTTTCTCTTTGCTAGGGATTCTCAGCTGGAGTGGTTGCTGGAGAGCTGAGTCTCTATACTCAAGGTATAGACGTTCTCAAAAACATAGTTAAAGTTTTTGCTGGATTGTCTCCTGATCTGAGGTTAAATAGGTCAGCATCTTGTGTGGGCTCAAGTCCCAGCTCTACCACTTACTATCTGTGTGACCTTGTAGAAGTGACTCAGTCTTTCTAAGTTCAAATGCCTCAAATGGCAGGGACAGTAAAATCTACTCCAAGGGCTATTTGTGAGGAATAAGCAAGGTAAGGCTTGTAAAGCCCTATTCACTGGGGCACAACAAGCACAATAATATAATTTAGCAAGCTATATAGTTAGATGCCTCTTGTTACCTAAACCCTTTGAGCCTCAGTTTCCTAAACTGTGAGATGAATACTAAAGCCGGATGTATGAGATTTAGGGTTAAACATGATGCATGTCACCCAGTGCCTGGCACACTTTGAATGCTGCTCACAATGAAACTGCAAAACATATATTTTTTTCTTTTAGAACTCTTTTCAGAGTTCTAACCTCTGCCATTTTACCCTCTGTTGATATGATCCCACACTTATCATCCCTTCCGCTCCCTTAGAAATAACATCATAATAAATAAGTATTTTTTTAAGTTTTCTGTAAAACTCCACCCTCCACAAAATATAGTTTATAGGTGTAGATACAAGAATGGTTCAATTCTGTGGCTTAATTTGGAAATGGCATTCTGGTGGGTTTTTTGTTTGTTTCTTTCTTTTCACATCTTCTTTCTATCTTTATCCTACTAGTACTTGGCATCTAGTAGGTACTCAGTAAATACATATTGAACAAATAAATAAATGTTATAGAAATATATTTCTTTTTGCTATTTTTGTTGAAACCAAATTAGCTTCTTCTCAATCAATTGAAATGAGCACAGTTTAATGAGGTCCAAAATGTGCCCTTGAGATTTGTCGCTTTTGGTTTGGGCAACATTTTGTAAGCAGAAGCCCTTTCTTCTATTACCTGAAATCTGACGGAAATTAAATCTTCTTGTGAGCCCTGTTCTAGAAATGTGTTACTGGAAATAGCAAGAGAACATGATTGCACGGTTTCACAACCTGTGACGCATTTGTTCATTCAACAAATATTAATTAAGTGGTATTCTAGGAGCCTGATTCTCCACAAGGATCTTGGAAACCAGTGGGGGAGATAAGTGTGTAAACCAATGATGAGATAAGCATAAGCGCAGCAATATGATCAGGATGCTGTAGAAAACAGGTAAAAATGACCAACCCTCTACAGAAACTGGGGAGGGGTCAGAAAGGACATTTAGGCAGTTTCATGAATGTGGAATGCATATGACAGGTAAAGATGGGTGGGAGGATAGGTTACAATATTACCTGAATGGGTCCTCCTACTGGAAAAAAAAAAAGAACTTAATGGCATTCCAATATATTTCATCTCAGTAGAAGTCATCCTTGTCCAACTTGTAGCTGAATTTTAAATCCATACTACATTCACTCTGCCAACTAGGCAGCATTTATTTAAGCATGTCTTATGTGCCAGGTACTGAATTTGCCCTGAAACCAAGCAAAATCACACTTGAAGAATTGGAACATGGAAGATACTTGTACTCAGCTCTTCATAATGAAAAATCTTCTCATTCTTTTTTTTCTCTTGTTCTCAGTAAGAATGGGGCCACATAGCCAGTATGCTAGTGCAGATATATCACAAAGCAGAGACTTTAAAGTCTCCTGAAATGGCTTAGCAAAAAATTCAAGAGGAAAATTTTATTCTTGTGCAAGAAAATTTTACCTACTAACACAATTTCAAAATGACACAAGTCCCTCTGTCACTACATGGTAACCCCAATAAAAGTCGAGATTATGAAGTGATGATAAGGCTTGAGAATTTAAGGGCCTAACCATTGAATTACTAGAACTTAACCTAAAGACGTGCTTTGATCTGTGAACTGTCTTCCTTACTCCATTTCACTGATATTATCAAGTATTTGGAACTTTTTCCTCCATAAACCTTAGGTCAAAAACATTTTTCTAAGCTCTCTCTTAATATAAGTTCATTTTTAATAACTCTTGAACTTAAATCTTATTGGTAAATGAACTTTTAGTGCACACGTATATGCACAGATAGCACCAAACCAAATTAGACTTTGATAATCTAATTATGTTTTTCTAAATTTCATGTATAAGGAATGAAAATTTCCGACCCCCACTTCCAGAGATTCTAATTTAGTAGGTAGAGAGTGGACAGGAAAGTATGTTATCTGCATTATAAATAAAGCAACACAGATGATCTGTTATTGCCAAACCCCAGACCACCCTTTAAGGAACACTGCTTAATCACACATGATTCATTTCTGGTTGTGTAGTTATAATAATGACAATAGCTGACACTTACTGAATGTTACGTGTTCTACAATATGCTAATCATCTTCTATCTTTAGAACATACTTTGATGTAGTGGTATAATTAAGACCCTATATAGATAAGGATATCAAGTCATTACCTATAATGTCATATTGCTTGTACAAAATCACAAAGTGAAGCTTTGGACCCAGGCAGTCAGACCCTCAAGACTGGTCCTCTTGACTGCTTAATAAGCCATACGACTTATATTTGTAGTATTTTAATACAGAAGAGGGGCTTTTCTTGCATCTAAAACAAACATTAAGATGCTATTGTATCAATTATCAATTGATGCTTAACCAACCATCCCCAAATTAGTGGCTTCAATGAAACAACAATCATTTTATTATATCTCTCAGGTTCTGGGAATGAACTGGCCTCAGCTGGATGGTTCTCACTCAGAGTCTCTCTTGAAGCTGCAGGTAAATGATGGCTGAGGATGGAGTCATCTGAAAGCTGGTCACTCACATGCCTAGTGGCTCAGACATCTGAACACTGGGTTCCTTGGGCATCTCTCTCTCTCTCTCTCTATGTGGTCTCTCCACATGGTTTGTACAGAATGGCAGATTCAGGTTAGCTGGACTTCTTACATGGAGATTAAGACTTCAAAAGCACATGCTTCAGGAGTGAGAAAACCAGGCAGATGCTGCGTCACCTTTTATAGTCTAGCCTTGGAAGTCACACAGCATTGCTTCCACCAAATTCTGTCCTGCAAGGCAGTCATGAAAGTCTAATCAGGATTAAGGAAAGAAGAAATAGATTGTATCTCCATGGGACTGGAAATACTACCGTGACCAATTTTGAAAAATACAGGCTGCCACAGTTTACCCTCTAGACGAAGCAATTTGTATCCTTCCCACATACCAAGTACATTCACACACATCCCCAACTGCTCAGAACCTCCTCTCATTATCACATCAAGGTCAAGCTGTAGATCCGGGATCTGATCATATAAATCAAGTTCAGATCTACAGGCCCCTCGGGCAAGGTTCCTTAGGTGTACAGTTCCTCTCTCTGAAGACATGTCAACTAAGAAGACAAGTTACCTATTCTCTACACAACCAACAAACATGCAACAGAGGGACATATAGAAAAACTGCTATACAGCTTGTGTTAAAGAAGTGTGAGGTCAGGTGGTACACAGCAGTCACTTGGTGCATTACAGTTCTAAATAACAACTGGACACGTATGGCTAGTTCCTTGATTAAGGCTTAGTCCTAGTGCCTGGAAATGGTTTTCCATAGCTCTTAGCTCCATGCTCTGGAGTCTTGGTTTTACCCTTTAAATTATACTTTTCAACTCACAAAAAATTGACCCCAAAAAGCAGCTAGTAGTTTTCTCAGTCTATTTTCTGGTCATAAAACTTTGAGGAAACAAAAGTCTCTTCATTTTGTACTGTCTCTGTTCCTTGCAGTCCAAAATGATACAATTTCTTTGGAAGCTCCCTGAATTTCTTGTAAGTCCACTTATAATCCATTCTATTTGTCAAAAGACACATCCACAGATCTCTTTGAGATCATCCTTTCTCTGCTTTCGTCTCTGTGAAATTTCTGTGGGGAAACACCCTTGAAATTCTGAGAAACCTTATAGTTTTGTTTGTTTGAAAAGGTCTGTGAAGCACATCTTAAATCTTTCTGAGGTCTTAATGAAGGGTCTTACAAACAAGTTCTTTGTTTCAACTTTAGATCACGTTTTCCTGAAAATGCTCCAGATTTCATATCTGCATTGAAGTCATTTCTTAATTCCAGAACTGTTTGCTATCTAGAGAGTCCGTTTTATTTTCAAATTTAGTAAGTCCTGGCTCCTTCAGGTTTAGTAGTTCTTTCTCTAGCTTATCCCTTGATTCTCATGTTTTGTGATGGGCAGCTCAAAGAATCCAGGAGGCCATTTTAGAATTCTGCCTGAAAATCGCCTTCCTTAGATCATCTAGTTCACTAAGTATATTTTCTGTTTTCCACATTACTACAGGTGATAGTGTTTCTAGATTTTCCACCATAACATAAGAAGGGTCATACCCTTCAGCCTCCAATGTCTTCCTCACTTTCCTTTAAGCCTCACCACAAGCCTTCTTGAGGACCATCAGACTTCTGCCAACAAACTTTCCAAGGCTCTTCCAACTTCCCAAAGCCACTGCCACAATTTTAATGTTTCTTACACTGCCAGGAATCAAAATCTGTATTAATTGTCTATTGCTGTGCAATAAAGCACTCCAAAATTTAGTAGCTGTCTTAGTTTCCTAGGGCTGTGGTAACAAATTACCACAAACTAGGCAGCTTAAAACATTAGAAATGTGTTGTCTCACTGTACTGGAGGCTAGAAGTTCAAAGTCAATGTGGAGGCAGGTCCATGCTTCCTCTGAAGTCTGTGGGGTTCTGGTAGTGGCTTGCCAACAATCCTTGGTATTCTTTGGCATGTGGCATAACTCAGTCTCTGCCTCCATCACGTATGTGTCTTCTCTATCAGCCTGTCCATCTAACTGTGTCCAAATTTCCTTTCTTTACAAAAGCCATACTGGATTAAGGTCCACCCTACCCATTTTGACCTTATCTTGACTCAAAACATTTTCAGAGATCCCAGTTTCTCTCATGAGACTGGGGGTTAACACTTGAACCTATATTTTTAGAGAATGCAGTTCAATCCATTAGCACAATTTAAAATAACAACGTGACTTTGTTATTATCCAACACAGTTCTAACAGCTGACTGGGCTCAGCCAAGCAGTTCGCACTCAGTTTCTTACACTGTAGTCAGACAGTGGCTGGAGCTGGAATCATTTGAAGGCTCAGTTAATTACATTTCTGGTGTGTGGGTTGGGAAAACTTGGATGGCTGAGGGCTTGAACAGATGGGGTCCTCTGGTGACTCTCTGTCTCTAAATGGTCTCTCCACTTGCTCTCTGCAGCACAGCTGCTGCAGGGTAGACCCCCTTCTTACATGAACACACAGGGCCACATGGCATGTGCCTCAAGGGAGTGAGAGCCAGACAGACGGTGTCTTGCCTTTTATCACCTGGCCCCAGAGGGCACACGGCACAACTTTTGCCACGTTCTATTTATTGGGGCAGTTAAGAAGGCCTAGCCAAGTTCAAGGGAAGGGACATAGGTTCCGCCTCTCCATGGAAGATGAGCAAGGTTCTGGAAGAACATGTGGAACTGAAAATATTGTTGAAGCCATTTTGGGGAAAATGCAATCAGCTACAAATCCTTTAAATTATTCAGATCTTCAGAACAACTATAATAATAATGTTAAAAATTTGGTTCATTAATTTTGTAGGGGAAGCTTATGAGCAGCGATGTTGTAGCACACTGAAAGCCTTTTGAGTAATGCTTATTAATTACAGAATTGCCCACTTTTGGTCTTTTCTGTTCTTAAAAGTTAGCTGCTTTTAATAACCCTGTCTTACAGAGGCTTACAAATATTGTCTTACAGAGATGTCCATTGAGTTAGAAAATTAACTCTGTTCTTTTTCACACAGTGCATGCAAGAGAAAACATTCGTATTTGGATGTTTACCATTTATTTCATGATTACAGTGTGCCAGGAACTGAGCTAAGCACTTTACATAAAATATTATCCATTTTAGTCCTATGAGATAGTTCCTAATATTACCATTTTATGCAAGACTACACTGAGGTTTAGAGAGATTTGCCCAAAATCTCATTTAAAATTACAATTCTGTACCACTACCACTCCCAACACAAACACATGCACACAGTTCCATAATCCTTTATTCTAATGTGTTGCAGCCCATTTTCATAGCATGCATAATTTACAAACTATGGAATTTACTCATTTATTACTTTTACTTTTTATAAAAATTATCTAACTCCTTCCATTAAAGTAGAGGATAGCAAGAGATGTTTTCTCTTGTATGTACTGTGTTTGATTAATGGAAATTATTTCAGTTAACATACGCATGACTAAGTGATTGGTAGGATGAATAGATATAGTGCCCAGCTCTATTTGACTCCAAAGTCTTTCATTTTAACCATTTTACTTCACTGTCTCCCCAAAACTAGGTTATCAAACTATACAGTCAAAATGAGAGAAAAAAAGTGGCTGCCTGAGTTAAATAACTCAAGAAGCCAGTCAAATTAGATGCCCTTCAATCAATAATTCCTCTGAATTACTAAAATACCAAAGTAGTAAAATAGTTCAAGATTTTAAAGAAGTTGTGATATTTCAGTAAAATACTATGTGATTTTTCTGAAATTAATTCCTCAATTTCTAGAGAAATTATGTTTATTTACTAAGAACACTATTAAAGTTTATAATAAAATACATTAGAATAAAATACTTTAAAAATGAATCTTGGATGGTGCAAGGGTAGGATTCTCACCTGCCATGTGGGAGACCCAGGTTCATTTCCCAGACCATGTGCCTACCCCCCAAAAAAAATGAATCTTGAAATTCTTTTTTTAAGTTAACCTTTAAGAAATGTTTTAGATTCATATACTTAAGTGGTTTTTCTCCGTCTTTTAAAATTAGCTTTTGCCATTAATGTAATGCTTATTTATATGTCTAAATACTCCTTTTTTCAACTTAAATTTCCACTTAAGAAGTTTTTAAGGAAATTATATACTCTTCATTTCCCCACTAAATATGAGTTTTTGTAAAGATTCGAATATATTAATTATAAATATATATGGGCTGATATATGTTAGATCAGCTGGTAATTATTAATTATTGTAAAATTATACACAAATTATTAAATATATTGCTATAAAACCCACTTCTTTTTCATTTTTTAAAATATTTTTATTGAGAAATATCCACATACATACAGTCCAACCATATTATGAAATCGGTGACTCACGATATCATCACAAAGTTGTGCCTTCTTCACTATGATCATTTTTAGAACATTTGCATCACTCCAGAAAAAGAAATAAAAATAAAATAAGAAGGCATACATCCCATATCCTCCCTTTCATTGACCCACAGTATTTCAATCTACCCAGTTTTTACCCTTTATCTACCCCTATTATTTATATATTTTTTATCCTTTTTTTTAACCCATCTGTCCATCTGATAAAAGGAGCATCAAACACAGGATTTTTGCAATCACACAGTCACATTGTAAAAGCTATATAGTTATATAGTCTTCCTCAAGAATCAAGGCTACTGAAACATAGTTCAACAGTTTCAGTTACTTCCCTGCAGCCATTCCAATGCTTCAGAAACTAAAAAAGGATATTATATAATACACAAGAATAACCTCCAGGGTAACCTCTCTTCAGCCACTGAAACTTTCTTTTGTCTCATTTCTCTCTTTCCCCTTTTGGTCAAGAAGGTTTTCTCAATCCCTTGATGCCAGGTCCCAGCTCATCCTGGGAATTCTGTCCCACATTGCTAGGGAAATTTACAACCCTGGGAGTCATGTCTCATGTAAGGAGGAGGGCAGTGAGTTCATCTTTATTTCCCCACTCAATATGTGTTTCTTTTAAGGATTTAAATATATTGATTATAAATATATAAATATATATTGACTATGCATATTTTATCAGCTGATAATTATTAAATGATTATGCACAAATTATTAAGAAAATTGCTATAAAACCATTTTAAAAAATTTCTTTTTTCTTACTCTTCTCGATCCAAGTAGATGTTTTTGTTGTTTTGTCTTATTCATTTTTTACCATTTAAATAATTAATCGTATTCATGTCTCAGAAGCAGCACTGATCTGTCACCCACTAGTTCATTTCCTTGCCCTCTCCCTGGGTTTCTATTTTCTCATCTTTGAAATTATGATGATCAGGTCAACCAACACTCCTTTCATACCTGTGTTAGGTACTAAGAACACAAATATACATTACTTCTACTGGGTGATCTCCAGTGTCCTGCACACTGAATCGCGACATCTGTTAGCTTTCTGGGTGGCTAATATGCTTGGGAGGATTTTACTTTCTCCTTGACATCTTCCACAGCAGGTAGAAGTTATCCTCTAGCTACAAAATCAAAAATTATTCTTCTCTCTAATAGTTCCCTCAAGTTTAGATTTCACTGGGTTCCCAGAGGGTGGACCGAAAGTCAGACCGGGGACCTGTAACCTTGAGAATGCAGAGAGAGGAACTGCGGTAGCTAGGGCTAGCCTCTCCACCAGCCTAGCCTAGTTCAAATAGTGATTTCATTGCGGGCTCTTATGAGCACTCCCTTATTTCCTCTTTTTTTCCTCCTTCAGTCTCCACCCGGCCCAGGCCGCACAGTGATGACTACAGCACAATCAAGAAGATTCCCCCTCGAAAGCCAAAAAGAAGCCCCAACACAAAGCTCAGCGGCTCCTATGAAGAGATATCAGCCCCCAAGCCTGGGGAGGTGAAGCCCCCAAACGCCGCCTGGAGAGCAGAAGCGCCCCAGGACCTGGTGGCGGTGCCGAGGGCCTCTTCCGCCGACGGGCCCTACCAGTACACGCTGCGCTTGACCATGGCGCAGGAGGGAGAAGACGAAACTGAACCTGTGTACATTGAGATGGTGGGGAATGCCGTGAAGGCTGGTTGCCCCGAGGCAGGCAGCCCGGACCAAGGCGAGTCTGTGTATGAAGAGATGAAGTACTTTTTGCCGGAGGAGAGCAGCGGCAGTCTGGGAATGGTCTCCTTCGCCTCTGCATCACCCCCTCTCCTTTTTGAGAGTCGAAAAACTATCACCTTTGATGATGGTGATCTCAGCTGCCAAGCTACTGGGATCTTCAAAGACACTTGTGACATTCCACCCCCTTTCCCTAATCTGCTTCCCCATCGGCCCCCGCTCCTGGTGTTTCCTCCAACCCCTGTGACATGCTCTCCTGCTTCTGATGAATCACCTTTAACACCCCTGGAAGTGAAAAAACTGCCCGTCCTGGAAACCAACCTAAAATACCCTGTTCAGTCAGAAGGTTCGAGCCCTTTATCGCCACAGTATTCCAAAAACCAAAAAGGGAACAGTGACAGACCTGCATCCCCTGGTTTAGCTATATTTAATGGACCAAACAAAACATCTCCTCCTTCGACACCGCCTCCTCCTCCTTTGCCTCCTCCTTTGCCTCCTCCCACTTCTTACCGGCCATCCACACATTTTACCTTCCCACCAGAGACATTTTTGGTTAATGCAGCAAAAGGAATGGCAAATTCAGATTTGCCCAAAGCCCATCAAAAGCCAAATTCTGCTCCAGTGGGTGGTCCGTGCAGTTCTTTCTCCAAGCTTCCTTATTCCCCAGTGAAGGCAGCTAGAGTCGACCGTAAGAAGTCCAATTCCAATTCCTCCTCTCCAGTTTCTTACAGCCCTCCAAACTCAAGACCTCTCACTAGCCCTCTTGATGAGTTAACTAGCCTTTTTAACTCAGGAAGGAGTGTGCTTCGGAAGTCTGCAGCAGGAAGAAAAATTAGGGAACCTGAAGGTAAGCAGAGAAAAACCTTCTCCCCTATTTGTGTGTGTGTGTGTGTGTGTGTGTGTGTGTGTGTGTGTGTACGTATGTATATATATGTAAAATGCATTTACATATAATGTATTTATGTAGTATTACATAAAGTCTCAGTGATGGTAGTGGTCATTCAGAGCAGATATCTTATGCCACCAATATTGCCAAGTAAGTAAGAATTATTTCCACTTTTTACGATAAGATAATAAAAGCTCGTGATATAAAAATACGTAGCACTAAAATTGGGTTTAATAAGTAATGACTTGATAAATATCAGATATAGCAAGATTCCATTTTAACTACTGACTTTTCCCCTACTAATACTTAACATAGAAAAGGTATTTTTTTGTCACATTACATTACTGTTTCCCATTTGATTTACAATTACCATTAACTCCTGAGTAGTATTCTCTCTTGCTCTCCATCTCAGTCCCCCTCATGGTAGCTGGGTTTGAATACCTATTCAATAACTACCTTCCACTTAATACCACTTACTTTTGTGTTGTTTTAAACAAATTAATTTTTCTTTGTGGGGAACAGATAGCCCACAAGGAACATTTTAACTTAATTCTGTTATGGCTGTATCTTCTCGTGGAACAACTCAGCCGAAGGCACAGTTTGCAGTTGGCAAACTACTCAAGTGCCAGAGGCTGTTGCCTATATAAAAAGTATTTATTTTATGTCCCTGTAAATACAGAACATAGCAGGAAAAAAAAATGTTGCTAGCCATTTTTTTCTAATTTTTTGTCAGTAGCTAACCATATACCACTTGATTCCAATGAGGTTGCTTCATGCCAACACTGTTTCTGCAGTGATAAACAGATAGAATGTATTCAAGTTCCATAAGACATTTTAAAACATTTATACAAAATTGGGGGTTATTTCTCCTAGAATTCAGTATTTTGGGAAAGAACTACATTGATTTAAAGCATCTTCTCTTTAAGGAGAGTTGTAAAAGTTCACATCAACCACGATGCCATTAATTCCCCTTCCCCTTCCGAGGTAAATGGAAGCCATTAACATCCTCACTTTGCAGATGGAAGCTTCAAGGTGAAGAGGTTAAAGAGCTTCCTTGGAGTCAAGTGGTAGGATTCAAAATAATGCCTTGACTTACAGCATAACATTTTGTGCATGCATTGGCCTGCACCTTCTTTTATAAATTAATAAGTAAAATAAATAAATATGTTAGCATGTATAATTTGCTTAGGAAAATTGCTGTAGGTAAAAAATAAATAAATAAATAGATGAAACCCTTTAGAAAATCCAGAAAGCAATCTGAACAAGTGAAAAAGTAGGTCAAGGCTTGGAACACTTAGCAAATGAGTGAATAACCCACCCTCTATTTATTCTTCAGACAAACAAGCTAATTGTTTGTTTAGCTAACAATTTTTTCTTAACTAAAGGCCATTAATAAATGAAATTGTACTTGTAAGTAGCAGAATGTTTGAATTTCACACGTTAAACATTTCATTTCAAGAGACAAATGCAGTCTAAGAGAAAAGCATTAAACAGACAAATTAATATTTGCTTTTAGAGCTGAAAGTTTATTAAAGTCTCATCAACCTCATTTTTACTATAGATCAGAACTGGGGTGAATTCGTCTTGGCTGTATTCAGGGAAGTGAAGTTAATGAATTTCTATAAAGACCTCATCATTTGGAAATCCCAAAGTCAAGGACTCAGAGGACAGTAAGAATTATAGTGAGGCTTCAAGACATGGTGTGTGAATTGGCTAATTATATTTCCCTATGGTGGCATTAACCAGTATTTGGTAACACATATCAAAATCTCAAGTACAACATTGTAAGTCCAACTCTAAAATTATGAAGCATCTATTTTCCAACTGTGGGCTTTTACAAAATACATTTCAATTTGAAGAAATGGGCCTGAGTTGATTATAATTTCTCATAAATACATAAATCGGCAACTTCAATGTAGATGTAATAACAGAAAACTAAGCAATATGAGACAGGGTCATCCCCACACACCAGATTATAAGATTTCCAACTATAAGCTTGAGACTTGTATAATTGTTGATGGACTGTAATGTGGGAAATCAGTTTATAAGTTTGCATGACATGTTCTCTTGGAGTGGTCCAGGTTATTCTTTTAGGACATAAAATGGGAACATATGAAAGAAAAGCAAGTTTTAATGTCAGCACTGAGCACTGGGGCTTCTTATGCGATTTTTACAAGTTTTTACTGCTAAGGTCAGCAGTCCATTTTCTTATGAATTGAATTGGTTTTATTAATAACTTACTAAATTGGGATTTCTTCCCTTTAAAATTGTGAATCTTCTGCTTTAGCCTCTTTATGCTTAAAGGCATTTTTGTTTTCACCTGAAATAACTTTCCTACCAAACAATCCAGCACCCCTCAAGGTACCTGAAGTAATTACATTTCATTTCGTATGCAGTTGTGATATGGGGTGATCATTCTGTGAATTTTGTAGAAGGGTTCAAAATATTCCCTTTGTCCCTTTTGAGTAGGAACCTTAGATTAAATTGCCCATTAATTCTTTGCTGTAAGTACTTCCAGTTAAAATATAATGTGCAGTGGATTATATATAGGAAGTGAAATTCTTTTGAGGGTCATTCTACCCCGTCACTATTACATAACTTATGTGTAGGATTTCACAAATATTATTTTCGTCAAAATCTTTTATTTCCTGTAGACTCATGGATATGCGATTTGAGGCAATACAAAGTTATACGATTTCCAAGAGTTTAGAATGTACATACAGGCAAAGTTTTATCATGGCCGTTGACAAGTGTAACTGCAGTCTGAGAAGAATATTAGCAGCAGTGAATTGTATAATGCTTACTCCTCCAGGCGTTTTAACAATCTGTGCGACATTTGCTACTATTAACCCTCTTTCAAAGATGGGAAAACTGAGAAAAAAAGAGATTAACTGGTTCAAAGTCAGCCTGCTTTTGAGAGAAAACTCAAAAAATTGAATCCAATAGTTGAGTCTCCAGAGATTGTTCTCTTACTGAGATCCCTGATACTGCCTAAGACATTAGAAAAAATAAGATGCACACGGAGTTGATCCAAAGAAAAGAGATTTAAAAAATTTGCATTAACTCACCTGAGGTGTAAGAAGTAAGAGTTATTCCATTCCGTTTGGGTGGCAAAATTGTTCCATAAACTAAAAAATGCCCCACATATACTTTACAGCTTATGAGTATATGTATAAAATTTTGGAATACAGTATGTGAGCCATTTGGTCCTCAGAATTAAGAATGACTAAATGTTTAATTGTCTTTGCCTTTCTGGGTACAATTATCGTATTAATTCACAAAATGTTTTTCATCTAATGCCATAATATGACTAATATTATTATGTTAATTATTTCTAGTTGCTTAGTTTAAAAACAAAAAAAGCATGAACCCTAGTTGAAACGGTGAATGGAAGATTCATTGGCTTGTTCACACCACTAGGGTGCCCCATTGCTCTAAATGGCATCTCAGCGTAGGGCTGAGTTTATCCAGAATAACATGAAAAAAATGAGAATTTAATCTCCACTCCCTGAAAATGATCAGAATTTTCAGGTATTGACAAGAAGACAGTACACCCTCAGAAATATGGATGAAGAAATGGGGAGGAGCCAAGCGGAATTAATGAAAAGATTGATTTTCAGAATATTTTTTACAGCATTGTTTCATTATGCTCTGATACTGTGCCTCCTTAGTTTACAAGATAGAAATAGGTACTTTAAAATGATGTCAACAAAAATGCTAATATATCATACTTCTTTGCATATAGGAGCTGGTTATTAAATATTTGCTTGATGGAAAACACACATAGCATGTAATCACATTTGATAAATCTAGGCCTTGTGGCATTTTTACCCTAATAAGAATCACTTATGCCAAATGTAAATTACTGCAGATTTAAAATATTTAATTTTTGACATAAACATTCTGAATAAGAACATTTTGAGTTTTGAAATCAGAGTATCATATAAATGAATTTTTACAATATTATATTTTTATTCTTACAATATTATATTTTTATTCTTTGGGGTCATTTGTTTAAAAAGGGATTCTTTTTAAAGTGTAACTTATGGAAAGTTTCAAACAAATACCAAGATAGAGACACTAGATTAATAAACCCATTCCACGGCCGATCTTCTGTCATCTCTATGCCCGATTATTACCTTCTCCCCAGCACTGGATTATTTTGTAATATACCCTCAAATGTCAAATCAATTTTGTAATAAATATTTTATTGTAGAAACTCTTCAGGAAAAAGAAAATCTTTCTGTCACTTTAATTAGAATAGACCAGTCAATCCTTTTAAATCCTCACTTACTAAGACTGTTTTGAAAGAAGCCTGACTCTGGAAACCATCCAGTTATTATTCATGACATAAATAAAATAATTATCAGGGGCTAGATTTCCACCCAAAACAGAGAACTTCCATAAAGGCTTCTAGGACAGTCCCCAACTTGTACAGCTGATGCACGCTACCCTCTTCATTGTCTTCTGCAACCTGTCCCCATCTAATTTTCAAGTAGAAAATGGGCATGGATTCCTAAATATCAAACAGATAACCAAATAGAACCAAGTATTCTAAATATCCGAAGAGAACTAAGTATGAAACATCAGTATCCAAAAAGGCATGCAATAGCATCTTAAATCCATATTTTATGAGGCTTAGAAATTTTTATGCCAAATTAAGCACGGTTACCTATGCATCGTTTAGTAACAAGAAGCAGAATCTCTTAAAGTCATTTAATTGTCATCGATTTACAAGCAGAAATCTGTGACTTGCACAAGGACAGTTCTTGTAAATTGCCATTCTTTGCTCCTTGCATTTAAAACAGAAGTTTTGACACTATTTTCATTTAATCTCTGGTGAATTCTAATGAGATTGCCACATAAGAAATTGGATGACTTTATGCAAAGCTTGATATCCCATAATGGGAGGCAACCCTTAATAACCCGTAGGCTTTTTGCCTATACCCAGACTCTTTCAGCACTTTATCCCACCCAAAGCAGTTAATCTTTTTCACTCCCCCAGATGCCTTCTCTTTGTGGTGATTTATTTGTGGAGGGTGGTGGCATAAGGGTTCATGAAAATTATGATGAGCGTGAACAGAACAAGCACATAGCGAACTGATGTGTGATTCCCCTCACTGATCTGGCACTGTCTGCATTCTTATCTAACATAAAAGTCTGCCTGCTATAAAAGTGAGGTATTCCTCCACATTCTGGAACTTTTTGAAACCACGGTGAGTTTTCCTCATTTTCCAAATGAGTAAATCCTTTGGAGAATCTAGATTAGCTTCCCTAGAGAAAGATGTCCATCTATCACTAAGTAGATATCAGGCAAGGAATAGCAATGCAAAACTTTCCTCCCTCACTCTGCCAATGAACCTGAACTTTGACATGGGGAGAATAGTCTAGCTGTGATAAAGTGACTTTTTACCAAGTTCTTGGCCCCTCAGCAAGAGAATATCTTATGCCTGGGACTTGCATCTCAATATTGAGCATGTTTCTAGTTCTCCAAACCAATAGGAACAATACTTAGCATCTACCCTTAGAAATAAGCTTTAATTTTTATATTTTTATGTGTTGATCAGCAGCAAACTTGCCTGCCCTGTGAGATTGTCCATATAGGGCAGTACCTGACTGGGACAGCTGATGCATGCAACCCACTCAACTGTCTTTGGAGCACAAATCTCTTTGTCCTCTATATTAATTGGAAAGACATAAAAAGGGTTATTTATGATTGTGACATTTTCTCATGATTTACAGCAACTTCCCTCTATAACTGCCTAAGAATTCACAGAGGGAAATTCTGTAACCAGAGACCTGTAAAGTGGATTTAAGTTAGCTTGTAGTGATAATTTCCTTATTGTCATTTAAAAAGCATTTATTTAGTAAACATAGGGCTTGCTACTAGGAATATAAAAATAAGTAAATATGATATTTCCCTGCTTTCTCACACATAGTGCAGGAGACAAACATGTACATCCGCTTTCAATGAGCAAAATGATAGTAGGGAAGGGCATTTTTAACCTGAAAGCCATAAACCACTCATGGATCCATTGATGACCTTCAAATGGTCCAGGGACCCCAATGGTATGCATGTGCATCGTTCTGGAGAGAGGCTTCTAGATTTCATTAGATTCTCAAAAAAGTTAGTGACCCGAGAAAAGTAAAGGACTGCTTTTCACAGAAAAGTGAAGTTGTGTATACATGATATTATTAGAATCCAGGGAAAGAACTGAGTGACTACCTTGGGGAATCCAGAAGAGCCTCCTAGAAGAGTAGGCACATGAGCAGGGAAAAAAAGATGGAATGTAATGATGGATGAATGAAGTTTCTGGGTGCAGAAGACAGAGAGGAATAGGCATTCCTTGTTGAAGATGTGATAAGACACATGCAAGGCTAATGGCCTTTTCAGAAAACAGTCATGGTTTTTGAAGAATAACAAAAGGTGCTATTTGTCTGATATGGAAACAGATCAGGGAAAGCTTTCTACCTGGGAGTGCCTTTCTCAGCTCCATGACAAGGTCCTGGATTATTTCCATTGTTTCCCTTCTGCTTCATGAGAACTCAACAATAACTCATAGCATCTCTCCTATAAAGAGTGCAAAGAGTCAAAGGAGGAAAATGAGTAAAAGCAATAGTAGCAATTCTAGGTATATGCATATGGCCTCATATAACTGAAGATATTCAGAAATACTACATAGTATTTGCTAATGGTGTTCTGTTAATAATACTAATAACTAGTATTTGTAAATGGCTTTGTTTTCTGTTGGCCCAGCACTTTGGGGTCTCTTCTCTCTGGATTCTCACGTCTTTGTGAGGTAGGCGAAGCAGGTGTTAGCATCCCCATTTACTAATGAGCAATCTGAGACTTTGAGGGATTAAGTGATTTCTTTATAATCACAAAATCTTATCCGTTTCAAAGTAAGGAATAAAATGCAAATCTCTTTTCTCCAATACTGTGGACCCTTTCTATTATGCCATTTTCAAACTCAAAAAAAATTAAAATTAAAATCATGATAGGAAGTCCCTGTCTGAGAACATAATTCCCTTCTGAGGTTAAACACACACTTATCATAAGGAAAAGATGTAGGAGGAGGGCAAATCAGACTTTATTTTTCCTATTGTATATGTTTCTGAGAGACATCCCTGCAGTTTTTAAGCTGAGAAACTATTCCTTTGGTGACCCCCTGCCAACTCCTCCTCTTTTCCTCACCTTTCCTTCCAAAATCCTTTCTACTGAACTGTCCCACAAAGTTTCAGGAATCCACAGCCACATGTGATAAGACTGGGATAATAATTCACAGTCAGACATACTTTCCCCATTCTCTTTCTCTCTGTCTCAGCTCTAAAAGGTTTTGTTTGGTAACTGAATTTCTAACTACAGATAAATTCACACTGAAGTTGTATTCATTTACAAATGAATGGCAAACATCTTTCCTTTAAGAAGCATTGGATTCCCAGAAAGTGTGGTCTTCAGTCTAAGCAGGTCTTCCTTAGTGAGGTCTCAGATACTTTTTCAGGACTCACCAGAAATTAAACACATTGTAGTCCCTTGCCATGTACCAGAAACTCTTCAAGAACTACATTAGCAGTGATTTTCAGTAGCCCACCATGATTAGTAAAGGAAAAGACACACATCCAAAAAAAAAAAAAAAAAAAACAACAACCCTTATCCCTTCCTTATCCCCTTATCTGTCTCTACGTCAGGTTCTGAAATAGGTGGAAACTATTATTTTATAATTATTTGAATTTAGAAACAGACACATAGATAATGGTAAGTTAAAGCATGACTAAAGAATAGCCTACCAAGAAATATTTGTTGGGAGAATTTTAAAGCATAGGTCTCATTATTATAGTATTTTCACTCAGCTATGTTGCTTTGTTAATTCTTTGAAACCTGGGAGCAAAATCTAGCAAGGAGTTATGACAATTAAATATTCAAACCAATCTGATTAAAAAGTTATGTTTTGTATAGTATGATCTTGGGAAATTACCTTACCATATTGCCAGTAAATCTACAGCCAGTAGCATGTCAGTCATACTAGAGATATGTATCTTGCATAAATAGTTCATTTTTTAGATAAGCCAAATATGACAAAGAAGCCATTGTCACTGTGATGTTCTATAATGTGTCATCAGTTGGAGAAGAATCCACTGTTGCTGGTATTCTGAAATAAAAAGGCCATCATTTCAGAACTGGATTATTTTTCATAACCAGTAACTATTTTCCATACTGTCAACTCGTTAAAGCAAACAGCTATTGTGTATTGTATGTCTCTGCACTGGATTGCAAATTAAACTCCCACTGGGGTCTCAAAAGAGAAATCCAGTGCTTTATCCTCTAAACCACTCAACCTCTCTCCTTAGGCAAGTTAATGAAGACTTTCCTATCTGCAACTCATTATTGCCACATAATACAATATCCTGGGGTTTTCTTCCTTTTGTGAATAAATGCTCAGACATGACATTGTGGAGGAATAGTTTCCTAAAGATGGCCTAGATTTGTGCAATTTTCTTTCTCTACCTAAGAGCATTGGAAGAGAAAAGACCTATTTCTTAGTTACCTGCCAGTTTTTAGGTCCTTCATTCCTGACTTGAATCATTTTTATGATTGATCTCCAGATTAGCTGAGAAAATTTCACACCACCTGAGAGCTGGTCATATTCAACGTCATTTTTTCCAGTTCTTCATTCCACGAGTCAGCGATACTCATGAGCGTTCACCATGCACAGAGCTTCTTAGGCATTTTTCTACTTTAGCCTGGTTTTTCCTTGAAATCTCCAGTTTTCATGTTTAGACTCTGTACTTTTGCAATTACTAGACAATTGTATTAATACCTAACAATCATAATAATAGAATAAAATGATAATGTCATTCATTTTTATCACAATTGGTAAAGTACTAAAATATTCAGGTCCCAAACAATGCCAAGCACAAGTTAGATCCTAGATTTAATGCTAGTTGACATGGAACACTAATACTAACCATGATACCTGAGAATTTTAGCACTATCCAAAACCCTAAAAAACCTACAAAAGACAGTTTCATACCAAAAACTCTGTCTCATAATCAAAGATAATCTTGCTAAAAGAACCTCCACTTAAAAGAAAAGAATGAACATATATACTATTCGTACATAAGGATATTTCCCAAGAAAATTCACATTTGTTTGTATTTTGGTTTTATCGTTCTCCTTTTTTGCAGAAAGATGGATAATCCAAGAAGTAGGTGAGTGTGAGAAGGCTTGTGCAAAAGAATGGGTTGAAATTCTAAGTAGGTATTTCCATGTTGCCAAAAAGCGTTCATTAAGTTATTTTCCTAAAGTCAGATCCAAATAGTAAAATTCTATTTGATTAATTCCCATATTCAGGTGTGACCACCAACAGACCGGGGCCCAGGTTGGTTTTAACTCTAGAAAGGAGGAGCCCTGTAAGGGAACAAAAGAACTAACTTAAAGAAGAGTACTTCTACCAGTTCACACATCCTTTCTTATGTAAACTAGGGATGTCCAGCAGCAGAGTTTATAGGGCAGATTAGTACTTTGTTTTCTTTCATATGAGTTATGAATTTATTCTATTGTGTTCCTTGATAGTTAACCACCTTTATGTATCATTAGAAATAAAGTCTCTCTGTGCTTTTTTAATAGGTAAATTGCTTTAAGGATAACTACATCAGACCTCAGAAAAATAATCTCTAGTTGCTCCACTGTACAGACATTAGCTTGAATTCCACTCAGAACATGCCCAGCTAGTGCCTTCTCGCCATAATCTGTTTCCATCACATAAACCTTAGCACAGCTAAAGATTTGGTTGAATCACTTTAGCATAAGACAAGACAGTAAAACTCTAATTGTTAACATTAATTTCACTGATGTAGTTGAAGCTCAGCAAGGGGTCTCCTCCATTCGCTTATCCAGGCTTGGAATCATCTCTAATTTACAGAGACTTGGGAAAGTGACACAATAAATTGTGCTTTATATACAGTGATGTGAAATCATAAAAATGTCTTTTTAATCTGATGATTATTAGGAAACCTAGTGATGTGGTCCAGCTGCTAATCAGAATGCATTTCCATTTCTGTGGGGATTTAAATACATTTTAGGAACACTCTGTAATGATTTTTTTAAATTCAATTTTTCAGATTAAAAAAATATTCTATGACATGGCCCCAAGATGTGTAGATCTTTTCAGGACTTAAAAAGTCAGAGGTTAACTTCAGGCAAGAGGATTAAGCTAGAAATAATATTTTGTGTGGATGTTTGTTATTGGCCTCAAGTTTCCCAAGAAGTTGGCAAAAAATACAAAATAAGAGGGACAAGCTTCATTCATTTATTCAAAAAATATATTCAAAGTGTGTTTTGTGCCAACATGTATTGACTTGTATGGATTTAAAAATAAATTGTAGGGCGATGCGACCGTGGCTCAGTGGCAGAATTCTCACCTGCCATGCCAGAGACCCAGGTTCAATTCTCAGTGCCTGCCCATGCAAAAACAATTAAAAAACACATAAAAAAAATTTTTAAATAATAGTAAACTGTAGACTTTCCCATAAGAAGTTTATAACAGGGAAATACAAGAAATCTAATGTGTCTTGAACAGTAAGAAATACATTACAGCTGTATGCAAGTTTCACAAACCACAACTACCCTTAAGGCTTGTGAAACTCAGAGTTTTTATGCAATTTATTCTATTCTATTTCCTTTTTAATGCTTGCCACAGCCCATGAAATTGAATTCTCAACCTACAAATACATCCTTTGAATAACATTGGTCTAAAGGGTAGTAGGATTTCTATGGTGGGATCAAGGGAGATGAGAATGAAGTGGCAAGAGAAAAAGTACCACTTAGGAGAACCTCTCTTTCTCATGATGAAAACCAGTTTGTGCTTTTTCCTGCACGTCATCATCAGAGACATTAAAGGGCTTTAAAACAGGGGCACAATGTGATTCAATTATATTTTAGAGTAACTATTTAAGGGTATAAGGAGAAAATAGATTTTTTTCCCGTTATATATTAATTTACATATGGACATATATGCTTTAAACGTGATGAACTGAAAAATGATTATTTGTGAGGCATCTGAGAAGGAACCAACCAGTCATTTCATCATTTCTTCCTATGATGCTGGGTTTAATGGCAATCCATTTTAGATATAGGTTTAGCTCTATAGTGTCCCAGTTGCTAATCCTTTCTGGGCAAATGGCATCTTCTCTGTGATATGGCAGTATGACAGATCATGGGAAATTCAGTCTCATCAGCATAGATTTAGAGACACGAGGAATTAGTAATGCCAACCAATCCACCATCAGTAAAAGGTACAATTACAGTGATATCAAAGAAATAGTCAGTGTAGCTTCTCAAGAGTTTGTATCTACATATATGTTTTTGATTTGTTATTTAAGGCCAGCCAATGAGGACATGTGGGGCTGTTATTCAGCCGGTGTGCCTGGTTACACCATATTGATTGTTAAAATATTGAAGTATTTCATTATCAGTTGGTAAATGGCTACTGTCCTGAGCCCTCCAAAGTCCCCTCCCCTATTCCACTGCCCTGGTTTGTACTGACCCCTGACTATCAAGTGTCTTATTTAATAATTGACATAGCAAGAGCCTTAGGATCCGTGGCTTCTTTGTCCTCATCGTTCCCACCCCTTGCCCTATTGCTATCAAATACTTTCAATGGGGAAACTTCATAATTAGATAAAGAAATAAACTTCCTAAATGAGGGTGTGGGGAGACCCAACAGATGTTACCACTGTAAGTTTTTTTCTTTTTTTCCTTTTTCTTTTGCTAGTTCTCTGCAGCTTAGCTTTGTTTTCTTCTGAGGGAGGGTGTCATTAGCTTACCTTCCCACCTGCTGGCCTCATACAAACAGAAAGGTGCAAATATCATCCTCTCCACCTCTTCTTTTGGGGGAAAGTGAGGAGGAACCATTTACCCAAACTAAAGCATACTCTGCCGAGACCAACCGTGCTGCTTTGCCACGCATTGCGTTCCAGTACTCCTGGATTTACATTACCACCTGGCATTTAGGAAATGTAAAAATAACAGCAATATAAATAACTTCATGACCTATGAAATTATACATGAGGAATGGGGCTCTGGGCCAGGCGAGCTTGTTGTTTAGGTGTTGCATATTCAGCTAATTATAGGAAAGGCAGACTACCCAAGTGCAAGGAAAGGAAAGGAAATTGAAGAGATTTTTTCCCCCTCATTATGGCAGGGACAGAGTAAATGTGCAATGAAAGGATCCAGTTAGTTAAATTTAAAATAAAATTGGCACAATTTAATTTTCAGTGCATTTTTTGGGTACTGAAAACCTTATTTATACTGACAGTCATTTTTTAGCCTTACTATCAATGCATTCTTCCTCTGTTCAGCACATATGTTGTTGAAGATATCACCCTATTTCCTACTTCAGTTGGTGTTTTCTAGTGCAAACCATCTCCTGAGACTTGGCAGAGGAGTGGGTAGCGAGAGTTAAGGGTAGGGGACAAGCAAACATTTCCATTCTACCCTACTTAACCTAGAGGATAAGTATTTGTGGCACTTTCTGCCACAGAAGAATGCTTAAAACACAAGTTCAAGAGGAAATTTGATCTACTCAAGAGTGGTGATTTCATAGGGGTTATTAAAATGTAGGAAGGAATGCTGAGTGCCCAACTGTAGCCTTTTAAGGTTAGCAGCATGTCAAGGAACTTAGTTACATTGTCTCTACCCATCTGTCCTTTCCAGTGACCACAGTGCTACATTTTTCTATGTTCTAAAGTTATCATTTCTTGTAGTGTTATAACCGTCAGCATATTATGGGGCAGGGCTGTGGCACAGGAGTTATTGTATGTGAACCTAGTGCTCTGTTGCCAGTTTTAGCACTGTTATTGGTCATCGGAGCCCGCTCTGTATGCATTTCTACAACTGTTATCAAAAGGATTATAAAGCTGTTTCACAGAAGGTTAGGATTAGTGCATTAGTATGGTGCCATTCGAAACATGCAAACTGAGTGTATCCCTGCATGAGTTTTCACTACATCTCCCGTTTAAGATACCACTTTATTCACATCTAAGCCTCTCATCACGCTACCCCGTGTGTGAAATCTCTGCTTGTTGGATTCAGGACTAGCCACTGTCCCTGTGTGATTTCTCACCCTTGATATAAATCTTTTTGGGAGGCAAAGAAGCCAGATGTTGGGATTATGTTATCATATAAGACAGAAAGTTAAATTCACTTTCTAAGTTAAATGTATATCTTGGGAGTGATTTCTGAGTCCTTATTTGTATTTATTTATCTTGTCCAATACCTTAAGATTTTTTTTTAATCCGGTATTAAAAAGGAGTTCTCACTGAAAACATTTGGTTTCACACAAACTAGATGCCGATTTCAGGTCTAAAGTGATCCTATTCAGATTTAATTAGGCACCCTCTCTCTGTATCTGTGAGCATAGTCTAGCTGTAACTTCTAAATTTTAAAAACAAGAACTTGAGACATAGCAGGTCCATGACAGGCACTTCGACATTTGTACTTTTCCTTAATGCCATGTAGGAAGAAACAAGCACATTCCCTTCATGCATTAGCCTTTCTGGAGAGGAATTTTCCTATAGCGTTGCAGAATGAGTTATAGCCGGCATGAGTAATGAGTTTAAAATGTATTTTCACGTTTTTTATGCCTTACATAGCTCTCTCAGTATTAAATCAGTCAAACAACTATAGTTTGTTTTTCTCCTGTGTTGCTGAAACCTGGATCTTATCTCACACAATTCCAAAAATACACTTTAAAATATTTCAACTTAAGGTAACTAAGAGAAAAATTATTTTTCATAAAATTCTTCTTAAGGAAACATTCCTTAGCTCACTTAGTCCCCATTCTCCTTGACCTTTCCATGGCATTTGGTACTGTCAGTTTCCCTCTCCTTTGCAAAGCTCTTCCCTTCTTGTACCTGGGCTGCCAAACCATCCGAACCCCATATCCGCTAATCCTAGGCCTGCTTTTCTACATCCTTTATCAATCAGTTGTGTTTTGCCTTCTGCCTCCTCACTTAGAAGCATCTCTTTTCTTAAATACTTTCAAAACCTAGAGATTTTTTAATCTCTCCTAGACATTTTCTTTCTAGTTCAAATTAAAAGCTTTTGTTCAAAAAATTCCCAACCAGTTTAACCCTTGGATGTGTGGTTGTTACTTCAAAATCAACACACAGTGGCTCAGCTGAATAGGATGAGAATTCCACCCTAAATATTCCAGATTATCATTTTCTAAACCTCCCTACAAGAGATGCACAGTTATCTGTACTGTTTATGTTGTACTTACCACTTAGTACAATGGAATCTTGTCATTTATTGGGTCTTATCTTCCCTCTAGAATGTAAGCATTTGAAGGATCATTTCTTTTATATGTACATTTCTTCAAGCTCTAGGTCAAATCTTAGTGTAGAATTCTGACCTTATAGGACTTTGCAAATACTGATTGAATTAATGGAGAACTCTCCATTATGGAGGAGAAATGTGGTTGGCTGAACACACTTCCTAGCTAAGTTCAGCTCTTGCATGTCCCCCCAAGCAGCCATATAGCTCAAGGACATCTCACTGCTTCCCCAGGGAAGGACTAAATGCCATGCCTTTTCCCAGATTTCTTCTATCCATTATTTGGATTGAACACTTAACTCAGTCAGCCATTAAACTCATTGTGTTTCTCTAGCACTCCCAAAGGTATTCAAGGAAACCTTGCTCCAAAGCAAGAAGCTACTGTTCTCCCCTGAAGAAGCTTTGCATTTTTTTCCCCAAGAGAAGTTTCTCCCCTTAGCCTCCAACCCACCTCAACTCTTTCCCCAGTAAGATTTTAACTTTGTTTCTTCTTCCAGAACAACATATTCAACTTTAGTTAACTTATTCACACTTCTAATATCAGGGTATGACCTTGTACAATAGTCCTGTTACTATTTGAGAAGTGATGCTGTCCTCACTTGGCCATTGCCTTCGAGCATCTGAGTAGAGCAAAAGTGAAAGGCAAACATGGTCAACAATATCCAGAGGTTATGTTACCTGGAAGTCTTGCTCAATAATTTTACATGTGTTCTCCTCAGTAAGCATAAGTTAAACAAGGGGAAGGATTTTATCATATAAGTTACTTCTGGAACCCTCTATCCCTGGGAACGTTTTCATTTTTCTAGAGAATGAATCTTGTGCAATTTGGAGGGCCTTCTTTAAGGAAGCAAATAAAAATGACAAAGAAAAAATTGGCTAGAAAAGTGAACATTTATTTAAAATGAGAAAATAAGAACAGACAAATTATACGTTTACAAAAAAATAACTGTGGAATATACATGCATTAACTGTGCACATATTGATTGAGTCCCTCACAGAGCTTTGGAAAATGCCTATACAAGTGAGGTGCCCTGAATTTTATACTCATTAGATGCAGAATCCACAGTCACTAAGTGTCCAGAATAACATGGAACACAAAAGAAGCATGCAAGCACCAAACTTCCTGATAGAAGAGATTACAAAATAAGCATTTAAAAATTAAATATTTCTAGATTTTGCATTTTGATTGTTGCTGTAGTGGCAATGCATTAATTCTCAAACAATGGGTCCAGAATAGATTTCAGATATCCTTACATAGTTCACACTCTTAGGTAGAATACACACAGCTCCAACCCTTTGAATAAATAGAAAATATTCACCTCAGACAATGAGGTATTTTCCTTTAATTATAATTTAAATAAGTAGAGATTGGAACTCAGTGGGTATGTATTATTAGCAGTGGAAATCCTTTCAGGTGTTCCAAATAATCGCATGTGAATGGGGAGAAATGACTGCTGTGATGTATGACTTTATCATCATCATTCATATGAGTTTTTCATTAGGAAACTTTATCAGCTACTTTACAGTTACAAAAAAGTGTTGTTTTTTTCAGCAAACAAAATTTCTATAGCAGCGTTGTTGTCATAATTCTCTTAGAATTCATTCTTCCTCTCTTTCCATGAATATTTATTGAATGCCATCTATGATCAGGAACTGTTCTAGGCATTGGAAATATAACAGTGGACAAAAAAGACATATTTGAAGTCATAAAGCCAATATTCTAGACAGAAAACTCAGAAAAAAAACTTCTAAAAATTAGAATGTATTATGTCATGCAGGCAGAGGACTAGGTAGAAAAATAGAGTAGAATGAGGAAATAAAAGGTCCGGGGATGGTGAGGCAGGTTGTTTTCTAGAAGATGGTCTGGAAATGCCTTTCCCACCAGCTAAGGTTTGACCACAGTCTTGAACAAATTATAGAGATATCATGTATGCCTGTTTGAAACTATTCATGTCTCCTAGAAAAACCATGTTTTAATCCTAATACAATCTTGTGGGCCTATACCTATTGTTTAGGGTGGAAACTTTCGATTAGATTATTTTCAGAGACTTACCCACTCAGTTGTGTGACCTTTTGCTTAGATTATTTCCATTAGATGTGACACACGCAATTGAATGTGTGGCCATTCAATTAGATGGAGATGTGACTCCACCATTTATGGTGGGTCTTTATTAGTTATTTGGAGTCCTTTAAATGGGAGAAACCTCAGATGCAGACACCTGGCAAACAGTTGCTTCAGACCAGCAGAGAGAGCAGGTGCCTAGACACGGACTTTAGAGATGTAGAGTCCAGAAGATGTCACCATGTGCCTTCCCATAAGATGCTAAGCAATACCCAGAATTATGTCCTGGAGGAACTGAGTGAAGGCCCACAGACACTCAGAGAGGAAACCACTGGCATCAGAAGCTGGAAGCAACAGAGCCAGGGACAAGGACCAGCAGATGCCAGCCATGTGCTTTCCCATGTGGCAGACATAGGCCTTTCTTGAATCAAGGTATCTGTCTCTGGATGCCTTAGTTTGGGCATTTTTATTGCCTTAGAACTGTCAATTTGTAAATTAATAAATTCCCTTTTTAAAAATGTTCCATTTCTGGTATATTGCTCTGGTAGTTAGATTCAGTTGTCAACTTGGCCTTGTGAAGGCACCTAGTTCTGTTGCTGTGGACATGAGCCAATGGTACATGAACCTCGTCTGTTGCTCATTACATCTGCAGTGGGCTAGGAGGTGTGCCTGCTGCAGTGAATGATGTTTGATTTAATTGGCTGGTGCTTAAATGAGAGAGCTCAACATAGCACAGCCTGAGCACCTCGGCATACCTCATCTCAGCACTCGCAGCTCAGCTCAGGCCTTTGGAGAGGAAGAAAGAAATCACCCCAGGGAAAGTTGTTGGAACCCAGAGGCCTGGAGAGAAGGCCAGCAGAGACCATCCTGTGCCTTCCCACGTAAGAAAGAACCTCAGCAGAAACTTAGCTGCCTTTCCTCTGAAGAACTAATGAAATAAATCCCCTTATATTAAAAGCCAATCTGTCTCGTGTGTTGCATTCCGGCAGCTAGCAAACTAGAACAATTACATTCTGGCAGCATTAACAAACCAAAACACTGTGCTTTCTGGAAAAAGGAGAAGCAGGTTGGAGGAATGCAGAAGAGCTAATGGGTTTGGGGCATTGTGCCTCAAGAGAAGAGTGGTGGGAAATTAGGTCAAAAGTTAGTAGGGGATCCAATCATGGAAGGTTCTCCAGGTCTCCATAAGTCTTTGGGACTTAATCTGAATTAAATGAGAAACCGTGGAGCAATTTAGTGGGGAAATGACAGGCTCTGACTTAAATTATAAAACAATGTTCCTCAGCCTCAGCACAGTGGACACTTGGGGCTAGATGCTTCTCTGTGGTGGCAGGTGTCCAGTGCACTGAGGGATCCCTGGCTCTATCCACAGGTGCCAGTAGGCACCATCCCCACAGTCCTGACAACCTGAGTGTTTACAGACATTGCCAAATGTATCCTGGGGGACAGAAGTGACCCCCATTGAGAACCACTATTTTAAAAGGCTTACACACAATGAGAGGAATATTTTAAAGATATTAAAATCTTACACAAGACAACCAGATTTTTTTGCATATGTATTAATATTTACAGATTTGTTAGAACTCCCTTAATGAGATTGAAATTCAACTTAAATGTGCCTGTGTTGCATACTTATATCTAATATTCATATCCTGATTTAAAGGCCAAAACTTTACGTTTAAGTTAGATTTCTCTCTTACCTGTTAAAACAGTACCTGAATGGGGTCAGAGAAATCCTGTCTGTCAGCTAAAAGAAAAAACCACAGATATTCTAATGACCTGGTGTTACGTGCAGCAAGCATGCACCAAAGGATGTCACTAAACTCCACAAGCCACTTATTTCACAAGATGCAGAGATAGAAAAATGACTCAGACGCACTTCTATATCATTATAAAGGATTTTACAATACTTACTTCTCTATATTTTAGCTCAAATATATTGAGTATCTCAAGTATTTTTTTGGTGTACTGACTTTTCTTCAACCTCAAAACCCTGATTGTCACTGCTTAGAGGCTGGCTTTGTTTGCTCTAAATTATTCCTTTAAAATTTTTCCTTAGAGTATGAGTCTATATATATATATATAAATATACATACATACATACCTATATACTTCTATAACAAAAACCTTTCCAGGCATCATGCCAATTTCCTCCCCATTTCTTATTGTCCTAATTTCTTTATTATTTAAGGACAGGGTAATGGAAGTACCTTTGGCTAAGAAATATCGTAAATAGTCTTGCACTTAGCTGCCACTTTACACTGTGAAAAATCAAATTGGTGAGAGTTTCTACATTTGACCCTCATTATGGTTGAATCCAGAAATTAACAAGTTGGAGCACATAAGCTTCTACGTGTTTGGATTTAACTTGGAGTGAGGGTTTTTATGAGCAATGGCTGACACAGAATTGAATAAGCCAGGAAGGCCCCGTTTGTATTAATGAATATTGGTAACCCTAAAGTGGAGATATCTATATTGAGATTATAACCCTATTTTAACTGCTTGGATACATTTTTTTTTCACTCTACTGTTTCCAATTCATTATCATTCAGGTATGTTTGATTAAAAAAAGTCACTGAAAAGAAACTGCTTTATCCTTTACATCAGCAGTTGAAATAATGAGGAAAGACTTTATACAGAGAAGCAGAGCATAGAGGAATGAGTGTGGGTGGGTGGCAGAACCCTACCTGCTTCCTTCTGGCTCAGTCTGCAACACTGACTGGTTGTGAAATGTTTGCAGATGGATTAGATTCTCCAAGTCTTAATGACCTCATCTCCATAACAGGCCCAATAGTGACAACTTCCTGAAATTGTTTTGAAAAGCAAAAGTTAAATTAAGTACAGCATCTAGCACAGGGTTGACATAAATACTAAACACTCAGGAAATGATAATTACTTTAAAAGCAATGGGAATAACTATATTATATTGACCATTACTTCTTACTTTTCCTCATCTCCTATTCCAACTGAGAGCCACTCTTGGGTAGAAATATTTTCTAAGATAAAAACATGAAGAAAATTTTAGCAGATAATGTAGGGGTTGCAGCCTAACTTGTATGATAATTTTTAACACCTTTCTTGGCTACAGTTGAAACTGTTGACTGGAAATATGAAAGTTTGTTTAACTGTAAAAACATGAACTATTTTACTATAATACACAAAAATTGTTTATGAAATAGGAATCAATTGCAAAGCAAGCCTGCATCAACTATTAGTACCAAGAGTCAACAATATGTCTCAGATGTTTGAGCCTATTACCACTAAGTATATATAAGGACAATCACCATTTATCCTTGCTTCAGACCCTTTGGTAACCTCCCATTGCACTGAAAACAAAATCCCAATTCCTTTCCACAGTGCCTCCCAGCTCCTATGTGGTGTGCCCCTGTTCCTTTTCTCACCCCTTTGCTTCCACATGCAATTCATTAGAATGCCACTGACCTTGGTTTGTGGAAAAGGTGGAGCTCTTTCTTCACAAATGCTCTGGGAGGTTCCCTCCTCACAAGACTAGTTCGTTTGCTCCTTCTTACCTGAGTTTATTGTTCCCTCTTAAAGAAGTCTCCCTGAGCCATCTGCCTACGAAAGTCTGCTGCTTTCCATTCAGTTGGGAGTCCATCATGTAGAATTATTTGCCTCTTTGTTTATTGTCAATTGGTAAACTCCAAACATAGGCCTGTCATATTCATCATTGAATCTCCAATAAGCAGGAAGATTCTGGAACATTTTAGGCGCTCAGTAAATACAGTGCCAATCAAAAGCAGTGGGTTCTTTGCCCAGTGCACTCAAATGACCAATTCCTGAGACACAGGGTTTCAGAAAGAGAGTTAAATGCTAGGCGTGAAGTTGGAGATCAAATGGCCCATAGGCTTAAAACTCTCTCTGAACTGCAGTAATTCTGATAGTTTTATAGTATCAAATGATGGCAGGTTTTAGGGGAATGAGCACTGCTCGAGATGAGGGGGTTAGGGATGATCTAATTATTGAGAATGCACAGATTGATTATGTGCTGAGTCACAAAACCTATGTAAGAAAATGGCAGCCATAATGTGATGATATTTAGTATTATAATAAGGTATAAGTCACTTTTAAGTTGTTTTAAGCTACTGCACACGTCAGGCAGGCCCATTTTGCTTAGATCCAGCTCCATTCATCAAGACAGTTTTGGAACTGGAAGGAGGGGATTAATTCTGGGCTGTCTGAAGTTCCTTCATTAATAAACATTAGGGGCTGTCACCCCTCCGACATAAAAAAGTCAGAATGGCCATAGCCCAAACACCCCTAAAGAAAGGAATAGAAAGATCACAGGTGATGGTGGAATTATACAGAGAAGATAGGATTTAAGAAGTAAATATGAATGCTGAATCATTAAATTGGTATCTCTTTTAGTCTCCAATATTTTAGAGTAGCTAGAAGTAAAAACCTAAAATTGTGGAATTGTAACCAACCCATGTCAAACTCTGAAAAATGTTCTACAACTAATTGTGGTGCTGTGCTTTGAAATTTATTGTGGTTTTGTATATATTTTACTTTTCACAAAAAAAAATAGAAAAAAATTATGATGATAAAAAAATATTTAAGCCCTCTAACCGCCTATATTCTGGAGCAGCTTTAAGGAAAAGTCTGAGAGGATCGTATGGTAGCCCATGACAAACTGTGGGATCTGTCCTGTAACTACTTGTTGAAGAGTGCTTTGAAAACTATTGCTTTTTTATTTCTTTGCTTTGATATGTGTTATACTATACAATTAAAAAAAAAATTAGGGGCTGTCTTCAGTAATCATAAGACCCTAAAGTAGAAAAACTGGATAAAGAGTTTCAAGTGAGGGACAGTCACAAGGTTTTCACAGACACAAGGACACAAGAGAAAAGCCATATAGTTATACAGTCATTATCAAAGATCAAAGCCCCTGGATTACTGTTTTTCAATTTCAGGTATTTCTTCCTTGCTATTCTCATACACTATGAAAAGAAATATCTATATAATGCTTCAATAGTCATAATAATTTTTAATTGCCAACTTCTCAGTTACAACCCCTCCCACTCATTTGAGTAGTCTCTCAATCTTGAAGGATATCTTCATTCTAACTTCATGCTGGCAACAGGTATCGACATTATGGGATAAAGGAATGAAACTGCTTTTTGTTCTCAGAGATTTCAGTACTTCTGGGTTTCAGGACTTATCTGGCATAGGAACAGTCCAGAACCTTTAAGTCTCTGAAAACAAACTGAGTAAATAAAATTTTTATAGAGTCTTAGATAGAGCCCAGGGTATTCTTTAGGATTTTTAGGAACACTGTTGGTTGGAGCTTGGTATACTGTGAAAGTCTGCAATATCTGGCTGAGAGTTACTTAAGAGGAGCCTCCAGAATGACTTCTTGACTCTATTTGAAATCTCTTCGCCACCGAAACTTTATTTTGTTTCATTTCTTTTCCCTCTTTTGGTCAACCAATCCCATGATGCCAGGACCAGGCTAATCAATAAGAGTCAAGTCGAAAATTGCCAGGGAGACTTACACCTCTGGATGTCATGTCCAACCAAGGGAGGAAAGTAGTAAGTTTATTTGCAGAGTTTGACTTAGAGAGAGATGCCACATCTAAGCAACAAAAGAGGTTCCTTGGGGATGACTCTTAGACATTGATTATAAGTAGGGATAGCTTTGCCACTACAGAAATAAGTTTCATAAGACAAGTCTCTAGATCAAGGGCTTGGTTTAATAAACTTGGAGCTCTTATTACTTAGAAAATAGCAGGAGTTCCCAAGGTGGGGAAGTTTAATAATTTCACATTTTTTCTCAAGTCCATCAAGGGATTTTTGCAAATACCTTTTGCATTTTCTGCCCCAAATACTCTGAACTGCATCAGGGTATGACATTAACCTGTACTGAATATTATGGTCTCATTCGCTAATCTATGTTCTGTGTCACATAAAGCTGAATTAGGTCGTTTAAGTAAACTGACCAGACAGGTTAAATTAGATATATACTACAAAAAATTTAAATTTTGGACAAAATGAATAACTCTTCTTTTGGTCTCACGCAGAAATTAAAGTCTTAAAATGCAGACAATAACATCTTTATGCTGTATTATTCTGATTTACCTTAGTCTAACCAGATCAGCTTTATTCACATCTCTAATACAAAGTCTGATCTCTTTCTCAGCTTCTTTAACAGTTGCTGGATAGAATCATGATGAATTTTTGCGCTGGTGAACTCTCACTCTGAATCTCAGGTGTCATCCAGATACCCCAAATTCCAGGGAACTACCAGTTTAAAAAACAAAGGGCAAAGCAAGCACCTCAGAATTTAGAAATAACAGCTAAAGGTCAGGAATAAATATGTGTGCTATTAGAGCTTATAACTAGACTCTAATTTCTTGTAAGCATTTCTAAATGAAGCTATTTTCAGAAATAAAAACATTTGACAGTTGACTTATATTGGTATCATCAACCCATTAGCAAAAGTTTTGTTTTGTCTCACCTTTTATTTACCAGGGTTATGTTAATTAAAAGGTAGAACATAATTTATATAATTGCCTTGTTTATCTTTTAAAGTCCCTCTCTGTTGCAGATGAAGTTCTGACATAGCTGATCACATATACTTTTTTTTTTACTCTCACTTATACTTTCAGAGAAGTATTAGAGCAAAGTAGTGTAGCTGACACGTAAATTTGGTCGTTTCCGTAATCTGTAATCTTTTTCTAAGCATAACTAAAACCATGGTTAACAATCATGATTAACAACATCATACTGTTGTTTAAAATCATTTAAATCAGTATCAAGATATAACATGGACAGTGAGAACATTGTCAAGTTTTTATAATTTTATAAATCTCTAAATTTCTGAATAGCATTTCACCCATACAAAATCAACTAGCAGAACAATAGAAAACCCCTTTAATTATTACAGTACTTCCCAAACACCTCCTGTGTAATATATTAAACTATTTTACCACCTCAGTTTTAGAAGGTGAAAGAACAAATCCTTTCCAAAAATTTTCCTTTAAAAGTGAGAAGGCATCTTCTGAAATAAAAGATAAGGTCTACATAAACATCGATAATGATATTATTCTGACAAGATATAAAATCGTTGCCTTCTAGGCAGAGAAGTCAGGTGGTTAAGAAAAACTTTTATAACCTTTCATTAAGAGCAGACCAAAAGTCAGCATTATTTTAACAGAGAGAAAGCTAAACTCCAGTTTTGTCTGACTACACAGATTGACACAAAGCTCTTTAAAAAATATTATTAGCAAACCTATAAAATTTTTAGTCAGCATTGAGTACAATAGACAATTCATTTTCACAAATGTTCTACAGTTTTTTATAGCCATTCAGGTCTTGCCTTACATACTAAAGCAAGCCATTTTACTTTAGGAAGAACCATACTCTCTTAGACAAGTGTATCAAATTTTTGTCAGCATTGACTACAATAAACAAACTTACTTTCACAAACCCTCTGTAACTTTTCCATATCCATTTAGATCTTGTTTTACATTCATTTTACTTTTAGGACAAAGCTATACTCCCTTAGACATGCTTATCAAATTTTAGTCAACATTGACTATAATAAGCAAAATTCACTTTCATAAATCTTCTAAAAATTCCATATTCATTCAGATCAACAAACAAAATTCACTTTCACAAACCAACAACTTTTCGTATTCACTCAGGATTTGTCCTAAACATTCTTGAGGATGAAACTACATGCTGTTCTTTAACAAAGCACATCTTATATATTTTACATACCTGCATACTTTAAGTTACCAAAAAGATCTTTGATACTGTCTTTAAACATCTTGCAAAATATAATTACTTTTAAAATGAAATTTTTCAAAATAAAAATTTAGTTTCATTAAACACAAATGCACACTTTTCTTTACCATAATAAAGATTTAATAGATATAATGCCAGATTATTTTGTTGGTAAACGTGTATAAATTTAAGGAGAACATACCCAAGTAGAATAAAATTGAATTTGACTCAAAAAGTCATCATAAAAACAGGAATAGGACTAGATTTTGTCACTGTATTTTTTGGAGCTGTATTTGTTTTTTTTTTTATTCCTTCTACTGGAGGTTACCAAAAAAATCTTTTTTGTAATATCTCAAATTGAGAGCAACCTCAAAAATATATTGACTACCAAGCTCTAGAAAATATACTATAATTTTGTGAATTTGTCCTGAGCATAAATGAAAGAAAACTTTTCTATAGCTCTCAAGGACATTTCCCTTCATCTACTGAAATTTGTCGACTAATTCTTATTCAACTACTCCTATCCCAAGTGTATTAATATTTTAATAATGATTTGTTTACTAAGGTTACCATCGCAAAAAGTATTATGAGAAAAAAATACATTTTAATTGGGGAATTCTTTTAGAACAAACATGGCTGCTTCTGCAGCATTTCTTCTGTGCCTCAGATTTCTAAACTCTAGGATCACTAGAAAGAATTCTAAACCAAGCCCATACTTACCCCATCTTTCTGTACCCAACTCCAACCCTATCGCTACCTTAGCTGGCCCCTTCATATTTGGCTAAGGATTAAGAGGCTGTGAGGGCAGGAATAGGTAAAACAGAAAGAATAAGGCATCGTGTTGGATTTAAATGTTTTAAATAAGGGCTGTGGGATTTAAGACCTCTAAGGTGTCCTTAGTATTTTTTTAGTTTGCTATTGCTGCTGGAATGCAATATACCAGAAATGGGTAGGCTTTTATAAAGGGGATTTATTAAGTTACAAGTTTATAGTCCTAAGGCCATAAAAAGGTTCAATCTAAAGCATCCAGAGAAAAACACCTTGACCCAAGAAAGGCCGATGTCTGTCACATGGTAAGACATGTGGCTGGCATCTGCTGATCCTTGTTCCTGGTTCTGTTACTTCCAGCTTCTGATTCCAGTGTCTTCCTGTCTAAGCATCCATGGGCTTTCACTTAACTTCTCTGGGGCAAAACTCTGGGTTCTGGCTTTCTTAGCATCTCATGGGAAGGTACATGGTGATGTCTACTGGGCTCTGCATCCCCATATGTCCATGTCTAGGCATCTGCTCTCTCTGTCAACACTCTAAGCACCTCCATATGTCTGCATCTGTGTTGGCTCTGGTTCCTGTCAAACTTCTGACAGTTCTCTCCGCTCCTGGCATCTCTTGGGGCTTCTGCATTTCCAGACATCTGTGTCTGCATCTGCATATGAGGTTTCTCCAAAATGTTTCCCCCTGTAGTGCGAATTAACTAATCAAACCCACCTTGAATGGGTGGAGTCATATCTCCATCTATTAAAACGTCACACCCACAATTGGGTATGTTACACCCAATTTTTGACTATGGAAGTAATATAATCAAAAGACTGCACCCACAACTGAGTAGGTCAGTCTCCATGGAAACAATCTAATCAAAGGTTTTACCCTAAACAATAGGTCTGGACCTCACAAGATTAGATCAGGATTGAAAGAAAACGGTCTTTCTGGGGTACATAATAGTTTCAAACTAGCACAGTGTTGATGAGAGTTCCTATGCCCCTCTTTTAATTGTTTCCAATTATTAGATCTATTTCACTTGAAGTTGGGGCCTGGACAATTGGAAAAGTCTTTGCCATTTCCCAAGGCAACCCTCTGCTGCAATTCCAGGGGGTGGTTTCTTACTAATGTCCAAATTTAACAGTAATTACAAATATTAATGCCTTGAACCCTGGTGCCTAGAGGGTAATTTCTTTATCTCGGTGACTCCGGGAGTATGAATTTATATATATATATATAAAAGCACTTGTTTATCTTTAAGCATTTTTAATGGAGCTCTTTATGAATTTTCTGTTAATTGCCTATTACCATCCAGAGGTATGAAATATACGTTGAACAATAGAAGTTAGTCACATTAAAAAAAAAAAAAACACTGAAATATACTTTTGAGAAGATTGACTATACATCATCATATCCCATTTTTGCTCTCCTTTGCAGCGCAATTCTAAGTGTAACACAGTATCCTTTTCTAAAGGACCGTTTTCAGGCAATTATAAATTTTTTTTAATTTAAAAAATTATAAATTTTTTCTTGGTTATAAATCATGTTGAGGCCAGACTGTGTTAAAGAAATAAACTATTTTTTGTTTGATAGGTTCATAACTAACATCTTTCCAATTTATCAAAATACAGTCCAAGGATCTTTATTTAGGAATGCTATGAGAATTAGAATTTCCCATTTTAAAGAATTTCCGTATTCAGTAACCAATTAGGAACACTTGAACAAAAGAAATGCAGTTAACACATCAACTCACACATTTAAACAGACACAACCCTTACCATATATTTAAGTAATGCACCGATTAATAACTAGACTGAACACACTAACAATTAAACATGCATTAAACACACTATACCTAAGTAACACACCAGTTAAAGCATACTTAATTTCATTAATCACCACTGAATTGTTGGATTATTTATTTTCCACGAGTGTACTCAACAGACAAGCACAGGTCAGGGCTTTGACTCACAAACAGAATGATATCCAGAAAACTGAAAGGTTTAGAGGTCAAAGCAAGGGGGTCATTCTGTAAGCAGGACCCAGGGCCCCAAGCCTAGCATACCAACTCATTCCACCATACTAACTTGCCAATCCACTCTTACCTTGATGACCCACTCACCAGTCAGATATTTAGGCATGGAACTTGAAACTGTCTCTCTATGAAGCATTTTAAGATGCAGAGGGTCTGGAGTGCCTGCAGAGTAGAGAAAAACCCAGTTGCCAAGTCTCTAGACTAAAAGTGTCTAGCAGCTGCAAAATGCTTGATTATTACATTCACCTGTCCTACTGGGGCTCCAGGATTTTAGGTGGTCTGACTCCTTGCTATTTAGGAATCTTTGTCCCATCTGGGTCACCAAATTGGTGCCTATCAAAAGCAGTGGTTCTCTGCCTGATTCACTCAAATGACTAATTCCTGAGACACCAGGGTCTCACAGAGAGAAAGAGTTTATTGCGAGGCATGAAACAGAAAATCAGATGGCCTATGACCTAAAACCCTATTTCTCTGAACTGCAGTAATTCTGATAGTTTTACAGTATCAAATTATGGAGAAGTTTTAGTATAATAAGCACAGTGGCTTGAGATGGTCTATTTTTTGGCATACACAGATTGATTATATGCTCAGTCACAAAACATATGTAAGAAAATGACAGCCTTTTTATATGATGATGGGTATGATATTTAGTATTATAATGAATTATAAGTCACTTATAGGTTAAGATTTAAGCTACTTCATATGTCAGGCAGGCCCATTTTCGTTAGATCAAGCCCTGTCTATCAAGATAGCTTTGGAACTGGGGTGGGTTAGTTCTGGGCTAATTCAAGTTCCTTTATTAATAAATACTAAAGGCTGTCTTTAGTGATCAGAAGACTCTAAAGTTGAAAAACTGGATGAAGGAGTACAAGTGAGGGTCAGTCACAAGGTTTTCACAATCACAGGATCACATGAAAAAGATTATATAGTTATACAATCATTATTAAAGATCAAGGCCACTGAATTACAGTTTAGCAATTTCAGGTATTTCCTTCTGGCTATTCTAATACACCAGAAAGTAAAAAGAAATATCTGTGTAATGATTCAGTTATCATGATAATTTGTTAGATCCTAAATTCTTGGTTACAAATATCTGACAATGAAAAAACAATGTTTTTTCATTAAACAATGAAAAAAAATATTAGCTTGAACTGAAATAAAGTTGGGCCTACAGACAACTTTAAAGCCAAACTGGTTCTGCTACCTCTCAGAAGATTAAAAAAATAGTAATAAAACATGCAAAATTTAACCAAACTGAAGATATTTTTTCTGTTCCTTCAGCCTGTTCAATAATTGCTCATTGTCATGTGCTAAAGCAGTTGAGATCAATCTGACTTTTCATGTTTGTAACTGTTCTTATGCATATATTAGCTTGACTGAAGGTCTTTGTTCTGTAAGTACAGGGGAGTTGAGTCCCAATTTCTCACTGAATCCCTTAAAAATAAACTAGTCTGCCTGGATTTCACGGTCCTGGTAGTTTACCTTCATTCTCTCTATTCAACATTACCTCTTATTTTATATTTTATTTATTTATATTTTATTATATAACTGTCTATAATCACACACCTTTCTTTCTAGGCAGGCTAGCTAGGCATGGTTCTGCCTATAAATGAGAGACAAGTGAAGAAGTGAGGAGAACAAGCAGGAATAGGAAGATGCAGGATTGGAAAAAGGAAAAGGGATATTCCATGTGGAGGGAATGCATACACGAAAATACAACTCTATATTGAACATTTGGATAAATGCACATTGATTGTCGTGTTATTTCCATGTACCTTTTGAGGGGCCAAGAGGAAAATATCAATGGGCGGGGGGTTAGTTAGGAAGGATCGAAGCAGGAATAGGTTGAAAAACAAGCTTTGGAGGGCATTTCCTTTCTTCCTCTCTCCCTCCTTCCCTTGCACTCTCCCTTTCTTCCTTCCTCCTTCTGCTCTGTTTTTCTGTCTTTCTTTCTTCCTGTCTTTCAGCCTCTCTGTCTCTCTTTCTTCCTTTATTCAAAGTTGGGTAACCACAATTCATTTAAGAGTTTTAAGCATCAGAGTGACAATCTGTCCTTTCTTTTTTTTACAATCTGTCCTAATGAAAAAAATAAAATAAAACAAAACTAAACACATCACCAGAATACTTAGGTTAAGGATCCATTCTGTCTCTTCCCAGCTGTGTGACCATGTGTAACCTTAATTTCCTTTTCAACAAAACGGGGATAACATCACTCCCTATTGTGAGTTTGCTCATCAGGATCACAGGCTATATAAAACATAATAATGCAGAGTATGCTTATTATCCCTTTTGAGTAATGTGTTAGCATAAAACTTCAGAAAGGTCTACCTCTAAAGACAGAATCTACCATGTAACAACAGACAAAGAAGAGAAGCAGTACACACATCCTTGATGTTGAACTAATACCCCTTCCCCTCAGTAGTTTGGAGTTTTCATAAGGTTACTGGAAAAGCAGGAGACCTGGGCTCAGGGGGAGTGAGGGGGAGCAGGAGCCTGAGGGGCCATGCCTGACGCTGTGATAGACAGTTGTACTTTATTTGCAAACTCTGATAATTTACTAACTCGTCTGAGGTTCATAAAATGGTTATGGGAAAAAAATTTTCCCAGTTAAATGCTATTCCAAAGTTGCAGCATGTGTTATATTTTACTCTATTAATACTAAATAGCAAAAAAGATTGAAAAAAAAAAGACTCCATTGGCCCTTCAGCTTAATCTATGCAGTGGCCTTTTCTGGATTAATACAGGGCACTAGATATTACATAAGTTTAAGGCATAAAAGGCAGAAGTAGTGTTTTGAAGCCTACTATTCCCAAATTAACAGTAATACATTTTATAATAATTATGGAAATACATTGCCTATTTTCTTCAAAGCTGTAAGATTGCCTAAGTTCTACTTCAAGTTAGTAATTCAGAAAATGTATTAAACATGAACTTATTGCCATGATCCTCTTAGGAAATGCAGTGACAACACTGTTATTAGAAGTCATTTGACCTCTAGCATCAAAAATTCCATATAAGTATACTTGGAAATAGCAAATTATGAGATTGATCCTGATTTAATATTTCCTTTTATGTTTGAAAATGATTTGGTAAAATTTGTTTAAGGATTGCTGTTAATTTAAAATTTTGAATGTAATTTATGTTTGATTTATACATTTATTAGTTTCTTTTAATGTTTTGTTCAACTTACTCAGTGCACTTCATCAGAAAAGAATAATCTTTTCCAAAATTTATTTTAGGTTTTGAAACTAACATGAACTTAACTAGCTGGGATGATCCCAGCACATCAGAAATTGCACCAGAGACTCAAGATAGAAATGCAAATGACCATGGAATTCAGTTATCCAATTCACTATCTAGTTCTATAACTGCTGAAAATGGAAATTCTATCTTAAATGGTAAGCACCTTTTTAAGCTTCTCAGAAGTAAATGGATACAAGTTTTAAGCTGTATAAACTTCCTAGCAAAAATGGGTTTAAAAATTAAAAAAATAAAACTGAATTAAGAGCTGGAAAATGGAATATAAACTGGCAAACTTCACTCTGGAGATTATTGTCAACATATTACTGCTAAGGTTAAAGAATAAGAATAGTATTCAGTATTAGTTTACTTTTCAGAGAATTTTATGGAGTGTTAGTCTGTGAGACCAGTATAAAATTAGTCTTATTTTAAGCAAAAGGAGGAGATGGATATATGAACAATATTTTTAATTATAATTGAAATTTTTCTTCTCACAAACTGAGAAATATGAATGAAAATACTATTGAAGGAATGACAAATGCCAACCTTGGTTTAGGTAGGTAGTTTGAATGTATCGATGAGTATATGAGTGAGAAACAGGCTTGGCTGCATATATCTAAAAGTCAAGACTGGTTAAAACAAATTCTCTCTCACATAAAAAAATCCAGGGCCACCATTAATGAGCTGACTGGAAAAATTCAGATAAACCTTCCTTCTGTAAACAGCCAGAAAATGTGGATAAAACATTTTTAAAAATCTGATTAACGGCCCTGGAGAACTGTCAGGACAGTGAAATATGGGAAGGGATAAGGAGGCGTGATATAAAGTCCCAAGCAAGTAATCTCATATTCTAGGCTTTTCTCCTAGGACATGAGGGGCACTGTCTAACCCAGAGGAGACATTAGAAGGTTGAGTTTTGTCTCCAGCTGATACATATGATTAGGTCTTGGAATGGGTCCTTAAACTGTCTACGCTTAGAATGAGATGAGCTATAATTAAAAACTGCAGCTCAGTTGTGTATCTTCTTAACCTGTGAAATTGGAATGAGGTGCTCTAGGGCTCACTGGTATCTGGGAGAAGCAAATGTAAATCTGTTGTAAAGCAGTAACAACATCGTAGGTTTCAAAATATTTTTACAAGCCATTTTTAAAAATTACAATATTCAGCACACAATCAAATGAACCAGACACATAAGGACACAAAATAAGATGAAAAATTACAAACATAAATAGCAGTCAATAGCAGTATATCCACTGTGAATTAAAATATGGAGTTCACAGTTACATATTTTAAGATAAATATGTTTACTATGCCCAAGGTGGTGAAAGAAATTGTAAATAATTAAAAAATATCAAATGGAAGTTCTGAAATTGAAAAATATGATCTCAGAAATTAAGTATAATAGAGAAAGAGTTTAAGAGCTGCTAAAGCAGTTGTTTAAAAAAATAAAAACCTGGGAAAATGAAAAATAAGTCATAAAGTTTTTGAAATGAAACACAGATAAGGAAAAGAACGGAAGTTCCTGAAAATGATTAAGAGATATGAAAGATACACTGAGAAGGATCATTAGAATCCTAGGAAAAATAGACAGAATTTATGGGCAGAAAATATATTTGGAAAGAAATGTTAGAAAACTTTCCAACACTAGTGAAAACAAGTGATACAACCACTTTGGAAAAGAGCTTGGCAGTTTCTCACAAAGTTTAATATACATTTACCATATGACCCACCAATCCCACTCCTAGGAATCTATCCAAGAGAAGTGAAAAGATATGTCTGCACAAATATCTGCACAGAAATTCTTATGGTGGCTTTATTCATAGGCATCCAAAACTATAAATAACCTAAATGTTGATTCAACCATTGAATGGATTTCATTTATTATCCATTACTGTGCAATAGATTACCATCAAAACTTAGGAGACAAAACAACAATTGCTTATTATCTTTCAGTTTCTGTGGGTCGGGCATCTGGGTATGACTTTAGCTAGAGTACCTTTGGTTCAAGGTCTCTAATGAGGTAGGTCTTAAGCTGTCAGCAAAGACTCCAGTCATCTCAAACTTGATAGGGGAAGTCCCTTTCAAGGTCATTATCATGGCTATTGGCAGGCCTCAGAAGATTCGCTTCTAAGCCCACTAGTGTTGCTGTTTACACACCTCAGAAATTTCATATACAAACTCATTCCCGTGGGCTTCTACATAGACGGCTTTGCAGCATGGCAGCTGGTTTCCCCCAGAGCAAGCAATCCAAGAGAAACAAGAAAGAACGCCCACAATGGAAGCTACAGTCTTTATATAACCTGATCTTGGAAGTACCATCCCAGAACTCCTGCCACATTCTATTCTTTGTGATCTAGTCTCTAAATCCATGAAGGTCTGAGGGCCAAGAGGCAGGTATCTTTGAAGGCCATTTTAAAGACAGCCTACCACATGGAAAAACTCTGCAGTAAAAAAGGATGAACCACTGCTACATGCAGCAATAAGAATGAATCTCAAATATACTGTATCATTATTCCATTTATGTGACCTTCTAGAACAGGCAAAATTATAGGGACAGCAAACTGATCAGTGGTTGCTGGGAGTGGTGTCAAGAATTGACTACAAAGGAGCATGTTGTCCTGTTGACAAACATGAATCATGTGTTTGTCAGAATTCATGGAAATGTACAACCAAAGCCAGTGAATTTTCCTGTATGTTAATTATTCCTCAATAAATCTGACTAAGAGGGAAAAAAAAGCTATGTGAACCTTAACTAGGATAAATAAATACATTCTAAGATAAATAAAAGTAGGATTTAAAAAAAGAAAAGTAGTTTTCTTTTTTTAAATCTCACAGTGAAACACTTGGGAAAAAAAGACAAAAAGTGTCACTTTGTTTTTTTAGAAATTGAATTATGCAATGCATATTTTTTTAAATATCAGCTTTTTTCCCTCTGCAATTTCATAGTTTATCTCTATGTCAACAAGTACAGCCTTTCATTGTTTTATAACTATTATTTTATGAGCTTCATAGTATTCCATCATGTAGGACTACTATAATTCAAATAACCAAGCACTAATTGTTAGACTCTAATTCATCTCTGAATTTTCCACTCTTGAAAAATAACACTCATTTTTTAAGGTGTATTACTCCAAGTTGATTAAAATAGGCGTTGAGTAAAACTTTCCATGTTGGTACATAATGTTCAGGTTTACATGTGCCTGTGAGTGTATGTGTAGACATAGAAAGATATAATCTTTCTTTTTAAAGAGATTACTTCCTAAAATATCTAAACCCTTTGTAAGGAAGTAAGGACAGTAGAAGTATTGCATGGCCTTATATCAGAAATTGAAAATTCCTAAAATGATAAAATGGAACTTGAGTAACAGCAAAGTCAACATATGTGTGGTATTATATTTCCCAAAGTTTGCATATAAGTAGTAGGAATATATTTCATTTATTTTCTACTTTTAATTTTAGGATATTACTGATAATCACTAAATGAAAAAGAAAAATTTAACTATATCAAGGTGATTGAAAATTAATACAAAAATATTTTAAGCAAAATTGCCATATACCTAAGCTAATTTTCTGTGAAATTTCACTCCATGTCAACCTCCCGAGTACACCTTGGAAGATGCTTAACCTACTATGAAAGAAGAGAAAATGACTTCACTTAACCAAAATATCTAATTTGTCTGTATTTTGGAGTCAAATGGCAAAATCTGTGGCTTGGGAAATGTCCTAAATAACCTAGCGCACACACACACACACACACACACACGTACACACACATGCACACAAACTGGGTCTTTTACTCTAAAACTCAGATGAAAACCAAAAACAAGCAAACAAAAACTTTCTAGGCCAAAATGAAAGTAAAAATTGCATATGTTGCTTTAATTAATAATATGAAAATAATGATTAAAGAATATCAGGCCGCTCACCTTCAGTGTGCAAATCGTGAAACAAGTCTATATATTCTAACCAAAGTGATTACAGGGGTCAGATTTTTAAATAAAACTGTTTCTGTGTTGTCATTAATTGGAGGCAGCTTGAAAATCTCATGAATTATGGGCCCAGAAGGAAAATTATTTCAATTGGGATTTCAATGTTTCAAAGCAAATTGACATGTTTATGTTGATGTACTTTTGTGAACACAGTGAACTTCTGGGTGCCTGAAACCTTCCCCGTGATTATTAAAACATGGAGCACAAGGTCCTGTACACTTCAGCCCTCACTAAAAATTTCCTGATTGAAATAATGATTCCCTTTACCTAAAAACTTGTAAATTTTATGCAGGGGAGGTGGCAGAAAATTTCCCCAAGTCAGCATTATAGAAATTGAACAAATACTGTATTTGTGCATCTCATGATAGATACATGACTGTGAAACCTCTTAAAGCAATTATTAGTATTGATTCATAATTCTCAAAGTACAAAGCAATGTACTTTCTAAATAAAGCCACAAAATGAAAATAAATGTTTAACATAACTAGAAGTTCTAATTTAATCAGAAATAGTATTATTTTATAGAACATGATTTCCCTTTTTTGAGTGTCAGTATTTGCATACTACCTCTGCCTCTTAGAAATAATTATCTGTTTGTTCATTTGCTGAAATATAGTTATGTGTGAGTAATTATAACCATCACTTACTCTAATTGCCATCCTTTTACTGATGTGAACACAGACTTAGATCTTTTTTTGGATACTTAATTATTCCCTGAACTTTTGGTCATTTGTCATTATATTAGCAATTTTTAGTGTTAGAACATTTTAGTTATATCAAATAAAATATTGTGACCATAAAGCTGCTTATTTGGGGGGAAAATGAAAAATTCCAACTAGCCATTTTACATTCAGTAGGATTTTCCCTATTGCTTCTCAATGAATATACACTCTATTACTAGGTATCAGGGGGAAAATGCAATTAATGGATACAGACATTACATTTGATTTTGCATTTATCATCCTGTGAAGCCAGTTTTTTTCTTTTTTAATTTGTATTATATTTACCTTCAGTACACAGTACGGATTGCCTGTGAAGCAGGAGGGGTTTTCCTTGGGGAAGGTTGGGCAATATCATTTGCTGAGCCAGTACCTCCTTACGTTCTTCATGAAGACTCCAGAACCACACAGAGCATAACACAACAAACCACGCTGATTCTGGTAACACACAGAATGGCTTTCATCAGCAATGCCTTAGGAAAGAGCCACACCACCTGGAAATGAGGCTGTGCTTAGAGTCCATAAAATATATTCAAATATCCATTTTACAACATCACTTTATTTATGGAAATTGTATAGATTCTTTAGAATGTACACCCTTCTCTGACTCAGAGGCTAACTACCAGAGAAAAGAAACAGACCTTCATTTGACTATCTGGAACATTTGGCAATTAACTGTTTTAAGCAACAGAAGTTAACTTTGCAAAGAAATAAAGTTCCTGGAGCATTTGGAAAACACTGCCCCACACTTCCTTCTGGTTAAAAAATATTTTAAAGTCATATTAAACCATTTCCAATTTGGACCTTATTTGATTAAATCTTTTCCACCATAGTTGAGCAGTTGGGATTGAAAATGGTGGGATTGAGGTGCTGACTCTGGAATTTCCTAGCAGTGTGACATTGTCCCTCGCCCTTACGGAGTCATTCTGCCTGGGTTCAAATCCCATCTCTGACACTTATGGACCCTGTGACCATGGGAAAGTTACTTAGCCTCTCTGCTTCTCAGTTTTCTCATCTTAAAAATGGGGATATCATTCCATTCTACATATGCAATCAGTAATTCTTAATATCATCACATAGATGTATGATCATCATTTCTTAGTACATGTAGAATGGAATGATTTCTAAATGTGTTAGTTAATTTTTTTTAATTAATAAAAAAAATACACATAATTTAATTCAGTATGAACTCTCTTAGGAGAACTATATTCTGGAGCCTAGAATATCACTCTTAGAGAATTAAGTTAACCAAATTTCTTTTCAAATACTGATCATTTCTCCCTCCCTCTATTCATTGTCTGTGCATTGACACTTCATCTTTGTAGCCTTTATGATAACTGTAATTCTACAAAAAAAAAGGGATATTCAAGGGGCCATGGTGGCTCAGCAGGTAGAGTTCTCGCCTACCACAGTGCATTATGGAAATGCAAATCAAAACAAGTGGGTGCATTTCACACCCACTAAAATGGCTACTATTGAAAAAAAAAACAACAGAAAATAAATGGTATTAAATTACCATTTATCCCAGCAATCCCAAATAATTGAAAACAAGTACTGGAAAAGAGATTTGCACACATATTTTCATAGCAGCATTATCGTCAAAAGATGGAAGCAACCCAAGTGTCGCTCAACAGATGAATGTGTTAAAAAACTGCAGTCCTTACATACAATGGAGTATTATGCAGCAATAAAAAGAAATGAAGTTCTGAAGTTCTGATACATGCAACAACATAGATGAAACTTAAAGATATCATGTTGAGTGAAATTAACCAGATGCAAAAGGACAAATTGAATAAGTTCACTTGTATAAAATAATTAGAATATGCAAATTCATAGTCAGAAATTAGAATACAGGTTACCAGGGGCCAGGGCAAGGTTAGGGAATGGGTAGTTAATACTTATTGGTATAGATCTTTTGTTTGGGGTGATGAGAAAGTTTTGGTAATGGATAATGGTAATACAATTTCACGAATGTATTTAACACCATTGAATTTTATATTTGAATGTGTTTACAAGGGGAAATTTTAGGTTGTATGTATGTTACTATAATAAAATTTTTAAGAAACTTAGGATTGTACAACACAAATCGTGAATCCTACTATAAACTATGAACTATAATTAATAGTTCAATTATGATGTTGTTTCATCAATTGTAACAAAGATATCACACTAATGCAAAGTGTTAATAATAGGGAAAACTTTTGGGGGAAAAGGGAACTCTGTACTTCCTGCATAACTTTTCTGTAAACGTACAACTTTCTCTAATATAAAAAAAAAAATTGTGGACCAGGAAGACAAATTAAACTGCGGACACCAATTTTATATTCCTGTACCTGAGCCTTTACATGTTTTGCACCCTAAGCAAGGGCATTAGAGGATACGTTGGTATAGGAGACAAGGAAAAGTGAGGAGTCAAGGATAACTCCATATTTTGAGACTAATCAAGGAAGAACAGTCCACTCTTTAACAAAGAAAGTATATTTTGGCTATAGAATTTGAGAGGTAGAAGGACACAGATTCTTTCATTTATTCGCCACAACCTACAAGGCTTTACTCCATTCCAAATTTCTCATTCGCATTTGATTCTCTCACTTCTCTTACAGTAAGAGGAGAAAGCCATTGATGCAGAAAGCCATTCCTACAGCATCCCTCCCTTCTATCTCACACTCCCTCTGCCCTCAGCTGGCTCTTCCAAACTGAGGTCACCTGCCCTTCCCCCATTTAACCTTACAACAGGTTCTGGGATCAATTATTTCTTTTGTCAAGAAGAGGAAATGCCTTTTAATTCACTATGTAGATAGGACAAAGTCACTTAGCTTCTCAGAAATCAACAGTTCTACCCATGGTCTAAAAAAGATACTCAAATGTGTGTGGCATGTCATGTAAAGTCCTTTAACATTGACCTGCTTTACCTTTCAATACTTCTCCCAGGTTCTCTATTCTGTCTATACATCTTACAGGCTATTCTGTGGACATAAAATAATCTTGTATTTCATTGCCTTACTCCACTTATTCTAGCAGCTAGGCATGATAGAATGCCTTCTCATCCTTCTTCACCTATCAAAACCCTCCTCATCCTATGAAACCACAATCTCTTGACATCTCTGCCGTGAAGTTTTCTCTAATCCCTTCCATCAGAATTCACCCCCACCTTTTCCAGGATCCCGCTCAATATTGTCTGTACTCCTATTTAAACCTCAGATTGTTCTGTTCCATGTTCTAGCTAAGTGTCTTGCCTGTTCCGTTATCCAGCTCCTTAATGGTAGGGACTTTTCTTTTTCCTTCATTGTATTCCCCAGTACATTATGCAGGGGAAGTCCATAAACATTCCTTGAATTTATTGAATTGACCCTATCTAAAGCAAATTATGCTATTGATTTGGCTTTGTATTTTAAACTGAGTTTCCTCTGATTTGAGAGCAAATTTCTAATTTCTAATTTAATTTTTAAAAGTGGGTCACAATTTTCTTCTGCTGCTTCAGATATCGTCTTGATAAGTAAGTCTTCTTGTGGACTGGTTTCTCTAGAAGTGGACATCTGTCCTGCTTATCTATCAGGCTTTTGTCTTCCCACCCCCTATTACTCATCTAAGAGGATCCTTCAAATGAATTCTAAACCATTTGCTGTGCCCTGATACTTAGAATTTTTTGCCAATTTTCTTCTTAACTGGGGCCTGAATTTTCAAGTTTATTTGTTCTTAAATTTCCTTGCTCCCTTCTTTCTGTTTAAATTCCAGATTACTCTGACGCTACTTCTTTCTTGTTCCCTTTACTATAGTCTGAATACCATACTCCCACTAGCTTATGAAGGTATTGCTGTTGTTTATGGTTAGAACCTGTACTCCAGCACATGTTTCCCCTTCAATTTGTGTATCAGTTTACAGGGACTGACCGTAGTCTGCCTAGTCTCAATGAACTTAACTTTTCCATAATAAGGCATGTGTGTGTGTGCTTTGTTAAATTGGGATTCTGTGGCCTTCCCTTAGGTGTCTTTCTCATATCATTGAGAAAATGTGCTGAATTTCTAATTATTTTTAGTTTAGGAATCCTGTACATGTTTAATCAATTAGATACTACTAGCCGATAATGCTTTCAGATGACATCATTTCTGCATTTAAAGTTCTCTGTGTTGAACTCATTTCACTGGATAGTTATTTCTTTTTTATCTATTCATTTTTAGTAATTAAATCACTCATGATGATACACTATCACTTCATCACAGAGGTTCTCTAGCAGGGGTGATTTTGCCCCATAAGGCACATTTGACAAAGTCTGGAGACATTTTTGGTGCCACAAATGAGGAAACGCTACTGACATCAAATGAACAGAGACCATGGATGCTGCTGAATATTCTGCAGTACACAGGAAGACAAGTCTCCCTACAGCAAACAATGATGTGGCCCAAAATGTCAATAGTGCTGAAGTATAAAGAAACCCTGCTTCTATTATGAGGGACCATTACTGAAATCCTTTGGTGCCTCTTCCCCTTGTTAGGTACATTTTTATTATTTGGGAAAGAAGGAAGCATCTACGTTTCCTCAGACCCACAATTTATCTCTTGTAGTTGGTTATGAATTGGTTTGTGGTGAATGGACAGCTTCCCCAATCTTTTCCTCAGGAAACTGCACTCCAAACTCTTCCCTTTCTTTGTATTCAAAATGAAAGTAGTCAATGGAATCCATCTTACACAGATTTTGTTATTCCTTATCTGTCTTTTATTTATTTGGGTCCCTGTCACCATACAAAGGAAATATAAATCCTGCCTACAGTAGCAACCTAAGCTAATCATTTGCCTCTCCATTGGCCACATGCTTCTCTTCCCCCATTTAAGCTTCATCAAACTATTTACAGTCTCTAGAGAAGTTTCCTTCTCCCTTCCAATACTTCATTGCTCAATTATATGCTATTATGACATATTTATTTATTAGCATTTTATTTCTTTTATCCAGACATACCTTTTTTCTTTTATTAAATGAAGTTACAGCAATGTGTTTTTATCGCCCATGTTTCACTGGTGAGTATGTTATTCAGTTAGTGTTTATTGATCAGCATTTCAATTCATGAAACCTAAAAGGTTGAATTTACTTAATTAAGTATACAACGTATCTTTTGAGGGTAAAGAAGACGTAACTGCTACTTTTGTGTTTTCTTCAATAGGTTTGCCTGAAGAAGATGGATTCTCAAGGTTGTCTGTGAGTGGGACAGCAACTTCATCGTTTCAGAGACATAAGGAAAGTCACACCACTCAGGTAAGCTACCCATAGATAAATAGATATATATTTTTTTGTCATGGGCAGGCTCCAGGAATCAAACCCAGTCTCCAGCTCAGCAGGTGAGAATTCTTGTCACTGAGCCACTATTGTACTGCCCTACCCATAGATATTTGCATAAACAATAATAACTTGAACCTTAAATTATGAACAAGAGAGTCATTATGTTATGACCAAGAACATGTTTTCTTACTGGACTTGAGCATTTATTCCCTAATGCTTACCATCTTACCATTTGTCTCTCTCCTTTACCCCATCTAACTCCAATTTTCTGCTTATTTCAAATAAAGAATAATCTCCAAAAATCTAAAACTGATCATTGGTTTCCAGTGTTTCATTGAAAATATAGTTTCTAATATTGTGATGCATTAAAATCATAATCAGGTGAAGATGATATTAGAACTATTTAACAACATTGATATTCTCTCCACATTCAACTTTAGCCAAAATAGGGAGACTAAATGACAACATGAATATAAAATGTTGAAGTACCTGTGGTTTTATGGCATGCCATTATATCTCACTTACTACTTCCAAATTCCATATAATCCAAATGTGGCATATGATCAGAACACTGTAAAATTAAAATGAAATTACAGTTCGCAAAATGGTATGGCTGCGTTTCAGTGATTTCACATATGTGCTCTAATGTGTTTGGCCTTAAATATTTCACTAGATTAAAGGAAATCATCACCTCAAAAGACAAAAGTATTTTTAAAGGAAAAAGTGTGTATATCACAGAGTTTAATGTTCTTTTCATGTTGAATTAAAAATTATGGCTTTTAAAAGCCATCTTCAAAAATATATATCTTTGCATTAAAGGTGAGATTCTTTTCGCAACAAAGCACACAAAATACTATTAAAGACTTTGTTGTTAATAAGGTTAAAAATGGCTAATTTAATTTGTCAACTTAGCCAGGTTATGTTGTCCAATTGTTTGATCAAGGAAGCAAGGTTGTCACCGTGAGGGTAGTCTGTGGATTTAAGTCCCTCTTCAGTTGCTTCCGTCTATGGCTGATGACATCTTCAATTCACAGAGATTTCCTTTAGCAATGAGAAGAATCTCCTCGTACAATCATCTGGAGGCCTTAAGGGGAGAATTTAGGATTTCAACAGTCAGAAAGAAGAATTTCTATCTCTACCTCAGACAGCCAGCTTCTAGGAGTTCCCAACTTGTGGCTTTTTCTGAGGAATTCATTGTTACCTTCATTGAGTTTCCAGTTTGTGAACTGCCCTATGGAATTCAGACTTGCCAATTCCCATGGTCATGTGAGCCAATTCCTATAAAAAAAAAAAAGTTCCTAATATTTACATTATATATCTATACATACACAAACACTTGTATGTGTGTGTGTGTGTGTGTGTGTGTGTGTGTGTGTATAAATCCTGTCAGTTCTGTTTCTCTGGAAAACCCTGACTAATGCATTGGTCAAAGATAATTCCTTTAGCAGTAGTAATTTTATTTTATTTGAACTTACAAGATAACTTGTATTATGTTACACATCTATGTAAAACTTTGTAAAAGGCCTCAGTCAAGGATCCAGTGATTCCATGAAATCATGTTTATGGAAAATCAACTAGTATTAGTATTATACTATCAGCTGTCATCTGAATATTTGGCATTAGTGCAGGCAAAGCCATAATATCAACTCTAAGATTTTTCTAAATAACACTGATTAGATAGTTCTAAAAATCAATAATTTAACCCTAAAAATAAATCTTACAGTAGGTAATCTGCTGAAATCACTTATACTGATATACAGGCATGGAAATAAAAAGAAAATGGTGATTAGTTGTAATAATAGATTGCCCTAATTTCACCTCTGGTCCTTTGAGATGCATTTGCTTTTCCTTTTAAGCATTATAGATACCTTATATAAGATAATTCACAGGGGAAACTACTTGTAATGAACACTGGTTTAATTTTTATTATAGGATTGACTCCTTGTACTTTATAACATAATGATAGGCCATTTGACATCCTTTCCTGGACTTCTACTACAATGTGGTCCATAGAGAAGAGAAGTAATTTTGAAAGAAGGTACATAAAATAGGCATTTCTGTAACTTTTCTTCTGATTTTTCATGGATTTGGCTAAAAAAACAAAGAAATGGGAAAGGTCATCAGAAATAATTTTCCAGTCTGTTTTCAATGGGGGTTTGTTGTAAAATACAGCTCTGATGAAACCATAACCTCCAGGCATCTTACATTTTCTCAAGGAAATGGTAGGATATTGTTCTAGTTTGCTAGCTGCCAGAATGCAATATACCACAAATAGAATGGCTTTTTAAAAAGGGAACTTAATAAGTTGCTAGTTTACAGTTCTGAGGCCAAGAAAATGTCCCGATTAGGGCAAGTCTATAGAAATGTCCAATCAAAGGCATCCAGGGAAAGACACCTTGGCTCAAGAAGGCCAATGAAGTTCAGGGTCTCTCTCTCATCCGAGAAAGCACATGGTGAACACAGTCATGGTTTCTCCCTCAGCTGGAAGAGCACATGGTGAGCACCACATCATCTGATAGCTTTCTCTCCTGGCTTCCTGTTTCATGAAGCTCCCCAGGAGGCATCTTCCTTGTTCATCTCCAAAGCGCTGGCTGATGGACTCTCTGCTTCATGGTGCTACAGCATTCTCTGCTCTCTCTGAATCTCCATTCTTCAAGATGTTTCCTCTTTTATAGGACTTCAGAAACTTATCAAGACCCACCCAAATGGGTGGAGACATGTCATCACCTAATCCAGTTTAATAACCACTCTTGATTAAATCACATCTCCAGCGAGATGATCTAATTACAGTTTCAAATAGACAGTATTAGATAGGGATTATTCTACCTTTACAAAATGGGATGAGGATTAAAACATGACTTTTCTAGGGTGCATACATCCTTTCAAATGAGCATAGATATATTTCTCGCTTTTGAGAAGCTCTAAGTTATGTGAAACTATACAATTAAGGGCCACATGTCTTTCAGAATTAATCTCTTGTGGGATATTTATTGTTGGAGTATGGGCATATACAAGTATGCTGCATTTTAGATTTTTTTCAACCAATGCAGCTAAATAGAAATTCTATAAAATCAGTCCTGGTCTTATTGGGCATGTAGCAATAACATTAAATGTTGACCAAGAATCAAACCCCTCTTTAAGGGTGCCTAAATTTTAATTGTCATCACAGATTTTTAGTAAAGACCCTTTGAGGAAGATAAAATGCATGGCCTTTAGGATAAATAAAGAAAACAGGAGCTAGATTTAGTAAATTGCCAGAAATCATAGGGAAAAATCACAGAGCCCATAGTTTGAATGAATGTCAACATAACATGCTCTGTTTCTATGAAGGAAACTACCTCAATCCATGCAAAGGAATGCAGGAATCATCCAATGTTTTCATAAAATTGGAAGAATTTTTGGTCCAATAGTAAAGTAGCTATAGCAGAGTTTTGTAAATTTTTTTTTTGGGGGGGCCACCAATCATGCACTTAACTCTCTCATCTCACAGTAAAAATTTGAGGGAAGAGATGCTCCTCTGTCTCACTTTCTTTGAAAACTAGGCAGATATATGTGAGAACACTCTTCAACCAGGCATATCAGCAATGGATTATGCATAATAATGGAGACGCATAATTATGAAAGGGATGAAAAGAATCGATGAGTTTGCAATACTGGTGATATTCATCTGTGGTGGTTGCCTGTAGCTGCAGCCATAGTATAACGGCAGTGGAATATTAGATTCTTTCTAACGTCCAGGTACTGAATCTACTCTGATTCCTGCCCGTTTTTCAAACTCTTTCCTTTATTTTCATGCCTTTCTTTCAACCTTCCACTCAAGTCTGGTGTTTGCAAATAAGAATTTTACTGACATGTTAATCTGATTTCATGGTTATTTTCCATTACTTCTGCTTTATTGACAAACAAATCCTTTTTAAGCATACAAACTCTTAATTTCTTTTTAATTTTCTAACAGGATTACAACTTCGTTTAAATGGCAGTTGCTTCTTTCCTCAAGATAAAGAATACAGATATCATTTCTGTTGTATTCCGTCATAACTTTTATTAATTTGCTAAATATTATGGCTTTACATAAAATTACTAAAATTAAATTCATTTTAAATATTTGAAAATGGTGAAAGCTGGGATGTGACCTGAATTGTGAATATGGCTGTGTTCACTGATGCTTCTTATACAGAAGGCTCAGTAGGTCCATGCTATGAACCATGATGAAATATTCATGACCTTGCCTAGGACTGGGCATAAATAAAACCAGCAGCAAATGTATGATATCATGAAATTACACACACTGCCCTTTGAGTGTGGCTTTGTGGCAATTCTAGAGACCCAGACCTGCAATATTATAAGGTATATAAGCCATTTCAAATTAGTTTTGGAATCAGAGAGCATTTATAAAAATAATATGCCATTTATCTTCTTATCATTTTATGAGATTTAAAAAAATTGTGTAGTTTGTCATGATGCAATCCTTTAGAAGTAGCTCAGTGATGAAAGACACAGAAGTGAATGAAATGCTGAGGATATCTTCCAACCCAGAATGACTTCTTAACATTTTTAGCTGTGATTGCAACCCTCTGCTGACTCAGACATGGACCAGGTAACCTGACCCAGGATTGCCCACGGATTATAAATAGAGCAAAAGAATAAAAGGTACAGGGAGCAGAAAATGCTAAAGACAGGATAGCAGCAGAAGGGAATGGATAAAATGCTTAGTGCTTGTCCTTGGCATAAAAATTACTAGTTACACATCTGTTTAGGAGTCCGCAGTTGACATTGAAAATTGAGATGTTTTCCTTTTTTCATTTGAGCATTACTTAGTTATATTTTCACTACAGTTTAAGCCCCAGCTTTTACTCTGTGCCTTTTTATTTCTCAAAAGTCTGTACTCCACAGTAATATTCATCTATTTATTATCTCTTATTTTCATTTTGGGCATTTATCATATTGTTGTCAAACTTTTAAAAAATATTCTTTTGTTGCCTTTTAGAAAGCATAGAAATTTATTGTTAATATCTGTCATTTCAAATACTCATTGTAAGAAATCATTGATGGTCTCTGATTTAAAAAAAAAAATGTGGCAGCGAAGCACCCAAGGACATAATAAATATCTAGCCCCACTCCCAATAGAGCTGGCAGTGAAAGCCATAACGTAATCAATATGCAATTGATCCACATGGAGAAACAAATGGTTATGTGGTTTATTTTACCGAACCATCAAAGAAACCTTTTTGTAATGTCATACAGTGGCAAAATTAAGAGTTGCAGGGCACTGAATAAACCTAAAGCCTGCTTCCTATTTTCATTTTATTTGTCATGTGGACTGTTCCAAATACATTATAGTATTTAATAAACTGTGTATTTAATAAAATAATAAAATATAGACATGATTAGTTTAATTATTAAGATATAATTCTAAAGCATATGTCAGGAAACAGAACTTAGAGAACCCTTTAGAAAGGAAGAAAAAGCATAGATTTTATATGCACTCTAGAAACAGAAGGGGACGGGCACAGGAAAGCTTTCACACTGCCCAGGTTTCAGGGAATCTGTATTCACCATTCATGATGTATATAGGATATGCAAGAAATGAAAGCAGTTAATTTAATTTGATGGTATGAGTTCAATGACAGAATTTTCAACAGAAAGTGCCATATACTGTATAAATAGGAATTTGGAAAATAAAAAAAAAAAAAAACCTATTTTATCTCAATTTCCCTTCATGAAATCACACTAAATGTATATACTAAATGAATTCATATGTATACTGTTATTTATTGTAAGTTAAGAGATTGACTATTTAATATCAACCAGGTGAATGCAATTGTGTGTGTGAAATTTTTAAAGAAGGAAAAAGCAGAATGGTGACCATGTTTTTAAAGAGAAAAATGGTCTTGGAATATCTCTGCATGCTCACCTTCTAGATGGGAAAACTGCAATTAGCCAACACTTTTGCTCTGAACCGGGAATAGCAATGCAGCAGAAAAAAATGTGGTAAATTCTAAATTCTAGTTAACTTATGAAATTTGATATCAACTTAATTAATTTAATTAATTTTTAAAAGTTAAGAAAAGAAAGGAAAGAAGAGTAAAAAAAAGAGAATTAGGTAAGAATTTCATGTCTATTATTTAACAGTCAATTGTAGACTATAGTAATTGTTCTTCAGGATTGATTAAAGAAAATATATGTAAAGTGCCCAACATGCAGCCTTAAATATTCTAGGTGCTCAGAAGAAAATTCCTGCTATTATTATCATGATTGTCTTTTTTCTCAGGGTCAGTATCCTGAATGCCAGATCTGACTCTAACATAGAAGATGCTCTCTAAAATATGTAGGAGATTAAGATGAATCAGCAGTACCCAACACTAAACAGGAATTAATTTTTTGTAATTTTTAACTTTTTTTAATTGTATAGTATAACATATACACAAAGCAAAGAAATAAAAAAGGAATAGTTTTCAAACCACTCTTCAACAAATGGATACAGGACAGATCCCAGAGTTTGTCATAGGCTACCGTATGATCCTCTCATATTTTTCCTTCTAGCTGCTCCAGGATATAGGAGGCTAAAGGGCTTAAATATTTAACATCACAGTCGACTTTTTTCCTTCTTTTTTTTGTGGAAAATAACATACATGCAAAAAAGCTGTAAATTTCAAAGCACAGCACCACAATTAGTTATAGAACATATTTCAGAGTTTGACATGGGTTACAATTCCACAAATTTAGGTCTTCACTTCTAGCTGCTCTAAAATACTAGAGACTAAAAGAGATACCAGATTCAGCATTCATATTCATTTGTTAAGTCCTACCTTCTCTGTAAAACTCCACCATCACCCTTGATCTTTCCATCCCTTTCTTTAGGAGTGTTTGGGCTATGGCAATTCTAAATTTTTCACATTGGAAAGGTCTTTCACTAATACGGAATAGGGAACTGGAACTATCTGATGTTCTGGAGAGGTTGGGCTAGATTTCGGGACTTGTCTGGACCAGGGACCCAACCGGAGGTTGTAGGTCTCTGGAAAGTTACTCTAGTGCATGGAAACCTTGTGGAATATTATATATTGCCCTAGATGTTCTTTAGGATTGGGAATGTCTGGAATGGTCCTGGTTGGGGGTTGGCAGGTTATGATAGGTAGCAAGGTCTAACTGAAGCTTGCATAAGAGCAACCTCCAGAGTACCCTCTAGACTCTGTTAGAAGTCTCTCTGCCACTGATACTTTATTAGTTATCATTTTCCCTCTTTTGGTCAGGATGGAATTGTTGATGCCACGGTACCAGGTCTGGATTCATCCCTGGGAGTCATCTCCCAAGGTGCCAGGGAGACTTTCACCCCTGGATGTCATGTCCCACATGGGGGGAGGGCAGTGATTTCACTTGCAAAGTTGGGCTTAGAGAGAGTGAGGCCACATCTGAACAAACTTACCTGGAATTTTGATAAAATCTGTCCTACATGTGATTTTAGAAATGTTTGATTATGGAATACTATAAGCTTACAAAATCATAGTGATGACTAAAACACCCAACTTCAACAAATTTTGACATTTTGCCTTATTTTCCTTAGAGCCTATTTTTAGAGAAATTTACATTCCAGTTCTTGATCCCATCACTGCCTGGCAAGCCAGAACTGAATCACTGTCTTGAGTTAGCACATAACCCACCCCCATCCATGTTCATACATTTACTACATATGTATATATCCATACAGAATATAACTGATGCTTTGCATGTTTTAAAACATAAATAAATTTTTTATTACATACAGATTGCTCTGCATTTTTTTTCCATTTTGATATATGTAGCTCTCATTTGTTGTTTTATTCTGAATATTAGCCCAAGTTTAAATATAAAACCCTAGGGTTGAGATGTGAAAGGCTTGGCAATACTAAGAAATTTCTGATGATACCCAGGCACCTGGTTAATGCCACGTTGCATTCATATTCCTTCTGTAAGTTAGGCAGGGAGCAAACTAATGGGCGACAGGAACACACACCTCTGTTGTGAAGAATGGGCCTCATATCCCCTGGCCAGAAGAGCAAATGGTCTTGTGATATCTCATCTAGAAGGTAAGCATGCATAGATATCACAAGACCATTTTTCTCTGGTCCTAGGATGAGTGGTGACCTCTGACAGCCAGAATGTCTTACTCCAGGTCTCCCCAGTATGGTTGGAGTTGGCTCGTTGGCTCTGTGTTGTGATCAGAAAGCCCAATTCAGCAATCTCCTGGAGAGAAGAAGGGAAATGGGTGCTCAAAGGCTCAACAACAATAAGACAGGTTGAACTTTTACTCTAAAACTTCCTAGGAGAGTTTACAACATTCAAGAGTACTAGCATAGATTCTTACTGGCACCTATATAAACAAATGCTCATATTACCTGGTTCTTATATGTACACATATCTTCTCCATTTAAAACTTTTCTCAAACGCAGTTCAAAAAGAAGTTTCACATGAACAAGTACAATAGTTAGAATTCACAAGATATGGTGAAAAATCTCTATCAAAAACAAGTTTGCAAGTTATCTCTCTTACAAACAATGTTGCAGTGAACATCATTGAGCATGTCTCTAACGCGTAAATGCAAAAATTTTCCAGAGGTTCCTCCTAAAATGGAAATGTTGAGTTTGGAAGGGTGTGGACAGGGCATGAGCATTTTCAAGAGTTACTGCTAAAGTATTCTCCAAAATGGTTCCCATTATTCCTGGTAAAGACTTGGTTTAATGAGTCATAGTTTTTGCCAATGTGATAGTCATAAAATGGATCTTGTTATGGTTTTGTTTTACATTTGCTTGTTTATTTGTTTTACATTTACATTTTTTATTTGTTTTATGATTGTTATTGGGTTTTTTTTTCATATGTTCTCTGAATTGGCAGCCAGAATATTGCCATTTCCTAATTGACTTGCGTGAATTTCTTGTTGATTTAGAGGAATTTTTAATATATTCTGCATAATATTCCTGGTTAGTTATGTTAGTTATATGCCTGGCAAACAACTTTGAGGATGGTGTTTTACTGGTCGGTCTAACTAGCATTTATTTCATTGATTTTCTCTATTGCTTTCCTGATTCCTTGATTTCTTTCTCTTTATTATTTCTTTTTGTGTTAGTCAGGGATCTCTAGAGAAACAGAACCAACAGAAGAAGTTTATAAATATGAAATTTATAAAGGTGTTTCATGCAGCTGTGGGAATGGAGGAGTCCAAAATCCATTGGGCAGGCTGTGAAGCTGGCAGCTCCAATGAAGGATCTGGATGAACTCCACAGGAGAAGTTTGCTGGCTGAGAAAGCAGTGAAAGAGTCTTTTTCCCTTCCTTAAAAGCATTCAACTGATTGGATTATCTCATTGTGGGGCCACACCTTGATTGATCCTAGACATAATTAACCACAGAGACAATCAGCTGACTGATAATTTAGAAGACCAGCCCTCCATTTTATCAACCAGACAAAAAATATTCTTGCAGCAATGGTCAGGCCGATGCTTGCCTGACCAGGCAACTGGGCATCATCACTTCACCAAGATGACACCAGAACCTATCACATTTTTCTTCTGTTTACTTTGGTCTAATTTGTTCTTTTTGTAGTTTCTTTATAGAAAGCACGGACCATTAACCTTTCTTTTGTTCTAAAGAAAGTATTTCATGCTACCTATTTCAATCTAAACACTGTTTTAGCTATCGCCCACAAAGTTGAATAATTTTTCTTTCATTTACATTCAATTAAAAATATTTTCTAATATCTCTTGAGACTTTCTGTTTGACTCATGTTGTTTACTTTCCAAATATTAGAGAATTTTCCAGATATCTTTCTGATACTGATTTCTAGTGAACCCTATTATGATCCAAGAAAATACATTGTATTATTTCAATTATATTAAATTAATTACAGTTTTATGGCCCTAGGTTTGGTCTGTCTTGGTGAATGTTCCAAGCACACTTGAGAATAATGCTTATTCTACTGTAATTGGGTTGGAATGTTCTGTAAATATCAACTAGGTCAAGTTGTCTGATAGCGTTGTTCAGCTCTCTCTCTGTTTTTTATTTTATGTCCCATTTCCTATCAACTTCTCCAATTATAATTGTGGTTTTGTCTACATTTCCGTTCAGTTTTTGTTTCATGTACTTTGAAGTTCAAAGCTGCACACACCTTTAAGATTGTTACATTGTTTTAGTGACTGGACCCTTTTATCATTATGCAGTATTTTCTTTATTCCTCATAATATCCCTTGTTCTGAAATCAACTTTGCCAGAATTTAATATAGCTACTCGATCATTCTTTTGATTTTTGTTGATAAGATGTGTCATTCTTTTACCATTTTTTAAACAACTCTATTGAGATTTAGTTCACATAGCATACAGTTCATCCCTCTAAAATGTGTAGTTCACTGCTCTTTAGTAAGTTCTCAGCATTGTGTAGTCATCACTACAATCTAATTTTAGAACACATTCATGCTCCCCCCAGAAAAACTTCTGTCTCTTTACTTTTTTGTTTCTTTTTTTGTGGGGGGGGGGGGGGCGGGGAAGAGGGGCTAGAATCAAACCCAGGTCGCCTATATAGCAGGTGAGCACTCTACCACTGATCCACCTGTGAGCCCTCTGTTCCTTTATTGTAACTGATTGCCATCACTGTATTTATCCTGGGATTTTTGTAGACAGCATATAAATATATATTGTATATTTTTATGAAATCTAACAACCTTCGTGTTTAGATTGGTGTGTTCAGACCATTTACATTTAAGTCTAGTTCATTTATCATACTATTCAAAAATCTCAGTTTCCTTATTGATCCCCTATTTAGAGGTTCTGTCCATTGATGAGAGCGGGGATTTGAAGTCTCCAACTATTATGATAGAAGTGTCTATTACTCCCTTCAGTGTTGTCAGTGTTTGTCTCGTGCATTTTGGAGAACTTTGATTTGGTGCATAAAATTTATGATTGTTATGTCTTTTTGTTGAATTTTTCCTTTTATTAATACATAATGTCCTTCTTTGTCTCTTTTAATTGTTTTACATTTGAAGTCTAATTTTTTTGATATTACTATAGTGACCCCTGCTCTTTTCTGGTTGTTGTTTGCATGAAATACCTTTTCCCAACCTTTTGTGTTCAACCTATTTTTGTCCTTGGATTTAAAGTGAGTCTTCCATAGACTGCATATAGATGGGTCATGTTTTATTTCAATCCATTCTGCCAGTCTGTATCTTTTCTTTTTTTTTTTTTTTAACATGGGCAGGCACCGGGAATCGAACCCGGGTCCTCGGGCATGGCAGGCAAGCACTCTTACCTGCTGAGCCACCGTGGCCCACCCCAGTCTGTATCTTTTGATTGGGGAGCTCAATCCATTAACATTTAGTATTATTACTGTAAGACAGTACTTTTTTCTACCATTTTGGCTGTTATATGTCACGTCTATTTTTTTTCCTCTTTTTACCTTTACTAATAGTCTTCACTTCTATACTCTTCTCCAGCCCTCTTTTTCCTGCCTTTTCCTATCTGTCTATATTCCTCCCTTTAGTATTTCTTGTAGAGGTGGTCTCTTGGTCACAAATCCTCTCAGTGATTGAAAATATTTTAATTTCCCCCTCATATTTGAAGGACAGTTTTGCTGAGTGAAGAATTCTTGGTTGGCAGTTTTTCTCTTACATAATTTAAAATGTATCATACCGCTGCCTTCTCACTTCATCGGTTTCTACTGAGAAATCCACACATAGTCTTTTTGAGCTTCCTTTGTATGTAATGGATTGCTTTCCTCTTGCTGCTTTCAGAATTCTCTCTTTGTCTTTGACATCTCATGATGTGATTAGTAAGTGTCTTGAAGTATGTCTATTTGGATCTATTCTGTTTCAGATATGCTGCACTTCTTGGATATGTAATTTTATGCCTTTCATAAGAGATCAAAATTTTTCAGTAATTATTTCTTCCATTATTCTTTCTCTTCTTCTTCCCTTCTCTTCTCCTTCTGGGACACCCATGACATGTAAATACATATGTTTCATGTTGTCATTCAATTCCCTGAGATCCTGCTCATATTTTTCCTTTCTTTACTGTATATTTGCTTTTTATGTCAGATGTCAGATGTACAGTCCTCTAGTTCACTAGTCCTTCCTTCTGTCTCTACAACCTTGTCGTAGGTTTCCAGTTTTTTTCTTTCATCTCTTCTATTGTGCCTTTCATTCCCATATGTTCTGTGATTTGTTTTTTCAAACTTTTGAGCTCTTCTTTATGTTCACCCAATGTCTTCTTATATCCCCCCTCAACTCATTGATTTGATTTTTGGTGAGCTTTTGCATGTCTGTTCAAACATCCTGAATTAATTTTTTCAATTTTTGAATCTCCTTTGAAGTGTTGGTTTGTTCCTTTGACTGATATGGCTCTATTTTCCTAGTATGACTTGTTATTTTCTGCTGGTTTCTAGATATTTGATTTCCTGAATTACTTTATTCTGTAGGTTATTTGCACTCTTTTACCGAGATTTTCTTGCTGAATGGTTTTGTTCTCTACCTATTCTTTGACATTCAGTTCAATATATCATAGAATTTTAGTATAGATTCTGTTTAACTGAATATTTTCAGTTCTTGTTTTTCTATTTTTTGCCTGGCCTATATAGAGCCTTTTTTTGAGGAGGAGAAGGAGGGTCTCCTAAGATATTATTGACCTCCATCACATTTTCTGAGACCAGACAAACTCACATATCAGAAGGAGAGAATAGCCAGCATTAGTTTTCCCTGAGGATGAGAGACCCAAAAAGTTTTCAGACTTTCCTGTGATGCCTCTAGACTCTGTGCTTTACCTATCCTGCCCAGCATGTGGCACCTGTCTGCCAATGGCTTCCCACCAGCTTAAAGTGATGAGGTGCCTTTAATTTCAGCAGACTCTCCCTGCCAGGGGCGTACTTGAAACAGAGGTGATGTAATTGGTGGACTTTGACTGCTTCTGTTTTCCAGCCCCTATGGCCTGAATTCTTTGAAGGAAGGATTCCACTTGAGCTGGGCCCCACCCCTCTTTACCTGGGGAAGATATACCCTTGGGTATTAACCCCTTTCACCTGACTAGTTTGTATCCCAGACATCCCTAGGTCCATCTTTGCCTGGGGCAGTGCTTGAGTCTGAGAATAGCTGAAGTTCTACCTAATGAGCTATTAAGAAGTAAAAATAATAATAATAATAATAATAATAATAATAATAAGCCTTTTCAGAGCCAGACCCCCCTCCTTGCATTTGCCAATCAGAAGTTTGAGTTGGTATGTGGCTCTATGACTTTTTCCAGTATTTTGTGCTGTGCAACTCAAAAAGCCTGTGTTTTTATTTTTTGTTTTTGTTTTTGTTTTGTTTTGTTTTTACTATCAGCCCTTCTCTGCTGAGGCAAAAACTCCTAGTTTCTTTAGTGCTTATTCTGGGTTTGTCTGTGCTGGGGGCCTGTTTTCAGTAGTCAGAATTTTTAAATTAATTCTGCAATTATAGCTTGGTACTAGCAAGGTCTGTTCCTTCCCCCTCAGGGAATCAGCCTGCCATGCCTGTGAGGGAGGGGTGCTAGCTTCCACAGCTTAGGGGATTTTCAGTTCTGTGTGGGATCTCAGCTCTTCTGCCTGGTCCAGATTGGAGTATACTGTGTGTCTGCTCACTGATGTTCCCTCACCAGTTGTTCTGAACCATTATGACTATGTAGCTTTGAAGGACAAAATAAATTCCACATCTCACTATGCTGCCCTCTTGCACTGCCTCTCCCATTTTGTCCCACCTTCCCACCTGTCCCACCTTCCCCTGCCTCTCCCCATTTACATTTTAATATGATTTTTAATGTGATTGAATTTAAGTCTATCAGTTTTAATTTTTTTCTATTTATCCCCACTCTTTTTGTCTTCTGTTTCCCCTTTGATTCCTTCTTTTGGGTTATATGACTGTTTCAAAATTTTAATTTATCTATTGTTATTTTGATTATATGACTTTGCATTATTTTGACCGGTTGCTCTAGAGATTACAAGTGCATCCATAACTTTTCACAGCCTGCTTACAGTCAACTTATACTCATCCCTTTACATCCTACCACTGACCTTTATGTTATAGTTGTCACATGTATTGCTTCTACATATATTAAAACTCCCCAGACAATGTTATAATTTTTGCTTTCAAATGTCATACATATTTTAAAGAAACTTGAGTGGGAAAAATAATCTGTTTTATTTATCCCAACATACCATTTCTGCTGATCTCCTTCAATTCTGGCATTCTAGATTTCCCTCTGCTGTCACTACCCATCAGCCTGAAGAACTTCCTTTAGCATTTCATTTAGTGCAGGTTTGCAGGCAATGTATTCTCTTAGTTTTCTTTACCCTGAGACTGTCTTTATTTTGCCTTCATTCTCCAAGTTTTGATTCTCATTTACAAATAACTAGCTTTGGTTTACTTTTCAGAGTCCTCAGATGATTTTTTATTTTGTCCAAAGTTTTTAGTTGTAATTAATCAGTGAGAAAAATAAGCTATATTGGGCTAACCCCATCTTAGCCAAACTTAGGGTATTTTTAATTAAGCAGAAATTTATAATTTTCATATCATCAAACAGATTACTACCTACCACTATGGTTGTGATTCTGTTGTCCTGTTCAAGAAATTCTTTCTTCCCCTACTGTGTTAATGGGATTTTCCTGTGTATTTTTCAATATTTATAAGTTTGCTTATTGCCTTTAGGATTTTAAACACCTGGGCTTTATTTTTAAGAGTGGTATGCTAGCAATACAATTTTATATTTTATATATATATATAAACAATTACTCCACATCTTTTACAATGCAATGGCAACCTAACTACTAATGCTTCTTATGCCGCCATATTTGGACTTTTCTCTCTGTTTATCTATAACCTTCCAGATTTCTCTTTCATGTTATTTTCCTCTTTAATGCCTTCCCTGCACACCCCTTCTATAACATTAATTACCACTATAACTTTGTTCCAGTAACTCTATAATACTTTTCTCTTTTATGTAACATATTTAGTTGTATTATCCCACTTGTGTATGTAGCCCTTGATAGACTTTTGAGCTTATTGATTATGCATATTCCCAACACTCGAAAAATGCCATTTTGACTTAATCATCAACCAGTGGCAACCTCAGAAGAATTACAAAAAGGAAACTGATATAATTTTTCCTAACTTTATCAAATATTTTAATTCAGTCTGTGTTAAGAAATACGTCAAAAAGCTTGGCAAATAGAATCATAGGCAGTTGTTTAACTAGAGAGTATTACAATGAAATCGCATCTCATATAGCGCTTAGGTCCTAAGTCCTCATGCAAGGTAATGTAAAAGTCACATACCATGAAAACGACTCTGGAAGATCACTCATATTGCTCATAAAATGCAATATACACGGTTTTAATGCATATCTGTGTATATATATATATGTATATATATATATATATATATATATAAACACTGTACTATGACATGCATATATTTATGCATTATGTATGAAACAACCAATAGTATATAGTAATGCATGTATAGTTTTTTTTAATTCAAAGGGTGTTAATTGCATATAATTAAATTTTCAGAAGTTTACTCATTTGTTCAACAGAAATGTATTGTGAACCTACTTGTATGAGGTACAGGTCTACAAAACAGATATCCTTTGGTCTACAAAACAGGTATTCTTTGGTCTACAAAACAGGTATACTCACCATCATGAAAGTTAAATTCTAGAAGGAGAAATTAAACAATACCCAATAAGTAAAATATGTAGTATTGTAAGAGGCAATGAGACATTTTAAAAGAACAGATAAAACAAGGCTTTCAGAACTACAAATGTCAAGGGTGGTGTGGAGAAAGGCTGGGTTGAGTGGAGTCAGGTGGTCAACAAAAGGAGATCAAGGAGTTAGTCATGTTGATGTTGAGGGAGCACATTCCAGGCTGAGGGAATAGCGAGGACATGAAGTCGGAGCATGCCTCTATTGCAGGATGGCAAATATAGCTAGAATTGAGTGAATGCTATGGAGAGCAGCAGGAAAATGAAGCGTGAGGGAATGGAGGCAGACCATGTAAAGGTGTCTTATTTTCCTAGGGCTGCTGGATGGTTTAAACAACAGAAATTCATTGTCTCACACTTCTGAAGGCTTGAAGTGTCAGCAGAGCCAATGCCTCCTCTGAAGTCTGTAGAAAGGAATTTATTCCCTGCCTCTTTCCTGGCTTCTGGCAGTGGCTTGGAAGCAATCTGTGATGTTTTCTGCCTCATTCATCATGTGGTGTTCTCCCTTCTGTCTGTTTCCAGTTCTCCCTTTATTATAAGGGCAAGTCTTAATCTATTAGACCCCACTCTATTCCAGTTTGGCCTCTTCTTAACTAAAAGCACCCATGATGATGCTGTTTCCAAATAGGGTCGCATTCATAGAACAGGTGGTTAGGGCTTGCATATGTCTTCAGAGAGACACAGTGTAACTCATAACATAATAAAAGGCTATAGATTTTATAGAATTAAACAGGGAACCATTGTAACCATTGTAGAATTTTGAGCAGAAGAGTTACATGATCTGGCATTATGTTAACGGCATCGCTCTGACTGATGTGTTCAGAATAAACTGTAAAATGGATAAGAGTAAAGGTATGGCAACCAGTTGGAGTAAGCCAGGTAAAAGAAAACTGTGGCTTAGATCATGGTTGGTAAAGAAGAGTGTTTCAGTTTTCTAAAACTGCCAGAATGCAGTATACCGTATGTGGGTTGGCTTTTACAATTAGGCTTTATTAGCATATAAATTTACAATTCTAAGGCCATAAAAATGTCCAAATTACAGTATCAACTGAATGATACCTTCTCCAAAGAAAGGCTGCTGGAATCTGGGATTCCTTATCAAATGGGAAGCGCATGACCGACATGTGCTTGTCCTTCTCTCCTGAGTTTCATTGCTTTTGGCTTCTGGCTTCAATGGCTTCCTCTCTCAGCAACTCTGGGAGCTCTACCTCTCCAAACTTCTCTGGGTGTTTCTCTGAGCTCTCTGAGCTTTTCCTGTCTTTTATTCTCTCACAAAGGATTCCAGAGAAAGGATCAAGACCCATCTTGAATGGGCTGGTCACCTCTCAGTTGCAATAACCCAACTAATGTCTTTCATCCATAATAGGTCTACACCCACTAGAATAGACTAAAAGAACATGGCCTTTTCTGGGGTACATAGCAACTCCAAACTACCACAAAGGGATGATTCTGGATATAATTTAAAAGCCAAGTCAACAGTCCACAGGATTTTTCTGATAAATTGTAGGGTATGAGAAAAAAAAGAAACAGTATCACTCAAAAATTTCTAGCCTTTGTAACTCAATGAATGGAATAACCATGAAACAAAATGAGGATAATGATTGGTAGAGTCATGTGGGAGACCAGAAGTTCCATTTCAGACATGTTGGAGATCTCACTTACACTTCCTAGTAGACATGTTGAGTTTCAGCTATGTCTATGAGTGTGGGATTCAAGGGAGAGGTCTAGACTAGATATACGAATTTGTGAATTATAGCATATGGATGTTATTTAGATCCCTAAAATTAGATGAGCCCTACAAGGACATAAATGAAAGCAGAGAAGAAAAAGTTCTACCTCTACCATGAACACACCAGAGACAGGAAAAGGATTCACCAAAGGAGACTCAGAGGAAGGAATGACTTGTACTGAAGCTGAAAAACCAAGAAAATGCAGTATTCTCATGGCCAAGTGAATCAAGTATACTAGAAGGAAGGAGGGATAGGCTATTTTCAATGTTCTTGATAAATCAAGTAAAATAATTATTGAAGAAGTGAACACTGGCTTTTGCAAATGGAGGTTATTGATAACTCAGACTGAAGCCATTTTATTGAAATGGTGAGGAGAAAGTCTGACTGAAATTTATATTTGTTCTTGAAGCTAGTTGTTGACTAGCAATATAAGTGCATGGCTTAAGCAAAGTCTGGCAACATAATATAAAGAAATATGATAAATATAAATAAAATATGGGCATTTGTTTTTTATGTGTTTGTGTTTTAACCAACCATCTACATCAAATCAGTAGAGCAAATGGCACCTGGGAAATAGTACAGAATTTACCTGAAGTTGGTAAATTAAAGAAAGGCAAATAAAATCAAATTCTCTAGAAGGACTTAAGGATGGCAAAAGATACTAAACAGATGAAATTTTTGACAGGTAGCTGCAAATAACCATAAGTTAATAATTAAGTGTGATATCATAAAGTACAGTTTCCTTAGGATTAGGGTAATACAGAGTATTGGTGATGGCTTTCTTAGTACCAATTCACTGAAGTTTGATATATATAGCCATATATCACTTTTCTAGTTAACAATCATTCCAAATTCTAACATGTAATACAAAATAACTTTTAATCAGAAATTTATATCTGTAAGGAGTTTAGAACAAATAATAAAAGAATAAATTACTTGTAAATTACCTTTCCTTAATATTAGTACCTAAATGTGTCTTGTTTGTTGATTGCTTCGTGTTGTTGTTTTTGTACTGTGTTTTGGGGGCTTTTCTCTGGTTTATAGCAGTATTAAGTTTTAGAATGTGCAATAAAAAAAAAACCTGTTGCTTTTCTGACTGATAAAGGTCACAAAAAATCATTCAATCAAATTTTGATAAAGAAACCATTGGAAATATTCAATATCATCTTTTACTTTGACTAGTTACATATTGTTTATAGAAGATGTCAATGAGCATTTCATCAAGCAATGCAAATCAGAGTACTTGTTTCATCAAGAAAAATGGAGAATTATGACCAGTGTCTTAGTAGTTCTTCAATCTGTTATATCAGTGTTTCTAGTTTTAGATTATGATAATGCCAGTGAATGGAACTTGGACTGAGGGTAGCAATGCCCAGTTGCTATATTTAAAAGATAACTGGATTAACAAGAAAACGTTTGTGGTTGCTGGGAATAGGTAAACCCCAAAGGTCAGTTATACAGAACTTGGATGTACTGGAAATACCCAAGTAATAGCTTATTCAGGGACACAATGAAAGGCCAAGAAAAGGAATTGCATACACCATTTACACAAATGTCTTCTTGGGCTTTCAATAACATAACTATTCTGAGTTAAAAAGTCAATATGTGAGACAGTCTTACAATTTAAAGGTGACCTGAAATGTTTACAATGCTGAACATGTGAAGGAGATGAAGAACTCATTCATAAGTAACTACTTTTCAAAAATATGTACTGGCAATGTTAGGGAAATAAAAATGCGGAAAATGGATATTTCTTACAGAAATAAAACAATTTACTTCACTGGTGTTTTAAATGGCTATCAAACTTAGTTGAAGCTATTCATATTCAATTTAAAAAACTAAATAAATGATGTGGGTTACTCAAGCTTCTATGTAATGATTGGAAACTTAAATAAAGGCAAAGAGGGTTAGGAAAATGTTAATCCACACTCCTTCCCCCCCAAAAAGGTTCATTGTTCAATTTAGTAAAATTGAATCCATGTCATCGTGAACTAAAATGATAACTGCGTATAGCATCCTGAATTTAGTTTTAAAAATTTCAGTTAAATAAAATTAGTTTATATGAGCAGCATTTTATTTCAATCCCACTATATGATTTTCAGCTAAAATAAGATTTTGTAACATATTAGAGGCATACGTATTAGTGCTCAGTTTTAAAATCCTAAAATTATTATAGTTTGGGAATATTTTTCAAAAATAATTAGTATTGTATATCATTTTTAATTGTTGGTATACAGAAATATATGTTAACTTTGTGATACTTTGAGAAAATTAAAGCAATGGCCAATTTAACAGAATGAAAGCAACTTTAAAATATTACTGGATGTTTAAATGAAGAGAAGTAGAAATTACTATTAGTTTTAAGAGTTAATTCTAGAGAAGGGGACATTTTGAGTTATAAATCACAGAAAGAGACTAAATGTAGATGTTCTCTATGGCTATATTACATTATGTCTTTGCTTTGGTAACTTTGATCTGCTCAGAGTATAAGAAAAGTATATATGCTTGCCTTTTCTGCAAGTGGAAAATAAATACACATATAGTTCTATTAATGCTCAAGATACCAAAAAAATTAGAAAAGGGGCCAGATTTCCTGAGTTAGTAAGTACAGTGCTTTGTACACTAAAGTGCCCTGACAATTTTGAAAACAAAATTCAAGCTAGTAGAAGACAAAGTTTCCCATTGTACTGAAACATAATCAGCTAACATTGCTGAAGAAATTTATTTTATGACCTTAGGAGACTTGGCTTATCTCCGATTTCTGATTCCATTATTGTTTAAAAGTGTCGCTTTGTATTTTTTACACTGCCAGAAAATATAGGTATAAAACAGGTGAACTGTGAAACTGAAAAGAAGTGTTATGAAGTCAATGATATAAAAAGCCTAACTTTTGAAGGCCAAGTGGATTTTAATTAATTTTTATACACTTGCAGGTGGTTTTTATTATCTATTTTCAGAAAGAATTTTTGACTGAAAAGGTTTGCTCTCATTATATTTTGCCTACTTTAGCCAAAACTTGTCTCATGTTCCTTCTTAATCCATCCTGACATCTTTTACTTTTTGTCTATTATATCTAGTATTTGCACCTGCATGGTTTGTCATAACTATATCTTAAAGGCACTGAAACTGACCCAGGGTCACAGTTGCAGACCCTGTGCTTGCCAAATCCATTTCTACTTTTTGTGAGGCACATAGCTAGACACATTTCCCAGCATCTCTTGCAGTTCTGAATAGGCATGTGACTGAGGTCTAACCAATTGTGAAAGGGAGCCACATTCAAGCTTAGCCCATACAAATGTGCTTTCCCTGATCTTCTCAGCTCTTTCATACCCAAAAGCTGAGTAGGGAATATTCCAAGACCCCAGAAGAGGCAAAGTGCATTCATGACAACACGGAAGGCTATTCCGTAATCAGACACACTAATGTTGGCTCTAATGTGAGCCAGAAATATACCTCTGTTGAGCCAACCCACTGGTATTTGGAATTTTTCTATTATAACATTTCAGGTAGCCCTAACTACCATTTATTTTGTATAATGTCTTCCATCTTGCTGCCAAGAATTAATATTTATAGTACCTAATTAACTAAATCTAGCCTCTATTATTTAGCAGTCTATAGTCACTGACATAGTAAAATGATGCCTGTTCATATACTCTGACGATAGAATTATTGAAATATTGTCAATCTTTTAAATATAAAGTAATGATCAATAATGCTCCCACCATTAGCATAAAAAAACTATTCAAAAATTTATAACCTCTAACAACTGGTCTCTCAGAAATTCATCAAGATCAGTGGACTTAATTTCCCTCAGGGATGAAGTTAATCCCCTACAATAAGCAGGACAACCAGAGAAATGTTTTGATAATTTCAAGATCTTTTGGACCCATTTAGTGGTTATAAAGAAATACCTGTGTTATCCACAGTTCTCAAATGGTTGGTTCTAATCAGTAACTAAATTTCACGGGGAGAATAAAGGTTGATGGCAGAGAAGACACTCACTTCCCCTCTGCTATAAATTCCATGGTCCAGGGAGCTGTTAACTATGCTCCTTTCTTAATTGCAGCTGATGTTTTTAAATATATTTGGATTATGTTAATAACTCCATCAACATCCAATAGTTTCATACAACGGTTTTTCTTATTCTAATTTAGTTATATTTAATATTGTAATCCTCAGATTGTGGTTGTTTCTGGGGTGGGGGGGAAATTGATGGGTTAATACATTAACAGGTAAATTGTGTCCTACAAAACAATGCAAATTGACCCTGGGTAATTTGACAGGTGAGGAAAAGTAGTCTTCCACCTGGGTCCCCTGTCCGCTGAAAGCTCTGGAATACTTTGCTACCATGATCTGGAGCCTTGCTTACCCCACTTTCATGCCTGTGCCCATCTCCTTCCTTAACTGTGGCTCTATTGCTATTTCAAAACGAACTCTAAAATACTATATCACATCTCATGATGCTCATCTTTTCAATCTAGAAAAACATCCCACATTTAAATACGAGTTTCTTGGCTATATTGCCTTGAAATGAGTCGTCTCTCTTCTGTGTTCCAACAACAGTAATGATTTGCATAAATTATTAGTCAATTAGCGCTGAGCTGCCCTGTCTTGTCTAAGCATCTTAATTCATTCAACTTTGTATGCATTTATGTCTTACAGCTCAATTTGGATGGAAGCCTCTTGAAAGACCAGGTCATATTTTGTGCATCTTTATCCCATCACAGTGTCTTCCATTTCATAATTGTTTAAAGCAATTCGTTAATTGACTAATAGACAAGGAAAATCTCTTGGAAGGCAATGTAATTAGTACATAGGTTAGTCCACTAAAGTCATGTACTTGAATTTGCATTCTGAACCTACTACTCAGTAGGCAAATAACTTTGGGTTTTTAAAACATATTTCTTCAGTTATTAAATGAGATTAATAATACATTATTTATTTCAAGTGGTTGTATCAATTAGAATATAAATAATATGTGAAAATGTTTTAAAACTACAAAAAAAATTGTGAAGATGAAATTAAAGATGGACCTGGAAATACTCAGAGAATTTCTTCAGGCAGAGAATTTCTATATTGAGCATACGAATTGGGACTATTATAGGAAAAAGAAATAGAATTGCAGGGTATGCTCTGGGTACCTTTTGTTGGACTGAAATATAAAGTCTATGTGAGAATAGATGATGATGACGCTGAAATAATCGGTTGTGGCACGAAAATATAGGGCTTTTTATAACATGTTAAGGCATATGGACCTGATTCTTTAGACTGGGAGAAAGGGATGGCATTGAAGTTTTGTTTTTTTTTTTAACATGGGGAAGCACCGGGAACCAAACCTGGGTCTCTGGTATGGCAGGTGAGAACTCTGTCACTGAGCCACCGTGGCCCGCACTTTGGACAAGCAAATGACATGAGCAGATTTAATCTTCAGAGAGATAATATCTAGTTGGTTAATTACCCACCATCACACTAACTGATATTTTCATTAGGCCTCTTATATCATCACAAGAAAAAGAGAATTGTAATATTCTTACACTCTGTTTCTAGTATAACATGTCTGTTTTCCCATATATTTCCTGGATTTGATTCCTATTACTATAATAGTAATTATAATCTAAATAGCTGCCATCAATTTTTACTACAATCTACTAGTTACTTATACTGCTATGTTTGTAAGTGCATTGAGGTAAAAGAACAGAGCTCATAAAAAGAATCCATATCCTATATGTCACAAAATAATTATATTGTATGATTTGCAATACACTCATAAATTTCTATTTTATTACTTTAATATTAAGAAGCATACACATTCACTCAGAGTCCATTATAACTCAGGGGTATGAACTTGAGAAGTTAAAATCAGCTGCAAAATGGAAATAGACATTCCTGTTTTAATTATGTTGACTGTATTCCACTATAATGTAACTTATTATAAAAGTAAAGGATAGTTGTTGATTTTTTAGAAAATCACAGTGTACAGAAAAAGGTAAAAAAAAAAAATTAAAATCCTCTTTCTTCCCTCCTTCAGGGCCTGTTGTGCAGATGGAACTTCTGGCTTGGCTTTTAAAGAAAAATTTTCCCTTATTTCACCCTTAGGCGACAAGGGAAAAAAAAATCCCAAGAGTGAATTTATTTAGATTGCTGTATAAATGACTATTACAGAAATTAAGAGGGATCAACTCTTTTGTGCCTAAACCTCACAAAAGCTGTTTTTTGCTTTCAGATAATATTCTTGATTTTAAGAAGTATGGAAATGTACAAACCCTTTAATCAAAGACTTTTTGAGTCACATTTTGTTTTATGCCATACCTTTAGACTCTATTTAGGCAGACTTCGGTGTTATAAACTGTTTTTTCAAATTTCATTTTCTTATGTTTTTTTCTCTATCTCATTAGCACCAAGTGGTAATGGGATTTACATTTGAAACACTAATATTTGACTATTCAACCTGCCAAGACACTCTTCTTTTAATTTCCATAAATGTCAGTAAATGCCTTTTTTCACCTTTGGGTGAATGGTCATTAAAAAATCAATTCTGTGACAAATGAACATCAACATGATTTTACATATGAATTATTTAACAAAGGCTATTTTTATCTCTCTCCTAGGGAAAGACTTATGGTAAAAATCAGCAACAATGTACTGATTTATGTTTATTGATATCATTCGTTGAAATCCAAGACAACTTATATTGCATTTTTGAAATGGGTCACTTCAGAGGGCTCTATTAAGGCTACAGTAGGACACTATTGAAAATTAGTAAATAAAAACATAAGTAATAACTTTCATGTTGTGTTTCCCTCTTCGTTATGAGAGATAGTGGTTTTTAACCCCTGAAAATAAGCGAACTAATTATGTGTCCCACTTCAGAAACAGAACTTCTGCACACTCCATCTTTACAATTCTGTACAAATGATCCTCCTATCTCGTTGATGTCTCTCGACTAACACAAGATATTTGCAGTCTGGGTGAGGAAATGAGAATTAGGTTCATATCTTGAGCTTCTAAATATCAAATCAGCAAGATTTTTCCCAGGAACAGAACAAAACAAATTTATTTAACCCCCCACACTGAGTTATGGAGACAATAATCATACTGGCCTAAGGCCTAAAGTTGCACTGTCATTTTCTAAGGATTGCTGTTTCTGTGACAGGGATTCTCTGTAAAAACCTGCTGAGAGGAAGGGACTTTGTTCAAAGATAAGTATCCCATCCCACAGGGAAATAGGTTTGCGCCATGATCGTTTATAAATCTGTCCACTCATGCCGAGTAGCTTGAAATCTGGGATTCAGAGTCATACATATTTATTGAATGTACGTGGCTTAGTTTTTTCATTATGTAATTCTGTCTTAAAAGCAGAAAGTGAATATGGAGCAATAGGTGCAATCCAGGCCATGTCTTAGGTTAACAATCAACTGAGAGGAGGTTGCATATTAAAAATGCTGACTGAGCCTTAAGTGCAACCCAGCCAGTGCGCCTGGTGGTGGCAACATCCTTAATACTGCTTTGCACACATCTGTCGGTTCCTTCAAGGGGTCAGAATGTCCCATCTCCCTGTAAACCGTGACTTGCTGCCTTCTCGTCCTGAATTGTGAGTGCCCTCCAAAGCTCTGGAGCTTTCACGCCTCTTTTGAATATCAAATTTAAAAATAAAAATCACAAAATAATTTTCAAGAAAAAACCTTTGGTAGAATACTGCTGCTTTTTTCCCATGCTGTCCAAAAATAGTAATTTGGGGCAGCGTATAAGCTTGTTTGATCACTGTAAACCCAAAGCACCGCATTCTTTAGCCTTTCTTAAGTATGTGGTTACTTAGGAAGAGAGCCCACCCCTCACTTGCAGGGACCCCACCCACTAGTCGTTCACCCCATCTGTGCATGTCTGGGTTCAGAGTAAGTAATGAGTCTAGGACCTCGCACTCTTAAAGTAATTTCAGAGTAACAGAGCATTTTTAGTAAGTTCCCAGGGCTTTATAGTGTTTGAAAGGTCCGTATGTGTAAATGTGGGATGTGTAATAAGTTTCAAGTACAAGGTTTTGTTCAGGGTTAGACTGGTACCATTGAAGCAACTCTCTTCCACTCCCTTTTCTGGACTAGGTGGAAGTCCGTTGTCCTCTTGCCACTAACTTTACCTGCCCCGCCCCCAAAAAACCATGAAACCACTACTTTAATACGTTGTGATAACATTTCTCTCATCACTCAAGCATGAACCCAGGCATTTATATACTTACTCCTTTTAAATTCTAAGTAAGTTCACTGGGTTTGTTACTTTGGATATAGATTGAAGAACTCATTTTGGATTCTTGATGAGTCAGGCAGTAGCTAATTCTTCCCGTATGAAATAAAACCGTTTTTCTCTGACTTGCATAATCTACATAACACTTTTCATTTGAAAAATATTCTCCTTAACCCTTAACTTTTCTTAAATTATTTTATTAAAAAAATCATTAATTTTTTAATCATTTTACATCTCATTATAACTGTTCAACCAAAGCAAATTTAAAAATTCAACACAGAACACAAACAAAACCAAAAAATAAAAATTAACAGCATTCCTGTTAGGTATAATTTTGTTTGGCTGAAATGAAATCAGTGTTCCAAACATGAAATATGGTACTGACTACTTTAGCACAAGTTCTGTTGACTTTGGTGCATTCCTATCATCTTGGGCAGTTTAACCAAAAACTCCACCACTTTTTTTTTTTTTGACAGTTAGGCAATTTTTGAACCTCTCTACTCTAATGTGTTTTCCCTTTTCTGAGGACAATGCTTTATTTGCAGAGTAAATCCCTCTACCCTTTTCTCATTAACCTGCAGCAATTTCTTTAATACTTTTGTGTCAACCTGAGAGGAAGGTGCATATTAAAAATGCTGACGCAGCATTTTTAAATAAATAAATATTTGTAAATAAAACACAAAGGCAGAAAATAAAAACTGAGCACTAGCATGGAAGTTAACTATCCAGATGATCCCAAACACAATTCCATTTCTTTTTTAAAAAAATATTATGAAAAAAAGCAAAATTTTAGTGTATGAAAGAACTTGAGATCTCCTGAAAAAAATACATTTGAAGAAACCAATTTCAGAAAGTTATTTAAACAGCTCACTAAAATCTGTTTTTACCCCTTTTATCTTACCCCAAGGACTCAAAAAACCTCTAGTCTTTTCATCATTTTTTCCTGTATAACTTTCTTTACTTTTAAATCACACCTAAATCAGATAAATAATAAATCCCATATGCTAATAGCATTTTGAGAGTTTGTTTTTAATAATAAAAGAAGAAAATATGCTATATATATACAAAGCCACAATTATTTAGTCATTAGCACAATCAGCAAAATTAAAGAACTGTATCAAATCATAGAGTTAATAATAACAAAATAATAGTCCACAAAGATCTTAAGTGGGCAGTGCAGGCGTGGCTCAGTGGTAGAATTCTCGCCTAAAATGTCAAAGACCCGGGTTCGATTCCCGGAGCTGCACAAGCCAAACAAACAAACAAAAGATCTTAAGTGACTTGTATGTATTATTTCATATGATCATCACCAAATCTTTATGAGGTAAATTATTACTGTAATCCTACTTTCTAGATGAGAGAGCTGATAATGTATAAGTCACTTACTTAATGTTATACAATAATGTTAAGTGGAAAATTTAGGATTCTAATCCAGGCAGTCTGGCTGCAGAGTTCGGGCTCTTCAACTACACTGTTTGTGTTGTCATGTCATGTCATGTCAGCTTGGCCAGGTTATGGTATATAGTTGTTTGATCAAGCAAACACTGGCCTGAGCATTACTATGGGGATATTTTAGAGAAGGATTTAAATTATTAGTAAGTTAAATACCTCTATGACTGAATACATCTACAGTCAACAAAGGAGATTGCCCCTCTCAATGAGGGGCGTCCCCTCACCCAATCAGTCGGAGGTTTTAAAGGGAGAAATCAAGATTTCAGTAGTCAGAGAAAGAGAAAAGGAAGGATTCCTATCTCTACTTCAGCTGGCCAACTTCTTCTAGGGATTTCATGGTCACCTTCTTTGGAGTTCTCAATTTGTAGGGCTTCTCTGGAGAAACCTTTGTCAAGTTCTCATCTTGCAGCCTGCCCTCCAGAATTCAGACTGGCCAATCCCCATGGTCATGTGAGCCAATTCCTATAATAAATCTCTTGATAAATGTGTATGTTTTCAAGGATATATATATCAAGAATATGTATAATTCTCTCGAGAACCTTGACTAATACACTACTTCTCCTGAAAATCAGCATCAATTTCTTCAAGTGGTTTGCATTTTCCTGTTAAAGAATGAAGTCAAATAACATATGTGTTATTGGCATTTATCTACATTTCTAATCTCAAGCCCTGTGGAAATCCCTTTCCTACCTATTCTCTCCTCTCTTTTTCAACTGGTGGCTATCTCTTTTCTCAAAAAAAGAAATCAAATAAAAAGCTAATTTCTTTCTGAATCCTCTCCAGAGCCTCTTCCATAATATCCACTTTTGCAGGTAAATGAACTACTCCCTTTTTTCCTTTCCTGGGTCTCTCAAGCCATCTACAACACTAAGATACTTATGTGTTTTGCTTCTCTAAGATGTCCTTGAAGTAGGCATTTGCCATATTCATCTAACCCAGAACACCTAACACAGAGGCTGGACAACACAGACACCTAAATGTTTGTAGGATATGCAACATTTTTTTCCCATTTATAACATTTGTCTCTGAAAGATAATGTTGTGTAGAAAAACTATTATATAAAATATCCAGAAAATAAAGTAAATAGTTGACTAGTTATCTGGACATGAGGTGAAGACTTATCTTTTAGACCCATGAAAAACCAGCTTAATGTTTAAAGGGACCAATATGGCTTCCTTCTTCTTACAAACAAATCACCGTAAATTATACTTGGTGTGAAGCCAACTAATGCCAAGTTCACATCAGTAGCAGTATCCCTAATCCTGAGTCATTTCTCCTCTTTCTGCAAAGAAGTGGTTCTTTTTCAATATCAAAACTAATTTTTTGTTAAAAAATTATTGTTGCCTTGATCTCTTTGTAGTGACAGTATTTGATTTATTTTGAACATCCAAATAATGGTAAAAGAAGCTGGGAGTTTTGTTATTATTTAGCAAAGGATATGAAATTTAAATGGTGAAGCACTGATTTATATGTTTTTTAGTGCTGAATAATATTTTAAATACTTTTTATTGTTTATTTATTATTTTACCATTTACATAATATTCATAGTGCAGTTATTTGTTTGCTATTGTAAAATATTAAAGTTCTTTCACTCTCTACGACAGATATGATTCTTGTGCTTCACAGATCTAAATAAAGTAAATTTAAAATCATTATTCAGGGCGTACAAGTTCATATCTTCTGATCTTACATCTATTTATTATCCTGCAGACCATATATTTAAAATACTCTCTGAACTCCACTATGTTGAGCTGTCTCCTGCAGAATTTTAACTTGCATTTAAAACATATTATGTGAAATCTCTGAGTATTTTTTAGAATGGAGATCAATAGTGTTAATATTTTAGCATCTCATTTATGCCATTCTGACAACTATCCTTATATACCTGACAGATTTTACTTAATACCTATCACAATAGAAAATAAGGGACTCCTCAGTGAAAGGGTTTATTGTAAGCATTACTTAATTATTGCAAACACCAGTCAAATTTGGGCTTATTAAGGAACCATACAAAGCTCTTACTGGTGATTCAAGGATGGCATTCTTCTGTACTCACTACATTATTTAGGACATCAATATCCTCATTAAGAAAGTGCTTTCTAATGGTTTAAGTGTGTAAGTTTCACCTTTTATAATGTACTTGCGAATTCAGATATTTTTGGTAAACATTGAGAGCAAAACTTTGAGAGGGCAAAGATGCATTCCTTTTTCAAAAAGAGCAGCAGTGACTCAGGAGATTTGTAATATTTTATGTCAAAATCCCTCCTTACAAGCCTGGCGCAGCTCAGCAGCCGCTGAAAGTCACTCTCAGCAGATTGGCACTGCTTCTGTGGAGTGACTCAATCTTTAAGTCTGTTCCTGTTTTATCAGGGGATCATAGTGTGTGTTTTTGCTCATTATGAAAAACTGCTGAAAACAGTTTAGGATTTAATAGAAATACAGAATGCATGTATTTTCTGCTTGGTATGATCAAGTTTTATGGTCTATCAAGCACACTAAAATCAAGATAAATGCAGCGTATGTTCATAAGCTGATTGAAGAATAACACCAAGTAATAGGTGGAAATTTGGGTTTTGTATTTGCTTCTTTTTATACATTATTCTTTTTTGTTAGGAATTCACCCGTAATTTATGTCCTTTATTCCTATGTTTCTTGCTTTCTTTTAGAGTTTATTCTTTTAGAGAGTTTGTTCTTTTAGAGAGTTTATTCTTTTAGAGCTTATTCTTTTCTTTTAATAGTTGTTCTTTCATTTGTTTCTACATTAACTTGTCAATTATGCCTACTTTCAATATGCTTTTAGTAGTTACACTAGAGAATAAAATCAACATCCTTGATTTCTTGCATCCTAACATGTCTTCGTTTTACCACTTTCTTAGGACCTCTAAACTCCATTGGACCTCTCCAAATTTGTGGGTTATTGTTGGTATACACTTTTTTTTTTTTACATATAAAGTCTACAAGACATTCCAAGCAAATATATTATATTCACCCATGTGTTTACTATTTCTAGTGTTCTTAACTCCCTCCTAAATAAATGTTCATGTTTCCATCTGGACTCATATTCTTTCTGCCTGAAAAACTTTATTTAGCCTTTATATTAGTGCAAGACTTCTTATGATAAATACCTTTATTTTTGTTTATCTAAAAATTTCTTTATTTCACTTTCATTTTTGAGGGGCGTTTTCATTGAGTTTTAGGTTGACTTTTTTTTTTTTTTCACTGCTTTAAAAATGTCATTTGTTGTTTACTGGCTCCCAATATTTCTGTTAAGAAGCCAGCCATTACTCTCATTTGATAGTAATGTGTCTTTTTTCTCTGATTTTTACAAATTTTTATTTGTCTTTCAGAATTTGTATTATGATCTATCTGGTGTGTTTGTTTGTTTGTTTGTGTTCTTATACTTTTTATGGTTTGCTGAGCTTCTTAATATATGTACTGATGTCTTTGACCAGTTCTGGAAACTTAACTGTTTTAAATTGCTTTGCTGCATTATTTATCTTCCAGAAAAGGAATTCAGGAATTTCTTTTGTGTTTATGCCCAATATACCATTAAACATGGCCGTGAGTTTTAAGTTCAACTATTGTATTTTCAGTTCATTTATTTTCTCCTTAGGTATTCCAATATTCTGATGAAATTTCCTAACCTTTCTTCTATTTTGTCTTTTTCCTCTCTTCTCCTAAACATGTAGACGTGGGTGTTTTTAAGTCTTTATAAGCTAACTCCAGTATTTGGATCACAAGTGCTTCTGTTTTATCTTTTGTCTATTGGTGTATCTTTTTGTGTCTTCGCATACAAAGTAATTTCTGATTGCATGCTAAACGTTGTGTATAGACAGACTGTAGATACAAGAGATGATGTTTTCTTCTACCTAAGAAGGTTCTTATGTCGTCTAATAGGAAGCTATGGCAAGGGGCTGACCATCTCAGTCTAATAGTGAGGAATTGAGCTAGCTGGGTTGCCACTGGGTTGTAGTTATAGTAAGACCAATCTACCTCTAGTTCTTACTTTTTCCTTAGGCTTGACCTTCCTGGGCCTTTGATTGGGAATCTGTCAACTCTGAAGGCTAACTCAGACCTCTAAAAGGCTGATTCAGCACTGAAACACTGCAGCAGATCAGCTCTGCATTTCAGGGCTCGAAGCCTCACTCTCCAGCCTCACGCAGAGCACCTGGATGCAGTGTTAGAAAACAGAAGCCATGGAAGTCAAATCCATATCCTGGGTGTATAACTACATTTCTTCTGCTGATTATTATTAGTAGTATGCCCATCTTCTTGATTCCATACCTTAAAATCCTCTTCTAGGGTAAGAATATGCTCCAGTGTCATGGCTAAGGTGTTTGTTGTAGAATTGGACCTGGAACATTAACCACCCTTGCTGTGTTCGAGTGACTGTTCTTTACATAAAAGCCATAAGCACTTATGTGTTTGTTTTATTTCCTTTTGTTTTAATGGAGGGGGTTCTGATGGGAATGGAAGTGACACTGGAACACAGCAGTAGGTGCTTTGGAGATAGGATTAACCTTTCATTTCCTTGTTGTTCTCACCAGTATTTCCTTTCTTATTTCCAGAATCTAGTATTTTTAAATCAGCATGTTAACTTTAGGATTGGTGGGGAAAAAATGGTTTCTGCAATGTTCAGTAATCAGAAATTGCTGGCTGCTGGCAGAAGGGGTACACATAGTAAGGTAACCTACTTGTTCCATTGTTCCCTAGCTGACAGCAATGGGCAAGCACAGTCTTCTGGGGTCTCCTCTGAGGTATCCTAATGAAGTAAGAAGACATAGGCAATACAATTCTATATTCTGAAGCTCTCCTGCTAAGCTCTCTCAAGTTCTAATTTTGTGGACTCAAGGTCTGAGAGAGAGAGTACACTGGGACTAGTTTACCCCACGGCTTTGCTTTGCTACCATAAAGTAGAACTTGTGGCTAGATACCCTAACTAGGTTGGAGATGATTCTCAAGCCCAGCTCTCCTACCCTGCTGAGCTAGCTTTCTGTCTTAGCAGTTGTCACTGGTAATACCTAACACTTGGAAGCAGTTTCTTTACTGGTGTGTTCTCATATTGCAAGAACTATGAAAGGTCCCTCTTGAGTTAGTATCCATCCTCAGATTGATGGATTGCATTCAGGAGTGTGGGCATGTTATCCTAAAAGAGCTTGAATTGCATTTATGTGGATACAATGAGAAGCGGTTCCTAGAATGGGGTGAAGTTTAAGCAATCCAGAAATGTCTCCTATGGGCAGAATTACAACGTGAAAAATTAAGTGAAGAGAAAGTACAAGATGTCATATAATACAATGTACTGTTAATAGGGGGCAAAGGGCAAACAAGCCTTTCATTCTTTTTTGTGTAAACTTGAGGCATATCGCATGTTAACCAGTGTACCCACCTCTTAAATATTTTGTTACATCGATCATCTTAATTCAGCAATTAACAACTGATATTGTTTGATGCAATTTCCAGAGGCGGTGATTTCCACCCCAGCCCAGCCCCTTTACTCCAGGCACTGCTGTCACGGTTCATGCTCATTCACAGTGTATTTAGTACTACTCTTTTTTCTTCTCTTTCCTCCAACAGGTAATCCATCAGCTGAGGCTTTCAGAGAATGAAAGTGTGGCCCTACAGGAACTCCTGGACTGGAGGCGAAAGCTCTGTGAGGAAAGAGAAGATTGGCAGCAAATCCTGCACCACACTGAGCCCAGGGTCCCGCCCCCACCTCCTTGTAAAAAGCCAACTCTTCTGAAGAAGCCGGAAGGGGCCTCCTGCAATAGGCTGCCTTCTGAGCTCTGGGACACCACTATTTGATGGGGCCTGAACTGCGGACTCAAAGTAAAACTGTGCGTTTCTAGGTTGCACCAACAGAAGGCTGCCTTCTGATACTTGCTGGATTCTCTCTCCGTACATTTACACAAAAAAGCACAGATACTGAAGTTAAATATACAAGAGTCCCTGTGTGTGTGTGTGCGTGTGTATATGTGTGTGTGTGTGTGTGTTCTTATCCATTGTGTGGTGATACAAACTCTGACTTTTTCAGCCTCCGTGTTTGTGGGGCCTTGCTACTCACAGGCTGCAAGAGAAAATGCCTGCAAAAGTGTTGTGAGGTGAGAGAGGGAAATAGAATGGTGACGGAAAGGAGCGATTCCTGTGCAAACTGTACAGTTGTTTTTATATAATTCAACAACGTGTTGATTGGACCTCCAATGGTTTTATTATAATACACTATACAGTACATATATTTTTTTCTTTGTAGATGTTGTGTTTTATTGGACTTGCAAACCTGATCATTATTTACATGTTTCTTACTGTATTTTATAACTTGATGCAATTGGCGGTGCTCCCGTTCTTCAAAATACAAATTTTTAAAAATCATTTGTAGAATTTTTTCTTCGACACACTTTTTATTTTTACCTAAAGTACATAAGTATTTGACAGTATGTTGTTGTTTTAGCTTCGCCAGTGTCAACCCTTGCAGAAGTGTAGATTATGTCCAGTGCTTTATATCTCATTCCTTGATTACGAGGCAGTTCTTTCCTATCTCCTGTATTTCTGGATGAGTGGATGGTGAACTCTTTAATTAAATTTCATCTCCAGACTTCAGCATAGGATACAGGAAATTAGGAAGCACTCAGTTAGACACGTTTGGCTTCAAATGCATAGCTGGCTTTGTAAAGCAGTCATAGTCATTCAAAGGTATAAAGAGTACAAATAAATAGGCTGAGATTTACTGGTTTGAGCAATAATAGTTGCATCACAAGATGATTGTCCTTCCAGAGCTACACTGCATGATACACTTGCTGTAAATCCTCAACCCTCCTGTAATGCAATGGCCTTGTCTTATTGATGTGCTTTGGTTGGCTGCCAGGAAGTTCCAAGTAGTGGGATCCACAGCATCATGTCTTACTATGGGGAACTTTTTATTCATACCAACCCTTGAACAGTTTCTGTGCCAATAAAAGGGTACAACTGCTTTCTTCTTCTTCTGTTGTTTTATTTATTTGTTGTTGTTGCTGTCTTCCATGAAAACTGCTTTCTGATCAAATAAATAGGGGGCAGTGAAGCAATCTAGAACAGCTTCCCTTAATATGATATTCCCAGCACTCTGCACGCATCAGCAGACTCTAGTGGAAAATGAGCAGCCTTCCTGGTACCATCTGACAGTTACAAAAGGAGATGTTCTGTCCACCTCCAACTTTACAACTGAGCCCCCCTCTATTTCTCTCTCATGTCCCTGACTTTTGGCTTCCTGAGCCTTAACGAAGAAGGAAGAGAAAAAGCCAGTTTTCTACTCTATCTATTCTGTTAACTCAGTTGTGTTTTTAAGGCCTAAATGGCGGCTGGTTGAACATAACAGTTCACCTATGAGGGGAACATGAGCATCATGAAATAGTAAATATTTTCTCTCCTTAGTAATCATCCTGCCTCACTGAACCTTTATTGACCTTTAGGAAACAGAAGCTGAACACTTTGTAGATTCCCTTACACAATCTTTGTAGTAAGCAAGGTCTTTAGTGTTTCGTTTGTTCTCCATCATGGAGAGAGATTTCAGATGTGTTAGTCACCACTTTAGGACCATCCGACTGCCCCAATTCTATAGAGATGAGAGGAAAATCAGCAAAAACTCAAAGTATCAATAGCCATGATAGTAATAGTCACGTATTAACAATATTAATAATCATAATAAGATGAAGATAAAGCCTGAGTCCACATTTATATTAAATATACACTTAGAATGGTTTTCTACTGATTACACCACTGTCAAGAAAACAAGCACAGTTACTATTCAGAGTAATAAAGCACAGGAATGCTATTGCTCATAAACAAGATTTCAACAATTACATATGTTTGCAAAATATTTAATAGCGTTATTTTAATTGCCATGGGACCATAAGGTATGAATTATGATACAATATTGGGCCTGTGACCTTGTGTTTAGCAATATAATTGGTATGAATTATTACCCTATGTCCAAATACTGCCCAATTCTATTGCTTTTTAAAAACATGCTTTATGAGATGTCACTAAAAACCACTATCAAAATGTTTATAGTGGGTAAAAATAATTTAAAATGTATTTTCTAGGATGGAAAATATACAATTACTCCTCTTAAAAGTGGTCTTTAACTTAGTAGAATTGTGCTTTCACAAATCTACCCAATAAAACACCAACCAATTAGAATCTTAAATTTGTGAATGAACTTCACATATGAACATTACAAAACTTGGACAAAAAGTGCATTTTAAGTTTGAACCAAGCCTCCATCACAGAATTCATCTGCTGGCTATTACTCTGCCCTCCTATTTTTTTTTTTTAAATCTTTGAAATGAATAACTAGAAAATTAGCAGAACTGATTCTTACTTTAATTCTAATCGGGAAATTTTTTAAATAAAAAAATTCTCAAAATAGCTGGTAAAAATAACTCAACTATTTTCCATGTACAAGTTTAGTGTAAATTCACCATATTTTTCAAATTGTCTTTAGCTACCACAAAATCCATATCATGGAGATGAAAGTAATTATCTCTCTACTTATTATAGAATGGTTCTCTACAATGCTTAGGGTTTTCCAAAACAGTATCACTCATTTTAAAAACTAAAATAAATTCTTCATCTCCATTCTACTACCTCTACATTTTATTCATAATCAATGACTTTAAAAAACAAATACTACAAAAAAATGTTCTACCCTGCAAGATGCCCGTGTATGTTACAAAGATTTCCATTAGAGAGCAAAGAATACATAGCATGCTGAGTTATAGACTAGAAAGAATTACCTTTGTAGTTTTTAACTTTACCTAAGTACTGCAGACCCCTGGAATGTTCCATTATTGTAGGTTCAGTAAGTTTCTCTAAAATTCAGGATGCTTTGTAAAACTTTAAAGGTGATTTTTTTTCAAAGTGTTAGCCTCATTGCATGCCTACGATGAATCTCTATACCTGCTCTAATTTAGCAGATTACTTTTCAGATTTTTTTAAGTGTCTTTCTTCTTTAAATATCATTTTGTATACTTTATATCAGCACAATAAAATCTGGATTGTATGTCATTACAATGGCAGAACAAAATCTTTATATTTCCTCATATAAGAAAAAATTAAAAGGCAAATCAATCTATGCATTCATTCCAATTGTTGTTTTATAAGAGGAATGCATCAAATGTGTCTTTCTCTTTCTTTGAGTCAGTCATTGACAGACACCCTGGCATATCTGCTAGCTTGTCTTTTCCTTTAGCCCCAGGGAGCATGTGCTGCTTCAAAGGAAGGCCAGGGAGCGTGCTCAGATGACATTTTCCTGATGTCACCACTTGGTTTTGAAAATCTAAAGAAAATGAAAGAGAATGAAACTATTGATAAAGTGCAAGAGGGGGATCAAAGATGTAAAGAAAAGTGGCATAAAACCAGATTCAATTTGAGGTTTTGATCTTTTAGGATTCCAACAAACAAAGGGTCTAGAGGTCCAAGATCTAAAACAATTGGTTGAAAAGTATATAAATTCTGTCATATCCTCAAGGGAGGTTTTCTAACTGAACACTACTTTTGGGAATCTATTAAACTGAATTCAAACAAACTGGCTTTATTTTGTGCTAAGAAAAAGAACATGTCCACACATCAGAGTCCCCATTATAGTTATTGTTGCTGAATTAATCAATTTAAAAATCTTTAAAGTAACTTTTGGACCATTTTTTTTCACACTTACCTGAGCAATGTGGAGAAAATAGTTGTTCAGAGAATTATAACTGCATTTTGCAGCTGTTTTGGCAGCTGAGTAAAAATCAAAGCCCAAAGCAAGGTGGAGAATATAGAAAGAGTAATACATGCAAAAGCAGTGTGTTCTATTTGTAAAATACTGAGTTTGATGTTCCTGAAGGAGACCCAATGGAATTATCCAAAATGTAGTTCAAAATAGGCATCCAGAGTTACAGAAAGAGTTCAAGATGCAGATATTGACATCCAACAAATGTCACTCAATCCTAGTTGACAGAGATGAAGATAGTTAATAATTCTGTTTGATACTATTAAGCTGCAGCAATGAAATCACCATTAAAAATGAGTCAAACTCTTATTCCCTGTGGTTTCCTGTGGACATCAGATATGTATCCTAACATCTAAGACATCTGACAGTTGCTCATATACAGTTTGAGAACCAACAGCTGTGCCAGGTTAAAAGACTTTTGGTGTTTTCCAGAGAATTTTTCTAGGAAAGGAAATATTCAGGAAAAATATCAGTACCATTTGTGCTGTGTAACAATAATTGTTCCATCCAAAAGACCAGCATTATGTCCCTTTTCCAGATTTTTAACAGATAACAAGGTGAGGTACATTAGTTATCTATTGCTGTGTAACAAATTGCTCCAACCTTTAGCTACTTAAAACAGTATTTATTATCTCACAGTTCCTATGGGTCAGCAGCTCCCCAAGTATGGCTTCTCTGAGTCATCTGGTTCAGAGCCTCTCTCTAGACAAGGTGTCATCCAGGATGACAACCATCTCATGCCTCAACTGGAGAAGGTTCTGCCTCCACACTTGCTCATGGGAAGGTTGGCAGGATTCAGTTCCATGTGGGTTGCAGGACTGTGAGCCTCACTTAGCTTGTGGATGTCAGCTTGTGACCACCTTCAGTTCCTGGCCCTGTGGCCCTCAACATATGTCAACTTTCCAAATGGCAGCAAGCTTCCCTCAGAGTAAGTGACTGAGAAGATCCAAAGAAAAGGAGAGCAAAATAGATGCAAAAGTCTTTTATAACATATTCTGAGAAGAGACATGTCATCATCTTTTCATTAAAAGCAACTTACCAATGCCAGCCCATATTCAAGGGGTGGGAATTAGACAACAGCATGAATGTTAGGAGATCATGCTCATTGGGAGCCATTTTAGAAGCTGCCTACTATACTGAGATTAGTGGTAAAGCAACAAATATTAATAGAAGTTCTTAGCAGCAGCTACTTCCAGCTCCCACCATCCAGCTATGACTTCTGTTTCATTGAGAAGACCAGTGTCTCCTCAAACAGATTCCAAATCTATTCAAGGTTGAGCAGTCTAGCTTCAGAGAGCAAGTGGGAATTCATCTGTTTTTCTCTAGTGGCAGTACTTACCAGTACAGGCGGAGATTACTCTTTTGGCATAGGTAGATCAAGGAAACAAAGACCTAAACGCAAGTAGCTAGGTGGTAAAATTAGAAGAAAGTAGCAGAGTTTCAGAGAGGGGACAGAAGTAGCCACTTGCAACTGACGGCTTAGGTGATGAGGGAAAATGCCAAGAGGTCCCAACCATTTGAGATCACTTCTGTACATGGCCAATTCCCTCCTGTGTCCTGAAGAAAACTGTGGAAAATGATGGAGAATCTAATAAGATGGAAAAGGCAGTGACAAACCAGGGAGGTGGCATTGAGCACATGAACCAGGTGGAGACAAAATAGGTAAGATGACAGGGTCTATGTCAGTTTGAAAGGATTTATGTATGCTAGCAAAGCCATTTTTTAATCCTAATCAATTTTGTAGGAGCAGCCATTTTTTAAAATCCCTATTCAGTACTGTATGTTGGAAACTTGATTAGATTATCTCCATGGGAGATGTGGCTCACCCAATTGTGGATATGAACTTTTGAATAGAGGGAGATGTGACTCTACCCATTCCACGTAGGTCTTGATTAGTTTACTGGAATCCTTTATAAGAGGAAGCATTTTGGAGAAAGCCACGAAGCGCAGAGCCCATGCTGCCAGAGACCTTTGTAGATGAAGAAGGAATATGTCTCCGGGGGAGTTTCATGAAATGAGAAGCCTGGAGAGAAAGCTAGCAGGCATCACCATGGTCGCGATATGCCTTTCTAGTTGAGAGAGAAACCCTGAACTTCATAGGCCTTCCTTGAGTGAAGGTAACCTCTTATTGGCGCCTTAATTTGGACATATAGCGTTGCTTTAATTAAGGGACATTTTCTCAGCCTTAGAACTGTAAACTGGCAATTTATTAAATTATTAAATTTTCCTTTTTAAAAAAGCATTCCATTCCTGGTATATTGCATTCTGGCAGATAGCAAACTAGAACAGGGTCCAATATATGTTAGCCATGCAGGAAAATCTTGCCAAGCCAGAACTGGAGAGAGGGAAATACAGGGTTCAGACCTGGGGAGGTGGTAACTGATAGGTAGAAACAAGCTAGAAAACTGTCCCTAAGAGGATGACTCAAGGACAGTTTTCCCAGGTAGTGCCTGGAAGTTGGAAGAAGGTCATGGGGTGAAGGACTAGAAAACCTGAATACCTGGAAGATTCCTGAAATTGGAGGACATGACAATTTATGAGTCTTCTTAGAGGCAGAACTGACTGCTCCTATTTGTTGTTGCTGCTATTTTTAGTAAAATCCAACTTAATGTATATAAAATACATTTGAGTTATAGGATAATATTTTTAAAAAAGCAGAGTTTTAAAAACTTTTTCCAATTATCAAGCTAACAAAAGAAGATATCATGACTTGAAGGAGTTGAGAAGACAGTTTTGTTTAATTGGGCATTTAAACGAAGCAGTTTTTTTGCAAAAGAAAGGGCGCCATTGAGGCAATCAGCAGATGTAGGTTCCATTCATGTAACTGCAACTAACTAACAAAACAATGTTAACAAAGTATGACAAATGGCCCATACCTAGAAGTCTGGAGGCAGAGTTCCGAGTGCAATGCTGTCACCCATAGCATTTTGAACTTAGACAAATCATTTAACATATCTGCAGGCTTTGCTTCTTTGAGAGAGAGAGAGAGAGCATTTTTCTACCTCAACAATTATTTTTACTTTAAATATTCTGACAAACAAGCAGTTATTTAAACTTTCCCAGTCTTAATTTCCTTACTGAAAACTGTAAAGTAGAATGAATGAACACTCACCTCCTTTTGAGTCATGAAATTCTGTGAATAAGAAGAGTAGCTTGGAGAGCATATTAAATGCATGGTTTGATGCTCAAGGTGTATGAGGAACTGCCTTGTATACCACCATCCTAACACTTGTTGAATATGCTTTTGACAGGTCAAAAGAGGGAAGCCAAAGCATTTTTTTATTGTGTTTGTTCCTTCATTTTGCAAACAATGCCCTTAACTTTATTCAATAGTTGAGGAGATGGAGACTCAGGAAGAATAAGGAACTTGAAAGTGAAGGTAACTTCTATTTGGTGCCTTAATTTGGACATTTTCACTGCCTTAGAACTGTTAAACTTGCAACTTAATAAATTCCCCTTTTAAAAAGCTGTTCTGTTTCTGGCATATTGCATTCCAGCAGCTTGCAAACTAGAGCAATATCTTTTCCACTTCTCTGCACTGAAAACCAGTACCAATCATTCACTTTCACAGATAGAGCACACATCACATCCACACATACCGAGGTTTAATTACCTCTGTGAAAATTGCATGTTTGCATGATTTTTATGATTCCTAAATACGAAAATATTTGACAGATCACAGTAGTGGGGAAAAAGGCAGTAGTAGACCACCCCTGGAAGAAGTGCACTGTAATTAAAGCTGGGAACTCCTACAGCTGTCTGCATTCTAGTAAGTGGGGAAAATAAACTGTGGATTGAGACATCAAAAACATCCTGAGGATGACCCTCTGTGGTCCTTACTGAGAGGCCACAGTATTTTATATGGAAATGCAGACAGCATGCATGTGGGGAACAGGTTATCAAAGATCATTTTGGGAATTCCCCCAGATTAATAAATATAATGAATGAATTCCATCTGCTTGAAATGATTTGGAGTAGCCCCATTTAAGGGCAAAGGGTAGGAGCAAAAGAACTACCATCTCTCAAAGTCTCATCTGTCCAAAGAGACTTATGTTTTATTTTGTTTTGTGTTTGTTTGTTTTCCTAGAAATACTTATTTGGGAAAATAAATTAAAAGAACAATAGAAAGAGTGCTGTGAATGTCTCACAGTCATTGTTTATGTCTCCTTATACTTGTATTTTCACTTTGATTTTTTCTAATTGTGACACTCTTTCAGGTGGTAATTTTTACGTATATAACTAATATCTCATTAATATTTGGTTTCTAGCTCAATTTTCAATAGTTAGTTTGCTTTATGTTAGTCTCAAGCCATCTATATGATATTTTCATCTATGACAATTTCTGCTCCAAAGTTTCTGTCAAAAATTTGCCTACAGATTTTTATGCTATACCCCAAATTAAATTGGTTTGAATTTTAACTGCTACTCAAGAATAAACTTTCCCGAGGGCTCACGTCAAGCTAATAGTCCAAGTCAAAATGAAGGAAAAACAAATTTATGCTTGATGGATTCAATTGCCACATTGCCCATGCTTTCAGTGTAACCTTTAAATAAGAAAACATACTGGAATGTTTTGCCCTAAGAAGTGTTCCTCTAGAAAACAAAAACTGTGGCGAATATTTCAAAATCGTAAGCTACTCTTCCAACTATCAAACCGATGGTTACTTCTTGAACATTTTCTCATTTCTCATACTTTCATGTTTTTACCTCGGCCTGTGATCTCTTTAAATCCTCTCCTCCTTGTATCTTTTGCAACAGTACAGTGTCCACGTCCAAAAACATTTTGCTCATTAATATCTGTTACCTGGATGAACTCACTTGATGAGAAGTGATACCACAGCACTGAGTGATATGTGAGGAAGTGGAGAGGCGTGCACCTAGCACCTTGTTGAGCAGCCGTCTGTGGACATGTTTGGATTTGGTAGAGCTGAAAGGAACTGAGACTACTTGTTCCTCTGTACAGCCAGATGAAGAGGGCAGAGAGAGAGCAGCGAAAAGGAGGTGCAATTTCACTCTCATCTTTGATTAGTCACCAGAGTGAGGTGAGGTTGTTAGTTAATGAACTCTAGTTCCTCTTTTTTGGCTGCCAAATTCACGAAGAATTCTATTGAAAGTCTTTTGTGAAGACATTTTTATTCTATGTATGGATCAAACAATTTAAGCAAATGCATTTATTTAGCATTAACCATAGATGTGTTAACCTCTTCCTCTGCATATTTGTCATTGCACTTGCAGAACAGCCTTGTTCAAGGGAGAGAATAAATTAGACAAATCATTCTACATAAGACTATTTAGGAGGCAATATTGTCAAGTGAGGGTGAAGTGCAGGGTATTATGAGAATCTAAAGGAAAATATAATTTAGATAAAAGGGTCATTGAAGTCCTTTCTAAGAAAACGGCATTTGTACTGAAACATCAAGTATCAGTAAAAACAGGCAGGTAGGTAAAGGATGAAAAAAAGAGTGTTATAACTCAGTTACCATGTAGAATGTAGAAAGTCCTAGTAATGGGATAGAAACTCAGAGGTATTGTATTCTTCTAAATGACTTTTCCCTTCCAGATTTTTAAAGTACTCCACCTATACCTTCATGGTAGCACTGATTAGCTGCTATCATAATTTCTGTCATTTCCATACACAATGAGGACTTATGAGATCTTGTATCATCAAACTCTAGTACAATTCTCAACATAAAGAGAATCAACCTATTGTCAATGGAGTAATAAACTAAAGAATGAATAATTAAATGATTGAAAGCTGATTAAAGAGACCATATGTGCCACCAGACCGTGTACATATGGTAGTCTTCCATTTGCAACCCAAATCCCTAAAATTCATATAAAAACCCATTTTTAAAAATCCTTAGAACATTAGATCATACTCTTGGGGAGACAGAAAATGTGAGAAATCCGTGAAACCTAGAAAATAGTGGTAATAGAGTTGCAGAAGGAAGCTACAGCCTAAAATGTATACAGGAGAGTTTCCCAATGATAAAAGCAGTTCTCAGAGCACCCCATGTACACACAAGGGATCCAGGACCACCTGGAGGTACTTAACTGGGATACCCCAGTAGAAAAAGCCAGGTAGGGTGTTCTAGTTTAAGAGCTGCCAGAATGCAATATACCAGAAACAAAATGGCTTTTAAAAATGGGAATTTATTACATAAAGTTGCAAGTTTACAGTTCTAAGGTCTTAAAAATGTCTAAATTAAGGTAAGGCTATAAAAATGTCCATATTAAAGCACCAACAAGAGGTTACCCTGACTCAAGAAAGGCCAATGAAATTCGGGGTGTCTCTCTCAGCTGGAAGGGCACATGGCAAAGTCTGCTAGCTTCCTCCCCAGCTTCTTGTTTCATGAAACTCCCATGGGGCGGAGGTGTTTTCCTTTTTCATCTCCAAAGTTCTCTGATTGCATGAGCTCAAAAGGTTTTTCCAAAATGGTTCCCTCTTAAAGGGCCCCAGTAAGAAAACCCATCTTGAATGGGTGGAGACACATCTCCATGGAAACCATCTAATCAAAAGTTACCTTCCCAGAGCCTACCCATGCCAAAAAATAATAATAACAAAGCTACCACCCACAATTGGGCAGGTCACATTTCCATGGAAACAATAAGAAAGCTCCCACCCAGCAATATTGAATGAAGATTAAAGGGCATGACTTTCCTAGAGCATACAACAGGTTCAAACCAGCAAACAGACAGCTGTTTTTTTGCCCTGTGGATCAAGCAGCATTTATAGGATCAGTGCATGTAAACGTTGGTTCAGAAAGAATGGCAGTGCTGCAGGTATCAGGAATACTCAGGGCGTTCATACTAGCCAAGAGGGAACATCCCCTGGTCATTCATTCTGTCATCCCCAACTATCACCAAAAACAATCCTAAATGGAAACCACAGCTGCATATTTCACCCTTCCCTAAGATGGCAGCACAAAGAAATTCAACAGAAAATCTGTTTCAGGGTAAGAGAAAGCACAATCAAGAATTACCAAACATCAGAGAAAAGAAAGACAATAAATTCAACACCAAAAATCAATTTTGTCCAAAGAAATAGTCATTAGAGCAAGTAGAAGACTATGTTAAAATAAATATGTAGTAGATCATTCTGGTGGCAGCTTTCCAATTTGGCAGGTGGGAAATAGCTCCGGAGTTGATGTTCTGATTCTGTAGCCATTTCCTGATTTGATCCAATTCAGCACCTCCCTCTGCAACCTGGTTTTGTAGTAAGGGAATCTTTCCTTGAAGCTCAGTCTAGAGTCTATTCTTCAACTTCTCCAATGATTCTGTAAGCATTTAATGTCCGGTAAAATATATATATATATGGCTAAACTAATAGAGCTGACTGTTACGTCACTTGAACAATAAAATAGTATTTTTGTACCAGAAGTAGCTGTAGACAATAGACTTCCAGGAAAATGGAATCTGAAATTTACTATCTGACCTGCTTGAATTTGAAGGCAGTAAAGATTCTCCTGGCATTAAACAAAGGGACACTGGTAGTCCATGGTATCTGGTGATGAAAGTGATTGTTAAATTATCCCCTGTGGTTGTGGGAAATGAAGACCTTGTTGAAGGAAAGGCCTTGGTGATCTATTGTTGCTATTACAGAAATAATGGCAAGAACAAGGAATATGGAGACTGTGCAGGGTGCTTGGTTGTTTTCAACTAGAATTGAGATGTTAAAGATAGAAAAGAAAAAGCTCGGAGTTTTAAAATCTCACCTCCAGCATAGATACAATACCAGGGAACTTCTATGACTCCCCTAAAAGAATATCTTATCTCTTGTAACTCTGAAGCAGATGTAGTTTTAAAAAAAAGAGTCTGCATCTGTCCCCAATTCAGGATTTTTCAAATTTACCAGGGTTGTTAAGTAAAGATTAAGGCATTGATTTCAAAAATGTGGGACCCAAAGAATCGGAAGAGGGAGAAATTAATTATTCTGGATACCCAAAGATTTATAATCCCTGAATTTCCCCACTAACAGAAGGCACTTGTTTGGGCCCAGAGGCAGTCCTTGCAGGGCATGGGCAGGGGCTGCAGCAAGACCAAAAACCACAGCAAGCATAGAAATAGACATGAATTTATTGGGATTTATGAACAGCAGTTTTCCGGTGGTGACTGTCTGGTCATCTAGTACTCAGCAAAGGGAACAGCAATGCACAAGGCAATATATGATTTCAGAACAAAGACAAATTCTATATAATATGAGGAGATCAGATCTCTAGTATAATCATTAAAGGGCCCTAAGACCTGTGTTTTACTAAAGTTAGTGTTTAGGGTACAATCAATGCCATTTTTTTACATCCATAGTTACCTTCCTTCCCCTCCGGAGAGATTTTTTACTTTCTTGAACTTTGTCCTTGGCTAAAGAAGGTATGTTATGGTTGCCACCAAGTCACTGGAGCTTGTGATTGGCCAATGTATCCCATCTGGTGGGGCAATCAGAGTGGTCATCATAGGGAGCATGATGGGCACTCTCATGTGACATCTATAAGTTGTTGTCATATGATGGGTAGCTGGAACTGCTCAGTTAAAAGCCATAAACTTTGATGCCCTCGGTATCCAGTCTTTCAGTGAAGCCACCACTTGGCTGCTTCTCAAGTTTCAGTACTGTGGCTCCAGACTCAAGCAAGGACGTCTGCTTCAACATTCCCAGATAGCATGTTAGGAGTGTGGGCAGGGACATGATAGACAGTTACCTTTCATCACTGGGAGCATTCCAGATATCTTCCCACAGCTCCTGTACCCATAAGGGGCAACCTATGACTGTCTATTGTTTTTGTTTCCAGGTTTCCATCCAGGTCATGAGACCTTTGCAAGCAACTTAGCTGTCAGTAAAGAGAGTTATCATTCCTTCTAGTTCATGCACTATTACCATCCATATGGCTCTTAATTCAGCCCATTGACTGCTTTGGTGTCAGTACTGGGTTGTATCACCGCAGCTGTCCATGTGGGAGGCTGCTCACTTATGGATTTATCAGTATACCAAACAAAATTTGGAATTGTTTCTGTGCCTTCTATGGGTGTCATGATTAGGGTCTGGTGTCAACTAGGCCAAGTGATGATGCTCAGTTGTCTGGTCAGTCAAGCACTGGCCTGATATCTGTTGAAAGGATATTTTGTGGCTAGTTGATAAACTGGGAGCCTGGTCTATTAAATCATCAGTCAGTTTATTGCATCTGTGGTTGATTACATCTGCAATCAACTAAGGCATGTCTCCCACCAATTAGGCAATCCAGTTAGCTGAAGACTTTTAAGGAAAGAGAGAGATGTTTCACCGCTTCTTCAGTCAGCAAGCTTCTCCTTTGGAGTTTGCCCAGACCCTTCATCAGAGCTGACAGTCTCACAGCCTGCACTACAGATTTTGGACTCTTCCATTCCCATGGTTGCATGAAACACCTTTAAAAATTTCATATTTACAGATATCTCCTGTTGGTTCTGTTTCTCTAGGGAACCCTGACTAATACAATAGGTATTTCAACAGCTATTTCATGTACAGCAATTTTAGCTGTTGAATTTTCTACTTATGACACTAGTCTGAAAATTGAGTGCATCTCTGTACTGAGAGGGCTGGTATTGAAAACACTGCATTGTGACAAGCAACCTTTCCAATTTGTTAAGGTACTAATTGTGCACTGCCAGAGTGTGGCTAATTATCCATGTCCACAATCCGTCTCTGAATAGAGAGTGTGGTCCTTAAGGTGACAGGATATGTCTGCATCAGAACTTTCACTTGCATTAGAGCATTATATGCATACATAGTCACTTTTCTAAGGCTCTGTGTCTTAATACTGCCTCTTTCCATAATTGTGACTAGAACCCTAGGGGTACTCATTTAGACTGTTGCCTCTGCCATAAACCCTGCCCAAGGCCAATGACAGTGCTAGCTACATCCAATCACAGGTAAATCAGGATCTACCCTCCTCAGTGCTTGTGCCTGTGCTATTGTCCATTTTGATTTTTCAAAAGCAGCCTACAGGGGGTCATCCCATTCCCAAGTATGACTTTTTCCGGTTAGCATATACAATGGTTTTAATATTTGAGCCAAATTGGCAATGAAAAGTCTCCAATATCCTACTCATCTTAGAAAGGCTGTTAATTGCTTTGGTATATGTGGCATAGGAAAACATTGTACTTTATCAGTTACTGCAGGGGGAATAATTTTTGTCTTACCTGCTCATACAACACCTTAGAATGTTACAGAGCAGCCAGCGTCTTACAGCTTATCACGATTGTCCATCCCATGCTCTTTAGATGGGCTACTAACATTTCTGACACCTCTTGTAGTCCTGAAAGAGAATTTCTGGTTAACATAATATCATCAATATCATTAAATAAAGTCATAGATTTGGGTTTCCCCCAATTGGCCAAGTTTTTGCTACTAAGCTATGACAAATGGGTGGGCTATGTAAATAGCCTTGTGAAAGTCCTTTGTCATCCTTCCCAGGTGAAAATGAAAGCAGGTTGACTGGGCTTATCTAAAGGAATACTAAAGAGAGCATTAGCCAAGTCTAAAACAAAGTGATAATGACATATTTGAATGCTAATCTCTTGTAGTGAAGAGCCAATGTTTGGAACTGTGGTATACAAAGGTGGTGTTACTTTATTTAATTTGTGGTAACCACTGCCAGGCACCAAGATCTGTCAGGTTTCTGTACCGGCCACACAGGCTATTAAATTATCTATGAGTTAATATTCATATTCCCTCTTTTTCTAGTTCTTTAATGGTTGCAGAAATCTCTTGATATCCCCCTGGGAACTTATGTCATTTGGTGGCTACAACTCTTTGAGATTGTGGTACTTTTACAGAGAACCAATTCTCTTGTCACTTTAAGACCACTTCCACTACTCTACTTCGGAGGTGGAATTCTCTGTAGGAGTTTGTAATGTGGAATTTAAGAGAAGGTCAGTTCCTAATATATATTTAGGTATGAGAAATATATACAGTGTATTCCCAGGGAGGACAATCTCCCAATTGCAAGATCAGACTGTGCCATTTGACTCTGATTGTCTTTCTCCCATAGTTGTCTATGGCCAGCATGGGTCTATTAACTCGTTTGTCTTAGGCAATTTTCTCCGTAATTTAACTAAGAGCATTTGGTTGTTTATCTATGACTTTTTAATTGATTATCCACATGATGTAAGCATTCAGTTAAGGCATTTCCATGTCTACTCGTGCAAGCCATATGCCCTCTCTAATTTTCATTTTTCCTCTAGATGGTGAGTTGTTGTTTTTGCTACTTTTCTGCCTCTGTGTCCATAAATAAAGTTCCTAAAAGGGGACAGGCTATGGCTGCCACTATTTGGCATTCTCTTTTTCTTTTGCTAAGATTTAGTTGCCCTGTCATCGGTTGCAAAACAGTTAAAAAACTTGCCAGAGTTTTCACGGCATCCCATAGCCTTGTGATGTTCCCCATTCATCCATGAGGGTAGCCACTCTTTCCCACATGGATAATGTGGGCCAACTTGGGATTTCCCCCATGGATTCTCCCCTCAGTGGACCCACTCCCACTGCTGCCAGTGATGTTTTGGTCTCCTGGCTGGCTCACCAATTGTTTGGACCCAGACACAGTTCTCACAGAGCACAGGGAGGGCCCACAGTGAGACAAAAAAAAAAACAGGCACAGAAGTAGATGTGAATTTATTGGGACTTATGAACAGGGTGGCTTTCCAGGCTTTTAGCACTCTGCAAAGGGAGCCAAAATGCATGAGGCAATATATGATACCAGAACAGAGACATTACATATAGTATGAGGACATCAGGTGTCTAGTAAAATTGTTAAAGGAGCCTAAGACCTGATATTTTACTAAGGTTAGTGTTTATGACTATGATATAATCAATGCTATTTTTCCATCTCTAATTACCTTCTTCCCCTTCCAGGGAAATTTACTTTCTTGACCTTTGTCCTTGGCTAAAGCAGGTCTGTTATGGACTTTTAGAAGGGGGCCCAGCTCTTAGGACACCACAACACTCTGTCTCTCCTTTCTCATGTGATTATTCCTACATGACCTAAAGACCACCAAATAAAAACACCGAGGAGTTTTCCAGTAAGGCAGTGTTTTTCAGCCTTGTCAGCACATTAAAATCTCCTGAGATTATTAAAAAACAACAACAACAACAAAAAAAAAAACTCCTAATACCCAGAATATACCTCATACCATTCACATTAGAATATCAAGGTGGAACACAGGCATCAGTATTTGTATATGTTCTCAGGTTATCATAAGGATTAGCTGAGATTGAGACGCACTGTTATAAGGAGATTCTTAGTGATGTTACCCCCATACCTACCAACTTGCATTTCCTCCAGCCTTCTCTGTGTATCCTCTCTGACCAACTTAATCATAATGGCAATCTTTCCACATGTAACACCCCCCTTTATTTTTCTCCATAGTGTTTATCAATATCTGATATATGGGGTTTTTGCCTATTTATTGAATTATCTCCTCTCTCTATACTAGAATATAAATTCAAGAGAACAGAAAGTATTGAAATGATCATAGTGGGTAGACAAATCTTATCTATTTTCCTAGAATGTGAGATAGCTAGAGATATGGATCTATGTCAATTCCTGAGCAGAGCCTAATCTTTAAGCTAGATAGTCTAAGACTTGGAATGAATAATATTGGAAGATTGATGGCAAGGAGGAATGTGGAATAATCTGAAGCTGGAACTCTTAGAATTAAGTTTCATATGGATATTTACCAAAAGACATCACTATGGAGGATATTTTGCTTTATAAATGGTGTCTGCTATATGAATGTCAGCCAACCTCATTTCTCAGCTGCCCCAAGGTCTTGTGTAAATGAATCCTGAATGAAGTGGCCATGGCAATAGTGATGGAGATTAAATGTGGGCTTGATAAATGGAATTCCTCTCACCAAGTCTATCTCATTTCTGAAAATTCTAAATGCCAAATCTTCCAGATGAGACCTACACAGAGCACCCATTATGACAGCAAAACTCATAGGAAACCATCACCTATCTATGGTAGGTAAATTATAAAGGACTTCTTTTATCATGAAGGAGGAAACGATTTATATTTACTGGAATTGACATTATTCTGGTTTTGAATTTGTCATCCCTTCCTGTGAAGCTCCTCCCCAAAATACCATCCATGAAATTACAGAATGCCTTACCTTAGGCATGCAGAGATTATACTTATGACTGAAAACTCACTTTAAAGGCAGTGGGCTGTGAGATTCACTGTATTTCATCATCCAGAACCAGCTTGGCATTATAGAAGGGTGAACTATCCTACCGAAGACCCAGTTTTAGCACCAGCTGGCATTCAGCAGCATGTGAGATTATGTTGTTCTATAAAGTGCTGTTTATTTCCTGAAACAAAGACTAATATGATTCTCCCATACACAGAACACTTGAGTGACGGAATCAAGGATAGGAAATAGGAATGGCAGTTCACATTTACACCTAATAATAAACTCACAAAATTCTTGTGACTTTGAAATTGGACTCTGAATTTAGTAGTTTTAAATACAAGGAAGAAATTTTTTCATTGACTTATGAGACACATGACTATGTTGGGTTCCTCTTACCACTAGACCAATAGTGAGTTTTGCGAACGTGGAACAAATGGTCTTTATCATCAAGAGAAAATACAATGAGGGAAAGAATACATGTGGCTGAAATCAAAGAGAACCTATAGCTTATATCTTAATAAAGCCATGGTCTATGGTATAAATTTAAAAATAAGATAATACTAACGGTTCCCATGCACGATTACTAAGGTTCTAGGGTCTTTCAAAACTGAAGGGTTAGGGTGCTGCACTAGGTAAGAATCCTGGTACTTATGGGATTGACTGAGAGCAAAAGGAACACAGATTAAATGGTAAAAAAGGGAAGTTATAAATACTAGTTCAGAAGTACCAGTTTAGTTAAAAAATGAGGATAGAATTTGTTATCCATATTTCTTTCTTACTTTGCTATATCTACATCTGTAAGTAAGAATATAGGTAGATGACATAGATGTGAGAAAGAGCGAGAGAAAGAGAGACTGGCTAGCTAGATGAGATTAATATAGATAAGCTAGAGGATGGATAGATGTTTCAATGTATAGATAGGTATAGAAACATACATATAGAAACTGGCAATTTTCCTTATTTTTCCTATCTTCTTTCCCTTACTGTTTTATACAGAGTATAATGGCAGCAGTAAACTTTAAAGTAAACTTTAAAACTGAGTCCAGAGGTTATAGAATATCAAATCATGCTGTGATCAAATCAGAAGGATGAAAATCATCCAAAGATGGGCATAATGTTCACGAAAGTTTGGGTTTACTCTTCTTGAAGAGAGAAAGAGAGAGAGAGGAAGAGAGAGAGAGAGAGAGAACTGGTGATATTAATTTAGACTTAATCATATTGCTGTTTCAAAGTTTAAAATGGAAAAGAGCACACAATTTCTTACCTATCAGATTTTCAAAAATTAAAAAGCTTAACAGCACATACTGTTGGTAAACAAAATTCTACAAGCACTATGCAGAGATATTTTAGTCACATCTCACAAAATTATGTTTTTGCCACAGCAATTCCACTTCTAAGAATTTACTCTGAGGTGTATCTCCTCAAATATGAAACAACATATTGTACACCAACATATTGGAAACAACTAAATCCTGTCAATAATAAATTGGTTGAATAAACTATGATATTATCACACTGTAATATAATGTGCTTAGTTTTTAAATTGAGAAATATCTCTAAAGACTGGTATGTTTAATGAAAAAAATGAAACTTCGAAGGGATGTATGTAGTCTGCTATATTCTTTCAGAATCAAAGGAAAATAAGAATAACATAAATCTGAAATTAATAAAACATCATAGGAGATTGGTAGAAAGAGTGTGAAAGGATAGGACTAAAAGTAAGAATTTCAAATATACTTTTTATATACTTTTGATTTTGGATGTATCTAAATGCCTCTTATGTTAAAAAATAAAACTTAATCAAAATAATAAAAGGTAAACCCTAAAATAAGTAGAAACAGAAGAAATTGAACCAAAATGTGTATCAGATCACTAATCTAATCACCTACAATAAAGGGATTAACTCAACTAACTTTTGAACTAGGATTTTAACTGAATATCTTTGTTGGAATATAGTCTAAAGACAAAAATAAGGCCAAAGAAATCTCATACTTTACTTTTTAAGTTTGTTAATAGTATGGTATTGTTAAATAGTTCTGAAGCTATTTTGTATGCCTTGCATGATTGATCAAATGAATAAACATATTAAGGTTGAGAATCTGGATTCCCACCACGGGAAAAAGAAGTAACAAATATAGAATGAAAAATGGTGAGGATGAATACTATGGTTTCAATTTTGATTTGGAGGTTTCAGAACAAAGCATGGAAAAGAAATCCAGCTCTATCCACTGAAGGCACCTAGAATGAGAAAACACTATCAGCAATGAGTCTACCCAGCACATAGAACTGGGCTTCTACAAGAAAGATTCCAACTCGGGGCAGGGAGAATACGAGATAAGGCTGAAATACGTTGTTGGATCAAAAGCAAGGAATTGCTCATTCATCAGGAAATGAGAGTTGGCTTGAAAGGGTTCCCAGTGACTGAAGTCAGGGCACTGTGTCATAATTTTAAGAGGAACACTGCAAGAACTGATACAGACAGTTAACACTTCAAACAGGATTTTTTGTTTTTAACTGAAAAAGAAAATAAATCAAATTAAATAACAAAAAGAAAGAAATAAACATGAAAAACTAGTGAGCATGATAAATTAAGAATACCAGAATGTTTCCAAAACACATAAATAGTACAATACATGTGAAAAGATGGCAAAACTCAAACTGTATTTCGAAAGAAGAAAGTAAAGAAGGAAAGGGAAAAAAATCAGATAGTTGGAATTTGGTATCAAAATACCTTGCTTTCCCCATGGATTAAGTGTTTTGAGCATGGAAAATTCATTCAACCGTCATGATCCTCAGTATGCTCAATGCTAACCAAAATGCTCAACTATGCAGAGTTGAAGTGAGTTATTAAATGAGTGGGTACATGTGAAAGTAGTTTGTAAACTGTGCAAACGTTAGTTATCATTGCATCATAATAGGATGATTGACATTTTTCAAACAATGAGATGAAATAGCCAAAAGATTTTAAAAGTATAAAAGTGATGGTAACCCCCTCAAAAAAAGAATGAAAAAACAAAAATTAAAATTTTTAAAATTTTTGAAAAGTAATGGTAAACCCAAAGAAAGAAAAGAAATGTCTCTAATCAAAGAGAAGGATGAAACTAATTCAATGCAATATACCAGAAATGGAACGGCTTTTAAAATGGGAATTTAATAAGTTGCTAGTTTACAGTTCTAAGGCCATGAAAATGTCCTAATTAAAGCAAGTTTATAGAAATGTCCAATCAAAGGCATCCAGGAAAAGATACCTTGATTCAAGTAGGCCAATGAAGTTCACAGGTTCTCTCTCAAGTGGAAAGGCACATGGTGAACACAGCGTCATCTGCTGGCTTTCTCTCCTGGCTTCCTGTTTCATGAAGCTTCCTGAGAAGTGTTTTCCTTCTTAATCTCCAAAACTTGCTGGCTGGTGGACTCTCTGCTTTGTGGTACTGTGGCATTCTCTACTCTCTCCGAATCTCCCTCATTCTCTAAAGTGTTTCCTCTTTTATAGGACTCCAGTGAACTAATCAAGACCCACCTGAATGGGTGGAGATGTGACCTAATTACAGATTCAAACATACAGCGCTGAATAGGGAAGAAATGGCTGCCTTTACAAAATGGGAGTAAGATTAAAACATGACTTTTCTAGGGCACATACATCCTTCCAAACCAGCACATATAGATAGATATAGATAGATAGATAGATAGATAGATAGATAGATAGATAGATAGATAGACAGACAGACAGATAGATAATTTTACTTAAAAAAAAGACAGAAAAGTGACTTCAAGTTTTAAGTGTGGCAGAAACATGAACCTTTAAAATATGACTGACACTTACCCACAAGATATAGCAGTTTTTAAAATGATAAAAATAAAAAGATTTGAAATTTGAAATAAAATCCTTCTCCTAATGATTTGACCATGTTAGGCTTTGTTTAGGGCAAATCCGAGGAAAAAGACCAAGAAATCCAAGGAATTCAGAGTGTCAGAGTTTATCAAAGTCATAACAGTATCTTTTTTAAAAATCAAAGAATGGCTTAAAACAATGAATTAATAGGAAAAAAACATCGAACCTGATTAAGTTAGAAATATAGGAGAAAGTTTAAACTCTAAAATGTAAGTTTCTTTTAAGATGGGGCCATACTTGTAAAGGTGCCAAACAGATGCATTGAAATCTAAAACTGCAACAAGAACTGCAAAATGAAAATTAAAAGAATTCATATGAGTCTCCATAAAATCCAGTAGAATGATGAAATTTAAGCAATTGAAAGGGCCTCGGCTGCTGTGCATTTTACATCTTAAATATATATACCATCACTAAAACAAAAATTGAACTAGATATATAGTATGACTTCTTTCAAATTAATTCATTTTGTTTTTGTTTTTTTCTATAATAATATTTTATTTCCTGATTATTCTGAGGAAGTAAAAAGCCCAATGTGCATGAGTTCCTAAGTAACAAATTCCAAATGCATTATCTTAGCTTCTCAGTGCAATAAATTGATCAGTAGTTTTGACCATTTAATAAATTGCACACTTACAGTAGCTCTAGGGTTTACAAAAACAAACAAAGAACTCAAAGCTCCAGGACTAGAGTACATAAGAATCTAGACTGCTGAGTGGGAAAACAATAGCAATAACAATTATCGCACTAAAATCTAAGCCACTATGAGAACAAGTTGTTTGGTGATGAGATTGAATTAATGATTAAGCATCAGGGAAGAGGATGGATGCCTTTTCATTCTGCCATATGCCACTTAAAATTTGTTAGAAACAGAGAGAGAGTAAGACTGATGAGATAGCTTAATGTAAACAGCCTTGTAAAACGTCTATAAAATTTCTTAAATTTTGCCTACTAGATGCCAAAAGAATAAACAACAGAATAAACGCATTAATAACTAATGAAGGAGCAAAATTATTTTATGCCATCTCAGATTTTAAAAAGAAAGAACTGTCAATGTCACCTTGGGAGATTTTCAATCATTGCTTCATTGAACCTGCCCCAGGATAGCAGTGTCTCTCTTAATACCAGACTCAGTCCTGATGCTGTCTTTCTGACCAGATGGAAATCTGAGGCTGACCTTGGACAGGACAGGCATTTTAACCCAATGATTCAGTGTAGAGACATACAGATTTGTTCCCTTCAGTGAAACAAACAGAAAGGAGGGGAACCGGCTCCCAAAATCTTCCTCTCTATGTGTGTTGGAAGGATGCTCAAAAGGTGCGCGCATTATCTGTAATCATTTATCAGGCACTACCAGAGACCCACGGGACTGCTGCCAACAGGTCATTTCTCCTATATCATTCACTACTTGTCCACAAGCACTGGTGAAAAGCACAAAGGGCAGAAAGTCCTCAAAAGGAGAAACTAACACACAGCACAGCCAACTCACATAGTTTCCAAGTCACAAACTCCACAGCCTAACATTCCATTCTCGTCGATGAGGAAACAATATAATGTACCGTCTTGTCACCATAGCTATTAATAACTTGGATGGCTTCCAGAACCACATGGGTGCAGCGGAATATGCTGTTCTTAGTAATCACATCAACGTTGAGATGTTTTCTTTCTGAGACCATACCTCCGTGTCTCTTGCCTGCCATGTGTGAAGCTTCTAATTTTCCAGTCACACATAAACCCTGATTAGCTGGTGATAAGGCTTTAAGTAGGGCTGACTTTTTTTTTTAAGGGACTTAAAAAACCACAAAGAACTCCAAGTTCCAAAGCACTCTATTAGCACTTTCCAGTCCTATTTTAGCTAGCCAATGGGAAATGGGTAAAATGGAGTGGGTTGGGACATTTTTTTATCAAAGTATAGTTGTACTTTTAAGTAGGAGTTTAGTATTTAAATCCCTTAATGGCAAGCACGATTAGGAGAAGTTTGGCTTCGCTGTGTACAGCAAACCTTCATTAAGGACAAACAAGTAAATGGAATTGAAAAATAAAGAAGAAGAAGAAGAAGAAGAGAAAGGGGAAAATAAAAAAAAATCTCTTCTGGAGTACCCTGGGGTCCTTACACAGAATAATCTTGGGGTAAAAAAGAAAAGATCCATAACAAGCACCATTTGTTCCTGTCCCTTTCCTCCCTATCTTTTTCAATCCTTTTGACCATCTGTATGTTCTGTCTTGAGTCCCAGCTTTTCGAGAAACAGACACCACACCAGCTTGTTTTTTGTTCAGCATGTACCACTGCAGCCTTTATTAAGTGTTAAGGAAGGATAAGATCTATTATTGCTCTGTGGCTCACTGAATTTGTTTTTGTTCCTGTTGTTTTTGATGTGTGTGTGCGGGGAACTAAGTAAGATGCAGTGCAATGTGCCTGCATAGTCCTCTGGTCCTTAAATGACAGAAGACCAGCAGCATTAAAAGAAGGAACAGCATGAGAACAACAGTTCATTATGCACTCTTTGGATGTCTCTTTTCTACAACATTCTACCCCTGCTCATTCTGGTTTCTGCTTCTCTAAAGGGAATAAGCACATAGCAGACATCATATAAAACAACATCAGAAAAGTAAAAAAAAAAAAAAACCAAGTGGAAACAGAAAATCTGTTACAGTTGCAGAAAGATTACAGCAAATTGAGAAAGGAGTAAATGTTAGCAGTAAATGGGATCTCATTTTATTTTGGAGAGTCCAACTCTGTGTTAAAGCGAAATTTGCAAAGCCTTTGAGAATAGGCAACCCTTCCCTAACCCAGGTGATACTCTGAGGATAAGGATTAAGCTGCAAGTAGGCAAAGCAGAGGGCAGCACACTCTTAATGTCTTTACATGACTTTGTGAAGATTCTGAGGGAAAGCTGTTTCTTATGGAATACAATGCTCATATTTAAGAAATACTTTCATTAGCCTAATCTAAATTAAGCTACAGGTTTTTTCTTCTTTCTCTGCTTTCTCTTTCACCTACTTCTTCTCCTTTTTCTTTACCTACTATACAAATCAAGGAGTTAAGTGGTCAACATATGCTACAAAATATTAATTCAAAATGAAGATTCTGTTTTCAAGAACTGGAAAAGTCACTTGGAATTAATGTTATCCATCTCCCCACCATCCTTTTTATACAACAAGGATACTATATCATACATGGCTCTGGTATTTTATGTTCTCTTTTGCAATAAATTCCTTATCTTTAGCTCTTAGAACATAAGCCCTTAGAAGGCCATATTAGGTTCTCCTTAGCTGTCTTCTATACCTCTAATTCTCTCTTCCTTGCCCAATACACATATCACCTCTCCAGAAAACATTTTCCATCACTGCGCCCAAGTCACCCACTTCCAGATCATGTGAGGTGCCCATTTTTGTACTTTCAAAATAGGCATCCATTGTGGAACTTAGCATGTCAGTTCATAATCTACTTATTTGTTTTACAGTGTTTTGGGATTTTGTGTGTCTGAAATATAACACAATTTGGATAGAGAAGGAAATTTAGAGAATGAATACAAAATTACTAATGGAAAATCATGTATAGGATAGGGGCTTCTACTTCTGTCCAAGATGGTGCAACAGGGACTAGATTTACCATCTTGCCTGAAATAACCAAATAATAGACAATATATGAAACAATATTTTTCAAAGACAGATATCAGGCAATAAAGGACAGTGATCTCTGAGAGATGGGAAACAAATCATGTAAACCCTGAAGATTTCCCTAGATTCCTTCTCTTGAGAGTGTTTATAAGACAGGAAGAGAAGTTAAGACACATTCCGGTGGACTCTGAGTTGAGGAGATGGATGTGGGAGACAAAAGTGATTACTGTTCCCTGGACAGTGTAAGAGAGAGGAGAGGTCTGCAAAGACCTGCAAAGAGAGAGTACTCTGGATATCTGCAGGTGAAAATATGATCCAAATGAGAAAAAAAAAGTCATTCAACTGAAACTGACCCAGAAATGACACAGATGTAAGAATTAGCAGACAAAGACAGTAGTATGGCTATTATAATTTTTAAAGTAGAGATATGGGAGATATAAAAAGATCCAAATCTAAATTAAAGATGAAAACTATAATTGGTGACATGAAAAATGCACTAGATGGGATTATGACAGATTAGACATTTAGAAGAAAAAGTTAGCGAATTTTAAGACATAGAAATAGAAACTATCAAAGTGAAACACAGAAAGAAAAGAAAATTTCAAAAATAAAGAGTATCTATGAGCTATGGGGCAACTTCAAGCAGTCTAAAATACATGTAACTTGACTGAAGGAGAGAAGGAGAGAGAAAAATATTTGAAGATATAATGAATGAAAATTCTCCAAATTTGATGAAAACAAAAACCTCACACATACAGGAGTCTTAACATATCCCAAACACAAGAAACATGATGAAAACTATATGAAGCCATATCAGAATCAAATTACACAAAACAGCAATAAACAAAAATTGATAATAGTAACCAGATACAAAAAAAAAAACATATTATGTAGACAGGAATAAAGATGATAGGGAGATTTCTCATTTGAAACAGTGCAAGGGACAAAACAATGAGACAACATCTATAAAGATGAAAAACTGAAAGAAAAAAAGTCCTGTCAATATAGAATTCTATAGCCAATGAGGTAGCTTTCAAAATTGAAGCTGAAATATGAGTTTTTCAGACATACAGAAGCTGAAAGAATTTGTCACCAGCAGATTTACACTATAAAAAATGTAATGTTCTTCAGGCAGAAGGAAAATGATACCAGATTGAAATATGGATCTACACAAGGAAAAGAAGAAGACTGGATGTATAGTAACAATAACAGAAAGGTCAGGAGGAATGAAATAGAAGTAAAATATTGTAAGAATCTTGTAGTCTGTGTAAAGTAGTATAGTCTCACTTGAAGTTTGATTGTTATAAGGTTAAACTGTACATTATATACCCTAAAGAAACCACTAATATGACAAAAAGTTACATCTAATAAGCCAATAGAGGATAAAATGGAAAAATAAAAATATCTAAATAATCCAAAAGAAGGGAGAAAAAAAAATGGAAAAAAGAACAGATTCAAAAAGTAGAAAACATATAGCAAGACATGGTTAGCAATCCTAACCATGTAAAGAATAATCACACTAAATGTAAATGCTCTAAATACCCTAATTAAAAAATAGAATTAACCAAAAAAAAAAAAAAGATCCAATTCTGTGCTGCCTACAATAAATGCATTTTAATACGGACACAGATAGGGTAAAGGTAAAAGTAAGAAAATTATATTTTGTTACAACTAATCAATGTGTACCAAGGGTGACTGGATTAATATCAAACAAGGTAGATTTCAGAACAAAGGACACCAGGAATAAACAATGTCATTTTATAAAGATAAAGGGAATATCAATACAAGTGAAGTGTAAATCACATATTTGATACAAGATTTATATCCAGAACATATAAAGAACTCTTAAAAACTATGTCTTATGTAGCCAAACAACACCATAAAAAAAGACAAAAGGTTTTAACAGAAACTTTACAAAATAAAATATAGGAATGGCAAATAAACACATGAAGTTCAACATCACTAAACATTAAGGAAAGGTAAATTTAACCAAAATATGGGTCTCTATGTATCTATTTGAATGGCTAAATTCACAAAGACCAGCACAATATCAAATATTGATGAAAATCCAGGAGGAACTAGAACTTTCATATACTAGAATATAAAATGGTAAAATCACTTTGGAAAACAATTTCACAGTTTCAAAAAAGACCTATCATATGATACATACCTATCCTGTGATGCAACCATTCCACTCCTTTATATTTATCCAAAAGAAATGAAAGTATATCTCCATACAAAGACTTTTACATGAATGTTCATAGAATTTCATTTGTAACAGCCAAAAAGTAGAAACAACTCAAATGTCCATTAACAGGTAAATGAATAAACAAATTGTGTTCTATCAATACAATGGAGGGTTACACAGAATTGAAAAGGAATGAACCATTGCATACTGTACCACAAGGATGGATCTCAAAATAATTACACTGGGGAGGAGTACAGACAAAAAAAGGGCACAAAGTGCATTACTCTCTTTATATTAAACACTTTAAAAGGCAAACTATAGTGACAAAAAACAGTCAATGGTTATCTAAGGATGGGGGAGAGGCAGACAGAATTGCAATGGGGTGTGAGGAAACTTTTGGGACTGGCAAATATCTTCATTATCTTGACAAATTTGATAGTTTTACAGGCATAACACAAAATTGTACACTTTTAAAATGTGCAGATTACAGCTTTTGCATGTCGATTATATCTAGAAATGTTTTTTTAAAAGGAAAAACATATTAATTACAGGACCTAGGAAGGGCCAATTACATGTGAAGAGTCATAAAGCTTTAGCTTTACCAGCTTCACAATAAATCTTCACCTTCAAATCTCTTTCTCCACTAGAGCTCCTTAAAAGTTCATCATTGCTTACCCCATGGCTTGCACAGTGATCATACATGGAACGGATTGATTGACTATATAACCCAATGCTTTGTCTCAGATGGTAGTCAAGATCATTAGACAATGCCAAGAAGAAAATCATGGGGACTGAACAAGTCAGAGTTTGATTTGTAAAAAAAGAGGATATAATAATCCACTATATATATATTAGAAGATTTACTTTAGGTAATTAAACTTATGCAATTATGGTAGCTAGTTAAGCATTTTATGGGAGGCCATACCTTTGAGTTCTGGTGCCACATTCTGAAGTCAGCAGAGCAGACCATCCAGAAAGGAAAGTGGAGGTGGAGTTGGGGAAGCTAGGATGAACTGGAATCTCTGTGGCTGAGAGGAACCCATAAGGCTAGACTAGAATATTTTGATTTCTCACTACCTCCAATTTCCAAACTTTAATGATGCAGATATTCTTCAGGAGAAGTTGGTCCTTTTGTCCCAGAGGTAAACATACACCTGACCCAAGAATCAGAAAAGCTGAGCGAGAGTCCAGCAAGAGCTGGAGTTGCTGTCAGTCCAGCTACTGACCCAAACCGATCAGAAGCTAGTAGATAAGTGACAATGTATATAAACTGCAACCATGCTGTAGCCCTGCTCCAAAATTCTAAGCATAGAAGAACATGGCTGCTACTTTACTTTTACCTAATCAATTGCATGCACATACTAAATGTGAACCATGCAGGAAAGGGAATTCAAAAACACATAGTGCCAACTTAGAGGAACCCAAGAGTCTAGATGAAATTAGTATCAATTTCTCATTGCCTCTGACACTTCAACTTCAATCACATGAATATCCTTCAAGAAAAATTGACCCCTTTGTCATAGAGAGGATAGCAAAGGTGAAGATGGTGGTCTTAATCATACATTCACCTTGGCTTCATTGAGAAGTTTTTAGGAATGCTCTCATCTATCATCCTTTCACATTAGAGCCCAACATAGTTCTTTTACTCCACTGCTTTGTTCATCATCCACTATCCTCCACTCTTTCAAAGTTTAGTTCTCACACCCATTTAGCATGTAAAATCCAGGTACAGCATAATATTGTCTTGCAGTTTTTTTATATCATGGATATACAGTGTTTTGGTAATGATGTTTATGTTTTGTGGGGCCAAAGCCATGACATTTTGTGTGCAATTTATTTAGAAAGTGAAAGCTCAGTAAATACTTTTTTGACTGACTGGCTAAAGACTCTGAAAAGTCTAGGCATTTATAGAGCAACCCCCTTTCTATTACTGTTTGAGCACTTGCCAAACTTAGTTTGACTCTCCTAACTACAAAGCCAATGGAATTTATTCAAAGTAATGTTAAGAATTTTCTAGATCAATATTGCTAAGTGGTCATTATCAAGAATCCCCTGAATAGGACCAGAAAATATGAATTGTTGGCTTGAGGAAGCTAATTTGTTTCTTCCAAGTTCTTTCAGCATTCTTGCCGGCTGAGCCTCCGTGGCCCGCCCAAAGGAGGGGAGCTTTAATGCTTTGTTTACGGTAACTTCTGTACATTCTCACCTCCCAGCAGATCTAGTGACCTTTAACTTCTGTCCCGGTCATTATGTGCAGTAACTTTTTATCAGTATGAAGGGGGTGAGGAGGGGGGACCAGGGCCTGGGTCTCCACACATTATGAACTGTAGCATTATAAATTGTCTTCGTCTTTCTCCTGAAGTACCATAAATAAAGGTTCATTCCTTTGGTAAAGAATGTTGGAAACAAAGATAAAAGCAATGTTTTTTCTTTAGACAGTCAATCATTTCTCATAACTGGGACTAGGATGTATTCTCAAAAAGATCACTCAAACTCTGCACTGATGATTTTCTAGGGATTCTTTAGACTTTCAGTCCCTAAACCTCAAGACCTTCAGGACTGGGAGTAAGACTCAAAATAAGCTAAAAAGAATATCTCCCATCATAATTGGGTTGAAGTAATTTATTACGTCAAGAATAAAAGTTTATAGAAGTGTCTCACATAACCATGGGAATGCAGAGTCCAGGATCTACAGGGCAGTTGACAAGCTGACAACTGATAAAGGTCCTCAACGAACTCTCAGGAGAGGCTGGCTGGGCAACTGTGGGAATGTAAGGGTCCAAGGTCTGTAGGGCAGGCTGTGAAGCTGGTGACTCCAAAGAAGTGTCTGGATGAACTCCACGGGAGAGACTGAACAGCTAAAGCAGGAGAGCAGCTGTCTTTTCTGAGTCTTCCTTAAAAGTCTTCTCGTAAGGGGGCGCCATGGTGGCTCAGCAGGTAGAGTTCTTGCCTGCCATTCCAGAGACCTGGGTTCAATTCCCAGTGCTTGCCCATGAAAAAAAGAAAAAAGTCTTCTAATGATTAGATTAAATGTCACTCATTGCAGAAGATACTACCCTTACTGATTACAAACACAATCAACTGTGAATACAGTCAACAAAATCATGATTTAAGTCCATGGAATGTCCTCATAGCAACAGACAGGCCAGCACTTGCCCACCCAGATGACCGGGCACCACCACCTGGCCAAGTTGACACATGAACCTGACCATGACAGTATATATATATACATATATATATATATTTAGTACAGAGTTGCTCTCAAGTTTTCTAAAATAAATCGTTTAGTATTCTTTAATTTTCAAATGCCCTTTTGTCATTAGGGAAATTTATCTTTTTACAGGAAACGTGAAAATTCAAGAGAAAGGTTCAGGAAGTGAAGAAGGAGGGAATATTTATAGAACAGTCCACTTCTGCTGAATCTATCCTGGCACTCAAATTATTTTCACACCCTACAAATACTCTGCTCACCATTGATTCTTGATATTTCCTAAATACAAGAGGATTAACCTCTCTATGTTGCTTGGCTGCATGTCTTCAGTTTGAAACAATATACTTTCTTTGTTCTCTTTTAATTTTATTAAGGGTGAGTCTGATAGAACCATAGCCAATATGAATAGATTGAAACACAATTTTAAAAAGCAAATTTAGCAGCAGAAGAAATAGATTTCAAAAGAGAGGCAATGAATCAAGAGTAAAAACTAATCTGCTGATGATAAAATACATGTTTTTATTTTTCTTTATTATGGAAAAATGTCAAAAAAAAAATGCAAACTCTACAGAATGGTAACACAAATCCTTATATACCCATCCTTCAGCTTCAAAATTTACTAACTCACAGGATTTCTGGTTTCATTTCTACTCCACCCACTTCTCTTCCTTACTACTTAGAAGAATATCTTAGTCATCATAGCATTTCATTTCTAAATATTTCAGTATATAGCTCCAAAATATATGAAAATGGTCATATTTCTTATTAGAAAGACACTATCAGAGAGAACTTCCAGGAAGATGGCAGAGTGGGGGCTCTAAGACTCACTCCTCCAAAACAGCTTCAGGATAGGCAGGAACTGTCTGCAGCAACTGTTCTGGGGCTCCTGAGGCCAGGGCGAGTGGGAGGAAGAGGCTGAGAAATTGCAGTAAAGATCTGTGAGCAGTTTGCTCCACGGTGGCTGCTGGGGCCCATACCCCGCTCTCGAGGGGGCCACCTTGGGATGGCTGCTGTGGACAGGAGGACATTGACGTTCTCCTTCCCAAGAACAGCGTTGGGGGGTGGGGACGGAAGGTGACACCTGAGCGCTGAGCACTGATCAAGATTTTTGATCTGTGAATTCGGATCTCTTGTGTCCCGCCCGGCTCAAGGCTGCTTCAGCCCTCCCCTGTCGGGATGGCCCAGTGCCATTCTTTCAACCCTGCTTCCATCAGGTTTAAAGACCCAGCACCTCCTTAGGGCTGCAGGGAACAGCTGACAAGGAGCACGGTCTGCTGAGCAGGCCAGAAAAGCGCAGCTTCAGGGAGTCATCAAAAAGGCTTCTGGCATCTTTCTTGACACTGTCCCTGAGGCTCTTAAGAACTGTTCTGTGCCCCCTTCAGGGGGAAATACTGACTTGGGAATGTGATTGAAAAGGAAGGTTTTGGGTCCTGGACACTACTAGAGGGAAAGTTACAAGACAAAACACCAAACTGTTTTATCACGGTGAACCCTGCTGTGGACAAGGGACTGTGTTTAATAATGCAAATATAAGAATGTTCTCTCATGAATTATAACAAATGTATGATGCTATTACAAGGTCTTAATTTTTTCCTTACACTAAGGAAAAAAAAACTAACATAAACTATGGACTATAGTTAACATAGTATTTTAATATTCTTTCATCTACTGTAACAAAGGCACAACACTAATACAGAGTGTTCAGCAATTGGAGGGTGTATGGAAAAGTCATTTTTAGTTGACTTTTCTGTAAACCTATAACTACCATAGCTAAAAAAGGGAGACAATCACGTTATTATCACTATTAAAAACAAATGATATTTACTGAATATCCTCTAATATCTAGTTAGTGTTGATTGCCTTATAAATATATTTTTTATAGTTTAAAGTAGAATCCAAATAAGATTCACAATTGCAATCAGTTGATATAACTCAAGTCTTTTATGTACCTCCTTCATTTATTGTTTTCTTTGTATTTTGAAGAAACCTAGTTATTTGCCCTCTAAAGTCTTTCACCATCTGGAGTATGATTTTGTTTTCACGTAGTGCACCCAAAGAACCAATGACAGTGTCAATTGTTTACTTCATGGTGCCAGTTATATTTAGTTTGAGTTCACTACAGTTAAGCTCTTAAGAGAAATGTTTTTTTTTACAACATTCCTTCCATCTATTTATATAAGTTCATTTACTTTTTTCTTTGGTTTTGTGTCCCATGGAGAATATAATATACTGTACTGTTTTCTCTTGAGAGCTATTGACAAAGAGTGTCATTATAAATTTGAATAATGAATTGTGGCAGAGATGATACTATGTGTTCATCAATTGCCATTTCATCTTCTCTTCCTTGGGAACACATAAAAAACAGTAATATAATATTTAGTCTCACCTATAGTTTGATGCCATATGACCAGATTCTGGACAAAATGAATGAAATGTGGACAAAAATGATGAAACCACTTGCCAGCACAGCTATGAAAACTCCAGAACATTTTTCTGTGTCCTCTTTTTCCCATGTTTAAGATGACAGAACCATGGATCCCTTATACATACTTGGAAGGCAGCTGTTTGACCCACATAGTACTGGAACATGAACGAGAAACAAACCTTTGTTTTATGCCAACTGAGAATTTGGGGTTTGCTAACCACAGCATAAGCTAGCCTAATCTATTCTGACCAATATTGGAATCCGTGCAGTGAAATGTAAATCTTTTGAAGTCTACTTAACAATATAATAAAATTCCTATTTGACTAATAATCCCTATTTCTGCTTAAACTGATCAGAATGGATTTGAAATTGGACAATACATATAGGCTATAGAGTTTGATACTATATATTTTAGAGAACAATAAAATACTTAAATGCTTTCATCAAATTTTCCATAGAATTTACATATTTTTTACATCAATAACTTGAAAGGTAATAAAATTAATACTGGAAATAAAGGATACGGTTCCTTAAGGGTTGTTCAGATAAGTATAGAAGAAAATATTTTAGCTAAATATTTTATATAAAAGCAATCATTTTCACATATTGAGGGGGGTTTCTATCACTATTGAATCTGTTGCTTGAAATAGACAGCTAAAACCCTACCTTCATGACATGAGTGCTTTCAAAACACAGAAAGAAGAAAAAGTGTCAGCATGGACCATCATGAAACAGTTTTAGAGGCAGAAAGACAACACCCAATTTTCTGACCGCCGGTTCTGAGCCCTTTTTGTCTTTCTCTGAGTGGAACATCATTTTAACACAACTGACATATGCTAAAGAAATTCAGTTAATGCAGAGCTTATTTAAAATACAGACTTAGAATAAGCGTTCTTTTCCCGATAGTCACAGGAAACTGTCTTTTTAAAAATGTAGTGACAATGAAAGGCAGATTATTCAAATAAAAAGAATAAGCCTAGAAAGTTTAGTTCAAATCTTGCCTCTACTGCTTTCTAGATGTTCTAACTCTGCACAAATTGTATACACCATGGGAACCTCAGTTTTCTCATTTGCAAAGTGGGAATAACAATATACCCATGCAGATTTGCTGTGACAATTATGAAGTCCAGAACCCAAAGTATGCACTTTCAAAACAGTAGAGTTTTTATTGTTTGCCAATTGAAAAGGCTGGGAAAATCTCAATTAAAGCTTTGGTGATTTATTTAGCTTTATTTTATTAGAAGTTCCAACATTAAATTTTAAACATATTGGCAATTAACCTACAATAATCTATTTGTTATACCATTGCTGTTAATATTTTTCTAATGAAATTAAAATCATTCTTACTTTCTAGAAACATAAGTCTACAAAAACCTAACTTGCCTTCATGCCAATCCAATTGCCAAAACTAGCTCTAAGACTCCATTTTAATTCTAATTAAATCTAATTGCTTCAAGGTGGCAAGAAACATAGAACATTTCATTTGTTTGTTGCCATTTGCAAAAGGAAATACAGCGTGTCACCAAGCACAGTCTATCAAAAACCCTCCACGTTTCTGGTTTTAGGCTGGGAAAACAGGAACACTTAAAATTGTTTAGCACTAAGCACACCACGGGTGCAATTGAGTGTGAGACAAACATAACATAAGGCTCAAAAACCAGGAGAGACCAATATTTTCATTTTATTGAGACATCTATACAATTTAGATTATACTGGTTAAAGGAATTCAGAAACAGCAGTACAACTTAACTTTTTATCTCCACCTTACTCATTTAACTGCTACCTTAGAGCTTTCGTTACAGGCATATAGTTTTTTTTACATAGAAAGTATGAAGTTACAAAATCCTGTTTCATCCCTACTAAAATAAGCCCAATATGCACAGGACACCAACACATAATATACAACATTTTAAAATGTGACACCTGTAAATATGAAGTTCATTTCTCCTTTGAGAGCAAGAGAAGCTTGATTTTGTGATTATGCAGTAGAATTTAGGCAAGCAATCATGTATGCTACTCTGAAAAGTATAAAAGGTGTGTTTTGGAACCACAAATATAAGAGAAGCTATAATTTAAAATGCTGTTATCATATAACTTTGTTTCACCTTAATGTTTGATATTATGGATGATAAAATAGAATCTTACAGAAAAGAGCTTCGACAAAAAATCAGCTTTTTAGTTTGTTTATTTGTGTGTTCATGTTTTGTTTTGTTGCTGAGTGTGGGTATGTGAGTTTGGGGGGACGGGATACATAGTTGTTTCCTGAGGACCTCTGAGTTTGTCTGATCCATATTTGAATGAACCAAGGAAAACTGAGAAGAGTTAAAATTGTGTCCAACCATTTGAATTTCAAGGTCAGATATCAAAACAAAAAGTATGGGATTACATCAAAGGGCATTTTAGAGATTCCTGGGCTAAAGGAAGAAAATGGGTGTGACATTCCTAACTGCAGTTATGGGGCATGAACTATATAAGGAAGCTATCATCACCACTGACAAATACTCATTCTGTAAGGCACCGGGCTCCCTGTAAAGGAAGTGAATTCAAAATGTAAGCAACCCCAGGCCTGATATTGGCGTTATCCTGGTTTTTCCTGCCTGTTTCCAGACAGGTAAGAATCCTGGTGCATAATGAAACTGAACTCACCCACCTTGGCACATTACTCCAGGATAGGACATGTAAGCACAAATAGTTCAGATTACTCAGAGGGAGAAAGTCAAAAGCACATTGTGCGCTCTGACTCTTTGGAATGTCAATGTGATGCATGAATCACCTGACAGGCTTTGCCTCAGTCCATTTAAAGACAGTATTCAAAGAAACTGTGTCTACACAGCACTGCCCAAAAAGGAGAGTTTTCTCTTTTCAAATTAAGTGAACCCCTCAGCCAATTCTTTTGCAACAGGTGTCGTAACTGTTAAATAGAGGATGACCCGCAATGTATATAGCACGTATGGGTTATACAAGATATACTGTAGATATAGTGAACTACAGAATTGGAAAGAATATTGAACTAAGAGACAGAAATTCAAGATGCTATATTTTGCAAAGCACATCCTAGACAGGCAACCTTGGGCAAATACTTTAATCTTACTGAACTTTCATTTCCTTCTTTTTTAAAAATAGCAAATAATAGTTCCTGTATTTTCCATCACACAAGGTTTCTGTGAGAATCAAAAGAAATAGAGTACGTAACAATCTTTGATAAAATCTAACACATAAGGTCATTTTAATTGTTATAATATTTTTATTATTATAGATACAGAAGCTTCTGAAAAACAAAGTTTTGGTTGATGATCTAGGAACAAATGAGATACTCTAAGATAAATGATAGTGTAAGTTAAAAATAAAATTAAATTAAAAATGCAAACAATAGAAAAGCTACGAGGGATGCCAGTACTTTGGAGTAAGGCAAGCCCATGAGCCAGCAAAAGAGAGTAAGTGGAAGGAGTAGTAGAAGTAGTGGGTTACTAGAAATATCTAGTATTATGGAAGCCAAGTGAAAAAAAACAATCACAGGCATCATGCAACACAGTTGGGTCAAGTAAGAAGATAACTAATTTGAGATCACTGGGTTTCACAATTAGGAGGTTTCTGCTCAATTTCCATGAACTGATTTTTCTCCTGATGATAAGCTATATTTTCCTGCTTCTCCCCATGTCTAGTAATGTTAGCTGTATACTTGATATTGGAATGTTGTTTAGTATCTGGATTCCTGTCTTCCTTTAAAGGGCATTAGGTTTTGTTCAGAAATGCAGTGAATCTATTTGAGGATGAGCTTGAGCTTTGGAGGACTTTGCTAAGGTATTTTTCAGTTTTTTTAAGAGTACATCTAGAATAGCTTTTTCTCAGGATTAGTTTAGTCCTATTTCAAAGGTGAGGCCTTCTGGGGTATCTCCTGAATGCCCTGGATGGTCCACAAACTCTTTCCACTGAGGCTAGTTGGAACACAACCATCTCCCAGTTGTATGTGAACTCCCATCTAGGTTGTAGTTCTTGGGTTAATCTTTCCTTAGTAGTTCTTGTTCACACTTATAACTTCAAATAAGTACTCAGCCAAAGGCTTAAGGGATAATCAGTGAAGAGATCTGGAGTACTTTCTCTGCTTGGACCCCTGCTCTCCAGGACTCTGCCCCACAAACTCAGAGTGTACATTGCATATGCAGTTACCTTTCCACTAGCAATCTCAATCTCGCTGAGCTCTGATCTCTATTGTCTCATCTCAGAAAGGCCTCTTCTCTGCTTAGGCTCCCCCTTCCTGGACCAGGGTCCAGAAGAATCATCCAGGCAAAAAGCCAAACACTATCACCTCATTAGTTTCTCTCTTTTCATGGATTATATTTCTATGCTTCCTTTTTTTATGATATCTGAAAACATATATTTTGCCAGTTTTTCTAGCTGATTATGGCTGGAGGGATAGTTCGGTATCAGGTATTTTATTTTGTTCATAATAAAAAATCCTATCAGAGATATTATGTAAAGTAGTTCCAGTAATTGCAGAAGAAGAAATGAGTTTGCAATGAGTCTGGGCATGAATGGAAGAAAGTAATGAGTCAGCACATCTAAGCTACTCTTTGACAAAGGGAAAAGATAGATGGAACAGTGACTTGAGCAGAAATCGTAATTTCATTTTTGCTTATTAGTTATTTATAATTTTGCTTATTAGTTATATATAATTATATATAAATTATATAATTTATAAGAGGCATTTCTTAGAGTTAATGTTTCTAAATGCTTAGAACAGCCTTTAGCTCACAGTAACTGCTAATATATGTTTTGCACAATAAATATTGAGTACCGAGCATTCAAAGATTCATAGCAGCATTATGTATCACAACTATAATAAAATTATTGTTTAGTCTTTATTAATAACTGTCCTCCATTCTTACCATAAGCTTCATGTGGGTAAGAAATACAACTACTGTGTCCACTCCTTTATCTCCACTAATTAATGCAATGCCTGGCCCATAATAGAGACTCAAAAATTAATTATTGAGTGAACAAATGAATGAAAATGGAAGGAATCCCCACTATTCACATGCTTATGAGTTTAATAATGTGAATATAGCATTAATCTATCATACGGCATGGAAATTTTATTTGTATGTCAAACCCAATGTAAAAGTGATTTAATTTGTTTTCCAGTGGAATGAATTCTACCTCTGCAGTGTAATTCCTTTGAGAATGTTCCTCATTTTGTGAACTCTGAGGCAGTTGGATCAGGAAGGAACCATGGGCATCAAGAGAAATTTAAGTCAGTATGCCAATCAGATGACAGACTTACTTTAACATGCTGTCTTAAAAGAAATGAACAATTTCACCTGGTGAAATGTGTCTTTCCAGGCATATTAACAATACACATGGCAAAAGGTGAATTGGGACTCATTATAAAACCTTGGAATGTTCTTGCCTGAGAAGTACATTTTGTACACGAAAGCAAGTGGTTTCTTGGTCTACAGATGATACCAGATTTACCATTTGATCACATGTGAAACATTGCTAATTTAGGGTTCTAAGAAGTGATGTTCAGAGTCTGTTGAGTGTAACAGTTAGAACTTTTGATGATGCTTTCTGTACATATTGCCTTCAGATAACAGATAATTAAGAAATCTTAATGTTTTTTTTACAATGTTTATTTTTTTTCATGTTGTGATACTTAGTCTACCTAATTTGTGCTACCATGCCCCTTCCCCATCCCACCAAAGTAAGAGTACAATGAGGCAGCTGACATAAAGGAGTAATGGGAGGGTACTTGTTTCATCAATGGAATAATACTTGTTTACTCATGATCATGTCTGAATTTTAAAATTTTTAATCTTGAATCTGTGTAGCATTTGCTGTGAAGATCTCTGGTTGTTCATTTAACCTGTACACAGTGTGAAGATGCTTTCTATAGTAACTAAACAGACAAGAAAGAAGCATAAGTTTGGTTTAGAAAGAAATGTCTTTGCTCAGTGTGAAGATGCTTTCTTATAGTAACTAAACAGACAAGAAAGAAGCATAAGTTTGGTTTAGAAAGAAATGTCTTTGCTCATAATAACACATATAATCTCTGGTCTTCTTTGAAGGACATTGGGTAAATAGCCTCATGGGTAAAGCAGGGGAAAATAAGAAATCTCATACATTCATAAAAAATGGAAAATGGTATGAGATCAATAAAAAGGGATTTGGAAATAGGTAGCAATATCACTTATGCATTTACCTTGATACATAAAGATAATTTCTAGGAATCTATCCCAAAGATACCCTAAGCAAAAAAGGTGAGAAATGCATGTGTGCAAGGCTATTATTTAAAGCATTATGACAGGTAGAGAAAGGTAGGAAAAGATACAATAGTTCAAATGTTCTAAAATAGGGGAAAGATTGAATAAGTTATGGTACGCCCTTACAATGTAGTACTGTACAGTGCTAAAAACAAAAAAAGAAACCTCTATATGCTGCAGTGAGGTGATAGTCAAAATATAAGCTAAGAGAAAGACACTAGATATAGAAAAGTGTGTATAGTATATTTAACTAAGAAGAGTATATGTTTATGTATCTATGTGCATGGATGAATATATACATATATGTCTGTACATACATGTTTGCTTATAAAATTTTTAACATAATATGGTCTATAGAGAAATGGAAGGAATAGGGAGAAGAGACAAGGATAAAAGCTAGTTTTCCCAGAATATACCTTGTCTTCTGTATTTGACTAAGGCATATAAATGCTTTCTGTAATCATAAACAAAATTAAATTTAGAAGGATAATTCTTAAAAATCAAAAACAAAATGAAAACAGTGAACCTATTTGGGTATCAAGTTGGTGACGTATCCACACAGAGAGGAACTATTTCAAATATCTTTAGAGCATATTCATTGGCTATACCTCCCTAAAGGGTTATATGCTAAGTGCAAAAAGAGTTGGAGAAAAATCGGAAACTCTTCTCAATAATCATATTGTTAGTGGTAGTACTGGTATGGATATTGTTACTCTGAGATGACATTATTGCATTAAGTGTATAAAGAGTAATTAATGTGAAGTAATTCAAATAAGCAATTACTTGTCATTGGGAAGTGAAATTTTAGCATGGAAGTAAATACAGACTTAAGGTTGAAGAGATGAATAAGAATCTGTAGTCCTGAATTTGATTTAATCGGTATGAATTCACACCACTTCATCTTTATGGGCACTATAGATGTGCATGATGCTGAGGACAGATGATAAGATATTCAGCTTTATTTAATGAGCATGGCTATCATTGAGCAATTACTATGCACAGGCATTATTAGTAAGAGCTTTCTGTGCATTACTTCACTTAATCTTTAAACAACCCCATACAGCATGTATGAACATGCTCTTTCTAAAGATGAGAAAACTGAGGCAACGTAAGGTTAAATTGCCCTAAATCACACAATTGCTATCACTAACAAGTGAGAGAGGCAGGATTCACAGTCAGGCAGCCTGCATTTTTAAGCACCATATTCCACTGCATATTTATTTGATGTATAAAACACTTTGAAAGGCCTGTTAGGACATGTAAAGAAATAGGCAAGTCCATATGGAGGCATTTGAACACCCCCGTCAGGCTAACAATTTGGTTCCTCAGGCTAAAAATATTTGTTAAACTCATATTAAGGGGAGAAGCTGAGCACCAAACAGGGAAGAGCAGAAATGGAGAGGAAATGACTGCTGACATAGTATTTACTTCATCTTTACTATTCCAAGCAATTGATATCGAGTTCCACTCATAAATTCACTTAGCAGGACAGAAGCCTTGAAGTTAGAAAACTGTATAACTACTAAAAATTATTTTCAAGCAATACCTTCATGTGTTGTACTCCTATAACCAACCCAAGGAGCTTATCAAGATTTTATTTTCAATCACATAAAGTAATCTTTCAAAGAGAAGTTGTGAAGAATAAAATGTCTGTATCTCATGATTTTCCAGTGATGTTTTGGCATACCTTAAAGATAGGCATCACGGACCACTAGCTACCTTCTGTACCCCTTTATATGGATTGGAAGACAGGTTCCTTGCTGAAAGAAAGATTCCAGTCTAGTTAGGGAAATAACTTTAACCACTGAAGTAGATTAAATTAGGTACTCCAACAAACACAAATTACTTATCTTAATCACATTCTTGTGGGTATGAATCCATTTGTAAAAAGGCCCATCTGAAGATGTATATCAGTTAAGGTGCAGACTAATTTGTGAATAGGGTCTCCTAAAACCCTATTTAAGTGTGGTCAAACTGAACAAGGGCAAGCCTTAGTCCATATAATTGAGGGCCTTATCAAAAGAGGAAATTCAGCAGCAGCCAGAAGAGCCAAAAGCCAAAAGTCAGCGGAAGCTGAAATAGCAGACACAAGAAGAGAGAGGGAGAACATAAGGTGATGGGAAGGAGAGATATAAACCAAGGACTTTTAAGGATTGCAGCAAGCCAGCCCCAGATCCATGCCAATTTTGAGGAGAAAGTACGGCCATGTCAAAGCCTTGATTTTGGATTTCTGGCCTCTGAAGCCATAAAACAATAAATTCTCATCGTTTAAGCCAACCCATTGGGTGGTGTTTGTAATAGTTGCTCTGATAATAATAAACAAAGACTTAACTATCATCACATTTTCTAGAGCTTTCTTTAACCATAAAACCCTTCTCCAGATTATGATTTCCATAATTATCTTGCAATTTTTTTCTCCTTGTACCCTACATCCATTTAAATACTGTTGCAATTATACCCATATAATCTGTCATCCTTTCATCCTTTCCATTCCCACTGTACTGCACTCATTTGGTCCTCACAGGGGAAATGGTAATGTGTTCTTCACACCTCTGACCACGGAGTTGACCTAATGCTGCCTCTAAAAAAGAATAATCAAAAACAGACTTAAAAAAAATAAAAAACAGACTTGATGAATAAGACTTGCTATCTTGGATAATAAGCCAAGAAATTATCTGCTAATCAGTTGCTGAAATGTTTAACAAACACATACCTGTGTTAGTTGATAAGTACCTATATTTCTAGTTCCAGTGAGTGGCTTATCTTCTGTATATAAGCAGTCCTTTAAATAGAGACACAAACTTGCATCTGACTGAAAATACAAGCCAGCTTGAATTCTGCATCTTGTTCTTCTGTGACCCGATGGGAAGTAGAGAAAGGATCCTTAGCCAAAGAGAGGTACAGAGATATGGAACTTCCCATTCCAGGTAGGCCACAGTGCCTGCTAACAGTAAAGAAAGGTTTGGGCAAGCTGAGTCCAATCTTATCAAGACTTGAATCGACATTTCTCCAAAGGAGATATACAATGGGCCAATAAGTACATGAAAAGATGCTCAACATCATTAGCCATCAGGGAAATGCAAATCAAACCACACTGAGATACCATTTCACACACTGGAATGACTACTATTAAAATATCAGTAGTAGTAAAGTAAGTATACTCACACTGTTTCATCAACCATAACAAAGGTACCACATTAAGGCAAAATGTCAATAATAGGGAAGCTTATATTGTGAGAGGGGGATATATCGGAACTCTGCCCTGCATTATTTTTCTGTAAACCTGTAACTTCCCTAATTAAAAACAAACAAACAGGGTGCACAGGTTATTCAGGGGCAGAATGGTTGCCTTACACGTGGGAGACCCAGGTTTGATTCCCGGACCATGCACCCTCCCCCCAAAAAAACAATTAACAAATCAGAAATCAAAACTATCTTGTCTTGGTAAAGTTAATATTCCAACAAATCTATTACAAACAGTATATATAACAGAAAGCCTTAATTTTCCAAAATAAGGAAGCCCACCCTTATGGCTCACTTAACCCAGCACTGGAAGCTCAGGTTAATGCATAAGGAAATAAATAAGAGGATTGAAAAAAACTATTTTATTTGCAAAAAAAAAAAAAGTGGTATAATTGCACAATGGAATATTATTTAGCCATAAAAAGAAATAGAGTTGTGACAACATGACCAAACCTTGAAAGCATTATGGTAAAAATAAATTAAAAAAAAGAAAACATTATAGTAAGTGAAAGAAGCCAGACATAGAAAGACAAATGCTGCATAATTCCACTTACATGAAAGATCTAGAATAAATAAGCCAATTTATAAAGACAATGTAGATTGGAGTTTACAGGCTGGGGTGATGGATTTAGAATGGAGAGTTGCTGAATGAGTGTAGAATTTCTGACTGAGGCAATGAAAATATTTTGGAAATGGATGGTGGTGATGGTTACACAATATTCTAAATGTAATTAATGCCAAGGGATTACACACTTAAAAGTGGTTAAAATGGTAAAATTAGTTTATATATGTGCTATCACAACAAAATTTTTTTAAAAAAATCTGTTGAGTTCAAGTCTATTTAAACTTGTCTAATATTAGCACCTCTGGGTTTCAGTTTCCTCACATGTAAAATGATAGATTGCTCTTGCTGATCTCAGAACTTTCCATCTCTGTGGGTCTTCATCAAAAATATCATGAACTTCTTTCTTTTCTTTTTTTACTTCATAAAAATTCAATCGCCTGTAAAACCTAAACACTGGGGCTTGCTCCCAAGTTTGACATATTAAACAAACTATTGTTTTCATCTGATTAATCATGTCCTCCTTTAGTTCCCATGGGAATCTGGGTTAGTTATGCATAAGAAAGTCTGCCAATTTTGACATGAGAATGTTTTTCAGGTAACTAAGTCTCCTGTGATGAAGTGATTCTTTGAAGAAAGCCTATTATCTTGTTGATTAATACATGCCTGAACATTGCAGGTAAACTGTCATACAAATACTTCTTGAATGCATTTCTGTAGAAATGACATGCTGTCATCATTCAATTTTATGTCTGTTTGTGCAAATATATTGTTTGAAATAATCGACCAATTCATCAAGAACAGCAGGCTGTGGGAGAAGGGGAAAGAATGCCTCTCAGTGCTAATAAAAGAAATGATATTTCTATTTACCATTTGTTTGCTTTAAACAGTCAATAAATGTTTGTCATGATTTCCAGATTTTGAGATGTGATTCACCTGTAAGGATATGCAATGTTTAAGGTTTGTGGAGAGGGTGTTTCTTCTGTAAACATTGAGCTTGATACTTATCAGTATCAAGCTCATCAGTAGATACTTATCAGTAGAACTATTCATCTTGTCTCTTATGTTTCCAAGGCTAAATGCAGGAAAAGTGGAATGCTTCATACTGGTTGTAATTTTCTAACAGTAAAGAATACCTGTTTCCTTGATAACCAGCTCAAGTGCATTAATAATAATTGTGCAACTTTTCAGTGCTGCAGGATGGTAATAAGACTGACAATAGAGAATAGCATAATATTTATATTAAAATTATTTTCACTTTCAAGGCAAAAGTAATAACACAATTGTGTTAGTGTCTCCAGATACCCTTCTCAGGACTTAGTCTCCGGCTGATGACTGCTCAAATATCTCCCTCCTACCAGGAGCTCCTTCTCTCCCAAGAAGCTCCATTCCCTTTGCCACGCAGAAACCCAGCTGGGAACTGGAATCCAAAGAATGTGCTTGCATTTTCAGAGCATTCTCATTTTACCAAAGGGTTCACCCTGGAATTCCATTCTAGTGACTTTACAAAACACATCTAATTACTCATTAGTTAGTTCCCATAAGCTGCTTAAAAATTTTGCTTACTGGTTAACAGAGAGGGTGGGGATTCAAGATTTAGGAGTCTCTATCAATTGAACATCAAAAATAAGATCAACATCTCTGAAGTGATTAGAGAGTCTGGAATATTTAAGTTGGAGGGAATCAAGAGAACATCATCTTTTGATTTTGAAAGGAATGCAAAGAAAGACGTCACTCTAAAGTCACTCTGGAGAATTCGCCTGGCATGTGATTCTATTGACAGCCTTTGTACAAACGTGTCATTAGATGGAGTTCAGTAATTGCTTATTGAATTGAATTGATACAACTTGGATTTACGTCCTTTCCTACTCTAAAAAAAAAAAAAAAGTCTTGTTCTTTAGCCAGTGCAATGTTTCATAATGCCCTCCGTTCCACCGCTCCCCCTCCACATGTGGGGAAAAATATCTCTTGCCATAACATAACAATTAGCCACACTGAGAAAGAGATCAAACAAAACCTCACGAAGAAAAAGCACAAACAGGTAATCTCATTTACAATCACTGCAGCGCCCTGTACAAAACATTTCACACATACTTTATTAGCAACCAAACACCTGAGGCACGATGCGTTCTCTTGGTCCTGGCGCAGGAGCACCTGAGCAGGAGATGTTCGGCAGTTTGTGCAGATGACACTGCTTCAGAGGAGACAGAGAAGTACATGTGGTCTCAGTGCCATTGTGGAAGATATATGCAAAATAAGCATGTTTTAGTACCTTTCAGATTGTGCATTTAAAAAAAAAATCTGCTTAGCCGCTAGGTGACATGACCCGAACTGCAGTTCTTTACAACATAATAAGGTCCTGCTGCATTTACTAATTTTATACCATGAGGATGAAACGATGTTGTCTAGGGAACGGGATAAGAGGAGAGGGGTTTAGGAACTCAGATTTTTGTTCTGGCTCTGATGTTAATTTCCCTGTGACCTTGGCCACAGTCCTGTAAATTGTTACTATCTGGAAAGTGAAGATAATGGACAGGCCCCCTTCCCATACCACAGGATAGTTGTGAGATTAATTAGGAGGCTCATTTGAGATTCAAAGTAGTTTGAGCCCACAAGAAATGTGCTAGGGAAGAACAAAAGAGTGGTTCCGACTTCATTTTAGCAGAGCCCCACCACGCCAAAGACACTCAGAGGAGTCCATTTGGTGGCAAACCAGGATCTGTTAATTAACTGGTATTAGGAAGTCATTATGGCTAGGAGGGGTTAATAGAATGATTGAACTGCTAAAATCACCCTATAGAGGTGTAAATAGACAGCTCCTTTGTTCCCGAGGAGCATTTGGCCTTTCACAATAAACATCACTTATATGTGCTTCCTGGTCTCTCAAGTATCTTTTAGAAATCTGAAGCAGATAGTTTGGAGTGCAAACACTTTTTTTTTTTTAAGTGAGGAATAAAATCTTTTGATTCTTTCTGTGTCAGAAACAAAAGTTCTTAAAAAAAAAAAAAAAAGGAGGAAGAGAACAACTAATTAGTCCTCCTCCGACAGTCCCTTGAGGGAAGAGTTCCGCACCGTGACAAGACGTTGTTGTGTAAATGTACACAAACGGAGCCCCATAAGAAGTCTAAAGAGAAACCTGAATAGCATTCAGGGGAGTATCCCGGAGAAGACCTCCGCCTCCCGCTGAAGGAACAAATGTGAGACATGAAGCTGAATGAAAGCGCTCGCCCAGAATTTTCAAAGTACAGGCTGAGCTTTGCAAGAGAAACCCAAATGAATTAAAAACTAGTAGGCAAAGTTATGGAAGAGATTGAGATGTTCCTCTTTTTATTGAAGGTGTCTTTTCAGAGCAAATTTTGAGCGGGCTGTAAGAGAGAGGGAGGGGCCCTGATAGAGACCCAAGGTACAGCATTCCCTAGGCTGGCTTTAGCCTCCCCACCACCATCCCTTGTTCACCTGTGGAGTTTGTAGTTGAGCAGGTGCTGTCAAGTCCACATACCTCTAGCCAATTTCAACTGACTGGTTGGACTAAAGCCCTGGATGACCAGCGTGAAAAGCAATATTCCAATTACTGTTCATACTTCATGAGCTTGTCAATTCCCTTCTTAAAGAAGGAAGAAAAGAGGGTGAAGAGAAAGGCAGAGCAAAACTGTAAAAGAAGGAGGACTAACAAATGAAGTGGGAAGAAGACCCTTGGAGCACAAAAATAAAACCACTAATTCTTTTTATGCGTCACTGGCTTTATAGAGAGCATTCATGGTCACTTTAGACAAGGGAGCCTTCTGTCACCTTTTTTTTTCTCATTTAAAAATTATTTGCATAATTCTCACAGTTGGAAGAAATTACTGGATTCGCATCTGGAAAAGTGGACACCCTTCTCTGCATTAAGTTCACATTCTGGCCCTAGGCGTGACAGCTCTCTGTAGAGGAGAGCTTCATTTCTCAGGATTCCTATCTCCAGCATGAGGAACACAAAGCCTTGGGCTTTATTTTGTTTTCTCCCTGGTCTTAAAATTTCTGTGCCTTGGGCTGCCAAAGCCCACCAGGGTGTTTTATTATCAGTTGGGGTGAGGTGTGGGAGGGGACACCTCCTTGCTAGAGGTAATTGAGGCCTTGCCCAGACCAGCTTTCAAGGAGTTTTTTATTGTCTTGGGATGTAAAGCACCCTGGGGAGAGATTCCTGAGTTGGGTAGATGATTTTCCAAGGGAGGATTATTGGAAGCCACAGTCAACATGAGCCCTCTTTTCTCCCAGCCTAAGAAGTCCAGGGACTAGAAAGTTAATACTTAAAAAAAATAAATCCCCCCAAATTAAAAAAAAAATCTCTAAAGGGAAAGATAGAGAGGGTCAGTTGTAGTAGAGGAGGGGTGGAAGGTAGGAGGTGGGGGAACAGGGACAAATTCAATGCTATAAATGTTGCAAATACAACAGGATCTTCGACCCTTTAAAAACTTTTCAGACTCTCCAGATGTCACTGAGATTCCCTTCTCTTTCTCCTTCCTCATCCCGTTTTTATTTTCCTTCCCCTTTCCTCCTTCTTATTCATACTTTCTCTGCTCCCTTAGCTCTCTGCCTCTAGGTTTTTTCCTCTCTCATTCATCACAGGCTGTAGATGATCAACATCAATGGAAAAGGGAGAATTCCCCCACATCCCAGAGAGCACCAAACCAACCATTCATCATATGAAATAAAACGTGTGTAAGTCTCTTTCTCTTCCGTCTCATGGGCTCCATACTTAACTAGTCTCTCAAAATTGTAGGCTAGGGGCGTTTCTGCAACCCCTGGCTCACTGGCAGTCTGACTGCAAGCCTTCCCCATTTAATCCATCACGGTCTTGTCTTCCTTAAATAACAATATCAGTATGTCAAGTAAAATCCTTCAACGTTTACTATGTTCTATCATAGCAACCCCATATTCATCTCCTCGGCTTTCAACATTTTTCATAATCTAGTTCCACCCTCCCTATTCAAAAGTAATTTTTCCATTATCTTCCAAAACACACCCTCTACTTGGACCTGGCCTGCTTCTGTGTTTTCTTGTGATCACACCATGATTTACAATGCCTACGAGTCTCTGAACTTGTGGCTTGCCTTTCTCGAGTTGATTACACCAGTCCTGTTTGCCCAGCTAAATCTTTCCCAGAAGGCTTTTTTTGACTTTTCCACAACTCATGAAACTCCCTTGGACAGGATTTCTGGGCCACTTATATCTTTGATCCCATGGTTTAGCTCTAAGTCACTGACTTTCCTGTTCACCTTTTCTAAAGAAGACCCCTGCTCATCACTCTGTACTTCAACCTTGCTTTAATTACCTTCATAACATTTATCATCACCTGAAATTACATTCCACATTTTTCTTTGTTTGTTTGTCTCTCACCCCTAGTAAAATATAAGTTCCATGATGGCATGTATATTAAAGCTGCTGAAACCCAATATACCAGAAATGGGATGGCTTTTTAAAAGGGGATTTAGTAAGTTACAAGTTTATAGTTCTAGTGCAGAGAAAATGTCCAAACTAAAGCACCAACAAGAGGTAACCTTCACTCAAGAAAGGCTGATGCTGTCCAACCACTATCAGCTGGGAAGACACATGGCTGGCATCAGCTAGTCCCTTGCTCCTGGGCTCCATTGCTTTCAACCTCTGTTTCCTGTGGGGGTTCCTCACTTAATGAACTGAAAGCATCTGGGGCTTTCACTTAGCTCCTTCAAGACACAACTCTAGGTTCTGGCTTGCTTAGCATGGGAAGGCACATGGCGACGTCTACTGGGCCCTGCATTTCCAAACATTTGGGTCATATGTTGGCTCTGTCAGCTCTGAAGCAATTGTTCTCCGAGCATCTGTATTTCCAAGCATCTCTCTGTCAGCTCTGAACTTTCTCCAAAATGTTTCCTTTTTTAAAGGGTTACAGAACACTTATCAAGACCCACCTTGAATGGGTGGAGTCACATCTCATCTAATTACAAGGTCACACCCTTAATAGGGCATGCCACAGCTCCAGGGAGATAATCTAATCAAAAGTTTCTGCCCTACAATATTAAATCAGGATTAAAAGGAATGGCTGGCCCCACAAGATTGAATCAGGATTAAAACATGGCTTTTCTGGGGTACGTAATAGTTTCAAACTGGCATAGCATGTAACTTGTTTATGTTGTAAACAAGATGTAACCAACCTCATTATCTACAACTGTGCATGGCACACAACACAACGACCACCACAAACAATTCTACAGTACTTACGATAGACCAGACGCCATTCCATGTGCTTTACATATGCTTAATGTAATCCTCACGATAACCTGAGTCACAGAGAGGTCAAATAATTTGCCTAGGCTAACACGGCTAGTGTAGGATAAAGCCAAGATTCAAACACATGGGATATGGATCCAGAGTCTATGATTTAACTGATGCACACAAAACATTTAGGTGCTTAAAAAGGTGATTGTGAATGATTGAATGAATGGAAAGTCTTTTCCTTATGGAGAAGGAGTATGTACTGTACTTCTTTAACCCCATACCACCACTCTCCATGCTCACCTTGAACCCAAGAAGGTAATAGGATCATATTTAGTGCCCCTTGATGGATTGATTGATTCAACAGCCACTTGTACTTTGAGGATGTGCTCACATATTTACATGCACACACCTGAGTAGATGTTTTACCAGCTCTTCAAACTCTATTCAAGAAAAATTCCAGAATCACTATATAGGAAAAAACTTCAAAGCAAAAATTATGCCTGTTATTAAGGAATTTTTTTTCTTAAGAAATACTCAGACACATGATACAGAAAACCTGTATTCAAGGACTGGGGATTCAAGGTGCCCTGGGTCTTAGATCCATTTACTCGGAAAGTGATCTAGAATAAGATTTTAGTCATGCACATACAAGTTTCTTCATCTGTAGAATTATGATAACATTAGCACGTCTTTCCTAATATTGCTGTGCATCAAACACATATCCCAAGATGCATTAATTATCATTATTATTAATGGCTCAACTACTACTTGGATGGAAGTGAAGCCAGACAGCCCTGGGAGTTCTCAAAGAAATGGAGACCTCAATCAAGGGTTGGTTCATTGACAGCTCTTGACTCAGTTTTAGGAGAGAATTCAAGCCAGTGTATACAGCCAAATAGTTTAATGAGCTTGATGCTGGAGAGCTCCAGGAGTTCTCTGTTGGGTGCTGGAGAGCCTCAGGAGTTCTCAGAGAAGTCTAGACCCCAACCAAGTGTTGGTGCCATGAAGGTTCTCTACTCAGCCGCAGGGTATTCAGCAGTCAGAAAGAACTTGAGGACTAGTGAGTGTGTACAGCCAAAGAATCCAAAGACCAGGCAGTGTGTACAGCTCAAAACTTTAATGCCTATCTAAGATACATGCTCTAAGATAAGTGGGGGCATTCTCCAAAGGAGGAAAGCAGTCTGAAACTGAAATCCTTGCTTAATAAGAACCTGGAGGGGTCCTTTCCCCTCTGGCTATGCTAATAAGGGAATGAAGAGCTGTACTTTTTCATTGGTTCTTTTCAGGTGCTGACCTGAATGAGGGCTGAGGGTGTGGGGGTTGGGTGTGTGCCCTAAAAGGAACTTTTTGGTATGGAGTTTAGTGTCCCTTCTCGCTTCCTCATTCCCAATCTAACCTGCCTCAGGAGGGTGCTGACCGGGCTGAACATTAGACAAATGATTATACTAAATACTGTTTTGGGTCTTTTTAACCCTAAGATTTTATTGCTATATTTATTTACAATATTAAATAATAACACTAATTCATTATGCAAACATTTATTGAGTACCATGTATGAGAAGGAGTTAATCTTAATCATAATTCCCCATTTATTATGATTTTGATACCTCAATGTCTTGGGATCTAGGGAAATGCTACCTAACTTCTTAGGTAGGAAGGAAATGGATGGGACAGAACTGAAACAAAAAGACATTTAGAGACAAAAGGTAAGGTGATTCAGCAGTGTGTTATTAAAGTTAAAAAAGGATTCCCCAAATCTAGGAATATAGCGGCAGTTTATCTACAACGATATCTGAAGGAAAGTGGTTCTGACCTTGCAAAGGATGTAATTTACAGAAATTAGAACTAAAAACTTACAAACTTTGTTCTTTTGGGTAGACGTGAGGGGATGCTGAAGTCAGATTGGGGTAGTTTCTTCTCAGTCAGGTTTGAAACCAGAGAAGAAGCCTAATTATTAGAGGAAGATGTGCTTAAAATAATACGAGTACCACCTTCCATCCATAGCAACGCTGGGATTAGGGATGGCGGATAAAATATAGGACATCCACTTAAGTGTGAATTTCAGATACACAAAACAAAACAAAAATTCCGTAAGCATATTACATGCAATATTTTGGACATACACATACCAAAAACAGAAAAAATTGTTGTATAGATGAAATTCAATTTTAACTAGGTACCCGATATTTATACTTGCTAAATCTGGCAGTCCTACCTGGAATGTCTACCTTCCTTTAGTATTTAAAATAAAAAGCAAGAAATGGTAGATCATAGGCTGGTAGGAGAGACAGCTAGCTGGGTGGCCCTGTATTTGGAAATCCAGTGCATACGAGGCAATTAACAACATAAATGGAAATCTCATCTCAAAAATATGTGTTGAATCATAAAGCAAAGCAACAAACACTTACATACACAATCAAAAGTGTTCTGGGCATATGCCTTACTCACCAGCAAACGTATTTTTTAATTTATTGAACTGATTTCTTAGAGATTTTTTGTGTGTGTTTTAATTTTTTCTGTTTTTTTTTTCTTATTTATTTTCTTTTCTTTTTTTTTTAAACAACATTGATCCACAGATGAAAGGAAGAAAAGGTGAGTATCTTTCTTACTTCCTGCAAACAGCAGAATGGATGTGAGAGAGATAGTGAATTGAAAAAGGTATACCTTTCTGAAGCTAAGCTAAATTTGAAGTCACTCAAAAGAACTGTAGACAAAACAAGTCATACAGCCAACTTTTCCTCATTTGGTCACATAGGAACTTATTTTCTTGGCCTTCCATCCAAAGTCTAAATATAGCAGAGCAACTCTGGCAGACTTCCCCGTTTGAAGGTGATTGCAAAGCCTGCCTAACTCCAAGTTGATCTGCCTTTGTCATTTCCCTACAATTCCATGTTCAAAGCATCTAAATTATTTTAGATGTTTGAACTCTGGGAATCTTTTCATTGTGCAAAGGAGAATCTTCCAACAGAGTCTATCTGTTTTAGGATCAAAAAAAGGTCAAACCTGGGCCAGGCTGGTCATTAATCCATATGAATAGGCAGTTCATTTTCTGGAGGTCTCTCCTCCAGTCCTCCACCCAGACCCACACTCACTTACAGCCTCTGCATGATTTTAGACATCTGCTGTATCAATCAGAGAAAAAGACCAGTCAGATATATGTATGTATGTACTTCTCTCTATTAGGAGATTTAATTCAAGGATTGGCTCATGTGATCGTTGGGGCTGCCCTATCTGAAATTCGTAGAGTGGACCAAGCTGGAAGTTCACAGGTAGGAGTCAGTGCTGTAGTCCTGAGGCGGAATTTCCTTTCTTCCATGGGGAAACCTCAGTTTTACTTTGAAGGCCTTTCTTTCAGCCAATGGAACGGGGGTCCACCCATATGATCAAGAATAACCTCCTTTACTTATGGCCACCTGATGGTAGATGTTAACCCCATCTACAGACTACGTCACAGTAACACCTAGATTAGCACTCAGTTCAATAGCTGGTCCTAGAGCCTAGGAGAATTGACACAGAAAGTTAACCATCTCATCTGCCTCTCGTAAAATAAATCAATTCTGGAGAATAGACTCAGAAACCAAAAATTATGGTCCTTTTCCCAGATATTTACTCAGTGTGAGACTGAGGTTTATGAACAGTAACACAGACTGCCACGTTCCAGGTTTTGTTTTATCTACCTTTTTTTTTTTAATTGAGGAAAACATCTTTCCTAGCCTCTAGAGGGAGAAAAGCAGGCCCATGCTTCCCTGAGGCAGAATAGGGACATGACTGGCTCTAAGCAAATACCACCATGAAAGAGGTGCTTCTTCGCAAATAACCCAACTGAAGAAATTTCCCCACTGTGAGCTCTTTTCTTGTCTCTTTTAATCAGCAAGACTTTGTATTGATGACACGCCTCAGCTTCACTCTTCCCTAATTCAGGGATCCATATAAGAATAGCATGAGTATGCTATGAATGATTTTATCCTTATTTATTGAATATTCATCAAATGCCAGATATAGCTTAAACAATTTAGGTATTACTTATCCCTCCCAGCAACCCTGTAAGATAGGTACTACCGATGGTATCTAGCTCAGCACTAACTCTTTTTCTCATATGAAATTGTTTTCTGGGTATTTCATAACAATATTAACAACTAACATTCAAAAGTCAGAAAAACCTTTTTTTTTTGCGAGTATATCACAATAGCTTTATAAGATATATATATATATATATATTTAACTTTTTTAATTGTATGATATAACATATATACAAAGCAAAGCAATAAAAAAGGAATAGTTTTCAAGCCACTCTTCAACAAGTAGTTACAGGATAGATCCCAGAGTTTGTCATGGGCTATAATATCATCCTTTCATATTTTTCCTTCTAGCTGCTACAGAATATAGAAGCCTAGAGAGCTTATAAATACTTTTTTATTATCACAATCAACTTTTTTCCCCTTCTCTTTTTGTGAACAATAACAAATATACAAAAAATCTATAAATTTCAAAGCACAGCACCACAAATAGTTGTAGAACATATTTCAGACTTTGACATTGGTTACAGTTTCACAATTCTAGACTTTTACTTCTAGCTTCTCTAAAATACTGGAGTCTAAAAGAGTATCAGTTTAATGATTCAGCATTCATATTCATTTGTTAAGTCCTATATTTTATTTATAATTCCACAATCACCTTTCATCTTTCCATACCTCTCTTTGGGGTTGTTTGGGCTATGGCAGTTCTAAATTTTTGATATTGGGAGAGTCTGTCACTAATATAGGGTAGGGAGATGGAACCATCTGATGTTCTGAAGAGGCTAGGGTAGGTTTCAGGACTTATCTGGACCAGAGACCCATCTGGAGGTTGTAGGTTTCTGGAAAATTACTCTAGTGCAGGGAACCTTTGTAGAATATTATATATTGCCCTAAGTGCTTTTTAGGATTGGCTAGAATGGTCCTGGTTAGAGGTTGGCAGGTTATGTTAGGTAGCAAGGTCTACCTGAAACTTGTGTAAGAGCAACCTCCAGAGTAGCCTCTCGACTCTATTTGAACTCTCTCTGCCACTGATACTTTATTAATTACACTTCTTTTTCCCCCTTTTGGTCAGGATGTAATTGTCGATCCCAAGGTGCCAGGTCTGGATTCATCCCTGGGAGTCATCTCCCACGTCGCCAGGGGGATCTTCACCCCTGGATGTCATGTCCCATGTAGGAGGGAGGGTAATGATTTCACTTGCAGAGTTGGGCTTAGAGAGACTGAGGTCACATCTGAACAACAACCGAGGTCCTCCAGAAGTAACTCTTAGGCATACCTGCAGGTAGTCTAAACTTCTATGCTGCCTACATAAGCTTCACAAAAGTAAGCCTTATGATCGAGGGCATGGCTTATTAATTTGGTTGTCCCTAAAGTTTGACAAGTATCAGGAGATTGCCTGATGGTAAGGTTTAATAGTTCCATATTCTTTCTCCCCTCCTGCAAGGGACTTTGCCAATATTTTTTGATTATCTGCTTAATATACTCTAGGATGTTTCCAGGCATTACAATAATCTATACAGGATTAAAACACCTCTTTCTTATTCTGTGCTTCCTGTGTTTCAATTGTTCAAATGAGCTGTAGAGACAGGTTGAATTAGATTATGAACTACAAAAATTTCAGTTCCAGATCAAATAAGCTTTTCTTCCATTGGTCTAAAAGAGTATGTGTGGTTCTAAAATATAGACACTGTCTTCCTTACCCCTATGTTATGAATTACTTTAACCCCAAAGTGTTCGGCTTCATTCTTATCTGTAAATATCAGGTTGCATGTATATATATAACAGCCTCGCAAAATCCAGAAATAATAATCACCACTCTGGACTAAATGTGACTGCCTTAAGAGTTTACAATCTAGGCCCCTGTTTTCTTATAAGCATTTTCTAAAGGTGACCATACCATTGTTGTTCTTTTGTTTCTGGCTTATTTTCTCTCACCAAATGTCCCCCATGTTCATTCACATCATCGCATGCTTCACGACTTTGTTCCTTTTTATAGCAGCACAACCTTCATTCATAAATACACACCATCATTTGCCAATCTACTTCTCCATTAGTGCCTCCCTCAACCGCCTGCATTCATCGGGCATCATGTAGAGGGCCCAAAGTCCACAGTCCATCAACATTCTCAATTTTAGATAATTTCATTGTTCCCAAGAGACAGAAAAGCAATAAACACACCTTCGCCAAATAGGAAATCTAAACTGCCTCTTAACTCTTACCCCTCACCCCCTTATTCACCTCTGCTGTTCCTGTGGTAGTGCTGATGGTTTCCTTTTGAGCATAGCTCATAGCATTCACTAGCAGTATTCCCCCTGTATCCAGAACTTAAACACTCTTTATGCAAGGATGATATCTTTGAAGTAATTCTTAGGAGAACTCATTCATATTTCTAGTGTGATTCAGTGGGACATTTGGGTCTAAACAACTGCTTTCAATCTTGTTCATTTTCAATATGGTAATACTAATTCTAGACCCATGAGAGAATCACCTTCACTCCTATCTAATCCCTTACATTGGAGTTCAACCTCATTAGCTAACAGTTCACCCATCTCTAGTTTCTATGTATCTCTAAGTCCCCTATCTTCTGTATTATAAGCCTCTGATTATACCTTCATGCTGGTCATAAAAGTGGACTCATACAGTATCTATCCTTTTGTGTATGGCTAACTTCACTCAGCATTATGTCCTCAAGGCTCATCCATCTTGTCATGTGCTTCAGGACATCATTTTGTCTTACTGCTGCATAATAGTCCATCGTATGTATATACCACATTTTGTTGATCCACTCATCTGTTGAAGGGTATTTGGTTTTTTTCCATCTTTTGGTGATTGTGAATAATGTTGCTATGAACACTGGTGTGCAAATATCTATTTGTGTCGTTTCTTTCAGCTCTTCTGTGTATATACCAAGTAGTGCTATTGCTGGGTCATAGGGCAACTCGATATTCATTTTCCTGAGGAACCGCCAGTCTTCCATAGTGTCTGCATCATTATACATTCCCACCAGCAGTGAATAACTGTCCCAGTTTCTCCACATCCTCTCCAACATTTATAGTTTCCTCTTTGCTTAGTAGCAATTCATTCTTATAGCAGCCATTCTTATAGGTGTGAGATGGTATCTCATTGTAGTCTTGATCTGCATTTCCCTTACAGCCAGTGAAAATGAGCATCTCTTCATGTGCTTTTGAGCCATCTGTATTTGATCTTCAGAAAAATGTCTATTCATATCTTAAGCCCATTTTATAGTTGGATTGTTTGTTCTTTTGCTGTTGAGTTGTATGATTTCTTTGTATATATAGAAAATCAAACCTTTGCCTGATATATTATTTCCAAATATTTCCTCCCATTGAGCTGGCTGCCTCTTTACCTTTTTGATAAAATATTTTGAGGGACAGAAGCATTTGATTTTGAGGAGTTCCCATTTATCTATTTTTTCTTTGGTTGCTTGTGTTTTGGGTGTAAAATTTAGGAAGCTATCTCCTATTACTAGGTGTTGAATATATTTCCCTACATTTTCTTTTATAGTGCTAGTTCTTATATTTAAGTGTTTGATCCACTTTGAGTTAATTTTTGTGTAGGGTGTAAGATAGGGGTCCTCTTTCATTCTTTTGGCTATTGATATCCAGTTCTTCCATGCCCAATTATTGAAAAGACAATTTTGTCCCAGTTCAGAGGATTTGGGGTCCTTGTCAAATATCAGTTGACCATTGATTTGGTGGTCTATTTCTGCACTCTTGACTCAATTCCATTGGCCAATGCTTCTGTCTTTGTGCTAGTACCATGCTGTTTTGATCACTGCAGCTTTATAATAGGTTTCAAAGTCAGGGAGTGTTAATCCTCCCAGTTCATTCTTCTTTTCTAGCATGCTTTTAGCTATCGGGGGTGTCTTTCCCTTCCAGATGAATTTGGTATTTAGCTTTTACAAATCTTCAAAGTAGGTTGTTGGAATTTTGATTGGTACTGTGTTGAATCTGTAGATCAACTTGGGGAGAATTGACATCTTAACTATATTTAGCCTTCCTATCCATCAGCAGGGAATGTCTTTCCATCTATTTGGATCCCTGCTGATTTCTTTTAGCAATGTTATGTAATTTTCTGTGTACAAGTCCTTTATGTCCCTAGTTAAGTTCATTCCTAAGTATTTGATTCTTTTAGTTGCTCTTTTGAACGGAATTTTTTCCTTATGACTCTTCAGCTAGGTCATTGCTTGTGTATAGAAATGTTACTGATTTTTGCACATTAATTTTATATCCTGCCACCTTACTGAATTTGTTTATTAGCTCAAATAACTTTGCTGTAGGTTTCTCAGGATCTTCCAAGTATAGTATAATATCATCTGTAAATAATGAGTTTTATTTCTCCCTTTCCAATTTGGATGACTTTTATTTGTTTGTCCTGAGTAATTGCTCTAGCTAGAACTTCTAACACAATGTTGAATAATAGTGGTGACAGTGGGCATCCTTGTTTTGTACCTGATCTTAGGGGGAAGGCTTTCAGTCTCTCTTCATTGAGTATGATGCTGGCTATCAATTTTTTATAAATTCCTTTTATCATATTGCAGTAGTTACCTTTGATTCCTAACTTTTGGGGTGTTTTTTATCAGAAAAGGATACTGAATTTTGTCAAATGCTTTTTCAGCATCAATCTAGATGATCATGTGACTTTTCCCTTTTGATTTGTTAATGTGCTATATTACATTAATTTATTTTCTTGTGTTGAACCATCCTTGTGCTATACCATTCCTGGTATAAACACCACTTGGTCATGGTGTATAATTCTTTTAATGTGCTCCTGGATTTTATTTGTTAATATTTTATTGAGAATTTTGCATCTATGTTCATTAGGGAGATTGATCTTTAGTTTTCCTTTCTTATAGCATCTTTACCCAGTTTTGGTATTAAAATGATATTAGCTTCATAAAATGAGTTAGGTAGAGTTCCTTCCTCAATTTTTTTGAAAAGTTTGAGCAGGATTGATGTTAGTTCTTTCTGGAATGTTTGATAAAATTCCCTTGTGAAGCCATCTGGCCCTGGGCTTTTCTTTGTAGGAAGATTTTTGATGACTGGTTGAAACTCTTTACTTGTGATTGGTTTGTTGGGATCTTCTATTACTTCCTGAGTTAGTGTAGCTTGTTTGTGTGTCTCCAGAAATTTGTCCATTTCATCTGAGTTGTCTAATTTGTTGTCATATAGTTGTTCATAGAATCCTCTTATGATTTCTTTTATTTCTTTATGGTCTGTGGTAATGCACCTCTTCTCATTTCTGATTTTGTTCATTCTGATCCTCTCCATTTTATTCTTTATCAGTCTTGCTAGTGGCCCATCGATTTTATTGATTTTCTCAAAGAACTAACTTTTGGTTTTATTGATTCTTTCTATTGTTCTTTTGTTCTCCCATTTCATTTATCTCTCTTCATTTATCTCTGCTTTAATCTTTGTTATTTCTCTCCTTCTATTTGCTTTGGGGTTAATTTGCTGTTCTTTCTCAAGTTCCTCCAGGTTAGCTGTTAAGTCCTCGATTTGCTCTTTCTTATTTTTAAATATAGGCATTTAAGGCAATAAATTTCCCTCTCAACACAGCCTTTGTCACCACCCATAAGTTCTAGAAGTTGTATTCTCATTTTCATTCATCTCCAGACAGCTTCTGATTTCTCTAGCAAGTTCTTCTTTGACCCACTGGTTGTTTAAGAGTGTGTTATTTAATCTCCATATATTTGTGAATGTTCTCATTCTTTGGTGGTTATTGAGATCCAGCTTCATCCCATTGTGATCAGAGAAAGTGCTTTGAATAACTTCAATATTTTTAAATTTATGAAGACCTGTTTTGTGCCCCAGCATATGATCTATCCTAGAGAACGTTCCATGAGCACTAGGGAAGAATGTATAACCTTGTGCTTGGGATACAATGACCTATAGATATATATTTGTTAGGTCTAATTCAGTTATCAAGTTATTTAACGTCTCTATTTCCTTGTTGATCTTCTGTGGTTGTTCTATCTATAGAGGAGAGTGGTGTATTGAAGTCTCCCACTATTACTGTTGAAACAGCTATCGCTCCCTTCAGTTTTGCCAATGTCTGTCTCCTGTACTTTGGAGCTCCTTGCTTGGGAGCGTAAACATTTATGATTGTTATACCTTCTTGGTAAATTGACCCTTTAATTAGTATATAGTGTCCTTCTTTGTCTCTTATGATGTCTTTACATATAAAGTCTATTTTGTCTGATATTAGTATAGCTGCTTCTGCTTTCTTTTGGTTACAACTTGCATGGAAGATCTTTTTCCATCCTTTCACTTTTAATCTACTTGTATCTTGTGTCTAAGATGACTCTCTTATAAGCATCATAGAACTGGATTATGATTCTTACTCCATTCTTCCAATCTGTATCTTTTAATTGGTAAGTTTAGTCCGTTAACATTCAAAGTTATTACTGAAAAGGCATTTCTTGATTCTACCATATAAACTCTTTTCTCTCTTTATTTTTGTATTCTTTAAGTTACCCTTAGTGGTACTCTTCAATTCTGTGCCCTCCTCCAGACCTCCCTCTCCTGCCCTTTTTTTTTCAGGCAGCAGAACTCTTTTAGTGTTTCTTGTAGGCCTGGTCTCTTGTTGGCAAATTTTTTCAGGACTTCTTTGCCTGTGAAAACTTTAGTCTCTCTTTCCATTCTGAAGGACAATTTGGCTGGGCACTGCCTTCTCGCTTCCAGGGTCATTGTTGAGTAGTCTCAACTCAGTCTTATTTGATCTCCCTTGTATGTAGTAGATTGCTTTTCTCTTGCTGCTTTCAGGATTTTCTGCTTCTCTTCAACATTTGACAGACTGATTAGTGCATGCCTTGGCAAAGGCTTATTTGGATTTATTCTGTTTGGAGTTCTTTGGACTTCTTTGACTTGTGTATTTATGCCCTTTATGAGGGTTGTGAAGTTTCCTCCCATTATATCCTCAACTACTCTTCCTAGCCCTTTACTCTTCTCTTCACCTTGTAGGACACCAATGATTCTTTTATTTGTGCACTTTATTTTGTCTATCTTTTCCCTGAGTTCCCATTCAATTTTTTCCATCTTTTTTACCATTTGCTGTTTTCAGTCTTCAAAGTCAATTATCCTGTCCTCTATATCACTTATTCTTTCTTCTATATCTTCAAATCTTGTGTTGTGTGCCTCTAATATGTTTTTTTATTTGGTCAGTAGAGTCTTTAATCTCTGTGATTTCTACTGTTTTTCTATTTATTCTTTCATATTCCTCTTTGTGCTTTTCTACTGAGTTGATCTCCTTTATGTCATTTGCTATCCTGCTTATTTTATTAAGTAGAGTTGTACGAACATCTTTTTTTTAAACTTTTTTTATTAATTAAAAAAATTAACAAACAAAACATTAAGATATCATTCCATTCTACATATACAATCAGTAATTCTTAATATCATCACATAGTTGCATATTCATCATTTCTTATAACATTTGCATCAATTTAGAAAAAGAAATAAAAAGACAACAGAAAAAGAAATAAAACAATAACAGAGAAAAAAAAGATTATACATACCATACCCCTTATCCCTTGCTTTCATTTACCACTAGCATTTCAAACTAAATTTATTTTAACATTTGTTCCCCTTATTATTTATTTTTATTCCATATGTTCTACTCTTCTGTTGATATAGTGCTAAAAGGAGCATCAGACACAAGGTTTTCACATTCACAGGGTCTCATTGTGTAAGCTATATCATTGTTCAACTATCATCAAGAAACATGGCTATGGAACACAGCTCTACATTTTCAGGCAGTTCCCTCCAGCCTCTCCGCTACATCTTGGACAACAAGGTGATATCTACTTAATGCATAAGAATAACCTCCAGGATAACCTCTCAACTCTGTTTGGAATCTCTCAGCCATCGACACTTAGTCTCATTTCACTCTTCCCCCTTTGGTCAAGAAGGTTCTCTCAATCCCTTGATGTTAATTCTCAGCTCATTCTAGGGTTTTACACAGCCCCTTCATGCTGAGTCTCAGCTCCTTCCAGGATCTCTGTCCCACGTTGCCAGGAAGATCCACACCCCTGGGAGTCATGTCTCACGTAGAGAGGGGGAGGGTGGTGACACTGCTCGTCATGTCGGCTGAAGAGAGAGAGACCACATCTGAGCAACAAAAGAGACTCTCTTGGGGGTGACTCTTAGGCTTAAATTTTAAGTAGACTTGACCTATCCTTTGTGGGGTTAAGTTTCATATGAACAAACCCCAAGACTGGGGGCTCAGCCTATAGCTTTGGTTGTCCACACTGCTTGTGAGAATATCAAGAATTCAACTTGGGGAAGTTGAATTTCTCCCCGTTCTCACCATTCCCCGAGGGGACTTGCAAATACTTTTCCACTCACTGATCAAATCACTCTGGGATTCATCGAGGCATCACTCTGGACAAACCAACAAAATCTCATGTCCTACCTGAGATTCCAAGTACTTATGACATTCAATCAAACTATCTGCATGAGTTATATTAGGAAATGCTCTAGTCAAAATCTAAGTTTTGTAACAAATAAACATTTTTTGCTTTAGTCTCACACATAAGGTGACATTTTAAAGTATCATCTATTTTCAGCACCCTGCAATAATGACATTCCTTTGTTCTTCCTCATGCAAAAACATTTTTAAAATTTGTATGTTGTACATTTCACTATTATTATACACCTAGGCATTCCTAGACTATACCATCTTGATCTTTACCATCTATCTTTCTTTCTGATTTCATTTATGTCCCCAGCCCTCCTCCATCATTCTCACATGCAGTTTCATTCAGTGTTTTAACATAATTACATTACAGTTAGGTAGTATTGTGCTGTCCATTTCTGAGTTTTTATATTCAGTCCTGTTGCACAATCTGTATCCCTTCAGCTCCAATTACTCAATATCTCACCCTATTTCTATCTCCTGATGGTCTCTGTTACCAAGGAAATATTCCAAGTTTATTCACTAATGTCAGTTCATATCAGTGAGACCATACAGTATTTATCCTTTTGTTTCTGGCTAATCACACTCAGCATAATGTCCTTAAGGTCCATTCATGTTGTTACATACTTCATAACTTTATTCTGTCTTACAGCTGCATACTATTCCATCATATGAATATGTCACAGTTTGTTTAGCCAACTGTCTGTTGATGGACACTTTGGCTGTTTCCATCTCTTGGTAATTGTTAATAATGCTGCTATAAACATTGGTGTGTAAATGTCCATTTGTGTCCTTGGCCTCGTGTCCTTAGAGTAGAGACAGCATATAGATGGGTCCTGTTTTTTAATCCATTCTGCCAGACTATGCCTTTGATTGGAGAGTTTAATCCATTAACATTCAGTGTTATTACTGCATGGGTAGTACTTTCTACTATTTCGCCTTCTGGATTTTATATGTCATATCTAATTTTACTTCTTTTTACCTTTACTCATAGTCTTCCTTTCTACACTCTTCTCCACACCTCTCTCTTCTGTCTTCGTATCTGCCTCTCGTGTTCCCTTTAGTATTTCTTGCAGAGCTGGTCTCTTGGTCACAAATTCTCTCAGTGATTTTTTTGTCTGAAAATGTTTTAATTTCTCCCTCATTTTTGAAGGACAGTTTTGCTGGATATAGAATTCTTGTTTGGCAGTTTTTCTTTTTTAATAATTTAAATATATTATCCCACTGTCTTCTCGCCTCCATGGTTTCTGCTGAGAGATCTGTGCATAGTCTTATTGGGCTTCCCTTGTATGTGATGGATTGCTTTTCTCTTGCTACTTTCAAGATCCTCTCTTTCTCTTTGACCTCTGACATTCTGATTATTAAATGTCTTGGAGTATGTCTATTTGGATCTATTCTCTTTGGGGTACACTGCACTTCTTGGATCTTTAATTTTAAGTCTTTCATAAGAGTTGGGAAATTTTCAGTGATAATTTCCTCCATTAGTTTTTCTCCTCCTTTTCCCTTCTCTTCTCCTTCTGGGACACCCACAACATGTATATTCATGTGCTTCATATTGTCTTTCAATTCTCTGAGTTCCTGCTCATATTTTTACATTTTTTCCCTATAGTTTCTGTTTCTTGTTGGATTTCAGATGTTCCATCCTCCAATTTTGAAATCCTATGTTCTGTCTCTCGAAATCTACCATTGTAGGTTTCCATTGTTTTTTTCATCTCTTCTACTGTGCCTTTCATTCCCATAAGTTCTGTGATTTGTTTTTTCAGACTTTCAGTTTCTTCTTTTTGCTCTTTCCTTGCCTTCTTTATATCCTCCCTCAATTCATTGATTTGGTTTTTGATGAGGTTTTCCATGTCTGTTCGTACATTCTGAATTAATTGTTTCAGCTCCTGTATGTCATTTGAATTGTTGGTTTGTTCCTTTGAATGGGCCATATCTTTGATTTTCCTAGTGTGATTTGTTATTTTTTGCTGGCGTCTAGGCATTTAATTACCTTAATTAATTTATTCTGGAGATTGCTTTTACTTCTTTTATCTAGGGTTTTCTTGCTGGATGAATTTGTTGTCTATCTGTTCTTTGACATTCCATTCAGCTTTATCTGGACTTTTAGCTTAAGTTTTGTTTAACAGAGGAGAATTTTTCAGTTCTTGTTTTCTTGTTTCTTGCCCTGCTTGTGTGGTGCCTTCCCCCACACACACTTAGGAGGGTCTACTTAGATATTATATACCCCAGCCAGATTTTCCCAGACCAAACTGGCCTCCTATCAGGAGGAAAGAGTCACCTGTGTCGGTTTTCCCTGAGGGTGAGACCCAGCAGGTTGAAAGACTTTCCTGTGAAGTCTCTGGACTCTGTTTTTCTTATCCTGCCCTGTGTGTGATGCTTGTCTGACTGCAGGTCCCACCAGCATAAGAGAATGCAGTACCTTTAACTTTGGCAGACTCTCCCTGCTGGGGGTGTGGTGGAGACAGAGGAGAGGTTGTAGGCTGGTTTTAATGGCTTCAAATTACTAAGCCCTGGTGTCTGAATTCCTTGATGGAGGGATTCCACCTGAGTTGGGGCTTCACCCCTCCCCTGGGGAAGGCACAGGTTCCAGACAAACCCCCAAAAGAGCTCACTTCTGCCTATGCCTGGGGTAGTTGCAGCCTGAAAAGTCCTGATGCTGTATCCAGAGGCAGTCAAGCCTTTGTAGATACACAACCACAAAAACCTGTTTCCTTCTTTTTTTTGTCCTCCTTTTTCTGTCAGTCCTGGCCCCTTGGTGCGGAGAGGGGGGGCAAAAATGAGCAACCTCCGCTTTGATCAGGTTCACCTAAGCTGGGGGCCTATTTTTAGTAGTCAGAACTTGTTAATTAGTTCCACAATTGGCGTTTGATTGTGCCTGCTGCTGGTAAAGTCCTTTCCTTTCCCCTCTGGGAAGTGGCCTGTGGGGGAGGGGCGCTGGCTGCCGCAGCTTTGGGAACTCACAGTTCGGGGGGATGCTCGCAGCCAGTCCAGCTGGTCCAGACTGGGGTACACTGTGTGTCTGGTCACTGACATGGCCCCAGGAGCTGTTCTGTACTGTTTCTGGTTATTTCGTAGTTGTTCTGGAGGACAAACTAAAACGCGCACGTTGTTAAGCCACCATCTTGACCTGTACGAACATCTTTGATTAGTTGTTCCAATGTCTGGGTCTCCTCTGGTGTTTTAGTTTGGTCATTAGGCAGGGCTATATCTGTCTGCATTGTGATATACTCAGTGATCTTCTGATGTCTTCATCTCATGTAAATATCTTGATTTATTTACTTTGGGAGTTGATTTCTTTCAGTAGTCTAAGGCCTTGTGTTTGCGGGATGTTTGTACAGCAGGAGGCAGGGCACGGGGTGGAGCACTGAGTATGGTGATTTGTTTCAGGGCAGGTATGGGCGCAGGTTGGGGATGTTACATTGATGCTTGTGAATGTGGGCACCCAGTGGCCAGGGAGGTTGTAGCTGTGCAAGGGTTTGGGGCGCATAAATCTGGTGTGTGCTGGTCTAAGGCACAGGGCCCTTTGTGTGCATACATAGAGCTTTGGCAGCTGGTCAGCATTACCCCTTTGTGGACTGGGGGCAGATGTGACCCGTCGGCACTTTCTCAGAGCTGGGAAGTGAGGCTGAGGACTGTGCGCATGTGTGGTTCTAGGACTGCTGTAAAATTTGGTCCCCAGGGCTGAATGATATGATTGGAGGCCGTGCGCATGTGTGGAGCCAGGGTGCCATAAAGAGATGTGCTGAGCGCAGGGAGGGTAGGGTGAGGCTGTGTGACACTATGGTCAGGGGGTGGGGGTAGCCTAGTTATGGAGGTTTGTGTCTGCAGCCTTTATGCATTGGTAACAGCCTGCAGGAAACAGGGAGAGGGAGGTAGTGTTTGGAAGGGATGCAGAAGAGGTCGGTTGGGCTGCATGAGGGTGGGGGTGTGAGGCAGGTGCTCTGGAGGTTAGTGGGGTGGGGGCACCTGGAGCATGGGGAATGGGAGCGGGTGACGGGGTTCAGCTGTGGGGGGTGGGGGGTGAGTCGTCAGTCACAGGGCTGCTCTGATGAGGGTAGCATGCCCAAGGAACGCAGCTTGATTGATTTACTTCCTAGTCCTGCACCCTAATCTGTGCACTCCCAAGGGCTCCTCACCTCTGCACCAGGCTCCAGCCTTCTGCCTCTCAGTTCCTTGGCCTATGCAACCAGGGCTGTCACATGTGCTGCAAAAGGGTCTCCCAGGTCAGCTGCACTTGGAATCACTGCCTCAGTCGCCCTTCTGTCCCCTCTCCAAACTTTCCATGGAGCAAGGCTAATCTCGAGCCACTCTAGTCAGCCATCTTCCTGGAAGTCTCCCAGATAAACCTTTTTAAGAGTGTTTTTGCAGGAGTCATCTCATTCCCTCTTCATAATTACCCTGTGAGTTTTTAGTATAATCCTTGTGGCCTGTGGAGATCAAACTTGGAGAGGTTGTGGCATTTGCCTGGCTTCGCCTAGATCTAAAGGAGAGTTATCTGATATCTACCTGGTTTCTGGTCTCCACAGCGTGCAGTCAACTATCCAATGCAGTGACTGAAATCCAGGTCCCAACCCCAGGTCAAAATCTCCCTTCACTCAACAAAGCCAAGAAGAAAATAATTATCTGTTCTTTGTAACTTTCCTGCTCTTATCAGTAATGACCAACTTCAAAACTTAAGATCATCTTGCTCCTTTTCCCTTTCATATCCAAAGCAGGTACTCAACTTGTCCTTTGAAATGCATATGTGATAAGTGGTAATCTAGCAATACCACATTGTGCTGTGATCAAGGGCCATAAAGATGGGGGAAAAAGATGACTTGAAAATAATGGTTTTGAAATTTCATGGAGGAGATGAAACTGGACTATAAATCATTATAATTCAATAGAAGAAATGATAAGGACATAAGAGAGATCTCATAAAACAGATTCTTCCTGATAAGTAAAGGAACTCAAAGGAGGTTAAATACCTCAGTAAAAAACATGTTTAATTCCAAGTGGCAGAAACAGAGAAGTCACATAGCATTTGAGCTGAGGCTTGAGGGACTCAGAACCTACAAAACTGGGCATGGGACTGTGTCTTAGGAGTTAGAGAGGAAGTAGACAATAGCGAATATTTCAATATGACTGACTCTTGGGAGAAATGAATGAGATTTGAAAAGACTAGATCAAGAATTCAAAATGTCTTTAAAGTTCCATTCTTCTTCCTTTCTATTTTATCATATCCCTGTGGTTTCAGGTCTTAATCAGTAATGCCAGGGCTCTCAGTTGACTTCCAAATCTCCAGATTCCTCCCCTTATGCAAAATGCCATTGGTCATCTGTGATGGTTAAATTCATGTGTCAATTCAGCTAAGTTATAGCATCCAAGTTGTTTGGTCAAACTTTGGCCTAGTTGCTACTATGAAGGTATTGTGTAAATGGATTTGCGTCTATAATCAATTGATTGCATTTACATTTAATTGATTGCATCTACAATCAACAAAGGGCATTGCCCTCAGCAATGTGAGTAATCTCCTCATTCAATCAGGTGGATTTCTTAAAAGCCAAAACAAGATTTCAGAGGTCTGAAGAACAATTTCTGCCTCAACTTCAACATTGGCTCTTGTCAAAACTTCTATCCTGCCAGATTTCCCTGGGCAATTGGGACTAAAGATTTCAGCATTGCCTTTATCTGAGATTCCAACTTGTAGTTTGCCCTACAGAGTTTAGGCTTGCCAGCCCCCATGGTTACAAAAGGCAATTCTTTATAATAAATCTCTTCATATATATGTATATACAGGATACCTTATTTCATTACACTTTCCTTTACTGTGCTTTGCAGATATTACAGTTTTTACAAATTAAGTTTGGTGGCAACTGTGCATCAAGCAAGTCTATCAGCACCATTTTTCTAAAACCATGTGCTCATTTTGTGTTTCTTTATCACATCCTGGTTATTTTCATATTTCAAATTTATTATTGTTATTATATCTGTTATGGTGATCTGAGATCAGTGATCTTGATATTACTATTGTAATTGGTTTGGGGTGCCCCAAACCATGCCCATATAAGACGGTGAACTCAATCGAAAAATGTTATGTGTGTTGAGACTGGCCCACTGACCAGCTATTCCCTGTATTTCTCCCTCTCCCTGAGCCTCCCTATTCTCTGAACTACAGCAGTATTGAAATTAGGCCAAGTTCTTGCTGAGGGTAAAATGCTATCAATGTGGAAAATTGCATTTTTTTAAATTTTAAGATGTTGCCTCATATATCCCAACCATCAGCACCCTGATCAGTCAGTAGCCATCAACACCGAGGCAAGATGCTCCATCAGCAAAAAGATCACACCTTGTTGAGGGCTCCAAAGATGGTTCACATTTTTTAACAATTAAGTATTTTTTTAATTAAATTGTGTGAATTTTTTAAACACAATGCTATTTCACACTTAATTGACTTCAATATAGTATAAGCATAACTTTTGTATGCACCAAAAATCTGAAAAATTCATGTGGCTTACTTAATTTCAATGTTCTGGAGCTGAACCTGTACTATCTCTGACCTATGCTTTATATTAGATTGTTGGGGATTGAATCATGCCCTAATCCCTGGTCCTGTGGATGTGAACTCATTTGTAAATAGAACCTTTGAAGATGTTGTTAGTTAAAATGAGGGCTAAATCAGGAAGTCATGATTCATCATGATTGACATTCTCATAAGCAGAGGAAATATGGACACAGTAATAGCAGTCAGATGGGGAGAGAGATGGTCATGTGATGGAGGCAGAGGTAGAGTTATGGACTTTTGAATCATAGAGGATTCTAGCAACTGTCAAAAATGTGCCTGTGCAATATTTATGCTCTCTTTTCCTACCACAACCCTCTTTCATTTGGGTAGATGTTATTATATTCCCTTCGCAGCTAGGTATGGCAATGTGACCCAATCCTGGTGGACTTTAGGCAAGCCACTACCAGTACACTACCAACTTCAGAGAAAGTTGGCCCTGTCAACCCTCCGATTTTAGCCATCTGATCTCCAAAACTGTGAGATATTAAAGTATTAATGTTTAAGCCAATCAGTTTGTGGTATTTGTTTTATAGCAGCCCTGGCCAACTAAGACAACAGTCCTTCTCTATTGGTTCATCATGAAGGATATTCATAATTTTATTGTGTATTAACAAAAACTGTTGTAAGCATTGCACCCGCTCGCTCTTTCTTCTTTCTTATTTCACAGAAGTACTGTTCTACTTAATTTTAAGATTTACCTTTTGCTCTGTGTTTTGGATTCCATTTCATCTCACTTTTTCAGGGATCATAGAGTAGAACTATCAATTCTTTGCCTGTGAATTCAATCTTTGTATCACTCCTGGATCCTTTCCATCTTCATTTAAAAATTTTCAAGTCTCTCATAAAATACATAGATACACTCCCTGTGCTCACGTGGCCTCATTCCCCCAGCAATTTCACTTTGCCTGTCCTTCCCATTAACATATAATCTCTATTGTCTCACCTGCAAATCAATCACTGTTCAGCTTCTGCCTGTTTCACTACTGAAACAGTTTTCGCTAAGGTTACTGTATTACTTAGTATGGTGTAGGGCTCAGAAGAGCAGAAAGCCAGAGTAAATTGTGGCTCAAACAAAAGATCGTTTATTTATGGGTTTATTTTTATGGGACAAGAAGTCTAAGTTGGATGTGGTGGCTTCAAGATGTCATCAAGGACTCAGGCTACCTCCATCTTGCTGTTAAGCCATTTGTAGCACAACACTTTCACTTTCATAATCATCTCATGGTTACAAGATGACTGTTTTAGTATGCATATACCTTCTAGGCAGGAACAAGGAAGAACAAAGGGCAAAAGCTGAGTATGGCCCTTGAAAATTCCACCCAAACACAGAGGCTCAGGACCAGGATTGGGTCACATTGCCATGCCTATCTGCAAAGGGAATATGATAACATCTACCCAAATGAAAGAGGGTTGTAGTAGGAAAAGAGAGCATAAGTATTGCACAGGCACATTTTTGACAGTTGCTAGATTCCTCTATGATTCAAAAAACGAATGATCTCAAATGTCATCTAACTTGACTTCTTAGATGTTTGGAAAGCAACTGACCTTGCTCCTTAAAAAGTTTCTTCCTATGGCTCCATGACACAACACGCTTCTGTGCTGGCTTCCACCACTCTAGCTGCATCTTCTGTGTCTTTTTTGCATGCTTGACCTCTTATATTTGACCATTCTGAGTGAAGACCCCTGAACATTTTGTGTTTTTCTCATTAGGCAACCTCGTGTATAAACATGCTTCAAATATATGTCTGCCCAGGAACTCTTCTGAGGTTCAGTTTCACATATACAATTGTTTACTTTCTTTCTTTTTTTTTTTTTTAAGAGAAATAATGCAGTAGTATTTATTTAGAAATGATAGGTTCCTGTGTTACTTAGTCATATTAGAGAGTCAACCAAGTTTGAATAATGAATGCAGAGACATGTCTTCTTTCTCACTGATAAGCTGTCTGAACAGGGAACCAGGAGGTACTGGGTCATCATTTGCCTGGGAGACAGCCAGGGTACAACCTGCCAGTGGATGTATAAGAAAGTTCTTTGGAGTCTACCTGAATCCTCCTGCCTGCTCACACCTTCTTTATTCAGAAGGCTACACAGCACACAGAAGCAGAGTTGAGAAACATGGGTAGTTTACTGAGTGGATGGTTTGTGCAAGCACAAATTTTTGTTTGTTTGTTTTTGCATGGGCTACAATTGCTTTCTTGATGTTGAACCTCGAGGGCACTTCAAAGACCTTATGTCCAAAATCTTTCCTCAACCTCCAGTATGATAAGATTTTCAGTGTTCCTTCTCTCAATAAAGGGTCCATCCAGTTCTGCAAGCCTAATTATACGAATTGTTCCTCTAGTTCAGCTGTATGCAACAGCAACACGGCTTAGTGGCTTCACCAATAGGGAAGACATTTAAAGATGAGCAGTTATGGACATCAGTTTGGGACCTCAAAGTTATCTAATCTAAGGTATCTTCAGTTTTCCTGACTTTCCCCTCATGGTTTGAAGATGACACTTGCGGTTGTGGAGTGAAGAGCCAATATCTAAACTCCTTTGCTTTGGTTTTAGAGTCCTCCTTATTTGCCTTCATTTATTTGAGTCAACCTTACTCCTCCTGCTCTGTACTATATGGCATCACTGAGTCATTTGTTGAATAACACAGTTCTAAGTCAAAATAGCCTCTTCACTGCTCATCTATAGTCCACGCCCTCTCTGTTCCTTATCCAACACCACTTTAATGGAACTCATTGATCTGTTCAAATGCAAGTATGATTATGCTATTCCCAAGTTTTTAAGCATTTTTTAAACACCATTATCTCAGGATATGACTAAATTCCTTATCTTTTTCTACCAAGCTTTGCAGGCCCTGCCCAGAAATTTCCTCTCCAGGTTCATCTCCCAGAAGAGACCCCCTTAGCCTTCCCAGAAACATCTCATTCTCGTACATATACCACTTTCCTCACCCTTTTTCTCATCTTCTACTTTCTGGGTTTCTTTTGTCTATTCTAAAGTACAATGCTCTTATCAATAAAGAGAACTTGTTTGATTTATCATTTTTACTTATTTTTATTCGTTCTTTGGGATTTAGGCCAATGGTGAATTCCTGCAAAAAGTATTTTCCTAACTAATCCCTCCCTTACTCCCAACTTCACCCTTCAGTATATGCTTCCTTAAAATAATATTATTTAAGTACTCCTGCAGCAGTAAGCAACATTTATACAATATTGAGTAATAGTTAATAATTTAATGACATAATTTCATAAGTATGTGCATGGCGGGTGAGTTGGAAGGTTGCTCAAATTACAGCTCCAAACATTTGCCAACTATCATATTTCATCAAATACAAGATGCGTGTATTTTACATGTTAATATCTCAGATATCATTCTTTCAATTCATGGTCTCTTATATCGTTAATAACAACATTGGGGATTTTTTCAGTAGTACATAAAATCATGGTATGTCTTAGAATGCATAATATCTCAGATTCAATGAACTGTATCATGTGACCTTGGGCAAATTACTTAACATTTCACTGCCTATTTCTCTCACCTGTACAATGTGGGTAATACCCAGATCTTGGGATGATTGTGATAATTAGAGAAAAATATTATACATTCAACACTTAAAATTTTACTGTCTGGTACATAGTAAATGTTAGCTATAGTCATTGGCCTTTGTAATCCTCAGGACATATGCAATAAATTGAACAGCATCTGATTTTCCTCAATAGATCATGCAAGAACTACATCTGTCTCATTCCCTTGTGTCCCTGGTTTGAATCATTCTATCTGTCCTTTCCTAGTACTTATTATATATTTGCTGAGTGTGGAATATATGAGGGGAAAAAAATGCCCATTCCCTGCCTGTGTGATTTATTTTTATTCCTTATCTTTTCAATAAGTGATATCCCTATGGTAGACTCCACCAACTAAAATTCCATCAAGTCAGTCATAAATCATAAAATTCAAAATAAATTTAAATATACTTATAAAAGCACTCTTAAAGCATAAAATGTAAAAGATTTCACCTTTGCCCCTCCAATACCAGTCTCTGAAAGAAAATCATTAAATCTATTGTGGATATTTCCATACTCTCTTACAAATAACAAATAGTATGAACTGACTCAAACAGTGATTGTATGAAAGGTGGCTTGAAAGGATGTGAGCAATTTCACACACAATAATTGGATTAAATCCAAAGGGGCCATTGGCATAATTGCCTAGTCTCCCACCCTTACAATCCCATCCAGATTTCCCCCTCTTGTCATCTTAGTTTTGACCCAGTCACCCCAGCCCTCCCCTGACACACACAAATGCAATCAACACCTAAAAGTCACTTATGCCCCTCTACTACCTACTTATTTTTGATGGTCTCTTCTTGAAAATTACTAAATCTGTGGAGATTTAGGAGATACAGAGTGGACTCTTTTTAGTAGTGGAATTTTATTCTCCATAAGGCTTGTTCTGAAGACAGACTGAATTTAAATATTTTGGGAAGTGCAGAAAAAGGACCACTGAGTCAGAAGAGCACTTGGAAGGTTCACAGTCTTCCCTCCCATTTTTAATTTTAAATATTCTCTTCTTCCATCTGCTGTCCCAAATGCCTCAGATTAAAACAGAGCATGTTCTTCTTTGTGGACCATAAATTTCAACCTATCTGGATGGCCATCTGGCAATATGAATCAAAATTTGAATTTGAATAACTTTTGACCCAGCAATTCCACTGATAGAAACTAATCTAAAGAAATTCGAGGACAAAAGCACAAATAAATGTGTAAGTATGTGCACAGCCTTGCTTTTAAATGAAAGGTATGTAAAATATAACTGACTGTCAACAGGGGGATTTTTAAATAGCTTTTTGTATATACACACAAGACTTCTAGGTGTCACTTAAAAATGATGAAGCAAATCTGTATTTATTGGCATGGAAAATTTTTTAGAAAGCATTTTTAATTATAGCATTAAATAAAATGAAATGGCAGCCTGCATCGTGTGTTGCCTGGATTGACCGCCTTCTGGAGAAATGACAGAAAGTTTCCAAAAGACAAAACAATTGATCACAGAGAGAGGAGCTTCTGAGACCTGATAAAATTACAGTTTGAGCTACACTTAGACATTTAGTAATAAGCCTGTTGCAGTCCAATAGAGATCTGTCAGAAACGGATAAGCATATCACACTATAGTCAATGTACAACTGTTCGTGTTGTGTGAGACACTCCTATGTCATAAGAAACTTAAATATTAACCAATCATAGCTTACCACTTGGAAATCCTCTAAGTGCTGTTATAAGCAGCTGTGACCAGATGTTTTTTAGAGGCTCTTACTCTGACTACTTCTTTGGTTTGAGATCTCCCTACTCCAGCAGTTTCTCTTTTAATATACTTGCAGCTTTGAATATATTGGCAACTTTGTTTCTTTTGACCTTTGAAAGAAATAATTTACACATAAACATACAACCACAGAGGAAACTCTGGAAACAAAGAACAAAATGTTAGCAGTGGGTGTCCTAAGACATTGCCAGTGAGTTTTGCCTGTCTTATAATTTATGGTACTGTTTGATCTTTTTTTTACAATGGTCATATCACCACTATTTAAATAAGATCCATTATTTTAATTTTGTAAAATATAGAGTCTAGGCTCACTGTGCCCTGCCTTTCCTTAAAACATCAGCCCAGTTTCATATGGCTCAGATTGATTATTTTAGACCAGGTCCCATAGTGGTGGTTCACCAATATCCTCTTACCAACATGATCATCCTTTTTGATTCGGAACTTCCATGTCCTAATGGAGGGTATACCCATTTGAAACTGTTGTGGACCCCAGAAAAGCCATGTTCTTTAATCCTCATTCAATATCGTTTGGTGGGATCTTTTGATTAAGTTGTTTCCATGGAGACATGACCCACCCAGTTGTGGGTGGGAGCTTTTAATTAGGTGGTTTCCATGGAGATGTATCTCCACCCATTTCAGGTGGGGTCATTTATGGGAGTTCTTTAAGAGGGAACCATTTTTTAAAAAGCCTTAGAGCCAATAGAGCCCACACAGCCAGAGATCTTTGTATATGCAAAAAGAAAATGCCCCCCTAAAGCTGTTTGAAGAAGCAGAGAGAGAAAAGCTAGCAGACATCACCATGTGCCTTCCCAGCTGACAGAGAAACTCCAAACAGCATCAGTCATTGCATGAATCATGGTATCTTTTCCTGGATGCCTTAGTTTATACATTTTTTATAGCCATAGAATTATAAACTTACAACTTAATAAATTCCCTTTTTAAAAGCCATTCCATTTCTGGTATATTGCATTTCGACAGCTTTAACAAACTAATATGTCATCAATCAAATGGGAGGAACAGGGGAGAGAAAAATAAGGAAGATGGGAGAATAGTAACAGAGAAAGAGAGCAAGAATGGACAGCCAAGGGAGGGAATCCTATCGTCTGGTGAGCTTCAGCCCATTTGTCTTTTAAAAATTTGAATTTGAATTTTCAATTTATGCTACAATGTTGCATATGAAAATTCTTTTTGAAGCATATTTGAAAGAGTATTTATGAAAACACGGAAAAATGCACTGGTAGTGGACAAATTCCACATTTTGCTTATCCTGTGTGATTGAAGGTGAGAGATGTTTCTTAAAAACTAGTAAAACCTAATATAATCTCGGGTCACATTAGTCATGACCATTGTGAGAAGAGAACACTGAACCTGTGACTCTTTCCTTAGTGGAGGGGAGTGATTGATTTCTTGTAGGCCTTTTCATACTGTTTACAAAGTCTGTTCTGGATTCATTTCTGTATTTGCTTGGTTTCTGAGGTTGTTATTATTATGCAGAGGAAAAATATCCAGCTGGAAAGGCTTTAGGATCCAACCTATAGGAGAATTTTTTGTAGATTCTGCCTGTTTCTGTCTCACATTGCTCATATGCCACTAAGGGCCACTGTGACCCAGAGAAAAACTCTTCTGACCCTAAAGCTACAGTGGTCAAAAGAGAAGAACCCACTTTCTAACTATATCTCAGCATGTAATAATGACAGCTCCACCCTGCTAGGAAGGCTAGATTTCTAATAAAAATTGTCATCCCCTAGCGTCTCGAGCCATTTTCAACACTGTCTTGCTTCCACATTAGGTTATTTGTTTATTTTTGTTAGAAGGACAGACTTGTTTCTTTGCCAGGGAATGTTCTAACATCCTGCCACCAACATCTGCACAAAATAGAATGCTTTGGAAGTTCAGATGAAAAAACAACCTTCTCTTGGGAAGGGGTGAGAAAGATAGTAGTGTTTCTGTTTGAAGAAACAGAATGAGTAAAAGAAAGTGCCGATTAAAGCATATCAATAAACCATTGTGATGGGCCAATGCTTCAGCAGAAGAGGGATTCTGAGGCCATCTAACAAAGGTGAATGAATATATAGTATGACTTTCAGCTCCTGTTTTAGCAGCATCTGCTGTAAAACACAGCACCATTCTTCCAGCAATCTATATTCTCCTTGTTCATAATAATCTAAGATTACATTCTTAAATTTTGTTTACGTATTTTTTGTGTGTCCTCTCCATCAGACCATAAACTCTACGAAAAAAGGACTATGTCTGCTATAGTCACCAAGACATATTTCATTCAAACAATATTCATTGTTTGCCATACAGTAGATATTAAACAAATAGGGAAAGGAAGGAAGGAAGGGAAAGAGGGATGGAGAGGGGGTATGGGGACGATGAGAGGAAGGAAAGAAGGAAGGAAGGAAGGGGGAAAGGAAGAAAAGAAGGAAAGAAGAAATGTGCGCACTTACCCAATTATACTTCCTCCACTAGGTTGTTTGCAGTTTGAAATCATCATGCCATTCTCTGCAGCACCTACTAGAAAGTCTGGCAGTTAGAAAAGTAATCAATACATTTCTACTGAATTGAGTATGTTTTTTAGTGCTCATCAGATTAACAATAGATTAAAATTGATATTATAGTAAAAAAAAAGAATGCTCACGTAGACATGCCTATAAATAAGTACTTCAAATGAATTGGTTTTATAAAAAGGAAGTTTTCAAATGCCTTCTGATAGCTAATTATTTTTGTTACTAAATCTTCTGGACTCCAGACACATTTCTAAAGCCAATGCAAGTGGCTGAGGGCACCGGGAACAGTTGCTTTTACAGGCTGCAGGCAGCTGGATATAGTAGCGATTTGAAGAGTTATTTACAGGGACCTAGAAAAGATGACTCCCCTGCTCAGTTGTTTTGCTGCATTAAGATGAGCTTGTTGCCAGAGGTGGAGCAACCCGGTCACGTAATGCCCATCTAAGGTGATGGACACATATTATAATGCCTGGGAAGGGGGAAGATGAAAAATCAATGTTTGCATCTATCTTTTCCTTACAGCTAGGTTTGACTGCTCAGTTCTATCTTTAAGCTACAGTACAGTTGAAAGCTTTATGGGTTCGAATTCCAGCTTTGCTTGTTCTTTAGTGCTCATCAGATTAGGTAGTGTGCCAGTTTGAATCTATTATGTACCCCAGAAAAGTGATGTCGTTGTTCCTAATCTAATCTTGTGGGGGCGGCCACTTCTTTTAATCCTGATTCAATATTGCAGGGTGGAAACTTTTGATTAGGTTATCTCCACAGAGATACAACACACCCAATTGTGAGTGTGGCCTTTTAATTAGATGGAGACATGACTCTACCCATTCAAGAAAGGTCTTGATTAGTTTACTAGAGTCCTTTAAAAGGGGAAACATTTTGAAGACACTTGGTGAACAGTTGCTTCAGAGCTGACAGAGACACAGATGTCTAGAGGTGCTTGGAGAGCTGACAGCAGAAGCAGAGGCTTAGACATGGGCAGAGCCCAGCAGACCTGGCCATGTGTCTTCCCACGAGATGCTAAGCAAGCCAGAAGTCAGAGTTGGGTCCTGGAGGAACTAAGTGAAGGCCCACAGATGCTTAGAGAGGAAACCACTGGCATCGAAAACTAGAAGCAACTAATCAGGAGCAAAAACCAACAGGTGTCAGCCACATGCCTTCCCAGATCACCCTTCCTTGAGCCAAGGTATCTTTCTTGGGATACCTTAGTTTAGACATATTTATAACCGAGCACTGTAAATTTGTAACTTATTAAATTCCCTTTTCCATTTCTGATATGCTGCATTCCAGTTGCTTAACAAACTAATACGGTAGGTAATTTCAGCAAGCCACAAGATCTTTCTCAGTTTTCTAATCTGAAAAATTGGAATAAATAATGTATATCTTGAGAGCAATTGTGGCAATTATTAAATAAAAGCAAGCTTTGACATGATTTTGTAAGGCATGAATACGTATGCAAATGTCTAATACTCCTGGTGACTAACAATTATTGAATTAATGGTCTTGCTAACCACTTTAAGTACATTTAAAGCACAATAATCCCAGGAAGGGGATATTAGTAGTAGCATAGTTTTTCTTTTAAAGATGTGGAAATTTATTCACAGGTGTGAGAGATGAAACACACCAGACAATTAAGATGAGTTTATTCAGGCTATTGCATTCGGGAGAACATTCACTAATGAGTAATATCTCAAAGAAAAGAAAAGGGACCTACCTTGGGTTTTATAGAGGCAGGTGGACAAGTTAAGATCTGCAAATCTCACAGGAGTCATGAGGAAGGGTGAAGACAGTATTATTAGAATTATTTAAGAAAGGTGGTGATAGGTTATATCCTGGAATATCCAAAAACTGGGTGGTCTTTTTGATTAGCTTCTCTTAGAATACAAAAGGGTGGAAGGATTTCTTAACCATTGCTGTTTTCTGGGAGCATGGGGCAGCATTGCCCTGGGTTAAAAGTGTGCCCACGATCACATGGTTGGTAATAGTGTAGAAGTAGTAGTAATATAATAATAATAACCAGAGTAATAATAATAGTGGCAATAATAGTAACATTTATTGTGTTTACTAAGTGCCAGCCGCATTCACTCAAATTTTACATGCATTACTTGTATAATAGTAGCTTAGAAAATTTTATTATTTTTCCTGTTTTATAGGTTAGAAAAGCAACAGGAAGGGAGATTGAATGACTCATTCAATGTCATACACACTAAATAAAAGAGTAGGCTTTGAACCTGGGCTCTGATTTCCCAGTCCAAGTTTCAACCACAATACCTAAGGGTTTCAATGTAATAAGAAATCTTCATGACATGAAAGAGCCTGTTCTGGTGGTGATAATAAGAGAATTGCTTTGGTTTTATAGCTTGGTTTCTTTTCTTTCTTTCTTTCTTTCTTTCTTTTTTTTTCTTTTTGTTTTGTTTTTTGTTTTAATTGAATACAAGTATCACATGAGGTTTCTGATTTTTCCAGGATTCTGATAGTGGGTAAAAAGTCAGATACTAATGCTCTCTAAGATTTAAATGATTATGCCGTTAACACACACAAAAAAGAGGACTTGAAAGAGAGATGCCAAATACAAAACTCGCATGCACTGATATCCATGCAATATACAAAATTGTCACATTGAGATATCTCCAAGTATTCAATAAATGAATGAAATAAGGATCATTTTTTGAGAGCAAACCTGTCAGCCAATTTGATGGATCAGAGCACATTTAATGCAAAGTTACTTTAATGCAAAGTTAAGGCTACAGTAAGCCTTAATTTTAGGAATTAGTTTATCTAAAAAATGTATCTTAAAAAGAGAGAAAAATGGAAAGTGAGAAGACTGAAGTTTACTTTGCCCAATTACACCCAAGCCCCACCTGGGAAAGGATGTGGATTCCTTTTACAGAGATGAGAGCTGATACTCTTCAGCATCTGAAGTCATCTAATTGTACTTTCTATGCCTAATTATAGGCTCTCTATGAACGTTTAAAACTATATAATAAAAGTCCTACATCCTCCTCCATGATTGAGACTGGATTTTGACTTATGAAAAAAAGAAAAGAAAGAAAAGGTTAAAGCATGTATTTATACAAATCATTCATATATACCTTAAATATTTTGTTTTGATTTATTAAAACATATAAATGTTGTCACTCATATCAATATGTTTGCCATTGGTTCCACTAACGAACTTGCCATCAAAGTTCTTATGTTAATGCACACAGATAAAGGACCATCTATTTTTCCTCTTTCGGTTTCTTTAAGGTAGAGCAAGAACTTATTAACCCCTATGAAACAGTTTAATTCAGCTAATTTAATTATTGATTTTTCTTATTATTTACATTTGCCTCATCTACACCAATTTAGAATACAGCCAAAAATCCCCAAACTTACCTTTATCAAATATTTCTAAATAGACTTAGTTTTTCATAGAAACTATCCATTTATACTCATATTTCATTATATTTAATTTTATAATATTTAATTAAATTACACAATTATAATAATAAAAATACACCTGAAAAATAAGCATGGTGTTAGTGTGTTGAACAGAGAGAAGCACGATCTGTTAAGCAGAAGTTGCTGAAAGAGTTTCTGCTGTAGTATAGTTTCCCATTTAGTTACCACTTCAAGGAGAAAATGCACCAGTCAGGATGACAAGGTAATATGGTTTGTGATATTTCTCCAGGTAAGATGTCCAATTAGCTTCTGGTGTATCACCCAACCTTCTTCGTAGACCTGTTTTTATTCATTTTTTCATTCATTCATTTATTCCTTTATTTACGTATGAGAAAGGTGATTCATTTTACAAAGTTACAAAATCCCCAAATGAGTAATTACCTCCCCCGTTTCTCCCAGCCACCATTGCTCTCCCTCTCATTGTGATCATTTTTGGGGGGGTCTTGAAGTTTCAGAGCCCCCAGGAAAACTGAGTTCAAAACGCGAGTGAAACCAGTGAGGTAAATGCCTCATTGTGAGATCATTAGGCAGCCCACTACCTTTTTGAAGGACATTCCAACCTTATAGCATGTGCTCCACATTTTCAATTCATATTTCTTTTATACTTTATGAACATAGAAGTAGATAAGCAAACATTAAAGATCAGGTTAAACTATTTACTTCATATGAGCCTACTGATTACCATAATTAGAATTTTGTTATAAAACCAACTTCCAATCCAAAAGGATTAGAAGGAGCTTGTGAAGACAGCATTCCACTCAAAAAAAAAGCAGTCCCTAAGTAGACATTGACCATAAGGGCACATTTGTTGTAAAGTATCTCTCTTGTGTTTCCTGGAGTTTGTGTTGCACGAACTTTATGGAGTAAGCCAAGAAAAGACTCAGGATGCTGAGTTCTGGTTGATTAACACTTCTCTTTACCCTGGATAGGGGTTATTCCAGAGGGCCTAGGACAAACGCTCTCTGTGTCAGGAAATATTCTGTGAACCCTCAGGCAGTAGTACCATCCTTAGATACAAGCAAGAAATGTCTCTGCCTTGGTTGGGCTTTCACTTTAGAAAACTTGTATCATGCACACACACAATTCCAGTGTCCATTGCTAGCACAGCATTGCTCATCATCTTAAACATCCGTTCTTATTACTGACACCAGCGAGGCCCAAAGACACACATTTTCACTCTCTTTTCCTAAGGTCCCAAAAGCAAAAAACTACTCTGACCAAAGGCAAAGATTTAGGGTTGAAACATCGTCAGGTCAGAGATAGGGACTGCTTAGGTTTGTGGGGGGTCTGAGTGGCTGAAGCACTTAGAGAAAAGACAAATTGCCATGCCACATCTGTCTTCTCTGACAACACAGATTCCACAGATTCTTGCAGAAGAAGGTATCTCTTTCCAGTAGTCCTGATCACCTATTTTCTTGCTTCTCTCCCCAGTGCCTTTGTGTCTGAAGGTGTTCACAAAATAGTACGGGTACTCACAAGAATTGCAAATGATGGCCCGAGGAATGTATTTCGCAATATGAAACCATTCAAATGACTGTAAATCTCTATGCTGTGGATTTTTATCTTATTACTCATCAAAATGAGGCTGCCCATGAAAAGAACACACAGGCGGTCACAATACAAACTGTGGTGGATGCGCCCCAGTTTGAACATGTTCTTGTTCTTGGTTGGCATACGAGTGGGTGTGACCATTGTAAATAAGATCTCTCTAAGATGGAACTTCAATTAAGGTGTGGCCCCACTGAATCAGGCTGGCCTTTATCCAGATAACTGGAGACCTTTATAAACAGAATGGAAATCAGACGGAGGGAGCAGCCGGAAGCCGGAAGTCAAAGAAACCTGGAAGAGGTAGGTGAAGATGATGCCTTGTGCATTAACATGAGATAGAAAAGCCAAGGACCAGAGATTGCTGGCAGCAAGCCCCAGAATGGCACAGTCTTCAGGGAGAAAGCATCACTTTGCTGATGTCTCGATCTTGGGCTTCTCTTAGCCTCAAACCAACCGTGAACCAATAAGTTCACATTGTTTAAGTCAACCCATTGTATGGGATTTGTTTTAGCAGTTAGGGAATTAAAACACTAGGCTTTGATAGCTTACTAACTTTCCATCATTAAAATCATAACTTTGCACTTATTGCTTTATTTTGTCATAATGTAGGTATACTTGTGAGAGAAGCAGGCTAGAACTTTTTAAAATTTTTTTATTTCATTCAGTTTGCTATAAAAAATGGAAAATATTTAAACATATAATACGGGGGTCTCTACTGGTGCTTTTATCCTGGATCTGTGAAGATAGTGAACTTTTTCACTGGGGCTATCCCACCTGCCTTCTAATAGCTATTGCTGGTAGAATTTTTTTTTTCTTTTGGCTTTTAATAAGGGGATTTATTTAGTTACAAATTTACAAATCTTCAGAGAAAAGGCATCTAGTTTTTATCTGAGTTTCTCTGTCACATAAGAAGGCACATTGCAGCATCTGCTGGCCTTCTCTGCTGGCTTCTGGGTTCAAACAGATTGGCCCAGGGCATGTCCTTTCTGTATCTCTAAAGATCTGGGTCTGAGCTGTCGCTGAGCTCTTTTCTGACTGCTCCTTTTAAATCTCACTTATTTGGGAAGGCACTCCCCTGAACCAACCACAGTGTAATCAGCCATAGGTGAAACTCATATGTTGATGATTTAAGTCCACGGTAAGAGAACAACTGGTCACCATCCCCTGGGCAAGGTGACACCTGAACCTTACTACTACAGACTCTATCAGTTTTGTGTTTTGCTATTTCCTCCATGAATCAACCAATACCACAAGTAGAAATATCTTTGAACCATGGGCCCCACTCAGCCAAGTGACGGGTAGAGTCATCCCTGTAGTTTTTTTTTTTTTTTTTAATTTTTTTATTGAGAAGTCTTCATACACATACAGTCCATCCATAGTACACAATCAATGGCTTACGGTGTCATCACATAGTTGTGTGTCCATTACCATGATCATTTTTAAAACATATGCATCACTCAAGAAGAAAAAAGAAAAAGGAAAAACTCATACATTCCATGTCCCTTACCCCTCCCTCTCATTGACCACTAGATTTCAATCTACCCAATTTTTTAACCCCTTATCCCCCCTCTTTATTTATTTATTCATTTTTTTTGTCCTTTTTGGATCAAGGGAGCACCAGACCCAAGGTTTTCACAATCACACGGTCACATTTTAAAAACTATATAGTTATAGCTATATAGCTATATAGTCTTTAAGAATCAAGGCTACTGGAATACAGGCTCCTGGAACCCTTTAACTTAGTCTTACCATTGGGATATTTGTTGGCACATACTTTATTACCCCTCCCAAGATTACTTTCTTTGTAATTGATGAAAGATTCCTATAACCTGAACAGCCTTCGAAGAGCTGAAAAGAAGTCATACATAGATAACCTTTAGGCCAGATGCAGCTGTTATATGGAATTTAGCCCTTTCTATGTGGAGAAAATAAAAGGATAAGTTACTGATACTAAAAAATTGGGATTTTTCACAATTAGTGTTTGGATTTTTCACAATTTAGTATTTTTTAGTAATACTAAAAAACCAGAGATCTGAAAATGTGGGTCCCGCATTTTTTCAAGGCAACAATTGTCAGGACGTGAGTGCCAGCTACCTCTATTGGACAGTAAGTCTGCAGTTTGTCAAAGAATCCACTGCTCTTTTTTATCCAGACAGTGAGGCAGTTGCTTAAATTGACATTCATCAAATGCTAGGTTTATGACTCTCATTTATGTCCCCTGCCTAACCCAGGAGAATTTGAGATTTGAGTTTCTAATCACATTTGATGGACTTCAGACATGAAACAGGCTAATGGATAAGTGGTTTGGACAGAGCCTGGCCTTCCTTTCAGCTGGAATTCTATGACTCCTGGTAGTTTACAGTTCATCAGTGTAGACAACGTCTGTACAGGTGCTCTGAGATGCAGACTGATCCCAATAGAGTTCATAAAGGTGAAATAAAAGTAGGTTAACAGCTAAACAAGATTAATTTTTTGAAACCTGAACTTAGTTCCTATTAGTTCAGAGTCAATTCCAAGAAATAAATAAAATAACATAGGGCAAAAATGAAATGCCTGCACTGAAGTATTATACGGCCTTGCAGATATGATCTCAATATTGAACCATATTTAGAAATAGGTTCCTTGGTTCTCCCGTTTATCCGGTGCAAACTTTCAGTTTTTATTCATTTTCACCTGTCCAATTAACATTAAAGTCGCACTTGGATTTTATGTATTCCTAACGCCTGGATTTCATTTATTCTTCTCACTGGCAAAATGCATCTCAGCTGTTGAATGCTTGCACCTGAGATCTGGAGTAAGCAGAAATTGTGTTTGTGTGCTTGCATCCGGGAAATGAATCAGAGCTCATATTAGACATGATTGCCCTTATTAGTGGGATGTGGCTTGTCAGTCCAGTCTCCAGAGAAATTTCCTTTGGGTAAGGGAAATGTGCAGCAGAATAAAATAGAGGAGAAAAAATTAAGATGTTTACTGCTATTTGGTGACATAAAGGAAAGGAATTTTATACTGAAATTGCAGTGTAAGATTATTAAATGTGATTTCACAGTGTATGATCAGCTTTATTTTAAATAAGCAATGGACATTAACCACTTGTTATGGTTAAACTCCAGACCAAGGCTCAGAAAACTCTGAGCTTTATTGGAATGCAGCCTGTAGTTGGAACCAAAACCCTGTGGTTGACAAAGTCTAAAATATTTACTACCTGGTGCTTTTCAGAAAAAGTTTGCCACCCCCTACTATAGACAAAATTAAAATTCCAAATAATTTGAAGTAATTGATTGTAGGAAAGTATAGCTATGGTCAGGAACATGTATCAACTTTGGAGTTAGATGAACCTGGATTTACAACATAATTCAGTTATTTATTCAACGAAAATACGTTGTCCAGTCTGTGTAAAGTATTATTCTAAGTGGCGCAGATAAAGCAATGAACAAGGCAAGACCCCTGCTCTCACAGTTCCATCAATTACTATTGGAATAACTTTGGGAAAGATATTTTCCCTCAGTAGTAAGAGGAACCTACTAATATATTATTTGTAGAGTTACTAAGAGGATTACAAGAGATAATATATGAAATCACTCTGCACAAATTCAGAGCAATTGAACAAAGAAATAACTCAGTAAATATTAATTATGAACTTACTGTCAATATGTAGAGGGATGAAAGATGACTTTGTTTTTTTTTTACTTTGGGGTCAACTTACCCAACAAATAAGTTAATTTTGGGTACATTGCTGTGTTCAAGATAATAGTACTTCATAGATGAATCTTGGTAAGTGATATAGGCAAGATAGGGTTGGGGCCAGCCTGTGGAAACTTTGGATGTTATGTTAATGAGTTTGGACTTCATAACTGAGGGGCTAATGAAGAATTTGAAGGACGACTATTAAGATGAGCTAATGATAATAAGATCCATGCTTTAGAAAGATAGATTTCACACCTTTCTGGGTAACAAGCTTGATTTGATTATCCTGAGTTCATAAAAGATAAACAGCATATCTGCATACAGTGATCACTGAATATCTAGACCTGGCTTGTCACTACAGTAGCCACTAGCCACATGTGACTATTCAAATTTAAGTAAAACGAAATAAAATAAAATAAAATAAATTTGTTTCTCGGTAAAACTAGTCACATTCTAGGTGTTCAGTCATCACATGTGGCCAATGACAACCATATTGGACAGCATAGACGTAGAACAATTCCATAAACACAGAAATTCTATCAGATAGAGCTAATTACACCTTGGGAAACACATAATTTAATAATATCCTATAACTGGGCTCAAAGAGTCTTACCCAAATATTCTAGACATTTGATAATGTTTTTGTTAAGAAATGAGGGAGGTGTTTGGATTACAGAAGGGTGGAAATTTCTCTTCTTCTTGGGGCCTAATGTTTGGGCCCAGACTCTACAACATGGAGGAGCTTAGAGTGGTTTCTGTAATGAGAGAGTTTTGCCCTGACCTTGTGGGCTCAAACTGGAAATGGGTACTAACTCCAGCCCACTGCTTTTGCTGCATCTTTTGTCATTAGCTTGAGTGTCCAAATGCAGATCTGTGAGCTGGGCATCTTCTAGAACAGCCAGTAGCCAAGATCACAGTTATGGAGACTGCTGGCCTTAATTGGACACATCTGATTTGTGAATGAATTATTAGAGACAATACAGCAATCAGGATGCACCTGTCCCTGAAAGGAGGTCTAATGGGGTATCACTGGTACCCAGCCCATGCAAATGAGCACAGCAGAGTAGCAAGCTCAGAGAGCAATCAGACATGGAAGCAGCAAGAGGGTGATGAGAGGAGAAGCCTGGAAGGAATGAACAAGGAGGACCTTTTCTGGAAAACAATGAATTCTCAAAAAGCTTGCAAAAAAACATGAAAAAATGTTTTGAAGTGAACTTTATTTATCAAGTAGGCCATTAAAGTTGGCTACCACAAAAATTTGAATAGGAAAGTATATGCACTCTCATTTTATAGGCAAAAGCTGATGAGGTCTGACATATATGAATGATATGTATCATTTATTCTTCTCATAACCAAAAAAACAGTCTATTTGAAGGCCTTTTTGCATTATTGAAATTAACAAGTCGTATATTTCCTTTGGAACATAATAAGGTTGCTTAATTGGAATAAATGATTCATGGCAAAATGGCTTAATGATCCAATAGTCATTAGCAAGTTGCTTTCTTTAGTTCTGATTTCTTCAATCAGGAAAAGAAACTTGTTTATTCTGCCTAGATATTCTCAATCATTTCTTTGATTGACAATTATAGGTTTAAAATTTTTTCATTTATTTAATGGGACTTTCTGAATAAAACCTTTTTCAAAATTTTCATTTGGGAAGTTTTGGTTTTACAGAGCAATCGTGAATTAAATACAGGACTGCCATATACCCCACCAACAACAACACTTGCAAGGGTGAGGAAACTTTGTTATAATTGGTGATGGCACTTTTTTTGGTAGGTCTACTATTTTTTAAACAGTAGCTACATTTGTCACAATTGATGAAAGATTATTAACATAGTACTATTAATCATTGTCCATAGTTTAAGCAGGGGTATTTTCCCCCGTATTCCTAGCCTATCTTTTTTTCATGTATGTCTTTATTTTATGACTCATCTACCCATTCACTAGATAAAAGGGGTATCGGTCATATGGCTTTTATAATCACATGGTCACAAGATGAAGGCTATATATTCATATAATCATTATCAAAGATCGACACTACTGGATTACAGTTTAACAAATTTCAGATACTTCCTTTAGGCTATTCTAATACACTAGAAGCTAAAAAGAAATATCTTTATAATGAGTCAGAAGTCATAATCATTTGTCAAATCCTAAATACTCTGTTACAACTCCTCCTTCTCATTTAGGCATTCTCTCACTCTTCAGGGCTATCTGGACAATGACCATTCTAACCTCTTCATGCTAAAAATGGGTGTTGTCCTTATGTGATAGAGGAATGAAACTGGTTGATGGCCTTGGAGAGACTGGTACCTCTGGGTTCAGGGCTTTACTGGCATAGGAGCCATCTGGAGGTTTTAAGTTTCTGAAAAAAACAAACTTAATAGATAAAGCTTTTATAGGGTCTTAGATAGAGCCCAGAGTATTCTTTAGGGTTTTCAGGAATACTGTTGGTTTGGATAGATTAATCTTAGTACTTTATGTTAGAAGGAATGAGAATCATCTTTGACTTAGGTATGTAAAAATGTGCATGTGAACTTGCAGTAGGTACATTTTCAAAGATTCCCAAGTGATTCTAATGTGCAGCCAGAGTTGAGAATCACTGTGGAATAAGGTGAGGAACCACTGAAGAACTGTGAGCAGGATCTCAGCACCTTTAGTTATACTTTTGAAAATTTACCCTCATCGTACTGTGGAGGAACTATCAGAGAAATCTGGATTCTAGGGACTCATCAAGAGTTACTGACAAGGGCCTGAAGGAGAATCAATGGAGACTTTAAATAAATCCTTGGCAGAGAAAGCTACAAATATCCTAGAGCCTGAACCTTGATGATCTCGAGAGAAACGTATCCTTGGTGAAAGTGCTGGCATCCTCCTTCTTGGAAACTGGATTAGCAGTGGGCTAGTGGCTAGCTTGAGGCAGTGGGTAGCAAAATAGTAGCACAGTGACAACATGCTAGGGAAATGCCACCAGGAATACACAGCCCTGACTCCTTTCATTTTCTGAAAATAACTTATGTGATGCTCCTCTAAGAGAGAAGGAGAACTTCCTCCAGAGAACGCAAGTTCATTGCCTTAGTGAGGGGAAGCATGTGCATCCGCATGGGAGAGAAAGTTCCACAAGATTGAATGAGAAGGCAACTGTAAACAGGAAATCAAGCTTTGATTCCAATAGCAGCTGGGACTTGGGAATTGAGGATTATACTCTTAAAACAGTTCTCTCCTGTGTGATTGGGATTGATGTTACGTGCCTCCCCGAGGAGAATCCCCAGCATCTGTTCAGGCTCTGCTTGGGGAGCTATAAAAGGCTTGTTTGTGATCTGAGACTCATATTAGGAGATGACAATACTGATGGTGCTCATACTGGAAATAACCATATGTGTTACCATCTTGCAACCATCTGTGGCCAAAAGCAATATAATTCTGACCAGACGCAAGATTCAGACTTCCAGCCAGCCATTCAGTTGGACCAAATGAATCCTCCTACAGGAAGTCTGCTGACCCTTTGTGTTTTTGTCCAAGGCCACTTTAAGCCAAGGATAGCCCAGGTCTGCTCTGAAACTTTTAGGTAAGTCCCTAACGACCTGAGGCTTCATGAAGAGATTCGCCTGGGATCAGCCCTATGGAGGAGGTCTTGATTCTCCTGTGACCCCAAGTTCCTCAAGTCTACACAGGTTTAGTTTTTACCTGCATTTGTTTTTACTTTTATCTGGATGCAGCTCATGTTGGACTTGATCACTGGAAATACAAGGCAGATTGCAGAGATTCTGCAAGGGTGAACTTGATTATAGGAAAGTTCTCTTATAACTGTATTTCTGTATTATAAATATTTCATTTATAAAAAGGATGTGTAATCTTCTGTTACCTTTATGGATATCCATATTGGTCTAACAAAGACCTGAAGAAATATGAATATTTTCTGCACTGGTCTTCATCACAGTTACCCTCTTTCTTTCTTATCACTGTTCTTTCCAAAACTGAATACACATTCCCGGATTTATATTTTTATTGTTTTGGTACAGACCACTAGACTTTTATGATATACTGAGCTGGCACTGAGTGATAAGATTTTTTTGCATGTGATTTTTATTTTTTTTTTCATTAGAGAAGTTGGAGGTTTACAGAAAGCTAATGACCAAAATACAGAATTTCCATATACCCACCTTCATTTTTAACATTTTGCATTAGTGTATCACCCTTGTTACAATTGATAAGAGAACAGAATTATAATTGCATTATTAACTGTAGACCATAATTTACATTCGGATTCCCTGTTTGTGTTGCAGAGTCATTTTTCAAATGCATTTTTTTTATCTAAGATGAAAGCAAGGTTATATGTACTAGTATAATTAATCGTTATAAAATGCAAATGTTTTTATAATAAAACTTTAAAAATATCTTGACTCTATCTTTTTTTTTCCTTTTTGGTCTAGTTAGGTGGGAAATGTCACTGTCTTTAGCATCTTAATTAAAATAATATTATTACTTGAGCAAAAAAAAGTCATTTGACATATTCATGTGGTAATTACATTAAAAAATTACTCTCCATTAAGTCTTCCTGATTGTACTAAGCCATCTGTGCTTGTAAAAAGAATAATAAATAACAAATTTTATATGCCATATGTACTTTGTTGTTTAATAATAATTAAGCAATAATCCTGAAGCAATCACTTGTTAACTGTGATAATTGCTTAAATGTAATTATTTTGGTAATAAATCATGATCAATTATTTATAATATTAACAATTGTTTTTTATTTTATGTATTTTTGCCTTTCAAAATTGTTGGTGACCATAGCTTGTCTCAACAGCTGTACTGGAAAATTAGTAACTCTGTCGTGTTAATGACAGATTTTCCACAAATCAAAATCCTAGTTATGGTCTGTCAGATTTGTAATGTGTTTATAATATTTTCAAAAATGAGACTGCTATAAATATCTTAACCACTTTATTATTAAAAATGATTTTAATAACACTTCTAGCAAATGCAAAATGTGGAGTGATCAATATTACAAAGCACAATGTAAATGTGAAAATAGCAGGGCATTAAGACCTAAGTAAGAAATTGATAGAAAACAAGGTTTGATAAAATAAAACAGCTTATCAGAGTTATATACTTTTCCAAAGGATCACGACTGACTTTAGCTTTAGACACCCTACTCATTCATTTTAAGGAATGATATATGGCATTAACATGTGGCATTTCTTACAATAAAGGGGTAACTGACTAAATCATACATATTGAAAGAATAAAACAGTTTGGAATATTCATGATTTGTAGCAAGTTTTTTTTTTTTTAATATTGCAGAAAAAGATTCATTGGGCTAAGCCATTCCTTCTGAACATCACATTCAAGGAGCAAAGCAATTGGTTCAGTCTTTATTCATTATTCTGTCAATGCAAGAACATACACTGCTTGTCATGTCCAATTGCCTCAGGATTAGTGATTCTCAAATGGGGGCAATTCTGCCCCCCAGGTACATTTAGCAATGTCTGGAGACATTTCGGTCATTACAAATGGAGGGTTAGGTGGGGAGTGCTGGTGGCATCTAGTGGGTAGAAGCCAGAGAAGCTGCTAAGCATCCAGTAATGCACAGGACAGCCCCACAACAAAGAATTATTTGGCCTTCAATGTCAATAACACTGGCAGAGAGAAATCCTTATCTAGTGTATAAGTTTTGCAGTTAAATAATTTATAGAAGAATTAAAACATTTCAACTTTGAAAGTTTTACAATGAAATGAGGAGACCTATATACGAGGGAATTTTCTTCCCATCCTTTTCCACCAGGGGAACCAGAGGGTATCCACAGAAGGAAAAACTTCTCCTTCAAAGATATGGTTAGTAAGGTGCAAAAAACAAAGCACCGCTGGCTCTTTTGAGCAAAAGAGAAAGGAATTTATTAAAGAAAAGTATATAGCTAAAAAAAATCATCGTAAGTATTGTATTAAGAGGATGTCAACTGAAACTTCCCACAAGGATGCTGCAAACCACATTACATAAATGTCCTGATGCAGAAACCCCGTGGCAGCTGCTATGCCCATGCCAGCAGTCTGACACTAGGAACTGCAACCTCTACTGTCACCCGCTCACTTTCTAATCAAGGTCCTGGGCAGTTCCACCTTATGGAAGGGGCCTTCAGAAGATATTCTAGTTTTGGAATTCATAAAAGTGTATAGAATTGTTTGAAGGATGTTCTATGACCATAAATGACAATTGTGCTTTATGCCTGCTCTTAGGACCACACAGACTGAACAATAGAATTGATACATTTTGAAAATATTAGGGCTAGAATCATTGAATCCCACTATTTTGGAGTTGGAGGAGACACAAGGGATTATTTATTTCAACTATATTCCCTACTCCTTCTTTACCCCACACGCATCCCACTTTTATTTTTATTTATTTATTTTTTTTACATGGGCAGGCACCGGGAATCGAACCCGGGTCCTCTGGCATGGCAGGCAAGTGTTCTTGCCTGCTGCTGAACCACCGTGGCCCCACATCCCAGTTTTAGGTTGCCTTTTATTTTGCCCCATTCATCGATTCATTCATTCATTCAGCAAATATCTACTGAATGCCTACTTTGTGCTAAATCGTATTCAAGCAGGTACTATATTAGAGAATACTGCAGTGAGCAAAAGAGACAAACTCCCTGCATTTATGTTCAGATCTGGTGAGAAAAGTAAGAAATAAATAAACTACCCTGGTTAGGAACTGAACATATTTAAGTGAGTATTGAGATAAATCTCCTGTCATCCAAATTTTTGTTACTTGTCAGTGTCTGGTCCCAGATTTCCTTGCCTATCTTGCTACCTCTGAAGTGAGGTCCCTTGTTTTATTTCCTGGATTCTTGAAGAGTATTCCCACTCCCATGTCTACTACCAAATGCATGACTGAGCCACTTATTTTACTCTTAATCACTTAAAATACAGAATTATATTAGAATTATTCATAAAATTCCTTGTCAACCCCTCTCTCGTGGCTTAAACTCATATTATTTCCCTAGCCCCCTTCACTCTTCTGGTGCCATCTACAACCCTAGCCGTATAAACATAACTTTTATATGCATTGGGAAATGAAAATATTCCTGTGATTTTATTGCGATTTTTGCTTTATTGCAATGGTCTGGAATTGGACCTGTAGTATCTCCAAGGTATGCCTTTAAATGAACTTGGGAGGCAGAAAAAATTAGGAGTTTGGTACAGAACAAGATATTTACTGAAAATAGAAACAGATGAGTAAGAAAAATTGGGATAACCAGGTTCAAATGTGCTTAATTCATTCATTTATTCATTGGTAATTAATCCATTGTAATAACGGATGATAAACTAGTAAACGTTTACCAAAAATCTCTCCAGAATAAAGAGAAGCCCTGGTTTTCAGCAGCTGCCAGTTTTTATGGTGTAACTATTTCCACCTTGGCCAGCATCAAGCTACCAACATGCCTATCACTGAATGAGGAGTTGAGAAGGCATGTGCACAATCAGCTTTCGTGAGCTAGTAAAAGCCAGCTCCAGAACACCACTGCTTGTATTATGAAGGCATATATTTGGTCAAGTTCTCACAGAAGCAACTCTGAGTCAAGGATTTGGGTGTGAGACATTAGTTAAGGATATGATTCCATAAGAGATCTGTAAGGGAAGGAGGAATAAGAATGCAGTGGGGTGGGAAGGCTGATAAAGATGTGATTGTCGTTGTATTGTTGGTAAAGCACTAATATGCAGAAAATAAAGGCATTGCAGAGTGAAAAAAAAAAAAGATGTGATCATGGGGAAAGTCTCTCAGAGAGTCAATTCAGCCCAATTCTGTAAGGGAGCTCTGGAGTTCAAACTATGGCTCAGGATGGTCCCTGAGGCACCCAGCAAATGCTCTGTAGATGTCGTCTTTTGGTTTGGTAGCCGCAGTCTGTGCACCTGAATTCTGCATTGCCTCCTGTTCAAAGATACAGAGGAAAGAGTGACTCCCCTCACCAGCAACTGGAAAGATGGAGGGGACAGAGATTTTATAGCCAAGATGACATTTGAGATGGGTTTTGAAGGGTAAGTAGGGGCTCACCTAGAAGACAAAAGTTTAAGGGAGAGAATTTCAGGGAGAAAGCACAGCATGTGCTGGTCTGGTTCAATGGGTTTCAATCCTGGCTACACATTAGAATCACCTGGGAAGCCTTAAATAAATATGGACCCTGGACTCCACCACTGAAATTTGGGATTTAATTATTTCAGACGCTCATAGTACTTAAAGCTCCGCAGTGATTCGTCTATGCAGTCAAGATTGATGATCAGACTACTAGATGTCTGAAGCAAAATATCAGTTTTTGAGAACTAAAATAGCTGTGTTTTTGGAGCTCATAGAGTTCTGTGTAGGTATGCATATATATATAATGACGAAATACTTTCATTTCAATGTTTTATGTATTGTATTCGCTTACATTCTGTGCACAAATAATTTGTAGCAGAGTAACATATATAGAGATGGAAAAAGTATTTCAAAATCCAATTCTATTTTCACCTTTTTTCAAAAAGGCTATTTTCCTATTCAACATTCAATAACACCTCTTTTCATAGATCTGCTCAGATTTATAGTCAATTAAATGCTTGGCTATCTACTAAGTTGTATTATTCTCTAATTATATCTTGTCCATATTTCATCCAGGTTATAAGTTCTTTCAGAGAGGTATGATAATATCATGTTTTTTCTTGTATCACTAAAGTCTATAATGCCACATATTATATTCAAATAAGGTATGCCAACGTTTTAGGAAAGAGGTCAGCAAATTTGATGGTTGGCCTTCTCCATCTTAATACGTTTCAGAAGTTAGGTGAAAAGTTAGAGTTCTTACTTGCTTTCATATACTATGTATAACATCCTGCTTTTAGGGTCAATATTATAGGGAGAGTTGTGGTATGATATTCTCAATTGTCCCATCTGGTAGCTTCAAACTAGACTCTTTTATCGGCTACTGGGTGTCCATATCCTAAGATTGCATATTTATTGCTGTTGGGGATTGAAATGTGTCCCCAACAAAAGACATATTCAAGTCATAACCCCCAGCCCTGTGGAATGAACTTATTTCAAAACAGTTTCTTATCTTTGCAGATGTTATCAGCTAAGGTGAGGGCAAACTGAATGGGGGTGGGCCTAAATCCAATATGGTCCAAGCCTTATAGGCAAAGGAAAATCTGATGCAATTAGCCCCGAGAAACCAGAGAAAACAGAGAAGGAGAGAGGGAGATCATCATGTGACAAGAAACCCCAAGGATTTCCAGCAAGCCAAACCTCAGAACGCCAGAGACTCCAGGAGAAAGCATGGCCTGGTGATAACTTTTTATTAGATTTCTAGACTCCAAAGCTATGAGACAATAAATTCCTGATGCTTAAGCCAACCCATTGTGTGGTATTTGTCATAGCAGCCCTGGAAAACTAGAACAATTGTGTTAAGTTAGCAGAAGTTGGTCAAATAATTGGACAATATGATCAATAAAAATGGTCAATACAGTGACCTCTTTATAATGGTTTCTGAAAATTTTACTTGTCCTTAGCAGAAAAAAATTATTAGAAGTTGACATGACATTGACTGGCATAAATTTTTTTTCCTTTGGTCCATGGTCAGGGAAATGAACTCGGGTCCCCCACATGGAAGGCAAGCATTCTACCACTGATGCCTGGCATAATTTTAAAGAAAAATGTGTATGTGTAAACAGCAACATAAATGAAATAATCAGTCAGGCACACCCCTGAAGTGCATTGGTGAGACAATGTCATTTTAAAGATCTGAAACGATTGCCATCATTTTCCAGCTCTAGCTGTGCTTTCTAAAAAGCTAACATTTATCTTGACTGTTTTGAATTTGGCTCAGTAGGAGATCTCACTGAAGGAGCAGACAAACAGTGCAACTTCCCCCTGATAAGGTAAATATTGTGTTAAGATAATTGTTAACTTTGGAATGAGCCCCACTGTAGGGCATGTTTAATTACAAACCAAAATTGCACACATCTCTCTAATTAAGCAAACTTCTCCCTCCCCACAACACATGTCTGTTGAGAACAAAACAAGTAGAAATAAGACCAGATTATATATTAGTGAAAAGCCCTGGATCATATTCAGGATGAAATGTGGGAAATCCTTCTACATTAGTCCCAACAATTTCCCAGGGTATTAATTAATATTTAATTAATAACTATAATAGTCCATTGCTAGAGCCTGTGCTTTACAAATATTTTAAATTTTACTTAATTCTCACAGTGATCACAAATGCAGAAACCCTGATACACTGTTTCAGATGTCCCTTCCGCTGAGAAGCTTTCTCTGACATTCCAAATTCAGAGTAGATTGCTCCTCAGACAATCCTTTATTGCTATTATCACCCTCCTAGAACCCTGAATATTCCTATCACTGCACTTTCAACCCTGGACTACAGTTATTTGTCTTCTTGCATTGTAATTCAAACTCTAGGAGACAAGTAATTATGCCTTTTAGGGATCATATGCTACTTTTTAAATCTGCCTAGAGACTTTCTTTCAAGAATTGTCTCATCTATCTAAAAGATCTATATGTCATATGTCCCCATTATTGTGAAAATAAGACCCCAGACTCAGAAATTTTGAACTATAACTCTTGTTGTTTATCTGCATTCAGGAAGAAATGAGAGGGATTGGCCATCAGCCATAAATAGGAGACTCTCATACCTCAATTCCTAACACATCAGGTTTATAAGTTCTCTTTGTACCTGAATACTGCCTAAAATCTCGCCATACCCCCATCACTTTCACCTTTCCAAAATTATTGTGGGATTACAGAGGAAGAAGAAATTATTGATTACATTAATTATACAGGCACACCTAGTTTCACTGCACTTTGCTTTATTGCACTTTCCAGATATTGTGTTCTTTACAAATTGAAATTTTGAAGTAACCCTCATCAAGCAAGTCCACTGGTGCCATTTTTCTGACAGCATGTGCTCACTTCATTTCTTTGTGTCACATTTTAATTAAGATACGTACATTGCTTTTTTAAGACATAATGCCATTGCACACTTGCTAGACTGCAGTATAGTGTAAACATAACTCTTTAAAGCATTTTTATTGTGAAATATAACATATATACAGAAAAGTGACAAATTTCAAAGTACAGGTTAACAAGCAGCTATAGAGCAAATTTCAAAGCTTAGTATAGGTTACAGTTTCACAATTTCAGGTATTTCCTTCTGATTATTCTAATACACCAGAAACTAAGAAGAAATATCTATATAATGAGTCAGTAGTCACAATCATTTATTGAATCCTTTAACTTCTCTGTCACAACTCCTCTCTCTCATTTGATCATTCCCTCAATCTTCAGGGATATCTGGGCAATGGCCAGTCTAACTTCTTAATGCTGACAAAGAGTGTCAGCATTATAGGGCATGAGAATGCAACTGGCTGGTCTCTGGGAGGGACTGGTACCTTGCGGTTCAGGGCTTATCTGACATAGGAACAATCTGAAAGTTTTAAGCTTCTGAAAAATAAACTTAATAAGTAAAATTTTTATAGTCTTAGATAGAACCCTAGATTTTCTTTACGGTTTTCAGGAATCCTGTTGGATGGGGCTTGGCATACCATGGCAATTTTTGTAATATCTGGCTAAAGCTTACATAAGAGTAACCTTCCAAATGACCTCTTGATTCTATGGGAAATCTCTTAGCCACTGCAACTTTATTTTGTTACATTTCTCTTCCCTCTTTTGGTCAAGAAGGCCTTCTCAATCCTATGGTGCCAGGGCCAGGCACATCCCTGGAAGTCACCAGACATAAGTTTCATATGCACTGGAAAACAAAAAAATTCATCTGACTCACTACATTGTTATATTTACTTTGTTGTAATGGTCTGGGATCATGCCTGTAATCTCTCTGAAGTCCACCTTTATTCATCTATTTATTATATTGATTTAACTGATAATATTGATTTATTTGATTTACTTCATTGGTTTAAGTGATTCAAGTACACATTTTTGAAACACAAGAAAAAATTTAAACAAAATAAAACATACATTTGACAAGTGATTCAAATACACACTTTGAAAATGTTTTCATTTCCTAGGCTGCGCTAAGAAAATACTGTGAAATGGGTTGGCTAACACAATGAGAATTTATCAGCTCACAGTTTTCAGACTGTGAAAATGTTCAAATCAATGCATCATCAAGGTGATGCTTTGTTTCCAAAGACTGGCTGCAGGATTTCTTGACCCCTCTGTGTCATGGCAAGCGTCTTCTGGTCCCTTCCTTCTCTTTTGGGTTTTATTTCAGCTCCTTGTTTCCTGTGCTCTCTTTTTCTCTCTGTGTTTATTTTGTTTATAAAGGACTCCAGTAATGGGATTAAGACCCATTCTAAGTAGGTCTGGGTCCTCATCAAATAGAACCCCATCGAAAGGTTCTACTTGAAATGGGTTTACACCCACAGGGATGGATTAAATACACAACCATACTTTTCTGGGATACATACAGCATCAAACTACCATAGAAAATAAACATTGTACAAAAATTTAGGTAAGCCATACTGAAAGGAGATTCAGAAATGCATCTTAAAATACATGTGTTCATTTGGAAGAACAAGTGAATAATGGTATTGAGACAAAACAATGAAGATTTGTTATTTCTGCTTGAATGTATGTGATAAATTCTATTTATTATAGCAGAACTGATACTTCCCAGCAGTGCGCCCTCTAAGCAGGCCAATAGAAAGCTCCACAACTCCAAACACAGTGTGATTGGTGAATGGGTGGATATGTGCCCAGTGCCAGGTCAACCAATCATTTCCCAGTGATTGATATGTGCTTTGAGCGACAGAGGATCTCTGGTATTTGGAGGTCAAAAGCACCAAGTCCATATAATTTGGAATTCCCATGAGGCATTTTTCCTGCTATATTGAGAAAATTCATCAAAGAATAAAGCCAATTTGGAAAGGGGAGACATAGAGTTTTGATGACTTTGGTTGAATTGCTGGATCCAACTATTTCTTTAAACTGTTTAAACTATTTTTAAACATATATAGTTTAAACTATTTTAAACTATTTCTTTAAACTGAGGACTGTGGTGAATCATATTACATCACCCAGAAAAACATTATTTTAATCTTAACCTTTTCCTGTGGGTGTGAACCCACTGGAAATAGGACCTCTTGTGGACATTCTTTTTAGTTAAGATATAGCCAACTGAATCAGGATGGGTCATTTTTTTTTTTTTTTTTTTGCATGGGAAATGAACTAGGAAATGAACTAGGATGGGTCTTTTTTAATGCAATTTTAATAAGATATACTCACACACCATATAATCCATCTGAAGTATACAAACATTGACTCACGATATCATCATATAGATGTGCATTCATCACTGCAATCAAGTTTAGAACATTTTTTCATTACTCAAATAAATAAATAAATAAATGAAAATAAGAAAGAAAATCCAAGATATCTCATATCCTTTATCCTCCCCTATTATTTGCTCAAAAGTTTTATTCACATACCATACAATCCAACCTAAGTGCACAATCAAAGGCTTTTGTTATAATCACATAGTTATGTATTCATCCCTACAGTTAATATGAGAACATGTTTATTTTTTCAAAGAAAAAAATCCCATACTCCTTCTGTCCCCCTATTAATGACATTTAGCTTTGGTATAGAGCCTTTGTTACTATTAATGCAAGAATAGTACAAGGCTGCTGTTAACTACAGACCTTAGTTTACATTAAGTATATGTTTTTCCTACATACCAGCTTATTTTAACACTTTGTAATAATGATATATGCTTGTTCTAGTTTTCTAATATTTATACAATTAACTACCATCATTGTCTTAAGTGTCTGTCATGCTGTCTTCATTTTCATTCTCTAGCTTTCCTTCCGCTGACATACATGACTGTACCCTTCATTTTTCAACCATGCTCATACCCTACTTTGTTAATAACACCTAGAGTATTGTGCTACAATCACGTAATATTGTGCTATCCACTTCTAAACCTTTACAATCAACCTTAATGAACATTCTGTATTATCACAATGGGTCTTAATCCTATTAATGAAGGCATTTTAGAGGAGGTCACAGAGAGAAAGTCACCAAGGAGGAGTAAATGCTGGAAGTCAATGGAACCTGGAAGAGAAGAGGAAGGACATCACCGTGCGACAGTGTGAATGTTAACTGGGTAGAATGAGAATTGTCCAAAACATCAAGTGCTGGTTCTTTTTTGCTCGGCAGTTTATTCCTAAACTTATCTCTTTCCTCTTGCATTTTACTATAAGCAGCAAGGATAAACCAGACTATCCCTTCCATACTTGAATTAGAAATCTCCTCAGCTAAATATACAAGTTCAAACATTCTGCCTTCCATCCAACATCACAGTACAATTTCACCAAGCTTTCTGCTACTTTATTATAAGGATTACTTTTCCTATTTCCAATTATGCATTCATTATTTATTTCTAAGGCCTCCCCAGAAGCACACTTCACATCAATATATCTACCAAAAGTCTCTTCAGGACCATCGAAGCTTTTATTATCTATCATCTTAAAATTCTTCCAGTTTCTACCCATTACCCAATGCCAAAGTCATTTCTGAATTTTTAGGTATTTGTTACAGCTGCATGCTTCTTTGCAGTACCAAAACTTGTCTTTGGCTCTTAGTGTCAATACAATCCATCATATTTCCCAAGGAAGGAATGCTTCTGCCAGGGTCCGACTTAACACTTTGGCTTCTGATACCAGCTCACCAATAGCAAAGAAGGAGGGTACTGTGCTGGTTGGAATAATTGATCCTGACTCTTAAGAATAAATTGAGTTTTATTATACAGTGGTCACAGGGAAGAGTAGGTCTGGAAGGCATGAAATCCTCTAGGGTTGTCTCTTATTTCTCCCATGTCCTGTAACAAAAGTTAATGAAAAATTACAATAATGCAATACAGTCAGAATTGCTAGTATCCCAGACTCTTCAGGAATAAATTTCAGGTCACCCTACAAGGCAAGGAACCATGATCAACTGAAGTTCTTCCTGGGACTAAGAGAATATGAAATAGGTAGAAGAGAAAGGAAATTGTAAATGCAAAATTTAACCTTATGACAAGTTGCAGATGCAGAGTTATAGTGCTTAGGAGTATTTCCTCCTTAATTATATGTGAATATATTTGTTTACATCTATATCTATTTTTAGATCAATTTTTATACCTATGGCAATTATTTTTTCTCCTTTTCTTTTTCCACTTCTCTACTATTAACAATAAGATGTGGTAACAGAGGTTAAGCTTTTATCTTTGTATTTAATTCACAGAGTATCAAAAGGGGAGTGTGATTCAGCTAAAAAAGGAATGAACATCAATAAAAAATAAAAAAATTGGGAATTTTAAAATCCTTGTTTTGGGGAGAAGGCTATCGTATTTTCAGTTGTATGTGAGAAAAATGCATCTTTATAGGTAAAAACATTGCTTTTAAATTGTCTTTCTTTTGATGTTAAGTATGAACTAAATAGTTGGGTTTGAGCAAGGCAACCAGGGGTAGATTGTACTAGATTGTTCCATTGTCAACTTGAGTTAACCTTGGAACTATAATTTTCAGAAGGTTTTCCTGGTTCAGGTTGGCCAAAAGTAGAAGACCAAAATCAGGAAATACAAGTGAAACAGCGGATATTGCCCTGTAAAGTGACAGAGATAGTGGTACCTGGTAAGCTTCTAGTTTGTCCTAACTTCCTTCCAATCTATGTCCAGAAATTCTCCCAACTCTTGGCTCTATTGACCAACAGCAGTCCAGGTTTATCACCAAATATGTAACAGGCCCATCAAGGTAGTCACGTCCCATAGACCTTTTCACCACCTCCACAATTCTACTTCAGCTACTGCACATTCCTGTCTTCTCACATTCCCCTGCAACTCCAACTTGTCCATCTATGTCAAAGTTGCAATTGATTAGTAACTTCCTCATTTTCTGGTTAGGGATTCTGGTCTTCCAACTTTTGTTCTGGGATTTACATCCCCAGCTTCTCCCACAGTGCAAGATTGGGTCCCTCTGGATTGATCTTATCTTCTAGAAAATATTTATTTCTTTGGGAAAACAAGAAATAAAATTTATGAGAAAAGTTGGCATAATATTCAAGGAAATCTTAAACCACTTCATGTGCTCAGACACACACATAAACAGTTTTTGAAACACAAACAGGATGACTGATTATGCTAGTACTTAAAATGAAAATAAAAATTAATGGTGATGAAATTAGTATCCCAGCATTAAGTAAGTCTGATTCTCTGCTTAATATTACATAATGTCAACAGACTTAGTTCAGATCACAACTAAAGTAGTGGCCATCTTAGAACAGTAAATTAAATGGCTAATCTGTTATTTTTAAAATTCTTAATTAGTAACAGCTGTTTGTGAGTAAGAGGGGAACACAGTAGATATAAATTCCTTAGTAGTTTTCATTTGGTGGTCTTTCTTTTTTCTATCTAGGGTGATCACAACCAGAGTCTTTAGGTCTTCTTCACACCTATCACTGTGTAAGGCATTTGGGAAGAAATAAACTATACACTGTACTATTGCACTAATAAAGTACTGTTACCAAAATAAAGATATACAGTGTACAGTGTTTATATAGTGTATAATATAGTTATACATTTTACTATTGCACTATTAATTTAATAAAAAGAATTAAAAAACCAAAACTCTTTTCTATTTGGTAGAAGCAAATATTCTGGTGGATTTTATAGTAGGAAAAAAAGGAAGAAATGCATTCTGTATCAGATTATTATTGCTTGTCATAACAGACATGTTTTCTGTCATGTACATTTATTGTAGCACAGTGCCTTGTACCCAGTAGTATGTCATTCATTATATATATATCTTTAATCAAGTTATATTTCAATGCACCAGGGTACTATCTATTCAGAATCCTAACTCTTAAGTGTTAGGAAATAATACCTCATTAAGAAATGAGGTGTTACCTATGGCAGAGGGGGCTGAAATATTAGGGTTATCTAAAAGGTTTTCTTACTCTATCCCCTACCAAAATTTTGATATTCCCACTGGAAATAGAGGCATGTACAGTCCAGTGAGGAGCAACACAATAGTGTGATATTGTTATTGATCAATGTATGTTTCATCCTTTGATTATGTTGAGATAGAAAAAAAAGATACTGAATTGGAAATATTTGAAAAGCAAAAAATTTGACTCATTAATCATCCCTAATATGTCCTTGCATGTGTGTTCATGTATATATAAATGGGGCTAAAAATTAGGTTGAAATTAGACTAAAATTGGGGCACATTTCTACTGCATATGCTGTTGGTTGAGGGTAGAGAACTCAGCTTTCTATATAATTGCAATTTCTGCTACCTCTTTAAACACTTGTAATCAAGATCGAAAAGTGTTGGTTGAGTGCAAGCTGGTTCTACACTATACAGATTAGCTGGACTGGTCTAAATTATCATCACATAAATGTTGAATTCCCTAACTGAGCATGGTGTGAGTTTAGTTTCTGCCGTCAGCTTTCGCAAAGTGGTTAGTCAAAAGTAGTCAGTCAAAAAATGAATATAGCAATTAGGAGAAATAGCCTATGAATGGTTTAAACCAGCCTTCTGGAAACGTGAATGGTTAACGACGTTTTCTTTCATAAACTGCCCGGCTCATACTTACTTGAGTTACACTTCTGTATTACTAAACATATTTTTAAATAATGACGTATTTTAGAAAGAAAAGTATGGTGTATTGTCAATGCAACCTCTGGTAATTCAACTAGAGTCCCAGTAGAAACATTTTCTTTCAGAGAATTGAATGCCAATTGTTATCACTTGGTAGTACACAAATGAATGGCTGTCTCTCACATAAGCCTGTTTGCTTCACTTCCAAAATATAGAACAAGCTTGAAAAGTGACTCCTTTCCCCAAATACATCAAAACTTTCATGTGAAACAAGTATTCAGAAGGGAAAACTCAAAACAATTTTTATTCTCCAGTTTGATTCATTGCACACGAATTGAGTTCTTTTCTCCAAACCCTTTCCCAATCTTTTTTACTTTGAAGATCTTCAGTTAATCTACCTTTATTTCTACTTTGTAGATATTAAATTTTGATGAGCACATCTTTTAGACAGTAACGAAGCTGCCTCCCAAATTCCAAATCCATTATTTTGTGTCTCTAAAGGATTAGTCAAAGGAAGTTGAAAACTGACATTTTTCATGTAAGTGGCAGCTAGATAAAGAGCATTTAGGCTTCATTCCCCCTTTACAGGAATTGAGGGATTTGGAGATCAGAACCCTGAAATGGACCCTGTCACCCCCACAGGTAAATCTTGGGCAGGGGAACTGGTAGAGGAGGCAAATCCTCCACCTTTTCTCCATTGAAGAACTTTCTCCGGTGTAGAAGTTTTGTCTTACAAAATTATCCCAGGAGAGAATGAAAATAGACATATGACTCTGCGAATTAGACTTGGATAAGGAGTATATTAAGATAATTGTACTTTAGCCAGACTGCTCTCTCTTCCTGCCACTATGCCATGGCCGAATGGAGCATCACTTCCATTGGGCTGCAGTTTGAAAGTGTCCATTACTGATACCTAAAGTGAATTAGAGAGAATGGCTTTAGAGGAAATAATAGACCACTGATGGTCACTAACAAGCATAGTTATATGGGTTATTATTTTTGAGAACTACTTTGGGTGGATCTAAAATCATTCCAGCCTTTGGAAAGAACATTACATTCCCGTACTCAGGACCACATTTTGCACTTACACACCTCTTGCAGAAATCAAATTTTATAATTTATTAATAATTCTCAATTTACTCATACATTTATGGGGAACACTATAAAATCCAGTACTCCTGGTAAAGGAAAAAAATAAGAATTTGATTTGAATATTAGTTATACATGTGTACTTTCAAATTCAGAAATATAGCAAAATAGTATAAGGTTTTTGGTTAAAAAAAAAACTGTATGTTTGAAAAGAACCAAGCATGTCTTCCTCTTAAAGCATTTGGCCTATTTAGCATATTCTTATGCCCCACTGTCTAAAATAAGCCATTTTTCATATAAAAGTAGTTGGATAAACTTTTATTCTCCCCACTTGGTCACCTCTTTCTCCACAATTGTCTCTGAATTAAATTTCCTAGTAATAGAGAGTGGAAGGAAGCAGTAGTAGTAGTTAGGGTTGGATAATTACAGAAGCTTTTCCCCAAGGTTAGTGATAGATGGGACAGATTCTTATTCCTGCATCTAGAAAGTATAAATCTTCAGGTTACCACACTGGTCCTAGGAAAAACACCTGATTTTGTTCAAACGCACCTGGACTCCAAACTTGTTGCTCAGAAATGATCTAGTGGGAAAAGAATGCCTGGTGACTATTTCCAATGATGAGATTGTTTTTTCAGTAAATAATAAAAAGCATGAAACGTAACAACCCAGGAACATGGATCGATTTGGATCCTATAATCCATCAAAAGTCTAACAGACCTTTGAAATCAAAGGTCATCGATCTTCTTAAAGTCTCTTCTGCATTTAATATCATGTGACTCTTTCTTGAAGAAATGTTAACTGTGAAAGCTGAGGAATCAGGACTGGAGTTGTATATTGTCTTGCCGATATTGAATACTCTAAAAATGAAAGCGCTTCATTTGGTATTTAGCTTTTTAAAGGAGAAAGTATTACCATCCTAGACAAAGAAGAAATTCGTACCAAATAGAGAGAGGATTTCAGAGGTGCTGATAGCCCAGTGGACTTTCAAAGACAACATGCCCACCATATATATATATATAATGTATGTCAGGCAGGATGCATTCAGTTATGTCGCAGTAACAATCTGAAAGTCTTCGAGCCTTACAAGCAACAAGGGTTTATTTCTGGCTGCTACCTGTCCATTGAAAGTCATCAAGGGCATCTCCCCTCATCTTCACATAATCCTCATCTCGGAGTGAGCTAGATAGAGCTGGAACGTCGCTTTGGATATGGCAGCAGCAGAGTGCATTCTGGTGGTTCTCTCACAACAACTAATACTCAGGCTGACACTAACAGATGGCATATGAGCCATGTATTAGTTAGGACTGCACACATGGCCCAATACCTCAATAGGGCTCAGGAAGTGTGATCCTTCTAGGTACACAGAAGTGAGGAGAATAAGAAGATTTGGTGAACAGCACAAATGATAGCTGCATAATCTTTCTTTACTGTGTTATCTTAGCTTCCAAGCCAGTGTTGTATGCTAGTGGATGAGCTATGAGTACGAGCAGAGACCATGCTACAAAATCCAATGTCTTTGCCAGTTAAGACTTTAGGAATAATAATTCAAAGTCCTAGTGTGTGGAAAGGTCATGGCACATTATATAAAAGATCTGCAGGTTTTACAAACTTATTTTCATAATTGGAGTTATTGGGGTGACTTCTTTCTGGAGATGGTGCTAGCTGAGGAGAACTGGGGGAAAGAAAATTATCTCAATGCCTTGGATTCATTAGATACATTTCAGTCCTGGACAAAATATCATAACAAAAGAGTGCTAATAATAATTTACTTAGAGTACCCAAATTGCCAGAATGTGACTCACACTAATAGAAGCATGGAATAGAATAATATCGTCATACACTGATCAGTTCCCAACTGATCAGAAATTGAAGGTAGATAGATTACGCTTAATAACTGCTTGCCAGGCACCTACAGAGAATATATGCTCGGGATGTTTTAAATGTCTTATTATCAGTTGGTTCCCTTATTAGCCATTTACAGAAATACAATAATTTGATTTGGAGATTCTGGAATGGAAATATATCAGGACATGAAATTGCAACATCAAAGTATCCTTTATATTTTGTTTGGTGTTATACATTAAATATATAAATACTTCAGTGCAGGGATTCTCAAAGTCTTGTCCCTAAATAGCAGCATCAATATTATTTGGGAAGATTTATAAATGCAAATTCTCAGGCCCCAACCCACTCCTAGTGTATCAGAAACTTGAAATGGTGGGGCCTGCAATTTGTGATTTAACAAACTTTCTAGGCTATTCTGTTGCATGTTCAAGTTTGAGAATAGCTACCCAGAGCACACTATTTTAGATGAACAGAAGCCTATAACAGATCATTAATACAGTCATTCTAAATCTGGGTGCAATTGGAAATATCTGGAGAGCTTGTACAAAACATAGATGCCTGGGTTTCACTCCCGGAGATTCTAATTCAAGTTGTCTGGGATGGGGCACAGACATTGCATTTTAAAACAACTTCCCAAGTTATTCTAATATGCAGTCAGAATTGAAAAACCACTGATGCCTAATGCCCCACTTTACCAATGTGTAAAGAGAGACCCTAAGAGGTGAGTAGCCCATAGTCCAAAGCAATAGCTCAATACAAGCTTAGAGAACTGTCTGTGTTGCACTTAGGAAACAATGTGTACTGTATTATCATATAAAATCAAGTAATCAATGCATAGTTTCAAGATTTATAATCTGTTTTTGACCTGGATGAGTCATAAGCAGGCATCTCTTTTATTGCTTCAACTCTTAATTAATAACCACTTTGGTTTCACAATGATCCTAGATTTTTTATATATGTAAAATTACTCACCCTGCAAGATAAAAAAAAAACAACTTTGACATACTAACGATGTAAACAACAGATAAACAGGTCATCATTTTCACATTAAATTTAATCAGTATTCATTCCTGTTTGTCTTTTACAAATCAATAATGATTGCATAAATATGATGTTTCAAGTGCAGAGTGTGTGTGGTCTTTTGAAAGAAAAGAATGGGTCTTTTCTTGAACTGTTCAACCATAAGTAAAATGCTCTTACTTTCTCTAAGTCAATTGTAATTTTAAAGGAAGTACTACATAACTTTTTATTTAATGCAAAATGAGTTGTGGCAATAAAATCATATGTGAAGACCATTGCATTAATTCAGCACCCATAACTCCACCCCATCTTTCCTATCCCCTTCCTGCCTATAAATTCTGAGAAGTCTGCTAGCAGCCCCAAACCAACAGAGGCTAGTTTAGTTCCTTACTGCTGTCCTCTAAAGATTGCTATGCAACAAGTCAAAAGGAGAAAGAAAGCTCCATTTTCCCAACCCCTGCGTCTATTTTTCAATCTAAATACAAAAGAATAATTTTGCAGGCAGCATTTTCTCCTTCTGACATTTACAGTTTAGAATAATAGTTGTGAAGACTAGGAAATTGACTCAGCTCTCCAGGAAGACGAAAACAGAATTTGAAAGCAATTGTTCGATGATATTCGCAATCAATATTTACAAACCTGTGATGTATTATGACGTTACCCTCCTTCTCTTCTCTTTCCCAAGTGGCAGAAGTGACACTCTCTGCTGGGAAATTGGGCGTTCATCACGCAGAATGTCTTACTGTGGTGTCTGCCCTTGTAACCTGATATTTTCTCCATTGTCATGTGTTCGGTAATCAGCAGCGTATCATAACACAGGCTAGAGGTTACTATAGCAACGCTAACTAAACCAGCTTGATGAAAGAGGCTTGTGAACTGGGAAATGTTGTCATTTCAACCCTCTGATGTTCAGCATTTGGAACATGACTCTAAACCAACAGATCAGAATACAAGGAATCAAGTTTTTCAAAAAAGGCAAGGAGATTTTGTCGTTATGTTTCCAACAGGACTTAGTGACCTCCTAAATAAATCAACTCTTTACAGAGAGTACAGAAACTGCTTTCTGTAGCAGGCATAATTTGTAAACTAGGTGTTGTCTGGCCTCAGCTTTCAAAACCTCTTGAAAGCATGGGATAGAGAAATTTGGGAATAGAAAATAGAGGACAGGTCATACAGAATCACAACTGCCCCTTTAATGACCGCTTGATGTTGTTATAGAGCTGTACTTAAAAACAAAGCTTGAGTATCTCCTTCCTTCTAGCCAAGACAGCATAACTGTTTTGTGTGCAACGCACTGGTCTTTTATTCTTAACTTCCAATCTTCCTTTATAAATCTCCTCTTTGTCTATTTGTCCTTTCTCTACAGTATCTTTATCTGCCTTCCTAGTTTGTTATCAGATTCTTCAATTGGAGACTTTCAATTATGTCCCTTCAATATTCAGTATTTACTAAGCACACCCAACTTCTTGGGTGTGGTAGAGAATAGTAAAGTGAGCAGGCTCCTCCAAGTGCACCTAAGTGGAAATCCTTGCTCTGCCACTTACTAGCTATATGAACAGGGATATGGTACTTAATTTCTCTAGGGCCCTTTTCCTTGTTTGCAACAATAAACACTTTGTAAGGTTGTGTCAGAATCAAATGGCACAATGAATATGAAGTATCTGGCGAAAGAGAGGTTATGCATGGTCACAGTTGTTCTTAGACTGAAGCTTACAAGACCCTGCCTAACTCAAGACAACTGGCCATTGAGTCTCACTTTTAAGCCTGGGAAAGAAGGTCCTTGTTATAGGTCTTGAGCTTTTGGCTCCTTACTGGCCCTTCCCCCACCTGTCTCTGCTCTGGTCCTCCTCTGGCCATGACCTGCCCAAAGGACAAGACGCAACAAAGGGAACGTACTACCCTGGGGTCCATGCTTCCTCTTTTAGTCCACATACTGGGTACCCAATACTCTGGAAATATGTGACAAGCCAGTCTTGAGACTACTTCCAAGGCCTGCATAGTCCATTCACAAACATCTCCCTGAAGGAAGACACCTAGGCCCTGGGTGGCCAAGGAGAGGATATTTGTGGGCGGGGGAGCATATCAACATGCACCCAAGGGTGGGGAGAGAAGCTGGGTGACATCCCATGTACCACTGTATTCTACTGCAGAAATTTAAAGAGTCTGAGGATTATAAATTAAAACCTGGCCTTTCATGTCCTCATGCAGGTATGTGTGTCAAAGTAGGCAGAATATATTTTATTTAACTGTTGGCTTTGTGTATAACTTTATAGTATTTATCCAAATGGTACAAAGCTTCTGGTAGGATGTTGAGTCAGTCCCCACAAATGTTAGGGGCAGAGTTTATACAAATTGCATGTATATCATCACCAAGAGACAATTCTCCTAAGTAATCACTTTATTTTTGTCGTTTTCTTGAAAGGAACTTAAAAAAATTTCATAGTGCTTGACCATGTAATGTTTGAACAGACATATTGATGCATACAATATTAGGAAAATTGGAAGCAGTCAGAAGGGAGCTAAAATTTGTTTCTGGTTAAAATGTCGTTCAAGCATATTTATTCCCTTCTTTTAACAATTATCCAGAATTTGTAATCTCACAGAATTAAATAACATATTGAACAGGAACAATACAAAAGCAGTCTACTTTGGGGAGAGAATGCTCCATTTCATACTGGAATACATTTGAATTGTTTTTCTACCCTGACCTTAGATTGTCTACTTGTGATATAGATGCACCAGGCAGGGATGAATTAAATCCCATCACGGGTGGATTTTATAGGCAAGAAGAGCAGGTGGTTGCCTAGGGCAGCATAATGTTTTAGTGACTCTGTTATGGGAGGGTCTATAAACTGTGAGGGAGGTAGCTTTGTTGTGTGGCTTTTTCCCTCTATTTTGCCTGGGGCAGCAAAATCCCAGCACCACCCTAAAGTATCAGCAAAACATTTGAATATATTTACATCTCTAATTAGAAGCAGGATGGGGGTTGAAGAAGGGAGTGAGAGGGGGGAGTTTGTTTACTATTCCATGTGTGGCTGATGAGTATTTAACTTTCTGTCTTTATCCCCACTGGTGGCTCCTGAGGCATCTCATGACTGGAAAAGAAGATGACAGTGCCAGGCTTTTATAGAGGTGGCATGAAGGTCACATCAGAGCTGTGCCAACCCAGGAAGACCAAAGAGACAGCTGGCACTCATGCCCATTCCTGTTTTCTTCCCCTACCCTCTCTGGACGATCTGCACATCATCACAACAATAGGTTACACCTCAACTGAACTCTGTCCAACCCTGCACCTGCACCGGGTTCCCACAGCTGCTAACACAATCTGTTCAGGTTGTCTAATCCTGAGGAAGCCTCAGTGAGAGCAGCACACTCTGAGAACATACTGATTTTTTTGTGGTGCTCATTCACTGTATGAGGGAAATTATCCATTTGTTTTATTGCAACCAACGAGTTAAATGAGATGCAAATGGCATAATGCGTCATAGGCCAAACAAGGAACAGATGACCCAAAAATGGATTCTGGTCCATCACTGTGTGCATGGTGCTGTGTAAAACTATTCACAAGTTCTAGTTCACCATAGTCACCATGAGGTAAGATGGGATGATTAAACAAGCTGTCTGGAGGCTGTCTGGAAGCTTGGCCATTTGCTGAGAGTGAACATATTTTAGGAAATACTGGAGGAGAGTGTTTTAAATTAGTCAAAACTCTTGAAAGAGTTCTTGGAGTCAGTTAAAGGCTGCAAGATGAAATATTCCTAAGTCAGACAGGTTAGTCAAGGTTAAGTTCACAGCCTATACACATTCATGTCTATAATAAAGGGAAGCTCTATGACCAGTTGAAGTGGTTCCTCCCTTTCCACCACAGTCAGTAAAATTACAAAAGAATGGTTTCTGGCTGAGCAGAATGTAGCAATGCAGAACTGGGAGAGAAATGAAGTTAGAACAACTAATAATGTAATTCCTTCTGGATACTTCTTAATGGGTAAAGCCCACTATAATACTTGGGACCTTCAGTTTGGCATTCTCTCAAACCAGATCCATCCCCAAATCAGCAAAATACTTTTTCTCTTGGTTTTCAAAGTAATTTTATTTTATTTTCTGATTTGTGGTATATCTGTATTTTATTTTAGTGCTTCCCAATTAACAAAATGTAGCCTACACATAGAGCCCAAGGGATCTATTCTTATGTCAATATGTCTACATAATTCACTCTTATTGCCATTAATGGGAACTAAATATGCACACCAATAGAAATAAAGTTCCTGTATAACCTAAATGAATAAAGTTCATTAATGCGACATTATGGCTTATTTTTCCAGACAAAAATGCATTTAAGCCTAAAGACTCAGAATAAATCTGCCAACAGATAGTAGAGGCAAATTTAGCCCAAAGGGATTTTAAAGATGGATTGTCCAGGACTGCAGAAAGTACACCGGAACCCAAGGTGCAAGTATTCAGAGGAAACTCTGGGAACTTGGTTAGATTGCCAAATGCTCTATAACTATAGGCACGTATTCATGCCGAGAAGGAATGCTGAGCAGCAGCATCCTAAGAGCCAGAAGTGGATGCTTTAAAAAATGCTTAACTTTGCTCCAATGAAAGCAGTGAAGACTGCTTTTGGATGCTATGTGAAAGTTATTTGGGTGATGGGGTACAATACAAATGGCCAGCCAACCAAGAATGCATGAAAGGACAGTTTTGCTGAATAATAGACCCTGGGAGGAGAGAGTGGAGGATGAAGGCAGCGAAGAGCCAGGCCTTACCTATCCTAGGTTCCTGCAAAGGTCCATGCAGGAGGGGAGAGAATAACAGCACATGTGGGTCCCAGGCTCTTGCCTGTGACCCAGAGGGGAGGGGTATACACTTTCCTACAGATAATGGGGGATGGCATTTTCAAACTATATGCAAAAAGCAGAAGCAGTAATGGCCATTTGGAGAAGCAGAGGACAGCTTTTTATCATCTAAGACATATGGAGATACATTTTAGTAAATTATGCATTGCAAAGGACAGTAGCAGCAAGGGGCCATGCGGAGAAGCAGCACCAAGAGCTATTCGGAAAAGTTAAGAGTTGCTCTTATCACTCAAACCATATGGAGGTGCATGACTTGCTAGTCGTGGTTACGCCCAAGGCAAGGCTACTGAGGTAGTTGCTCAAAAGGGAAACTTATGACTAAGTGCATCAGTTCGAATCTGTTGTGTACCCCAGAAAAACCAAGTTTTTTAATCCTCATTCAGTATTACTGGGTAGGATCTTTTTAATAGTTTCCATGGAGATGTGACCAACCCAGTTGTGAGCTGTAACTTTTGATTAGGTGGGTTTCCATGGAGATGTGTCTCCACCCACTGAAGGTAGCATTGCTTACTGGAGCCCTTTAAGGGGAAACCATTTTGGAAAAAGCTTTGGTGCCATGTGAGCCACCAGAACTGATAGAGCCAACAGAACAGATAGAGCCCTGGGGAAGCCATTGAAGAGAAAGATCTCGCCATGTGCCTTTCCAGCTGAGAGAGAAAACTTGAACATCATCGGCCTTCTTGAACCCAGGTAGATTTCCCTGGATGCCTTGGATCGGATATTATTGTAGCTTTGCTTTAATTTGGACATTTTCATGGCCTTAGAACTATAAACTTGCAACTAAATAAATTCTTCCTTTTAAAAGTCATTTCATTTCTGGTATAGTGCACTCTGGCAGCTTTCAAACTAAAACACAAGGCAAATAAAGTTTCTTTTATGCCATTACAAAGATTACAATATAAATTGGCGATTTCTGCATATAACAAGATAAATATGGTATCTTTATGTCTTTTTAAAATGTAGCCTTTATGTATGTTTATTTATATTGTTGTAAAAATCCCTCATCATATGAATAAATGAGGATCAAATTTCAACTTCATTTATATTTGCATGCATAGAAAAGGAAGGTCAATAACATCTGGTAAAGACCAAAAATGTCAGATTTTGGGTGGCTTTGTATTCATTCTGGGATGCTTATGATTTTATACCTTGTCTGTACTTTTAGTGATATTTCCAAGGTTAACTGGTAAAATCTGAGCGGATATTATCAGATGAGAGAAACTGGATTTTTCAATTTAAGAGTAAAAATGTCTATGCTTATTTGAGAACTGAAAGATAATGTAATCACATCATCACTGTAAAAAACGAATTCTGGGGATTGTAGCTAAAGCTACAAGTACTTGTTGAATTTAAGACTATGTAAAGTTAGCCTTGAAGATGAGCCAAACTGTGGGCTAAAAGCCCAGATAAATATATTAATATGAGCCACTTGATAAATATCTATTCCCTCTCTTTCTGTCTCTCCTTTTTAAAAAAATTCCTATTACAGTGATTCTATTCTTAGAATTCAATTCATAAAAGTCACAGTCTTGGCCATGGCTTTTCATCCTCTATGTTGCCTCCTTTACCATTGGGAAAAAGAAAAATAAAGAAGAAACAAACCAAACAATTTATTCTCTTACATATTCCAACTTCTGTAAACTTTGTTAATTCTAAGAAAATAAATAAATGCATGCAAAATAATTTGTGACTATGTCAGGACTCTTGAGAGTGATGTCATCAAGATGGTGGCAGAAGACATTGTTTGGAATATTCACCCTTAGAAAGAGCTAAATAGAAGAACAGATTCAACTTGCTTGGAACTCTGGTGGATAATCAAGACTGGAAAAAGACTCTACAAATGCTAAATTGAGGTGGGGGGCCAGCTGAAAAAAGAGAGAGAGAGAGAGCAGCTTGGACCAGCAGCCCAGACTCCTTTCACATACTTGGTCGTGCATAGTTTAAGAGACACACAGTGATAGCACTTCAGCCTGGGAACCTCCTGCCATGGCACCGACCACAAGGCCACCCATAGCAGTGATGAAGAGTCCAGGCACATTCAGGCTTGGGGACCCAAGGCCATTGGATCCACAGCAGGGTGCTAAGTTTCAGCATGTACACACACACACAAAGCTGCCCCTGGGAGCCTGAGCAACCCACAGTAGGATCTTGGTAAGTGTGCACACCCCCAGACTGGTCCTGGGGTTGCTCGGGCACCTAAATGAAAAAAATCAGGTGTTTTTGAACATTGACTCCATCTGGCTCCATGGGTTGGGATTCCCAACTGTGGCAACTACCAGAGGCAGAAAAGCCACACAAAAAGAGGATACTGAAATAGTGTAAGATGGGCAGACTCAGGGTGAAAGCTGCAGTGAAAAGTGGCCCAGAGTGTGAGATAGGACTTGAGCAAATGGTAGCTGCTGGGGAGGAAAATGTGTATAAAACAAAGTGTTTGTTCCATGGGAGCAATGAAGAGACTGTGTGTTCTACTGTCATATGATAAGGTATTCTATAAATATAAATTAGATTAAGTTGATTGATAGAGCTATTCAAGCCAACTGTATCCTTACTAATTTTCTGCCCTTTGGAGCTATCAATTCTGAAAATGGGTCTCCTGCTATAATTGTGTATATGTCTATTATCTTTGCAGTTCTATCTATCTTTCCCTCATTAATTGTGACAGTCTGTTGTGAGGTGCATACTCATCATATTAAGGATTTTTGTGACTTCTTGGACAATTGAATCTCTTATCATGAAGTGTCCCTCTTTATTCATGACACTCTCCCTTATTCTGAAATTTGCTTTGGAATGAATATAGAGACTCCAGCTTTCTTTTGATTCATGTCAGGCTGATCTATCTTTCTCCACCCCTTAATTTTTGTCATCTGTATCTTTATATTTAAAGTGGTTTTCTTGTAGACAATATCTATTTGAGTCTTATTTTTATAGCCTACTCTTACAGTCTCTGTCTTTAATTGGTGTGTTTAGACCACACATATTTAACGTGATTATTGATACAACTAGACCATGCTTGTAACTTTTGTACTTGTTTTAGTTGCACTCATTCTTTGCTTCTTTTTCCCTTCTTTTTTCCCTTCACTTTTTTGTTTGTTTTGTTTTTGGGTGCATAGTCGGGGAATTGAACCCGGGTCTCCCGAATGGAAGGTGAGCATTCTACCACTGAACCACCCGTGCACCCTCTACCTTCTCTGGTTCTAAATGAGTATTTTTATGATTCCATTTTCCCCTTCTCATAGCATATCAATTGTATTTCTTTTAAAAAAAAAATTCTTAGTGGTTGTCCTAGAGTTTGCAATATGCATTAATACCTAACCTAAATCCACTTTCAAATCATTCTTCATAGGTAGCAGAGAGAATTAAAACCAAATGATGTTCAGCCTGTTTTCATATACTTTCTTACCATTTGTATATTTTCTTTGGAGAAATATCTATTCAGGTCTTTTGCCCATTTTTAAATTGGGTTGGTTGTCTTTTGTTGTTAAGTTGAAGAATTTCTTTATGTATTTTGAATATGAAGCCTTTATCAGAGAAATGTTTTCAAATATTTTGTCCTATTTTGAAAGGCTGTCATTTTACTTCCACGATAAAATCCTTTGAGGCACAAAAGTTTTTAATTTTGATGAAGTCCAATTTAGCTATATATTTTTTGCCCATGCTTTCAGTATACAGTCAAAGAAACCATTGCTTAACATAAGGCAATGTAAGAAAGAGTATTCTATAATTATCAATTGGTTCAAGTTGCTTCCTTACTTTTTATTAGGAGTTCAAGATTTCTGGCTCTTATAGGTAGGTCTTTGATCCATTTTGAGTTCATTTTTGTATAAAGTGTGAGGTAGTTAACATTTCTTGCAGGGCCAGATTGTTGGGTAATAAATTCTGTCTTTCTCACAAGTGGTAGGGACAATCAAATCAATAGGCTGAGCCCTCTATCTTGGGGTTCGCCCTTATGAAACTTATCCCTGCAAAATAAGGCCTAAGAGTCACCACCAAAGAAACTCTTTTGTTGCTCAGATATGGTCTCTCTTTCTCTAAGTTGACACGGCAGGCGAATTCACTGCCCTCCCCCTCTACATGAGACATGACTCCCAGGGGTGTAAATCTCCCTGGCACATGGGTCAGAAATCCTGGGATGAGCTAGGACTCGACATCAAGGAATTGAAAATCCCTTCTCAACCAAAAGTCCGAGAGAGAAATGAGACTAAATAAAATGTTAGTGGCTGAGAGATTTCAAACAGATTTGAGAGAATAAGTTATTCTTATGCATTATATAGATATGCCCTTTTTAGTTTACAGACTATTAGAGTGGCTAGAGAGAAGTACATGAAACTGTAGAGCTGTGTTCCAGTAGCCATGTTTCTTGAAGATGATTCTATAATGATATAGCTTTTACAATGTGAATGCATGATTATAAAAACCTTGTGTCTGATGCTCCTTTTATCCAGTATATGGACAGATGAGTAAAAAATATGGATAAAATTAAACAAATAATAGGAGAACAAAGTTAAAAGAAGTTGAGTAGATTGAAATTCTAGTGGTCAATGAGAGGGAGGAGTAAGGGGTATGGTATGAATGAGTTTTTTTCTTTCTTATTTCTTTTGCTGGAGAGGTGCAAATGTTCAAAAAAATGATCATGGTGATGAATACACAACTATGTGATGATATTGTGAGCCATTGATTGTACACCATGTATAGAATGTTTGTATGTCAAGAATGTACATTCTATACATTTGTTTGTTTAAGGTTTACAATAAAAAATTTAAAATAAACAAATAAAAGAAATTTCCTCTGATTTTGCTGAGAAATCTTTATTTCTCCTTCAATTTTAAAGTAAAATTTTAATGGACATAGAGTTCTAGGTTGGTATGTTTTTCTTCTGGTACTTTAATGTTTGCTCCACTTACTTCTTGATTGCACAGTTTTTGAGAAGTCCAGTGCAATCTTTATTGATGTTTTTAAAAATATGAGTGGGATTTTTCCTCTGGCGTCTTAAGATGTTTCCTTTGTCTTTGGTTTAATTGTAGTTTGAATATAAGATACCTAGGTGTACATAGATATTTGGCTTGTTTAATGTGCTCTTAGCATCCAGGATCTATGGTTTGGTGTCTGTCCTTAACTTTGGAATGTTTTCAGCCATTACTACTTTAAGTATTTCTTCTGCTCTATTCTCTCCTTCTCACTTTTGTCCCTGGGCTCTGAGTTTTATAAGCAAGTTTTAGCCTCCTAAATAATAAGCACATACAAATTGTGTTATATTACACCTTTTAAAATTGTCCCACAATTCTTTGACAGTCTGTTCTTTTTGAAAAAAAAAAAAAGAGTCTTTTTTTTCTCTTTGTCTTTCAGTTAAGGAAGCTTCTACTGAAGTATCTTTTACTACTAAAAAAGACATTTACTCTTTCTTTGGCTTTATCCAGTCTATTGATGGGCCCACCAAATAGCATTCTTTATCTCTATTACTTTGATTTTTGTTTCTATTATTTCTTTTTGATAATTTCTTAGAGCATCTATCTCTATGTTAACAGTATCTGTTCTTGCATGCTTTCTACTTTTTTCATTAATACTCAACATATTAATCATAAATATTTTAAATTTCCTGTTTGATAATTCCAGAATCTGTGCCACAAGTGACTCTTAAAATGAGTCGCATGATGCTTCTTTTGTCTCTCTAGACTGTTTTTTTTTTTTCTGGCCATTTAGGATGCTCTGTATTATTATTATTTTTTTGAAAGCTGACATGATATTTTGGGTGTTGGGGATTAAGTCATGGCCCCATGAAGACATTTGGAAATCTTAACCTCTGGTCCTGTGGGTATGAATCCATTTGTAAATAAGACTTTTGAAGGTGTTATTACTAGTTAATGTGTAGACTCATTTGTGAGTAAGATCTTTGAAGGTCTTATTTACATGAAGCCAAATTGAAGCAGAAAATGCAATAATCCATATGGCTGAAGTCCTCATAGCAAAGGAAACTGGACATACAGTAGAAACCAGGAGTAGAAGAAGCCAGAAAGTAGGATTACCATGTCATGGAGGTAAAGATATTAGCTAAGAAACCCCAAGGGCTGCCATCAAGATCCATCCAGAATGCTATGGACTCTGGGTAAAGGCATGGCTTGTGAAATGTTACTTTTGGACTTCTAGACTCCAGAACCTCCAGACAATTCATTTCTATTGTTTAAACCAACCAATTTCATGGTATTTATAACAGTAGCCTTACCAAACTAAGACATAGTGTAATAGGAACTGAGGTAAAAATGCCTTTAGTGTGCGGTTTTATGTTAATCTAGATATGACTTAGATTGGGTTTGATGTTTGCTCTAGCTGTAGGTGCCAGAGATTTCAAATTCTTTTAATGTCCTTTTCATGTCTTCCTTGTTGTCATTGAGATTGCCTAAGAAATACTTCTTAGATAGAGTCTGTGCCTGGCAGTGCCTTCTATTGTACTCTACTATTATAATAAAAGGAGCCCTGTTTAATGTAATGGTAAGGAGTTGGGGAGGGAAAACATCCTCTACTCTTATGATGAAATATCAGTATTTTACTTCACTTCTTTCCCTGGGCTCTGACCTTTACAAGCAAGTTTTAGCTGCCTTTTCTCTTTTTTCTCCTTAGCAGGACAGGCTGGAGTTTGATAATTGCCCTTCAGTAGCCTAGGTGATAGTATAAGACTCTGGTAAAATCCCTTTCACCAGAGAATAGGTCTTACGGAGAACACACTGGGTGTAAAAGGTTATTTTTCTTTTTCCCTGGCCAGTAACAAGAGGTGATCTTTCTTGACTCTTCACCATGACAACTTGGTGGAGTTCCTGGAGGTAAAATATATGAAAGTGTGGGATCTCCCAAAGACAATGGTGCCCAGCAGTTCCTTACTCTCAATTTAATCTATACTCAGCCTCCAGGAATTCATCAAAATTACCAATTAAGTGGTCTTGCCAGTTAACGACTCCACTGGCTTTTGCCACGGTTCTCACAGTTTTCTTTATTCACCTGTCTCTCCAGATCTGGGGGTGGTGGCTTGCCCTGTGACTTCAATGCTGTGATGGGTCCAAGAACAGTCATTGATAATCAGCTTGTTCAGCTTTTTTCTTGTAGGGATGGGAGTTTGACTCCCAAGCTCTTTACACATCAGAGGTGAAACTGGATTTCTTTTATATATTTCTTTTCAAAATATTATCTAGTTTATCTGGTACTTTCTCCTGTGACCCATGTGTTGTCAAGAAATGTGTTGTTAATTTCCAAATATTTGTGAATTTTCTAGATATATTTATGTAATTGATTTTCAATTTAATTCCATTTTTTGTTGGTATGTTTTTAGCAGACATACTCTGATTTTCCTCTTTTGAAGTTGCCTATCTTGGTGAATGTTACTAGTGTTCTGGAAAAAAATCTTTAGTCTGTTTGGGGTTGTTGATATTCCATAATGTCAATTTGACTGTGTTGGCTCACAGTGTAGTAAAAGGCTTTTCTATTCTTAGTGATCTTCTACTTACTTGTGCTGTCAATTACTAGTACAGAAGCACTGACCTCTGCAATTATATCTGTATGTTTCTCTATTTCTCTTTATAGTACTGTAAGTTTTGGCTTCATGCATTTTGAGTCTCTGTTATTGGGTATATATACACCTAAGATTATTGCATCCTCCTGATGAGTTCCTCCCTTTATGTAATATCCCTTTTTGTCACTAGTTATATTCTTTGTTCTAAAGTCTGTATCTGATATCATCATTCAATTTTTCTTACAATTAGTGATGGTATATTATATATTTTTTGCTCTTTCATTCTTGCGTATTTTTTGTAATTATATATATTATATATTTTAGCTTTCTGCATCTTTATATTTAAAATGACTTTTTAAGAAGGCATGTATTTGGATATTGTATATAATTTAACAATTTCTTTTTAATTGGAATACTTCCAATATTTACACTCAATGGATATGTTTGGGCTTCGATCTACCACTTGGCAATCTGTATCATCTGGCCGTTGTTTCTCCCCACTCTCACTCCCACCCCCACCCCCCACTTTTCCTCCCTTGTTTTGGATTGTGTAAGGATTCTATTTTATCTCCACTGCTGTTATTGGTCACACCCATTAGTTTTAGCTCTTAGTGGCTACTGTAGGAATTACAGCACATGCCTTTAACTTGCCATAGTCTACTTTTTTCTTTGCATGGGCAAGCACTGGGACTCGAACCCAGGTCTTCTGCATGGCAGGTGAAAATTCTGCCACTAAGCCACTATCACTTTGCCCTGCCACGGTCTACTTTTAAATTCTACATCACTTTGTGTAAAAACACAAGAATATTTCTTCCATTTCTTTCCTTATTTATTTGTGCTATTGTTGTTACACATATTTTCATATACCTAAACAACACAATACTTCATTATATTTACTTCAAACAATTATCTTTTAAATATGTTTTTGTAATTGAAGAAAAGTCTTTTCTGCTTACCCAAATATTTACCATTTCTGGTGTTCTTCATTGTTTTGTGTAGATGTAAGTTTCTTTGTTGTATGATTTTCCTCCAGCCTGAAGAGCTTTCTTATTTCTTGTAGTGACAGTATCTGAAATGAATTCAGCTTTTTTCCCCCATCTGAGTAAGTCCTTCTTTTGCTTTCATTTTCTCGAAGGTTATTTTTCCTGAATATAAAATTCTAAAATAACTGTTATTTTTTTACATCAGCACTTTAAAGGTAGTGTTCCTTATCTTTTGGTTTGCCCAGATTCTGACAAGAATCTTGATGTTAGTTTTACTTATGTTACACTGTGCCACTTTCTTCTTCTAGCTGTTTTTAACATTTTTCCCTTTGCTTATCTGGTTTTCAATAACTTGTTTTTGTTGTGCCATGGTGTGTTTTCTTTGTGTTTACACTGCTTGAGGTATATTGAATGTCCCGGATGTACGGTTTTCTAGATTTCAACAAATGTGGAAAATATTATTCAAATATTTTTTGCTTTCTCCTCTTGAGACTCCAGTTACATCTATATCAAACCCTTGCAACTGAACTTCAGGTGTCTGAATTTTCTCACATTTTTTCAGTCTTTTTTTCTTTCTGTGAACTAGTTTGGATAATTTCTCTTGCTATACCATTGGACTCACTTATCTCTTCTTCTGCAATGCCTAATTTGCTATTAATTCCACCCAGTGAAATTTTCGTTTCAGATTTGTATTTTCTTCTCTAGAGTTTCAATTTTTGTTTATTTTTATATTATCTATTTCCTTCTATAATACATTCACATTTTCCTTTAAATTACATTCACATTTTCCTTTAAATTCCTGACCATATTTTTTAAAGGTCTGTATTGCTAATTTCATCTCTATGTCATTCTTAAGTTTGTTTCTTTTGACCAATTTTTCTCCTGAATATGGACCATGTTTTCCTGTTTCTTGGCATGCCCAGTAGTGTTGCTGGATGCTGAACATTTTGGAAGTTATGTTTTTGAGGGTCCAGATTTTGTTGTCTTACTTCAAAGAGTGTTGGGCTACATTCTAGCCTGCAGTTAAGTTACTTGTGATCTGTTTGTTCCCTTTGAGGCTTTTTTTAAAAATAAGCTTTGTTAGAACAGATATAGAATTGTCATTACTTTAGATTTATTATCAAGGTATGCCCTTTCTTGGGTTTGTTTTGAATGACCAAGTGACCAATAAGAACTCTTCATTCTGACTGGTTGCAGCTTGAATCTCTCCCAGGCGTGTTTGTATTCTAGGAATTGTTCGGTGTACGCTTCTATACTGTGCATTTATGAAACTCTCAGGGGAATCCTTATGTACATTTCTGGAGCATTTTTAACTCTCTAGCTCCTTTCTTTCTACAACTTTGGCTTGCAACTGTCAGTTACTTCAATCTTCCTGAAACTCATCTTTCTCTTCAATTTGTATCCCCCTCTGGTTCTGCAGTCTGAAAAGCACCCCTAGGCAAGAAGTCAAGTTTACTGTAGGGGTCACCTCTTTTGTTTCACCTTCTCACAGTGGTCACACTACTACATGCTTGGTGACTGATGTCTGAAGAATTGTTTCACATACTCAGTTTTCTGATTTGCTTCAGGCAGAGACCCTGTTACTTTATTATGATCACATTTGCAAGTTTATGGACCTTATTTTAATCTTGGAGGAAGATTTATTGTTCATCATGTGTAGAAAAAGTGAAGTTGGTAAGCTTAAACACATTTTTGCTGTTTAAAAAGCATAAATTGTTAACTAATTTTTCTGTTTTAACAATGAAATTTCTAGTGATGATTGGTATTATTTCTAAATATATGGTAGAGATAAACTTAGCAATTTGTGTTGCATTTATAATGATGGTCTTTCTTATACATGTGACCTCTTTCTCCTGAAATGAAATATTTTGTTGTGATTTGAGTTTCATATTTCTTTGCTTTCACTGAAAAATAAATAATAATAACTTCTTCCCATTACTAGGCATGTTGGAAAGCCCAGACATTGTAAATAATGTATCAATGAGCACTAGCAAGTACAATTGACAATTTATAGCTGAATACAAGCCCTATTACCTGACCTACACCTAAGGAAAAATGCCATTTTACAATAAATGCCATAAAACAAATACATTATTAAAAGCATATCTCACAGAAATTTGCTGAAGTCATAGCAATATTACTCAAGCAACACTAAACAAAAGAATACTATTAGGATATATTAGCACAAGTCATCTCTTCTCACATAGATATTTAATAACAGTAAGTTGCAAAAATGAATGAATGGCACTATTTAACATTCGAGATTGGAATAATCATGGAATTATAGTGGTAGAAGTCACAGAAAAGAGATTCCAGTGCAACCATCACTCTGATGTTCAAACTCCACACTGATCCCACACTAAGTTATCATCCCTCTGCCATTGGTTCTCATATATTAGCTAACACTCAGTGAGTTATTTCTGCATGCATCTTATTCTTCTTCTTCCAATTATACCGGTAAGAGTGAGGCAAAAGAGGGATTCAACAACTTGCCTCAGGCCTAAAAGCTAGTAAGTGCAGGTCTGGTCTTTTCTTGAGTTCTGTATGACTCTAATTCCATTCTCATTAATCATGCATATTGCTCCATGCTTAAACATTTCTAGTGATAAAAACTTACTAACGTATTTATTATTACTTTTAAAAAATATATTTTTATTGAAAAATCTTCACACATATACAGTCCATCCACAGTAAACAATCAGTGGCTCACGATATCATCACGTAGTTGTGTATTCATCACCAGGATCATTTTTTAGACACCTGCATCACTCCAGAATATGAAATAAAAGGGAAAAAAAAAACAATACATTCCATACTGTTCTAGTTTGCTAGCTGCTGGAATGCAATATACCAGAAATGGAAGAACTTTTAAAAGGAGGAATTTTTTAAGTTGCAAGTTTACAGTTCTAAGGCCATGAAATTGTCCCAATTAAAGCAAGTCTATAAAAATGTCCAAATTAAGGCACCAACAAGAGGTTACCTTCACTCAAGAAAAGCCAATGAAGTACAGGGTTTTTCTCTTAGCTGGTAAGGCACGTGGCAAACTTGGTGACATCCGCCAGCTTTCTCTTCCAGCTTCTTGTTTCATGAAGCTTCCCTGGGGGCATATTCCTCCTTCATCTCCAAAGGTCTCTGGCTACAGACTCTCTCATGGTTCTCACAGCTCTGTTGCGGCTCTCCAAAAATGCTTTCTTTTTTTAAAGGATTCCAGTAAACTAATCAAGATCTTCTTGGAATGGGTGGAGTCGCATTTCCATCTAATGAAAAGTTAATACCCACTATTGGGTGAGGCACATCTCCATGGAGAAAATCTAATCAAGTTTTCCAACATACTGTGATGAATAAGGAGTAAAAGAAACAGCTGCCCCCATAAGATTGGATCAGGATTAAAACATGACTTTTCTAGGGCACACAATCCTTTCAAACCAGCACACATACCCTTGCCCCTCCCTCTCATTGACCATTATTATTTCAGTCTACCCAATTGTTTTTGTACCCCTTACCCCTATTATTTATTTTTCCTTTCTTTCTTTTCTTTTTTTTTTTTTTTTACTCATCTGTCCATACTCTGGCTAAAAGAAGCACCAGACACAAGGTTTTCACAGTCACATGGTCACATTGTAAAAGCTATATCATTATATAATAATCTTCAAGAATCAAGACTGCTGAAACACAGTTCAAAAATTTCAGGTTACCCTGTAGCCACTCTAATAAACCATAAACTAAAAAGGGATATCTATATACTGCAAAAGAATATTCCAGGCTAACCTCTCTACTCTGTTTGAAATCTCTCAGGCATTGAAACTTTACTTTGTCTCATTTCTCTCTTCCCCCTTCTAGTCAAGAAGCCTTTCTCAATCCCATATTACATTTTATTAGTTCTTTAATAGGTAGTGTTCACATAGGACACAATTCAAAATTACAAAAGGGTTTATAGAAATACATTGTCTCCATTTTACCCCTATCAGTCACCCAATTCTTCTCAGCAGACACAGTGGCTTTAATTGGTTTCTTCTGGAAATACTTCCAAAAATAGTCTATGAATGTACAAGCATTTTTCTATATGCATGTTCATGTCTACTAGAGATCATTTCACATAAATGCATACAAAACTAAAAAAACTGGATAGCAATCTATTGTAAGATTATATAGTTATATCCTAATCAATTTGACCAGCATTTTCACGTCATCTTGCCAACATGTATATATACTAGTGGAGTACATTTTTCGAAGTGGGATTGCTGAATCAAAGTGTATGTACACTTTAAATTTTGATGAATGATCAAATTTTCCTCCTTTAAAGTTGTCCACCTTTAAATTAATTCCTGCCTCCAAATACGAGAACACCTCTTCAATGACACCCTTGCCAACATGATGCATTATTTATGTATTTAAATTTGCCAATATGATCATTGAAAACAAAATTATTGTGATTTTAATGTGTTTGCTATATATTAAACACACTAAAATCGATTTAATTTTTAATATTTATCTATGAATGTGTTCTTTATAGTCATTTATTTCATTGCCCTAATCTTTCAGAGATTGAGAGTGCTGTAATTGTCTACCAATCATAATTCTGATTACTTCTCTATTTTTCATAGTAATTTTTGCTTTGTATTGTTGATGATATATTCTTTTATGTATAGAATTTTGCATCTTTAATGTTTATAGTGGATAGCACCATTTAATGTAACAGAATGCCCATCTTGTCTTTTTCAGTGCTTTATCTAGAATTCAAGCTTGCCTAGCATCATTAGCATTATTAGCATTTTCGTGATATGCCTTTTCCATCTTTTAAATTTAAATATTTCTGAATTACCTTTTTTTTTAAAGCTGACCTCTTTTAAATATCTGTGTTCCAATTTGAAAGTCTCCTTCATTTAGTAATTGTGGTTAACTCATATATGTTTAATGATATAATATAGAGAGCTTTATTTCTCTCCTAGCATTTCATGGAATAATCGGGTGGAGCTATACAAATGTTTCACTATATGAATGTTTATTATATCTTGTTTTATGTGCTTTATTTTTTATATACCTTTATATAAAATATATATATATACAACTTTATTTTATATGGTATATCTAATTTTGTATTTTTTTTTTTTTGGTAATAGCTTTATTGATATTAGGTTCACACACTATTAAATCCACCCATTTAGAAACAATCCAAGTACCCATCAACAGATGAGTGGATTAAAAAAAGTGTGGTATATACATATGATGGAATATTATGTAGCAGTAAGAGGAAATGATGTCCTGAAGCATATAACAAGATGAATGAGCCTTGAGGACATAATGCTGAGGGCAAGAAGCCAGACACCAAAGGATAGATACTGTATGATTTTACTTTTCTGATTATGGTAAAGGTAAAATCAGAGACTTATAATACTGAATATAGGGGACCTAGAGATACACGAAAGCTGGAGATGGGTGAGCGGTTAGCTAATGAGGTTGAACTTAAATGTAAGGGAATGGATAGAATTGAAGGTGGTTATATTAGGTAGGGTTCTCAAGAAAAACAGAATCAGCAGGAGATATCTGTAAATATAAAATTTATAAAAGCGTCTCATACAACTATGGGGATGTAGAGTCCAAGTCTTGTGGACTGTAGGGCAGGCCACAAGCTGGCGGCTTTGATAAAGGTCCTCAACAGGCTCTCAGGAGGAGCTGGCTGGCTGAAGCAGGAAGAGTGACTGTCTCTTCTGAATCCTCCTTAAGAGCCTTCTGGTGATTAGATTAAGCATCACTCATTGCGTAGGGCATGCCCCTTAGCTGATTACAAATGCAATCAACTGTGAATGTAGCCAATGTGATCATTATTTAAGTCCATCAAATGTCCTCATAGCAACACACAGGCCAGTACTTTCCTGACCAGACAACCAGGCACTACCACCTGGACAAGTTGACACACGAACCTGACCAGGACAGTGGTTCACTAATGGGTCTATAAGAAATATTACCAAATTGAAGGTGAACATGATGGAAAAGGGCTTTATGGACCCATGTGTCCCACTGATTAATACTACAAATGTAGATAAGTTCTTGCATGAACTATTGCAAAGGTATGAATCTTGTACAAAGAGTGTATAAGTTCAGGGTATAGGGGGAAACTGCTATTGCATGCTATGGGTGGGCTATATTTAACAGAAAAACATCAACAGTATCGCAGCAAAACCAGGGGTACATAATGGGGAGAGGAATAAGAGTTAAGGGGAGGTTTGGATTTTCTATTCGGTGAAAGAGTGTTTATTGATTCTCTTTCTCTTGGGAACAATGAAATTATCTAAAATTGTGAGTGTTGCTGAACTGTTGACTTCGGACATTATACACGATGCCCAACAAACAGAGGTGGCTGAAGGATGCACTGACTGAGAAATAGATTGGCGAATAATGGTGTATATATATGATCAAATACTGTGCTGCTACAAAAAAGAGTGAAGTTGTGAGGCATACGACATTGTCAATGAACCTGTGGGACATTCGGTGAGGCAAAATAAGCCAGAAACAAAAGAGCAAATATTGTATGGTTTCATTTAGAAAAATACTTATAAGAAAACAGAGGCCCAGGTTGTCAGTGCTTATAGCAGTCATATTTAGTCTGGGTGGTAATTGCTATTTCTAGAATTGAGAGGCTATTTTATATATGTACAATTTAGTATTCAGAGATAACAAAGCAATCAGGTTGGAATTAAGGTAATTCAGGATAAAGGGGCAAAGAAGACATTGTCTGTATTTTAGTACCTCATCTACTCTGTGAGACCAAAAGAATCTTTTGTCCAGAATCTAAATTTTCTGCAGCAAATACTCTAACTCAACCTGTCTGGATAGATCATTTGAACAACCCAAACACAGAATAAGAATGAGGGCCTTTAATCCTGTATAGTTTAATGTAATGCCTGGATAAATTCCAGAGTATATTAAGCAGATAATCAAAAACTATTGGCAAAGTCTCTTGAGGGATGGTGCAAAAAACATAGAACTATTAAACTTTACCACCAGGGAAACCCCTGAAAGTTTGTCAAACATTAGGGACACCCAAATCAACAGGCCAAGCCCTTGATCTTGAGGTGAAGCTTATGTATGTAGCAGAGAAGCTTAGCCTACATATAAGTGTGCCTAAGAATCACCTCCAGAGGACCGTTTATGTTCCCAGATGTGGCCTTTCTCTCTAAGCTCAACTCTTTAAGTGAAATCATTGCCTTCAGACATGACAACCAGGGTTGAAAGTCTCCCTGGTGGTGGGGTATGAATCCCAGGGATGAGCCTGGCCCGGGCACCATGAGATCAACAATACCATGTTGACCAAAAGGAGAAAGGAAGTTGAAAAAATAAGGTATCTGTGGCTGAGAGAGTTCAAATAGAATCGCGAGGCTACTCTGGAGGTCACTCTAAAGCAAACTTCAGTTAGACATTGCTACCTATCTGTTCTGGTTTGCTAGCTGCTGGAATGCAATATACCAGAAACGGAATGGCTTTTAAAAAGGGGAATTTAATGAGTTGCTAGTTTACAGTTCTAAGGCCGAGAAAATGCCCCAATTAAAACAAGTCTATTGAAATGTTCAATCAAAGGCATCCAGGGAAAGATACCTTGGTTCAAGAAGCAGATGAAGTTCAGGGTCTCTCTCTCAAGTGAGAAGGCATATGGCGAACACAGTCAGGGCTTCTCTCTTGGCTGGAAGGGCACATGGCGAATACCGCATCATCTGCTAGCTTCCTCTCCCGGCTTCCGGTTTCATGAAGCTCCCTGGGAGGCATTTTCCTTCCTCATCTCCAAAGGTCGCTGGCTGGTGGACTCTGCTTCATAGTGCTGCTCTCTCTCAATCTCTTTCTTCAAAACATTTCCCCTTTTATAGGACTTTAATAAATCAATCAAGACCCACCCAAATGGGTGGAGACATGTCGTCCCTTAATCCAATTTAACAACCATTCTTGACTAAATACATCATCCAGGGAGATGATCTGATTACAGTTTCAAACATACAGTATTGAACAGAGATTATTCTACCTTTACAAAATGATATTTTGATTAAAACATGGCTTTTCTAGGGGGCGTACTTCCTTTCAAACCAGCACACTATCGTAGCTTGCTAAACTCCTGCCAATTCTAAAGAACACCTACGATGATATATAAGAGTCTACAAAGGTTCCATGCACTACAGTAACTTTCCAGAAACCTACAACCTCCACATGGGTCCCTGGACCAGATAAGTCCTGACATGCAGAGGGGCCAGCCTCGCCAGAATATCAATTAGTTCAATTTCCCTATTCCATGTTCTTGAATGGGCATAGCCCAAGTACCTGCAAAGAGTGAGAGAAAGATCCAAGTGATGGCAGAGTTGTACAGAGAAGGTAGGGAACAAATGAGTATGATTGCTAAGTTATTTATATTGATAATTCTTTTGGTCTCTAGCAGCTAGAGGTAAAAACCTACACTGGGGGAATTGTAACCCATATCAAACTCTGAAATCTGTTCTACAACTAATTGTTGTGATGTGCTTTGAAATTTATTGCTTTTTTATATATATGTTATTTTTCACAAAAAAGAGAAAAATCAATTGCAATGTTAAATACACAGGTATATGATAAAAAAGTCAATGCGTGATTTAAGAAATTTACCCATATAAACTACATATCAATGATTTTTCTTATATTCAAGAGTTATGCGCCATCATTGCAATTCATTTAGTACATTTTCATCACTCCCAAAAGAAACCCCATTACTTTTTAGTTATCACCTTTCCAAACCTCCCCCAACTCCATCCCCCTCTCCAGCACCCTGTCCCTAAAGATTTGCCTATACCGGACATTTCATGTAAATGGAATCTTATAATATGTGGCCTTTTGTGACTCACTTCTTTCGCTTAGCACAATGTTTTCCAGGTTCAACCATTGTTCTGGTTTGCTAGCTGCTGGAATGCAACACACCACAGACGGATTGGCTCTTAATAAAAGGGGATTTATTTTGTTGGTTCTTCAGAGGAAAGGCAGCTAACTTTCCACTGAGGCTCTTTTCTTACGTGGAAGGCACAGGATGGTCTCTGCTGGTCTTCTCTCCAGGCCCCTGGGTTCCAACAACTTTCCCCGGGGTGACTTCTCCAAAGGCCTGGCTGAGCTGCAAGTGCTGAGATGAGAAATGCCGAGCTGCTTAGCAGCGCTACGTTGCAATCTCTCATTTAAGCACCAGCCAATTAAGTCAAACGTCACTCATTACAGCAGACACGCCTCCTAGCCGACTGCAGATGTAATTGGCAACAGATGAGGTTCACGTACCAAGGTTCACGTACCATTGGTTTATGTCCACAGCAACAGGACTAGGTATGCTCACCTGGCCAAGTTGACAACTGAATCTAACTAACACAACCATATTGCACCATGTATCCCTTTTTATTGCTGAGTAGTATTCCTTTGTATAGATATACCATATTTTATTTATCCATTCATTAGCTGATGAACATTTGGGGTGTTTCTGCCTTTTAGCTGCTATAAATAATGCTGCTAAGAACATTTGTATACAAATTTTTGCACAGTATATAACCAGGGGTGGAATTGCTGAGACAAATGTTAACTCCATGTTTGACATTTTAAGGAACTGACAGATATTCTGCAGAGTGACTGCACCATTTTCGATTCTCACAAGCAATGATGAGGTTTTCCAGTTTCTCCATATCCTCACCAACATTTGTTATCTGTGTTTCTGATTATAGTCATCCTGATGGGCATAAGTGATACCTCATTGTGGTTTTGATTTTCACTTCTCTGATATTGAGCATTTTTTCAGGGGGTTATTGGTCATTTTTATCTCTTTGGAGAAATGTCTTTCTGATTCCTTACCCATTTTTAAAATTTGGTTATTTATCCTTTTATTATTAAGTTGTGAATATTCTTTATATATTTTAGATTCACAAGTCAGGAATGGGATATGTAAATCTTATTCATTCTGTGAGTTGTTTAGCTGGGTAGATATTCTTTGACTTTTGTAGTCATTTGTAATGGTTTTGAAATGTGTCCACAATTTTTTTATATTACTTCTTTTCAAAAGCTGAATCCTAAGTTCCTTCCTCAATGTGTTTCAAAATTAGTGACTCACTTCTAACGAGGAGAATATGGCAGAATTGATATTATATGAATTTCAAGACTAACATATAAAAAAAATAGCATCTACCTGATTCTAGTTATCTTGGATCTTTTTCTCTGGAGGAAGCTAATTTCCATGTCATGACTGATATGAGGACACTCAAGCAGTTTCACCAGCAACCTGAATCAACCTTGCAACCATGTGAGCACACCACCCCAAAAACAGATCCTCCAGTCCCAGTCAAACCATCAGATGACTGAGTCTTTGGCTGACATACTAATTGAAATCTAAGCCAATTGAAAACTGCCTGCTTTAGCTGTTCCTAAATTCTTGACCCACAAAAATGATGTGGATAATAAATATTTACTGTTGTTATAAGCCATAAAAGACTTGGAATAATTTAGTACCCAGCAACAAATAACTAATCCAGAATTCCCACACTATTAGACACTGCCATGGAGCAAGTTTGACTGCTCTTTGTTTTCCCCACAGGCTACCTATTCTTTTGCCTTCTGTGGTAGGCAGAATAATGGTCCCCCAAAGAAGTTTATGTCTTAGTCCATGAAAACTGTGCATGTGTTATTTTACATGCCAAAAGGGTCCCTACAGGTGTGATTAAGTTAAGGATCTTCATATGGGAAGATTATCATGAATTATCTCAGTGGGTACAAGGTCCTTACAAGAAAGAGGTAGGAGTGTCAGAGTCAGAGAGAAGGAAAGGTGATGACAGAACCAGAGTTCCTATGCTTCTGGCTTTGTAGACGGATGAAGGGACCATTAGCTAAGATATTTCAGTGGTCTCTAGAACCTAAAAAAGGCAAAGAAAACTCCAGAAGAAATGTAGCTTTGTTGACACCTTGATGTTAGCCCCATAAATCTCAATTTGGACTTCTGACCTCCAGTAATGTAAGATAATAAATTCACATTGTTTTAAGCTACCAAGTCTGTGTTAATTTTTTTACATTACCAATAGGAAATGACTCCATCTTCTAACCCCAGGATTCTTTTACTTAGAATTCTAAAAGATTTACGAGCTGTATCTTACTACAATCTTGTCTATGTTAATTTTTCATGGAACATGAGATGGTCCATCAAACTGCAAACTTAAATACATTGTTTCTGGAATTAAAAAATAATGGTATTTTAAAATATTTTGCTGCTCTATTGTTTTGGGTTTTGGTTGTTTTTTTGGGGGAGGGGGTGGCGTTCTGGTGCATGGTTCAGGAATTGAACCCTGTCTCCCGCATGGAAGACGAACATACTACCACTGAACCACCCTGCTGCTCTATTGTTTTGATATCCTACTTAGGAAAATATATTATGCATTACAGATCTCATATGCCTGTATTACACAACAATCATTTCACTCTAATCTTTGCATTTTATTTTGCTTGTTTTTCTCAATCCTGTCCATTATGTGCAGTGCTGTATTTTTAGCACTGTCAGTTTTCAGGGCTACTTCCAATTTGGCTATCATTTCTCTTCTGTGTGTTTATCTATTTTTTTTCCCACTTTTTATCATTCCAGGTGGCTTACAATGGGACCTCTCCTTTCCCCTTGCTTCATGATTGTCATTCTGGACAACCTCATGATAATATCTTGGTTTGTGTGACTGTTTCTCAGACCCTCTTGCTTTGCTTTTTCTAGGCACTAGACCACTTCCTGGGATGCTGTCAGGGCCAACCTGTGCATCTCATATCCATCTCTATAAATATGAGAATGGATCCACCCGTCTTCATGTGCCATTTACTTTGAAGTGTACTTCATTGGGATTTTCTGAGTTCTAGGGCCAAAAGTGTCTGTCCTCCAGGTGTTCCATGTTTGATTTTCATTGCTTCTGAAAGACTGTCCTCCTATATTGTTATTTGAGGTCCATTAAAGGTGAGGTTTAGTTGTTTGTCTAATTCTTTTTTGAGGGCGATTTCTTGGAGGAAGCTGAGAAACTGCAATTTCAATTCAGCATGTCAAAACCAGAAGACCTTATCAGCTTTGGATTGATGGGCATTTATCCTGTTTTAAGGATTTCTGTGGAAGAAATTTCTGACATTTTCTTTTTTAGCTTCCTACTAGCATGTCAGTATTATGTGAATCTTGATGCAGTTGACTGCTGTGATAGGTTTTTTTTTCTCCTGATCTTTAGATCACTCAGTAATTTGAGAAGCATGTTTTCTATGTCTTCAGGTTAGTGAATGATAAAAGTGTTTGACTGGACTTAATCATATCAGAACCTTTTGGCTTGCTGCTAATCACTTCCTTTCAGGTTGATATCAGTACATTAATCACCATAATTTTTTTATAGTTATTCGTTAGTTTACATTTCATCTAATTTTACTATCAGTTCATGTCATTCTGTTGTGTTCAGATGAACATATTAAAAAAAGACTTTACAACACGCTCTGATGAAAATCAGACACACCATATCTATGTCATTCCATGAACTGCCAGTCTAGTAAAACTGTCAGAAAGCAAATGAGATATGACTTGTTTTTAGTGAACCCATGCTGACTCCTAGAAATCATTACTACTTTTTTCTAAAGGGCTTATAAATCTATAGTCTAATAATTCATTCTGCCATTTTACCAGGAAATGTCATCAACTGTGTCTATTTGAGGGTTCCAGGCCTCACAGCTTTGCCCTTTCACTTTCTTTGAGATTCTTCAATGATAGCTGAAATTGGTTTTGTAATCACACACTTAAGTTCTGCACACCTTGGGATAAAATTCATTTGGACCTAGAGACTCAATCCCATGTCAAGGAGCTAGCTGCTCTCTTATTATCGCCTCAGTTATCTGGGACTTCACTTGCCATTGCACCATATTTGCTCTCTCTGCTTCACTTTAAAGATTGATCTTGGTAACAGAGAAGGATATTTTTTAATGTAGCAGTTTTACCTTCTGCCATTTATTAAAACTGAATGAAAATTGCGGGCTTATGCCATCCTTGATATTGTTTCTTGTTCTTAGTATCCTTAAAAAGTTCTTTCTGCCTCTTAGTCTATGCAAGCTATTTATCCTGTAGCAACTAGATGTCATCCCTTTTAAATGTGGATAATCGTAGCTCAGCTTACAGGGCTCTTGAAGGGCTAACTGAGATAATGCATCTAAATTGGATAGAACAGAGCCTGACACCTAGTAAGCACATAATAATATTAGCTATTATTAGCTATTATTCTTGTTATTATCATTATCCATGGCGTTATTAATGTTTGGGCTCATCCTGTTTGGGTTAGCCCTCCCTTCCTAATATTCAGGGTTGGTTGTCATATTTCTGTAACATCTCTTGAATATGTGTTCCTTCTTTTGTTTTTTATGCATAAATTTTAAAATATAAACTTATCAGACATATCCTTTTAGAGATATATTAATTTTATTATCAGTCTCCCAATGTCCCCAGTTTCCTTTCTCACTAAGCTCACATGTGTGCTTAATTGTTAGGATTTTTTTGAGAATCACTTATTTGCTTAGAGTTATCACTTCCTTTACAGTCTCTGACCATGGATTATATCTATCTTGCATTTTTTCCCTCTGCTCAAAGCTGCTCTTCCTTAAAATTCTCTTACGGCAGGACATGGCACAAGATTGACTAAGCCATCTTTATTTTCTCTTTCCTTTCTCTTCTTCTGTGCATCTAAAAGATCTATCATGTTCTGTGATTTTACCTCCATAACATTTATACATTGAATCTACTTTTTTCTCTTCATCCTTCTTATTACTGTCTTTCCTTATTCTTGCGATTTCTTCATTTTATTAGTTCAACATGCTTTATGCTAGTTTCTCTGTCACCAGATTTTCTCCTCTCCTGCCAGACGAGTATTTCATTAATTGGTAATATTATCAGCCTGCAAAAGATTCTTTAATATATGGCAAACTCTCCAAATCATATGATAATGCAAATATCAGCAAAGATAGTGATCAAACATATCAACTTAAGATGTGTCTGACATATCAGCATTAAATATACAAAAATAAGAAATTTGACACAGTCACTTATCTAAGAGCTTTGATTATTTGTTTTCAATCAAATTTAGAACGTCTGAGGGCAATGAGGCCAATAAATAATTATTATAAACTTGGGGAAAGGGAATGCATTTGTTACCCTATTAACATTTCTTTTGGAGTTGCCTAAATTCTGAGTATTTATCCACCTGAATATTTGTAGGTGGGATTTGGTTCTACCGTCATAGCTGAAAAATCTCTAAAAGAGCAGGGAGGTGGCATATCGTTAGGAATAGCAAATAGATAATACATGAAATTGGAATTCAAAATGCGAGAAAATAAAAATGCTAAACAGTACTATCAGTCATTGATATTTACTAATTCGCTGCTTTTTAAAGTGTTTACTTTCATTTGAATTAAATCTGCTATCTGAAAGAAAAAAGTTTGATAGAATATTTGTCCAGAGGAGTTTGAGTTTAAATGCACAGATGAATTACCACATAATGGTGAAATTTCTGAATACTTTAAAAGGTTAAAAGTGATCTTCTGATTCATTTCTAAATAACACACACACACATATGTATATGTATATATATATGATTTGCTTATAAATTATTGAATGGAAATGAGCAAAAACTCTACTATATCATGTTTCAACTCTCAAAGATTTTTTTATAGCACATGTATGAAGCATGACCATTGTTTCTAATGATTTTAAGCTTTTCATTGCCCTTGGGGTCCATTGACTTGAAAAACTTCTTTAGGTTCATTACTAATAAGATTGCAATTTCCTACGTGATATGTAGGCACGTGTTTAACACACAATAGATCACTAGATATACTCTTGTTAAGATGACAATTTACGTGAATAAAAGAATGGAGGAAGCAATGTGCCTCGTAGAATTACAATTTAGGCACAGCAAATAGAAGCTTTCCAAGAGGTAAATAAATAAACAGGTAAATAAACTTACCTGTTTATTTCATACTTTGGAAATATGTTGGTATAGTTGGATGTTTGTTTCAGATTTCTTAAGAATTAAACCTCTAATGTGAAAATGAGCCCGGAAAAAAACACTAAAGGAGTAAAGAAGACAGAGAAGTACTCAGAAACCAGATGGAAATGTCTGAGTACAGAAGCATATGTAACAAATGTCAATCTCTTTAATTTACCCCAGTAATAATTTGGCTGTACTTCTGGCACTCGCTGAACATGCTTAGGTATCAATCTGGTTGTGTGTTTCTTGATGATTCTTTCAGACAAAGCTCAGACAGGATGACTAAGAAGCAAACATTACACTGAAGGGACATTGTGTCACAGGAGCAATAAAAGAGGGGTGGATGATGATCCCTGGGGGAGGTGTCAGGTTTTCAGAGAAGAGAAAAAAAGAGAAACAATGTTGAACTGTATAGCGAAGGATGAGCAGAATATGCTATGTGGACAAGGGGTCTGGAGAGAGCCACAAAGGCTGTGAAAACAGCAGATGCAAAGGCCCTGAAGCATCCAATAGGAAAGGTTGCTCAGCAGACTGCAACTGTTTACTATTATTCAAATATGGAGTCTGGAAGTCAGTGTGCAGCGGTGATTGGAGATGTAGGTCACCAAAGCAAAATCAGGGTCCATCGTGTTTGGTAAGGAAGTTTATTTCAATCAAGCCTTCATGACATATTAATTTAAGGGCTCCATCAGAAAATCAGCTGAAGCAATTAAATACATAATAGTATTTACAAACACATTTTAAACACTGACTAGGTAAATATGAATCCGGAGTGAGAAGGAATCACGTGATTAAGAGTTTCCTCTTGGGCCATGACCTGATCTCTGTCCCAACTCTACTGCTAATACCTTGGCACAACCAGATAAAAATTTAATACATATATATATATATATACCATCATAACTTAAAACTCAACACAGTTTACTCACCTTCTCTAATAGGTCATGAGCAGGGAATATGGTATAGTGAAAAGTGTACTTGGATGATAGTTAGGAAAGCTGGGATTAAATCTTGGTTGATCTCTTTCTAGCATATAAACATAAGGTGGTAAGTGGTTGATTTCCACGTCCTCAAATTAAATGGGCTTGATAGACGCTTTCCCATTCCTGGTATAACCGGATACCATAGATCGTTTCTTACAGTCTTAAAAATTACAAGAGATCCCTGATTTTCTTTAGTATCCTCAATTACTAAAGCATATGATAGCATGCATGAGAAAATTTAATAAATGTGAAATGCTACTTAAGGTCTAAGAAATACTTGATTTGGAAAAGCAACAAAAGAGAGCTGGTTCCTCCCTAGGACATAGGAAAGAGCATTATCTTGACTAACGTCAAGAGCTGAACTGAAGAGAAACGAGCTGCTGGATATCAAGGCAGTCAATTAAAACTGTGCCCCAAAATGTAGGTAACATTTAAGTCTTTATTCACTTATGAGAAGCCAGCAAGGGCTCCCTGAATGTTCTACTTTTTCCCATAGAACAGATGAGTCAGAACAGACAGGGGGTCATCTCTGTCCAGAGATGGATCCTGTCCTTTTATGGATCTGGGGGGCTGGAGGGAGGGAAAAGAGTAAGGGCTAAATGTGCAAACCCTGAAAATTGAGTCAGAGTGAAGAAAAGAGTCTTCAAGGCACTCAAGTAAGGTGGTCTCCCAGGAGCAACTGGAAGAAGCCCTCAAGCAAGACTGGCCGGGAGAGGAAAGGACGGTGGGTGGGGACATGGGGCAGAGCTCACTTCTCCACTGTAACACCCTCCAAGCCGTGCATCAAGTCTGAGGTGGGGAGAGCAACTTCCCTCAAGAGCTCTAGGCTTTGGGATAGCCTATGGTGGGGCCTGAAAAATCACCTATAGGATATTGGCTTAGAACCAGACTCCTTCTGAACGTTGGTATATAATTCAAGAATAATGGACCAGGGTCCAGAGATGGCGATATGTATGGATCTATGGGGAATGATGAGAGATAAAATATATATTTCTATAAGCCAATTTTTAAGCTTTATTTTTATTATCTAACTAATTGTGTCAATTTATATCCCCATGAGTTAACACACTGACATGGGTATTCACAGTAAAGCTATTATTTAAAATCACATTCCAACAAGCATCACTCTGCATCTCTTGAAATTCTCTCTTCAAGACATCTCTCCAGGATTATGTCCTCCCATGTTAGTCTATAATTGCCCAGAGAAGGCAAACATTTGGTGTGATTTGAAGAACATACAAATTCCTGATTCCACCATACAAGCCTTCCCCCCCACCTCCAACACAAAACTAGCAAGAAAATAGGCACTTCGGACCTTAGAGCCATTCCTTCATGTACACTATTTCCCAGGGTATATGTCCCCAAATACCAATTACCTAGGATGCTCTAGGTGAAAAAGCATTCTGTGTTTGACTGTTCAAAGACTCTTCATGTTAGTTTCTGAGGACCTATATATTGCAGACACACCATTATAACTCAAAGAAAGGAAAAAAGTATGCCTCAAAAGAAGAATTTAAAAATTGCTATCCTTAATCATAATAACCAGAGTAATAGACAATGTTTGGGGTTTTAAATCAATGCCATGTGCTCCTCTAAGCTCTTTGCATATTTTATTTCTTTTCATCATCCAAACAAGCCTGTAAGATAGATACCGTCATCATTTCCACGTTACAGGTGAGAAAAAAAGAATCACAGGTAAGCCCAGCATCACACACCAAGTGAGTGGCAGAGAGAAAATTCCAATTCAAACAGCCAGACCCAGGGCCCATATAAAGTAAAAATAGATATTTATTCAAATGTTCTTTAACCAACATCACTGCACATATCCTTTCTCTGGTTGCTTTAAAAAAATAACAGACGTGTTAGAGATAAGAGCGATGCCTGTGGGTTATTGAATATGTGTCTCGAACTCCTAAAGTTAATTGTTGAGGGTCAAGTAAAAGGCCCTTATTTAAAAAGAAGCGGGATGAAGAGATGTCCAGTTTGCAATTCTTTTTTCCTCTTTCTGTGATTACTCTTTCAATTATCCAGTCATCCTGACCAGGGTTACTCTACTCAAAGCAGGAATAGTCCTATTATAATACATCACTGCGGAAATGACCGTGTGCTAAGTTCCCATGAATCTGTATTTTAATAAGCCTACCCCTTTTTTATATTATTTCGTCTTCTTCTTAAAATTATATGTTAATCACTATTTTATTTTTCTCTGCTTTTCCAGTTATATTTTTCAAATATTCCCCTTGCCTGAAATGCTCTTTTCTTCTCCAGATAGCCAAATCCCATGCATCATTTAATCATATTTCCTCCAAAAAGCTTTTGGAATAACCCTCTCTAGTAAAGGTTGCTCCTTCGCCTGGAATTTCCCACCACATATTGTGTTCTCCACGGGATTATCACTGGGTATCTGCCATTCTCCATTTTATACTCAAAAGCAGCTTTCCATGTTCCTTGTATCCTCAGGCTGATTGTCATATATTTCTTTATATGTCACATTATTCTCCACCATGCCCGCACAGGTGAGAACAGGACGTAGCAAATGGAAGGTACTTCCAAATTTTTATGTTGCTAGAAAACACTTTCTTTCATTATATAGGTGGTTGGCAGCTGTCAATGGAGAACCACGTGTGGTGAAATTATTAGGCAAATCAGGGTAGGAGATATTTCTCAACATTAAACTCACTTAATAGTCAAAAAATTGTATTAGATTTAGGTGGAAATACAGATTTTAAAGATTTACATACATTCCTTTGTAGTTGTGTCATATGACATAGAAATAAAAATACTCATAGTTTCAAATGTGTTTGACTAGTCAATAGCGTTGTAAATAAACTTCATTTTACTGCTTCGAGTTGCTTACTATCCATACGAATTAGAAATATATAATGAGAAATCACTACATGTGGAACATTTAACTCACCTTTAATCTCCTGAAATTTGGATCAGAGGCGGATATTAGTAAAGATCTGAAGGCATGATCACAAGTGAAATTCATCCCTAATGCATTTAGATAAGATTTACCATTTTACAAAAAGTTGATGTATTAGCAATGACAAGTCGTTCAAACTTAGAAAGGCAAAGGTCAAAAAACACTAGGATATTTAAGCTATTCTAGAGTAATGTGATTATAAACAGCCTTTTTTTTGTATGTTGTATGGCGGGGGTCACATTTCATTCTTTTTCCATGTGAGTATCCCATTATCACAGCACCATTTGTTGAATTTTTGTTTGTTTGTTTGTTTTGCTTGTTTGTCTGATTTAGGGGAAGTGCATGGACCAGGAATCAAACCCAGGTCTCCTGCATGACAGGCTAGAATTCTATGACTGAACTACCCTTGCACCTCACAAACAACTTTTTATCATCGTCTTCCAGTTTCTCATATAAATTAGAGAAAAGGGTTTCCTTAAGATCAGTGCCATCTAATATACAAGCCACTAGCCACATGTGTCTACTGAGCTCTTGAAATGTGGCTTGTAGAAAGTACAAAAATAGTAGAAAATATAAAAAAGAAAGTTAATGGGCCATTAATAATTTTAATACTGATTATATGTTGTCATAATAGTCTATATCAATTGACTTAGATAATGTATGATACTTATTATTCAAATTAATTTCACCCATTTATTTTTATTTTTTAAAAAGTGGCTACTAGAAGATTTTACATTGCATGTGTGACTCACACTCTATTTCCACTGGACAGCACAGCTCCACATCATTACTCTTTACTTTTATTTTGGTTTTATTATGCCTTCAAGAAAGTGTTATAATGGTGTTGTTCACAAAAGGACTTGATTTCCTGAAATGCATTAGTTTAAGATTCTCCCCTCTCTGACAACAAGAAACAATGAGGGTGATTTGTATTAGTTCAAACAGCAAAACAAGAAAAAGAAAGAAAAAAAAAAGCCAACACGTGGACTTAATTCCTTTGAATTATTTTTAATACATGATTTTTAAAACATACCATATAAACACCCCAGCTTTTCTCTTTCTATGGACAAATTGATATGGCAGGGAATGATTGATCCCCTCCTCTACCGAAAGACAGGTCCAATAATAAATAGATCATCCATATCAGCTAATTGCAATGCAACTCCATGGACACTCTGGAGCAGATGTTTTCCTCTGCGCCATGTTGATAGAAATACTGGCAGGGGACATTTAAAATTCATTGCAGGGAGACTCTACATTATAATGAATCTCATTAATAGTAATTAGGATTTTTTTTTTCTCCCAAGTTACCGTGGTTGATGCCCTCCCTTTATAGGTCAAAAGAGCTTAAATACGCAACAGCCCCCTAACGACTAACAAGATCATTTTGTTTCTTAAGGCTTTAAGCAACTTCTAAGCAGAAAATGTTTATTCTCCTCTTAACTGAGTATCTAAATTAACCTAGCCTGGCTATATAGCAAGAGTTTTAAGAATCATAACTGAAAATAGAAAAGCATACTTGTCACAAAATCAACGGTGACTTTTAATCACTATTATGGGCAGACAATAGGTCAAAGCAACCACACTCTTCCTGCCTTGTCTAAAGAGTTCTCTTGGAATCTATTATGGAAAATCATGGCCCATGCCCTGTGAACAATGTTTGGTAAGAATAGTGGGATGTTTATTAATGTAAATGAGCAAGATGGACTGTTTTCTTCCACCAGGGTCAACCTAAAACACTGTAATCTAATTACTCTTTGCTTTCATTTACGTGTGCAGACATTTGCTCCAAAAACATGGAAGGCTGTTTCTTTTGGCAGGGACTGCAAAGTGGAATCCTACTGTATGCGCAGACCAGTAATAGGAATAATATGCTGGCACTATGACAGGGGGCACGGGAGGGCATGCTATTAGATAAGTGTTTCTGCTACATTACCCAGACAGCGCTGCCCTTCACAAAGTGTTCCAGCCATTGTGCCATTCTGAAATCGCACAGCTATAGAATGTTAATGCCAACATAATTATATATTTTGGCTTCCGTTTTGGCAATAGGCTGTACTTAAGCAAAATTTAGTACCGTCTTATGTGTTCCTACAGCTGGATAATTACAGGGCATTTCAGTTTTCGGAGCAGGAAATTAATGATATGAAGATCAGCAGCTATTTAAAGACAGTTATACTTTGCACTTGCAGGGACCCACTACTTGAAAGCATGCAAACTCTCCAAGGAAGGTATCTTGTCCTGAGTTGGGAGGGAGGGTGGTGCCATTTTGATTCAACTTCAGAATCAAATGTTTTCTTTTTTAACACTTTGGGTCAGTGTAGTTGGCAATCAAACATCTATAAAAACATGTATTTCCTGTAATACTTCTGCTTAAATGCCTTCTAATAAAATGAGTCCTTACATATGGGTCAGCAGGGGAAGATCTTGGTGAGGCCAGATGCTAGGGAAAAGTATGCCCTGGCGCTTCAAAATCCCCTCGTTAGGGAAACAGAATTATAAAACATGAAGCGCAGGAAGAAACTTTAGAAATTATCCAGTCAAGGGGTTATCAAACTGTTTAGAGTCAGAACAACAAGTAAATCTAAACAGAGGAAAAACAGTAAAGCAGATAAAGTTGGAACTGCCTTCAGTCCTGGAAGTTCCAAGTACAAGGGTACGAAAATTGCTGGGCTACTATGCTCATCTATTTTTACAAGTGAAAGGACAGGCTTTTCAAATGTAATTATTATATTATCAGTATTATGCCATAGCTAAGTCTGTAATATATTCGTGGAAGATCGTTAACTAATGCTCATCACATGAAAAAAAAAAAGAGAGAGAGAGAGGGTTTATTTAAGTCACAGATTGTTTTCTAGTTTACAATCTCATGCCCTGGTCAACAATTCAAATAAGCTGGTTTGTCAGGATGCTGAGTCATTAGAAAATAAAACCTGGAGTCAGGATCATTAAATATTTCTTAAGTTAGCAGTTGAAAATATTCTGAAAGAAAGATTGGATTAGGCAAAATAAAATCCATATATTAATGAAGATCCTTGAAGATAGAACAGGAAGACAAGTGCATTGTTTCAAATGAATTTATTCATTATTTTTCCCTAATGAAGAGGCTCTGACCTTTGGCTTCTAACCTTTGACCTTGACATATATAAAAATGGAAACAATAGTTATCTTTTCAAAACTCTTTTGAAGCGATGAAAGAATGCCTGGCTGTCCAGGAAACAATAGAACCTTGTGAAGATTCATCCAAGCTTTTGATGTTTCAGACAAAAAAAAAAAAAAAAGCAGCAAACCTCCAAACCTTCTCTAATTCCAAGTGTTTTCTTTCTTGCTTCCTTTGTACTTTCTTTGCTTCCTTTTTGTTCAGTGGAAATCGGGCTTTTGAACCAGGGTTGTTTGAATCCAAAACCCTCATTAGGTTGTGCAGTAAAACCAAGTGGAAGACAAACTCAGATTGCCGGGTCCCATCCTCTGACTTTCTGACTCAGTAGGTCTAGGGTATTGAGAATTTGAATTTTGGACAATTTCACAACTGATGCTGATTTTACTGGTCCAGGACAATCAAAAACTTTCTGTTATCTGTAAAATGACAGAAAATATACCAGGGTGATTATAACAAATAAGGAATGTGAGTAGCCTAGCATAATGCTTAAAATAATAAAGAAAACAGTAACAGCTAGCTGTTATTATTCATGCAATTAAGAAACATTAACTGCCTGTGAAGTGTTTTACATCTTCTCCCACAACTCCTTCCTTCTTCACTCCCCTTTATAGTGTCATGAACTAAACTTAAGGACAAGCAGTCAGCCTAATGCAAAGGACCAGGCTTAACCAGCCTTTTCCCTACGATCATCAGGGCATCAGGGTCTTGGATAAGGTAGTGAGAAAAAAGAAAGCAGTCACTGTGCTTTATTATGTCCTGTGATTAAAATGTCTTAAAAAAATTCTGAAGTAATAAAAATATCCCAACACAGCAAATGATCCTGATTTTGAAGGGAGGTAAATCATGCACCATTTGAAATGATACTTAGAAATTTTGGATTTTATTACAAACCAAAGAGATTGTTTTAAAGCAACTTAGATAATCTATATGATTTACATGTTGATGAAGTTGTTTCAATGAGATTTTCATTATGCATAAGTTAGTTTCACTTCAAATGTGAACATAGGTGACAATTTATGAAAACTTGTAGGATATTTTATTTCCTTTTATATGCAGTTCAATATTCCGTGTACTATTTCAAGTTTTGGAGCAGAAAGATGAGAGTTGATGCCTTTTGCCTTTGTGCATGATGGTCAGCTAATTACACTTCTTAATAAGTCACTTTAGGATGCTCTAAAAAGTAGATGAGATATAATAAATAGTAAATAGTATATTCCAAATTACTTAATCAGGGAAATCTTTTATGTATTCTGTCTCAGAAAGATGAGAAGTCTGTAGACCCTAAAATTGGAAAATTTGCAATAAAATGAACACCATACAAGGATATTGGGCCATTTTGTCACTCTTCACTCCTTACACTATATTTAGAATTAGTCTTTGATAATTTAGTTTTACAAACAATTCAGATGAAAATTGTTTTAAAAAGGTAATCAAAATATTTCTTTTATTTTTTTCTTGACACTTATGCATGTGCCATCTACTGGATACCTTGCATTTGAGGAAGTAGAGAAAATAAACGATTAGTAACTGTTCTATGTCTACCACCTGAAAAATTTTTTTCAGGTTTAAAATTAAAATTTCTAATCATGTGAGCCCAATATTGTATGATTCATCTAAGTTAATCTGGATAGTTCAATAGTAATGGTTTAAAATCCAGTGCAAGTACTGGTCTTTTCTTGCCTTAAAAAAAATACTTCAAAGTAATGGCCTCACAGGCATGAAATATTGTAGCCCCTGATTAAATTTTGTAGCCTCTGATTACATTAGAGCTATGAAATATGACTCACTCACTAGCTGGCAATGGATAGGTTGTTAATATATCTATATCGCTACTGTATTTAGTATATCCCAATTTCTCTGTCTACTCAGAGGTAGATAAATGAGGATCTGTGCAAAGACCATATAACATAGAGGTGTCAAGAAAACTAAAAAGAGAAATTCAATTACTTCCATAATCCTTCTTACATTTCTATTTTACATAATTCTTCATCATTATATGAATCCTCTGGTTCTTTAATTCACTTTTCTTTATAATAGACTGTCAAGCCATTACTTGCTCATGTACTCCATCCTAAACTACTTATCCCGCTACAAAATTCTAGTACTTTCAGCAAAAGTTTTGGATGTAAAAAATTCTTGTTTTCGACAAAATTAGCATGACCTAGGTCCAACAGAAATCTCCCCTTATATTTGCAGGTCTAAAATGTAGATCTTATTTTACAATAAGAAATAACTATAGCCATGATCAATCAATATTAATTCATTAAGTACATACTCCACGATATAATACTTTCATGTCTTGGGAGCCTAATTCTCAAAAAGTTGGAATGAACTAGTTCAGTGTACTTATGAAAAGCAAATACGGTGGGCTACTGTGACTCAGCAGGCAGAGTTCTCGCCTGCCATGCCAGAGACGTGGGTTTGAGTCCCCGTGCCTGCCCATGCAAAAAAAAAATGTTATAGCAAATAAGAGAGTCAATTTGGTTGTCCCAATCATTCAGAATTCCAGCCTCTTTCTGCAACTCTACCCTGAAAATGTATACACGCTCATGCAAGAAGAATTAACTTCGATGTAACGTGATGGCACATGGAATTGAGGTTTAGCATAAGTTATAAAATATCCTTTACATTGTCAGATACTTACAAAGTCTACTTCCCCTTTGGCCTTGTCCCTAATCCATATTTCAACTTTTAGTTCACCTAGTCTTGGTCTCCTATCTCTGCACTGGCCCATTAAATCAGTATTTCACACAGAGAGGTAAGGTTAGGACTGAAGTTACAAGGACAAGTTGGCAACCATATTTACCTCAAGCCCGCTGGAGAAAAGGCCTGTGACAGCAAGATCAAGTCCATTCATAGCCTAAAATAGGAAAAAGCACCTAGTACTTCCCTCAAGAGATTAAGGAAAGATATAAGTGTCAAGATTATTAACACTGTAGTTACAGAGTTCAGTGAAAGTTTATCACCACCCTTTATGCCACCCTAAGTCCATAACACTGCACAATTCCACTAAAACAGATAGATACTCTGCTTACCAGGGTGCTTCTTCTTTAGTCATTCCTTAACATGAAAGCATTTGAGATGTTTCTAAAAAGGCTTAATAAAACATGGTTCATTACGGTGCAATTTTCCACCTAAGGTAGACTCAACAAGTGTGCCCTCTGAAGGGAATAAGAACTCAGCATGAGAGACATCTCTGCTTTGCATCACTGGCACCAAACTATTCCCAAATTTGGTCAGAAAGGCAATCAAATATGTACTTTTTAGGTGTCTGTTATGTTAGGAATAATAGGTCCTAAGGAGAATTCAAAGTTTACTTGCAGGGGCCTGATGCCACGGACAGAGTGAGCTAGAGTTAACGGACAGGGACTTCAGTGTAAGTTTTTCTCCTTCTTGAAAGAGTGCATGGGAGAGGTTGTGTGGTCTCCTTGAAATTACTAGAAAATAAAATAATGATTGAAATGCTACCTTTCTCACCAGATTATTAAAATGAGCATCTCCCACCAAAAGATAATTATTTTAAAATGAAAGCAATTTATAAGCTAAAAAGTATGATTCCAAAGTAAAGTAACATCTGGTTAATTAGCTGAGGAATGGGGCAAAAACATGTGACATGATAAGTGACAGTTAATTTGAACTTGATCTTGAAGGAATTCATAGGAAAAGAGGGGACTCTAATAAGGAACATCCTCAACTGTTTAGGCCAGCCCCCTTAATTATCAGCCTTCCTCTACCTTGCTTATCAGGGTAGTCCTGCATAGTAGATCCATAGACACAAGAAACTGCATTACTAAACAGAAATTGATGTGTGACCTGTGACTGATCAATCAAACAGAATACTGCCTGAAGACAGAGAAAACTGAGAGCATCTTGAAAATGAGACCCCACCCCTGCCATTCATTTCTCTATAAGTCATACACAGGCAAGTACAAGATTCACAGTTTGTATTAAACCTCAATCAGTTTGTCATTCCTAGAAATCACTAGGAAAACAAAAGAACAAAATTGAGGAAATAAATAAATGAAATAATCCAAGAGCTACACAGTATTAGAGAGATACATCTTCATACATGAGTCTCAAAAATTTATCACCCTTTCAGCATGTAGTATACCCACATAACCGTATATTATCATGTACTTTACTGCCTTGTTTTTTCAGTGTTATCATGCTTGGAATGCATAAAAACTTGCATGCATGTTTTTATGGTAAGCTGCTTGAAATCCTTGCTGTAAGTTGATGGGTTATCGATCAAAATTAAGTGAGAACTGCAGGAGCTGTTGCAATTTTGGAGGGGTGAATGCAGGCGAGTAGAGCAGGACCTTAACACTGGGAAATCTGGGAGGAAGTTAGTGGCAAAATTGATGCTGGAACTAATCTATGCTGTTTTTGCTAGGCAAAGTGTCTGAACTTGGAAGATCAAACACAATACAGCATAAATGCTAATTTAATAAAAGGTCTACTTTTAAGTTTCGTTAGTAGTTTTGATTCTGGACAAAAGTGGTCTGCCATATGCGCATAATAGCCAATCCATGATATCAGGGTTTCAAAGAGAGAAAGAGTTTATTGCAAGGCACAAAGAAGGAAATCAGATGGCCTATTGGCCTAAAAAATCTCTCTCTCCAAACTGCAGTAGTTCTGATAGTTGTATAGTATCAAAAGATGGGCAGGTTTTAGCACAATGGCTCAAGATGGCAAGGTTAGAGAACATCTAACTACTGAGCATGCACAGACTGATTACATGCTTAATCACAGGACATATGTAAGAAAATGGTGGCCTTAATATGATGATGGGCAGGATTTTTAGTATTATAATATTTCGATTTGCAAAAGCTGCTGGAATGCAAGATACTAAAAATGAATTGGCTTTTTCAATGGGGATTTATTAGTTTACATATTTATAATCCTAAGGCCATGAAAATGTCCCAACTAAGGCATCAAGAGGAAGATACCTTTTCTGAGGAAAGGCTGCTGTCATGAAGGGTTCCTCTGAACATGGTGTCATCTGCTGGTCCTTTTTTCCTGGATTCTGGCTTCAGTGGTTTTTTCTCTCAGTTCCTATGGGTCTTTGTTTATATCTCTTGAGACATTTCTTTCTAAACCCTCTAGGCTTTTATTGTCCTCAATCTTCTTCGCAAAGGGCTCCAGTAAAGGATTAAGATCTGCCTTTAATGGGCTGGGTCACATCTCAATTGCAGTAACCTAACCAGAAGGTCCTACCCACAACAAATCTGCCTTCATAAGAATGGATTAAAAGAACATGGCTTTTCCTGGGGTACATAACAGGTTCAAACCAGCACATATAATGAGGTATAGGTCACCTACAGGTGAAAGTTTAAGCTACTGCATATGTCAGGAGGGCCCATTTTGATTAAATCCAGCTCTGTTTATCAAGATAGCCTTGGTTTTAGAGTGGATTAGATCTGGGTTGATTCAAGGTCCTTCAATAATAAAGATTAAGGGCTGTCTTTAGTAACCATAACTTGAAAAACCAGATAAAAGGGGTCCAAGTGAGGGTCGATCACAAGATTTTTACAATCACAAAGGCACAAGATAAAGGCTATGCAATCATTCCAGAGATCAAGGCAGCTGGATAACAGTTCAGAGATTTCAGGTGTTTCTCTCTGTCTGCTCTAATATACCAGAAAGTAAAAAAGGAATATCAATATAATGATTCAGTACTCAAAATTATCCTCTAAATCCTAGCTTCTTGATTACAGTTTTCTTTAAGTAAGATAGCTGTCATTCTCATTTTTGAGATGAGAAATTTCAAAGCTTACACAAGTCAGAAGACTAGTCTAAGATAAACTAACAAATCAATGGCACTATTGTGATTAGAAGTTCCATCTCTTAACTTCTTATCCCTGTGCCTTTTCCACTGGCAGAAAAGAGAGTTATTTGGGTAACAGGAAGGTGGTAGAGGGATGGTGGGCATATCCATGCATTTCACAATCTTGAGCAACCACTTACTCTGTGCCTAGGCACTATCCTCAGAGCAGGAGATGTGACAGTGAATGGGAGAGACAATTGTCCCTGATAGCTTGAAGGCTGTACTTTCTTGGGGATGTAGGTTAACAAAGGAAGCAAGTGAGATTCTTTAAACAATAAATAAATATGTTAGTTAGCAAGAGAATTATCAGCTAGTGACAAATTCTCTTTAAAAAAATATAATAGCCTCATGTAATGGTGAGTGTCTCATGGTTCCTTTGGCCTGGTGGTCTGGGCACACCCATGTGGGATGGCGTTGCTGTAGGCGTCCCCATCAAATGGCACACACAGTCTCTTTGTCTTTCTCAGAGCAATTTGCTCATTTTGTGTTGGTACCACTTACAAATAGCAGATACCAAGTCTTTTGACTGTTCTGATAGAAAATTCCCACAACTGCGTCAACATATTATATTGTGATGGGCTCCATTTTGATTGTCCTCTCCACAGTCAACCATTTCCGGTCTGCATTCTGGCTATCTGTCCAGCCACACCATTTCATCTTTTGCTGCAGAAAGTACGAAATCTACTTCAGAATCCTTGGTGGATTTCCAGATTACATGATTGGGAAATTGATGACTGAAATCAACATCCCCTAAGTCTGTTGTGTTCACCGGTCTGTGTGTTCATTCCAGAAAGCAGACCCTGCTAGGCTTTCAACGTATCACCTATTCCCTCCCACCTATGAACATGGCCGTATCTTTCCTCTTCTCACAATCTCTAGTCCTTGGGCTTCTTCACCTCCTCTAAGAACTTGTCTTGGTGATTATTCCACTCACAGCTTCAGTTTCTCACTGTCTGCTAAACTCTCTGTGTGTGTGCACATGGAACTTTCCAGAAATCACTGCCCCCTAAAAGCATGACCCTCTGGAATATCAAAATAACATGTATTAAAAATAAAGTTAATGTTAGCTTGAAGAATCCCTGGAAAGTTTATCGCATTATTATTATTAGGCATTATGGATGTTCTCCATGGCATGGGGATTAGGTCTAATTCTGGGCCAAGATGTATTCAGAGAGAGGCGTTCTCAAAATTTCATAAAAATCAAAACTGCAAGAAATTCTCAAGTCTCTCTTTACCAAATCACCCTTCTTCTTGGCACAATAGTTCAATTTCCCACACACACTTGACTGGGGAGGGAAGTGGAGAGGACTTCACTGGAGGGATCCCTTGCTTTGATACGTCTTCTTGACATTGCAGTAGACTATAATCAGATCTCTCTATAGCACTATTGACCATTAACAGAAAAGGGAAGCATTCATCCTTCACTTTTCCTATCTATCAGCAAATGCATAGCTTAAGGCCCGGTGGGCATGCTTAGCAGAGATATTCTAGGTCAATCTAAAAGGAAGAAAAGCACAAAGAGTGCATTATGCAAATGTATGGACATTCAAAACCCAGCTGACTTGAAAGAACTTTCTAACACTGAATGAGAAAAAAATCAAGTAAGAAAGTATTTTGTACCGCAATATAATCTGGATATTATTCTATTTTTTTTCCCTTTTCTTCACAATAGCATTTCTTGGAAGAGGGGTCAATTGTCTCCACTTTCTCACCTCCCATTAATTCAGCAGAAATCCTGTTTTCCTTCTAACTAAACTACTGAAACTTGTCACTGAAGACCTCAATAACAGCCCATAATTTACTTGATGATTTTATTGCCTTTGGCAATGAAAACCACTCCAACTTAGAAAAACTTTTTTCTTTGATTCTATAACAACATGAATTTTCCTCTTATCTCTCAGACTGCTACTACTCAATTTCTCTCCTAGGCCTTTTTTCTTTATCAGACCTCTTAAAAGTTGGGGTCTTCCAAGGTTCTCTTCTCTTCTAGACCTTAAAGTCCATGGTTTGACAAACCATGAGCTAAATAACCTTAGGTAACCTCTTTCAACCTAGATATATTCAACTGTAAAATAGAGTGAATTAAGGCACCAACCTGGGTGGGCTGTTATGATGATCAAAAAAGGCAACACCTATGCATGGCTTACTGCATTATCTAACACATTCTAAGCAATGAAGAAGAGATATTATCCTTCTTACTGATCTTATTATTATCTATATAATGAGGCATCCAAAGTCACCATCTCTAACTCAGTCTTCCCTCTTACCTTTGAGATGTACTTTTTAACTGCTTTCTTGATTCTGCCTGAATGTATCTCTGACACCTAAAATTTAAACAGGTCTAAAACTTGACTCACTGTCTACTCCCCAAATCTGTTTCTCTTTCTCTATTACCTCTCTCAGTAAATGAGACCACAACCACAATCCTGATGTTTAAGTTCATAACAGGCCCCCACTTTTCATAGGTTTCTGCCAATTGCAATCTTACATATCCACATTCTACCACCACTACCTTAGCTTATATCCACATTGTTGGCCTTTTACAATGCTTTCCTAATTGATCCTCTGCCACTTGCCACCCTCCCCACTTTTTCCAGAGCTATTTATTAGAATGGAACTGACCAGATCCCACTTCTGTCTAAAATCCTTCAGTGCTCTTCATGGCAGAATGGATTTCAAACCCAGTTTCTTAAACGTGCTTCAAGTCTCCTTTGGGGGAAACAGGAGTTTCTTCCTATCTAAATTTCCATTTAACCAGAGTAGCTTTTGCGATCTGTTTCATCTATGAATCGTATATTGGTCTGTTCTAGTTTGCTAGCTGCCAGAATGCAACACACCAGAGACGGATTAGCTTTTAATAAAAGGGGATTTATTTGGTTAGTTCTTCAGAGGAAAGGCAGCTAACTTTCCACTGAGGTTTTTTCTTACGCGGGAAGGTACAGGATGGTCTCTGCTGGCCTTCTGTCCAGGTCTCTGGGTTCCAACAGCTTTCCCTAGGGTGAATTCTTTCTGCATCTCCAAAGGCCTGGGCTGAGCTGCGAGTGCTGAGATGAGGTATGCTGAGCTGCTTGGGCTGTGCTACATTGTGCTCTCTCATTTAAGCACCAGTTCAATGTCATTCATTGCAGCAAGCATGCCTCCTAGCCGACTGCAGATGTAATCAGCGACAGTTGAGGTTCACGTACCATCGGCTCATGTCCACAGCCACAGAACTAGGTGCCTTCACCTGGCCAAGTTGACAACTGAATCTAACTACCACATAGTCTTTATAAAAGTTCTTCCCTACCCAAAAAAGGCCTGAAAAACACTGACTTACAGAATACAATTCAAACACTTTAGAATACAATCTAAATAGGCATAGATAATCAAATCAGACCCTACCTCTCTCTCTCTAGTTTCTACTTTGTCCTCTTCCTTATTATCACCCTTTGTTCCAATTATCCCAAACATGCGCTTGCTTTTGCTTGGACTCATGACTTCACTTCAGCAATTCCTTCTTCCTAAATTGCCCTTTTCTTCCTGGTCAGCTTGTAGAACTTCTACTCATTCTTTCAATGCCCACTCAGTTGACACTTCCTCGGAGAAGCTGGTTTCATTTCCCCTTTCTGCTACGCCAATGCTCCCTACACAAATCTTCAATTACTCTTTGCCAATAACTCTAGTAGCATAATTATTGCATTGTTTTAAGCTTTTTATTTTATTTTATATACTGCTCTCCCTTCCTAGACCATGAGGTATTGAAGGCAGAGACTTTGCCTTGTTTTATTTTGTACCTCCAACACCCAGTCCTGAGTGAATGAGAATCCCATGAGTGTTGACGCTTGCATTATTTATCGATTGCTGTGTAACACACAATCCCCAAATTCATCATCTTAAAACAGCATTTATTATCTCACAGTTTCTGAGAATCAGGAATGTGAACATAGCTGGGATGGGTCATCGGAATCAGGCTTCTCCCAGATTTCATCCAGGGTTGCAGTCTCATCTTGAGGCTGAACTGGAAAAGCCCACCTTCCAAGCACACTCCCATGTTGTTGGCAGGACTCAGCTCCCGAAGACTGGTGGACTGAGGACCTTAACTTCTCACTGGTGATGGCTGGAGACTGCCCTAGTTTCTTGCCGCTTGGGCTTTGGTTGAGAAAAGACAAAGAAGGAAAGAGAGAATGAGGGAGAGCCAGCAGGTTAGAAGTCATACTCTCTTTATAACCTAATCACAAAAGTGACATCCCATCACTTTTGCCAAGTTCTACTTATTGCAATTAAGTAAGTATGTCCAGCCCATTCGCATGGGAAGAATTTTACAGAAGGGCGTGAATACCAGGAGGTGGGAACCATTGGGAGCCATATTGGAATGCGACCTGCCACCTGTGCTCCAGGCCTGGGTGAGGCCACATGAATCCGAGGTAGAAATAACAATGGTGTCAGAAGTGGTAGTGATGATGATGATGGGGATGATGCATAATAGTTCCATTTTTGTAATAGTTCAAAGTGTGCAAGCTACTTTCTAAGAGATTATTTTTAAGATTTTGGACTTTGGGCAGAACCCATTCCCTTAGTCTCATGAGCCCTGAGTGAAACTGAAAACCATGATAAAATTTACACATAGTACATAGCAGTTTGTAAGGGGACTAGGAGGGAGGAGCCTCCTAGAATGATCAGCAGATTCCAGGGAGCTTCTCTGCAGGCTAAACTATAAAAGACCAGAGCTCTGTTTGCTACAAGTAAAATATAAAGTAACAGACATATGTTTAACTTTAGGAATCATTTATAAATCAGCAAACCCTGGACCCAGAATTACACATTTTATGGTCAAGTAAAAAATGTAGTTATTTTGAGTTATTTTATATTAGCTATTACATATTTACTATTCGTTGAGGGTTTTTTTATGCAAACTAATTATGTACAAGGCTTTTCATTGCCAAGAAGAATATGTTGGTAAAACTAATTAGCATCACAATAACTGTCCTCCTGTAAGTTGGGTTATGAAAGATCTGGATAAATATTTAATTTTAATACTTTTTAAAAAGCTGTCCCTCATTATACAGTAAGCGCTATCTGGAGCCTTAAGCTCACATTCCCTGAAAACAATCCCAGAACTTGTCACTATGGCAAAGCATAAGAGGGACAGAGCAGAGTTTTCATTTGTACCTCTGCATAGCCGATGGCTAAAGCTCTGGGATTGAGGGCCAAAATTATTTTGGCACAATCTCTTTAGCCCTTTAACTCCTCCCTCCCTTATTAAATCCATCCGAGACCCCATCTGCAGAAGCCTGGTGTGGACTTCCATCTCATTACACTATTTCATTCCCGGAATTAAGGAGAGTAAATCTCCCAGGATTAGGCCTCCTAAATGGTCTCTTTTTTTTTTTTCAGGACCTTCTCACTTGTGTAATATTACCTTCGCCCTCTTCTTTGGCCTCTGACTATAAAGAATTAACCACAGTATTTAGTTTTAGGAAAACCCAGGTGAGGATTTATAATAATATTAAGTCTTTCTGGCCATGTCCTAAGGGTAGTTAAAGATCAAATGAAAATTAAAACCTTGTGTAAATGTTTGCATCTATGTGATAAGGGACTTAAACAAGGCCAAAAGAAAAATATATATATATGACATACATTTATCTATAGATTCATTTGCTCTGGAAGTGTATTTTTGGCACATATTTTTTTTACCCAGATAATTGTGCTGAGTGTTGAGGGCAAAAAAAAAAAAAAAAAGGCAAATTTTAAGTTGAGTACTTCTGATTTTGTTTTTCATCTCCTCAATCATTTCATTTTTAAATGGTTGCAAATCCTCAGCATATCCTCTGGGATTCGAAAAAGACATTGCATTTCCCTCTGGGCCTCTGGGGATACTCTAACCCTAGGAGTTGACCTGCATAAACTGAAGGAAATAGAGACCTGATATAATGTTTTGGGCAATTCAAGCAAAACAAGCATCTGTCCTACTGAAAAATTAACTTGACTCATTATCTACCTTGATGAAATTCACTGGGTAATTTGTCAGTCTTCCATCCAGTTGGTCTACACAACGCTTGACTGTAAAGAATGAATATTGAATGACATTATTTTTCCTCTGTAAATCAACTTTTAGTGCATATTAAAAGTTATCATCTAAAAGAAAAGCTTCCATGCTGTGTGTGTGTCCTTGGATATTTGTCCTGTATACAAAATCTCTACAGCTGATGTTTTGGGGCAAGAGGCAGGCTAATTTTTTAAAAGATCATTGCAATAGTAATATCACCAGAATTCTAATTTACAGTAAATAAGCCCGTGCCACTTACACAACAAAATACCATAGGTTGGCAGAGAAAAGACGACATGTTGTAAATGTATGTTTTTTTTTTTAATTTAGTTCACAGTTCTCGAGTGCCCTTACTTTATTTTTTTTTCGAGTGCCCTTATTTTTAACAGCACTGGCCCATTCTCTTATGTTTTCTTCTTCATCTAGGCGGCAAGCAATGTAAAAAGCGTTGAAAATGCCAGAATCTGTCGCCCCGCAGTACAGGCAGTGGCAAAAATAGAAAAATCCATTCAAAGCATGTGGGTCACCAGTCTCCGAATTCCCGAATTGGAGCAGGCTAAAAAGCAGGATTAAAACAAAGCCGGGTGGCTCGCGCCCTGCGGGGTTAACGCGCTGCACCGCGGGGGTAGGGGCTTGCGGGCCCCATGCGACCCGCATTACTACCCTCGGCACCCGGCGCTCGGCTGCTCTGCTGATGGGCTCTCATTCATTATTTCCGCTGCTGGTTTATTCCGCAGCCTCGCCGGCGGCCGGTGAGCACCCGACCAGCGCCGCAGCGATTCCGCCGCCTAAGCAGTGGCCACGGCTCCCTTTTTGAGCCTGTATCTTGCAGGCACCTGAATCCAAGAGGGAAAAGGGCCTGTGAAACCTCACCTGCGAGCTCCGGAAAGGGCCTTCTTTGGGATTTCAAATTCAGAAGGAAAAGCTGCTTAGCTTGATTCAAGGAGCAAAGGCTACCTCCGGTGTGTTTGCTGAGCAAGAGAATTTTTAAGTCTGGGTGCTGTTCAATTGACTTTTCCTTGAAATAATGTCTCAGCCCGGAAGTCAAAGCCACAGAAATCCGAGGTGGCTGGGATTGTTGGAACAGCCCTTTGTCATTTCATTAAGGAGAAAACTGTGTAATTGTAGAGAAGCAGATACCAATGCACCCTGCAGGCGCAACCCCAACACAGTGTTCAAAATGGTGCCATTGGTGTGTCCCCAACACTGGAGGGACATCCAGAGAAGCCCTCAAAGGGACAGGTGTGTCCCTCTGCACTCCACAGTGTGCAGCTCACCTGCACCCCACCTGTAATCCTTTCCCTTGTCCCTGGTCATTGGCGTTCCCCACTTCCTGTGGCTGCTATTGCAAACTTTCATTCTCTCTCCAACATAATCACCCCAACATTTTTCAAATTCACCTTCCTCGGTCAACAAGTAAAAACTCTTACAGCTTCTCAGCCACTCCCAACCTCTGGGCGCATCCACAGTCCAGCCATCCTTCCCTATTTCCCTTCCAGCACATGGGAAGGCAAATGGAAGAAGGAAACTCCCAAGCGTTGAGCACCTCCCATGGTTCTGGCGTCCTCCAGGTGTCCTAGGCAGCATTTCCAAGTCCTCAAACAACTCTTAGGTAAATGCTCTGTGGCAGCGTCATGAAGCTGTGACTCACAGGGTTAGTTCTAGAGTGGTTGAAGCAGTTTTAGTACTGGGTACTGGTGCTGGCAACACACCATTGTGAATGTGACCAAGAGCACAGCCTTTTATGTCAGAATGCAGTTAAAAGGGGAAATTCGAGGCTGTTTCTATGTTACGAGAATTAACAAGAGCATATAGGACTGTACAACACAGTGAATCCTAATGTAAACTATGGACTGTCATAATATTATTCTTTCATCAATTGTAATGAGCAGACCACACTAATGCACAATACTGATAATAGGGAAATGTGGCTATGGGGATGTATGGGAACAGTATTTTCTGCATGATTTATCTGTAAATGCACCACTTTTCTAATTAAACATAAAGTCATTCCCGCTAAAGGTAAATGTTCCCAAGCCCACTCAAGGTCTTCATTTCTTTAACATCAGAATGTGGCAGCTAGTCCTCAACACCACTTCATCATGTTCTTTAGAAACTTGGAGGAACATTCAGAATCTTCTTTAGTAGGGAGGTAGAAGGGAAAGGCTAATCGCAGCCATATGCTAAATCTTTTACACCTTCCCATTTTACAGAAGTTAAATAAATTACTTGAGGTCCAGGAGTGTCAGATTTATTCCGAGATTCTTAGGTTGTGTAAGTGTAGACCATTTTATCTGTGGAATTCCTTTGTAAAGCAAATGAACACAGAGCTGCTCTTGAAGTGCACACCAGCTTGAAACCTCTTTTGTGCTCTTCCCCAGGGCAGCTGTGCCCTTCTGCCAATTAGAAAAGTCACCCCTCTGGGCAGGAGGAAATAGAAACAGGCACCCTCCCTCTGGGCTGGATTTCAGCCCCAAAGCCATCTCAGGTTGGAAGTCTTTGTTCAGGGCATATAATTGTATATATATATAAAATTATATAATATATGTATATATGGCAAAGGGTAGCATACTTATTAACTTACATCCGTATTCTATCCAGATAAATATATCAGAAACAAAGAGTGTTTTATGGGGTCAATTCTGTGCAGGGTAATGTTAAACTGTTCTGCACATGAAACAGAATTCCAACATTCTAACTTAAAAGAATTGAAGTCTCTATTTTGTTGCAAATTGTTCCACTTTTAAGCAAATTGTTTATATACTTTAATCTTAAATTATTTCCCATATTATTACAGTATCATTATAATATATTTTCACATTACTACAATGTTCTGTAATCATTAGTAAGCAGTATAATATTCTGAATAGATAAATGAACACGGTTTTAGCAGTTCCTCTAATGCTTTCCTTTTTCATCTTGCAAACAACTTCATTAAACATACTTCTTCATCAAGCTTTTCATTCCTTATTTAGATTTATTACCTCATGATCACACCCAGAAAAGTAATTATTGGATCAAAGGATACCTTTACTAAGTTGCCGCTTAAAAGATTGCACCGATTCATATTCCTAGGAGTAGATGAGGAGCTTATTTCATGACTCTTATCTATATTGAATATTATCATTTAAAAATTTTTTCCATTTGATGAATGAAAAAAAATAGCCTTTCACTGTTTGTATGTCAAGTATTCAACACAAGAACTTGAATATTTCTCAAATGTTTGTTTAAATTTACTATTTTCACTTTATATATAACATGTGCCTTACACCTGCCTTCATCCTAGGTACTGCTTGGGGGCATTTAAAAGAAATCAAAGACTTGCATTTAAAAAAAAATGATTCAAAGAGTTTGCACATGTGTTTCCTCATCTACCTACTCACCGCTCCCCGAGACTCCAATGGGTCTGGGCTGATGCAATCCCACACTCCTCTGTTTCCCTGCATACATTGCATAAAATCTCTGCTGTGGCATTTATAACTAACTGAAAATCAGGGTCAATTACCCCTCCAGGAAGGTGATTCTTTTCCTTTTCTTCTGGTATTGTGGGGTGAGGAGCCTGGCGGGACTGGGGGCAGACATGGCATCACATCTGATGCGAACCTATCTAGGGAAGAATTTCCCCTCCGAGATCCAGGGTCTCTAGACTCACAGAGCAGAGAGGTGCAGGTAAGGAATATAGAACCCCCCCAGGTGGATGAATAAGAATTATAAGGGGTGGGGGAGGGGACAGTGTCCCGTGTCCTTTGGACTCCCAAGCTCTGGTTCCCAGGCCTCTGGTCACCTAGTCTTACATAGCATGCCCACTTTTCTGAACCATTTTCCCTTATTCCTTCATCTGCCAAGGCTGTTCTAGCATTTTGACTTCACCTAGGGTGAACCATCTCCCTCTCCAAGGCTCTAAGAGACATCGCAGCAGTATATGAGTGCCACCTCCCATTGCTGAGGTGCTGATCTTGTATAATAGGAGCCTACCATATTAATAAACTTTCTCATCTCCTATTTAATGTTCTGCTCTCACCATTATTTAGTGTCTGATCCCAACATACATTTTCTTGGCTCCTGCTGATGAATGTTGGGTAGATTTGCTAGCTCCTTCTGTGTAAGGTTCTTTTCCTTCCTTAGCAAACACTGCAGTTCCCTAGTGGGGTTATGCTATGATCTGACCCTAGTTGTCAGTCTAGTGGCAAAGAGGCTGGATTCTGAGCCTATGTGTTGGTGTGTATCTTGCAAGGCAGAGAGTACTGCATGATCTTCAAGCAAAAGAAGGATGCTAGCTTTTTTTTTTTTTTTTTTTTTTTTTTTTTTTTTTTTTTAAGGAAAGACAGAGAGAAGGAAGGAAGGAAGGAAGAAAGGGAAACATTTTTAAACATTTTCTTGTTTTTATTGTATTCTGTTTCTCCGTTTTTGTTACATGGGCTGGGGCCGGGAATCGAACCGAGGTCCTCCGGCATAGCAGGCAAGCACTTTGCCCGCTGAGCCACCGCGGCCCAGGATGCTAGCTTTTAACAGGGATGAGTGGGCCACTTCTGCAGGCTCAGCAGGTCGAGAGCTACTTAGGGATCCAAGATTGCCAGATTCATTGATCCAGGTGCCCCACCCCAATTCTCAGGGTCCCATTCTCGAAATCAGAGCTCTAACCCTGCTAGACTTGCTAAAGTTGAAAATTCAAACTTCTCTGGGGCTCCAATACCCTAATAATAAAAGCCCTGCCTTCAATTCTCAGCTTTTTTCAGACCTCTAGCTACAAAAGAGTATAATTTCTATACTTTGCCAAGGAGCCCTCTGACTTTCACACTGGCCTTAAATTAAAAATCACCTCAGCCTTTATTGCTTTCCTCTAATTTGGGATTTCTCAACCTCAGCATTATTGACCTATGGGACCTGATAATTCTCTGTTGTGGGGGCCTGTGCTATGCTTTGCAGGAGACTGCAGCTGATCTTACAGGGAGTTTTGGAACTGGAATAAGTCTTGAGAGTTGTCCTAAATTAAGGCAAGGAAATTGGGCTTTCACAGGCCTGCATTGACCAATCACTGCATGAGAGCTGTCCAGGGCAGGGTAAAATCTTTGTCTAGCTGCTCCCTTCAGCTGAGACTGGTCCCAGGGAAGGCACTCAGTCGTGTGTCGTCAACAACCAAAACTCCCCACCATTGGAAGAATATGTGTGCCTCGGTTCTGCAGCTGAGTGGCATCCACGGTAATGTACACATAATTATATAAAATATAGTAAGATAAGATCATATTATATTTAAATTACTTTCTTGCTATCTTCCTCACAGTGCTGCTCTTGGGAAGGCAGGAGTCATGTCTCCTTATTCACCCCAATCTCCTCAGCTTCTTGAATAATCCTCACCCAATTCACTTAATGTTTGTTGCAGTAAGAAGTGAATGAACCAATTAATGGCATGGTTTTTCCAGCAAAAGAAAACAACCCCTTGCATATTTACAAAGGTTAATTATGAAAGATGAAAAACATGTTTTCTCCTTTTGTAAAACCTCTCCTGACCTTCAAGCCACTTTTAGCATCTTTGGTTTCTTGATGGCACTCCCTCTGTGCACCTCTGCTAATTCACTGCAGGGGAGGGGCCCACAGGGGAAGGTCTCCTCCTGCGGTGCTCTGTGCATTTTAGTAGCAGCTTGGGACAGATTCCTTTGGCACCAGATGCCAGATACAATCGTGAATTGGACTTGAAGTTACAGCATGAACACATTATCTAATTAATTAACATTTAAAAGGCTCTTTGAAGAAGAAATCACTGGACACACAATGTGTTATGAGAGTATGTAAATGATTAAACTCCAGATTTGGGGAATTTGAAATATTTTAATGAGCACTCAAATTTAACGTCCTGCACATATCTGTTCAACAGAGTTTTAGGCTTTGGGGACATTATTAGCAGGCGCTGGAGGCAAGCCCATTTTCCAGTTCAGGTTGGAAACTTTGAACTACTCAAAGTAAGTCCTTAAGAATGTATTTTTACTGCATATTAAATAAACTCTTGGCCTGTTTTCTCTTACCAAAAATTCTTCTTGTAAGAAAATGGAAACATGATGATAATGAGTACTCAGTGTTCAGTGATGATACTGTGAGAAGGCACTAGAAGTCATTATCACAGCACACGGAGGATCATTCCTAGAATGCTTCCTGCATATGTTCCCCCGTCTGAATTCATTCTCTCCAAAAGAAGTCAACAACGTAGGTAGGGAATGAAAAGACACATGCTAGGCAAGATGATGTGAGCGAGTAAAAGTTTCCAATTGCATAAGAACTGCATGTCTATTTTTGATTCTGGGACCCAACTACTTGAAGAGCTAGCTGCCTCATGTCTGACTCTAGTTCAATTATGATGAGATTTTTAGTTCGCAGGGTGGGCAATAGAGCGAGCAGTGACCCAGGTGCTAGCGAACATTCTCCACTCTTTCCCCTCCTTGGCTGACCTTAGCGATCTTATTTAATTCTGAACTCTTAAAATGCATAAAACATTTTTTTGCTTTTTACTCCACTTTCCAGGCCTGTGGCAATAGGATCTCTTCCCACCATCTGTCGAAATCTCTGTAACACAATTAAATTGGGGGCACCACGAAAAGCTGTTGGATTCCCCATTCCTGTCGGATGTTCCTACTAAACACCCTTTGGTCTGGTGGTAGCTTGTGTCCAGTGAAAAATGCAAAAAATGTGGAAAGGTTTCCTATTGGAAGAGTGTAGCTGCATGCATACCATAGTGTTCAGTGGCAAATTAAGCCAATTATCCTGTTCATTAAAAAAACAAATCAATCCTTCTTTTTCTTTTAGAGTAGAGTCGACTTTTCCTGGCTAACTTGTGAATGAAGGAGCGGTTCATCATTCACCTTGCCCCCAGCTGTGGAGATAGTAATACTTAATTGTTCATCTTGAGAAAAACTGTAATGACTAATTTAAGATGGCACCTTCAAGCCACAGGTAGGACGGTGAGAAGCGTTTTCAGCAGTACATAAAACAGATAAATCATGTCACTCCCCTTTAAAATCAGCAAAGCGTTATTGCTGACATTAGCTCATTTACAGACTCTTGGCCCTGACACCAACAAAATAATTAGATCGAAATGATCATAATATCTTTTAGCGGAAGTTTCTAAGTATAAGAACCCCAATCACCTGTTCAGCCTTTAACTCACTCCTTTAATCAGGAAAAGGGGAAAGTCCCCAGAGGCTTCTACCGGCTCTGATGAAATAAAAGACTTGGGTTGGTCTCCCTGGTTAAAACTGCCTGGTGAGATAACAATACGTCTTTGGTGCTGGACAGCGATATTGATCTGGGTGCATCTGTCTCGCTCAGCAGCTAATAATGATGCCACACGTGACTTCCTGCTACTGAAGCCCTCTGGTGCCAGCACTCAGCCCCAGCATGCTGTTCCTGTGGGCAAAAGACCCTCGGCCTCTTTTATTTCCTTTCAGTGAATATACCTGGAGCCCGGCCACGCGGCACCGTAAACAACTTGTTTACCTCCTCTGCAGGGTAATTTGCTTCTATTTCCATTGGCTGCTGTAGCATAAATAGAACATTTTAAAAAAGGAAAAAAAAAATCTTACAAAATAAGCAATCAGGTTGAAAACAACCCGAAGGTAGAACAGTCCTAAAGCTTTGCTTCTCGGAGTAAATGATATTATTTATACCTGTTATTTTCATTTCCAGTCAATAGTACTGTACTGGTACAAAATATGTTATAGCTTAGAGAAAAATATAAAATATAGTTAGCCCCATTAATATTCATTTCCTGGAAGGGAAATTTCAACTGCGTGGAAGGCATATTGAACTTTGCAAATCCTCATCTAGTCCCAGGGAGTTTAAATTCTGACATTAATTTTTTATTTGATTGTACCGGAGAAACATACCTTCAGCAACATAATTGTCCTTGAGGAAACTCGTGTCATTAGTAATTGTTGCTTTTACCCAGTGATTCAAAATATTTTATAAATGTTAAATGAATACCTTAAGTTGAGCTGGAAAGTCAAATGCATAGGGTTGAAATATAATTATTTTAAGAGATATTAAATTGACTTCTGCTCTATTTTCACTACTTTTTAAATATGCCATGATATATATATTTGTTTTCAGTCAAACCATAATTGGATTTATACCGTGCTGATAATGGGAAGGTGAGAGAGTAAAGAAGAGTGACACTTATCTTTAAAGCCTAAATTATGGAACTTCAGCGCTAAGAGCGGCTTTAGGGCTTTAAAAGGTGCTGTCATCAAACACTTGCATTTTGAACAAGGGACATAGGCACCAAGGAACTGGGCAGGGGCGGACCTGAGGTGGGTATCTGATAGGACTCCAATACCCCCAGACCATACCATCTCTTTTAGTTGGGAGTGCCAATAATTCTGCAGAAATACAAACTGTCCCCTTGGGATTCCCAGAGAGAATTATTTCTGTTAGTCCCTAAAAGTAGACCCTGAGCCCAGGATTTGAATAGAAGTAGTTAATTTATGAGGCAGTCTGTAGGGTGGCGTTTTGAGACAAGAGAGGTGGGACTATTAAGGATGGGTGGGAAACTGGGAAGGTTTATGCTATGGGAATCCTCTGAGAGACTGCGTGGACGTGGCCTCAGAAGTTTTCCACAGAGAGGTAAGGAAGCTGAAAAGTTCAGAAGTGACAGTATTGGTACAGATAAAAGACGAGCTTAGTACAGAAAATATATGCTCTTGACAGTCTTTCAGAAGTACTATGGAAAGTTTTTTTTTCACAAAATATTATTGGTAAACTCCCTCTCCGTAAAATACACTGCAACAGGTTTTTCAGTAAAGATAATAACATCCAAAATATTATTAGTCTATTTTTATTTTTATTTTTTAGACCAGATGGTTTAGATGCAGAAAAGGGTAGGAATCACCTTTTTCTACTTTCTTTACCCTCCTGCTTTAAATTAGTAAGGTCCTTGGGATTGATGATTCAGACATACATAAGACTATTTAGTTTTGTTTTTAAACACAAGGTAAGGCAGGTTAAAGCAAAATCATGTGCTCACATTTCAGCTAAAAAAACCGCAGAACTATAAATGAATGATGAGCTGTTGAGCAAGAGGTTGTTTATGGAGATTATTACTGAGAAAGGTAAACTAGTAAACTGAGGCAGAGCAATGCCAAAAGAAGTTATTGCAGAAAGTCAATGACAAAGAGAGGATTGTGGAAATTTAAGAGGAAGTCTGTATATAATTACAGATTTCAAATTTTTTTAGGCATTTTAGCTTGAACCCCCAATTCCCTTCAAGGCAAAGTATTGCCATTTACTGTTCTCAACTGCAGGTTTTAGCAATTCTGGGAATGAAGGAAAACATGTGAGCACCCAACAAGCTGGAGGTTCATGTGTGTTCCACAACACTTGTTATGTTTACTCAATGATCACTCGAGCCACATGCTTTTTAGATTTCAACTGGTTGAAGAAATTAAGAGCAGACTTTCTCCATTATTTCAGTTCCCCAACTTGAGAAAAACAGAGCATTATTGTTTAAAGAGTGTGTTTTCTTATTGACTTTCCAAGGCAACATATTCGTACTGTTTTAAAAGGGCTCAAAATACTTAAGACTTTTGCAATTTTTGAGATACAGAATCAGCCAGCCATTTCTGTTTTTGTTGTTGTTGTTTCTAAAATATTCCTAAAAACTTCCTCTCCAGAAGGCATTGCAGGTTTGTGTGGGAATCCAGATTGCTCGGCTGTGGTAAGAAATAAATGTGGGTTTTAAAGTATGCAGATGCGACGAGAAGAATGCAGTCTTTGTTACGTATTTCTCTCTGTAAATTGAAACCTATTCCCTTTTGTCATGATTGGATGGAAAAGGAGTCCAGCCTCAGCTATATAATGTCCTTATTCTGCTCCCAAATACTCATAACACCTGATTTCTACTCCTCACTCTCCGTGAGTTTTTTGCTGCCTGGTTGACCCAAAGTAATCCCACTACAGACTTCTCCTTTTCAGAGACATGATCAAGCTGAGACAAACAGGGGCTGAGTAGAAGCTGAGTAAAGCTTCAGTATGCTGCTGAAAATTGTGGGTCATCACCATGAGCTGCAGGTTGAGTTGCTAAAAATGGGAATCTTTTAGTGTTTCTGTAGGATCAGCCAAGAAAGGAAAATTAAAAAAAAGAAGAAGAAGAATGAAAAGTATTAGCACAATACTACCTAATTGTAATGTAATTATGTTAAAACACTGAATGAAGCTGCATCTGAGCTATAGTTTTTTTTTTATATATTTTTTACTTTTATTTTTTTCTCTATATTATCATTTTATTTCTTTTTCTGTTGTCTTGCTATTTCTTTTTCTAAATCTACGCAAATGTACGATCATACATCTATGTGATGATATTAAGAATTACTGATTGCATATGTAAATGGAATGATTTCTAAATGTTGTGTTAGTTAATTTTTTTTAATTAATAAAAAAAAAGAAGAAGAATGAAAAGGAATACAATTGTTTAGAGAAAGAGCATGAGTGGAGAGCTAGAAGAGAATTTAGAGCCTGGTCTGGAGAATCTGAAGCCTGGTTGCATCACTACTCTGCTTTGTCACCTTAGGCAAGTTACTGGACCCCTACAAGCCTCAGTTTCACTACTGTTAAACAAGCAAATAATAGTACCGCATGGAGTGGTTGTGATGACTTAATAAGATTATGCTGTAAAGTATTTCCACAGTGCCTTTTGTTTCTTTTTGATTATGCTGATGAACCTGAAAATGAGGATGTGCTAAAACAAATGGCAAGTTCAATTCAGGCTAAATTTCAGGAAATTCAATGTGGGTAAAGCAAATGGGCAGCTTGTGGAACCCTAAATAAAATTTCAGGGGCCTGAGGGCATTTGTAAATGTGATCCCTGAAACATCTTTATCATCTTTGAAAAACAAGGAGAGAATGGAAAGGTTGCAGAAGACTAAAGTCATTAAATGGCATTTCAATAACCACAAAGAAGAAGATCACCTTAAGGCAAACTAGAGACTGCTGAATTTAAGGCAGATTTCAGAAAAGAATCTAGCATAAGCTATTAAAATAATGGTCTGTGAACATCTATGAGAGCAATGGTAACCAAAACCCAGTAGAGGTCATTAGAAAGAGTCTGATGACATCATTTCTTTCCTTGACACGATTACTAGACTCAGATTTCATGGTAATGTTTTAATGAGCAATTATCTGTATTTCAGTAGCCATAACAGGGTCTTTTGTAATGTCCTTAGGGTCTAGATGAAAATTTTAAATAAAAGATATTGACAAGCACTTTATCCACCCAACGTATGTCTGTAAATACCTGCCATGGGCTTGGTACTAGGGATGCAAAGATGTGAAGGCGTGACTCCTAGCCCAGGGTGATTTCGGCTTTGACTAAATTACTAGGACAATAAAAAAATTAGTAACATGCTTAATAACCATACTGGTAGAGAGGAAGGTGCATAGTCTTTAGTTTGTGCTCCATTTAGCATTTTTCTCGAAGATTTACTGCAAACATGGAAGATGTATTCATCAGATATATAAACCCCAAAGGGAAGAGGGGCAGCAAATGCAATGATGGCAGTCTCAGGACTTGAAAATGTTCTATGTGCAGTACAGAAATGGGTCATATGTAACAAGCAGAAGCTTAACAAGAAGAAGTATAAAATCCATATGGAAAACATGGTGGCATGTGATGGGTACATTGATCATTAAAAACATGGCTTGGCAACAAGTTGCCATGTAAGCTAAAGTGCTTAAGTGCAGGCCCTAAAAATGTTAATGTCTCTAACCTGGACAGTAACTCAGAGCAAGGAGAGGCTACCTTTCTCCATAGATCAGGCCACATTGTAGTGGTGTGTACAAAACATCAAATTCTGAAGAGGGTATGGGAATATTGGAGGGTATGTAAGGAGGGAAGTCACTATAGTGAAGGGAAATAAAACTGGAATAAGTGAGAAGCAAAACTCAAAATCTCTAGCTTGATATAAGGAAACTCTTGTGGGAATTAGACCACACATATCTTAAAGGGCTCCAAGGTATAAAACTTAGACCATTGGGTGGAAACTCAAGGCAGATTCCAACTCCAGATAAAACAAAACAAAACCAACAAACAACTGTAACTACAATAAGAACCTCAGGGCAATACTCAGCTCTCTAAATTTGAAAGTGGATTGTTACCAGCTAGTGAATTCATGATGAAGGGATTAAGATAAGCAGTTTAGATAACTAGCAAGAAAAAGGCAGAGTGAATTTAATCTCCTGATCTTGCTGGGGGTGTATACTTTCTTGGAACAGATATTTGCCTAGAGTAGATTGAGTAGATTGGAGATTCTTTTATTCATTCCTTACCTACAGAGATGCCTATCCTGGGCCTTGTGGGCACATTGCCTAGTCCTGGTCCCATTTTTACACATACATCTTCTCACAAGAGACCCTGTGATTGTTTATCAGCAATGCCTTTTTTGCACTGGCACATGCATATCCTCAAAGGCAGAATGAAAAGGCAGTTCTTGTCCCTCTTCTCTCAAAATCAACTCTTTTTTTTGCATGGGCAGGCACTGGGAATTGAACCTGAGTCTCTGGCATGCAGGCAAGAACATTGCCACTGAGTCACTGTCGCACCACTTTCAAAATCAACTTTTAAAAGATTCTTTTCTGGACTTATAATCAGTCTTAAAACTCCCACATGGAGCAGATATCCAAATCTATAGCATATTTTTTAAGCCCCTGGGAATATGTGATGATGTAACCTCGCAGGCTCAGATCATCTTTCCATGCAGGCAACCACACATCCAATTCTGTCCAAACTATTCAGAAGGCTGCACATGTTCTTCACAACTCTTTTCCTGATGATTTCTTAGTTGCATTCCTGCTACAAGGTGGCCCAACCAAAGTTCAAACTGTGCAGATTAATTTTCAGCCCATTGGACAAGGATCAGAGTAGCCTGACCCCACACTCCTGCTGTCAATTCTAATTTCTTCCCCCACATGTGAAACAGATTCTGTCTTGCCATTTTTTCCTTAACTATTGCCACCAGCATTCTGATTTTACTTGTTTTGCCCCTTCTCCACTTCTTAGCCTATCTTCTCTGAGCCAAATTCCTCCCTGATTGTTTCTTTCTTTCTACTTTCATTAAAGTCAAAGGCATGGATTTTATAAATATGAAAATTCTATCAATTTTTCAGAATTTGTTCATGACACTGAAAGTGTATGTGGTAAGTGCTGGTTTGGAGTATTATGTACCCCAGAAAAGGTCGTGTTCTTTTAATCCATTCTTGTAGGTGCAGTCTCACTGTGGGTAGGACATTTTGATTAGACTGTTTCAATCGAGATGTGACCCAGCCCTTTCAAGGTGGGTCTTAATCCTTTGCTGGAGCCCATTATGAGAGGAGAAAAAGCGGAAGCACCTAGAGAGCTTGGAGAGAGAGAAAAACACCCCGGGGATGCTAAGAGAGGGTCCAGAGATGCTCAGAGAGAAAGCCACTGGTTTCAGAACCTGAAAGTAAAGGATCCTGGGACTGAAGGACCAGCAGATGCTGGTCATGTGCCTTTTCATGTGGCAGAGAAACCCCAGATGCCAGCAGCCTTTCTTCAGACAAGGTTGCTTCTCTTATGCCTTAATTTGGGCATTTCCATGGCCTTGGAACTGTGAATTTGTAAACTAGCAAATCCCCATTGCAAAAGTCATCTCATTTCTGGTGTATTGTGTTCCAGCACCTTTCGCAAACCAAAACACACATATTGAGGGGAAAATGCAACATAAAATTGAAAACTGTATTTAGAATTTGGAGTGGGGAAGCAAAATGATAAAATAAGCCAATGTAAAGTTTATAGCATAGTTTACTACATGCATAGTATTCGATAAATGTTAACTCTTATTATCACACTGCTTCCTAGCAATAAATATTGTTACTTATTGGAGGTCGCTATTGCTACTGATATTATTTACTCTGGCCAGCACCATTCACAGCTTCACTGCCTGCTTTTATGAGAGTGTGAACGTCTTACCCATATAGTGTTAACGTATTTCTCCCTGGCCCAGCAAGATAAGAGAGAGTACTCTCAGAATGAGTCAAGCTAGATTAAGATGAGCTTTCCAAATAGAATGAAATACTGTAAATTAAATGCCAGCATGGATGAATAGTTGTGTTTTGTCCTTCCCACAACATTCTAACTTTAAAAGTGAACAATGCCATAAATAGCATTTCATTAAATAATAAGGAACAGTGATGCTAGAGAAAAATGCATCGTCTTGTTTGCGGGGAGGCGGGGGAAGCTCATAGTGCACGTGCAGCATGTATTTTATCTTAGGAAGCATTAACAAATTGGAATTTAAGAGCAACAATATCCATTTAAGAATAAAATCTATGCAATGGAATACTACCTAGCAATAAAAAAGAATTAACTATTTGTTCTAGTTTGTAAGCTGCCAGAATGCAATATACCAGAACTGGAATGACTTTTAAAAAGTGTAATTTAATAAGTTATAAATTTACAGTTCTAAGGAAATAAAAGGGTCCAAATTAAGGTAGCAATAAGAGGTTATCTTCACTCAAGAAAGGCTGATGGGTCGGGAACACCTCTGTCAGCTGGATAGTCACGTGGCTGGCACCTGCTGGTCCCTTGCACCTGGGCTCTGATGCTTTCAGCCTCTGTTTCTGTGGAGGTTCCTCACGTGACTTTTCTGGGCTGGCCTTCATCTCTAGGCTTCCCTTCGTTCTTCCCAGGTTCTGGCTTGCTTAACATCTTGTGGCCACATCTGCTGGGCTCCAAGCATCTCCAAACATCTGTGTCTCTTTTCTCCAAGCGTCTGCATCTGTGTCAGCTCTGCTCTGAAGTTGCTGTCAGCTCTGTCATTTCTGACTCTTTCCAAAATGTTCCCTCTTTGAAAGGGTTCCAGTAAACTAATCAAGACGCACCTGGAATGGGTGGAGTCACCTCTCCCTCTAATCAAAAAATCACTCACAAAGGGGTTTGTCACATCTCCATGGAGGTAATCTCATCAAAAGTTACAGCCCTACAGTAACTTTGTATTGAATCAAGATTAAAAGAGATAGTTACCTCTACAAGATTGAGTCAGGATTAAAACATGCTTTTCTTGGGGTCCATAATATTTTCAAACCAGCACACTATTGTTTCTCTTACAACATGGATGAGTCTTGAAATAATTATGCTGAAGGATAGAAGCCAATGAAAAGAGAGGGGGACCTTGGTGGGGGGGGGCAGGATGGGAGGGGTTACAAAAGGGTTCTAGGAATCTCTTGGGGGTGATGGATATCTATTACCTTCACTGTGATAATTTATTGGTGTGTACATATGTCGAATCTTATCAAGTTTGCATTTTAAATATGTGTAGTTTATCACATATTAATCATATGGCAACAAAGCTATTAAAATAAATCCAACTTTTTCATCTTCTAGAATGCATTGGGTTTCAATATGCATTTACCTTTTGACTATTTCACTAAATACTCACATGTTACCAAATCTAAAATCTCACCAGGATTTCTCCTATTGATTATTTATCAGATCAGAGTAAAATTTCCAATCCCTATTCTTATACCCCCATTCTTTTCTTATTTCTCTTTGCATAAGGTTTAAGTGACTTAGTCTTCATTTTTCTCAGTATTTTAGGCACTTTGTATAAGGGTGATGCGGAATGAAGTGAAGTATTGGAGACTGAATCCCCCATAAAGATATGTTCAAGTCTTAATACACATTCCTGTGGGTATGAACCATTTGCAACAAGGGACTTTGAAGATCTTATTGTTAGTTGAAGTGGGAAGTTCTTTGTGAATAAGATCTGCAAGAAGCCTATTTAGATAAGGCCAAATTGAATCAGATGGACCTTAACTTTACGCCTGGAGTCCTGATAAGGAAGAGGAAATGTGGACACAGTCGGCAGACATCAGAAGTCAGTGTGAATCAGAGGAACAGACCCAAGGAGAGAGAGCTCACCACATGGCAGAGGGTGAGCAGAACCGGACAGAGTCCAGGAGAAAGCTCGTACTACCAATCTAGATCATAGACTGCTAGCTTCAAAGCCATAAGATGATAGATTCATGTGCTTTAACCCAACCAGTTTTCTGGTCTTTGTTACAGCAGCCCTGGCAAACTAAGACATGATCAGAATTGTGCTCCAATTTTCCTAGTGAAAATATATCTAATTGCCTCCTTTCTAAGTTTCTCAAATGGAGTCTTGCATCAATACTAAGCATATTCATTCCCATATCAAGCACCTCCTGCATAGTCCCCACCATCAAGGTAGGGAGGAAGAAAGTAGGAAGTTGGCTTTGGTCACACGCTACCACCTCAGATGCTTTCCTTGTGGCCCCTAAATTGACCATGTTTACATCACAGGCACTTATGAAATTTCTGAGGGCAGTTTAGTAAGGGTGATGTTCTCTGGATATTGAGCAAATGCAGCTGGTGTTACTTTGCTTCTGAGTGGACTTCTGAAACATTGTCCTTTCGTATAATGAGTGAGAGCAGATCTATTTTTAAGGCACTAGACACCCCCATTTTTGGCTTCTAAACATCCCAGCCCCTTGCACATGCACTGCTCCTTGCAGCAGGAGCTCCTTTTCCCAAAATCTCCTGCGGCCATTGTCACCCCCAGCAAAACAGCTGCTGAACTTTATAAGACGTTGCCCACCACTTTTCCACTCAACGTCATTAGCAGTGTGACACTTGTTTGTCTCAATCATTGAAGATGGTCAGAAAGATAAGCAATGTTTATGTCCATTCTCATTTGTCATAAGGAATTTAAATAAAGAAAAGCATTGGACGCAAACATTCAATTTACTAAAGGTTCCAAATCATTCTGCCTGCCTGTTTGGGGAGCTACCTGAATAGCTAACTGACTTTCACTTTTCATTTTGCACTTTGACAAGGCAAATTTGGACTAAGTAAAATATCTTAAATTCTGAAAATTTCCCTTCAAAAATACTATCTACTACATGAAGTGTTTCATACCTTTGACCCAGCAGTCTACTTCTGAGAATCTGTTTTAATGATATAATCAGAAATGCATATGAATTATAATTTTATAATATTTTAAAATTTTATAATGATTTTATAATAATAATGCTGTCACCTAATTTTAGTAATGATACTATTTTTATCAATGAAAAATTGGAAACATATAAAAAGCATTGACTTAATTAAACATGCTAGGGTACGTTCATTCCTTAGAAAGTGCAGATGCTAAAAATAATGTTTTCCTAAACTTCTATTTTATTTACTTGCTTTACCTAAACTTTTTAATAAAATGGGAAAGTATATACAGAAGTATGTTAAAAGGACACAATAAAAAATTGCAAAATTCTCGTAAAGTTCTCGGGAGAATTAATTGAAGAACTCAGCTGATGTAAACTATGTACCAGAGTGCCTGACAATAGTGTTCAATTAACACTATTATCTCAACTACTCTGTGCAGAAAAAGAAGGAATGTCAGAGTATGGAACAATGCATTTAAAATGGAATTTTGGGTAATTTTATTTCATTCTTTATATCTCGATGTATTTTTGACAATTTTCACAGTGAATGTATAAGACATTTATAATTAAAGCAAAATCATTTACAGGAGGAAGGAAACTGACATCTGCATAGTCACAAATTTCTAAGAATGGCAGGAAATTTGTATTGATTGTCACAAAGGAGGTTGACAACTAATGCAATCATCTGGGAAATAAAAATCCCCAAATATACCCCCAAGTTGACATTTTTTCCCAAAACTGGTTATTGTCAGTTTTACTGGCTGACTCAGTTATTCTGATAATTGATGAGTTTTTAAAATTTGTTGATAAATGAATGAAAGCTTAATGGTGGAAGAGTTTGGTTTTTATGTAACTTATTTTATATTATCAAATTAAATGAATGAAAGCTAAATGGTAGAAGAGTTTGGTGTTTTTTTATCTAATTTATTTTGTATTATCAAACAAAACAATGTACAATTGTGAACATTCTTAACATACAAACATTCCATGTATGGTGTACAATCAATGGCTCACAATATCATCACATAGTAGCATATTCATCATCATGATCATTTTTTAGAACATTTGCATCATTCCATAAAAATAAATAAAAAGAAAAAAGAAAATTTCACATATACCATACTCCTCATGCCTCCCTCTCATTGACTACTGTTATTTCCATTTACTCAAATAGATTGTAACCTTTTCCCCCCTGTTTTTTTATGCCCTTTACCGCTCCTTTTCATTGTTCAGTAGTTTTTCAATCTACTCTATTTATTTTAACCTTTGTTCCCCCTATTATTTATTTATTTTTAATCCATATATTTTACTCATTTGTCAATATCATAGATGAAAGGTGCATCAGACACAAGGTTTTCACAATCACATAGTCACAGTGCAAAAGCTATATCATTATACATTCATCCTCAAGGAACATGGCTACTGGAACACAGCTCTGCAGTTTCAGGCAGTTCCCTCTAGCCTCTCTAACACATCTTAAACTAAAAAGGGGATATCTATAAAATGCGTACGAATAACCTCCAGGATAACCTCTAGACTCTGAAATCTCTCAGCCACTGACACATTTTGTCTCATTTCTCTCTGCCCTTTCAGATGAGGTTTTTTCAATCCCTTGATGCTGAATCCCAGCCCATTCTAGGATTTCTATCCCACATTGCCATGGTGGTTTACACCTCTGGGAGTCATGTCTCACATAGAAAGGGGGAGGACGGTGAGTTTGCTTGCCATGTTGGTTGAGAGAGAAATAGGCCACATTTGAGCAACAAAAGATGTTCTCTGGGGATAACTCTTAGGCCTAATTTTAAGTAGGCTTAGTCTATCCTTTGTGGGTATAAGTTTCATATGAACAACTCCCAAGATTGAGAGTTTAGCCTATTGATTTGGTTGTCCCCACTGCTTCTGAAAATATCAGGAATTCTCCAAATGGGAAAGTTAAATTTCCCCCCTTTTTCACCATTCCCGCAAGGGGACTTTGCAAACCCACTTTTATTCACTGTTCAAATCACTCTGGGATTTATCGGGTTTTTAAAATTTATTGATGAATGAATGAAAGCTTCATGGTGGAAGAGTTTTGATTTCTCAAAATTATTTATTGGGACTCTGTATGTGTGTGTGTGTGTGTGTGTGTGTGTGTGTGTGTGTGTGTGTGAGAAAGAGAGAGGGAAAAAGAAAGAAGGCATACTCTTGGACATTTTTTTCAAATCCTGAGTTTTACTATGTTCAAAGAAGTTCCCAAGACAAATTAATTCATGATGGGCTGTAAATAATTATATATAAATGGAAAATAAAGTTATCTACTGGAAAGAAGGAATCGCTCAACACCTCTTTAAGCCTCTTCAAATAGGCAACTTGTTATAGTTACTATAGATTTTTAGTAGACTTGTTGGTTATTCACATTCCTTTATGGAGGACTTTTTTATCCCCAAGAAGACCACCATTTAAAGTGCTGAATGAACTCTTGAAGTTAGGAATAAATTATGAATTCTTTAAAAATGCATTTTATCAGCTGCCACCTTTATAGTGGTGTGAAGATATTCGTATTTTCATTTGTCATCATGTCTTGTTGACATTGAAGACAATCTCTTTTCTTAATGTGACCTGTCTTCCCCTAAGCTTCTGTTCCATGGAATACCTTGTCCTTACCTGAGTTCACTGTTCAGAAACTCCAATATTAAGCCAAAAAATTTGATTATACTAATTACTAGTCACTACCAATTCCCAGAATACATGATGGAATTGTTTTTCTGTTTCCATATTCAGCTTGCTGATAGCTGTAGAGACTATTAAATCAATTGATAAACAACCAATAATAATTAACTGGGCACAGTGTAATCATCCTGTTACTCAAAACTTGTTATTCAAATCAGGTTATTACAAAGGAGGAAAAGCTACTAGCCTCCTACTGTTATTGCTACATAATTGCAAAAGAGCAAGTAGGTTAAAGTTATTTTCTTTTCAGAAACTGTATATGCTGGGGAACATAGATTGCACCATCCCTATTGCTCCTCAGATAACTTCAAAACATGGGCTGGTTTTGTAGGTAAATGGATTTTCAAAATCAGGGCTAACTTTCCAGTGTATACTGCCTTAGCTACAAATATCAAAAAAAATCAGCAAATACAAAATTCTCTAAGGAATTTCTTAGCAAGTTGTGCTATCATTGGATTCCTTTGGGGAGAATAATACAATCACTGTTCATTCATCCACTAAATCAATAAAAATGTATTGAGTATTTATTTGAGAGAAGAGGATGAGAGAAGAGACCCAAGAATATATGAGACAGAATCCCTACTGTCTTGGGATCCAAAAAATAAAGTAGAAGATAACCCACACCTAAGGAAAACCCAGATAAAGCTAACAACCACATTTTCTCCAAGTACAGCTCAATAACTGGAAGGCAGATTTGACCTCCTAGATAGATTTCGAGCATGCTGACTTCTTGACAAATCCTCCTCCATCTTTCTGGAGCAAATGCCATCATTTCTCACTGGGAGTACAGCTCTAACCTCCTACATAGTCTTCCTGCAAGTACTCTTGTCCAATTTAATAAGCTCACCCTACTGAAACAGGCATGATATTTTAAAATTCCAGCTCTGATCAAAGGTAAGTGCATAAAGCTCTTATATAGCTTTCTTTGCTTTTAGACTAAAGACCAAATTTTCACCATGGTCTACAGTGTCATGGTAATCTGGTCCTTGCCTTCTTCTCCAGGCTCATCTTGAGCCAGTCTTTTTTCTTTTTCACTCTGCTAAAGCCACAATGCTCTCACTTAAGATCTACATATGTGTTGAACTCTCTCTGGCTTTAGAATCTTTATAGTTCTGTTCCACCATCTGGAGCACTATCTGTCCCTGGTTATATTAATTCCTAATCTTTCTTCTGATCTCGACTCCAAGTGTACTACTGTGCAAAAACTTTGGTAAGTCATTAGATGGGAAGACATACATTCTTGGATCATCTTGCATTTATTGGTTATTAGCCCTTATTTTAATGAGATACAAAAACCTTGAAATGTCACTGGCTTAAAACAAGAAGGTTGAACTTTCTTACTTAAAAGTGCAGAAGTAAATAGAGTGAAATGGAGCTCTGATGGTTCCAGTGACCCAGGGTTCTTCCAGGATTTTTATTCTAATCAGACTTGAGATTTCACTTCTATCTCGATTATCTATGATGGCTAATCAAGCTCCACCATGAAAGCAACATTTCAAGTAGCAGGATGGAGGAAAGAACATAAATGGGGCAAGCCTTCTCACATTAAGATTACTTCCCATAAATTTTACATGGCCCTTCAATTTACAGATTATTGGCTAGAACTTATTCCCATGGCCATACCAAACTACAAGGAAGTCTGAAAAAAAATGTAACCTACTCTGTAAGGTCATTGTCCAGCTGAAAAATAAAAGTATAAAGGGCCATAAAGGTATAATCATTCCTGGGGGTGTATTCTCTGCCACAGCATCTTTCCTAGATCGTGAAATGCATGAGGCCTGAGCCATGCCAATTTGCTCACCATTGTGTTCCTGCAGCATGGCTGGCATGCTCCTAGTACACTGAAGATAAACCATAAATATTCATTGAGTGATTGAAAGGAAAATGAATGAATGCTCTTTGGGAGTTCAGAGATAAAGCTCATTTATTTCATTCAGGATGGGAAATGATTGGGAAGTTTTCATAGTGAAGGTCTTATTTAATTGGGATGGAAAAAATGGATCCATTATCCTTACAGAAACAGCATTATTTAGTGAACATACATTTGGTCAAGGCATTAACAAACTCATTGAATATAAAGTAATCTGATGATGTCAGCATAGCAGCCAGGTTATCTTGTTGACCTGGCCTTGGAGTAAGAGGCACAAAGTTTTCTTAGGATGTACTAGATCACAGTCAGATCAAAATAGCCCATATTGAATCTCCAGCATAAATACTCTCTTACCCCTTGTTCACATCTGTTGACTTTGCCCCAAATCTCATCAAGAAAATAAAAGGAAATGGTGAGGAACTCTTTTATCTAACTGCCTACACCTCTACCCACCTAATAGCACCTTTTCCTATGCTCTCCACTTTTCCCTAGGTTTCGAGGAATGAAGCGGACTTTGTTCTAGCAAAAGCCAGCCATTCACTCATATTTTATTTGATCACTCTCTTTCTCATGCAGTATTGTCTCTCTCCTCTCCATCAGCAATTTCTCTCTGTCCACCGGATCATTTCTATAAACATACAAACATATTCTGGCGTCTTTTATTTAAAAAAAAAATACAGAACACTCTCCTTTGATTTCCGATCTCCACCCTTCTCTATCAAGGTTTCTGTCCTCATTCCTTCATAGAAACTGCTCTTTCAGAGGTTAACCACTGATTTTCTTGCTTCCAGACCCACCTGCATTCTCATCTGTCCAGTCTTCTATGCAACATTCAGTGCATATGTATATGTTTTACCTCTTGAAACACTTTTTATCTCAGCTTCCATGACACCATATTCTCCTTCTCATGTTTTTCCTACTTTATAGTCTTCTTTGCTTAAACTCTAAATGTTCAGTCTGGCTGTGATTCATTCACTATACTTTCTTCTACATTATCTAATTTTGTCCAATGACTTTAAATACAGTCTAGGTAGCAATGGCTCTCAAATTTCTTTCTCTAGCTTTGACCTCTGCCCTGAACTCCAGGCTTATGTACCAAACAGCTAACTTTCCATTTGACATCTCTACTTAGAAATCTAACGGGCATCAAAACTTAATATGACATCAAACTCTCAATTTTCTCCCATCTGAGATGCACTTACTCTTATATTACTCTTTACACAATCACTCAAACTAGTTCCTGGGCTGCATCCCAGATTCCTCACCTGTTCTCACCTCCTCCTTCCAATTCTTCAGCAACTCTGGTGACTTTATATCCAAAAGGCATCACAAATATGTTCCCTTTTATCCATGCCAAACCCATCCTAGTCGAAGCAGTTATTTTACTCTTGGACCACATGAGAGGCATCTAACTTGCCTCTCTATTTCTTTAATTGCCTTCCTCACTCCACCCTGCATGTAATAGCTAGAATGTTTCTTCATGTATAGCAACACCAAGTTTAAACACACCCACCTAAAAGGCTTATCTAAATTCTTGGCTGTGGCCTCCAAGACCTAATGACCTACTTACATCTTTGACTTTCCCTCCTACATTTTCCTCTCTTTCCCATGGTGCCCAGCCTCACTTGTCCTCTTTCTGTTCCTTGAATGTGCCGAGCTCCCACTTCCCCAGTGTATTTGTTTTAATTCTTCTGCCTAGGGTATGCTTCTTCATATGACTTGCACCTTACCTACCTATCATTTGGTTCTCTTCTTAAATATCCTCTCCTTTGAGAGAACGTTCCTGGTTTCCCAGGCTAACCTTCAGTTTTATCTCATCGTTCTTTTATTTTTATATATATTTTACTAAGCTTATCCTTACTTGATTTTTGTTTAATTATTTAATTTTCCATTTTTTTCAAGTCCGCACTCACTCCTGGAATGAGCTCACAATGATGGGAAATTCATCCAATATATTCATTGCTGTAGCCCCTTGCTTAGAATAGTGCTTGCTTTATAGTATATGAAAAAATAATAAAAATGTGTTGGGAAAATAAGGAATATAGTTATCATCACTGACAAGGATGGGATTATACACGGATTCTGAATAGCAATGACAATAACAGTTTAAAGGACTTTTAAATGTTTCTCCCATTTAGACTCATCCTTTTATGACCTACTTACAGCTTGGTGTTTTATTCAGGGTCTGACTCCATTTTATGATTTAATGTGTCACAGGATAAGGTTGATCTAAATTGAGTAGCCTACCAAATCGGTCTTTTCCTGGAATACAGATTCATATTAAAGATAGATAAAAAAGCTTAGAGAAGAAACTGTTTTGTGGGTAAAGGGGCCAAAATAATTTTTATCTCAAAGGCATCATTTTTCAGAGTGAAAGGGCTGCTATTAATAATTATAATTAGGACAACAGGAGAAAAACCAGTACTTTTCTGGGCACAATGGGAAATGATAGTAGTGAAATTAGAAACAAAGTAAGCAGAGAAAAAAGAGACAGGCGGATACAGAGAAACATTTTTAAAAAATGCAGTGAAACAGCTAGGAGGCAAACATACTGGTATGTAATAAACTGACTAAAATCACATTGAAAACACCTAGCAAAAGCATAAAGCAAGCCAAGGAAAAGGCCAACACTGGGAATAGTAAACATCTCTGTAAATAGGCCACTATGTAACCACAGGGCAGAAAAATAAGTGCAATATTGCATGCATACTCATTGTGGGAGGAATAACAGGTTCAGAGTAATCTACTAGGACAACTCAGAACATCATCTCAGCATGAAGGACTCACTCACACATGCAAACAACTGGGCGGAAGATATCACACCCACACCATGCACCATTCTTCAGAGACATTAATCTTCAATTCATCTTGAGAAAATATTAGCCAACAATTTGTTTTCTGATTATACACTTAAATCAACTCAGATATAAAACAAGAGACAACTTACAAAGATATGGATCGCAGCGAGATGGGAGGGAAAGTGGCATAAACAAGGAATCAATGATTAATGATAGGAAATGGCAAAGCAGATGTATGGAGGTCATATTACATCTTGCCTAGAGTAAAGGGAGGTGGATGGGCTATAATTCCATCCTGGCTGCCCTCAGTTCTATTGATTTTTCTGCTCCTTAAAGACGAAAATGGAAGAAAGGTAAAAGGAAGGACTCCAACAGATTTCTTTTTTTTTCATCTTTGATTTCAGTTTCAACATCCATAAGGGAACGCTCTACTTGATATAGAGGTGAGAAAGTGGTCCTTTCATGGCAATGACAAAAATGAAGTTAAAGCTCCCTTACTATGGTCATTTCTTGGGAACCAGTGGTCATTTGAACGCACAAATGCGGGTTTGAGGAAGAAAGAAAGGGAGTGTGCCGCAATGGGTCTGGGTGAAGGGTGCTCTGAATAGCATATGGGCAGGGTGGGTCTGGAGTGCCTCCTCCAGCTTTGCTGCCTCCAGCCAGGTTATGGGAGCATGTGATAGGGCTCCCTTCCAAGTTTTCTTTAAGAAAATGACATTTTCTCCCCCACAGTAAAAACACCTGCCATTTCATTTCACTCAAGATCCATACCTGGCCTTTGAAGGTCAAGGAATTGACAATGTGTTTTATTTCATTAATTGTCAAAGAAGAATACAGGCAAGATGGGAAAGCATTATGGTGTCTATTTTATTATGTGCAGTGTGATTTAGAGAATCTTGAGGAAAAATTCTGAATTAATGTATTTGATGAAAAGCAAAGCAGAGATGCCCTTTCTTTAGTAGAATTGTCTTAAAATCTATATTACATCTCTGGCCAGCTAAAAATGTTTACTCTACTATTTTTATTTCCCCGATATAATTCGAATGGCATTTCTTGGAATTGCTCCTCTGAAATGACTAAATCATTTCACAACACTGTGTCACCTTATGTTTCTAAATATATAAATTTTACTTTTTATAGCCTCATGATATTATCTCCTAAAGATTTTCAAATTAATAAACACAATTCTGAGAGAAAATTAATGCAAATCATACAATGGTATGCAAGTCAGAGCAAAATTGACACTTTAAGGATAACGTGCAGTGTCCATGAAACTTCCTCTATTGCTTCCTAATTATCACATAGGGATGTGCTCTGGGAAGGATGCAGCGACTGCTTTCTCCTGGGCCTTCCATTTTTATTCAGCAAGGAGGCAGAACATGGTCAAGCCTTATCCCAAATAGTCCTGCAGAGTTATATGCCAAACACAAAGAAAGCTGTCACAAAGCAGAATGCAAAGCGGAAACTAACACCTAGGAGAAATTGTTCTGCCATCAAGAACCAAGCAAGTTCCCTAGACTCTCTGGACCTAATTTTCTCATTTCTAAAGAGAGGGGTTAGAATACATCTCCAAGGTTCCTTTCAAAACCCACCTCCTTTATTGCTCAGTGCCTTCTTCACTAAGACTAGAAAGTGCACTTTCCTAGGAAACATTCACAAATAGAAAATGGATGGGTTTAGAATGTATCTTTTTCCATCTTTGCAGACTGTGTAAAGATCACACCTAAGACCATGACAGGGGAAACCAAATAAAGTCATATTTTTGCAACCAGTAAAAAATGGGAATCTATAACCTGCCTTTACACTTCAACTTGATTCTAAGTTCTCGACATTGCCTTAAGTCAGAGAACCCTCAATTAGATATAATAGCCTAAGACAAACCTCACTAGTACTAGAAGTTTAAGATAATCCCTGATTGGGATAAAAATAGAATTAGAAGAGTTTTATGTTTAATTTTTTTGAAAAAAGCTGAAACTTTTATGGCTTAAGTATGCCTTACTTCCCAATATCCATATCATTTTCTCCCATGGTAACATCAGAGAACGACTTTCTATTTTGAATTTGAGCTCTTTACTTTTCTTCTTTAAATGAATTCCCCTTCAGAAACATTATTAAATATTTCTGAAAATATAAGTTTAAATAGCAGCAAAGGATTTAATTATAGTTTAAAAATTCATGTATTGGTTGTTCCTAAATTTTTTACTAATATATGTAATACTATGATGAGCATCCTTGTAATGATTCTTTGTTTGCAGATTATTTCTGAAGATAAATCACTATTAATTGTCTTTGTAATTCATGGGTCCATACCCTAATTAAGTTCTTCAGGCTAATAGCTCTATGGTCTAGCTCTTCACATTATATTATCATAACTAGGCTGTAGTCTAAAATGGGGGACTGTAGGAAGATGTCTCAATAACTTGGACATTAAAATTTAAGATTTATTTAGCAGAGGCAAGCCAAGAAGTTTGCATATATAGGAGCAGAGATGTGAAAAATCAACTTTAAAAATACCAGACCAGCTCTTGTGTCTACAAAACTTAACTTCTCTGTAGTGGGAAGATACGAACATAACTGAAGAAAAACTTTGCCAGTTGGATGGTAGGGGGGCAGAAGCTGCCATGAAAGCACAGAAAAGACTTATAGTAACTGACACAAAGGTAGGCATTGTTTATAACAGTGTTTACTTCTTTAAATGTCTGTATCATTTATTATGTGCCTACTCTGCCAGGCAGTGTGGTAAATACTTTACATGCATAGGGCTACAAGGTAGGATTTTATTATTCTCATTTCACTTCTGAGAAACTGAGTCTCTGACTTCCTAAGTTAGTTGCCCAGAGTCACATAGCTGGGAGCTGCAGAGCTGGTGCCCTGAACTGGGTCCCCCTGACCCCTGGAGTCTTTGTATTACACAATAGTACTTTTTACAAGTAAGCTACACACAAGTGACCAGATCAGGTCTAGTACATGATCTGTAAGCAATAAATGCTGCTTCTTGTTGTGGACGATGCTGGTAGGGTTTCTTGACCCAGACCAACAGTGAAAATATTAAGTAATATTGGGTTCAACCACTGAAAAATACTGTAAGTAAGATCCTATTAAATCTATATTGATCTGTTTTCAATGACCCTGTTTTAGCTCCAGGCTTTGGCAGATGTGTAGTCTAGGCAATGCAGAAATGAAAGTACATATGGTCAAGGCCATGGGCTAAATGCAACAGTGGGCCATGCATGAGGAAGATGGTTTTTGGAAGTATGTTGAGGAGCATTTAATGGCATAAGGGAGTGCTCTTGATACACTGTTAAGTGCAATAAGCAGGCTACAAAAAATGTATATGCTGTGTACTGGATATTATACATATACACATAATTATGAATAGAAGGGAAAAACACTACAACTGTATCGAAATGTTAACTGTATTTCTTGAGTAGCAAGCTTATGGATGATTTTAATTTTCTTCTTTATGTTTTCCAAATTCTTTATAATGATCTTGCATTGTTTTTTTATGGTCAGGAAATTTTTTCTTCAAGAAACCATAGCCAGAACCACCCCCGCTCCCAAAAAAAGATAATAACCTTTTTACTGAAGAGTGCATTAAGAAAATGCACAAATAATAATTATACCGCCCACTAAATTCCCAGAGTGAATGCAGTTATAGAAGCAGCACCTAGACCAATAAATAGAGAAGTACCAGTATTTCCACAAGACCCTCTCAGGCTCCCTAACCATTATTACCTCTCTTCAACCATTCTAGTCTAACACCATAGGATAGTTTACCTGTTTTTTAATTTTACATAAATAGTGTGTGTGCAGAATGTATTCTTTTGCCTCTGGGTTATTTAGATCAATACTCTGCTTGTGAGAATTCATCCATGTTCTTGGGTGTAGTGATAACCTGTTCATTCCCATTGAATGAATATGCTCATTTTGGAATAAAGTAATGCTGCAATGAACATTTTGTGTTTTTTATGAACTTAAGCTTGCATTTCTTTCAGATATATTTCTAGGAGTGCAATTGATGGACCCCAGCTAATACATACGTCCAACTTTGATAGACGTGTCAAAGACTTTTTCTCTCTTGCTAATCATATGAGTGAAGTTTGACTGCTCTACCTCCTCCTAGACACTTGAAATTATTCTCTATGTCTTCCATTTAGTCAGTCTGGAGGGGGTATAACCTACTGCCTTATGGCCTCCATTTGCCTTTCCCTCATGCCTAATGAAGTTGTGCAAGTTTTCTTATGTTGAATGGCCATTTAGAGATCCTCTTTCATAGTATGACTGTTCCAGGTTGTAAAACAATCTTTCTATTGGGTTATTGGTCTACGTCTTATTGATTTGAGCTAGTCGTTTGCATTTTCTGGATGTAAGTCTTTTGTGTTATGTATGTGACTGCAAATATCACTCTCCACCCAGCAGCTTGCCTTTTCACTCTATTAATGATCTCTTTCGATGAAATGAATTTATTAATTTTAATGTGATCCAATTTATCACTTTTTTTAATGGTTAGTGTTTTGGAGGTGCTATTTAAGAAGTCTTTGCCTATGGAAGGTCATAAAAGTATTCTCTCATGCTTTCTTCTTGTTTTAGCTTTTACATTTAGATATATTATCCATCAAGACTTGATTTTTATATGCAATGTGAAGGAGTGTTCAAGATTTGTTTGGTCACTTTTTAAGACCCCCAAATTGACTACTCAAAAGTAATTTTGAAAATGTATACATGCTTTCCTCCTTCCTAAAAGAAAACAGCACTTTCTGACAAAACAACAGCACTTACTACTAAGCCAAACAAGAACCCCCAATAAAGGTAGAAGAAGGGGGAAACTAGCACGTTTTGAGCAGCGGTCATATACACTTTATCTCACTTGTTTCTCCTAACGAGTCTATGAGCTAGATATTTTTATTCTCATTTTGTAAATGAAGATATAAGAGAAATAAAGCAAATTGTCCAGGAGCATGCACTTAATATATGGAAGAACTAGGAAATCACATTCACATCTGATCAGACCCTAAAACCAACACTTCCACTCTTCCATGTGCCCAAAGTAAGGGAAGCAAGTAACATTTATCTAGTAATAGTTTGTTGAAAACCCATTTAGGCCAAATCTGTGAGTTGCAGTCCCATGACTATCAGATGTTATCCCATTGGCTGTGCACCATCAATTTTGTTGTTGTTTGTTGAGCATTGTTTGTTTCAACTCTCCAGATCAATAGGCTGGCAACTGATTGCACTGACCGTATTTAATCTGATTTATTTTCTAAAATGGCTACAGTAACTGGCTTGATTCTGCTGTGGTCCATTTATTTCAGACATAAAAAGACTTCCCTAAGACTGGATTATCTGAGCTGGAATTGTCTCTGATAAACAAATGAACACTGCATTTGTCACTAACACCATTTGCATTTGAATGAACTTTTGAGACCTTTCTCACCAAGAAAAGAAAATCCCATACATAACTTGGTTTATGGGACCCCTTTTGCAATTTGCTTTGAAGAGTAATTTCTCAGAAAGTGACCCTGATGGAAGACATCACATTCCTAATTTTTTTGGAATTATATCTTGTGTTTTCTTAAACCTTCTTCCCACAAACACAGTAGCATCATTAAGTGGCAATTGCTATTTTATGATTTAACTTATTTAAGAAAGAAAGGCTAAGGCTATTCAGCATTTACATGATGCACTGCTGTTACATGGAGTCAGGCTGCAGTCTAGGAGATGAGTGGGTCTTTGAAGCACACCATAAATCAGCTTGATCCTGGCAGTAGAATTCAAACATTTCTTCTTTTTTTATTTTATTCTCAATGCAATATGTAACATCTATTGGCTGGAATGCATTCTCTCTTCTAGTGACTGAGGTTAATATTCTAAATAAACAAGCATGCTACATCAATCTAATCAATGCATTCAAAAACTCATGACCATCAAAGTTATGGAAATGTATTTTATATATCTTCAATGCTGAGCTAAAAATCAATAAAAATCCATTATCTAATATTTCAACTGTTATACACTAGAGAAACAATTAGAAATAAATCTCTCCAAAGGAAGGAAATGTCTTGCACAATTAAACTGTCTTACACTATTCTAATTATTAGTATTTACTTTTGATAATATTATACCTGGTAAGCCATTATTGGTAATTAAATATGTAGTAGATCAGCATCAAATAAAAAGGAAATATTAAAGTTTTAGATTTAGACATAGCATATAATTTGGTGACTATTTCTGTGTATCTTACAATTTTAAGAGAAATTCTTTATGACTGTTTCTTTGAACACTAATTTAGGTTCAAAATATGTACCTGGGTTTCACAGATCATTGACATGAAGTTATGAAAAATAAAGTACTTATTATAGTAACCTAAAATATGCCAAATTTAGACAAAAATAAGACAGGCACAAAGACCTTTAGCTAGTGGAAGACTGACACCTAGGAAAAATGGGTAACAAAACAGAGAATTTCCAAATAAAAGTTGAGACCCAATGCAATACATGTTGTGAGTGGGGATTTCTTAAGCTGAAAATGGCTGCAATTGGATGTTGATTTTTGTAATGACCCCCCACCCCCACCCAAAGAGATGGCCATATATTGTAGTCATTTTCTGTGTAAACTGTAGTGATATGTTTTATAGGTAAAGAAATTGAAGATCGGAAGTTTGAATAATCTGACCTCAAGACTGGGATCAAGGCCAGCTTGCATTACTCTCAAAGTCCATGCTTATCCATTTTACTAGGAGCCTCTCTGACCACCAACTCCATCTAGAATTCATTAGTATTTTTGTATTTATTACCTTAGGCCTAAGGCACTTTAAATAATGGACAATTGCTTGGAAAACAAAACATTAGGAAAGATAAGGCATATCCTGAATTTCACAATGATGAGTCAAATTTCCATTGGTAGCTCCAAAGGTTCCCAAATCTTTTATACAAATATTTATTGAGAGAGCCTCTATCCATTCATGCACTTAACATGCATTTATTGACCATCTCCTTTATGCTAGGTACTGTGCTAAACACTGGGGGTACCATGATGAATAAAACACTGTGACTGTGTTTAAAGAGCTCAAAATGCAGACCAGAATACAATGGTTAAAGGAAATTATGTACAGCGTGATAAGCTCTGGACAGGCTCCTAACTCAGCTCTGAAGTTTCAAGAGAATCTTTTCAGAAGAGGTGATGATTGATCTGTGTTTTGAAGTAAGAGATAGGAGTTTGCCAAGTGAATAATTAAGATAGGGCATTCTGGAAGTAAAGTTACAAGTTCAATGTCTGGGAGGCATGAAAAAATAAGACTCATCAAAGAAACAGCAAAAATTTTGTAGATCTACAGCTTAAGAGTCCCGTGGTAGAAGGCGAGGTTGCAGATCATGAAATTTGCTGGAGAGGCTATAAAGTCTGAATTTATCTCAGGGCACTACGGAGCCATTGAAGGATTCTAAGCAGAGAAATGACATGAACAAATTTGGCTTTGGGGCGGGCCGCGGTGGCTCAGCGGGCAAAGTGCTTGCCTGCTATGCTGGAGGACCTCGGTTCGATTCCCGGCCCCAGCCCATGTAACAAAAACGGAGAAACAGAATACAATAAAACAAGAAAATGTTTAAAAATGTTTCCCTTTCTTCCTTCCTTCCTTCCTTCTCTCTGTCTTTCCTTTAAAAAAAAAAAAAAAAAAAAAAAATTTGGCTTTAAAAAAATCACTCTGGAAGGCTTGAAGAGGATAAATTGGTAGGGAATGAAAACAGAATAAAGTTAGGGAAAACCAATCAAGAGGCTCTTGGTAATGGTGAGGAAGGAATGGACTATACAGATATTTAATAGGTTGGAACTGGCAGAAATTGATGACTGATTACATACGGTAGATGAAAAAGGGGTGGGGGAGATCAAGTATCAGCTTCAGATTTCTCACTTAAATCACCCATTGGTTGACCTCAACGCGTGAAGACTGGTAATATGGGAGGGAAAGAAAGTTTGAGGGGAGAGGTTTGATTCAGCTTCAAACCTTGAGTTTAAGGTGTTAGTGCAACAGGCCTCAGGCGATTCCACAGAGAAGGCTGGGCCATGTCAGTGGGCTGGGCTAACAGTTCAGATAGGGGAGTGATAAGAGGGTAAGAAGGAATTCATGCCAGGAGTGTGATAGCCTCGTATTAGGAAGAAGTTATAAAGTGAAGAGCCAACAGATGGACCCAGAAAACTGTAAACACTTGAGAAACTATGTAGAAGGGAAACATTGAGAAGGAATTTGAAAAAAAAAAAAGCAGTCAGATGGGATGGGTCTCCAGACTATCAATACATAACCTCTCTTTACTAAAAATGAGTATTTTTATGATTTTAAAATTAACAGGTTTTTGTTTAAAAGTTAGGAAATACAAACCCCATACATAAGAAAGTATAATTTTTCCTTAATTCTATCCTTCCAGAATATCCACTGTTTATATTTTATTAGATATCTTTCAGTTAAACACTTCTATTTAAAACTAGTGCTATCTTTAAAAAAAAAACATACTGAAAGATCCAATGTAAAAGAATTTGCTTTTTTAGTTTTTTATATTTGACCTCTATGCTTTGATATTAATGATTTGTGCTTTCAGTATCAGAGAAAATATTTTATTGTTCTAAATGTTGAATATAGAGAATTGATAAACAGCTCCATGGGATTGCAAGATAGATGAATTATTTTCTGCCTGTAGGAAATTATTTTTATAGTGTTTTTTTCCATTTACAAATTTATTTTTTAAATATTCTTAAGTATGTAAACAGCATAAAACTATAGTTTTACATGTTCAAGTCTTAACCTCCGGAACCTGTGAGTGTGGCCATTTTTTAAAAATCAATTTTATTGAGATAAAGTCATATGCCATATAATCCAGCTAAGGTGTATAGTCAATGTTTTCTAGTAAATCCACAGAGCTGTGATTCATCACCACAATCTAGAATATTTTTTAGAATATTTTCACCCTCAAGAGGGTTCACTACGTTTATACAGTCCGATGTTTCATTCTAAAATGTCTTTTATCATCGTCATAAAAAAAAACAAAAAACAAGTAAAGTTTTAAATTCTTGTAGACCAAAATTCAAAGGAAGCAATTTTTCAAATTCATAAGGTTTAAGTCTTTCAAACCAGTACCTGGAGGACCAATTTCAGCACAATAGCTTTTCCTTGTGATTTGTATGATGTACTTGAGTATTATTTTGGATCTTTCATTATGTTTATCATTTTGTTTGTTTTCACATTCGCTCCCATTCTTATGATTGATCACTAGGCACTTTTTTTTTTTTAGTGGGCAAGCACTGGGAACCGAACCCGGGACTCCAGAACAGCAGGCAAGAATTCTGCCACTGAGCCATAATCGCACTGCTGGATCACTAGGTACTTTTATCAAGAGTAATTTTAGATTATTTATCAGGAATAAAATTAAGTGCCATCCCACATGTTCAGAGTCTACACAAATAGACATACACGGCTGCCTGATGTGGCTTTCTGTAGCTCGGGGCATTGTCGGTGTGTTTGGCTACATCCAAGCAAACCCCTGGCTTCTCCTGGGCTGAATGCTGTAAGGTCAGGTGAATAGGAAGACTGTGACAGCTATAGACCCCAGGAGGGGGCTCCTGGCCATGATGCACAGGAGACCACAGAGCGCCGTGTGGTGGAGGTGGAAAAATGCCTAGGGAAGGAGGAGAAGAGCTTTCTGGGTGTTTTAGTCTGCCAAAGCTGCCAGAATGCAGCACACCAGGGATGGATTGGTTTTTAATAAAACGGGGTTTATTTAGTTAAAAATATATAGTTCTTCAGAGGAAAGGCAGCTAACTTTCACCTGAGGTTCTTTCTTTCGTGGGAAGGCACGGAGTGTCTCTGCTGGCCTTCTCTCCAGGCCTCTGGGTTCCAACAACTTTCCCCAGGGTGATTCCTTTCTGCATCTCCAAAGGCCTGGGCTGAGCTGCGAGTGCTGAGATGAGGTATGCTGAGCTGCTTGGGCTGTGCTACGTTGAGGGCTCTCATTTAAGCACCAGCCAATTAAATCAAACATCATTCATTGCAGCAGGCACGCCCCCTAGCCCACCGCAGATGTGATCAGCGACAGATACAGTTCACATGCCCTTAGCTCATGTCCACAGCAACAGAACTAGGCACCTTCACCTGGCCAAGTTGATGCTTGAACCTAAGTATCACACTGAGCAAGTAATGCGGAATCACCTTTTCACCGATCACCTTACCTGGGGCCTGAATTCCAGGACCCTGACATGACTCTCAAACTTAGTGACCACTTCCCCCTGTGTCATATTGCATAACCTGTGCTTACTGAAAGCGAGCCCACTTTCAGTTTCCAGGATTATTGGGTGGGAGGAGATTACCAGTTCACCAAAAGCTGACTAGAGTCTACCACTGTTCCATAGCTAAAACAAAGGCAGTGACAGAACGACAGTGTCTGCTTCTCGACCACACTTTCTTTTGCCACAGTACAATTATTTTAAGCATGGAAAACTTCTGAAAATGTTACGAGCTATCTTTTAGAAAGTTCACTTACCCATTAAGTTAAAAAATTGTGTCTTGGATAAACAGTGGCAGAAATACCTAAATTCGTATATTTGAAAATTCTGCAATGTCTTAAGTAAAGCAATGAAAGCCTTAAAGACTCTGACTACATTCCACAGCTGTATCTCAGACTGTTCCTCAAATCTGCGTCATCCCCAGACAAAGGCAATTATTTGTATTAGATTGTAACCAAGGAAGCAATTTTCATCATTTATTAGGAACCAATCAGAATAAACCTTGAAATATATTGTTTTTTTTTAATCCATAGTACATCAGTGCATGGCACAAGTTGTTCAAAGCTAAGTACGTTTTGCTATGGTTTCTAGAGTAAAATAACAGAAAAGGAACTAAGTTACTTTCCCCTGTGGTCTTCCATAAATAATGTGTCTAAGAGCAAACGTGAGACCTTAAAAATGAAAATGTGCCCCCACATTGCACAGGCCCTACTGCCATTCAGCAGCTCCCTGGAATGAAAAAAGGGTTCTCCTATCACACACACGTGGCACTGCCAGCACTCACCTTTGTTGGCTAGTCAGGTAATCATCCATCTCTTGCAGCCAAGAACCCATGTTTTAAAATGAGGAGAAATGCTTTTTGACAGTGTGAAATTTAGCAAGTCGAGATTTAAAAATACACAACCCACCAAGTAATGTTTGTTCCTTGACGATTATTCTTTTGAAAACAAAATCCAAGGAAACTTAGGTGCTGCCTATGCAAATGTTGGAATTCTGAGTTTCTTCACACAAGTGTTAAAATAAATGCCAAAATAAATGTTAGATTCCATTATAGGGGACTTCAGGCTCTAATTCATTTACTGTTTGCGGTTATGTCATTTAAAATCCCACATGGATTGATGTTACTTCATGTTTATATCTAAATTTATTTATGAAAACACAAGCCTCACACAGAATAATACGCACACACACCCCTGCAGAAGCTGTTGGCCACCCTAGGTCCTATAATCACCCCATGGACGCTGCCATTGTTTTCTTGTTTTGTTCCACACTGGGTGTCTTCGAGTCCTCAGCAGTGTAATGCTACTTGGATCGTCTGGCCTGTGGAGACCTTTCTGTCTGGGACAGTACCATTCTGTCTAGACAGGGAGAGACCATATTTTTTTTAGTTGTTATTCTCAACACCAAAACCGCCATCCTATAGCTCTTTACCGAGGCTTCCTTTCAGAAAAACTTCAAATTCCAAAAGTGCTTATTGCAGAAACCCTTGCAGGGTCAAACTACGATTTAACAGCTTTGTGTTTACTTACTTTTATAGAGCAGTTTGCCCACTCCAATAGAAAGCCACAGGCTGCAAGCAAATGCTCTTCCAGCCACGGCAGTTATCTGTGAAAGAGGACAGTTTGCTAGCAAATGATGAACAAAATTCTTCCTTATGGGGATGTAGTGTGAGCCTGACAGTCCAAGAAGCCTGGTTTAAAAAGCTGTTGCCTTAAAAAAGCTTGGTAGTACACTGTTTCCAATTAAAGCTTGACATAAATGCACTAGCTATAACCACAAAAGTAAAAAATCTTAGATGTACATGTGATTCCAAGAAACATCAAACATCAAATAGAAATATTATGATCCACATGAAGCTTATTTCTATGCAGGTGTGAGCCTGGTAGTTCAAAGTTACTTCTTCCATTTATTAAAGGGAATTAGTTCAATAAAAGTTTATATGCTGCATGTTCTCTTTCTGCATGTACGTATCGTACATGCTTTCTTTATATTATGTGTTATTCTCTTTGCTTTAATGAAATCTTCAAAGAGCTAAAATACCCTGTGGCAAACAGATTTTCCAGATCAGACACCATGGGGCAAATAACTTTTGCACATTTTGCCTGGACATAGTGAAAGAAGTGTTATTTTATTTGTAATTATACTTAAAAAAAAAAAAAAAACAAACCAGAACACCACTTTTAAGAATCTCTCAGGAAAAAGAAACTATAGCCTATTCTCACTGAGCTAAAAGAGATCCCTATTTCAAAGAACTAATATTCCCAGAAAGGTACTTTTTGAAGAAATTTTTTGCATGTGTTTGTAAAGAAGTCTTCCATCAGTCATAGTGAATTGAAAATAAAACCCTACTATATAGAATGAGCTTATTTTCTCAAATAATAAATGTTGAAAAGGTATCTTATTTTTATTTTAAAATCCAATTATATCCCCCCATGTAATAAGAGTTTAAAAAGTTTGGCACAGCTTAACTAGCACACCTAATTCCTCATGTACACTTACAAAATTAAATTTCAAAAATTCAGACTGGTTTAGCTAGTTGCATACATTGGTAACTTTTAATACCCTTACGTCCTTCTCAATCTCCTCATATACTTGTTTGAGAAATATATCTACTCCTGAATCCCTCCGGTTTCTCCATCTTCTCTACTTCTCATCTTCACATATGTAGGTTTGTCATGATTGGTTTCACCGAATATTTTGGTGGTTTCACCAAATATTTTCACAGATGTTAAAATGAAGTCATTGGTCTTTTGTTTTCCATCTGGCTAACAAAAATAATATAATAATAAAGAAGCAGTGAGATATGGCTGATGCCCAATAGCCCGTTGTGAATTAGGAATGATTAAGAAAATTTAAACTTTAATTTTCAGACTCAAAACCTCCCGGTTTATGATTCCATCAAATCCAGATAACAGCCCCAACAGATAGTAAAATTATTTTCCCAGATAGTGCCTTACACTCCGCTGGCCTTAAATTGTAAAAAAAAATAAATTAAGTAAGTGAACAAATAATATTTAAGAACAATTTCTGGCTAGTCCACTCAGTTCTTCCAAGTAATAAGTTTTTGGGTAATTGTTACAATGCCTATCAAATAAAATGAAAGCACAAAAGACACAGAACAGTTTCGTTCAGAAAGTGTCTTTTGATTTGGCACCTGTTATGGTATCTTAAAGAAAATATCAATTTAACTGACAGTTTTTGAAAGAAAGTGGATATCATAATATTTTAAAATTTCAAAATATTAGCTTGTGCTCATGGCTGTCTTAGAACATCCAACCTAATCTCAGATCCTGAGAAACTGAGGCAATGAATAAAACAAGTTATTTGCAGAAAGGCAATGGAACTAAAAAAAAGAAAAGAAAAAAGTCATTTCAGAATTCCAGTGTCAGAGGCTGTATTATCTCTCAATCATGCCTCTTATACCTTAATTTCCATAGTTTATCCTGAGATTTCTTTTCTTTTCTTTCTCCTGTTTTAATAATAAATTTCCCAGGAAATACCCCCAATAACTGTCATATAAGGGAGACAGATGTTCCACAGAAAGGAGCAGTTTCATTTTATAAGGTATCTTTTAACATATGTATGTGAAGTCTCATAAATTTGTGTGAAACCAGCAACATTGAATAAAGATAAGTCCATAACATAACCTTGAAAATGTGATTCTGTAAAAAGCTAATATAATATACTTATATGGGCTTCTAACGATCAAAATTTATTGAAGAAAAGAACTCTGAAAACCTAGAGAAGTGATGGGTAATGGGTAATGTGTCTCTTACTTTGACTTACCTCATCTTCCCCAAATATAATCTAAGTCCAGTTTTCTAAAACCCACATGACTCTGATGACCAGAAAGAGAGTCATCTTCTGATATTCAAAATGGGATTCTTTTTCTCAATATGACACTGCCTTTTGAGAAAGACAGAGATTTTGTTTGTTTTGATCTCAGGGTTAGAAGAATCATCCTTTACACTCCTTTCACAGAGCATTTTTATCATTTTTCTGTACTGAAAGATTTCCTAAATCCTACCCCTTCTTCTTTGACCCTTCAAGTACCAGCCTTGATGGATTAGAGTACAAATGTATGCTTGAGCAAGCGCTCAGTAAACAGGAAAAAAAAAACAAAAACAGAAGAGGAGCCTATATTTTCTAGTAGACTGGGAAAATCAAGAGATTCAGAAGTAGGTGCAGTTATGAGCTGGATGCCTCCAATTTCCAGCCTTCTCCACACTCCCCTGTGCCTCTGGTGGCTGACATGTATGGACCACAGTGCTCCTTTGTGTATTGGATTCAGCTAATTGAAAGCAGGAAATCAGACAGTAGAAGGCTGGAATGCTTATTCCCCATCTCCCTATCTGACACTCTACCAGCATCCCTCAACTGAAGACAGTAGCTCCTATCAGGCTTCAGAGAGTTGCCCTTTTCAGGTCTTGGTAACCACTTCCTCCTCTCAGCCTGTCAATCCCAAGGATCATAAAGGCTCTTGACAGTTCCTATACCCAGCATGATTTACCATCCTTCGTTGTATTCCATGTTTGAGAATAGTCACTTAGTTTCCCTATCTGATAGAACCTTCTGTTTCTTGGGAAAGAACTTGACTGGCACAGAGCAAACATGTGGGTCCCCATTTCCTCTACAAAATGCGAATCCCCAAGAGGGGGCAATATAGAAGGAGAATTAGGGAAAACATCAAAGGTAAAATATCCTTGCCCACCTCCCTGAATGAACACCCTGGAGGATAAACATGGCATACTTAAGAAGCCATCTTGGAGAATGACTTAAGAAGTCACTTCTCCAATTTGAATGAAACAACCATAAGAATTAGTTTCACTCCCAAGCCTTCCTGGGTTTCCTATCCCCACTACAATGTGGCATGACTTCCTCTATCTATCTATCTATCTATCTATCTATCTATCTATCTATCTATCTATCTATCTATCTCTATCACCAATCTCAATGTATTAATCAAAAGCTTCAATTGGTGCTCGGCCATGCCCCACCCCCATTCTTGAGGAAGAGCTCCCCTTTAGAAAATGATTCCCCACAGCCCCAAGAAGGTCTGTGTCTCTAAATCACTCCTAATACCACCCCTGTCAGGGGCCAAGTTGAACAAATGTTATGGTTGCCTTTTTCCTTGGCAGATTGAAACTATAGCTGCCCTCAGAACCAGGACTTAACTGATCTTGGGCTTGCCCTAATGAAATTTATTCCTGCTAAAGAGAAGTTAAGCTTACTTATGTTTATACCTAATAGTCACCCCCCAGAGAATCTCTTTTGTTGCTCAGATGTGGCCTCTCTCTCTAAGCCAACTCTGCAGAATAAACTCACTACCCTCCCCCTTACGTGGGATGTGACTCTCAAGGGTAAAAATCTCCCTGGCAACATAGGACATGATTCCCAGGGATGATTTTAGACCTGTATCGTGTGATTGAGAAAGTTTTCTTACCAAAAGTGAGAAGAGAAATGAGACAAAATAAAGTTTCAGTGGCTGAGAGATTTCAAATAGAGCTGAGAGGTCTTTCAGGAGATTATTCTTATGTATTATATAAATATCCTGTGTTGGTTTGAAAGGATGTATGGACCCTAGAAAAGCCATGTTTCAATCAATATCCCATTTCATAAAGGCAGAATAATCCCTATTCAATACTGTATGTTTGAAGCGGTAATCAGATCATCTCCCTGCAGATGTGATTTAATCAAGAGTGGTTGTTAAACTGGATTAGATAGAGGCATGTCTCCACCCATTTGGGTGGGTCTTGATTAGTTTCTGAAGTCCTATAAAGGAGGAAACATTTTGGAGAAAGCAGGAGATTCACAGAGAGCAGAGATAAACAACAGAGCCACAAGAAAGCCACAATAGAGAATGCTACAGAACCACAAAACAGAGAGTCCACCAGCCAGCAAGTTTTAGAGATGAAGAAGGAAAGAGCCTTCCAGGGAGCTGGAGAGGAAGTGAGCTGATGACGCTGTGTTGGCCACGTGCCCTTCCAGCTGAGAGAGAAACTGTGACTGTATTTGCCATGTGCCTTTCCAGATGAGAGAGAAACTCTGATCATGTTTGCCATGTGCCTTTCCTCTTAAGGGAGAAACCCCTGAACTTCATCTGCCTTCTTGAACCAAGGTATCTTTCCCTGGATGCCTTAGATTGGAAACATTGTGAAAACATTGTGACTGATGCTCCCTTTATCCAGTATATAAACAAGCCAGAAAGTGAAGACAAAAAACAAATAAATAATACAGGGGGACAAGGGGTATGGGATGTTTTAGGTGTTCTTTTTTACTTTTATTTTTATTTTTACCTTATTTTTTTTCTGGAGTAATGAAAATGTTCAAAAATTGATTGTGGTGATGAATGCATATCTCTATGATGTACTGTGAACCACTGACTGTACACTTTGGATGATTACATGGTATGTGAATATATCTCAATAAAATTGCATTTAAAAAATGACCCTTGTTACACTGCTCTCTCAAAATTTGCTTTTTAATTTCAAGTGATTTCTCTTCCTCCTTAAAACTTCAGAATCACTTTGCCAATAAACCCCTGCTCCCCCAAATTTTTCCATGGGGATTTTAAATGGAATTCTATTAAACCTACAATATAAGCTAGTTTGGCAGAAAAACAGAATCACATAATATTCAGGTTTTTTTTATTTAATAGCCTTGAAGTTTTCTTTAAATGCCTTGGGGAAAAACTGGTAGCTTTTATTTTTAAAATATCTTTATTGAGAAATCTTCACACATAATACATGCATGGTACACAATCGATGGTTCACAATATTTTCGCATAGTTGTATATTCGTCGCCATGATCATTTTTAGAACATTTGCATCACTCCAGAAAAAGAAATAAACAGTAAAAAGGAAAAATGCCTCAGGCATCCCATATCCTTTACTGCTCCCTTTCATTGATCACTAGTATTGTAATCTACCCAATTTTTTACCCTTTATCCCTCCTATTATTTGTTTATATATTATCCTTATTTTTTTACTCATCTGCTGATAACCTAGATAAAAGGAGCATCAGACACAAGGTTTTCACAATCACACAGTAACATTATACAATCACCTTCAAGAATCAAGGCTTTTGAAACACAGCTCAACAGTTTCAGGTACTTCCCTCCAGCCACTCCAACATACCATAAACTAAAGAGGGATATCTATGTAATACATAAGAATTACCTCTAGGATAACCTCTCAACTTTGAAATTTCTCAGCCACTGGAACTTTATTTTGTCCCATTTTCCTCTTACCCCTTTTGGTCAAGAAGCTTTCTCAATTCCATGATGCTGGGTCCAGGTTCATTTTGGGAGTTCTGTGCATGCTGCCAGGGAGATTTACATCCCTGGGAGTCATGTCCCATGTAATGGAGAGGGCAGTGAGCTCAATCTCTAAGCTGGCCTATAGAGAAAGGCCACATCTGAGCCACAAAAGAGGTGCTGGGGGTGACTCTTAGGCACAATTATAAGTAGACTTAGTTTCTTCTATACAAGAATAAGTTTCATAGGGATGAATTCCAAGATTGAGGGCTTAGCCTATTGAATTGGCTGTCCCCACTGCTTGCGAGAGTATCAGGAATTCCTCAAATGGAGAAGTTGAATATTTCCTCCTTTCTCCCCAGTCACCCAAAGGGACTTTGCAAATACTTTTTTTTGCCCTTGACTGAGGCAGTGCTGAAGCCTGAGAGTGCATGCAGTTCTGTCTAATGAGTTGTTAAAAGTTAAAAAATAAATAAATACATAAATAAGCAAAAAGTCTCTTCAGAGCAGGACCCCTACTCCCTAGGTTTGCCAATCAAGAGCTTGAGTTGGTGTGTGGCTCTACGTGTCCCCAAGCTTTATGTGCCCCCTTTCTTGAGGTCCAATCTTTTTACAATATTTTGTGCTGTCCAACTAAAACAAAAATAAACCTTTTTTTTTCTTTTTCTTTTTCTTTTTGTTTTTTCCCCATCAGCCCTACCCCCTTTCTGCTAGGGTGAAAACTCCTGGTTCCTTTAGTGCTTATTCCAGGCCTATCTGTGCTCCAGGCCTGTTTTCAGTAGTCAGAATTTATTAATTAATTCTGCAATTGGAGCTTGGTTGAGCTAAATCCTTCCTACTAGTACAGTCTGTTTGTTTTCCCTGTGGGGAACCAGCCTGTCATGCCCATGGGGGAGGGGTGTTGGCCTCCATGGTTTGGGGGGACTTACAATTCTGTGTGGGGTCTTAGCTGGTCCACCTGGTCCAAACTGGTGTATGCTATATGTTTGGTCACTAATGTCCCCCCAGAAGTTGTTCTGTACATTTCCTGGCTATCTACTAGCTGCTCTGTAGGATGAACTAAATTCTATATTTCACTAAGCCACCATCTTGCCCTGCCTCTTCCAACTGTACATATTTTAAAAATATTTACCAAATGATATGTTTGGCACAACTTTAAGTCATCATATTAATAGCCAAATTGTTTGTTGATAGTTCAGAAATTGTTTGTGTAATATTTTTGACAATTCCACCACCAAAGAAATGATGATTCTAAGTCATGGTTTTACATAGCTCTTATGGTATGAGTTGTGCTACCTAAAAAGATATGATCGTGTCCTAACTCCAGGTCCATGAACAGGACCTTATTTAAAAGCAGACTCTTTGAAAATGTTATTGGGTTGAAATGAGGCCAGACTGAGTTAGGATGAGCCCTAATCCAACATGACTGCTGTCCTTATAATAAAGGGAGAGAAGACAGCAGAGAGAACCAGGAGAGAACACAATGTGACGAGTCCAGCTTCAGTGGAAGTGCCATTGCTGCTCTTTGCTGTGTTCTGACCAGCAGCAAACCACCAGAAGCTGTAAGAGGTAAGGCAGGATTTCCCCTGCAATTTTTAGTGAGCATGGCCCTGTCCTCACCTTCAGTTCAGACTTCCAGCCTCCAGAACCGTGAGAGGATACATTTCTGTTATTTTAAGCTGTCAAGTGTGTGATACTTTGTTCCAGCAGCCCTGGGAAACTAAAACAACAGTTAAGTGCATTACAGACCGCTCAACTGGATTGATAATCTTTAAATACCTTCTACTCTCATTAAATAAATAATTTATATCTTCATTAATGCTATTATTCACGCTGCTGGATGCTACTGTAGATTCTTTTGAACATGTAGCACTTACACTCAACACATTTCCCAGTTTCTGAAATACAGTCTGTGGATTTTAATATTAGCTATCTCTCTTATCAAAGTCACAAACTTCATTGACTGGCATCCCATATTCATCTGTTGACTTAATTTTATTAACTTAGGTTCACCTTCAATCTGAGAAGATTTGTAAGAATGTATCAGTCTTAATAACTTGAAACTCAAAGAAAGTAATGTCTCTTTTAGAATGAGTTGTATTGAAGGTAAATTACAAAAGAATCATTTTCTACTGTTTAGCCACTTACACATTCAATTAATGTTAAAGTAGCATACAAATTTTGATATGATTATGATTTTCAAACTGCTTTTCCAACTCTAGCACTAAACTGTTGCCTATTGACTTCCAAATATTCTTCCAATTTCCTTTATTTTAGGTCCGATCGCGAGAGATATATTATTTTATTTTATCTGGTGTTTATTTGGCACATAATACAAGCACAAGTTTTATTGGAACTAGTGGCAAAGTGACTTTTGTATTCTTTATAGTGTATCAAAAGATAATGAACATAATTTAGATGTTGCCAAATTTAAAGATGAACACTTTTTCCCTAAACTTTGGCTGAAATGTCGGGCTTTTCCCTGGATTTATCCCGGTATCATCTGTAGGACATCCAGTAAGATTTCATTGTTTATCTTTCTCTTTAAAACATTTTTCCTAAATACCTACTCCAAAGTTTCACATTTTATTTTAGGTGATCTTCCTTCCAGCCCCACAAGATTGCCAAAAACACTGCAGCACTTTTGAAGCAAATTATTAAAAATTTTATGTGAAATGATCATCACCAATAATTATTGAAATTTTATTGCCTTCACTTTTAATTTTTTCCAAAATGTTACTATCTTATTTAAGTAAATAAAAGTTTTGTGAGAAAAGACTCATAAATACAATTTTCATTGAAGCCCTCATATCAATATTAATCTTTTTATATTCTGTTGAATATAGAGTATTGAAAATGCTTACAATTCCTAACTATTAAATAGTGTTAAAAATTCTGTTGGTGCATTCTAAATACTTTCATTTGCTTAATCAACACTCTTTTAATAAATATTTTCAGGAGATTTTATTGTTTGAATACTTTATAGTGTGAAAATAACTCATGATGCTATTTTAATTTTCACTTCATTGATGATGAAAACTTCGCTATATTTGAAACGTGATTTAAAATAAATAATTGTTATTGTGATGAAATAAATAAAAGCACAGTGTTTTCCACGCTTAATGCTAAAAGTTTTGAGGTATAGTTGCATTCAAAATTTATGTTGGTGCAAAATAAGGGACAAATAATTTAGTAAAAAAGAATCATAGCTTTTCCCCCTATAACTATAAGTTGTTTATATTGATTCTTGCACTATCAAAAGACATTCCAAATTATTCTGATTTTTGAACAGTATCAGAAGATGTCCTGTGCTATATTTTGTTACTAATTTTCTTCTTCTTAAAATCTTTTTAATCTAGAAGATTCAGGTTTATTGTATTTAAAGGGAATGTTAACATACTTATTCAAATATTGCTGTCACTTCATTCTGAGTTTTAGAAAGTCTTTTAATACATGTATTTGCATATGCATATGTGCATATATATTTGACATGTTTAATAAGCAAGCTATTACATATTAATGTTTAATAAGACATTTCCTCCTACCACCTGCTTAGTACTTGTCACCTTTGTGCCTGTTCTAAAGTCTTGAACATTGATTGTACCTATTAGTTCCTTGAAAACTTTTTGGGGTTGTCGTCCTAATTAGGTGATTCTGTACCTCAATTTGGAAAGCATTTATACTATTACAATGTTAGTGTCCTCTCCATGATCATGTCATATGCTCTTTAAAGTATTTCTATAGAGTTTTGAAATTTTCTGCCTAAAGGACCTGTTCATTTAGATTAGATTTTTTGCTTAGCAATTTCTATTTTTCATGCAAAATATGAGTTTTTTCTTTTTCATTTCACTTAAAGTAGCTTGTTGCTGCTAGATTTGAAATAATATCTAGCAAATTTTCTATACCCTCAAAATTTGAATTTATTTTTATTTTTAAAGGTTATCTGTGTAATTAATCCTATCACTCACCAATAATGATCCTTTTGTTCTTTCTTTATCATTTATTTTACCTTTTCTTTTCCTATTGTGTTGGTTAATACTTTCAGAACCACGCTCATCAAAGATGCCTGAAAGCTGGCACCCTTTCTCTGCTTCTTTCTCATTTACCACCTTCCCTAGCTCTTTCTGATGATGAACTCCACATTTCAAAACACCCACCATTATAATTCTAATTTAGATGTATTGCTTTACTGGAGCTTTTTTGCTAACAAGTAGGGGAGAAGGACAGAAAAGGATACCCTGCACCCTCAAACTTAGTTCACAGTTCTGCTTCCATGACACAGTAGCTTTTGGATTAATAATAACACATTTTCAGAAGTAATGCAACCTCACACATCACCTCTTCTGTGTGTATGTATGAGTTTGTGTTGGATGCATTTTTAGATTTATTTCTGTTGAATAAACCAAACAAAACATTTACTTCATTTATTATCAAAACATGGTAAAGTCTCTAGTAATAATATTCAGCACTCTAAACTTGCCCCTGTTCTCATCAATATATATAGTTTCATAAGTTTTATTGAGATATAATCAGCATGCTGTAAAACTCATACTTTTTAAGTGTACAATTTGTGGATTTTGGTATTGCAGTGTTTGTCAACATAACACTCACAGAGTTGTATAGCCATCACCACTGTCTAATTTTTTCAACCCCCAAAGAAATCCTGTACCTGTGAACAGTCACCCATCATCCTTACCCTCCCCCCAAGTAATCTATTTTCTGTCTCTATGGATTTATCTCTTCTGGACATTTCATGTTGATGGGATTATACAGTTTGTGGTCTTTTATGCCTGGCTTCTTTCACTTGCTATGTTTCTGAGCTTCATACATGTTAGGTCATGTATCTGTACTTCATTCCTTTGTATCGTTGAATATCCTCTTGTGTTTTGATAAATTTTTCAGTGGGGAGTTGGTTGGGGAGGATGCAGTCGATCAGTTCTTGCAGGCTAGGCTCCCAATTGATCTCTAATTTGTCTCTGATCACCATTGCATTAATGGCTCACATAGAACCCGCTAATCCATAGTTTTCCTTTTTGCCTTGCTTATCAGGAAGCACAGGCATCAATTCAAAATGTCCTTATTTCATTAAGATGGAGTAATTTGAAAAGAAAAGAAATAATGTGCATGATAGTTATCATTTATTGAGTGCTTATCATGCATCAAGCACTGTGATTTATAAGCCTATCTCATGCAATGTAATATTTACAATACGCATATGAAGCAGAAACTGTTATTTTTATTCTATGGCTAAGGAAAATGAGGCTCAGAGCTACTGACTGTCTTACCCAGAATCACACACAGCTAATGGAACTGGAGAGCAAATCCACATTTTATGGGCTTAGACCCTCTGCATAAAAAGGGATAGAAGGGAGAAGGGGAGGAAAGAAGAAAGGAAAACATAACATAACACTATTTCCTTAGTGCACGTAGATGTGTTATGTTGACAAACACTGCAAGTAGCTAGTCCTAAATGGACATGTGAGTCTCCAGGTTGTTATATTAGAAATGAGAGCGACAGCAGGATGAAATGGTCAAGCATTTAAAACAATAGTCTGGAATTTATGGGCTGGTTCTTAGAAAGAAATAATAGCCTCAATATGCCTCAATATATGCGTGTACCAAACAGAATCTCGCCTCTGTATTTATTGTAGAGTAATAAAAATGTGTAGAGAAGGGATTTGATAGTGAATAGTCTTATTAAATCTAGAAGCCATGCAAGCAGCTACAATGTAGCGTTGGGCCAAATAATGTGCAGCTAGCTATAATTCTGTCAAGGAGAGGCACATCAACACCCCTGATGGAATTAGAGCCTTATATGGAATGGTAAATGTACTTTATTGTTTATAAATATAATGCCAGATTAGACTGTGGGGGTGGCTGCGCTTGTGTCATTACTTCTCAGAAGCAAAGAAGTGTATAGAATTCTTTAGCTTTTCCTGAGAAAAGTGAAAATGAGACACTACACATGGCTAAGGTGAAAGAAGCATGCTGCTTTGCGGAATGAACACGGGAAGAAAATTCTTTTTGAGAGAAATATAGAAACAATACAAAATTGTGAGCATTAGAAAAGATTTGCTCTGACATGGGGCGGAGGATTTTTTTCTCTGTCATTGTTCAAAGCTGAATAGCAATAAGATTGTAAACTGCAGTGCTTTATAATAGAATTAGGCCCTCTTGTATAATGAGGTTCATTATAAATGACATGCATAATTCCAATCGTGATCTGTGTTGATTCCATCTTTTGTCGCTGAGACAGACTGTTTTAATGGACCAAAAGGGAACCACTCCACACTTGAAATAAATTTTAAAATATTTGGCAGGAGTGTTTTGTTTTCTTTCTTGCTTTCTTTCTTTCTTTTTTTTAATAAATCAAGGTATATTTTATGCAAAAATACCCATCTAGATAGAGGGTCTTTGGGTAATAAAATGCACATCGTTCAGGATACTATTTTAAATTCTTCTATAGAGAAAATATGAATGGAAAGATTGCCTAGTGAGTTAATTTCATGTTACTAGCCAAAAATACAAAATGACATAGGGAAAATTGATTAGTTTGGATTTTCCAGGCTGCATATTTATTCCTTCCATCACCCCCTATCCCTGAGCACCACTTAAATCTTTTCAGAAAATGAAACACAGTGAAACAGGATGTAGTCTCAGTAGAGAGAGAATAAAGAAATGGTGCAATGGAAAGATAAATCAAAGCAAAGAAAATGCAGGTAAAATATCCATGAGGCTACATTAGCAACGGATTTCAAAACTCCACTCAGTTAAAAATGGGACAAGACAAATCTATGGTAGAGAAGTCTGTCACATTGCCTAGCGCTCCCCATTTTTTCCCCTCCTCTCCACATTACAGCTCTCTCAACAAGGGGTTGGAGGACGCTAGGAAACACACTTCTCAGCGCCGCGGTGTCTTACAGCCATGCCTACGGTGTCTGCAACTTGATGTGAGCTTTTTATCTGTCTATCCCATTCTCTCTTCTTCTGTTTGATTAATGAAGAGGGAAAAAAATCAAGGCTTGAGAAGTTCTCTTCAGAGTGTGCTATCATGGGCTTGGCATGTCTGCCTTAGGAGCAGTGAGTGTTTGCTTACACCTTCCCCACCGCCCTGTTCCAGTCGCAGCACAAGTCAGAGCATTCAGTGGTTTTCCATGGTTCACTTTGGAGCTATTTCTCAATAATTTTGAAATCTGTTGCATTTCAATAGGAGGCAAAAGGCTACAAAAAAACAAACAAACAAACAACAAAAAAAAACCCTGTCATATCCAGAACACTTTCCATTTTCTCTACCATAATAATAGATGTTTTGCTTGAATGTTTAACGTGAAAGTGATGTCTCATATGCAATCATTGCCAATGAACAGAATCATAGATTGCATGGAGAAATCAACACACCTTTGGCTTAAGGTTCAATATTATTTCATTCCATTTACTCATAATAAGTCTTTTTAGGCACTTCACAGAAAAAGAACTCTTTCTTGGCTTTCTTCCTTCTTTATCAAATGTGCAGTGTTGTTTTGGTGAAGTCTGCAGTTTATTAAATATCTTCTAAAAGGATGATATCAAAGTTTGAAAAAGATGCAAGGGGAAGTTTCTAGAGAGGTGTAAGGGATGGCTGGGTCACAAGCATAGCACATTTATGTTGGCAGATGAGAATTACCACAGGAATGAAAATGACTCTATAATTAGAATCAAATAAATTAGACATGAAAAAGACCTAGCCGTTCATCTCAATCATCCCTAAAGGGGCCAGTATAAGACTATTCCCTGCAGAACATTTTCTATACTCTGTCTATATCATTTTTAACAGGCTTAAAGGATGACATGCTTTCATTAACTGGGTGGACAGGAGCTTGACTGTGATTAAATAACAAGGAATCTTTGATCTTTGCAGTTTGAGCACTGAAAATTTTAATATGAAAATAATGCATGCCAGGCATATATGAAAAACAGGATAATAGGACCCTTACATTTTCAAGTACCCTAGAAGCTTCCCTAAACACACACACGCAGTCACTTCACCACGACTACTCACCCCACACTCCACCCACATGTGGATACTAACTCTTTTTCAAGAATTCTTCAATCAATAGCTCAAGGAAATAATCTCTTATCTTTAGAAAGGCTAAAACCAGAGAAGGATAACAGATGACTTCCTTGAATTATTGATTCCAGAATTCTTGAGAAAGAACAAAAGCAGCAGCCTGGGGTAAGAGGTGGCTCTAGTTTCTCTTCCTGAAGATGGCAGCACTTGACTCAGCAGGTTAAAAAATGAACATCTGGCTCTTAGGCAATTGCCCTAATATCATTTACCAAGAGGGAGCACGGCATCTTTTACAATAATTCAAGTCGGAAAGTGGAGACAGGATTTGTGGTAAAATCCTAAAACACACTATCAAAGGGATGGAATTATGAACCCTCAAGAAGGAAGCAGTGATCCCAGGGGGTTTAGAATAACTCACAGCAGACTCCCAGTAACCAGTAGGGAGCCATTAAGTCAAAGTTATCTTATGAATAGCATTTTAGATGGAGGGTTTAGATGCCTACTCTTTTGCTTACTAGCTGTGTGATTTTTGAGAGTGACTTAATCTCTCTAAAGCAACAGTTTCTTCATTTGTAAATACTATCCATGTACACATTTGACAAATATTTATTAAGTATCTACTATGTGCAGGGCAATCTACCAGGTGTTGAGAACACAACAGTAAAGAACGCTACATCCTCTTCTTTCATAAATACAGTAGGAGTGACCAATTCAGGATTGTTGGCCGGAATTTAATTAAGGAATGTTAGAAAGCTTATTGCCTGGCACACAAAAACTGCTCAATAAATATTAGCACAATCCGATTTTTCTGATTATCTGGGACAGGAAAAGGCATTTTTGTAAGACTCCTTGATACTTCTCCAAGGACACAATGAAAGAATGCAGAATGTATGAAGACACATTTAGGAGAATTGGTATCTTCACACATTTTTTAATCATAGTTTCATAAAAAATGGTTTACTGTTGCTGTCTCTAATTACTTCCCTCTTGGTCCCGCCTCAACCCATTGAAATCTGGGTTCTATACCCAGCACTTAACACATTGATTGTTTTATTTATTATTTAATGTAATTACTCAGTGTGCATCTACTACAGGCCACGTGCTATGGGTAGATGAGAAACTGATAGAATGACAGGAACCTATGGGAAGGGATCATCATAGGTGATGACTTGGAGTCAATGAAGCAGAGTGGAGCACCCCAGGCTGAGGAAAGCCATGTATTTCTTGTATGTAAGTATGTATGTATTCATTCATTCATTCTGCAATAATGTATTGAGCAACTCCTTTGAACCAGGCACATTTCGTGGCTTTAGGGGTAAGTGTGTCAGAAAGGGGTTCCTGGGGGCCAGAAAGAAAGGTGATATGGCTGCAGGGGAGAAAGCATGGAGGAGAAAGTGCTAAGATGGGACTGGAATCAGGTAAGATCTTAATCAAACAGAGACTTGTGGAGTTATGTCTTGCAGTTAGGTTTTATAGGGTCATGGTAAGGATTATGAACATGGTTAGGGTTAGTGGAGAGACAAGAGCTGCATATTCAAGAGAAAGAGAGATAAGATCCCTGAGAAAGAAGGCAGAGAGGGAACACAAACACAGATGGAAGAATTAGACTTAGAATGATCTCTTCTAATGTGACCAATGCCCTCCTCATTGCTAGTTTCAACAGGCACCTTGCATTCCTTTTTTGTACTGTAATGTTTTGTAGCGTCTTTGCACAAGCTGTTTCTCCTCCCTAAGACACCATCATCACTCGCAGCTTTATTTTCCCTATCTCTCAGAGTGCTCCTTCTTTAATACTTGCTTTTTTTTTTCCTTTTTTCCTTTTCTCAGGTTTCCACATTTGGTTCCCTTCCCTTCTAAGACCTAATATTTTCTCTAGATTATCAAAGCCATGCACAGAGCATGAATTACCACCTACTTCACAACTTCTACTTCTTAGCCTAGTTTCTACTTCTTAGCCTAGAATTTTGCTGAGTTCCATACATGTATTTCTTGTATTTATGTATGTATGTATGAATGTATTCATTCATTCATTCTGCAGTAATGCACTGAGCACCTCCTTTGTACCAGGCACAGTTCTTGACTTTGGGGATATACGTGAAGAAGGCAGACAACTTTCCTGCATCCATGAAATTTACATTCTAGAGGGACAAGACAGATGACAAGCAAGTAAATAAATGTAAAAAATATTAATTTTCAGTAATAATCAACATGAAGAAAATAAGATGGTGTGATATGATAGTGATTCGCTAGGGCAGTGCTACTTGATATCTCCACTAGAAACTTTCAAACACCTCTAAAATCAATGGTCGGTCATTCAATAATGTAGGGAAGTCATAGATATATTCCGCATCCATCGCCCAGCCCTCGCCTACCTCCCTTCTTTTCCTCTCTTGCTTGTTTGCATTCAGGTATTCAGTAGGTTTCCATTTTTCACTTGTTTGAGGAGAGGTATTTGGTATGTTTTCATTTCCCTAGAGACTGTAAGCAGCTCCAGGGAAGATGTTAAATATCAACAAGCCCCAGATGCTTGCCAGGGGCACAAAGGTGATTAATGAATGATTTTTGTTCATTGTCAGGTCTCCCTCCCCCTACAATATATAAAAACTCAACACTTGGGCAGCACAAGTGTCTCTCATCTTTGACACAAAGTAGGATGTGTGGGGCCACCGCTCACCAACCCAACCGGAGCAGTTGGCCTTCATGGGGTACTAGCCATGATGGGATCTCTTCCCGTGCTCTTTTGGACCCCTTGTGCTGTGTAAGTAATGCAGCAGTCATTTGCCGATAAATCTCTGTTGTGCCTGAGCCTGTGTTCCTATGACACATTGTGTAGCAACTTGCTCCACAGTAGGTACCAGAATAAAGTTGATTAAATATCTCCAATCAAGGTCATTGCTCCTTATGTGTCCCTTGCATTGATGAATGACATCACTGTTTGCTCAGTTGTTCTTTTCAGAAACTTGAGTATCATTATGAATCCATCTTCCTCATTTTTCATATCTAATAAATTCCCAAATCTGTGGTTTTTATCCCTTAAAGATTTTTGTTTTTCAAGTTTAACCATTACTTTTTGTCTCCACTGCCATATTTACAGTTTAAGCACCATCCTCTCAAACTATTACAATTTCCTCAGAACTTAGTACTAGTTTCTCCTTCTATCTCAGGGTCTCTCAAACTCAGCAGCATTGACATTTGGAGGTGAATAATTTTTGGCTGTCGGGGGCTTCCTGTGTGTTGCGGGATGTTTCACAGCATCCCCGGCATCTACCAATGGTGTCAGTAGTGTAATTCCCTCACCAAGTTGTGAGCTACAAAAATGTTTCCAGATGTTGCTGAATATCCCTTGAGGTCGAAATTGTCCACTGTGGAGTAAAACTTGATCTTCCCCAAGATATATGCATGTTTCGTCACTCACCTCTCTCAGGTCTTTGTTCAAAGACCACTCTTGGTCATTCTCTTTTAAAATTGCCACTCATACTGCTCTCCCAAAATTCCACCTTGCATCTCTATCTTCTTTATTTTTCTCCATAGCAATTATCACCATCTCTCTATCTTATCTATCTATCTATCTATCTATCTATCTATCTATCTATCATTAGCATCTTAGGACCTCTATTTTTATGCTTCTTTCTCCTCTACCTAGAATGCCCTTATTCAATCTTTCTAACAAGCAAATGTTCTGCCTATCTTATGTCTCATCAAATGTTGACTTTTTAAAACATTTTTTGTAGTTTTATTAAACCTCTAGTGAAAAACCTGCAGTCACTGATCAAGTCACTGAAGAATCTTTACTCCTTCTTGCAAGTCTTCATCTCTATTTACGTAATCTAAGAAATAGTAAATCATGAGGAAGCCAGTTGTCTTGCCAATACCAAAATGTGTTCTGAATCCAAGTACACAGGTGGAGTAGTCAGTTGATCATGAACTTCCTGGTCTGGGTAGCTATCGAGCCATTTTTGCTGGTAGTCATCTTCAGCCCCGGAGGAAAAAACACATATTGCCTTTTGATAACACTCTAAATGAGTCTTATGTAGATTTTGGTTTTCCTTCATTTTGCTTCCAATAAATTTCACACATACCACCATAAAGACAAAAATCCTATTGTATTAGAGATTTCATAGAGGTTTGCTTCCCCAATACCTCTAAGGTCATTGAATGTAGGAGCTATGTGTCTTTGCGTCCTGGCTGCCAGTACAGCATGGACACACAGTGGCACTCAATAAATGTTTATTGAATACATGAATGAGTCTTGTTTTCTATATTATCTTGTAGTATGCATTTTGATGAAACTTTATATTACTTTAGAGCCATGGTTCTCAAACTGTGTTTTGAGGGGCACTGGGGGGAATATGCAGCCATACCCCACATCTGCTGCACATCTTGTAACTACCAGCTCAAGGTGTTCCATAGTTTCGACATTAGATCATGTTACATTTAATTTGATTACATCCTATCTTTGTTAAAATGGAATTTGGGCTAGTGCTGTGTCAAAAAGTAAGTATTACATGAACATAAATGTAGACAGGAAATGAGCGTGTTAGTGTTCAATGTGATGCCAAGATTTGAGAATGCGTGAAATGCCCAATAGATACACATAAGTCATTAGTAAGTAATTGTGATCGTGAAAGAACAAAATAAATATTATTTTTCATTTCAACATATGTGTTTTTTCAAATAACTACCAAGTTGTTAGGATATATAATGCTTACATCCTACTTATATTTGAACCTAACTGATTAATAAATATTAAGTATAGAAATTTTTAAGAAATAAATACTTTTGGCTTAGAAATACTGTGAAATATTACTGAGACTCTAAGTGTGCCACGAATGGAGAAAGTTTGGGAATCTCTTCCCAAGATGGAGAATTGCTGGTCAGCGTCCTTATTTGTAAACAATAGATCTTATTCCTTCTGATTTAAGCAAAATAATTGAATTTATTAGGAGCACATTGTACAGTTTACAGAGTCCCTGGAATGGTGGAAGACTGAGAGTATTCCTAAAAGTACACACTCCAGAGCTAAATAAGAGAGCAGTTGCACTGCTGCTTTTCTTTGCTGGAAACTCGGCTTTGCGTCTGCTGAGAAGCAGCGAAAGAGACACAGACAGAGATCTACCTTCCTGCTTCTCTCATCATGGGCAGTTGCATGTGATTGGCAGAGACTAACTCACATGCCCTGGCTTACCTGCAATGGATGGAGAAAAGGGAATTTCCTGCAATTTCAGCTTCTAGAGATGCATGTTCATATTAGAAATAAAGCAGGAAGGGAGTTTCAAATTATCCCATATGAAGGGAGAAAGGAGTTGGAGAACTTAAGATTCAAAACTATTTTGTTAGCTATCCTAAAATATTTAATGTGAAAAGGGGGTTGGGCCTATTTCCTGTGGCCACAATGGATACAAACAAAAGTAGAGAGAGAGACTCCAGTTCAGTGCAATGAAGAAATTTCTAGTGGTTGAAGCTGTTTGAAGGTCCCTTAAATGGCCATTTGTACTCTGTGTGCTCCTTTCGTTGATATTTAGCAAGCTCAAGTTGGATGATGATTTAGGGGATATGGTAGAGCAGAATTTCCAGTAGGTGGTAGTTGACTTAAAGTTATTTTGATCATGAAGATCAAAGAGCATAAACATTTTGAACACATAAACAATCATACAAAATAGCATGAATATTTATAATTAAATGACAGGAGAAGTTTTTAAAAAACCATTGCCAGCCAGCATTTACTGACAGGTTATCATTTGTTGACACACAAAGCATAATTTTTAATGAAGCATTCTTTTGCACTATGAAGTATCCTCTCATTAAAAGATTAGAAGTGGAAAGAGAAAACAAATCACCTACTAGTTGCACTGTCTGATACATGAAAGGTTAACTTCTTGGATTCATTCCTTCCAGGTTTTATTTGTGATTTTATTTCAGAGTTGTGGTTCTATTTTGCATCTTCTCTTTTTTATGTATCCTGCTTTAATTTATCACTACATCACCCTAGAGGAAGAATTACTGCATAAATTGGTATACATATATTTACGATAAATTTTTTTATTTTCTTTATAAAATAAATACCAGTGTATTTTAGAAACTGGGACCATTTTAAAATATATTAGCATCTTGAAATAAACTCAAAATGCCAAAACAGACATTTTAAGGATTTTCTACATACTACAAAAATACAGGGGGGGCCGCGGTGGCTCAGCGGGCAAAGTGCTTGCCTGCTATGCCGGAGGACCTCGGTTCGATTCCCGGCCCCAGCCCATGTAACAAAAACAAAGAAACAAAATACAATAAAAACAAGAAAATGTTTAAAGATGTTTCCCTTTCTTCCTTCCTTCCTTCCTTCTCTCTGTCTTTCCTTTAAAAAAAAAAAAAAAAAAATACACTACAATTATGTGTAAGATAAAAGAGGAAAAGAATTTGTTTTTTAATGCTATGACTGACATAAAGAGAACAATGAACAATGAAGTATAGTTGAAACAGCTGTAGATGATAAAAATGATGGAATTCTTAGAAGATGAAAAGACAAATTTTGAAAACCCAAAACTGTACTCCATTCCAGAGAGGATGAACCAGCTGGCTGCTGACATTCTTGATCATAGCTGGCGGTTAAAGAGAATGTTTTTTTTTAAATGTCCAGTGAATACAGGTATCATGCATGCAAGGACTCATTCCAATGTGTGCTGAACAAATTAACAAAACAAATAAGCATTGACTTCTAGTGAACTTGGAATAAAAATGTATTTTAAGGTAACAAATGACTATAGCATGCATCAGTGTAAATCAGATCCTCTGGGAGCAATTCAGTTGGAGTTAATTGAAAATTATGGAGAGATGTATAAAGATAGTTGAGTTAGGACTGCTAATAGGAAGGTTGTTTCCCTGTTATATGCTTAGAGACAACAGGAGATCTTGAGTTTAGTCAATGATAAATCATTCCTGATGAAAATCCACCACCTGCTATTAAAAGAGTGTGTGGTTTGTTGTAGTGATTGGAACAGAGGAGAATGAGTCTGAAAGCTGCTTTCTGTTGCTGTGGTCATCCTAATGTAAAAGCATTTAGCTTCTGGGCAAGTGTTTTAAGTTTTCTGCACTCTGACTTGGAAAATTTCAGTTTCAGGTCATGTCCAAACAACCATCCCAGTATGTTTGGCACCATTAAGTTTCACACCTCTCTTGTCAAAACCAGTCTCTACACAATGCGCTTACATGCTATGATAGGGAGAGTTCTGTATGCATGTGTAGGATAGCACTTCTGCCTTCTGTAAGGCCATGTTTAGTGATGATCTAGGTAGATAATTACTTAACAGACAGATGGCTATAGTTTGCTGGCTTCTCTGCTAGTGACTGTTTTGGTAGCTGCCTGAGCATCAGCGAAGTCCAGAGATACTAAGTATGCCTTGCCTTTAAAAAACATTTAAATTTTCTTTCAATGTAGATGTATTGTTCTGTCTATTCATCAACCACAAATCAGAATATGGTTCTGCCAACCCCATCATTGTTTCAGCCATTGTCAAAAACAACACTTGGCTAATTCAATGGCATAAAGATTGTCATCGCACTAGAAGACATTCTAAATTATTGCAATGACTGTACTGAAGTCATCCAGATTTGTCTGGTTTTTCCTTTTAGTGGAATAGACTCAACTAAACTAGTTCTTTAACATTGAGTAGACATATCTTTGCACAGGGCCAGTGGAAATATTACAAGGCTTCAAAACCTGAAGGCCCAAGTTTGAATTGATATTCAGATGCCTTCTGATTATGTGATCTTAAAGTATCTCTGAATTGCTTGTGCCTCACTTTTCTGTTTGGAAAAAAAATATTTCCTATGGTTGCTTTTATTAGGAATTGCAAAATCCTTAAAACTCTTGGCAAAATTTTTCTCTCAATTTTAAATCCTCAGTCTTGTTTAGTTGATGCAATTTTAATCTTCCTTTCATTAGACAATGTTTGTCCCTCATTCTGTGTTATTATTTTCAGCTTATTGAAAAATGTTTTTATGCTACATAGTCTTTTCCTAGTGCTTTTACTTTTAGTATTAGGTGAATTATAAATAACAAATAAACTAATATTTGTTTTATCTTCCAAATCAGATGTCTCAAAAAATATGCAACAATGCATGTGACACTGTTTTGGAACTGTAAAACACTAGGTAAAAACTAGCTGTGTATAGTGTGTGTATATATATATGCATCCATACACTTATAAAACACATACGTACATTTATATGCATGTGTGTGCATACAAATTTAGAAAAAGATAAGGAGATTGAGGTAGGGATCGCAAGAGAGAAAGAAAGAGGGAGAGATAGCCTATGAATGCACAGAAAGAGACTACAAAAAGAGCATCGTCATCTTTATTTTTGTTTTGATCTTGAGCACACATCCTCTCTGTCTAATTTATACATCTGAACAAACAAGAGGTGGCCATAAGAAAAAAGGCCGATTGGACTGTGTCAGAGGGAGCTGGGCATCATGCCCAAGGGTGCATGGGAAGGTCTCCTTACTTGGCAGATCACCAGGGTATCTCTTACCTCTGTATTCCACTAGTTCTTTAGTTTCATTAGATAACGTGATTAAATAAAGCTGTCCAGCGCCTCTGAAGTGCAGCACATCTACTTTAATTTTGAAAGTAGTTTTACTTATTACAAGTTAAATCTGTAAATTTAATTAAAGTGTAGGTTTTATTTGTGAGATGTACACTAACTGAACTTTTTGGGGGTGCTAGTGTCTTGCCCATTCGATTACTTTCATTGCCTGTAGTTTGGTATCTTGCTCTCAGGTGTTTTTTGGAAGATGTATCTCTTCCTATCTTTGGCCTTCATAGAGGAATTCTTTAAAAAGTGAGTAGACAGAAAAGCCCTTTGATGCAGCTCCAAAACGGTGGGAAGGAACCAGCCATCCCACAATACCCACACCAGGACACACACAAAGATGATGAATTCAGTTCCTCTTTCTCCCGCACTCACTTCATCCAAATGCAATTATGCTGAGCAGAGGTGCTTTAAAATAAAGCTCTTACCCAAAGTGGCACCAACCTGTTTTCCAAAACACAAAGGCAAAAAAAAAATAAAAACAAGAATAATAAATGAAGCTCTTGTTTATGACCTATTTCATAACTTTCATGCCATGTGAACTCGTACTGCACATAAAATTTCTAATCTAAATTTGAACACATTAACTTAAAGAAAAAATAAGGTATGTGCTCAAAAATTTATTTGTCCTCCTTTCTACATTGCATCTAATGCATATATTCTTCTTGCTTTATTGAATATTTACTGTTACAAGGGACTTTATTTTCTAAATATTATAAGACTAGACTCAGGAACCGGAAACAGCACATCCTCTCCCTAAGGAGTGTTTCTTTACAAGCAGGGAAGCAATAAAAATTCAAGCAGGAGGGTTTACAGGGAGAAAACACTAAAGTTACAAATTAATCATAAATAATATGATCAGTTCACAATGGTATCATTTATTTAAGCAATTTTGTGTCAGGACGTTTATACATTATAAAAACTCGTGTTTAAATAAAAACAACAACCCTTCCCATTCTTCTTTCACTGTGTTTGTTTTCCTAAAACTAATTTCTATACAGAGTTTATTCAATAGTTAATCTGATACCACAAATAATAAGAACTTTTCATTACAAATAGATTCAGAACTATGTCCATATAAAGCTTTAATTGACTAACGTCTTTGATTATATAATGGATGTGTCATTTTAAAAGAAATTTACTAGTTACTGAAAGGTAATATTAATGTAAAGAAAAAATGTTACAACTTTCAACATGATACAAAAAATAAAGAAAACAATGACAGCATTCACATCATTTTTTCATTTTTAATGCTATAACTATGAGACTCCACAGATCAGTTGTATCTTTTCCCCTTACAGTTTTCCTAGCAGTTTGTTGATCATTTGTCCACTTTCATACATTTTTTTTCTTTATTTTTAGACTGAAGTTTACCTTTCCTTTGGATTGCTTTTGTTTTTCTCATTTAGGCACCGTAAAATTGTTGAGAGCTTATCATTTTTATGTCCAAAGACCAATAATTGGCATTAACTCATTCATTAATTGAATAAATTCTTATTGAGCATCTTCCATGTGTGAGATTAAGAGTGTTAGACAAGTAAGTACTCCAAGCACTCTGGGTCACTTTGGGCTGTGCTTCTCTTTGACCAATCTTGGTCAAGTACTGAAAACACTATTTGCATCATTATTGGATCAAAGTGTTGTCTTAGAGCTGCCATTTTTTCCCCCTCAGAGTAATGCTTCTCTAAATTACCACTATTCCACTGAAGCCTTCAGGTGGAGTGCTTCCTGCAGAAGTTATGCACAGGACATAGTCCCTGGAATCAGACTTAGCCTCTGAAAAATATGAAAGATAACTGAGCTATAGGAGAGACAAATAAGACCAACACCCAAGGTCGGAAGCTATAAAACAACCCCCCACATTCAAGTCGAAGGCTTAATCAAAGGCATAAGAAATATAGTGAAGCTCAAGACTGAAGAACATGTGAGAAGAATAAAGCCTGATTCAAACTTAGTGAAAGAAGTGGCCCAGTGTCTATATCCAAAAGTGCTGGAAATCTGTCAGAGTTATCAAGAACAGTGAAGGGCCTGAGTTTTTACACAACTTAAAATCTATCATTAGACTGGTACAGTTTCATTGAAGTACCTCTACCAGAGATACAAGATTCCTGTACCAGAGACAAAAGACTTTATTTTCCACAGCACAGTAAGCAGCATGAGCATTTGCATATTTGCATTGGTTTCCTTTGTCCCAAGTCCCACAATGGCAAAACAGATGGACACATGAAGTAGGTTCCATTACAGAAAAGGAACCCCCATTTTTTATACCAGACAATAAGCCTACCTTTACTTTGCTCAGAGAGAGACATTACCTCTATCTTCTAAAGCCATTAGCAAACCTACCTTTTGCTCTAGATTGAGACACTAATACTATCTTCCAGTACAGTTTACCATGCAAGTATGCTTTAAGAGATACTCCAGGACAAAGAATTATCAGTGGCTTTGCTTGTAAGTTACACAGAAACATAAGAGACCAAAGGAGAATTGTCCCCCAGTAGGGACATTCATCATTCACTTTTTTTTTTTTTTTGTACGGGCAGGCACTGGGAATCAAACCTGGGTCTCCAATACGGCAGGCAAGAGCTCTGCCTGCTGAGCCACCGTGGCCTGCCCTCTTCATTCACTTTTTATCTTTTATGTAACATAAACTACATTTAAAAAATATTTAGTGAATATATGTGTGTACTGGTTTGAAACCGATATCTACCCCAGAAAACCCATGTTCTTCTCATCTGTTCTTATGGGTGTGGACCTATCATTGGGTGGGACCCTTTGATTAGGTTGTTTCCATGGAAATGTGATCCACCCAATTCAAGGTGTGTCTTAATCCTTTGTGGAGAGTTCATAACTCAGAGATGTTTGGAGATGGAGAAAGAAAGCACCCAGGGAGAAGAAGCTAAAAGAGAAAGAAAACACCCCAGAAGAAGCCAGAAGGACCCACAGGATCTGAGAGAGCCATTTGAACCAACCCAAGAGAGAAGGACCAGCAGACGTTATCATGTATCTTCCTAAGTGACAGAAGAACCCAGGACACCATTGGCTTTTCTTCAGTGAAGGTATCCTTTAGTTGATTCCTTGGTTGGGACATTTTTATGGCCTTAAAACTGTATAGTTGTAACCTAATACATCTCCTTTGAAAAAGCAGCCTGTTTCTGGTATATTGCATTTCAGCAGCTTTAGCAAACCAAAACAATGTGTCATTCCTCTTCCTTACAAATAAATTCTCCTGGTAATATTTCTACCATGAAAAAAGAGAAGGCAGTGAATGCTACCTCAGTAAAGAGGAAGATATGGCATATTGGAAGAGTACCAGTGGGGAAGGTAGAAGGAAGAAGCCAATCTCTTCTAGTTACCTATGTGTTGATGGAAGATGAAAGGAGTAAATATGGAAGAAAAGTAGGTTATAAGAAATATGTCTTCATGTCCCTGAAATCCTAGTGTTGGGAAGATAAGACAAAGAAAGTTGAAAGCAAAATGCCATTTTCTCTGCTTGCTAAGAGTTGTTGTAGCTTGTTGTAGCAGAAAATGTTGAGATGGAGTTTGGGATGCAAGGTATTATTTGGGGTAAACAACTGTGGAAAGGAGGGGGAAAAGCAGAATTGGACACAGTGAGGAGTCAAAATTAAGCCAACTTCTTGGTGAACTGAATATATATGGTATGCCAGAGGTTTCCCATATTCAGAAAAAATAGGCAGGCTTTTATTCCTCTGTCATGATTAGTCAGAATTCAGTTGCTTTCAGAAATGTGGGCTCTCGGATGTGGCAGCTCTGAAGCTTAAATAAACCTTGAAGGTGCTGAGAGCTCATGGTTGTCTGCTGACCACATTCCCACCAGTTGGGGCAGCAAGTGGTTCCTTGAAAGGGGATCTAGGAGGTGCACCTCTGTCTTTACACCAGTCCATCCAGTGTGTTGCTTGGGTCTACTCCATATGTTCAGTAAGCAGCTACTCCAGGATTCTGGTGAGTATCTTTTTTAGGGGGAAGGGTGGAAGCCTAGAAGAGGAAGTTTGGAAGGAATAACTTTAGCTCCGGCCACTGAGGCTAGTCTCAGGATTACAGCTCATAATTATTATTCCTATTGTACACTATCCAGTCTAGATTCTCCTTTGCTGGTTTCAGTATCCTATTTGTTGGCAGATAAGGAATGTCCCTTATCTCAGATCCTCATTCCTGAAAGCTTTAAATTTCTGGTCAGAATCCCTTCTCTAGCAAGGATGGTGTCACTTTTTCATTTGCTGCCAAAATTGGTCAAGAGAATAGGTGGAACTACACATATTCTTCCTTGCTCAATGTCAACAGCAGCTCTACCCATCTGAATGATCAGATGCGATTAGTCCTACCAAGATGGGAGTTCTTTTCCTGCCTGCAGGTGCCTGAGCAAAAGGAGTCCAAGGTTCCCTGGCAGCAAACATAGGTTCTAGTTCAATGGAACCCTTATTTCATTCTCTAACAAAAGAAAGTATCCTCTAGAGACTAGAACTTTAACTTTGCCCAGCCCAAGGTTAGGGTGATAGGAATTCCAGACCCTCTCAGTTGATCGTCCAGAATGATGGCAATTGGGACCACACCGTTTTTGTCCTTTGGTTCTCAGATGCACCTGTTCCTTCTATTAGAGGCATGGCATCATAAAAAAAAGTCCTTGATCAAATTTGTACAGTGCATCCTGGAAGATGGTGTTCTGTTATTTTGCGGAATTGCCTCCAAACTTGGACTTAACCATACCACAAACAAATTGTTCTATTTGCTTCTATTGGGCTGGCAGTTTCTTGGTGGAGCATTGTACAATATGGTCAGTGGATCCCATGGTCACAGTCCATTATTATACTGTCTTTCTTCTAATATGTGACTCCTAGTCTGATGTGATATTATATGGAATCCTGTGCTAGTAGATTCAACACTAGATCTGTTGGCTGAGACCCTGAGAGTTACATCCCTTAGTCCATGTTAATCTGGAGTGCAATTTACATTGCTGTAACTGTGGCTAATGTTTGGAGTTTGTGGTAGTCTACTGATACCCTCTAAAATCTGTCTGGTGTTTGGAGGAGCCACCATGGTGATTTCAAAGGTGTCTTAGTTTGCCATTAGATACACCACAAAATGGACTGGGCTTAAGCAACAAACTTTTATTAACTCATGGTTTCAGAAGCTAGAAGTCTAAAATCATATCACCAAGGCTTGCTTTCTCCACAGAAAGTGCAGAATTCTGTCGCTGGCTGCTGACATTCTCAGGTTTCCCTGACTTTCATATCTACCCTTGCCATAGGGTAATGTCCTTTTTTTTCCCTTCTGTGGCTTCTCAGTTCTCTTTATAAGTCCTCCTGTAGTCCAGATGAAGACCCACCCTCATTCAGTTGGACCACACCTTAACTAAAAACAGCAACTTCAAGAGTCTTGTTTACATTGAGTTCATGCTCCCCAGAATAAGAAATAAGAACTTATCAGTGTTGAAATACATATTTCAATCTACCACAAATGGAGCTATGATGTATCCTTAGAATGTCATTAGCTTCACTCATCCCCTCCCCCAAAGATCCAGCGTGTATTTTTTTTTTTTCCAAATGCTAAGTATATCAATACCAATTATACCTTCATGGACAGGGGAAGTGAATCCTGGGTTGGTCAGCCATAAGACACAATGAGAAGATTATGCTGCTAGGCACCCATATACTAATTTGTGGGGCTTCATTGTGGTTGTCAGAGAGAGAGAGAGAGAACTAGCACCCCCAAGAATGAAAAGGAAGGACTGGAAGTTTTTATACTCCTGAGGATGTTGAGAAAATTGAATTGACCTGAATAGCTTGTGCAGAGGTGTGATAAGCGTGCAACCTCAGGCTAGCAGATTTCCCAGCTTAGAGACCCCATGCAGATCACTGCTAGAACTCAAGAATCATAGAGTTAGCAAGTCGAGATGAGGGGAATTGACTAGTTTTAGCTTTCAGTAGAACACCCAGAAACTCAGGCCATGGTGGCTCAGCAGGCAGAGTTCTCACCTGCCATGCTGGAGACCTGGTTTCAATTCCCAGTGCCTGCCCATGTGAAAAAAAAAAAAAGGTATTACTGTAGAAACTAGTGGACACCAGAGATAGCACAAGGGGTAGTGAGCCTCCCTCTTACCAGACACAAATTACATAAGCCACCCAACTCACTCATTCTCATCATCGTCTGGGAATTTAACATGGGGGAAGAAGAGGAAGTCTGAAAGACTGAGCAATTACTCAGAAATGAAAAAAATTCAATTCTTCAGTAAATATTTACTGAACACCAAAGATGTACTAGGCACTGTTCTAAGTGCACTGAGTTACCAAAAAAGACTGTTCGAATTATGAAGTCATAATGGTTAGAACAGATTTCTTACAGAGAAAATAAAGAAGTGTTTGTTGATGTACGTAAATTTCAGTGTGGGGTGTTTGACTCTACATAGCTTTCATTCTATTGACTCTTGGTTCCTTCACTTACAAATATGAACTGTCTGTTTATCATGTCCACTGCATACTCAGTGTACAGTGGTGACCAAAACAGACATGGACCCCCACCTTCAGTCTAAAGGGGATGGGGTGGGAATCAGAAACTAACTAAATAAGTACAGAATTAGAAATGGCGAGAAGGTTGTATGAATAAAGGAAACAGTTCTCATGCTGAAAATAATGTTGGGAGTTGTGCCAGGCAGGGGGGTGCATCTCCAAAAAGGCCTGATGAGGAAGTAATACTGAGGCTGAGACTTCAAGGTGAGAAGGAGCCAGTTCTGTGAAGAGCCATGAGCACACATCATTCTAGGAAGAAGTTCCTAAAGGAGACAGGCATGACTTTTCGGAAAACTCTCACATGTTCGTATAGAAGATAAAGGTACAGACATTATTAGCATATCACAGCATAACTTTCCAGATCTCACACACATATGCACATACTTTATTTAATATTATACGGTGAATATCGTTTTGTGTTGTTCTTCAACCTCATGTTTAATGGCTACCTAGAAATACTTTTATGAGTACACTATAATCAATACAACGAAATCCCTGTTTTTGGATATTTAAATTGCCTCTAATTTTTGCTATTACTCGTTAAAGGACCCACCTTCTTTTTATCCTTCGCATAACTTTCCACACACGAATTTGCTGATTCAAAAGGAATCCAAATTTGCTTTGAAACATAGACTAAAACTGTAAGATTCTCCTAACTTGAACCTTGACACGTTTCATCGTGTTGTGGGCAATTTATATTGAGGTGAATATTTTAAAAGTAAATTCATGCACATAGCAAACAATTCCAGTAGTGCAAAAATTCAGATACTGTCTCATTCTTACCATCGTCGTGCTCCTAAGGCCCAGAGGCCATCGAAGTTACCTGTTTTAATGTATTTCTCCAGAAATTTATTATGTGTATACAGACATACCTGTGTGCAGGTGCATGTATTTTTTACACAAATGGAATCATATTTTAGATACTGATCCCTACTTTGGCAATTTCACATAATTACAAGTATTGATGATCTTCCTGTATCACCACATGTGTGGTTCTATCAAATTTTTAATGGTGATAGCTGTACCGTGATTTCTTTAGCCAATCTCTTACTACTGAGTATTTAAGATGCTCCTATTTTTGCCTTAAATATCTTTACTTAGTTACAATTTACATACAGATACTTACTCAGATCTTAGGTATTACAGATCACTGAGTTTTATAGATCTATATACCCATGTAATCCACACACCTATCAAGACACAGAGCATCTCCACTAGACCAGAAAGTTTCTACTCATTCTCCAACAATCACCCTACCCCGCAAAAGGCTCGCAGTCTGATATCTTTGAACACAGAAAGGTCTCGCCTCTTCTAGGTCTTCAAATAAATGTAAGCATGCAATATTCACTCTTTTGCATCTGGCATCTTTTATTCAACATCGTGGCTTTTTTCATAGATCCAACTATATTGTTGCTTATAGTAGTAGTTTACTTTCTTTAATGTTAACTAGCGTTCATGATAGAACACTAGTTATGAGTATACCATAGTTATGAGTATACCATATATGAGTATACCATAATTAGTTGTTTGTTCTCCCATTGGTGGGTATTTGTATTGTTTTCAGGTTAGGCTATTAGGCATAAAGCTTTTACAAACATTTTTGTAAAAGCATTTGTGGCTATATGTTTTATTTATTTTGGGAGTGGAATTCTTGGGTCATGTAATAGGTGCATGTTTAACTCTCTAAGTATCTACTAAACCATTTCCTTCAGTGGTTCTACATTTTTTGCTCTTACAAGCAATTCATGAAAATATCAATGAATCAACATCCTCACAAATATTTGGTGCTAAGAATCTTTTCAATTTTAGCTATTCTAATGATGTGAGGTGGCATCTCATTATTTTCCTAATAACTAATGAGGACACAGTACTCCAGGAAGAAGGAACGATATTTGTAGAGGCCTTAATGCAGAAAGGAGGTGTTATTTTGGAAAATTCTTACATGTTCTTACAGGAAATATTGATATAATGTAAGTAGCTTTGCAGGGTATAATCTTTCCAGAACTCTCTCTCTCTTATTGCCTGCATCTTTCACATGCACACACACACCCATACACACATCTTATTTAACTTAATATGGTGAATATCTTTTCACATTATTAAATATTCTTCTTTTACATAATTTTTAATGGCTATGTAAGGATACATCTATAGATTTACTATAATTGGTACAGCCAACTCTTCTCCTATATATCTTTTATATCTCCTGGTGGGTCAGCTTGATCCTTCCAAGGTTTGTTCGAAAATGTGTTATAGGCAAAACTAGGAAGCAGATCTACTAGCAAGACACAGTCTATCTTGGGTCTTAATTGAATGTCCTGGATATTCTCTGAGGTATTTTCTTTCTGAATGGCTAGAATTTCTGTCTTTCAGCATATTGTGATGCCTGGCATCTTGGATGCCTCGCAGCTTCCAGTCCCTGATGTATTCCAGGCCTCACAGAGTTCACCTACACATCCATAGCTTAGTATTTGGCCAAAGGCTGATGAGGACCCGCATTTTTTCTGAAGCTCTTTCACTGCAGTTTCCTGCTCTCCATTGCCCTGTCCTCCACATTCCAGCCATCTCAACATCTCTAACCTTGTTTTGTTGGGCTCTACTCTGCCTCACGGTGCAGGAGGCACCTCTAGGCTGAAAGCTAGGGCAACCGCAGGGTTATGATGCGTGTTTCCCTTCTGTTAGGAGAGAACCGTCCTAAACTTCTTGGTGTCCACTATCTAAAATGGCTGCTGCTTACATTTGTACAGTATTATAGTTATGCCAGATTATTCTGGACCCGGTTACTTCAACATGTCTTGTCCTTTTATCTGAAAAGTTGTTTTGCTATTAAAAACAGATTTTCAATGAACATATTTCTAGCTCTCTATATACATATATCCACAATCATTTCATTTGGAGTTAGTAAAAGTAATAGTACTGAATCAAGGGTACAGTTTTTAAAAATTTGTTCCCTAATTGTGATGCTCCTTTTAGCACACTCTGGCTTGTGTCAACAATATTTGACTTATTAATTAGTTTTGCAATAAAAAACACATTTAAACTGAACACTTTTTCATAGAGTTAAAGTAGAACTAAAATGAAATACAAATCTTTCTCCTGATCTGTATCACCATCTCTGCAAGAAACTAATATTAACAGTTTCTATTGTATTTCTCTAGAATTTTCTGGGTCACCAAATCCTAATATATGTGTATTTTTTTCTTTCCTTCTTTTTTACAATACAAGTGGGAATATATTTCTTGTACTTTTCTACAAATTTTTAAAAATTGAAGTATATCTTGAATAAATCTTTGTATTAGCACATTATACCTCATTTTTAAAAATGGCTGAAAATTCCACTTTCTAGATCCACCATAACCTAGCTATATCATAGTTCTAGATGTACTGTAGTTTATTTAATCAGTTTCCTGTTGACCGACATTTACAGTGTTCCCAGTTTTTCCCTAGCATTCCAAACAATGCTACCAGGAAAAATCCTTGTGCCGGCCTTTGTATACATGAAAAGACCGCTAAGGTACATTTTTCAAAGTGAAATAGTTAGGTCAAAGTACTTATGCATTTTGTCTTATTACGTTGCCGCAATATGATACAAAGAGATTCTATCAATTTACACTTCCCCCAACACTAGATGATACCAACTGTTTGCTCCCATCCTCTGCACACTGCAAATTCCAAGTTTTCAGTCTTTCCCTATCTGCTAGATTTTTAAAAATCTCATTTAAAACTGTGATTATTTCATTATGAATGAGGTTAAGATTATTTCCCTTCTTTAGATTGATATTTCTTTGAGTGCCCATTGTGTAGCAAACTAGAGGCATTTAGCAGGGCCAGGGAGCTCTTGCTAATTATCTTGAATCATATTGAATTAATCTAAGCGAGAAACTTATGAACTATGTGATTTATCCCAAAAAAATATTTCTGAAATTATATATTTTCCTGGCATTAAGGAGAGTTTTATTTTACTGAATTTTATCTTCAAAATTCTTACTGCACGTGGTTTCTTCTAATAGTATTACAATTTTATAAATGTTTCCACTTACTATTATTTTAAAAATGGGTCTAAGCCCTTTTTTAACGAATCTGGTAGGAAGAAAAGCAAAATCCTTATCTTATTTTTAAACATCTGGCCTTGATTTGACCACTGTCTCTATCATCAGTGTATGGCACTAATTTGATTTCCTTTCAATGCCTCTGAAATGTTGGGGAAGATGCTGGCAGTGTAAGGGTCAATAAAATGCCTGAATTATCAGATAAGGATATGAAGTCTTGTTCCTCATCATTATGAGCAAATGAGGGCACCTTAAGAGTAAATTTCATTTGTGTGGTTATTTAAGAGCTGAGTTTATGATCTTGTGAAATTTGAGTAAAATTAAGCAACCGGGACTTACCCACTACAGCTCTAGCTCCAGGTTTTTCCTGAAAATTGCATTATCAGGACCCTGGAATAGGTTGAAAATGTCACAGCAACTTGCATGAGAGACAATTTCAGCTGGAGTCTACAACTTCTCAACAAAATCTTGTGCTTTGGCAACCTTGTCATGTGCCAATATAATCACCCTCCATGTGCTGTCATAAGAAGAAACAAACACTATAAATGGTGCCCACATACACCGCCCACAGAGTCACCAAGTACTGCAAAATTACAGCGTGTGTAATGCTAGCATGATTTCTTGGCTTGCTTGAAGAAGGATTGAGGCAGAGAAGACAGAGCTGAACTGTAGGTGTGGCCACTTGCTAAATCTTTAAGACCTTGTCTCATTAATTTTGGGTAATCTAGTCATCAGACATCACCACCTCCTATGAATATACTTTTTTTGGTGAATTCTTAAATAGCCTTTTAGCCTCCATTGCAGCTTGATAATTGTGACCTAATAACAGTTACCATGGAAAGAATTCCTAGATTATAAATAATGACAATGTGAGTTTCCTAGTTACCGAGTATATTTATAAAATGAATTCCAAAGGTACATGACATTTAATTCTAGTCTATTTTTAGAAACTGAAAGATAATAAAGAAAAATACCTTTTTTTTCCAGAAGAGAAGGAATTGGACTATTTCCCAAGTCTGGTTGCTGAACAGTAAATATATGGATATTAGGGAAAATGCAAGATTTTAGTAATATACTGTTCTTGGGTTTTAAAGAAAACATTTACAATAACATCAACTTCAATGTTAAATCAAGTTGCCATGACTATCGATCAGAATTAGATTTATAAGAATGATCTTGAGAAAAAAAAAGGTGTAGTAACCTTTAATTATCCTTTTTGGATACATCAAACAGGAGATGGTTATGCCTTCTCTTTCATGAAATATTTTAATTTAAAAAAGCATTATTATTCATATAGAGCTCATAAAAGCAAAGCTTTAGCCTAATCAGAAGAGTTACGAGCCAAAAAAGGGGAGAGGATTCCTAAGGAATATGCGTAAAGCAGGAAAGTCACTAAATGGGCTTGAAATCACATTTTCATGCACTGAAGAAATGGAAGTTCAAAAGGAGACAAAGGTATTAAAACAATGGGAATGTAGCAATTTCTATATCTAATCTAATATTTTGTCTTTTCTGCACTCTAGTCCACAAGATGCTTCAAAGAAACTGATGCATAATGCTTCCTCAACCTTATTGCGATGTCTCATAATTGAGAAATTTTCTTCTTTCTGAATCATCTCTTATCTTTTGTCTCATACACTAAAACGTGACATTCAGGAAAGTAATAAATGAGACATCCAGCATTAATTTTTCCTTTCCCAATATATGTTAACGGATTGTATATTATATATTTGTAAGCTCTTTGGGTTTAATTTCAGCAGATATTTATTGAATGCTGTATTCGTTCTCTATGGCTCCTGTAACAAATCACCACCAACTTCTTGGGTTGAAACAATTCAACTTTATTAATTTATGGTTCAGAAGTCTGAACACGGGCTTTACTGGGCTAATACCAAGGTATCAGCCGGGGTGCATTCCTTACTGGAGGGTCTTGAGGAAAATCCATTTCCTTGTCATTTCTGGTTTTTGGAGGCTGCTCACATTCTTTAACCAGTGGTCGCATCCGTCTATGACTGACTTGAGTATTCATGTCACATCATTTTGACCTCTTCTGTAGCAACATCTCTTTTTTTCTCTTCCGCCTCACTTTCTCATTTTTAACTACGTTTGTGGTTACACTGGGTCCATGAGGATGGATCCAGGACAATATTCCTATCTCAAAATCCTCAATCACATCTGCAAAGTCTCCTTTTGCCATATTCACAGTTCTAAGGAATAAGACATCAACATCTTTGGCGGAGAGCATTATTCTATTCTGTTCACTGCAAGCACTTATTTTTTCAGCAAATCTTTCTCGAATACCTTCTAGGTTCTCAATACAGTGTTGAACAGAGGAATAGATGGATAATAGATTCCAATACCTAAATAACTAATCACTTTTTAAAAATCTCCATAATCAAAGTATAATTAATCAAATTATTTGAGGTCTCAAACTTTGTACGGTTTTATTTTTCAAAATTAAAATCCTGCAAATTTCTTCCCCTCTACATTTCAATATTGTTGCTTTCACTTGTTCTTACCTCTTTCCTTTTCTGCTTAAAGAGATTCCCACCCCATCCCACCCCTCATGATATCTTGACTCTCTTTCCTTTTCTAGTGCTTGTTCCACGACTTACTTGTATATCTTGTCTTTTCTAATCTCCTCTTCGCCAATGCTCATTTCTCTCAGTCTCATGCAGTGAGTGTGGATGTTGACACTTTGCCAAGTTTCAGTGGTGAATGTCAGTTGATGGTAGTTAAGCTCTTTGGATAAGGCTAAAAATGGGAAACCAAGAATTTGTGTTTGGGGTCTAATGTTTTTCCTTAATTTTTTTCTATGTGTTACCCATTTTACTCCTTTTCTCCCAAATCCATAGGAAATCAAAGTGTTGTAAAGTTAAAAGGTATTATTGACTGAATCTAATAATCACATTAATTACTATTGATCAAGGGCAAGCAGCTTGTTATCCAAATTACACTCAATATTAGTTTCATAGATTAATATGAATTTTATAACGGTGCTAGCTAGAAATAAGTTCTACTTACAGAAGTCCTTTCCTTCTTTCTGGAATCTTTGAATTTTGTGTAGGCCTCAGATGCTTAAGATAGAATTGGGACAGATCAAAAAGCTAAACTTTAGTGAAGAAAGAATCATCACTAAGTTCTGAAGATCTAAGGGAAATCAAGCCAATAATCAGACTTCTATAGATGTTTGGGTCACTAGACATAGGAGTGATCCTTACATATCAGGGTAGAGGCACCCTCAGTTCAGTAAAGGACCACAAAATCACATGAATTCCCACTAGGATTACCCCACTACACAGACTATAATGCAGAGGTTTTTACCTACAGCATAGATAGTTGAAAGAAATCACTGGAAATTTGGAGCATAAAATTTTGGATGCTAGGTAACAATAAGTAACTATGTGAACATGAACAAATGTCCTAATTTTGGTGCCAGTTTTACTAGGATCTTGAGCTACTACAGGTGCTCCCTAAAACTTTTTTTCATTAAAAAAATACATGACTATGCCTGCAATTCTCAAGCATTTTTGTCTCACCCCTATAGTGCACTATAGTTACGAATAATAACTCAAAAACAAAAACATTTACAGTTAAGAGTGGCATTGTTTGACATTTGTGAAACTCTCTTAAATATCTGGTTTAATAGAAGGTGGCTGGATTCTCATATCTGCTTGAGCATTCAATCTGTCATGCAATTCAATCTGTGGTTTGAAAACCTCCACCTGTACCCCTGTAAGAGAAGGAGAAGTAAAAAAAAAAAAGAGAGAGAGAAGGAGAAGTGAAAAGGCAAATAATGTCTTAGTATTGTTTTGAAAGTGTATCTGGGCTCTCAGATTCCCTAAAAGGGTCTTGCAGTTCCCCCAGCATTTCCCCATTAGGATTGACCAGTGCCTCTTCAAATAGTGAAAAAGTTATTTTAAGAACCTGTTGAAGAGGGAAATATTAAAATCGAACCCAACAGTCTAGACTTTTGAGTTATGTTTTTGATATGAAAGTCATGGCTGAATTCTCTAGTAAGTCCTTTGAGATCATACAGGACCCAGACTCTTGCCCTATTTTTTGCATTGCCTTCTTTGGCTTTTCTCATTCTTGGTTTTGCTCTGCAAGCTAGTAATATCCCTCATGGTTACCAGGTACCTGTCATGTTTCCAAGCATCACAGGCAGGAGAAGAATTGCCCTTTATTTCACTGAGTTTTTTTTTTTTTAAGGTAAAAAAATATTTGCCACCCCCCCACCACACACACACACACAAAATCTGTCCTTTTATATGTATATATGGGCTACAAGTACACCACATGCTCATGCCCAACTCAATTCTAAAAGGAGCTGGCCTCCAGGATTGGCTCAGGGTAAGCAAGACCCACCCCCAGGACTCCAAATGGACCCAGGCTGCTCTATGGCTACGTGCAAGTGAGCCCACTTTCTTAGGAAGAAGAAGGAGGCCATGGTCATGAGGAAGTCGACCAACAGTTTGTGCCACAAGGGATGTCAAGAAGTGTGTGGTCTGATATAGTCAAAAGAACTTACAACTGGAATAGTATTCTAAGGCCCTTTGGAATAATGTGAACCATCCTTTCATCACAACAACCTTTCTCTCCAGTCTGATTGGAATTTAAAACCCAACAGAATCTAATACTATTTAAAATTCCAGATACAATTCATTAGAAGAATCAGAAAAGTTGCAGGATCTTCTTTTAACAACTACCCAATGTATTACTTTCAACATCTACCCAGTGTATTACTTTTAGCTAGAAGCGAGAACTTAAAATAAAAAGGCCTCAGTTTGGGGCTAATTCATATATTTTTGTTTTCTGTTTATTTGTGTTTGAATTTATGCTGACTTTTCTAAATGTGTTTTAACACACTGTCATTCTTTATCATTTGTAATTCAAGTTTAAAATGCATACCCTTGCTTTTAGGTATTTGACGTAAACAAGGCAATTTCAGTCTGAAAAAGCAATGGCAAATAGTCTCTGAGGTTTATTAGAGCTTTATTGTGGGCATAATTTTTCTTTTGGATCTACACTGCAATTATCTATTCAGAGGAAGCACTTAGTCTCCACTTAAGACATAGGAAGACTTTCTATTACCATCAACTGGAAGATTGTGAGCAAAGCAATAGGAGACAATATAAGCATAATACAGATGCCTGGAGGCAAGACACGCAAAATTGCAAAACCCTCAAATAATTCCATGAGAAAATACTAGTTTTTTCTAAATGTGCTAGCACAAGAAATCATTTTTCAGCATTTAAAATATGTGTGGCAGAATACAAGTTCCTATTGCCAAGAAAAAAGAAGAAAAAAAAAAGAAAGTCAGTCAGTTTAGGCTAAATAGAGGAACTTACAAATCAAGGTACCTCCATGAATGTTTGCCTACAATGAATCATAATGGACCCCAAGGTTTTGTTTCCGACCTTTTCCTTTTGAAGTCGAGAAAACATAGAATATCTACTTTCTCAAATTATAGGCTGCTGTGATTAGCTGTCAAGAATAGAATCTGGGGCTATATATAGCAAGGACCAGGAAGTTCTTATATTCATGCTGAGATAATGGCTTTTTTTTTTTTCGTGAAAAGCAGGGGATCTGTCATAAATAAATGTTTTGTATGGGCATTGTTTATAATTATCAGGAAAGAGTAGTACAGGTTCTGCCTCACTTGATCCTGGAAAAATCCTCCCTAAAATCTTAAATTCTTTGAAATTACATTTTAATAACCTGTTATTTATTTATTTTTTGGTGAAAACAAAAAGCATCACCATCATCTGTGAAGCTCTGGCAAATCTTATTTTGGTCCCTGACTCTTGTATACCTGTTTCTCTGCATGTTTCACATGCAGGCCATGAAAAGGAGGTCCTGCCCAAGGAAACAGTGCATAGTTGCCATGAAAATGTGTCACTCAGATGTCCTGCTGCAGGGAGCATAATTGATGCCCCAGCTGTGGTCTTTCGGCATCCATCACGACAGTCGCTCTGAAGCCACGCTTCCCTCAGGATGTCCACAGCCACGACTGAACGTGATAGTTTCTTGCCATAAAGATGTGATTCCTCCACTGAGCAAATCTGTGGCCTGGCTGACCTGCTCTTGGAACTGCATTGTAGTCCAAGACTCTTCCTATCAATCCTTCTTCCTTTCCTTTTTCCTTTCACAGGTGTCACACCAATGTCATGGTGTGAAAACTTTCCCCATATTATCCTGCTCCCTCACCCAATAAATCTCTTGAGTAGCTTATCTTATATTGGAAGTTAGTTCTAGGTCAACCAGAACTAACTCACTTTTCTCATTAAAGTCCATTAAAAGCCATTAAAAGCCATCAGAATTGAACACAGTGCGAAGTCTCTGTTGAATGACACAGAGTAGAATATGTTGAAAACATGAATTATAACATTTTCAAGAAGGAAAATTTTGTCATAGTCTAATAAATATACAATATCTAGCAAAGTACTTATAGTACTTAACTATTGAAAACTTCTCAATATATATGTGCTTGTTTGGAAGGAAACTGGGTCAGAGTAGTATATGGATGCAACCTGAAAATGGATGGCTACTGAAACACAGTCCATAATCAGTTTTTGTAAATTAAAATAGCTCCTATGCAATTTTGATGGTAACTGAACAAATGCAGGGACCTGAGTCCCTGAGTAAGGAATGGTGACCAAACCCCTTCAGGATGAAGGTCCAAGCCACATCACAGGTAAGTTACATAAAACTACAGGGATGTTAACTGATATCCAAGGGACTCTAGAATGGGTAGAAAAGGGAAAAGATGGTATGCATCCGCTGAGGCCTCACAAAGAACCCTAGTGATGTGGTCTATACTTTGCCATCTAACCTTACTCTTGATAGATTCCTGAGAAAAAGAGACCAATAAAAAAATGGTGGAGTGAGAAACTTCAGTGCTCCATACTCCCCACAGAAACTTGGAAGGACTAGCAAAAACTGGCAGAAATGTCTTTCTTGAAGGTCCAGAAAACAGAGTGTGCAGTAATAGGGTGAACAATTAATCAAGAAAAAGGTAATTTAAAAGCATTAGGATCTTGTAAAACTCCAGTTGGCCCCTCTGAAATCCCCTCACCTGCTCACCATGAAGCTGGCCCATGTTCTCAGTCTGGGTCCCTGGTCCTAGGTCTGGAGGAAACAGAGTAATCTTCATGCACATACTGAGAGCATGAATGTATGTCCCAGTCTGTCTGGTCCTTGCCTAAAGTACGGAACTGGGACATTTGCCTTAAGCTTGCCATCCCAGATTTTGCCCTGTATGTAGATGGTAGCTGAGAGAGCTTCCTACAGACACTGTGAGAGACTGGTCAATTCATGGCTGCCCAGGGCAAGGGATTGCTTGCTGTGGGACATCCAGTGCAGTGCCAGGGACCATGAAGAAATTGTTTCAAGGAGAATAAGGGACATTTTGATGTGTATAAATGAGGGAATTCCTAAGGCTACTGTGCATGCTCAAGACAAGATCAGGCAGGCCCCGCAGGCATTGGTCTCCAGTTATGCTCTAACTTCACTGAGTGGATAAACCCTGAAGGAGAGTACTCAGACCCATCAATTTGCAAAGTATAGGAAAGAAGTTTTCTTTTCTTCCTCCTTTGTATGTATGTGTGTGTTAGCTCCTGGCATTCAAGGAAAGTTCTGTCATAACATTATCTGGATTCAAGCTTAAGGAAAAAATGCCTCAGAGTCTAAATTCCAGAAATAGCACATTAAAATAACAAAGTGATCAGGTTTCAAAAAAGATTACAAAACATACAGAAAAGAGGAAGTGATGGCCCAGGCAAAGGAAAATATCAAAGTATTGGAAATCATCAATGAGGAGGACCAGAACTGGAAAATACCATACAAAGACTTTTTTAAAAGATGGACCTACATATGCTTAAAAAGCTAAGGAAAACATGGATAAAAAAGCTAAAGGAAATTAAAAAAATGATAGATGAACACAAAGAAAATATCAATATAGAGATAGATATTTTGAAAAACAACCAAAGAGAGCTGAAGACAACAGTAACAGAAGTTAAAATTTCCTTAGAATGCTTCAACAGCAGAGCTAGGTAAAGAAAGAATCATTTACCTTGAAGATAGACAATTGAAACCATACAGTCTGAGGCACAAAAAGAAAGAATGAAGAACAGTAAACAGAGACTGAGGAACTAGTGGGACACCATCAAATATAGCAATATATGCATTGTGAGAGTCCCAGAAGGAGAAGAAAGAGAGGAAGAGACAGGAAGAATACTCAAAAAAACAATGAATGAAAGCTTTCCAAATGTAATGACAGACATTAATTTACACATCCAAGATGCTCAACAATCTTCAAACAGGATAAACTCAAGTATACCCACTCCATGACATATTATAATCAAAGGTAAAATGAAAGCCAGAAGAGAGAAGCAATGTGTCCCATACAAGAGAGGCTAAATAAGATTAAGTTCTGATTTATCCTCAGAAGCCAGGGAGGCAAGAAGGCAGTGGGTTGACATATTTTAAATGATGAAAGCAAAAAAAACAAATGAACAAACAAGAAAAAAAAAACTTACCAAACAAGAATTCTGTATCTGATTGTGATGGTTACATTCAGGTGTCAACTTGGCTAGATTATGGTGCCCAGGGTTTTGGTCAAGCTAGCACTAGATTGATAATTACTGTGAGGTGTTTTTTTTGTGTGTCTGTGGATTGAAGCCATTAGTCAGTAGATTGCATCTATGAACAATTATGTCTACAGTCAACAAAGGAGATTGCCTTCAGCAATGATAGAAGTCTCATTCAATCAGTTGAAGGTCATACGTGGAGAAATGATGATATCAGCAATCACAATTTCTCTCTCACCTATTGTGCTGGTTTGAAGGGAAGTATGCCCCCTAAGAAAAGCCATGTTTTAATATGGATCCCATTTCTTAAAGGTAGAATAGTCTCTATTCAATGCTGTGTATTTGGGACTGTGATGGGATCATCTCCCTGGTTGATGAGATTTAGTTAAGAACGGTTGTTAAACTGGATTAGGGGATGACATGTCTCCACCCATCTGAGTGGGTCTTGATTAGTTTCTGAAGTCCTATAAAAGAGGAAACATTTTGGAGAATGAGAGACTCAGAGAGACTCAGAGAGAGCAGAGAATGCTGCAGCACCACGAAGCAGAGAGTCCACCAGCCAGCGACCTTTGGAGATGAAGAAGGAAAACGCCTCCCGGGGAGCTTCATGAAACAGGAAGCCAGGAGACAAAGCTAGCAGATGATACCGTATTCGCCATGTGCCTGTCCAGCTGAGAGAGGAGCCCTGACTGCGTTCACCATGTGCCTTTCCAGATGAGAGAGAAACCCTGAACTTCATCGGCTTTCTTGAACCAAGGTATCTTTCCCCGGATGCCTTTGATTGGACATTTCTATAGACTTGTTTTAATTGGGACATTTTCTCGGCCTTAGATCTGTAAACTAGCAACTCATTAAATTCCCCTTGTTAAAAGCCATTCCGTTTCTGGTATATTGCATTCCAGCAGCTAGCAAACTAGAACACCTATCATCCAGTCAGCTTCTCCTGGGGAAACTTTCATCAGAATCCCCAACTTGTGGCCTACCGTATGGAATTTGGACTTGCCAATCTTCATGGTCACATGAGCCAATTCTTAGAATAAATTATAATATTTACATATGAATTCTGTTCAGTTCTGTTTTGGATATCTTTAGCTATCAAGATTATAACAGAGAAGATAGGATTTAACAAATGAGTATGACTGTTGAATCATTGCACTGATATTTCTTTTAGCTTCCAATGTTTTGAAGCAGCCAGAAGTAAAACCTGAAAATGTGGAATGGTAACCTGTATCATAGTTTGAAATCCATGTAATTGCCTGTTAGAATGTAGTTTGAAAATTATTACTTCTGTATATATATCTTATATTTCACAATAAGGAATGTTTTTTTAAAAAGCCACTGATGACTCTATTTCCAAAGATCAAGGTGATGCTGACAGTTCATTTGGGAAATAAAGATACACAATATCACCTTTGGATACTGTACTGGTTTCTGTCCCATAGAAAAGCCATGTTTTAATCTAAATCTCATTTCATAAAGGCAGAATAATCCCTATTCAATACTGTATGTTTTAAACTGTAATCAGAGCATCTCCCTGGAGCTGTGATTTAATCAAGAGTGGTTGTTAAACTGGATTAGGCGACTACATGTCTCCACCGATTTGGGTGGGTCTTGATAAATTTCTCGAGTCCTATAAAAGAGGAAACATTTTGGAGAATGAGAGAGATTCCAGAGCATAACTACATAGCCATGAGAGGCAGAGTCCACCAGCCAGCGACCTTTGGGGATGAAGAAGGAACATGCCTCCGGGGAGCTTCATGAAACAGGAAGCCAGGAGAAGAAGCTAGCAGATGATGCTGTGCTTGCCATGTGCCCTTCCAGATGAGAGAGGAACCCTGACTGTGTTCACCATGTGCCTTTCCACTTGGGAGAGAAACCCTGAACTTCAATGGCCTTCTTGAACCAAGGTATCTTTCCCTGGATGCCTTAGATTGGACATTTCTATAGACTTGTTTTAATTGGGACATTTTCTCAGCCTTAGGACTGTAAACTAGCAATTTATTAAATCCTACTTTTTAAAAGTCATTCTGTTTCTGGTATATTGCATTCTGGCAGCTAGCAAACTAGAACAGATACTGCTACTCAAATGCTTACAAGAGGCGAAGCTCCAGATGACAGGGTATTTGCTAACTTAACAGAGTTTTGTGGGATTAGAAAGGGTAATTATGTTGGCTGGTTGTATCTAGATATGTTGGTTATAGTTGTTTAAGAAAAAGGCTTAAGTTCAAGTCTTCAAATTCCCAAGCTCAAGTACCATATGAAGGACATGAATGTCTCTTTGTGTGCCCTGAAAGAATCTATTTCTTCTAGCCACAATTTTGAGATTTCTGAAAACTACACTGAATCTCACTGTATGACCAGCTGAATTATGACATAAATTGAATACCTACCTTACAGGGTACCTGATATTAAAGTAAAGGCATTGATTGGGAAAGACTGGGATCCTGAAAATTGAAATAAGGACATATGGGTGATAACAATGATGGCGCAGGCATTGAAAGCATAGATTCTGCTGAGCCAGATAAACCTGTAATGGTCTGCCCGAGGAATCATCCATCCCACACCCATCTGAAGACTCTAACTCTACTGTGCCTGATAAATCTATACCTCCCTCCCCTAAGGAAACAGTCATCATACCTTCATCTGAAAAAATTCACTGAGGCTTACCAGAAGAAATTATAATGGAATTCCCTGAGCTAATGTGTTTCAAGATACTCCTATTCCTTTCATGACCCACACCCACCACACATCCTTTCTCCCAGATCTACAACTAGACTGTGCATAAAAGTATAGCCAGGTGTAATAATCATGGGACATTCTGGTTCAAAACAATGAGAATTATATGTGAGTATGTTAAAGACTATGCTTAAGGCCTGGGGAGGAGATGTAAGGAGAAGCCAGCTTAATACCTTTTTAGATTTTCTTCAAGAAACTTGCTATTGGTTTCCCAAGGAAGGAACAGTCAATCCGGAGACCTGGGTCAAGATGGGAAAACAGCTAAGAGACCACTACACAGCAGAGGGTCCAGATAAAGTATCCATTTAGACCTTTTCAATGTGATCTTTAATTCAGGAATGTATTGATCCTGGCCTACATAGTGGCCAGCTCTGAAAAACTGAGATAGCAGAGTCAAGTTGTGAGGAAACTCTAAAAGAAACCATAAGGGGATATGACAGCCTTAAATTATCCTCAAAGAGCTCTGCTTCTGAAGAACTTACCATCCCCCTTAGTTCTGAGAAACCAACCCTTCATAAATGATCAGGTGGGGGTAATGAAAAAATTACAGGAGAGAGCAAGAATAGAAATACATAATTCTGACCCTGAAGGGGAGGAGAACTGTCTAAACTCATTTTTGCAAGACATTCATTTGAGTACTATGGAGGCTCAACAAGCTCCCAAATGCTTGTGGTACCCATGAAAAGGAGCAAAAAAGTTCCAAGAGAACTGCATGGTTTTTGCAATTTGTACATACAGAAATCCAGAGAATATGTGTGGAACTGGAGAATAAGGGTATAGGATAATGGTGAATGGAACATAAAGTAAGATCAAGCAGAGTTTTTTTGATATTGGCCGATTAGGCTTTGGCATGGTCAGGTTCATGTATCAGCTTGGTCAAATGGTGGTACCTGTTTGTCTGGTTGGGCAAGTGCTGGTCTGTCTGTTGCGATGAAGATATTTCATAGAATTAAATCATGATCCGTTTGTAATCAGCTAAGGGGAGTGTCTTCTGCAATGAGTGATGCTTAATCTAATCACTGGAAGCCTTTTAAGGAGGATTCAGAAGAGACCGCTCTCTTCCTGTTTCAGTCAGCGAGCCTCTCTTGTGGAGTTCGTCCAGACCCTCCATCAGAATCGTTGGCTTCACAGCCTGCCCTGTGGATTTTGGATTCTGGGTTCCCACGGTTATGTGAGCCACTTTTATAAATTTTATATTTGTGAGTGTTTCCTGTTGATTCTGTTTCTCTAGAGAACCCCAACTAATACAGGCTTATTGTGGTTTTGTGCTGTCATGCTAAAGATTAAAAAGTGGCTTATATTGCCTAAAGTTGAAATGCCAGAACTTCTCCAGTATGATGTACATGAGGGGATCCAAAGGGTTAGAGAGGTTGGAATATTAGAGTGAATTTATCATATAAGACCTGTTTACCCATACCAGGAATGTCCAGAAGGCACAACTTTCACCAAAACTATGAGGAATAAATTAGTGAGAGCAGCTCCATCATTCCTGAAGAGCTCTGTGGTCCCTCTTCTCTGAAGGGGAGATATTATAGTGGGAACTACTGCCACTGATCTTGAATCCTTACACCTCATAGGGATGATTTGATCTCAGGTTGGCAAGAGCCAAGCGGGAGTACTTAATTGTGAATGACAAGGTAGACATCACTACCAAAATGGACAGCAGAGTCAAAGCAGTAGTATGCCTTGTAGAAACCTATGATGTTGGCTAGTTGATCATGAGACACCTAGAAGTGAAATAGATGGGCAATCTACTAAATTTTTAATTGGTTTTTATAATCAGAAGAGTTCTAGGTCAAGGGAACGAAAATCTAACTTGAATCACAAAGAGAGAGTCATACCCCCTTTATTAGTTTGCTAAAGCCACCAGAATGCAATATACAAGATATGGAATGCCTTTTAAAAAAGAAATTTATTATGTTACAAGTTCACAGTTTTAAGGTCAGAAAAATGTTCAGATTAAGGCATCCATGGAAAAGCATCTCATGGGAAAGCACATGACAATGTCTGCTGGCCTCCGAGCATCCCTGTCTAGACATCTGCTCTCTCTGTTGGCACTCCAAGTATCTCTAAGCACGTATGTTCCTGTTAGCTTCTGCTGGCTTCTCAGCTTCTGGCATCTCCTGGGACTTCTGCTTTTCCAAACCTCTGCATCTCTATAGGCTCTAAATCAACTGTTCTCAAAGTGTCTGCTTCCGAAGATTCCACAAAACGTTTCTCCTTTTAAAGAACCCCAGTAAAGTAATCAAAACCTCCATGAAATGGACAGAGTCACATTTCCATCTAATCAAAAGGTCACACCCACAATTGAGTGGGTCAATCTTCATGAAAACAAACTAACCAAAGGTTTCCACCCTACAATATACCACCAGGGTGACTGTGCATAAGGAAAAGAAAATGATGAAACATTTTGGGAACTATTTAAGACTGGCTCTGAATTGACATTAGTTCCAGGAGACCCAAAGTGTCATCGTGATTCACCAGTCAGAGTAGGGGCTTATGGAGATCAGGTGATCAATTGAGTTTTAGCCCAGGTTCATCTCTCATGGGTACAGTGGGTTTCTGAATACATTCTGTGGTTCTATCTCCAGTTCTGGAACGCATAATTGGAATAGACATCTGTTTCAGATGTGGTATCCTTGTTTGAGCAAATCAACACATTCCTGGCGCCTGCTATGTAGCTATTGATCTGGTAAATGCTTTCTTCTCAACTGCTGTTAGAAAAGACCACCAGAAACAGTTTGCTTTCAACTTATAAGGTCAATAAAAGACCTTCACTGTCCTAACTTAGGAGTCTATCAACCTCCTCAGCCCATTACTAGTCTGCAGGGACCCTAAACACCTTTCCCTTCCACAAGACATCATGCTGGTCCATTATATTGATGATATTTTGATGATTGATCCTAGTGATCAAGAAGTGGCAATTACTTTAGACTTATGAGTAAGGCATTTGTTTTTCAGAAGGTAAGAGACAAATCCAACAAAAATGTAGCAGTCTTCCACCTTAGCGAAATCTCTAGGCATCCAGTGGTGTGGAGCATGTTGAGATGCTCCTTTTAAGTTGAAGGATAAGCTTGTTGCCTCTAGTTCCTCTTACAATTGAAAAAAGGCACAAGGCCCAGTAGACCTCTTTGGATTTTGGAGGCACTGTATTCCTAATCTGAGTGTGCTACTCCAGCCCATTTAGAAAGTGACCCAAAATGCTGCTAGTCTTGAGTGGGAATAATGTGTAGTCTAGCTGGGCAACAGGTCCAGGCTGCTATGCAAACCGCTCTTCCATTGGTGCTGAAAGTTCCTCTAGCAAATAGAAATGCTTCTTGGAGCCTTTGGCAAGCCTCTATATGAGAATTACAATACAGACCATTAAAATTTTGGAGCAAAGCTCTTCCATCCCCTTAGGATAACTACTCTCTTTTTGAGAAACAGCTTTCAGCTGGCTATTAGGACTTAACAAAGACAGATTATATAATGATGGTCCCCCAAGTTCCCATGAGAACTGAGTTTCCCATTATTAACTGGGTATTGTCTGATCATCAAGCCATCCAATTGGGTGTGCACAGTAGCACTCCACCATCAAATGAACATGGTAGAAACAAACAAGATCAGGGTCAAACAGGCCCTGAAGGCACAAATATTTTACCTGAAAAAGTGGCCCAAATTCCCATGGCCCTAACTCCTGCATATTACCTTCTCTTTTCCAGTCCACAGCTATGATTTTGTAGGGAGTTCTCTATGATCAGTTGACTAAGGAAGATAAAACTTGAGCCTAGTATACAGATGGTTCCTCATGATATATACGTACCACCTGAAAGTGGGCAGCTTCAGTACTATACTCCCTTTCTGGGTCATCCCTGAAGGACAGTAGTGAAAGGAAATCCTCCCACTTGGCAAAGAGCACCTGGTTGTTCATTTTGCTTTGAGAGAGAAATGGCTATAAATGTGTTTGTATACTTATTCATGGGCTGAGGTCAATGATTTGGCTGATGCCCAGGTACCTAGAAGGAACATTATTGGAAATTAGGTGACAAGGAGTTTTCAGAGAGAGGCATGTGGCTAGACCTTTCTGAATGGGTGAAAAACATGAAGATTTTATGCCCTGTGAGCATCTTCACCAGATGGTGGCATTGGTAGAGAAAGATATTAATCAACTGTGTAGGATGACCTGTTCTGTGGATACCAGTTGGCCTCTTTCCCCAATCACTCCTCTTATTGTCCAATGTGCCATGGTGGTAGAGGTGGAGATTATGCATGGACTCAGCAGCATGGACCTCCACTCACCAAGGCTGATTTGGCTACAGTCACTGCTGAGTGCCCGAGCTGCCAGCTGCAGAGACCAACATTCATTCGCCAATATGACACCATTCTCCAAGGTAATTAGCCTGCTACCTGGTGGCAAGTTGATTATACTAGACCATTTTTGTCACTGAAGGGGCAGTGTTTTGTTCTTACTGGAATAGACACATACTCTGAATATGTATTTGTCTTACCTGCATGCAATGATTCTGCTAAAACTACCATCTGTGGAACTTATTAGGCTAATAATAAGCAGATCCAAGGGTTTGGAAGGTGTGGACTTTAGTGGTTGATGTGGTGCACCTCTAAGGTACACTTTTCAGGACAGAGAGACACTGATTTCTCTAGCTGTCAAAAGTGATAGCTTATTACTTTTGTTCCCAGTCAAGTTTCTCTCTGGAAACAGTCTTGGCTGAAGGGGAGGTAGGAACAGGCCTGTTTTCAGACTGATCAATTTTAGAAAGGATCATAGAAAGAACATGAGGATCTTGAAAACAATTTTCTTAAAATTACACATGCCCACATACCACATGAAAAGCTGTTGAGTACCTTAAGTTACCTAAGGGTTCCTGTACTTCAAGATCACTGTTCATGATCATATGTTCTCACCCAGAATATCATGACATTATCCTTACTAGAATCTTGGCATCTACTTTTCTTGAATTCCTGTTCAGTTTGTTCATTACTATTTTATAGAAACACTACTGATTATTATGTGTTGGTCTTGTACCCTGCCACTTTGCTGAATTCTTCTGTTATTTCCAGAAGCGTTATTATGGATTTTTCAGGATTTTCTGTGTAGGGTCATGTCATCTGTGAATAGGGAAAGTTTCATTTCTTCCTCTCCAGTTGAGATGCCTTTTATTTCCTTCTCATGCTTAATTGCTCTGGCTGATACTTCCGTTGCAATATTGAAAACATAGGCGACAGTAGGCATGCTTAACTTATTTCTGATCTTAGAGATTCATTCACCATTGAGTACGATGCATTGGTGGTTTTTCATATATGCCCTCTATCACATTGAGGAGCTTCCCCTCTATTCCTAGTTTTCTAGTTTTTTTTTTTTTTTTTTAACACTTAAAACTAACCAGTGAAAACACAGATATTGGCATAATGGATAAAAAAGCATAACCCAATTAAATGCTGTTTATAAGAGATTCACCTTAAATTTGAAGACACAAGTAGGTTCAAAGGGAAATGTTAGAAAAAATATATTCCATACAAATAGTAATCAAAAGAGAACTGGGGTAGCTAACTTAATATCAGACAAAATATACATATTGTCAAAAGCTCTTACAAAGGACAAACAAGGTCACTGTATATACTGATAAAAGGATCATCTATAGAAAGCAAAACAATTATAAATATATATACACCTAATGACTGAGCTCTCAAATATATGATGCAAATATTGACAGATTATAAGGGAGAAATAGATTATTCTAAATTAATTCCTTTCAATAATGGATAGAACATCTAGACAGATAATCAATAGGGAAATAGAAGACTTGAATGATACAGTAAAACAACAGACAATATACATATACAGAACACTTAACCCAACAGGAGTACATTTTTCAGTGCAGAGAAGTAAATTTTTCTCTAGTGCACATGGACGTTTCTCCAGGATAGACCATATGTTAGGTCACAAAACAAGTCTCAATAAATTCAAATACAGTAAAATCGTACAATGTATCTTCTCTGACCACAATGGAATGAAGTTAGAAATCAATAACAGAGGGAAATGAAAAAATTCACAAATATGTGGAAATTGAACAATGCACATTTAAACAACCTATGGATCAAAGAAGAAATCACAACAGAACTTAGAAAATACCTTGAAGTAAGTGAAAATGAAAACTCAATTACCAGCATACCAAAACCAAATAAATATAGGCAAGAAAAGAAAATTACAGACAAATAACCTGAATTAATAGAGGTGCAAATATCCTCAAGAAAATATTAGCAAACTGAATTTAACAGCAAATTAAAAGAATTAAAACAACAAGTAGGATTTACCCCAGATACACAAGGGTGACTAAACTTAAGAAAATCAATTAATGTAATTCACCAATTAATAGAATGAAGAAGAAAACATGATTATCTCAAGTGATGTAGAAAAAGCATTGTTTAAAATTCCATTGTAAAAAAATAGAGTTACATGCCAAAAGTTACAATACAATTGTGCTGGCATTGATAATTACCCATGTGGTTACCCAGAGTTTCTTTTGACATATAATATGTAGTATGGATTTAAATAATTGTTCGATACAAAATGAATTTTTCAAAATACCTAATTAAGCATAAACATTAATCTAATTCTAATTTATAACTATTATAGAACTTCTAAGTTGATGAGATGTTGTGCATGTATAACAACATCATGAGGAGAATAGAAGTGGGTTTGGGGTAGGTTTTCCTTATACACAATATAATCCTCATCCATAATGAGTAATCTGATCAACACAGCTATTGGTAAATAAAGTTGCAGTCTGGTGAGGTGAAGGAGGAGGAAAGTGAGAAGGGAAATTCTACACACTAAAACGTATGCTTGCCTTTCCATCTTCACTGCAGATCAAAGTCAAAGATGACAATATTAGTTTGACATTTTTAAGTAATGTCTTTTCGTCTGTTGTTTTCTTTATATTTACAGAAACCTTCCCTGCCTCTAGCACGCACAGCTAGTGTGGAAATGCATGCATTCTGCAGAAGCTGATGGTATAGGGGCCACAGCCGGGAGTTATGGAAATGCACAAGGCTGGCTCAAGAGAGAAGCAAGCCTCATTAGCAACAGCTGATCTGACTGAATCAGAATGGCTGCTAAGAGCTGTCTGTTAAGCTGTACATTAAAAACAGATGCAGGTGAGGGTGAAGACGTTTATAGGTGAAACTCCATGAACTCTCACTACATGTGCAGCACATTCAAGTCTTTGCAGAAAAACCACTATCTTTTAGGCCGAGCTGTACTTTAAACAAGCTTGAGCTTTCTGATAAAGACATTGATGTACCATAAGTTTTCAAGGAACGCATTCCCACAGCCCGCTTGCAATCATTTGTTTCCACAGCCCCATTGTAAACCTCATTCAAATGCTTATTCTTATAGCACTGAATGACTCTCAGTACATTTCTTTTCATTTGTTTGAACTCAAGATTCAGTCACTCTTTTGTTTTATTGCTTTCATGTTTGAGGGAAGAGATGGCGAATGTGGCCATGACTTTTTCAGCAGGTAATAGAGATAGGAAAGCTCCATTAGCCACCTATATCTATTGCATTTCTAAATTCCGTTTTTAGCTATTGTAGTAAAATTAGCTTTTATGCATACGCATACTACCATCCTCTAAAAAAGATTATTGTACTGCTTTCTCGGTTCAGCTAACCTTGTCCTTTAAATGAGTCAGTGACTTCATTCAGCTAGTGTCACAAGATGCCAGACTTGAAAATGAAAACAGAAACTCTAAAAAAAATATATATGTATGTCAGATTTTGTTTGCTTCCTTTCTTGCTTTTTTAGATTTAAGGACAACAATTTTGAATAATTATTGTATTGTAACCAGAGTATCAAGCTCAGGCAACAATGTCATCTTGCATTTAAAAAAAAATTCCCCAAATCTTCTTTACCCATTGTGAAATGAATATCATTCACTGACCAGATCTCTAACGAGGTGCTGGCGTTACAACACTGAACAAAACAGAAATTTCTGCCCCTTTGTCTTACTTTAGGAGACTCAGCAGATGGAGCCCTGCCATATATCCATCCAAAGTCCTGGTTCAGGATCCCAGGGTATCTTGGCATGTCACTTAGTTATTCTTCCTCCTAGCCTTTTTAGGGAGAACTTTAATAGTGTATAAACTTGCAACAGGGTGAAAAGGTATCATGAGACCAAGACTGTTCCCAGAGAATGTTGAAGTTTATAGGACCCAGTCAAGCTGAGTGACACTCTGGCTGATGCTCACAGCATCACAGTGTCCTCTGTATTTTTACAAGAGGGAGAACATGTTTATTGTTGGATCTTCAAGTCCCAGTTTGGGTTTCAGGCAATTTTATCACCTTTGATAATTGAATAACTATGTCAAGTCAAAGGTTGCTATGTCCTAGCTTCAAGTGTTTTAGAGATCAACTAATTTGTACTTAGAAAGAAAATATGAAACCTAATATTGAGCATTTGCTCTACGCCAAAACTGTGCTAGTCCCATATAGTTATTACAGTCATCATTGAGAATAGTTTTTTCAGTAGTTGAAGAAACTTTGTCCGAGTACCATGCAGCTAGCTTCATTATAGAGTCCCAGAAGGGCAAGGCTAGGCAAGAAGAGAACAACTTGCCTTTGGGGAGTCACTGTGGGAAGTGGCAGCCTCTCCTCCCTCCTTGGACCCAGCCGATGGGTGTAAATCTCCAGCACACAAATACAAGGTAGCAGGTCAAACAAATACAATTTCAGTCTTAGTTTATCAAAACAGGACAGGAAAGAAGCCAAGACGGATGGTGGCCTTATTAGATTCACCACATTATGTCCATGTAACTCTCTAACATGAGGTGCGCACATTCTGAGAAAGGTCTAAGTCCTTGGCAACAAATCTGGCAAGAATGAGGTGATGGGAGACAACAAATTATTGCCTGAGTCTAAGAACAGCTCCCCATGGCTCTAGAGAAACAGACAGACAGAAGCCTCAGAGAGCTTGCACCGGGAAAAGTGAAGGGCTTTCTGATGGAGCTCTGCATGGCAGCCCCCGGATGAAGGAAGAACGTTTCCAAATCCCACTTTCCAGTAAGGTGAAAACTAATATCCCCACGTTGATTCTGAACCTGAAGAGGGTAGCCCGAAGCTTACTCAATGGTCATTGGTGATGGACGGAATTTCACTGGGACTGGGAAGAAACTGGCAGAGCTGAAATTCAGACTTAGAACTCTCTAAATCTGATTCTCTACGAACAAACAGGAGATATAATTCATAGCTTCTATCTATCCAAAGTCAAGGGAGACCTGGTAACTAGTAAGCCTGGATTGGCAGACTATGTGCTATGCTAGAACTGGCCCGGTTCACCAAGTGAACTCCAGAACTGTGGTGAGTCTGCCCTTGTATTTGAAGTCACAAGGAAGGAATACTGAAATAATTTAGAGGGGTACTAGAAGTTGGTCATATTTTATAAGCTTTCTTGTCACAGCAGATGGCACATTTCTGAGGTCAGAGGAAATGACTGAAGGGATAAGACTGGAGGAAATGTCAGGAGAACCATCCAGGTTGAGATTCTCAAGCCTTCTGCAGTGGCATTATTCTCTCATTGTTTGATTTTACAACATTCCTCCTTCCCCGCAATACACCTTTTCCACCATGGCTGAGTGGACTTTTAAAAAATAAAAGTGCATTAAAATGCATTTTAGTGATAATAGATTGAGACGTTTACAATAAATATAATTAGAAATACACTGTGCTGTTGCAAAACCAATAATGGAAATCATTAGTGCGCCCATTTAATGCGAAGGTGAATAAATAGAAACATTTAATCCGGTAGGCTGAAAGATTCCTATCCATATTAGGAAAACTTTTAAAAAGTACATCTAAACACCCATCAATAATTTTGTGCATTATCAGCCCAGAAAAGTGTTATCTTGACTGAAGTTTATCTTTCTTTGTTTATCTTTCCAGAAGACAAACAACACTGGAGCTGGAAGCTTTCTTCCTGAGCTTAACACACAAAGAAACTCCCACCCATGAAAAAGGAAGAGCTCTTATTTGTTGAATATTCATCCATGGCAGCTTTATGAAGGTGTTTCATAATTTCTATGTTCCACTATTTGTCTCTCTGCTGATCTCTATATATATATATTTATTTTCTGAGTTGCAAGTAGTCATAAGGGTATTTCAGATTGAGATGTTGAGGAATGATGCTCTTTAATTATCTCCTAGGTCTCATCACTCTAAAGCTTAGGTTATAAAAGTACCCATAGCTGGTAAGTATTTGTTCGGATGCATTTCATCTGGCTTTGTTCAATTCTAATGCAGTAACTAATTCTATCTGAAGAATAGAACACAGCAAGATGAAGATGGCAAAATCACTGTAATATTTGGGGTAGAGAAATGTTGGTACATTGGTAACATCTCTTGGGAATCCATTGCTATGTTGAAAAAATAGTTTTGTAAGAAATTCTGGCATTAGAGTACTTGCCCGTGTTGAGCAATAAATGTGAAGGTCAGGAAAAGGGGATGGGGGCGTGACATATTTGATGGAAATCTCTGCTGTTTACATAAATTTTCGTGTGTCATAACTTCAACTACACAACCCAGAGATCAAAGCTAAGAAGAATACTGAGCTAATTGCTGCCAGTGTCATTTTAAGAAATTGAAAAAGAATAAACAAATGGGACATGTTAGTTATTAAATAGTATTATTGCTTTTCCCAAAAACACAAAATAAAATATTCTTTTGGTAAACAGAGTAGGATCTGAGAAATCCAGATGCAATGCTGTGTTCACTGATTGCCTCGGCACACTGTCTTTCTAATAGAATCAACACCTACTTGTTTAGTATCAAAAGTGATCATTTGAATGGGCCATAGTGCTAATCTGTGAAAGCACACATTCCTTCCTTTCTCAGATTTTGCCTACGTGATCAGGTTCTCTCTGGAAATATTGTCTTTGAACTTTTGGCACCAGGGTTTATATAACACACCACAGATATTCTCCCTGAAGTGCATTTGTTTATCTCAATGCTTGTTTTTGCATTCATTAATTCAATGAATGTTTATTATACCAAGCATTGTGTTATGTGTGGAAAAAACTTCAGTGAGCAAAAACAAATTCTGTCTGTTGTAAATATGCAAGTCAAGTGAAACTAATAAAAAAAAACAAAAAAATAAGTCAAGTGAACTCATTCAGAAAACAGGAATGGATTTGTTTTGTTTTTTGTGAACTGGAAAAGCCAACTTTCTCTGTGGTCTGAGCCCAGCATTGCCTCTGAATTGCTGTTCATTACAATTTTCTACTCTTTTCTTTGCCTGTTTCATGGCTTTGAGTCACAGAATCCTTCAATTTCTTGTCTATATAAATTGGAAAAATAACCCATACACTCTTAGGCATTAACTAATTAGAGAGTTCAAAGAGTTTGAAAAATCTCTTTCATGACTAGTAGTCTTATTAGTATGTTTTATTTATTGTAGTTTTGTAAATTACACGCAATAAATTATTTGCCCTCTGTTACATTCACCACTACTGATCTTTACTCTTCATCAAATTTACTGTTAAATGACTCCCTTGTCACTCTTGGGGTTTTACTTCTTTTCCCAAAGAATTCCTCAGCCTAGGGAAGGTGGTTTCTTCATATGTCCACCTCCAATGCATAGTATTTTTGTGTTCTTGAGGTTATCTAAGTATTAGACATCATTTCAATACAGAGGAGGGCAAATCTATTTCTTTGAGAGAGGGAGAGAGAAGAGGAAGAAAGAGAGAAGAGGTAAGAGAAGAAGAAAATGGAGAAGAGGAGTAGATGAAGAACAGGAAGAAAAAGTAGTAGTGAAGGAGGAAGAAAAAGGAAAGCAGGTAGAGAAGGAGTTAAGAAAAATGAACAGAGGAATGAAGGAAGTATTCAAATGCTTCTCACAGAAAATAAGGCAATTATTGTTGGGAGTATATTAGTTGGTCTTCTAACCACACATGACTTGGATATGTAAAAATTATTCAGTTTATATGTATGTGGTGAAAATTACAAAAGAGAATTGATGAATAAAATATTCCAATAAAATTAATGAAGTCAAAACATATCTACTGTCTGTATAAAGGAGCACATAAGTGCAATGAAAATAGTTCTCAAACTGTAGTTAAGTAATGAATTATACAATTGAGCTATTTCAAATTAGTGCTTTGTTTATAATAATGTCTATTATAATCTCTAGCTTCTAATTAATGAAAAATAAATCACACTTCTTTCATATTCTATCATTACCAAATTACCTGCGCCTCTTAACCAAATCTTTCTCTATTGCATTTTTAAGTCATAAGTATATGCAAATCTCTCACTGACAATAGTTTTCTAAGTTAACTAATTGCACATACCTTCCCATATTTACTATAAGACCAAGATTTATTTATTTATTTATTTATTTTATTTTGCAAAGGCAGACACTGGGAATCGAACCCAGGTCTCCAGCATGCCAGGTAAGAACTCTGCTGCTGAGCCACCATGGCCCACCCAAAGATTTATTTATTTTTATCAACTATACCAAAATTTTATATCTTTATTATCCCAGGAAAAGGGTATTTCCCCCTTTTTAGAGCAAAGCACAGCCTAATTTTGTTCAATAATTTCAGAACTCTTCCATCTAATTCAAAAAGGCATTCATTTTATTTTTATATAGAGTTTCCTGGGGATAATTCCCAGGAATTAGGAAGCTCCATGCCTACTCTTTTATTTTTAAGGCAACTTTATTTCCTTTTAAAATCTTCCAGAGGGCACAAATGACAGCCTGGCCCTTTGCTACTGCCATTGTTTCTGTGCATACTGATGAGCACCTCATAAAATATTAATTGAGTTTGTGTCTAGGGTAAAATATGGCATCATGATGTGACAGCGATCTGTGTACTCAAATGGAGGTTTCTACTTTACGCTTCTGAAGGTATGAGAAGTGTAATTTTCTTGGCTTTTCTTTACAGGGCTAATGGGGCAATAATGGTTGGTAGTGTCAACTCTGAAATGCAGCATTCTGGAATCATCTGTATATTACAGCCTCCCTTACCTTTTTGATGGCCCCCTACTTTTATTTTTTTCATGTAGCAAAGAGAAAGAGAACACTCCATAAAAATCGGCCTTACTACAAGATACGATAAGGTTCTTGAAGGAAAGACATAGTGCTATGATAGAGAATAATAGCAGGATCTAACTGAAATAGGAAGGCAATTTAAGCTGAGTCATGAAGAATAAAAAGACCATAACCTTGTGGAATGCAAAGGACAATGTTTCCAGGTGAAGAAAAAAAGCAAGTGTAGAGTCGTCAAATGAAATAAAACATGCAATATTCAAGAGGAAAAAATGATGATCTATATAGACTCTACATTGAGTATTAGCATAAACACAGACTTAACATTGATTTCTCTATGTCTATCAATAGCTAAGAGAAAAAAATAGAGCCACACAGGACCAGAAAAGTGAAATTAATGAATGTAAATGATATTTCTCTGGAGGATCAATAGGAAGGGTGAAGTGTATACAAATTTTACCATCTCAGTTATGCTGTATATTAGGACAGGCCATCAGAAATCCTGTATATAACGGATATACAAACAGAAAAGATAAGGGTGCCCTGGGCTTGGAAAGGAAAGCCCTGGATAGCCCTAGAACTTCAAAAGAAACAGACACTTGAAATGCCCGGGGGGCATATTTAGGGACAATAGTTTGTGTTCAACCCAAAAGCTACTAAGGACAAAATAATTGAGAACAATGTCACACAATAAACTCCAGATCTAGTCTTGAGAATTTGTCACAAGTTGTCCTCAACAGGCTTAAACACATAAAGAAAGCAAGGTGCATTTGGGGAGCCAAACAAAAAATACTTGCTTGTCTTAATAAACATTTCAAAGTTTGGCTAAGAGGATTATTTTGTGAAATTTGATTATGACATGCCTTCTTATTTTCTCCATGTTCTATTTGTCCCTGGGATCAGTTGAGTTTTTCAAATCAGTGAGTTTGTAGTCTTCACCAAATTTGGAAAGTTTTTGGATATAATTTTTTCAAATATCATTTCTGTCCCTCCTCCCTTCTCTCCTCCTATGAGGCTACTTGAAATCTCACTGATACTCTGTTCATTTGCTGTCAGTCTTGTGTTTCATTTTGAATCATTTTTCTTTACTATGCTTTCAAGTTCACTAATCTTTTCTTCTGCAATGTCTATTCTGCTATTCATCCATCTAGCATATTTTTTCTTTTCAGACATCATAGTTTTCACCATAAGAAGTTTGATTTGAGTCATTTTTATATCTTTTGGGTCTCTACTTTTAACATGCTAATTTTTTCCTATAGTTCCTTGAACATATGGATTGGAGTTATAATAGCTGCTTTAATATCACTGTCTACTCATTCCATCATCTATGTAATTTTGGAGTCTGTTTTGGGTCAGTTTTCTTTTTATGCTTGTTTGCATACCTGACCATTTTTATTGTATGGCAGAAATTATGGATTTTACCTTCTTAATTATTGTATATTTTTATATTCTTATAAATATCCTTGGACTTTTTTCTGGGACACCATTAAATTACTTGTAAATAGTTTTTTTTTTTAAAACAATTTAAGTCTTTAAGTTTTAACTTTTAGATCTTTCTTTTAAACTTTGTTAGGTAGGTCCAGAGCAGCCTTTAGTCTAGGGCTAAGTTTGCCCTTCTACTGAAGCAATAGCCTCCCCCAGTAAGCTTTCGGATATTCCATGGATTACAAGCTTTTTCCTCTCTGGCTGGTGGAAACAAGCACTGTTTCTGGCCTTGTGTGAGCTCCTGGGATTATTTTCCCCACTCATTTTGGGAGTAAACTCTTATTATAGTTTAGGGCACTTTCCTCGTGTGTACACGTTGATCTTTAGCTGAACACTCAAGAGGGATCCTCTGCAGACCTTCAGCACTTTCTCTTCTCTCCACACATATCTCTCTTCTCTGGTACTTACTATGGGAACTCCACCAACCTTGGCTTCTCTGGATTCTCACTTTCATTTCTTCAGCTCAGAGAAACACCCAGACTCTTCCTGGGATTCCCCTTTCTGTGCTGCAGCCTGGAAACTCTCTCCAGGAAGTAGACTGATGTAGTTATTGGGCTTATTATTTTATTGCAATGGCTGATATCCAATGTCTGAAAAATCCTTTTGATTTTTTACTGGTTTTTCAGTTGTTTCAGACAGGAAGATAAATCCAATCCTTGTAACGGCATATTGGTCAGAAGCAGAAATGCAAAGAATCAAGATGTGTTTTCTAAATTTATGAAAGACCAGGAGAAGAAAGGAGTATTGCAAGGAGAAGCTAGATGTGACCGCAGAATTAATTAAAAATTGCATCAAATAATGACTACAATGAAGCAAAATATAGCAAACTTTTAAGGGAGATTATTTTAAAACTCCCATATAAAATCCCCATTTTATAATTGAGGAAAATAAGACAGGGATATTAGGTAATGTTTTCCAAGAAACCATAATTTATTAGAGTTGGGAGTTGAACCAGATCATCTAACTCTGGACCCTGGACCCTGATAATGCAGAAAAACTTCAAAAGCTACTCAGAACCAACCCAAGCAACTGGAAACTTAAGGAAGAAAGAGAATACAGAATTATGAGGGCTTGGTTAGATATCCAATGTTACACAATTGTTAGTCACACTCTTGTTTTTCCTCAAGGTCAGTGCAGTCTGGAGAAACACAGGTATGTATTGTAATGAAATGAGACACTACTTCATTGCCCTCCACACTTTTCTCTATGTCTCTGATGACTACAATTCAGATAACCTCATTGTTGGTTCTAAAGACTTCTAATGTTTTAGCCCAAAATAAAGTTTCCTTCTTTTTCTTGTATTTTATGAGTTGTTTATGCTCCGTACACCTGTCAAAATCAAAGTACTCCACTATATATAGACAGATAAACATCATCTGTCTATGAATTTTATCTAATAGTTCAGTTAGAAATGTTTTTCAAATTATCACATTTTGCCCAGACCATCATTTGCAGCCCATGTCTAGAATTATCAGATCTGACATTTGAATGTGCAATACCAGTGTAATGACATTGATGGATCTCATTTACCTATTCCTTATCTTTTTTTTAAACTTTTTTATTGTATAATACAACATATATACAAAGCAAAGAAAGAAAAAAACAATAATTTTCATGCAAATCTTCAACAAGTAGTTGCAGGACAGATCCCCTATTCTTTATCTTTTTAAAGCATTGATATAAATTCGTACAAGCCATAGTAGGGGATAGGATGTAAACTTGTGGGATGTAGAAGGATAAATTGTTGAAGAATTTTGTATTTAAGAGTCCCCCACAGGCCCTACAGTGGACCACTTAATCCTCCTGGTACTCTGAACTGCAGCTGAACCAGCATCCCCTCCAGAGAGGTAAGTCCCTTTTCAACCTCTTACCCTCCACACAGTAGGTGCAGCCATTTCTCCAAGCCATCTCAGTCACTCTCTTCTGCTCATGTATCTTTTATCATCACAGTTGTCTTCCCTGGATCAGGAGCCCTTTCTTTAAAAGCCATTGTGGAACTTGTAACAAAAATATATCAGAATATTCCTTGAGAAGAAGAAAAAGAATTAAGATCTTGTAATTTGATGAGCAAAAGAGAGTGAAATATAGTAGCTCCAAATTCAATGGTGTGGAGACATTTTAGGAAAGAGAGATTAAAATATGTATTAATTCAATGAGAGGGAGGGGTTAGGGGTATGTGATGTAAGAGCTTTTTCTTCTTTCTTTTCATTTCTTTTTTTGGAGTGATGCCAATGTTCTAAAAAATATCATTCTGATGAATATACGACTATGTGATGATATTGTGACCCATTGATTGTACACCATATATGACTGGATGTGTGTGAAAATCTCTCAATAAAAATATTTTTTAAAAAACTATAAAAAATGTGTCTCAATCAGGATAAGTCTAAGCTACACTGTTTGCTAATATATACTCCCCAAATTCCAGGAGTTTACCACAGTACAGGTTTATTTCTCACTTACATTACACATCTATCTTTGGCTTTGCTCCATCCATTATCTTCAATCCAATCTAATCTGCTAGAGCCATTATCTAGAACATTGCCAGTTTTGTCACAGAGGCAAAGAGAGACAAGGGGAATCATGAGCTGAGTCTTAAAGCTTTTGCTCAAGGATGATGCATGTCATTTCTTATCACTTCACATTGGCCAAGCAAGTCACATGGTCTCAACCAGGTAGACGCTGGGTTTATATAATGCTCCTATCTTTCCCGTAGGAAGGGATATCAGGCTAAATTTGATGTCAGTGGGGCAGAGAAGTATAATCTTCCCCAGGGAGGAACAATGAATATTTTGAACAATTATAAAATCTATTACAGAGCATAAAGGCTTTCCCCATTGCAATAGAATTCATACCTGACTTTAAGAACTCAGTCTCAGGGTCACCCAATGAAGCAGAGCTGCTAATGACAAGATTTTGCACAAACAAGGAAAATGTTACTAGAATATGTTAGATTGCAAAAATTGACATCAGGGTAAATAAATCATTGTTGGCCCTATCAGATGTAGGTTGGTGGAAAAGACACCAAAGATCATATAAACAACACACTGAGACCCTCAGTTCCTATGTTGGCAACTAACACATGGATTTACATTACTCAGATTACCATTCACCAATTAATGGTGCAACTCCAAGCCTGTTTTATCGAAATAATCTAGGTGTGAAAAATTTGGAACATAGATGTCAGTCAATAAAAAGAATAAGATCTGTGCTCTTATCAGACTTGAACAAAGATATTCTCTCAGCTTAAAGGCCTTACAGCCCTGGGGAAGCTAGTAAAATGGAGTTTAATTGTCTCATTTAAGAAGCTGAGATTATTTTATTCGCATAAAAATGTCTTAGATAAAAATTATAATTGCTGAGACCATAGACAACACCCAAGAGAGGAGCTCACTGAATCAGTAGCAAGCTTTAAAGGTTTCATTTCCCTCTTCCAAATGTGATGCTGAAGATCAATTTAGCTATAGAATTAGGAAGAACAAGCTGCATAGAAAATTATTTAGTGGAACCTACAGGGAAAGGCTGACTTGGGGAAGAATTCTGGGTGGTGTGAATAATTTTGAAAACACTGCAGGCAGCATGCAAATGTTTTAATTGTCCTCTGTGGTCACTGCAGACAACCATGTCGATACATTAAATTCCCTACACAGAGTGGATCAGATTATCAGGGGCAAAGCTTCAGTCTGGGTAACCACCAATTTTAGAAACTATCATTTCCTTGAAAGTTTTTTCCTGACTGGAAATTGGACTCTATACTAAGGGCTCACAAAACTGTTGTTTTAATTTCTTTCTTATTATAAAAAATCACAAATAGAATATTTTCACAGAACATTATGCTGTAACAGTGTTTTAATACTACTATTGTATGTTATGTTGACATATAATATTGTAATATATTATATGTTATATATTATCTTAAAATATATATATAACTACATAGCCACATGCAATGTGTCAAGCAATTGTATACGTTATGAGCAGAAAGCTATGCGAAATAAGTGGCAACTATAACATGATCGAAATGAAGCATCACAAACACAAGAAAAAGGTCCCACCTAGTTTGTATTTGATCCTACTACTTTCACTGGTAGCTGTATTGAGAAAAAGAGAGCACCTCCGGCTATACCTGAAAAGTGGTTACATTGATGGGATGGGCAGAAGAGGAGACCAAAGGAAATGAGAAATACAAAGCAGGGAAACCAAGGAAAGGTAGAATCAACAATAGGGAGCAAACCAAATATCAAATGAAATAATGTGGGGATTGAAAATAGGCTACTATATTTGGTAGGGAAGGCTTAAGTGGCTTTTTAAAAAGTAATTTAAGGAAAGTTGTAGGAGAAGTTAAATTGAGTGTTTGGACATTTCCATAACTCAGCTGTTCAAAGTCATATGTGGGTAATGGTGCCAGATAAGTAAGCCAGATACAGTCATTCCCTCATGGAATTTATTGTCTAACTTGATAGATTTCATAGTTTAGACCATGACTTCTGATAAGAGATTCATTTTACAGTGTAAAACTATGAGTATGCACACACACACACACACACACACACACACACTATGGAAACAAAAGTTCCATTAAGTAATACCCGTCTTTACCAAATGCAATATACACCAACTTTTTTCCTGTTCTTCTCCATTTAATTAAAAATAATAATTGCAACCAACTGAAATGCTTTCACAATCACCTATCATGTTGGAACCAGTGCTTGAAAAGCACTGACTAGCAGATGTAGGTGCCTGAAGAAAGGAAAGAAGGACATGAAAATGCAGACATCATTCTCAATGTGTATTTTGCTAAAATTTGAAAGGAAGTGTAAAAAGGGAATGAGGAGATAGAGGAGTCAGAAAGTATGGTCCTTAGGAATCAGGAAAAGTGGGAGGGGGAAGGCACAGGGAGACTGGAACCTCAATTCCAGGCATCTGGGGGTCACAGTAAAGAGACGAAAAGAAGATGTAAAAGGAAGTAGGGCGCCTGCTCAGTAGGAGGACCTGGGGCTTCTCTATGAGACTCCAGTTCCCTCTTTTGCAGGTGAGCACTAAATGACGAATAGGGACTTCACATCCCATGAACTTCTTCCTTAAAAGGGCCTCAGCTTTAATCTATAGTTACTAAGTGAAGCAGAGGAACTGGACCTTCTTTCAAATGCATAATTACCAAAGGATAAAATTATTCCAATGAGTGGGTAGATAGAGAATGCAGGAGCACTGAGCACCTGGAGATTTTGAAGAACATGAAGGAACAGGCAGGACAGAGAGGGACATAGCGACCAATTCAGGCTTGCTTTCTCTCCTTTCCGGCTCTCTGTCCTGTTTACTCTGCTCTCACTAACACACTACTGATTTTGTTACTCTGCCTTTTTCCTCAATGCCTCTGGCAAAAGTTGGGAATGGGGAAGCCTTTTCTATGATTCCCCAGGAAGGATAAAATCACTATTCTCCTTTCAGGACTTGGCCCAGAGGCAGGCAAAGCTGACACTGCAAAGGCAATGACACTGCGGAACTTCTTCACCTACTTTTCAGGGTTAGGAGGATGTCTCTTTCCTGCCTACCCCTATCATCCAAGCCCGGGTCTATCCAGGGAAAAGGCATGCAATGTATGCACTGGGCCTGGCATTTAGTGGGTGCATAATAAGTATTAAAGAAGGTCTTACTCTTTATGCTATATGCCCAGGGTCACATTTCATTCTTTTCCCATGTGACTATTCTGTTACTGCAGCATCATTTGTTGCATTTTTGTTTGTTTGTTTTTTCTTTCTTTGTTTGCTTGTTTGTTTGTTTGTTTTGGGGAAGTGCATGGGCCGGGACTCAAACCTGGGTCTCCCACATGGCAGGTGAGAATTCTACCACTGAACCACCCTTGCACCACCTGGAAGCTTTCCTTCTAATCTCCCTCAGGTTACAACTTGCGTTACCCGAATTCAAGAGAACTAATGTACAAGGAGCTAATGTACAGCATCCTGGGAGATAGCTCATAGCCCGTATGGTCTCCTGACGACATCCTATAGAAGGGAAGTCACTTTCCTCTCCTCTCATCAGGGCACGCACATGCACAAGTGTACACGCGGGCATTCACGGGCACTCATCCACCTCAGAGCTGTCTATATTTTGGAGATCCACACTTTCCAGCTTCATTGTCCGCATCAATTCTTTTTTTTTTTTTTTCTCCCTGCTGACCTGGCAGTGAACCCAAGGTTGAATTCTTTGGCCATTTTCTGTTTAGTATTCCATCCTGGTCTGTCCTTGATTACTTTCCCTCTTAGTGGGAAAGTTTCCACTGCAAAAGGAACACAGTGATAAAGGGTGGACTGGGAAAGGAGGTTGACAAACAAACATAGAACAAATCATCTTATAGTCTTACTTAGAACCAAACCATTCTCCATCTGAATCTGTGCAAATAAAAGCTATCAGTAGAGATGCTTTTTTTTGTTTATGCCAATATAGTTTTATCAGACCACAATGACAAGTAGCATAATCAATTCACCCACCTCTACCAGTCAGGAATAAGGCCCAGGAATTTTTATTTTCTAAATTTTATTCAAAATGGATCATCCAAAGAAAATATTTTTATAAAATTAAAGACTTACTCTTGAATAGAGGTCAGACATGCTTAAAAATGCCATCCCCTTACACAAATACAAGTTTAGAAGTTCCAGAAAGTGAAATATTCCATGTATTATTAATTTTATATAAACATTTATTTTGTGGATAATATTCATGGTGCTAAACACAGAATTTCACATAATAGATGATATTTATTGAGCATTTATGTCATACTGTGAGAGAAATGCTATTCACTCCATCTTATAAAGGAAGAAATGGAGAAACAAATAGGCTACCTTGTCCAGAAACAAATCTAGCAAGTGGTAGATGCAAGAATTGAGCCCAACTAGTCTTACCAGTATTCATACTTAACCATAAAAATATGTCCTCTAGGCAATTAACATCTAACTCTAAGGAAAGGCCTAATGTTTATATCTGTCAAGTGATTGTTGTATTCCAGGCATACACCTAGATGCTCTAAAGAGGTTTACTTCTCACAATAACCTATAAGAAAGGGCAGCATATATGTCTTCCAGGGATTTCGAATTTGAACACACAATTTCTAGTTAACTGTCAGCTGCTTTACCTGGCAGCAGGCATCCAGGCCGAACCAGAGAGCAATGCTTCCCCATGTGTGGCACTGAGGAAGTGACAGGAGGTCTGACCAAAGAATAAGGAGCAGGGCCCCTCAGCTCCAGGAGGCAGAGATGAGGCCCCAAAGAGGAATTGAGAAGGTCAGTTTGGTTTCTACAATTCAGTTCCCAATCAAGCAGTCCGGGAGTATTTATTTTGTCCCTTTTTTAGGGTGCGTTGTGCTTAACCTCGTTTGAATAGAACACTTCTTCTTACAAGAAGACTAATAGAGCTTTTATTAACTTTACAGAAGGGGAGATGGTGATTTAGAGAGAACAAGTAGTTTTTCCAAGATCACAAAGTGCTGCAGGCCAGATAACAAACAAGTCTTTCCCCCCCCCCCCCCACTTCTAGGGGATCAATCCTTATTGTCCCAAGATCTACCAACGTATTATCTGTTGTTCTTTTTTACGGTAGTAAATTGGGATTCTATAATGAACTTTTTTATCGGAAGATGAGAAGTCCAAAACAACTATTCAGATGCTCTATAAATTGTTTGTAAGCATGAATCAATGGAGTGAAGACCGCTGTATAAAAAACCAACTAGATATCTTTCAGGAAGGGAATTGAAAACAAGAACTTGAACAGATAGTAGCACATGGATGTTCATAGCGGCATTACTCACAATTGCCAAAAGATGAAAACATCCCAAGTGTGCATCAACAGATGAATGGTTAAATAAAATGTGGTATTTATGTGCGATAGAATATTATTCACCTATGAAGAGGAATCAAGGTGACAACACAGATGAGCTTTGAAGACATCATATTGACTGAAATAAGCTAGACACGAAAGAACAAATATTGGATGCACTCACTGATATGAAGCAATTAGCATAAGCAAATTCAGAGTCAGAAGCTGGAAGAAAGATTGCCAGCAACTGGGTGGAAGTAAGGAATGGGGAGATTATTCTTAATTGGTATTGAGTTTCTGTTTTAGGTTTTGGAAAAGTTTTGATAATGTGTAGTGGTGATGGTAACACAACGTTGTGAGTTTAATTAACACCATTCAATTATACATCTGAATATGATTAAACGGGACATTTCAGATGGCATATATGTTGCTAGAACAACAACTTAAAAAGCCAGGACTGTACTACACAGTGAACCTTAATGTAAATTATGGACTATAGGTAATAGTACAATAATAATAATACTCTCTCTTTAATTGTAACAAAGGTATCACACTAATGCAAAATAACAGCACTACACTGTATTAGTTATCCTATCCTGATTGTAAGTCTTAAAATTGTTTAGAATCCAATAATAATGGTCAATAAGAGGGTGGAGTAAGGGGTATGGGATGTTTGGGGTTTTCTTTTTCCTTTTTATTTCTTTTTCTGAAGTGATGTAAGTGATCTAAAAATGACCATGGTGATGAATGCACAACTATGCGATGATATTGTGAGCCATCGACTGCATACTTTGGAAGGACTGTATGATGTATGAATATATCTCAATAAATTACATTTTAAAAAATGAGGATCTATATAAAGGAATTCTGTATTGCCTGCATGATTTCTCTGTAAGCTTACAACTTCTCTAATGAAAAGTAATTAACTGATTAAAATTTAAAAAACCGAAATAGGAAACAAAAAGAATGAAAAGGAAAGGAAGACAATAAATAAAACAAACAACCAGATATTACCTTTCAGGGAGAGAACATATCAAAATACAAAGACAATAATCTGAATTAATTTCCCAAGCCAAAGGATAAAACTAGCTTCAATGAAAGGCTTAGAAAAAAAATTCCTTTATTCATTAACATATTTAGGGGAAATGAAAGAAATTGGCTGTGCCACCTTTTTTGAGAAAACATTTCACTTGACAGAACATTTGTTGCACAATTCCTACGCAATGATTCCCACTGGAGGTCATAAACCGCATCAGTTTATCATCACCTCTGTCAATGAATGGGTTTGTTGGATGGAAAAAGAAACTCATCTGATTTTTTATTTGTTGGCAAGTATAAGGGATTAAGTGGCAGATAAGCTGTAGATAATTTATTTGTGGACAGACAGAAAACAATCTAGTCTCTCTTTGTTATCCCTCAGCTTTATCTTTTCTTTTACCTGGAAACACTGATGTCAGAAATATTATCAATTTCCAAACAGTTCTGATGATCAAGCCACATATATTTGAGGAATTCAGCTTATATAAGAAATAGACATGCAGCCTCTTTTCTAAAGGGAAAAATAGCCACTGATTTAACTGGGGTTAGACAGTCAGCATATACCATAGCTGCTCAGAAGCTTTTTCAAACATAAATGCAATATAAACTTGTTTCAAACAAAGCCATCAAGTGTTGCTAAATAAAGATATGTTCCCAGTGGCCATATCCCTGGCTAATTGTTATGTATCCTTTAATACCTGCTCTCAAAGACAATCTTTTGTTTTATATCATTGATACAAGCTAGAACCATGCAGAGATTTTACTTTTGCTGTTTGTCTTAAAGGTACTCCAAACCACTTCGCTTTCTAATTCATAATTCGAGTTTAAAGCATCAAAGTTTGATTCAAGGCTCTTCCATAAAATCTTCCTATTTATCAATGCTGTCAGGAAATCTTCTGTCTGAACTTTCAGCCATTTTACATTTTCCTTTGCATTTTAATGTGAGTTGATCTGTCAAAAGCCATGAATTGTGGAAGTAAAAAGGCACTCATCTAATGTCCCCTACTCGCAAGTGACAGTGTGTTCATAATTGGTTTCATTTTCCCTGAAAATAGCAATGTTTGGTTTCAGCTTTTTGCTTCAAGGGTAAGCATCTTTGAGTGTTTATCTTTATTTTTATACCTGTTCGAATACTGAACAAGAACCAGAAAACCATTTATCTGAATGTGATCCTAGGTTTCTGAAATTGCCCAAACCTGTATGTTACTCTTTATCTTCTGACTCAATTTAGCATTCCATCAGGGACTGTATCGGGTTAGTGTGGCTTAGATCCAAGACCTAGCACAATTCAGTGCTCATTGTATATTTGCTGAATAAATACAAGGATGAGTGTAAGTTATATGTGATAGTAGCCTCCCTCTTACATTACAAATGTATTTTTCTCTTTTATTGTAAAATAAAACTTACAGAAAAATACCTACAGCAATGTATTGCTTAGTGAACAGTTAAAAAATCAACACCCACTATGCAGGTAAGAAATAGAACTTAGACTCCTTAGAAGCCCCTCCACGGACCCTTTTCAAAGACCCTTTTCTCCATCCTGACTTCTAAAGAAATTACTCCTTTGCATTTCTTTACGGTATAATCATCCAATTGTGCTTCCTTAAATGGTGTTGTTCAGTCTTGCCCACTAAGGGGAAAAAAAAACTAGATTTGTCTTTTAAGTGTCATTTAATTGACATTACCTCCCCCCTCCATCTTTATTTGTCTTATAATTTATAATCCACAGTCTGGATTTTGCCTCTTGCATTTTCTTGGTCAGTTCAACATGTCCCTCTCTCCTTTGAGTTTCTTGGATCAAAAGTCTTGGCAACCTCTGAGTGACAAGCTAGACCCAGAGTCTTGGAACATATCAGCTAAGAGCCCTTTGGCAAGAGTATAGGTGGTGTCATCTTGTTTTAACAAGAGACACAGAATATTTGAAATTTCATTAATTTTTTTTGCTGGCAGCTCACTTCACGCTGATAGCCTATATTCCTTGTTTCACTAAAGTTTACAAAATGGTGATAACCTAATTCTATCGTTTTTAAATTTTAAAAACTGATACTTTCATCTCTTATTTGGTTATCCAATGCTACATTATGTATAAATAAGCAGTGAAAATTCTTAACTCTTTTCTTGCATTTACCCAGTTTTCAAGACAATGATTTTTTTCTCTGCCAACCTAGTTAGTGGGTTTCAGTTTATTGCAATTCTTATCCTTTTGAAGCTCAAATTGCCCTACCTTTGGCCAGCAACAAGAGCATTTTAAAATTAGTCCTTAGTCTTTCGATCTGACTTTTCTAACCTTTGATACCCTCCTTGCTCTCTGACATGTTAAGATGTTATGAGCTGACATTGTAGATTTCCCACCTAAAACCTGAGATCAGCCATTCCTCCAAGAAGAGCTGGAGAAAAAAAATGGATAGATCGGTAGGTAGGTAGACAATGTGCTGGTTTGAAAGGATGTATGAATCCTAGAAAAGCCGTGTTTTAATCAAATCCCATTTCGTAATGGCAGAATAATCCCTATTCAATACTGTATGTTTGAATCTGTAATTAGATCATCTCCCTGGAGATGTATCCCAATCAGGAGTGGTTGCTAAGATGAATTAGGAAAGATGTGTCTCCACCTATTTGAGCGGGTATTGATTGGTTTACTGGAGTCCTATAAAAGAGGAAACATTTTGGAGAATGAGAGATTCAGAGAGAGCAGAGAATGCTGCAGCACCATGAAGCAGAGTCCACCAGCCAGCAACCTTTGGAGATGAAGAAGGAAAACACCTCCCGGGGAGCTTCATGAAACAGGAAGCCAGGAGAGAAAGCTAGCAGATGATGTCGTGTTCACCATGTGCCCTTCCAGCTGAGAAGCCCTGACTGTGTTTGCCATGTGCCTTCTCAGCCTTAGAACTGTAAACTAGCAACTTATTAAATTCCCCCTTTTAAAAGCTATTCCGTTTCTGGTATATTGCATTCCAGCAGCTAACAAACTAGAACAGAGAGATAGATAAGATATTAAGTAACCTATTTAAAGATTAAATATTTTTGAGTATGTACTGATGCTTGTAATTTAAATTCCAGTCTAAAGAGTTTATATTTAACCTCTTCCATGTTACATCTCTGACTCCTTTTTCTCACCAAAAAGAATCCTGGCTCTTGACACAAAGGATGATAAATTTACAATATTCCATAATTACTAATTTTGTTTTCCCACATTTCCCAAATAACAGTCTCAGAATAATAATACTAAGCTATCACTACTGAGCTTGATAATTAAGAATAGTTAAAATTTATATTTGTATCCACATTTTGTGAATTTTTAGGTTGTACTTTCTCTTCCTTGCCATATCATATAACCATTTTATAAGTTATCTTTCTTTTTTTATTCCTCCTTTAGTCTTAGATCTAAAAATAACCATACACTTATTTCTCACGAGTAGTTCTTATGTCAGTGTTTCTGTAAACATTTTGATTGTCCGAAGTTTGTTCTCTGGTTGATTCCTTAGGAAAATCTCAAAGAAGAAAATTCCCTAGGTTTTTAAATATATGTAACAGTTTGTCTGTGTTGTGTATATCTATTTTGCTAGATATTAAGTCTTTGGCTCACATTTTCTTTCTGTCAATATTTTACACATGTTGTTCCATTTTATTTTGTCATAAAACATTGCTGTTTGAAAAAACATCTGATGATAATCTAATTTTATCTCCTGTATAAACTACTATTATTTTTCTTTTTCTCTAAAACCAATAAACTTACTAGACTATCTTGGTTTAGTTATTCCAGTTGATAGTCTCAAGTTCATTGTATGCTATTTCAATTTATAGATTTAAATCTATTTCTTTATTGCAAGAAAGATTTTTAATTGCAATTTTAAGTATTGTTACTATTTCTTGCTTTTATTTCTTACCTCAAAGACTCCTATTATAAATATATTGGATCTTTTTTCTCTCTCTTCTATGTTTCTCACTTTTAATATCTTTATTTCTTTTTTTATCATTTTCCCCCATAGCTTTCTGTTTCTTTTAAAGCATTATTGATTGTTTTAGTTCAATCTTGTGCTGTTTTTGTTTCTGAAATTTTGATTTCATTTTTCTAATTTTTTTTTTCGGTTATTTTACCTCATTCCTGAATTTTTTAAATTCTGATTTATGTTGGTCTTTTATGTCTTGCATCATTTTCTTAAAGCTTTTATCTTATTTTGAAATTGTATATTATAGCTTCGATTTTTTTGAGACAGTCTTTTATTGCCTACAGTGATGCTAATCGATGCCTTAATCTTTATTTTCTTGCAGTAACTGTATGGAAATTAGCTTCTCTGCTTTCCTGCACTCTTCGTATGTGAATTCAACCTTTCTGAATTTTTAAGAAGAGGCTTGCTTTAGATAGCTTTTCTAACTTATAAAATATGGAGTTCATAAAGTTCAGATTCAGTCTCTTTATTGTCTTACCACAGACGACGTGCACTGATGCCCAGTTTTAGTTGGTCTTCCCAAACTCACACCTCATGTGCCTCTATCAATTGGCTCTTTGCGGTCGGCTCTTCTGTTCTTACATGCGTCAGAATTCCTGTTGCTTTCCACACAGATGCCAGCAACATTCAGGCTTTATGGGTGTTATTGGTTTGTCCCCATAAATTTGCATTTTGGGGGTTGTGGGAGAACCTTCTTATTTCATTTTTAATGTAAATGCTGTCCATGGTTTTGTTTTTCCATCTAATTATTGCTTTTATGTAGGCTTCCAGAGTGTCCAAAACTATGCCGGCATCACCACCCTCACCACCACCTTCCCAGAATCTCCATACTGATTCTTTCAAGATCTTCTAATCTTCTCATATATTTATCTGATTTCCTCAGCCACACTCTTGATTCTGTTAGTGGTAGGGAATTTAGCACAAAATGTTTTTGCTGCATATACTAGCATAAACCCAGTGTATGCGTGTGTATCTATCTACCTATCTGTCTACCTGTGAGATTCATGTGAATTGTATTAAATATGTTATGAGGTCAGTGGACTTTTAGACCATAAGGAATTTTAGAGGTTAAATAGATAGACCTTTTCCATTTGTAACACTAGAATTTGTGTTGTAAATATTTTTTCTGAATAGGTCATTTCCCTATATTTTTTGCATGTTTTTATTAATGAAGGGCTTTACAAAGTATTATGTAATCAAACTTGTCAGTCTTTTCTTTTGAGTTTTCTGAGATTTTGGCATTCTTAGAAAAGCTATCTTCTAAGTCACCAAAAATAATTCATGCGAACCTGTATTATTTAAGTGTTCACAGGGCTTATTTTTGTTGATATTTTCTTATTTTTAAGAGTTTCGTCCAGCTGAAACTTATTTTGGTGTTGGCAAAGAGGAAGAAAACCTCACGTCATTATTTTTTTCCTGCAGACAGCTATTCAATTGTTCCAGCACCATTATTAAATAATCAAACCATCTTTTCCTGACTGCTTGTAAATTCCACTTTTATCACTTATTGCTTTTCTAATTGGATCATATTAGAAATATTCTTTCTTCTTCATGGAATTTTATTATCACGTATTAAATTCTGGTGTATATTAAATCTATTCTTGAATTGATTTGTTTTTTGCCATTTTTCTCTAAATTTACATCTCTTATTCTTCTCTCTTATTATATCAGGGCAGCTACTTTCTCTAAAACAATGCTATAAAATGGTGTTATAATAAATATCATTGCCTGTGGCTGATTTTAATAGGAATGATCCTTGTGTTTATATGTTAAGCATGATGTCATGTTTGTTTTCAGCTTCATATACAGAAATATTTGCATCTCATTACTATCTACTTATTATTATATGAGTTTTCATTAAATCAAGAATAGGTGCTTTACTTTTGGAGATAAACTTGTAATATTTTCCCTTTTATTAATTTCACATAAAAACTATATTACTGATTTTCTAATATTGATTTTCTAATTGGATCATATTAGAAATATTCTTTCTTCTCAATGGGATTTTATTTTCATTCACTCCAAGTTGGATTTTATAGGCTAATATTTTATTATTATTCATCATTATTCATAGTGAGATTGATATGTAGTCTCTATTATTTTCCTTTGTACTATCCATGCTAACATCACAAAAAGAATTTGGAATTTTTTTGTGTGTGCTCTGGAGCACTTTAAATAACACTGTAGTTAGATGATTATTGATGGATTCCTGGAATTCTTCTCTGAATCTCTTTGAGCCTGCTGCATTTGGAGAAGTAGGTTTTTGCCAAACTTTGGTATTTCTTTCTTTGGGAATTCATCTGTTTTGTTCATTCTTTTCATTGGGGATCAATTTTATTAGAGTTCTGGAAATCATCCACTTCACTCTGATTCTAAAATTTATGTGCATAGATTTGATCAAAGAAGCCACTTATGATTGATACAACTTTTTTTGTTCTGTTTATTCTCCATTAATCATTTCAAAATTTGTGCATTTGTGCTTCAGCTCTTTTATCCATTTGATCATCTCTCACTATAACCGCATTCCCCAAAGTTCTTATTTTTAACTATTATTTCTACTATTTTCCCTGATTCAATATATTTATATTTATTAATACTATATGTCTGCTCTTCATGGGTGGATTTTATTGATTTTTTCCTAATTTATTGGGTTGCATGTTTATCCATGTTTATTTTTCTGTTTTCACTCCTCTTGTTTAGTAACATAAATATTTAAGTCTGTGAATCACCTGTGAGTACTGCTTTAGCTGTGTGGCACAGATTCTGATAGGTAGTTTTTATTATCATTATTTTATAGATATGTAGTTTTAGTTTTGATTTTATCCTGAATAAAAATAATAGTTCTTTTTTTGAATAAAGATGGCAGTGTTTTTATTGGATTGCTTTCTAGTTTTAAAATTAACTTCTAGTTTTATTCCCTAATGACCAGAACAATAAAAATCTCCCATAATAGTTATGGAAAAATTAACAGACAAATAGGAATGCCTTTCCTTAGCTAAATACTTCCTTCCTCTGATTCTCTCCTCCCCATTTCTTATGAGTAAACATTTAGAAGATTTTAAATTTCAGACAAATAGCACATTAAATATTAAAGTAACTCCTTTTGGAGGTGTTTGCACAAAATATAGAAAATAATTGATTATTATTTGCTAAATACTAACTTCTTTAAAATCTGATAGATTTACAAAATTTTGTTGCAAAATTTTAACTCATTTCTGTTACCTGGGTCTTAAACTTACACTTGTGTCCTGTGTATAAAAGTAATGAACAAAAGATTTTTGTGATGATAGAATCTGCTTTATTTCACTTGAAGATAGTGATTGCTACTAAATAATCTTTTTGATATTCAATAATATATATCACATATGAATTGAAAATAGTGGCACTCTAATTGCAGCTTTCTTTTTTTAAAATACAGTACTTAGAACACATAAAGTGTTGTAATACCTATCTCCCTGCTTATAGAATAGAGAAATGTTGCTAGGTTACGATAAACTCCTTTGTTGATATGAAATGTTATACATGGTGGCACTGATTTAGATCAAGTGTGATCCAGGGGTGGATCTCAGGACTTTAGGAATGAATGAATGGCCCCATATACTGGACTTTTCTGAATGTGTCATTTGAAACTAGGCACATATTTCATTATTGGAAAGCTTAGAGAGCTTCTCTTGAATAAACATGCTTACACACAAAAATGATCTGAATTAACAGAACTCTAAATAGTTTGGGTGAAGTGACTGAGTTATAAGATCGATATTGGCTTCATAATCTCTTTTTTTTCTTTTTTTTTTATTAGCGGAAAGAAAAAAAAAAGAAATTAACACAACATTTAGAAATCATACCATTCTACATATGCACTCAGTAATTCTTAACATCATCACATAGATGCATGATCATCGTTTCTTAGTACATTTGCATCGGTTTAGAGGAACTAGCAACACAACAGAAAAAGATATAAAATGTTAATATAGAGAAAAGAAATAAAAGTAGTAATAATAGTAAAAAAAAAAAAAAAAAAACCCTATAGCTCAGATGCAGCTTCATTGATGTGAACGGACATTCGAGAATAAACTTGGAATATGTCATTGGTAACAGAGTTCAGCAGGAGTTAGAAACAGGGTAAGACAATGGGTAATTGGAGCTGAAGGGATACAGACTGTGCAACAGGACTAGATACAAAAACTCAAAAATGGACAGCACAATAATACCTAATTGTAAAGTAATCATGTTAAAACACTGAATGAAGCTGCATAATCTCTTTATCCACTGAAATGGTGGTTCGTTGTCATTACCATCCTATAGATATCAGTTATTGAGCATATTCTAAGCATTTTACGTATGTTTCATTGAATTCTCACAACCACCCAATCAGGAAGATATTTGTATTATCCTTTTTTTAATAGATGAAGAAATGATAGTGACTATTTTATTGTACTAAACACTTTATACATATTAACTCATTTATTTCTTATAAGAACTTTGAGAGGCAGGTAATTTTATTATTCACATTTCACAGATGAGGAATTTGAAGCATACAGAGGTAAAGGCACTTACCCAGTTAGGTCTAAATGCCTCTAGAATATGAATTCTGATGCAGCCTTCAAAAGGTTCTGCACTGGCTAATCCTTCTATTTGTTAACAGCAAAATTGTAAGAATGCTGATAATGGGTGACTAAGGAATATCCGAGACTGTCTTTCAGGCTGTTCTTTTAAATCTGGAGAAATAGTCTCCATTAAAATGATACAAAAGTTAGACATGGACCTAATCTATCAATTTTTAAACATCAGGCTCAGATTCTTTTTACTACAGAATATCTCAATTTCAGAATAACTTATTGTTCTGCAATGTTTTCTTGCATTGCTGTTGGAAATTTCTGATTAATCTTGTCAAATTTTCTAACTGCTGATCATTCCTGGAGAACATCTCATGGCATGAATTTTCAGTAGTTATATGGAGGCAGAAAAACGAACATAAAGTTCTACTGCATTGTTATGGGCAGATCTATCGGCTTGAGGTGCTGAGAATCTCTGGATGAAAGCATCAATTCTTGTATTTAGCAAGAAATGGTGAAAAATACCCACAATCATACAATCAGAGGACAGAACACGTAAAAGAAGTTGACGAAACTCCAATAATTACAGCTGGTAATTTTATAATCAATTCTTTCATTCTTGTTTCTGTACACTTGCAAAGTGTCTTGGCTGGAACATTAAAAGTAATTTTAATTAAAATAAGAAAGATCACTACCTAAGGTTCAAGAAATCTCAGAGATATGTGTCTATACATGATCAGGTTGTTCATTCATAGAGACATTGCCACATAGTGAGCGATGCCTTGGAAAGTTGGTAAAGGCTGGACTCAGACCCCAGCAGGGCCATCAGTTATTTATGTGACCTTGAATCTAATGTCTCTGCACCTTCCTTTCCTGATCTGTAAAATAAGGAGATTGGCCCAGCTGCTGTCAGGGCATCTCTTCCAGTTCTTTAATTGTATAGAATTTAGTACTAAAAATCACCAGATGACTGACATTTTATCAAATGTTTCCCCCATAGCATGTGTAGCCATATTAAATAAATTTTCCCTTTTCTTTTGCAGTCCAGAAGCCCTGTAAAATTGTTGCTCACTTGAACATATGGCTGCTACTAAATTGCCCTTTTGACAAAGTGATAAATGCAAACAGAGAAGAGCCATCTCTCTCCCAATTCCAAAGGTGCGGCAAGAGTAGGCATGGGTATAAGGTATTTAGACTCTAAATATTAAATAAAACTTCCCACTATTTCCCTTCAGCTCTTCCCTATCCAACTGAGGAGGTCAATTACAAAATAAGACTAAGGCAATCCCCAGTCTGTCCCCCTCATCAGACGTGGGGTTCTCAGGCAGGTAGGACTGATTTTTTTACCTACAACTATCATGGCCTTTCCTTCATCTCTCAGAAATTGTGCATTTCCATCAACTTGGAAATTTCTCCTCTTCTGACGGTGTCATCAGTAGCATAATGTGCATGCATCATATTTGCCAAGGATTGCTTAGCAACAGAACCCTGTGTTCTGCCAACTTTCTTTCCATGCTGACAATCTAGATTTCACAGAAGTTGTGCTTTCTAGAAGGTATTACATATTGGAAAGGGTAACAAAAGGTGTCTTATCCCAAATGCAGGCAGAAACTCACACTGGCTCTTCCTGTTTAGGATTTCGGCGGATATTTTACGTGTCATTATAATGGCAAGCTATTCAAAATCAATTTATTTTTTAATCACTGGCTATTAATCAGCAATGATTGACATCAGTTAGCCCATAAAGCTGATGACATAAAGTGCTGCAGTTGTGAAGAAATATCAACTACTTTTTAGCTACAAATACTAAAAGCCAGCATAAAACTAATGTATTGCTGATAGGGTATTCGAAGTGCATTAGCCATGCTTGCTCACCTTGTAAAAAATGAAGGCACATATTTTATTGGAGAAATAGTCATTTTCAGAACCTAGTTTTGTCCTGTGGAGAGAAGGATAAAGTATAATATCAGATGGGTTATTTTTTTCTAGTGTTTCAGCGTATCTTCACTCTTGCTGAATGGAGGTAGGAGGCAAATATTGCAGAACATATTTCAAAATAGAATATTGTTAGCAATGTTTGAAGGTAATAAATACTCCTTATTTTAGGGATAGCACTTTATAAATGACCTCATACATGACGTATTCTGAAAGATTATCTAATCATGGCAATGACAAAATGCACAGTGAATGGTATAAATGTAAGAAAGTCAGTGCTTCTCATTTATTATTCTAACTAGAAACCTTGCAGATATTTTATATATTTAATTAATTTTATTGTATTTCCTCATGAGACCATTGTGAGATGATAAGAAAGACTATGATACTATTATTTTTTTCACACAGACCACAGCTAAATGTGGATTTGAATTAATCATAGAAGAATTTGTATAAAATTATCCACCAATTTTTCATAACTATGCACATCAGCCATTACAATAGATGAACTGCCTCTCCCACAGGTAAGTTTCCAGGTCAATTGAATTTTTTTCCATGCTTCTCTTTTGAGATACATAGGACTCAATTATTAGATTACTTATTTTATATTCAAACTGTCTAAGGCTTAGAGAAATTAATTGGCTTATGGCAGCTTGATGGGCAATCTAGACTGAATACAGTCCTCATGCGTATGCTGTAAATTGGAATAGTTCTCAAATGTTTTCTAACACATGCTTGTTCCTGATAATCATGATTTCAACAAATATTTATGGGGCATCAACTTTGCATCAACCTTTAAGAGTAAAGGAAAGCAAAGAGTCAAGATTTCCTGAGTTCACATTCAAGTTGGCCATGGGGGAAAGGACATTGCCACACCAAAGAATAAATGAGTGAGTGAATAAACAAGTTAGGTTCATAGAGTGTTAAGGATGAGGGAGAAAATGAAACAGCACTGTATTAGTGTTGCTACTTTCTCATTGCCAGGAGTACCGAATGTTTGTATTACTTATAAGTTCACAAAGTCCTTCATTAAAGTGGCTCTTTCCTTCCTTCAACATTGTCCTTATAGATTTCTTGGGGCATTTGGTAGCCTTTGTATGTTCTCTCTTTACTACCATTTGAACTTCCTAAATTGCCTTCGGTTCAATATACAAACATAAAGTGCCCCACTCTATAAGTTGATTTTGTGAGCACAATAGTTTCGCTTTTTCTTTCTTTTCAAAAAGATACAAGACAAAGTTTTCTTTCTACACATTTTATAAAGAACACATTGTGAAAGGTTACATAAACTGCCTGGGCACAGTTGGTTACAATTATATCTGCAGTATTGCAAAGAAAAGTCTCAATCTTACTGCTTCTATTTTAATAATTAAGACTTTCTGAGTATTTATTTCAGGCTACAGCACTAAGGTAAAGAGAGCTTGACAGGAAACAGGCAGATGTTCAAAACAAGACATACTCAAACGAAATCCACATAACACTGATTTATTAAATAACGCAGTGTCTGGAAACATGGATAAGCATTCAATGAAGCTGCATCACAGTGAGTTTGGAAAATGAAATGGGGTGGTCAGTGACAAGTCTTGCTTGGATTATTCAGGACCTCCTATCTAAGGAAAAACAAAGTTGGATAACTTGATTTGATATATTTTTAAATAAATGAAGATGCAAAGTGAAAGAATAGAAGCTAGAGGGAATTGGAGAAATACCTTTTATTCTTTCTCTCTCTCCATTTCTCATACACACACACAAACATCAGCACACTTCAGGTCATTAAACAAAGTGAAATGGTTTGAATAGATGCTGCATGGAAATATTCCTAATTTTTCAGACTGGAAGTTGGTGGACAAGGTGGTATTAACCTGTGGAATGGAACATCTCCAGAAAGGAAATTGCTTTAATTTCTCTAGACAAGGAAGAGAGTTGTTAGTGGTTCAAGGGGTAAGCAGACTTTGGAATCAGGTAGACCAGAGTTTGAAATCCAACTCTGACACTTACTCGCTGTGTTACTATGGTCAATTTACCTAACTCCTTTAAGCTTCACTGTTCTCAAATATAAATCTCTAGGGATAATGATTTCTACCTCATAGGGCTTTTTATGAGGACTTAGGAAATAATGTACCCATCACCCTTTACCAAAGACCTGGGACAGATAAATCATAGCTTCATTTATGTCTCTGTATGTTTAATTCTCAGTCACAACTTCCTGATTCTCCAGGATGGATATAAGAGTTATTATAAATTTATCTCTGCTGTCTCATTTAAAATCAATTAATTTTTTTTTTTTTTTTTTGCATGGGCAGGCACCGGGAATCAAACTTGGGTCTCTGGCATGGCATGTGAGAACTCTACCACTGAGCCACCATAGCTTGTCCCCAAATCAATTTAACTTTGGAAAGCAATTATATACATAAAAGAAAGCAATAATAGGGAATGTGGGAATCAGAGAGAGAAAGCAGATTGATTCATGTAAGATATAGGAAACTCAAACCATAAACTCTGTCAAAGATTGTAAAAATCTGGCAATGTCCATAACAAAGTTGAAAGAGCTTGTTTTCATAAAAATTACTACCAGGAAATTTTGTGCACACTCAATTTTCCTTGTTATCCATGAATCTTAGTTCAATGGTGAAGGAAGCAAATTGGAACAGTGAGAAAAGAAGAAATGTCAGCAAAGATTAGCCTGGTTTCAGTAGAATACTTCCTCCCAAAAGGCAAAGGACACAAAAGTTTTTGTCCAGCATTCTTCAAATATTAATTAAATACCTGTAATGTTTGCAGTTATTGAGGAAGTGCTATGAGAGATAATAGAGAAGGAAAAGTTAAAATCTCCACCCTTACTGAGTTTATAAACTGGATTTCACTTTATATACTCTATAGTCTACATATTATATTTAATTTTAGGAGGCTTGGGGCTTCTGCACTTCCCTGAAATGTGGTTCCAAGACTTGGTGAGTCTGGTGTAGCTGGTTCTGTGAGGTTGGGATAGCACCAACCATGGCGGCTGCTTCCTCAGGCAACATCAGCCCCTCTACTTATCCTGATCAAGCAGTGCAGTGGGCACACTCACATGGGGATTCTGGAGAGTAAAGTGTGGATCTTCTCAGGCCCAAAGTATCAGTGCTTTTTACCTCCGTTCAATATACGGTACTTGGAGAGGATGGAGGAGAATGCCCACCTGGGAACCTGCTACTGTTTTTAGGAAACACTGATGAAGATGAGGTTTCCAGTTTGGAGGCCTCAATAGATGACGGTTCCAGGGTTCAGAGAGGATTTGACAGGACTGAGCAATGGCCAACTCTAACAAGATAAAATTGAACTCTTCATGTGGTTCCAAAAAGTCTGATTGCATGGACTCAAGATAAGGAATGGAAATGCCAGGCTTAGCATCAGCTTTCATAAAGTGAGATTTAGGGAGTTAAGTCAACAATAAGCTGAGGCCATTTCACAGTGACTGTTGCCCGAGTTGTGTGAACTGATGAGAATCTGGTATTGGTTGAACAGCAACGGGAAGCACAGCCCTGCTTGGCTGTGCAGGGAGGCTGTTCCTGGAGTTTGAGGGAAGAATGTAAAGCCACACCAGGTGAGTCCCATTTGGAAGACTGCTAATGGTTCTCTCTACAGAATAGAAGACTTGGGGAACATGAATTAATTTGGAATATTTGAACGATTGTCTCATGAAAATGGAATGAATAGATTTCTTCTAGATGAAAGCTAAAGAAAGGATTACTTTTCGCTAAACTGGAGAACTATTAAACTTGGAACTTACCAGAGTAGACTATCTGCAGAGCTAATACACTGTCCATCACTGCAGGGATCCAACAGAGTCTGGATGATCCACAGACAAGGGTACGGTAAGGAGAACTCAAGCAGTGGAGAGGGGTTTGATAACATGACCTTTTGATCTCCTTTCAGCCCTGAGATTCCATGCCTTATTGATTTGGATATAACTCACTAAAAGTCCCATTTAAGCAGAATTTCTTTCACTGCTCCATCATTAAGTGACAGGACAGGTTCAGTTCAATGAGCATTGAATGAAACTTACTGTGTACTAGTCCTGGTGCAAGCACAGGCACAGTTGCTTATCTTGAAGCCCTCCCTGCTCAGTGGGGAAATCTTTGCAAACAAATGAAAGAAGTGATTTGATGAAATCTTACATGGAGGATGTAGGGAGAGGGAAGCAAGAAAAAGTTACCTAAGAAGAACTGTTGAGTTAAGTTTTATATTATGAATGAGGCCAAATGACAAGGAAATCAGCTATTATCAGGTACAGGAGGTTGAATTTCTGGGAATATAGACATTCAGCAGCTGGATCTGGTCTGTGACCACTAGGGCTTACAATGATGACAATGAGATCCAGCAAAAATCCTCAGACACTACAGTCACAATTTAGACCTCCCAAGACAGAGCAGCAGGCTCTCAGTCATTAGAAAACAATAAAACTTTCTGTTATCCTTAAAAAGGCATTAGGTACAGTTTGTTCCAATGTTATCTAAGCATTATGGTAGAAAAGCAGGTGGAAACTGTAACTTTTTTTTCCTCTGGGAGAAAGCTGTCTTTATCTCATTTAAAGGGCTAGAAGTCCAGTTCGACCTGGATTTACATTTATTGAATGTCTCAGATTTAAACTTCAGACATTTTCTCTCAATGGAATCATACATGGAGTAAGTTGTAGATTTTGGCATGTATGTTAAAATTTTGCTAAATATAAAACCTTTAAATATATCACTTTATTCTTACCTTTAACACTTAGCATTTTCAATAATCTGGAAAATTGCAAAAATGGTCCTAGACTCTCTGAACTATTTCCTATTAAGGAAAGCTGAGTAGTAGAACACGATTGAAATTATAAACCAGGGAAATGATTTTACTCTTGGGTGGAAGAGTTTAATTCAATTTGATTCCACTTGGTATAGTGTGATGACCCACTGCTAGGTGCGGGCATTAGATGTTGGGAATATGGCAGCAAGCAAGACGGTCTTGGTCCTGCCCTCATGGAGCCTTTAATTACAGTGATTCCAGACATTATAGTAACGATTATACATTAGATCTGCTGTGAAACCAGAAGAACAAAGTATAATGGGTTGGGTCAGAAGGGGATTTAATCTAGTCAGAAGGATATAGAAAATGTTTCCTATGCAGGTGACTTTAAACTGAGATGTGACGGCTTAAGAGAAATTATTAATGTGAAAGAGGATTGGGTCTAAGTTAGACAGAGCAAAAAGGAGTTGCAAAGTTCTCTATTTAGAGAACGTGAAACTCTAGCAGTGCACTTAAAAGTCAGTAAAACTCTCTGTCACTTGGGAAAATGAAGAAAATGCTATTTAACTCCTTTGTTACTATTTTTTGCTTATTCTCCTACAATGTGCATTTGGATTTGAGTGCCCACATTGCTACAGAAAGAATTGCCCCAAGCAGATCCCAAAGGGTAGGAAAGAAAGAGAGCGGGTGCAGTTAACAAGGAAATGACTCTGATCGACTCACATGGTACTTGTGAGGATTAATAAGACAGCTATAAATTGGAATATGATAATATTGTGAATAATTTACAATGACTAAAAGAGCAAATAATAATCATTCAATATTCTTCGTTTAAATTTCTAAAATAACCTGTTGGTGCTTTCCTAATGAAAGTGTGTCAAATAGTCATCTGAAATATAAGAGAAAAATCAGGGTGTATTCCCCATGCCTCACACTGCATTTCTGCAGGATTTTCTACAGAAGTTGTGGTAGATTGTGTCATGTACCCCAATTAAGATGTTCTGAATCTTAATCCGCATCTCTGTTGAATATGAATCCATCATAAGTAGGACCTCTTAAAGATTTTGTTTAGTTAAGGTGTGGTCCAACAAAACAAGCATGGATCTTCATCCAGATTAATGCAGGGCCTTTAAAAAGTAAGCCATGGGTTAGAGCTGGCTGCAAGGAGTCCCTGGGAATCCAGAAGAAAAAGGAAAGGACATTGCCATGTGACTGGAAAAGCCAAGCAACCCAAGTATTGCCTGCAGCCACCGTCAGAATCCTACAGCTTTGAGGAGAAGGCAAGCCTTGCCCATATCTCTATTTTGTACTTCTCGCCTCAAAAAGGAGAGCCAATAAATTCCCATTGTTTAAGCCAACCCACTGTGTGATATATATGACAGCAGCTCAGGCAAACTGAGACAGAAGCATTGAAGAAGGCAGTTGTTTAGTGCTTATCCACTCGGTTGAAGCAGGGCATGTGGCAAGCCACAGATGTGGAAAGATGTTCCTGAACATTCTCTGTGATGTCAAGTCAGTGTTTCCCTAAAGCAACATTGTATCAGGGTAGGGGTGGAGTGGAGATGGGTGGAATGACAGCCCTGACACAGGCAGCATCTGTCAGGTAATAGTCCATCCTTACAGGCAAACAGCCACCATGAGAGGGATCTTGTGAGAGAGTTGCTTGAAGAGAAAACTTGCAGGCATAGTGGACTGGATTTTCCCAGATTATACTCAGAAAATGCCTGAAAGAGAAGGATTAGCCTGGACTTGCTGTGTCAGGGAAAAGTCAAAGCCTTCGTTTGTAGAGAAAGAAACTTTATAAATCTGTCAAGGTTAAAGGAATGTGCATCTCTTCCTCACTGGAGGCAACACATATCACTAGATAGAAGCAAACTAGTATATATATATATATGTGTATATATATATATATATATACACATATATATATGTATATATATATATCAATATATGAAGGAGTCCACAAAATAATATAATGAATTACGTTCCTCTTTAATTTATTTATCATTTTAGTTTCACTGTTTCTTAAAAAGAGCTCGTAAATTAAATAATTTTTTAATTTGGATAAAACCACTACTGGGGAAATAACGTTTAAAAACATATTCTCGTAGATGTGAAAGTGGCATGACACCTTATGTCACCAGACTGAGGTTTTAGTGATCTTTGATATCAAATGTGGCCCCTGTCTTTAAAAATATACATTGAAACTTAATTTGTTTTGAAAAGACTCTAGCTTGGGAGCCCCAAGCATTTTCCATATAAACCTTGGATTAAAAGCCATATGAGATACATGCAAGTGAAAATGAGATACCAATTTTTATCTATCAAAATGATAAAGTGAAAAAAATATGACCTATATTGACAACAGTGCACCTTGAAACAGCTGTGAACTATGAGGGGCTTTGTGGAAGGGGATTTTGGCACTCAGTTATTAAAGCATTAAATATGTACACATTGTATCCAGAAATTATGCTCATCTTTATGGGATTTTTCCTAAGGAAATAAACAGGGATGTGCACAAAGACTTGTTTATTATGATAATTATCATGATAATAATACCAAAAAAATTGGAAACAAATGTCCAAGAATTAGATTATATCCATATGCTGTCATTAAAGGTCATGCTGCGCTTAATAAGGGAAAAAGTCTATACTATTTTTAGGAGAAAAAATTTAAGTTATAAAATAATATGATACTTGTAGTATAAAGATACCTATATATATAGAGAATATATTTAAGAATAGAAAAACACAAGAAAATATATACTAAACTTTAAGAAAACACATCATCACAATATAATTATCACATTCTAAAAAATAAACAGCAATACTTTAATTTCATATTAAATTGTCATTTCTTTATTTCATTCATTAGTTAGTTAGTTACAATAGTTGCCTTTCTTAAATCAGAATCCAAATACATGCACACTGCAATGTTTGATTATGTGTTCAAAGGCTCTTTGAACTTTTAGATTATTTCCCTCATTTTTGTTGTTGTTGGTTTGTACAATATATTTGAGAAAAAATGGTATTATTCAACATGTTTTTCTGCCCCCTATATTTGGGTAATGATTTGCTTTTTACAGTATGTTGGCTCCGCAGAATTGAATTCCATATGAGTTTTATGTAATAGGCTCACCATCAGTGTAGCCAGGTTTCCACTGTTACATTCTTGGAGTGATGACTGACTCTCTCTCTTAAGGATGGACTCAGATAAGTAATTTAGTTGCTATTTACATTGTTTCCCAATGCACCAAGGTGGAGAAGCTAATATTGGCCGCCATCTACCTAAATAGAATTTCAGGGGCAGAAAACCTTGCTTCAAAATGGCAACATTATGACCATGTTCTAATTTTTTCCTGAGTCATATTCAAATCAGTCAGAATCTGTTGGTCATATCCACGTGTTCAGTAGAGTGAAAATACAAGTCTAGCATGAAAGAACTGCTACAACAAAGAAGCACAGATCTGGGATAAATATTTTGATCAAGGAAAGGCTTTCCTTCCCTTTCCTTGGCAATACCCAGTATTTTTCAGGGAGTTTGGCTTTCATTACTGGTTCTCAACTATTGGTAATTGTTTTCTAACTTTCTAAACTGATTACAGTGGAACTGGCTGAAATCCGCCTTTACCTAAGTAAGAAAAGGGCTCAAGACAGTAACTGAAGAAACGTTAAAAGAGGTACAGAATGTCCAGAGGCGGAAGAAATGTGACCTCACTCACATTCCTGAATTCTTGCCTGACCTCTCTACATTCCAGAAAACAAACCTGGTACCAGTTCATGCCAGAATATTACTTGAGAACTTTATTAGTTTATTAGTGTAAATACTTTAGAGGTAACTCAGTAGGCATGTATTTCTATTATAATGCCTTCCTCCTTAATGAAAGAGTTGTTTAGGCAACGTTGGTCGAAACCAAGCCTTTCCATCTTCTGTTTTCAAAGTGATGTGTGGACTCATTCCATCTATTTCCTGGACTTGGACTGTGTCAAGCTTTGCTGCCTTTGGGTAAAGATGTTTACTTTCCGTCACTACACAAACACCCATTAATAGTCACCACAGTCCGGAACAACTTTTTGAACCACTCACTCTGGCTTCCTTTAATCTTCCATTCTTTTCATACAATAGATATCAATGATTAGTTCCTTTCCAAATGAATACCTGTAATGGATCTCCTAGCACCTTGTAAAATTTTGAGGGAGAAAATAGTATAATAGCATTGAAAAAAAAATGCGAATGAATGAAAAAAATAAGAATGAGAAAAAATTTTCATTCTTATTTTTATTTAGTAAACAAATGTTCTTGGAAAGCTCCTTACAATATAATTTATATATTACATACACATACATTTTTGCGGAATTTTACTCAGATTTTCCTGCCTAATTTTTAATGCCTTAAAATGCTTGCATTTGCATTTAGTCTTCTCAAGGTTAATAAGGTGTAAAAATAATCAAATTATAAGTAATTTATATAAGGAATTTTGAACATGCATGTTCATTTTTTTTACATTGTTATTTTTCTCAGCCATAGTTTTGCCTGAAGTCTCAAGGATTTGGGAAAAGTAAAAAATATAGGATGACAGAATGGTTTGCATCTTAGATTTTATCTCTTCCTTCCTTGTCCTTTTAAGAGTATAGACTCAATTCTGTGGCTCCTGGTTTACAGATACGCTCGAGCTTTCTCACAAAGGGCAACAGGGGAAAGAATGACAGTCTTGAGGTGGACCCCCTGCAGAAAAGAGGAAAAAATGTCACTGACCAGCAGTAAACTCTCCAATTCTGAAAGATGGGATGTCTTAGTTTGGCAAGACTGCTGTAATGGAGTACCACAGACTATTTGGCTTCAACAGGAATTTCTTATCTCATATTTTGGAGGCTAAAAGTTTGAATTCAAGATGTCAGCAGGCCCATGCTTCCTCTGAAATCTGTAGGATTCTGGTGATAGTTTTCCAGCAATCCATGGTATAACTGAATCTCTGCCTTTGAAACATGGCTTGTCTCTCTTTCTCTCTGTCTGAGCATCAGATGTCTGTTTCTCTGCAAAAATTTCCTTCTCTTATAGGGATTAGATTAGGGTCCACCCTAATCCAGTTTGATCTCATTTTACTAAATAATATCTTCAGAGATGTTATAGACACTTGCAGCACAGCTGCTTCAGAGAACAAAGACACGGATATTTGGAGATGTTTGGAGCCCAGGAGACATCATCATGAGATGTTCAAAGTCAGAACCTGGAAAGAGCCAAAGGAAGTCAAAAGATGAAAGCCAGCCCCAGAGAAGCAAGTGAGACCAATTTGCTCCATTCACAGGAGCAGAGGCTGAAAGCCCAGGAGCAAGGGACCAGCAGATGTCAAACATCTGACTTCTCAGCTGACAGAGGTCTTCCAAATCCATTGGCCTTTCTGAAATTAAGGTATCTTTCCCTGGATGCCTTAGTTTGGACATTTGCAGAGGTTTAGAAATGTAATCTTGTAACTTATTAAATTCCCTTTATAAAAGTCACTTCATTTCTGATATATTGCATTCTGGCAGCATTTAACAAACTAATGCAAATTTTCATACCAGAGAAATGTGGTGTTGTGGTTTGCAAATACCGAACATATTGGAATAGCTTTTTAAATGGATGAGGAGAAGATTCTGGAGGAGTTGTAAGGCTCTTGATAGAGAAAGCCTAGAACGATCTGCAGAGACTGCTCATAGAAATGTGAACTCTGTAGAAACCCCCAATGAGGCTTTAGACAGAAATAATGAATGTGTCTTTGCAAACTAAAAGGAAGGCATTCTTTGTAGGTGGAAGGCAGAATTTGAGAATAATGAACTTAGATACTTAACAGAAGAAATTTCTGAACTAAATATGGAAAAATGCAGCTTATAATAAAATGTGAGAGGAAAGAGATAAGTTGAGAACTTAACTCTTAGGTACAATGAAAACAGAAATTGATGGTCTGGAAAATTCTGGGCTTCCAGAAAATAAGACCCTAGTGAATAGGGCCATACATGAGGATTTATCCAAACATGGGAGCAGCTAGCCATTTCAGGAAAAGCCAGGGTTGAAGATGGAGTTTACAGGAAGGATTTGTGGAAAGTCCTATTGTCTTTTGGTTATGATCCATGCATACTACATAGACCACTGATGAGAGTGTTGCAGCTTCTTTATAAACCAAACCACAGCCAGTCTAGACTAAAAGGGAAAGAAAAGGTGCAAATTGAGGGAAAAAATGGCTTCAGAGGCAGAACCATGGAAGCTAAGGTCTGGAGCCAAGAAATCTCACGCCAGGAGAGTAGACCCACCCATACATGTGTAAAAGATGAGTTTGCCCCAGAAGCAGAAGACCAGTCGTCTGCCTTGATTCTCAGGAAGAGTTTGCCACACTAGGCCTTGGAGATGTTGGAACACATAAACTGGGAGTTAGGGGTAGTCTGGCTGCCACCTCATTGTTCTGGAAGAGTTGAGCATATGTCCCAGAGATGGCAGAGATCTCAGGTGCTGCCCTGAAGCATGAAGAGGGTGGAGCCAAGAAAAATGTGGTCACCCCCAAAACACCTCAACGTTGCAACTCACCCCAGCATTTGGAGAGAGATGCACAGACCCTTGGAAAGGGTAAGGACTGCTGCTTTCTAAAACCCCAAGGATAAATGACTCCCAGACTTTGAAATCTAATGAGTTTTGCCCTGCAGATTTTCAGAACTGTTTGAGTTTAGTGACCCCTGTTTACCTTTCCATTTTTCCCTAAGGCTATGGAAACATGTATCATATGACTGTGTCTCCCTTGTGTACTGGCAGCAGGTAACTTGCTCTGAGTTTCACAGGTCCAAAGCCAGAGGAGAATTTTTGCCTTAGGATAGACCATGCCTGTAGATGACTTTGATGAGATTTTGGACTGGTTTTAATTTTTTATTGTATTTGAATAGTTACTGAAATGTTTTAAGGCTTTATGATGTTGTAATTGAGTGAATATATTTTGTATATGTGAAAAACACTTCTTTTTGGCGGTACACAGGGTGGAATGTGCCAATTCAAAAATATGTACACCAGAAGAGCCATGGTTTTATCCTGATTCAATCTTGTGGGGCCAGCCATTTCTTTTAATTCTGGAAACTTTTGATGAAATCATCCCCATAAGATGTGGCACGCCCAGTGGTGGGTGTGACCTTTTGATTAGATGGAGGCGTGACTTCACCCATTCAAGATGGGTCTTGATTACTTTACTAGAGTACTTTAAAGGGCGAACAGTTTGGGGAGGACTCAGCCAGAAACAATAGAGAGAGTAGATGTAGATACTTGGGGAATAGCTGCTTTAGAGAACAGAGACATGGATGTTTGGAGATGCTTTGAGCCTAGAAAACTTCACTTATGTGCCTTCCCATAAAGTGTTAAGTAAGCCAGAACCTGGAGAGAGCCAAGGGAAGCCAAGAGATGAGAGCCAGTCCTGGAGAAGCAAAGTGAGAAACCTCCACAGGAACAGAGGCTGAAATCAATAGAACCCAGGAGCAAGGGACCAGTAAATGCCAGCCATGTCCCTTTCCAGCTGAATCTTTCTTGAATTAAGGTAACTTTCCATGGATTCCTTAGTTTAGATGTTTTCATAGGCTTAGGACTGTAAACTTGTAACTTATTCAATTCCCTTTATAAAAGCTGTTCTATTTCTGGCATATTGTAGTCTGGCAGCATTGAACAAAATAAAACAGATGTTATTTACAAATACGCTCACATTCACAGGACTGGAGGTTAGGACTTGAACATGTGTTTTGGAGGCACACAATTCAATCCATAACATGGAAACATACTAGTTTACTGGTCAACTGAGACCTGGAAAGTTATATCTTCTTTTTTCAATCTATGGTGAAAATTACTCTAAAATATATTCTATTTTAATAAGCAAAAACTCATGAATCATTAAATGAATCATTTAATCTCCTTTTTTGTGATAATTGTACAAGTACCATAATTATTACTCTGAACTTCAAATATGATAGAATAACACATACAGCAGGGTTTTTCAAAGGCAGTTTCTGGACCAACTCTTTCAGCATGGCCTGGAGAGATATTTCAGAGTTCTACCAAAGAAGCAATAGGTCAGAACTTCCGGGAGGGAACTGAGACATGGCGTTTTAACAAATTTCTGATAATTTCGATGCTCACTAAATAAGTGACTGAATATTGACTCTACCATAAAGAAACTACAGTGTGAAGAAATTACGGTATAAGGAAAATTGGGCCAAATTAAAAGCATAGCAGTTCCGATATAGAACATGATTACTGTGTTCTAGCATTCATTCCAGATCATTGGTGATAAGTCATGTAGTGATAGTATGATAGTATTGTATTTTTAAATCGAAACACAAAAAAGCACTAGTACAAAAAGACAAAAGAAAATTTAAGAAAAGCACTAATATATTGACTGAGGCATTAGAGATTATCTGCTAAATATTACCAATAACCGTATACCAACTGAACACAAAGAAGCTATGTGCAAAAGAAGACATGGGAAATGAATGTGTCCCCTCTTTGCTATATTAGCCATGCTCTGGCATAGAAAGATTGGTGAAGTGGACAATGGCATTGCGTTATCAGTAACACTAATTTGGAGGTAGAAAGGCAAGGTAAACAAAAGGCTGACTTGAATTTCTCATAACTCACATCATAACTCATCTATCTCTAACAAAGACCTGTGTCTCCCATTCAAAATCTCCTCCTGGCTGTCTCAAATGCACCCCAAACTGAACAAAGGACATTTCCTTCACCTTCTCTTTTGTTTTCTGTTAGGAAGTGGCCTCTCAATCTAATTGTCCATCTTTGAGTTCTTTCTTTTCCTCATATTCCATAACTAATCATCAAGTTCTGTCCATTTTTTGCCCTTTTGTCTTGCTAATATCCCTCCATATATTTCCAGTACCACCACCCTCCTTGTCCAAGCTATAACCATCTCTCACCTGCACTAATGCAAAGGTCTATCAATTGTTCTCTTTGTATCCTTGCTCTATTCTATTCTTTATATGGCACAGTCAGAAAAAAATTTAGAAAAAGACTGATTTGAAAATGCCAATCCCTTGTTAAAGCCATTTATGTCTCTCTGAGTTCAACATTCCTCCTGTGGGCTGCACATGTAGCTGGCATGACAGAGCCCCTGCCTACTTCTCCAGCCCTCCTGTTGTCCATTGAGCTCAGGCTCCCCAGTATGTCCTGTTCCCTCACATGTAGGGGCTTGTGGACACATCATCCCTCCTCCTAGATTGATCTGCTCTTCATTTCTTTGACTACAGAGCTCCTCATATTTTAAATAATATTTTCTTGGATCAGCCTTCCCTAATCATCAGACCAAGTCAAGTTCTTGATTATATAGCCTCATACCTTCTATGGAAACTGAAAGTCTTTCCTTCTTATCTTAGCTCAATTTGCACATAAATATAAATTTTTGTGATTATTTGAATAATGTTTGTCTTTTTCAGGTCACTGTAAGCACACGAGTGCAGATACTATGTCTGTTCTGTCCCTTATTAAAATCACAGCAGACCATCGCTATGCTGATGGGTGCTCCATAAAGATTTGTGGCATGAATGACAAAGACAAGTACTCAGGGCAAGAGGTAAATCCTCTCGCTATCAGCAGAATCACTGATAAACCAATGCCTGCCTTGTCTTCCCTCTTCACACTCCTCTACTGTCTCTCTCTCACGTGGACCGTCTACTTCTGCTGAATTCTTCTCACTTCACCAAGGGAGGGCTGTGAGAAAGGCAAAATGCGAGGACGCTCAAAGGCATATGTACGAAAGCTGACTAACCTTAATAAAGAGGTAGAGTGTGAATTGAATTTGTCAATATTATTATTATCATTTTAACGTCTAGGAATTTTACATCTGTGCCTGAATGAGACTGACTCACAATTTTCATTTTTCATATTTCATGTGTTTGGTTTTGATGTCAAGGCTACATTACCTTCAAAGAATGACTTAAGGAGTGTTCTCTCTTTTTATATTTTCTGGAAGAATCTGTGCATGTTTGAAACTGCCTTTTCCTTGAAAATTTGGAAGAATTCCAAATTATGTGAAAATTGTATGGGCCTGGTCTTTTCTTTGTGGAAAGATTTTTCAACTTTTGATTTGATTTATTCAGCACTATAAGGTTATTCAGGCTCTCTAATTCCTATACATTAATCTTTAATTTTTAAAAACTAATTTTGGTATGTTTCTAGGAATTTGTCTACTTTGTTTAAAATTTTATACTTTTTAAAACCCTTTTAAACAAGTACTTGTACTCCCCTGTGTAATCCTGATATTTAGTAATTGGGTTCTCTTTCTATTTTTCTGGATCAATATTGCCCAAGCTTTATTTTGTAGCCTTTTCAAAAAAGCGGTCTTACATCATCCTGCCTAGTGCGTCTCTCTTTGTTAATTCATTTATCTCTTCTCTTACAATTTATCTCTTTCCTTCTAATTTCTGGGTTTCTACTATTTTTTTCCCCTAACTTCTTAAATAAGAAGCTTAAATTATTAGTATTTCATTATTTTTGTTTTCTTATATAAATGTTTAACACTCTAAATTTCTCTTTAAGCTTTGCTTTAAGTTCTCTCCCCTATATTTTCATATGTGGCAATGTGGCATTTTCATTATCCTTTCATCCAAATCCATTTTGATTTCCTTAATTAATTTGTGTGTGCATTGTATGTTGGGGTCACATTTCATTATTTTTAAACATGAGTATCCTGTTATTGCAGCACCATTTGTTGAATTTTTGTTTGCTTGTTTGTTTTTTTGTTTGTTTGTTTTTTGGGAAGTGCATGGACTGGGAATCAAACCCAGGTTTCCCGCGTGGCAGGCAAGAATTCTACCAGTGAATTACCCTTGCACCCCTCTTTAATTAATTTTTGAGATATGAATTAGCTAGCAGTTTTTTAAATTTCTGAGTCTATGCAACTTTTAAAAGTTATATGTCTTTTAATGATTTTCAGCTGATATTGTAATCAGCGAATGTGGCATGCTTTATTCCAATTTTTTTAACTTAAAATTTAGAATTATTTTGTAGCATAGTAGATGGTATTTACATAGCTGTGCTTCATAGTAATAAAGATAATGGTATTCTCAAATTATTGAGAAGAGTTTTAATTATATGCCCATTAAACCCAGATTAACTAATCTTCTTTATTTATATTAAATATTTTCTGCCTGACCTATAAATCTCTAAGAACGTTACGTGACTGTAGCCAAACAACTTGGTTAATTAATTTGTCTATATTCTCAAGTGATTCTATCAATTTTATTGTTTTTTATTATATCCACATATATAATTTTTATATCCTTCTGAGCAATTGAAACATGTCAGGTTATAATGACTCTTTATCTGTAATAATGTTGGGGTTTTTTTTTGCCTTCTAGTCTGTTTTTCTGATATTAATACTACTATGCTAGATTTCTTTTGTTTGTTATTCACCTGGTATACATTTCTATGCATTAATTAATTACCTGAGTATTTCTGTGTTCTAATGTTTTAGGCATATCTCTTGCGAAGTGCATACAAGTCTATTTTAAAAATCCCTTCTGAAACTTTCTATCCTAGTGATTACTAATATATTTGGATTTATTTCTGCCACATCTTCTAAGTATTTGTCCCTCTGTTTCCTGTATATTTTGTTTATTTTTTCTCCTTTTTTGTACTTATATTATAGATTGATTTTTTCAATATCCATTTCCCTTTTTTTATAAGTACACTTCAAATGACCTTCTGAAAGTTAATTCAGTATTTTTATCCTTGTTATGATCAAAATAAGGACCTCAGATAAGGATGGCACTCTTTCATCATCTCCCATCTGTCTTACATGCTATTGTTTTCAATACCATCTCATAATATTAAGTTTGGCCCAATAAAAAATATATTTTAACTATTGTTCTAAAAGTCAGTGTTGGTTTAAACTTACTCACATGTATACCAGTTTATTTATTCACCATCCTTCTTTTGGATGCTCTTCATTTTTTCTGAAGATAATCTATAGAAGTTCCTTTGGTACCGGTTGTGTTCATAAATTCTTTCAGCTCTGGTTTTTTTCCGAAAAGTGTTTTAACTTCACTCTTGATCTTGAGAAATAGTTTTTCCATGGATAGAAATATAGATTGACATTTATATGATAGGAGGTCTGTTGGTAGAAAGCAGAGATGGGGTTGTTTAAGATAATTGTGAAACTTCTTTCTGCTTTAGTAGTCCGTCTTTCAACTTGAATGAAAAGAGTTGAGCTCACCATAGCACACTGTTATTTTTGATGTGTGCAAGGACCCTCTTCTTTTATTCCATTTTATTATTTTCCTCTATTATCCATCGTTTTTCACAGCAAGGCACCAATTCAAATGTATTTATTAAATGTCCTTGGATACAATTCTATCTTTGAAAGGTATACTGCATAAATGTGATTTTAACCCATGCAATTAATTTGTTGCTACAGATACTGTTTTGTTCTTCTCCCTCAATGCGATGTTTTCAAGATCTCTCCATGTTGCTATATTTTGATTCTCCATGTTGCATAGTGTTCAACCATATGTTTTCACCACATTTTACATTATACCAATCTATTCACCTAGTGATAGACAGTTAGATTTTTTCCAACTCTTTCTTACCACAAACAAGGATGTGCATATCTCTTTATGGGCCTGTGTGTGCCTGTCTGATTAATAGAATGTATGCATATTCACTTTTAATAAATACCAGAGAATGCCCTCCAGAAGACTGTGCCTCATTACTCACCCTGCATGGATTGGGGTGCCCATTTTCCCATTTCATATGTGGTTGAAAGAAGGTTGATTAAGTGTCAACAAGTGGTAGCAATGGGAGTGAAGAGAAGAACATTACAGATATATAATCTATAAAGTAGATTCTAAAGGATTTCTGGTTGAATCAATATGGTATGTGAAAGAAAGAGAGAAGTTACTGCACTGAAATTGAGTACATGGAATTGTCATCAGTTGCGATGGGAAGGACTACATGAAAACCAGATTTTGGGGAGAAAAGAAAAGTAATTGGCATTGAAAATGTTAAGTTTGGGTATCTAATTAGAGACCCATATGGAAATATGAAGTAGTCAACTGAATATATAGCTTAAATGTCAGAGGACTATCTGTGCTGAAGATAGAGATATGAGACTCATCAGCATATGAACAAAGTTTAAAATCATAGCTCTGGATAAGTAGCGAATGTAGCAGAGAAGATGAGTGGATCAAATCCCAAGTCCCTGTGTATTCCAAATTATAACATCAGAGGCAAAGGGAGAGATTAGCAAAGGATACTGAATAGGAATGCCAATCATATAAAAAGAAAACCACTAGAGTATACTGTCCTATAAGGCAAATGAAGAAAATATTTCATCATATATACTTCATCAAATATATTTAACAGCTCAAGTAAAGGATGATTCTTAATTGACCACTGGAATTAGCAAAAAGGAAGGCATTGATGTCTTGGAGAGGGCAGTTTCAGAGATGTGGTAACTATCTATTTTGAATTGAAATCAAGGGAGAACGAGAATGAATGAAGATAATATTTTTGAAGAATTTTGCTTTTAAAGGAAAACAGAGAAGTGTGTAGGGAAACAGCAAGATGAAGAGAAAGCACCATATTTTTTTGTGGAAAAGTTTAAAATAACCATCTAGGTGAGTGAAAAAGCAAATGGATCAGAGAAATATAAAGACTAGCAGGATCAAAGACCCTCTTGAGGTTTATAGTCATTAATTTAATGTAAGACCAGCATGGTTGTTGATTTTTCTCCAACCAAATTTAGGCAGCACTGGTGTAAAGACAATAGAGTCAGAGATTACATTAAACCTTTGGTTTGGGCAAGCAAGTATCAAGAAGTAAAAGAGGGTCAAGAGAAATGTATTTGAAGGTATGATGATATTGATTGGCCATGGAGTTTATACTGGATAATGAGGAAAGAGGAATCCCAGAAGCTACAGAAGGATAATGAAATTTTGGTATGACTAACAGACTGCAGTCCCAAGGGTAGCCAACAAACTGCTGGGGTTCAGAGAACTATGTGAAGGAAATTGGAAAGATGAGAGGTGGTCATGAGAGAGTTTGAAGCTCAGATTCGAGGTTAATGTTGAACTTCACTTGGTGGTAATGACAAAGCAAAGATTTGCTCTTGGAAGTGAATGAATGCAGTGAAGTGAAGGATAAGACCACTAAAGGGTGAATTCATGAAACTGAGGTATAAGATCTCAAAAGGATCATCCAAAAGTATAGTGACATCACCAAGAATTTAGCCAAAAGTAGTGTTAGAAAGAATAATGAGTCAGAAGGTAAAATCAGTAAGTATTGAGGAAAGTGACCACAAGTTTGGGTCAATGAGTGATGGAGACTGAATTAGTTTGATTGCATCAGGTCAAGTTCTGGCTGGGTTTTTAGGGAAGAAAGAACGAGAATGTTCTGGAAATGTCAGGAAGAAAAATGACACATATTTGTTATGACTCTGAAAGGAAAAAATAAAGCAGACATACTTGGTTAAAGGAAAAACAATTTCCTCCAGGGAGATCAGGCTTCTGTTAGAGCCAGCAGGTGAGGGGATGGTTCAGCAAAAGCGACTACGGATATAGGTGAGTGCTGAGAGAGGGTCAGGAGGTCTAGAAAGCACATGGAAGTATCCCAGAAATTGTTGATGGGTGGGAGATGAAGACAGAAAGGCATGTGCAAAGAATGTAGATTGTAATGACATAAGAGGTTGAGGCACCTTTTGGAACACTGTCTTAAATAAGGATAGAGGGCATCATAGGATCTGTCCTTCTGGATATGAGAAGATAGCAGTGGTAAGACTATGAGTGTTAGGGGAAGTACAGGTGGGCATATGGGGTTCTACATATTGACTTCTATAGATAGAACCCAGGAGGCCAGAGAAGGGGCAGTATTTCTCTATCTTGACCATGTCATTAGACAATCAAAGGCATGGAGTTGAGGTGCTTTCATGCCAGAGTGTGAGGCTCATGGCTCATTCTTTACTCCTTTGAGGTTAGGGTCATTCTTGCTCTCAATTATGTTGATCCTCGGAACCCCTGTGAGTCCTTTTTGGAGAATATATCCATTCTTGAGAGTTATGTAGAACTGAGTCATTGCCTTTTTTTTTTTTCTTGGAAAGGGGTCACCTCAAAGAAAAATGTACAACAGATATATCAACGACCTATCTGGCTCCCTGTCCCTCCCAAACTTGTTGGCATATTGCTCTCGTTTCCATGGTTCTGTTCCATCTCTCTGCCTCCCTCTCATCCCACCTCCTGAACAATATTCTTCATCCACGAAGAAGCATTGAGCTGCTTCTTTTTGTGACATGAATATAGAATGATACCACAAGCTAACACTTATAAACATTATTTCAAAAAGATCAGTTTCCTACTGGACCCAGATTTCTAAATAGGATTTTCCCAAACAATGCTGCCCTACCGAATGCAGTTTATCTGTAATAAATAAAGTTGTATAATTAGCCATTTTCCTTCTTGATGAGGGTAAGAAGAAATATTTGCTAAATAATTGAATTTATGAGAAAAGATGTTGCTAATAGAAATGTAGAAGTTGTGCAAGTCTCCTTTGGAACTTCCAAGTTGAACTAGAAGCCTCTTCTCTGTGCTTCTGTAATATCTAGTTTCTTCATATAGTCTCTTTAAGTGGAGGCAAGCAAAATAAATATGCTCAAAGTAAAGAGGAGGGGTTAGGTTTCAAGAAACCAGAGAGATTTGTGACAATCTAGGAAAAGCTGAATGATTAGGCTTTTAGGAAGGGAAGGGGTTGAAGTGGTCTTGAGAACTTACATCCTTTTCTTGCAAATTCTTCTGACTCTTTTATGCATCAGCTCCCATCTTCTTATCTCTCAGGACTTCTTCCCACTTCATAACTGTTGTTCACAAAAGGTTACTTCAAAAATCCACCACCAACTGCTTCAAATATCTCAAGCTAGTCTACACAAGTCTTGGGTTATGGACCAGAATACATGTGGCATCTCATTGGTTAGTGTGTCCATTGGTCAGTTATCTAAGGCTGTGTAAGAAGTATATTTCCCGAGAAGGGGCAGGAAAGGTAACCCAGAATATGTTATATATATTGACTATATAAACTTACCAACTCCTTTGCCTGTTTATTTTTCTCTTTCCTACTAAGCAATGAGTTACATGAGACCAGAGGTCAGACTTTGTCCCTACAGTGACAAATAGAATGCCCAGCATGACCAAGCAGTTTATGTAGGGATTTGGAGTCATGGATTTATCACTTCCTAATTATGATGTTAGGTGAGTTGCTTAATTATCTGAGTCTCAGCTTCTTCATCTCTAGAATGGATAAGTAATCCCTAATGCAAAAAAATTCTGGAGTTCTCATGACCACCCCAACTCTGACACCACCGCAAGTTTGGAAATGTCCGAGACCACTCTCAATCTTGATCATTCAACAGAAGGGCTAAGAGAACCCAGAAAAGGTGCTATACTCACAGCTATGGTTTATTACAGTGAAAGGATATGGATTAAATCAGCAGAGTGTAGAAGCACATAGAGCGCATCCAGGAGAATTTCAGATGTGAGATTCTAGCAGTCTTCTCTGGTGCAGTCATGTAGACAGTACCTATTTCTCCAAGTAACTATGTGTAACAATGCACGCAGAATATTGTCAACCAGGGAAGCTCACCTGAACATTGGTGTCTGGAGTTTTTATCGGGGGCTCAGTCACAACGATAAAATTGACTACCCATATGGATGATCTCTGTCTCCAGCCCTCCAGAAATTTAACTTACACCATGTGGCCCAAGGCCCCCTTACCATAAATTGTTACCATGGACTATTCAGTGTAGCCCAAAACTCCCAGTCTAAATTGCATTATAGCGTTGACTATCAGGACTGGCACAAAGCCCCCAGAAAAATAAAATCACATATCAGGCAAGATATCCCTAGGACTTAGAAGCTATCTTTCCCAGGTCCAAGGGCAAAGGTCAAACCTTTCTTTGGGCAAGGTTAATCCTTTAGTGGATACTAAAACATGGTAATTTCCAGGTTTATATGAACTAATGCACATAATACCCTAAGCACCATGCCTGCCATATGGTAAGCTACACACATGTTAATTATTTTATGAAGTATGTAAATAAATATTTGGTAAATTAATTTGCCTAATCTTTTGAAATTCTTCCTACTGGAATGGTTATAGAAACGGGGACAAATGCACTGCTCAATTTTTCCACCCCTTTCTCAAGTGACTACACTTTTAATTCATGATTTCAATAAAGCAAATTTTACAAATTGGGTATCTAGCTTTGTATTGAATGTGTCAACTCTACTGACAGTGGTTTTCTTCTGAGGTTTCCAGATGATGAGGGATAAAATAGTGCAGCGCTGCAACTGTGGAAAAAAAATTGTTCTTTGAATGTTAGAATTTTTCTCCTTGGGCAAATTTTTAAGGCATGTTCTCAACTTCATTCTTCCCACTGTTCCACCAAAGCATATGCCATCTTCTGGAATATTTCAAGAATATTCAAGAATAGCTACTCTATGAAGAAGGGTAGTTGGGGAAAAAGGCTGGTGCAGAAGATGAAGTCTTGTCTTAGAAACAAAAGTGGCCCAAGTCTTTATACTGAAGTGAGATTGCTTAAAAATAAGGAAAACACCACTCATACCACTTGTTTCTTTTCTGATTATTGTTTCTTCTGTCCATCTATGCCATTCATAAACAATAACCAAACATGCAAATAATGCCAAATATTATATCAGAGTTGGCAATGTTTCTCTCGCATTATAAGTGGGGTGACTATGCATCATAGTTTGAGCCAGATATTCCCAGTCACACCTATTCCTCTGTGGAATTGCCAAAAACTTTCTCCCCCTTTCACTTACAAGAATCCCTGTGATTGCATTGGGCAGCCCTGGGTAATCCATAATAATCTCTCCACCCACAAAATCCTTAATCACATTAACAAAGTCCCTTTTGCCATTCAAGGCAACATGTTCTCAGTTACTGAGGATAAGGACACTAGCATCTTTGGCGTGGGGGATGGCATAGCTCTGCCGACCACAGATGAGTACAGATGCAGGGAGCTGTAATGATCAGGTCTGACTCCAAAGAAGGAAGCTTCTTCTCTTTGAAGATGAAGTTGGGAAAGTGGCTGAGGAAGTGGAGCAGCGGAGGGGCACTGAAGGCTCAGATGAACGGATACGTGAGGATTTGTCTTTTCAGTGTCCTAAAGGAATAGTTAAACAACAACAACAAAAACTCCTCACAGCCTTCTGCAGAGAATTAATGAAAGAAGAAGCATGGGGGTGGGGGGCTTGGAGGAGAAAATCAATAGCCCGGAACAGGCACCATGAGTCACCAGCACCCACCACAGAGAGTGTGAATAAGCACTAAACACAGCACTAGAAAAGGTTACATATGAATATTCAGGGGGTTATTATACCAAAGAAGGAACTGAACAAGTAGTACTGAAAATATCATTGTTTTATATTGCCAAGTGCTTTCCACCCCAGTCTAGCTCAAAATTACTTTTTCTTTTCCTCTTTTATTGTGTTTCAGCATTTTAACTTGTGGGAAACTCATCCAACAGGGCAGGGGCACCCAGACCTGGGCCTCCATAGAAGCCCCAACTTCCTGGTTACCAGTCACAGATTCATTGCAGAAAGGCCATGGATGGGGGCTGGTTTGGGGCTTGTTGGATTCCTTAGAGAGCTGGAGCCAAAAAGGATGTGAGTCATGATCTATTCTACTGACCCAGGGGGATGCTGTCAGGATGGAATTAGGTTGATCACTAAAGGTTTGTGTGGTGTCCCAGAAAGGGGTTGGCATGTCAGATGGGCGAGTCTTTCGAGGAATGACCAGACACCTGTATGTTCTCCCCCGGCTCCTGTTCTTTGAGAGATCATGAAGTCCTCTGACATTGTTTTATTGGTTCTTGTATACATAGAGTCCTCTCTTGGCTTCTCCCAACAGGGTTCTTCTTAGGTAATGCATCTTGTTCTCTCTCCTCCCATCATTTGGTCTGCAAATAGCCAAGAATTTTTTTTCCAAGTTTTATTTAGTACCAACTAGTTAATGTATTTATATATATATATATATATATATATATACACACATGCATACATATATGCAATTTATTTTTATATACACATGCATACTATATATACCCCTGTACACATTTATATATATATACATATATGCATATACATACATAAATACACCCACACATATATATACACATATAAACCTATATACACACATATTTGAATTGTCTTTCTGAGGCACATGGCTGCTAAAAGTGATTGATTAAACAGAATGGAGAAGAAGTACTGTGGGTATCATAAATATTAATATCACATCAAAAATCCAGCTAGAATGTTAGCTTTAATGACAGAACCAAATTTTGGAATGAAAACAACACAAAACAAAACAGGAGGAGAAAAAAGGAATTTTGAACCAGATTCTGGAGTTAAATTTTAGCAGTAGGAAATAATGGCAAAACAATAGTTAATATATATTGAACACTGGGTGCTATTCTCAGAACTTTTCAAATATTATCTCCTTCAATGCTAATACATCATAAATTAGGTTTGTTATTTTCATTTACATGAAAAGAAACAGAAGCACAGGGACATTAAATAACATTTCTGAAGACATTCCTGTTACTAAGTGACTAATTCCAGAATATATATTAGCACTTAATGTCTTCTATCTTTGCACGACTTAAAAAAATGGGCGGCATTTGGAAATGGAACATTTCTGGAAATTTTGATTTTTTGAGAATTTCTTTTTTTTCTCCTCACCAAGAGGGACATTTTTGAGGGAACTTGCAGTATTTGCACTATTGGTCTTTTGATGTTCTTTACAGATTAAATCTTTAGAAGCAATTTCAAACATTATAAGGAAATTAGTGACATTTTTGCATTTATTGTCCTACTCAGTTTCTCTTGGATTTAGAAAAAAAAGTTCATGAAAGAAGCTTGGGGAAGTAAAGAGAAAATAGTCCTCCAATGGAATTTAACAACTGCCCAATCAGAATTGATGGACTGCACCTAATAGTACTGTCAGTTTTTCAGTTTTATTTTTATTACCTTCATGGACTGATAAACTGAGAGTTTTCTTCTCATTCTACAGAACAGTGAAAGCAGCGCATGAGGAGTCCAGGACCCTCATGGATAGAATTGCATCCCCTCTGAAAAGCATGTGCAATTCCTAACTCCCAGTTCCATGAAAGTGGCCTTATTTGAAAATAGGATTTCGGAACATGTTAACATGAGGCCAGACTGGGTTAGGATGGGCACTAATCCAATGTGAGTGATGTCCTTATAAGAAAGGGACAGGAGACAGCAGACAGAAATAAGGAGCGAATGCCATGTGACCACCAGGCTGAGACGGAAGTGCTGCCGCAGCAAACCAACCACCAGAAAATACAGCAGACAAGGAAGGATTCTCCCCCACGGGTTTGAGAGGGAGCATGACCCTGCTGGACTTCTAGCTCTCAGAACTATAAACCAATACATGTCTGTCGTTTTATGCCATCCAGTCTGTGGTCCTTTGTTATGGCAGCCCTAAGAAACTAACCCAAGAACCTAGATTCTGAAACTGGATTCTGTATCCAGCAGCTATGATGCTGGACTTGGTACCTCTCTGAGTCTTGTGTCTTCACCGATCAAAGGCCAGGAGTAAGCCTGGCTTATCCAAACCATGTGAAATTAGATAATATATCTAAAAATTGAAGGCAAAATTAGTTGTCCTTTCCTCTCTGTTCTTGAGTAATTTTGCTCATACCTGTGTCATAGGATATTTGGGTTATCTTACACTTATCTCCCCAGATAAACTGGGAACGCCTTAATGGTTGGAACCAACATCCTTCAAGCCGTAATATTCATTATACCATCTGAAGTAGGCAGCTATTCCAAGCCTGCTTGACAAAGGAACAATGAGCAAACGAAGGATGCTGTGTGCCTGGTTCAAATATGAGGTAATGACACTTTTCTTGATTTGGTGTAAAAATTCCTAATCATAGTCCATGTTTTCCCTATATAATAGAATATTAAAAAATTTGAAGTGGATACAAAGGTAAAAATTAAAATGTTGAAAGGGGTGGGAGAAGAGACATGTCACAGCATTACAGGAGAGATGGGCTTGTCAGAACACCGGGCCACATAGTGGGTCATGTACCAGAAACCATTCCCTCGTCAACTAGCCAATTAATCATATTAGCTTCATATACCATATGCTGCTTGTTTACTAAACCAAAGTGACATCTCTTACATTTCTGTCTCTGAATCCCACATAAAAGATATTTGCTACACATGCATTTTTTGATGCTCACAACAGCACATACACAGACAGGTTTTACCTAGTTCTTAGTAAGATTTTTTGTATTACTTTGATCTATAATTCTAATTATAAATATGCTAAGATCATAAGAATTGTTATTTGGGGGACCTTTGATAAAGATTATTATTAAATATTCTGATGCTGTATTGTTTTAAAATTAGTGCACTAAATGGCAATGATCTGACATCTGTAGAACTTGCTATGTAGAAACTTGAAAAAATCATATTTAAAAATTTCTTTGCTTTGCAATCAGCAAACACTGGAAAACTCTATACACAGTCACTCGCATGCACACACACATTTAAATAATGTTAGACCATTTCAAAATATTTTCTATATTTTCTGAAAACTATTTCTTTGAAAATTCTATCTAAAAAATGTTTAACCAGTTTCCTTTTTTACTCCCTCGATCTTTCACATGGTTAAGTGTGGAATAAAATATTATTTAGCACACACTCCATGACCAATATTTAGGAAGAGACACATCAAAATAAATATGCAATCATTGCATTGCAATGGGCACCAATATTTAGTTAACACCACAATGGCTCATGCTGTTGCACGCCATGTTTATAATTTCACATAACACAACTAATGTGTAAAACTGCAGTCTGCAATGTGTAAAGCTGCAGTCTTCGACAGTGAATGCTGCCCTGCTGGTAAAAGGAAGGTAAAAGGAAAGTTAGTCTGTCAATATTAACACCTATGAAGGATGTATATCCCCCTAAAACCAAAATTGGGATGTGTGTTATTTCTGGGAAACAGAGCCAGGCAAGCCCACTCTGAAAATTGGGGAGTGGAGTGAAACAAAGCAAAGAGTCCAGCCCTGGAATTACCCTGTCTTGCTTCCCAGCTCTCACCAGAAATGTGGATATGTCTTTTCACTGGTACAGTAGCTCTGTGTCCATGTACTTTTCCCTCAAAGTTTACCAGTCTGGAGAAGGAGATTCTAGAAAAGTGTCTAGAGCATTCCATTCTTTGGCCTTAAGAAAAGTACTTAGCCAGTGTCTTTCTAGATCCGATGGGGAGAATAAGGCCCAAATTTAAGCATATTCAGATGTTCCATTTGACCTTTAGTTAAGTTGTGCAACTCCTCTAAAAATGGAATTAAAACATGAAAAGTCTTCATAAGATCTAGTCTCCCTTTCAAATGAATAAACATTTGCTTTCCAGTAGATTTGCTGGGTCCTGCCTTGTTTGTACCAGTCTTTTTAATTAACCCCACTCCTCAGCTCCTCACCACTTTCCCTTAGCTGGTACATTTTCTCTGCTACTTGTTTTGATGCAAGACAGGGAAAAACAAGGTGCCTACTCAGAGGAACCTTTCACAAGACTCCAAAGTCAGAAGGTTTTCTTGTACATATTTAGAGGCTTGAGAGTCCTCAAAGTGCAATGATGCATCTATTCGTTTATTTAACAAATATTTGCAAGCCTATTATATAAATAAACCTATGCTAGGTATTGGCATTTCTGCTGATAATAAAATTAGTACCTGCCTCATGTTAATTCAAGTCTAATGAGAAACACAGATGAGCACATAATCATATGTGATTATATATAGCAGCATTGTTGCCAGTGTTTGAGAGCTATTAAGCAGAATACTGAAGGGACAGGAGACAAGTAAGGCCTCCTAGAGGTGATATTTAAGCTGTGTCTTGAAACATGAGTAAGAGTTCACATCATTTGATGGGTGCAGGAGATGGTGAAATATTCCCAGACTGGAAGAAACAGCATTTGCCAATTCCCTGAGGCGGAAAGGACCTCGAACCTTTTGAAAAATAGTGAGTACAAATGCCCAGCTGGAGAAAGAGCTAGGAAGACAGGGGGATTAGAAAAGGCCATGGAAGTAGAAAGTTCAAATCTGTTTTGGTTTGGTAAAGCTGACAAAATGCAATATACCAGAAATGAGTTGGCTTTAACAATGAGGATTTATAACTTACAATTTACAGTTCTAAGACTGAAAGTGTCCAAATTAAGGCATCAGCAGGAGGATACCTTCTCTGAAGAAAGGCTGCTGGTGATCTTAGGCTCCACTGCTACATGAAAAGGCAGATGTCAGATGTCTGCTGGTCCTTCCATCTGGAGTTTCATTGCTTTCAGCTTCTGGCTTCAGCTTCCTCTCTCAGTTCCTTTTAGTTTCTGTCTTTCTTAACTTCTCTCTCTCTCTCTCAGAGCTCCTCTGGGTATTTCTCTCTGTTTTCTGTATGTCTTTCATCCTTTTATAAAGGACTCCAGTAAGAGGATGAAGAGCCACCTTGAATGAAGTGGGTCACATCTCAACTGAAACATCCTAATCAAAGTGTCCTGCCTTCAACAGCTCTGTACCCACAGGAATGCATTAAAAGAACATGATCTTTTCTGAGGTACATAGCAGCTTCAAACCACTACAGCGTCTTATAGACCAATGGTTTTCAAACTCGCCATATCACAGAGCCACTTGGAGAACCTGATAAAATACGGAGGCTCAGGATAATCCCACTTCATCAAGTCTGTTCCTTTTTAGTTGATTATTCTAAACCATTCTTTAAGACCACAATAATTCTAATATAATTGAGAATCAACTTAAGAACTGTGAGTAGAGGCATGATAGGAGGCTGCTTTCTGGATCTTTTCTGAGCTGCTTTTCTTGGGTGAAGAGTGGTGACACATCTCTAGTCTTAACTGAAATTATCTTCTTATGTGCCTTGCCTGATTACTTTGCAAATTCACTCCAATCAGCATTTCCCACCTCCTACCCCCAGGAGAAAAATCCTTAAATGACATATGACTAACATTTTAATAGAACCTACACAATTCTCTGCCTAACTTAGAAAAGGACTGCATTGACATCTTGTTTCATGTCTATAATCACTATAGCAAGTTAAAGCTAGATCATATGGCCACCCCCATAGACACCCATGGAAATTGAGACCCAGATAGATGAGTGAATTGTACATAGTCACACACCTATGCCGTGCTAGATTGTGGATACGAAGCCAAGTGTTCAAACACCTTGGCTATGTTTTCTTCAAACCACCATATTGCATTTCAGATTTTTTATTCAATGAAGTGAAATCAATCAGACTTAGTTTAATTGCTTGGCTGAGTTATTTACTATATGCTCCACAAAACAAACTCCTCATGTAGGAAAACCAACAAAATACATTGCCCATTCTAAGCTCTACTCCCTGTCACCAAGGTGGGACTCACTCAGTCCTGCATGTGCAAATGTGTCCAACTGGAAAAATGTGTGTTGGAATGTGGGTGACAAAGCAATCCCACACGTGCCTACATTTTTCACATTTTACTAGTGAGTCAGTGTCACTTTCCCCCTTGCCACTTGTCATCTCTGTTCTCCCTGTGTGAATCATCTCAGTGTGATTACATGCATCCATCTTTCTGATGCAATCTTTCCATCTTTTGGCCATGTAATTTCAGGATTGTTGCATTGGCCATCAGTTGGTTAACTACATTTGCAGTGATCAAAGTGTCCCCAAAAGGCCCTTTAGAAAAATTTATCATTTCCCTCAAACCAACTTGCATTGCTTCCCACTTTAGTCTCAAGGATTTATTTTTAAATCTTGTTGCTGGAATGAACATAAAGAAACCCTTTGACTTTCCATTATATTCTCTGTAGCATCTTCATTCATTCCTGCCTTAAATTATCTTTTCTGTGTGAAAATCGATGGGCAATGCACAGAAATATCCCAAATGGTAGTGACCACAATTAGAAATGATGAGAATAGCAACATGACTAAAATAAAAAGCATTACATATAATATATGGGTGGAAAACTTCTATCAACTTCTGCAATAACTTCTGACTCCAAGTGCAAGTATGGTAGAAACTCAGTTCAATTAAATTCTGACTCTACCTGAAGTTAAACCAAACTCCACAGTTTAAGGGCCATCTTCTTCAAGATTGTTCTTCGGTCACCAGTCACAAGCTCTGGGCCAGGCCACCTGGAGTTCTGATCAACTGGCTACAAATTTGAGTGTTCTTACCACCCCTTCTGGTTTGATAATTTGCTGAAATGACTCACAGAACTGCCTGAAAGAGCTATACTTGCTGTACTTTACCATTATAGTTTTATTATAGAAAAAGAACCCAAACAAGAAGCCAAAAGAAGAGATACATAGGGTGAGGTCTGAGACAGTCTTAAACTCAAGCTTCCACGTCCTCTCCATGGAGTCAGAATGTGTGTTACCTTCTTGGCAAAGAGTTGTATCTTTCAATCATGGAAGCTCACTAGAGTTTCCAGTATCCTGAGTTTATGTGCTCTCATTATGCAAGCCTGATTGATAGAATCGATGTCCACATATTGAACTCATCTTCAGGCTCCATCCCTCCCAGAGGTTTGGAAGAAGGGTCGGACATGACCTGACTTAAAGCCCTAACCCACTAACACATGGTTGTTCTTTCTGGTGTGGCCAGCCCCTATCCAAAGACTTCAAGTGTGCCTGATTTCAGCTTATGATGTCTTAGTACATGATCTATCAAGTGTGGTACTGGGTGCACTATAAATAACAAAAGATGGTCCTTTAATGGGAAATTCCAAAGATTCAGAGGTAATCTCCCCAGAAGCCATGGACAAAGATCAGCCAAGATTTTCATTGTTCTACACACATAATTTTCAAATAGAGTTAAAGTCGTTTGCCAAAACCTACACCCTAGCAAGACTAGTGGAAAGAAGGAAATGTCCTAACATTTGGAAGGCTATGATATTTAAATTCCATTTTTACACTTGCATTTTTCAAATCTATGTGTTCTTTTTTCTTTTTTGCATTATACTTTGACTGTTACTATTGATATCCAGTTCTTTTGTTACCTTCTTTCTTCCTTTCCTTCCTTCCTGCCTGCCTGCCTTCCTGTCTTTCTCTTACATTTTTCCAGATGTGTGTTCAGCATTTATTTATTTTTGGACTTAGTGGTATTTGACTTGAGTTTTCTTTTTTAATATAATCTGAGTTTTTATTTTATAATAAGGTATTTTAAACCACTTCCATTAATTTTTATAAAAGGAATAACACCAGCATATCAAGTATCTTACTTTCTGTTTTCCTTATTATACTCTTCTTTTTTCTTTTCTATTACTGAATTTCTCTATACTAATCTCCATTCTCCCCATCTTTGCACTTTCCAAGGCATAGTAGCTTTCTTCACTTCCCCAAATGTAGCACACTCCTCCTCGCTTTCTTCCTGACACTCTCTCCTCCTACCTTGATCTTCATTGCCTTCACTTGACTAATTCTTACTCATCTTTGAGTCTCAGTTTAAATGATTTTGCCCTTAGAGATGTTTCCTTAGCTATCTGCCCCATGACATCTTGTACTTTCTTATTGTATATTATTACATACTATGTCAAATTTCTTTGCTACAGTAATGGCTATGTGAAGTCAGAGGTGGTCTAATAATGAAGTGCTTATTATACTTCCAGGGACAACGTATACTCAATAAATATTTGTGGAATAGTTGAATGAATGGATAATTAGAGAGCCCAAATTGCCAAGAGATTTTTCAAAAATTATAAGCAAAGGGTACACATCTATGGGAAATTGATTTTTGATAAGAGTGCATGCAATGGACTTGAAAGAATAATTGAAAGAATATTATCTTCAACTAATGGTGCTGGAAAACTGGATAGTCACATGCAAAAGGATGAAATTCCCCTATCTCACACCATATACAAAAATTAACATATGATGGATCAGCAACCTAAATGGAAGAGCCCAAACTACAAAAGTCTTAGAAGTAAACATAAGGAAATATCTTCAGGACCTTGTATTAAGCAATGGATTCTTAGACTTTAAACCAAAAGTATAAGGAACAACAGCAAGAAAAACAATACATTGGACTTCATCAAAATTAAAAACTTCTGTGCATCAAAGGACATTATTAAGAAAGTGAAAAGGCAGCCAACAGAATGGGGGAAAGTATTTGGAAGATATATGTTTGATAAGGGTTCAATAGCCAGGATATATAAAAACTCCTACAGCTAACTCAACAACAGAAAGTTGAACAACCCAGTGAAAAATGAGCAAAGTATTTAAATAGGCATTACTTCAAAGAAGATATACATATAGTCAATAAGCACATGAAAATATGTTCAACATCATTAGTCATTTGGAAATGTAAATAAAAACCACAGTGAGATACTGCCTCACACCCAAGAGAATGACTTACTTTAAAAACAGAAAATATCAAGTGCTCATGAGGATGCAGAGAAATAGCAACCTTACTACATCATTGGTAGGAATGCAAAATAGTGCAGCTACTGTGGAAAACACCTTGATGGTTCCTTCAAAAAGTTAAACAGAATGATCATGTTATTTAACAATTCCCCTTCTAGGTACGTACTCTACAACAGGGACTTTGAAAGCAGGCTCTTGACCAGATATTTGTACATTTACATTCCTAGCAGCATCATTCACAATAGCTTAAATGTGGAAGATACACAAATGCCCATCAATAGGATAATGAATGAATTATATATATATATATATATACACACATGTGCTAGTTTGTTAGCTGCCAGAATGTAATATACCAGAAACCGAACAGCTTTTTAAAAAAGGAGCTTAATAAGTTGCAATTAACAGTTTTTAGGCCATGGAAATATCCCAATTGAAACAAGTCTACAGAAATGTCCAATCGAAGGCATCCAGGGAAGGATACCTTGATTCAAGAAGGGCGATGAAGTTCAGGGTTTCTCACTCAAGTGGAAGGGCACATGGTGAACAAGGTCAGGGTTTCTCTCTCTGCTAGAAGGGCATGTGGCAAACATGGCATCATCTGTTAGCTTTCTCTCCTGGCTTCCTGTTTCATGAAGCTCTCCGGGAGGCATTTTCCTTCTTCATCTTCAAAGATCACTGGCTGGTGGATCCTCTGCTTCTCGTGGCTATGTTGTTCTGCTCTCTCAGAATCTCTCGCTTTCTCCAAAATATTTCCTCTTTTATAGAATTCCAATAAACTAGTAAAGACATGTCTACTAGTAAACAATAAAGACACGTCTCCACCTACTCCAGCTTAACAACTGCTCTTGATTGAGTCACTTCTCCAAGGAGATGATCTAATTACAGATTCAAACATACAGTACTGAATCAGGATGAGAAGAAATGACTGCCTTTACAAATGGGATTAGGATTAAAACATGGCTTTTCTAGGGTACATACATCTTTTCAAACCAGCACAATACACAATGGAATATCATTCAGTATGAAAAAGGAATGAAGTTCTGGTCCATGCGACTAAATGCATCAGCCTTGAAGACATCATGTTGAGTGAGAGGTCTGACATAAAGGGACATATATTATATGATTCCACTTAGATGAAATAGCTAGATTGTGAAAATTCAAAGATACAGAAAGTAAAGTACAGGTTGCCATGAGCAGGGGCAGGGGACAGAGAATTTAATGCATAAAGGATGCAGGATTTCTGTTTAGGGTGATAGGAAAGCTCTGGTAATAGATGATGGTGAGGGTAGCACTATTGTAAATGTGTTTCATCCCACTGAATTGTGTGCTCGGGAGTAGTTGGGATGGGAACGTTTATGCTGCATATACATTTCTACCAAACAAAAAAAAGCAAAGACTAAGTATTGCAGAAACAGTTACATGCAATACACAATCTTGGGTTGGATCTAATAATGGAGGAGAAAGTGTTGAAACGAACATTACTGGGACATACCAAAAAGTTGGAATTGAAAATGTAAGCATTATATTAATATTAAATTTATTGAACTTGGTAACTGTACTTAAGGTGGTAATACAAGAAAATATACAAGTTCTTAGGAAATATACATGGAAGTGGTAACTGTTTAGGTAGCATGGTATATATAACCTACTCTAAAATGGTTAGAAGATAGGTGATAGATATAGATAGAGATGATAGATAGATAGATAAAATTGAAAGTTATTTGGGAAAATTGTAATATGGATATGTTAAATAATTTGGCCAGGGTGATACAGTTGGTAAAAGGCAATTTAGTATCTTGATTAGAGCATTATCTTCAGCGATGGCTAAACCCAGGTTCAAATCATAGCTTTTACATTTTTCTTTGTGTGACATTCTGTTTAACCTCTCTTTGCCTCAATTTCCATAATAGTAAATATAAATAAAAACTGAATTTGCATTATAGTGCTGTTATGAAGTTATCTAACATATTGAATGTAAAAGGCTAAAATTCAGTGCTGGAAATACAGTAGGCACACAATAAATGTTTGCTAAAAAGATAAACAAAACACTGGATTTAAATGCAAGCCTTTTTTACTCTAGAACCTGCATCCCTTATCATTCAACCATGTTCTCAGTCTAAAGGTGTTCAAGAGAGCTTTGGACAATATAAGAGTGTGATACAGGAAGTCAATCCAGTTGACCTCAAAGCAAGCAATTGTTAAATGACCGCAGAGTGATCTTTTGATCTTGTGACTTTTCATGTGAACAATGGCTGAAATACTATAGTCCCACCGAGAAAATTCCTGTCTATCCCTTATGTACCACCTGAAGATTGGTACTACAGAATGGACCTAGTCAAATAACACATGGGAAGCACGGTCATTGGGTTGTAGAAAAATATAGACACCTTAAGCTTGCCATCTACACACCACACATCACCCTAGCAAAGCACAGTTTAAATAAATTAAAAAAAATCTTTGGACATTCCAGGGGAGAAGAATAAAATAGTACAGGATAGAATAGAAAGAATAGAATGGAACTGAACTAACCTGTTCTAGTCCATTCTAATCCAGAAGAAAAATTTATTGGTTTTGAAAAGCTATAACTGGGATGCTAGATAGGTTTCTTCCATTAATGGAAGTGGCTATTCTAGTGGCTAACTGGAGTACTATTGTCCTAACAAACCCTTAGGTTTCACAGGAACTAAGTGGGAAAGTTCTCACCAAATTATTCATGTCCATCATGATCCCAGAATAGGGAATGAAAGGGAAAACAAGAGTGGCAATTTTCTTATTTGTTTAATCTTTCAGTCTTTCAAAAACTTTTTATTGCCTACTTCCAGTATGTAAGGTTTCAATCCTGGACCTGAGGATATAGAGGTTCCTCCCTATAGAAGTACCTAAATAATTACAATACAAGGAAGATGGTATTGAATGACTTAGAAGCATTGTAGGTACCAGTGTCATCTACAGTGGTTCAGAAGAAGGGTAGGGATTCAGAGAGGTTCTATAAAGATGGTTGATGCTTGTGCTGTAATTGAAAGTTTGGTAGAATTTTGACAGAAATCCAAAGGAAGAAGAAAGTTGATCTAGGCAGGCAAAACGTGTAGCAAAAGTATGAATGGGGAACAGCCAAAGATAATCAGCAAAGAGTTAGTTATTCACCCTACACAGATGGAAACCACACAAAGAAGCCAATTAGATAAGGCAGTAATGGAAGCTCAGACCAAGTTGTAGGAGCCCTTGAATAATAGCAAAGAGAGTTGAAATTTATTATTAATATTATAAATTTTAGTGCTTTCTTTCTGTGCTGGAGGATGTACTGATTAAAACTCTTTGTGGTAATAGTAATCTGATAGACGTGAGAATGCTGTATGTCAGACAACATCAAGTCAGTAAGAGAAAAAGAACAAAAGATATAACCAACTTAATCACAACAACACTTGCTAGTCAGTGAGAGCCAGCATCCAGATGAGAAGTAATAAGGTCCAGATATATGGCAGTAGAATTCTGTAGTTCAAAAGAATGTTTATGAAAGTAAGATCTGGCCAATACTCAGCTAGAGAAAGAACTGAGACAACCAGCTAGGAGCTACAAAGATGAAAAGAACCTAGACTATCAGATGATAGCAGTGAAATTATCAAAGACAGGATATCAATGATGGAGTGTAGAGAAAATCTAAAGGCCAAAGACGATGCCTGACAACAAAGAATGAAGGAAAGCCTAACTAAGAGGTGCCCACCACTGTCTTGGTTGAATGATTAAGCAATGCCATCATGTAGCCTATGACATCAAACCTAACTTCTGTGCTTCCTCTACCTCCTTCAGACCAGAAAGGAAAATGGCACATGACTGGCCATTTTGTCTTTTATACCCTAGCTCAGACTGTTTGTTGATGATTATATTTCCCATTTATTTTTTGTTCCATTCAATATTGTTTTCAATCTATAGTTTCCAGTACCATTTTAAAAAAAGCCTGAAAATTTTGACTAGTTCATCCTGACACTGTATTTACCCATACTTCACTTTAGATAAATCATTTGGCTTCTCTCTACTTCTGTTTCTTCATACTTAAAGTGGCAGGTTTTGAGTTGATGCCTTGCAGATCTTGAATCCAATGGTTCTTCATTTCCCTTCATCTGTGTAGCCTTCGTTGATTGTCCAGCAATCTATGCTCTGTTCTCCAATTTTTCCTCAAAGTTTCAGTAATTGCATTAAAACTCTTTAAGAATAGATATAATATCTTGTACTTCTTTATGTGCCAAGGTCTCTAAGATAATATCTTATACTTAGTAGGTCATTTTTTGTTTTTTTGTTTTTTTGGTATACTGTATGGCAGGGTCATTTCTCATTATTTTTCCATTCATTTCTCATTATTTTTCCATGTGGATAGCCCATTATTGCAGCACCATTTGTTGAGTTTTTGTCTGTTTGTTTTTTGTTTGTTATGCTTGTTTACTTGTTTGCTTGTTTTCTGGGAAGTGCATGGACTGGGAATTGAACCCAGTCTCCCACATGGCAGGCAAGAATTCTACCACTGAACTATCCTTGTACCCCCACTTAGTAGGCTTTTAATAACAATAATTTGTTGAATTAATTCAAAAGACAAGTACTGGGAGGAAATTTCATGTCTTCCTAGTGGCATTGAACTCTTGGTCTGAAGAGAATTCTTTACTGGCATTTTCACCACCAGTTGGTAGATGGGAGACAGACATTCAATAGATGGCTGTTGACAGGTGGTTAAAAAATCTTTTAATTGAAAAGGCACAGTATTTAACTATTTTAAAAAGGCAACTCTCCTTAACTAGTGGAGCATTTTATATAACTTGAAATGTTTCCTGAGGCACCAATACTATCTAAGGAGCTAGGGAAAGTTCTGCCCTCTTTCTTTATAGGAATAAAATACTTTCTTTCATTTTACCCATAAGATTCTTCCATGAATGTAAAAAACTCAGGGACTTTCTGAACTAAAGCCAAACCTTCACCACATCAGTCATTTGTCCGTATTAGCCTTTCTAATCACTTGTCAGACTCATTATAAGAGGAACAGTGAGTTTTTTAAGATGCAAATCAGTTAATACAGGGCAATAGGAAATGTTTTGCTGACAGCACAGTTTCCAATAGGTCAAAATGAAACCAGGCCTGCAATGCAGGTATGACCAGCTTTGCTTCCTGTGGACTTGCTGAAGCATCATAACAAAACCTTGTATTTATAGAGCTCCTTACTCTGGGGAACACTTAGCAGTTTTCTGTCATTCTCTTTGAAACTCAATATTTTTGGGAACCAGTAAGAAACCAAGAGCATTCCCATTTTACAAATTGGGGAAATGAGGTGGAGAAGTGTAATTTTGTACATTCTAGAAATTGATAACTATGTTGTTACTTATTTTCAAGTGTTTCCAGGATGTGTGTTAACTTTTTTTGGAGCCTGCACTCTCCTCTAAAATCCTAGAATTTGGTTCTTTACTTAAGCTCTCTCTAAGAGTTGCAGTTTATTTTCCACACCAGAGAGAAACTTGTCATTTCTTAGTTCTTAACTCCTTGGCTTCTCTCTTAAATATGATGTTATTGAGCCTCAGGGACTCTCTCCTTGCAAGGCCTATCTGGTTCTTGACCATCAAAAATCAATTTATCTTTTATCATTCTATTTTCCATCTACTCCTGACCTATAAGGAAGTCCTTTGTTTCAATATTTAAGCATTTGTGTTTTCCTCTTTAATTCTCACACCTTCAACTGTCAGTCTCATACTGGTGAATGCTTTTTTTATCTACTATGTACCACTCGATGCTCTAGGCTCTAAGGATATATATTACTCAACAAAGTAGACCCAGTTCCCAGTTCTCATAAGGTTTGCATTCTATGAGAAGGAAGACTAATGGCATAATTATTAAATTACAAAATATTTTAGGTAACAAAATGAAAGCAATAAAAACGTAATGTAGTAACAGAAAAAAAAAACAGTAATGCATAGCAGGGTAAAAAGGATCAGAAGAAATAGTGGCAGATTATAATTTTACATAGAATGATCTGGATAGGCCTCATCAAGAAGGTAAGATTTGGTCAAAGACTTGAGGGATGTATGGAAGGGAAGTACTCTAAGCAGAGGGACCAGCCAGTGCAAAGACCCTGAGTCAGGAGCATACCTGATGTGTTTAAGGGACAGGTTGGAGACTAGTGCTGTTGGAGCAGTATGAGCAAGCGGGAGAGTGCAGTCTTAGATAAAGTCAGATTAGGTAGGTTCTCATGGCCATTAAAAGAATTCTAGATTTTATTGGGATTATGAGCCTCTGCAGGAGTTTGAACAGATGAAGACATAATATGTCTTAGGTTTTAAAGGGGTTGAGAACAACTACTGGGATGAGAACAGAAGGTGAAAGAGTAAACACACGCAAAAAAAGACCAGTTAAGAGGCTATTACCACAATCCAGAGGAAAAATTATGAGGGCTTAGAGCAAGGATCAGAGCAGTGGAGAAATTGAGAAGAGGTTGGATTTTGGAGATGGAGTATTTTGAAAGTAGAACTAAAAGAAAATTATGACAGATTGGGTCTTTTTGTCTTGGATAGTAGGAAAAATGTCACTGTCATCCATTAAGATGGGGAAGACTGCAGGGGGAGGAGGTTTTAAGGTTTAGATCAGCAATCAGTTTTAGATTTGTGCTGAGTTTGAGTTGTCTAATAAAAAGTTAAGTGGAGATGTTGAGAAGGCAGGTGGTTAAACAAGTTTGGGACTTGAGAAAGAGTTCTGGGTTGGGTTATACAACTTGTTAATCTTGGGCATATAGATGGTATTTAAAGCCTTAAGACTGGATGAAAATTATCAAGAGAATGAATGGCTATCTGGAGGAGATGAAGACTGAGAACTCTATCCTTAGACCCTCAAACACTAAGAGGTTTAAGAAAAGGGGTAAAGCCACAAAAGGAGAAAGAAAAAGAACAATCAATGACATAGGATGAAAGACAAGAAAGTGTGATGACAGAGAATTCTAGATTCTCTAGGATTCTGATCACTTCAAACTAAAGGAAAGAGAATCTATGTAATCCAAGAGGAGAAAGCATATTAAGAAGGAAAGAAGTATTAAATGTGTTCAACGATGTGGATGAGTCAAGTGACATAAAGACTGAGGATTGGCCATCAGATTTAGCAATGGGGAAGTTATTGGGGACCATGACAAAAATAGTCTCAGTGTAGAAGTAGGACTGGAAGTATGATTTGTGTGGGCTTAGTAGAGGATAGGAGGAGATAATTTGAAAACAGTGGAGATAATACTTCTGAAGAGTTTTGATGCAAAGAGAAGCAAATGAATGATGTACTGGCTGAATGGGGAAATGGAGTCAAGAGAGAGTTGGTTTATCTTTTTTGCTTTCAGATGAGACAAATGCCAGCATGTTTATATGTTGATGGAATGATGCAGAAATGAGGGGGAAATTGATGATTAAAAGATTTGAAAACTGCTGGAGAGATGTCCTTAAGTAAAATGAAGGAGGTGGGATCTAACATACAAGTGGAAGGATTGGCTCAGCTAAGAGCAGGTGGTTACTCTATGGAGGCAAACAGAAGGTGAATCATGTAAGTCCAGATGCTAAACTTAATGTCCAAAGACTTAGAGAACATCTCCATTGCAATGTCAAAAGTCAAATATCTAAATAATATAGAAAATAAAGCTCATCCTCTGTCATTTTTCTAGTCCTTCACCCCTTTGCAGTACATTCACCATACCTTGTCTTTTATTAAGATGCCTCTTACTATCTACAACAGAGACTTCATTGAGAGTTTCAACTGAGGAGGGCATGTATCCCTAGTACTATATGATTTTTTAGATAGTATGTGGGGAGAGATGATTATGATGGAATCACTTTTCAGACTCTTATCTTACATAGATTCTCTTTCCTGTAGCTTGAATTGGTTCCCCTCCCTTTCCAAATCCCCTTTTCACAATTGCCTGTCTCCCACTTTATCTAAGAAAGTCATATATACTCATCCTAACTCTTACTACAGTTCACTGTTCTGGGCATGGGGGTAGAGTTGGGGGGATAGAAATAAATTCTTCCAGGGCACCAAACAAAGGGACAATGTCTTGAGTTCTTCTTGAAGCAATGTCCTTTCACAACAAAGAAAAGAAAAGATAGGAAATATAGGCTGAAGGAGAGAACATCACCATTTCACAGCAAGACTCCACCGCATACACAACTATCTATTCACTTACCTTCAGACTGGAATTCAGAAGTGAGATCAGGACACAGGGGCTTGTTTGTCTGAAATAAAAGCACAAATCAACATGTTTTGACATGAATTAAGTCTGATTTAGCAGATCACTTTGACATTGAGGATTGGCTTAACCTGTCAGATCATGTGATAACCATTTTGCATTGAATTTAATGGGCAATATCTTCAATGTCAAGGTTTTAACAAAAACCTGTTCAAAGTAAGTATACCACAATAAAGACTCTGTTGGAAAGTATATCCCTGCTACTATTAAACTTGTGACCAAAGTATAGCTTTTCAAAATTCTTATAGAGGGTGGCAAGCAAAAATGTTTGAGGATCACTGAAAGATTAGCTAGTCTTGCCATCAGAATACTGTTGCATTTTTCCTTTCACACAAAATATCTGTTGAACTGCATAAACAAAAGTAGAGCACTAATTTCATCAAACATACAGAAAATATTGTATTATTGCTTCTGTACCTATTTTATTATAAAACTTTGATTCTGTGGTAGAATTTGATCTGTGACTTTCTTTCAATGTACCATACCATTGGTAGTATATTTCACTGGAGAAGAAATCTCTAGACTTCTCCTTCTTCCAGTCACTGCAAGTTGTAGATAATTGTGAACAAACCAGCTTAAATTACTTCAAATCAGTACCAATGTCTACATGCAGACACGTGCATTCCTTTAGGAAGCAACTTCGTTCACTGCTAGATCCCCAATGTCACTCAATTTATATGTATCAAATGAAAAATATTTTCCACTATGCTTTCCCTAAAATAAAAGTTCCATGTATCAACTGTATCACTAGTGTTATAAAAAGCTCAGTTTTCTTCTGTCTCACCTGGTTTTGCCTCCCTCCAAAAAAAACTCTCCTTCTGCAAATGATAATACTAAAAATTATTCTTAGAATAATGACATTCATTTCTCACATGAGGATGATGGCTTCAATGAAAGCAAATCCCAAAACAAATTCCTCAGTATTTTCTACTCAAGATAAAGAAAAAACGATCTCAGTTGAAAAATAAACCATTTAGAGAATTTTAAATGAAATCCATTTTTATGCCTAATTTTTATAATAATGAATTTTGAAGAAGCTGTATTCATCAAGAAATACCTTGAGAAAGCAAATATAGAACATAACGAGAATTTGAGCATTTCCGTTTTTATGGAACCCTTTGCTTAATAAGCTTTCAAGTTATAATTCTCCAGTGTTAAAAGCAATAAATAAAAGTAGCAGAGAAAATGACCACATGACAATTAAGTGTGTACCAAGAGGAGACCCCGGTGCTTGCACTGTAAGCAATGAAATAAAATATTCACTACTGGGCTTGATGTCTGCAAGAAAAGGAACGCAAATTTATGGAATAGCTACTGATCCCCGTCCAGAACATATAGACAATTGCCCTGAGATCTTTCTATTTGTTTTTCCTTCTATGTAATGACAGCCAAGAGCTACATGAAACATTCACCAGCATCAGTGTAATATCCTGAAAAACCCAAAGGGAACTAGAAAAAACAAACATGAAACTCTTCAAAAGGAAGGAAACGTAATATGTTGAATTAATCGTCATTCCTCAAATATACATACGGACTATTTTGCTTGAAGTATTTGCCTCAAATTTTAAAACATACCTAGTTCAGTGGAACAAATTTAATATTCTATTCTTTGTTTAGCTCACGGACCTTTCAAGTTGCAATGATGCTTGAGAAAAATACCCTACAAATTACTTATGCTATCTAAGTAACTTAGGACATTCTAGGTGGCAAATACTTATTTAAGAAATCACTGTGTCTGCTGCAATGGGACACGTACCAGCATGTTCATTTGGTTTCTAGCCACAAGGAGCTTACGATCTAGTAGGTGAGACTAATTCTGTTAGACCAATATCATTCAGTGGCTGCCCTTAGCTTTTAAAATTAAATCTGCATATTCTCAGCATGGACTGTTATGAAATGCACTTTGTCCACATCTCCAGTGATATCGTGCACCCTTCTCTCCATTGTTCCGTTTGCTTCAACTGCTCAGGCCTCCTTTCAGTTCCTCAGAATTGCCGAGGTCTTTCTCACCTCAGTGATTTTCCACATGCTGATCCCATCTGTCTGGAACATGCCAGAAAGCTTTTTGCCTGGATACGTATAAGCCAGCTTTCAGATCTCTGCTTCAATATAACTTTCTCAGAAAGGACTCTCCTGATTCCTAAAATCAAATTAGACCCTTACATTAAGCCTTCTTGATGTACCCCATTCACAGGATGCTTATCTGTGTATCTACTTAAACAAATCATCTGCCTCTTCTATTTATTCATAGGCTCCAAGGAAGAAGAAGTGTCTTAGTTTCCTAGGGCTGCCATAGCAAAGTTCCACTGAATGCTTAACATAAAAGATATTAATTGCCTCCAGTTATGGAGGCTAGAAGCTCAGTATCAAGGTGTCAGCAGGCAGGGTCATCCTCCATCTGAAGCCTGTAGTGTAGAATCCTTACTTGACTCTCCTAGCTTCTGAGTTTGACAGTAATCGTTGACATACCTTGTAGATACATCACTCTAATCTCTGCTTCCATCTTTACATGATCTTCTCCACTGTGTCTGCCTGTTTCTCTTCTTTTCTTCTTATGAGGACACCAGGCATATATTGGATTAGGGGCCTCATCTTAATTTGACTAATTCCATCTGCAATGACCCTACTTCCAAATAAACTCACATAATGAGGTGCTTGGGGTTATATCTTCAACATATCTTTGGAGGGACACAAGTCATCCTGGAGCAGGAAGTGTAATAGTCACTACTCATTACATATTGACTACCATCATGTCTGACCCATTCCAGGCACTCAATAAGTAGATTCAGTTAATAAATAAATATTTCTAAATGTGCATTAAAACAATCCATATCATAAAGTTATTTGTACATCATCATAATTGTCTGATGCAGGTGGTGCTGGGGAAGTCCCAGACATACCTAGTGGCCATCTCCCAGACCTAACCCTCCCCAACCTCCTCTTTTATTGTGTGCAGGTATTTCAATCTGTGTCCATTCTGCAGCCTGGGGGGAGATTTGTATTTAATGAAAAAGTCCGACTCTATCTTAAACCCAGAAACCAGGAACAAGCAGTCCCAGCTATTTATCAGGACTGGAATTCTCAATGGTTGGGCCCCCTCCCCCTGAATCACATAAATTCTTCAACCTTGGCAGCACAAATTTGTCTCTTTCTACCTGCTCAAAGTGGAGTATGCAAGGCTGCCATCCACCAACCCTAGCCTGAGCAGCTGGGTTTCCCTGGGAGATGGCCATGATGGGGTCTCTTTTTTTGCTCTCTGGACCCTTTGTGCCATGTAAGCAATAGTGATAATTTTGATACAGATCAAAAGTGGTGAGTTCTCTGTCTGATGCACTCAAATGACCTATTCCTGAGAATTCCAAAGAGAAAAAGAGTTTATTGCTAGGTGCAAAGCAGGAGATCAGACCTTAAACTCTGTCTCCCCAAATTGCAATAACTGTGATAGAAATTCTGATAGTTTTATAGTGTCCAAATTAAGATAATGAGCACAATGGCTCTACTTGACAAAGTTAGAGATGATTTAGAATTGGAATAAGGATGGCTTAGTTCTGGGCTGACTTGAAGCCTTTATTAATAAACATTAGGGGTTATATAAGACTCTAAAACTATAAGACTTTAAAGTTGAAAACAGGATAAGCAGTATAAGCAAGGGCCAGTCACAAGGTTTTACAATCACAAGATAAAAGCTATATAGTCATGCATTCATTATCTAAGATCAAGGCACTGGATTAAAGTTCAGGAATTTCAGGAATTTTCTTCTTGTTATTCTAGAAAATAAAAAGAATTATCTATATAATGATTCAGTCATCATAATCATTTCTTAAATCCTAATTTCTCAGTTACAACTCCTCCCTCTCATTTGATCATTCTCTCAATCTTGAGGGGTATTTTCGTAATGACCATTCTAACTTCTTTGTGTGAAAAGGAGCATCAACATCATGGGGTACAGGAATGAAACCAGTGTGTGTTCTCAGAGAGACCAAGTAACTCTGAGTTTCAGGGCTTATATGGCATAGGAATAATCCAGAGGCTTTAAATTTCTGAAAAATAATTTCAATAATCAAAACTTTGATAGAATCTTAGACAGAGCCCAGGATATTGTTTAATGTTCTCAGAAACACTGTTGGTTAGGGCCTGGCATATTGTGGAGTTTTCAATAGTTGGCTGAAATTTACATTAAAATAATCTTCAGAATGACCTCTCAACTCTATTTGAAATCTCTTAGCCACTGAAACTTAAGGAATTAATTATAAGTAGGCTTATCTTTGCCATTACAGGAATAAGTTTCACAAAGACAAGACTCAAGATCAAGGGGTTGGCTTATTAAATTGGAACCCCTGTTGCTTAAGAGATAGTAGAAATTTCTGGATGGGGAAGTTTAATAGTTTCACGTTTTTTCTCTAGTCCCTCAAGGGGCTTTGCAAACAATTTTCCATTTTCTGCCCAAAATACTCTGAAATGCATCAGGGTATTACATTAACCTGTACAAAATATCAACATCTCACTCTCTATTGTAGGTTTCATGTAATTAGGTTGTTTAAATAAACTGACCAAATAGGTTAAATTAGAAGTGTACTACAGAAAAGTTAAATTTGGAGAAAATAATCATCTTTTCCTCTGGTATCCCACCAAATTTAAAGTTTTAAAATACAGACAATACCATCTTTTACTCTGTATTCTAATTTATCTTAGCCCTAGCCAGATCAATTTCATTCACATCTGCAATCAAAGTCTGATCTCCTTTTGAGCTTCTTTAATGGTTACTGCATGAAGCAATGCTGGCTAACAGAGCTGTAGAGCTCCAACGAGGAGTCTCAGGTGTCATACAGATACCCGAAGTTCCAAGGAACTACTGGGTTATACACAAAAAGCAAAGCATCTCGGAATTTAGAAATAAACGCTAACTGCTACAAGCTGGTATTAACTGCTATTTGACTGCTGTAAGAGTTTACAATTTAGGCCTTAATTTTCTTGTAAGCATTTTCAAATTGAAGCTATTTTCAGAAATAAAAACGTTTGACAATTGACTTACATTGGGTCATCAACCACAAACCATGGCAGAAGTTTATTTCTTTCTCATCTTTACACATTTACCAGGGTTCTGTTAATTAACATGTAGAACATAATTTGCATATATGCTTTGCTTCTCTTTTAAAGTTCCTTTGTGTTGGCCACATATACTTTTAGAGAAGCATTAGAGCAAGGCAGTGTAACTGACAAGTAAATTTTGTTGTTTCCATTATGTGTATCAGTATTAGGATATAACATGGACAGTGAGCATATCATCATCTTTAGGAATTTTATGCACTCTCTAAGTACATGAATAACATTTCACCAATACATATCTAGCCTTTGCTAAAATCTTTTTTTTAAGCACCTCACTTTTACAAGTTAAAGGAACAAATCCTTTGCAAGAGTTTGAAATAAGACATCCTTTAGTGTTCAATCTTGGGAGGTTACAATGTAAAAACTTCAGGTTTGAGTGCTACACTAACAGAAAACTGGGTTACTGTGAAACAATATTTGGCTCCATATTTAATGAGTTAAATTTTTGAAAAAAGTTTTCAAAAATAAAGGATGATAAGGCCAACATAAATATCATGGATATTATTCTGATGTGACATCGAATCTTTATCTTTTGGAGTACTCAGATGGTTAAGAAAAACTTTTTATAATTTTAATTAACAGCAGACCAAAAATCCACATTTTTTATCAGAGAGAAAATTAAACTACAGTTTTATATAAATACATGATTTGGCACAGAAGCTCTTAAAAATTATAAACAAGCCTATCAATTTTTGGTTGGCATTGACTATAACAGACAAAATTCACTTTCTCAGATCTTCTTCAATTTCCATATCCATTCAAGTTTTGTCTTGCATATTAAAACTAGCCATTTTACTTTAGGACAAACTATACTCCCTTAGACAACTTCTCAAATTTTAGTTAGCATTGACTATAATAAACAAAATTCACTTTCATAACCCTTCTATAACAACAAAAAAATTCTTTTTCACAAACCTTCAATAATTTTTCATATTCGCTCAGACTTTTTTGAGACTACAAGTTCTCACTGACAAAACTAGACACTTTTCTTTTTAATAAAGCACATCTTGTTTTACATACCTGCATGTTTTAAGTTACCAAAAGATCTTTAGTACTGTCTTTAAACACCTTACAAAACAGTACCGTTTTTACACAAAATAATAACTTAATTTCATTAAAAACAAACACATTTTTTACCATAATAAAGATCTAATAGGCATAAAGCTAGCTTACTTTATCAGTAAACTTGAGAACATTCTTAAGTAGATTAAAATCATATTTCTTTGATTCAAAAAGTCATCATTAAAAAAAGAAATAGGACTGGACTCTGTCACTGTCTTTTGTTGCAGCTGTATTTGATTTTTTTTTTTTTTTAATTTTCCTCTATTGGAAGTTAAAAAAAGCTCTTTGCTTTCATAATCTCCCAAAATTATGAATAGCCTCAAAAGTATATTGACTATCAAGCTCTGGAAAACCTCCTACAGTTGTTTAATTTTCCCCAAACATAAAACCAGGAAAACTTTTCCATAGCTCTCAAGGACAAATCAGCTCTTTACTTAAAGAAATTCAACAGTTATCTCTTATTCAATGATCCTATCCCAAGGCTACCTATATTCTAATAATGATTTGTTTACTCTGGTTATTGTTGCAAATGTATTATTAGAAAAAATAATTTTAAGTGGGAAATTCTTACCTAACAAACAGGGCTTATTCTGTAGCTTTTCTTCTGTGCCTACCATTTCCAATCTCTAGATTTAGTAAAAAGAATTCTAAGCCAAGCCCACACAGTTCCTATATTTCTGGACCCAACCCTCCCCCTGTACCTGCTTTAATTGGTTAGGCCCTGAGGGCAGAGATAGGTGAGACAGAAAAAATGGGACCTGATCTGTTGAACTTGGCTTTGAAAGTTTTAAATGAGGGCAGTAGGATTTAAGACCCCTAAGATGACTTCAGTGTTGATGAGAGTTCTTTTATTCTTCTTTTCATTGTTTCCATTTATTAGATTCATAAAGCTGTGCCCTGGACAATTGGAAAAATATTTGCCTTTTCTTGGGGCAGTCTTCTGCTATCTTTGTGAATTTCAGAGGGTATTTTCTTTCCAATATCCAGATTTGTTTACAAGTAATCACAAAAACTAAGGCTTTGGACACTGGTGCCTAGAGGGGTTATTTTTTTTTTTTGTCTGGGACACCAAGAGTACTAATTTATATACGTGTGTGTGTGTGTGCATGTGTGCGCGTGTGCTTATTTTTCTTTAAGCAACTTGAACAGAGCTCTTTAAGAATTTTTTGTTAATTTGCTATTACATCTGGAGGTATGGACATATACATTGAATAAGCAGACAGACACAAATATAAAGGTACAAAAAAACAGAAATGTACTTTTGAGAGGAACAAGTAAAGGATTGAATATACATCTTCTCATCTCATTTCTGCTCTCTTTGGCAGAACAACTGTAGCTGTAATACAGTGTTCTTTTCCTTAGAACCATTTTTAGGCCATTTCTTTCTTGATTCTAAATCATACTGAGACTAGAAATTAACTATTTTTTATCGTCTTATTTTTCATAGGCTTGTAACTATAATCTTTCCAGTTTTTCAAAGTATAACATAAGGGACTATTTTCATGAATGCTGTTAGAATTAGAGTTTCCTATTTTAAAGAATTTCTGCAATCATTAACCAATCAGGAACACTTGAACAATACAAATGTAATAACACATCAACTAACAAATTTAAACAGACAATTCACATTTCCTATATATTTAAGTAACACACCAAGTAGTAACTAGACCAAACACACCAATTAACAATTAGACATTAAAACATTATACGTAAGTAACATTCCTATTAACAGTTAGACAGGTATCATACACTTATTTAATGTCATTAAATGTCAATTAATTGTTGGACAACTTATTTTCTAGGAATATACTCAATAGACAATGGTATTCAAAAACAGAAAGGTATAGAGACCAGAGCAAAATAGGATCATTCTGGAAGCGAGACCTGAGCCTCAATCCCAAGTCCAGGCGACTCAAACCATGGCGCTGCCTTCCTGATCCACTTTTACCTTGATGATCCACTCACCCAGTTTGACATCTGGACTTGGAACTAGCAACAGTTTCTCCCTTTGAAGCTTTTCGTGGCTCTGTATGGTCTGAAGTGCCTGCAGAGCTGAGAAAAACCTGGCTGCTGAAAAACTAAAAGAGTCTAGTGATGGCAAGAGGCTTGATGATCAGCTAGGATCCCAGAATCTTGGGCAATGGGCTCCTTCTTATGAATCTTGGTCTCTTTGTGGTTGCCAAGTTGATACTGACCAAAAGTGGTGGGTTCTCCACTTGATGTGCTCAAATGACCAATTCCTGAGACATGAGGATTTCAAAGAGAGAAAGAGTTTATTGCTAGTCATGAAACAGGAGACCAGATGGCCTATTGGCCCAAGAATCTGTCTCCCCAAACTGCAGTAATTATGATAGTATGAAAAGATGGGCAGGTTTTAGGGTAATGAGCACCATGGCCCTAGATGGCAAGGTTAGAGATGATTTGGAATTGGTGTGGATGAGTTCTGGGCTGTCTCAAGGTCTTTCTTTAATAAATATTATGGGCTGTCTTCAGTGGTTATAAGACTCTACAGCTGAGAAACAGGGTAAGAGGGTACATGTGAGGGTCAGTCACAAGGTTTTACAATCATAAGATAAAGGCTATATAGTTACACAATCATTATCAAAGATCAAATCAGATGGATTACAGTTCAGTTATTTTAGGTATTTCCCTCTGGCTATTCTAATAGACTAGAAAGTGAAAAAGAAATATCTATATAATGATTCAGTCATTATAATCATTTCTTAAATCCCCACTTCTTGGTTATCGCTTGTTGAAAGTTTCTGTAGTGACTGAGCCCGTGTTCCCGTAATGCACCATATAGCAATGCACTCCACAGGTCATAATGTTGTTATTCCCAATGCATGCAAATGAAGAATGTGGCAGAGAAAGTTTAATGACATCCCAGAAGGTCACTTCATTAATCCCTGGCTGAAAAGAAAGTGCTCTTTCCAAAACTCCATACAGATGTAAATATATCTCCCCACCTGACTCTTGACATGAAATATTTGGGTAAAAGAAGTCAGAGAGAAAAGGAAGCTTATAAAGGACGAGTGGGAACAGTAGATGGAATTGACTTTGCTTCTTGGTGCCATATCATGCCATCTAGTGCTCCTGGCACCTGAACTTGGAGACAGAAGGTGAAATGTAAAGAACCAGCTCAACCACTAATGTGGTGTAATTTCCAAGGAACCTTAGGTTTCTTATCATCTATAAAATACTTACAGTGACCACAGTGATGGGACAGTGAGGTATGACAGTTTTGTTTCTTCCACAGCAGTGCCCCATGCCATGCCAAGAATCTTTACAATAAACAAGACTCCCCATAGTAGACACAGTAAATTTCTTTATTATTTTATGACTCAATATGCAAGTTTTTTAATGCAATTTTATTGAGAAATATTCACACACCATATAATCATCTAAAATATACAATCAGTGGTTCACAGTATCATTATATAGTTGTGTATTACTCATCACAATTGATTTTTGAACATTGTCATTACTCCAAAAGCAATAAAAATAAAAATAAAAATAAAAGTAAAAAAAACCCAACATGTCCCATACCTCCTATTTCCTTTATTATTTATTTATTTTTTGACTTTACTTTCTTACTCATCTGTCCATACACAAAATAAGGGAAGTATTGGCCACATACTACCTCATGGTCACATTATAAAGCTATACAGTTATACATTCCTCTTCAAGAATAAAGGCTACTGGATTACAGTTCAATAGTTTCAGGCATTTCCCTAGAGCTACTTCAACAGACCAAAAACTGAAAAAGAATATCTATAAAATGCATATGAATAAATTCCAGAACGACCACTTGACTTTATTTGAAATCTCTTAGCCGCTCAAAGTTTACTTTCTCTCATTTCTCTCTTCCCCTTTTTGGTCAAGAAGTCTTTCTCAGTTCCACGACTCTGGATCCAGGCTCATTCCCAGGAGTCATGTCTCATATTGCCGGGGAGATTTACACCCCTGGGAGACGTTCCCCACATAGGTTGGATGGCAGTGAGTTTACTTGCAGCGTTAGCTTAGAGAGGCCATATTTGAGCAACAAAAGAGGTTCTCTGAGCATGATTCTTAGGCATAATTATAAATAGTCTTAGCTTCCCCTTTGTAGGAATAAGTTTCATAAGAGCACCCCCAAGATCAAGGGTTTGGACTGTTAAATTGGTAGTGTGAGAATATCTGGAATACTCCTAGGTGGGGAAGCATAATATTTCTAGATTTTTCCCCAGTCTATCAAGGGGACTGTGCAAATACCTTTTTATCTTCTGCCCAGATTATTTCTCTTGGATGTATCAAGGCATCACACTAACCTATACAACCAACAAGATCTCACTCCCTATTCAAGGTTTGATGTAATTATGGTGTTCAAATAAACTGATCATGCAAGTTAAGTTAGGTAGTGTGCTATGGAAAATACAAGTTTTGCACCAAATAAATATCTCTTCCTTTGGTGTCACTCAGAAGTTGAAGTTTTAAAGCACAATCGATATTATCCTTTAACCTGTATTCTGATTTATCTTAGCCTTAACCAGATCAGCTTCATTCATTTCTCTAAATTGAAGTCTGGTCTCTTTTTCAGCTTTTCAAAAAGTGGTTTCTGTATAGGGTAGTGCTGACTTTCATAGCTGAAGAATTATAGCTCTGAGTCTCAGGGGTCACACAGATAAGCCAAAGTTTCAGGGAGTGTCAGGTTATATACACAAAGAACTCAGTATCTCAGAATTTAGAAATAAAATTTACAACTCCTGAATATATGTGACTTCTGTAAGAGCTTATAGTCTGGGAGTATTTATAATAACCTTCCCTTAATAACCTAAGCTCTCAAATTCAATTCTCAGAGTCTGCACATCATAGCTAGTCCATATTAGTGAGGCATTATAATATCTGTATTTTTTTGGCTTATTTCACTTAACATATTGTCCTTGATATTCATTCTCCTAGTTACATGCCTCAACTTCATTCCTTGCTCTATATTCCACTGTATGTTTACACCACAGTTTGTCCTTCCATTCCTAAATAGACAAACTCTTGGGCCACCTCCATTCCTTGCAAATCATGAATATTGTCACCATAAACGCCAGTGTGCAAATGTCAATTTATGTCTCTGCTTTCAATTCTTCCAAGCCTATAACTAATAACAGGGTTGCAGGATATAGCAATGCTATACTTACCCTGTGGAACCACCACACCACCTTCCAGAAAGGATGCACCATTCTACTTCTTTACCAACAGTGAATAGGTGCATCTCTCCCTCTCCACATATTCTCCAGCACTTGTATCTTTCTGTTTATTTTTAAACAGCTTTATTAACACACCATACAATCCATCCTAAGTAAAGAATCAATGGTTCTAGGTATAATCACATAGTTATGTATTTATTACCATAATCTATATGATGACATTTCCATTTCCTCTGCAGAGAAAGATGAAGAGGAAATAAAATGAAGAATGAAAAGTAAAAATAAAATAAAATAAAAAGAAGAAACAACACCACAACCAAGAATCCCATATCAATCTTATATCCCCCTCTTAGTGACAATTAGCATTGATATATTGCCTTTGTTACATTTAATTGAAGCATTTCACAATGTTATTGATAATTATAGGTTATAGTTTGCATTGATCGTATTTTTCCCTATATACCATCCATTTTCAACACTTTCACTGTTGACATTCATTTGTTCTCCCTCATGTAAAAACATTCTTGTATTTGTACATTTAATTATCATTATTGTCCACCCTAGGTTTGGCTAAGTTTTATTGTCCCAGTCCTTATCCTCTATCTTTCCTACTAGTGTCATACATGGCCTCAGCCCTGCCTCAACCACAGTCACACTCAGCTTCATTCAGTGTACTTACAATATTGTGCTACCATCAGATAGTTCTGCACTATCTATTTCGGCATGTTCATAATCAATCTTGTTGAACATTTCATACTCCTTCAGCATCTCCCATCCTGTGACATGCAAATGCCTTACCAGCAAGTCTATAGTAGTCTAGAGTAGTTGCTACTTCTTGCTCACTAAGTCCAATAAGAGAGTTGAATGGGGCTGTGGTGGGAATCACCACCCCTGCATCCTGCAAGTCCTTAAGAGTGGCAGTAATCTCTGCAATCCCTCCAGAAATCTGGTATTGCTACTGATTTACTATATTGCTAGGTAGAGACAGTTCTAGTGGCTTCCACTTGGCTTTTCCCACCATAATAGCCTTCACTGCATGAATTACAGAGCCAATGTGGGGATTCTGCCAGTTGCTCAGTATGTCTATTCCAATAATGCATTCTGAAACGGGTAAACTAACTACAGAATAGGCACAGGGCCCCACTAGACCCACTGTAAGACAGACCTGAGCTAAAACTACATCGATCATCTGACCTCCATAAACCCCCACTCTGACTTGTGGACCAGAGTGATGTTTTGGGTCCCCTGGAATTAATGTCCCTTCTGAACCAGTATCTAATAATCCCAAAATATCTGATCATTTCTTTTTCCTCAATGCGCAGTTACCCTGGTAAAAGGCCATCAGTCTCCTTGGAGAAGGCTTGGAGGAAGATTAACAGTATAGATTTGTGGCAGTGTAACAGGGTTCTCCCCCAAAGGGACCTGGCCTCCCTTTCATTCAAGGGGCTCTTGGTCTGTATACTGTGTCAAGACTGGAAATTGATTAAGGGGCTGTAACTCTGTGTTTTTGTAATTCAGGTTAGACTTCTGTTCACTTGATCTAGAACTCTCGTTTATGCAGCTCAAACAAGAATTTAGTAGACTACTCTTCTATTGTATTTCTAGGTACCCCATGATTTACTAGCCAATGCCACAAATCTCTGTGAGTCAAATTATTTTTACTCCTGCTTTGAGTTTGCTATCTATTATAATAGCCACGTACACCCTGTCTTTGGCGATCAAGTGCTGCCTCCTGGCTTCTGCCATCTCAGGATCCAGTCATCCCCATTGTGTTTAAGGATTCCAGCTCAGTGACAGCAGTTTCCACAGTAATATCTGACCTAGAGAGAAGTGCAGCTGCAGAGTTCTTCAGGGATGATGGCGCTAGTCCCACAAATTTATTTCTCACTGTTCTAGTAAAAGGTGCATCCTCCGGACCTTCCTGGGGTGTAAGAGCAGGTTTTGCATGATAAGTCCACTCTAACCTTCCAGTCTCTCTAAGCCTCTAGATCCCCTCATCTACATTATACCAGGGCAGTTCTGGCATTTCAACCTCAGGTAATGTCGGACACCTTTTGATTCATGTTTCAACCAACCATCCAAAAAAACTGTTAATGCCTTTTTTAACCCCTCAAGCTATAACATTGAATGCAGAATCTCTGCTTAGTGGGCCCATATCAATAAGTTCAGCTTGATCCAGCCTTATATTCCTCCCACCATTATCCCACACCCTTAAAATTCATTTCCACACATATTCCTATGATTTCTGTCTATATAAAATGGAAAACTCACACAGTTCATTTGAAGTATAATGTACCTCCTCATGTGTAACACTTTGTACCTCACCTTTAGAGGCCTGTTGGGACTTTAGTCTAGTTATAGGTCTGGAAGAAATGAGGGGTGGTGGGTGGGTCATGAAAAGAATTAAAAATATCTTCCAAGCCATTTGCTTCAGGGCATTCATTTGCAGTTTCATCTGGTGAAACAGGATTAATAACTCTAGGGCTAATCCCTTCAGGAGGAGGTTGGGTGGCCACCTCCTCAAGGCAGGCTGGAGGTGGGGTGGCTATGTCCTCAGGGAAGACTATTACAGGGTTATCTAGAAAAGACTCAGCATGACCTAGGATATCATCCTCTCCACTGACATCATTATCAATCCATATGTTGTTATTCCATTTTTTCAGGGTCCCACTCCTTCCAATCAATGCCCTCACTTAAACGTCAGACACCATGCAAGATTGAGATTTCAGTTTATGTTGTAAAGTTTCTACTCTAACAATAAGACTTTGAGTCTGATTTTCAGAGATCTGACATCTACATGTACAGGAAATAAGATTTTCCTTCAGGACACTCATAGAGACTTCTACATCTATCAGACGGTACTTAAGCTTCTGTTTGAAACCTTAAGCCCATCCCTTTCACTCATTAATGTATACAGTGTATCCAACAACCAGCCAACATCTCTATACTTAAGATTTCCACAAAACTCCATAAAGGTGTCAAAAACGTAATTCCCCAGAGCCTGACTTCATATAAGCAGAGCATTAGAAGAATCGAATGATGATATTTTGCCTATCTCTTTTGCTAACTTACTCCAAAGATAGGCAATGTCATTCAGATAATGGGAATCAGAGTCCTTGGTGCCTTTGAGTCCAGTCAGAGTAGAAAACCAATTGTAAAAACCTATTTTTAAGATTCCGTTTCTTAAGAACCATTCCTGGAACCTAGTTGTATTAGTTAGGGTTCTCTAGAGAAACAGAATCAACAGGAAATATTTGTAAATATAAAATTTATGAATGTCTCATGTAACTGTGGGAACATAGAGTCCAAAATCTGTAGGGAAGGCTGTGAAGCTGATGATTCTGATGGAGGGCCTGGACAAATTCCACAGGACAGGCTTGCCAGCTGAAGCAGGAAGAGAGCATGTCTTTTCTGAATTCTCCTTAAAAGGCTTCCAGTGATTAGATTAAACATCACTCATTAGAGAAGACATTCCCCTTGGCTAATTACAAATTCAATCAACTGTAGATGCAGCTGATGTGGTTTTGATTTAATTCTATGAAATGTCCTCATAGCAAAAGGTAGGCCAGTACTTGCCCACCAGACATACAGGTACCACCACCTGGCCAAGTTGACACATGAACTTGATCATGACATAATATTTGAGGTTAGTGATTTTTCTCCTTCAGTATCTTAAATATATCATACCACCGCCTTCTCATCTGCATGGTTTCTACTGAGAAATCTGCATATACTTTTATCAAGCTTCCCTTGAATGTGATGGATTGCTTTTCTCTTGCTGTTTTCAGAATTATTTCTATCTTTGACATTTGAAAATCTGCTTAGTAGGTGTCTTGGAGTAGGTCCATTCAGATCTATTGTTTTTGGGGTATACCACATTTCTTGAATCTATAACTTTATGTCTTTCATAAGAGACAGGAAATTTTCAGTGATTATTTCCCCCATTATTCTTTCTACTCCTTTTCCCTTTACTTCTCTTTCTGAGACACCTGTAGCATGTATATTCATATGCTTCTCGTTGTCATTCAATTCCTTGAGACCCTGCTCATATTTTTCCATTCGTTTCCTTTTCTGTTCTTTGGTGTGTAGGATTTCAGATGTTGTGTCCTCTAGTTCACTAATCATTTCCACTGTCTTTTCACATCTGTGTTGCAGTCTGCATTGTGTTTTTTGTCTTTTCTGTTGTGCCTTTCACTCCCATAAGTTCTTTCATTTGTTATTTTAAGCTTTTTATTTCTTCTTTATGGTCACCCAATATATTTTTTATTATCCTTCATCTCTTTTGTCATATTGTGCTGGTTTGAAAGGATGTATGTTCCCTAGAAAAGCCATGTTTTCATCTAAATCCCATTTCATAAAGACAGAATAATCCCTATTCAATATCGTATGTTTGAAACTGTACTCAGATCATCTCCCTGGAGATGTGATTTAATCAAGAGTAGTTGTTAAGCTGGATTAGGTGACAACATGTCTCCATCCATTTGGGTGGGTTTTGATAAGTTTCTGGAGTCCTATAAAACAGGAAATATTTTGGAGAATGAAGGAGATTCAGAGAGAGCAGAGAAGAATGACATAGCCACGAGAAGCAGAGAGCCCACAAGCCAGCAACCTTTGGAGATGGAGAAGGAAAGTGCCTCCAGGAAGTTTCATGAAACAGGAAGCCAGGAGAGAAAGCTAGCAGATGACACCTCGCTTGCCATGTGCCTTTCCAGCCAAGAGAGAAACTGTGACTGTATTCACCATGCACCTTCTCACTTGAGAGAGAAACCCTGGTTCATCGGCCTTCTTGAACCAAGGTATCTGGATGCCTTTGGTTGGATATTTCTATAGACTTGTTTTAATTGGGACATTTTCTTGGCCTTAGAACTGTAAACTACAAATTTATTAAATTACTTTTTTAAAAAAGCCATTCCCACTTCTGGTGTATTGCATTCCAGCAGCTAGCAAACTAGAACACATATCTTCCCTCAACTCCTTGATTTGACTTTTGAATTGATTTAGCATGCTTGTTTGAACATCTTTAATTAGTTCTTTCAATTCCTGTATCTTGTTAAAGTGTTAGCTTGTTCCTTTAATTGGACTATATCTTTATTTTTCTTAGTATGACTCATGCTTTTTGCTGGTGTCCAAGTATCTGGTTTCCTTGATTAGTTTATCCTGGAGGTAATTTTCACTCTTTTACATAGGGTTTGCTTGTGGTTGGTTTTGTTCTCTATCTGTTCTTTGGTATTTGGTTCAACTTACTATAAACCTCTAGCATAGCTGCTATTTAATTGATCAGAATTTTTCAGCTCTTGTTTTTCTGGTTCTTTCTCTGCCTATATGGAATGTTAACTTTTGAGGAAGATCTCTGCAGATATAATTGACCCCAATCAGACTTTCCCAGCCAGGCAGACCAAGGTTTCAGGAGGAAGGTGTAATCAGAATCAGGTTTCCCTGAGGATGACAACTAGCAGGTTATCTGACTTTCCTGTGGAACCTCTAGACTTTATACTTTTCCTATCTGCCCAGCAGATAGTACTTGTCAGCCCAGTTCCCCACTGGCATAAAGTTGTGTGGTGCCTTTAATTCTACAGAGGCTGAAGTGGAACGCAGTCTTAGGTATTTCTGATTCCCAGCCCCTGGGGTCTGAATTCTCTGAAGGAGGGCCTGAATTGAGTTAGACCACTCATCCCCCTTTTCTTGAAGAAGAAATAACCTATAGAGAAGTGTCTCCTTCACTTGCCTTTTTACTTTGTCTCTCATACCTATTTAACTCTGTCCTTGTCTGGGTCATCACTTACAACTGAAAATGCCTGTGTCTTTTTCTAATGCTTAAAACACAAATTTTTGTAAAGAGAGATAAATAAATAAATGGATGAATGAATGAATGAATAAACAAACAAACAAATAAAATCTCCAGAACTTAAAGTTCACCAGTCAAGAGCCAGGGTTTCTAGAAGCATTGTGTGCCCCTTTTCTTGGTGCACAGCTCTTTTCCAGTATTCTGAGCTCAGCCGACTCCAAAAGACTCAGTTTTTCTTTTCTTTCATCACGCCCTTCTCTCTGCTGAATGAGAACTTAGGTTTCCTTTCCTTCTTTTTCTGGGTTTATCTATGCTTGGAGATTGTATTCAGCCATCCAAATTTGTTAATTAAAACCACAGTTGGAGCTTGGTTGAGCTACCTTCCCTTGCTCCTAGTAGCAACTGTTTCATTTTCCCATGGGAAAGTATCTCCAACAGCCTGCCATGCCAGTTGGGGAGGAGTGCCAGCCTCTGAAGTTTGAGGGCTTTATTTATAGTTCTTCTACTGTGATCTTGGTGTTTCTACCTGTTCCAGACTAGTGTATGATGTGTATTCAGTCATGGATGTCCCCCAGACAATTGTTCCAGAAGTTCCTGGTTATTTACTAGCTTCTCTAGAGGACTAACTAAATTCCACACCTTCCTATACCACTATCTTGCCCCCTTCTCAAAACAGTAGGTTTTGACACATAAACAGCAATGTTACCTGAATATAGGACAAAGAGCCACAATTTCAAATAATAAGCATGTTTCCATCGCCCAACATTTGTGATTCTTCTAAATCTTGGGGGAATTTTTATTTTAGCATTTCCAATTCTAACTTCATTTACAGAAACTTAAAGCACACAATGACAAGAAAACTATTCATTTGTTGTGTGTAGCTACCACTATTGTGGATTCTAGAAACAGCCAATAAATGGAGAGAAAGTGGGATTTGACAAGGACATTTTTCTTGGTTGCTGCTATTAAAGCTGTTTTCACTGGTAAAACCAGTAAAATAATTTTGGTGCAATTGTTAGGCTACATGGTCATTGTCACAGACCACTTCAATGCCCCCAAACCCTAAGATTTAACACTTAATCAGATAAGAAATTGAACATTTATATTGCTTTAGGTTCACCCATCTAAAATGCTCTTTTTGCCAGTTGAAACAGAATCCATCATTGAAAGTTTAATTAGCATTCTTCTTCCAATTTGGGAACTTCACTGTCTATCCCATCTGTCTCTCTTTGAATTATATAACTCTAACTATCTGTAAAGCTAATTTGAACTATTGATTATTGATTTTGCTTAAGAAATATTGATCATCTCTCAATTCTGAGCTCCCCAAGGGCAGAAAAACGTTGTGCCAATTTGAAGCTATTATGTACCTCTGAAAGGCCATGTCCTTTAATCCTCATTCAATATTGTTGGGGGGAATCTTTTTTATTGTTTCCATGGAGATACAACCCACCCAATTGTGGGTGGTAATTTTTGATTAGATGGTTTCCATGGAGATGTGACTCCACCCATTCAAGGTGGAGAGCCCTTTAAGAGGGAACATTACTGGAGCCCTTTAAGAAGAACCATTTTGGAAAAAGCTTTAGAGTCACAAGAGCCACCATAACCGACAGAGTCAACAGAATAGACAGAGCCCCAGGGAAGCTGTTGAAGATTCCTGGAGAGAAGCTAGCAGACCTCACCATGTCCTTTCCAGCTGAGAGAGAAACCCTGAACATCATCAGCATTCTTGAACCAAGGTATCTTTCCCAGTATGCCTTAATTTGGACATTTTTATAGGCTTGCCTTAATTTTGGCATTTTCACAGCCTTACAACTTGCAAAGTAATAAATTCCCCTTTTTAAAAGCCATTCTGTTTCTGGTATATTGCATTCCAGCAGCTTATAGACTAAAACAAATGTATTTAGAGAAATCTGGTTCTTACTTTCATCCTCTTCTTCCTTATCCATAGTGTATTTTAGGGCAGAGTCTCACTTCTATTCTTCCTCTAACTCTGTCAAAGGAGTAGGGAGTTTTGGCTCAAAGTTCTCTCTCTCTCTCAACATATATATTCCTGAAAGTAAAACGAAACACAATTTTACAAAGAGCTGGGCAAGCCCATGATTTTATCCAATGTCTGGTAAAATCTTAATTGGACGATTTGGGTTAATGATTTAACAAAGGTAAGAGACTAAGCAAGATGTTTTTCTTCCTACTCTTTCTTCTTTATTTAGCTATCTATCCACATGGGGTATTACAGCTATCTTATGAAAAGAGGTTAAGCTATGTTTATATATATATATATATATATATATATTATATGTGTGTGTGTGTTTGTGTATGTGTGTGTATATATATATATATATATATATATATATATATATACACATACAAGGGAAATATCTATCCCCGTCTGAGCCACTCCACCCCATGCCACACTAGGACATGGCCTTAATCAGATAGGCTAGTTAATTTGGGGCCAGTTTTTACTGATGGGTTAGAATTGTCACACCTTAATAAACTGTCACCCATGCCTTTAGCCATCTTCTACCTCCTTTTTTCTATGAGTTTATTTTGGTAGGTAGCCTGATGATTTGTCGTTTTACAGATAAGCAGATCTGCAGGAGATCTGTGATCTCGCATCACAAGCTAGTACGACTAGATGGGAAGATGGGGTATATTTTCAGGGAAGGAAGAGTAGGAAGCCAAAAGGCTTGTAGCCTCTTAACTTTGCTTAATTATTAACTCAGTTTATCAAATTTGGCTTTTCCTAGACATCAGGTAGAATCATAGGCTTGCCCAAATATTTGTAAAATAGTGTTTATTTCATTTTGTGGAATCTTCCTAATGAAGAAGGATCAGGGATTGCTAATATTGATCAACTATGAAGATATGTTCTAAAATGACAAAAAACAGAAAATAGCACATTCTAAACTACTGTGTTTAGAGACATCCACAACTGAAGAATTCCACCCACTGAGTTTTTCCTGAAAGACAGGTTCTGACTGATTTTCTGCTATTAGGTCTGCTTTCCCTTCTCTTCAAGGAGATAGCATGTTGAACTGAAAAACTCCTACTCACTTTTTAAGTTCAAATTCCACTAAAATGATCCTTTCCATGAAAGTAAGCAAAAATAGATACTTTCCCATCTATGGACCCAAAATTTCTGTATTCTTCTATCATCATATACATCATATTGTGTTATGGTTTCAGTAACACATACCACATTGTTTTAGTTAGTCTCTTTATTTTTTACTAGGATGTGAATTCGATGAAGGTAGGACTCATGCTGTTTCCATAGCTCCAGCATCAGTCCCAAGGTCAGAAATATAAAAAAGTAAATGAGTGGCCCAAAGATGGTTACTAAAGCTGCCCTTGCTCACATATGCACTACATATTTGCATATCAGGAACAGAGGATATTGTAATCATTATTTTTATTTTTAGGACATCTATAAATAATCTCCCACAATGCAAATGATGTTTATAATAATACAGTACATGATTAGGACTTAAAAACATTTTTTATATCCTTATTTCTCTTGGCCCTCTTTCAAAATACAATGTTTTCTTATAATGTGAATTTATAGGTTAGTCTCCCCTATTAGCTCTGAATTTCACAGTAAGAGACTATATTTGACTCACTTCTATATTGATGGTCTTAGAAGCTCACTGATATAGACCAGGGGCTCCAAAAGTATTGGTGGAGTGAGAGGAAAACAACTTTCTACTCTTGCCACCATGATATATATATAAACTTGCACACTTCCAGACAAATGTTGCTACAAAGGGTGTGTCCTCTTCTCCCCACTTCCTCTCTCCACTATCTCACATACAAATTTGGGGATTTACAAAATGAACTATGGAATGTAAAAGAATGGCACACACTTTTATGGAGTTCGAGAGGTACTGGGGAAAGTGGAGCCTTTGTTTCTCAAAGTCTCTCCGAAGTTAGAAAAGTCCTGCCCTGAACAATAAAAGCATCTAACTTTTCTATTTAATGACAGAGTTTTGCACACAATCATTGCAACTTGTGGTATAATGCATGCACGTTTATTTTGTCTTAGATTTTCTAGCATTATTTCCCCCTTCTTTTGGTAACAGAAGAACTCTTCTTATGGGGAGTTTGTTTTTCATCACAGGTCCAACTTACATTGCTCCATTCTTCCTGACCTCTTTCACCCAGTCCAGCCATCCCTTAGGGTTCTACAATCAAAGCCACTATCTCTATATCACATGACCAAGTGTGGAGAAATCAGAGCCCAGCCTAGGAGTTTAGTACCAAAGGCATCATTTTGCAAATGTTACTCAGATAATAATGGCCGAAGAATTACTAGTGGGCATATTGCCAGCCAATAATATCTATACCTCTGCATCACAGTTGTCATAAGGAAAATTCAGATAGGCATCATCTCCTCCCTACTTTGCTGCAACAGTTTTCAAATTGTCTCTTAGACCGTTGACAGGTTGGTCTGCCTTCTCACTTATCCACTCTCTGTTCTGTTTCCTACCCAGTTGACAAGAGTCCAATTACCAAAGGCAAATAGGATTATTTTACTGCTTTGCTTAAAAATCTTTCAGTGCCTCCGACTAAAGAATCAATGCTTTAAAACAATTCATTTAATGCATCATGATCATGTTCCAGTTCACATTTCCTGCCTCATGCCATTCTACTCTCTGCCTTTTCCTATTGCCCCAACCATGCTAAACAGGTCCTAGAAGACAAGATTTTCTTTCTTGTTTCTTTGCATGTATTATTCCTCCTCCTTTTCTCTTTCAGTCAACATTCTGTCCATTCAACTTCCTCTTATGTTCTCTGACGATGCTATGTATGCCCCTTACTGTAGCACTTATCTTGCTACAGGGTAAATGAGTACCTCTTAACTGTGTGTCTCACTGAAGTAGGGATTACATAACATGCATCATATTAATAACTCTAAGGCCAAGTACCAGACCTGAGTGTTATGGCTTCTCATGAGAACTTGAAAATGCAATGGTTGAATTAGAACACATAGCATGAAAACCGAAGAGGGAACCCTTAAGAAAATTAATATTCATAGTTCAGGCAGAAAAAGAAGACATAATAAATGGAGAGTATTATCAGAGAGACAGATAGAAAAAAAGGTATGAGGGGTGGTGGAAGAAAAGAAGGAAGATAGTTTCAATAGAAGTTTCATTTCACACAGGATGAGGTGACATTCACTCACCCACTCGGAGGTCAGGAAAATTCAGGTTACACGTGTCTGTTGGTTTCGGGTCCATGAGAAATGTCCGTAGAGTGACGGGTATTGAAACTGGGTGGCGATGGCTTGTACAAAGTGAAATGGCAGGTCAGAAGGTAGGACAGAAGGAAGAAAGAGAGAAAAAATACACTGGAGGATTTTAAGTATATTCGCGATTTTCAAAAGTAGTTTTACACGAGGTAGGGATAAAAGTAAAATTGTACCCGGTAGGAGGTTGAGAGTGTGGTGATGAAATGGAGGCCTGCCTTTTCACAAAGTTGACCTTGAAGGGAAGGCTAGGAAAAATATGGTATCTTCAGAGAGTGACACTTTTAGAGAGTGTGCTCATAGCTAGAAAGGTGAGAATGAATGGAGAAGGAGAATTTGATGATAAAAATAAAAGAGGGGATAATCAAAAGAGGAAAAATAGGGAATTTCAAGTAACTTGATATCTTTTCTCATAATAAATTAGGAGGAAGCCATCTGTTGAGAGTTATCGGGGTTGAGGTAAGGAATGTGGAGACATTTGGTGTAGTCTCCGTGAGGATGGCAACAGGCAATCAAGAAGAGGCTCAGCGCTGCTGAGTGAGAATCTGTTGTTCTCTACCGTATGAGGCAAAGCTACAGATAAGACACCTTCTTCCATGCGCTTAAGTAAACTGTTTTACAGAAAGAAGTGTGTATGTGCATACCATAGCAAGGGTTCTGGTTGATAAACCTCCCCAACTCCAAAAAAATGGGTCAAAGGAAGAATGTTTTATTTGATTAAAAAATCTGATAAACCTGAAGCAAAAATGGTGCTGATTGAAAACTCATACAAATCCAAAACTAGCCAATCACAAACATAAGCAATGAAAGATTTCTCATACCTGTAATCATTATAATGAAATACTTCCCTTTCTCTAAAATGCCTGAAGGATATCTCAATAAACTCAAAATACACACGCTACCAAAAACAAACTGCCAAAAAATGTTCTAGAAATCTATCTCAAGCAAACTGCAGGTTAGGTCAGATTGGATTGTAAGAGTTGCCATAAAAATTTCTTTCCAGGTTAATGTTAAATATCTAGTTTCATGCATAGAAATCAAAGTTGAGATAGTAGATTCAGTTGAACTTTTCTAGACCTTTGACCCAAAGTTTTAAAGATCTTCTAAAATTTATTGTGTATATGTAGAGTTTTAGAGCATTGACTATTACTGCTTTTGATTTTACACCATTTTTATAAGCTTTATAAATAGAATCTGTTGTTTTTAAAATGATGCTTTCACTCATTTTCTCCAAGCTGAGTCCTGAAGTGTGTTTCTTTCCACAACTACAACTACAACTGCCCTTCACCTTGGGACCTAATTTCCATTTCCTCAGAAGAATAAACACAAAAGGAATTCATTCAGCTTGTTGAGATAGAATCACTTGAAAGTTGCTTCCCATTAGTTTAGAACTATGTTTTTTTCTTCACCCAGCAAGTTCACCACCCCATGCCTGTGGTCTCTTTGGAGCAAGATACATAGCATTTAAGAACTTCCAGAAGATCCTTTGCAGCAGTACCGGCTGCACTGTCTTTCGAGAGAACAGAAGGGCTTCATCTGTAAAAATTGGAGCCTCCCTCAGTCCAAGGATGCAGGATTCACTTACCTTCAGAACAGAGTTTCTCATATGGCACACGCCTTGCTACTGAGACTCTAAAGGACTTATAAATATGCATTTAAAAATGCATCCCTTGCCCTTATACATCCCAAAGTAATCTGGGCAAAAGATAAAAAAGTATTTGCAATGTCCCCCTGATGGACTGGGGAAAAAGGTAGAAATATTAAACTTTCCCACCTGAGAAAGAACTGATATCCTCCCAAGCATTGGAGCTGCCAATTAATAGGTAAAGCCCTCGATTTTGGGGCTTTCCCTTATGAAACTTATTCCTCCCGAGGAGAAGCTGAGACTGCACATGATTATGACTAAGAAACACCCCAGAGAACCCTTTTTGTTAAGTGTGGCCTCTCACTTAAAGACAGTGCTGCAGGTGAACTCACTGCCTTCCCTCCTACCTGGGACATGACTCCCAGGGGTGTAAATCTCCCTGGCAACATGGGACATGACCCCCGGTAATGAGCCTAGACCCAGCATCATGGGATTGAGAAAGTCTTCTTGACCAAAAGGAGGAAGAGAAATGAAACAAAATAAAGTTTCAGTGGCAAGAGATTTTAGAGTCAAGAGGTCATTCTAATGGCTATTCTTATGCATTATATAGACATCTCTTTTTAGTTTTTAGTGGATTAGAATAGCTACAAGAAAATACAGGAAATTATTGAACTGTATTCCAGTAGCCTTGATTCTTTGAGGACAATTGCATAACTATATGGCTTTTACAACGTGACCAGGTGATTGTGAAAACCTTGTGGCTGGCACTCCCTTTATGGAAAGAAGAGTGAAAAAATAAGGACAAAATTACATAAATCATAGGGGATATATTTTAGTTTGTTAATGCTGCTGGAATGCAATATACCAGAAATGGGTTGGCTTTTATAAAGAGAATTTATTAAGTTACAGGGTTACAGTTTAAGGCCCTAAATATGTCCAAACTAAGACATCCAGAGAAAGAAACTTTGACTCAAGAAAGTCGGATGCATCCAGAACAACCCTGTCAGCTAGTAGGGCATATGATGGGCATATGATTGGCATCTGCTAGTCCTTTGGATTTTAGTTTTAAACAACTTCCCTGAGAGAATTTTCTTTTTGCATCTCCAAATGTCTCTGTCTGTGTTGGCTCTAAAGCTTTTTTTTCCAAAATGATTCCTTTTTACAGGACTCCAGTAAATGACCCACCTTGAATGAGTGGAGACATATCCCCATGGAAACTGCCTGATAAGCAGGTCCCACTCGCATTGATTGGCTCACATCTCCATGAAAGCAACTCAATCAAAAAGATCCCACCCAACAATGAATCATGATTAAAGAACATGGTTTTTCTGGGGTACACAAGTTTCAAATCAGCACAAGGGGTTCAGGAGTATGGGATATTTTGGGTGTTCTTTTTCAGTTTTATTTTTATTCTTGCATGTATTTTTTTTTTTTGGATTAATGTAAATGTTCAAAAATTGATTGTGAATGCACAACTATATGATGTTACTGTGATTGTACACTTTGGATGATTATAGGGTATGTGAATATATCTCAGAAAAACTTTACTAAAAATAAATTAAAAATAAAAATGCAAGTTTGCAGTGGTTCATATATAATCCTTATAATTGTCCCTATGCAAAAAGTCAATTTAATAGTGTTTTTCCTCTAGTATTGGCTGTTTTCTCCTTTCCCAATTAAAAAAAATTAACATTAAAAGAATAATTCTGCAATGCTCTCTCCCTCTTTTCCAATTTGATTTTATGACTCTGAACATTTCTTCTAGCCATTCTCTTTTTTAGTCTAAATCATGTCAATGTGTTCCAAATAGCAGCAGGTTCACCTATACTTTTTATTTCTCTATCTCCAATTTTTGTTTTAAAACGATTTTCAACTGAGGGTTCTCTAGCATTATTACTTCCATATGCCATTCAAAATATCTGCTTCTTGGGACACATTACTAGGAAGTTTCTGTGCATCGTAATGATAGATGTCAAGGGCATGCCTTTTTTGCCAAATTTAGACACAAAAGAGAAATACTAGGTGAAATTGCAATTACAGCTATGAAAAAAAAAAAGGGGCGGGAGAAGAAATTAGCCTTCATCTAAATGTCCTTTCTCTTTCCCCTCCCAGATGCCTCCCTTCCCCCACCCTGCCATCTGTACTCACTCACACTGGTGAAAGATTTCTCTATTAGCGAAACCTCACCTATTGCTTCTGCTTTAATTCAGCCACCCTGGCACCCCTCTTTCTCCTTTTGCCCCTAGAAAACAAAATTCATCATGTTGATTCCTTTGTCTGCTAGTTATAGAAAGTCAAGTTTCCCCTTCATGGTGAAAATTTCCAACAGCCTAGGGTTTCAAATGTGCTCTCAGATTATAAAGTAGGAGAAATTAAGGGTCTATCACTTCCAATTTTTTTCTTGAACAGTTTCGGGAAACCACAGAAGAAGGGATTTAATTCAGCTTGCATTTAGCCCAAGTAAATAGGAAAGTCATTCCCATCTAATATTGGCTCATATTAGCAAACATTGTATTTTGTTGCACAATCAGTATTTTATTAAAAAATTAATGCCTGTCAAATGAGTTTTTGAATCAAAGCTTCATGGCTGTGAGTTTTTTTGGAAGGGTCGGGGATTTAAAAACATTAGTCTCTTCAATAATTCATCCTTTATTCCTTTAGCCTTACTAAATATTAAACAGGTTAAAGTTAAATATTTGAAAACTAAGCACAAACTCAAGTCTCTCAGAGAGGGTATATCAACGAGATGCTTCTAATTTTGCTGTCTCATGTTAGCAGTTTGTAAGGTATGGTGAATCGGCACTTTTTGTAGGTGTGAGCCAATCATTTTCCCTTGGATCTTGCCTGTTAAATAATTGAGTTTCTGTGCCTGCATTCTCCCCCATGAGCTACTGAAAGAATTGCCAACGGTTACCTGTGATTGAAAGTACAAATGAGAATTACAAAATATTAAAGGAGATATGCATTTTATTTGTAGCCTGGGTCCACTCAGCTTAAAGAGAAAGGGAGAGTAGACAACCGTTCACTATTCTCCTGGACTGATTATCAGACCAATCCTTGGCCCTTTTCATTTACGAGTCCTGTCCACTCGCACCCCCACTTCACCACCGCACTGCCCTCAGTTTTCTGGTTAATCGAGGTGACACCACAGTCTTTTTCTTCCTGAATTATCTACATAATTTTATCTGAATTGATCTGAGCTTATTCACTTACATTCCTTTCTGATAAGGCCTCCTGATAATATGTACTTTCAGTAATTAGCAGTATCATTTCTTCTAGGCTGAGAAATTAATTTTATAATGCATGCTTAGGGCATAACTTCAGAGTAATTTTCACCGAAAGGTTTCAGTGCAGTTTATCAACATGGTCTCATTTATCTTTGTGACACCTTGCTAGGATTGATAACAATTACTACATTAATCGTGTTAAAAAAAACTTCTCTTCCTTTGAAATAGTATGTACATGTGGACAGAGAGATGTGGGTTGCTTTTATGGAAGTATCTTCGGTTTTAAATGTGTACAATAGAAGAAACTAGTGCTTATTCTACAATGGCCTATCAGAAATACAACCCCTGAAATGGGGAAAAACCTTGCATCTCCTGTTCAAAAAACTAAATGCCAAAGAATAGCTGAAGGTCATACTATGCTGTAGTAATCATTCTGAATCCAGCATCCAAACAATATTTCATTCCATTAGAACAGAGTAAACTATAGCATATCTAAATTTGACCCTCTGATGAGAGAGCATCTGTAAACAAGCTCATAATGTCATCACCAGGGAAACAAACAGGTACAATTGATGGAAGGCTTTTGCCACCTAGTAGAGGTGCCAGTATGGAGCTTGGTAGCACTGTCTCTTCAACAGACTTTCCCCTTCTGCCATCTCCACCATCCTCCATCAGCACCTCCACAACCAACTCTTCAGTGCAGATACTTCTCATGCTGTAACGATTAAATAGAGAAGGTTTCTGATGATGGCAATGCAGTTTTTCACAAGGTAAACTGTAAGTGGAGTCTGTACTGGAAATACAATGAAAATGCTAATTGGCGACACAGATCCCACTTTCATGTTTTATTAATGACATCTGCACCATATTTGTAAAATAATTTACATAATATGTTAATTCTCCAAAAGAGAGGGGAATGAGAGCTCGTACTTGCATGTGAAATTAGCACTTTCTCTGTCTATGCCAAAGCTACATAATGCTTCAGATTTTTTTAATAGCAGCCCTTATAAGGTTTATATTACAATTATGAGTCAGTCAGGTTTAAAATTTCAAACCTACATTTTGGTGTATAGACTCATTCGTGAATGTTCAACGTGGCTTTAGACCTGGTCTAAAAGTTCGGTTTTGAAGAATTAGGAAACAGTCTAGTAGCAAATGAAATAAACACAAAGAGTGATTTGAACTTCAAAAGTAGTTGTGGAAGTAGAAGTAGAAGTAAGACTTCTAGCACCGAATGTGTAATCATTTCATTCATTTCTTATCACGGCACTTTTTTCTTTCCCTATAATTGCCAAAATTTTTCTAGAACTTTTGAGGAGTTATTGAGAGCACTGGGTAATGGAACCAACTTGTCAATCCAGAATTAAGAGCAGTGAACATAGTGAAGCCAGCACAGTGCCACTTCTGAGAAGCCTGAGGGACACTAGTGTTGCTTTTTCTCTTAAAGATGTTTGGTTATGGTTACATTCACAACCCAGCATTGCTCAATTAATCTTAGCTTTTTAAGAGTTTAATGAGCTATCCTCTACTTAACATTAATGTGTGCTAATCATATAAACTCACCCACTTCAAAGTTTTTTTAAAAATAAGATTTGGATTCTTCTTGTTCGTAATCCACTGCCCACTTATAAATTAGTGCAGTTAATTTGTAAATCACCATGTAACTTCTAAGCTAATGTGCTAAGTAAAGTTATTCAGATCTGAAACCTACTAAAAGAGGCTTTCTCGAGTGCCTCCTTTATACCCAGAAACATCTTAGTAACTGAAAAATCTTGGCTCAGTTTTGCTATTATTCACTGATTATGAGGAAGAAATAGAAAAATGGGGTTCCCTTTTATGTCTTTGAATTCAGGAGGATACAGATGCAACACATGGACTCCAGGCAGTATTTCAAAGTGGTCAAACAAGTAGTTATGACAAATATCCAAGAAGAGACAGCAAAAAAGGAAACAACAATCTTTCATTTTTGGATGCATCACCTACCTCGTCCCTTATTTAGTACATTCTTCCATATTGCTGGTTCTTCCACACATTGATCCTGCTAAAACATTTGTCACCTAGTGGAGGATGATTTGAGAGATGCCAACTTACTGTAGGTACATAGCTTCCCACATCACCCTTAGTATCAAGCTAATGTTAAGCCCTTTTGAGAACGTAGTTTTCTAGTCATTCTCTGTAGTTATTCATGTGTACAAGAACATCTCAGTCATTCCTGAGCTTGTTTATTCAATGGCAGTTTCCACCGGACACCTTTTATGTGCCAGGTACTGTGGTTTGCATATAGGAATGGTATCTCAAGAAAGTGCTTCTCTTTACTGTTAGGGGGTTTTATTTCTTCCTGCACTGCTTCCCAGTGTCAAGTGTCCCAGGTTAACTAGTGAGTCCTCCTTGACTTTGCCAGCCAGGCTTATTTTCTACCACAAGGGGAAATGAAATGGGGTACTCAGCGTTTTGGTGAAATTTTGTGTGGGTGCAATATTTCTAGATTAAAATCTGTTCTAGTCTGCTAGCTGCTGGAATGCAATATACCAGAAGCGGAATGGCTTTTAAAAAGGGGAATTTAATGAGTTGCTGGTTTACAGATCTAAGGCCGAGAAAATGTCCCAATTAAAACAAGTCTATAGAAATGTCCAATCAAAGGCATCCAGGGAAAGATACCTTGGTTCAAGAAGGCCAATGAAGTTCAGGGTTTCTCTCTGAAGTGAGACAGCACATGGCGAACACAGTCAGGGCTTCTCTCTCGGCTGGAAGGGCACATGGCAAATACGGCTTCATCTGCTAGCTTTCTCTCCTGGCTTCCTATTTCATGAAGCAACCCGGGAGGCGTTTTCCTTCTTCATCTCCAAAGGTCACTGGCTGGTGGACTCTCTGCTTCGTGGTGCTGAGTCTCTCATTCTCCTCTTTTATAGGACTTCAGAAACTAATCAAGACCCACTCAAATGGGTGGAGACGTGTCATCCCCTAATCCAATTTAACAACCATTCTTAACTAAATCACATCAACCAAGGAAATGATCTCATTACAGTTTCAAATATACAGTATTGAATAGGGATTATTCTACCTTTAAGAAATGGGATTTATATTAAAACATGGCTTTTCTTAGGGGGCATACTTCCTTTCAAACCAGCACAAACTCTATCCTGGTTTATTTATATACTCAAACAACCCTACCCTTACCTGACAATTGAACCAAGAAGCTATAATAAAAATTGAGGAAGACATAGCAGTTTTTCCAACAATAGACTCAAACAAGTCCTTCATTAAGAGCTTCAACAGACATTGGATTCTTCAAACATCTTCCCCAGGAATCCCCTCAGGATAAGCCAAAGCTGAAGGACCTAACACAAACGTCAGTGGAAGGCTTTGCATCCATTCATACAGATCACTTCTAACATTTGAGGGACCGATGTAAGAGTAAAAAGTGAGGCCCACATACCATGCCTAAATATTTAAAAGTTACAAATCAAGGAAACTGCTAAATAAAATGCAATCTATTCTCTACTTTGGAATGCATTTTTTTTCTTTTCTTTTTTTTATAGGGGAGAACACGTACACAGTCCCCACTACCACAAATTATGCAATTGAGTTTCCCACATTTGGGGAAATCGCAGGGGTCAGCACACCCGGAGTGCAATGGACAAGCCTCACCCTGGGAAATCCACCTTCATGATCATGGTGTCTCCCCCACCAGGAAAGTATGGAATACATATTTTTATAATTGCAAAATAAAATGTTTGAAGGTCGAGATATTTTGCTGATGAACCGGGGATATCTGGATGAGTGATAAAATAATTCCATACAAAATTCATAATTCTTATGTTTCATAAATATGTTCTTGCCTTTGTCTCAGAAAATTAACTAATTATGGTGCTATAACCAAGATTTTCCTCAAATTTGTGTTCAATGGACAGTAATGCCAAAATAAAAAATCTTTGTTGTATCTTTGTAGGTTTTTTTAGGTTTTTACAGATAGCTTTTGTTCCTTCATTGTGGAGACACAGTGCTGAAGCAGTAGAAACTAAAATTAAAAATAAAACTTGTAAAGCAATTCTTAAATTTGAAAAGACAAACCATGAGGTTTACATATCACATTCAAACATTGCTATTTGGTTGTATCAGATGAATCACGACTTTTGAAGAAAATTTTTAAAAGTTTTAATTTCATCATATAAATTACTATTATTTACGTAACAATTTTTACATAAATTAGTATCTGGACACGTAAAGTATTCCTCTAGTTATTCCTCTTCCAGATTTTTCAGTAACGGGGAATTTTAAAGAAAGCCAAAAATAGAAATATGCTGCTTATGGTCAGAAAAGAGCTCTATAGAAATGCATTTTAGGATTATTTGTACATGAATCTTTTTCATGATAGTCACACAAAATACAAATCAGAATTAATGATAACATTTTCTGTCAAAATTTTTCAAGCACGCTGAAATATATTTTTGAAAATTTAATAAACTCTTACCTAAAGACTTAAAAACATTCACCATTTGACCATTCACTATTTATTAGTTCCCATGTTTAAAAAAAATAGCACCATGCTTCAAGCCTGTAGCATCTAGCCTACATATGTACAAATTGAATAGCAAGTTGACTTAATCAATATTGCAAAATGTTCTCAGTCCACCTTGTACAGCTGTTGTGAAATTTGCACTAACTCACAACTACTTGGTGAACAAAAATTAGAATGTAAAGAGAAACAAGGTAATGGACGTTCAGCATTACTGGAAAATGATACTTCGTTAGACAAGAATTTACTGCATTTGTGATCTTTGAGAAGAAGAATTTGACAAGGTAATTAATTTGTCTTTTCTTTTCCCTAAGCGTTTCTGCCTCAAATCCTCTCTGCACTCAGAAGCAGTGTCTGTCTTCAATGCTGGCAGTAACACAACCCTGAAACTTCATGGCATTTAGTCATTTTTTGCATCGAGGATGTAGCATGAGAGATGTCAAGAGTGATTCCTTGGGATCTTCACGGTGCTATCATGTGACAAGGTATTTAGAGTTGTGGGTCGCCCTGGGCCAATGCTAACCCCAGGATAGCTGAGACGTATCTAGGTATCTGGCAAACTCAGGATAGGGGCTATTTAAACAAGTGGTACATCATGCCACGATGTGCCAGTTAAATAATAGGTTTTTCTGGCACCCAGAAGGCACCAGAACACTCACTAGATGCATGATGAAGGAATGGATGAATGCAGAATAAATACAGGGAAAAAAGAGACACTCTGCCGTTAAGGCAGGGAAGTATATCAATAATTATGTAACAGTTCGGGGGAAAGTATATGGGAGGTGGTATAACAGTTGGTGAAGGTAGAGAGAAAGAGTCTTCAAAGTCTGTCAAAGAAGGGTGTCTTTCCTCCATAGTACTGATCACAAGGCATTGTTTTCATTCAGAGCAGTGCAGCCAAAGCTCAGAAACGGCTTCCTATTGCAACATTTGTAATGTACCGTTGCAATGATCATCAACTTTTAAATGTTTGGTTAACAATTTGAGGTTTCATTCCTGAAACCTCAAAACTTCCTTTGCAACCAAAAACAGAAATACCAAAATACAACCAGAAAGTGAGGCTGTCCTTTTGGTATTTCCAAACCCAGCTGAAAACAGGAAACCAGCATACTAGCTATAACTCGCTGACACAGGCAAATTGCCTCTTGACCGGAGCTCTCCCAGTAATCCAAAAAACCCTAACTGAATTTTCTGTTCTTACATCCTAACTTTGGTGTTGGGAGGGTGGGGCAAATAACATTAGGAGAAAATAAGTGCAATACACTAGAATTGATATACAAAAACAGAAAATGAACACCAAAATATCCTAACCAATGCAGAGATTTCAGAGCAGAATGTATGTATCCGTTGAGTATATGCTTATCTGTCTCCAGGTCCTGAACCCTTTAAAGAAAGGGACTATATATATGTATATGAGCCATCTCTGAATCCCCAGAGGTTCATATTGTACCTGGATATTGAATATGCAAGAAATGTATGCTATTGTTTAAATGTCTACAATCTATGAATTCTATGAATTATACAATCTATGGATTATAAAAATTCCACCATTAAATTGTCATGGTAACCACTTTATCCTGGGGCTCCAGTTACATAACCCTCCCCTTCTCTTTATATCAAATGGATAGAGTTTCAGGGGACTGGTTTAGTGAGGTTTCTCTCTCCCAGGTACTGGTTCTATGGCAGAACCCATTTCATGGTATCTATTTTTAAGCAGCTTAGGAAACTAAAACAACATGTTAAAATAAAGATCCCTGAATCCTTTCAGTGATCCCACCATTAACAATTCTATTCAGTAGGTGTGGAGTAGGATCCCAGAATCTGTATTATTCATAAGCGTTCCAAATAATAATGGTGAAGATGATCTGAGGAAATCACCATGAGAACTACTGCTCAGTGGTAGGAAATTCTGAGTTCTCAATAGAACATAGATTCAGATTCTCAGACAGACCCAAAAACTGCTTTCTGATAAAATTATGGCCTTACAGTTAGCTACCCCTATAGGCCACCTCTGTGCCTGGGAGGGAGAGACTTCCCAGTGGGCTCACTACTTCTTTAAGCAAAGACTTAACTCTACCCTTGCTTATCTGGGTTCTAAGGTTTATATCTCTGTCCCTTACCAGCCATTAAAGGGATCTGAAGTCCACGCAACTAATACAGTTTTTATCTTTTATCAGCTGCTATCAAAAGCCTGGTTTTAGTGAAATATTTGAAGAAGATAATTTAAGGATGTTTTCATCTAGATATTCCAAATGCCACTTTTGGAACCAGTGACTGGATAAAATTAACATTCTAATGGAATTATATATCTCAATATAATGTGTGATTTTTATGAAAAGTTGCTTCAAGCTATATGCAAGTGATTACTATTTACATATTTGTTGTGTGATTGTTGTGATAAGATTGTCCAATATAGCCATCTGAACCCAGTATGCCAGGAGGACAATAGGCGTGAAATGCTCCACTTTTCTGAGGAGTGGCTGCATGTCCATCTTTCAGGTGATGGATGGCATGTTATTGTTATGGTTCTTACATCTTCCTGGCTGTCCCAAAGCTTAAAGTGTGGCACTCAATCTATGCATTTACCTGTTTTTTCTGTTTCATTGAATTTATCGTGTGGTGTTTTCTGTGTGTGTTTTGTTTGTTTTGCAAGTTGTCTTACATTTTTTGGAGAATAGGGAGATACACATTTTTTTTCAAGTTGAAGTATTATTGTGATAAATCACAAACATTATTTAATGCTATTGCATTGTGATTATTAATAGGATATATTATACAGTTAAAACAGTCATCAACAATAATTACAAATACACCACATGCATATAATTGCGGTTTTGACCCCCAATCCCTCATCAGAGAGGAGACTGAGCCAATGAAGACAAGGTCATTGCTTCACTTATACTGTTTTCACCAGTTGTCTTCCTTTCACTCTCTTCTATCAGGTTCTTGTAACTGATGCAGAGACTAGAAGACTCCCTCTGCAGAAAATTTAGTATCTATCCTCCTTAGAGTTTTGACATTGACTCTTCTAATCTCTACCTACCTAAACTGGTGAATTCATTCACTCCTGTGGCTTTAACTGCCATCTTCATGCTAGTGGCTCCCAATCCGAACTTCCAGCTGCAGAATCTCTTCAAGTTGCAGAACCTATTAGATGTAAATAGCATGTCCGCTACTGCACTGGTTTGAAACTGTCATGTACCTCAGAAAAGCCATGTTCTTTAATCCTCATTCAAGATGGATGGGATCTTTTTTATTGCTTCCATGCAGATGTGACCCACTAATTGTGGGTGGTAACTTTTGATTAGATAGTTTCCATGGAGGTGTGTCTCCACCCATTCAAGGTGGGATTGCTTACTAGAGTTCTTTCAGAGAAAACTGTTTTGGAAAAAGACTTTAGAGCACACAGCCAAAGACCACTGGAGATGAAGAAGGAAAATGCCCCCCCTGGGGGGGCATTCATGAAATAAGAAGCCAAGAGAGAAAGCTATCAGACTTTGCTATGTGCCTTCCCAGCTGACAGAGGTGTCAAGAAGGCAAAGACCCAACCAGACACCAGCCATGTACCTTCCCGGCTGACAGAGGTATTCCAGATCCATTGGCTTTCCTTGAGCCAAGGTATCGTTCCCTGGATGCCTTAGACTGAACATTTTTATACCCTTAGAATTGAAAACCTGCAACTTAATAAATTCCCTTTTTAAAATCTATTCCATTTCTGGTATTTGCATTCCGGCAGCATTAACCAACTAAAACAGCTACCATTATGAAACTTTTGAACACATACTGGTCAAATCAAGGCCATAGTATTATGTTCAGAGAATTGACTGTCCACAAGGAAAATGAAGGAGCAGAAGTTGGAATGAGATAAAACCTGTCTGCCTTAAAAAGAAAGTTCAACTTTTTAATTAAGATTGTCTACATTCTTCTTTCTCTGCACATAATCCTTTCATTATCCCTCTATACCTGTTACTTGAAAAACAAATTCCACAGTTAGATAGGCTGTCAAGTTCCAGGTTACACAAAGTGAAATAGGTTTTTTAAATGAGAAAATTCTTAGACCATGGTTACTGAAGAGCTATAACAGAGTAGAAGAATTGCAATGCCTGTGTTTATGAAATCTAATATTACATCTATTGCAAGATGTACCATTGTTTTATGCATCACTAAAAAGGAAGAAAAACACTACCAGTTAAACAATGACATAATACATTGTTTCTTTCTTTCCATTCTGAATTTTTAATTTATATTTATTGAGTTTTTTCATAAATTTATTGAGTTATAATTGACATATGACAAACTGCACATCTTAATCATGTAAATTTGGTAAGTTTTGACATATGTACGTACATACCTGTGAAACCATCACCACAATAGAGATGGTGAACTTATCCATCACCTCCAGATGTCTTCTCAGCCCTCTTTCTAACATCTGTCTGCCATCCTTCCCTTCAACCATCACTCTTATCCCCTGGCAAATGGTAATCTGGTTCTTGTCTCTATAGATCGGATTTCATTTGTTAGAATTTTATATAAATGGAATTATGCAATATGTTCTTTTTTTGATTGAATTCTTTCTTGCAGCATAGTTATTTGGAGATTAATCCATGTTGTAACATGCATCAATAGTTCATTTATTTCCATTGCTGAGTAGTATTCCGTTGGATGCCAATACCACATTTTGTTTACCCGTTCTTCTTTTGAGGAACTTTTTATTTGTCTCCAGGTTTCAGATATTGCAAATTTAGCTGCTATAAACTTCTTAATACATGACATTGTATGAATATGTGCTTTTGTTTCTCCTTTTTTAAGCCAAGAATATGATTTATCTTGGTAAATGTTCTGTATGCATTTAAAAGACATGTGTATTCTGAGTGGTCTATAAATGTCAAGTTGATCAAGTTGGTTTCAGTATTATTCAAATCTCTTATGTCCTTACGAATTTTCTATCTATTTTTCCTATCAATTATTGGGAGGAGGTTTTGAAATTTCTGACTGTAATTGTGGACTTTTAAATTTTCTTCTTGTGTTTCTACAAGTTCTTGCCTCATGTACTTATATGACCTATTAAGTATATAAAGCTTTAAGACTATTAAATTATCTTGAAGAACTGACCTGTTTTTTGCTTTTTATCATCATAAAATGAGCTTCTTTATCCCTGGTAATATCATTTGCTTTGAAATCTACTTTATCTGATATTAATAAAGCCACTTCAGTTTTTTTCAATTAGTGTTACAATTTTTCCATCCTTGTAGTTTTTAATGTTTATGTGTCTTTTTGAAGTACATTCCTTGCAGGTTGCATAGAGTTGGCACCTGCTGTTTTATCCAATCTGACAAGCTTTGCCTTTTAAATGAGGAATTTAGTCCATTCAATATTCAATATCATTACTGATATGAATAGGTTTAAGTCTGTCATCTTATTTGTTTCTTATTTGTCCCATCTCTTCTTTGTTCCTTTTTCTTTCTTTATCTGGATTTTTTGGGGGGAGGAAGGGAGGTGGGCTGATTAACTGAATATTTTATGTGATTCCATTTTATTTCCTTTGTTCTGCTATTAGCCTTTGCTTTGGTATTATTGTGATTGCTTTAGAGTTTATGATATGCATTTTTTGATTTATCACAATTTATAACTTCATTTATAATATAGGAACTTTACTATGGTATGCTTCCATTTATCCTCTTCTGATTTTTGTGCTATTTTCCATACACTATAGACTTACGTGCTATTAACTCCGCATTACATTGTTAATAATGTTTAAGTCAATTATCACTCAAAGAGATTTAGAAAATTAAAGGTAAATATTATGTATTTTCCATGTAGTTATTTCCAGTGTTCTTCATTCTTTTATGTAGATATATCTTTCCATCTACTATCATTTTTTCTTCGGCCTGCCTGAGAACTTCTTTGAATACTTCTTATAATGGGGGTCTGCTAGTGATTTGTTCTTTCAGCTATTGTATACCTAAAATTTCTTTATTTCACCTTCATTTTGAAAGCTATTTTCAGTAGGCATAGAATTATGACTTGATTTTTTTTTCTTGCAGTTCTTTAATGATGTTATCCATTGTCTTCTCACTTGCTTTGTTTCTAATGAGAAATCGGCTGTCATCCTAAACTTCGTTCTCCTGTATATGTGTCTTTTTAATCTGGCTGCTCTAAGCAATTTTAATATGAGGTGCTTTGGTCTGATTTTCTTCATGTTCTTCTGAACATCTAATAATAAAACATCTATTTTTATTGATGTTTATTGAGCTCCTGGATTAGTTTTTACCAGATGTGAAAATTTTTCAGCCATTTTTCCTTCCAATTATTTTTTGTCCTCACTTCTCTTTCCTCTCTTTCAAGGATTCTAATAATATATACTTTAAGCTTCCTTATGTTGTCCCACAGCTCACTGATGCACTATTCATGCTGGGGAGAGTTTAATTCTCTTTCCATCTTGTGTTTTATTTTGCATAGTCTCCATTTCTGTCTTCAAATTCACAAATCTTTTCATTTGCAATGTCTGGTCTCCTTTGATCCTATCCAGGGTATTTTCAGCTCTCGTTCTGCAGTTTTCTAGAAGTTCTGTTTAGAGGTTTTTAAAAATATATTTCCTATGTCTCCATTTAAATTCTTTTACATATGAAATACAGTAACAACGACTGTTTGAATAGCCACCTCTGCAAATTCGAACATCTGTGTTGGTTTGGTGTTACAACTGATTGATTCATGTCCTCATTATGGGTCATATTTTCCTATCTCTATGTATTTTTCTGGTAGTTTTTATATAATTCCAGATATTATGGATTTCCTCTTATTGGGTCTTGGACATTTTTGTATTCCAATAAATATTCTTGAAGTATGTTCTGGGATACAATTAAATTAAGTGGAAACAGTTCGATTCTTTCAAGACTTCCTTTTAGGGAGGACCAAAATAGTGCTCAGTCTGAACCCAGTTATTCTTGCCCCTACTGAGGCAAGACCCTCACGTGAACTCTACCTGGTTGGAACAAGCACCATTCCCAGCTCTATGTGATTGCTGAGCACTCTCATCACTAAACCTTTCCAGCAGCTTCTCTGGCCTGAGGTCATTGTCTCACACGTGCTTACTGATCAGAATTCTCAAGGGAGCGTTTCTGCAGAGGTCTAAGAGTCTCTCTCTGTATCTCTCTCCTCTCAGGTCATCTTCCTGCAAACTCCAACCACCTTGAGTTCCACAGGTTCTCAATTCTTCCACTCAGAGAGTCCACCAAACTCCACCTGGGTTCTCCCTTGCCACGCTGTGGTCTGGAGTCTCTCTCAGGGCGGTGAGCTGCAGGGATCGCACAGCTCATCACATTTGTTCCCAGTTTCTCAGCGTTCACTAGCCATCGTTGTCTGTTGAAGTATCTAAAATAAACACTATTCCACATATTTTGTCTCTTTTTGGCTGTTTCAGGGAAAAGGGTCATACTATTCCCTATTACTCCATCTTGTCTGGAAGTGGATGTCCTCACTATTGAGTTGTTTAGCCACCAAATAGTATCATACAGCATTTTTGTGAATACGTAGAACAGGAAACCATAAGCAAAATAAAATGATTAAGGTGTTTCTTAAATGTCTTTCATACTAGAGTTTGACACTTCTCAAACAATTCTTGATCGTGAGTCATTAATTTTCCTAATGCACTCCACTGTGTCCCAAGGGGTTATGACCATTTTTGGCCTTTTTCGAGTTTGAATGGTTTCTATCATGATATCACCAGAAGCTGACAACAGATGGTTTTCAGCTAGCAACCAAGACACACAGTCCTTTATCAGATGGTCCTTAAATGTGTAGTTAACTGAAGTGCTGAGAGGTCCCCACCATCCCTCAGACCAGTAGGAACAGCAGCCAGGTTCTCTCATGAATAGACACTGACCACTGTGTCGTGGCTGCTGCCTGGCCATCTGTGTAAAAGATGTTATCAATTTCAGAGATGCGGAAAAGTGCATCTCAGCATAGGATGCAGCATTTGCAAAATTTATTTGCATGGAAAATATTTTTAATGAAAATATCTCAAGAATATTCTTTGGCAGATGATTTATCTTGAGTTCTGTCTGCTTAAGTCATTCAAGATTTTTTTTTAGCTGTTCCATAAAGTGATGAGATAAATACTAAATAGCAGTGTTGGCATTACCATATTAATGTGGGAAGTGGTCATTGCACTCCTCTGTGGCAGAAAGATGAATATCAGAGGTCAGATGGGTCAATCCTGGGACCCAACAGAGAAGGAGCTCGGTTTTCTTTTATTAAAGATTTCCTTGCATCTATAATTCCACCTACCTGGAGGGCTCACAGCATTTCAAACTGAAGATGGCCCAAATTGAAGCCTTGATCTTTTCCCCCAGATTCTGCTTTTCTGTCTCTGTTCTCGTTCTGAGCCAATGAGATAACCATCAATACAACCACATACGCAAGTCCACACACAAGCACATACACAAATGCTCATCACTGGCTGCTTTCCACAGAAACTATTGAAATTCCTCCGAAGGTCATTTCGCCCTTTACAATCCTGTTCCAAACTCCTCTATGACTCTCTTCTCTCCATGTACCCCACCTCATCCCACCCCCATCCCATCAGTACATGCATCTTCGCTGCAGTCACACCAAAATTCTCATTGTGTCAGGTGTGCCTTTTCTTTTATGGCTTCATGCCAAGAACACATTTCACTTATACATCTACATTTAGAAAATCATTTCTCATCCTTTAAGAGAGCGCTCCACACGGCTTCCGCAGGAAAGCTTCCCTCTGTTCCCCGAGGGAGAATTAGCCTCTCCCTCTGTACATTCCCAGTCCTGCCCAGCTCACACCTATATTCCAACGCCATCCTTTTTGCCTCATATGGTAATTGCCTGCACACCTGGCACCTCCTCTAGGCTGTGCTCTAAGGAACAACCCTTATTTTATTAAACTTTTCTTCCTCTAGTGTCTGCTGTTACGCCTCAACCCATGTCCACTGCATAGATGTATTTGTTAGGGTTTTCTTTACCAATCTGCCACTCCTTAGAGCCCTGTCTCAGTTTTCCTCACTGTTTTCTTTTCCATTCTTCCATGCATAACTCAGAGTTCACCTCTGAATCTCTGCCTTCTTGTCCTTGCTACTCCTGCTGCTCTACAGCGGCCCCTTCTTGGCTGGCACCCAGCTTTGTGGGCTGCTCCCCGGGCTCGCACGCGGTGCCCTGCCCGCCCACAGTCCTCCGTGCAGGAGGGTCAGGCTTCAGGCACCCACGCCGAAATCTGCCCTTGGGTGTGTGCGGGTAGTTCCAGGGTTATCTTATTAACTCTCCACAGAATGGGAGGGGAAATTGGCCCTCTTCAGACAAGCATTACTTCTGGGAAAAGAGCCTGGATTCCCGGCAGAGTGTAATAGGGAGGACCTTGCCCCGTAAACAAAGTCTCATCCCCGCCACACCTAAGTGGCATGTTCAAAGGGAAAACAGCTGCCCCACGGTACCGACCTGTCAAGTCCAGGGGCTTGCACAGAAAGCGTACCAGGGCCCTGGCCACTTCCACCTGTTCTCTAGAACATTGTGGGTACAAAATTATGGTAAGCAAAAGAATTAATTTGCCTATGCTGAAACTGAAACATCAGGACAAATTAGAAACTAATGAAATGAGTTTGTTTGAAAATGCAGAATATGCGTAATTAAGATTATATTTTCATATTCTCGACTTTTAATTATAGCTACACAGGCAAATGGGAGGCAAAAGGAAACAAGTATTTTGTAAATTGGACAAAAATACTGTAAGTAGTCAAAGAAAATTCATTCTTTTCTGTAGTTCCATCCATGCTAGTCTATTCAAATGGCAGTCTGTCCCTCCATCATAGACAAAAACAGAGCTTGATTCAGGGATCTCCAAAACAGTCAGTTAGTGTGGTTTTATGCATTATTCTTAGGTGGGAAACTTTATTAATCTTTTAAATAAACAATTACATCATTAATAAACACTTTATAAGTAGTTTATTAATTAACTTTTTATTCATACTAAAACTTGGGGAAATCTCCATTTTTGTGTATGTATATATATATATAGAGAGAGAGAGAGAGACAGAGACAGAGAGAGAGAGACAGAGAGAGAGACAGAGAGAGAGAAACCTGCACCCTTTAGGCTTAATTCCCACAGCATGATGTTTAAGATAAATCTGAAGTAGTTCTAAACATGTATGTTTACATTCTAAGGTGCTATATAAATTTCATTCATATTCTTAAAGCTTTTGTAATGGACATGTTAATGTTCTGAGAAGAAAGTATTTTCTTTCTTCTATGACTTCAAAGTAAAATATTTGGATTTTTAAAATTTAATGTAGTCTGTTTTCTCCTTCAAAGAAGGCAATACCACCTTTCAGTCAAGAAAGTAATCGAATTCAGAAAATTTCTTTTTGCTACACAATTTTCAATAATTTGTAATGCCTTAGGATTTACCAAAACCACAACAGAAATATGCCACCAGATTGCTTACATTAATTCCTGCTCAGGCAAATTCAAAATTCATTAGGCACCTCTGACACAGCTTTTATATTAAGGATGTTTTTCCCCATTTACTAATTTTTTCATGTGAGAGTTAACAAAGGCTGCTTATTGAAACTTTAAACAATGTATGACGTTCTCAGTATGTTGAATAATTTCTGTTATCTCTGGTTTTAAAATCTTCATAAAAAGAAAAAAATAAACAGAATAGGCTTCACCAGTCTAACTTCTTGGAAGATTATAGTTAACTTTTGGTCCCCCATTGACCATCTGTGCTCCAATATTCAGCATGGATGTTTTCAAAAGCAGTTTCTGCTCTAACAAAACAAGAGTTTATGATTCACTTTCAGACTTTGTTCTTTCAACTAACTTGTTTGTTCAGGAGAACAGATTTCTAAACTTGCACACACAGCAGGATCTTTGTGCCCCTGTTTATACTCCTGTTTTGCTCAGATGACATGCCTTTTGGCTCATAGTACATGAATTTACAGATAAGTAGAGCAAAATATGACAATCTTGTGATTTTTTTCCAATGATGCACCATCATTTGCATGGGAAAACTGCAAGCATGTAATATCATCTAGTGACAGTGAGCTGAGACTTCTAAAAGCACCCAATCTGGAAGGAAATCAGGGAAGTTCTTTACTGTGCATCTCAGATGCAAGGACCTGGGACTATGTCAACATTTTGACAAGTTCATCCAGGTTGTTTTCATACTTTCTTTCTCCAAATTGCTCCTTGCTTTGGTCTCCTTCAGTGAACCCAATTTCATCTCTTGTTCCTTGCTGTTTCCCTACTTTAAATTGCTGCCTTTTGCTCGATTTAGTTAAAATTAATTTCCATCTTGTCTACCAAACGTTCACTGACTCTGAACTCAGGATGCATGTGGTTATGTCTTCATTTGTTGTTCTTTAGCAGTAAGTCAAGTTCAAATACAAGAGATCTATTTCCTCTGGATCTAAATGTAAGGGGAGAAAACAGTAGAGAGAGTGACTTGCCAGTCAGCTGAAGGTAGAAACCTCCCTCTCTGTATTTTTAAATGCTAGAGGAGAGATAAGGGGCAGGACATTTAAAATAACTTTTCCTTCATGCATGAAAAAGGAAGGAACCAACATTGCTGGCAAATTATAAAGTATAAAACGCCAATTTCCTATTGAATAGTTGTACTTAGTGCGACCTTGGTGTGTGTGGGCATTGTAAGTAACAATGGCATTGCCCTGGGACTTTACACATCTAGCCAACAACTGACACAGTGCCTGGACATCCATGAGGTACAACCTCCTAATTGGCCAACTACTTAGGAAAGAAATTCCAATCGTCTTGAAACTAAGCCTTCACACCTGAGAGGAACTTCAGCATTGGCGTGAGTAAAGCAAGAGAAGGAAAATTTCAAAACCTGTTTGACTTAAGTTCCAAGTTAGAATTCCTTTATGTGGCAATTCAGGTAAAGACAACCAAAATCTAAAGCTATCTGCTGAAACTCTTTGCCCTTGCTCAGCTATAATCTTGCGCCCTCCATCTACTTCCTTAACTCTCTCTTCACCTGAAAGGCAGAAATGCATGTGTGCTTGGCTGAATGGAAAACAAAACTGAAGGAGCAATCAGAAAACCAGGATTCTGGTTTCCTGCCACCACTTTATACTTCTTGGTATTATACTCTGCCTGTAAGGGAGGATCAAGTAATTTGAAAAAAAGTTTTGGTAAAATTCTGGAACTGGAAAAATTTTTGTTTTCTCTTCTGTTCCCTTTTCTATTCCTTTTTTTTTCCTATTCTCTCTTTAGCTCCTCCTCTCTTCCATCTCCCCTCCTTTTTTTCAACTCTAATCCACACTAGTTACCTCTTTTCCGGTAATTGCTTTATTTTGTTTGTCCTCTCAACGTCCTCACTTTCATCTTCTCTTCATCCCTTTCTGCCCCTATTTTGCATTCTTTCCTGCTCTGTTCTCTGAATAAGTAAATTCAGGAAATGTAAATAAAAGAATACCTTACTATTTTACCCTAATTGGCGTGGAAAGGAATGGCACCAGATTAGTATAAATTAAAAACTAAAAAAAAAGTTCAAACATATATAGTTCTGCTTACTAGGGAATGAAGGACAAGACTGTGTTTTAAAGATAATTGCACTAATAGATGAGCAGCATATATTATTATATTATTATTTGCTAAAGCTCTTCAGTCTAAAAATAAGTTTATCTCAAGAAGTTAGAGTTGCCATATATATATATATATATATGTATATGTGGAATAACTTTTTCTGTTTACTCCTATTCGACTGAAAATTATTTATAACCATAAAATTAACATCATTTAGAAAATTTTCTTTGTATTATTACAGCAAGAGCAGAAAGAGGAGGTAGTGGGGAAGAGGAAACCGGGGAGTGGGCAGGGGAAGGGAAAAAGAGAACAAGAAAAGAGGAGAGAAAGGACAGAGTAAAAGAGAAATCTACCCAAATGTTTGGGTACATAATGTATGACACTGGTTCTCAAAATTCTGTGCCAAGAACTCAACAGGAAAGCTTTATCTGGGTTTTAAATCCAGATCCGTGACCCCATCGCACATATTCTGATATAATGAGGCTGTACTGATGCCAAGGAATCTGCATTTTGACATGCATACCAGGAAATTTTGATACAGATGTTCTAATTTCAGGTTAGTGAAGTTGTCCTCAAATCTGAGTTTCACGTGAGAGTCACCTAGGGAACTTTAAAAATAGTGATGCCTGATTTTAGACAGGGTCCAGGAATCAGTACTTTGAAAATCTTTTCAGATGATTTGCATCCTCAGCCAGATGTGGGACTACTATCAGAAGGATAGTGACTTTGGTTCAGAAAAGCCAGGGTTTTAATCATAGCTCCAACACAGCTGTGTGACTTTAGCATGACTTAATCTCTCTGGGCCTCTGTATTTTCTGGTGCAAATTAGGGGACAATGCTATCCACCTCAAAGATTGGAGCAGTGGTTTCTCAAGCCTGTTAAAGTCACCCAGGGATATTTTAAACACAGGTCACACCCCACATTAGTGAAATCTGGATCTTGGAAGTGGACTCACATTGAAAGGTTTTCATAAAGCTTTTCAGGTGATTTCAATGTGCAGCCAAGTTTGAGAACCCATGGATTCCAGGATTAAGTGAGATAATTATATCATTATCAATATTCTATTATTAATAATGAACAAAATGCCTGGCATTCATTGAGTCCTTACTATGCGGAAGGGATTGTTCTAGCATTTCACATGCAATGCCTTTTTTAATCCTTAACACCCCCATGAGATAGATACTGTTTTGGGGGGAAGCGTCTCCCACATTGTCCAGTGGCCAGGTAAAATATTCTCTTTCCCAATGTAGACAAAAAAAAGGGACAAGGTGAATCAAAAGTAGGTGCACTCTCTGATCATGTGGCAGCAGCCTGCAAGTACCTGCTGCAGTCCATTTGTGGGCAGCGCTGACCACCGGCCTTCGCTGGCAGCTGCAGAGTTGCAGACTGCAGGTTGCAGGTGAAGGATCATCTGTTCAAGGCAGGTGCACATCCAAGTGGAACAAAACATTCAAAAGGGAGATAGACAAAGAGTTTTCTTGGGTCTTTGTCAGGAGAGGAGAAACTAAAAAGATTATGTTTGATTTCAGTTCACAAAAACTTCAAATGAGACCTATTTGACATTTTTTACAGTGTCTTACGAGGTTGAGGGTTAGTAAGAAGAGTTTCTGAAATTCTACTCTTGTTTGGGTGATTTGTACATTTTCTTTCCTTGGGAGAGTTACTGGCCCTGATATTTTCAATCTTTCCATCTATAAAATGGGTATTTCTTTGGCATCCAACTGACCTGAGGGTGAATTATGTACCCCAATGTAGACATGTTCTTGGTTTTGATCTGCTTTATTTGTGGGTTTGAACCCATTATATAGAAGATCTCTTGAAGATGCTATTTGAGTTAAGGTGCGGCTTTGTTCGGTTTTTTTGTTTGTTTGTTTTTTTACATGGGCAGGCACCGGGAATTGAACCCAGGTCCTCTGGCATGGGAGGCAAGCATCCTTGCCTGCTGAGCCATTGTGACCCGCCCTAAGGTGTGGTTTAACTGAAAGAGGGTAGACCTTAATCTGGATTAATGAAACCCTTTATAAGGAGAAGAAATTCAGACACAGAGAAAGCCAATAGGAGGTGCAAGAAGCTAGAAGTCAGTGGAACTGAGAGAGAGAGGGGAGGACATCGCCACATGATGCAAGGCAGGGATACAAGCCAAAGAACACCCAGTGTCACTGGCAGCCAGCACCAGAACACTACAGAGGCATCGCCTTACTGATATCTCAAGGTTGGGCTTCTATGCCCAAAACCATTTGTCAATAAATTCCCATTGTTTAAGCCAACCCATTGTGTGGTGTTTGTCACAACAGCTCAAGAAAACCAAGACAGTGTACATCGTATATAAACAATCATATAGTATATGATTAATGGGAAATCTCTAAAATCATGTATGAGCTACAAGGGTTTCTCTCATTATCATTATTCATTGTTTTTTTTTACTAAGAACATTTTGTTTTGCTTTCTCTGCTCCCCATAGATAAAAATCACACTTTTTGCATATTTCTACAAAGAGAGTTCCTCGTACATTTTATATCTCTAGCCACTGTAATAATTAAGTAACACAAAGCTAAAGATATACACAGAAGATTACTTTTTCCCAAGAATCAGAACAGTGATAATGAAACAGGGCCAGTAATCTTGTTTTAATGAAATGAGGAGTCTAATCCACTGCATTTGGTAAAGATATTAAATCAGAGAAGGCAATAAAATGTTCCCATATCAATAAAATACAATTCTTTATGTTCTTATTATGTAAAACGATAACCCAGGCTTCCTGAAGTAGACAACATCTTGTCTGATTGTGTTTTCCATGAGCACCTTATCGTCTATTTCACATGCAGTTGGTGAATAAATAGATCTGTTTGTGAAAAATCTGTCCATTATATCATTCGATTGCATCAATGGCATTTTCTGTTGTAAAACAATTTGCACTGCAGATATATGTTTATGGGAAATTAGGGGAACGGTGGAGTTTAACACATAAAAGTGGAGAATTAAAGAAAAATAATCAGGGTGCTCAAGCTGCACTTTCTAGTAATCCTTTCAAATCTGTAGTTCATCCAGAAAGCTTTTTATTTTAAAACCAATTTAGAAAGTCAATAATCATTAAATATGCAGAGACATTTGTGTGCTTCCTGATTTCTACTTTATTTGACGTGCTTCCAAATTAGGCTATTAGTGTTTGCTGTTGCCTCTATAGGAACAGGGTGTGTTGAAACCTATTACACTGGATTTGCAAGTTAACAGTGCTTTTTCCTGCTCTTCTTGTAGAGATTGCATGACACCAAAAACAAAAACAGGGTTATTTTTCTCTTTGGGCCCTTGAAAGAATTATATGAAGAGCAAGTTCTCTGCTGCCACTCTTTTCCAATTCCAGAATTCTACCCTCACTGCCCTGGTACACCCTACCAGCTGACCCAATCAGACACCCCATGCCTGGTCTTCCCAGGATGGCCCTTTTTTGTTGTTTAATGCACTAACCATTGAATTCCAACAGACCATGCTACAATCCCCGTACTGCATCCTAATGATCTCACTTTACTTTCCCTACCTACCACCTTGACATTTCGACAAACTGATGAGGTCTCAGAATTTTCCCTATGCTTCTTTCCTTAAGTTTTTGCCTCCTCTCTGAATTGGGACTGATTTTCAGCTTGGCAAAGTGATCCTTTTTGAAGGACATGTCCTGATGGTGGACCGTGCTGGCCTCTCCCTGGCCCAAACACTGCTGGGTACAGAATATAACTCCTTGGTGTTTGGCCTCCGGAATCACTCATTCATTACACAAAGTCTTTATCTTTGTGCATATCCTGGAACAATACTCTTAAATAAATACTCTTGGAGGCATTTTACTCCATGGTTATTTACTTTGCATTTCCATGATCTCAATGGAACACAGAAAGGGAGGAGATAGAAGCCTTGGCAAACAATATTTGCCACCATCTACGCACAAGGGAACAACTGTGAGGGATATTGCTTTGTTTTCAGAGCGAGGCACGTCACTGACTTGACATAGTACATCTGTGTGCAGACCAGAGTCATTTAGAAAATTCCACTTGGCAAAGCACCCTTGATAACCCCTATCTCAAGAGAGCAGAGATGATATGGCCTTGGAATTAGAAGATCAATTCATTCCCCCAGTCCCACCAAACCCTTGAGATCTTGGGTAAGTCCTTTAACTTTTATACCAATTACGCTCTAATGTAGAAGAATATCAATAGATCTCTCAACTACCTCTTAAGACTATTCCAAGATTAAAATGTTCTATGCAACAGTCTGAAAATTCAAAAGAAAAAAATATAAAGCTACAAAATAGCAGCTTACTTTTAAGAAAATTGCTCTAACACTACTGGCTGTTAGCACTAGCATTTTTAAAAAACTGATGAATTAAAAAATTGCTTTGAAACATCATTAAGTCTGCCAATAAAAATGCAGCAAGCTATCATAATTTGTTTTAGACGCACCCACATTTGTCAAGGAGAACAGTCCTGCTCATTTTAATGACCTCTTCCTCCTTCTTATCCCTTCCAATTAACTACAAACACAAAGATCTGCCCTCAACAAATAAACACAGATACCCGTGAAAACTTGCCAAAAGGAAAAACAAAAGAGGAAGAGGATATACAATTTCTTAAGGTTCACTGCATGAGTCCTACTTATGCCAAACTGATTTCATTCATACCCTACGGAAGCTTGTGCTTGTTTTCACAGTAATAGCCAGAGGTAGGCCCCTCCAGAGGCTTGCTGGGCATTTACCCAGGGATCTAGGGAATGAAACCTCTAGTTCTTATTCATTTACAGAAAGTAGGATGGGATCCAGGCACCAACTGAATCTTTCTGTAATGGTCCACGACTGTGACACGTGTATAAAAGTCACACACCTCCAGTCATAACTGGACTCTTCAAAATCTGAAAGAGAAGGGGGACCATACATATGGCCTCTGCGCAGGTGTTGGCTACCAATTCCTTTCTCCTCACGCTCCTATGAAGATGATCATGCAGAGTAGAATGCTGTTTTTTAAATACAGATTTAGGAGATTGTATACATTTAGCCTAGTTCGTCAGTCATAATATAAGCACCGGGTAGACCAAGCTTTTAATTCAATTCCTTTCCTTTACTCAAATCTATATTGGAACTCATCTTTAAAAATTAAGAACTTCAGAAGGTGTAGCACTCTTGTGGATATCCTGAATGAATTAAATCATTAAACTTTGAAAATTGATTTGATTTTTGGAAGCAAATATATTGATGCCAATCTACAAATGTACTCTTTTCTGAGGCTAAATAATGTTGTTTGTAGTGCTAAAGGAAGCGTGCTTAATAAAGTAAAGGGACTTGTTTTGGAAATAACTGGAAAATAATTCTGAAAAGAGATGCGTTTTAGTGATAGCAGCATTCTCAGGAATAATTGAGTAACTTCCCAAAGTAATCATCTTGATGGAGCCAAAAATTTAGCTCCAGTACTCTGCAGTTCTCATAAACTTTCTTTAAATACAATACTAATAGTTTTTATAGTATGTAGCAGTTAAGTAGCTTCTTCCCCACCCCCCTACACAATTTATAAAAGAGTCAGTGTAGGGCTGCAAAATAAAGGAAGCATGTCTGTACCCAAGTGGAGCAATTACTAGCACAGACCTAATGGAGACATGCTAAGGCTGAAATGACCTGAATGAAGAAGCAATGAGCCCAGAAGTATCTTCCCACAGAGTACTCCAGCTCCACAGACTTTGATGACCAGTGGGACAGTGCACACATTGGAGAACTATTGCTGGAGCACATCTGCTACGGTGATTTAAAAAACTGTGTGTATGACATAATGTCATTGGAGCCATCACTTGATATAGAGAAGAATCACATTATAGAGATAATCATGATAATCTCTATAATATCTATCATGATAATGATTATCTCAGGTAACAAATGAATACGTTATTACATTTCTTTTTAAGTCTAGCCAATATTTATTGAACTGAGATTTTCTTTTAGAATTTCATCTTGTTACAATTGACATTATTTATTTCAAATGTTAAGGGGGCTCTGATGGCTATTATTCAAAATAAATATTCATGGGCTACCCATGGAGCTTACCATCGAACATAGGCAAATCAGGAACAAGCAATAAAGAGACACGTAGAAAAAGACCCCCTTAAAAATACTGAGCTAATATCAAATCATGGGGCTAAAACCAAACTTCCATCAGATGGGGCCATCTTGAGAAACAATGTTGAGGATCTTGAGGTGGCTGGGCAGTAGGGAATGGATAAGAAATCATTGTTTCAAACCCTGCTGGTAGCCAATAAAGGCTTAGGGAGAAGGAAAAAAAATTGAAGCTATTGAAAAGAGGGAGAGGAAGGATTTAGCCAATATCCTCTCTGCACAAAATAATTAATTCGATTTAGTGCAATCCCATGGGGATGCTTCTCATCAGCTACAATGAGGAGACAAGAAATTGTCAAAACATGAGTTTACCCAAAAAACTTATTTCCCCTAAAGAAAAAGGTGTGCACTTGGTAATAGTTCTACCTCTAAGATAGTAAGGCTCTAAGGTTATGATATTCAATGAAGAGGGCATTCTAGTATATGTTAATAAGCCATCGCCCATATAAAAGAAAGGTAAGCTAAAACTCTCACTTACAATCATACCTAAATTGACAGCTTTCACTTGCAAGAATCTTAGATATGGAGGATAGACTGGAACTTGGGGGTAAAGATAGAAGAATCTTCTCTTCAGTTTAAAAAAAACGAGCTCTTACATATTCTATTTTCCCGTTGACATGAAAATTGCCTAAGAAGAGTAGAAGAGGTCCCAGAGGTACATTGCTTTCCCTTCCCTTCAACATTTTTTAGTTGCTGTGTGTGCGTGTGTGTTTCTCCATGCAAACTTTCTTTTCTATGCAAGCCTATAACCTTCAGTAGGAGAGCTGAAGCATGCACCACTCCATTACCCAAGCAATCCTCCTTCTGTAACAGTGAGGAGAGGGTTTATCTTGTGAAACTGGGCAATCTTTTTAAACAGTATGTAAATTGTCTTCCCCTCTGATATTTACTTGTGGAAAGGAAAATAGTATGAAGGCTAATTTCAACACTTGGCTCACTGAGATTTTAGAATGTGCCTAAGGCTGTTTCAGAAAGAAATCTGTGCATTCGGGTTGCATGGATACGTGTATGTCAGTTTATTTGGAAAGGCAACTTAGATTTTATTTAATTGAAGTTGTTTAGTGTGCAAAATACTGGAAAGCCTATTGTAAACCTGCTTGTTATGTCACACATCTCATTAAAATTTAGGTACATATCATGTTCCTTTTGCCCACTCCCATCTCTCAAACACACATTCTTACCCATAGTTTATACTCTAGGCTATAGACGGGATAGCCACCATCTCCTAATATAGCTAATATACCCTGTACAAATTCGAAAGGATGTATGTACCCTAGAAAAGGCATGTTTTAATCCTAATTCCATTTTGTAAAGGCAGCTGTTTCTTCTAATCCCTATTCAGTACTGTATGTTGGAAACGTTACTTAAATTATCTCCATAGAGATGTGACTCAATCGGTGTGGGCATTAAACCTGATTAGGTGGAGACCATTCCAGGCGGGTCTTGATTAGTTTTATCAGAATCCTTTAAAAGAAGAAACACTTTGGAAAAAGCTAGAGAACAACAAGAGAGAAAGCCATGAGATTCCGAGACAGCAGAAAATGCCGCAGAACCACGAAGCAGAGAGTCCACCGGCCAGTGACATTTGGAGATGAAGAAGGAAAATACTTCCCAGGGAGCTGGAGAGGAAGTTAGCAGATGATGCCATGTTTGCCATGTGCCTTTCCACATGAGAGAGAAACCCTGAACTTCATTGGCCTTCTTAATCAAAGTATCTTTCCATGGATGCCTTAGATTGGACATTTCTATAGACTTGTTTTAATTGGGACATTTCCACTGCCTAAAAACTGTTAACTTGCAACTTATTAAATTCCCCCTTTTAAAAGGTATTCCATCTCTGGTATACTGCATTCCAGCAGTATACTCCAAGAGAGGAGTGAGGGGAAGATGCTAACTCTCTTTTTCATCTATCAAAAGATCTTTAAAAGTAGCTAGGGGTGGTGCAACAGTGGCTCTATGGCAGAATTCTCACCTGTCATGCCAGAGACCCGGGCTTGGTTGCTGGAGCCTGCCCATGCCAAAAACAAAAGTAGCTAGGAGTTTGGTTTGGGAGGTATGGGGTAGAAAAAAAGAGACAGGTTGTACAATCGTTTAAAGTTTCTGCATCTCTGTTTCTTTACCTATAACACGAGAATGATAAGCTAAACAATAGAATCATTTTGATAATTACAAGAGTTAATATATTTCTTATTAGGTACTCCGTTCTGTGCATTCTATCTTTATTTTTTTCCATTACAAGCTTTACAACTTGCAGTCCCTGGTGCTATCCCTACCACTTATTGAAGGAAGAGAAGTATTAAGCAATAAAAAAACCCAACACAATATAGATAGAAGATGGAGATATTAAGGAATATTAGAATACTGCCAAAAAATAGGTGATCTTTTCCTGTTCTTATTTTTTCCATTCTCAATAATAAATCAAAGTTATATATACACAAAGACTGTCTATACATACATAATCAGGGAACAACCTAATGTGTCCTTTTTCTTTAGTTGTTGTAGAACAGGTTAGAAACAGGCTTTTCCCAGTTTATAGTCCATCTGTAGGGGAGACCATTCAGTACCTCCACAGGCTTGGGGGATGTTGCTATCTCCTGCAGATCCTCCTTTCTTTGTCTCAACATCCTTTCTGATAGTTCCTGATCAGACACCTGGCTATGCTAATGGCGTCCAAGAAATTTCAAGATCTTCTGAATGAAGAAAGCTTGTCTTCGATATGAACAAACATGTCTTGTGATGAAGGTACGTTCTTGCTTAAGAAGGAGTGAGGCACCTACAAGGACAGCATATAAAAGTAAACAATGAAGAGCAGGAGCACCTTGACTGGCAACACAACCAGAATGGAGATAATGCTTGGGGTTTGGGGTGGGCGTTCATTGACAAAGCAGAAGCCAAACACTCTGTTACTAAAGAAGCGTGGGTTCTGGTTGAGATAAGCCATGGGTTTAATACTCTATGTACTTTTAATGTTCTTTTCTCTATATCTTAGTAGCCAATTTGGATTTCAGTTCATTCAATTCAATCTCCCGACGTGAATATCCGTCATTAATATACTACACCTCACTCATATTCAAATCCCTCTGGGGAGGGAACGTCAATTTTCTGCAGATAACGTGAAAGTCAGAGCCACTGGGGCAACTGAAGATCTGCTAATAATGGCTGAGCCTGCTCCCAAAAGGGCACATGTTACGCACTTGCACAACATAAGGTACTGCTAGTTACCTTCGTCTTTTTAAGCCACACTGTACTCATGAAATAATCAGTGTCAGCAGTGTCGTCTTTCAGTGCCCGAGTGTATGATACCTACAGGTCTCGTACCAGAAAAGTCCTTTTATCATTGATACATGAAATATAAATAAAAAATGTGTGAAGCGTTTAACAGTGGTTTATTGATTTTGGATGGTATTGACTCCTTCAGAGGTCATTTCCTAGGTAATCACGTCTGGAAACAGTAATTTGCGATTCACTAGTCACACAGCTTGGATTGCTGTAATGACCTACTTGGGATCAAATGAAATGTATTTCCGTTTATATTCAATACCTGGAACCCCTTCAACAATAATACACACCTTTACAACTCTATCCTAATTGGCTGGCATTGGAGGTGGCAGATCTCCAGACTGTCAGTGATATAGGCAAGGTTTTCTCTGTCTCCAAATAAGCCAGCCTCTGTCAACTTAATGCCATTTACTAAGCTTGTTCTTAAGTCTGTCTTGGGAGGTGACTGGAAAGTTGTACTTCTATAAACACAAACTTATGGAAATTTTTCCAGAGGAAATAATGTTTGCTTTTGAGTTATCTATTAAATGGGGAAAATAATGGCAAGTTGTAGATTAGTATTTAAATGAATAAGAAACTGTGATATCACCTGGGTGGAGTTTCCTTCCACTGTTACATTGGTAGAAAAGTGAATGAAGAATCATAAAGTTATTGCAACCAATGAATATTGACTTGGCTTTTGTTTTCCTGATAATAAAAATAGGTAAAAAGATTAAAAGTGGGAGATAAAACCCATGTGACATCTCTAGGTCTTAGTAATATGTCCTGAGAATATATCTCATTCAATTGCTTAGGAGAGAAACAAAGATAAAGCAGAAGGAAGAGAAGAAGGAGGGTTATTTTTAAAACATGAGGGATTTTCCTATTTGATTTTTATTCTGTTTTTTGTTTTTTAATTAGTCAAGAAACTCAAAGCCAATATCTGAGGTGGTCTCTATTTGGCTGGAAACTTTGACAGGCACACATTATGAATTTCTGCAATGAGAATGTATGCATAATTTATGGAGAAGCTTGAACATCCAAGTGTTTCTCTAACTATCCTCTTTAGCTGACTTTCCTAATGAATGGGTTCTGTCAGGGATTTGTAGCAAACATAATCCAAACCCCAAACCAGAGCAGATGACACATATGCAAAGAACAAGATATAAACAGTTATTCACTTTAGATTCATCCATAAATTGAACTCATATAGTCTGATGCTTATTTATGTGTTCATATTGACTTTTAGTATACCTAATTAGACCATTTGCCTTTTTCTCTAAGGTAAAGCAGATCAACATCTCATTCAGATGAACATCTCACCTGAAAGTTCTCTGGGTGACATAAATTCATGCCTGCATAGGTGTGATTTCGAAAAGAATCAAGGAAGCCTGATGCTATTGCAAGAGAGAAAAAGTTTCCTTGCTTTCTCTTCATAGTCAAGAATAATTTAAAAATATTTTCAAGCCACCAAATTTTTAGTAGTCTATTTTATTTTATTTTAATGGAAGCCTATCTCCACATTATAGTCCATTAAACTAGCTGGAGAGTTTAGATATCGAGAAAGCAGCTCACCCAGAGACTAGGAAAAATATGCACCAAAAGCAAAAGAAACTAAAAAATTGGAAACCTACAGGTGTCTCTTCAGATAAGAACATCAAAGTATTGATAGAAACATTGAGATGCAGAGAGTCTCTTATCACTTCAACCTTCCTGAAACTCCTCTCCAAAAGCTCTTGTCAAAATCCTTCCCCATCCCCTCCTGCTCACCCCAAGGTGTACGAAGCTGTTCAGGTTCTTGGCAGTACCTGACAGTCAGTGAGTGACCCTTGGTCATTTCTTCCACACTAGCTCTTTCCTTCTCTTTCAGAAGAATTATGAACAAACCATGATTTCCTTTGGGACTAAAATATATCTTCAATGTACAAGTTTATATTGGGCAGGATGCTGAATCTTTCTCAGCCTCAACTTCCTTTTCTATAAAATGGTAATAATATTTTCTGCTCTATCAAGTAATGGTGATGATTTAACCAGTTACCGTCTGTCCACTGCTTGACACCTCCCGGCAGTCCCTCTCTACTGTAACTCCTCCAACCGTCCTCACCCAGGTACAGGCACAGCCAGGCAATTCCTCCAGTTCCTCAGCTCACCTTTGCTTTCCTCTATTTTCATTCCTCTGTTCTAGGATTTTTAAAAATCCCTCCTAGTGTCCTTGTTTACTTTAAAGTCAACTTCTAAGATTGAAGTATAACATAAATGCAGAAAAAAAGCATAGATCGTAAGTACAGAGCTCAATGAATTTTTTACAAAGAGAACACATCTATGTGACCAGCCCCCAGATCAATAGATCATTGCCAGCACCTAAGAACCCTCCTCACACACAGAGACTTCTCAACCCATTCTATGGAAACCACTCTTCTGATTTAGCTTGTGATAGATTCATTTCACTTGGACTACACGATCTGTATTTTTTGGTCTATTTTTGTTTTTGCTCAACATTGCTTGCATTACTTGTTGGCTGTACTGTTATATAACAGGAGTTAGCAAGCATCTTCGAGAAAGGACCAGGTGCTAAGTAGTTTAGGCTTGTGAGAGCCGTCTGAGTCTCTGACTAGTCAACTTTGATATTATAGCACAAAAGTAGCCGTGGACAATGTGACACAAATGATCATTGCTATGTTCAGATAAAATTTTATTTGTGGGCACACTTTGAATTTTAAATAATTTTCACATCACGAAATATTATTTTAATTTTTTTAACCATTAAAATATAGAAACATTCTTTTTCAGAAAAATTCTTAAGTTTGCAGTCTCTAAAAAGCAGTGATGGCCTGCCTGTGGCCTGCAGGAAGTAGATTGCAAACTTATAGTACACAGTGTTCTGTTGTATGAGCAGAACTGTGATTGTATGAACCACAATTCATTTAAGTATTCTACTCTTCATTAACTTTTTTTTTCAGTTTTTGATCCAGAAAATAATATTTCAAAAAGTTTTACATAAAAAGGCAATGGTAATGGTGATCCTATGTCTAAAAGAAAACAAAATAGGGCCATTAATTTTGAAGGAAGATTGGATATTCTTTATAGGAACTTTTATTTTATCAATATCGCATACTGTTAGATGTGGTTAGCAGTCCCCTTTTGGAAATCTACAAAACTATCAACCATTTTATCTTCCCATTATAAAATCTGACTTATCAGATGCATGAATATTCTTAAATATTGGAGAGGGAAATAATATAATTCAGTTTTGATTTTATTCTGAGATTGTATAGCATTGTTTTCTTTCATGTATTCTTTACATCTGCATGGATTTTCAAACCACTTACTCATACAATGGGCTTCGATGGAGGGATTTGGGATCCTATTTAACACTCCAGCTTAAATAGCATCTCTATGGGAAAATAGCGTGAATTTCGATGTTCAACTTATCAATGAACATATAAAATACAACCAATTAGAGAATTGGGGATTGCCCATGAAGAAAGTTCATTTTACATTTCTTTTTCAAATTACATTTCATTTAAGTCCAATAACCGATACAGACATAACATAAGATTGTGGTGGGGCAGGGGTGGAGAATTTCAGTATTCACTCACTCATTTATTTATATATTCAACAACACAAAATTTTCAGTGATTTCTATGGAAACACAATTAATACCTGGCATCACAAGGGATGTGTGCTGGTTTGAATGGATTATGTACCTAGAAAAGCCATGTTTTAATCCTAATCCTTCTGTGGAGGCAGCCAGTTCCTTTAATCCCTATTCAGTACTACACGGTGGAAATTTGATTGGGTTATCTGCACAGAGATGTGACTTACCCAATTGTGGATATTAACCTTTGATTAGAGGGAGATGTGACTCCACCCATTCCAGGTGGGTCTTGATTAGCTTACTGGAATTCTTTAAAAAGAGGAAACATTTTGAAGAGACCTTCAGAGCCACGAGAACCATGAGAGGCCATCCAGCCATAGACCTTTGGAGATGAAGAAGAAATACACCCCAGGGGAGCTTCATGAAACAAGAAGCCTAGAAAGAAACTAGCAGATGTTGCCATGTTCACCATGTGCCTTTCCAGTTGAGAGAGAAACCCTGAACATCATTGGCTTTCTTGAAACAAGGTATTTTTTCCTGGATGTCTTAGATTAGACATCTCTATAGGCTTGCTTTAATTCAATTTTCATGGCTGTAGAAGTGTAAATTTGAAACTTAATAAATTCACCTTTTGAAAAAACCATTCTGCTTCTGGTATATCACATTCCAGCAGCTAGCAAACTAAAATAGGATGCTACTGACCTTGTTCTAGTTAAGGAAATAAGGAAAACACTCTGAAACATTATTAAGTGATGCAACCTACTATATGGTTAAGTGACAAATAAGTCTTAGGGACAAACTGTAATACAAGAATTCAGAAAAAATAGACATTGTTATTAGATATAGTGAACAAAGAAAGTTTCATGGCTAAGCAAAACCTGAACCCTGCTTTTGTGAATGTGGGTAAGTGTTTTGCAGAGAAAACACTATTCTGAACGAAGGATATAATGTGGACAAAAGAGCAGAGGTAAGTGAACAAAGCATGGTGAGCTTCCTGTTCAATGAATAAAGCATAGTGGGAATAATGTAGAGATTGAGGGTTGTAGAAAGACAGTTGAGGTTAGAGGATGATAGATTTTGAAGATTTGAGAGTAAAAGAGTAAAAAAAAATCAACATTGTAGGACATATTAACCCAATAGGCATGTTAAGAATGAATCGGTAAGATAAAGTGAAGTCAAATCAGCCAGTCCCAAAATCCAGAAAACAAATAAAGATGTGAAGTGATAAGAATATGACAGCCATAAAAATAGAAATATATAGATATGAAATATGAGGCAGCTAGAGAAAAGGAGGAATCAAATATTCAAATCCAAGTTTTTAAATGTGTATGACTTGGAGAATGTCCACACTGCCAGAAATAGGGAAATCTGGAAAGGGAGCTACTGTCTTGGGAAAATGAGTTTGGTATTAACTGTTTTGAATTAAAGCATGAATCCATGATGGTTCCACACTGTATAATAACTATGATTTTCCAAAAGAAATTTTATAGTCTAAGGCATGTGTAGACAAAACCCCACACAAGCCAAATCATGCCTGCTGAATTTTTTAACAAATACCAATACAGGTAGATATATAGGTAGGTATGTAGGCACATAGATAACTAGATAGATAGATAAATAAAAAGTTAGAAAGATAGATAGGGGATAGAGATATACTCTCTTAAAAAATAAATAACTAAAATTGGTTTTTTAAGAAAGTATTTGACTGGTAGGTAAAAATAAACTGCAATATGATCAGAAGAGAACAATAATATCTGATGAGAAACAGTTGAAAATGAAGCTGTTTAATATGGAGAAAGGTAGATGCAGAGGAATCTTTAAGGGAATCATGCTAGTATTGTAGGATTCCAGTAAGTATACCTACAATCAGTGGGTGGGCACTATAGGAGGCAAATTTATCAGCACGGGAGAGATTGCTCTATGCTTGTCTGAGCTTTTTGAAGGAGGAATAATCAAATAGGTTCCTTTAATGCCCCGAGCCTTGTACTAAATGACAAGAATTTGAGCTTAAAATGAGTTTTAGTTTCCTTGGCTGCTCATTGCAAATACAACAGAAGGGGTCAGGTTAAACAAAGGGAATTTGCTTGCTCACGATTTTCAGGCTAAAAGAAAGTGCAAATGAAGGTGTCATCAAGGTGATGCTTTCTTCCCAAGACTAGTGTCCTGGGCATGGCTTCCAGGGAGCTTCAGCTTCTCTGTCACATGGCAAGGGACATGGCGGCATCTCCTGGTCTCTCTTTTTTCTGCCAGATTCCATTGCTGTCCTGCCTCTCGGCTCCTGTGGCTTTCTCTCTCTGTCTGAATTTCACTCTGCTTATGAAAGACTCTAGTAATAGGATTCAGACCCATTCTGATTCAGTTGGGCCACACCTTAACTGAAGTACCACATCAAAAGGTCCTAATGACAAAGGGTTCACACCCACAGCAACAGATTAAATGTAAGAATGTGTTTGTATGGGGCACATATAGCTTCAAATTGCCACAAATGGTCACCAAGTCACCTTATCTATAAGATCCTTTTAAAACCTCAAGGACCCATCCTAGGCAGGATGGAAATAAACTAAGGGTAGTAGCTAGGTAATGAGTCAAGAGACTCATGTTGGAAGCCAGGGTGAGAAAGGGGCCTCACAGGGACCAGGCCTGGGTACATGTGCTCACCCAGGCATTGTTTCCCATGGTAGGGAATATAAAGTAGAGAAATGTGCTGCAAGTGGGAAAATCCATTCATAGATCCTTCAGGCCTGCATTCTTGAGAAGAAGTACAGGAACAGAAAGTTTCTATGATTAAAACAAACAAGATATTGTGAAACGTGAAAGAAAGAATATCCTTTAGAGGATAAGTAGCTCTTTATTTACTGCCCTCTTATTTTTTTATTCCCTTTCCTTTCCATTTCTCAATAAAGTGTCTTACCCTTGATTACCAGAAGATTCTGGAGTTATTGTGTTTTGTTGTTTGTTTTTTATGATCCATTGAAACATAGCACATAGGTCATGTTGTAGTGGATGAAAGACGTGTGGGGTGGGGAGAGAAGCTAGTGAGAGAGGCCCCTCCTCACTCCACCCCAGTGACAAAGCTAAGAAACCATTTCTCAAACATTTCCATTGACATGTAACTGCTTGGAAGTGCTGTCATTACTTTGGCCTATTTCATTTGCATTTACATAGTGATTTCCATGACGAGTCACTAAGACCTGCCTAACTTATGGTCTGTCTATGAATTTCCTTATTAGAAGCATTTCTTTGTATGCACAATGAACTTAATTCTCCCCTTCTTCATCAGGAAGGGTGCTAAAAATCCTTCCTATAGTCCACAGTTCAGTTTTAATCTGAGGAAGGTAATCATTTCTTATGTGATTTGTAAAATCATCCTCAGTATAATTACTGAAGTTTAATTTCAGAAGTGATCTGAACTACAAAAAAAAAAATCACTGGAAAATATTTGTGTTATCTCCCAAGTAGGCCATGTTGGATGGTCACATAGATTTGTCTGAATACTTCCCGGCATATTTGAGGAAAGGAAAAAAACTCTCATTTAGCTACTCTGAAGATATGACAAAGTGTTTTTGTTTTTATTTTTTCTAAATGGGTGTAACAGCCTTTCTCTCTAGTGGTTTTCCTGGCTAACTGCTCTTTCATTCTTATAAGGGAAGAAAACATAGGAGAAGAATGTCCTCTTATAGAGGTTTCTAGCAATGGAAAGGAACATTATTAAGTCCATTGGATGTGCATGAAATAATTTATAGGACAGGGAGCAGAATAAAAGAAACATCCGAAAATGCTAAAGGTACATTTCAGTAATGGATGTATATGTAGTACCAACTTGAAGATACAGATGTAACATGTGCCACACTAACATCACCAAGAGTGTTAAACAAAAACCTCTCAAAAATATAGCAGCCCCTAAATCTCACCCACCTGTCTAGCGACTGACATCTGATTTTGAAAGATGTGATTTTCTTTTGTACTCTGTGTCCTTTAACCAACCTGTTTATCAAATGTATAGAACGTTTTTGTTTATGGTAGCTTATGATTAATCATTCACCAAGGACACAGGGCCCTTTGTACCGGGTATTGTCAAGCATTTGTTTGGACGGCGTTTGACCCTTTGTACCCAAGTGGTCTGTGTTGGAACCTTTTGAAAACAACCTACCTGGTTGATTGTGCTTATGGTACTCACTGGAACATCTTGCAACACATAAGAGACCTAAACTACAATTTCAGCCACAAAATCAAATTCGTTGTTAACTCAAGATGAATATATTCATGCTGGGTTACCGGCAACCATTCGGAAGTGAAATTTTCAACATTATCTGGACCAAAGAAGTTACATGAATAGTAGGACCTTGCAAAAAAAAAAAAAGGGTGAACTGGCATCACATTCGTATTCATCTTTGTTTTGCATGTGAAGATCAAAGTCCTCTCGGAGTACACCTCTGGGGAGTGTATCCATACATCAGATTACTTAGTGACCAGAGGATCCAAACTCCCAAAACAACAGCACAGGTCAAAAGGAAGAACAGTATGTGTTCCTTGCTTAATCATTCACCACTTAGACACCTCTTAGATGAGTAACTGCCTTACTTTTAATCTCTTCTCATTCACTCATTCAGTCAACAAACATTAATTGCAAGGCTGTTATGTGTGAAGTGCCTTGCAAGATAAATCAGGGATGATCTATGAATTATGAGAATTTATAATCCAGCACTGGTCATAAACATGCACACGTTCAATTTCAAAACAAAGTTGTAAATGTATGGGCCACATGTCCCATATAGACAATAACTGTCTAAGAGTTCAGAGCAGGGCTGTATGCTTCTGATCTAGTATTCACAGAACAATTTACAGAATAAGTGAGATTTAGTCTAATGAATGGCCACTAGGATTTTGATGGGAAGAAAATGATAGGAATCAGATAGAGACAGTCTGTCAAAGGGTCAAGAATCACTTTTGAGTTTGGCTTGAGAAAAGAGTTCATGAACAGGGTTGGTTGAAGGTATGACTGATGTAGATCTCTCATTTTATTATGGGTTATGATGAGCTGCAAATGGATTGGAGGGTGATACATTTTCAAGCAAAACAAGAATATCCATTTAAACACTGAAAGTTAGAGAGTTAGTGTTCTGTATGTTTTTATACATGTAAAGCAATGTGATATTGACCAATATTGTAATGTGTTCATTCTATGTTCCTTAGCTTAAGAATTTCCTTATGAGAAGTCTGTTGTTCTCACTGATCTCGGAGCGTGAAAAATCCATGTAAATCAATAAGGAAATCTTGAAGCCTTTAAAAATCAATCCATTTGACCTGCCATCTGTGCCCTCTCCACTTTTGAACTCTGACCTCAGGAAGAAATGTTGGTAGAAGCAGTGGTAGATATAAATTGAGTCATTTGTTGGTTATTTTTGAGAAAGTGATGAAATTCATGTTCTTTAAATAAACAAATTATCATAGTCTAATAACTATAAGCCAGACCAATACAGCTAGATGAGGGAAGACTGCTGATTTCCAAAAAAAGGTATGTATTTTCTAAAACGACAAGTTACCTAAAATGTCAAATCAAGTGTGTGATAAGTACTCGGAAACATCATTCTCCTTAGTTCTCTTCATCCTCTGCAAACAGTAAACATTTCTAAATTGATTTTCCAATTGGGGGAAATTTCAAAGCTGTATGTTTATATATTCTTAAGGAATATTGGTTTATCTGGACATGGAAAAACCATTAGCAAAAGACACGATGAAAACTCTCATGCAGCCTCAGTGTTCCTTAAATCCTATTAAAATTCTTATAATCACATGATGTAATGGAGAACTACATGACATTCCAAAATGAGTACTTTTCAGGATACTTTACAAGAAACAATTCTCATTTTTGGTTTAAAGGGCAATGACATGTGGTAGTATCATTATTGCATATAGCTCTGAACATCAACTGATTATAGATTAAGAAAGAAGAAAATCTTTGGGACACATTCTGCACATGAACGAAACCACAGATTGTTTAAATCATTTAAACATGCTTCAAAATTCCAATGCTTATATTGAAAGTAGAGTAAAGAACTAGCTTTAGAAGTTGGGGGATAGGGGCTATCAGCCCTGGTATCCACATTAACATACTCCACACCTTATCCTTTTACATATTCATTACTTTGTACATTCTTTTGTAAGACACCTACTGAGAGTTTACGGCTTTCTATTTAAAGGATAGAATGAACTATTGTTTGAAACTGTGTTATCTCTAAGATAAAAAGACATTTCTTTTATTACGGTTAACAGTACCCCCACAAAAAGGAACCACTATAAAATCATAACCCACTTAATTCTTCCTTCAGTTAACACATACTTATGCCCTGGCAAATACAAAGACAAATAAGAAATGTTCCCGTGGAGAACTTGCTTGTCTGGTCTTATATCCAAACCAAAGTTTCATATTATGTAACCCTATAAGCTTTTGTATTTATCATCACTCGGAATGTGTTTGAATAAGACCATCTGTGAAAGTATTGCAAAAACATATATATTATCATTCTGATTCATTTTATGTATGATTCCCTTCAGATGTTTGAAAACATGAAATTCTAACTAACACACAAGAAAAAAATATCTTCTTGTTGCTTTGTCGTCTTTGTTTATCTCAAAAAATTGTTTTATTTTTCTTAGGGCTGCGATGCATCCCAAAACAAGTAGTTACATCATAGTTATTTACAGGAATTAAATGGGACACAGGTTTGGGCTATCTAAAACAACTCAAAAAGAATTTTTTATAACAGCTTTATTGAGATATAATTCACACACCATAAAATTCACCTCAGTGGTTTTAGTATATTCTCCAAGTTGTGCAAGTGTCACCAATTGTTATCACCCCAAAATAAAACCCATTAGCAGTTGATCCCAATCCCCTCCAACCTTTTAAACTCCTGGCAACTACTAATCCATTTTCCGTGTCTATGGATTTGCCTATTCTGGACATTTCATATAAATGGGATCCCACAATATGTGGCCTGTTGTTACTGGCTTCTTTCACTTAGCATAATGTTTTCAAGATTAATCCATGTTGTAACATGGATTGGATCTTCTTTCTTTTTATTGTCCAATAATATACCATTGTATGGATGTACCACATTTTGCTTATCCACTCATCAGTTGATGGACATTTGGGTTGTTTCCCCATTTTGGCTATTCTGAATAATGCCGATAAAAGCATTCTTGTACAAGTTTTTGTGCAGACATGTTTTCGATCCTCTTGGATAGATGCATACATCAGATTAGAATCACTGGGTCACACGATGACTCTGTGTTTCACATTTTGAGGAACCACCAAACTGTTTTCCAAAGTGATTTACCATTTTCCAATCCCCCCGCAATGCATGTGGGTTCCAATTTTTCCACATCCTTACTAACACTTGCTTTGAAAAGATTTTTATACTCACATGTGAATATTGTGCGTCTTTATTTTTGAAAATTCACTTCAAGAATATGACGAAAGCACACTATTAAACCCCTATTTAGGGGAGGTGTGAAATAGTATCTTTTTCCCCTTCTGACAGCTTCTCAAATCCCCACACCATGCTGCAGAGAAGGGAGCAGCTCACATCCACCACGGGCTGGCAACATGTGCGACCTCTCTCCCTCTCCCTGGCGAGGATGGACCTCCCTGAAGAGATCAAGAGAGTGCGCAGGGCTTGTGCAACTAAGTGACATATGTTCTTTAGGGCTGTAAAGGTGAACAGTTCATGTTTTGCCTCATTTTTCAAAGAGATTATTTATGTATTCAAATTGGCATTTTTGATTTTTTCATAGAGTTTTTTTTTTTTTAAGATTACTATGTGCCTTTTTTGAAACCTGTGCCCAGCTATCTGATAAAGTTTTTAGAGTGTTAGTGGCCAACTATTTCCCTTAGGCACATTCTTTGGGCAAAATTAAAATGCATAGCATGTCTCAAGCTGATAACCAGACCCACCAGCTCAATGCATCTTCAGGAATTCATGTTTTTGCATAGCATGTTCAATTTATACACCTTTTTTAAAGAAAAAAAAGTTAGAACAGATTGCTAGTGACCTATAAATATTTAGAGTTGTATCAAAATGCCATCATGTGAAAATTTATAGTGTTCTTTGGGGAGAAAGTTCAGCGTTACCCATTATGGAGCTGGCATAAGCATAGGGTATGGACGACTTTAGATGCAAATATGTGTCTGTGAGGCTGACCTTATGAGATTAGGCAAAAGGTCTGGGGTAAATTATGTTGAGATGGACACATCACACCCTACTATGTGAGACTGTTAAATTCTACACATACACACGCACGCACACATACACACGCACGCATGTGCATACTCAGGGAAGTCCATGGACAACAGCATTTGTACACTCTTACTCTCAAGACACTTGGTTTCATAATGTGCTTGGCAGGTACTGGCATGGTTTAGTCCCTCCAAAATGTTTGTTGAATGATTTAAAGGACTGAAAATCATGCGATGACATAGTCCTCAGAGGAATTCATTTCACTTTGCTGCTATCTGTGCTCTTAACCGTTTTGCATGTGAGTCAACATCATGGGCTGTTGCTGAAGAATTTTCTCGATGAACAGAATAGAGGGTAAGTGGGAGGAAGGTTTCATTTTTTCTCAGGAGACCCCCCAGTTTCTTCTACTTTTAACTTAATGACATTGTTGCCATTTTCTTCCTCCTGGTGCTGACCACAGTCTTTATGATAAACTTAACAAACCTGGTAATGCACTTTTTCAGTAGCTAAGGATCCTGCAACTGACATGGCCACTTGGTTTAATAAAAGAGAACAACTAGAACCACTGAATTGAGTATTTGGGGAATCTGCATATTACTTCAACATGCACTGACAGCCTTAGAGGAAAAGGCAAACCAAGAACTTCAAAGCGCCAAGTGCTCTGTGGAGGTAGAATTCTACATCCTCCTCCACCCATCACAGAACCCACACCACACCCTTGCACTTATTTGTATGCATGTCCATCTCTCCATAAGAAGGGAAGCCTGTTGGGGCAAAGATGAGGTTTGATCATCTCTGTATTCTCAGTGTGCACCGTATGGTTTATATTCGATGAATGTGTCATTGGTAATCACCATCATCTCCTATGTCCCTTGTAGAAGAAAGAGTGCTGTTTACACCCCCATTGCAACGCTCATCACTTTGTTAGTTTATGCAGATGTTATTAGTCTGTGCTTCATGAAGTTGTTTAGAGGAATAAATTATGTATATACATAAACCCACACGTATTAGCATAGCACCTGGCATGTGACGCTATATAAGTATTAATAGTTATTTTTAGTTCAAGAAACGGTCTGTATGGGCTAAATTTTAGTAGAATCTGGTTCCTGAATGTTATACAAAAACAATGTAAACATTTAAACATATTTACCTTTGCATACAAACTTAAATGACTTCAATCTAAGTGAACATCCAAGTTATACAAATAAATTATTAATTTAGTAATTAAAGTTCAAACAAACCCCGAATGATGACGTCAGTAGTGATTGTTTTGTTCCCCCATATACAGACATTCTCAGACAAGAGAGGAAAGTGTTTGCTCCTGGACAGTCTTCATGTGACCTGTTTATATGTAATTATATTATCTATTATCCAAGTATTTTTCTTGGGCTGTCTAAATTAGAAGCTGCTTGACTATTTGCTTTGTTCAATCCTGAAATGTGTACCTTAGAGACTCTCAATAAATATTAATTGAATGAGTAATTGAAAAAAACAAACGCCTACATGCCTTTTTACTTACATTTTACTTTGCTATGTTTTAACTTTCTTAATCATATAATCACTTAGAATTTACAAAGGAAAAAACATAATCAGTGGCTAATAACTTTTCATTTTAAATTCTATTTGAAATTTTATTTCAATCACAAACCTTACAGGTTTGATATGATTTAAATATTTAGCGTTCAAGAACACCAAGAAAATCATCCAAGCCTATCCTCTAAATTCTTCTTAAGATACTCTAATTGTTTCTATTCATTTAACCTAGTTTTATTTAAATTCCATATCCTTTGTTTTATCTTTTTCAGGAAATGGGTGAATATTTAAGTGGAAGAAAAGAATGTTCCATTGTGGAAAGATAAGTACAGATAAAAAGGATCTAGTTCAAAAGTAGTAGGTGAAAGAAATGGGCGCATACTCTCTGTTCTCCAGCTACTGACATTCAATGTTAAATTCTGTAGCAAAAGACCTAAATCAGAGTTTGTGACCTCAAAGAAATAACCTTAAGGAGAGTAGAAGTTCAAAGCCACACTGCGTGCACTGGTCCCACAGTTGGTATCTCTGGGGTGAAATGCACACCTCCCAGCCCCTACTCAAGTGCCCTTTTTTATTCAGGAGACACCCCCTATATTTTTCCATCTGGTTTGTAACCATGATTTTGTGGGCACAAACCAAGAGCTCTCTTTACGTAAGACCAAATCACATGTGGAAGATTCTTATCAGAGAAAAAAGCTTCAAAACTTCCAAAACTAACACACAAATGTAACGCTCTAGCCAATTTCTTATGTCTTAAGACTAATCAAATTCGGTGTAATGAAAAGGCTTATCATGTTAGAAATTTTCAAAAGAAATGTCTTCTGCATATGTTCTTTTCAAAGTGGAGGCAATCTAAGCAAGTCCTCGTAATCCACAAATGGAGAAGGAAGGAGATTTTCTTTTGGAAATCAAGGGAGAGAAGTGACTTTTTTATTTGCATCATTGAAAAACAACTTGAAAATGGAAATTTTTTCATGCTCTTACCAGGCCCCAGCCCCAAAAAAACTAACTAAATAGTACAGGGCTGTGGACAAATGACATGTTCGGTGGATGAAGCATTCTGGAGAAAAGCTTAATGTATCATCTTGCTACAGGTTCAGTGTGACAGCCTTTCCCATCTCCATCCTTGCACACTATTTATGTATTTCCATTTGCATGAGCCCACTCTAAGGTTTTGCCTGGTTGATTTTTCAAGTTAATGATAGGGCACTTGGGGAAAGATTAATGTCAGGAATGCAGAGGTTCAGCAAATTGTTGAAGAGTTTTACCATACAATTAATCTCTCTCTTTCCTACTCCAGAAGTGTGAGGGTGAAAGCAGGGCAGTTGCAATAATGTAGATATCACAGGTATGTAAGAGCTAGGGGAATCAGCTATAAAACTGATATGAAGATGGCTTTCTGCTCTAAGAAGGATTTATAAATCATTCCCTGTTTCCTATGCCATCTTTTCTTGCTGAAATCATTTGTACCTCTCTGCTATTTCCCATTCCCAGCTGTCATCAACTGGATAAGAAGCCTCCAAGTAGGATTGTGGGGAAGAGCCAAGATGGCATCTTAATTAAGACAACTGCCAAGCTTTCAACTCCATAGACATCCCTAATATCATCTCTGTATTTCCAGCTTTATCTTCTTTTTGGCTGCAGACAATTCTATTTCTACAACAGATTATCTGAATCAAGTACCTGCTCCCTCCTAGCCAAATTGGGTAGTAGACAAGAGAGGTATTCAAAATTGATAAGTGGTGTGTCTCAGGAACAGACCAATTGAAAAAGATGCAAGTCTCAACTGAATCTCTGGTGTGCCAGATGTTAACCCCTTCACCGATCATGGGTTCCAAGGAAGCCAAGGAGTGAGAGGGGAAACTGAGGCAAGGGGCCTGAGGGGCACCCAAAGCGATTGGAGCAGTGCCTTATTTCAACTGGTAAGAAAGTGTTTCAATGTTTTAACAGGTGATGTAGGAGTATTTCAATATTTTATCAGCTTTGGAGATGGACAAAATTTGTTATGGGTTGTCTTGGCCCTTGGAAACCTGTGGCCTCTCTTTCTCAGCCACATAGTTCCTCTTAATTTGTGCATCTCCAGAGTTAACCATCACTGGCATCTCAGTAATCTGTCAGCCCACATATGTTGTCTTTCTCAAGCTTCTGTGTGGAAGGTTCTGGGGCTGTGTCCACCCTTACTCTCCACCCCCGAGGACCTGGAATGCTCTAGCTCACTGAACAGAGAGGGCAGCCCTTGAGGAGACCACAGAAGTCCAGGCCCTGCCTTGGCCCTGCATGCTGACTGTCCTTGCTCACCCTGTGGCCACACTGGCCTGTGGGCTGGCATCTTCGAGAAGTGTGTTACTGCGTTATCGGAAGCCAATGATGGGCTTCATTTGTTTATAGAAAAAATTATTTTTTTCTCCTCTCGCTCCAGACACATAGCACTTTTGGAAGGAAAGTTTAACATTTAGAGACTAAACTACCTTGTTGCTGTGATTCAGAGGAGCTGAAGGACGAGTAGGGTCTGTGGGAAATGCAGGCGCCCGACTGCTCTCCCAAGAGAGAAAAAGCTGGCGGCTGTCTGGGGAAGGGTGCAGGGCACCAGGACCCCCTCCATGGGGCAGTGGGGCAGCCCACTGAAACTTACAGTAGTTTTTGCTCCCTGAAAATGGACCCTCTCCCTCTTTATGACATGCAGGACCCCCTTCAAGACATTTTCTTGGACAGATCTCATATTAACTAAAGCACCATCCCTGTCACTGACTGCAGCCTGGTCGGCAGTTCCCATCTTCAAGGGTTTGGGGCAGCCTCAGAATTGAATTGTCTGATGCTCTTTGTCTTCCCTCGTGAGATTTTGGTGAGACTGTTGTTTGGGTTACATGCCTGTGACTCAAACAAACAGGACTTATGGAATCCTGTTGAATTATGTGTCAAGTTTGGTGCGTCAGCCCTCTATTTATGACTGCCACGTGGGGGGCTGCTGTATAACGGTGCTAGAGCGAAATTCCATTATAAACTATGTCACTGTCCCATGACATCAGCCACCAGGTGGGCCTTGTCGGTGCCCCTGAAACCAGACCACCCACCTCTGCCTGAGCGAGGCGGGCTGCTGCAGGACTCCAGCTCAGGGAGAGACGTGTATGCTTATGTCTGTTCATACGTGTGTAAGGCTCAGAATCCAGGGCCTGGGGGATCTCTGGAAAAGCCATTCATTCCATTCCCCTACCTCCAAAACCGAGAGAGTAAGGATTTTGAAAAGTCACAAGGTTTTTTATTTATGTAGAAAAGAAAAACAAAAAAGACATACTCTCAACTGAAAAGTTCTTCTTTGTGGTTGAAGAGGTGATTCATTAATCACCCGCCCTCGGGATTCGCTTTGGGCCTTGCAGAGGGATATAAGTCACACCCTAGTGACAGGGCACGGGATTCCGTACACTTTGCTTGTAGAAATTCTCTTGTCCAGTAGAGTCCTCCTGATGGAATCCCTGAGGGTAGAAGCGTCTTTACTACCTTCATGTAGTGGTGTCCTAATTAGAGGAAAATATTGGTATAGTCACTGTAGCCATATGTCCAAGAATCCAAATGTCCTTATGTCTTATATTTGAATGATGTTTTGAAAATAATAGGACTTTCGTTTGATCCTCATAGGAATCCTGAGAGGTGACAAAGCGAACATTTGTGCTACCATGTCCTAGACATAAAACTTAAGGCTCAAAGAAGTTAAGTAAATTGTTTGCAGCAGTACAGCTTGTAAGCTTCAGAGCCTCCCACTTAGCAATGTCCACCCCACCTTTTTCTTTGTTCCCATGGCAACTTATGACAGCAAGGAAAAAGTGAAAATTTATGGTCAATAACAAAAATGTAGTCTTTTTACTTCTGGCCCCTCACCCTCACTCAGTATTTTCAGTGCTGAATGCACCTTTTTCACTTAGTATGGATCAGCTTCTACGCAGAAGAGATAAAGGACACAGCTATCCCATGGACCAGCCTGACCAGTCTTCTCCCACCTTCGGCCACACACCCTGCTTATGGTTGGGCTCTGGCCATAGCTGCCCTGGAAGGAAAACCTCTCCCAAGTCATGCCGCTGCAGCCAGGCACAGCTGACAGGACCAGGAGAAGACACTCCATGGATATGGGGTTGAAGTAGAGAGGCTCAGAACACTAGATCTATAAAATGAGATATACTGGGACCAGGGTTTCCGGTTAGGCCAGGAAGAAGCAAGGGAAAGTTGGCTGTAGAGAACGCCGAAGAGAAGATGCCCAAGGATAAGTGAAGATGAGAGACCACAAAGGCCTGGAGAGAAGTGGGCATGGCTAGAGAGAGACTTGTTGCTCCTGCCTGGCCTTTCTGTGCTTCTGAAAGCTGGTGGCTGTGACTCCCCGCTACATCCAGCCCTAAATCTGAATTGACTCAAGCAATGCTTTCCTGTGCCTTGTACACAAATTGCTACTGACTAAAACTACCCATTATTACCAGCTAACAACTCATAATAAGATCTACAAATTGAGTCATGTATGAAATTTAAACAGCTATCAAATTACAGCAATTCATCTCATTCTTAGCACTATAATATGACAGTGAAAATTAGCTGATTTTCATAAACAAAGGTCGAATAACCTGATTTCTTCTCTACAATTTCTAGTTCCCTCTATTTTTTTTCCTTTTCAATAAAAAAGGAGGGGGTGAGTTTACAAAGGCATTTATTTGAATGTTTTCTTTTAGCTGTCTACTAAAGAAATATCTTCTCTCTTTCATGCTTGACCTTGCCCAAAGAACTGAAATCTTGATAAGAGATAACTTTCCTCAGTCACAGTGAGTTGAACTGAGAGTCAGAGGTCACTTGTCACCAGAACTAATCGATAGCCTGTTGAGTAGATGGTTTTACAAGAAACAGAAACTTATTCAGCTTTGCAAAGCTCTTTTTATTTCTTCTCTGTTCACATTAATTTGTGCCTGGTGTTAAAGAGCAAAGCAAAGCAGGAAAGATTCAGAAATTCTCACATGCTTATTCTTCTATCGATCTGAAATGATAAAAGAAGTAATAATTACTACAATCTATAAAATGACAACTTTATACCAGTTCCTTGATACGCATTACCAATAGTACATTCAATAATTTTGCAAAGTAGTTATAACCACCATTGTACCAAGAAGAAAACTGGAGTTTCAGATATATTAAAAGAGTAGCCTAAGGCCACATAAAGACAAAACTGAGATTCAAACTCTGCCTGTTTAACGTCAAAGTTGTGCTGTTTTCACTTTTCTGAATTACTTCATGGAAAGATTGGGAAACATGGTAGTCCAAGAAGTGTGTATAGTTTCCATAACTCGGGTAGAGCCAACAGCAACATTTCACATGCTTCCACAAAGATTTTGCAATCCAATACAATATGTGCCGTGCTACCTACTCCGAAAGCTGGCATAAAACAAAACAAACAGGCCTACTCATTCTCAGTGACATTAGCCTCTGAGAGTTTTATGTCCCAGTGACATACATTGCTTTAACCTTACAGTAGGAAATCCATTTTACAAGCTTGAAAGGACCTCCTACATTTGCCTTGCATGGGCATGGTCACAAATGGCATTTGCATTAAGCCTCCCAGCCCTTCTCTTGCTGGAAGGAGTTTCTCACCTCTACAATACTATCATTATTGCTGTAAGGATGGGAAAGGGTGAATCTGGTACATCCAGTCTCACAACCTTTTACTTGCAGTTGGCTGAATTATAGGAAATAGAAGCCAGTCTTATTTGTTTTCAAGAATAAATATGTTATACTTTACACACACTAAAACACACATGGCTTAAATTATAAACAAAATACAGGCAGTGGAGTGCATACAGCTGGAATTATTTGACCCTACAGTAAATTTAGCATATTTGGTTCAGAATGTTTCTATTAAAGATATATGAAGTGTTTATGTAACCATTGGTTGCCATTACGATGCCAGCAAAACTGAAGAAATGGCAAAGATTTTGATATATCTAACTGGTATCCATGTACTAAATCTTTATTTATGAGATCTCCTCAATCCAGTACTTTTGGAAGTTCTTCTCTGTCTTCAATTTTCATGATTTACATGCGTGTTTGGATTCCAATATGTAAATGAGATAAAATGACATAAAAAATTGCAAAAAAGCAAATGAGATACAATACAGAAATGCAAGTCCTAGTTATAAATCTACTCTGAGATTCCTTAAAACATTTGGTTTGCAACCACAATCACCTAAATATAAAGATGGTGCTTAAAACAGCATAACTAAGCACCCTTACTTCAGGTTACCATTGAATGCAAAGTCCAGAATATGCTCTGCCACCTCTTCAGAAGTTACAGTCTGTTCTCTTTGTGAGACTTGAGCTCACTTGGCAAACAGCCCATGCTACCCTCTTTCAGATCCTTTTGTCTGAGAAGATGAACCTGCTTTCTCCAATGGATGGAGTTCACTTCCCCTAACATCTTGATCATCTCGGCAGAGTCCCTAAATAACCACCTCGTCCTCTTTCAAACTTCAGCAATCTACAATATGATAAAGCAATTGTGCCAACCATTTTCCAGAATTACTCTGGTTGAACTTTCATCTTTAGCCTCTAAACTTGACATTACAAAACCTCACTCACTAATATAGCTCAACCCTCTTTTCCTAATTCTCCATACCTCTTTCTACTGCCCTCAGGCAACAAAGAGCTCTTCAACCTGAAAGACACTCAAAGTTACTAACATGAAGAAGGCAACTGCTATGTACACATAGTGCTAACAGCTTCCCATTCTTCAAAATTAAAAAGGTTTTGGCTACTTCTTTAACCATTTCTCTCCCCTTGTTTTCTTTCCTTAGGCCCCATACAACTGCTAATTCATCTGTCAGCAAGAATGGCTATATCTGTCCTGAGGGAGAGTGAAGCATAGCTGGCCACATGGGCTAAGCCTCTTCAATACCGGTTCTTGCTCTCTTTTTAATTTAGACCGAGGGCTACACATATCCCTTGCACATTGGTATATTTTCACTCAGTGATTATGTAAATTACAATATTTAGATGTGTTACCAAAGAGCACAAAAAAGAGGAAGTGTGAAAAATTGTTGCTGCAAATTAAGTAAGTAGGGACTGAGGCAAGACCCATGTCTTGCTTTGGTTTTATGCAGGCAGATCAAGTGTTGGGGTTATTTACAACTTCGCTAAATTAGAAAACCTTTGGAGACGTCAAAAAAAAAAAAAACTGATCCTGCCAAAACTGAATTTTCCATTCTAGGGAACTTGGAGATTTCTAAGATGAAAATCATGGCTGGATCATTGCACTTCAATTCACACTTTTTTGTTTGTTTGTTTTAAACTTCCTCATTTGTGAAATACAATTACCAGCGTCCTACTTAATTGCCTTAAAACATAACCAGTGAAACATGGTATATTTGAAATATCTGTGCACATCTTGAGTCTCCAGTAAAGAATGGAGTACAGAGAGGTGGAAATCTAAAAGCATCCATAGGGTAATGGAACCAGCCACCATAATCACTAGGTATTTGTGAAGGACAAATCATTCCACAGACAACTTAATTACCTTTTTGATGGAATTGCAAGATTTACCAGTGAAAATTACGTAGCGGATGTAATATGTCTAGAATGATGGTTGTAATACATTTGATACAGTGTTGCACAAAATCCCATGTACAAAATACAATTTGTGTACATAGAGACAGACACGAGAACCAAAAGCCAAGGAGAGGCTGCCAATGAATGAGGGGGAACAGGTAGTACTGGCTCCTCAGTCTATACTTTAAAGACTGAATAACCAAAAAAAACAGAAAAATGGTCTTTGATTTGCAGTTGAAAAATCTGTTGAAAACCAATGGTCGAAAGATTGTAAAATATGTCAACATCGTTAAACATCTGAAACTTCAGAAATTGTACAAAAAGTTGGTAGACTATGGCTCCACCAGTTTTTTGAGAAGAAACTAAAATGTGGTTGCAGTGTAAAGTTTGGGTTTCACAGAGAAGTGCAATGCATTGTCTCTGAACTCTGAAATAGGATGGTCATCTTGACACACTGACGTCATGCACTGAAGAGTGACTCACAATAAAATGTAGTACATGCTAAGAAGGACACATGGGATGCCACAGCCAATAAGTACTAGAGAACTTCCAAATACAGAGGAATGCAAGAAAAAAACCTTAGTGCAAATCAATCCTCAACAGGTCCGAGCTCTGGTGACTGCATGCGCACAACAGGTGACAGGTGTCTGCAGTGACTCCCCCCACTCTCCCATCTTATGCAGGTGGAATTAAACATAAAAGCAAATGAAAACAGGTCACACACAAAGAAAAAGAAATCAGAAAGCACATGGCTTCCCAATAGCAATAGTAGGTACTAAAAAACCCAGAGCAATGCTTTTAAAATTCTGAGAGAATATCATCTTCAACAAAAAATTCTAAAGTCAGTTGAGATAACAAATGACATTTTCAGACATGTGAGGGCCTGGGGATAGAATTCTATCCAAATATAAAAAGAAAAAAAAAGAAGCACGGTACTTCAGGGGAAAAAGAGACAATATAAGAAAGGAAATACAATCATAATATGTTACCTGGTTCTGTACAAAACATTGTAACAAATGTAAACAATTATTCCTGATTTATCCAAACATTGTGACACAATTTTATTGTGAGGATTCGGTAGAGGAGATGCTTATGGGAGCTAAATCTTCTCTCATTCTAACAAGAAAAAAAAATAGGTTACACCTAAAAAGTCATAAATAATGAATCAAGAGTATAAGTATATGGAGGAGGTAAATGAAACAAAATACCTACAAAACTGAGAGATTGACTTGAAAGAGTGGAATTGAGGGATAGAGTGGAGTTGAACAGGGAATTGCTTGGCTTTGTTAAAAGCCTCTACTTCTATTTGATTTTGTTTAAACATGTATGTATTATTCGGATGAGGGTAAGCATTGAAAATCAGCATTGAGCCCCTATGAAAGAGAGACAGAGAGAGAGATAGAGAATCTAAACAAGGCTGAAGATATGTATGGAAGAAGGCGTTGCCAAGGGGAAAGATTATCGGTAGAGAATTGTACAATGTGAGCGTAGAAAGAGAAGAGGGTCTCCCAAACTGTGAAGTCAAGATCCATTCCTGGGATTGGTTGATTCTGAAAGACAAATAATGTGGAGCCAATAGTGTCTTCAAGTTTTTACACTGGTCTACTGGCAGTCTATTGGTATCTGTAGAAGATCATCTATTTTTTGCTTTCCTAGAAACCATAACTACTGTGAGCTGCTAGTAAAAATTAAAATAATTATAAAGTAACACTTATTGAGTACTTATTGTAGGCCAGACCATGATCTAAGCACTCACATGGATTCATTCACTCACTCATTTGAGCAGACCCATGAGGTAGATGAAAAACCCCAGTGCAGAAGAAGCTGTTAGTATCCTGCCCAGGTCCTTTTTTCTTGGCTAGTCACCTATGTCCTCTTATTCTCCCCTTCTCTTGAATTGCCCTTGACTAAAGGGAGCTACTTTTCTCAGAGGTTATTGCTACCCACCCCTACTCCTGCAAGGGGCAACCAACTAATACAGAGGTACAAAGGCCAGCCCCCTTGCTTCAATTTGGAATCAGCTTTGCACTGCAGTTCATTCTCCAATGCTCCCCATGGAGTATGCCAGAATCTAGACTCTAGTTGAGAGCACATCCTTGTTTAGCCATTTCCCCCACCCCATTGTTCTCCCCTCCCTTTTAGGAGAAGGTCAAGAACATTCACTGACTTAACAAAATTCACCTAAATCCTTATCTCAGGTTCTGTTTACAAAGAATCCGGTTTAAAGTGGAGTTTACAAATGATGAAATTGAGACACAGAAAGGTTAAATAACTTGTGCAAGAGCCCATAATTACTAAGTGGCAGAGGCAGAATTAAACCCAGGGCAGTCCATGTAGGACTCTCCACATTCGTATCTTCCCCACTTCCCAGACCTCAGGGATGGATCTGAAATAAGGACACAACACAAGCTAAGACAGTCCAAGCTCTTCCCCATAATTTTAAAGAATGAACCGTCTCAGTCCCACTTTAATGATATTAACTGACCAATATTAAGCTGCCTAGGAAAAGCCAGGTGAGAATGAGGCCGATAGGCAAAGAGAGGCAGAGATAAGAGGAAGTGCTGGTGGATGGAGTTCAAGTCCGTGAGGGCAGTGATCCCTGAGGCCCTCTTGCATTCCATCGTTTAGGCAGGTCAACTATAGGAGGTTGTAAATTATCCCTTTGACTAGTTTGGCTCAACTGAGTTTGTGTCATTTGCAACTGAGAGTCCTAAGAGAATAACTTTGACATAAATAGGGAAGTTCTCAGGGGAGATGGGAGGGGCGGGATGGCAGAGAGAAATTATCTCGGTTTAGTGACAAGATAATGAATTTGTTCTTGGACATATTTAGGTGGAAATGCCCAAAATTGAATAAATTTATACAATAGCCCTTTGCTAAGAGAGGAAAGAATCAATGAAGTAAAAGAGTGAAATAAATCCAGAATGGGTGTGTGATTTTTTGCAATGAAATAAGGATGTAGATGAGATATTCCTAGGGAGTTGTTCAGGTACTGATAATTAGGATTGTCAGATTTAGCAAATAAAAATACATTACAACCAGTTGAATTTTTTAAATTGCTTTTCTAAAATGCTGAGTAGACATAAACATAAAATAAATGTAAAATATGTGTGGGTCAAAAAATAACAGTAATGAGATGAATGAATATCACCATAACATTTGAAGTCTTTGTCTGCCCTCCTCTATCCCATTCTTGGTCCCTCCAATAAAAGCAAACACTATCCTAAATGTTTTATTTAGCAGTTCCTTATGTTTTTCTTTTATTTTAATTGTGAAATGCATCATACTTCCGGATTACATTCACAGATACTTTGCATAAGTGATTCTATTTATATAAATTTAGAGAACAGGCAAACTAAATTATATCTTGCAGGCTTATACAGGAAGACGATTAGACTATAAAGAAAAGCAAAGTGATGATTTTCCTGAAAGTTCTAGATAGTGGTTTTCTGCAGGGGTAGAAGCTGAATATGATAGGGTGGAATATCGGGAGTAATTCTAGAGTTTGAGAATGATCAAATTAACGTAAATATATATATATCATAAGAAACTGTAAATTATATACCTATAAAACCACCACCTGGCTCAAGAATTTGATCATTGTCAAAATATTCCAAAAAGCACCTAAAATCACCCGACAAACCACACAGTATGTGTCTCACACTTTGGGAAATGCTGAGGAAAAAAATATCTTCCACATACAGAAGAGAATGGTTAAACATATAATTGAAAGAGGCAAATTACAATGCGTTAATGTTAATATAAAATTTCAAATCTTAAAACTTTATTTTCCTCTCCACATTATCCCCTCTCCAGTGTTTTCTATAGAGGAGATTAAATGAGATAATACTTATGCACAATATTAGTAAACTGTGAGGGCCACATGGTTTTGGATATTGCTATTCTTTTCTGATTGTAGCAGGGAAATTGTCATTAAATATTAACAGCATTTTTCTCCTATCTTTAAAATTCAGATGTGTAAGCATTGCATACCATTTTTGACATGACATCAGTCTATACAGCTATTGCATAGTAACATTATGCATATATGTAGTGCTTTAATACATTTAACATACCACTTTCTTCTTGATAAAATTGGATATTTGGTTTGTTTTCTTTCCTCCCTCCCTCCCTTTCTTCCTTCCTTTATCATAAAGGCCTAATTATCACTATTTTGCAAATTGAGTAACTGAGGTATAAAGGTTAAATGACTGATTTGCAATTTACTATGAGTTACATTCACCAAAATTACATGAAATGTAGGCTAGAGATGGAAACATTCACCCAGAAGACACTGGGTTACCTAGACTGTAAATGAGGAAAGTGTTCAAAAATCAATTAATTATAGGGAGGAATAAACCATTATTCCCAGTAGAAGCCCCAGATCCTGAAAAAAATTAACCAAAATGGACTAATATTGTTTTATTAATCAAATGCTCCATAAACAAACTGGAAACTTACAAGCATAGAATTCTATAGAAAACTCTGTGAATAACTTGTTTCACATAAAGCCAGTATTATCATGGTGTTCACTGTATGTTCCTTATTTTGCCACCTGTTAGTGTCATTGAATAATCCCTCCTGATGTTACTGTATTTGGAGTTAGAAAGTATGAATTTGTAAATTTATTCTTCCTTTTTGTATCTATAAGCCCGGGAACATGTCATTTAGCTCTCTGCATCATAATTCTTTCATATTTAAAATGGGGGATAAAATGTTTACATTGAAAATTTCACCCAGTTAGTTGTGAGGAGTGTGAACACTAAAGAAAGTCTTAAGTTACCAGTGTTGCTCTACAGATGTAATGGAATAGAAGTAGTTGTAAAATATGGTTGTGCTGTATTTTGAATTCAGTGAAATACTTCTTTATCTCCTACTAAGAGTAAAACATTGTGGCAGGTAGTACAAATTACAAAGATAAATAAGGCAGTATACTTCTGCTCCCAGCTATGACATTGTAGCTTGTATCAGAACACCTTCTAAGAGCATCTGTTAAAGCTGAATAAAGTATCCAAAAAGAGCTGTGTGGAAGTTTTCAGATGCAACCAAAGTGGCCAAGTCTTGAGGATATGAAATTCTAGAGAGAGAAAGAGGGAATGGGGAGAGAGAGAGAGAGAGAGTGGGGAAGGGAAGGAGAAAGGAAGGAAGGAAGGAAGGAAGGAAGGAAGGAAGGAAGGAAGGAAGGAAGGAAGGAAGGAAGGAAGGAGGGAGGGAGGGAGGGAGGGAGGAACGAAGGAAGGACGTTAACGGCAGCTCAGTTAAACCCATTGCTTCATTTCTGGCAGTATTTGCCGATCTTTCAGCTCTGTGAGGGCCAAAAGAACAAGCAAAAACTGGGGACTCAAAACTCTCAGGAGTCACATGGGTCACTTCCAGCTCCTGAGCACATGAGTACCTGAATTCCTTCAGGCATCCCATGCTATGTTTAAGAAGCCCCTTTGAGCAGAAAGTGAGAAATACATGCCATGGGCAGGAAACGAGGTGCTGATGGTTTGCAGCTTCACAAAGCTGTTTGGAGATCGTTGAGTGCGGTTATTGCAAGATGAAAAGAAAGGGCAAGAATTTTGCAGCCATGCCCGAGGGATGTCTGATACTCTGGCCCATTTACTTATTTCGACGTTAATCTCTGCTGCACTGTAGCTTAAACCTGTTACTTCAGCCAGTTTGGTTCATTCCTTGTTCTCTAAAGTTGATGACTATTTCCACATCCGCCTAGAAAGACCACTCTTTCTCTCTACAATTCGAAATCTTACAAAATGCCTCCTGGCCAGGTGAGGTTGTACCATCTACTAAAACATTTTACAGCTCATTGAACGCTCCCTCCTCCGAAACCATTATTCCCACATTTTACATATAAAAAAAGCTGAAACTAGGGTCAGTCTAATAGCTTACCCAAGGTCAGCCAGCCCAGATGGAGACGGACCAAATTAGAATGCTATACCACTGCTACTGCCACCTATCCATTTCTGTCACTTACAAAGTAAAAACATATTTTTTTTGCAGGTTGTTTTCCAGTGACTGGTATAATCACTTCTTCTTTGTTGATCAGAGGAGAGGAATTAGATCTCTTAGGCCTGCCACATGTCTTTTGTGATACTAAATTATATTTGATTGCTAGTGATTTCATTTGCAGTAGCAAAACTGATCCTTTATGTGCATCTGACTTGTCATTAGTTATGTACAATATTATTGATTTAGACATCGACCCTAATATCTGCTAGGGCTCCTTCACCCTAATGGTTTGCTTAGATTTATAAATTGATTATTTTGATAGTTTCAGTTGTACTAATAAACTTTTAGCATCGAGTGAAAATGAGGCTGCTATAATTTTGTCATTAAATCCATGACTAGTGGACTGAATTGAATTGGGTCCAGGCAGCAATATCCAATAATGTATGGTTATTGAGAAGCTGTGCACTTGATTCCTGATTTATAATAATTTTATAGCCTGCTATTTGGAGAGTTTGTAATGTTCCTGGCAGTTAAGCACAAAGCTATAACTTAAAAAGGAAAGCTTTAGAGTTTCTAGCTTCTTCAATTTTGGAAAAGATAGTTGCTGGCATTCCATAAACTCAGACATCATTTCTTCCTACCAAGACTAAGTCTGCAGCTTTTACTTAGGCTTAAGTTCCACCAAGTCAATTATTGGAGGAAATTATATGTATTACCAGCTCTCATTCCTTTCTTCCTCAGTCTTTTGCCAGAAGTGTTTATCGACCATTTACTTTATTATTCATTAGCCTCAAATCTTTGAGTCTCAGTGTGAGTGAAGTGTCTTAAGTGAGTTTTTCCCACCAAAACCAAATACTTATTGTCATGCTTTTCGATGTGTATTGACATTGCTTGAGTGAAAAATGTCTATGGACTGTATTTTGACTGATTTTCTTGTTCATTTCCTGGTATTCTGAAAGAGTCAGTCTTTAAGGTTGATATTATTTAAATGAAGCCTTTTATTCACATATATTTGAACCACACTATTCAACAACAAAATACTTTTCTCTGCAAATATGAATGGGCATCTAACATGTCATGCCCAGTACTTGTCACTAGATGTTTGAGGACACAAAGATTCCCTACCACTGAGGAGCTCACTCTCCAGAAAGAAAACAAACAAATAAGGCAATAATTCAAGTACAGAAAATATTAGGTCAAAGTAGCATCCACTGCAAATAATGAAATAGAAATTCTCTATCATTACAGGACTGATATGATGGTTTTGCACCAAAGATCTTAGCAACACACACTACTTCTAGCTCACTACTCTGCAATCTCTAGGGTATATCATGTATCCTCATGGTACAGAAGTGCTGCTAGAGTTCCAGCTATCATAAGTGCATTCTAGGCAGCAGAATGGAGGAAACAATATAAAGAAATATCAAAGGGCTTTCACAAGCTATCATTTAAGTAAGGTTCCTAGAAGCTGCCAGTCAATACATCTAGTTATATATCTCATTGGCCAGGATTAATCAAATGACCACATATACAAAATGTAATCTTTCTAGTGGACAGATAAAAATTAGATATTCTAGTTCTATCAGACACAGGAAAAAATAGTCACTGGGGCCAACCATTAAGTCAAACACATGAAATTGCTGATCTTTGACTGTTCTTGATCTATAAAAATATTAATTTCACATAGTTCATTTTATAAGGATTTCTGCCCTACAGGGTAACGAAAGTTACAATATAGGATTGTGTATGCACAGAAGAGTAAATGAGTAGGCGCTACTTTCTGGAAGACCTAGAGGAGGCTTCAAAGGCTTCATGGTATTTGAGTTAATTTTGAAAGATGAGTTCCATCCGCTAGAAAGGGAGAAGAGTGTGCACTTCAGGTAGGGAGATGAGCATTCTTGACTCATAGATCTTGGCTATTTGAGCAGTAATGTGCACTTGAGGTGGCCAGAGTTTCAGGTGCATGGTAAGAAGTTGGAAAGAATTAGAACAGTCTGGTTCTTAGATGTCATGCCATTGAGTTGACAACTTGGACCTGTAGGAAATAATAATGTGACAAAATTAGATTGATTCTTTGAAAAGTAACTCTTAAGGAGATAATTTTTTAATCTAAATTTTTACTTCTTCTAACTCATAGAAATTTCTTGGTAAATTTGAAAGTGATTAGTCTGCATAAAAATGCAAGTTGTAATTGCTGGTTTTATTCCAAACACATTTCTCTACTCCAAAGTAGAGAGGACAAGTGATACAGAGAGTGATGGCCATGACCATATTTTCTCCACTCAAAGATGCAATCCAGCCCTAGCAATAGGAATTATCTGCCCATGGAAGGCCCTTGGCGAACAACTGATGCTGAGCCAGGATGAAGCATCCAGAAGATCTTTGTTAAGGAAGTCCTTATGTTGGAGAGAAATATCTCTAGAAAGCCCAGCTCTCTGCTCTTTGAGGAAGGCAGCTGGTCCTGCAAGCAGGTTGACAATTTCTCTGTATGAGAGTGTCATGCGATGTCAAGCATCATGAAATTTGACACAGCCAATTCCATCTTGTCATTTAGATCACAACTTATATGTTACCTATTTCATCACTTGCTGTCACAGCACCACTTTTTAATTCTCTGCATAACTCCCTCTACGTTCTGATATTCTGACTTATTTATTTGCATGTTGATTATTTTCCAACATTCCCCCCAAGAATATAAGCTCCACATGAGTGAGGGCATTGTCTCCCTCTTTTAAAGCTATTTCCTTAGCTCCTATAACAGTGCTTGGCATGTAGTCACCACAGCTTACCATGGCAATGTTTCCAAACTATGAGGCTTGCTACCTGCCTTTTTCCTGGTCAATCCTTCTCATTTACTACTTGAGGGCTTTGCTAACTTGGTCAGACTCTTCTTCACCAACTAATCGTGCCAGTGGTCTGTAAGAATTGATTAACTGTGCAGACAGATGAACAATTAATATCTTGGTCACTCAGGTTATTTGTTTTTCTTTAACTTCTTCATCTCTAATTGGTCCCATTTCCACATAACCACCTAAAATTGCTCTATCATAAAATTAAGCATTTTGCTCTCTAAACTCAACTTTCTTTCAACCTCATTAGTACTTCTAGTCCAGTTACCCCTCTGTTTTCCCCCCACCATAACTTCTCACCCTCTTCATGTTCCCAATTTTATAAAGTTATTGACAGTCTTGTCAATAATTCGAATCACTCTCTTCCTAATACCCTAAACTCCCTTGCCCCATTTTCTACCCATTTATGTTTGCCAGGTAAATGATAGGGGAGAAATGAAGTCAAATCTCCATTTTATTTGTACCTATACTCAAGATATTGACTGATGCTAGAGAATATCTTATAACCATTTATTATGGTACCACTGGAAATTCATGGTCACCAACCTCAACTAGACACACAACACTGGAAAACAAGGTTACCATGTTTCTTCAGTTTACTTCACAGCCTCACCCTGGGCCAAGTCACTATGATTTGGAGTACTACATGCCTGGAGAGTATTGCAGCAGCTTCCTTCCTGGTTTGCCGAAATTTACTCATTTTTCTTCCAATCCAATTTTCAGCCTTCAGTTAACTTTTAAATTTGAGTTGCTTAAAACTCTTCAGGGACTTCTCACTCTCATTAATATCTGACAACCTTAGTTCAGCTTACAAGTTTTTACATGAACTTGACCTATCTTATCTATCCTGTGATTTCATGCCACTCTTTTTTTCTCAATATACACCAGCCTGTATTTTTTTTAACCTTATTGAAGCTGGACCTCATCAGTCTCAGTTTTAAGAATTTGCATATATTCTTCCCTCTGCCTGGAATTTTCTTTTTCAGCCAGCTCCCCACCACTTCCCCCAGCTAGCTACTACTCATTCTCAAGTTTCCACTCAAAAGTTCCTTCTCAGGAGGGCCTTCAGGCTAAGTAAGCTTCTCATCTATGATGCTCCCATTGTTGTCTACCTCTTAATTATATTTGTCACTCTCTTTATTGCTGTTTAATACCTAACTTCTGTCTTGTCTGGTTTATTCTCCTATCTTCCTAGGACCAAACACAGTAGCAGCAAACAGGTGGAAATGAACTGAAAGAGCAGAAATCAATTGTCATGGCTGGCTCCACCTCAAAGTCCAATTTCCAAAACCACTTGATTGTCCTCAAGAATTCCTTGAAAGCACTATCCTCAATGCCTGTTAATTCTATTTTTGTTCAGAAATAATGTTCCTCCTTGTCATGAGAATATGAGGTGCAAGGTGAGGGGAGTATAACTTAAATCAACAGAAAAGTTCTGAAGTTTGTGCTATGCTCTAGTTGACTCTTCAACATGTTTCTGTGCAACCTGGGACCATTTGACTACTACGATTCACATGCATTTCATTGACACAGAGCTCTTACTCCTGAGGGTTTGGTGGTTATAACTTCAAGCCCAATGACACTCAAACAATGAAGAGCAATATATACCATAACAAGTTTAAAAAGTGAATATCCTCATGAAGTCTACTACAGATATAGAAATTGAGGGCTATACAGACCTTATGTATTTTCAATATCCAGACTTCAGGAATGTGCCTACGAAAATGCTGGTGATTATGCCATAATGCATGTTCATAGGTTTCTTCTCAAATTTTCATCATTCATTCCCTTTACATAAAATATAAATGGTCTAATTGCTACCGTAGATGTTTCCAGTGAATCATGAATTGATGTGCTAGGAAAAGAGAGCAAATAAGCTAAAGCTGTTATTGTGTACTTACAATGTGACAAAAACAGGTTTTTCCAAGAAATTCTATAACTGAATTGATACCACGTTCCTAGCATTGAAGTTAAGGATGTAGGTAAGGCTGTGGTGACACACTTGTCTGACAATGTGAAGGAAAGGCCTGGGCAGGCATTGTGTCAGGTCCAGTGTGAGTACAATCTTTGTTTCTCCAGAGGAGGGAGACGAGAAGGTATAGCAGCAGCACTTCAGTTCCAAGAATCCAGTTTCCAATGGAGGTGCAATACATGGAAATGAAGACAGAGAAAAAGGAGGAGTTTCCTGATGTTAGTGAGCAAAAGTTGGGAAAGTAGAAAGAGTTGGGAGATAGGTGGGCAGTATAAGAAGACTTCAAGAGATATGAGAAAGAGGTTGCCTAAGGGGAAATTACCTGAGTCAAGAGCAGTGCACGACAAAATTAGAAGACATCTGGCCATATGTAAGCAGGATAAATGGTGGGAGAAGCTAGGTCAACTATTCCTTACACTAGCTTTGGTAGCTCATTTAAGATAGGGGAGGAAAAGTTCTAAAGGTAGATCAATAAATACATGTTCCTTGAATGAATAAATTAATGAGAGAGATCCTAGTAAGGCGTTCCTAACTCAAGGAGTATCTGTTGACTTTCTACTACCTCGCTTGATTTGTTTAGGAAAAAAAAATGAAACACATTTTCTATACAATGTCTTACCCTTAATTGGTCCTTTAAATTCTTGTTTTATAAAGCATGCACATTTAGATTATGGTGCTATCTATATTAAGAATCTGAACTAGACTTCAGTCCAGCCAAGCTGCTAACTCTAGCTATCTTCACAATCAATACCAGTCAGCAGAGTCAAATCAATCTTGTAGCAATCTACATCAATCCCAAAAATGGCCAAAATGATGAGATCAGCCAAGCTGCAGTCCCATTTCATGCCAAGGGACAGAGTCTTGATGTCATTTGTGCTGGCAATTAAATATGGCATAAGCCATATGTAGCATTTCATCATGTTGAACAGCTTAGTGACACTTATTCCAACATAGCTTCATGAGGATAAAAGCATAGAAGGATTAGGCATTTCGGCTAAATAGGAAAAATGTATTGGACCAGTACAGATTGTTATTTTAAATACTTACCGTCTCACTGGCCAGGAATTAACTAATGTCTGCCACCAGCTATATTTGCAAAAACCTGTATGAGTATTCTAAAAGGGAAGGCCATCACCCAATTATTAATATTTAATATCTTTGGAAAAGATTGGGCTATTTTGAAGAGATTATGCATTTAAAGTGTTGTAAATATCCATGAGCTTTAGGCTGTCATATGCTACCTAAACAAATGCCTTGGTCATCATTTATTCCTGAAGTTATAAACCATCTTTACTAACATATTTAATTCTCATTGTCATGGCTGTCCAAGTTCGCTGACTTTGCTCTTTTGGGTGATTCCTGTTATTTTCTTATGTCCATTCTTTACATCTTTACACTCTCTATCACCATATACTTATCTGAACTAAATCTGTGCCTCACTATTGAAGACTCTGAAGCTCTTTCTTGCAGTCTTCTATCACTTGTGCCTTTGCTGTTACCAAATCTAGGTGGAAAAGGAGAAGGAAACCAACTTGCTACTTACTCCTTGGGACAATACATAGCCATTCTGCCCCATTCTCTTCAAATCACCTGTTGTCATCTGCCTGCCCTTCTGGAATAATTAACTCAGAGACCAGAACAAAGATAGCTTAGTGCCTGTCCAATACCTGCCAACAACTTTATATATTAACTCCCTTCTCTTGTGTAGATAGCATCCTTGCTGCTAAATTACTTTCTTTTCTATTTTCGTGAAATCCATGGCCTTCTAGAATTGTGATTCTCAATATGGGGGAGATTCCCCAGGGACATCTGGCCATGTCTGGAGACATGTTTGGCTGTCACACAGGTGATACTAGCACTAGTGGGCAGAGACCAAGGATGCTGTTACATATCCTACTGTGCACCAGACAACTCCCCGCAACATAGAATGATCTGGTCCAAAATGTCAGTAATGCTGAGGTTGAGGAATCCAAGTCTATAGAATGTCAATATGTAAAATGGAATTATTTAGCGCCTCAACTAAATATTTCTTCGGTTCATTATTTTCAGACCTTGTAAATTCTCGACGCCAGCCAAGAAATAGCAAATCTACCCTCTGAGTCAACTCAGCATCCGCATACTTTTTGCCTCTTTGCCACACAGGGGATTGTCAGATCTATGCCTTCTTAGCAACCTCCCATCACTTAAACTACCCCATTCATTAGGCACCTGTTGATAACCTTCAAACTCCACCTTAGTCCAGATTAGACAGAATGTCAGCCCCTTCACCTTTTACTAAGTTCTCTCTCTCTCTCTCTCTCTCTCTGTCTGTCTGTCTGTCTCTCTTTTTCTGGCATGGACAGGCTCCAGGAATCGAATCCAGGTCTCCGGCATGGCAGGCGAGAACTCTGCCACTGAGCCACTATTGCACCCCACCCCCTCATTAGGTGCCTGTTGATAACCTTCAAACTCCACCTTAGTCCAGATTAGACGAAATGTCAGCCCCTTCACCTTTTACTAACTAAGTTCTCTCTCTCTCCCTCTCCCTCTCTCTCTCTCTCTTTTTCTGGCATGGGCAGGCTCCAGGAATTGAATCCAGGTCTCCGGCATGGCAGGTGAGATCTCTGCCACTGAGCCACCATTGCACCACCTCCCCTCTCATTTTAAGCCAGGTCTAAGAAGGCAGGGCCTCACTTTGGAGCATCCTCACAGTCCTATTCTCACACATAGCTGATTGAGCCCACTGCAAAGTTATGTCCTCTACTTTGAACAGGCTCTTACTTTTATACTGCTATCATATCTTTAATATTTTGTACTTTTCTTGTTTCCCTAACACAGACTCTAAATGGACTCTCCCCAACATTTTTCCCCTCTTAAAGTTCCCACTCTCATTCTCCCTATAGATAAACAATTTCACTGCCAACTTAATTACAAAGCAGAGGACAAGAAGCATGATAACTGTACCTTATCTTTCTTTCTCTCCTATTCTAAATAACTATTTCCTTTACCTCAGTCTTTATGACTACAGGGACTTATTTCTCTTTGCATCCACACATAAACATGCACACACACACACACACACACACACACACACACATACACAGGGCAATAGACCTGTATATGTAATTCTCCTTCTTTTCACTGGCAAATTTTTCAGTTATGACTATATATTCCATCCCAGATCTAGGTGGCAAACTTCTAGAATTATTTGCAGTTATTGACTTCCTGGCTACCCTAGTCTGGCTTCTGTGTCTTCCACTAAACAGAAACTGTACCAGTGAACATGAACGAATACCTCATTATCAAATTTTGTATTTATTCCTTATTCACAATGACCTCTTAGTCATGTTTAACATGCTGATCTCTTTTATTATTTTTTTTAAAAAAAGCTATTGGGCTTCTATGTTAAATTACCTTGGTTCACTTTTAATCTCTTTGGTTCTTACTTCTCTATTTCTTTATTAGCTTTTTTTTCTCTTCCTCTGAAATTTTAACAGTTCCCTAAGCTCATTCCTCTATCTTTTCCTGATTTTTCCCTATATTTTCTTCACTATTAATATCACCCACTTGCAATATCTCTCACTCTAAGACATTGAGAAAAATTTCCATTTTTTACTTGATTAAGAACTTAAACTCAATATACCCATTCAAAGTTGAATATCCTTTCTATTTTCATTTTTCTGTTCATGGCACCATCATTCTCTCAATCTCACACTCGAAACACTTCAGTCATCTCTGACCCTCTTCTTTCCTCAGAATGTCACCAACATTTGTCCAATCTTTTTACTTTTTTTACATAAATCTCATATCCATCATTTTCTTTTCAATCCCAGTATCATCGCCATAGATAGGTCATATCATCTCCTGAAATTTCTGAATTCTCTTAACTAGTTTCCTTGTTACCCTTCTCTTCTTCCAATATAGCTTGTACAATATTGAAAAATTGATGTTCTTCAAACATAAAATGTTTGAGTATTCGATTAGATCTAAGCATCTAGCTTTGGTAGAATGATCAAGATTCAACTTTGCTAGGAATGAGCATTTGGAAAAGTGAGTCTGCATAGGTGAAGGACAACTGGAAGGTTATCTGAAGATAGGTAAGATTGGTTAAAATGTGTGGAGTGCTCCTGTCATTTGGCTCATACAAAGCCTAGACCTGCCCTGTCAGTAAGCATGGCAGGAGGAGGTAACTGGCTGGGCCCGTCTATCTGGCAGCCAGCAGGTTGGAGCAGGTGGGCCGAGAGCCTTGTAGAGATATCACGGCAGACATTCAGAGTTGAGTTCTGGAAGGATTAAGAACTTGTTGGCTGAAAGCCTAAACTCTGAAGAAGCTGAGCTACGAGAGCGGTAGCCTAGAAATCAGAAAGTAAAATGCACTTCAAGGATGTTGTATACCAACCTCAGAACAGAATCTGGAGGAAGACTGGATGTAGGAAAATGAAATACTGAATTAGGACTTCTTTCATCCCAGCTGCCTGAGACCAGGCTGGGAGAAGGCAGATACTAGATGTACATACCCAATTGTCATGGTTAGATGGTTGTCATTATTTAGAAAGAAGTAGGAAAACTAGAAATCCTTTCAAAAACCAGACTCTATCCCTTTCTATAGGCCAACATTCAAATCCCCTAGCATTTCAAATAGCAACCAAGCCCCACAGACTGCAGACCCATTTATCTTTCATAAACTGGGCTCCAAACTTTTCCCTACACAGATTCCTTAGTTTAGTCAACCTGACTTACCCCTAAGTTCCCCAAATATACCTTTAACTTTTCCATATTCCGTGTTCTTTCTCTTTTAGACCTAACCTACTACCAAGACTATTAAAATCTAATTTCTACACCTCTTCCCCAGTGAGACTTTTCTTGATCAAACATTTCCATTATAGCTCCATCAGCAAAACTCCCTGAGCAGCTGTTATCTAAATAATTTATTTCTCAGTTAATCATGTGTGTATTGCATTAAAATAATTATCTATCCATTGTTTTGAGCTCATCTTTAACTCCTCATGTGATTATGTCTGTGTTCCCAACTATAATTGAAGGCCCTTGTTTCTGCCATTGCATACCCTCAGCTCTTAAATAGGGTTACTTACATAATAAGCAGCTGTTAAATATTTGTTACTGTGATTTAATTGTCACCCTCTCCCTTAAAATATCAAAGCCCAAGGATGATTTTTTTCCTGTGTTCATGCCTCAGTTGTAACTCTCATTTACTCTTCTGATAAAAGCATTTGCCATAGTAACAGACTCTTTCCTGGTGATGCTCAATCTTGAGTAATAAGCACTGGTGCAGATTTCTTGGCCTAAGTTAAAATGTATACACTAACAATTTAGAAAACAAGAATGTTGGCAAAATATACCAAATGATTATTTTTCCTTTGTTTTTCCCGAGTCTTTATTTAAAGGTCTTCCTAAAAGATAAATATTGCAATTCGTTTACTGTATATTTCAAATTGCGGAGGTTTTTGGTTCTGCTTTCCACGTTTGTTTTTTACACAAAGATTTTTACTCCAAGAGATTTAAACAATGGAATCTACTAGGTCTGGCGAGAATAACCTGCAGCTTGATATAAATTCTTTTTTTCCTTTCTTTTGGGATGAGTAGATGAGGGTAGCACGGGATTCAGGAGGAGAGGGAACTAGACAGAAGATAAATGAAGGCTACCTTTTGATCTTAATAAGCCTACGGATTCAGAGGTAGAATAGCCTTGTATTGCCTCTGCCTCCTAAATTCTCAGGAGACTTGATCATCGTGGAATAGTGTGTTTGTCTAGGTAAGCTGTCAGTCACGAGTTCCTTGAAAGAGAGTTTAAGCCGGTGCCCCTGATCCCTGTTGACTTGTCATTCCTGAGATCTTCCTTATTGTGCACAAGTTTCTGTGCCTCTAAACAGTGTGAGCCCCTAGTGATTCCTCTACCTGACTTGCTCTCCACGGTGGGCAACAGGGCCAGACTATGAAGGCTGCCCAGCAAGCAAAGCTCATCAGAGTGCTCGCTCCTTCACTGATATTATAAGGTCAGACCAGGTAAATCACAACAATTGTCCCTCAAGAAAGAATGCCTTCCAAAGGCTAAGCTTCCTGGGGGGACTTAATTAGAAGAGGCGGTCCGTGTTCCTGTAGGCTTTTTAAAATAAGCTGTGCTCCTTTCCCTTGGAGAAAAACAAGAACATATTGACAGATGGATTTCTTTTCATATACTGATTTCCATCCTAAGCAAAAAGTCTGTGCTGTTCAGAAGCAAAAGGAAACACATGGTACCAATTTGCCATATTTCATTTTCATATTTCCAGGGCCATGTCACATTCAAAAAGGAGACACAGCCTGACCAAAGTCTGAGGGGAAAGGCCTGGAGTCTCATATTTTTCTTCTATTCCATTATTTTTCACTCTACCAACCACTTACTTATTCTCACTTCTTTATATTGTTGAATTGACTTGGGTTTTCTATCTTTCTCCACTCATCTTTTTATTTTCCTTAGTTTCACAGCTTTTGCCAGCCCTTAGATGCTTCATATTAAGGGTATCATTTATCCAAATAAATACTCTTTGGGAAAAATTAAGGCCAAGTTAGGTCATGTAAAAATAAACTCTGTGTTGTTGTTCTTATATCAGCATCCCCCTCCCCAGTTATTTTAATATTAGGAGTCTTCAGTGCAATGAAACCAAAGTGTGCAAAAAGTTGCCCCAAACACCAAAACAATATTTTTATGTGTTTGTTTTGACACAATGGTTTTAATTAAATACTTGCCATCCAGGCTAAATACCTCAGCGCTCTCTGCCTATCCTACATGTTCACTTACCCAGTTTGAGTCTCTGTAAATGAACCTGAAACAACCCTCCTAGATCAGAAAATGAGAAGACCCCTAATTTTTTGATGTTTTCAGACATTTCACTGTATTTGGAAAATGATTACTTATGGAAGACAATCGTTGTGTCTGACCTCTGTATTGTGCACCACAAAATGTGAATTGGTGCCAGGCAAGTTACTAGCACTAAAATGTTGTAGTTTTTAAGAAGGAAGAATCCACAAAACATTTAAAATTGTAATGAAGCATGTTTTGTTTGACTTAATTTTACAAGATCAATATATTTCCGGAGAAAATCAATGCATTAAAAATGATACATTGGCTTATTGCCTCTACATAAAAGAATATTGATTGTGACAAGAGAGTTGAAACATATTTGTAAGCATCGTGAGGGTGCTGGAGAAAGTTCTCCTGATAATATTTTCTACTCAAATTCTGGCTAGATAAGGAGGATGGGCCAGGTGTATTAGACCACCTGAAGACAGTGCAGGGGACGAGAAGGAAATGGCAGACATTATGCCGAATCAGGCCATGAGCTGAAGTTAAAACTGTTGACCTAGAAGGCAGCACAGTTCACTTGCAACCTTTGAAGGGCCGTCCAGATACTACAGGGAAGGTTCCCTGGAGAAGGGGTTAAATTGTGATAGAGCTGACTATGTTAAGAAGGTGTTGGAATCTAACAAGAAGTGGTACCCTGCAAATAGCCTCAAAACAAGCCTCAGGTAAATTTTCCCAAATTGTGAGTTATCTGTTATGTTAAAAAGTCATTGATTGTATATTCTGGATGGATTGTATGGCATGTGAATATATCCCAATAAAACTGCATTTAAGCATAAGGGGTGAGCTAAAGATAAACAGGGGGGACAATGGGACAATGAGTACGTGTGTGTCCGCTAGCTTGGAGCAGCCATGGCCCAGCCCTGGCAAAGATGGAGGAAAGTGGATGTTCCAAGTCATCGGGAGCTCTCAAGCTTTCTGCAGCTGGGATTAGCACCCTTTCTGCAGTTGGGCCATTTTACTGCGTGATCTGCCTCCTCAACCAAGGGGAGAATTTCTGAGCTTAGAGGTTTGACGTCTCCCGATCAGAAGTTCTGGAGCTAAATTTCAGTACATCTACTGTCATGTGTTTCTGTTCCTACAGGTTAACAGTGAGAGAAAGATGGTAACCAGCACAGAAAACCAAATGTAACAGACAAAATAAACAAGTCTGACAAAAGGAAAAAAGTGACTTTCTCCAGTAAATTACAAAAATAGTGCAAATGGAAATGGAGAGGGAAGTGGTATAGAAATAGCAACATCTCTATTTGGCCTTTTGAAGACAGCTGAAAGTCTAAAGAACTCTTTAACTTCTTGTCCCAACCTTGTTTTACCCTAGTCTTTCCCATTTCGGTGGATGGCATTACCATTTGTGAAGTATCAATAGTCAAAAATCCTGGAATTACCCTTAACCCTTCATTTCCCCTCCAATCTATCCTCAAAACAAGCTATTTGTCTATTCACTCCTCTGCACTTCCCCATGAACAAGCACCCTTACCCATGACTCCAACTCCTCTCCCCTGAGTTACCTCAACTGCCTCCTTACCGACGGCCCTGCTTTCACTCTTGTACCCCACAAATCAATGTTCCCAGAGCAGGTGCTCTTTATTCTAGCTCCAGACTCTCTCCCATATCTGTCAGGCATCCCCTCTCTGTCTCCACTGCCCCCACCCTCGAATAAGCCACCATACCTTCCTATCTAGACTAACATAGTAACCTGCACCTACTCTCCTTGCTTGCTTTTTCACTCTCCTCCTATCTCTTCACTACACAGCAGAAAAGGACTTTTCTAAAATGGAAATTAGATTGTATTACCCCAGTATTTAAAACTCCTTACATGGTTTTCCTTTGTACATAGAATAAAACCCAAACCCTTTTCCATGGCTGAATTAGCCAGGGTTCTCTAGAGAAACAGAACTAAGAAACAGAATCTGTAAAGATGAGATTTATAAAGGTGTCCCACACAACTGTGGGAATGGCAGAGTCCAAAATCTGCAGGGCAGATTGTGAAGCTGGCATCTCTAATGAAGGTGTTGGACAAACTCCAGAGGAGAGGCTGGAAAAGCCTTCAACTGATTGGATCTTCTCATGGGTGGGAGACACGCCTTAGTTGATCGCAGATATGATCAGCCACAGATGCAATCAACTGACTGATGATTTAATACACAGCTTTACGGTTTATCAACCAGCCATGAAATATCCTTGCAGCAATGGTTAGGCCAGTGCTTGCCTGACCAGACTACTGTACATAATCACTTGGCCAAGTTGACACCAGAACCTAACCATCACAATGGCTTACGTGACCTTGATTGAGCTAACTCCTGCATATGTCCCCAATCTCACGGTTATATTCCCACTTTCCCTCCAGCGCTTCAGCCACACTGGGTGCTCTCAGCTACTACCATGCTCTTTGCCTCCCCAGGGCTTGCTTACAGGTTTCTCAGTTGGAATGTTCTCTCCCTTCCCTACTTCATGGTTGGCTTCTCCTCATTCAGGTTTTAACTTAAATCTTAAATCTTCAGAGATTTCCTTGATCACCTATCTAATGTACATCTTTCTAATTTTTTCCTGGGTTTTTTTTTTGTTATTTTACTCGATATTTTCTCTCCTTTTCATAATTAGTATGTAATTTCTGTGTAATCTCTGGCAGACACTTTTCTCACTGTTTTGTTTTGTTTTTTTTTAATCCCAGAACAAGATATAGTCCCTAGCACATGATAGCCTCCCAGGATTAGTGTTTGAATGAATGGTCATGTAAATACCAAAGTGCTGCATTCTGATTAACAGTTCTCTGCATTAATTACATTATAACTTCATCTTAAAAGTGTACTTATGTTTTAGTTTTATGTGTGTTCTAAATGTTTATTTCTCTACGTCAGTATCTCTCAAACTTCTTTCATTATAGCTCTCCCAAGGATCTTTGTTAGACATTTTTTTCCTAATACCTCTTCCATGAAATTTTAATATCAGAGATATGCTGTATATATGTATATGTGTCATCTTTTGGAAGGGTCACAAACCATTGTAATATCTAAGATGTTTTATCTCCTATGAAACCATTTTCAGCTTTTGGAGATTATATCATCCCCATTAAGAATATATGCTTCCATAATAACTGATTTCCCATTCCAATTTGAAGAAAATATATGAAGATCAATCATCTCTTGCAAAATTTTCTTTCCTATTTCCAAATAAACATTTCTTAATTTATGATTATCCCAATAAGTCAACCCATTGCATGGTATTTGTTTTAGCAGCCAAGAAACTAAAACATGTACTTTCCCTGCCTTTGACTTTGTTTGGGAATTAAGTGAGAGTGGTAAGAAGGAAGACAGACAAGTACATTACTGTTGAATATGTACTAAGTAATAAATCGTGTGAGGTATTTTATATCATAAGTTTGGAAAAGAAATTCACTAGTTAATAGGTTGATAAAAGAATAAGTATCTTAGGTGTTATGAATTAGTAAGTAAACTATATATTAATTTTTTACTCCAAAAAAGCAACAACCCATGGGTCTCAACATTGTTCAAAATATGAATCTTTATGGTCTCTTTCCTGAAGGAAGAAGGCCTCATTCAGTTTGTCTCCTGAAAGAAGTCACCCCTGACAGTAATGGAGTGTTTTCCCTACTGATATGCAAATCTATCTTTGGTTGATATTTCAGCTCTCACGTGTTTGGCATCAGTTTTTGTGAGTGGGCCAGATGCCAGTCCAGCAGATGGCCATAACGATAAGCATATGTCCAGTAACAGGTATGTGCATTGCATTTGAGCATTCATCAAAAACTATCCATCTCTTAAAAGTCTCAGACGTGGTTCTCATAGCTCATCCTCATTTGACAGGCGAAATGATGAGCCATCACAACGTGTACTTAGTGCCAGCTTTGCTCTGCAAAAGATCAGAGCAAAAACTAAATCCTTCCAGCTGTGGTTCTCTGGCTTTGGCATACTGAGCTTGGAAGAGGAGGCTAATAATGGAATCTCCTCCTTAGGCCACTCTTCCCAGCAGACACCTATCTGCCACAGAAGGGATTCTGTGATTCTGTCCCATTCCTTGGCAAATATCTCTGCTCCTTGTGGTATCAGACCCATAGATGTTTTCATGTGAGGTGACTTTAGAGGCTTGCCTGGCAATAGTACAGTACAGTCCCACTGAGGTGGCAGAACTCAGTAGTTTTTATGTTTCTGCTCTTGACAGAGGGCTCTTACCCCATGAAGAAGCAAACTGGCCAAAATGGCAGCCTCCCTTTCTCACTTTAGCCCTGCTCATTTCGGGTGTATTTAAGCTCTTGGGAACTGAATCTGAATAAGATGGACAGATCCTCAATGCATAAGCCTTCAGGGGGGTTGTGCTTTCTCTTATTCATTGACTGGAACAAATCCAGCCTACAGGGAAGCTCTCACTGCAGATTCTTGGTTAGAAGAAAAAGAATGAGCACTGGAATTCTCATATACAAACCTGAATCAAGTCTGTGGCTTCAGCAAGCCACCTAGATGTTTTATTTGACTTTCTACCTACAGTATCCATACAGAGCTTTGCACATTGAAACTGTTCAATCAATGCTTGCTTGCTGACTAAATGGATGAATGATATTCTCAAAACCATCCTTATGCTATTCCCTAGTGAGTTAATGCCTTGTAGTTTCCACATTTTTATAAGCAGAAATGGGAGCATTCACTAAGACTAAGAACTCGGGGTCAAGAAATATTCTCCCATTGATTCTTATAGTGTGCAAACGAGGAATGTAGGCCACATATTATATATACCCCATTAATATAAAACAAACGTCAACATTTAGAGTTTTGCCCACTTATTTGCTCAATAGCTGTTTATTGAACATAAAAATTTGCCAGGCCATGTTCAAAGGGCAGGGAATATAGAGATGAACTGGACAGACAAGACACTAGCTTTAATTTGAGCTGAAGCTTAACAGATGAGAATTAGCCAAAGAAAGACCAGGGAATGAATGTTCCAAGAAGAGGAAACAGCAAGAGTGTGAAGAACCTAAGATAATTGTGAGCTTTAACTGGTAGCAGCTCAGCTCATTTGAAGTTAGGGTCAATGCCTCAGCAGTGCTATGAGTGAGGGGAATGTGGGAGGAGATGTATAGAGATAGGTGGGGCAGAGCAGGTAAAACTTGGGAAGCAAGACTAAGAAATTGCTATATTATTCTATGACCATGAATATAATAGACTATTTGAAGGAGAAAAGGAACATAGTTTCTGCCTCTTGGGTTATTTTAGTTTGTAAGCTGCTGGCATGCAATATGCCAGAACTGGAATCTCTTTTATAAAGAGAAATTTATTAAGTTGCAGGTTTACAGTTCTAAGACCATGAAAATGTCCAAATTAAGGCACCAACAAGAGATTACCTTCAGTCAAGAAAGGCTAGTGCCATCCAGAACAGCTCTGTCAGGTGGGAAGTCATGGGACTGATGTCTGCTGAGGTGTTTGGGTTCTGGACACTTTTAGGCAGGATACAGCTAGGAAGGCATACAGGAACATCTGCTGTCTTTCTCTCCTCATTTCATAAGGCTTCCCTGAGGGCGCCTTCTTTCCACATCTCCAAAGGTCTCTGGTTGTGTGCTGTGTTGGTTCTGTTGGCTCTTTCCAAAAATGTTTCCCTCTTAAAAAGCTCCAGTAAGCAACACCACCTTGAATGGGTGAAGATACATCTCCATGGAAACCATCTAATCAGATTTACCAACCACAATTTGACGGATCACATCTCCATGAAAACCATATAAAAGATCTCACCCAGCAATACTGAATGAGGTTTAAAAAACTTGCCTTTTCTGGGGTACACAACAGATTCAAATCGGCACATCGGCACATGGCCACTGTGTGTCCCAATTGCTCTGGCAGCCCCTTAGGTGGTATTCTTCTCCAGGCCTCCATCCTTGGTTCTCCTTCTCTCTCGGAAACCCTTTATAAATAAACTAATCACACTCACATTCTAACAACTACCTAAATGTTGATGCCTTTCATCTGTACATCCCACACATATATTTATACCATGCTTCAGATTCATGTACATTATATCCCTTTTCTTATTGAGCATTCCAGTAATACTTCCCGATATTTTCCAACTTTATCTTAAACCAGTCATCAGTGCAGCCAACTCTCAACAAGAACTTTGTTTTCTAGCTTTGTTTACAACCCATACCTTGAATTCTATTGCCTTGCCTCTCTTTATACCCAGTTTCTTAGCTTACTTCTTGTATCTTTACCCTCTGGCCTCTTTCCTTGTTTTCCTACCAATCATAGCAACCAATGTCACCCATTGGCTCCATTTGCCATATCATTCACATGATACTGGGTTTGGCTCTTCTTATTAATGATCTGCATTCTTCCTCTAGACTGTCTGATCCAAGTCAGGATCTCCTCGTGCTGACTACAGAAGTCAACAACAGACAGCTCAAATTCAACCTGCCTAGAACAGAATATCTTCAGGTAACTTAAGGCCACCCCTACCACATATCCAGAGTTTAGTGAATAACTCCATTACTCCTCCCTCATTTTTGTACTCAAGTCTGGCTCTAGTATCTCCCCAACATTCATACATTCTCCTTAATAGCGGTGGATGATGTGCTAAATTGAAAGTCTGATCATTTTATTCCTTTGCATCCACTTGAATCAGTGGAGAATCTAATCCTTTAAACATGATGTATTAGTTTCCCAGCTCCTAAGACACATATCATATAATGAGTTGGCTTAAACAACTTTAACTTATTGGGTCATGGTTTCAAAGCTAGCAGTCCAAAATTGAGGCATCAGCAAGACATTGCTTTCTCCCCATAGACTGCAGCCTTCTGGAACTGGCTGCCAATGATTTTTGTCTTTGTCTTTTCTGTGACATGACAATGCACTTAGTGAGTCCTCACCTTTGTCTTCTGGGTTTCACTGACTTCTGTCTTCTTCTTGTGGCTTCTCTCTCCATTTTCAATGTCCTTTGCTTATAAGGACTGGAGCCATGTTGGAGTAAGACCTGTCCTTATTCAGTTTGGGCACACCTTAACTGATAAAATCTCCCAAGGTCTTATTTACGCATGGGTTCATATGCATAGAACTGGGGATTGGTATCCTAACATGCCTTTTGTGTGTTTTCCCCAACACATAGAAAACAAGACCCACCCAGGTCCCTACTTACCACCACCCTCCTCCCAGACTCATCTTTGTTTCATTGTAGTTCCAGAGCTGCTCCCCACATGCTAGCCTGGCCTGTCTATTCACTCCAGGTGGGCCTACTGAGAATTGCCAGTTGCCCTGGTGGTGCGATCCGCCACTAGGTAGGAGAATGTTAGAGCTGCAAACATGACAAACACAGTAAGTTCTGCATTCCCAGAACTTACAGCCCAGATCTCTCTAGCCATTGTAAGTTTGCCCATGCATTTCTCTCTACCTGATATGCTTCTTTGCCTCTCCTTGTTTCCCTGACTAACTGAAACATTGGCAAGGCTCAATTCCTTGCCCTCTACTCCAGGCCTTCTAATCTGTCCAATTCCTACTCTGCCCCAAACACAAAATGTATACCTTGATAAGATAGATCTTTCTATATACTTTAACTTACTGATTTGTACGCTCTTCCCTCATGACTGTGATATGCATAAGGTCAAGAGCCAAATTTTCATCATTATATCTCCAGCACTAAGAGGCAAAGTAATGACTTTAATTGAAAGTTCTTGGAGGACAGGTGGTAGTGGAGAAAATTGTGTATTACATAAGTCTATTCTGTTACAGAAGGCCATATGACGTAAGTATGTGTTAGCCAATTAGATGTCTAATCATAGATTAAAGGGCCCACTCACTCATTCCAGAATTCATTGGGTCTAACAGAATTTTTTTTATATTTTAATCACTGAAAAACATTTTCTAGGAAACCAACAATCTTCATAGAAAGAATTTGGACTCTGACACTCCATTGAGACAGAACAGTAAGGACATGTTTGAATGAAAAAAGGCAAGGTGAGGGGTGGAATAGATAGTTCTTAAGTTATTGAATATAGGAATTGCAGAAAAGGAAGACATTTGAGGAAGTTCCAGTTCAAATAATTTCATTAAATAGAATGACTTGGGTATCATACAATTAGGAATCATTTCTATTTTCTGTTTTTTCTCGATATCATCTAAAAATACATTATTGTCTCAAGCGTCCTCTCCCTGACCCTTGGAGCCATTTGGGTAGATCTTTTAGCTTTCTGCTTACTCTCCAGTAGTAAAAATCAGTCCCATTTAATCAGTCTCATATCTAGTTCGAAGTGCCTTCCTCCCCTTGCTCCAGCCTGGCGACAGGTGGGGAGGAAGGTGGAAGAAACGGTCAAGTTCTTCACTCTCTTGTTCAAACTCTGTCCGAACCATTTTGATGCTTCAAAGTCATCCAAATCCTGGTTTAGAGCAGGGAAGTGGGAAATATGAGAGGAATGAAACAGAAAGTGGAAAAAACATCTTTATTTAGCCGATGCTGTTCCTAGTTTTTGTTTTTTTGGTCACGAAATATGCCGTCTGCAGTGTGGCCACTCAGTGCTGGTTCTTGCATAGGTGCACTCAAGGGTGATACAAGTTCCTCATCTATAGGACCTCCACTCATACCATGCCCTGGTGGGACCCATGCACTTTCCCTCTTATTTTCTTGAATTTTTTATTTATTTTTTATTAGAGATTGTTATAGGTTTGCAAAAAATCATGCCTAGTATATGGAGTTCCCATTTACTACCCTGTTATTAGCATCTGGCATTAGTGCAGTACACTTGTTACAGTTCATGAAAGAACATTTTAATAATTATACTGTTAACTATAGTCTTCCATTTGCAATAGGATAGGTCAATGCCCTTTCCAGCTCTCTCACAATGCCTTTTCTTGGCCCTCAGCTCCTGCCCTATTGCATAGCTCCAGTTCCTTTTTTTAAAACTTTTTGCTGTTATACGCATGCATATACTTTATTATACTGTCCAATTATTCTTCCTGGGGTTCTCTTACTTCAGAAAGCCTGCTTATAGATGAGGCTTCTTCAAGACGAATGGAATCTATTTCCTTCCCTGACATTCATTTGGTCCACAGAAAAACTGATGTTCCTTGCGAAAAGCGCAGGCAGTTGGGCAACTGTTGACCCTTCTCTTCTCCCTGCTCCATACTTCCTCCTACCTTCAGGCTTCTTTCAGAAACAGACAGGCACCAGCCCCTATGACCAGGAAACTCAGAAGACATAATTCAAGCTCGGCTAAACCCTCTATAACACTCTGCTCCAGAAGTAGGAAGGAGCAGACCCATAGGCTTTGTAGCTCTCAGGTAACCAGCTAGAGAGCATGATGTTATTTTCCCCTTCTTAAGAATATCCTAAAAATCACCCTGAATTTGAGATTCTCATGGGCCCCAATATTTCACTAGCTCATGAGGAGGAGAGGGAGGGAATGCCACAGCATGCCATATTTTACAAAATACCACAAATAAACTTCTATCCTATGGAAAGGAATGTCAAGGCTTTTCTTAGGCAGACAGTTTAAAATGATGATTATGGAACCAGTTTACCTACCATTTCACAAGAGCTGCAATTGCATTTACCATTTTCATAATATAGGGGTAGTAAGCATTCATTATCTCAGCTTCGAATCTTGAACCAAATTCTGAGGTAGCAGGAAAAATCCAATTCAGCATCCTAAGAAATATCAAGGCTGTGTGATTTGTAGAATGTCTCAATTATAGTGACTCATTGAAATGCATTAAATATGAGACCATAAATTCCATTTCCCCAAATTTTCCTATTTATAACCTCAGTCAACTAATGTTTTCTGTAAAAGGACCACATGGCAAATATTTTTGGTTTTACAGGTTATAGGATCTCTTGTCAGAGCTATTCAACTTGACTTTTGTAGCACAAAAGCAGCCATAGACAAAACATAAACAGCAATCAAATTGGTGTCACTCTGTTCTAACGAAACTTTATTTACAAAAAACAGGCAGCTGGCCATATTAGGCCTGCAGGCCATAGTTTGCTGATTTCCAGTTTATAGCACTGAAAACAAAATGGCATGGTAACCAAGGTGTTCTTCTAAGAAATCGACTTCTCAGTTTTGCCTTTCAAAATGTGAATTCTACAGTACTTTTTTAAAAACATGAGTCTCATTCTGAGGTGCAGAAGGTCCTTGAATCCTTAAACATTATAAGCAAAATTTTCTCTAACTGTGTATTTTTCTAGGGACACAATCTGTAACTGCCATATGATTCTCAAAGATTACAAAAAACATTAAAAACCCCATTGGTTTAAAAATAAACATTAATTATTCTCAAAATCGATGTGGCAATTTCAAATTTTCTTTCTTTTAACCATTGCATCAGCTCTCTAATAAAATTGCAATCTAGACCAGCCAGTGTTAAACTACCAGTAATGACATTTTCGAGTCCACTAGATCTCCCCAGTTGTATTCCTGAGCACAAACAACTTCACAGATGAGGCAGGGGAAGGGGAAAGCAAGCAGTCTTCAGTCACAAAGCTGGCAATTCTTCTACAAGAATATCAAAGCTCATTTACTCCTTTAAACCTTTGTATCAATTACAGCATTCCCTTAGGGTCTGGTGAGGCCGGAAGGTGTTCCCAGGAGGATCAATTCTTTTTAGATAGGCCAAGGAGGAAATAAAATCAGATTACTCATAGGTAGGGGAATGTTCTTAGAAATTCTTCTCTACTATGGCTTTGTTTTTTAATGAACATGCCAAACACCACATCTCATAGCTCTGGGAAATTCATTTGCCTCAAATATGTGCAGAGGTTTCCAAACCCCATCTGTGGCTTCCACAGATGATCTAACTGGGCCATGAGAAGCTTATGGAGAGGGAGAAAAAAAAAGAAGGTAATGGAGACTTAAAAGAAACAAGAGTGTGCATGCATCACCCAAATAAGAAAAATTAAACAAAATAAAGAGCTTTATGAGTGCCAAGAAAAGAAGAGGGAAGAAAGTATCAGAGACTAGAAAATAAGTAAAGATTTTCAAGGAATTTAAACATATACATATTCTCAGTTAAGAGCAATACATATTTTGATTTGTCATGAAAAGGAGACAGGGTTGAAGGAGCCATATTTCCAAAATCTTTGAAGGTTTAAAAATATTAACAGAGTGAATAGCATACTTCTCAAGGATGCAATCTCCAAATTTTGCAACTGTGTGAAAGATGAATGACTCTTAAAGAAATTATTTCCATTTAAATTGGATTGATTAGCTCACTTAACAGTTTACTTACATGTACCACCCTTAGCAGGTATTATCCTATTGCCTGATAATAATCAGAAATTGACAATTCAAATTTCTGTGTGTAACTTAAACACATGAGAATCTTTAGCATCTGTGTTTGTGCAAATTTCAGAAGTATGACAGTTGCTTTGAGATGAAAATTCTGGTAGTAGTAGTATTGTGGACAAGGTTTTTTAGATATAGATAAAAATAGAGAGAAAAAGCTTCAGTCAATCAGAGTCAGCAAACCTCCATTCTAGACAAAAGGAAGGAGGCCTATTTAGCTCTTTTTATACAAAGCATGCCCAATCCTGGCAACAGAAAGTAAGAGACTCTAAATGTTCTGATAACAATGAGTGAAATAAATGTTAGTGGCTAGTATACCAAGTTAGATATTCAGTTACAAGCTAGTAATATCAGAGGTTGGAAAACTATTGCTTGTGGATCAAATACGACCTGTCACACATTTTTTTGTAAATAAAATTTTATTAGAACATGGCTGTGCCCATTTTGCTTACTTATTGTTTGTGGCTGTTTTCGTACTGAACGGGAGAGTTGAGTGGATGCAAAAGAAACCAGAGGGTCCCCAAAGTTTACAATGTACTATCTGGCTTTTTGCAGAAAAGTCTGTAAAAATCCCTGATAAATGTCATCAATTGTTCTTTTCAAAAGAGAAATTTTACTCTTTTATTGTTATGTGGAGAGGGAGAGGCAAATCAACAACTACATCAAAATAAGCTGTTCTGATTGTAATGTGGTATTCTGGGTTGGATCCAGGAACAGAAAAAGAATATTAGTTGTAAAATGATGAAATCTAAATAAAATCTATAGCTGAGTTAAAAGTAATGGAACACTGTTAATTACTTAGTTTTAACAAACGCATCATGGTTCATAAGCAAAATACATGTATGGTGTTTGCATTATGGGGTTTATGCCCTATCTTTTCAACGTTTCTGTAAATCTAAAACTATTCTAAAATAAAATTGTATGTTTGAAAAACATATTTGCAGCAAATTGATATTTGAAATAAGTCTTCAGAGTGAGAAATAAATGCCTCGAGTCATTGTAATGACGCGGTCATGGAAGTCATCCATTCATTTATTCAATAAACATTAAGAATTTGCCACACAAAGTCCTCTTTTACCAACCGTGAGCTTGCTCTCCTGATTTCGGAACTCTTACCCAGCTGAATGTTGAAAAACTATAAAAATATTTCTGACACAGATGTTATAAAAAGTTAAAGAAGAAGAATGGAAGGTGAAACTTACACTGCAAACAGGTAAATGCAGCTATATATGTGCAGGTAACAACTAATTCAGAGACTGAAGCAATAAATAAAGTCTCTCATTTTTAACCTTCCCAGAGGAAGCCTTAAAATATATATATATGACATGAATACTTCCTTAAAGCATTTATGAGAGGAGAAGGGGGAAGGGGGGAACCATCTTTGAAATGCCACTGCTTTGCACAGGTTGTGTGTCTACAATGCTGGATAACTACCAGTTCTGGCACCATGAAGGCATTAGCCTAGAGTAAATCCAAATTAACAAAGCCCAAGCACCAGTCTGGGTTTAAGCTGCTATGCGACAGTAGATCAGAGAGAAATTGTTTATGTCTCTGATAGAAAGACTGTGCTCCTTTCAGGTGGCATGCTGGCTGACTGAAAGTCACACTGCAAAATGCAAAAGTGCGAATGAAAAGATGCTCAGGGAAATCACTGACCAGGGAAGCCGAGCTCCAATGACCATCAAGCCAGTTCAGAAAAATGTCAAAAGGGGTAGGGGGGAATGAACCAAAGAGCAGGGCATCTCCTGCCAATGGTGATTCTGCAAAATTCTGGTATTTTATTCTTTTATCAACTGAACAAAGTAAGAAGATTCCCCTACCCTTTCCTCTCTAATGAATGTCAACATTCATGTTTGGGGCTTGTTAAGACAATCCTGTCAGCTGTCCACAGGGTAAGGAGATAAGAGTAATCATTACCAGCTGTTAAGGAGAATCTATTTCCTATTTTTCTCTAAGATTTAGACTCTTGTATTTAAACGTTGCAAATTTGCAAAGAAATAGCTCTACACACACACACACACACACACACAAACACACATACCTGCCCTCTCCTTTCACGTTTTGTTTCATCACCTGCAAATTGGAGGGGTTAAAATAGACAATATTTAAGTTCTCTTTCAATCCTAAGATTTATGAAACTTCGGGTGAGATCAATGAGTTCTGGCACCCAAATGCTGCCTTTGACCTCATGAGGAATTTTTCCTCTGTAAGAAAAGTGACACAGAATGGAAAGTTGAGGCCCCAGCCAGAGCATTTGGGAAAGATAACTCTGACATTAAAAAATATATATGTATTTCCACAAGTCCTGAAATGTGCAGGGTGCTCTCAGGAATGCAGCTTTTGGAAACTGATATTATGTTAACCAGCTGGGATGCAGCAAAGAAAACTGTGAAGTGCTCAAAGGGGAAATTTGAGTTTGGGAGAAAAATGGTATTGTTTGGATTATATTTCCTGTCATACACTGGAGCCATGGTTTTCTTTCCTGAGCGGGAAATGAAGTGTTTCCTTATTGCGGAAGGCCTAAGATACAGGGTTAAAAGGCCCAGGATCGAAAGTAATTCAGTGGCATATAGTGTTCCCCAGGAGGCAATTGATTGAGTAATCAACGGCGGAAAGGCGCTGTGCTAAAAGCTTTACATGAATTTCCTCATTTAATCCCCACATCAACTCGATGAAGAAGGGATTTGTATTACTTCAATGTGAGACGAGGAAACTGACTCTTCGGTGAAGTATGTCACCCAAAGTTACACAACTAAGAAGGAACTCCAACTCAAGTTGAGACACTAATGTTGGTATCCTTAACCATTAACCCAAGGACATGGATTTGAATAACCAACAGTGTTACAAGAAAGGTCCCTGCCTGCCTAAATGGCAATGTTGCTTTCCTTCCTAGAATTGTCATTTGGGCTAGGATGGACCTCAGGGTCATTTACTTCAGTTCTAGAAGGGTGAATCCTGTGGTTCTTCCACTCCGTAAGATCGGAAAAGAGTATACATTGATCGGCTGACGTCTCCAAAGATGGGGTGCTGCTTTATATGGTTTAACCTCATGAGAACTGACTATCTGCAAACTAGGGTTAAAAAAATTGTCGTGTAACGTCTCAGTCATCTGAAAAACTCATGTGATTTGGTAATGGGATGCACATTTAAAATTAAGATGTCTTACCTTCACATAAGAGAGCCAAAACTCCCAATTTTTCCACTATGGTACAGTTGTATAAACCTGTCTTTTCTGTGGTTCTTTTTAATGTAGCTCTAGGTCTTTGATTTGAACCCAGTATGTAATTTACAAAAGTGTTTTTCCTTTTCAGGAGTACATGTTTTGTATAAACAACCACACTGTGATTTTTATGAATATTTTAAGAACACAATATGATTTAATATACTGTCATTTCATTAAATATGAAGAGTTTCTCAAATTACATCCTGTATTTATCTACTGTTTAACCAAAGCAGATGCTTACTTGTACCATATACAATGGCTTATCACTAGACATAAGCATCCTGGTTTTAGCAAGTTCTGGTATTTAAGATATTCTCGACTTTTAAAATCACCATACTTTAATTGATTAACTTAATACACTTTAAAGTTTTCTGCTTTATTTTGAAAGTTTTAAATAATATCAAAAGCCAAATAAAAATAAATAATAAGGGGAACAAATGCTAAAATAAATTTAGTTTGAAATGCTAGTGATCAATGAAAGCGAGGGGTAAGGGGTATGGTAGGTATAATCTTTTTTTCTTTTCCGTGTTCATTTTATTTCTTTTTCTATTGTCTTTTTATTTCTTTTTTCTGAATTAATGCAAATGTTCTAAGAAATGATGAATATGCAACTAAGTGATGATATTGCGAATTACTGATTATCTGTTGATGTTTTATTTGGTTTGTTACTTTTTTTAATTAATAAATAAATTATTTTAAAAAGGCCAGTCAAAAAGCTTGAGGTATCAAACTCTTACTCATACCAGATCTTCACAGTAAATCTCTTTAAGGTTTACTCCCAGAAGTTGCTTCCTGGTTTTTATATATGAAATTTCCAATCATGTAAGCTTACCTTTAATCACAAGTCATATAAAATTGCTGATATTCAATTATTTTTAACTACTCAAATAATAATTTCATACAGCTGGTTGAACATAAGCAGAAAATTAGCAAATATAACCTTGAAAAAAATAAATATAAAAAGAATAAAATATATTGGAGTTATTTTAATATATGTGTGCAAATATATTTTTCTGCATGCATGTAAATAGATATATAATGACATACTTTATGTTAGAAAGCCCAGGATGTTCTTAGCACAAGGAGTTAAAACAATGCATTTGTGTATCTGAACTGGCAGGAATCCTTTAAATCTAAGGAAGTGATAATGATGAAAGCAATGTTGTAACAGTTCTGTGGTAGGATTGCATTTAAGACACAGCGTTCCCTTCTTGTCAGTTCCCATTAATCTAAATGTAACTTTTGCAATGAGGAAGCGAATAAAGGCAGTACATCTAAGAAAATAACTTGGGAGAAAAAAAGGTAAAGAACAAAACATATATGGCTTGCAAATGTTGAGGAAGAAAAAGAAGGTAACTTCTTAAAAATGTGTTTACCAAATGTTAAAAGGGGCCTTGAGACTGTGAGTGTGTGTGTGAGTGTGTGTGGGTGTGCGAGCACATGCATGCATGTTTCTACAATCATAGAAGATGAGCCAGAAAGTACCCAATTGATTTGAGCTGAACTAACTTGAACTTGGATACACTGGAATTGTATCAAAGGCATCCCCAGGGATTTTGGAGAGGAAGTGAACCAAAACCTCTGTTTCCAGTTAGGGCAGAATTAACTCTATAATTGAGTCTGGCAGAGTGACTCTGCAAGCTAGGAATTTTGATAGATGGCGTTTTGTGAGCTAAGCCAGGCTGAAGTTTCAACATAAATGGCACACTTGTTACCATTTTTCAGAAGAGTTAAAATCTAAACCAAGGATGTCTTCATTTCCTTTCTGTTTTATTTTGCTTCTTTCTCTTGAATTTAGAAACTGCAGTGCTGTAGAATGACAAATAAACAGATTTTCCAGTGGAGTCTCCCAAGGCAGCAATTGATAACAAAAATCAAGAAAAATCTTCCATTATGAATAAGGTAGGTGGGACTAAGTCCCAGAGAAACTACACAGAAGCAGAAAAAAGTTCAGCTTATGGTATCAAAATTCTTATTCATAATGGGTGTTGCAGCCACATTTCTTTAAGGTTCTTCTCCCAAAGTTCCTTCCTGGCTGCAGGGTAGCAGTACTTTAATTCCAGGTCATTCTGGAGCATAAAAATATGCCTTTATCACAGACGGGAGTGGTGTCTCTGTCCAGGCCTGGGTTAATTCCCACTGGGTCTTCTTGAGGACTCTCACTGGTTGCATGAGAGGTTCTCCAGGGAGAGCTGGCTTGGTTTATGGAAAGTCCTTTCAGTAAATCAGACCTGCTCAAGGTAAACATTTAGATAAGAGTTAGCTCTGGAGTTAGATTGCTTGGGTTTGAATCTCGGCTCCTTCTACTTAAAAGAGCTGGATAGATTTTGACGGGCTGCTTAAACGCTCTGGGATGTATTTTCCTTATTTTTTAAATAAAATGTAAACATAATAGGCAGGCCCTTGTGAAGCAAAATGTGAAATTGATGAAATAATTTATGATAGGCCCTAGCACATATTCATATTGATAGGTATCTTCATGTTGAACCATGCGTTCCATCTGAACATCTCTGAAGAAATCAGTGGGCCTGAAAATCTTATCAGCTGGAGGTCTCACAAGTCCCTTCCAGGTAAAACACAGGCTGTACTGGCAGAGAGCCAGCTGGATATAAGAGGGAAAGTTTTGAGGACTTTATGACAAGAGCAGGAAGTAGGAAGTGTCGGGTTAACATGGGTTCCTCATAATAACCCAGAGTCCTACCAGAGTTCTCTAAAATCCCCAAGAAGGAAAACACATGATAGCTGCTTGCTATATTCTTGAAATTCTCTTATGCATTTTTAAACTGTGGGGGTTAAAGTGTATCTGAAGGAAGCTTCTGCTAATCCATATGACAGGATCTGAGGTGTCATGAAGTTGATATGGTGGTGATATTTAATTTGGCAAAACTCCCTTCACCAGTGGGTCCTGTGTTTGTTAGCTTTGATCTAAAAGATGTAGCCCATGTATAAACCACGCTTAAAAGGAATCTCACCATGTTCAATATATTCTCTGTAAGTTAACCTGTCTCTTGCCTTACCAAGCTCTGCTTTCAATGTCACAGTTTTGTTTGGTGGAGTCATTTATTTCTCTTATTCTTCCTATGCATTTTGTACTTGACACTTTTCTTCTTCTGGCCTTGATTCTCTCCTTCCACTATCCCATACTTGTTAAAAAAACAACAACAGCAGCAAAAAATAAAACCTCTGTATCTAAGAGAAAATTGCTGGCCATTTCTGCTTCTTAGTACCAGACATAAACAAGTACAGCATTTGTCTTCTGACTCTTTCAAAAGAACTGTCTGCGGAATTGCACCATCCAAGAGTTAAATGAGTTTGAAGACCATGAGCCACGTTAGAGATGATCATGCAGGCAAATTAGAAATGCTGTATTTTTGCAAGTTCTTGTGTTCCAGATTTGTAATGCAAAGATTTGGTTTGTACTTTAAAAAAATCAGGTCTCTGGTTTACGTCACTCAACCTGGTGTCTAATATTGTATGATCTCACTGACATGATATAATGAAGATAAGCAACTCCATAAAGTCAGAAGCTAAAAGACAGGCTAACAGGCATGAGGGTGGCAGTAGGGAAGTGGGGGTTCATTCTTAATTGGTGTAGAGTTTTTGTTTTTGAGGTGATGGAAAACTTGGTAATACAAGTGATGGTAAACAGCATTGTGAATGCAAATAACACTAAGAATTATATATCTGAATGTGATTAAAAGGCAAAATATTAGATGGCATATATGTTGCTGGAACAACAATTTAAAAACAAAGTACTTTCCAACACAGTTAACCCTAATGTAAACTATGAACTATAGCTAATAGTACATTATAATAAGGTTTTAACATCAGTTTTTAAAAATTTACCACACTAATGCAAAATTTTAAAAATGGGAGCAGGTATGTGGGGACTTTATTTTGTGCATGATCTTTCTGTAAATCTACAACTTCTGCAATAAAAATTTTTTTAAGTCAAGTCTCATAAAAGTATTTCTATTAAAGATGAAATTATTTCATTTGATGGAAAAGAGTGAAGCAGGCAGAACTTGAAACATTTTCTACATCCTATCGTATCTTAAACCATATATCAATGAATGTAAGCCAAAGTGTTTCTTTTTATATTCGTGTGCATCTGTCTAAGTTGGTGATAACAACGTGCTTCACACATAATGCTATATATTTGCCTACTGGGACGAACTTGATTAAAAACTGTTCATCTTTTCTGTATGGGCTCTTGCAAGCTACAAATTCGGAAATCCTAAAAGCAAATCTTAGTATAGCAAACACAACATTTTCTCCCTGGCAGTGCAGTCATGGAATAGAATCTGCAGCTCTGGGACCAGTGCCCACTCAGTTCAGCTGTAATTTTAGAATATCATTTCATGTATTTATATATGCATGTAATCTTCAAACTAACTCACATGAGCTGAAGTCTGATTTTGGTAATGTCTTGCCAACAGTGGGGAAAAATTTTATAAGTATATCTGGTATTTGTCCCTGATGAATGCTGGTGCAGATAAACATATCTGCTTTCGCTGACTTGCTTGTGTAACTTCTCATAAATGCTTTAAAATAATGACAGCCACAGCTCAGAAGCTTTCATGTACTTGTCTCAGGGGACCAATCTATGAAGCACACTTAGTGTTTAACCTCCTCAATAGAGCAATATAAGAAAGAGTCAAGTTCAAGAGAAAATGGAGGGAAATCCAAAAACTATTCATTGGATCTTCTTTCAAGCTACCCGTCAGTTTTAGATATCAAATAAAAACCTCGATTGTTCCCAAGCAGACACTGTAGTTCTGAACCTACTGGTTGTAGTTGTCGTTTGCAGTTTATCTTAGGAGTGGAAGGTGCAGTTGTCCCAGAATTCATCCAATTTGGATAAGTAACCAAGTTATTTGGTACAAATACCTAAAGTGTGTGCAAATGTTGTATGCGTTCCATGATTTCTACCAGCCTGCAGTCCCATAACCTGGGTGCTTTCTAGTCGTGGACCACCAAGCAGGGCTAAGCTTTAATAAAACATACAATATTATATAATGCACTATATATGTTTATATAATATAATAATATATTCCTACATGTGTGTTTACAATCTCAAATCTGAAGGTCATGAATTTACCAAAGACTTAGAAAAGGGATCTTATGGCACTAATTAAAATAATAGTCTTGCATAAAAATAGGGAATTACTTAAATAAATTAATATACATCCCATATTGGAATACTGCAGAGCTATAACAATAATGTTAGAGATACTTTTCATGATAGGAAAAGATATTCCTTGTGTAGTGCTGTGTTGGTTTGAATCTGTGGTGAACCCAAGAAAAACCATGTTCTTTAAACCTCATTCGATATTGCTGAGTGGGAGTTTTTAGATTGTTCTCATGGAGATATGATCCACCCAACTGTGAGTGGTGGTTCATGGAGGTGTGTCTCCACCCATTCAAGGTGGAGTTGTTTACTGAGCCCTTTAAGAAGGAACAATTTTGGAAAGAGCCACAGAACCCATGCAGCCAGAGACCTTTGGAGATGAAGAAGGAAAATGCCCCTAGGGGAGCTTCCTGAAACAAAAAACCAGGAGAGAAAGCTAGCAAATGCCACCATGTTTGCCATGTGCCTTTCCAGTTGAGAGAGAAACCCTGAACTTAACTAGCCTTTCTTGACTGAAGATAACTCGTGTTGGTGCCTTAATTTGGACATTTTAATAGACTTACTTTAATTTAGGTATTTCCAAGGCCTTAGAACTGTAAACTTACAAAGTTAATAAATTCCCCTTTTAAAAGTCATTCTGTTTCTGGAATATCACATTCCGGCAGTTAGCAAACTAGAATAAGTGCTGAGTGGACAGAAAATCAGGTCACATGATATTATATGATTGCATTTTTTGTGAAAATAAATAAAATGCATGGGAGAATTCTGGGTTAATAACCATCACAGTTTTAACTTGATTGTCTTTGCCCAGAGAAATTGTGGGCCCTCTCTCTCTCCTTTCTTTCTTTCTTCCTTTCTTCCTTCCTTCCTCCTTCCCTCCCTACCTCCCTCCCTCCTTTTTTTCTTTCTTTCTTGCATTCTTTTTCATTATCTTTACTTGGCATTTTATATGCAGTGAATACAAGTGGATTTTGTCTTAGGAAAAGAAATCTCAAATTTTAGAGAATAAAATAGACTGGCCTTCAGGAGAGTAGGCAGGAGACAGCATGATCTGTGAACCAGAGCTAGCAGTTTCTTTAGGGAGCCTCTGCAATTTGTGTGTAAATTACAAAAGTTTAAAACATGTAAAACTTTCTCTTCCAAAGAGTCTCCTTAGGAAATATGTGCAAACATAAAAGATGTTTCCTCCCAAAGGAAGGTAATACCACCCACAGACCTTTGTCCGGAGCAATTTCTGATATTTAAAATTGGAATCTCTTTCTCCCCAATACACTTACCCTTTAAGACAAGGTTAACTTCATCTATTCACTCCATCCTCTTTTCCCCTCTCCATCTTCAGTGCCAGGAAAGAGAGAAGCATTCATTTTTTTTTTTAATTTATCAGGGCCATGTGGGGTTGAATTATATCCCAATGAATTCTTCAGAGGAAAGATACTTTAAAAAAAAAAGTCTAAATCATCATATTTAGGAAAAATACTTTTTCGCCAAAAATGACCAGTCATAGTAGTAGTGTTTATTGCTTTTGCTAGATGCCTGGTCATGACCCACTGTTGGAGAGAGTAGTGAACAGGCCATGCTTGGGTGCTTCTCACCCTCAGTACCTTAGCTCCAGTTGTTAAAGAAAAAGTGATCACAGTAGAAAGCCAGTGATGACTAACCAGCACTCAGCCCTGCTCTTTATGTAGAAACTTGATAAAATCAACTTGTTGCCCTCTTTCACTGTTAACAACCTGAATTTCTGATGGCCGTAGCCTCAAGCCTATCAAAAGGAGTTTCCCATGGCAGTATCCAGGTAGCTAGAGCCCCAAGTCCCTCACTATTTCATTTGTTGGCTCATCACTTAGTTCTTTATTCGGTAAATATTGTGGGCTAGGTATGAGGTTGAAGAGTGAAGAAAGAAAAATAAACAATATTCTATTGCTACTTTCAAAGCAGGCCCATCAAATAGAGGGTGACAGATGAATAAATAAATGATAACCTTAAGCTGTGGATCACAGATTTAGATTTCACAGATGAGTAATCTAAAAGGTGGGGGGGTATTGAAAACAAAGATATAGCAAAAGAAGGGAGAGATTTAGAATTGACAGCTAAATCTGCTCAAAATGAACCACAATTCTTTAATGTCCCTTCCTGCCAATTATTACTATCATTTCATAAAACAAATAACTTTTTAATATGAAAATAAACCAGAAAGACCATAGTTTCTGCATAAAGAATAGTCTTTCTGAAAAGAGAATAGTTAGAAAAGCTATTATGGGCAATATATCACTATATCAAGTTAAATGCCTAAGATGGTTAGCATTCTCTACAGTTTGTACTGCATTGACGAATTCTTTAAATATATTGTCACTGGTCTATACATTAATATTTGGGAACCAGTGCAGGAAAATATGCTGGTATGATGGCCATGCTATTGTAGAGTGGGTTCCATAAATGGGAGATCAATTAATCTAGGATTGAGGATACAGAATCACAGAAAACTTTGTAGAAATGGTGATATTTGACATGGATCTTGAAAGAAGAATAGATTTCCAATGGCAAACAGGAGGGTAAAGGACCCAAGGGTGGGAGGGTCAGGTTTCAGGCACAGAGAACATCAAGCAGGAGGCCAACACAGCCTGCTGTGTTTTATGAGCTGCTAGAAGAATGGCGAGAGTTTTGGGAGTGCAAGAGGTAGTTTCACATCAGTTAGAAGTAAGGCTGGACTGTTCAGACCATAGTGGAACAATAAATGCCAGATTAAGGAGTTTGAGCTTAATCTGTAATTAATAGGGAGCTGGTGAAAGTTCCTGATATGCCAATCTGATTCTTGTAACGCCTGTTATTTTCAGAGATTAGAAAGAAAAGTTTTTAATGCAATAATATACAACCTCTCTCTAAAATGTGGGGAAGCAATCAAGTTATCTTAATGGCTGTTCTGAAAATAACTAATTTTTAGACATCATCTATTTCTTTTCATTATTATCTCTTTATAAGACAAAGGCCCATATTCTCACAGCCTCATATGCAGGATGAAAATGCAACAAACATTGCACAATTACTGGGTGTGAGGAGCTAGAGCAGGGACCAGTTATACAGCCATATGCACACGATAGGGCTCTTAACTCCATAGGGTTTAAATTGGATAAAATCTCAGTTGGAAAACAGATGATCGAAGCTGGCAGTCACATGGGTATTGGAAAAGGGAAAAATGCAAGGCCTAAAGCAGCGGCCTAGAGAACATGTGATTTTCAGAAAAACCTAACTTCAATCTTTTTTAATAGGATCTTCAAGATCCTTTTTATTTATTTATTTATTTTTACATGGGCAGGCACCGGGAATCAAACCCGGGTCCTTTGGCATGGCAGGCGAACACTCTGCCTGCTGAGCCACTGTGGCCTGCCCCCTAACTTTAATCTTTACTCTCAAGTGATAGATCCAGAAAAAAATGAACTGGGGATACCAAAAGGCATGCATTTTGGAAAATACTTGATTTCTTTGTTTCTCTGTTTTTAATTTTGTCCCAAAATGCAGTACTCCATTCAATAATTATCATATTTCCTTTAAAAAACAGAGAAATTGTATGTCAGTGATTTACTCCACCCAAAGGGATGACTTAATAAAGCCAATCAAAAAATTAGGAGGCTGGAATAATAATATGATAATGATGTTTACAATAATGATGATAAATGTCTGATATCAAACCACAGGCCCTTGAGTACTAAGCTAAATTCGGGAACAGGGGTTGAAATTCTGTCTTTGACACAAATGGATGCAGGAAAACTTGGGTGAGGCACTGATCCCCAATTTTCTCATTCATAAAATTGGGATACTACTACTAATTAAACGAAACTCATAGGCTTATAATGATGATTGAATCAAATTATGGACATATAGCACTACGCTTGGAATGCATTCAATAAATATTAGCTACTAATATCGTTAGCTAATTGTTATTGTAATCAGTATTCTAGTGATTTTGTTTGCTGGATTATTTTATAAGAAGTGAACCCATGTGATGGAAAACTAATTAGAAAATTTTATTAGACATTTAACCCCAAGAACAAGTGTGTGTGTGTGATTGTAAATTGAAAGATCATTTAGATTCATTAGAAAGGTTGTTGCCTTACCCAAGTTTCTCCATTTGGGATTTGACAAAACTCTTAGCTAGGACAAGACTTTTCTTCTCATATATTTTTGTTTTCTTACTCTCTTTTGTAATACCAGAATATGACACAATAATCTATGTCAAACTGAGAATTTCCTTCTCAGGACTTCATCAGGACTGACATAATAATTCACAATATCATTCCCTAGTTCTTAAATCAATCAAAGTTCTTTTAAACCCTTTCCTATTGTTCTTTGTTGTTGCTGTTATGGTGTCCTTATCCGTGGACATTTTCTTTTTTATAGCAGTCATCTTTTTCTATTGATTGCTAAAAGGTCTGCATGGATTAAGGCCTATAACCACTTGTCCAAAATATTGTAAATATTTACCCAGTTTATAGTTGTCTTTTAATTTCCTATTTGCTATCGTTTTTTCAGCTTTTATTTCATTTTTACACAGTCAAATCTATGAATGTTTTCTTCTGTGGTTTCATCAATTCATTTTATGCTTAAAAATCATCCTTCTGAGGTTACTTACTTTTCTACCTATATTTTAATTTAGATCTTTATTATTTTAACAGCATTCTCTAATCTGTCTGGTTTATTTAGATATTTACTTTGAAGTATGAATCCAAGTATTTTTGTTCTTTGTTTTACCCCTTGTTTTGTTTTTACAAATATTAGCTTAGGTCCAAGCATTATTTATTTGACAAAAATGTCTTTTCTGGCTTGATCTTAAAATGCCAATTTTATCATATGATTCATTCTTTACCTGGAGGTAGCTTTCCCTGAAAACAGCATCTTGAAACTACTGTCGGGGGTGCAAGGATAGTTCAGTGGTAGAACTCTCACCTGCCATGCAGGGGGAGACCCGGGTTCGATTCCTAGTTGATGCATTTCCCAACAAACAAACAAGCAAACAAAAAATTCTACAAATGATGCTCCAATAGTGGGATACTCACATGAAAAAATAATGAAATGTGGCACCACCATACAGCACACACACACAAAAAAACTATTGTCAATATCTTTGCAAGATACGCTGGAAACGCACATGACTTGGGAAGAAAAAGAACTGACTACTGCCTAAACAAACCTCTGCTTGAGTCAGCACTTTCCAATGGTTTTCATATCTCCACCTTGCTAATAACCACCTTACCAATACCACCTTTGTAATAGCTGCTGGGCTCGGGATTCCTTTTCCTGGCTCATTGGCATTTTCTGTGTACACATTATTCCCAACTGCAGTGTACAAAGCAAGCTACTACATATTAAAGTGTTTAGCAAATGTAAAATCTGACCCGAGGGCAGGCAATGGTGGCTTGGTGGCAGAATTCTCGCCTGCTGTGCTGGAGACCCGGGTTCGATTCCCAGAGCCTGCCCATGCAAAAATAAAATAAAATAAAATAAATCTGGCCCAGAGTGAGCCTACCATGCACAGTGGCTCCAACTTCTGGATGCAACTTGTTTCTGAGGGCTTCATGGGAAATTCTTGAAAGCATCAACCCTGACTCTCAATCATAGCAGCAGCTGGTAAGTGCTGACACTTCAGTGTAGCAGAGAATATTCAATTGCGGAATACTAAATGGAGGCTACTGGTTCTGTTACTGTCACTACACTTCTATCAGAAAATTGGAAGAAGTAATTACTCCTGGAGCCCCTACCATCCATCCCTAATTACACCTGCCAGGGGCATTGCTGACTGACATGCAGTATGCAGATTTGGGTGAGAAGAGATCTTACCCTGTCCAATCTTCATAGTGGCTTTACTGGTAAATTCAAATTAGTACTGTGAATAATCTCAAGCTATTAAAATATTTTTTAAGGATTTCCTCTTCTCTTCACTGTCCTTCCTTTCCTGAATAATTCAATCTTGGGGCCATTACATGTGTCAGAACAAGGTAGGTGATCCCACATGGTAGGGGAGAGGCACAAAAGGCCACAATGTGGGTAGAAGCCAAACATGTGGAGGATGACATGCGGTTAAGTTTATGGAAGCCCAAGCTTGGTAGAGATCATTTACGTATGGTATGACTCAATATAAGGTGTCAGAGCTCCCCTGGGATGGAAATCATATCCCTATGGAGGAGGGTAGGGGTGCCGACTTGGAGACTGAGTTGGGTGAGTAGAGTTTCCAAGGAAAGGGGACAGCCCCACATGAGGTGTCAGATTTTGAGTAAGACAAGGAGGTGAGTAGTAGATGGAGCAAAGTGTCAGAGTTTAGGTGCGGAAGAGCATCCCAGTAGGAGAGCTGATCAGTGCAGAGTTAGGAGAACTTCCAAGTAGGGGGATGGTCTAGAATGAGATGTCTGAACACTAATAGAGTGGGAAAGAAGCCCTCCCAGGGTACAACTCAGTACTGAGTGTTGAGACCAAAACAGAATCTGGTAACAGTACACAGTTACAGAAGGAAGTAACAAATATAGAATGGGAGAAAGCTCAAATTAACCCTATGGTACTGGTCTTGAAGCACAGATATTGGCATGAACTTGTAATTTTCAACATAAACAGATACATCTAGAAATAAACATTGGTATGAATGCATGCATGTCTGTATGTGCAGATATTGTCTAGTTCTGTCCACTGACATGGTCTTGGAGCAGCACACTTAGCGCCCAGATCTTGACTTCTAATTCCCATTCTCCACCTAGAAGGGCCAGAGCTCCTTGAAGAAATGGCTGATACAAGTACTAGGAGAGGGAAGGTATAGGCTGAGTCTGAAGCATCTTTCAAACCCAAAGGAAGGAAAGGCTCAAAGAATGATGACACATAGGCCAGCTTGAAGAGGTTTCCATTATCAGATTCTCCAAAATCTGAGGAAATTTGAGCATCAAGATAAATAATGATAATAGCAAATTATAATCCATTCAATAAAATAGGAAACTACACGTCCATACTAATATGGACAACGGAATAAATTAAATGCTTGAGGAAAAGCAGGATATTTGCATAGTTTTAAAGAAGTTCTCTATAAAATGCTTAGAGATTACAAAGGAGAAAGAAGTGAAGAAGGCTGGCAGCCACCACCTCAACCAAGGGACCAGAACAAACATCATCAGTAATGGGATGATGGGAACTCATGCGCCACCTGAAAAATAGGATGAGAGGGACACAGCACTACTTTTGTGATGCTTCTGCCAAAGATGCATAAACTGAATCTGGTCATAACAAAACATCAGACAAAGCCAAATGAAGGGAAATTCTACAAAATATCTGACCTTTAATCATCAGAATATTGAGATCATGAAAGTCAAAGTAGGACTGAGTAATTTTCCCAGGTTGAAAGAGACAAAAGAAACATGGCAGCTAAATGCACCACATGATTCTGAACTGGTTATTTTGGTTTTAAAGAACATTTTGGAAACAAATAGCATGGAGTCTGAAGACCCTGATTTTGTTGTTTCTACTCTGGTTGTGCAGGAGAATATTTGTGCTTGTAGGAAATAGGAAATACACACTAAAGTACTCACGGTTGGTGAGATATCACGGTGGCAATTTATTTCCAAAACGTCCCAGGAAAACATATTTGTGGTATACATGCAACTTTTCCTTAAGTAGTTTGTTAAAAAAAATAAAATTTCAGACTTTATGGAGCTAGTATCTTTCTGCATGAAAGTAGGATAAGGACTTCTGTTAAAAATAAATCCCCATCACACTTTGGCAGCTTCTACAGTCACTTGGGGTATTACTGTTTTCCACGCTATAGCTTTTGACCTAGAGTGGTTGCCAGGTCACATGAGTCTTAGCTGTAATGAGACAAGCACGTCTATAATGCCAGTGCCTTGCATGGTGCTGAAAACCCTGGAGCTTGCCAGCATCCTAAATAAAGGACAGTGAGACCAACAGATGACATCCATCAGCTGCCAACCTAGGAGGATTGGAAAAGGTTGACTGACTCTATCAGAGTGGGTCAAGAAATTTCTGTTCTTGGAATTGAGTCAAAAGAACATCCAACGAGAAGAGATCAGAGAATCTTAGGACCAGTGATGAGGATAAGACTAAAAATAACAAAAGCTACCATTTATGCTATGTGCTAAATCCTCTACTCAGACTATCTCATGTGATCCTCAGAGCAATCCTGTGAAGTGAATATAGTTAGTCTCCCCGTATGGAAGAGGAGAAACCTAAGACCTAGAAAGGTTAGATAACTCGGCGGTGGTCACTCTGCTATTTACCCATCACAATAATCTTCTGAAGGGGGTACAATTATTGTCTCTATCTTCTGGATGATGAATCTGAGGCCAGAAAATGTTGAGTGACTTGTCTAAGATCACACAGCTAGTAAATGTGAGCTGAGCATTCTCTCACTCTCATTCACAACCTGCGTTCCCAGGCCCTGCACTCTTCTGTCCCCCAGGTTTTTATTTTAAGGACTTGCACTAATTTGCACAGGCTTTCTAATGGCAGGACCTTGTAGCAAAATTAATGTGAACACATTGAAATGTATCTTCTTTTTTAAAAGCTCAGAGAGAGTAGAAAAAGTGTTCCAAAGTTCAATTTTACTCCATCACTCACTAACTGTGACCTTCTGTACAATTTTTTCCACTCTTGCAGGGAACAGGAAGCTTGCTTTCTTTTTTTCCAACCTCTCTGACTTCCTTTCCATGGTTGAAGTTTACTTTTTAGAATCATCACTTCAAGCAGGTAAATTTTCATCTTGTCTTGCCACTCAAACCTTGCATCCAATAAACCTACCATTGGGGAGCTTCGCATCAACCATTCAGCTTTGTAACCTGAAGATCCTTGTTCTCATTTGAGCCTTTTTTTTCAAGGATATGTGTAATGACGAGGTCTGGGCTAAACATAAAGCCATTACATTCATTAAGACCAGTCAGTGATTGCATCTCAAAGCAGAATATGGAAAATATCACCATGGATACGAAGGAGATGCATGTTGATGCTGGCAGTGGAGATGTAGCACCATGTCTGGCTTGTTGTTGCTAAATAATGAGTCAATCTGTTTTTAACTTGAGTGTTAATATTGTGTTGCCTCTTACCTCCTCGTGATCAAGGGAAGTCTCCTTCACATCTAGCTGAGCAGAGGCTGAGTCACTCCTCCTTGCTACAGCAGGAGACTGAAATATGTGAAAACAGAGAACCCTACCTACATGGGGAATTCAGGGCTCCAGCTTATAGCCCTTAAGCATTAATTCATTTATTCATTCTTCCATTAGTTCCTCCGATATGCATTTAGTGCCTGTCAAGTTAGGCTCTGAGAAAGGAGATAAATTTATTGAGGAACTTATAAGAAGGAACTCTGCAAGGAGCTTTCCTATACATAACACCATTTAATCTGTTCAGAAACACAGTTTGGATACATGTCATAGGAGAGGAAATGAATGGCTAAAAATAGAATGGATAGATCCCGAGTGTCTACCATCCACAGTTAACTAACCATGAGTCAGAGCTGAGTTTTTCTCAGTTCTTGAGCTCTGTTTTGCATGATGGGCTTTTTTCTCCTGCTCCTTTGCTATGTTGAATCCTCTTGAGGGATGTTCACCAAACACATGATGCTTTCTCTCCTTAGATACTCATCTGGAACTTTCTTGGCCAATCTAGGATGGGAATTCACGTTTTCTTGGTTTCCACTTAGGCTCAAATGTTTGAAGTAGACAGTGATAGGAAAGGGATAAGGAAATTATCAAGTGCTGTAAAAACATAAGGCATAAATATGGTGATGACAATTACTTTTTGGAGAGTAAAGCAGAATAACTATTTTTAAAAATCATTCTTTGACCCCCTTATTACCTACTTCCAGTGATCCTTGTCTCATTTATTCCAACACCTGCTAGAACCTTCAGTCCCTCCTATCCAATCCCACATAGGATTTCCACAATTTGAAGGCACCATTTGAATCATACAAATTTCCTACCATACCAGTCATGGCGATAATGATAGTATTGGTGAAATAAAGACTTTTAAAAACATTTATAGTTTATAGTAGATATATAATAGCTATTTTATTACTCTGCATAATATTCTCACAGGGTATATATTATATATCCATTTTATTGTTTATGAAAGCATGATCGAGAGAAGAAGTTTGCCCATAACCAGTAGGAAGCTGAACCATCTGCCTGACATACTAGCATTGCTTCTTGTTTCACAGTGTCTGGAGATTCAGTGTCTTGTTAAGAGAGACCATATGTATACTACATCTTCAGATATCTCATGACAAAGTGCAGGCGTTCTCAACCATGGTTGCTAAGCATGATCCATCCCCGGTGCCACACTTAACAAATAGAGAACCCTGGGCCTGGACATTAAGTAAGTCTAGTCTGAAGTCCCCTCTTCTCTGTATATAAAAGTTCCACAAGTGATTCTAATTTGAACCAGTTGAGAACCTGAATATTTATGCCTTCCTTTCAGCTCTAGCCTGGTCCCTTGGTCAGGCAGAGTGATATTTCGTGCCTGTTGTTGAAGGCTCCCTTGCTCTTTGCATTAGCGGCTTCATTACAGTTCTAGTGCCAAGCTCTAAATGAACACAGGAAGTAGATGCTGTCCTCATGGGACTGATCAATGTAGAAATGAAGTCATCAGATCCGTGTGGTAGGTAACCACAGCGCTTCTACATCCGGCCTCGGGGAGCAGCGAAGGGGAGGAGTCATGCTCTTATCAAAGATGAAATACCTTTGGTGTCTGTGAAGGACAAACTGAGTTTTTCCAGATGAGTTCTTTGTAGCACTGAAAAGGTATCACACGGGTTATCCTGCCTTTAAGGAAGATGCCCTTTTTTAAATCTATGCCTAACGCAATCTGCTTATAAACTACTACTGAATAAATCCATAACTTTGTATTCAGTTCACTTAGTAGATGCTGTAGCCACAGTCCAGACTGATAAACTGTGCTGGTACCAAAGACAAATCTGAACCAATGTCATCTTTAGTAATAATCCATAATAGCCCCATGTGAAGTGTTTAGGTCATGCATCTAATCTACTCTGTTAATGCATGCAACGTGCTCTGATGATTTCAGAATAAAATCTCTTTTAATAAGTTATCAAGAGGTGCTGGGTTTTTTTTTTTTCTCTTTTTCTCCCCATCTCTTTCATCCTTCTTCCCAGCCTCCCACCCTCCTTCCTTCTCTCTCCTTCTCTCCACCCTCCTCTCTCTCCCCTAAACAAAGCATCTGTCTTAGAAACGAGAACCCAATTCTTTCATTAGCTCATTACAAAGCTCAATCTTTTGTGATTATTTAAAAATATCATAGAGCGGATATGCACTTCTTATCAAAGGCTCCAGTGCAATATTGATTGCCTGTGGGGGGGGGGGTGTTACTCCCTAAATTCACAACAACTGTTTATATCTTGGCATGTTTCAAATCCACATCTTATTCTCTAGTTTGAAATTGAAATCATTGTGGGAGGCATTGTACAGAGGATTGCTTTTTATTTTTTGGCCTTAAGTGCACAGCAGTCAAAACAAGAACATAATTATATCATCAGAGTCGATAAGAGCATCCAGCCCCTATCAGTTCTTGCTGGGCTCAGCACTGCTTCACAGGAACTGCTGTGGCGCGCTTCCGCCACCAAATCCATTTGGCTCTATTTAGGAGCTAAGTACAGGAAGGTAGTTATTGTACAAGATTAGTTTCCTGTAGGCCATAAATTGGCAGTAGCAGAAAAATACAGGATGAATTTATGAGCGTGCAAGGTCAGCTAAAAGGAAGACAATCCTAGGTGATTGTGCTGGTTTTCTTTCATTTAGTCCCCCTCCCACGCTCCAGACAGGCTGCAAAAGACCCTTTAACTACTTAATTACTTCTTAATAGTTTTAAGCAAATTCAAAAGACTACACATTGCTAAGTGCCTGGAGGTAAGCGCTGCTGTGGAATATGTTAGGAATGCCTGTTTGGACTGGAATTTCTGAAACCTGATTAGACCTCTTTACAATCTGTGGCACTGTAAGCTTTTTGCCTTATTTGGTGTGGATGGCTAGGTATTTACTTTGAAGCTAGAATTTTACATTTGGGAATAAAGGAGCAACTTCTGATGGTGAAGAAAAATAACAAATCAGATACATATGCCTACTTCCAACCAGAGGTGTGATAAGATGATAAGCATATCTGTAGATTTTTGCTTTAGAGGGAATAGAAGCTAGTAAAGTTTGAAAAAAAATGATATTTTTTTCATTAAGGTGCTATAGGCTTCAGAAAAATCATACGGGAAGTACAGAGCTTACAATTGATAAAAAAATATTACTAAAATTTTACTAATAATTGTAGTCCGTAGTTTACATTCAGGTTCACTGTTTGTGTTCTACAGTACTGTGTTTTTCTTTCATTTTTACTCTAGTAACATATGGGCAACCTGAAATTTCCCCTTTTAACTACATTGAAACATATAATTCAGTGGTGTTAATTCCATTCACAATGTTGTGCCATCATCACCACAGCCCATTACCAAAAGTTTTCCATCACCCCAAACAGAAATTCTGTGCCAAGTAAGCATTTTTTCAAAGTGACTACTTCTTTAAAAACATGTAGTTAAAGGTAGTCTGAAAGGCAGGATATACTCCTTATAAAGACATTTACACAGTCAAGGAAAGAACTTTATTGGGTTACCTGAGCCTCTTTACCACTTGAGAAACATAATCCTCCTTTTCTTCGTTTGATATTTTTCCAAATGGTTAACGTTGTCAGGTGAAATTAGACCCTGCTGGTATGAGAAGAAGTATTTGGATGCAGTTTTTTAGTGTTTTTGAATGAACGGTTGTAATTCAAATTTTAATTATACCCAAGATCTTCAGGGAGGTTACAGGAAACCCTCTTTCTCATGACCCTGGGACCTGGGTGTCCCTATTTCTGTCACTGCTGAACCTACCACTTGGCATCTCAGGGTTGCTTCCCAGGTGAAAGAACCACGAGGGCTGAGGATTTAGGGTAGAATGAGTCACCATGAAGAATTCCTTCCCTCATATCTCTTTATCCCTTTCCAACCAACAAGAACCTTGCTTTAGATAGTGCTGTCCTGATTTCTACATCTTAATGTGCTCATGTGGCCAAGATATGCTGCCTCTAGAAAATTCCATAAAGAGTAAACAGATTATCTGTGACCAGTGTCATTCTTCTCTAGACCCCAGGTAAAAGATAAGCAGAGCAGGGAATTCCGTCTCAGCTCTTTGCACCTATGCTCAGTCCCACACTGGGGGGCTGGAGGGGTCTATTGCTGTATTTCCGCATTTTGCAACTTGTGGAAGGATTGGATAATGATAGTTTGGCTTAGCTCCCCACCCCCTTTCACTCTCCTGAGTAGCCAAGGGGCTTGGGGCAAACACCAATTGTCTCTCTGTAGCATCAGTTGAAGCCTCAGGGTCAGGCTAATCTCAACCTCCTATGACCTTTGCTGAGTCGATTATCACAAAATAAACCCAGAAATTGAGGGGGAAGTTCAAACCTCAAATTGTGCCAGATAGCACCTTAGCACGACCATGTGAGGTGAAGGCCATTTCTTCATTTACTCAACCAGACAACTCCCAACACCATTCAAGTCCATTTCTCCCATAACACGGATAGGTTTTCCTCCCCCTGCTGTTCTGAGTAGGTTTTCTCAGCTCTCATACATCTCAAGGCCGCAAACACGTGGACCTAAATGACAGCAATAGGCCCAATTCTAGGTTCTCTGCTTCGCATAAAGACAATTCTTCTACCATCAATCTCCTGGATTCCTTCGTTCAGTCTTTCTCAGAGCATACTTATTTACTAATTCTATTCTCTACAGTTAAAAATAGAACTCTGAAAATGAGGAAATATTATATCCAGAGCCAGAAATGTTCTTGGTAGACTTCAAAATTGATTCAGCAATCTTTTGGAGGGTCTACCAAATGGCTAGGCCCTGAGTTAAGTGTGAAGGATGCAAAGTTGGGTGATATACAAACCTGTGTTCAAGGCATTCTGCCCTTACTTCCTGCTTCCCCTACTCTGAGCCATGACTACAAGCACATATAGCATTGCTCCACAGGTACTAAATGATGGAACATTTACTCCTCCTAAATCCATGATGGGATCCTACTTATATTTACATGCATCCTCCAACTGGTAGATGCTGTTACCCATTAATCCAGCTGGTATACACATAGTGACTCTGGTTTGTTTGTCTCTTCTTTATCCAGGACCAATTCCCCCTTCTCCTCACTAGACCCACCATGAACTCTTTGCCTTTTCTCAATAGACGAAATACCCTGCTGAGATGTTGCACTGACTCAGTCATGTTGAGTCTCAGGTAAGAGTTCCTTGTCCCCAATACAGTTCATTAAAGGCATGGAATCCACCAGGTACTAACCTCAGAACAGTGCATGACTGTGAACTTGTAAGTCTCAGGAAATGGAAAGGAGGAAACAGGGCCATGAAGTACCTTCAAGGACTTTGCTATACTTCTTGAAAGACTACTGGAAACAAAAGAATAATTCTTTTCGTACATACATCTCCCACTCCTAACCCCATCCCAATGCGGCAGTTGATTCCTGCTTTAGGGAAAATTATGTGCTGCCCCAGTAGGACTTAGCAAATGTTCATCATCAGTGAGTGGATTCAGAAAATCCTGGACTTCCCAGCCCAAAACTTGAATCTTATGTAAAGCCAGAAAATATAACTACAGACCACAGGAGTCACTTATTCCAGGAGCTCAGGCAAAGCCTCATTCATATCAACAGATGAAAGAAAATCAAGGTAGGATAAAGATATGACAATGTAATGTCATTGTGGAAGTAAGAAACTTCCAAAAAAGCATGACAGGAACTGATGGGCACTATTTCATGTGCTACTACATTAGGGTTAGTACCTTAAGAAAGCACGTAGTATTTGTGTATATATATATATTTTTAAAAATCAGCAGTATAAAATGAGGAAATGAAACGGAATATATCTTTGTAGTGGAACATTATTCACCCATGAAAAGGAATGAGATACTGAGTCAGGCTACAACCCAGATGAACCTTGAAAACATTATGCTAGGTAAAAAAAGAGCCAAACACAAAGGGCTGAAGAGTATATGATTCCATGTATATGAAATTCCAGAACACCCAAATCAATAGTGACAGAAAGTAGATTAGTGGGCGCCATTGGTTGGGAGGAAATTGGGAGTAACTGCTAATGGGTGCAGGATTTCTTTTGAGAGCCATGAAAAGTTCTAGAATTATATAGCTGTGATGAGTGTGCAACTTTGTGAATATACTAATAACTACTGAACTGTACACATTTAAAAAGTGAATATTGTGGTATGTGAATCATACCTTAATAAAATAAAATTAATTTAGCAAAATAAAATAAGAGGGGCAATGGCAAATGAAAGAGAAACGACTTCCCTTTTCCATTTAAGCCATCACACAATGCCTGAACATTGCACCACTCTCATGCAATAATTTTTTGAGGTAAAGGCCACTGAGATTTGAACAAGTACCCAATGTTACAATAAAACTTTCTAGAGGACCTGGTTTACTCAGTTTCCTGGCTAACCCACATGTCCCTCTTTGAGTTTTAATGAACCTACTAATTCTAGTGGAACCAAGAAGCATCAAGGAATTGCCAACTTGGTCAAGACTTAAGTAGTTTTAGTAAGTTTGGCCTGAAAATCATGCACATTTGTCAATTTCACAACAAAACCCCAACTCAATGAAATGTGTTTTCAGTTAACTAGTCTCAGGGGATTTTCATTTGCTATCTATAGAGAAGGGCTTCCTTGCCAACTCAAATTGGATTTGTAGACGCAATGATTTCTCAACCTAGGTACACTGACTTTGTGTTCCATTATACACATTTCCTATAACTTGATGACAGCAGAACCCCCACTGGCCCAGATATCCAAATTTCCACATCAGTAAATGTTGAGAAAGAAATTATATTTCTTCACTGCTTAGCAATGAAGAACAGACATAGCGGGAAAGTGGCATGATAGCTCTATAACCACAGGTCTTGTAGACACGAAATGGGACTAAAGAAAAGAAGAAGGTGAATAAACAACAGAGACTTCACTTTTCCCTGACCCTCAGACATTTAAATGGGGCTATCCTTCTAGTGAAACACTCTCTAATGTAACATATAAAAGAAGCAGTTCCCAGGGCCACAACCGCTCTGTTAGGTCTCACTCTTTCCCTAATTTTCCCATCTCCAGCCCCAGCTTCATGATGCTTATCTGAAAAATCTTTGCCAATGCTTGTCCTTAATAACCCATGCACATGTTCCTCTCTGGTTTTCTGACCTCTCCTTCTTGCCTTCTCACCTCTGCATATGGACCTAATTGTGGCTTACCCACAATTTGTTATGTGACCTTCTGGGCAGGCTCACCCTCAACTCTCTTATCCCCCAAAGGAAATATACAATGAATCCCTTCCATATCCTGGTGATCATAATCATTGAAATTATCCATGTGATAAGGTTTGAAAGGATGAATACTAATAGAAGTTTGATTGCTTGTTTCAGCTGTATCTCGAAAATCTCTGACTCATTCATCACTCTGTCCCTTAGATTCTGGGACATAGAAAAAGTGCTTGTGACATAGCATAAAATTTAACAATACTTGCTGAATAAATGAATAAATATTAACAACAATTTATAGCTAAAATTTGAGACCCACCCAAGTAAGTCGTAGGTATTAGAACTCTTTAGATGCCAAGAACTGTGATTTTCAATACCTGCATTTCCAGCAACAGGGTGGCCAGAGACTACATAGCTGAGACTCAGGACACACAAGTTTGAACGCTGGCTGCCATTAATGGTCTGACTTACTTTAGGCAGGTTACAGAAACTTTCTAAAGGCGAAGCCCTCCCTCTCAAAGTAACTAGATTGGAGTGAGGTGGAAAAATCTAAGAAGGAGAAGAAAAAACTGAGAAGGTAATTCAAAGAGGGAGTATTCAAAGTTTAAAGGCAGCCAAAAGGACGGTGGAATGAGTTCTTCCCTGATTCCCAGCCTGGAAGGAACATATGCACTTCCCAAACTTCATGAAAATCATGTCTATGTGTCTAGTTTCTCTATTAAAGTGTGAGCTCCTCCAAACCGAATGCCCTGGCTTAGAGATCTCTAGGCCTGACACATAGCAGGCAAACAATTGTTTACTGAAATTAGGTGAATTTCAAATGTCATTTGAAGAGTATAAGCTGGATCAGATCCTTTGTTATCAATTGTCTCATGTTGAAAGTAGCATTTTATTCAGCAAAATTGTTTCAAGATTGGCTACAAGGGCAAAAGGGCAATCACTTTCTTTTCCATGTCCAGTATTAGAATATTGTTAATAAAAATCGCAGTATCATAGATTCAATGCAATACCAATTAAAATCCCAAAAAATTACTTTTCAGAAATTGAAAAACCAATAACCAAATTTATCTGGAAGGGCAGGGTGCCCCAAATAACTAAAAATATCTTGAGAAAGAAAAATGAAGTCGGAGATCTCACACTACCTGACTTTAAGGTGTAATATGAAGCTACAGTGATCAAAACAGCATGATACTGGCATAAAGATAGATATACTGACCAATGGAATCAAATAGAGTGTTCAGATATAGACCCTCTCATCTATGGATAATTGATCTTTGATAAGGCAGTCAAGCCAACTTACCTGGGATAGAACAGTCTCTTCAATAAATGGTGCCTGGAGAACTGGATATACACATGTAGAAGAACGAAGGAGGATCCACATCTCACACTCTACACAAAAATTAACTCAAAATGGATCAAAGACCTTGTCATGGTCAGGTTCATGTGTCAACTTGGCCAAGTGGTGGTACCTGTTTGTCCGGTTGGGCAAGTGCTGGCCTGTCTGTTGCGATGAGGGCATTTGATAGATTTAAATCATGATCATGTCAGCTACATCCACAGCTGATTCCACAGCTGATTACATTTGTAATCAGTCAAAAGGGAGTGTCTTCTGCAATGAGTGGTGCTTATCTAATCACTGAAAACCTTATAAGGAGGATTCAGAAGAGACAGGCTCTTCCTGTCTTGGCTGGTGAGCCTCTCCTGTGGAGTTCATCCAGACCCTCCATCAGAATCGTTGGCTTCACAGCCTGCCCTGCGGATTTTGGACTCTGTGTTCCCGCAGTCATGTGGGACACTTTTATAAATTTTGTATTTGCAAGTGTTCCCTGTTGATTCTGTTTCTCTAGAGAGCCCTAACTAATACAGACATAGACACTAGATCTAAGATGATGAAACTTTTAGAAGAAAATTAGGGAAATATCTTATAAATCTTATAATAGGAGATGGTTTCCTAGACCTTACATCCAAAGCATGAGCATTTAAGAAAGAAATAGATAAGAGGGAACTCCAAAATTAAACACTTTTGTGCATCAAAGAACTTTGTCAAGAAAGTAAAAAGACAGCCTACACAATGGGAAACAATATTTGGAAATGTTATAGTAGATAAGGGTCTAGTATCCAGAATATAAAAAGAGATTGTTCAACACAGCAACAAAAAGACAGACAACCCAATTACAAAATGGGCAAAAGACATGAACAGACCCTTCTCAGAAGAGGAAATACAAATGGCTAAAATGTACATGAAAAGATGCTCAACTCCCTCGCTCTTAGGGAAATGCAATTCAAAACCACAATGAGATATCACCTCACACCCACCAGAATGGCCATTATCAATAAAAAAGAAAATGACAAGTGCTGTTCAGGATGTGGAGAAAGAGGCACACTTATCCACTGTTGGTGGGAATGTAAAATGGTACACCACTGTGGAAGGCAGTTTGGCAGTTTCTCAGGAAGCTACGTATAGAATTGCCATATGATCTGGCATACCATTGCTAGGTATCTATTCAGAGAACATGACGGTAAGGACACAAATGTATATTTGTACACCAAGTTTATAGCAGCATTATTTAAAATTGCCAAGAGATGGAAACAGCACAAATGTCCATCAACAGACCAGTGGCTAAACAAGTTGTGGTATATACATACAATGGAATATTATGCAGCCATAAGACAGAATAAAGTCATGAAGCATGTAACAACATGGATGGACCTTGAGGAAATTATGCTGAGTGAGATTAGCCAGAAACAAAAGGACAAATACTGTATGGTCTCACTGATATGAACTTACATTAATTAATGAACTTGGAGAATTTCAGTTAAGAACAGAGGCCATTAAGAGATAGAAATAGGGTAGATTTGGGGTAATTGGAGCTGAAGGGATACAGATTGTGCAACAGGATTGATTGTAAAAATTCAGAAATGGTTAGCACAATGGTACCTAACTGTAGCACAATAATGTTAGTACACTGAATGAAGCTGAAGTGAGAATGATAGAAGGAAGAGGGCTGAGGGCACAAATGAAACCAGAGGGAAAAATAGACAATAAAGACTGAGATGGTATAATCTAGGAATACCTAGAGTGTACAATGATAGTGACTAAATGTACAAATTAAAAAATGTTTTTGCATGAGGAAGAACAAAGGAATGTCAATATTTCAGGGTGTTGAAAATAGATGGTAATTCGTATCGTAAAACTTTAACTTATGTGTGAGACTAAATCAAAAAATGTTTATTTGGGTACAAAAAGAAGTTGCAGTAACACAATAATAAAAATCATTGTAGTTCTGCATTGGAAACTCAGAATTCTCCACATGATTTCCTGAAGGCTTCTCATATTATGGTAAAGACTAATTACCAATCCAATTCCATGGACCCCTATTATAAGATTAAAAGTAAAGAATGGGGTACCATGTAATATGAAAAATAAATAAATACAGGGGTGCAAGGGTAGTTCAATAGTAGAATTCTAGCCTGCCATGCAGGAGACCTGGGTTCAATTCCCGGCCCATGTACTTCGCAAAACAAAAGACAGAAAGAAACAGACATTCAACAAATGGTGCTGCAGTAACAGATACTTGCATGGAAAAATAATGAAATGTGACCCCTGCCATACAGCATTCAGAAAATAAGTAAATAAATAAATAACCCTACAATCATACTGGATACACAGATTTTATTGGCGGTGGAAATAATAACTGCAAATATACTGACATTTTTTAGTCTATGTCAGTATACTGCAAAATTACAAGCAAAATTTGTTAGCTTCATTTTTTAGTTTGCAAAATGATTTCATCTACATTGTTGAATAGCAGATAATAATGAAAATCAGCGTTTTGAGGTGCTTCTGCATGCCAAATGCTGTTTTAAGTGCTTTACCAATATCATCTCACTGAAACTCTTCCACCCCTATGGGGTTAGCTACTCTTATCACCTCCCATTTGCAGGTAATGAACCTGTACAGAGAGTTAGTAAGCTGTGGCCTAGGCCTTAACCCAGGCATTCTGGTCCTAGCACTTCCCTCCCAAGGCCCCTGCATCACTACCCTGAAAATCCTGTGGCAGCTCTCAGGGGTAGCAATCCAGGAAAAGAAAATATTTTCTTACACTTTTAAGTATATTGAGCTTTTAATGTCTTAGAGTGGATCACCTAACCCTGACATATAAATCCAATAAAATGTCAATATCTCCTTTTACTTCATAAACATTAGGGGAAAACCCGAGTGACTCCTGTGATCAAAATCCAATGATGTCCAATTTTGGAAGGGCAAAACTTATATTTTTCTAGCATGAGTTTTGATAGATATCTTCTTTTCTCTTTCCTTGCGATTGGGTTTGGGGGATACATATTTAAAAATTAATGTGAGGTAGAGGCAGGGATCTCTGTTTCCAGATTTGACTCACTATTTTAGTGAACGATGGGATAGGCCCTTGAGCTGGACTGCTCGGCTCCAATCCCAGCTCTTCCACTTACAGAATGAGTGAGCTTGGCCAAATTTTAAAAAAATTTCTCATTACTTCGGTGTTCTCTGTAAAATGGGAACAGTACAACTTATGAGGGTGGTGAGAATTAGTATTTGTAAAATGCTCTGAAAAGTGCTTGTCACGTAGTAAGTGCTCTAAAGGTGGCTATTAAATAAAAACACATTTTTGTGGTGCTTTTGAATTGGATAAAGGAAAAATATGAGCAAAAGCATAAATGGGGAAAATGCAGGTTGCACATGTCTGCTTCATTGGGGCACACAGTACATAAAATATTACTCTATCTAGAGTAGCAGGCCTCAAACAATTGATAAGAAATCTGGACTTTAGGTCAAGGTTTTAAGCTAGAGAGTTTCAAGATCAAAGTTACATTTCAGGAAATCTGACCTGGCAGTGATGGTTTGGTGAAACAAGAACTGAGGATAGAAAAGACTAATTGGAAGTTTGAGGCACAACCCACGTGAGAATCAATGAGACCCAAGGGCAGATGGAGCTGGTAATGGTAAATGGTAATGGAAAGAAGGGGGAAGAAGTGAGGTGAAAAGGATTGTAGAGGCACAATATTCAAAAGGGAATGTGAAGACTAGGATGAAGAAGCCTCAAGGGTGACTCTCAGATATAAAACTGAGAAATAAGGGCAATAAGGCTTCCATTAACTGAAGTTGGAAAAGGGGGCTTACTGAAAGCAAGACTTAACTAAAATGTTTTGAGTATTTTATGGTAAAGGAAAGGGTAGCATATTCAAGTGGAGATGACTACCTTGCAGTTGAAAATGAAGAATAAGAGTTCAGCAGTCAGATGTAAATATACCAGAGATTTGGGAGTTACCTAGAAATGAAGTCAACTTCAAAAATGGGTGTGAAGTTCAACCTTAGGAAATAGTGTGATTGATCTGAGAGAGCAGATTGAGAAAAGAGAGTCAAAGAAAGAACTTGGCAAAACAGCTGCCTTCAGCAGTTGGGATAGGAAGGAGGAGATGAGCCAGTGGAAGCAAGAGAGAATGAAGAAAGAAAACAACAGCAACAAAAAACAGGTGAACACAAGATAGAAGGACCCTTGGAAGGGGAGAATGTCAACTGGGCTAGAGACTGCAGAAATTGAAGAGGATCAAAGGGATTAAGAAAAAGCCATCAAAATGGGCATTTAAATGGTCCCTGGTGACAAGTAAGGGAGCAATTCCAGTTAATCAAGGAATGGGGAGCATAGAGAGTAATAAAAAGTATAGGTCAATGGCTCCCAACTCCAGAGGACTCACAGTATGGTCCCCAGACCAGCAGCAGCAGCAGCAGCATCTGGTAATGGTTAGAAATGCAAATTATCAGGCCCTGCCCCAGACATACTGAGTCAGATCTTAGGGCTGGGAAACGCGTGCGCGCGTGTGTGTGTGTGTGTGTGTGTGTGTGTGTGTGTGTGTATGAGAGAGAGAGAGAGAGAGAGAGAGAGAGAGGTTTTTGTTTAAAAAAATATATTTGAGAAAACCTGTTTTGAAAATCTACCATACATTCAGTAATGGTTTATTAGGATTTGTAGTCTGTTGATCACTAGAATATCTATACCTATTTGTAAAATAGTACATTTATGTTCATGAGATATCTATTTGATTGACAAAAAAAATTAGGTGAGTATATGAATTTGAGATATAGGATAACAGCCATCCCCAGAGTTTTATAGCCTTCCTATTCAGAGAAAACGATATAAGGATGTTCCATCTAGGAATTGCTTTTGGCTAGTAGTAACAAAAAGCCCCACGAAACAGGTGTAGTTTAAAAAACAAGGGTGAATAACCGCAAATAAAATATGTCCAAAGGTATCTATTCAAGGGCTCATTTGAAAGGTCTGTAGTTATCCAAACCCCAGGATCCTTCTATATTTGTTTTGCTTTGGTTTGGTTTTCTGTTCCATCCTCTTAACACACAGCTTTCGTCTTTAAATCATCTCAGAGACCCAGTGCTGCAGGAGCATTAGCCATCACGTCCACATCACAAGCTGCAAGAAGGAGAAAGAATAGAGGATAAGTAAGAATAAACCCTCCCTCTGAGTTAGTCCTTTTGAAGGGTCTTTCACAAACAGTCCATGCAACACTTCTCCACTTCTGTGCACATCTCATTGATCATGACTGAGTAAATATAACCACAAACAAGTGTAAAGGAGACTGAGAAGTGTAGTCTTTATTCCAGGTGACAAATGCTCAGCCAAACGCTGAGGTCCACTACAAAGAAGGAGAATGGCTGTCTGATGGGCCCCAGCTTTTTGTTCATTTAAAAGTATGGCCGTGAACGAACAGAAAGGAGTTGGCCATCCTTGGAAAATGGCAAGGTCAAAGTTCAGTCCTTTAGTTTTGTTTTATTTTTGCTTTTTTCTTGTTGTTTTTCCAGGTCTTTGGGAGGGATGGAAAAATATAGGAGATATCAGTCACCACAAAGCAATGTTAAAAAGATAAGTCAATGAGAAAATCAGTGAAATTAGAATAGCAGAACAACCCCAGAATGAATTAGATAAGAGCAGAGAAAGATAATTAAAATAATGGGACTTCATTAAGATATAATATTAGAGGAATGTTAAATTCTTTGATACTTCTTTAAAAATTAGGATAGATTCAAAGCTATTTATAATGGGATCTATAACTTTGCTCTTTATGATAAAAGCTCTACTACATTATTCAATGAGCTGTCTTCCTTATCTCTAGGACAGTTATAATGTAGATCTGATGGAAAATATATCATTAAATTATGTCCAAACCCCACATAAACCTTATTTATAAATTACATTCTGAACAGAAATTCCTTTCAATTATACCCTTGCACAATTGCAACATCACATGCAAACAAACCCTTCTCCTCATCTGAATTGTGAGATTGTCTCAAAATGATTCACCTTGACTACACTATTTAAAACTTCAGACTCCCTCATCCCCTCTCTCCCTTTCTGGTTCTATCTTCTTTTTTGTACAGTTTTATCATGTGCTAACATTCTATATAATGTATCTATTGCATCTATAGTTTATTATCCATTTTCCCCTTTTAAAATGTGCTTCATGAGGGCAGAGTTATTGTTTTTTTTTTCCTTTGGTCTGGCGTGGGGTGTGACAAAGTAGGTGCACAATGAATATCTGTTGGACGAATGAATGAATGAATTTTAAGTACTCTATGGCCTAATTTTTACTTCAAGTTTTTTGGGGGAAGAACTCAAAAGAAAAAGAATAAACTTTGTGTGTGACTTCACAGGCATTTTTACAGAGATGATACAGGGCATAAGTGCTTGAACAAGGCAAGAACAAAAGAGACAAACTTGTCATCTTACAACATGATTAAGCACCTATGATGGGCAGAATATTATAGCAAATATTGAAAGGGATTCAATAAGACTCAGACACGGCCATGTCCTTGGCGATTTTCAGTCCACGAGTGCAAAAATACATCCATGAACAATGAGCCCACAAGAAAAATGGTCAATGCCGCAAAAGAGATGTAAGCAAATTCTACGAAAGGAGTTTGAAGTTGGAATAGGATTTCAGCACATGACGATGGAGTGTTCCATGAGGGGAAACCTTGAGCAAAGTGATGGAAGATGGATGTTGCAGGGCCCATGTGAAGAGTTTGGCTTGACTTGTAAAGCAGAGGTGTGAAGTAGGGAGAATAGTGGAGGCCAAGTGTGAATAATACATAGTGAAGATGCAGGATGGTGTACAGGTAACTAGAAAACATGGATTTATAATGTAGTTTTCATTGTAAAGTGCAAACAATAAGTCCAAAAGGGTAAACTGAAGATAACAGGTCCCAGAAGCAGTGTGGCCTTGGTTGTCATGACCACTATAAAGGGAAGGACTCCAGAGCTACTTAGTTCCTAGGAAAATAGTCTTCCTGTGTTGTATCAGCCCTCTCCCCATGCTAGTTGGGTCTAGAGTCTTCACACAACCAAGAACACCTACAATGGTCTATGTTTCAGGAGACCTCAAACACTCAGATGTCTCACTTAGTGATGGAGGCAAGAGGATGGAGAAATACAGTTATGTGCTCATTAAGCTGTGTTTGCTGGAACTGATTACACATGAGTTCTATTGTAATAAGCCGTTTAAATTTATTTCCCGCTCTGTTTCAAGATTGAGAATTGATCAAAAAGTAGGGTCTCCCAGCCTTCCAGGTCATTACTGCCCAGGACATTACCAAGCTTTCTGGATATCTTTACCATGATTCTTACCAGCTTCTACTGCTATTCCTGATCATAGCATGTGCGTTAAAGTATATTTCCAACAATGATGATGGATTTGTGTTGATCAGTCCACACTCTCCAGTCACCTGTCTCTCGCTGTGAGCCACAGCATGCGCTTGTGAAATAGTATATCAGGGCAAGGGCACATTCCAGAGCAATGAGCAGTTGCGGGAAACACTAGCTTCCAGTTACGGGAATCGAACAATGATGATAGGTGCATGATCACTTCCCTCATTTTGGCTGCAAGAGATGCAACAACGTAAAAGAGCTCTTGCTTTAAATTGTGACAGGCAACAAACATTTACCTTCAGTTTTCATTCCAGAATATTAATTTATTTTTTCATCTTTTTGTCAACTTTTTAAATAAATTTCAGTAGCACATTTATTTTTCATAGCTAATTATTGATTATTAGTATGCCTAAGTCTAAAACACAAAAATATTTTAAATTTGGAACTACAAATCAGTGAAACACTTTTAATTTTGAGAGATTTCAAAGTTTGTTTCCTTATAAGTACACGCATAACACAAAAAACAGATTTATGTTGATATATTGATTGCTTTGGTTTTGGTTTTTGGGGGGGTGGGAGCTTTTTATATATCATTATCATCATCCATTACACTATGCACTAACTATCTAATAGTTATCTCCCTTCACAGAAAGCCAGGACTAATGGCTTATTAATCTTATTTTCCCGGTGATGAAAATGAAGTTCATAGGGGTCAAAGAATGACTAAGGTCACCTAGCTGGCATAACTCAGATTGTAAGATTCCAAGGTCTATGCTATTTCCAGAACCTCAAATTTCTTTGCTCCTTGCCTCTCCGAATATGGGCATGCACACCCACGTACATACGCGTGCATACTCATACAATGCTTAGAAAGTCCTGAACACAGAGTAGTTAGTTCATTTTAGTTACTTCTTTTTTTTCTTCCCCAAAGTTATTTTCCTCCCCCCAAAAGTTATTTCAATCAGAGTGTGCTTCAGGATTAAAATAGGATTTGTGGAACCGTCCCTGACTCAGACACTTCCAATTTCCTACTAAAATACCTATGAAAACACAGAAAAGGATAAAAACACAACAGCACAGAAAACTGGGACTGTCAATCACCACATTACCAGAATCTGGGAGCTATGCCAGCTAACGAGAAGAACAATAGAACTGGATTGAGAAATACAATCCCCAGCCAGTGCGTGCTTAGTCCAGGAACCAGAGAACACAAAGCAGGCTGGCAGTAAGGACAGGCTGACTCTCCTCCCTGCCTCTCCTCCACGGCCGGCTCCTTTGCCCTGACACAAACTCTTCCTCACTTAAGAAAACTGCTCATCTGTCCCTCGACAGCCCAGAAGCTTTTTTTTTTTTTGAAGATGCCGGGGTGAGAAATAGCATAATATCACTCGTATGTAAAATGAAACCTGTCTCAACCCAAGAAAAATTGATGTCTTCCTTTTCCCAACTCCCTGAGGTCTTTCTCCCTGGCCTGTCTAATTTTCCCTCTCAATGTTGCTTGAGTCAGTGATTTTCTCTCCAACCCCATCACTGCCTACAGTGAGACCCTCCTTATTCCTCAGTTGTATTACTAGAAAGGTCTCCCTGCTCCAATCTTGCCCTCTTTCAATATAACCTCCCCACTGAAATCAAGGAGGTCTTTCTAAAATGCAAACTTGAATATCCTATCTCAGTGGCTCCTCATAGTCAGAAACTGCAAAGCTGAAGCTTATTTCGGTAACCTCCCCTCCACTCCAGCCCACACTTTGGACATCTTATACTCCACTAACTCTCACCTACTTAAAATTTCTTTAATGCACTTTGCTCAGACTGAGCCCCTCACCATTGAATACTCTGTTCACTCTCCTGGACAGAACGTCCCCAACCCCTCTCTCTTCCTTCACTTGACCTACTCTTCTACCCTCTTAGGACTCCACTCAGGGAAGACTTCCTGGTCCCCTACCAGGCAAAGCCAGGAACCCTTTCTCTCTTAGCACATTCTAAAAATATTTGTCATGGCTTATCACACACAGTCACATTACAAACTGTTTATTCCTCTCTCTTCTATGGAAACCTCCTGGAGAGAAATTGAATCATTCATCAAATCTATTCAGCCCCTACTATGTCCAGATACACACTGGACATACAGCAGTGAAGGCACAAATTCTGAATTTTGATGTTTATTTGGTGTAATCACAGATTAGCGAGATCGTTTCTGAGAATGGCGGGTGCGACGGTTGTCGATTTTTCTTTTCTGTCCCCTAAGATCCCATCTCTTTGTTGACACAAAGTATCTGCTTGATAAATTTGTTGAATGGGTGTGAAATGTTGAGCTTCAATATGATGGCAGTAATGAAGTTTTGAGTGTAGAAAAATGTTTAGAGAAAGTGCAAGGAATGGCAAAAGAAGAAAAGCAGATATGAGTAGAGTCAGATTAAACAGGAACATTTCATTTTTAAATTATGTTAAAGGTTTCCTCTTACCTTTTTAGATGGTGGCAGAAAAGTTTGAAGAGATGCAACAGTGGGAAGATGATTCTTTAGGTGACGGATTGATTTTAAAACAAATAGAAAAGGCAAGTATTGAGTATTTTCTTGAAGAGTAAGTGGGATAATTTCTGCAATGGTCTGAGACTAAAAGACATGGATGAACAGAGAGAGAGGTTGCTGGGGAAGTGACCTACAAGTTGAAGGAGATTGTCCTGGCAATATCTGTTCTCTTTGAAAATAATGAGTCAAGGTCAGTTGCTCAGGGGTGGGGGCAGCAAGGGACAGGAAAGGGATGAGAATGGATGGAGGGGAGTTTGAGAAATGGGATAAAAGTGTGTCTGGGCACCATCAGCTGTGAGGTTTCACTTGCCAGAGTTGTGTGATTTTCCAAGGAGGAGCTCTGCGGTGCAAAGGTGGAGAATAAAAGGTGTACAGAAGGAATAGCTGCTGAGAACCGGCCCTTAACCCAAGCAGATCCTCAGAGTGTGGAAGCAAACAAGCCACAACAAGGGTTCATGACTTCAAAAAAATGATTCATGGCTGGTGTCTAATATGTGTTATGTGAATGAAGGTTAACACCAAAAATATAATGCTGTTTGAAGTTTTGCTTCATAAAGCAAGTAAGATTTGTATGTATAAATTATTGAATATTAAGGCTAATTTGATGCTGTTCCTAGAATGCAACAACCTAACTAGAAGCTTTCCTTTATCCAATATGTTTTATTGCACAAAAAATGTATAATCTAATGTGTTTCATGGCTTAACTGACCTGTGAGCACAGGACTTTCCTCGTTTTCAAGAACTTGAATAATCTGTCTATTTCACAGAATCTACTCCAGGACAAGTCAACAACCGTCCCCAATTTTTAGCCCTAGTAGTATATATTGGTTCCCCAAGAACAAGTAAGGGATTTAGGAAATTTCTATCGGATCTTATACAATATGCTTAAAAAGAAGGAAATGTGGTTTATATGGAGAATCAAGAAATTTTCGAAAATGGGACACATGAGAAATGGCCTTCCAGTGCCTCTCATGGCATTAAAGTTCACTTAATCAGAATAAATGTTGAGTGACTCTGTAGTCCAGAGGATAAAAAGGCTCAGGCGTTGTTAGTGTCTGCCTCAGTCTTTGGTTCTCGTGTAAAACCGAGTGTGAAACAGAGAAACTGCTCCTGTGTGAAAAGTAACTTGGCACCTGCCCAAGTCTAAGTTTGTAATATGAGCAGGAAGGAGTGGGTGTGTTTTCAGCACACTGGGCAGGTCAACTAGGGAAAAGGTGATGTTTACTTCAGGGCTGGGGAAACGTGAATTTACTGCATCTAAAGAGCTGAAACAGCAGCAAATTACACACAGCCATTGCAATCAGCTCTAGCAAAAGGCAACTCTATTATGTTTAGGTGAAAGGGGAAAGTTAGGGAAGAGCCAAAAAAAAAATAGAAGAAGAAAATCTGGAGGCAATTGAGCCTGTGTCAACAGGCAAAAATGAAGTGGAGGGCTGAGAAAATTAAGTGGGTAAAGTAGGCCATAAATTCTGCCTTTGAGAAGAAAACCAGCCAAGGTTGGATTTGCCCTCAATGTAGACTCAATATGCTAAAATCAACTCAGAATAAATAAATAGGGGCAGTGTCACATAGCCCCTGTGGAGGAAGGAAGGGAGGGAGGAAGGGAGAAAAAAAAGAAGGAAGACAGGAAGGAAGAAGGAGCTACGTGGATTTGCATGAAATTATATTCTATTATATAGGGCATCACTGTACTTTCTATATTCATCTATTGTGAACCTGAAATTTGCCACTTGCTGAATAATTGCAACAGTTTCTTATGGAACTCTTTGTTAAAAATCTCATGGAGTAAATTGAGCCTTTTGAAGCCAGATATGAAAGATTTTGGATCAAGGTCCTTGGAAAAATATGGATTTTCATACATGAAATATAATATTGTGACTGACATCCTAGAGTGTAACAAAATAGATGAAATAAAATGAAGAGTACAATTATTTTGGATCAATGGAAAGAGCTAATCTCCATCACACAGGAAAAACAAAGAACAAAACCAGTACAATCTATCCCTCTTTCATAGCACATTGCTGGGCATAAATTGTCTTGGAAAAATGCCTCTGCTCATATTGTTTACTCTTTGATAGAGCTATTATCAAAGAACCATAAACATTGGTTCTTAAAATTATTTGGGAAGTGGAACATCCAAAAGTTATGCAACATGATCAAATATTGACATTTAACTTCATTTTCAAAACTAGGAATTTTTACTGCTTGAAAATATGGCAACACTGAACATATGCAATATAAATTCACAACTGTGATCATAGATGCCCATGAAAAGCTGTCAAACCTCAACTGGTTGTTTCCAAGTGTTCTGCTATGAGTTTAGTACTTGCACACTCATTGTCTTATCTAAGTGCCCTTTGGCAGATAATCAGTAGAACATGCCAAAGATTGAAGGAAAAAGTTATTGGGGAACTTTCTATATTGAGAAAAATCTATCGATTTAGTCACCCTTGCCTACACACTGGGGAAAGATTGCCATCCTATTTGAATGTTGAAATCGTTTGTTCAACCTGTAGAACACAGGTTTGACAAAGGGAGGTAGTTGGAGCAAAACTGACCTAAGATGTCTTGCGCTTCGAATGTTCTGCCTTATAATATATTAGAATGAACGTTTTAGACTGTGTGTTTTCTGCCCACGAGAAGGAAACCTTCTTTATTTATTTATTTATTTATTTGCTTTGATCTCATTATCTACCTTTATCTTATTTTGTGTATGTTTTTGTAAATACCTTCCATCCCTTTTGGAAGAGGTATAAATAAATTATTTAAAAACAATACAACAAGAACAAAACTGACCCTCCTGAAAAACAAACTTTGAATTCTAGGAATTTAGAGTTTCAAAATTTCTCTTGAGTCATTTATTCAATCCTTGTTCTGTTTTAAAAATAATTAATGAGAACCTATGCTGTGCTAGACACTATTCTTGACCCAGTAATTGAGTAGTAGACAAAACATATCAAGTACCTGGCCTCATAGAACTTACATTCTGGTAGGGTAAGCAGGTGATAAACAATCAAACATACATTTAGTACTTTACACCATGTGCCAACGGGTAGTAAGAGTTATGATTAAAAACAAGCAGGGTAAGGGGGGTGGAGAGGAAGGTTTTGGTTAGGGTGGTTAGGAAAGGCCTCTTAGATAAGGTGACATTTAAACAGGGAACTGAATGACAGCTCAAGAACAAGGCATGCAGCTATCTGAGAGAACATTTCAGGAAGAGGGACCAGCAGGTGTGTCTGCTCAGAGGCAGGATTTGCTCCCTAATCCACATGCAACTAATTTGTCCACAAAACCTTTGTAGCTTCAAACACAAACAGCCTCCAAATTACTTATTTTATGAGATAAGCACAAAGTCAAAGTCCTTTGGATTGAACTTTTCTGTCTTTTCAGAATTCCAAGTTCTCTTCCACCAAACACTTCTTCTATCCTCAACTGCAGCCACCAGTTTTCAATGCCTTCTTTTTATGTTTCCACTAATTGCGCTCTTACTGACTTCCGCTGCGCTGGGGGGGAAGAGAGATGAGATTCTGTTAATTTCATAAATGCACTCTGACTGCAGGCAAAATGTGTCCTTTAAGAATGGGCCTCCTTCCTGCTAAAGCTCATCCCCATGTTTTCTGAAAATTGTTTGAGAGTTTCTTCCTTTGTCCCAGATTTCTTTGAAATCAACAGCCAGGAGAAACAGGTGACCAAGTAGGGACAACCCTCCTGGGGCCACCTCAGCTCTGTGAACAGCAGCCAAGGGCCAGTGCCCTGAAGCCATGCCCTCATCTGCAGACCTGGGTTTCCACAGTGCTGGGCCTGGGGAAGGAAAGTGCTCAGCATCATCTCCACCTTCGCATGGGAAATTAGCACTGGAAAGCCCCAAATGCTCGATCCAGTCTCTTTCATACAAGAGTCACACCACGCCATGGGCATCTACTGCCTCCACCTAATCACTTTTCAATTTCACTGGAACTCATTTTCAAAATACTTTTCATCTCTCAGCACAAATTGCAAAGTGAATTCTCACATTGTTTCACCCGTGGTCTGAGCCTCTATTTTTCTTTACAGCAAATTGATCAGGGAGAGGGGAGGTCTGGGAGCTCCCACTGGAAGTTTGACTGATACCAGGACACAAATGTCTGAATCAAAATGGATGTCTTCATATTCCCACGAAATCAAAACTGGGCCAGTGGCTCTCACTAGAAAGTTACTTTTTCACAAAAGTGCAGAATATATGACGATAATCCCTTGTGGAATCACAGCAATGCCAATCTTTATATTAATTAAGGTGATCAAGATCTGTGAAAGCTTTTATTGTCTCAGCCATCATCATACTAATGCATCACATTCCATAATCAGGTCTCCTGGCAATCCCCGTAGAAGAAACACTATCAGGGCAGAGAAAGTTTCTTTGCAGTAGCAAATCTGACTTATCTGTCACAAAACCAAAAATAAGGCTGAAAGCAGAAAGGGTACGTGTTTAAAAGTCGGTCTTTCCCTTTGGACTGTCTGTTCTGCAGCCTGCATTCATCTGTAAGTCAACACGACTCCTACTAAACAATAGCTCACTATGGGGGACAAGACCTACAGGTGGTAATTCCTTTAGATGGGTGACTTCATTCCTTTAGAAGAGGATAAGACGAATTATTTTAGAAGAGTTGTTAAGGAGTAGGAAGGGCTTGCAAAGCATCTAGTGTTTTACTTCTTTAAAAGACACCTAAAGCAAACACAGCAAAATGCCAAAGCACGACTAATTTAAGTGATGTGAACATAGGGGTTCACTCTACCAGCCTGACTTTTCATCGGTATGTATGTAATAATAAATACATATTTCATAGCAAAAATAGAATAAATATTTAATAATTAAAATGTATTTAAAACACCAGTGGACGTTATGAGCGTCACTAATTTTTAGAGCTAACACATCTCTCCATTTTTCATTTATAGCATTTGCAATTAATTTTTAGACTCCTCCCTCCTCTCCCCAGAGGTGCTTGGAAAACATACAATATAATCACTTCACAATTACTGCATCTATTTGTTGTTAATTGATTATACTATAAAAGAATGTAATTAAAAACTCCATAATGTTATACTTTGCAGCTGCCTGGCCTGCTTGTAACGAGACATTTCTTCCCACTGTGCTAAGAATTGCTAGTTGTTCTGCGGAAATGTTACACAGGCAGTTGCAGTCAGTGAGATGCTACCCAGTCTCAGTAGCCAAGGGCAGGTGCTGCAGCCTGCTTTCAAAGGCCTAAGGCCCTCAGCCTAATGGCCTGTGGCAGGGTTCAACACAACAGCAAAAATAGACACTAGACATTTCCCCCAGGTATTGCCTGCTTTCTGTTATTTTTTATTTTGAACTGCCCCTGAGAGACCTCCCTAAAGAAAATGTATCATATAGAACAAAAGCAGGATATTTGCATGACCTCTTTTATCTAGTGGTACAGTCTTCTTAAATCATTAGTTGCCTTAACATTGCATATGTTTCTAGTCTGATTTTTGGGGGGCGTTGTGAATTGTGCCGCTCAACTCCCCTCTCCCTTCTGCACCCCCCCACTCCCCGCTTGTGGCACTGACCCCCTGTCACCCCTGAACTGTTTTCTTAGCACAGTGCCAGCTTCTCCTAAGCCCTATTAGTGCAACGAGGTTATCACAATTCAGATGGAATCCCAAGCTACATCCAGGGCAGTCCAGGCAAATGCCTTCGTTATTCACAGAGGCGCCTCCTCTGTGAAGAGCCCCGAGCTTGCCAGCGGCTGCCCTCTTCTCATAAAAATGGAGGGAAAGGAGCCATTAGAACTCTTGCAGGGAGAGAGCATACCCCAGGCTTGGTTTCTTAGAGGAGTAGACAGATGCTCAGCTGGAGGAAGGAAAGTGGTTGGGAAAGTCAAATTGATTTGCTGGCTGCAGCAGTGAAGTTCAGTTTATATTCCATTGTCTTTGTTTTTCAAACAAGCTACCACCCAGCGCAGAGCTGCGGGTCTCTCCTGGCGGGGGAGCAAGTGAATGAACCATGGAAAGGTTGAGATCAAACCCAACAACTCCAAGATTGTAAGGAAGAAGGAATTGGAAATCGGTACGTTTCATCTCTCAAAGTCATTCTCACCTTTACCTCGCGCACAGGTAAGAGAAGAGAGCATCTGCCGACTGTGGCAAGGGTGCCTTAAGAGGATAAGAATTAGGACCGGGAGTTGGCCAGTTTAAAGAAAAGCTGGGAGCGAGCAGGGAATCGTTTTTAAAAACTCGTCTATCCACACATTATACATTCATGCACCAAGAGTTTGCTTTAGAGATAAAGGATTTCATAAAGCTGGATCAGTTGATTTGCACACCCCACCCACCCCCGTTTTATTTTTTTGCAAAAATCACACATATAGTGCCTGTTCCCAAATTCGAGTTTGGATTTCTTTAAAGAATTTAAGAAACCCTTATGAAGCAATCTGAATGCAAACTCTTTCTAGATTTTTGCGATTTCCAATTTTCACAAATGTCACACCTACATATAATTTAATAGAACATATTTAGTAACTTGACTATATTTTTCTAAAGCTTTAACTTCATAGGTAGAACTTTTTTTCCCGCTCGTAGGTCTTTACTATTACCATGGCAACCTAGCACATATATACATATATATGCATGCCAAAAAGTCCTAAAATAATGCTTCTTATAAATTATGTGCCCTGTTGTTTTCCATTCTAGTCTAATCTAGTCTAGTCAAATCTACTTTTCTTAAATGCCGGTCATTAGCCTCAGTTACATAAATTGTGTACTCTAAGTCACAATTTTCTTTGTTTTATGAAATTATGAAAATCTCAAATTTCCCATCAAGACAGAAGATTAATGCACAGAAAGCATCAGTGCCTTCTCTTCCTGATAATCATGTTATCGGTGCTTATTCTACTCTCCCAATTATTTTTTTCTTCTAAGTCAGAGATTAGCAAACCACAGCCTGTGGGCCAGATCTGGCCAGCCACCTGTTTTTGGAAATAAAGTTTCACTGGAACACAGATACCCTTATTTGTTTATATATTGTCTGTGGTTGTTTTCATACTACAAGGGCAGACTTAAGTAGTTACAAGAGAGAAGGTATGGCTCACAGTACCTAAAATATTTACTAGCTGGCTTTTTACAGAAAAATATTGCCCGTCCACTTCTCTAAGCCATGTCCAAGCACTTGGCCAACAATGCTCCTCTGAAAACTTTAGAAACTCTTTTCCCACATATTCTACCCTTTGCTTGCAAACTCATTTACTGACATTTTGCAAAGAAGCTAGTTTCATTTCCATTTCCATTTATAAATTAAAGCAAATAAAAGATGAAGCCATACTTAGAAGTACTACATAGATTCGTTTGAGGTGGTTCCCTTTCCATTACGCTTTAGTCTATTTTTTTTATTTATTTAATTTAGCAAGAGACAAAAGTGAACTTCAAGACCCGAAAGGGTCACAGTCCTATGTTGTCATCTCATATTTACTTTTTAAAATATATGTAAAATTTGCATCCTACTTCATACTGTATTGATATTAAAACGTTTTCAATCCCCTGTCACCAAGTAAAATTCATGGTCCAGGAAGAAAAGTCATGTTTATTCTAGAACTTCAAGGACCCCCTGTTACACCACAACACAGCCATATATCCCATAAGGGTGTTCAGACCTCTGTTGGAAAAGCATGGCCTTAAGGCTAAACAAACATTCCCAGGAATTTCAAACAGTATCCCAAGCCAGCTGAAGATACTTGGGGCCAGTGGCTGAGCTGTGGGAGTAGTGGGCCCTGGGTGCAGGCAAGAGAAGAATTGCATTGCGCATAAAGAATTTAAAGACAACAAAACTGACAAAAATTGGTCTGTTTTATTATCACCATAAGGAAGCCATTCTAAACACAATGATTGATAAAATGGCTCCACAAACACACAGAAAATATCATTTGCAGTTTCAAATTCTAAGCAATTGCTGTGGTCACATTTGGGGTTTTAGGGTTTTTTTTCAACTTTTTTATTGTATAGTACAACATGTATACAAAGCAAAGAAATAAAAAAGCAATAGTTTTCAAAGCACTCTTCGATAAGTGGTTACAGGACAGATCCCAGAGTTTGTCATGTGCTACCACACACGATCCTCTCAGATTTTCCTTCTAGCTACTCCAGAAAATAGGAGGCTAAAGGGCTTAATTGTTCTTTTAACACCACAATCAACTTTTATTCCCTCTTTTTTGGTGAAAAATAACATATATACCAAAAAGCAGTAAATTTCAAAGCACAGCACCACAATCAGTTGTAGAAAGTATTTCACATTTTGACATAGGTTACACGTCCACAATTTTAGGTTTTTCCTTCTAGCTCCTAAAATACTAGAGACTAAAAGAGATATCAATTTAATGATTTGGCATTCATATACATTTGTTAAACCCTATCTTCTCTGTATAACTCCACCATCACCTTTGATCTTTCCATCCTTCTCTTTAGGGGTGTTTGGGTGTGGCAATTCTAAATTTTTCATATTGAAGAGTCTGTCACTAATATGGGATAGGGAGATGGAACTCTCTGATGTTCAGGAAAGACTGGGCTGGGTTTCAGGACTTATCTGGACCAGGGACCATCTGGAGGTCGTAGGTTTCTGGAAAGTTACTCTAGTGCATGGAAACCTTGTGGAATCTTATATAATGCCCTAGGTGTTCTTTAGGATTGGTTAGAATGGTCTTGGTTGGGGGTTGGCAGGTTCTGATAGGTAGCAAGGTCTACCTGAAGCTTGTGTAAGAGCAGCCTCCAGAGTAGCCTCTTGACTCTATTTGAACCCTCTCTGCCACTAACACTTTATTAGTTACACTTCTTTTCCCTTTATGGTCAGGATGTAATTGTTGGTATCACAGTGCCAAGTCTGGATTCATCCCTGGGAGTCCTCTCTCAAGTCGCCAGGGAGACTTTCACCCCTGGTTGTCATGTCCCACATGGGGGGGTGGGGCGGGGAGGGCAATGGTTTCACTTGCAGAGTTGGGCTTAGATTTTTCTGGATTTTGAGAGGCTGTTTTATATACGTATAACCTGATATTTAGAGACAAGAATGAAGCCAAACAAGTTGGGGTTAAAGTAATTCAGAACATAGGGTTAAGGAAGACAGTGTCTATATTTTAGAATCACACATACTCTTTGAGACCATAGAAGAAAGGTCTGAACATCTGAACAACAACAGAGGTCCTCCAGAAGTAACTCTTAGGCATTCCTATAGGCAGTCTAAGTTTCTCTCCTACCTACATAAGCTCACAAGAGTAAGCCTCATGATCGAGGACATGGACTATTGATTTGGGTGTCCCTAAAGTTTGACACAGTATCAGGGGATTCCCTGATGGTAAGGTTTAATAGTTCCATAGTCTTTCTCCCATCGCTCAGGGGACTTTGCCAATACAATGATTACTGCTTAATATACTCTAGGATGCATCCAGGCATTACAATAATCTACACAGGATTAAAGGACTCCTTTCTTATTCTATGTTCCCTGTGTTCCAGTTGTTTAAATGAGCTATACAGATAGGTTAAATTAGATTACGCACTACAGAAAATTTTAGTTCCAGACCAAATAAACCTTTCTTCCATGGTCTCAAAGACTATGTGTGGTTCTAAAACATAGACAATGTCTTTCTTAACCCTACGTTCTGAATTACTTTAACCCCAACCTGTTTGACTTCATTCTTAAATAATAAATAATGAAAATGCATTAATTTGAAGCTCTCATAAATATTTATTAAAGCCTAAATGTGATACAAAGAAATCATAGAACTCAACAAGAAAAGAACAAACATCCAACTATAAAATGGGCTAAAGATATGAATAGGCATTTTTCTGAAGAGCAAATACAGGTGGCTCAAAAGCACATGAAGAGATGCTCCTTTTCATTAGCTATAAGGGAAATGCAGATCAAGACTACAATGAGATACCACCTCACACCAATAAGAATGGCTGTTATTATACAAACAGGAAACTACAAATGTTGGAGAGGATGTGGAGAAACTGGGACACTTATTCACTGCTGGTGGGAATGTATAATGGTGCAGCCACTATGAAAGACAGTTTGGTGGTTCCTTAGGAAACTAAACATCGAGTTGCCCTATGACCCAGCAATAGCACTACTTGGTATATACCCAGAAGAGCTGAAATCAGTGACACAAGCAGGCATTTGCACACTGATTTCCTAGCAACATTATTCACAATCACCAAAAGATGGAAACAAACCAAATGTCCATCAACAGACGAGTGAATCAACAAAATGTGGTATATACATATGATGGAATATTATGCAAATAATATTCTAAATATCAGGTTACATATATAAAACAGCCTCTCAAAATCCAGAAATAATAATCACCATTCTGGACTTAATCTGTCTGCTCTAAAAGCTTACAATGTAGACCCCTGTTTTATTATAAGCATTTTCTAAAGATGACCGAACCATTCTTGCTCTTTTGTTTCTGGTTTATTTTGTCTCACCAAATGTCCCACATGTTCATTCACATCACTGCATGCCTCACGACTTTGTTCTTTTTTGCAACAGCACAGCCTTCATTCTTAAGTATACACCATCATTCGCCAATCTACTTCTCCATCAGTGCATCCTTCAGCCACCTGCATTCATTGGACATCATGTAGAGGCCCAAAGTCCACAGTCCATCAACATCCTCAATTTTAGATAATTTCATTGTTTCCAAGAGAAAGAAAACCAATAAACACACCCTCACCAAATAGGAAATCTAAACCTCCTCTTAACTCTTGTCCCTCCCCTCATTATTTACCTCTGCTGTTGCTGTGAAAGTGCTGATGGTTTCCTTTGCAATGTAGCTCACAGCATGCAATAACAGTTTTCCACCTGTACCCTGGAATTAAACACTTTTTGTACAAGAATCATATCTTTGAAGTAATTCTTGCGGGTACTCATTCCTATTTCTAATGTTAATCAGTGTGACGCATAGGTCTATACAACCCCTTCCAATCTTGTTTATCTTCATATGATAGCATTACTTCTAGACCCACTAGAGAATCACCTTTGCTCCTATCTATTCCTTACATTGGAGTTCAACCTCATTAGCTAACCATTCACCCATCTCTAGCTTCTACGTATCTCTAAGTCCCCCATATTCTGTATTCTAAGCTTCTGATTATACTTTTATGCTGGCCATAATAGTGGAATGATACAATATCTATCCTTTTGTGTCTGGTTAATTTCGATCAGCATTATACCCTCAAAGCTCATCCATCTTCTCATGTGCTTCAGGACGTCATTTTGTCTTACTGTTGCATAATATTCCATCGTATGTATATGCCACATTTTGTTGATTCACTCGTCTGTTGATGGACATTTGGTTTGTTTCCATCTTTTGGTGATTGTGAATAATGTTGCTAGGAAATCAGTGTGCAAATGCCTGCTTGTGTCACTGATTTCAGCTCTTCTGGGTATATACCAAGTAGTGCTATTGCTGGGTCATAGAGCAACTCGATGTTTAGTTTCCTAAGGAACCACCAAACTGTCTTTCATAGTGGCTGCACCATTATACATTCCCACCAGCAGTGAATAAGTGTCCCAGTTTCTCCACATCCTCTCCAACATTTGTAGTTTCCTGTTTGTATAATAACAGCCATTCTTATTGGTGTGAGGTGGTATCTCATTGTAGTCTTGATCTGCATTTCCCTTATAGCTAATGAAAAGGAGCATCTCTTCATGTGCTTTTGAGCCACCTGTATTTGCTCTTCAGAAAAATGCCTATTCATATCTTTAGCCCATTTTATAGTTGGATGTTTGTTCTTTTCTTGTTGAGTTCTATGATTTCTTTGTATCACATTTAGGCTTTAATAAATATTTATGAGAGCTTCAAATTAATGCATTTTCATTATTTATTATTTTAAAAACATTATATTCTACTTTCAAGCTAATCAGAAGTATTCCAAGTTTTACAATGGGTCCCCAACATAAATGTAGTCAGCTATCTGCCTTCCTTTGGAGAGGAACTTTCTAATGGCTTAATTTTGTTCAAGCTTGCTTCAGGTGCATCTCCAACTGCTGCAGTAATACCTATTCTTGCATTTAAATCTTAGTTTATAAATAACAAATACTAGTATGGTGATCGTAAAAATAAAGAAGCACAACAACTTGAATTATTTTAATTCTGTCATTCTAAGTGACCATTTGGACTTTCATTTGTGCTTAAAATCTAAAACAGAAGGCAAACTGCAAGATGTGACACTTTTGTTCAGTTAGTGCACATTTCAGTTCATACATAAAATATTAATGAATTTTATAATTTTTTAAATGGAAAAGTTTCATTTTAACTTCTCTTTGTTTAAAACTGAAGAACAAACAAAGATAATAATTATTATTGATTATTGCATAATCACCACTAAAAATAACTTTGTTATATGGGGCTGAGGGCATTAAAAACAACCTGCCCAGCATGTCAAATAGGCCTGCATGGCATTGCTGGGGGGCAGGCAAACCAATTAGCACCCCACTTATCAACTCTGTGGAGGACTACATCTATCCTCATTAATGCACCTATATGCTGGAGCCCTTAGGTTTTAGAGATGCAGGGATTAACAAAATAAGCACACACATACACATACATGGTCCCTCTCCCTTAGCAACCCATTGTTTAAGAAGAGACTGACATGGAAGTGATTATACACAACCATGGTTTCCAAATCTGGTTGTGCATCAAAGTTATCTATAAAGCTCTTTTAGAAAATATGTAGAAATCAACTCTGGAAAGGAGTTTTGCAGGTTCCTGTAAAGTTAAATATACCATATGACCCAACAATCTCACTGCTGGGTATTTACCTTAGAGAAATTAAAAATGCATGTTCACACAACTACCTGTACAAGAATGTTTATAACAACTCTATTCCTAATTGCCCCAACTTGAAAACAACCAAAATGTCCCTCAGCAGATGAATGAATAAACAAATATTGTACCCTCATGCAATGAATACAACTAGGAAATAAAAAGGAACAAACGCAACACATACAAAAACTTAGGTGAATCTCAAAGGCATTATGGGCATGAATGGAGCCAAGACCAAAAGGTCAAATACATCAGTCCATGTTATGACATTACTGAAAAGGCAAACGTAGTGTGCAGAAGAATGCATTAGTGATTGCTGAGGGCTGGGGGCCGGGGGGAGTACACAAGGAAATTTTGGGGATGATGGAAATGTTCTGTATTCTAATTATAATAGTAGCTACACAAATTTATACAGGTATTAAAAGTGATGGAACTATGTAACAAAAGAAAAAAAGAGTCAAATTTACTTGATGATGATTTTAAAAATAAAAATATAGTCACGAATAAGATCACACCATATTAAGAGAAATTTAAGTGGTTTAGCTTAGTTGGAGGATCCATGTGGTAAAGACTTGAAAAGCAGTCAAAGACTGGGCAGTAAAGAGTAGCAAAGAGCAGCATCATTCTGTTGACAGTATGGAAGATGGATTGTAGAGGGTTACATTCAAGGGAAGGAAATTAATTAGTATTCTATTTCAAGAGAGATCAATTAAGGAAAGGGATAATGAATATGGCTTTGGACATACTGAGTTAGAGACACTTATGGGACATTGAAGCCAAGATGTCTATAGCGGGTTGCATATATAAGTCAGAAGCTCTGGAAAGAGGTCTGAGCTAATAATAACAATTTGATCTTCGAATCCATATATATGGATGAGATGAATTGCCTTTGATGAATTGTATGTAGGATCAGAAATAACAGAGCAGTTTGAATGGAACCCAGGGGATACACAATATCTAAAAAGAACAGAAAGGAAAAGGAAAGTGAGAAGGTGAGAGGCAAAGAGACTAGGAAAAGAACCAGGAGAAAGTAATATCCCCAAAACCAAAGGAGTTAAGAGTATCCACCCCTAAATCACTTTAATTCTGTTTTTTTATCATCTGATTGCACAGAATTAGCAATTGTGCTATTCATGGAATCATGAAGCCATAGATTTGGGTCACCAAAAGAGATCTAGATAGCCACTCATTCCAAACCCTCATTTTACAACTGAGGAAATTATAATCTAGAAAGATTAGTGGACTTGTCCATAGTAAGGCTGGGACTGGCAACCAAATTGGAATGAAATTGTTGGCTTCTTTAACAAGGTTTCCCTAAAATAATTTTTAGTATAATCAACATATTTCTTACCAGTTTCCCTTACATCCATTTATGAGAGAAAAACACTTTCCACCTCAAGACAAATCAAAGTTGGAATGACTGAATTCATTTCATTTTTCTCTGTCTCTTAAGCCAGTGGCCACCCATCTGCCTGATTACTTCATTTGTTTGCTTTTTCTCAACCAGTAGGAAAATACAAACATAGCTTTTGACCTAACCATAAGAATCCCCAAATTTTGTTTCCAAATAGGTTTCTCAAATAATTATTTTGGAAATTTTATTTGCCCCCAGTCTTGACTTTTCCATTCTCTTTCCCAAAATATTTGCTGCTTATTATCACACCAAAAGCATGGAGAGACTCAAAGATTTCCTACAAACTAGAGTCACTTATCCAGACATATCAATGACTTGAAAACTAGCACACATTCTAAAAATTCCACACATTTCAAAATTTTCCAACTAATTCAATATATGGTTTATTTTATTCTTCCCATAAGGATTAAATGTTATGTAGTATAGCCCCAAATTTTCAGCTTTCCCAGCTCTTTGCAGTAAATCTAAGTAAATGAAAAAAAAAATGCCAACATGCCAGATTTGCTTCCTAATTGATAAATTTCTGAAGAATTTTATTTTGCTTAGTAAACGTGGATAAAAGAAGGACTTTGCTTTCAAAAAAACAATGTAACAGAGGCATAAATAATCTAGAACTAAAGCTGTCAACATCTAAATGAGTATGAAGCCATTCAAATCTTTCTTGGATATGGCAAATAATAAACAAGCAAGCAAACAAAGCCAACAAATAAATGAGAAGTGAGAACAATACAATGATTAAATGAGCGAGTTTTAGAAGTGGCAAGCATAATTGGTATAACTATGAGTGTCTATGTCTCCTGGTAGAAGTAGTATTTTAGCAGGACATTTGAATAAGAGTACATTTCTTAGAGGCATAGAAGAAAAGTTCATTTAAGGATGAGAGAATAATGGTCTATGAAAATAAATGCAGTATTTGGGAAAGCTCATTACGTAAGGTTTACGAATAAATGAAATGAAAGATCATACTAGAAAGGCAGAATATAGTCAGACTTGTGGAACGTCTTGAGTTAAGTTGTCAGGAATTTGGATATTTCTCTAAATGTACTGAGAGTTTCTGAGGAAAAGAGGAATATGTTCTACCTAAACTTCTGGAAAGTGGTTTTGGCAAGCCTCTGTTTGGAGAGGGTGACATCATTTGAGAGGCCATCACAAACAACGGTAAATCAAAGAGAATGCAGCCTGAATACTTACCTGGCAGGGGAGACACGATGATCAGGAAGGTGGTTTTCCCAGGGCGGGGCTTGTCCATCGCACTGCGGGACATGCTGACCCCTGCGATTTCCCCACATGCGGGAAACTCGACTGCATAATGTGTGGTAGTGGGGACTGCATGCGCGCTCTCCCCCATGTGTGCTGCTCTCAAAGACAAATCTGTTCTGTTCCCCGTTTCAGGAGTTTCCTTTCTTTCCTGTCACTGTTTTATATGTGGCGTGTTATGTAGGAAAGAAAGTTTGTGCTGGTACTTGTGGCAGTTTTTTTTCTCTTATGTGTTTCTCTTAAGAGGGCACGTCTGGCTCATCAGTTTGTTTCTATCTTTTAAGTTCTCCTTACTTGGGCGCCCCAGGGGTTTTTATTTTTATCTTTTTTTAAAAAACAATTTTAAAAAAAGAGAGAGAATGCAGCCTGAGGTACAATGATGATGGTGAGGAAAAAAAGGAAAGAAAGAAGAGGGTTTGAGAAATAGTTCAGAGAGAGAATCAAGAGGCCTTGATTAGGATGGGGGGCTGGGGGTAGGCAGGGCGAGCATCAAAGAAAGGCCAGTGATATGAGGGATCAATGCTAGCCACGGATGACCAACATTACCTGCTCGACAACAGATACAATCGCAATGCCATCAGCTCAGATAGAAAACCCAGGAGGAAAGGTGGAAAGGAAGGTTGGTTAGATTAGGACATGGTGAGTTCCAGGCATCTGTGCAAATGAGCCTTTAGAAACTTAGCTCTATCTAATGATTGAGTGACATCCAGATGCAGGTGTATTATTGGAAATCAGCAATATTTCCAACTGAAATTATCAGAATACAAGAGAATGCCTCTGAACCTCTGTTCCTTAAGACTTTATCAGTGGAAAAGGAACTCAAAACCCACCAAGGAGAAATATAAGGTGCAGGGAAACATTACTTTCTCACAGCTGGTTATAATTTCCATTATAAGGGGATTTATAGGTAATTTTACTTTCTGATCATGGTTAATACGATTCCAAAGTGCTACACACATAAATGGAGACTATGAAAATATACTATTTCTGTGAAATATTACCAAAAAGAAGTTCGAAAATATTGGTACAACAACTTATATCTCAGAAAGGCAAATATGTGATATAATGTTTAACTGTCAACAATCAAGAAATAGTCTAACAAGTAGCTGCTAGGAAAGGTGACACTATGTCATTGTAACCTTTTTCCTTGAGTCTTATTGCAATAACTTAAGGGTTTCTGTTGCATCTTTTTAATGTTTCTCATATTCTAATAGCCAAGTCAAGACTTTTCGAGGTCATGTAACCCTGGTCTGGCCTTGAGTAATGAATTAAACTGCTTCTTCTTAAATGTAAGATTCAGCCACGTGAAAAGATGGATGAATCCTACTCTGTCTTGTGGTGATGGTGGTGGTTCCTTTTTCATTTACAAACTGAGCTCATTTTAGGGGAAATATGCTCTCTGTGACTCTGATTTAGTCATTGTCACTTAAGAAAAAAGTTATTTTCCAGCACCCATTCTCCCTGACTTATGAGTATATTGTATTATTTACTAACTTTGAAACCTCAAAAATCTTACTTGAAAAATGTAGAAACTATGCATGTGTGATGAATTTTATGAGCTACTCTTTAAACAGAGCTAATAACTGACAATAAAATTTGGAACACAAAGCGATTTCATTATGATTCAAAATACTGTTCTGAATCAAATACAATATTTAAGAATTAAAACTGCTACACAGTAGTAGAATAGTAGTTCTCTCTCTCTCTCTCAATTCAAAGTGGCAAACTGAGCATAAGTTTCTGTTTTATTCTGTTTCACAAATTTCAATTTTCAAAAAAGCATATATACAATAAAATGTTAACAGAGTGATGCAATGGTGGCTCAGTGGCAGAATTCTCACCTGCCATGCTGGAGACCAGGGTTCAATTTCTGGTGCCTGCCCATGTAAACAAAAAAATAAATGAATAAAATGTAACAAAACTGGAAAGAAAAAAAATGTGGATGGCAGTGAAATAAAAACATTGAAAACTTATTTCCAAGGGAGACTTTGAGAAGCACACAGCCCAAAATCATAGTGTCAGGAGTTTGCCATGAGCCACGTGTCAAAGCAATGAATGAAGGAGTAAGATTTGAAATTGCTGCATCAGTCAGTCCACTCTCTCCAATCCTCTAAATAGAGTTTGTAAGTGACTATCAGAAGAAAGTTTTCCCTCAAAGATAAAGTTCAAACACTATTTTCTAAAGGAAGTGGATACATTTCCCAGTGACACTTCAGAGAAGCAGAGGAGGGTTTAAGTAATTGTAGCCCTTCCCATTAGCCAGTGAGGACAAAAAGAAAACCAAGGCCCCAGAAGGGAAATTTCTAGAGGTGTGATTCTGAGCTGCACACTGAGGTACTCTGGGATGTCATAACAAACTCATAAGAGCACTGTAGAGTTTTTTACACTTTTGAGGAAAACACAGCAAAATAGACACCTAACAGACACCACATGAAATGCTAGCTGTAGGTGGGTCACAGTTCCAACATTAGAATGCCTTACATTCCTTTCAATCAGCCATATTTTCGTAAAACTGGGCTTTCGGTGATTGCTATGCTCAAAAGCAAGGATCAGGTGCATGGTGGTCAGTGGTAGCATGCTTGCCTTCCAAGCGGGGGACCTGGGTTCAATTCCCAGACCATGCACACACACGTAAAAGCAAGGACTACACGAAAATAGCGTAAGACAGAATATGTGGGTGCAGGGATCCAGCCTGTTTCTGGGTTCTCAAAGTGATGTAATTACCAATGGGTATGTTCATCCCATTAGAAAATAATGGGGTTTATTTAAGAATGGCTATATTTTCTTTTAATGTATATGGATTAGTTTTTCAAAGAGCTGCTTTGTTGTGAAGATATAAATAGTTGCCCTTTGAACCTATCTACTTATAAACAGAATTGTAAGAGTTTATTTTGGCCCAAGTGCTATTAAATAAAAATCAAAAAAAAAAACAAACCCTGAGACAGTAAGGGAGCCACAAACCAAAAAAGTTAGGACATTTCTGTACTATAGTTATCAACTCTCTGGGATAAAACCTCCTTCCTTTGGCAGTTGGCCCAGGAGGGCTGTGGGGAAGGAGGATGTCCCCAGGCCGCCTGTTTGCTCGTCCTGCTGGGGCCTGGCCCATAGTACTTAGCCTTTCAAGGAAGAGGCCTGAGCAGGAAACAGATGTGCACAATTTCAGAGGAAACCCACAATCACCACCTACGTAAATCAACCCAGTCCTTCATTCATAAAAATGAACCCAAACCAAGGGCCACCTAAGGTTGGAGAAAGATATCAGCATAAACGATAAGGATAATGATGAACAAATAAAACAGTTCACCTGCTAGGAAACAGAAATAATGATAATTTTAAAATCCAATCTGATCCTAAGAGAGATTAGGGAGGAAATTGCACCCATAAAGTTAGAATTGGCTGCAGTTAGCAGGAGGAGGGGAAAGAGAAGGGGGAGGGAAAGGGTAGAGGAGAAGAAAATAGCACACAGACAAAAGGAAGAGCTACTGGTAATTGAAATATGATTGACAAAGTGAAAATGTAATTGAAACTGGGCTGGCGTGCTAGAAGAGTGGTCTCCTCCACCACGGAAGCTACATAGCTAGGAAGAAAAGTTAAAGAAGTCACCCATATTTAAAAGCAAAAATAGAGAAACAAATAAATGAAATCTTAAAAGACTTACAAAATATTCAGGGGGGTCAGTCTTTCTAACAGAAGTTTTAAAATTTAGAAAACCGAGCTGTTAGAAAGAACTAGGGGATGTAATTGAAGCATCTTTCCCAGAGCTGAAGTTTCTCAAATAACAACCCACCCAGAACCAAACAGCATAAAAATAAATTACATGCATGCGCAGATACTTCTTTTTCTAGGGTTTTTTTGCTTCTGTGTTTGGTTGGTTAGTTGTTTGTTTGTTTGCATGGGCAGGATCCTTAAATCGAACTTGGGTCTCTAGCACGGCAGGTGAGAATTCTGCTTCTGAGCAACTGTCGCACCACCCTGCTCAGATACATCTTGATAAATTTTAAGCACAACAAAAGTAAAAGGGAGGGCGGGCCGCGGTGGCTCAGCGGGCAAGAGTGCTTGCCTGCCGTGCCGGAGGACCCCGGTTCGATTCCCGGCCCCAGCCCATGTAAAAACAAACAAACAAACAAAATATAATAAAACAAGAAAATGTTTAAAAATGTTTCCCTTTCTTCCTTCTCTGTCTTTCCTTCCTTTCCTCCCTCTCTAAAAAAAAAAAAAAAAAAAAAAAAAAAAAAAAAAAAGTAAAAGGGAAATTCTGAGAACTCCCATGACACAAAATAGAAGAAGATGGCATGAGATGCATAGACTAGTGGCAGCTCTAGGAAGCTAAGAAATAAAGCGTTAGAAGCCAGGGGACCTTGAACTTGCATTGTTTTCCTTCAAGGGCGTGGAATTACTTTTCTTTCCTACAGGTTCAATCACAACACCTTGGTTTAAAGAGAATAAAACCTGCATAATTATTAAACCTGCATAATTATAAATCTATGGATGTTGTTTTTACTTGGTTTTCATGCAATCTAGTATAATGTGGTCATCAGAAAGGAGTAGATCTCTAACCATAGGCATGAACGGATATCCACACGTGAAAAAAACAGGTTACAGAACAAGTAGACAATTCCATGTTATTTAGGTTAAAACCCACGCATGTACATATATGCACATAACTTATAAATGAATAGATAGATATGTATCTCTGTCTCTATGCACTCATGTTTAGAATAAACAGTTCAGAAGGACACACAGCAGACAATTGGGATTGGGGAGAAGAGGTGAAGATGTTCATGTTTTATCTTCACTACTTTCTATACTCTCTTTCTCTCTCTTTTTTAATGCAATTTTATTAAGATATACTTACACACCCAACAATCCATCCAAAGTTTACCATCAATGGCTCCCAGTATCATCACAGTTGTACAATCATCATCACAATCAACTTTAAAATATTTCATTACTCCAAAAAAATAATAGTAATAAGATAAAATAAAGACATAATAGAAAACCCAAAATATTCCATATACCCTATTCTCTCTTTTTTAAAAAATAGACTATGGATTCCTTTTGCTACACTTCCCTTCTTTCAGGCTCTAATTGCTAATGTTGAATATTTGTGTGTTCTCCTTCATTCTCTTACCAGCAAAAAAGGTTTGCCAACATTAATATTTCTTCAGATAATCCATTTTTTAAGAAGTGTATTTATTCTACAGGTTTTCAGCTTTGATTTCATTCATTTCTACTATATCTTTATTAATTTCTTACTTGTGATTTCTGTAGGGTTTGTAATTTTGTTGCTGTTTTGTTTTTAAAGTGGAATGGATAGTTTGTATCTTCCCCTATTTATAGATTTAAAAATTTTTTAAATTATCAAGTTTTCTCCAAGAACAAACTGGGTTGCATCTCATTTATTATTATATATAATGTTTTCACTATCATTATCTTCTAACCAATCTCTACTCTGTTTTAATTTCTATGTAACTCAAGGATTATTTGAAGAGTCTTTTTAGTTTCCACATGGTTTTAGTTTTTGCATGGACCTTTTCGCTATTACTTTCATTTTATTGCTTGTTGTCAGAAAAAGCTGCCCATGGAATTTACTGAGCTCTTCTTTGAGACATGGGCTAAGATCAGTGACTAAAAGTCCTGTGGACATTGGAAAACAATATAGTTATCAATATCGAGTAAATATGACATATTAATTAAATGACTCAATTCTCTTTAATATCTGCCTACTTAACATATTTAAAGAACAGATAAATTATTAAGGTATTCTACAAGGACTTTGTCAATTTATTATTGCATTTCTAACAACTTATATTTGCCATCTTTTGACGTTATGTTATTTGGCTCATAAACATTCCTGGCTATTCTATTCTCAAAATAAATTGTACTTTCTAAAATCAATATAAAGTAGCCTATCTTATCCCAGGCCTAATTTTCTTCAAATTCTATTTCATTTGCTATCAATATTGCTATTTGGGGTAATTTTTCTGGTTTTATTTGTCTTACATTTCTTCATCAGTTTATTTTTCTATTCACGTGTCATGTTTCAGAAGGTATCATATGTGTATAAAATTTAATATGAGAATCTTCATTTTCTATTAAGTCAGTTAACCCATTTATATTTATCATATATTGTAATGGGTCATCTTCTCAGTAATACATCTATTCTTGTTCTGTCTTAAAGTTTCAAAGTCACTCATTTATACATCTGTTCCACAAATATTTGTTAATCCCTTACTATATTTAAGACATTGTACTAGCCACTATAGAAAAATTAGTGGAAAACGTATATGGGTTTTGCCATCATAAAGCTTACCTTCTGTTTTAGTTTGTTAAAGCTGCCTAAATGCAATGTTTCAGAAATGGAATGGCTTTTTAAAAGGGGGAATTTATTAAGTTGCAAATTTACAGTTCTAAGGCCATGAAAATGTCCAAACTAAGGCATCCAGGGTAAGATAGCTTGAAACAAGAAAGGCCCATGGGTCCAGAACACCTCTGTCAGCTAGAAAGGTCCATGGCTACATCTGCTAGCTTTCTCTCCTAGCTTCTTGTTTCATAAGCTTTCCCCAAGGGTGTTCTCTTTCTGCGTTTCCAAAGATCACCAGCTGTGTGGCTCTCTGGGCTCTAAAGCTTTTTTCAAAATGGTTCCCTCTTAAAGGGCCCTACCTTAAATGGGTGGAGACTCATCTCCAGGGAAACCATCTAATCAAAAGTTACCACCCACAATTGGGTGGGTCACATCTCCATGGAAGTGAGAAAAAAATATTCCACCCAGCAATATTGAATGAGAATTAAAGGACACAGTTTCTCTGAGGTATAGAGTAGCTTCACACTGTGACACTATCTAAAAATATTAAGAATAGAAACAGTAATTACCATTGGTATGTTCTCTATCTGGGTGGGCTTGGTTCACCCAGATTTACCTGTTTTAAATCATGACATTTTTACAACAACCCAATGAGATTTTATGAAGGAGAAAGCTGAAACTCACAGATAGATACTTTGATACATAGTTTTTAAGTGGTAGATCTAAGATTCAAGTATAAATCTGTCGGACTACAGAGCCAATTCTTATGAATGTCCTAACTATGAATTTGTGCCATATCTTTCTACTCAGGCTCCAAGCTGTACATGATCCTCCCAGTTTGCTGCACCCTCAGTTCTGTACATCCCTATTTGACCTACCCTAATGCTTTCCCATCCTTCACAGCTGAAGTTTGTGGCTGGTGAACGACTGGCCCCTTTTGCTTGAGACAACTCTCCCAGGAAACACAGCCATTTCCTCTATAGACTGAGTCTCACCTCACTCTCATTGGCCCACAGATCTCTGGAACTTGTCCGTGACTTCTACTGTGTCCCGAGCCAGACAATCTTCATCTCGTGGATGCCATCTGGAATGCTGTCAGCTACCTTCCACTCCCTCCGCAGACCAGTGGGTATTTCTCGATGCATTCCATGCCACAGACAATGGGGACATTAAACTCAGGCCATTGCTCCACCTCTATGTGCTGTGCAGTAACTATTAATGTGATAAGAATAGCCCTGGGTTTGGAACAGGTGCAGCCTCCAAGACCTGCTACTCCCAAAACCCTTAATAAGATGCATGACCAAAGCCCTTTTACCCTTTAGAGATTACTCTCAATATATCTGGATTCCTGCAATGCACTCCTCCTGTCTCTACCCCCTCATTTGCCTGGTCAAGCTTGAAAAGAAAGCCTCAGGATGAGGGAGGGGACATGCATACCTTCCACAGGACTGTCTTTTCTCTCATTTTGTTTTGTCTTTTCTGACCCACAATGTAGTGGGACCTAACAGGATTTCCCCTTTTTCTTTCTGTTTAGTCAGAACCTTCCTTACATAAAACTCCATGATCAAATCCACTCCGCCTAACTTTGAATAAATCAAAGGGGATGATAATGAACTTGGGAAATCTTTTCCCTCTCCACAAAGCTTAGCCTTCAGGCATTGTGTGTTTCTGTGAACTTAAGTATCCTAATTAGCATGCCAGGAGTTGCTTATTATTACATGTATGAAAAAACCCTTCTCTTTGCATTCATGCTGATCACTTTCCACTCGATCCCCAACCCCACTCCCCTCCCTTGTGGGGCAGATGGCTGCCCAGGCTGAGGAGGAAAAAGACTCTACACTAGGAAATGCAAAGCACAGAATTACATCAATGCATTTCAGAAATATGCACCCTCTTTTATAATAACTGAAAGGGAAGTATACGGTATACAACATCATAAAATAGAGAAATGTGCCCTTATCTGGAAGGAGTAGAAAAAATTTTCGTAAGGAAGTAATGTTTGAGGTAAGCTTTAAAGGAACAATGGGGATTACCAGGTTAGAGAAGAGGAAGCATGTTTCAAGCAAAGAGGCTGGTATATCCAAAGAGCCAACAAGACAGCATAGTGTGTTCAAGCAACTGAAGGAATTCCATGTGGCTGAAGAATAGAGAGTGAAAACCAAAGAGTGAAATATGAGAGCAGCAAGGTAGGTGCAAGCACGAGGATGCAAGGCAATGGGTAAGCCAGAGAGCTTCAGGCAGGGCAGGGATAACCTGCATTTTTAATGGAGAGGGGCAAGATGGGAAGTGGGCAGAACTGTTGAAAAGCTCTTACGATATCCCTTGCACAAAGCAAAATAAAATTACAAATTCTGATTCCTGTCAACTTTAGTTCTATGTTGTTTAACTGATGAATCACCGACAGACCAAAGAAGTAAAAAACTGTTGAGTCTCTCGGTGCCAGGATCATTCAAGATAGAGCCAAAGACTTCCTGCCCTATGCTATCATCTTCTAAATGACACTGCCTAAGAGTGGGGAATTAAATTATCTCAGGCATGCTCAGAAACAAATCCAAGCAAGATAAGGGTAGTTATCTACATGCTTTTCCAATTCTTTATTGCCCTCTTTGATTTTCCCGCCCGCCTTGCCATCACAGTTACCCCATGTATGAAAAGCAATTGAACATATGTCCTCACCTATAGGGGACAACTTTAGATTACCTTGAGAGGACAGAGCATAATACGTAATTCCCAACTCCACCCCTTTCTGCTTTGCTTTGTCTTTGAGGATGCCCCTTAGTGTAGAGTGGGTCTGTAGGAAGGGAATGAAAGACATACAGGTGAATAACAGCCTCTTCGATTATATGATGGACTGATTTCCCCATCCATGGAAAAAATTGTGAGTGGGAAGTTCATTGGACTAATTTTATTCTATTTATCCCTATAAAAAAACTTTGAATTAGAGACTGATCAAGGTGAGTGGTTGGTTTATTATACACTGGTTGTCTGTGCACATTTCCAGATCTTTACAGACATTTAGTATTATACACTAAACATCTTCCCATATTTACAAGAGGAGCATGTTTACAGCATTTCCAAAGGATTTGATGGCTACATCTCATCTTCCTTAGAAAGGATTTTAACTAGTCCATCCTCAAAAATCTCATGTTAGTATTTGAACCAGAGACTCACCGTTAAAACGTGTCAGTATTAATATCAGTTAAAGGCTCATTTTTGTAATATAATCAAAGATCTTCAATAGAAAGAATTATGATGTAAAATGAATAAAATTTTATGATATAAAAATAAAATAAAATAATAAACAAAACAATGCATAAGTTCACATATAAATATTTCAAAATGTTTGATCCCAGGAAAATCTTTTATAATAAATGAATCTCTAGCAACCCAAACCAGTCATCAATAGGGTATTAGTTCTTGAGTGAAGTTCTTTCTTAACAAGATATTGCATATTGTTGATTTTTTTTTCATCTATCCTCAGAATAGGTTGAACACAAAATCACATTAGTGTACTGAACCTAGAATGTTATTAAATAAACAAAGTGAATTTTAAGCCTCAGAAAATGTTGAGGAATTAAGAATGTGTTTTAAATGCCCATGTTTTAAAAAAAATGTAGAAGGTAGGCACAACGAGTAACTAGTTGAAGCTAGAGGTAGGTGTTCTTCAATCTGTACCCAAACTCACTCCTTCCCCCAACTCTCCTTTTTGTTGTTGTGGGTTCCCAGCTCCCTAGGGAGCACGCTTTGTTTTCTTTGAGCATTCTGACATCATATGATGCAACCTGATGCAAAGTGATACGCATCTTGTCACAGGAGAAATTTAAAGAGAGGAGGGAGTAATTCTTCAGTTAGTGTGGAAATTCCCAAGGGGAGCCTGGAAGTAGGAGCCGGGCAGTTGCAGAGTAAGGCAGAGAAGCTCTTGGGGAAATTCATGGAAACACAGTGTGTTTCCGAAAAGACATCAGGTTCCAAAAAGTACAGAGGAAAACATTATTGCAAGCAAGGAGTCACAATCCAAACCTTGAGATTAAAAGGGCAGTGCTTGTTTCAGAATAGCCATGTAAAGACTTGGTGTATTTTCGGTGCAGGGGTTGGGGTAGAATATTAATAGAAACACTATTGCTTAGAAAGCTGATAAACAAGAGCAATGCTGGTGGTCCCTAGTGCTTCCTTTTCAGTTGGAGACCTGTAGGGGAGGGTTGGGGAGAATCCTTTCTCCTCCCTGTCAACCAGTTAACTGCTGGGAAAGACAGACAAAACCACACAGTTTTGTTTCTCTTTGAACCCACAGCAGACTGGCTAAGTCAGGAGGTGCTTCTGGAAGAAGTGGACACGTGAAGACGTGCTGCTGTACCAAACGAGAAAGGATGCTGTAATTGCAGGAAATTCACAGAATACTGTGGAGTAAGGGAGGAAGAATCTATACAGAAGGTAGGAATTTTGTTGGCTCTTAAAGAAAGGTGGAAAATGGATACTCAGAGTGAAGTCGTGAGGGCCCAGGAAGCAGAGAGGACACCTTGGTAATCAAACAGACTAACGACAATAATAATGGAAATCATTGTCATTGGAGAGACAGGTTTTGATGAAAAGAAAGTTGAAACATAAGTTGGAAAGGCATATTTGGATCAGAGTATAAAAATTGTCAAATATTAAACTAAGGGCTTTATCCTGTAAGTAATAGGAAAAAGTGAACGTTTTGGATATGATCAACATAAAATAATTAAAAACGTACCACCAGAGCTTCAAGATAGAAGATTAGAAAATATCGAATCCCTTCTCACATCCCCACTAGACGTTAGTCCCTTGATGTCTAGAATGGCAATTCATTTGTCCCTGAATTCCCCTACTTTACCTGGCAGAAAGTAATGACTCACATGTTTAATAAAGACATGAAACATATAAGAAAGTATAGTCCAGAGTAAGTGACTTAGTGACTTGCCTACAGTCACCCAGTAGTGACCATACATCAAGTCCATTTTTTTCAGCCAATGTCTGGAACCCATACTTGCCTGATTAAATATTAACTAGATATTTTATCCACACAAAGATAGCTAATGGGAGATAAAGAACTTGCAGAGAGTTGACTGCATTTATCTATTTATATATGGATATGTGACATCTTACAAATATACACAGTAAGTGTTAAATTAAAATGTAAGCATGAGATTTTTCTGGAGCCATACTGATGATATTGATGTTATTTATCATACTGATACAAGAGTCAACAAGTGTTTTGGTTTAAGCTACCAGAATGCAATATACCAGAAATGGAATGACTTTTAAAAAGGGACTTTATCAAGTTACAAGTTTATAGTTCTAAGGCCAAAAAAATGTCCAAACTAAGGCATCAAGAGAAACATACCTTGACTCAAGGAAGGCTGATGTCTCTCACATGGGAAGGTACATGCCTGGTGTCTCTGGGTCCTTGTTCCCAGTTCCATTGCTTGAACTTCTGATTCCAGTGGTTTCCTCTCTAAGCATCTATGGGTCTTCACTTAGTTCCTCCGGGACACAAATCTGGGTTCTGGCTCATTGGAAGGCACATGGCAATGTCTGTTGTACTTTACATCTCCGAATGCCCATGTCTAGGCATCTGTTCTCTGTCAGCACTCCAAGCATCTCCAAATGTCTGCATCTCTGTCAGCTCTGAAGCAGCTGTCTCCTGGGGCTTCTGTATCTCCAAACATCTGTATTTCCATCTGTACCTGAGGTTTCTCCAAATAGTTCCCCTGTTAAAGGACTCCAGTAAACTAATCAGGATCCACCTTTAATGGGCAGTCACATCTCCATCTATTCAAATGGTCACACCCACAATCCCCACGGAAACAATCCAATCAAAGTGTGTCCACCCTACAATATTGAATCAGGATTGAAAGAAACATGACTGCCCCCACAAAATTGGATCAAGAAAGGGACATGGCTTTCCTGGAGTACATAACACCTTAAACCGGCACAACAAGCTATGGTACCTATTAAAGTACCTTTAAAATGAAAAATTAATGGAGCCCTAATTCTTCAAAGCATTCTCTCTCCTTTTCTTTCTCCTTCACACACACACACACACACACACACATACACACGCACACACACACGCACACATACACACATTCACACTAACTGCCCACCAAGATTATTAATGAATCAATTCTCCACTCTTCCAAGCACTTCATGTTTTCACTCTAGTCAAAAAAAGCGTACTCTAGATGTATATCCTGGGTGGGGATGTACATGAAACAAGATTGGTCATGAATATATAATCACTGAAGTTGGATAATAGGTATATGGTCATTCATTATACCATGTTCTCTACTTTGATATTTAAAAACAAAATCCATTAAAAATGTTTTTCTAAATGAGGGCAGAAAATAATATCCAATAATAAAAAAACACATGTCATTAATTCAGAAGAAAACTTCTTCTGAAATAGGGGGATCACGCATCTTTAAAATCGTCCCTTAGCAGCTGGTAGCAGGTGTCTAAAAGCATTGAGTGCAAGTAACTATCCTTGGAAATAACCTAGCAGGTTACCCCCTAGAAGGGGAGAAAAAAAGTGTCTGCAATGTCTTCTATCCTATTGCATAACTTCCTTCTGAGCAAGTGCGCTCCCTAACTGTTTCAGGGAGAAGCCATTTTTAACACAAAACTTCAATAGCTGTTATTATTCAGTAAAGATTAAAAGATTTTCTAGAGGTGTAACTGAAAGTAAAAATACTAGGAAGCAAACATTAAATTTTATAAATTCAGGATTATTGATTTTAATTTTGCAAGTATACCAAAGGAGATCTTCACACATGGATACATATTATGGCACCCCATTAGCAGGAGCAGATTGGAAAATAGCTGACTGCTGTGAACTCCTTCACTTCTGGTATAGTCCATAAGGTTAGCAATCTATAAATGAATGTTTATATTATACATGCATGTGTGCATATAAAGTATCCCTTTCTTGATTATACATATATATATATAAAACAAAACCACTTTAGGAAGGATATTCTCATATTAGTGACTGAAGTCCTTGGCCAACCCAAATACAGAGTAGAAGGCTGTAATTCTATGGGCCAAAGAAACCTAAAACTAAGCACATCTCTCTAATTGTGAGCACAGTTGAGTGCCTTCATTTTATCATCAGCTATTTTTGAATGAGAAAAATAGAGCAAGATTGAAATGGGAAGATATATGAAGGAGAACATACCTCAACCTAAGAATATATATTTTCTTAGTTGCATATCCAATGTCTAGTATTGGATGTCTAGTTGCAAATCCAACGTCTAGCATATATTATATAATGTATATATTGTATAATATAATATATATACATTCTTGGTTGCATATCCATTGTCTAGTATTGGCTGAACACAGGAAGAACACAAGAAATGTTTGCTTTTGAGCATATAAATTATTGTTATTATAATTGTAGTTATATGAGAATAAGCTGGAAATATCATAATCTATTCATTTATAGTTATATACAGTACATAGATTGTTCATACAGACTTGGGTGAAATAAAACCTTCAGGAGGAAACTTTGCATGCTAATTACTTCATATCTGAGAGGATCCAAATATCTAGAAAAATAGGGAACTGGAGTTGTACAAGCATTTTAAGTTTAAAGTATAAAATACATTGCTATGTTTATGAAACTATGCCTCTCCTGCCCCAAATCATTGAAAATCCAGATTCTTTCTTTCACTGCTAAGATGTTGAACAGGCAGAGGTAGAGCACTGAAGCTAAGTAAGTCAGGATTGCCCCATTCAGCAACTATTAAAAGAGCTAAAAAGGTGATAGGACTTCATCTAGGGATGTGAATGGGCCTGGTCCAGATAAGACTAAGTTAATCAGAGTGCTGGGTGGGAGATGTTGTGGCCCATGTTTCCAAACTTCAATCTCTGTGTGAGACTAAAGGGAGAGATGTTCATCTGGTGCAAGGATTGTGTTTTGGGTAGTGCACTGTCCAGTTTGACTTGTATGGTCAGGTTGGGTGAACGCCATAATTGCATGGAGTATTGGATGGGGCATGACATCCTATTGGTTTGTGCAGGTTGGCATGATACTCCAATGTATCCCAGAGTAATTTGGGCAGAGAATAAAGGAGTATTTGTAGGGTTCCTTGGGGGCTGGAGAAAAAGGAGGAGATATTCAGCTTCCCCATCTGGAGAGTTCCTGGTGTTCTTACAAGCAGTGGGGACATCGAATTCAGGAGGCTGGACCCTCAGTCTTGGGACTCAATCCTATGGGGCTTGGTCTTGCAGGGAAGAAGCTAAACCTACAAATGATTGTGCCTAAGAGTCACCCCAGAGAGCCTCTTTTGTAGCTCAGATGTGGCTTCTCTCTCTGGGCCAGCTTGGCAGGTGGATTTGCTGCCCTCCACCCTGTGTAGGACATGACTCCCAGGGGTGTGATCTTTCTAGTGGCATGGGACCTGACTCCTAGGGATGGGCTGAGACCTGGCATCATGGGGACAAAGGAGGCTTCTTGACCAGGGGGGAGGAGAGAAATAAGAGAAAATAAAGCCTGGGTGTCTAGGAGATTTCAAACAGAGTCAAGAGGTTGTCCTGGAGGTTATCCTTACACATTACATGGGTATCCCTTTTTAGTTTGTGGTGTTTTGAAGTGGCTGGAGGGAAGTGCCTGAGGCTATTGAACTGTGTTCCAGTGGCCCTGATTCTTGAAGAAGGCTGTGTAACTATACAGCTTTTACAGTGTGACTGTGTGGATGTGAGGACCCTGTCTGATGGTGCTTTTGTCCAGAGTGTGGACAGATGAGTAAAAAAAAAACAAAAAAAAAAGAAATGGATAATAAGGAGAGATAAAGGGTAAAAATTGGGTAAACTGAAATGCTGTGGGTCAGTGGGAGGGAAGGGTGTTGGGTATGGCATGTATGAGTTCTTTTTTTCTTTTGTTTTTTTTTTCCTTTTCTGGAGTGATGCAAGTGCCCTGGAAATGATCATGGTGAGGAATGCATGGCCGCGTGGTGATATTGAGAGCCATTGATTCTATATGATTGGGCTGTGTGTGTGAACATTTATCAGTAAAAATGTTTTTAAAGGATGTTGAGCAGGAATTGAATAGTTTTAATGTTCCTGTTCTGGACAATTCAAGCACCCTTATGTAGCTACAATCTATCGCCATGACACGGATAAGTAAAATAAATTTTAAGCTGGTATTACTGGGTTGTGGTGCTTGAAAGGGAGGAACTGCTTCTCTGAGTCATTGGTTCCTAGAATTGGAGGGAACTATGTGGAGGGAGGGGGACTCAGAGGGGCTCTCCTCCTTAGTGAAATTGCCTGGAACTCAACTTACAAGTAGGTTAAAAAATAACAACCTTCCTCCCTTCCCTAGCTTCTTTAATTGAAGTATTTTCTATCTTGGAGGCCTCTTTTGAAATGCAATACTCCTGGGAACGGTCACACCTTAAGTTATCAGCTAACACTTGGAGAAAGATTAGTAGACAGCCAGCTGAGAGAAAGAAAGGGAATTAGGTAAGGTGTCTGGGTGTTGAAGGGGAGGTCCCACCAAGGGGAGAAAGATTAACCAGTCAACACATCTGTTGATTAGTTAATAAACAGGCAAATTGCACATCCTCTAAAGCATTCCAGTCCACAACGGACATTTTCCACCTCTGGATTCTATAACTCAACCAAAAAGACTATGAAATGATTGGCTTGTGTTTTATTATATTAGCCACTTCAGCATAATTGGTCAGATTACCTTAGAAGCAATTTAAATAAGCTTGGGAGACAAACAAGAAAATAACCCCTCTATTGGTCTAAGTACAGTTAGATAGCACAGGTTTTTTAACTTTAGAACATATTTAGACATTCTCTTGGTAGGGGGTGTTTGTATATGTAAGATAAGACTTATAAAAACAAACATAAATGCATTTCAAGGGAAAGGACACAGTCTACAGAAATAACAAGTAAAACAAACCTACATTCTGAAAACTCACCAGATTCTTTTAATGTTAAAAGTAAACTACCCCCCCCCAAAAAAGTAAACTACCCTACAAGAAATTATATTGCTGAAGGAATTTTTTTTAAAAAAGGGCTTCTGCTAAGGTCCAACAAACTGGAAAGAGCTCATGAAGCATCAATCAAGAAAAGCAGCACACTGTGGCAGTTAAAGGGGAGCAGCCTGGAGTCAAAGATCTGTGTTGGAACCCCAGATTTCTACAAGCTGCTTGGTCTGGGGCACGTCTTAATCTCTAAATCTCAGTTCCACTGGAATATTACCATCTTGACTAGAAAGTGGAGATGGTGGCAGCAAGGTTATTGAAGGGTTTGAGTGAAATGCTGTATTGAAAGCATTTTGCACTTCACTTTGCACATGGGAAAGGCACAAGTACATGGTATGCTTTTGCAGTCACTGCTGCTGCTACTAGTAATAATTATAATCATTTTTAGAGCAGAGGCCACTCATTCCAGGGAAATACATGTCATCTTTTAAACAACAAGAATTCTCACTCACTGCCTTAAAATAAATGAGTTTGAGTGGGTGAGTGAATACATGAATGAATGAGTGAACAAATGAACAAACGAACGGATTATTAGATAGTGGGCAAGATAGGGGCATCATTAAGGATTTACATCCAACAGGAATGCGTTAATAATAGTAGAACACCATTCACTGCATCTGGCGGGAAAGAACACAACTGTGTATTAAGAACCCCGTCAGTCAGTAGCCATGGGAGAGGAGGACAAAGCAAGGACCCCTGCCACAGAAGAACTAAGAGCAGAAAGAAGGTTCCAGCAAAACAGGCTTGACATGCTTCAGATCCCATTTCCCCCTCGTACCAGCTGGGTGATGGTGCAAATTATTAAATCTCTCTGAAACTTAGTGTGAGTGTAAATAGAAAAAGGAGAATCATGCTTTTGTTTCAGAACTGGAATGAAGATTATGTGAGATAATGTATATAAGTCACCTTAGCCCAGAGCTATGCATAACATACGCCCAAAAGTATTACTTTTGTTTTGTTTTTTTCTTATTATATGAAGTTCCAAATTCGGGGCCCTGCCGGATGAGCCCAGCCAGCCTGGGGATCAACACAGGTGGGTCCTGGTGATGGCCCCCTAAGGAATTTTTCATTGAAACTGAGCAAATCGGGACCCCAGGTTAGCATCTTCACTTGCTCAGAATCACCTTAGGAGGAAGTCATCCTAAGAAGTGCTCCAGAAGAAATGTCCTATTTTTAATTAGTTTAACTTGTAACCAAATCAATAGTAAGGTGGAAACAGAAGCTTACGTGGCGTCTTGGAATGTGATGGATATACGCGGTAATATTGTGAGTTGTTTTGGTTTTTTGTGTTGGTCTTGTTTTGGTTGCTCTTAATACTAGAGAAAATCTGCTTTCTTTTGGAGGTTTAATTCATTTTCCAAAGAAGTCCATAACAGTACTCAACATGAACATGTTAGTCAACTAAATGATTGAATTGTAACACAGAAATGAGAAATAAGAATGTTCTTCTACAAAAAGGACCCACAAAAATTTAATTCAAAATAATAACTCCAACATGCATACTGATTTTAAGTTTGAAGCCTGTAGGCTACTTTTATTTCCCTCTTCAAAATATGCCTCTGGGGGGGAAAAAAAAGGAGTATGTACTTGGAGATTCTTCTCAGCAAGGGCAAACTCAGGTGAATATATGACATACAGGTACTCTGATTGATTAATAAAGAAGAAATTCTACAACAGCAGAACTTTGGAAAATGAGGATGTAAAGAAGACCTGGAAGGGGAGGGAAGGCAATAAAATTCTCCTATTGATTCCCTAAAACAGCCCCAATTGTTCCTGGAACTTGAATCACACTGGATGGTGAATTATGGGAAAGGGCAAAAGGCTGAAAGTCTCTTAAATATAGTTCATTGGGTCATGAGAAGAAATCAAACAACACTGTGAAACTGAACAAGTATTATGCTTTGTTTCAGGGATAATCATTCTCAAATCAACAACCTAAATATTTCAAGTACACTTTTGCAAGCCAGATCTTTTCTTGAAATGAAAACATCTATTTTGCAAAGAAATGGAAAGCAGATCCCAAAGAACTAAACTATGGATGTGTGTGTTTGTGTGTATACGATATGTGCATATGTAGAGGTATGTATAGCATATGTGTCACATATATGCCACACATCACATAAAACATATTTTTACACTAATAATAATTTATATCAAATCTATTTCTTAGGAGTATTATAGCAGCCTCACACAGTTAACAATTAAATAGAAATTATCACAGTGTTAATCACCAGGGCAAAAAGATCATGCCTATATTACAGTAAAGCTTAGTTTAATACTCAGAATTCATAACTAGCCTCTCAAACACATCAGAAATTGGGTGACTAACAGTTCTCAGTAGAACTTCATAACAAGTAGTGAGAGAGATGGCTGATTTTGTTGAAGAAGATTAGTACTTTGTGTAATAATTATAAGAAATGTTGATGGAGTCTGTGGTAGTTTGAAACTGTTATATACTCCAGAAAAGGCCATATTCTTTTAATCCATTCCTATGGGGGCGGACCTATTGTGGATGGAACCCTTTGGTTAGGTTATTTCAATTTTTATGTGACCCAGTCCGTTCAAGGTGGGTCTTAATCCTTTTTTTTTTTTTTATTAATTAACGGAAAAAAAGAAATTAACCCAACATTTAGAAATCATACCATTCTACATATGCAATCAGTAATTCTTAACATCATCACATAGATGCATGATCATCGTTTCTTAGTACATTTGCATCGGTTTAGAAGAACTAACAACACAACCAAAAAAGATATAGAATGTTAATATAGAGAAAAAAAATAAAAGTAATAACAGTAAGAACAAAACAAAACAAAACAAAACAAAAACCTATAGCTCAGATGCAGCTTCATTCAGTGTTTTAACATGATTACTTTACAATTAGGTATTATTGTGCTGTCCATTTTTGAGTTTTTGTATCTAGTCCTGTTGCACAGTCTGTATCCCATCAGCTCCAATTACCCATTATCTTACCCTGTTTCTAACTCCTGCTGAACTCTGTTACCAATGACATATCCCAAGTTTATTCTCGAATGTCAATTCATATCATTGGGACCATACAGTATTTGTCTTTTAGTTTTTGGCTAGACTCACTCAGCATAATGTTCTCTAGGTCCATCCATGTTATTACATGCTTCATAATTTTATCCTGTCTTAAAGCTGCATAATATTCCATTGTATGTATATACCACAGTTTGTTTAGCCACTCGTCTGTTGATGGACATTTTGGCTGTTTCCATCTCTTTGCAATTGTAAATAATGCTGCTATAAACATTGGTGTGCAAATGTCCGTTTGTGTCTTTGCCCTTAAGTCCTTTGAGTAGATTCCCAGTAATGGTATTGCTGGGTCGTATGGCAATTCTATATTCAGCTTTTTGAGGAACCGCCAAACTGCCTTCCACAGTGGTTGCACCATTTGGCATTTCCACCAACAGTGGATAAGTGTACCTCTTTCACCGCATCCTCTCCAGCACTTGTCATTTTCTGTTTTGTTGATAATGGCCATTCTGGTGGGTGTGAGATGATATCTCATTGTGGTTTTGATTTGCATTTCTCTAATGGCCAGGGACATTGAGCATCTCTTCATGTGCCTTTTGGCCATTTGTATTTCCTCCTCTGAGAGGTGCCTATTCAAGTCTTTTTCCCATTTTGTAATTGGGTTGGCTGCCTTTTTGTTGTTGAGTTGAACAATCTCTTTATAAATTCTGGATACTAGACCTTTATCTGATATGTCGTTTCCAAATATTGTTTCCCATTGTGTAGGCTGTCTTTCTACTTTCTTGATGAAGTTCTTTGATGCACAAAAGTGCTTAATTTTGAGGAGTTCCCATTTATTTATTTCCTTCTTCAGTGCTCTTGCTTTAGGTTTAAGGTCCATAAAACTGCCTCCAATTGTAAGATTCATAAGATATCTCCCTACATTTTCCTCTAACTGTTTTATGATCTTAGACCTAATGTTTAGATCTTTGATCCATTTTGAGTTAAATTTTGTGTAGGGTGTGAGATATGGGTCTTCTTTCATTCTTTTGCATATGGATATCCAGTTCTCTAGGCACCATTTATTGAAGAGACTGTTCTGTCCCAGGTGAGTTGGCTTGACTGCCTTATCAAAGATCAAATGTCCATAGATGAGAGGGTCTATATCTGAGCACTCTATTTGATTCCATTGGTCGATATATCTATCTTTATGCCAATACCATGCTGTTTTGACCACTGTGGCTTCATAATATGCCTTAAAGTCAGGCAGTGCAAGACCTCCAGCTTCGTTTTTTTTCCTCAAGATGTTTTTAACAATTCGGGGCACCCTGCCCTTCCAGATAAATTTGCTTATTGGTTTTTCTATTTCTGAAAAATAAGTTGTTGGGATTTTGATTGGTATTGCATTAAATCTGTAAATCAATTTAGGTAGGATTGACATCTTAACTATATTTAGTCTTCCAATCCATGAACACGGTATGCCCTTCCATCTATTTAGGTCTTCTGTGATTTCTTTTAGCGGTTTTTTGTAGTTTTCTTTATATAGGTTTTTTGTCTCTTTAGTTAAATTTATTCCTAGGTATTTTATTCTTTTAGTTGCAATTGTAAATGGGATTCATTTCTTGATTTCCCCCTCCGCTTGTTCATTGCTAGTGTATAGAAATGCTACAGATTTTTGAATGTTGATCTTGTAACCTGCTACTTTGCTGTACTCATTTATTAGTTCTAGCAGTTTTGTTGTGGATTTTTCTGGGTGTTCGACGTATAGTATCATATCGTATGCAAACAGTGATAGTTTTACTTCTTCCCTTCCAATTTTGATGCCTTGTATTTCTTTTTCTTGTCTAATTGCTCTGACTAGAACCTCCAACACAATGTTGAATAATAGTGGTGATAGTGGACATCCTTGTCTTGTTCCTGATCTTAGGGGGAAGGTTTTCAATTTTTCCCCATTGAGGATGATATTAGCTATGGGTTTTTCATATATTCCCTCTATCATTTTAAGGAAGTTCCCTTGTATTCCTATCCTTTGAAGTGTTTTCAACGGGAAAGGATGTTGAATCTTGTCAAATGCCTTCTCTGCATCAATTGAGATGATCATGTGATTTTTCTGCTTTGATTTGTTGATATGGTGTATTACATTAATTGATTTTCTTATGTTGAACCATCCTTGCATACCTGGGATGAATCCTACTTGGTCATGATGTATAATTCTTTTAATGTGTTGTTGGATACGATTTGCTAGAATTTTATTGAGGATTTTTGCATCTATATTCATTAGAGAGATTGGCCTGTAGTTTTCTTTTTTTGTAATATCTTTGCCTGGTTTTGGTATGAGGGTGATGTTGGCTTCATAGAATGAATTAGGTAGTTTTCCCTCCGCTTCAATTTTTTTGAAGAGTTTGAGGAGAGTGGGTACTAATTCTTTCTGGAATGTTTGATAGAATTCAGATGTGAAGCCGTCTGGTCCTGGACTTTTCTTTTTAGGAAGCTTTTGAATGACTAATTCAATTTCTTTACTTGTGATTGGTTTGTTGAGGTCATCTATGTCTTCTTGAGTCAAAGTTGGTTGTTCATGTCTTTCCAGGAAGTCGTCCATTTCATCTAAATTGTTGTATTTATTAGCGTAAAGTTGTTCATAGTATCCTGTTATTACCTCCTTTATTTCTGTGAGGTAGTTGTTATGTCTCCTCTTCCATTTCTGATCTTATTTATTTGCATCCTCTCTCTTCTTCTTTTTGTCAATCTTGCTAAGGGCCCATCAATCTTATTGATTTTCTCATAGAACCAACTTCTGGCCTTATTGATTTTCTCTATTGTTTTCGTGTTTTCAATTTCATTTATTTCTGCTCTAATCTTTGTTATTTCTTTCCTTTTGCTTGCTTTGGGATTAGTTTGCTGTTCTTTCTCCAGTTCTTCCAAGTGGACAGTTAATTCCTGCATTTTTGCCTTTTCTTCTTTTCTGATATAGGCATTTAGGGCAATAAATTTCCCTCTTAGCACTGCCTTTGCTGCGTCCCATAAGTTTTGATATGTTGTGTTTTCATTTTCATTCGCCTCGAGGTATTTGTTAATTTCTCTAGCAATTTCTTCTTTGACCCACTCATTGTTTAGGAGTGTGTTGTTGAGCCTCCACATATTTGTGAATTTTCTGGCACTCCGCCTATTATTGATTTCCAACTTCATTCCTTTATGATCCGAGAAAATGTTGTGTATGATTTCAATCTTTTAAAATTTGTTAAGACTTGCTTTGTGACCCAGCATATGGTCTATCTTTGAGAATGATCCATGAGCACTTGAGAAAAAGGTGTATCCTGCTGTTGTGGGATGTAATGTCCTATAAATGTCTGTTAAGTCTAGCTCATTTATAGTAATATTCAGATTCTCTATTTCTTTATTGATCCTCTGTCTAGATGTTCTGTCCATTGATGAGAGTGGGGAATTGAAGTCTCCAACTATTATGGTATATGATTCTATTTCCCTTTTCAGTGTTTGCAGTGTATTCCTCACGTATTTTGGGGCATTCTTGTTCGGTGCGTAAATATTTCTGATCGTTATGTCTTCTTGTTTAATTGTTCTTTTTATTAGTATATAGTGTCCTTCTTTGTCTCTTTTAACTGCTTTACATTTGAAGTCTAATTTATTGGATATTAGTGTAGCCACTCCTGCTCTTTTCTGGTTGTTATTTGCATGAAATATCTTTTCCCAACCTTTCACTTTCAACCTATGTTTATCTTTGGGTCTAAGATGTGTTTCCTGTAGACAGCATATAGAAGGATCCTGTTTTTTAATCCATTCTGCCAATCTATGTCTTTTGATTGGGGAATTCAGTCCATTGACATTTAGTGTTATTACTATTTGGATAATATTTTCCTCTAACATTTTGCCTTTTGTATTATATATATCATATCTGATTTTCCTTCTTTCTACACTCTTCTCCATACCTCTCTCTTCTGTCTTTTTGTATCTGACTCTAGTGCTCCCTTTAGTATTTCTTGCAGAGCTGGTCTCTTGGTCACAAATTCTCTCAGTGACTTTTTGTCTGAGAATGTTTTAATTTCTCCCTCATTTTTGAAGGATAATTTTGCTGGATATAGGAGTCTTGGTTGGCAGTTTTTCCCTTTTAGTAATTTAAATATATCATCCCACTGTCTTCTAGCTTCCATGGTTTCTGCTGAGAAATCTACGCATAGCCTTATTGGGTTTCCCTTGTATGTGATGGATTGTTTTTCTCTTGCTGCTTTCAAGATCCTCTCTTTCTCTTTGACCTCTGACATTCTAACTAGTAAGTGTCTTGGAGAATGCCTATTTGGGTCTAATCTCTTTGGGGTGCGCTGCACTTCTTGGATCTGTAATTTTAGGTCTTTCATAAAAGCAGGGAAATTTTCAGTGATAATTTCTTCCATTAGTTTTTCTCCTCCTTTTCCCTTCTCTTCTCCTTCTGGGACACCCACAACATGTATATTTGTGCGCTTCATATTGTCATTCAGTTCCCTGATACCCTGTTCAAATTTTTCCATTCTTTTCCCGATAGTTTCTGTTTCTTTTTGGAATTCAGATGTTCCATCCTCCAAATCACTAATTCTATCTTCTATCTCTTTAAATCTATCATTGTAGGTATCCATTGTTTTTTCCATCTTTTCTACTTTATCCTTCACTCCCATAAGTTCTGTGATTTGTTTTTTCAATTTTTCTATTTCTTCTTTATGTTCAGCCCATGTCTTCTTCATGTCCTCCCTCAATTTATCGATTTCATTTTTGAAGAGGTTTTCCATTTCTGTTCGTATATTCAGCATTAGTTGTCTCAGCTCTTGTATCTCATTTGAACTATTGGTTTGTTCCTTTGACTGGGCCATAGTCTTAATCTTCTGAGTGTGGACCGTTATCTTCTGCTGCTGGCGTCTGGGCATTTAGTCAGATTTCCCTGGGTGTCGGACCCAACAAGGTTGTAAGATTTTTCTGTGAAATCTCTGGGTTCTGTTTTTCTTATCCTGCCCAGTAGGTGGCGCTCGTGGCACACGTTTGTCTCACATGTTTGGAAGGGATCCCCCCAGTCACCGATTTCTGTGGCCTGGGGATTTCTGATCCAATTCTCTCCATTGGTTCGGGGGGCCGCGCGTGGTGGGGGCGTCAGCCGCCGTGGCTTGAGGGGACCCTGTGGCTGGTCGCCGGCTGCAGCGGGCCCGGGGAATTCGCCACCGGACCAGGAAGTCGCCCGCGGGGGAGGGGCGTCGTTCACCGTCCGCCACTGCCTGGGGAATTCCCTACCGGACCAGGAAGCCCGCGGGGAAGGGCCACTGCGGCTTGGGTAGCCCTCTGATCCGAGACTCATAGCCGGACCAGGAAGCCGCCCGCAAAAGAGGGGCGCCGGCCACCTCGGCTTGGGAAACTTGCCTCTCTGAGACTCTCAGCCAGCCCGGGAAGGAGGGAGGGAGGAGCTCCGGCCGCCACAGCTGCCGCTGCTCGGGAAATCACGCGCCACTCGGGGATCTCACCGCAGCCGAGTTTCGCAGTCAGACTAGCCAGTCCAGACTGGGGTACGCTGTGTGTCCATTCCCTGCCGTAGCCCTGGGAGCTGTTCTGCACTGTTTCAGTTCACCTAGTAGTTGCTTTGGAGGAGGAACTAAGACGCACGTACCTTACTAAGCCGCCATCTTGGCCCCGCCCCATTGTCGGGTCTTAATCCTTTTACTAAAACCCTTTACAAGAGGATAAAGGATAAATAAAGCCTAGAGAGCTCACAGAGAAGCTCCAGAGAAGCTGAGAGACAAGGACACGACCACAGAAGCTGAAAGAGAAAGCCACTGAAACTAGAAGCTGAAAGCAAGGACACCCAGGAAAAAAGGACCAGCAGATGCTGGTTGTTACCTTTCCCTGTGACAGAGGTGTCCCAGATGCCAGCAGTCTTCCTTCAGAGAAGGTATCACCCCTTAATTTGGACATTTTCATGGCATAAGAACTGTAAATTGTAAGTTAATAAATCCCCATTGTGAAAGCCAACCCATTTCTGGCATATTGCTTTCCAGTGGCTTTAGCAAACTGAAACAGAATCCAAAGCAAGAATTTGTTTTTAGAGTAAACAGGTGAATCCACAATACCTGTATTAATGAAAGATCTTTAATTCCTTGAAGGCATTCTGGATAATGACCTTGGATAAGAGACTAGTCACTTGATTTTGAAGATTCCAGCGATTTCATCAGCAACAGTAAGCTCCCATCGCAATCCTTGGCCACTTTAACTGTTTCTCTTGACCTCAGAACTTGCTCGAACAGAGAATGACTCCAAACATGGTACAGACTTCAAAAGCCAAAAAATAAAAATAAGAGTGAAATGAATCCCTTCCCAGCCTTCAGACATCAGCTCTGTCCTCTCAAGACTGAGTATGTAAACATGAAGTAGGGTTCAACTTCTCTGGAAACTGGTGTTAGGAATGACTCTGGAGCAATTTTACAGGCAGCTGTGTTCACCTTCTACTAGTTGGCTGAGGATTGAATTTTATTACCTGTTGGAGATAGTCTATGATCCTGTTCCAAATATCTGAAAAAACTTTTAAAATGGTAGTGCAATCACTTGAACAAATTTCCACATTCATCAATCAATCATTCACTATTTACTCAGCAACGTGCTAGGGGCTGTGGAGGAAAAAGGAGACAGTATTAAATACCTCTGCCCATGAGAAGTTTTCAGTGGAGATGCTATGACAGGGAAGATTAAAATAAAAAAAGACTAGAATCAATTACATTCTATTCTTAGTTTTTCAGTTTCAAGCCCTGAAAGGAGATAGACTTTCCCCCCCTACTCCTTAAGTTATCTGTAAACAAAATGACAAGATGCTGTGTTGATAGTGTGGTTTGATGGCTCTCAGAAGTATAGAGGTCGGTAAGGATTGGGGTTAGTCAGGGGGGGCTCCCTGAAGAAGAGGGGTTTCAGCAGAGTTTTGAAGGAGAAATAGGGTCTAAGTGGACAAGGGGAGGAGGCAAGACCTCAAACCCACCTCCACTTCCCCAAATCTATAACCCAGTTTTTCCTGTTTTTTAATTAGCATTTGTCAGCATCACTTACTCTTAAAATTTTGTAGAAATGAAAAACATTAAATGTAGTTCCTGGATCAGAAAATATAATTATTTCAGTGGAAGAGATTTTTGTTTTCATAATCTCTTCTTTGTCTGCATAGAGGCAACTCTTGGTTGCATCTGCCACGGATAGCCTTTGCTCTGTTTACTCTAAAGAATAAGCCACTGTTTAAATTGGTTTCTCATTTTTAATATGTAAACCTTGATCTCTTGATTCTCCATTCCAGGAAGAAGAAAATGCTCTTTAAATATCAGAGCAATGCTTACTTATAAATGTTCCAAGTCTCAATAATTGTCTATAACAGTCACCTAGGAAAATGCGTAAGAATTTTCCTGCCTTGGCAACCCTGATTTGGCAGGTGTACTCATTTGGACAAATCACTTTTCATTTGGCTGTCAATTCATCTGGTTTTTCTGGCTGCATTGCACCAGAGTGTATGTTTATTTCAAAAGGTTGTTCACTTACACCAGTCCGTTCATTTAAAGAGTCCTGTAATGAAATATATTAAGACATAGCTAAGGAAGGTGAGTCTGAAATATAAGTAAGGCGAAACGAATAGAAACGCCTATAAGTATAAACCACAAAGTACAGAAAATAAAGATACAGAAAACATCTTTGCTCACTTAAAAAACAAACAAACAAAAAAACACCCTGAAGCAACCCATACTCTAAGAGTTTTTGCTAGATGCTAAAATTAACAATCACAGCTGGGGTAAATTCTTGATTTATTTATTCTATCCATTTTCTGCATGGGCAGCATATTCCAGTTGCCTGCTTGACTTAACTGATCCAGAGCAAATGAAAAGTAGAAATTTATATAAATTGAGATTGTAATGGAGTCAATAATTGAACTGCAGGGTTTGCCTAATCAGATGAACAGTGATGGGTCTAATCCATAGGTAAAGGGGGCCTATTGAAGCAATTGTTCATGTATTACTTCCCCAGTTCTCCCAAGTGGGGCTACTTCTGGTGAACAGAAAAACAAGATAGTGACTTCATAGTCTATTATCTAGCCAGATAAAGCCATTCTTGTAGCAAGGATGAGGGAAACTTTTCCAAAAAGTAACAGATTTACTAGATCCAGTGACCAGGCTTGACAAAAATATTGCTTGTCCTATAATATGGCTATATTCAGAGAAAAGGAGTTGGTGATATTTGGCTTTAATGTATTAAAATATTTGCATTAGAAAAATGACACTGGTGCTGTCATCTAAGATGAAAACACTGATGTGTACAATTTATATACTACCAACTATTTGTATTTACGGAGGTTACAGGTGGAAAGCAGAGCAGCTGGGTACCAAAAGGTATTTAAGTTATCTCTGCCACTTATGGCCATGGGACTTTCAAGGATAAGTCCTTTCTGAATCTCACTTTCTTCATTGACTGCTATGACCTACCTCAGAGAACCTGTAACTACTAAATGAGTCAATGTATATGGAAGGGTTTAAGGCATTGCCTAGCACAGGAGAGACAGTTGGTTGATGCTAGTTCGCTCCCCACCCCTTTAGAAAGTTCCCATTCAGCTACTGAGACCCCACATTTTTCTGCAGGCAAACAATAGCACTGACAGGTATGTGACTTGACATACATTCAATCAGCAGGTGTGGTAGTGTTGAGATCAGAATTTAAGCATCTTGATCTCCATATGTATCTACCAACTGATACCCTAGCTGCCTTTCAGTAGGCTCATTCCTGAAAATTTATACTAAAGAAGCCCATCTCTCATCCCTAGGTACAAATGAAATCAACTGCTGAAGTAGAGATGGATGCAAATGCTACAGGGGTAATTATGGCAGGGTGGTGCCAATGGAGCTTTTCCTGTTATTTACATGGTTAGATGAAAGTGGGCTCTGTTCACAAATAAGGAATCAACTCCAGGGACTTGTACACAACAGAACCTCAAATAAAAACCAGAACAAACTGCACTAATTTGCAGAACGGAGCCAAACTCCAAGGTTTTATTTTTTTGAACTCCAAGCAAAACCACAGTTTCAGAAACAACAGCAAAATAGTCTGAACAAGACATTCCCTACATGAAGGAGGTCTGAAATCTTTTTCGGAATGAGTGCTATGGTTTTCTTATTCTTTCTCAAATTACTGAGTTAATTATCAAAAAGAACCCTAAATAATCTGACGGACCCAGAGTTAAGCCATGTTTCATTTACCCTAAGATCTCTCACTCAAATGGAGATATAATAGTCAGTTTTATCAATTAAGGTATTTCTCTGGCATCTATTTCAGTGACTTATTAAATCTACATCTGTATGAGAGAATACATTGATTTTTACACTGTAGAATTTTTTTTTTCACCTCCAGGAACAGCTGAGGGCTGCAAAACTGAGCAGAGGGCCAGGGAATAAATCTACTTCGTTGATAAGATAGTCAAAAAGAAAAATCACCTTTCGTACATCCCAAATAATGATCAAACTAGGTCATGACCACTGTTTGATTGGACCAAACCAAAATATTTAATGGAATGGATTTTCCAGGGCTTATGATCACTGTCTCATGAAAGACATGGTCTTGGACTTCAAAGTTTCCTTCTTTAATGAAGCTGTTAATTTTGAATATGGCCAACCAGCCTAGCTGTCATGTTTGTAGATCCATTCAGATAGCTTTCTGACTATGCAACAGTTTTCACAACATAAAATATATGTGTGCTGACTGTGGCTGAGTAAAACATAGAAATCATAAAACGCAGACTGCTGGAGAGTGGTCGCCTTAGATTTATGGTTCAAACATTTAGCCAATCCCTGAACCTCAAAACACCTAAGAAATTTTGTAACTCTTTTATAAAGTGAAGTCAGAAGTTTATTGGAAAAAGAAGATTTGTCTTACTAAAGTAAGAAAATTTCTTGACCTGAGAAAATAGGTAATACGGAAGAGAACGTCTCTTCAGCCCTAAACAACAAACTTGCCAATTAATGAAGATAGTAAAATATAACATCCTCCTGCCTCCAGGTTTAATATTATGATATTTTACTCATTAAATTAGAACTATGTGAGCTTTCATTCATATAAGCTCTCATTAATAGGCAAAATTCAATCTAAGGTTTCCTTTTATCACCTCCAGGCTTCCTTAAATTCAGCACCCAGTCAAATAGTGATGGGCTCTCCTCCACGTCAATACTTCCCCAAAAGGGGGAGGGAATGGGGAAAAAGAAAACAAGCAAGTTAGAAAGATGACCTGACAAACTGGTTTGGATTACCAGCATACCTCACGCTTTGTCCCATTTCCCCCTCCTCCGGAGGAATCTAATAAAATCTTTGCAATATCTCATCAAATTTCGTCATTATTCAACTGAATCCCTTTCAGGTCAAAGTACAGTCATGTCTTTGCCAAGTCAGAAAGATACAGCACTGGATTTAAAATAGAGCTATTTTAAATCTTTGGTGAGCAATGTATTAACTCCATTGTGGTTTCATATATCCAGGATTTGTACATTGTTTTCTACATAAATTGAGTACACTTTTCAATTAGTCCAAAAAATTTTGAGAAAGTCTAATTGAAACATGATTATATATTTATCATCAGTTTTATAGTCACGTGTGTTTGATTTCATTACGTGACCACAGGTTCAGAGCAATATACCCGACAACAGCAGAACTGGGAGAAATACCCCACAATTCTTATTTTGGATATTTCGAAACCATTCCAATGAAAACCAAAGAAATAAATGTATCTGTCAAGAAAAAAAAATGCTGCTGATAGAATTCACGATAGATTGTGATAGTAGTTCTCAGGATCTCAAGCCTAGTATTTTAATCTTCAGGAGATTCTGAGACACTGGAGCAGGACTCTGGAGCAGAAGCACTGGTCCACCTTAAATGCAGCTTTTGTTTGATGAGGGCATCTGTAGGGCCTGATCAGGAACAAGGACAGGGCACCGATCACCCCCCAACCAAGCTGCTATCTGGGCACTCCAAAAGAAAACAGAAGAGTCAGCCTTCCCTTACGTAACCTCAAAATTAATTTAGTGCTTAAAATCAGAGGTAGGTCGAGAAATGGATTACCTGAGGTTGCCTTTCCACTAACAAAGGCATCTCTTCAGTGTGGTGAATCGGGGTGATGGCTGGCTCTGGGCCCAGGGCAGTGATTTGAGAAAATCACCCATGGCAACAATTAAGCAACGAATCTTCTTTGACTGCCAAAAATCTCACCGAATATTGGAGGGAGAGGGAATTTAAATGTAATCCAATTTAAAACAACAACATTAACATCAACAACTTAATGTTACCCAGTTCTTCATGGGAGAAATCCAATCCAGGTCTGAAGAAAGCTGAAAGAACAGCGCACATTCAACATAAGGTCTGCATTCACGGACCTTGGCGTCAGTCAGACCTGAGCTGGAACTCCAGCTCTGCGACACCGAGTATTGCGATGTGATCTTGGAGAAGGCATTACAGCTGGAAAACTGAATACCTGCCTCATAGGTTTTGTGAAGATTAAATGAAAAGTGAATATTGCCTAGCACATAATAACATGCTTAGTAAATAGTTGTTGAAGTTGTTATTCCTCTGGGTTGCTATGAAAGAAAGGAGCCTACAATTGAGAAAGAAAGTGAAATAATACCAGTTAACTCATTCCTTTTCCAACACAACTAGTATGCTAATTTAAACTCCAGAGAAGGAACTCTCTATATTGATAGCTCAGAAGAGAAACCTGTAAGAAAAAGCTAGAGCTGCACTGAGATAAAACTGGAAGGAAATTTGAATCCTCACAACACCTGTAAAGGCCTCTGAGTATGCAAACCCTTGAAGAAGTCATAGTGAGAGCCGCACAGAAATGAGCCTTACCAGGGGAAAGTAACCCCCTTCGTGCCTCAGCATCTCTATCCCAAAAGATACAGATACTTGATGGCTGCTATTTTTTTTAATATGCTTCATTTGCCAATAGAGAGCCTCAATCCTTACATGGTTGGATAGATGGATGGAGGAATGAATGGATGGATGGACAGACAGATGGTATAACTGGCCAAAGAACAAAAGATGGATGGAAAATGGGAGACATTATGGCAGAGACAAAGGATATGGTGGGTTTCCTCAGTCTAGTTCCACCCTATCTGTTGAGTATCCACTCAGCTGCTAGACATCTAAGGGATGGTGGGAGAAGGACTGATGCAATTATACTGCAATATTTAACTATCTTCTTGAGCATATTTTATGTGGTAGGCCATTTGCTGACTGTTTTAAACAAGTGATATTTCTATTCCCTACAATAATCTTGAAATGTAGGCATTACTTAAAGAATTATCTACATAAGTAAAATGAAGTTCAGAGAAATTAAGAAACTTGCCCAGAGAAATTATATAAACTTTTTGTCTGCCTACATTCTTTCCTTTAGATGGGATCTGAATGTCAGGCTGGGGATGGGAGCTATCCATCAAAAAGTGTTACCTGCTCACCATAAGGGAAGATACAGGCTGGTGAATCAGGATACCCAAGGAATGATCTGGAGTGAGTATGCAATTCAGGTAGAGCCAGAGTAATTTTGTTGGGAAATCTGTTATAGATGTTGGGAAAAATCTCTTCCTGAAATAACTAACTGTAAAGTGAATGTAGCCTGGAACAGCTAAGAGTTTACTAAATCAAGACTAAATCAGCACCGGGGAGAACAGAGTGGAGAGGGATTCCTGATGATGTCATTTGAACATATGGATCCAGCTGTAACTGAAGCTCTGGGTTCTTAGAGTGTGGTCCCGGGAACAGCAGCATCAGTAACACCTGAGCTGGTTAGAATTGCAAAATTTATTAGAAACTCTGGGGGTGCAGCTCAACCATCGTTTTAACAAGCCATCTAGTTGAGTCTGATGCATGCTCGATTTGAAGACAGTGCTCTAGGTCAATCCATGGAGTTTTAAATGTCATGGCCAATAAATTCCAAAGAAGAAAAACTACAAAAATGAAATTGGTGTGTGTACTCGCATTTGCTGATTTGAGGAAAAACAACCAACAGAGGACAATATGAGAGATCAGAGAGTTAGATTAAAAAACAAACATGGAGAAAGTACTTACATGGAAATAGGCTTTATAAAGTGTTCCAAAAGAAGCAGAAAATGGCCAGTCATTTAAAATGTTTCACAGGGGTCAAAGGCTGTGGACTTAGAGAAGATCTTTGGTCTGTCAACTAAGACCAGTGAGATTTACTAGCAGGGTGGCAAGGAAAAGGAGTCAAACTAAATTTGGAAAAGAAATAAGTGCATGCAATTGAACCAGGGTAGGGGTGAGGGCACCTTTCTTGGAGATGAAAAGAAGAAACGGGAAGTAGTATAATGTATAGATAGAGGGAGGCTTGTTTGAGGAGAGGGGGGACTGGCTGAATGTTTATAAACTGAGTAGTAGGCGCAAGTTTGTTAGGTGAAACTGGATATGAAATAACATTCTTGAATAACCAAAAGTGGGGAGACTCATAGGTGTAGAGGTGTATACATCTCTGTGTGTGTGTGTGTGTGTGTGTGTGACAGAGAGAGAGAGAGAGAGAGAGAGAGAGAGAGAGAGAGAGAGAGAGAGAGAGAGAAAGTGAGAGAGAGTGAGAGAGGTTTTCAGACCAGGGTACAGAGGTGGACTGGGGGCCCTAACTTCTGACTCCTGCACTCTTTACTCTTTCTATCCATAGCTCTACTCTAAATTTCTTTAGAGACATTCATCTGTTTATCCAACAAATATTTAATGAGTGCCTGCTACATGCCAGGTATGTGATTATACACAGGGACAGTAGGAACTTTCAAGGGGATAGTTACAGGATGGGGACTGGGGCTTTAACTCCTGCCTTCTGTAATCTCCATCAACACCTCCAGTGACTCCCAGTATATGTTTGTTAGAACAATGAGCTTGCTATGAAACTCAGCTTCAAAAGAAGGCTTCTATCCAGATCACCACCTCTCAACTTATGGCAGTCCAAATCTCCTCCCATAGAAAATAATGGGGCTGTGACTGCACTGGGCGAGAGAAAGACAGAGAGCACACAGACCCTGATTGAAGAAGCTCTGAGTGAACTGAAGGAGACAGACAACTCAGTCAATGGTAACAAAACTGTAGAATATGATACAGGGAAGTATGCTTGGTGTGTTATAAATGCCTGAGAGGCATAACATTTTATTACAGGTACAAAAAAATGTTTCTCAGAGGGAGTGACTATGACCAGATCCTTATAGGGCAAATATAAGTTATCCAGTAGGAGAGAGGAATTTATAAAGAGAGTCAACAGCATGTACCCTTTGAGAGAAACAAGAAGGCAAAATGAGTAAAGTGTGATGAGGAAAATACAAATCATCTGGTATACCTACGTCAGAAGATGAAGACCCCTCACAACCATCAGGACAAAGCTAGTGTTTGGAGTTTTTCTAAAGGCCATTGGGGACCCTTAAGGCACGTAAAAACACAACTCTGACCAGCATGGTAGATCTGGAAGGAAACCTGTGCTCTCAGAAACAGAGACCAACCAGGAGGGTATAGTAACTCTCCAGGCATTAAGATGCCCCGGTAGAGGCAATGACAGAAAACAAAGATTCTAGAGTAGAACTCTTAACTAAGCTTGGGGTGAAACCCTTGAAAACTCATGTGCAAATTTTGCATAGATATGCAGATATGCTTTCTTTCCTGGGGAGACCTTTAATAGATCTTCAAAGGAGTCTGACCAGAGAAAGCTTAGTAACCCTATCTTGGAGATGCTCCATTGGTCAGGACTTGGCATCATGTTGGATAATGATGATCGGTAAGAAGACAGCACTTATCTCCAGGTTTCTGACTTCTCTTAAGCAGGGTATTTAAGAGAAGTAACAGTTTTGAGACATGTTGCTTTTGTGGTGTCTGGAAAACTTTGAAGAGGAGGGAGTCAGGAAACATACATACACAAACAAACACTCACAGACACACATGCCTTGGGCGCATGTGTGCATTCACACTTTGGTGCATCTTTAGGACGCTGTGCATGCTCTTAATTGCATTAATTGCTACAGCACTAAAGAGAGTTATTTCGGTTCAGTCTAGGGAAAGACATGCCATTTCTGTTTTCTTTGCATATCTCCCTTCAGAATATCCACTGTTTCAGTTGGGCTATGATCCCTGGCACAGTGAGAATTTGATACAGTCTACCCTGGTCAAGATTCGAGACCCCAATCCAGGAAATTAGCTACAGTCTTACCGCAGGCAAGTACTGAACTGTTTCCTGAGCCGCTTAAGAAGGCCTGTTTCACAAATTCCAAAAGGTGGCCGGCAGCAATAACAAAGGAAGTAGCAAGAAAGTAGAAAGGAAAATGAACAGCTCTCCCTCTCATAAATGTTACTTTAAGGCTGGTCCCAAACAATTGCCTTCCAGTCACTGCGAATCCCTCAGTGGTTTCACAAAATTGCAAATTAAAAACAACAGCCTGCCAGTCAAAGGCAATGTTTTTAAGCACAGAAAGAGTAATGCCACTGTGGGAGGTGGATAAAAGGGCTTTTTGAGTCCCTTAGAAGCTGCTCACACACAAAAGCAGCTCTATGTCTTTAAACAGGAACACCTATAAGTTTCCCAAGCTTTCATAACCTGAATACCTCTGGTAGTGATGTGGTTTGGAAATTAACCTTCGCTTTTCTTCCCACTGCTGTTTTACATATTAATTAAAGTGTTTTCTTCAGATCAGGAATGCCTGTAGGCTAGCTTGGTTCTGCAAAGGCAGTTCCATTTCCCTACTGCTTCCCGCCACAGCCCCTGTTGTTCTGCACAGTTCAATGATTAAAATTTTCCCATGTCTGTTGTAGACCCCACTCTCCTCCCTTAACTGGCATTGTTATATAGAGCACAGGCTTTAATATGATCTTTAAAATGTAATCTCCCCTCCCCCTCAAAGAAGGTTGTACAGAGCTCATTTAGAGGAGTTTTCTTGTAGAAGTTATTGAGAAGATGCCCGAGTGTTTTGCTCCAACTCTAGTTACCTCATTCATAAGCCTACTTCTTTTCCTTTTTAAAGCAATGCTTGGAAAATATGTGCAAATAACTCACATTTTTATGAATAAGTAGATTGGTTTTAACTCATTTATTTATGGGAACTCATAGTGTCTGAAATTTTGAAGGCAACAAAGGATCTAGCTACTGAATGTGTGCAATTGAGTCCAGATATCAAACATTCTGAAACTCAGCGTATCATTAAAAAGTTGAAGATTCATACTGGTATTTAAGATGTAAGATAACTCCAGTATTATTTTCAGTTAGACACATTTGGTTAATTTATCTCACTCAAGATCATAAAATCCAAGCATAGTTGCTTCCTTAGGTGTCAGACGTTTTAGCCTTTTCAAGTTTGAATTATAATTTGGACTGTGTCCACGGACTTCTTGGATTATGTTAAATGAACATGTTTGTGATTATAGAGAACTCTTTGCTTTCAAGTGGAAGGTGATTTAAACTATAAAATGCAAAGTGTAGGGACCATTGGTAATCAGTAACGAGGGCATACTAAGTTTATATACCCCAGAGCAGATTATTCTAAAATATATATAACAGGTTGAAAATAGATACCCTTATTGGTGAATTCAGCTGGTTTATTGAAAATGAAATTAAGTCACTCTCCACAGGTTCCTTCTTAGCATTTATTTATAAAATCCAAAAGTGGTTAATGAGGGTCAAGAGTAATTGTAATGAGAGCTGAGGGGTGTCCTGGCAAAGTGGCCTCCTAACACCTCTCAGCAGTATCATCAGTAATTCCATCTTATTGACTCATTCCTTCTCAGTTCCTTGTATCCCTATTCTTTGTATTCCTCCTGCCTACCCTGAGTGTGACAGAAAATTGAATTAAACTAGTTTAATTAATAAGGAAATTTAGTAACTCATATAACTGCAAATCCAGAGATAAGGGCTGCTCCCTGATTGGAGGAGCCAGGAGTTCACTGATGACATCAAAGTCTCAAGTTCTTTCCATCTTTGTGTTCTTTGATCCACAACATTAGCTTCACCCCCAGGCCAATCCTCTTGTAGGCTTAGGCTGACTGCCAGTAGCAATCAGGCTGCACGTGAACTTGCATCTACAGAGTGAGTTGCTTCCAGATTTCTCAGCAAGGCTAGGAACCCCTTTCCCAAGAGCCCCAGCAAACCTGTCCTCACATGCTGTCATAGCATTCTTGCGTTGGTAACTAGAAAGAAGGGTACCCTGAGTTGTCACTCCTGGAGCAGGTTGACTTCCCCTGAGGCATGTGGTCTACATGGGAATCAGTGCTCTCTTCAAAAGGTTTGCTGAAGTAACTGGCTGGATTCTCTAATAGAGGGATGGGCTGTGTGATGAAGTCGCAAACTCCTCACCCCCAGAATAACTAAAGGAGAGGAGAAACAGTGGAAACCTGTCAAGAATGTCGTCTGCACTGAAAAGGAAGTAGAACTCAATTACAACTCAGGTTTCTTCCAGCTCCAAGATTCTATAGTGCTGTACCTGTTTGTAAAGAACTGTCCTTTGACCTATATCAAAGAAGTCACAAAGCATTTATGGAGTGCCTGATGTATGCTAGGCACTGATTAAGGGAGTGGATAACCAGGTGTGAACAAAGCAGACATCCCTGTCCCATGTTGCTGCCATTCTGGTAGGAAATAAAGACAATGAACAAGATAAATGAAGCATGGTATTTAAAGAAAAGATAAATACTAAATAGAAATGATAGGGAAAGAGCATATGGAATATTGATGCCGTAGCTGGAGTTTTAATTCTAACTAAAATGGTTAGGGAAGTTTTTACTGAGAAAGCAACCATCTTGGTATCACACGCACAGATACACAACTCCCGACACACACACAAAACAAACAGTTCTTATAGACAAGGATTTAGGTTTGGGGCTCAAGTAGTATATTTGGAAGCAAAGTGAGGAAGTGAGGGAGGTGAAACAATAAAGGAAAAAAGGCAAGGAAGGGTGTGTTAGTGAATGACTTGCTGCTGTCAGCAATTGAGGCTCAATCACACAGGACCTCTGAGAGACTGTGGAGTGCTAGCTTCAGAATTATCTTTCCAAGGGATGAAGAAGCTGGGACATTAATTCCCTGACACTTCTGGCCTCAGTGTCCAAGAATACCCTCAGGCAGAGAGACACGGGGACCTGAGGACTAGGGTCTTCAAGTGCATATGGAATCATTCACTGAAACTCCATGTGACCTATGGTGAGATGAGGGGATATGGGGATAGTATTAAAAAGCATCTGCTACAGTGACTTTGGACTTTTGAATAAGGACCTCATGGAAGAGATGTAGCCAGCCATGTAGTTACCTGGGAAAGAGCGGTGGAGGCACCTCAAACAGCAGTTTCAAGGCATCTGAGATGAGATATGATTGTGTGTGCCACAAACAGTGAAGAGGGCAGTGCTGCCAAAGGCCCTTATGCATGAGTGAATTGGGGGGTGGGGGGAGGGAGAGCTAAGGGGGAAAGAATTTGGGAGGAGACCAGATCAGAGAAGTTGTTCAGAACCAAATCGCAAAGGTTTTTAGGTCACTGTAAGGTTTTTTACTCTGAGTGAAATTGTGACAAAATCTGACATATGTTTTTAACTAGATCACAGTAGCTTCTTAATTAAGAATAAACTGAATGCTCACCTTCCATGCAGGAGACCCGGGCTCAATACCCGGACTGTGCACCCTCCCCTACCCTCCAAAAAAAGGAATAAACTGAAATGGAGCAAGAGCAGAAGCAGGGAAACCAGCTAGGAAGGAAGCTATTGTCAAAATCCAAGCAAGAGAAGAGAATTTGTGCCAAAGAGGTGATGTGGACGTGGTGAAGAGGACTTATATTCTGAGTGTATTTGAAGGTAGAGCCTACATGATTTACTGATACGTTAGAAGTGAAAACTATTTCCAGTTCTTTTGGTCTTAGCATGTAGAAGAATGGAGTTGCCGTAAAGTGAGACTGGAAAGACAGTGGAATCAGGAAGTTTCTGTTGTTTTATTTTGGGGGGTCTGTTTTGGACATGTTAAACTTCAAATGCTTATTAGTCATCCAAGTAGAGAAGTTGATGAGGAAACGTTGGATACACAAATCTTGGAACATAAAATGGACAGTCCTGCATATATAGGCAGTATTTACCACCTTGAGATTGGATGAGAGCACCATTTGTCTATGTACACGTGGGAAGTGTACATAAACAAAAACCAGTTGAGTGTGATGTTCTGGAGACAAAGTTAAGAAACTTTAAGGATAAGAGAATGATGAAATGCAGCTCTTTGGTCAAATCTACTGGACTGAAACATTTACAGAGAGAGGGAGGAAGGGAGAGAAAGAGAGAAAGAAGGAAGGAAGGAAGGAAGGAAGGAAGGAAGGAAGGAAGGAAGGAAGGAAGGAAGGAAGGAAGGAAGGAAGGAAGGAAGGAAGGAAGGAAGGAAGGAAGGAAGGAAGGAAAGGAAGGAAGGAAAGAAGGAAGGAAATGGAGGACAGGCAGGGGGAGAATAGATGAAAATGTTAACTAAAACAAATGCTTTTTGTTGACTTGTCTCTGTGTTTGCATTTATAACCCAAATCAGAGTTTGCATCTTACATATGGTATAAGAATAGGAAACATCCGACTTATTAGAGTGAAGAACTCTTTTTGCGTTTGCTAGCTGGTATGCTAAAAAGTGTGGATTTGAGGGATGATGGCTTTCTCAGCTAAGATAACTTGGCCTCAGGGAGAAAAAGCTGGACTATATTGCCATGATTCAACTGTTAGTTTATTCCTTGTAACCCTTCCACACATTGAAAAAATGAATGTGCATATTACGGTTTTAACATAATTTTCAATGAGTGAGGGAATTCAGATAGAGGATTTCTCATAATGCCAATATCAATTGGTTAGATCTTCTAAAGTAACATCGAAGGTTTCTGTTATGAATTGTTTCATTAAATTCAAGAGGCAAAAAATTAAAAATTAAAAAAAAATTTTAAATTAGGATAATTTGCCTGAGTTACACATAATCCTATCTTTCAAGAACAGACCTGCCAAAATATACACAGCAAGGTATAACTTACTACCCAAACTGGCCACAAGAGTCATTTGTCAAAATCCAAAGCTTATTCCCTACACAACTAACTTTTCATGCCAATCCATGATTCTACAAACAAATGATTTTGAAGACCCAAACATTCACATTCCTTGAGAGATCCAGTGGCATTGGCATAAAAGCTTTAATCAGCAAGAGGCTAACACCCCACTAGATTTAAATTCTCCTAAGGCTATTTGCTCCTTAGCAACCACAAAGCATACCTCTACAATTTAGTTTTTGTGTGTCTGTGTGTGTGAGAGAGAGAGTATTTTCACATTTTTAAGGATTAGCCCTGAGTTATAAAACCAGTTAGAACCATACTCTTAAAATCATGTCTAAGGGGGTGCAAGGGTAGTTCAGTGGCAGAATTCTTGCCTGCCATGCAGGAGACCCGGGTTCGATTCCCAGCCCATGCACTTCCCAAACAAACAAAGAAACCGACAAAACAAACAAACAAACAAACAAAATTTAGCAAATGGTGCTGCAATAACAGGCTACTCACATGGAAAAAGAATGAAGTGTGATTCCGCCATACAGCGTATACAAAAAAATCATTTCTGATTATTTTGATGGAATTTTCTAAATATTTGCATCCATGTGAGTCAAAGTTCCAGGTACACTGGACGGCCATTTGTTCCTACCCTCAAGGAACATACACATTAGCAGAGGTATAAAGCAGGTACCCCAATTCAAAAGCAAATAGTTTGAACAACAAAAAGTTGTTATGGGTCCATCATGCTCTTAAGTGGGTCAGGGAAGTCTTCAAGGAGGAGATAACAATGAGGAAAGGCCTTTGAGGATGGAAAGTTTTACCCGGCAGAGCTAGGAGAAAGAGAAAGAAGCATACATGAAGATGGGAAGGTATCACTCCTGCCACTGGGCTGCCGTAGCACAAGGGATGTGCCGATAAGCAATCAGAGAAAATTCTGGAAGTTTAAGCTCACATTCGCCTGGAACACCTATCTGTATATTTCAGACTTTATTCAGTAAGAATGAGAACTATAAAAGTTTTGTGAGTAGAGAAGTGACAAATTCCAAGCTGAACATGAGAACGGTTAATCTGATAACCCTGCAGAAGTGGATTGAATGAGAGATAAACTGGAGAAAGGAAGTCCAGGCAGGCAATTATTACAGTCCAAATGAGAAGTAGTGAGTAATCAGTAATGTGTTATCAGTGGGAATGGCAAGGAAGGGTGGATACAAGTGACATTTCAAAGACAGAAATTGATTTGATGTGGGGAAGTGAAAGGGTCTGTCAGAAACAAGAGGCCAACTCTAAATTTTAGCCTCAGTGACTCAGAGAAAATGGTTGAGAAGCAGAATTGGATGGAATTGGTTTTCAGGGAAGACAATGATCCATTTTGGACATGCTGAATTTAAGATGCCATTAGGAAAACCAAATTAAGGCATCTTGCAAGCAATTGTAAATGCAAGATTGTGGCTTCTGAGATTTAAGAGGCAACTGCAGAAAGAGGAGAGTGGAAGCCCTGGAAGGAAGGAGATCACAGAACAAGGAACAGAGAAAAGAGAGAGTTAATGATGGAATTTGGAGGTTGATAATGCTTAGGGAGCAGAGGAAGAGAGAAAGGCAGTCAATGCAGCAGCTGAAGAAAGAGGGTAGTTCAGCAACACAGAAACCAAAGAAGGAAAGGACAATGTGGTCGTATGCACAGGTTTAGAAGAAGACAAACTTGGGTTTAAGCCCTCATTCTGCTCTTTTGTGGCCATATATCCTTGGGAAATTTATCTAACCTCTCCCTGTCCGCATTTGCTCATATCTCAGGTGAGGGTTATTGTGAGGACGAAATAAAATGAAGGCATTTGGTACAAGATCTGATTAACCACAGGCACTCAAGGAACAGTACCCACGGCCTTTATTAAACAAGAATGAGTCAACAGAGAAGCAGTAGATGTCATTGTTTTGGTAACTAGAAGGTTTTCAATACAACCATTTCACAAGATGGTAATGGTAGGAGCTGATTGCCAAGGGCTAAGGAGTGAGTTACTGGGGAAGGAAATGGATATTTTGTTTCTTCCCTTCTCTACCTGGGAGAAGACTTTTGCTTTTCCATCTTGGGGGCTTAAATGTAATCTCTTTAAAGCTTTTGTTGACTCTTCATCAGCACTTGTGGCTCCATCCTCTGGTGTCTCCATAGGTCTTGGTTCTTAAAATTATTGATAATATAACCCAATAATTTACTTTCTTACATGCTTATTTTTTACCAAACCACCTACCACTGATTAAACTGAGAGTGGCTCAAAACAGGAATAATTTCCTGGTCACGAAGTTCTTAACATATACCATACTGTAAATAAATACTTGTTAAATAGATGACTGACTCTACAGATGAGGCAGAATGAAGTATTTCAACCTAGCTCATGGAGAGCTTGGGTTGGAGCAGTACAAAGACCAAAGAATATATCAAGAATGGAGTTAGACATGAATTTTACTGGGACTTATGAATAGGAGAAGATTATTCCCAATGGCAGCAAGCCTGGAAATGGAAGTTAATGCTCCATAAAAAGTGCAGGGAATACAAGAGCTTATAAGAGTTTAGGACAAGGGTGAGAGAACAGAGTTTCAGCAGGGTATCATGATGCAGGGTTTGGAGGTTTGTTATCAACAGTGCTTCAGGGAGAGAAGTTACAATGCTTTGTTTACAATGCCATCTATATATTCTAATTCCCCACCCCCACCCGGGAGATCTGATGAACTTTAATTTCTGTCCTGGTCATTGTAGGCAGCTATGTGCAGTAACTTATTCCCAATATGGAGGGGGGCCTGGACTCTGGGTCCCCACAATTCACTCCCACACAGCAGACCATTTTGACCAAAGGACAAACCATATTCCATAGCAACAATATAACAGACAAGAGAACTGTAGGAGTCTTCCACACAGAAATAACAACCCCACAAAGAAATGCCGCCATGGCCAAGAAAGGGAATTCAACATTTGGACAAGGTGTCTACTGTTACAGTTTTTGCCATCAGCCACCCTAAGCCATTACATACACCATACCCCAATACAGGTTGGGATTTGTTCACCTGTTACCATACAAGGGAGGAGATGTAAGCCTTGGTCTCATTAGGATGGCAGTTAGGTCTCAGTCTTAAAGGAGAAGATTCTTTCTCGGATTTTCCAATGTGTTGAATTCTGTAAGGCAGGCAGGATATTCCACACAGCCCAATTAACAGGGATCACAGTCCAAGGAAGGCTGGTAGCCCCTGAAGATGGTGCAAACCCAAAACTGGATTCTATTGTGGGCATGAGTTACTGCTGAAGTCCACTGTAGGAAGATGTTTGCTAGGGCATTATGGACGAAAAGAAAGATGTTTATGGGGTTCAATATGGGGTAATTCCTGCTGATCTAATAATATACATGCTAGAGTTCCATTGGTTGACAAGTTCCCAGGCAGAAGAACCTTATGGGAAGGTTTCTTTTAACAAATTATACATTTTTTAAAAATATGGCCCACACCTGTGGAATTGTAAGGCTGATGGAACATCCATATGATGTCCTGATCCATGGCCCAGGATTAGGCTCTCTGACCAGTGAAAGGGGTCCCCAATCACTGTCTTCCTATGTAGGCACTCCATACAGAGCACTTACTTTCTCCAGACATTGGATGGTGGCTCATTGATTAGCCTTCCCCACTGGGAAAGCTAACAACAGTCCTATAGCCATGTTGTTTTAGTTCCTAAGCTGCCAGAATGTGATATACCAGAAATGGAACAGCTTTCAAGAAGGGGAATTTATTAAGTTGCAAGTTTACAGTTCTAAGGCCATGAAAATGTCCAAATTAAGGCATCTAGGGAAAGATACTTTGATACAAGAAGGCCAATGATGTTTGGGCTTTTCTGTCTCAGCTGGAAAGGCATACGGTGGCATCTGCTATCTTTCTCTCCAGGCTTCTTCAATGGCTTCCCCAGGACTCTTCCATTCTGTTGGCTCTATAGTTTCTAGTGGCTCTTAAGTTTTTCCCAATATGGCTCTCTCTTAAAGGGCTCCAGTAGCAACCCCACCTTGATCAGATGGCCATCTCCATGGAAGCCATCTAATCAAAAGTTGCCATCCACAACTGGTGGGTCGCATCTCCATGGAAACCATCAAAAATATTCCACCCAGCAATATTGAATGAGGATTAAAGGACATGGTTTTTCTGAGGTACATAATAGCTTCAAAGTGGCACACATGTCCACGGCATAAAAGCATAACTCATCCTCTCTGAGAGCAGAAGGGGACTTATGTAGTCCATTTTCCACCTGATCACTGGAATTTGTGACCAGCCAATGTGTTTCATCTGCTGTGGTAGCTTACGTGGTCTATGCAGGGAGCATGAGGGTCAGTGTCTAGTGATGTTCACTAGCTGATGTTGCATAACTGGCAACTGGAACTGCTGGTCCAGATGCAAAAGAGTTTGATACCCTTTGTGTCCACTTTCCTGATGAAGCCATTTCACTGCTTCCCTGGTTTCAGCTGTACTACTACAAACCCCTGCAAGTGCCTCTGACTCCACATTCCTGGGTAACCTGTTGGGAATGTGGGCACGGACATAATAGATAGTTACTTTTTGTTTTGGGCTGGTGTCCCAGATGTCTTTCCACAATTCTTGTCCCCAGAGGGGAGACCTATGACTGTCCATTGTTTCTGCTTCCAGGTTGCCATCCAGGTCATAAGGCCTTTGTAAATAGCCCAGCTGTCAGCACAGATAGTTAGTGAATCTCTTGGTTTATGTACTATTATTATTATCCATACTACTCTTAACTTACCCCATTAACTGCTTTGCATAGTGCTAGTCTCCCGTTTAATGTCAGCACTGTGTTGTATTGCTGCAGCTGTCCAGGTGGAAGGCTGTCCACTAGAGGATCCATCACTGTACCAAGCAGATTTGGGAATGGTACCTGTATCTTCTATAGGCTATAGTGGCCTTTCAACAGCTATTTCAGGTGTAGTGATTCAGCTGTTGGATCTTCTATATAGGAAACTGGCCCAAGAATCTCATGCATTTCTTCACTCAGAGCACTGGTATTGAAAATGCTGCACTGTAGCAGGTAGGCTTTCCATTTGGCCAGTGTGTTCAGCTGAGCACCACTGGAGCATGGCTTTTCATTCCAATTCTTCCTCTAAATTGTGCACAGTAGCGTACACTGCTTGTTCTTTCTCAGTAGCTATCTGCAAGGGTCCTAACAAGGCCATGCTGTGGCTGCTGCTACTTGGCACTCTCCTTTCTTCCTATTCAAATTTAGTTGTCCTGCTATTTGTTGCAAAACAGTTAGCAACAATTGTTGCAAAACAGTTATCAACCCTGCCAGAGTTTTCAGGGCATCCCCATACTCTCGTGGTGGTCCCCAAATGTCCAGGAAGGCAACTGCTCCTTTCCACGTGGAAGTTAGAGGCCAACTTGGTATTCCCCCATGGATTCTTCCTTCCATTAACTCATGCCCACTATGACTTGAGGCTCTTTGGTCTCCTGGCTGGCTCCACAATTTTTCCAACCCAGTTCCTGGAGGGCTTGGGTCCGGGCAGTCAGAAGACCAAAGAACATGTCAGGCATAGAGTTACACGTGAATTTTATTGGGACTTGCAAACAGGAGAAGATTCTGCCTGATGGCAGCTGTTTGGGAAGTGGGAGTTAATGCTCTACAAAAAGGGCAGGGAGTGCAAGGGCTTATAATGGTTTAGAGGGTATGAGAAGAGATACTCCACAGGCTCTTGTGGCACAGGGATTTGGAGGTTTATCAATAGTGATCAAGGGAGGGAAGTCTTAATGCTTTGTTTATGATACCATCTGTACATTTCCCCCTCCCATCCACCCACACACACAGGAGATATAATGACCTTTAATTTCTTCCCTGTCATTTGTAGGTGGCTACATGCAGTAACTTGTTCTCAATATGGAGGTGGTGCCCAGGCCTGGATCCCCACAGGCAGAAAAGATGTGTGAAGAAGCAGAGAGATTTTGAAGAGAGAAAGAGGGAAAAGAAAGAAGCCCCCGCTTGGTTAATCCAATCTCTTGGAAACAAGGATCACCAACATAGAACCAGTGAGAATTAGTGACAACATTAGGTATTTAGGCTGAAGTAGGCAATGAGAAAATCCTTTGTAATGAATGTCCTGGGGTGTCAATAAAAGAGAAAAGAATATCCAAGTATCAATAAGATGTAAATTGAGATAAGAAATCATAGATTTGATTTGGGATATCACCTGCAACCCAAAGTCAGGAATGCTTCTGACCATAGCATCCCTGGGTCCAGGGATTTGAAATCTGCCAGCCTTTTCTCTTCTGATCTCTTCACTCTCCTTATGTCTGCACAACTGCTTCAAGATAAATGTGGCTAGAAAAGTATGTGAAACCATGGAAGGATGATTGACTGGTAGAATAGAAAAAAAGTGAAAGACTGGAGATAACCACTGACTGGGGACAAGTTTAAGAGGTTTATCTAATGTCACAGTGATGTTACAAACTGAGAAACCATGAACTCTCAGTGGCCGATGGCAATAAATATTTACTTCTGTTAATGAATCTGTGAGTTATGGATGACTTCTAATCATCACTGAGGTCACTTGCGTGTTTTGGACCACAGGGCTGACTGGTGCCTTTTCTGTGTGGTCTCTCGTCCAGCAGTCTAGCCGGAGTTTGTTACATCATGTGCCAGTCTGAAACTGTTGTGTAACCCAGGAAAGTCACGTTCTTTAATATTGATTCAATATTGTTGGGTGGGATCTTTTTGATTAAGTTGTTTCCATGGAGATGTGACCTACCTAATTGTGGGTGGTACCTTTTGATTAGATGGTTTCCTTGGAGATGTGTCTCCACCTATTCAAGGCGGTGTTGTCTACTGGAGTCCATTAAGAGGGAACCATTTTGGAAAAAGCTTCAGAGCTGACACAGACAAGAAATATTTGGAGATGCAGAAGGAAAACGCTCCTGGGGAAGACTTTTAAAACAAGATGCCAGGAGAGAAAGCTAGCAGATGTTGCCATGTACCTTTCCAGTTGACAGAGACACTCTGAATGTCATTGGCCCTTTCTTGAGTCAGGGTGTCTTTCTCTAGATGCCTTAGTTTGGGCATTTTATGGCCTTAGAACTGTAAACTTGCAACTTAATAAATTCCTTTTATAAAGGCCAACCCATGTCTGGTATATTGCATTCCAGCAGCATTTAACAAACAAAAATACATGATGAGGGGAGGTTTCCAGAAAGTGAGCAGAAGTGCATGAAGCTTCTGAAGACTAGTCTTGGAATTGACACCCCATCACTTCTACCATCTTCTACCAGCCAAAGCAAAGCACAATGCCAGCCACATTCCAGGAGTGGAAAATTAGACTCTACCTCTTCATGGGAGAAGCAGCAGAATCACATTACCTGGGGTGCTAATACAGGGCAGGGCCACGAAGGGGGATAAATGGGACCATTTTTGCCATCAATCCACAAAAAGAAGTTTGAGGAAGTAAAAGAAGACAAAGAATAGGAGTTTCGTGGTCTGGAAGGGAAACTTCAGAGTTTGAAATCTTGGAAATGCATTGCTTTCAACTCCTGACAATGACTAATCTGCATTTCTACCTGTTGCTAGTTGTTACTATGCTGTCAGGAAAATGCGATTTAGTGAATTAAGCAGAATATCTTCAGAATTTCTTACATTATTTATTTAAATGCTTATCACTCATAAAATTAATGAATTTGATATAGAATCTGTGCCTGACACCAGGAGTAAGTATAAATAGGCTGAAAACTCTAATTCAATCACTTATGAAATAATTCATGAGTAAGGAAAGTAAGGATCAGAGAGGTAAAATAATTGGCTCAGTGTCATACCAGGAAGAATCTGTTTCCTGACTAGTATACCTTATTCCCTTTTCATTCTTGGTTGGTTAGTTTTTTCTAACTGATAAAAGAGAAGAGAATGATTCAAGACATGGTAACATTAAGTTGCATCATAATTTTTAATTAATTCATCTCCCCCCAAAAGAACTGTAGCTACTGTGATATATTCTACCGTATGAAATACATTACCCTATAATACAAGCAATCAGATCCTATACCAACTTCTTCACACCATGGCTTGAGAAATCAAATCTAAGAATATGGTTCTATTATTTTATAATCATCGTAATTTATTTCAGCCCCCAAATTATCTATAACAATTCACTCCATATTTACTCCAGATCTTCTATTTAATTCCAGCATTCAAGAAATCTTCCATAAAAGAGGACCCTGTTTTTCACTCCCAGTTTGTCAGTGTTCCTTTTGTCAAGAAATAAATGATGATTCCACCCCCAAACTGCATGATGGCAGTGGGCTAAGAAAAGCCTCAGAACACAAAGGAATGGTGCATGAAGAAAATAGCCAAGACAAGAGGAAGTGGCTCAAAAGCAAGGTTCCAGACTGAGCAAATACCATGGGAAGTAACTAACGGACAAATGAGTTGACTAGGAAATATCTGCAGCAGCAAGCAGAAGTGATCAGCAGGTAATTGTCCAGTATACAAGCATTGTATTTACAGGTACACACATTATAAAGTAAAAATGAGTAAGCAGGGTCAAAAGATCCTCTACTTATGCATTAATGATATTAATTCATTTTTCAGTTTTATTTTAAAACTTTCAGGTCCTTGGAGACATTCAGATAGCGCATGTTTAATGGAAATGAATGGGATAAACATTATTAACTTAAGACAATTGGATAATCCTTTTTCTCCTTTGCCAGTTTCAATTGCCTCTATAGTTTCAAAACACATAGTGGCATATAGCGCTGGTGTGTAGTGGTATGACAAATGGTTAGTCATTTGTTGACCATGGAAAAGAGTATGGAGTTTGTTTCAAGTGTTCAGGAAAGCCACTAAAGAGAGATAAGATCTGATTAAGGCACATGTACTCCACTTTGTTGTATGGAGATAGGAACAGAGGGGGAAGAGTGGAAGTAAGGAGACCATCTTGCACAAGCAAGAAATGATGGTAACTTGAGGTGAAGGTAAATATGAGGTGAAGTGGCAAGAAGTGCTTGAATTAGGGTGTGATGAATGTGACAGGATTTGCTGATGGGTAGAATGTGGGCTGTGAGATGGAGAGAAGAATCCAAGATGGAGGCCAGCTTTGGAGGGGGTTGGGGTGTGCCACCAAGAGGTCTTTTATTGACCATATTGATTTCGAGGCATCTTTTGGACAGCTAAGTGGAGATGTTAAGTCAGTTTGAGAGTCATCAGCATATAGTTGGTGTCTGAGATCATATGATTTCATGAGATTGCCATCTCAGATTATATGCTTCTGACAGCATGGTGCTACAAAGAATGGAGATAATGTGTGGCAGGAATAACTGGATGGGGAATTCAGGAGGAAAAACAGGTCTAGGCAAGAATATGATTTGTGTTTTTGTTGAGCATGAGGTGCCTGTAGTGTATCCCCATGAGCTGTCCAGCAGGCAATTGGTTATATGAGATTGAAACTAATGGGAAGTCAGAGTTGAGGATATAGATTTTGGAGTTGAAGTAATGGAAGGAGATGAGATCATCCAGGGAAGGAATGTAGAGTGAGAAGAACAGTAGGCAAAGAAAAACACTGATATTCATTGAATAGGGAATGGGAAAAAATGTGCTAACGAAAGAAACTTGGATTGCACAAATTCTAATCAAGAGGTAGTAGATTTCCTTACATCTGGATTGGCTTGACAGTCCTTTCTTACCAAGGCTGAAAATAAGTAAAGGGAGTTTGATCCCTTTATAAGGCCCTTAAGGTAAATCAAAAGAGAAGGAGAAGGAAATAGATACAAGAGTCACGATGGAGTAGGAGCACAGAGGTCAGCAGGGAAAAGGGCTTATCACCATGACTTTTACATGACTTCTAGCTATTTCACCCCAAACTCCAGAAAGCAGATCTTGCATGGTCCTCTGTAACACATGGGGGCCTAAAAAGACAGGTAGGGAAGAAGTAGTCATTGCGGATGCCCCTGAGAGCCAAGAGCTCCCTCCCTTGTTTCATAGTAATGTTACAGAGAGCCTATCAGCTGCGTGCTGCCATTGGTGGGGCAATTAAATGATTCATTCCAAGAAGATCTGAGCTAAACCTACCCTTGGCAGGCCCTTGGTGGAAGCAGAGGCCTTCAGCCCTTCAGCATGCCTCCAAGGAGCTGATATGCACAATAACTGATTGCAGTTACCCTGGTTACGAGGTCGACCACCACTTCCTAATAGGAAGAAATGAGTGAATCTTTCTATTCTACCTGTGGCTCATTAGCCCTACTATTACCTACTATTATGCAAGCTGGGTAAGTCAGAGTTGGAGGAAGAATGGAATATGGTGAAAGACACTTTTAGGAGTCATCTCCTCTTCCTGAGATGCTACTTGCCCCCAGTCTAGGTTTTGCATTTTATGCCCATGGTACTACTGGGGTTAGGGGTGGGGCACGGTGGATATTTGAGGCCTTGCAGCATCAGCCTCATCTGGGAGACTTTTCAAAAGGCAGAATCTCAGGGCCCAACCCATCCCAACCACCTGCATCAGAATTTTCATTTTAACATGATCCCCAGGGGGATGTGCGGGCGCATTCAAGTTTGAAAAACACTATCATGTATTGTTAAATGTCATGTCACGTTATTTTTTCCAGCTCCCAAAGAAATTAAACATCATTCTGAAATGTTCACACTTTTCCGTAAAGAGAAGACTCATTTCAGTTATTTCAGTGTGACAAATATACAAGCAAAAAAATAAGGTGTTTATGGGCATCCTAGTGGCTAATGTAGCTTTAATAACCACTTGGTATAGCGCTTTACTCTTGATAAAGTACCTTTATGACACAACGAAACTCTGAGATATTTTTCTGACAAATGAAGAAAATGAAGCTCAGTGATGTTAACCATTTGTCCAATGTTGTACAGGACTTGCAAGAGGATTTGAGTCAGGGTTTGCTGAGTTATATATACTAGACTCCTTTGATAGTTGCATGCAATCTCCATGTGCCAGAGACTGAGAGAAGTAAATTCTCTGGAATCCTCCAAGGGCAGTGGCCACTGCCCCCACAGAGATCCATTCACATGGAATAGAATAGGAGTAAATTCTATTATTTTCTGCTGTCTAATTTTGATTTTTACTTATATAGCACTAGTTCAGTTACTTCTGTATACTTGTCACAAAGGAGTGTGTCACAAATACAGATTATTTGTTATTATTTTACAGGAAAATGACATAGAAAACGATTGCAATCTCTACTTCAAATTTATTTAGACGTGCACGTCAGTGCAGTTCGATAGTTGGAAGTCTCACTTTTCTACCTAAACTTCATTGCAAAGCATACACGATTAAATGGTTGGTTGTTCCCCCTTTCCCAAGATAACAGTTTATAAGACAACTTAATTAAGCCCTGGAACCTACCAAATGAAAGAGATGTGTGAAACCTCCCTTCCTGTGTGAACTTATTCTTAAACAATCAAATGAAAGCGACTGTCAGCCTTTACAATATGCTAACCATCTGGCCTCTGAATCCTGCTTGAGTCACCGAATAAATAGCTACAGGTTGTTTTAAACACACTGCACCCAGCACAAGCTGTTTTGCTCTGCTACTCACTGTCCTTAGGTATAGGTATTTACTCCCGGGGTTGAACATATTTTCAGCCACACCTGGATGACTCTAGGTGATTAGGAGAAAACTTTTAGTGGAAGGGAAACAACATACCTTTGAATAATCAGAGTGTATATGCAGTGGGAAGGTTAAATGGAAAGGGGAGAGTTACTTTCCTTCTGAATTTCGCAGCTTTGCTTCCTATTGGAAAAGTATGCCGTTGAAAGGAGGTAGAAATCCTAAAAGGCTTTCCGTGACTGCTTCCTGCTGTATTCAATTAGCCTTCTAGAGGATGCCAGAAGGGAAGCTCAATTACCAGAGCAACTCCAGGATTTCAGAGAACACCGGAGGGCAAATGAAAGGAGTTACCATCTTGCAAATGTGACATGAAAAACAAGGTGGGGAGTGACTACCCTGAATGAATTATATACAAAGGGTTTATTATAATTTTATATTGCTATGGCTAGAGTTGTACACACTACCCTACATATGCAACTTTGAAAAATAGCCTAAACCTTAATAACTCATAAAAGGGAAAGTGATAAGGAAGAGAAAAGCACAGCTCTCACAACTGCCCACGTGTTGGCCTTGTGTGAATGGATCTCTGTGGGGGCAGTGGCCACTCCCTTGGAGGATTCCAGAAGAACAAGGGTTTGTGCACCCACCCACCTATCCACCCCCACGATGGGCTGGACTGTTGGGCAGCAGCCGCCTGGCTCTGGCCACTGGCAGGAAGTCATTGTTTCAGGCGGAGCATGTGAAAGCAGGAGGCAATGACTGCAAGCCAAGAACTTAATGCTTTTTTCAAAAAATGGACCGGACGGGAGGAAGTATCCGAGTTTGCTTTTAGAGCAGTAAACAAAATATTGGCTGCCTGTCAGGGAGAAGTACACTGAAAGCAAGCAGAAGATCCTCGAAAGCCCAGCAAACCAGCCGATAAAGCCTCTTTCCGATTTGAGTGAAGCAGCCATGAACCAAAGGCTACCGCGTTGCCTACTGGGGCAGTGGGCATCCCAGCCTGAGCTGCACCCAGTAGGGCAGGCTCTGGGCAGTCCCCGCAGAACTGTCAACCACAAGTACCTCCAGGAGGCTCATTTCTTGGGCTTCAATGGGGATAGAACAATGGCAGAAAGAAAGAGTCCAAGTTGCAGGTTGTGTCTGATGTTGTGAGATCATCCCTGCTGTAGTATGGCTCACTTAAGAGCAGGTTTGATGTTGTGAGATCATCCCTGCTGTAGTATGGCTCACTTAAGAGCAGGTTTGATGTTGTGAGATCATCCCTGCTGTAGTATGGCTCACTTAAGAGCAGGTTTGATGTTTTGAGATCATCCCTGCTGTAGTATGGCTCACTTAAGAGCAGGTTTGATGTTTTGAGATCATCCCTGCTGTAGTATGGCTCACTTAAGACCAGAAGGTAGATGTGAAGCAAACCAAGGCTGCATCATCCCAGTCTCTCCTCTCTTGGCTGAAAACCTGGGAGCTTGTGCATATTACAGTTCTGTTGAAAGCAGGAGGCAATGGACCGGGCTAACTGAAGACTACAAGGTTTCTTGTAACGAGGACTTTTACTCTGTTCTTAGCCAGAGGCTTCCCTTGCTGTTACAAGGTGGAGGTGTATGAACACATTTAAAAGGATAAAAGAGCTTTGCAAGACATACCCCTTATTTGTGTGTCTTCTACTGCCTTTGCAGATTAACTGGGATCTGGTGCTTTTTAGCAGAAACCCCTTGACTCCTTATAGTTAAATGCTGTTATAACTAATCTCACAAAGTCATAGACATGATGATTTCTGTGCATTTTTTGGCATTGCTTAGGATTACTGTATGGGTGAGAGATATAAAAAACACAAGGTGGATCAAAAGACAGAATTTTGTTTGAAACCTTATCTTTGTTTCAATAGATCATGCCAATCTCCTCTTTTTGGCATTGTCATGTCAATAGACATTCACTACTGTGTGAGTATAGGGATAGTGTCTTCTGTGTGTCTCGCTTTCTTTTGGAGAGCATGGACTTTAAAAAAATGTGATTTATGACAATAGCCAAGATCGCAGTACTACCAATACCAATAATTATATTTATAAGTAAATAAAATATATGACATGACAATTGTTGATTACATAAAGTTAAGAACTTCAAACATAGTGTGATGGGTGCATCAGCCTCAAGATCTTGTTAGTATGGGGCCCAACTCATTTCAACTATGTATTTCACTTAAAGATTGTGTCTGATTAGGCAGTGATTAGATGATACATGTGGTATCTTACAGCGCCAGAGATGAGCTTGGCTATGGCAGAATACACAGTCCCTGTAGGCATCAGAGAGAAGCTGATCAGCACCAGGTCCACGTGCAATGACAATGCTTGCTGATGCTCTGAAAACCTCCATCCTGCAAACTATCCCTTGATGTGTCAGTAAGAAGAGAATCCATTGCACTGTCAGCTGTAGTTTCAGCAGCAGTTTTAGTTCACTAGAGAATCCAAATACTTTATTGAAACAGTAGTACAGAGACAGTCTCACCCAGAGGAATTCTGGGCACTGAGCACTCATTATTGCCCAACACTTCACTTACAGCCAATCCTGTGCATGTGGGGCATATCTCCCATCACTAGAAGACATTATCTACATGAATGTCCAGCCAACCTGTGTCTACCCTCTCTCATAGAATATAAATGCATCCCCCCAAAATAAACCTTCAAAGCCAAGGGAACTTTCTGTGTATTTGCCTTATATGGTCCTTTCTCCTTCTTCCTTCTACTCTCTGTATTAGGTGGGAAAATGACAGCTCTTCATGAGCACATTTAATTGGTAATATTTTGATCAATTATGTATATAATTGTTTTTCATTTTAAAATGGGAGTTCTGAAGAGTGAATTGTAAAAAGTGGAATGGTAGGGAAGGAAATGACTATTTGGCTTCAGTAGAGAACAGACTGATCTCCTTCCTCTGCCCAAAATACCAAGCATGCTTTGGTTTCATGTCCTTTGCACCTGCTGAACTCTAGCTTTGGATGTTGTTCCATGGAATATCCACATAAGTGCTCAACCGTGACCTTCTCAGAGAGGTCTTTTCTGGCCATCCCTACAGAAAATAGTGCTGTCTACCCACCCATGCATTAGCCCCTTCTAACCTCATTTCCTGCCTTACTTGTTCATATCTCATACTGTATACTTGTTTATCATCTGTCTCTCACCACTGGAAGTAAGTTCCATGAGAGCAGGCACTTAAGTTCTTTACCACCGTATCTGCAACACCTGTAAGAGCACCAGACATGGAAAAGATAGACAATAAATAAAAATCTGTGGACAAAATAAATAGTGGAGAAAAAAGTCCTCAGTGAAGTGTGATTCCAATATGCATACAGATATTGTGACCTGCCTTCCATATTAAATGAGGGCAAATCATCTTCACAGTTGGGTGGGAATTGTTAGAGGTTTCTTATATCTTCTTCCAAATGAATTTTCTGCTAAGATATAGCAGTTTCTGCAGTGCATTAGTGTTAAACAAATAAGCCCTTGAGTTCAGATGGCTGAGTGAATATCATACCTAAGAATGCCCTATCAGAATTCAGGTTCACAAGTAATCTCAGTAACTGTTAATTTGTACAATTTTCCCTCTGAAAGGTGAGGTGTTCTCACAATGTAAGATTATCAAATTTCTAACAGACATATCAATATGTAGGCTTCTTGCTCAGCATTACATAGGTCAGATTAATTGCTTGGTAAAGTTAAGCTATTATTGTGCTGCGCCCAATGTTTTTAGGACATGTCCGTACACATCCTGCTTTTGAATCAAGTCCTCAGTTCAGTTCAGAGTCACTATTTATCAGAAAAGGAAGTCTGATAATGATATATTTAAAAATCAAAACGTGATCACGGTAACAAAAAGGGCATGTTGAAAATCAAATTTAGAAATCTGATGTTTCAGTTTGCTTTTGTCTACCTAAATAACGGATTTACTAATCCTCCTTCCATTTACAGCCTGATTGTACTTCGGGGTACCATGATGCCAGTTCAAAGTCCATTTCCCAGGTTCTCTTTCAGCTTGCACCATGTGCTTAAAGTCCATCCTATAAGATTTAAGCAGAATGATCATCTATAAAGTAGCTGACTCAGCCGGGAGGGGCACCCTTTTTATGCTTTTTCCATTCATTGTTTTTGCTGGTAAAGCAAATGTGATAGCTGGAGCTCCAGGATCCATATTAGAACATGCAGTGACCTTGAAGGTAGAAGACATGCATTGAGGTAGGCAAAGCTGAAAGACAGAGGAAGCCTGGGTTCCAGGAGACTTCATGAAAATACTACACCCATCTTCAAGTATCCACATCCGGTCTTGTTTTACTTGAAAGAATAAACCTTTGACATTTTCAAAGTCATCGTGTTGACTTTTCTGTTACATATAGCTAAATTTTATTTCCACAAAGACAACGTATTGGCAGAATCAGTGGCATTCAATATTGATGACATTCTAATTCACAGAATGCAGTGTAATTCCGAGTAGTGTTATGTCTTCACAAAACCAAAAAATTAAGGTAAATATTGAAAAAATCCTACAAGTTTACAGTGTCAATCTTTCAAAGCAACCAGTTCCCTCAGTGTGGTCATGTTATAGTAGTATATAAGAAAATGCATTCATTCAAAATATTTAAAAACTATTCATTGAGTACCTATTATGTGTCATGTATTTTGTTGACTCTACCAAAATATCAAAGAAAAAATCTGGGGCTTGGAATAAGTGCTTTGAGTTCTGGCTCATATTTTAGATATGTGACCTTAATCATGTTGTTTAATCTCTCTTAGCTTTAGTGTTCTTGATAATTCTTAGCCCACAGGAGGTTGTGAACATGAAATGAGAATGTATATAAATATCTTTACAGTTGCTTAGCAATTATGGAAGCACAGTTTTGGCAGCTACTATATCTACCTTATGATACCTACCATCAGTGAGCTCCCTTGTGGGAGAAATGCATGTAAACAGATAATACAGTGAAACTTTGAAGATGTTAAAACACACGGTTAATCAGAGAGGTAACCAATCCTTTGGTAATCTAGAGAGGTAACCAGTCCTGCTTAGGTAAGCCAAAAATAGGTTGTGTTTTTGTCATCTGAATTGTTCACTAGATATTTCTGGGTTTCTTCCTTCTGACACCTAATATGATCCTTTCTCCATCCCCACTGAAGTTAGATGTGGCCATGGGATTGGTTTTGGTCTATGGAAGCAGAGAAGAAGTCATATGTCTCACTTCTGAGTGGAAATTTTAAGAACCAGTGAGCAACGTTCCTTGTTTCCTTCTCACTACTACCATGATCACGGGAGTAAATGATGGTTCTTCCATCAGTCTGGCCGTCTGGTGACTATGGTAAGCCAACCTCCCTCCCCTTTGCTCCTCCCTCTTCTCCTGGTGCTATTTTGAAGACCAAGCACAGGTTTCTAGGTAAAGGGACTTCAGCAATCTAGTTATGTAAAGGCATTGAGTCAGACAAAAAAGGGTCTAAAATTTGGTGACAAGTTCAGCACAACTGTTATCAATACTGGGTCCCATGAGGTAGAGAGGTAGATGTTGTATCTGGTTGGGTAGAGAGGGGGCAGATTTTAACTAGTCAAGATTTGGAATTTATCCTAAGATAAGAACTAAATTGATCAGACAAGATCGTATTTTCTTTCTTCATGACACAAACACTTGCAAACATGTTGAGGAAAGATTGGATTTGGGTGAAACTGGTAGTAAGAAGGCGGTTTGGAAAGATGTGCCAGATTTTCTGGAGGAGAAGCTGAAGTTCTGCCTGATATAAAGCAGTGGTTGTGGAAATAAAGAAACAAGGTTAATGTTCAGTTAGATTTGTTGACCAGATCAGGCAAGGGCCTGGCAAGGGAAAGATGGCACATTAGGAGACTAACATTGAACAGTGGTCAGGGTTTAGGGAAACAGACAAAATGTAGGGCAGTTCCCCAGTGATGGTAGCAGGCAGGACCTTACCCATCCTTAAACCTGAGGGTTAGGGAAAGAGAAGTTACCCAAACCCAGAGTCATCCAACTACAGGCTATCCAACACTAGGTGAAGCTTTTGATGTTGGATACAGCCAAAATATAATGTCCCAGAATGGAGAAAAGTAACTTGACTTCACTCTCCCTTTGTCCTCTATTTCATGGCAGCACCTACCAGTGGGTGAACCCAATGAAATATCAGATATTAAAGGAAATTGTGATGTGGTCCACATAAGATAGCCTCCTGGGGTAAAATTCTGGGGAAGTTGGATAGAGAGTGGATATTGAGGGAGGCAAGTAGAAGATGTCTAGCACAGTAGACCACAAAATATGTAAGAAAAATAAATATTCAAGTATCTTATCTTGGGAGAAAGGGCCAATAGTGAAATTGTTAGCATGATGTCAAAACAGCAAGAATACAAATTTTGGTGGAGGAAGGGATAAACAGATTAGGATGGGAAACGTTAAGTTTGTGTGATTGTAGGGTGTTGTGGTAGAATGAACAGGACACATCTGACAATGCAGAACTTCAGCATGGGGGACAAATGAATCTGAAGCTAATAGATGCATCTATGGCATATTAGTGCAGATGAAGCTATAAATGTGGAAGTTCTCATTCAAAGAAAATGGATAAAGTGATTATAATATGCAGCTGAGGATGTTTGCCTAGAGCACAGTAGACATGATCCACTGCTGGTCTCTGCATAATTTTTTTTTTTTAAAGGAAAGACAGAGAGAAGGAAGGAAGGATAGAAGGAAGGAAGGAAGGAAGAAAGGGAAACATCTTTAAACATTTTCTTGTTTTATTGTATTCTGTTTCTCCGTTTTTTGTTACATGGGCTGGGGCCGGGAATCGAACCGAGGTCCTCCGGCATAGCAGGCAAGCACTTTGCCCGCTGAGCCACCGCGGCCCGCCCAGCATAATTTTAATCTAAAGAATCGACTCCAAGTGTTTGGTAACACCACTCATCCACAAAGGAACATTTCTCAGGCCACTTTCCCTCTAGAAGAAGGGGAAAACAAGGAGACTGATATGAGACAGTGTCTATAAGAAAACAGGACATGCACATAAAATGCACACGAGCCTATGTGCATTTTCTAAAGATCTGTATTGTGTTTATAAAATCTGTTTAAGAGACATGAATTAAAGACGTTCTGTCAGCATGATTTTATAAAGCAAGACTATGGCTAGGATTGACCAAATAGCCTGAAATTTCATTCAAGTTCTTTGATTCTTAAACACTGGTCTGGCAGATTCTTTAACCATAAAGTAAACTAGAGTAACAAACACTGTAATAACCCTTTTCTTGTGTGATTCTTAAATCTGATACTAAGTAGTAGAGATGCCAGGATGAGAAACAGAACCAGGGTGTGGCCACTGCGGCTGTGCCCTGCACGACTCCAGGGGACACAAGTCCTGAGAGCCACAAGTGAATGGGACCTCTCCCACAGCTGTGAGATACAGTGGCCCTGGTGGGGAGGGGGATGAGTTTATAAGGTTGAGTATGGTAACTTCCATCACTTCAGAGGATGTAGATGGCTACAAAGTTGTATTTTTAAAGCCTCAGAGTACTGAGCCCTAAATTCTTTCAGAGTCAGGATTGTTATTTAATATCCATCATTATTATTCCTTATGGAAAATGAATATTTTTCTCCCTACATTTTGTCCCTTGTTCTGGTTGTATGTTATTTTGAGAAGGTGAGCTAATCAACCTTTTTTTTTTAGAATATCTTCTAATGTCACCAAACATGATACTAACTTATACTTTAGATTTCTCTTTCATAACCTAAGTAGTCCTAGATCTTTAATGCACCTTTAAAAGTCCAATTTTCCAGTCCTTCACATTTTGATCTCTCATAAAACAGAATAGTAAAAACAAACTGAAGAGCAAAATGGTAGAATTAATTCTAGAGTCACGAAAGTAATAATTATGTCCATAAAAGCCAATGTAACTATTCTGTTGTTGATAGTGCTATATTTTTAATAGTTTTATTCTATTTGTATTTTATTATAAATTCCATTTTCAAAATCACTGTAGATGTGGGAGTATGTTCACCAGGTATAGAGATCATGCATTTTAGACATAATTGCATTTGAAATGAGTTTTGGTCACACTTTCATTTAATGCTATAGTGGCAGACACTGTTAGCTGCCTACTAATCAGACCCCAGCTCTTTTTATTCCTTGTCATCAAGGCCTATCTTCAGTTCAATTACCTGGCAGCCAGGTGCTTCACAAGAGGTTGATTCCTTCCCAGGAATAAAGCGTGAGTCTATATTCATGTAAATCAATCATAGTACTTCTATATCCCTTTTCTAGTGATTAATGTACGAATAAGCATGTGACTCAGTTTTATTCAATGGGAAGTGAAAGAGTCTGCTGTAGGTGGGGTGGTTTAGAGATCATTTGCCTCCCACCAAAAAGGGGGCTCTCTCTACCCAAAGAAGAGAGACGGTCTCTAGCGGATATTATTGTGGCAAGATAATGCTGTTTGGAGCTGCTGCAACCATCTTATAAACATGAGGGGACACGTCTAAGAGATAAAAGCTAAGATCCAGAGATATCAGAGTAGAAAAAAGAAACCAGTCTGGTTCTTGATGACATCATTTAGTTGTTGCATTAACCCTACTCTGAACTTCTTGTTATGTAAGAAAAAATGATTTTATCACTTAAGCCAGTGTTTCTCAAATATGCTTCCAGACCACCAGCAGCAACAGCACCTGGGAACTTGTTAGACCTGCCTCAAGAAAGTCTATGGGTACGCCATGGCCATCTGCTTCTAACAAGTTCTGCAGTTGATTCTAATAAGCCCTAAAGCTTGAGACCCACTGGTTTAAGCCATTCAGTTGGGTTTTCTATTACTTGCAGCTAAATACAGTCTAACTAATAAACCTACTTTGGTATATTTCATATACCTTTCCCAGGAAAATCTATCAATCAATATGATGTTTTATTTTATGTCATCGAAGAATTAACAATGTTACAGATGGGAAGGTCTGGAGATATAGGAGCATGTTGTTCTTTCCTGATAAGAGTTTGAGGCTTCCCAGATAGGCTGGTGAAGAGCTGGGGTGTTTCCTGGGCTGTAGGGAATTTTCGTAAAACGTTAGCGCTTTTAGTGTTTCTAGAGGAAAGGAAGGGATTCTGAAATATAGAAAATTTGGGAGATACATAATCAGGTAGAGCTCAAATCAGAGGAACTGATTAAAGTGCCTAAAATAGAACAGGGAATTTCTGCAGTGACAAGGGTCACAAAGTCATTTGAGAGTTCAGGTGGATTTAAGGAAAGTAGTCTCAGCATGAAATTAAGGTGGAGCTAATGATAAACAGATATAAAAGCACCATATTGCTATTTAGGGCCATTTGGAGTCATGGAGTGAAGACAGGCTGAAAGACAAAGAGAGACTCAATGGGAAGAGTGGACATCTAAAAGAATATAATAGTGTTTTAAACCTGTCAACTGCATAAGACTACAATAGCTATTTCATATGAAGATCGTTTCCAACCCAAGAATCGTATTTCCAGTCAAAGAACTAAAGAACACTCTAGTCCACTTGGTTGTATAATTCAAAAAAATATGAAAGTGTTGCACTATTGGAGGATCGATGGAGAAGAGACCCTGAATTTTTAAATGCTAATTACAGCACATATGATTTGATACAAATAATCCAAGTGGTGTTATCAAAAAGTTACTATGATAAAGATGTAACACTAGCTTCACTCATATAACTAGTAAACCTAGACAACTAAAGAGTTAGAGGCAATAATTCATGAACAAGTCAATCTGAATCATATTAAATAATATTTGCTTTAAGTGTTATGTCTTGGGGAGGAACTAGTTATGACCCTGCCAGTCAGCTCAAAGATACTGGACTCTTGAATATTATGACAAAATTATGAGCTAATTTTCATCCTCCAAACTACTGAAACCATCAGTGGGTTAGAATCAAATCCTTCCAAAATCAATACATCAGGATATTTAATCCTTCATCTCATTATGTCACATAACACTTAGCATTCTTCTAAAAGTTTATACATTGGTTTTGAATGCCTATTTCCACTCCTCTAGAGTGACAGCTATCGTTTGCCCTTGATTCATTAAGATGGTAAAATATTTAAGAAATATCAAACATTGTAGTTCACACCTCTTAGTCTGTTGGACCAGCAAGCACCGTCAGGAAAATTCATGTAGGCATGAATAGGTTGACAAAGCTGTAGTGGCTGTACCCTCCCCTACAAGTTCCCAAATGCACAGAGGCAGTCCTACTAATTTAAAAGTGATTATTTAAAAATCATCTTCCAAATTGCTTTATCTTTTTAGTGATCACACATTATTACATGGCTACACTTTTAGCATAAAATGTATAGAAATATTATTTCTAACAAGGAGATAAAATTGTCCTTGATAAATATCACTTGAGGTCATTTTTATATTTTTTCCATAAATTTTATCTCCTGGCTCTGATATTAGTTCTATGTACTCTTGATGTATTAGTATGTCTTTATGTTTGTATGTCTTGGTGGTAGCCCAGCAGAGTGGATAAGAGCAGATTTTTGGCTCTGCTCTTCAGGGTTTATTCCTGGTTGTGCCACTTAGGAATTATACGTACTCTGACAAATACCTTAGTCTCCTAATCTATAAAATGGGAATGGTAATTCCTATTACCTAAGATTATTACAGCTGCAAAGGAGTTAATATTTGTAAACCACTTGACCAGCATCCAGTACATTGTAAGGACTCTGGTACATTATATAAAGTTTGCGCATTTTTGTTTATAACACATTTAATCTTTATAAATTTGAGGATATTTGGATATTTTCTGATTTCTAAAATAAAATTTTAAAATTAAAAGGCTTGAAAGGATTTTTAAGAGGCCAGGAATAAAGTGCCTTTATATTAAACTCAGAATCCACAGAGAAAAAATACCCTCAAAGCTTTATTCATTTCATAAATAATGTATTTTATTTTATTGCATATGGCTATTAAGGAGAGCATCCATGATCAATACAGACTAAATACAATGCACTATTCTAGTTCCATTTATTCTTGTCTCCAGCAGCGTCACATTTATCCTTATATACAGCGTGTACATTGGAAGACAGAGCAAGATAAGTTAAGTCTCTTGTCGTATCACAATAGCAAGAAATATATTTAACATCTTGATATCCAGAAACAATACGTACCCAAAAAGAAAACACTGTTTAATAACTGTTAAAGTTTATATAGCAAAAAATATTTTAAATTTAAGGTAAGTCAGGCAAAATGTACAAAGACCCAATATACATTGTGAAATTTTAGCAAACATAACATTTATACATTTTGGTTCCATTCTGTAAACTAAATTAAAAATGTAAATATTGCATATGCCTTTTTTTTCTTTGAAATGTACAGGATAGAGGAAAATTTAGTACATTATCAACTTTTTATTCTGCTTGTTTTAAAGTTGCAGTATGAACATGAACCATTTGTATAGTGGCATAACTACTCTAAGTTCAGAGCGCTACTTAAATACGAGTCAATACACTGTATTTTCAGCAGGGTCCATATTCAGTCCTATTGTACCTGGGGGTGGGAGGGAGTTACATAGCAAATACCACCCATCAATTCCTATTCCCCAAACTAAATAAAAATCTGAGGACGCTTTATACATTTCAATAAAGTATATTATACACGGAAATTGACCTTCAACTAACATTGTATGGCCTGTGCACGGCTGTGATGTGTAAATTTGGGAAATTAAAACCTTAAAAATGTTCAGGGGGATTACTTTACATTCAACTTTGTCTTGTAATACAATCCTCTGTTCTAAAAGTTCAGCATGTAAGCAGGAAGACTTTTGCATTGCCATTAAATATATTTTTAAGACATTGAATTTTTTGGTCTTCCTCTAAAAAGCCTCATTTTATTAATGCATTATTCTATAGTGATATATATCTATATATTTATATATATTTTTCTCCATAGCGTGGATTTTTTTTTTCAAAAAAAAACAAAAAACAAAACAAATCTCACATCTCCAATGCATTAGTGTAACATCTATATGACTATCAGATAAGATAGGCACTGGGGATGCACCCAAGGGAGGAAAACGTCTGCAAGTCTCCAATCAGACGTGTCAAGGGATGACATAACATTCTGCTGGTCTAGTACAGCAGCTCTATGTGACATCTGCGATAATCGCCACAACACTGGTATTTTCAGAATACTGAAAACATAAAACAAGGGTCGTCTTGTCAGGAATTTTTTGACAAGTGACATGTACTGCAAGATTGTTTTTCTTCTTTTTCTTTTCCCTTTAGTAACAAGGGAGCTGGAATGCCTCTTTTTATGTTTTTTTTTTTTTCCAATTTTTTTGTTGTTGTTGTTGTTTTTCAGGGCAGCCTTGTTGGCTGGCACAAGAGCATTATATTAAAGATAATAAATACTTATTATTTTTTTTAATCTGCCAAACCCGTGACCACCCTTGAATTGCTAGCATGCCTACGTGAATTTTTGGTAAAGAAACGCAAGCTCAAGATTAAGGATAGCAGAGAAATTTGAGCTTGTAAATAGGATAAAAGGCTTTTGCAATTTGAAGTACCTACATAAACATCTACATAGAGAAGATTAAACAAGTCTGTTAAAGGTAAAAAGAGATATTCACCCCCTTCCCGGACCCTTCCCTCCCCCCACCCCCAACAACCCAATACAGTTTATGATTTTCAAAAGTAGGTTGCTTCAGTTACATATAATAATTATTATTTATTCATCTGTCTTCAAAGTCCAATCCCAAATTCCATTTCAGTTTAGAAATATCAGCCCCACACTGGGCTCTGTCAGTAAGCAAACACCGCAGGTACCTGGACTGAAGTCCCACCAGCAGGTACCTTCTTGGACCAGTTCCATAAGGCCGATGACCATGGTTTAGACACATTCAGCAGAGAGGTCCTGCCGTACCCCAACTACGCAAATCCGGCTTTACCTTGAACTGAGGTAGGACTGTGGTAGTTTTGAGTGTATGCCAGTAAATACCAGATTTTACCACTTTAACGGGTATTAGTAGAATCTCCTAGCATGCCAAGGGAAATCTGCTTTGCCAAAATGAAAGTGAAAAGAAATTCAGACACTGGCCACAATTTAAGAAGGCCAATGGAAACATCCCATTTTCTTTAGCATGACTCCTTCAGCTAACTTTGTTTTAAAACAAAACAAAACAAAACACAAAGACAGCAGCACAATGACGGATGCCAAATACAGAGGACCAGTATGTGAGGCAGGTGTTCTTGTTTCCTTGTTGATTCCTTGTCCAATACAGATCATAAGTGTTTCGAAACTTAGTAATTGCTCAGATCCAAAAGTAAATTGTAAGCAGCTTCAGATTAAAAAAAAAAAAATGCTGAGCATCTTCTTTTATGTTATTCTCTGATGTGTGAGGTCATGGTGATAAAGTCAGATCTTCACTCTGCAAAAGTAAGGGGAAAAGTCAGGAGTGATTGTCACAAGAACACAGCAATCTTTGCACTTACAGAAAAGGACCTTCTTAACCTGCCTTTAGGAACTGCGTCATTTTCATAAAATACAACTCTAAGAAGCAAACATTTCCTCATTTCATTTTCCAGAAACAAGTTAAATGAGTAAAGTCCAAATTGGTTTTACTGGAAGAAGAGCTACTGGGTTTATAGTGAGTTGTGAGGACTATAGAGTAAGGTTCCTATTTTCAATTTAACAAAAATATTCCCACATATTTTGGGGAAATCATTACATTGGTCAAGATGTAGAGGTACGATTTTATCCTTCAAATTTAGTAGCTGTGTGCCCTGGGAACTATCACTCTAACTTTTTTTAGGTCTCAGTTCTTCATGTGGCTGTGGGGTAAATAAAAACGAATGCATTCCTCACAGGGCTGCTGAAAAGATAAAAACACACATATGGTAAAGTGCTTTTAAACTAAACTTAATATACAAATGTTTATTGTATTAAGGAAGTGGGAGACGTAATGAGTCTATACTTCCACCCTTAGAAAATTCTTCCAATTCAATTAAGCCTAACCTACTCCTAAGAACTACCAAAATATTTAAAAGCTCCTTTACTGACATATTTATTGTTATATTACCCTCACTATTAGAAAAGATTTCTTTTCATTGAGCCCACTCTCATATGTTCCAGTTTAAGTGATTTACTCTTGCTCTGAGCGCAGTGGTGACATGAACTAAGTATACTTAACCAGAGCTAATTGCTTCCTCCCTTCCAAGTTGAAGGATCAAACTTCTTTAACCTTTCCTCAATTTCCAACATGTTAAGCATATTTTTACTTGATACATTCCTTTCTTTAAGGTGCAGACTAGACTTGGGACATTTTGACATCTAATAGCATAGCTTTTTTTGGTGTTGTTGTTAAGCTTCCTGGCTTTTTATCTGAAATGCCATGTTGTTTATTTTCATCATTGACCATAATCATAGCTAATTCAGTCACACATGAACACTGCTGGTCTTAAAGAGGTAAATTTTCTTCCTTTGAAGTTTTATTTACATAAACTTTGTTTCTGAACACTTGTCTAAAATCATTTAGCACTCTGCTCCTATACTCTTACCACACTCCCTGGTTTACATTTTTTGTGAATCTAATTATTTTCTACTCTGATTGAATACAGAGGACTGATCCCAGGAAGGGAGAAGTTTCTGGTGTTTTCTGAAGCTGAGAGTGAGTGCCTGAAAATCATTTTTTGGTTCTGCTCTGCAGGCCGTTGTTCCTTGCCATAAAATTGAGGCAATGCATTGTAGAGTCAGAAAAACCTAAGTTTGTACAGATACAGTATTTGTTAACGTGTAAGGGAAATATTATATCTTATAATGTCTCCTTTAAAAAATCCCCTACAATCTTATATTTTGAGGCAATGCTTTATCTCATAATTTTTTTTCTTTTCTTTTTATTTGCACGGGCAGGCACCGGGAATCGCAGCCCGGTCTCTGGCATGGCAGGCGAGAACTCTGCCTGCTGAGTCACCGTGGCCTACCCCATATCAAAATTTTTAAAATGTTTTAAATTCTTTGAAGATTTAGAGATAAATATTCTACAAATGAAACTACCAAAAACAGAGCCCCAAATTTCCTCCTAAGATCAATTTTCTAGCTATTACATGTATTTGTGTTTTTCAGTCCCCCAAAATTTCATTGATAGCCATATTTATTTGCACCTCCTAAAAAGAAGACATTTGCTAAAATTCAACTGGACTTGCATTTCACCCTGAAGTGAGTTAGCATTGTGAGATGTATTCATTTAAATGGGGGCCTATTTAATTTACTTTTTATTTACATTTGCAAATCCATGGAGCCCCTGAAGGTTTTATCCACTTTTTAAGGATGCTGTACCACTGTGAACACAACTATTATCATTAGATCTTTATAAACTCTCATTAAGTTAAAATTCTATTGCTTTAAAGCATGATACAATTATCAAAATTGTAATTTCTAAGTATTAGTATTTTGAAAAAAGAGGGCTTGCCAAAAGGCAAGAAAATCATTCATTCACTCAATGAACTTTCAGCAATTTTTTTTTAATTGCACTCTGCTGCAGAGATTAATCTAGGCATATAGGGATATAGATGACTAAGAGAGAGTTCCAACCTGAATGGAAATCATGTGACAGTTATTCTAATTGTCAGAGGAGTAAAAGAGTTCTTTAAATGTGTACAGCTTCTGCAAACAGGTGGGATTTGACCTGAATTTTGAAGGATTACTAGGGTGTGGTTACCAGAAGAGGAAGAAAAGCTATTCCAAAGAAAGCAATAGAAGTGAGAACTGTCACCCAATAAAGTTATAAAATGTGATTTTGGGATAGTAAGTAAACACAATTCCCTAAGATGAGACCTTTGGTACAGTGGGCCTAGGGCCCTCTCTGAAAACTCATAGAAGGAAACAAGATCCTATTCATAGGCCATGGAGAGCCAGGGGTGATTTTAGGGAAGGAGACTGACAAGAAAAAAAAAAAAGGAAGATGAAGCTGTTCATAGCACATGCTGAAGGAGGCAACGAGGGTTAGACAAGTGAGACTGGAAAGAGGATGGCCAGCAGTTCAGAGATAGGGGACTGGGGCTGGGCACAAGGAGTGCTTGAAACCCATTTCTAAATGTGTAAACGCTCACTGGATCAAACACAATGAGAGTGTAGCTTGTCTCCTATTATGTTAAAGAACAATTGGTTTCTGCAGCTGCCTCCTGTCACCTCCGCTGCCTCCTAAGTCTCCTCTCGGCCTAGGCAATTTTACCCTCTTGCTACTTAGCACTATCACTTAAAACTCTACTGGTTGACCACAGATTCTCCCCAGCATGGCTGAGGCTCATACAAGTGGACAGTCTGAGATGTTCAGAAGTACTTGCACCAAACCTCAACATAACAGCCATCAGGAACAATCCTACTGAGGTGGGGAAAAAAACGCAAGGGAAAGGTTGGCGAAAACAGCTCAGCCCTGGCTCAGATGACTCCTGTCTTACTAAGGCCATTGCAAAAGGACTCTGATAGAATGGTCATCTAGGAAACAGAAATACTCACTAAAAAGCCACAAAATTGAAAAAAAGAATCCATTTAGGAAACCTAACTCTAATTTTTTCATTTGTTTTAGAAAGAAGGCCTGAAGCAGAAGCTGTCCGCCTCAACGGACATTTAAAATACCCTCTTCAAATGTGAGCCAGCTGTAAAACCTTGGTTACACGTGCAGGACCCCTGAACTAGCACCAGCAACAAGGGAACCTGGCCTGAAAGAAAAAAAGTGGAGGTGGAAACTGCACAGGAAACATGCCTGCGCCAAGATGATTACCACATGGCAATCAGTCAAGCAGCTTCTCCGCAGTTCAGGCCCAGCATTCAGACATCAAAAACTCGGAGTTCGTGCCCCTGCTTGCCGACCACCATTGAAAGGCTGCAGCGGCCACCCACCTGACACCCACCCATCAATGTCACCCCCCTATTCTCAGGCGGAAGGAGAGATGGGGCGGGAGCTGTGAAATACCGCTGCACACATGAACCTAGGTATGCGGATGCATTTTTGCCTTTTTGTTTATTTTTGTTTAAACTAAGTCAAATTATCCCTCCCCCTGAAAATTATTCTGGTTCATCCAAGACTGCTAACATTACAGTTCTGACATTCTCCATCTTTATATATTTTTGCATCCTAATCAGGAGATTCCAGCAAAAGTGCATTTCATTATCTAGGTTAACTATACCAGAAACAAAGAACAAAATATTAATTTTATGGTCACTCTACTCTGAGTATTCTTTAAAATGGGAGACATTCTTTGAACTTATTGTGTAGCAGTAAAACAAAAAAAAAAAAATTGGCAAGAATCATGTGTTCTTCATGAGTGCAATTACAGAACAATAAATACAGGAAGCTCTCCTAGACATAATACACATAAAAAAACACGAAAATCTATTGATACTCCAATGCACTGTACTAGTCTATCATTTGGATATCTTTTTAAAGAAATGCATTCACAGAAATATCTACCTACAGTGACATGATTAATTTTCTTTTTTTTGCCAAGAGATGAAAATTGTTCCATATGACACAACATGTAGGCCAGTGATTTCCCTAACTGTTTTCTATTCTGTCACATGTGACAAACGATGTTCATAGGTGGGTGACAACCCCATGTGCCAGTTATTATATTTCAGAATAACTATAATTCCACCCTTTTCTCTTTCACTTAGAAGACAAGAGCAATCAGAATGCAAATGGTAAATGTGCTGTTACTAAAGGTTCCACCTTCAATCCCCTCTACTAGGGAGGAAGGAGGGAGGGAAGGAGAGAAGGAGCGAAGCAAAAAAAAAAAAAAAAAAGGGCAACTGTTGAAAACTTTGTTATTAAAAAAAAGTAGTAAAACATTGCAGCATTCAGCACAAACATCAAAAGACCAGTGGGCCACACCACCACTGAGTGGGGCACTGTGATTGTAACCACATGAAAAAAATAAAAAGTAAAGCTGAACATGAAGTCTAGAATAAGAATAAATCAAGGAAATTTTCCAGGCAAATAAAACCAAGCAGCATTTTAGATACACACTCTGACTTGCTACTACTTTTTGGTTATGATTTTTCATGAGTTTTGGGAGTTGGTCCATGTCTGACATTGGGTCTCATTTCAGTGTTCAGATCTAAGTACGTACACCTCAGTCATGGCAACTGTGACTCAAACGCCAGGATTCTCTCTACAGAGAGGCTCCTGGGCTCTGGGTCACAGCGAAGGCTGAGGGTGTTTAGCAGACTTCGGTGAGCTGCACTGGAACAGATGGAGTGGAAATTTATCGAACAGGTAAAAAGCGTCAACGTTCTCAGGAATCAGGAGCATTGCCCGTATTGATTTGCATGATAAAATGAAACAATATACTTTTTAAAATTAAAATTTATATTTCTATTAGCAACTACGATTAAATAAGAAATAAACCCTAAGATCAGTCCAAGTATGTCCTTGGGGCATATCTCAACACCCAGTTTAGACTTTTACGTTGAACACAGAATTAGGAGAGAAAATAAACCTCTCCTAATTTCTCAGTTACATGAGAAATTCCTAGAAAAATAAACCTAATTCTGTATCTCCTTACTTCACTAAAAGCAAAACATTCTAAGAATATGCCCCCCCCCCAAAAAAAAAAGGTAAGGTGGGGTGTGATAACAAATGAGCCAGAGGTTCTAAGAAAAACGTTTACTTAAAAATTCTTTTAAATTGGAAAAAAATTCACATCAAAGGAAAACACGGAAAAATAAGTTTCCCATGACAAATGGGGGCAATAACTTACTTTACCAATCCTACTTGTGAAAGATTCAGAACTTTCTTTTATATGAGCTCACTGCTTCCACTGACAATTAAAATCACTTCATTCTGAATGCTTGTTATTAAAAGAACTTTCCTAACATCGAGTTGTAACTTGATGTTAACAACACAACACAAAGCAAGATGAGACAATCTACAAGTCTGGTATTAATAAAAGGTAACTTTCTCCTTTAACTCCTGTTTAATCCTTCACATAAGACCTTGTCTTAATCACCCGGAGCTAGCAATAGCTAAGTTTCCAAAACATTAACCACAGCACTTCAGATTTCATCTACACATTAGAAATTTCACATACATGAACCTGTATTAATTTTATAGTGCATGGCCTCAGCAGATTTTATGTTTTAATACTTAAATATTTGTTTCTTTCCAGTGTTTGCTATTAAGAAGACTTGACATGTACATCATGTGTGCAATTCTTCCATGGCAAGAATTTTCAGCCATTCCTGCAGCTACATCATTCAACAGACATCAGAGAAATATTGTTGATCAGCATGCAGCAAACACCAGAGATGAAAAAAATGCCCCTTGAATTGCTGATGGGCCCTTTTTTTGTCTTAAATCATGACATGCTGGGACTTTTCTTGTTGAAAACCAGATGAGGAAGCATAAATACTTTGCCCAAAGCCTCTCAGCTGCTCAGTGGAAAAGCTGAGAACCTCACCTTCTCCCAGAAAACTTTTCTCACTGCTCCACACTGGGCCAGCCATCATCAAAGTTTCTTTGAAAAGAACAAATGATGGGTGGGATTAGGGAAGGAGTGGAGCAGAGGTCTAAAACTTGCACTTGGCAACCCAGAATTGAAAATTTTACACTATACCATGAACTCTTCATAAAGTTCTTCTCAGGATGGCAAAGGCAACACAGACAATCTTTTTGAGTTCCATGAAGGAGAGACCATGACTTTTTATTTTTACCTTTAGGTGCCCAGCATCTGGCCTAATGCTTATTAGGTTCTTAATAATGCTCTGCTGAAAAGAATTGAAATAAAAAGCACATGTGGTTTATGCCACTTCTGTAGGCAAAAATAAGGGTTTTATTCTAGTACTGGTGATATTCCTTACTTACTAATTCAAAAAATAAAATCTAAAGGAGGAGAAATCTTTATAAGTGTCTGAGACCCAAAAGAAAGAAAAACTTTTCATCGTACATGAGGGTGATGTTCTAAGGAAGAGGTAAGCAAAGTAAGGCTGTCCGGCCCTATCTGGCCCACCACCTATTTCTGTAAATAAAGTTTTAGTGAAACATGGCCATGTTCACTCATTTACGCATGACTGCTTCTCTGCTGTAATAGTAGAGTTAAGTAGTTGTGACTGAGACTGTATGTCCCATAAAACCTAAATTATTTACTATCTTGCCCTTTCCAGAAAGTTTGCCAATCCATTTTCTACATGGCAATTTTTATTTAAAAAAAATATTTGCCAAAATCCCATAAATTTCCATCTGTGTGTTATACTTGGAAACTGATAACCTCTTTGAAAATCAGCTGTAAACTTACATTTAGTTGAAATGTAATACTATCTACTCAAAACTGCCATCCTGTTATAGAACCTACTGAAAATGAGGAAGCAAGTCATAAAATCATTTATTAAGTTGGTGCCATTTTGGAATTAATTTACCATAACTATAGCTCTTCTATTTGGTTTTTCATGCATAACACAAAAGTATAAATAAATTTGATGATTATTAAACATACCCTATACTAGCCATTTTCTCAACTTTGACAGAGATAAAGTCATAATCTTTAAATCTACAATTCAAAAGTGGGACAACATGTCTTGACTCTCTTGGGTTGGCTGAGAATGTGAATATAAGCATTATGCTTCTGCCCTAAGGAATGAAAAGAATATTTGGACCGAATGATTTATGTTGCTTTAAAATCACAAATATCCTATGAACAAAGAAATTCTTTCCTCAGATTTCTTTAACATGTTTGTCCTTATGAATTTATACTGGTGTAAAAATGTACATTTATGTATACTATAAAAATATACTTCATATATCTGAAGTTCAAAACTTAAATACTATGTTTTTTCCCATGAAATTAAGTGAAGGTAGAATGCCTATTTAATATAATCCATTTCCAAATATCCTATTATTGTAAATCATTTCAAGTGAGCCTTCTTTCCTTTGAATACTTAAATATTTCTGTTGCTTTTTTTCTGGTTTTCTGATTCCTTTTTAATTGTTATTAAAATAGAAATAAGTATTTTCCAAAGTCTGAAATCATTACAAATAAATTTCAAATCCCCCGTGTAATATCACTGAATAAGAAACATATTTATGAGTATGGTTAAAAAGGTATACGTTTGGAATTTTAAATAAGTGTTGTTTTTCACATTTAACAATCATGCAGTAATTTGGAACTATATTTAAAAATACAGTATAGTGTAGTGTTTGTCTTTTATGACAGGAAAAAGAAAAAAAGACCACACCAGGGGAAAGGACATCTAATCCACATCTGCCTTGATCACCATGCCTAATGATCCCTGGCTATCTTATTCCAGATGACGCATTTCTATGGGGCACAGATACAGAGTGGCCCCAGCAGTCTCTGCTTCTAATCTCTATGGGCAAGCCCCTCTGCCTGAGTAACAGCCCCATGGCACAGGATTTCACCTAGGTCTCTTGGCTCGGAGGGTGGGGTGGGGGACGGGTAGCATCTCATTTTAAAGCTCTAATGCAAATGAGCATGCAGCCTTTAACCACAGGACCTCCTAATAACATCAAGGTTAAGAGCTCAAACCCTGCTCAGTAATTGAAAGTGCAAACTCTCTTTGCCAGAGTCATGCAGAAACATTAATTCCACCCAACCAGCGCTTTCAAAAACATGCTACTGTTCACTGGGAGCCTAGGAATGACTCAGTGTGAGCTGTCCCCAGGCCTTAAAACCACATGCCATTCTGATGGCTAAACATGATGTAGGTGTGGAGAGTGTACTGGCCACACCAGAATGAGGAGCCGAGGGTTCGCGTCTGGGAACCACTATTTACAATCCGTGTCATCTTAGACCCATCCACCTCTCTGAGTCTGTTTCCTCATGTGAAAACGGGGATATTATCCCCTGCCCTAAATTTCTCACTGGGTCATTGTGAAACTATCAAATGTGATTTTTATGCAGAATATTTATAAATAAGGAAGCATATGCTATTAATGTAACCAGCATTTTGTGGTTGGATTGCCTTTGCTTTCTCCACGCACCTTCAAATGATGTATACATGTAGCCACATGTTGTGTTCTGAGCAACTACAAACACTTGGCTAAGATCAGCAGCCCGGAGATGCCAAGGAAACGCTGACTCCTCCCACTCTGCTTTTCTGGCTAATTCATGGAGCCACAGGGGTGGTGTCTCTCAGCACATTTGCCACCTCAGATTGTTCCTCATTCAAAATTATATTCATGAATGACATCACGAACAATTGCAACTTCAAACAGCAAATAAACAACTGATGAATGCACAAAAACAATGGCAAATAGCTCTCAGAATAAAATGAATAAACTTGTTTTAATTGGATAGAAGCAGAACAGAAGTAGAATTGTTTTTCTGGGGGTAACCAGAGGCCATTTAAAGCTAATAGTTCTCAAACACTGCAAAGAGCTAGGGCCTTTGCCTAGCTGCTTTCTTCACGCACTGTGGATGGTAAAACAAAACAAAGCAAAAAAAAAAAAAAAAAACCACCCTGAAAGGGGCTACATATGTCCATAGTGCAAGGCAGCTGCACTGTTAGAGAATACACAAATCCCTTTAATTTTACATGTACTGAGCAAGTACAGTGCGTCATAAACTAACTAGACTCTGTCTAGTCCAGGTCATGGGGTAATAGCATTTTTTTATTCTCTTTGGTTTATATAAAAAGGTACACTGAAACACAGAGCCACATTTAAGTCCCTCTGCCCCAGATGAAGGAAATTTACATTCAAATGAAGTACAATTTATTCAAATTTCACTCATGAAAAACAGAAAATTACAAACTATCTTTATAAAGCTCATTTACGTAAAGAAAAAAAGAACCAAAGAGAGAAAGGAAGGAAGGAAGAAAGAGCAGCAACAGCTGCTGATGGCCAGGCCTTGGAGAGGGAAGGGAAAACAACTTGTGACTCCCCTTCCCCACTGGACTGCTGAGGACCCCCCAGTCTAGGCTTCCCTCCCCAACTTCCACAGGACTCCACAGTCATTTAGAAAGCGCCCAGTTCAAGTGAAGTTACTGCACACGCTTTCATCCTAAATGTTAAAGTGTCTATAATAGAAAAAAAAAGTCTAAGCAAAATAAACACACTGAAGAATAACTTCTTTAGCCTTGGTAAATCCTAAAATGACAATGATCTTGTGGAGAGTTTTAATCACCCATGGAGCTGGCAGGGGCGTGATGCACCAGCGGAACCCAGACTTGGGGTGGCAAACTGGCCTTGGTGTTTTTAAAAGACTCCTCAATAGATTCCAGTGAGTAACAGGTGGGAAGGAAACCATGGAATCCAACGTCTCCTGGAGGGCCCAGCCAGGTGAAATGACTTGCCTAAGGTCACCAAACTGTTAGGCTTAGAGCAAGCGTGAGTCTCCTGTCTCCTGCCTCTCCATCTCAGGAAGTTTCCACTCTCCGGGAATGAAGACCTAAGACAGAAAGGTAGAGAGCGCCACATCCAGCTCGTGTCCAGACTGGAGCACAGCTGTAACATTCCTGAGACGTGATCACACACATGTCTAGTTACCCTACCCTCTTTACCAAGGAGTAGAAAGCAGCATGAAGAAGTAAATATTTAAAGATATAAACACACAATTTCCCAAAGTGCCAAAGTTCTGGAAACGGGGGACATTATTAGCTAATTATAATGAAGATATTTTTCACATGAAAGGAAACTTGCACTCTGAGTGATCATTACAAAGTCACATTTCCAGGGTTCTCAAAGCAATGCATGAGGTTTTTTCTTTTTAAGACTCATAAGGATGAGATGTAAAAGAGCTTTACCTTGTTCAGCGTCTCCTTAATAATTAATATGACAAAATCAGGAGACAAATTGACAAAACCATAAATATAACCCAGGTACTACAAATAAACAAATTCCTTCCAGGAGAGCATCACTCAGATTAGGGATAATTCATCCAGGGAAATCAACTAGATCATTTAAAAATTTTTAATTGTCTAATTTTGTGATATACAGCATATATGAATTAAGATGAAGTAATTGTTATTTTCCTCCAATTTCCTTAGAGAAAAAACAGGCCATTTTAAATTTCTACCTGTTTTATTCGGGCTTTAAAGTGACATAAGCAGAGTAACAGAAAAATAGCTTCCTCATAATTTAAACCATATTGAACTGATACAAAACAACAAGTGAATCGAAGCAGTTGTGAATATATCTTACCAATCTGCTTATTATAAGGCAGGCTGTAATAAACATAAGAGGTTCTAGGGGGCAGCGCCTCTGGCCTACAGGTGTCCGTGCAATAGCCCTTATTTTTAGTTAGATAACTTCCTCTCCCCAACAATCACATGGCACCAGCTGCCTTTTATTCATCACTTCTTCTGCCATTATTTTGTATTGATAGACTTACTTATTATTTTCCAAATGAAGGCACCATGTTACCTAGAAGATAGAAAACCCGACAGCAAGAGGCTTATAGAAAAAAACACACCCTCTACAGACCAGGAAAAGGGGTCTCCGATGCAGCTGGGACAGCCAGGACACAAGGTCTGGGCTTGCTTCTCAACAATTCCAGTCCTCAGTTTTGTCATTTAACAAAGTAAGAATACTGACAAGAACAAAGCCAAACAGGTTGTGGTTAAACTAAGTCAGAACATGGGGGTAAAAAAGACAGCGTCTGTATTTTAGAAACACACATATTCTTTGAGACCAATGGAAGTAAGGTTTACTGATTTGGAATTGAAATTTTCTGTAGTGCACAATCTAATTCAACCTATCTGTATAGCTCATTTGAACATATAAAACACAGGGAGCACAGAATAAGAAAAGAGGTCCTTTAATCCCGTATAGATTATTGTAATGCCTGGAAACATCCTAGAAGATACTAAGCTGATAATCAAAAAGTATTGGCAAAGTTCCCTGAGGGAGGGGAGAAAGAATATGGAACTATTAAACCTTACCATCAGGGAATTCCTTGATATTGTGTCAAACTTTAGGTATATCCAAATCAATAGGCCATGCCCTCAGTCATGAAGCTGACTCTTACTAAGTTTATGCAAGTAGCAGAGAAGCTGAGACTACCTATAGGCACGCCTAACAGTTACTTCTGGAGGATCTCTGTTGTTGTTCAGATGTGGCCTCAGTCTCTCTAAGCCCAACTCTGCAAGTGAAATGACTGCCCTCCCCGCTACGTGGGACATCCAGGGGTGAAAGTCTCCCTGGCGATGTGGGAGATGACTCCCAGGGATGAATCTAGACCTGGCACCATGAGATCAAGAATTCCATCCTGACGAAAAGGGGGAAAAGAAATGTAATTGATAAAGTATCAGTGGCAGAGAGAGCTCAAATAGAGTTGAGATGCTACTCTGCAGGCTGCTCTTATGCAAGCTTCAGGTAGACCTTGCTACCTATCATAACCTGCCAAACCCCAACCAGGACATTCCAGCCAATCCTAAAGAACATTTAGGGCAATATATAAGATTCCACAAGGGTTCCATACACTTGAGTAACTTTCCAGAAACCTACAACCTCCAGATGGGTCCCTGGTCCAGGTAAGTCCTGAAGCCTAGCCCAGCCTCTCCAGAACATCAAATGGTTCCATCTCCCTACCCCATGTTGGTGACAGACCCTTCCAATGTTGGAAATTTAGAATTGCCATAGCCCAAACAACCCTAAGGAGAGGTATAGAAAGATCAAGGGTGATGTTGGAATTATACATAGAGGATAGGACTTAACAAATGTATATGAATGCTGAATCATTGGATTGATGTCTCTTGTAGTCTCCAGTATTTTAGAGCAACTAGAAGTGGAAACCTAGAGTTGTGAAATTGTAACCCATGTCAAAGTCTGAAATGTGTTCTACAACTAATTGTGGTGCTGTGCTTGGAAATTTATACCTTTTTTGTATATATGTTATTGTTCAAAAAAAAAGAAGGAAAGAAAGTCGACTGTGATGATGAGATAGTCTTTAAGCCCTCTAACCTCCTGTATTTGGGAGCAGCAGAAGGAAAAATATGAGAGGTGTGTGGTGGCCCATGACAAACTCTGGAGTCTGTCCTGTGACCACTTATTGAGGAGTGCTTTGAAAACCATTGCTTTTTTATTTATTTGCTTTGTATATATGCTACACTATACCAAAAAAAAGTTAAAAAAAATAAGAATACTAACAAAAACATACCCTACAAGGAGGTTATGAGGATTCAGTACTATTTAAAACAACTTTCATTAATTGTCATGTGCGATAGAAACAGAAGTATATATAATAATAAGTATGTAACACAATGACTAAACATTTGTGCTTTTATGTTGCTTTTTATCTTTCAAAAAGTTTCCCCTTGCTATCCAAACCTTGATTATATCTCAGTGTCTTCATTCCACTGAAAAACATGTAAGGCTTTTCAAATTGTATACAAATTTCTTTTGAGAAAGTAATTCAAGAGTTGATATTTTCCTCACCAAATACAAAATATCACCCAGGGCTACTACAAACATTGCAACAGACTTAGATGACTCTAGTATAAAAGATTAAATGCTTTACACATTGTTCTAAAGAGAATATATTATCCTTTTACATCATTAAATATGACCCAAAATCCTTATACTGGCTGAACAGGTCCTACATGTTCTGGCCCTTTATTACCTATTTCACATCACGTACTACTCTCCCCCTTACTCCCTCTCTGCCAGCTCCCCTGGTTTTCTTCTTATTATAAACACATCTGGTAACCTTCCACCCCAGGGCCTTTGCACCTGCTAATTATGCTGTCCACTAGATACTGCTTTCTAACCACACACAGCTTGACTGGCTCAAATGTTACCCTCTCTCTCTCCCCTTCTCCTTCCTTGTTTTCCAGAGAAGTAATTACCAATTAAACAGTAATGTGTTCTGAACACACTTCAAAATTGAGCTTATTTCCTAGTTTCAAAGGAAGACAGTTTATTGAAGACTTGTCAACTTCTGTTTTCCTTCTAACTTGAAATCCACACCTATTTCTTTCTAGCCTGTACTACAATATTTTTCAAATAGATAAAATATTTTCAAGGAATTTAACATGCAGTAGTTGGCCTCTGGTAATGAAAAAATGTTAAAATGTAACAATTTGGTTACATTTAAAAATTAAAAGGAGGCGCAAACTTTACTGCCACTGCTCCTTCTGCTCCACACATCCCGCCTTTCCACCTTTCCAAGCAGCACCTTAAGTGAAGTTCCTGTCGTTTTTTGGTTTTTGAAGTTTTTTTTTCTTGAAAGAACAGTAAAAGACAGCAAAAGTAGGAACGACAGGAAACTCACCTGGAACTGATTCCCACATCAGCTCGATGGGTTGGTAACACAGAGCTGCCCAGCCAAAAGACACTGCCCTCCTCCGACTACGGCGCTCACCATAGTGGAAGGCAGGGGGTCGAACAGCAGTAAGTTTTCAGAGCTGGAAGCACTAGGAGCAGTGGGGGCTGGTGGTGGCAACGATGCCTCCTTTGCACATGAAGGGAAGGGGGCTTTCCTGGACAGATCATGGATGTCTGTAAAAAGGATGGGATAAATGCTTTAAAAAAAAAGGCTTCTGATTCACCTTAAGGTTGTTACAGGTGTGTCTTTATAAAACACCACCTTATTTGGAAATTACTAGGACAATGACTAATAATTAAGCATACGATAAAAAACAGCTATGATCTTTTTAAACGATTGTGGATGTTTGGTGATTAAAATGTTAATTAAAATCGAAATGGTTCTTGTTTTAATGAAAGGGCATACTTGTGTTCAAGTAGCAGTACCTAAACCACTTTAAGATATAAACTTTCTCATATGTGCTTGTATGAAAGCATAAGGAGTTATGAAAAGAGATGAGCTCAAATAAATAATTCACATTAAACAAATTGAAGGCATGTCTTTAATTGGTGAGTTAAAGTAACTGGTGAGGGTAAGTGGAGAAGAATTCCAGAAAGAGCAGGAAAGGGAGAATAATAGCCTAACAATTGAGAAGTTGCTAAAATACTACTATTTACTATAAAGACTGGGCACCAAAAGGGAGTTATGAGGCAAAGATGCCAAGAGCATAGAGCAAGCTGACATCTAGGAATTATGACAGAGCAGCAAAATCAAACCTCTGGTTTCTCAGAAAAGTAAACTGATTAAAAAATACTGTCTCATCTTAAGCATCCCAGGTGTGGGGCGTGAAAAGTTTGAGAGGTTCCATCAGAATGGTTCTGCAAGCAAGGACAGCCACAACCTAGCAGGGACAACCCATTCTTCTCCTTGAGCCAAGAATGCCTGGAAGGTGGGCACCTACTGAAGGAATCAGGGTGGCCACTCAGAAATCAGCTGTGGGCAAGACACTGTCCAAGCAGACTCTAAAGGTGTGAAGGGGACAGAGACCTTGTGTCACATTTCTCCTGGATCTCCCCGAACATATACTCCTGTGCTGGCACATAGTGAACTCTCAATAAATTGACTGGCTTACTAAGTCAAATTACAGAAAAAAGAAAACAAAAAAAGAGGTAAGTAACATTGAATCAAGGTGAGCTGGTTTTGCTGCATCTTTAAAACTTTGATAGGATCCCAAATACCAGAGAGTTATTATATTTAGGAGCTAGAAAAACTTAGAAAGAAAATGTTTAAAATTTTTGTCAACTAAAGAACGAGTAAAAAGTCAATGTTTAAAAAAAAAGTCTTCAATGCTTAACACTTGCAATGGTTTTATCAGGCTCTCCACATCGTTCATTATTACAGTTTTAATATTTTCTTTTACTCAGCAAGCTAAGTTAAAATTAGTTTTCTCAAACTGATTATAATCACAATAAATTCACACTTCTGGACTTAACAATATACTAAAGAAGAAATACAGATTTTGCAGTTTTACTAATATATTTTGCCAAGGCATACCTAAACATATTTTAAATTGAACTGTATATTTATTAGAAGTCTACTTGGCAAAATAACAAAAGTTCTTTGCAGAAGTTTTACCAACTCATTTGATAAATAAAACTGGAAGAGCTTGTGGATACCAGCTTATGGATTTATTTTGTTTTAGTTGCATATGTAAAGTGTTATTTTAGGTCACTTTTATGCTTGGGGGAGAAAAAAAAACAAAACCTGCTGTCATATAAGAATAAAACAGAAGGATAACATGAAAATTTGCCACAAATCATGTTAGAAATTTATTTAAAAAAATGCATCCAGGGTGTAATATGAGAAACTGACCACTAGGACCTTCTTTTCTAGAAACTTCTGTAGTCACAGAACTTCAGGAACTCTGCAAGATCAAAAGTATACTAAAGTGCTATCACCTCCACTTCTGACCTCTTCAAACAAACAACAAAAAAAAGGGGGCTCAACATGCTTTAACCTATGCATCATTTAATCCTGCTTATTGACTGGAGTTTCTAAAGTACTGTTTGCATAGTTTCAAATTTAGCAAGAACACCCTGGCCTAATTCCAAAACTTCTCCCCTACTGCACAATTTCCCACCATTTATCCATCTATCAAGGGCCATCCAAAATCCTAAACGAATAGAAGCAAGCAGCGGGACCCACTGATATGTGGCGGTCCCTGGCATGGCTGTAACAGATGCTGGTCTAACTCAGATGATGGGTTTAGGGAGGGATTCTATCACAGACCTGGGAATTCACAGGGATTAAACTGTCACTGACTTCAGTCCTATTTTAGGTGACATCACAACACAAAAGTGGACAACATACACTCAACTCCCAGTTTCTCAGAAGAAGGCGAGGGCTCACATAAGGATCCAAACCCCACCCAGGAAAAGACATCTGGATTTCTTTATCATGAGACTCCCTAGACAGACAGTACATCAGAACCTGTATGCCCTTTAGGCTTCTTATGTAACTTTGTAAGTACTCAGCATTACCATAGGAGAAGGTAATCTGAATGTTTCTTTTTTTTCAGCCTGAAGAGAAGTTTCATCCCTCCATGAATCCCTGAGAGAAGGATAAAGACATTTCCCTATTTGGCTTATCTGTGCTGGGGCAGGTTCCTAGGTGCTGTGCTCAGACGGCAGGCACATGGCCCTGGGGTCCCCATCTGCCAGGAAGGAAGTATTCTCTGCTAGGATGCCGAAGAGACCGACAGCTAATGTAAACAAGACACTGCATCTCCCAGAAGGCCATATATTCACCTATTAAATTCTTCCTCAAATATGGAGGTCCAATGAATTTATATGTGTTTGTTTAAGTATCTCTTTATGCTTTTAGAAGGAGGGTTCCAGTCATTAGAAAGGCAGCAGGCTTCTTTAAATTAGATTGGCATGAGAATCATCTCTCTTCATCTAGAAATTTAGTTAAATAATTTTTCTCAGAAAAAAAATTTATCTTAAAAATAATAAAGCAGGCATGCCATGGTGGCTTGGCAGGCAGAGTTCTCGCCTGCCATACTGGAGGCACGGGTTTGATTCCCGGCACCTGCCCATGTAAATAATAATAATAATAATAATAATAACAATAAAGGCATTGGTAAAACAATCATCTCCCCAGAAGATCACCAACTAGCAATAACTGATTAGTTAATTATCTGTCCTTGGGCAAATTCTAAATTGGTTAGTTTTCAAATAAACTCATCATTAAGCAAGTTAATGACTCATTTCTAGGGAAACTGTTAAAGGACTTATTCATAATGAGGAGTATATGATATTTCACTTATAGAATAAACAAATGGTAGACACCTAAAGTGGTGACTGAAAACATGGACGCATTCATGAGTGGATCTGCAACCCAGGTTGAACAAATCTACAAAGCGTAAGGATTTAAATTTTTCCAGATAATACAGGTCTTTACATTTGAATTATCCCAAGAATTTTTTTTTTCAAAGCCAACACGTTTTTCAACAGTTGCCGAATCTTTACTTTTCTGCCTCTTCAACAACCACTGCCCACAGGATCCTAAAGAGCTATATTTTCCTGATACAGGTTTCCTCATTTAGGTGGCTCTGCATTCTCTATTTCTTCCCACTGGGGTACCTTTTAGTCTATGCAGGAAGCAATTTGCCAAAATGCTCCATGGTAAAGAGACGAATTTTGTTTTCACAAATACTACCTTGCTGTAAAGGGAATAGGATGCATCTTGGGACAATGCTATTCAACAGCATACAAAACACTCAACAGATACATTTCATAGTTTGTAACACACTCCCCTATTCTTTCTTGATAATGTTTACAAACATCTCTGCCACTAATTAAAGGAGTGACGTTGGGCAATTCACCCAACCTCCCCTGGCTTCTGTTTTCACAATGGTAAAATAAACAAGTTACCTGAGATCAATGATTCCCAAACTTTACCCTTAAAATGTCCTTGTATTTTGTTTTCCAATTGTCATGCTCTAGCCAGTGTTGTTTCTACACTGAATTGAAAGAGTTTTAAAGATTGGTGGGGGTGGGCGGGGGGGCAGTGGGTAGGGGACTGCGGAGTGTCCTGTGAAGTATAATATACAGTTTGCTGTAACTACTAAAACATAATTAAAAATAACTGAACGAAAATAAGTTTTCCATCTTTGCAGAACACTAGAGATTGAGAAAGCTAGGCTGGAAACCAGGAGGAACAGACGATCTACTAATAACTGGACTGTCACTCCAAAATTCACAGACAAAATGAGAGCCCTGAGACTAATATCAAAATCTAAACTCTTTAAAAGGCAGCTCTAAAAAGTGATTGAAGTTTTAGGGGACTTTCCTACCATGTTCACTTTTCCTCTCTAACTGTCCCCATGTTACTAGGAATTGTAATGTGTGGGAGAAAAAAAAAAAACCAGAAGAATTAGTAACCATCACCCAAATGAAATAAAAACAAAATCTTAACCTTAAAGTTGCCCAAGACAGGGTCTTAGTAAAATACCAGTGTAACTAATGTAACATGAGCTTCAAAGACAGACAAAATTTACGTGACTTGGAGTCAATGTGATTTAAAGAGCACTGGGATAGCAATCAGAAGAGGTTGCAAAGAGGAATCAACCTGCTAGTAAGATAGCACATTTCAGGTGGTTCAACCCAAAGCTGTTTCTTCTGGCTCTGTGTGTGGTCTTAGGATAGTCACTTAGCCTCTCTAAGCTGCAGGTTCCTTATCCCCCAAAATAGGGATCTAGGTTGCCCTGCTACATTGTAGAGGCCTTTCTTGGAGAACTACATGATATCATATATATGAAAATGTCTTAAACCTAGAAGTGAGGAAAAAATACCTTTTGAATGTTTAACCATTCTTTTGACCCAAAAGGGAGAGGTGCATGCAATTATTTTTCAATACACGTCAGAAATAGTGAGTACATATTCATTATATCCAAATTACATAGCATTAAAAAAAAACTGTTAATTGTCCACTAAGTTTTGGGATTGTTGGTTACACTTATAATTTGGGGACAAAGATGGACTGATGTAAGGAGCTACTTTTAAATTTGCATAGAGAAAGCAATGTTAATATTAATATCATGCAATCATACTATGCAAAAGCCTGAGTCATTCTTAACACAAACATATGGATTTTAAGGTAACTATTAAAAATCATAAAATATTATGAGCAATACCTAATTCCTATTTTAACAAACTGAAAAATTGAAATTTAATACTCTAACATAATAATTCACTCAAGTATATGTCTAATACCATATAGATAGATTAAATTAACAGTAAGACTATATGCTTAGGGTTGTAAGATCTAAACATGATTAGAGATCATATTTATAATTAGTACTAGAGTTTCAATTAGGGGAAAAATCCACATTAAGGATTATATGAGATATTATAAAACTACAAACACATACACACACACACACACACACACAGACACATCACTCACCAATATTTATTTCTGAAAAATCCTGATACTCTTTCAAATCAATATTAAAAGACTCTTTACAAAGTACAATATATGTGGTCATTCATCTTTAAAATATATATGGATCACAATATTTTGGACAAATGTTGCAAAATTTCAATAAAAGGATATTAAACAATGAGTATTTTGTAAATAAATGTTCTTATGCATAAATATTACATATAGCAGAGGAAACACCAGGCAAAATGTAAAGATGCATATACCTGCCATAGTTTTCCAATGCCATGTCTTTGGACAAAGAAAAGCAACTCTATATAAACTTAATATTTTTTATTCTAACAGAAAAGAAACAAACACTCAACTATTTCCTCATTTTGTAAACATGTAGCCTATAAGTTTAAACTTAATTGTATTTCAGCATTCTGATGTAATGAATCCGATTAAGTAATAAGACTGTCAAGCCCAGAAGTATCTTACATCTTTGGCCTCTGGGAAGGAAAATGCTAGTATATGGTATGTACTCCACTCTCTCTATTAAAACTTTCTTTTTTTTTTTTTGCATAGACAGGCACCAGGACTCGAACCCAGGTCTACGGTATGGCAGGTGAGAATTATACCACTGAGCCACCATTGCACCGCCCTAAAACTTTCTTTTACGTAGTTTATTTTAGTGCACAGTTAATATAAGTTTCTGCAGTTATCTTGAATAAAATCAAATAATCAGAAACAATCATGAACCTCAGAAGGTCCTCAGCCCTGCCTGATGACTTCACTGGTCCTCTTCAGAAAATTCTAAGATTGCACTCTGTCTACAATAATCGATGCTAAATGATTCAAAATAATCACTTGAAGATCACATTTAAACGTAAGGAAATTATCAGAGAAAAAGTGTCCCATTTAAATTTGGATAGCCCTGTCCTCACAAAGCCAAGACCCGACAAAAAGCATAATGTTTAAAAATGATAGTTTTGGAGATTTATAAAATTTTGTTTTCATGTGTTTACTAAAATGTTAAAATCAAAATGTCTTGCCCATCTTACATAGAAACATACATTCAGTGGTGTCAATACTAGAGAAACGCTACAGAGAATTCAACGTTATTCTAATTGTCAAAGTAGAGAATTGTTTAGGAGGGCGGCGTCACAGCTCTTTGCTTGACTCTGAATGTTTTCCCTACTCTTCTTGGCAGTGTAGATAAAAGACTAAAGTTGCATTTTCCCTTAAGTTCCTAAGGTGAAACGGGAACACTTGATTCTGTGCTACCTAAAACACAAAACAAAACTTTCCACCTGCCAAATCTGATACCAAAGTTAACTAGCTCTCAGAACTATGTTTCTACAGAAAATGCATTAGTGGGAATTTTAACAGAAAACCCATTATACCCCATCCTGTCACTAAAACTTTTGCAAGTTAATAACAACTTTGCAAGTAAAATAACAACTTCATTTTAATACTGATAATTCTAAAAAATAAAACATTATCAATTGAAATTCTTCTTTTGGGGGAGAAGGAAGGAATCAAACACAGGCATTTTCCTACACTGTTGGGCAACCAACAGCCCAGTATTACAAGTCAAGCCAGTGAATAAGTGACCAACCCATAAAATCAACCCAAAATAATAAAATCCCAGATTGAACAAATGATGATTAACAACAGAAAACTAAGGGTTCTGTTTGTTTTTCTTTTATGTACTCTGCCATTAAGAGCCAACACTTTCAATTAAAAATGTGTATATTCTAATTATCCATTTTTATCTTGATAGCATCTTAGTATATAAACTAATCATAAAGGTAATCAAAAGTGTAGTCTTAATATAGTTGCAGGATTAGGATGCTGTTCTCCTTAATTGTTATTTTATTATGTAATTAAAATACTACCGTGTTACAACTGATAATTACCTTTGAGCAAATCTTCAGTTACACAGAGGGGGAAAAAAAAACAATGGCCCTTGGAGATTGGAATTGAACTAGCCATCAAGCAGTAAAGCATGCATTTCTTAAAAAGTATGGGGTACCATTTTCAGAATACTCTGACTTTATTTGGTTTCTGTTTTTAATTAACAGCACCCATCGGAAAAACTCTTTTCTGTATATGTTTATGACTTCAAAGTAATTAGCATCAAAAGAACTATTGGTACCTTTCTTTAGAAGGGCTTAAAATACTTGATGTTTATGCTCCCATTTACCTCCCAGTGGTCCTGTGACACAAAAGGAGAGGGTTATAATTATCCCATTTTACAGATAGAGAAAGCGAGAAAGAGGGATTAAGTGGCTTGCCTATAGTCACACAATGACTCATTTAAGATCAGCAACTAGAAACTCCTCTTCCTGATTCCTGGTTTAGTGTTCCACATACTATGCTTCCTTCTACGAAGTACTATTTTTGTAAAGGTTTCTCTTTCAATAAAGGAAATAGAACAAGTCATGTGACTTTCATTCACGAATGCGTGCATGTGTTTTCATTAGCACTTCACTTGCCGGCTCCTGGGACTAGGGTAGGAGCAGCGTGCAATATTATCTTATTATGACAAGAGCTAGCCAACGAAAGCAGAATGGCATGCACAACAGAAAAAAGAAAGGTTGTGTGGTTTGTCAAGTAATCTCTTCGGATTTCTAAAAGCATTCAGTTTCTTTGCTTTAAGACTTCAACAGGCGATACTTTTAAACATAAAATGTGGTTTTATTGTTCCTTTGGAAACATTTCTTTTGTCCCATAATTCTTTTACCTTATGATCTGAATTGTTAGTCCTTTTATCAAGCAAAATGTAAACACAAGTGCTTTCAGTGGTAATTCTTATCTAATCTCTCCCATACATACATGTAAAACAATTTTAGAGTAAAAATACCACTAAAGGCAAAACTAAAACAGCCTATTTTTATAGTATAAGATATAAATCATATAACTGTAACACACAACAAAATATATGGATCAAATTAATTTAAAAAGGAGGTTTAAAGCTAAGTAGCTTCAGTAACATTTCCAGTTAGCAAACAACAGCAAAACCCTAACAGATTGATTGGATTGTTCCGTACCCTTATACAAAAAAACACATACTAAGTAACCCTTCCTGTCCCTCAAATAAGATGCACCATTTAGAGTTAAATTTTTATTTAGCTTTGACCAATAAAAAAATTATATACTTAAGGTGTACTAACTTTTTAATTGGCTTTAGAGTTTAAGTCTCACCCCCATTTCCAATTCCACGGTAAACAACTACCAACCATTTCTGGAATCTTACCTCTCTGTTACCACTTATGAAAATACTACACACTACCCAAGTAACCCCAAATTATTTTGCTTCAGCATAACTAATTAAGTTTCTCCATGCCAAACACAAGCTCTATACAGAAACACATGCCACTTCCAGCAGCCAGTGCAATGCAGGCAGTGACCAAGGAAATTCTTTTTGTAATTCATCTTCAAAGAAACGTTCTGCAACTCTTACTTCTATAAATCATTTCTTAACAGATATTTACCAAATGTGAACTTTTTATTTATAAGTACAACAAACAAATATCTGTGTGTGTGAGTTAAGTAAGAATGGATGTTCATTCTCAATTTCTAAATGTTCCCTTCCTGGCTCAATGGACTATGTTTTACGTTCTACATTAATATAAAAAAGATAACATGCTCATCTTCCTTATTCTACTGTTCTCTGTGTTCAAATTAATTCCTTAGAAATTCACTTAGTATGCATCTTCTTTAAAAAAAAAAAAAGTGGTTCTGGCCTGCTGGATCTATTGCAGTTATAGATACTCTGCTTAAAAATAGCCGTTTTGCTGTCCAAAATGGTGTTTACAATAATATCTGCGCATACTTTGGAAAAACAGCAACCACAACAATCTCTCATCTTCGTTTGGGAACTGTGGAACACATGAAATGCAGTTTTGATTTCAGAATCGTGAATCCCATAGGCTGAAAGGAATTTTATACCGGTGGGAAATCTTAATCAAAACAAGCTCAGGTCTAAATCAGGCTTCTAAATAAACTTATCTCTGGCAGTTTAAGGTTTTCACTAATCTGAAAAGGGCATTATATCATATATGAATGCATCTACTTTGCCGGAAAGGCCTTGAATCCTTTTAGCCTTGTAGGTACAGACGCCAGTACTCACCCCTCCTGCTACTCCAAGAACCAACTCCTAAGGCCCCATCTGAATCCAGTCCAGGTTTTTACAGCCTACTTCAACAAAAACAGCTTTAAAAAGGTGTCATATTCTCAGACTGTTTTTCTGACTAGAATTAGGTTTGGGCAAAATGTAGTTTCTTTTACTGTTCATTATGACATACACACATTTGGATATATCAAATGAATTTCTGTGTATATGTGTGTTTTGTCCCCATTCAATCATACTTAGGCCGGGGTGTTTACATGGTCTTGGCCTTCGACACCAGCTAATCCTTCCATCCCCAGATGCTCTAGCAATTTTTCACAGACATACCTGTGGTGTTTACTGTATCTCCAAGCAAAATGACCTTCAGCTGAGAATCACTGTTTATGCCTTACATTCTGACAACTTCACATTGATTTAATTAGACGTCAAAGCACTGTACTCCTGATAATTCTCTGTGACTCTTTTCATCTATTACTCTAAGGTTTTAATAACAAAACTAAATCGCTTTTCCTCTGTTATATTAGAATAATAGGGGATTTACCCCACAGCTATCATTTAAAATCTCATGACATAACAGTCCCAAGCACACTATAAAACATAAACTGCATTTAGACAGAATTAAACCAGTCTGCTTACTTTAAGAACAAAAGTCATAGGGAATCTCATGCCATCTCAATCATCATCTTATAACCCTGACAGACTGCTTACCTTAAGCCAGCATCTACTGCAACATCCAAGTAACACTATTTGCTGCTATGTGTTTTATGGTTTCCAAAGAGCCTCTATCCAACTAGCAACCCAGCAAGGAAACAGCTACAAAATTAAAGAAACTCCTGAAGTGAATATTCACCTCACTTGTGCCTCTCTTTTCCCCACCGTGGCACCACTCAAAGTTTAAGACAATCAGAATATACTGCCAGCTGCAAAGCAAGCTCACATCACCCTCTTCATGGATATTTGATGAGAATTTGAAGAACAATGCAGGGTACAGTCACATCTAATTGTTCCTGAAAAGACTAGTGTTTCTGTCTTTTCTTTGTCTTCCCTCTAAAGAAGTGATTCCAAATCCTAGCTGCCTATCAAAAATCACCTAGGGGTACTCTGAGCAGCACTGGTACCCAAGCCTGATATTTTGCTTTAATGTGTCTGGGGTGAGGCCCTGGCTATTGGTCTTTTTTTCAAACCTCCCCAGGTGATGCTAATATCCGGGCAAGGTTTTCAAAGTGCTTCCCAGACCAACAACACGAGCATAATATGGGAATTTATTAGAAATGCAAGTTCTGGGCCACACCCAGAACCAAACAGAAACTCCGGGGGTTTACAGAGGCCAGCAATCCATTTTCACAAACCCCCTCCATGTGAGCCCCATAAATGCTCATGTTTGAGAACCAGTGTTCTAAAGAGTTACCATTTTATCCTCTTAAAAGAGAAATAATTCATCCGATATAAAATCTCCTCTAGTTTAGGTATAAAATTTAAATATTTAACTGCTTCCTTTAGCAGCCGGCAAAATGGATGCTAATTTCTTAAAGGACTTTCCAGTCTATTTTGATAAACTTTGAGACTCTGGAAGAATTAGCTTAGGCCAATGACCAGGAATACAGGCGTTCAGGATACTAAAAGGATCTTGAAGGACATTCCTAGCAAAACCGTCCCAACAGCAACAATTAATGGGGAATACCCTTTCTAGCTTCCGCTTTTGTCTGGCTTACCTGAGAAGAATTTCCACAACATTACCAGATTGGAAGAGAAGGGCTCTGGGAAAAAAAGAAAGGGGTTGGGCCTAAAAAAATGAGTCTCCCATGTTGGAAGCTTTACATTCATCTCAAAGACTATTTGGCTGGTCTTGGCAAGTTCTCTGGGGAAAGAGGAGGATGTGGGAGCCAAATGTAAAACACAACAACACACCTAAACCAGTTATTTTGACATTCAGGGCAAGGTACCAAAAAAGAAAAAAGGAGGGAATGGGAGTGGGGGAAGAGGAGTGAAACCCCAAGTACACTCAAAACTCCCCAATCCTTTCTTTTCACCAAACCCCAAGTCAAAAGGAGGCCTCACCTTTCACAACAGTGGCCTCCTTCAGGTGATGCGCCAAGAAGTCAATGCTGGCGTAGGTGTTGGTAGAGGGCAGGGTGCCAGAGCCTGGCACTCCACACACCCCGGTGGCGCTGCTGCCACCTACGGCATTGATGAGCCCGCCGAGGCTCCGGTTCCGGCCCCAGGAGTTCTTGTCCCCTGCTGGTTGCTGCTGCTGCTGCTGCTGCTGCTGCAACAGCCCAGCCTCGTCCCTCACATCGATGGCGATGTAGTTCAGGCCATTTTGGAAACCAGCGGAGGTCTCCCTACGCATTGGAGAGCCACTGCCCCCGGGGCACCCGATCAATCCCCCTGGCTGACTCTGTGTCCACGGCCTGGGCTGCTGCAGAAGCGACGGCACAGGAAGGGATGGCTGTGACTGGTGGGGGGAGGTGGGCGGCTCATCCCCCCCGCCAAGGCCGCCACCGACGCCACCGCTGCCACCCTCGCCACTTTTCCTGAGAGAGACGTTTTCCACCGAGGCCGAGTTGTGGCGCTTAGGATTGTGGGCAAAGGATGGGGACACGGGGGTCACAGTGGTAGTCGAGGAGAAAGTCTCCGAACTGTGGCGGCGCCGGCCCCCCTGTGGGTCAGCGCGGATGACCTTGGCGCCTCGGTGGGGGTCTGGGGGTTGGCTAGCCTGCAGGAAGGCTTCGACCCCCGACACCTGATCCATGAGACTCAGCCTCTTCACACCTGACGTCGGGCTGCTCACGCGGGCACTTTCTGGCTTCGGGGGTGCCGCAATGGGTTGTGGCGGGGTGGCGGCCACGCCAAAGGCCATCTCGGTGTAGTCACCATTGTCCCCGGTCTCAGAGGACGACGAAGAGGCAGCGCTGGGGCCCTGGGAGGTGGCAGCAGCGGATACCGGAGGCAGTCGGTACAGCTCCCCTGGTGGTGGCGGTGGGGGTGGCTGTTGAGGTTGGGAGGAGGCGGAGGAGGCGGACGTAGAAGGACGTGGTGGCAGGGGTGGGTAAGGGGAGGAGGCCTCGGGGGAGAGGAGGGCATCCAAAGAGCCTACACGGTCCCTGCTCTGGGTGCCGGGTTTGGGGGACTTGGGCGAGCTGAAGTCGAGGTTCATGTAGTCGGAGAGGGGGGAGCGCTGCCGGCTGTCGCTGCTCGTGCCAGGGGTGCCAGAGCCCAGGGAGGAGGCTGGGCTACTGGCCGACAGCAGCGAGGACGACGAGGCTGCCGATGCCAGCAGCGGAGGGGCAGGGGGCGAAAGGCGGGCTCCCGCCTCCCCGAAGTCAATGTTGATGTATTCGCCTGGGCTCTTCGGCTCTGGTGGCAGAGGGTACTCATGCATGCTGGGCAGAGTCTGAAGCCCCTCCAGGGACAGGCGCGTAGGCCGCACCGCCCTGCAACGTTGGTTTAGGAAGCCCTCCGGCCGACTGACGCCACTGCCGCTGGGGCCGCCGCTCTGCCTCATGGGCGAAGGCACTACTGGGTGGTGAGGTTGGGCGTGGCTGCCCGCGCTGGCCCCAAAGGTGCTGGCCGATGGGGTGGCCGGTGGCTGGGGGCCGGTCTGCTGCTCCGTTCTCTCCTCTTCCAGGATCCGCCCCACCGGGGAGCTCATGAGCACATACTGGTCATTGTCCCCATGGCAGGTGTAAGAAGCCTTGTAGGAACGGGGTAAAGAGCTGTAGCAGTAGCCAGGGACTCCTTTAAGCATTTCTCCACCACTGTGCAAGGCGGCTGAGAAGAAGTCGGGTGGGGTACAGGAGGTGCCCGCGTCACCGGGGGACATGTTGAGGTAGTCCCCGTTAGGAAGCAGCTTGCTGTCGGAATTCTCCATGGACAGCTTGGAGCCACACCACATGCGCATGTAGCCACTGTCCTCTGGGGAACTCTCTGCCGGGGAACTGGTCTTGTAGCTTCCCCCACCCACTGGAAAGCCTCTGACAGTTACAGAGGTGGGTGGTGGTACCGCGGCTCCTGATGGGGGCAAAGCGGAAGCCGCGACTCGTGGCTGCAGGATCTGCTTCGGGGCGGACACACTGGTGGGGCTCATGGGCATGTAGTCGTCGCTCTTACAGCTGCCGCTGCCACCACCCACCAGTGGGGCCACACCAGGGGTCATGGGCATGTAGCCATCGTCTGCTCCGAGGTTGCTGCTGGAGCTCCTGTGGGAGCCAATCTCTACGTCCCCGTAGTCCTCGGGATAGGGGTTGTAGGCCACTTTGGGAGAGGACACTGGACAGGATGGGCAGAGGCGGCCTGAGCTGCCGGAGAACGTGGCTCGCATCAGAGTGTACTCATCCAGGGAAGCGGACGAGGGCTGGGGCACTGCCCGCTGTCGGGCAGGAGTGGTCAAGGAGTAAGTCCTTTTCCTCAGCCCTTTGTCCAAGTCCTGAGCCCCATCCCCTGAGACTCGGCGGTAGGGGCGGCCACAGTGGCTCAGAGGCCTGTCCATGGTCATATACCCATACAGCTCCCCCCCACTGCCGTCCCTGGCAGGAGGGGTCTCTGCGATGGACTCCGGAGTGTTGCTTCTGTGGCTGCAGAAGGCTCGCAAATCGCCGGGGCTGGAGCCGTACTCATCCAAGGACATGAAACCGGGGTCACTGGGGGAGCCCGAGGCAGAGGCACTGCCACTGGAGGGCCGCTGGCCCTGGTGATGGTGCAGGGGGTGCTGCAGGTGTGGGTGTGGGCCTGGAGGCAGCGGGTAGGAGCCCGAGCCGTGCCCACTGCTGGACGAGAGGCTGCCAGGGCTGGTGGCCGCCGGGGGAGAGTGAGACACAGGCATGGACATGGAGCGACTGTGTTGCAGGGCGCCCCCTGCCGGCGCCAGCATCATCTTGCTCGGACGGCCGCTGCAGCCGCTGCTCAGGGTGTGCGAACGGCTTAGGGGCGTCCTCACCGGCCCGGGGCTCATGGGGCTCCCAGCCACCGACGTGGGCCTGCAGCCCCCGCCTCCCGCCGCGCCGGCGCTGCCGTCCCCCTCGCTGGCCGTGCGCACCCGGCAGGAGCTGCATTTGCCTCCCGCGGCAGCGCTGGCGCTGGCTGCCGCCGGCGGTGTCGCCGCCAGGCTGTCGGTGCGCGAGCGGCGCACCAGGCCCGTCTGGCTGGGCGGCAGGTTGACCAGGTGGTGGTGGCGCCGCGCGCCGGGCACGCTGATGGGGTGCGTGGAGGAGGAGCCCGACGACTGGCTCTTGCTGCGTGGCCGAAACTCGAAGAGCTCCTTCAGCGCCTTCATGGCCTCCAGGATGGTCTCGTGGATGTTCTGCGCCACCACCGAGTCGTCGGCCTGCATCCAGAGCTCGCCGGGGCCCGTGACGGCCGAGCGGCCCACCTCGATGAAGAAGAAGCTGTCCGAGTGGCCGCAGCGGCGGATGTTCATCAGCTGCAGCGTGACGGACGGCTGCTCGCAGTTGAGCTTCACGAAGCCGATGGTGCGCGCCGACAGGCACAGGCGGTACACGCCTGTCAGGTTCTTGCTCTGCCCCAGGCCCTTGGGCTTCAGGTTCACCTGCCAGACCTCGCGGTAGACGGAGGTGGCGGGCGCGATGAGCCCGTAGTTGTCGTCGGCGGCGCCGGCCGAGCCGCCGAAGACGCCGCTGCCGGGCAGGGAGGCGCTGCAGGACCCGGCGCTGGCGGCGGCGGCCGCGGGGCAGCGCGCTGAGGGCGCGTCGCCGGCGCCCGCGCGGCCCTCGTTGACCAGGTCGGTGAGCGCGCGGTACCAGCCCTCCTGCTCCTGCTCGTTCTCGGCCGCCACGGCGAAGTACTCGTCCTTGGTGTAGAGGGCGATGAGGTACTTGTGTTTGGCGTCGGCGCGCTTATTGATGTTGAGGCAGCAGTCGAGCGCGATCACCCTCTTCGGGGCCCCAGACTTGTTCTTCCACTTCTTCTCGTTCTCGTAGTACTCGAGCCGGGGGGGCTGCGGCGGCTGGCCCCCGCCTGCGCCGCCCGCCGCCTGCTCCTCGCCAGCCGCGCCGCCCCCGGGGCCGCGGAGCACGAAGAAGCGCTTGTGCCCGTGCTTCTGCTTCCTCAGGTAGCCGCACTTCCGCACGCTGTGGTTGTTGTTGTTGTTGTTGTTGTTGAGGTTGGGGCCGCCGCCCCCTGCGCTCCCGCCGCCGCCGCCGCCGCCGCCGCCGTCGCTGCTGCTGCTGCTGCTGCTGCCGCCGCCGGAGGCTCCGGCCGGGGTGGGGAGCCCGTTCAGCGGCGGGCTCGCCATCCTGGGCGCTTCAGTCCCGGCCGCCCCCAACCCAGCGGTGGAAGAGAGGGGGGCTGGGGAGAGGGAGGGGAGGCACGGGCGGGGGTGGGGGGCGCGGTTCTCCTGGCTCGCCCGAATGAACGCTCCTCCTGCCCAAAAGGTGGGGAAAAATCAAGGGAAGCCCACGGGAGGCGGATAACGCGCTGTGGCGCAGAGCCCCTCCGGGCTGCGGCCGCCTCCGGGGGTCTCTCCGAGGATGCCCAGATCGCAGTGGGCAGCCGCCCTCCCGCGCCCAACTTCCCGCGGCCGCTCCCTCTCCAGGGTCTCCGGCTGCGCGGCCGCCTGGGGAAACTCGCTAGATGGGGAGAGAGTCCGGATCTCCGAGCCGCCAACGGCCGCCGCCGGGCCGGAGCCTAAGCCGTCCGCAGCTGCACTTGTCCCGCGGCCGCCGCCGCCGCCTCGGTACTGGGCTCCGGGGAGCCGGGGTGCGCCGGAGGACTCGGGGTCCGCGCCACCGCCGCCGCCACCGGAGCTACTGCTGCTGCTGCCAACGGCGACTCCTGCTCTTCTCGGTCCCAGTTGAACAGTGAGTAACACATCGCGCACCGAGTGACTGAACTAAGAAGAGCAAAACAACATGTGACTCGGCGTTACGCAGGCACACACACGAGCGCGGGGCCGGCGGCCGCTCCTCCCCCACCCGCGCCCCGCATTGGCGGCCGCGCCCCCAGACGGACGGCGCCGGGAGCCAATGGCGCGCCGGGCTCGGGAGCGGGGCGGGTCGCGAGGCGCCCCTGCCCGCCCCCGCCGCCTCGCTCGCCGCTTTTCTCCTTCAGTCGCTTTTCCCGCCCGTCCCCTCCCCCTCCGGCGGAGGATGGAGGGCCCGGGAAGGGGTGGGGGCCCGACGCCCCGGTGCCTCATTAATTAGAGGCTCGTTGTTGACGCACGCGAAGGAAATGCCACCCAGAGCGTGAAAAAGGAGCGAGGAGAAGGGGCGGGGAGAGCCGGGACCGGGGGGCGCCGGGGAGGACCTTTCACTCCTGCCTTTGACTAGATTAATTTATCTTCACGCTTCCTCTGGGAAGGGAAGCCTGGAAGGGAGAGCAGGAAGGGGAAGATGGGGGGCCCGGTGGAGATCAAAGAGCAGAACCGGTTAGCCCAGGGCGGGGTGGAAGGGGAGGGGGCGGGCAGCCGCCGCTCCGGAGCCCCGCATCACACACCCCAGGCCCCCACCCCCTGCCGCCCCAGTCGTGGCGGGGCTGCGCGGCGAGCCCGGGGGTGAGGGGGGTGGGTGGGCAGAAGGTACAAATGAATTTGGACTGCTTTCGCCCTGGCCATTCCTCTCCAGCCCTTCCATTTCGGAGAAGTTGGTCCTGCGTCCGGGGCTCGGCGGGCCGGCGCAGAGGCGGGGTGGCGGCGCGCGCTCCCGCAGCCGGCTTGTTTGCGCCGGTGTTTTCCGTCCGCACCCGGGTGTCGGTGTGCGGGGCCCGCCGGCGCTTGTTTACGAGCATCCAAATTAGGCACGCGGTGAGCCCAGGATCAATAGCAGCTTCTCCCTTTACTGGAAGGAAACCCGGGAACCAGGGTGCGGGGAGGAGGCGAGGGCTAGGCTGCCAAACGGCGCGGGCCTCTGCGGGGGGCTCGGATGAAAGCGAAGCTCCCCGGAAACCCTGGGCCGGCGCTCTGGCTTTGCTCAACCGCGTTCCTCTCCCGTAGCAGTCAGTATTCGTCCCTCGCCCGGTTTCTCATCCCCTCCAGGAGCGGGGGGGAACGGGGGTTGCGGATGGGGGCGGGAGGCGCTGGCGTGAAGCCGGAGCGGCCTCACCACACCCCGGTTCGCGGTCTCTTTCTGGGGTGTCATCAGCACCTATTCACTTGTCAGGTTCTCAGGAAGTGGAAATCCTATGTTTCGGATGTGATATGTGATAGGAGAAGGAGAACGAGGACAAGCAAGCAGGGAAAAATGCAGCTTCCATAGTGCAGGGAAGGGGGCGGGCAAGAAAACAACCCCAGGGAACCCGCGTATCCGCGGCGGAGTATCCGCCTCCCGCAAACACCACCCCCACCCGCACCCCGGCACCCGCTAGCGGATCGCTGGAAGTGGGCGTCTCCATACCTGTAAGGGCGTTACCTTGCCAGCGACTGCAGAGTTGAAGATGCCCTTGAAGAATTGCTTGGAATTTTTATATCGACGTGGCTTTCGTGACTTTCAAAGTCGTATATACAAATAAGTATCTGCACAATTGCACCTTCTAAAATACGGAGTGGAGGCTACTGGTGAGGGTAGCAATTCCCGGAGTTCAGATCAGGGCAGGGTCTGGGTCATGTAGAAAGTAAGAAGAATAAACAAGCAAAACCAGTCCTATTTTTTAAAAACGAGTGTCCTTATGAGACCATTTGACGAAACAGTTTATCTTATTATAATCTTGGTTATTTTTTTATTAAGTCCTGGAACTGTGCCTTCCAATGCCCTTTATAAGTTATAAATATTCTAATGTAATGAAATGTAGTGTGATAACATCCTTAATGAAAATAATATAAGAATGCAATTTTAGAAAAGGTGAAATGTAATTGTAAATATTTGTATAAAATGTGTCTTAAAGATTATGGCATTCTTATAGTTATTGCCATATAGCATAGTTTGGGATAGAATAATCAGTGTGGCAAACATCATGTTACCTCGGAGAGGTCCGTTTAAAGTTGATCCAGTTTAATCCATACCGCTAAAGAATAATACTTCAAGGAATGCCGTTTCATATTGTGTGCGCGCGCGTGTTGGGGGTATCCCTTTATGGGCACTGTGCTTCCGTTTTCTGTTCTAGCCCATTCTTTTGAGATCTTGTTGCCTTTTTATGTCAACAAATGTAGCCTAGCAATATGTTTACGCAGAGAAGAAAAATGAATCCATCCTTATCTTAGAGCTTGAAGAAAATGTGGCCCAGTTTTATTGGCTTTGTCATAATTTACATCCTATTTTATGAGAGAGGTAAATGTGGCCTGCGGATATATTCCTTAATCCTAAATAGCTGTCAGTGATATTGGGGGCAACCTCTTTTCAGCATTAGGGATATTGGGGGCAACCTCTTTTCATCATTATGTGATCAGAATTTTCTGAGAAAGTATCTTTTGCAATCGTCACTTTTCAGATTTAGACTTTTTAAATACAGCATTAGATTTTAATCTATTTGTGAGTATTTACTTACTGCACCCATCTGATTTTAACGTGTCATCAAGATTTTTTTTTCTTAAGGCTATTCTAATGTACCAGAAGCTCTAAGTGACAAGAATAGAGTCTAAATTGGCAGTGAGCACTTTGCCTATTTACTACCTCAGTTTCCATGTTAGGGGTAAAAGAGGGAAGGAGAAAGAATGATCACTTCTATCACTGGCATTTTCATACCATAAAGACTGCAAATCTCCTACAGCAAAACTGCAAACTAATTGTAATTCTGAAGTCCTAGAACCTCTAAATCCAAATGTGGGAGGTGCAATTTCAGTGCTCATTAAGAAGTCAGAACATGAAACCAACACTAAGAGATTCTGCAATAGAAGTATTCCAGTTGTCTTCTTCGACTAGGGAACTCTTTATCTTTCTGCCTTTCTATTGCCAAATAAGCTATTTATTTATTTAAAGCTTGTTCTACACCTTGTGATTTTCCAACTGTTCTCCCATACTCTTTCAGCAAAAGTCAGCTAATAACATCTGCCAGTATGCTCTCTACTGCAGGGCCAGGCGCTGCTTGCATGGCCTGTTGCCAACAAACAGCCTGGTTGAAATTTTTTCTCATGGTCCAAAATCTCTCATTGGCAGTTTTCTTTCCTTTCTTATGGTTAGCAAAGTGGCCATGTCTTTTAGCAAAGAAAGTTTACATAGAATCTTATTAATCACTTACATAGATAGTGATTATTCTATAAAAAGAAAAAGTCCTTTTTAGAACAATTTAATTTCCTTTTACAAACTAATCAATTTCATAAAAGCAGAGATTGAAAATGTGTCACAAATCCAAAATACAAAAAAAAATTAAAATACGTTTTCTTCTTTTGTATTCTGTTGGATGGAGAAGAGAGGCCTATGTCGAAAGAAAGTAGGCACCATTTCAGTTCCTGTGATGTTATTTTTCTTTTCAATTTGTTTAACCCTGTGAATATTTAGTCATATTTTGGATCTAGATGAACTACATCTAAAAACGGACGAACCAGATCTTTAAGTGGAATATTACATGGCCAGTTAGAAGAGCTTTAATTTAAAATGTACTCTAGGAGATACAGATTTTTTACTTTAAAGGTTTATGTCAAGGGATATATTTCATCTCTAAAAAAGAGAGGCAACAGAGCGGGGACCTGTCGTGTCAGAGACTGGGGTTCTGTTCGCAGTGCCTGCCCATGAGCAAAAAAAAAAAGAGTGGCAACATTTCATCACATTTTGCTTTTTTAAATAGCATGCCTCATACCTCGTTTAATAAATATCCATTTCTCTGCTTGAGAATTGAACACAGAAGACCTTTTCCTCATCTAAGATTCAAAGGGAACTTCAGTACACTTTAATAGCAAGTTTTTCTTCACAACTCTATTTGCTAATATGTTTCAACTGAAATTTCACAAGAATTTTGTAACATGCTAACTCTGTGTATATGCAACAGAATGATTTACATGAGAGAATGTAACTGTTGTTTGTATCATTTGCCATCTTGTGTAGCATTGCAAATGTTTAAAGAATCAGTATTTGCTAATAGGTTGTATCAGTTCTTTGGGCAGTTTACACTTTTGTATTTATTCTGCTCACTAAAGATACTTAAATATTTTTAAATACTTTCTTACCTAAATATTCACTAGGGTGGGGATTTTGAAAACAAATGATTATTTCATTTACGTTGCTGGTAGAGCAAACTACTATGGCTTTTTAAATAAGAATTCTTCCAGAGTTTGAATTGAATTAATACTACTTAGAAGAATACTCAATGATATAGTAGGCACAAGTGCAGCTAACCCAATATTCAAAACATTTTCATGATATAATTATTTTAAATATAATTATGTTGAAGGGCTATCAACAAACACCCAGTTAAAAAGTGAGTACAGTTAGAAGCTTTAAATTCATATTAGGACAACTCTGGTTTTCGTTGCATTTGAATTTTGAGAACAAATTTCTAGATTTTTTTAAAAAGCACTTTTTTCCTGAAAGACTTTCCGTAATTGAAGTGAAAATTATACATTCACAGCAGTGTAACATTAAATCATAAAATACACACACACACACACAGAGACACACAGTGGTTACTACTTTGAACATCTCTTCCTTGGAATGCCTGGCTCCTGTAACGTAATATACTCACACTTTGCCTATTGATATCCTGTGCATTGCTAGCTTTTAGTGTTCCAGGTGCTGAGTTGAAATGGTGTCTGTTTGTTTTTTCTGTCAGAACAGAACAAAATTGTCTGTTTTTCAATCCGTAGATCATGAGCAGATGACATTAAAAAAATGTCTCTAATATGACACAGCTCTATTTTCTGGGGGGGGGGGGGCAGGGAGATGAGCCATGACAATTGCTGGGTGTGTCCTTGAACAGAGGTCAAATGTTACAAAAAGGAAAGATCAGCCTGTGTTCATTGATTCCACTGCTTATTATAGGAGCAAGCTCTCACCCTGTTTTTGTAAACTGCTTGGGAGGTAAATAGAAGGACATGAGCCACTCTACTTTTTGCCAGAAGCTCTAGTGTTTTAGGGAACTGAAATAAAATCGGAAACCTTTCACTTTTCTACAATTGTTCACGTGCGGTTTCTAGGCTTGCTTTCTGAGTCTGTTTTCTAGAGTTGTTTTGAAATTCAACCTAAAGATAACTGAGGAAATGTGACCCATCATTGTGAATACTGCCACCAACTGGCAATGTTTCTTCCTGAGGCAGATTTGGGACTCTCTTGTGAGTTATCACAGGCAAAATGATGGCTGCTGTTCTCAAAAACTGATTATATCGTAGCATAAATTTGCTTTTCATAACCTTTAAAAAGTTGATAAGAACAATTTGATATAAAACAAATATCAGTAATAAGTGACGGACAGCAATATCAGTAATCAAATAAGGAATGAGTAAATCTGCAAGTGCAGTTATTTTTTGATGATTGAAAAACCATTTCAATTTACTTATTTATTAACGAAGTAAAATTGTTTAAAGATGTATGTCAATGTCCGTTTAAGATTTTAGAAAACTCATTTAGCCAACAAAATAAGAACAAACAACAATCTTGAATTCAGCATTGTTTGAGGATGTTTAGAGCAAGTATAAGAGTTACCATCAAGATTTTCTTCTCTGGAAAGCCTTTTTCTTTTCTTTTTTGTTTTTTAAGTGATATTTTCCCCTTAAACTGACCTATCAATCTCAAATTCTTTTTAGAGTAAACCAGTCATCTTCAGAGATATTGAAAAGGAAAGTTTGAAAAAGTATGGATGAGGAAGAAAATGTGTTTAAAAAAACTATAATACAGTTAATAAATGTCAACTTTTTGAGTAAAATAATTTGAACTCATGTACTCATGACTTATTTACCAACTTGAAGTATATAAATTACATTTTCTTTCTTAATCGACTTGATCTAAATCTTTAGGCAATGCAAATGACAGAGATATCATTCTAGAGAGAGTTAGTGATGGTTTTCAGATCCAAGTTAACCAGATATAGTGATGGGATCATAAGACTTGATTTATTTGCTACCAGACATGTCCTTGAGGCACCTTTATCTATGGATGAAAATTAAAAGGCTGATATTTAAAATAAGTGGGAGTAGTTTGTCAGTGTATTCATATAATTATCAAATTTGATTCTTAGATATGTGGGGTAAATAAAACATATTTTAATGCAGATTATAAATGACATGATTATAACACAACTGGGACTTGAACATGGGTCTTTCTTTTAATTCCCTTACTGTGCAGCCTTTACTAATTCATTTTATGAGTCCATGTGTATATACAACATTGAAGAAGAATGATTATTTACATATTTAAAAAACTTTTTTTGCCTTTTTTAGAATACATATAACCCAAATGATACTAACTAGACTAAAGTAACTTGAGGAAATATGGAATAGTGAATTTTACAAGAAAATAAATAAAACAATAACTTGTGAAATTAAAGCACATACCATTTATTGCTATTTCCCACCGACTATTAAATAGATATTTCAGTTCAGATAAACACATTCTAAGAATTACTACTAGATGTGTAGACATCAGCCTAAATTTTAATGTTTACTTCTTCTTTATTAATGCTTTGTACATCAGCCTAGCTTTGTCTTGTTTAAAAATTTGAAAAATTGCGTGTAGGAAATATTTTAAAATTGCAGTTTATAAAGCAAGGATATCTTTTTAGATAGTACCAAGTAACAATTAATAAGACACTGCTTTTAAAAAACACCCAGTAAATGAAATATTTTGCTATTTTGAGACTCAATAGTTTTCTCTTTTTATTTTGGTAAACTTGTGTCTAATTTTAAAATTTCTTCACACTAAAAATATAATGTGGTTCCAAAATAGCAGTTTTATTTCTCACAGTAAAACTTAAAAAGAAAATGTATATGCAGGTTGTCATTTAATCTCATTGTTTTAAACTACATTATTTTTCAGTCATAAAATGGTAGAAAAATTAGATGATCCTTTATTATACACGTGAGTTTATATTTTTCTCAACTCAAAATATAAAAAATCAGCGAACATTGTTACTAAACATGTATTAAATATTTGTTAAGCATCAAACATATTCTCGGAATTATCCAGAATATAAGTCTTTGCTGCTTTAGTTTTCTATCTAAACAATAAGCCACTATTTCTTTAGATGATTTATTGAGAAATTTTGTTTTTTCTATATCTTTTGGAAATTATACAATTTTGTCATGCATAATTTGGAAAACAAAAGTTGTCATATGTTATTATTACCATGGGTAGCCTATTTTTCTTAATATTTAATTTTAATTCCTAATGTTGATATTTTAGCCTCTTCTTATTAATGGTATATGATAGAGAAAATGTCTTTCATTTTTGCATCTAGGAAGCTTCACAAGGTATCTGTTCTTCACATAAGATTATATATTTGGGACATTCCAGGAAAAGGTGATATAAAGGTTTAAGAAGAAAACAAGAGCTGAAGTCCATCTTGGGTAAACAGAAATACCTTCTGATTAAAATTATGTTTGCACTTAGAAGAAAGAAAATGGAAAAATGTGAAAGATCAGAAGGTAAATGAGGCAACTTTAAAATATCTTGTATTAAATGGCTCTATTTTAATTTATTATTGTTAAGTGTTGAGAAGTCAGCATTTAGATGGAATTTAAAAGCATCCCCAGAACTGTTTTCAGTACTTCAGCTTCAGTGAGTCTTTGTGACACACCAACGTATACAGTTAGATACCGTGTTGTGTGCTCCCACAGAGGACAATTGGTGATATGGGATTCCTTTCTAATGTTTAGTTAGAGATTAACAAGTCTACGTTTTAGTGATACTGAATTTCTAGTCATTCATTTCTAAATGGTTCTTAAATATGACTAAACTATTTGCTGTTTTGTGTCACTAGTTTTCCATTGGTTCTGCTTTTATTTGGTTTCTTAAATAAGGAGTTTACTTTTCTCATTTCTAAATGGTGTTTGCAGTCTCTAATTTCAGAGGAGGGGAAAATCCTTTAAATGTTTCTCTGGGTTTGCTTTCTGGATAGTATTCCTAGCTGTAATGGGATTACAATTTCAAATATAATAATATGTAATTAAAAGAGTTTAGCGATAATAAACAAGTGCCCAATCTATAAATAAGGCATATCCATTTAAAAGAGGTCAAGGGTGCATGTTTTCAAGTTACCAACCAAACACTTAGAGGGAAATGAGGCTAGTAAATAAATTCTCTAAATTTTGTTTCATTGAAATTAGTTTTAATTAGTCAAAACATTAGTAATTCCATCGAGCCTACTTTTAGGTTAACATTTTTAAAAGCTAATATTTTAGCCTGTGTTAAACAGTACAGGAAACTATCCTTTTAGAATAGAGTAATACCAAATATATGATTTCCAGTTATATTATCAGATGACAAATTCATACTAACCCAATGAAATATTTGATTTGGTCAAATTTGTCAACAAATTTGAAGCCTCTCCTTTGTGCGGACCACTCTTTGGTGCTGGACTGCTGTATTTGGTACCATGGCAAACTAAACATCAGCTTGGCTGTGCCTGTTGGGAGAGGCAGTCCTCAGTGGATCTCTCCTGCACCCACGCCTCTTGTTGTGTATACCAAAAGTGCAAGACTCCGACTTACCCAGGCCATTTCCCAGAGTTGTGTTGGCAGTGAAAACCCCTGAGGGCTAAGGTAGTAGCTCTTTCCAAGGCGCAGAGCAGACCTGCTTATTTCTTGCTGCAAAAGAAATGGGTTCTCCCAACTCAGTGTTCCTCAACTGTGACACAACCATGAGCAGCAGGCATCTGGGTGCCTCCATGTCACCCCACAGTGTTTGAGCGACAAAAGGAGTTCAAGCAAATCATGCTGCTTACTGCGTCCTGAGTCTCTGACTCAAGAAGCTCACATCTGCTGCCAGTATCCATCTGTCAGTAGCAACCCACCTTATTAGCTGGTAAGGAGAGTAAAATCAAACTGCAGACACTGACAGTGCCCTTATGAAGCTCACATTCTAGTGGGAGGTGGAGATCATATATGCATATAGTCAAAGCACAAGGCCAATTGTGTTAAGTACAGAAATAGACCCAATTATATTGAGGGAAGTAATATATTTTAAGGTAGATATTTTATTTCATTTGGGAAGAGGTAGATTATTCAATAAATGGGGTTGGCATAACTGGAAAATATATCTGAAAATAAGTGTCACTAAAATAAGTATTAGGTGAATCAAAGACCTAAACATTAAAAAATGAAACTTAGGAGCAAAATAAAGAAATATTTATAAAAATGATTTTGTCAGATGGAATTGTGTGTGGGCTGGGGGGTGGTGGGGTAAAGCAAAGTAAAAACAAAGTAAAAGTACAAACAGAAAAAGTGGGAAGAAAATGCAGCCCATGTCACAGATGAAGTGCTAATTAATCTTTTTAATACCTTAAAAGCTCCTATGAGATAATAATAAAAAGACCAAAAATCTAATATAAAGATGGGTGAAGGATCTGAACACAAATTTCACAATGAAAATAAATACAAGAAGCTCTCAAATGTATGAAAGCTTGCTTAACCTTTCTCATAATATGATAAATGCATATTAAAACCACAGCGTGGTACAGTAGTTCACTATAAGATTGGTAGAAATCAAGAAGTTTGTTTGCCAGGATGTAGGGAAACAGGTTCCTACACGCAGGTGGTGATTCAGATTGATACAGCATCTCTGTAGGCCAATTTGACCATTTATCAAATTTACAAAAGCCCATGTTCTTTAACCCACAATTTAACTTCTAGATATTACTTATACCTATATGAAATTTATTTAATTACAAGGTCATTCACTGTGTTATTGTTTGGAATAGGAACTTACAGATGTGTGTGAAATAGTACACACTGAAGTATCATCATTACATATTTGCCTAGAATACCAAAGGATTGGAAGAAAGCTGAATACCAACAATTTGGAACAAGTTCAATAAGTTGTGTTATATCTATAGGCTGAAATATTATGCAGCTATAACATAAATAAAATAGCTCTATATATTCTAACCCAGAATAATATTTCACCCTCTAGATGGATACACAGATGGCTGGCTGTCTGACTCTGAGAGCAGACCTGGATGCCTGAGGGCAGAGAGGCAGGAGGAACTTTTATTTCAACATGCTACTTTTTCTGGTTTTTAAATATAAATATGTAATGAATATCCAAAAATGTAAATATGTTATTTTAATTTTTAAGTCTCACTGAACCTTGGTGATGGTGTGGGTGTGGGGTAGGAAAAAAGGGAATCAAGAATGAAAGGGAAAGAAAGGAAGGAATCAAGAGTGACTCCTGAGTAGGGCCACTGGGTGGATGATGAGACAGATGGAGGAGAGAAGGATGGGAAGGGAGACTTAAGAAATTTATTTTGGGTACACAAGGTTGATGTAACTGTCGGAAACCCCAGTGGTTGTATCAGGTAGACCATCAGAAAGGGTTAGGCTGCAGACATCAGTTTGAGAATTATCAGCATAAAGCTGCATGTCCGTTCATGGGAATTGTTAAAATCACATAGTGAGTAGAGATCAGCTAGAGAAGAGCACCCATGATTAAGCCCAAATCACTCTATCATTTACAAGTCAGAGACAAGGAAGAGTAGCCTGAAAAGAAATCTCAGAAGAACCTAGGAAGTACCCTGTCCTGAATGGAGAGCCTGCTGGAGAGATTGGTCAAACGTGTTTAATGATGCTCAGGAACCCAGTGAGGTGAGGGCAGTTCCTTTGGATTTGGCAACATGGAAGTCATCGTTGATCTAGACATGAGTGATTTCCTGACGTGAGGAGTGGTGGACACGGAGAGGTTGGAATACAGCCTAGAGAAGGAAAGAAAGGTGGAGCCATGTCCCTCAGGAACAAGAGATCACAGGGAGGATGGACTTGTAGTAAGCAAGGCATTTGCAATATGGTTTAAATTAACATTCTGGCAGAAGAAATGGGAAAGAAGGATAGAGAATCCCTCAAAAAGTTGAAATGTAGAATACGCAGCATCTTCAGGGAGATGAGGGCAATTGATGTTCTCAGAATGGAATGAGGTTTCAGATAAACGGACTTAGAAAGTAGGGGAGTCGACTTACAATGGAAAGGAAACTTGAAAGGACCTACTGAAAGTGTTTGAGAGATACAGGAGAAAGGTAGGCTTGGTTTAAAGGAAATGATATGTCAGGAAAACCCTATGGGAGAAGAGAGATGGCTATAGGCGCTTTTGTTTTTGTCAAGAGTATGGTACATGGTAGGTTTAATTTAATAATATCTTTGAAAATGGCTAATTAAGCTGTGACCTGGAGATAAGAGTTTCTCTGTGTCCTTTTGGGAGGCAGCCATGGTGGGTGCAGCAGTAGCCATCACCAGTGAGCAGAGGGGCTCCTGCCATATGGCCCTTCACTTTTATAGAAAGGAAATAGAGAGTCACATGTGTCCTCTATGCTCTGTGTGAGTCAGTACCTTTTGGAGTCCTAGAAATGGAAGTCTTGGGGGTCTCTTTCAGGTCTGAACAGGGTGGCCTCCATCGTTCCTCTCAATCTCATGGTTTTGTTGTAAAGCTTCAAAGCTTTTCCCCAAAGCAAATGCTACTTTGCCGCATCTTTTCAGCTTTTATATTTTTGGAATAGAGATCAGCAACCTCCCCACCACCACCACCACCACCACCTTCCACGTTCATTGACTCTCAAAAGCTCAGAGCTTGTAAGAACTGTTTAATTCTATAACGGAGAGTGAATGGTCGCAATTTGGTTAGAATCAGCAACTCCCTTAGAATGACTTCAGCTCACCATCGTTCAGCACAAGGATTTCCAGGGACTCCGGCATGGTAGGCAAGAACTCTGCCACTAAACCACCGTGCAGAGGTTGCTGTTTTAGAGGATGTTTATACACCACCAAATCTGTGGAGCTGAATGTTGACATCATTTTGGAATAGAGACTGAAACTGATGCCTGACCTTTCTTCTGCTCTGTGGCACAGACCTTCCCTTCTTAATGACACCTCCTTCAAGAATCTTTCTTTGGTTAGTAGCCTCTCTAACCTCTTGTAGTAGATTGAATTATGTAACCCCCCCCCCCCCGATACATATTTTTAATAACATATTCATATTCCTGTGGATATAAGCTCATTTGTAAATAGGACCTGTGGAAGATGTATACCAATTAAGGTGTGAATTCATTTATGATCACCATGTGACTAGAGGCAGAAATGGAAGCCAAGGAACCTCAAGGATTGTGGCAAGCCAGCACCATAACACTACAGACTTTGGGGAAAAAGTATGGCCTTGCTGACACCTTATTTTGAAATTCTAGCTTTCCAAGCCAGGAATCAATACACTTCTGTTGTTAAGCTAATACATTGTGTGATACTTATCATAGCAGCCTAGCAAACTAAGATATCCACTTAGGACATTTTTTGATACACTCTTTGCACTTGATATGCTTTTTTAAAGAACCTGCCACCTAGAAGATACTCAGTACTTTCTTGTCAGGACTGTCTTTCTGAATATATACTTTTGGATGATACTTTTATAGCTTTTTTCTAATTACATATTTTTGTGGTTATAGAAAAGCACAAATGAATTGCTACAGTAAAACTCCTCAAATCCTGCCTGGTATATTATAAGCAGTTATTAAATGTTTGCTATTATTGTTTTCTGTTCTATGTTATAAATCTCTTCTATTGGCTGTGTGATGTATCATCTGCTCAAGGAGGTAAAGCGCTAGCAGTAGGAGGTGAAAGGAAGCCTATTTCGTGATGTTGTGGGACTTCCAGAGGGTGCAGTGAAATAATCTGAAAGAAGGAGGAGCAACACATGTGAAGTCAAGGGAAAGGGGGGCACAGAGTGTAGACAAGGAAAAGAGAGAGGTTCCAGGGGTCTACATTTTGAGATGAAACCATAAGTTACAGAGCTATGGGATGTGGGGAAATTAACTGAATTCAAAATTTCTTAAAGAATCAATCTTAGAGTCTCCCGGTAAAGACTACGGAAAAGTGGTAGAGGAATCAGTCCTCTGTGAAAGGAATCACAGAAGATTTACAAAAAATATTAGTATTTCTTGTCCTATATTGTGTAGTCTGGAAAAATACATGTAAAATGAGTACATATTATATAGATAAGTAGATATTTAATAAATATTTCTTGATATAGTTTCCAAAAAAGCAATGATTTTGTTTTAACCATTGCTATGGGAAAAAAAAAAAAGATGAAGCCAATCAAAGAAATATGAAGGGTTTGGGGGAAAAAATGTTGTTTGTAAAGAAAAGGATTAAAATACAAATATTGGTCTGTTTCTGATGTGCTATTATGCTGATCTATGATTTGTTTCTCCTAATTCTTAATTTTCCAAAACTATTAAGATGAAGAGGATAATCTTTGGTGTGAGAGAGAAATCTAGTTTGTGAACTGTGGGATGAGTTTGGAGAGGGAGAGCCTAGACATATTTGGACATTTTAATAAAGAAGACCTACTCAGTGTCTTTTCATTTGGGCGTAGATAGCCTATTTCAATGGAAACAATGTTTTCCACAGTTTGAAGTCAACTCCCGAAGAGCTGATGACATATAATATGAATTAATAAAGGTATCCCTTACTACCTAAACTCTCTTGCTACCAAAATCCGTATTTGTATTAATTTAAAAAGTTTATATCTAAACAGGGTTTTACTTCATATGTGTAAAACAGTATTTATCTTGATGAGGTAGAAAATGTTTTCCATTTGCATATTATTCCCTGGAGGCTTAATTAATTCAAAGAAATCTTATTTACTCAGGGATACCTATTAAGCATAAAGGTATTTAAACTCTACCATGAGAAGACACTAAAGGTTTCTGAAGTGTATGCTTTTTTTTCTTTTTTTCTTTTTTGACATGGGCAGGCTCCAGGAATCGAACCCCAGTCTCTGGCATGGCAGGCGAGAACTCTGCCACTTAGCCACCCTCGCGCTGCCCTGAAGTGTATGCTTTAAAGTGGTAAATTCTTGTTATGTGAATTTTATCTTTAAAGTATCTATTCTGATTAAAGTACTTCTGCTATACAGAGACAGTTCAATTAACAATACCATGACTATCCTACTATAGTGACAGAGGAACCAAAGCATAATATTTATACCATAAAACCTTATTTCAAAAACGTAGAAAGAGAGGAGAGAATAAGAGAGGGATGGAAAAAATTAAGAAGAAAGGAACTCTGACATTCCAAAATTAAGGGGTAAAAAACTCCAGTGATTCCTGAAATCCCACCAGATTAAAAAATAATAGCATTTATTTCTGGTAAATTGCCAACACTTCTTTCTTAATGTTGCTTCATATAAGAAGATGCTATGTTGAGCGTTAAGTTTGATTCACCTGGGATGTACTTGAAAAGAAGGCATTATTATCATGCATGAAAAGTATCTGAATGAAAACTATGATTTGAGTGCCCAAAGAGGCTTTTAACCCCTAATCAAACAATTATTCCATAACAAACATATAGGAACATAGCTCTTCCTCACTGACTACGCTTTCTATCTCTCAGAACAAGCAAGATTTCAGTATGGCTTTTGCAATCTACCATATAACTTAAATGTCTTACCATATACGTTAAGAGATTGACAACATTTATTTGCATTTTAAATGACACATTTTTCTGATTATTAAAGAAGTAATTGTTTATTGTGGAATGTTTTAAACTATAGAAAAGTGAATAGGATAAAATTAGTTATGATTGTACCTCCCAGATATGACCATTATTAGCATTTTAAAGAACTTTTGACTGTCTTTTTTATATACATAACTATCATTGTACAAAATGGCAACCATATTGCATATGCAGTTTTTAATCTGCTTTTAAAACTTGACATACCATCAGTCTTTTAAAGCATGACTTTTAGAGGCTGTATACCATTGCACCACAATTCATTTAACCATTGTCTTATACTTTGTGCATTTTCACTGTTTCTAATGTCTTACTATTAAAAATTAAAATGCACTGACTAAGAATCATTTTTTGATTGACTTGGTAAATAAGTCTGCATACATCCAGTTATATGCAAGCTAGAAACCTACAAGTTGTTCTTCCTAAGACTCCCAGCCCCAATCCATTGTCAAATGCTGTCATTTACCCATATTCACTTCTTTCCACCACCAGCAGCCCCCTACTCCACCCCATCAATACCTTTCATCTAATATTTTTTCATTTTTTGTTGGTCAAGCAATATTCTAATTGCATATTATTTCTTGTAGTTATCACACCTATAAGAGGAGATACTGTTACTCTTCTTACTCTTCTCTTAAATTTTTAGTGGGATTTTTTTTTCCCCTTTAGAAATTTTATTTATTTATTATGTGATTTTGTACGTGCACACAAGGGGATATTTAACATATATGTAAGTTATAAACAATAATAATAATTTGAAATCAGAATACTCAGCTCTAAGCTTGAGAAATAGAGCATTACCAATATTTTGAAGTACTCTGACTGGTCTTTACCAATGTGTTAAGTTCTGTGTTTGTTACCCTTTAATTGTCTTTAAGATTTTATCACATGACTATGTAAATATAAATAATGTATTTCTGCATTCTTATTTTTAGGCATTATGAGAACATTATCATATTATTTGTATTCTTCTACAACTTGCTTTCTTTACTCTACATTTTTTCTCAATTGAGATATAACTCACATACCATAAAAGTATGCAATTCAGTGTTTTTTAATATATCCACAAGGTTGTAAAACCCTCACCACTATCTAATTTTGGAACATTTTCATCAACCCCAAATGAAACCCCATACTAGCAGTCACTCCCTACCCTCTCTCCCCCCATCTTCTGGCAACCATTTATTTATTTTCTGTCTCTATACAATATTATGTTTTTGATCCATGTAGCTAAAGTTCATTCATTTTGACTTCAATAAATATATAACAAATTTTCATCTCTCCTGCCAATGTATACTTATGTTATTTATACTTGTTTTATTTTTTAGTTTAATAATTACTTATTTTATAAAAGCATTTTTGACTGCTATGTATTTTTTAACAATTAAAGTAATTTTTAACAATTACTCATGCATACATATCTATTCTTGTATACACTGTTTTAGAGTAGATGCACAGGAATGGAACTACTGGTCTTAATTTTGCACATCTTCAATTTTAATGCATGATGAAAAATTATTTTTCCAAAGTGAAGCAGCGTTCATTGGCCTTCCGAATTTTTCCACTTGAATGAGTATTAAATAGTATCTTATTGTGGTTTTAATTTTTATTACCCAGGGTTACTAATGAGGTTAAGCATCTTTTTCATGGATTTATTAACCATTTGGGGCTCCTATACTGTGAAGTGCCTATAAATTTTTGCCCATTTTTCTATTGGGTTACTGATCTTTGTCTCATTGATTTGTGTTTATACGTTCCTGGTTTGTTACTTGTCATTTCATTTCCTTAGGTTCTTTTGAATGAACGGTAATTCTTGATTTCAATGAAGTCGAATTCCTCAAACTTCCCTTTTGGGCTTTATGCTTATGTGTTTTGTTTAAGAATTTTTTCCCTACTTCCCAAATCCTATTTACCCCTATTCATTTAATTTTAGTTTTATTTATTTATTTTTTTGTATGCTCTGTGGCGGGGGTCACATTTCATTCTTTTTCCATGTGAATATCTGTTATTGCAGCAGTATTTGTTGAATTTTTATTTTGTTTGAGTTTTCTTTCTTTCTGTTTTGCATGTTTGTTTTTGGGAAGTGCAGGGGCTAAGAATCAAAGCCGGGTCTCCTGCATGGCAGGTGAGAATTCTACCACTGAATTACTCTTGCACCTCGCTCTAATCCTATTGTTTTATTTGTCTTTATTTTGCCTGCATTATATGTTTGTGCATGGTATATATTAGGACTCAGTTTCATTTTTTTCTTATTGTTTCTGAAGCATGTTTTGAATATTTGGATTTTCCCCACTGATCTGAATAAGCACATCTCTCATGTATTGTCTCCATGCCTTCATGGATCAATTTCCTTGCTCTCTATTCTGTTCCATTGCCTTCTTTGCTTATTCCAATGCCACTACCATACTTCCTTAGTGACTATATTTTATTAGTAAATCTCTCTTGTTTGGTAAAGCATTTCCTTTAGCTCTCTCTTCAAGAAGATTTTGAATATTCTTGACTTCCAGTTGATTTTGGAATCAGCTTGTCAAGTTTAATAAACCACTTTGTAAAGATTTTGATTAGAATTGCACTGAATCTGTAGATAAATTTGGAGACATTGGGCATCTTTAAGATATAGAGTTCGCCTATCCATGCATGTGGTATTTAGGTGATTTTTACATTGTGTTTTCTTTTTCAAAATCCATTCTGATCATTTTGTTAACTCTGGTTGGTAATGTTTTTCTCATCAAATTATGCAAACTTTGGTTATAGGAAGATTAAGCCCTTTGATATATTTATTACAAGTAGTTTCCTGAGTTATTAGGCAAGCTGCAATTTCAGTATGTGTTTTAACTTGCAGAAATAAAAATTTTCTGCATATTCAAAAGTTTCCATATTTTCCATTCTGCTTTCTTTCATAAATTTTCATGCTTAAAAATTTTTTCCTTGTCTGATATAATATGAATATTACTGTAAACTATTTATCTGATGCTTTTATTTTTCTAAATGGTGTGAATGAAAATCAAAGCTGACTTTTCCCCACATATAAATAATACTAGTTCCCCAAGATCATGTATTCAATAATCAATTTTTCCCTATTGATTTCTACTGTTTCTAATTTTTGGCAATTGTAAATAATATTTTCACAAACACTATATTACATACACTTATCATTATTTAAATTCTTATGTAAGCATGGGCAAATATTCAACATAAATGAGTATATATTCACCCAAAAACATATACAGAATGTTCATAGTAGCTATCTTACTAATAGCAAAGACTGGAAGCAGGCTAAATATCCATCAAGAGTAGAATGGATAAATAAATTATGATATGTTCATACAATGGAATACTACACAGTGAGGAAAGGAAGAAACCATTATTGCAGACAACAGCATGAATGAATAATCACAAAATGTTGAATGATAGGCCATATACTATGTGATGCCATTTTTATAAAGCTAAAAACAGGCAAAACTAATCTTTGGTGATAGAGGTATACTGACTGAGAAAGGGAGTGGTGTATATAAATGTAAAAATTGAGAAAGGCGGACACGTAAAATTTTTATACTTTATATGTAAATGTAAATAGTAAAAAATATTCCTAAATAGATCAAAGTCTTTCTATGGGTTATTTTATTTTATGATTTTTTGATTATTATAACTTTATAACGTATGGTGAGTAATTATAAGCTCTTATCTTCGATATTATCTTCGAAATTCTTAGGCTCTCGTGGAGCTTCCTGGCAACGTGGGACAGAAATCCTAGAATGAGTTGAGACTCAGCATCAAGGGAATGAGAAAAACCCTAGAATGAGCTGAGACTCAGCATCAAGGGATTGAGAAAACCTTCTCAACCAAAAGTGAGAAGAGTGAAACGAGCCAAAGTGTCAATGGCTGAGAGATTCCAAACAGAAACAAGAGGTTATCCCGGAGGTTATTCTTACACATTAGGTAGATATCACCTTGTTATTCAAGATGTAATGGAGAGGCTGGAGGGAACTGCCTGAAAATGTAGAGCTGTGTTCCAGTAGCCATGTTTCTTGATGATGATTGAATAATGATACAGGTTTCACAATGTGACTGTGTGATTGTGAAAACCTTGCGTCTGATGCTCCTTTTATCTACCTTGTCAGCAGACGAGTAGAACATATGGAATAAAAATAAATAATAAGGGGAACAAATGTTAAAATAAATTTAGTTTGAAATGCTAGTGATCAATGAAAGCGAGGGGTAAGGGGTATGGTATGTGTAATCTTTTTTTTTTTCTGTTTTCGTTTTATTTCTTTTTCTGTCGTCTTTTTATTTCTTTTTCTGAATTGATGCAAATGTTCTAGGAAATGATGAATATGCAACTAAGTGATGATATTGTGAATTACTGATTATATGTGTAGAACGGAATGATCACATGTTTATGTTTTAGTTCCTTTGCTGTTAAATTTTTTTTAATTAATAAATAAATAAATTAAAAAAAAAATTCTTAGGCTCTCATATGATTTAAATGTCCCGAAGTAATTTAGAATTTTTTGTGTGTGAGTATCATGTATTGAGGTAAACCTTTAAAATCCCTTGAAAAGTATTGGTAATTTCATCCTATTTGGTTATGATTACTCTCTAATAATGGTATATATAATTTTGGTAGGGGTCTTTGGGAATAGAAATCTGAATTCTAGACTTATCTCTACTAGTGTCTATCTTTGAACAATTAACCTCCAAGACACAGTTTCTACATGGTATAGGAAGGTGTGAAACTGTTTTAGTGCCTACTATATGCCAGGCATTATTAGAACTTTATACATGTCATCTCATTTAATATTTGTGTAACACAAATAAATATGAAAGTTTCACATAATATAAACTTGTAAACTTTTTTTTACCACAACCTGCCATACGAAAAACATTTTATATCATGACCCACTACATGTATGCTCAACAGGGGTAAGTTTTCTGAAGCCCAAATTTTCAGTAAAAGAAAGACATGGTATTGCCTATTCTTTTCAAATGTATACAATTCATTTTTTAGATGATGATTTTGTTTCAAGAATCAATGGGTAGCAGTCCACAATATGAAAAACACTGCACTGGCATTCAAAGAATTCAGTATACCAATCAAGTGGGATGAAAAGTAATTATAAATCCCATTGCATTTATCAAAGAACATTAAAAGCAATCTACTTCCTAAACCATGACAATCAGGTTTAATGTCTCCTTTTCTTATTTCTTCTCGTTCTCCATCCCTATCATACTCATTTGTCTCCCCAAATCTTCTCTTTCCTTTGACTCCCAACTCTCCAGCATTATTCACATGAGCACTTCTCTTTCTTCCTGCCCCTCCATCTTTCCTTCTGTTACTATTATCTTTTGCTCTCTCCAGGTTAAAGATTGGACTTTTCTAATTTAAATCTGCTATCTCTACACTTCCTGGTCTTTTTCCATGTTTGGCAGCAACAGAAGTGTTTGGTTGGCTCAATGTAAGAGTGCAAGTGAAGGCCCAAATACCCTATACATAAGTCAAGTCAATAAACTGCTAAATAAAATCTATTTTACCTTCCTGCTCTTAACAAGTATACTTTTATAAGGAACCATAAGTCCAGATTCAAATTTAGAATGCTCAGGTTCATCCAAATTCTTCAGCATTTGGTGTTGTAACAGAGCTGGTTCCCTGCCCCTGGCCTGCAGCCTGCCTCCATTCTTCTCCCACGCTAGGTGCCTGAATGGGCTGAATGCTGTGCAGACAGCCGACACAAACTCCAGCCTGCACAGTGGAGCTCCATGCGCTCATGCCGTGGCAGCCACCCCACGGCCCCAGCTTGGGCTGGGAATTCCAGGGTCTGGAGCATATTCTAAAAGGGCGGTGGCACAGGTTTTCATGGGCACCTGCTCTCAGCCCCATGAGCATCGAGTCCTACTGGGAGGGGCCCTCTGAAATTCTGGGGCCAGGTTAAGAAGAACGCCATGGAAGGACTCTACCGATGGTGGTGGCAGAGGGAAGGAGGAAATAACATGTTGCAGAGGGCAGGTGAGATGAAAAATCATACTTTAATAATTTAGACTCAATACATAATTCTTTGAGGTGTTGGATTTGTAGGTGATAAGGAAATTAAGACTAATCAAGGGTAGATCACTTGTCCAAGATTATTTAATAAAATGTTGTATGATTTTCATCACACCCAGCATCCATTCCCACCTCACTGATGACACATAACTTTTGCTTTGGGGGAACAGCTCTATGTACCCCAATAAGGACTCAGTGACCCATTCTCAGTCAGTAGAGTACAGGGATGTTGAATCTACCCCAACACCAAAGATGGTGTGTCATCTCCATCTGCCAAAATAACACATTGCTCTGCCTGGGAAATGGATCCATGACCTAGGTCGGGTCAATCAGAGACAACCAGTAAGTTCTAGACCATTTGACTATGGTATTCATGTAGCACATTCTCTCTGTTCAGCTGGATGTTGAGATCTTATGGACACAGGAAGAGCAGAGAGGACCACTAAGGAGTGGGTGGGTTCAGCACACATGAGAGAGAGGACGCTCAGGCTCCAGGCATGTTGCCTGCACCCTGGGTCAAGCTGTGGATAACTACATCAAACCTTCCCCTGAACTTTTCAATACATGGGCCGTTAAATTCCTTTCTGTTGTTGTTTATAACAAGTTGGAACTGGATTGGTTGTCACCGGAACAAACAAAAGTCCTAAATGATTAACCTATCGGCACACAGTATCCAGTTTTGCCAGATTTCAACTCCAGTATATTCAGTTATTTTCTACTGAAGAAGGGCAGTTAAAACTCTCCAGATGATTTTAAAAGCGACGTTTAGTTTTAATATCCTCAGATTATCTACGTAGTAAAACAGATTAATTTGTCTTTTACGGAAATGAAAGTGCTTAATGGGGTAAGGCCCATTGTAAGTGCCCGATAAATTTTGGTTATGGATTGGATGGAAAGTGTCTGGACGAGGAGTAAATAACACCATTCCACGGAGACCAGCATTGTCCTCCCCTGCCCTCAAATGTCACTGTCCCTGACTAGAGCCCGTCCCTCCTCTCTCACACTTGTTCTCACCTAATTCAGGGGGACTTCTCTGACAGTTCTGTTCCACAGGAGATTCCCTCTAAACTCTGGGATCACTGTAAATCCTTACCACCCAGTTTAGCATGAATTTATACACTGGCTTTTACTGTGAACATTTGGTTCATATGTGCTTTAGTGTAGTGGTTAGGAGCCCTGACCCTCAAGGCAGACTATGTGGGTTCAAATCACAGCACCATGACCTGTCAGCTGTGTGACCTTAGGCAAGTTACTCAAACTCTGTGTTTCAGCTTCTTCCTTTCTAAAATGGAAATAAAGGTAATTTGTACATCATAGGTAGGATCAAATAAGTAAATTTCTTAAAAATGCTTATGACGATGTCTGGAATATAGAAAGCACAATACAAATGAGCATTAGCAATTACTATTTTATCTGTGTAGCTATAGTGAAAGTTCATGGACTTTAAATTCAGATAAACTTGTGTTAGCATCCTGGCTCTGACATACCTGTTGAGTAGTTTTTGATGGATTCTTTATTTTTCACAAAGCCTAAAATTTTTACTGATTCTTTTCAGACAAAGTTTGCAACATCTGATATAAAATATGTAAAGCTCCTCACAAAGTTTCTAGACGGTAGTTACAGCAGCATCTATGGAGATCCTTCCCTTTTTTTCCCTGTTTTCCCACCTTGAAAGCACTGTCAGTGAGAGCTGGGACCAGGGCCTCTGGATATCAGTGCCACTAAAAATCTCCATGAATTAACACTTGGTTGGATGCTCAGTTGAAAATGTCCAATCTTGGTAAGGCAAGGACAATTGCAATGTGTTTGTTCCTTAGTATTAAAAAGATGTATATGATGAGTTGAATATAGGAAGGTGTTAATCTTTGAAATAGTAGATTCAGCACCATTTAAAACCTCAGAAGAGCAGTTCTCAGATCACCACGGGTCAACATGCCTTCTGCCTTCAAGGGGACAATATGTTGCTAAGTGACGTGCAAGACTGCAGCCACCTCTTCATAGGATTTCAACAGGCCACAGAGGTACTGTTGTTGAGCCAACACCTGCCCTTCAGGTGGCTTTGGTGATAGCTTCTGGTACCTCGTTATGGAAGTTCAGATGACCTTGACTGACTGTTTTCCCCAAAGGGAGAGGCTCTTTCTGCTACCAGCAGCTCTTAATTATCTGAAATGCCAAACAGTCTAAGGTACATCTGTTCATTTCTCTTTAGTAGTTTTGAGCTGCTCTTGGGGGATCGTTTTCTTGATCCCAGTGCATGTTCTGTAGTCTGAAGAAGAAGACAAATAGAATAGTTTGTTTCTGTTCTTTTGAAGGAAGCATTTAAATGTCATGCCCAGATTGTCATTTCAGAGACAGCTGGGAGCCCTGTGCTCGTTTACTGAGTTGCTCCATCTGACAGGTTCTACACATTGTACTTGTTTCCTCTGGCACCCAGATCTGATCACCTACAGTTTGATGAAGGTGTGTGAGAAGTACAAGATTCGTTCATTTAAGTGCCCTTTGAAGATATGGACTAAATGAATAAGAAAGGAATATTCAATGAGTTGAAATAATACATAGTCAATTGCAAAATCATGAGTTAAAATTAATGAAACCATATTAATGAAAATCATTATGTGTAAAATAAGTTATGGGTCTTCACAGGAGGGAGAAAACAATATGTTTTATGTTGGAAGAAAAAGGCTTCATGGTGAAATAAGGTTTTAGCTACATGCATTCTTGAAATCCATCTTCACTGTTTAGAAATGTCAATGTGGGCTGCCAGGGTAGCAGGTAATTTAAGCCCCTCCCTTGAAAAGCATCACGGACCAGTTGCTCTGTTTACTCTCTACATCGAAAGTAGAATAGTCTGTTGGTTAAAAGAGCACACTTCTGTTTAAAAGAAGCAAGATCCAAATCTCACCGCTACCATTTCTTGCCTGTGTGACTTTAGGTAAGTTGTTCAGCTTCTCTGGGTTTTAGTTTCCTTACCTTTGAATTTGATATGATAATATCTGTCTCAGAGAATTGCTTTTAAAACTGGGATATTTCGTGGATTTCTTTGGCCAGCAGAGCAACAGTGAGAGTCCACAGGGTACCCCCAGAATTTGGCCTGCCTGTCAGAATCTCTGACCCACAAATCGTTTTGTGTGTTGTTTAGAGCCTTAAAATCAGCTCTGGGCACAGAGGATCCCTGTGGAAGCCCCATGCTGTCTCCTTTATCTGATTGGAAATGTGGCATTGAAGCAGACCCCTAGGCATACCACACTGAACATGCCGTAGCTCCCAGTGTTTGGCTTGATGTGTTGCTTTCCAGATTGACTGAGGTAAATTTGTCCTTGGAAATACCTGGCTTCAAAGGTATTTGAACATTTGATGCAGGTATGAATATTTTTAAGCTATTGTTCTTTATCTGTAAGTCTTTGGAACAGTTGTTGTATAAATTGCCACAGGCAATTTTGTCGAATGGGAAAAAAATTGCTGCCAGGTCCTGAGATAGCCCAAAAGGAATATTGGCCTAAGAAGGGAAGACAGGGGTTAACCAGCCAAAAGGTTGAGTTGAGTGTTGAAAAGAAAGAATGCCTTTTCCTTTGCTTGGAAACCACATAAACCAATAAAGGGAAAGGGATTCCATCAACATTAAAATCCTGGCCCGTAGCCATTTTTTTGCACTCCCTTAGATCCTCTCAGTATTAGCGTAACTGTCACTGCCGCCTGCCTCCAGCACTCTAAGATACTCTTCTGTTGTGCACTAATTGCTCGTTTGCTGCCCTCATCCCTTCCCAGTCCTGTTTCCACTCTGGGTCCTTAGATCTAGGTACACTAATATCTGTTCTTCCATTCTTCTTCCTTTCACAGTGATTCTAGAGAAGCACAAGATCACCCTGCACAAGACCAGCCTCCTTAGTATCTAGATATGTGGGGGTCCCTAAGTTCTGCCGATGGGATGCACGTGGGCACCACTTTCAGAACATGCCCTTAAAAGGAATGGGCATCACATTAAGATATCTATTTCAGTGCTGTTAATTATGTACAAGATGTTGTGTCACCACCACTACCACTCTTTACCAGAACATCTCCATCATTCCCCACAGAACCCCTATAATTTTAAGTCTTAACTTTCTATTCCCTATCCCACCTCATCCCCTGGTAACCTATATTCTAGATTCTGACTCTATGAATTTGCTTATTCTAATTATTTCAAATCTGTGAGAGCACACACTATTTGTCCTTATATACAGCAACAGAATAATTTTTTTAAAAAAAATCATGAAAGTACACTACATAAGCAATGAATCCTGAGTTAAAGCGTAGGCTGCAGTTAATAGGACTATTATAAAAATCTGCTGTCATCAATTGTAACAAATGTGCCACACCAATGTAAGGTGTCAATAGTAGGATGGTATATGGGAATCCTGTATTTTATGCATGATTGTTCTGTAAACCCACAATTTCTCTAATAAAAGAAAAAACAAAAGAAAAGGAATGGGCATGAACTTGCAAGCTCTTGCACCATCTAACCAAGTCCTCCACGTGATGAGGGAACCCAGAGCAACCACTATGGACTCAGAGCTGAAGGCATTTTCAAGAATGGCAGAGCTGGGATGTTGACATACCATGGGCAACTCTCAACTAATGAAGGATGAAAGCAGATAGCAAATGTATTTCAATTTTTTAACACAAGCAGTTGATCTTGGGGCAGATTCTGTATGGCTTCTCAGAAGGTCTCCAATGGAATCAAACACCAATCACTTATAGTGTGGCCAATTTGAAAAGTCATTTTTGTACTGGCTTCCTTTCTTCTTTGTTTTATAGTCTCTGGGCCCTTATTTTCTTTTTTATTTTATTTTTTATTGTGAAAAATAACATATATACAGAAAAGCAATAAATTTCAAAGCACACTGCAACAATTAGTTATAGAACAGATTTTGGAGTTTGGTGTGAGTTACAATTCCACAATTTTAGGTTTTTCCTTCTAGTTGTTCCAAGACTAAAAGAAATATCAATATAATGATTTACTCATTTGTTAGATCCTATCTTCTAACTCCACCTTCTCCTTTGATCTTTCTCCCAATCTTTAGGGGTATTTGTGCTATTGGGCTCTTATTCTTGATCCCTGAGCTCACTTAGCAAATAAATAATAAGTAGGCAAACCCTGGTCTCAGGGTTTGTACCACCTTCTCCCCTCATTGCCTTCAGACAAATAACTACGGTCAGAACTCTGCATAACCTTATCTTGAAAATAGTCTCTGTTCTGGGAGCAAATGGCATATCTACTTGGGGAGTTGATCTTGAGAGTCTTAGCAGGGAGTATGGAGCATAAGGCTATCTAGGGGATGAATTCATAACTTAGGGTTTAACAACTGGTTAGAACACCTGGAACAAGTTATAATATACTGTTGGACTAGTTTCTTGAAACTTGGGCACAATAATGGCCTATAGTAGATGAAGAGAGGAGAATATTTAGGAATGGGTTAGTAGGCTCCATGTTGTAGAAATATTAGAATGGATTTGTTATTTGAAACCAAAGAATGGACATCTAACTGTGTTCCTCAAGAGGAACCAAAGGAAATTTCCTTCATTAAAACACTAAGGAATATACTGGTAGGAGGAAGTAGTATCTCCGAAAAAACTCAGTGTAGAATATCTTCTCAGGCCCAGAGCTGACAGGAACAGATACTGCCATGAAATTTTATGAGTGGGGATTATCAATGGTGACACTTAATCAACAGGTGGATTAATTACTGTAATCAACAGTAAGGCCAGAGTATCTTGAAGTGAAGAAACTGTAGCAATGACTATTAAGGTGGATGGACAGCCAACTAGGATACCATTTGATTTTATACTTGTAAAAATTGAAAGCTGATGAGCAGAAGACTATCACCAGCTTCCTCAGTGGAAAATCATGACCCTCATCCAAACCTGGGCTAATTCGCAGACTCAGACCCTCTGATTGAAGGAGAGATTACATCCTCTTGATAAAAGATCCCAAAGTCAGCAGGCTTTATTTTTATGGAAATTACGCACCATGAAAAGAATAATTCTTGATTACGTTTTGAGGACTGTTGGAGATATAGTTTGTATAGACGTTGAAACCAGCAGACTAAAATCATCTTGCCTCTGTGATTGGAGCCAAGGTTTGTGGTAGGTAAACCCAAGTCTGTGTGAGTTGAATGAGTACAAGGACCCACCCAATGTTAATTGCCCCAATTCTTGAATGTATAATTGGGGTAGATAGAATTAGTACAATAGTTGGGGAATGTCACACCCCAGGGGACATTTTTATTGTCATGATTTGGGGAGGAGGTGCTACTAGTATCTAGTGCATAGAGGCCAAGGATGCTGCTAAACATCCTACAACACACAGAAAAGCTACCCACAAAATTATTCAGCCCCAAAGGTCAGTGATGCTTGGGTTGAGAAACCTGTGACTTAGAAGCTAAAAGAACGCTCACATTAGTTCCCTGACCTGCAGAGAAAGAAGGCTCAGAAATGGCCAAATGGAAACCCCTTAATCTACATCCTTTTCTTGGCCTAGATAGTGAATCAGAAGCTATATCCTATCATTAAGGAATTATAAAAATTAGTGCCACCCTAAGACTTAAAGGATGAAAATGTGTTGTCCTTACTACCTCTTCATTCAGTTCAACACTCTCTCCCATATAGAAATCAGATAGATCATGAGAGATGGCAGTGGACTACCGTACATTTAACTATGGATAGTAGTCCCAATTCATATCTAGTGCCATGTATGGTCTCTTTATAGAAACATATCATCATAGCCTCTGTCATTTGGTGTGTAGTTATTGATCTGGTAAATTCATGCTTCATAATTCCCATTAGAAGGAGGATCAAAACCAATCTACTTTATGATGAAAGCACAGCAGTATGTTCATTGTCATGCCAAAGGGTTATATTAATGCTCATGTCTTTGTTACAATATAGTCTACAGGGACACTTCCAGTTTGATGTTGTGTGGAATATCGTGCTGTTCCACCATATGGATGGTACCATATTAACTGGACTTGGTGAACAACATGTGACAAGTGGAACTCTAGAAACGAACATGTCAAATAATCCCGACAGTGATTCAGAGGATTTACACATAGCTGAAAATGTTCTGGGTCTAATGTTCTATGCCACTAAGACAGCTACTCTAAGGCCAAAACAAGATTGCACACTGCACCCCTGTGCAACTATTAAGAAGTTGTCACAGTTCTTGGTGGTCCTCTTTGTGTTTTGGAGGCAGCATATGCCTCACTTGGGAAAACTGTTCTGATTCAAATATCTGGTCAGTCCTAAGACTATCAGTTTTGAATGGAACCCAGAGGAAGAGAGAGCTTTGCACTAGGTTTAACCTGAAGTATAAGATTCTCTGACACTTGGACATGTCCAGTGTATGTTAGAGATGTCACAGTTGATATATATGACCTCTGGGGTCTTTGGTAAGACTAATTCTATCATCTCCTATGTTGCCTTTAGTGTGAAAGAAGGGTGATGCAGATATAAAATAGAAGAAATATAAAATAATTAAAGTCTCTTCTATTTTATATCTGTGCTCCTGAATTTAAATTTAAATTGGAAATATAAATATGAACTAAAGAATAATTTTATTATATAACATTTCCTAGCTCTGTCCACAGGAAAAGACTAGAAACAATGACCAATGCAAAAGCAGTGAGCATCCCTAGTGCCTAGATTTACAGTCTTAAAATACCATTTCTCTTTAAAAGAAACCAGGATTTTTGGAGAATGAGTCATTATAGGTCTGGGGCAGAAAATGTGTAAGATCAGCTTGAACCATATCATCATACTAGATAATGAAGAAGCCATAAAAGATCACTAAGCTCATGGTAATGGAATCAGGCACCATCTTGATGGCCAAATGGTTGCAATTTGAGCTTTATACATCAAAGGGGTTTAAATCCTTGGGTCCATAATAATCTTTTTTTAACAGTTTAACTGGTTGCTTTCTGAGGAGAATGAACACGCAGTCCATTTTCTTAACTTTGGTAAATAAAAGGAAAGAATCAAACATTTTTCCTACTTATCCTACTTGAACTATGACATCAGATAGAAGGTACAGTTAAATGAGGAGAAAGGTTTTCTTAAAATTTATTCCAGCTAATAAATGGAAACTAAATGATGAAATTAGAATATAACTATTTTCCAATCCCTGGTGAACATGAAGATCTAGACATTGAGCACCAATGGCTCTGTTCTTTTCAAAAACCAGTGAAAACCAGATATTATTTGCCTCCAGAGTAGACTACACATTCTATGGTTTTGCCAGAGAAACTGAGGCTGAGTTTAATCACATCTCTGAATCCAGTTGCATACAGAGGACAGAAGGAAATGTTGAGCTGCACCAAGATTATGCAATCAGTAAATTCTAGTCTGTGGGAAACACCACAGACGAAATGGTGTACGTTCTTCAACAGATAAGCTATAAGAAAAAGAACCAGATGGAGGAAGAATGCGTAGATAGAAAGAGACTTAAAAACATGTCATTTAAATAAAACAATAAAAATTCAAAGAAGTGATTGATATAAAAGGTCAGGATAGTCACTACTTTATAAGGAAAAAGTGACCATTATTGGAAAGGGACACACGCAGGGACTGCTAGGGGCTGGTTCAGTTTCTTGGCCTGATAGATTGTTCAAAGGGTATTTGCTTTCTAGCAAATCACTATGCTCTGCACTTTTTTGGGGGGGGGGATGCATTGTCCGGGAATTGAACCTGGGTCTCCTACATGGAAGATGAACATTCTAACCACTGAACTACCCATGCACCAGAGTGCTCTACATTTTTTAGTCAAGTACAGCCACTATGTTTACTGGCTTGTCCCAAAGAATGCTCCTATTTTCTTCTCATTGTTTTCAGGTTGATAGAAACTCATTCTTCTTTCCTGAGAGTTTTCATTGTCTTTTTTAATTTTTAAATTTTATTTATTTATTTATTTTTTGTATGCTGTATGGCAGGGGTCACATTTCCTTCTTTTTCAATGTGAGCATCCCGTTAATGCAGCACTGTTTGTTGAAGTTTTGTTTGTTTGTTTGTATGCTTGTTTTGGGTTTTTTTTGGGGGGGGTGGGGGGTGGGAAGTGCATGGACAGGGAATCAAACCCGGGTCTCCCACATGGCTGGCAAGAATTCTACCACTGAACTACCCTTGCACCCCACTTCATTGTCTTTTGGATCATTTGATATAATTCACTTCTCTATATTGTATCTCTTTATAGAGACAGAAGCACAGCTTTCTGTCTGGGTAGGTAACATGGTTTGGTTGTTGGTAAAGGTAAAAATTGGGTGTGTATTTTCTCTTGGAGAATTACTGGCTGAGCATATCAGATGATGATGTTCATCGTCTCCTGTGTTGACTTGTTTATTCACACATTCATCAAGCATTTGTGGCCAAGAGAAGGGAAAGAGAATATTGGAGACCTCTGTGCAAGCAGAAGGGAATCCTTAGGGAATGCCAAGTAAGGAATTGAAGCACAGCAGTAATATATTTGGTATTTATAAGGGCCTTCCAGGACCTAAGCATGTTTCCATAAAAAGTAGGCCTAAAGGCCTTGGAAATTAATGAGAAATAGGGGATGTACATGTCAGGACTCTTGCTTTCAAATGTCAAAACTTAAGCTCAAATCATTATAATAGAATATTAAATTGAACTTTCTCTAATGCCTCAGAGATTCAACTCAGGCTTTAAAGCTAAGGGCAAAGGGACATGATTGCTCATGTTTGCTATTGAGAAAACTACATGACATGCAAACACGTGGCTGAAACCATTTCTGAGATTCTTAGCCCATTATCCATCCCCGCCCCCACCAACCAATATAAAAGAAGGGGAGAAATATAAAGAGATTGATTGTTGAGGGGGCTTTCCTTAATTGGAATTATTGGCCTAGTTAGGAGTTTATGGTATTTCGTTTCTAAGTCAACTAGCAGATGTCCAAGAGAACTTCCAGCAATATCAGAAGAGGAAATTTGCTGAGCTATAAAAACTCACAAGACCTATGCTGCCTTAGGATGGAGCGGTACACGTTCAGGGACTTCTGGGAGGGACTAAAAGGCATCCCCTAAAATTTGTGGGTATATTTGAATGGAGAGAATGTTGACTGACTTTTGCCTGGAAAATCAGGAAGGCAAAAGGGTTGGAGTAGCCACCAATGATGGGATAAAAATATAGGGCAAGTGAGAGAAACTCACTCTCCCTGAATTTGGGGGAAAAGTGGCAAGGTTGCCAAGTCTTCCCATTGACCAAGTAGATATGATGAAATGTATCTGAGCTAGGGCCTGGCTCAAAAGACTTCCCCAAAACGAGTTGCAGGGGAAGGGAATTGGCAAGGACTGTTTCTCAGGAGCCCTGAGAAATCCAGAAATACATAGAGAAAAATACAGCATCTAGACATTTGCCAAACAGAAGAAACAAAGAGCAAAATTCTATAAGTATTTTCAAGTAGGACTTTTTTCCCTTCTCTTCTGAAAAACCAGAGTAACAAAGGGACAAGTTGGAAGACTTAAAAGTGAACTGACACTCTAACCCTACCAAATAAATATTAAATAATTTTGTACAAATAAAAAAAAAAGTGAACTGACAGACAACAGTCTCTTTCTTATTGCTGGTCCCTAGAAGTTCAGGGAATTCCTGAGATGATGGGAAGAAAATAAGTTTTGAATTGGAAGAAAGATTAACATTTTGATTTATATTTGAGAGGGACTTTTAATATCTGAGTGTGTGACTGCTCCTATAACCTAAAATGACTAAAAAAATTACGGGAACTACTTAAGGGATCTTCAAGAGACAGAGATGGTAGATGCAGTTGAAGTATTGGAAGTCACTGTGATGCCTACATGCCTACTGATGCCAGCCTGCTCAGAAAAGTTAGTAACCTGCAAAACTAAGTTCGGTGGTTGAGTGGACTGACTTCACATTTGGATTTGCAGCTTAAACGTTCCAATGAGGTCCCTCTCTCTGTCTCTGTCTTTCTCTATCTCTTGTCTTTATTTCTCAACTTATTTCTATTTCATTTTTCTTTTTATTTTCTTATTGGTGTCCTGCTATAATAAGGCTCTTTCTATATGGCATGAATGATGGCTGTTGGCAATTACCAGCTACATCTTTATAGCCAGTGATTCAAAAGTAGAAACAGCCTCTTTCTCCCAGCATCTACATGTCAATTGGCACAGAAGAATATGGCTGCTTCTGCTTGGGATTTGTCTCCACTTCCTGAAATCATCCACCTTAGAGAGGTAGGTGGGATACTGTGATTTGTCAGGCCTCAGTCATATGCCCCTTCTGTGGCTGGAGATGGGCAAATCCCAGAGATCAGTCATTTAGCTTGAGTTACATGAGTTACAGGAGGGAGGGAATGTTCTACAGTGGAAAGAGAAAAGCTGGGTAGATAAAGTATTTGTCTCTTATTAGGTGACCTAATGAATGAACTGGAGAGTGAGGCATAAAAAGAGATATCCCAGGAACAATATGTGGGAGTGCAACCCATAAAAAGCTCTGTGACTCAACTTTGAAAAGGGTGGAAGTACTTTTAAGTTTTGGCATCCGTTTTGTTACCATCTTCAGCAGAACAGAAATCGGGTCTCATTTCCTCTGAGCCTTTGTTTCTCAATGGCTAATGCTGTGAGATTCTAAGTGGAGGGGAAATGGAAGTACAAAGGTTATATTAGCCTTTTAAAAAATAGGTAAATTGCTCAGGGGAGCTTTGTATGCAGACCAAAAGAGTTGGTTTAGGGTAGAAGCCATCTTTAATTACATGTCAGACAGGCTCAACTGGGCTGAAACCCTCTGGCTCAGTTTGAAGTAGCTCACTGGTACATAAAATTGTGCATTAGATATAGCCAATAGTGCAGATTTTCTGTATATGACTAATATTTTTCTTCCAATGCATGACAGCAACCAAAGGGAATGCATTGCCCATAAATTATCACCAAACATCTGGCATACATTTTAATGCAAATTACTACATGGGAATACAATTCTTTTAAGCCACACCCATCCTCCTTTCAGCAGTCTCCTAGTAACGATGCACTTGTCTATTTATTAAAAATATTTAAAAATTGTAGGGCTTTTTTTCTTCTTATTTTGTAATTCAGTTGAAAAAGCAAATAGGTTGAATATGTCATAGATTCAAGAGTATTGTTATTTTTTATTCTAAATTGATTCTTAAAATATATTCCATGAAGCAAAATTGTCCTAAATAACTATTAATAGACATATTAAAGTGACTACATTTTAAAGTGCATCATGTTTAAGTTGATAGAAGTTTATGCCAAGTAAGTTATAGACTCTGAGAGATGGTTTTAGATTGGGAGAATTCCGTATTTACTTCCAAACTTGTAAACAGACATGTTCATAAAGTGATGCTTGCTTTATAAGAGTTCGAGGATGGTCTGGTATGAATTGCCAAACATATCACCTTGCTCCATTGTATGATGACAACTTTCTCTCATGGGATGTATAAATACTTAAAAATCAGAGGCTCCAGAATCTTACATATCTGTGAATACAGGGAGAAGTTTAAAGAAGAGACTGAGGGAATAAGTGCAGAAAGGGTAGTAGCTATAGACAAGAATATGCCGAAATTTTAGGAAAAAGGCCCTACAATTGTTACAGTATTTTGTCTACATTAGTGTTAAATAAACAGGTTGGTATGAGTCAAATGCTTAAGACCTAAGGCATATTGTTTCCTCTCCCACTCACATCTCTCTCCCCTCCCACATCCATCCCACTTGGGTTGGATTGCTGGCCAACCAGTTCTTATTCAGTAAGAATGGTATCCCTGAAAGAAATTTGGGGTAATAATGAATGTAAATTCAGACAACACAATAATGTGGCAGGAACACTAAACAGGGATGGACAACCTGAATTCTGCTTCTCTTTCTGTGATTTAATAGCTATGTAATTAAGCTAGCTCACTCACCTTAAACATTTCCTCACCTAAAAACATGTGGCTACATGCCTGCGAAGGTGCCTTCCTCTTCTAAAAAATTAAATTCTTCTACAACATTTAGACCTAGAGCCCTGATTTTGTAAGCAGCACAGCTTTGCGGTTATGCTATTTCAATTAGCCAACAAATCCTTAATATATTTTATCATCAGAAAGTATATGTGAGGTGCTCTGCCAGGAATTGGAATACGGAAACACTTATTTAGTTATTAACTAACTTCACCTCTCCCTCCTGTCATTGCTTCCTTCTGTCCCCAACTTTAATTCCATGATGAGTTTATTGTAATCAGGCTTGTACCTTTTTGTTCCCTCTGCCTATAATGCTTCCTCCTATGCATCTACATGGCTCCCTATGTTATTCTGAGGGGAAAAGCCAAAGGCCTTTCAGTGGTCCCTGAGCTCCTACAGGGCCTGGTATCATGTTACCTGTTCCTCCTTATCTCCTAATTCTCTGCCCCTCTCTGCCCCTCACTGCTTCCTCTGCTGCAGCCACGCTGGCATCCTTGCACACTTGTGCTCACGGCTGAGGTGTGGTCTAGATGTTGTCACCCTGGATATCGTCATGCTTCCCTTCCCCATCTCCTTTCAGACTGCTCAAAAGTCACCTTAATGAGTTTACCTGGACCGCTGCGCTCCCCCCACCGCCTAAAATTGATTCCCTTTTCCCTCTTCTACTTCACTTTTCACATTGGTCACTCTCTTACTTTCAATATACTGTTTATTTAGTATTTCTATTGTTTGCAGTGAATTCCCCACATTAGAAAATAAACTTTACGTCTGTTTTGTTCACTGATATGCTAGTTGTTTGGTGCACAGTAGGTTTCCAACAAGTGTTTTTGTTTATCAATGTACGTAACAGTTACTTCTGAACATTTTATTAGAATCTATCACTATTTTAGAGAATATACCCTCTTGAAAATAATTATTAGTTTCTATTCCTGTACAAAATGATGTAATGCATCACAAATTAGTTATAACATCTACATACTTCAGTACGAAAATTAATATAAAACAAATGCTGAGAGGCCATGCTGAAATGTATTATTTTGGTCAAAAGTAAAAGAGTTGGTAGATTTTATTATTTTTCCAATTATAGTAAAACATGTGGGTTTATTGAAAGTGTTTTTCTTTAAACAGTACATACTACCCTTTTTTATAACTAGAAATAACACACAGTGTGGCAGTGTGGAAGTGTCACTAACTTGTTGGTCAAAATTTTAAGTAGAAAACAGAAGTCAGAAAAAGAACACTTGGCATCTTCAAGGTTATATCACATGAAAATATTGTCAGCAGAAGTGGATTCTTGCAGATAGTTTTTTTCTCTTGTGGACTATTCAAAATAAATATTTAGTTTAATAAATAAAGGGTGTAGTTAAAAATAATTAGGAATGACAATTTCTTTTATACAACATTCTATATGCAAATAACTAATACTAGGATTTATATGAATACATTAAAGCATTCAAATTTCAAATAATTTAACATTATTCACAGTGACAATAAAGTATGGATTAATGTACTTCTCATCTTAGAAAAATATGTTAATACAAAAGTATATAGTGCCACATTAGAAAGACATTGTTTAAGTAGGTAAACTGCTAACCTAAAAGAATAATGACTGTAGTTGATATACTTATATTTCTAGTTGTTGTTGTTTCCCAAAACTAAGGCCTGCAGTAGAAACAATCTTCCTGAGGTCAAAGACAGGATTAATCAAGTACAAACCTGTTTAAGGAGATTGGTTTGAATGGAAGGAATAGAACTATATTTATTATACAAATATTATCGGAATGAAATTGGTTTCTGTTTGGTTCAAGTTTCAGAATGTGTGTGCAATATTTACAGTGGAGAGTAAGACTTCTCCAGCAAAGACACTTAAATTATACCAAAGGTGCTAAATTCTATAGCGGTATTTTCACAGAAATGTCGATGGACAATATGGCCATACTTTAAATCCAAGCAGGGAATTCCATGTTGAATATTAGGGCATGTTGAATTACCCGGTCATTGTTTATTCTAGAAAGCTCCTTAGATGAAGGCATTTTGCACCATTTGATAAATAATACAGTAGTGTCCAGAAAAAAGAATCTCTAGTCACAATTTTATTTTGCTCATCTACAGTCAGCTTCTCTGACAATACAATACCTCCTACATTTCTTATCAGGGCATTCCACAGAACATACTGAATCAATGTAGAAACATATTATTAACCAATGACAGGCTCACCTACACAGTTAATAAATTATTTACTTAGGCCACACATATACCCAGAATCCATCAATGCACCCAACTGAGTAAATAAATGCTTGTGGAATAAGCATAATAGTGTATGGTCTTTTCATCTGACATTGTAGAGATTAGTAAAAAAGAATTTAGTTGAGAGTCAAGCATTATAATGGAATGATGAAGCTTAGACTAGTCAGCTCAGGCAGCATCCAACATGTGGTCTGAGAATTTAGGAGTCTAGAGTTATTTGAAAGGGTTCAGAGTATGCACACATCTTTCTAGCTTTGTGACTTTGAACAAGTTAATTAATCTCTCAAGCCCTCAGTTCCTTCATCTGTAAAATAAATATACCAATAACGTATACTTGTAATGTGCAGTTAGCACGATGCCTACAACTTAATAATTACTCAGTAAGGCATAGCTTTTATTATTTTATAGACTGCATAAATTCCATTTCTCACACATCATATGCAACTATTTTTAGAATTTGGGATCTTTATTGTGATTACTATACTATACTTTCATTTAATACAAGTCTTGATTATATAAAAAATATACATATGCAGGGCAGGCCACAGTGGCTCAGTGGCAGAGTTCTCACCAGACCCGGGTTTGATTCCCAGTGCTTACCCATGCAAAAAAAAATTATATATCTATAATAATTTTTATTTCCATAATTTTGATGTTTCTAGAAATAGTCCTCTGTTTTAGTTTCCGAAGTTGTGCAAAGCAGATACCATGAAACAGTTTGGCTTGAACAACGGGAATTTATTAGCTTACAGTTTGAGGCCAGGAAAATGTCCAAATCAAAGCATCATCAAAGCAATCCTTTTTTCCTGAATACTGGTTCCCAGAGATCCATGTCTCCTCCGTTATACGGCAAGGCATGTGGTGTAGCCTGCTGGTCTCTCCTTTCTCTTCCTGGTTTTGTTGATTTCAGCTTCTTGCTTCTATGGCTTTCTTTTTCTCTATATATATTCATTTTACCTATAAAGGACTCAGTAGTAGGATTAAGATGCATCCTGAATGAAGTGTTGCACACCTGAACTGAAGTAGCCTCATCAGAAGGTCCTACTTAAAATGGGTCCACACCCAGAGGAATGGAATAAATTTAAGAAAATGTTTTTCTGAGGTACAGAAGCTTCAAACCAGTACATCCCCAGATGCTTAAAGTTAAAAACCATAATTCTGTACGGTTTAGAATTATAGAGACTAGAACCTGCAGTCCAGAGCGATGGAATGGTAGGTTCAAGGCTATGGAGTTTGAAAGAGGGAAAGTCAGCCTAGAGCCCACCAGAACCCATCTCTCACTGTGATTTACCAGAGGGTGAGGGCCAATTCCTTGTCCTTACTAATGCAAAGTCCAGAGCCATCACTGCTATGTGAATTTTCAGGTGAACGTGAAAGAAAAAAAAAACAGTGCTGGTCATATGTGAAAAGCACATCATAGGGTTAATGTGAGAATAACACTTTTCCAAGTCTGAAAAGTAATTGTTACATTGCTATTTTAATAATTGGATCCAGATGTTTCAAATGAAATTTTTCAGAATAACAATGCAATTTCACAAACCGTTTTTGTTATAAGATTTTGGTTTTTATCCTGGTTTAAGCACTTCATGATGTTTATGCTTATCAATAATATTACATTTTTCAGATTTTTTTTCCACCAAAGATTTCACTAATGGAAGCCTGAGCTTCTGTGGCAGAAGAGGAGGTACCATCATGGCCTTAGCCATAGAAAATTTAAGCATAGTTGTCGACAGGTATTTTCATTATTGCCAGAACTCAATTGCTATAACACTACTAAAGAACTCATATATTACATAAAACTGTGTGTTCTGCACTTTCCCCAAGAAATCTCCATGGAAAAACAATGTAAATAGTGTGTAGCTTTTGATGAATTATGCTATTTCTCATTCCTAATGTACGGTTGAGTTTCTCATTATTAAATGGTCAGGTGCCAAGATGTTGGTGGCCTAATGGTCAATTAAATTTCAAATGGACTTCAAAGACCAGGATTAGTTCTTTCCCTTTCCTTTCAATTCTTGAATCACAATTTATTAAAATCCCTAAGAAAATTTTAAATGGACTTTATTTGGAGTAAATATTTGAGAACTATAAAATATTGTTGCCCTGATTTTTTTTTCTTATAACTGGACCTTTAAAATAGGAGACTGAAATCATTAGAATGGGGATATAATTAGAAGTAACCCTGGCTGTGCTAACACGGCAAAAATGCAGTGTCTTTACTACTATTGAAGATGTTTCAGTTCTGCTTCGTTGTTTCAGGTGCACAGTTTGTATATATTCCAGGGGCAAAGCTCCATGTGTACATTTTGTGCCACAGGCATAAATCTGACAATAACTGTGACCATTGAAAACAAGTGATTTCCAAGGGAGTAATACTTGGGAAAATAATTGAAACCCTTTAACTGGGTTTTTCCATTGTTGAATGAGATTACTTATTTTACTGGACTTTAATGTTAGCGGGGAAAAAGTACCCAGATTTCCTACACCTCCAAACAAAGCAACAGAGGAAGATTTGCAGGCTTTTCCACCCATATCCCTACAATGTACTCCCGAGCACTGTCTACTTAAGGTCTGCAATCATAATAGGCATTTGATTTGTATTTGACACTGAAAAGTACCTAAAAAACCATGTGTCACTAAAGTTGAAAGCTGAGTTTCTTCTATAAAGTAATCCATGTTAAAAAAAATACATTTCAAGAGGTCTGTCGTGTAGAGACTTGGACATGGTACTGAAGGCAAGATAGCAAAAGATGCATAGACAAATGATGATGACTTTGTTCATTTATGTGGTTGATGGTCACAGAGATGATGGCCCTGGCATGGGAATCCCGTGCAATTAGAGGGCTTCTCCCAGAGAACACTGTTCTGCTACACCTACCAACACTGGGCCTTGGGGGTAGGAGGTGCCCACAAAAGGGGTCTGGGAGAAGGACCAAGTCATAACTAGAGAATAACTTTCAGGTCTCTCTCTTTTTCTTTTAACATTTTATTTTAGCATAATGATAGATTGATACAAGAAGTTGCAAAAATAGCACAGAGAGGACAGAAATACTCTTCACCCAATTTCCCTCAGTGGTGATGTGACTATATAGCAATATCAAAACCAGGAAAGTTACATGATTACAATGCATTCGTATAGTTCTATGCCATTTTACCACATGGAGACTCTTGCATACACCTATTCCATCACCAAAAAGATCTCCCTTGTGCTACTTGAGTGTAGTCACACCCAGGGCTATGACAGGAAAGAACAAGGGAGGGTAGAGGTAAGAATGAAGGCTCAGAAACCACTAATCTAACTGATTAATTATAGTATTCCACTGTGGGATCATGCTGCTTCAGAACCAGGTCCCATGACTTAACAAGTCTCATTTAATTCCCCTACAGTACTTTGAAAAGAAGAGCCTTTTCTCCCTTTACATAGATAGACAGCTTTACCTTGAGAGAAACTAGGGAGAAGCATGTTGACACTGGGTACAGTATCTTGTCAGAAGAGTCTGAGGTATGACCTGGAAGAGGTAGTCATGGAGATGGTTGGGGGAGGAGATAAATTAATGAGGTATTTTGTTGGTTGGGATTCCCACGTCCTGAGAAATGTGCACACTGATACAAAAAGAGAGAGAAAAAAAATCATATTATCAACATATGTACCAGAACATCTGTTATCTAGAATCATTTAAGTTTTCTCTGTGAGAATAACTGTTGTAGATAAAGTTGAATACTTTGACACCTGGTATATTAATTTGACCATTTAATGGAAAGTTTTAAACTTAAATGTATAACTATCAGCTTAAACAATATAACTCATACTTAATTTAACATTTATCAATGACATCGTGAGTACTAGAAAGAATATGAACCCAATGTGTTTTTTTCTACAGTTTTATTGTAAAATATAATATATACACAAAGCAAAGAAAGAAAAAAGCAGTGATTTTCAAAGCACATTTCAACAAATCATTACAGAACAGATCCCAGAGTTTGTCATGGACTGCCATACCATCATCTCAGATTTTTCCATCTAGCTACTCCTAAATGCTGGAAGTCAAAAGGAATACTAATACAGTGATTCAGCAGCCATCCTTATTTGTTAAATTCCATTTTCCCTGTTATACCTTCTCCTTTAATCCTTCTCCCAATCTTTGGGCAATGCCTGGTCTTACTTTTTTATATTGAAAAGGGGTGTCCACACTAAAGGATGGGGGATGTAATTCATTCATAATCTTGGAGAGGCTGGTCCCTCTGAGTTTCAGGATTTATTTGACTTAGGAACACTCCAGGAATTATACATTTCAGGAATTCAAATCTAGTGCATGAAACTTTATAGAGTCTCAGTTTGAGCCCTAGGTGTTCTTAAGAGTCAACAGGATCGATGTCGTTGTGGTTTAGCAAACCACCAGCAATTAGCACCAAGTGAAGCTTGCCAAAGAGCAGCTTCCAGAATACCCGCTTGACACAATTTAATCTCTGTTGTGCACTAATGCCTTGCTTTCAGATTTTTCCTTCTAGCTGCCCCAAAACAGTGGAGGCTAGAATTTTTTTCCTCTTTTTTTGTGAAAAATAACATATATATAGAAAAAAGCAATAAATTTCAAAGTGCATTGCAACAATTAGTTGTAGAACAGATTTCAGAGTTTGGGTACGGTTTACAATTCCACAATTTTAGGTTTTTACTTCTAGCTGGTCTAAGATGCTTGAGACTAAAAGAAATATCAACATAATGATTCAGCAATCATACTCACTTGTTAAACCCAACCTTCTCTGCATAACGCCACCATCACCATTGATCTTTCTCCCACTCTTTAGGGGTATTTGAGCTATGCCCATTCCAACTTTTTCTTGTTGGAAGTGGCTGTCAATAATGTGGGATAGGGGAGTGGAACTAGTTGATGTTCTGGAGAACCTGGTCCCTTTGCATTTCAGGACTTATCTGGTCCAGGGACCCATCTGGAGGTTATAGGTTTCTGGAAAGTTATTCTAGTACATGGAACCTTTGTAGAATATTATATAACTTCCTAGGTGTTCTTTAGCATTGACAGGTATGGTTGAGATTGGGGTTTGGCAAGTTATGCTAGGTAGCAATGTTTAACTAAAGCTTGTGTAAGAGTGATCTCCAGAGTAGCCTCTGGACTCAATTTAAACTCTTTCAGCCACTGATAGCTTATTTATTAAACTTTTTTACCCCCTTTTGGTCAGGAAAGCATTGTTGATCCCACAGTGCCAGGGCCAGACTCATCCCTGGGAGTCATCTCCCATGCCATCAGGGAGACTTTCACCCTGGATGTCATGTCCCACATAGGGGGAGGGGCAATGATTTCACTTGCAGAGTTGGACTTAGAAAGAGGCCACATCTGAGCAACAAAAGAGGTCCTTCAGAATTAACTCTTAGACATACATATAGATAAGCTAAACTTCTCCACTACATACATAAGCTTCACAAGAGCAAACCTCAAGATCAAGGGCTTGGCCTATTGATTTGGATGTCCCTAATGAGTGACACAGTATCAGGGGTTTCCCTGGTGGTAAAGTTTAATAGTTGAACCTAATTTTTTTTAAAGGGTTTGGGTTCTAGCAGCACTATTGTTTCCGAATGAGCTGAAAACTAGTACTTTAATAATCTTCTTGCTCTTCAGATCTGTTATTTTGATCTAGAGACATCTTAGTAAAGGCCCATTTGCTCTCCCTAACTTTGAAATCCCCTATTTGCTGTATCCCTGAATATTGTCAAAAGCTCTTCTTCAAGATTGAGCATTTGGGAGATAGCTCCAAACACCATCACCTGAAACCATGCGGGTAATGTGGAATGCTACAGTCTCCTACTTAAACATCAAAAACTTCTGTGTTTTTCACTTTGCCCAAATCCACTCATTTGAATCCAAGTTAGTTCATGTTAATTCAAATAGACCTTGACCTTCTCATTTAAAAAATAAAGGTATGGAACTGAGGTAGCAAATGTTTTAGACCATGCCCCATTGGACCATGGAGATCACTGCATGGATCCACCTGGGCTCACTACCCGCTCCCCCCACCCCCACCCCCATCCCCACCCCCACCCCCAACCAGAGCAGCTCTTCCTTTTATCTTTCCTATTTGTTGTGTAATGTGAGAAACCTGCCTGAAATTAGCTTTGAGAATGAGATCTGCTGATAAACAGTATTTTGAAAAGCAATGGATCAGATGATCTTTTTATGATCAGGTAAATCAACCTTACCATAAGATAAGGTCCACAGCCAGAATATTGGTATTTCTAGGATTTTAAAGATTTTTTTTCCCTGCAGATATGCCAGCTGGTCATCATTCTCCATCTCTCCCACATGTTCTTCTCAATTTCTGGTGGGAGCAGGATTTCAGGCAATGACATTACCCACTTCCACCCCCTACCCTGATTACAGACGTCAGTCCTGGAGAGAAAGGATTTGTTCTTTCACACAAGAGGGTAAGAAACTTTAGCTAACAATGTACTATGGTTCGCATCAACGAGACAAAAAATGAACAGCATGAATGAAATGAAAATGAACAGTTAGGAAGTATCCGTGATTGACTTTTTTTTTAATTCCCCACATCTGCATTCCGTGGAGTGAAGGAAATGCCATCATGCAATCAGAATAAGGAAACATAGCTATTTATCTGTAAAATTAATTAACAAATCGGTGGTTCACATAATTGGTCCTTTCATTCTCCAGGAAGAAACCCTCTATTCTGTTGCAATCTGTTACTCTTGACTCACCAGTATCATTCATATCATTATTCGGGTTAAAAAAAAAAAAAACCTCAAATGAAACAACTTGTTCTTCCACTTGCAGCTCAGTTTTCTTGTTTGTTGATAAAGTGAAAATGAGCCATATGCCTAACCACAGAAAGAATATTTTTTAACCAGGCTCTTGGGGAAATTTACTCCAAAACTCACACTTTTTTTCCTCCATTGTCATCAAAAGCTTATCAGACTCCTGAGGATAAAACATGAAACCACAGTTTTCTCCAAATGGTTCTAGACGCTATATTTTTAACAGATTTCCAGGCATAAGTCATATTGAAAATTACACCTCTGATACTGTCATGAGATTAAAAGGTATCTGAATAATGGATCATATGATTCTGCTTCTTATGAAAACTCTTCTGTAATATTTCATATTTTAAATAACACCCTTGCCCATGGGCTAAATCAATGGAGGAACACTAACAGTCAGGAAAATCAATAATGGAACTTGCTCTAAGGAAGTGCTGATAGAATAGCTTTATTTTTATCAGCTAAGTCTTTGATTCTGGCGTGATCTTTCACTGAAAGTAAAAATTATGGTACCACTAGTCAGAAAAAAATATTTTCCCATCTGTGTATTAGCTATTTCTCAGTAAGCAATAGGTAAAGGGTGAGTTCTTTGGAGTCTCTAAAATGATTAATTTTTTCAAGCACTTGACGTTTCATTTTATGGCTGGTGCAGATTAATAAACATCTGTAAGGGTATAATTTTGCCAACTTGCTTATTTTCATTAGCATTAAAGACTTCAGACTTCTTACCAAAATTCTTTCCACCCAGTTTTTTTTTTTTTTTTTGCCAAAAGGCAAAACTATTCTATGGCTGATGAGCCTTGCATGCTTACCCACTTCGAGGCTACTATATAAAAGGCATATTCATTCCCTTCCCCCAGTTATAGAGAATGTATTTATTATGATACAGTATTACTTTCGATTTATAGATTAGACATTGTTCAGAGTTGTGTGGAGTCCTTCAAAGAATAACTATTCAATGAGGGAAGAACAATGATTAAATTTAGCAAAAAGAATTCAGACTGTAATTCTGTGATGTATGTCTATTGGGCTCACATGCCCTCTGTCTTGTGATCAGAGCACACTGCTAGCCTGGTGATCGTTACACTGTATGGCCTCCTGGCCATCTGTCTCTTCCCTAGGACAGTCATGAGGATTTTCCTTCATCGCATGCCAGGGTCCAGGCTTTCTGGCTGATGACCCTTGGTCTATCAGTTACATTTGTTCAACCTGGATGCCTCCTTTGTGCAGAAGCACTGCAGGGCTACCATCTTGGACTTGTGGCCAGTGGAGATAAACATGTATCAACTCAGGCTTCCTGAGGACACAAAGACACAGGGACTGGAACAATGAGGAAATGAAAGTGAGACTTGTTTTTGGAGGTGAGAATGAGTGATTGGGAAGAGCCATTAAGTAAGTGATGCTTGAAAAAAGAGAGAGAGGCAAATGTTAACCAAAAAGCCCAAGAGGAAAAGAAGTGACTAAGTGGCTAATGCCAAATCTGTGACTCCTACACACCTCCTGTTATTCTTTATACGGCATCTGCCTTCATTTTAGTTTCTCTTTCCTCTTTCTACTCCATGGTTCCTTTCTCAGAGATTCTGCTCTCATCTGGCTTCCCAACAGAAGTACCCAATGGAGGGAAATTAATCCGATGTCCTTTTTCCTACTTCCAAGAGCTAAGATGTTAGGCACTAAGTCAAAATATGGCATATTATCTAATACCATTCTCATTAATATCTCATGAGGAAGTATAATCATCAGTCCCCCTTCACAGAGGTGGAAACTCAGGTTCAGGGCTCATGCAAATGAATCCATGGTCATACAACTGAAGAAATGAGCAGCAGAAATATGTCTGATATCAGAGCTAAATTCCACGCAGTGGAGTTAAACTGCCTCTTCAACTGTTTTCTGGGGTCTTCCACTAAACCAATAACTTCCTTGATCCAAATCTACAGAATATCAGCTGTGTTCAGAGACTGGTACAGACTAGCCTGCATATCTTTGAACATAAATGATGAAGTCTAGGTACTCTTAATTCTGTTCTCCATCCAAAAAGCAGAAATAATATCTGAATTCTCAACAATACTTGGCAGTTAGTGAAAGTAATTCTTATGACTTCATAAATGTATATTCATACAAAATTACAGACTGAGTTTCCTATTCCTACAATAGGATATAGAACATGAAATTCTGACATGTTTGCATTCAACTATATTCCTCCTTCCAGGCTTTAATAATGATTACAAGCAAAAGAAAACTTTAGTCCAAAGAAATGATAATTTGAACAAAAAAATGTGCAAATGAGACCTTAATGGCTAAGTGTTCTACAGTGCTGTACTTGGTTTGTAGCCATCTCACAAACTCATATCCTAACCACACATTGAAATTATTCATTATAATGTGCATGTGAAACTGACACATTTTAATCATTGTTTAGTTATCAAAATGAATGTGGAAATGATTTCACATACCATTTTGAAGTCTTGTTTCAAAGGCTCTGAAAAAATCAGAATTTCAAGATGAAAAGTTAATTTCCATATCCTGAATCACACATATTGGGTCAATTTAGGTGTAGGATGGATACAGTGACATAAATTCACAATTAAATGTTTCTCAGAAACTTACTTTGAAGTACTACAAATGATACTCCAACTTCACCAGCATTTTTGGCCTCATTCATTGGGGGAAGGCACAGGTCTATGGAGAAGCAGTTCTAATTATGGCCTTTCTGGAATCCTTCATCATTTCAAAACATAATCTGTCTGTGCTTTGGTGTGCTTTGCTCATGGGACAGTTTGAAGTTAATGCCAGCAAGAATGTAGTATTTCATTAAAAGTTGTATCAAGAAGTCACTCGTGCATGAATGGAATCATTAAAGAATCATAAAATATGAGGGCCAAAGTGGACCTCAAAGTCCACTTAACTCAGTTTCCTCATCTAGAGATAGAAACTGATGCTCATAGATTGTCTATTTGTTCAAGGTCAAGCAGCCATTTCTTCTTCATGGCAAAATGGCAATATGGAATGATAAAATGGGAAAGTATCAAATGTGAATGGAATCTCACAGCTCTGCCTTTTTTGCTGGCACAAAGATGATTACATGTCTGAACTTCAGTTTTCTCGCCTGTATGATGAAGATGCTACCCATTTTACAAGCTTTTAATTGAGTACTCTATGCAAAATGTCTGGATTATAGGGTAGTGGGCCAGTTTGAAACTGTTGTGTGCCCCAGAAAAACCATATTCTTTAATCTTGATCCAATATTTTGTGGTGGGATCTCTTGATTAGGTTGTTTCCATAGAGATGTAATCCACTCAATTGTGAGTGTGACCTTTTGACTAGATGAAGATGTGACTCTGCCATTAAAACTGTGTATTGATTAGTTTACTGGAATTCTTTAAAAGGGGAAATGTTTTAGAGACAGCCTAGAGCCAGTAGAGATGCAGACATTTAGAGATGCTTGGAGTGCCAACAGAGAGAGCAGATGCCTAGACATGGATGTTTGGATATGCAGAGCCCAGCAGACATCACCATGTGCCTTCCCATGAGATGCTAAGCAAGCCAGAACCTAGAGCTGTATCTTGGAGGAGCTAAGTGAAGGCCCACAGATGCTTAGAGAGGAAACCACAGGCATCAGAAGCTGTTTGAAACCAAGAAGAAGGATCAGCAGATGCCAGCCACGTACCTTCCCATGTGACAGACATCAGCCTTCCCTGAGTCAAGGTACCTTTACCTGGGTGCCTTAGTTTGGACATTTTTATGACCTTAGGGCTGTAAACTTGTAATTTAATAAATTCCCTTTTTAAAAGCTGTTCCATTTCTGGTATATTGCATTCCGGCAGCATTTAGTGAACTTAAACGTGCAGATACTTGAAATTGTTACTTTCCCTCTTTCTAAAAACATCTTGAGCTGGAATATGGGATAAAACCTGCTGATCTGACTTCATTCTTGAGTCATCCTGTTATAAGCAATAGGCTGGATCATACTCTGGGTGTTATCTTTTCTTTGGGTCACCCTAGGTGCTTGTATTTACCACAGAAGAAACTTCATAATCAGGAAGGAAGTTTACCATGATAAAAGTTATTAATTGTTCCTGGAGGGGAGATTTACCCAAATATGAGCTCTCCAAATAAAGCCACATGTGTGGGTGTTCTCTTGCTCATTAATGACTTCTCTAGGCACAAAATACTCTGGTCTTTTTCAGTTCCAGGTTCATGCCTTTCTAATACAATGACATCTTACTTTCCACAAAATGTAGTGTGGTGGCCAAGATTTTCCGCACCTTCCTGAAAGGAGCAAAAATCTGCTGGTCTTTCTGTGAATTAAAGTCTCCCTATTCTCTGGATATTCAAGAAAAAAGAATCTTTGGCTCAATGCCTTAGAAAGCTGTCTTAATCTTTCTAAAATGTCAAGTATTTTTTAGAAAAAAATTTTCCCCTTTACAGAAAGAAATCCCTGTTCATCAAAGAAAACTCCCCAAATCTAGAGAAACATAAAGAAGGAAATCATATATCATTCATAAGCCTATGAATTATAAATTTTTCCACCTTTGGGATCTTAATGTACATAGAGATTCTAACTCACTGTTATATTTAAAAAACAAGGTCTACCTAGCTTTTTCTCAGGTCATTAAATATTCTTCTACAGTATCTGTCCTTAATGGCTATAGGATAACATCTTTGGCAGGTAGATGCTAAAATAAAAGACTTTTTTTTTTTAAATCATGAGAGATAAGTTTCCATATTAGTTTACTTGGCTTGAACAGATGAATTCTACTGAGGAAAAATAAAGCTAAGCATCCAGTCTTTGGTATAATTTATGAAATTTTGATGGGTTTTGGAAGGCAAAATCTCTATTACTACTAAGTTTCATATAATATCTGTTGTGTAACTTAGATGGTATAAAAGGTTAATATATAACTTACCCCCCAAAAGACAACCTCTTTTTATATATAAGAAAATCAATGTCAATAGAACAAAAGCACAGAAAGCATGGGCCTTCCAGGGAAAACAGGAAGACTGTTTGAGAATGGTTAGCCTAAAAGGGGAGAGAAGGAAGCCACCATTACACATGGGATCTGGTTCTTATGGTCTAGGAATTGGGGATTAACCATGAGGCCAAAAGCAAGCATGGGACCTATTGTGCTGGTTGTCAGCATCTTCATCCTGCTGATGATTCCCAAGCTCTTTTTCCTTTCAAATACCTTTTGCCAAAAAAATTTCACCAACTATCTACGTGTGGCAGATACTTTCTTTGTGCTGGGGACACAAGGTGCATAAGACTCAATCTCTGCTCTCAAGGAACTCAAATGTGGTTGAACAGATAGGTGATAAATAATTGCAGTGCCTTGTGACAAGGGCCATTTTACATGTGCATTGCAGATTTGGGGAAGCCAAGGGGAAATAGCACTGGACTGTGTCTTAGGGTAGGGCCTTTTTCACAGAAGTATCATCTGAGCTGACTCTTAAAGAATGAGGAGTTCAACAGCTGGGAAACAGAAGAATGACCAGTGCTTAAAAAGTCAAACTATATCAAGCACTGAGTGATCACACTTGGTGTCCTCATGTAAACACTTTTCTAAGTGCCAGAGGAGGCAGAACAGGAGTATACAGTATGGTCTTTGACCTTAGACGTCTCAAACCACATTCCCTATGGCTCTACCTTGTGTCTGCCCCCATTTCCTTCTCAGAACTGTTTAAAGCACCATTTTGGAAAAACTCACAGAGCTTGAAGAATAGGAGTCTGCTAAAGCTTGAAACAAATCTTGGTCATTCACCCATCTGTTTGCATAAATCTGTTCTAAAACTTCTTCTCTGGTGTGCATCTAAGATGCACATTGGACACTTGTATATTGCTTTATTTCTCCTCAACCTCTATTCTAAGAAAGTCCCTACTTACTTTGGGTGCTGACGTCTTCTCTTTCAGCCACTTCATAGATGTAACATGAGAAATGCAGCTGGCTAGGTTACTCTGTGGTTCAGCAGTCATTAGGGATCGTGGAACACGGGCCCGAAGCCTGGCCATCATGGTCACCAGGGCCTCTTTCTGCCTATAGGGTGGACTTTTTTCCTGAATGTTACTGGAACCAACATAGACAAAATATTTCAGCATCAAGAGCCCCATGGAGTTTATAGCCTGAATATTACATTAACAGTATCAAGATTAACATGCATTACATGTTACAAAGACAACTGCACACTAATAAAATATTCAATTGGAAACTCTTTAAAAAAAGATTAGCATGCACACACACAAACAAAAGCCCAATAATTTTATATGAAACTAATTTAATGTCTGGAATCTTAAAACATGTTTTAATATTACAGTTGTCTTTGTGCAGGAGAAAAGGTTGAGATGTGCCCTCTTTAGATATTTTTTGCTTAAAGATGTCATCACCCACATTTTACTTCCCTACATGGTTGATGACCTGTATTTTTTCACAGCTTGTTCCAACTGTGGTCATGTGGCCAATACGATTTACTATGCAATCAGTGATACCCTGCAGCGATCTTCTATTAAGAAAATCAAAATTAATGAAGCAAACAGAAAGCCACAGATAATGCCCAAAAAAGTAAATAAAGGTGGTTGATTCAGTGGGTTCGTGTTGACAATGGTATCTCTCACAATCCCTACATCTAGTATAATCTATACTATCTACTACAGCAACTAGTATACACACCTAGTATAATCTAGATTGGTAACCTACATTGGGAATTCTCGTAAGCACCCCTGCCTCTTATTGCTGGAGGTGGTATTGATAATGACTTATCTGAATTGCACTGCTCTGGAAAATATTAAGTGCCACAAAAGGTCTCTACATTTGTGTTCTATGTTCAGGAAAACCAGAGAAGAGGAGGACTATGGGTAGAGAATGGTCTGGATCATGTATACGCATGATGATTTAGAAGCTCATCTCAAAACAGAGGATTTGTATGTGTCATCATACATACAACCTTGTTCACACTCTTTTCCCTAACTGTATGTCTGCTGTTTGCCCAAATGAGGATATATCTCACAAGACTTCTCTCTTTTTCTTACTTTGCTTCTGAGAAACACCACTGCAGTGTAGGGAAAGATGTGACCAGACTTAACCTCTTAAGGTTTCAGTTTCTGAAGCTATCACAAAGGATTTCAGAAATCCCTTGAAGGTCTGATATAATAGGACGAGATGAGGCAGAAGTGCTAAATGTTGTAGAGATACGCAGGCTTCCACTGTGATGTAATAATTACTCTAAAGCGCTTTGGAAACTGTCCCTTAAGGGAAGAACAATCCAGTAAAGAATGCTGTGTGAGGTAGCTGCCACTAGAGGGCACCTCAGGGCCCCTGACTGCTGTGTCTTGTCCTCCGGGGTGAGGTAGGGACATCTGAACAGGGATTGCCACAAGAATAGGAGACCTGGCCCCTTGAGAGCTACCAAAGGAACAGCTGCAGGGACCACCTGCAAGGAAGTATCTGGAACAGGGAGAACCTTCCTCTCCTCCCCTTTCCCCTGGGTCTGGCTAGCTCCTTAACTTCAAGCCTGGTCTTAAACATCCCTTCTTGCAGGTGCCTTCCTAGCAAAGCACATACCGTCACAACAGATCCATCCCTCTACCAAATTCATTGAGGGCATGCCTTACTTGCCATTGTGCACCCTGCCTCTGGCGGGGCTGGGCAGTTAGAAGATGTCCAGTGGCCAAGGGATGGATGAGTATCAGTCAGAAGATTCTGTCAATGGGGGCTGCTGCCCAGGGGAACTGTCCGGAGATGCCCCTTGGCCGTGCCGTGGAGCACACTGGGAAAATGGAGAAACATGATCATTAAAATCCTTCGCTCACTCTCACGCCAGTGCAATTCATCTGCCGAAAAGAAATACATTTTTGTTAGAAATTCTAGTGGAGTAGGGGGCTGAAAAATTCCAAAGTCAGTTTGAACTCTAACTGGAAACTGAGATTCCAGTAGACAGAGGGGGCCAGGGAAAAAGTCACAGAATCAAAATTAGCAGCTAAACGTCACTTCACTCTTTTTTCCCCGGTAGAGGGTCTGCAGAGCAGTGAAAGTGATGATATGTGGGCAGCGAGATAAAGGAGATGCAGCAAATGCCCTAAAGGGTTCCTAGTAAGAGCATAGTAGCCAATCCCCAGTAATTCCAAGTTGCCAGTAGCTGTCTTCACTTTTTAAATGAAGAAAATGATAATTTTGGAGGAAGATGGGGAAAAAAATACATCCTCTTCATCCGTTAATTTTCTTTCGTCTCCCTTCTCTGCTGCCTTCTTCCAAAATGAGAGAAGGCTGTAAATGCAATGAAACTGGGGGTGGGATAGCTATAGCATAAGTTTGTTGGCCCCGTATTTCAATCAGGAGCCTGCCGTGAAGAGTGCATATAAATACTCTGTGACCTCATTTATTAAAAATAGTCTGGTAAGCTGGGTCCCAACTACTCTCCCCCCAAGGACAGTTTGGCACACTACATCTAATAGCTGCATTTCATTTTGCAAAAATGCTCCAGGATATGAATCATTAAAGTCATCTTATTCACCAACCCATCTTCCCAATAAAACTAGACAATGTTAGGCAGACATACTCTTAGTCCTTACAGAAAACTTAAACACAGAGGTCTCCACTCATGAATCCTCAAAAAGGTAAACAATTCAGATGCTTGCTAAATAATATCAAGCTTCTCAGTCTAACAAGCTGGCATCCGGCCACTTTCTATCTTGTTTTATTTTTAAATATTCAATACCTCATTCTGTGGTGAAAGATACCAGGTCCTTTTGTAAAAGCTGTTTGAATGAAATTCATTTAGCAAGTATTTCTCAGCTCGCTCACAAAGAAGACAAAATGGATCTCAAAACGTGCAAAAGAATACCATAACTGATCCCACACCAGTGCTTTGGAAGGAATTCAGCTTTCCCATATTTGGAAGGGACATGAATTATGTGTGGTGCCACAAGAAAAACCACTTGGTGGCCCGGTGCCCACCCCAGCTGACAGACGTGAAACCCAAGACAGGAAAAGGGAAATCCATCTGCCAAGGGAAAGGCCGGCAGGTGGCCAGGGCTCAGGAACACCCAGTTGAGCAAAGCAGGAAGAAGGAGAAGATAACTCTGCTAGCTGTGAGTCAGCTGGTTGCGCTTGCCGGGGTCAAGGCTAGAATGCTATTTGTATGCAATCCCTCCACTGCCACAACTCAATATGAAAATAAATTAGCACAGGTGTCCCAGCCACACATTCCTGTGCAAGTGTCACTATCTCTGAAGAAGATTTTGAGTTAGTTGTTATTTCACCAGAGATTTATGCAGGGCCAATAAAATATTTAAAAAATAAAATAAAACTACAGGCCACTTTCCATGAGGTAGCAAGGCTGAGTAAAAGCCAGGAAAGAATCAGAAAACTAACCCTTCCTAAACGCTTCCTTCATGCAAACTTCATCTTATTTTATCTGCTTCTATAGGTGAGCAGGAGATGATAGTAATCCCCATTTTCACGGAGAAAGAGGCTGCATTTTAGAGAAGTCAGTCAATCCACTTAAAATTATGCGGCCAGAATTTCAGTTCAAGCACAAGTTTGTCAGCCTTCAATCCGTTCTCTTTCCATTGCTCCATGCTGCCTCATGACAAAGCCTGTTATCGTGGGTCTAACCTAGGACAAACACTCTAAAAAATTAATAATGGGCTAGAATTTGAACTTCTTTTCCCCCATGTTCAGAATGCCTAGTGAATAGGCAAAAGAACCTAAGGGATAGAAAAGTTAGATGGGAAAGGAAGCCAAGCAAAACTTTAACACTGCACAGGTGTTTTCTAAAATACCATGAATTCTTTGTAATCTAATCACTTCTTCATTGTGCCAGCTGAGAACACATTTCTTAGCACCTGTGGGTGTCCTCTTGGAAGAACGTGTTTTTAATTGCATCTTGAGTTGGTGCTAAACACACCCAATTTAAGTTATGGGTTTACTTTCTTATTGAAACAAATATTCCCTAGCTCACCATTTGCACTAAACACATATTAGGTCAGTTGAGGGTTTTGTGAGTTAGTTTGAAGACAAAGTTGTAACATGTCACATCTGTTTTGCTGTGGTAATAGGGGAGCAAGGCTTCCATTAATGGAATCTGGTCAAGGAGAAGATAATTTTGGCTTACTTGCAAATGAAAAGGCTTGTTCTCTCACTCTTTGGTAAAAATTGCCACTTCCTACTCAATGTCATTGTTTTTCTTGGGAGGTAACAAATGTTTGGACCTGAAGCTGTAACTGTCAGGACATGGGTCGCCCACTATCTAAAGAGTCACATGCACTGATTTACCCTGATGAATGCAAACCTGAATTAGAAGTAGTGCCTTCTCTCCAGGCTTGTGAGCAAATATCTACACGTTACAAAGTAATCTATGGCAATTGGCATGATTGGACCATAAATAACCTTCCATGTAATGAGGTGGAATGGTTAAGAAGTGTAAGATATTAGAGTTTATGATACTGTAGAAGAAGCTGAGAAAAGTGGCCACATATTGCCCGCTTTTTAAATGTTTTAATTATAAATGTATATATGTTATAGAGATTCAAAAACTATATAAAAGAATAAGGGTGAAAAATTGAGGTCAATTTATATTTTGTTTTGTTTTGTTTAATAGGAAGACATGGGGTACAGGGCATTCCTGATGAAGACAATGGCACAATTAGAAGATCCAGGGTAGGAATGGCAGGTGTTCCTGGTTGACAGTCTTACGGGGACACTAGTCCAGTTATTGAACATTGGGAGGGTAGATTAGGTCCATGTGGCAGATTCACTCATATCATAAAGACAAATTCAAGTCCTACCTCATGGTCCTGGGGCTATGGACTCACTTGTGAATAGGATCTTCAGGGATCCTATTTAGATGAGGCCAAATGGAAGCAATGTGGTCCTTAATCCATATGACTGGAATCCTTTTAAGCAGAGGAAATTTGGACATGGTCCATCAGGAGAAGCCAGAGAATGAGACAGATCAGCCTGTGATGGAGACAGAGGAGAAGCCAAGGAAAATGCCACGGGTACCGGCAGGCCAGCCACCGAACACTACAGACTCTGGGAGAAAGCACAGCCTGGTGATTCATTCTGTGTTGGACTTCGAAAGTTCCAAAGCGATGCAATGACAAATTCCTGCTCTGTAAGCCAACCCATTGTGTGGTGCTTGTCCTAGCAGCTCTAGCAAACTAAGACAACCCATGTTCCGGAGAGTCTTAGGTGCCAAATGAGCAGTTTTGACTCTATTCCATGTAGCATGTTGGTATAGAGGGGAATCATTTCAGGGTTTTAGACAAAGCTCTCAATGCCTGCTTCAGAAAGATGAAACAGAAGGCTATGCAAAGTTGGAGACATGGAGAATTATGAGAAGGTCAGCAGAGTTCTCCAACTGGGAGGTAGGAATGCCTGAATCAGGCAGATGGTGGTAAGAGCAGAAAGAAACGTACAAATGAAGGGCAGCGGGCTTTCTCTTTCCATGTATAATTATGAAAAATAGTTTCCTAAGTTTTTTTAATCTCAAATACCTCCCCCCAAATGAAACTAGGTTGTTATTGCTGTATTTTGGCACCTACCAACAAAGTACAAAAGTTAAACTTCAATATTTAAAAATGAATATTAGCATGTAACTTTATGGTACATTGTTTCATTATTTGTTAAGCAATCATTATGTTCTGTGGAATTCCAAACAGGAGAGGGGAGATATATTGCCTCCAAATGGCTCTTTACTTGGTTTACTTGTAATATTCTCTCTGGGAATGCTCTTACTTATAATACCCTTTCTTGAAAATAACCTATAGGATTTTAATTTTTTCTTTATAATTTTGTAATAAAGTAAGTGGCCATTATTTATTTATTCCTGATTTTATTTCTAGTACAAAAAAAGCAAGCATTTCTGTTTTGTTTTGTTTTTGATAAATCCTTTTCACAGGGAATTTGGTCGCTAAATATGTGTACGATAGACAATCCTTTTCTATATTTTTTGTTCTAAAAAATGAAAAATTATCATTCAATCAATGTTGATTGCTCTCAGAGAACCTAGAAAATTACCTTTATCGATAAATTTATTTTTTAGTTTCACACAAGAAACAAGCTTACCCAGTGACCAGCTTTGTCATTGTAGCCTTTAGCTGTTTTAGAGACACCTAGAGTAAACTTTTCAGAACATCCTCTTCCTTTATTTTTCACATCTGAGAGATTTTTGCAACCGTACATCCTATTTGGTCATATGGTTCAGACATTTCCAAATTTAAAGAGGATGTGGGAAATTCATTAGTGTCATAGTAAATTTGGCCAGTACCATGAAGAAACAGTATTCATTACTGGAAAATCAAAATACCTGCCACAGAAAAGGAGGGAGGGTGTTCTCAATATCAATTCATTGAATGCAATGACATTTCCAAACAGGAAATACATGTCAATAGTCTAAGTAAACACTTCAGCCCACATAGCTTTGTTTTCTTTTAATTAAAGGAGAAAATTACCTTATCTCTCAGCTGGGATTGCCCTAGGAACTTCTTAATTTACTGCTGTGGGAGACAGCTCATTTTACTGCTCTAATCTATTTCTTCACCTGATGTATCTCTGGATAATGTTTTCTTGGAATGAGAATGTGCTAAGTGGGCAATCTTCACTTACTTCGGTGATTCTTTTTCTGGAGGGAGAGTCTGGATAAATTCATTAATAAAAACGAATGAGATTTCCTAAATAGAGGAACCACAGTAAGCTTATGGTTCCACATTTCAAAACAAAGTAAGGAGTTTTGACATTTTAATTCTCTTCAGTTGTTCCTTTTCAGAATTGATGTTGTTAAATCCTAATGTTATTCTCATAAAAACGAACAAAACACACACACACGTATATACACTCTCTTTCACATATGCATCTGTTCTGTGTGATAGTTTTTACTATCAAAAAGTAAAAACCTATAAAAGTCTTATTTATTTGATTTCTCTTTTTTATTGTGTTCCTTAGGAGAGCTGCATGGGGCAAAAGACACCTTGTTTCACCAATAAAACATTAGGCAGTAAAATTCTTTTGACTCTCTGTTTCATCTCGAGTCGGCACCGTCCTCAGTAGTTCTATCGCTGGAGATGAGACTACTCCAGAGGAATTTCTAACAATCAAATTATAAATCTGTTGATAGACTGTGAAAAACTCTACGATGAGACACTATGGACAGAGCAGGATAAAAATCCATTGCACTTAACTCGCCCAAAGTTCGGATCAATAGTACTGGAGCAGACTTTATAAAAGATTATATGACTATGTCAGATGCCTGAACTGTTACACAAATGTTTAAATAAAAATTTGTGAGAGACAGATAGATGAGGGTGGCTGGAAGTGGGGGTGAATGCTGAGAGATGACGTGGGAGTTTGTCAGAGGTCCAGTGGGCTGGGCTTGCAGTGAGAGAGTCTCTGCCAGTTTGCTGATTGTGAGCATTGAAGGGGACTTAAAAACGGAAAGATGGTTACCATATAAGATTTGTTATAACTTGGTGACTGACTTGTTTTTGTGAAAGAGGGCGAAAGAGTATCCTTAGGTGAAAAAAGCCTTTCCCTCTAAGTGATGGGAGAATAATGGTGACTGGCAGGAATGTAGCAATCCATTAGAGGAGCAGGTTGGAAACAAGGATGAGATCGATTTTATACATGACTGAAGTGACACTTAAAAGTGGCAGAATTCTCCCAAAATAGGAAATATTCAAAACCCAGAAGCCATAACAAAGGCTGATAAATGTTGATTATCTTTTTCTTGGTAAAAATAATGTAAACACATTTGAAAGACAAGCAAAACTTGAGAAACATAGTTGTACTATCAGACAGACAAAATCTTAATATCCTTAACATCCTGATATTTTACACATTAATAATAGAAGGATCTGCTACCGAACCAAAAAAAAAAAAAAAAAAAAAGCCATGATTATGAACAGGTAATTCACACAAAAAGACATGCAAGTGGATTTTAAACATACGAAAAGATATTCTACCTCTCTCATAAGAAAAGAAAGGAGAATCTGCCATTTTTCACTTGGCAGATTGGCAAAAGTCAAAGTTTGAAAACCCATTCTGTGGAAGAGGGTATGGGAGGATAGCACTTGGAGTTGTAAGAATAGAAATTAATACATTGTCATTGGAAGTTAATTGTAGATGATCTCGCATAAAAGAATGTGTAGTAAAAGCTCATACATTTGGAACTTTCATGTTTTAAATTTATCTTCAAGATAATTGCACAGGGGTACAACAGACTAAATTTGAGTTAAGGTACAGAACGGTTTGGGGATATTTTTATCTTAAAAAATCTATATGTGGAAATGGTTTGCATACGCATCTAGCATCCTCTGGAACACTGTGAAAGACCTTCTGGAATGGGAATGTGGAATGGAAAGGATAAAAGTGGAGAAGAACTGTCTGTGAAACAGGAGGGTGTAGTCAAGGAAGGCGAAGAATAAGAGAATCTTCAGGAGAGTTTGGTAATTCGGAAGCCTTGGGGCACCTGGAGAGAGCCGTCCCTGTGCCTGGCAAGGAAGGAATCAGCAAGGAAGGCGCTAGTGGAGGCAAGACAGCGGCCGGGAGTTTAGACTAGACTTTTGAGAAGTCACATCGTAAGTGAGACAGAAATGAAATTCGAGGTGTTAAGTGTGAGGGGATGTCTTTGTTTTGTTCTGCTTTATGAGGAAGAGAGAACTGAGTAGGAGCAATGAGAGAGGAGAAAAAACGTAGAAGGGCAGAAAGGCTGAATGTATACATGGAAAGAGGAACAAGCATGTCAACTCCCCTTGGAGGTGGGATAGGATTAAACCCAGGTGACGGCAAACTGGACTGCTGGCTTTGGAAAGCCAATGGGGAGCAAAGTTGTCATTAGTAAAAATTAAAAAGTACTTTGAGATGGGACAGAGGCACATGGGGGAATGATTTTGAAATAGAGGAGTTGGTCTCAGTTGAGGAAGCTGAGAGTTTCCCCATCAGAGATCAATGCTTTAATGGCTTTTTTAGAAAAATGGCTGCTGAAAAAGTTTCCCCCAGACCTTAGGTTCCATCTGATTGGACATCTCATCCCTTGCATAAATCAAATGTGGAAAAAGAGAAAAAGCGCCAGAGACTGTTCCTGTGAATGAGCTCCACCAAAGACCAGATTCTGTCTAAATAAAGGACTATAACTTGAGTAATACTCTCTTTAAAGAGGCTCCTTCCCTTATTTCTAATGCAAGGGGTTGCCTGAATTGGACTTATTCAAGCTCACTTGTTTCCTTAACTAGCTATTTCACTGGCAGAATAAACAAAAATCAAATAAATCAGCTACTTGTTAGGGTTACTCTTGCATAATAAGCATTTTTCACTTGTCCATCTTTAATAACTTTTTTGGGGCTGTAAAACTATCAAGTGCTCAAAGCAGGAAATTGAGGAAAGTACAAAAAAGGTACACAAATGAGAAAAAATTCTAATAACTATTTATAAACTATATTTTAAATATAGAGATGTGACATAATAGTCCAAATGATAATGAATATACAAAATATCACATTCTCTCCCCAGAAGACATAATTTCCCAATTATAATTTCAGTGCTTGGTAACAAAATGTCACAATTCTTTTTTGCTCCTTTAATAGGAGATTAGTTATCTCAACAGTCCAAGTAGCATTCAGGTTATGACCCACGGTAACTAGGTATTTGTAGTCATTAATTTCTATATATGTAGTGGGCTGTGCTTCTCAGGGATCTATTTAGTGTTACAACTAATACTTCCGGCTGGAAACATCCAGCAGTAAAGATAGGCTGTCAGGGATGTGTTCTCCCGTGATGGTCACAAAGTTTCACTTCACTTCGTAATTTCTCAGGTAGTATTCATCACCCATCCTTATGTTGGTTTTGCTTGTTGGAAGCTCATTTTCTAGTAGATTCCTCAAGAAAGGCTGATGAGAACAGTAATCCCTGAGTTTCTTCAATTTTATAACTGTGCACAACCTTTGCATTTGCTTTATATTTCAGCAAATTTTATATTTGTCTCATGTACCCTCTTCTTTAGGCATCATAAATATAAATATTACTCAATATTGCTCTTGAAAATTCTGAGGATAACCTGATTTTATTTCCTTGTAAAGGAAAATGGAGTTTTCTTGTGCTTAGACACCCAAAAGATTTTTTTCTCTTTAAAATCCAGTAATTTTGTGGGACTATGTCTTGATCTTACTCATGTTAGTTCAATGTGCTCAGGAATGCAGTATTCCATCTCAATACATAATTTCAGATCTTTCTTTTATATTTCAGGAAAAAATGATTAGATTATAGTTTTAAAATTTTATTTCATTGCTTTCTTCTTTGGGAAATTCTAGTGTGTATATATATATATACTAGGTACTTGTGTGTATATATATATGTGTGTGTGTATATATATATATACATATATACACACATGTAATTTATCTTTTTTCATGCATAGAATACAGGATTCTCATATACCAACCTGCTGTAGTTTGCAGGAATGTGATATACCTGTTCTAGTTTGCCAGAATGTGATATGCCACAAATGGAATGGCTTTTAAAAAGGGGGAATTTATTAAGTTTCAAGTTTACATGTTCTAAGGCTGTGAAAATGTCCAAATCAAAGCAAGTCTATAGAAATGTCCGATCTAAGGCATTCAGGGAAAGATAGTTGGGCTCAAGAAGAGAGATGACGTTCAGGGTTTCTCTCTCAACTGGAAAGGCATATGGCGAACATGGCAAAGCCTGCTAGCTTTCTCTTCAGGCTTCTTGTTTCATGGAGCTCCTCCAGGGGCTTTTTCCTTCTTCATCTCCAAAGGTCTCTGGCTGCTGTGGGCTTCTACAGCTTTTTCTAAAATGGTTCCCTCTAAAAGGGATCCAGTAAGCAACCCTACATTGAATGGGTGGAGAACATCTCCATGGAAACCATCTAATCAAAAGTTACCACCCACAATTGGATGGGTCACATCTCCATGGATAATCAAAAAACTCCCCTCCCCACCCTGCCCCAGTAATATTGAATGAAGACTAAAGAACTTGGCTTTTCTGGGCTACACAAAATTCAAACTGGCATACCACCCTATTATTTACACCATGCATTGATGTAGTACAATTGTTATAATTGATAAAAAGCACACTTTTATAATTGTGCTACTAACTATAGTCATGATTCAACTCAGGCTTCATTGTTTGTAATGTACGTGTCCATGAATTAAAAAAATATATATTCAAGTAACATATACACAACTTAAAATTTCCCCTCTTAATTGCATTTAAATATATAACTCAGTGCTGATAATTACATTCGCACTGCTGTGCTACCATCCCTGCCATCCATTGTCAAAACTTCTAGCATAATTATTTTGAAATTTCTTTGCCTATCAACTAAATTTTTCCATTTTCTCTTGAATCCTCTTCTTTTTAATTTTTAGAATTGCCCTCTTGTTTTCCCTCCATTATGACAGTATGTGTTTCATCTAATTTAGATCTGATTGCAAAAATAGTTTTCCTTTTAATCCTAATTCTTTCCTGAATGTCGTTATCACATTCCTGAATTTTAATAATATTTTTTTGCATTGATCTTTAATATCCTCTATTATTTCTTAATTGATTTTAGTTCACCTTAACACAGGTTTTGTTTTTCATCTATTTTGTGGACCTATTGTCTTTCAAGTATAGACTCATTATCTGCAGGAATGTTCTCCTGCTCCTTATTTTCTTTTTACTTGGAATAACTTGTAAGGAATTATACTGCGATCTTTTCTGTTGCTCATTTTGACCTGAAATATATTTTCTGAATTTTTAGAAGGGAGAGATGGGTCAGAAGAGTTTTTCCAGCTTTATGGCTCTAGAGCTCCATCTTTTGTTGTTTTCATGAAATGATCAAGGATATATGGCTGGTAATTTCTGAGATTCCCGGCTCTGTTCACCTTCCCCACTTTTATCTGGACCTTCTCTCTGTTTATTTTTTCTCTCTCTCTCTTTTCTTCTCCCCTCTCCCCCTTATTCTCTCTGGCCTGCTTAATTTGGATTCTATTGCCAACAGCTTCTCCTCAATGTGAGGCATGATCTGGAAGGGAGATTTGACTGGTTAGTTTTAAGAGTGGGCCCCTTGCATTCACCCACAAATTGAGGTTTGCAAAAGTCTCTTCCAGGTTCAGTTGCTGTTCTAAGAGTGGCCCCTGTGCTTTCCACCTTTCTCTAGGCTTTTTGGTGTGTCTCCTGTTTTCAGATCCATGGCTGCCCCACTGCACCCCGCCACCCCCACTTCTTCCCATGCACACTGTGATACCAGGAAGACTCGTAGCTGTCATTTCACAGAGGTACCTCGTCACCTAGATTTGTTGCAAATGTTGTTTGTGCAATATTTATTGTGCTATCATAGTTAGAGTGTGAGTTTTCATTGGCGGGGTACATTCAAGAGGATTAAAAAACTACACTGCCACTAACATCTTCCAAAAATATTTTTAAAAGCTTTGAAAGAAATACATATGTAGGCATGAATATACAACATATTTTAGTATACTTTTAGAATAATGCTAAGAGAGACCTTTTTTAGTTAGCCCCTAATTTATTTGGAGGGAGGATGGTACTCTGGTAAAAAGATAATACAAAATTCATGTATCTTACTATTAAAAAAAATTCAGATTAGAAAGTTACATAGAGGATAGGATGGAAAATTCAATATGGCCTTTTGGCAAATTAAGGATTAGCCTAAATATGATGCAAAACATGTTTTCTTTTGACTTGCTTGGAAAGATCTTCAGGATCATTTGGAATATCAATGAAGTCTTATTCCAACTGAAGGTTTGAAAACGTGCACTTTGAAAAGCAGGGATATAAGATTTGAGAGACTTAAGAAGAGACTCTGAACCCACACACACACACACACACACAGCTTTATAATTTTCTCTTAAATCTCAACAACAAATATGCTTTTATATGATACATCATGACCATTATGTTACTTTCTTTCATTCTATTAATATAGACCAATTAAGTTAATGCATTCCCTGGCATGTCTTAATTCCTGGAAGATCATATTTTACTGGGCTTCTTACATTTGCTTTCATCTTTACCAAATTGGAATGAAAGCGAAATCCATTGTAGATCTTATAAGAAGGGTTACATTTGTTAAGAAATGAATGCTCTCTCTCTCTTCATTTCTTTTTACCCCTAAATAGAGATAGTTCCAAGCCATAGGATAGGGATTTAAAGTATCCTTAGCTGGAAGGGAAATGATCTGCCCTTGGAATTCAGAAATCATCTACTCTAATTCCAGTTTTCACACGACCAATGCTGGGGACTCACTCCCAGAGTTTCTGATTTATGACACATCTTGAGCACTGACGCTTCTGTTTTTAAAAGCCCCATAAGTATTCCAACGCACAGCCAGAGTCGATAGGATTAAATAGAGTGAAACACCCTGAGGATTTTTTTTTTTTTTAGGAATTTGGACTACAATCTATAGGTAATAGGGAGGCATTGGATGTTTTTAATGAGGGGAATTACCACACACACACAGATAGGTAGACAGATGATGGAGGAATGGAGGTGGGGGGGAGGTTGAAAAGTAGTTAGGCAGCTGTGGACTGACACCAGAGGCAAGAATCAGCTTTAAGTCTATTGCAGAGGCTAGAGAAGACGAGCATCTGGACTATGAAAGTGCTTTCCAGGTCTAAGAAAAGAGAGAGAGAGATGAGAGAAATATTGCTTGAGGTCAGGGAGAATCAGAGGGAAAGCTCTGAAACTTTCCAGGGGATAGAGGGTTTGGGGAGATTTCTAGGAAATTCTGATAGGACCTGTTTGTTAAACAGAATTGAGAGGCTTTGATTACTCACTGTAACAGGGTCACAATTAGGAATTTGAGTTGAACCTGAAGGTGACTGGACAGATAAGGATGCCTCCTCCAGAAGCAGGCAAAGTATCAACATGCAGATGTGTTTGATTGTGCTCTACCGAGTAGAGACCTATCAAGCTAGATAGGTCCAGTTGACAGCTGAAATCACTGGCCTGGAGTTCTAGAGAGAGCTTTGTGCTGGAGATCAAGTTTCAGAAACCATAGATGTATAAGTAATTAGGGAAGTCATGTAAATGAAAGAGGTGATGCTGTAAGATCACGTTGAGTTTCAAAGGAAGGGGCTAAGACCAGAATCCAGGAGGATACTAATGTTATAGAAGTCCTCACAAAAGAGAAACATGTAAAAGATGTTGAGAAACAGTTCCCAGAGAGGCAAGGAATGACTCCTAGGAGAAAAGCTTAGTATATGTCCAGGTACAAGATTATTTCAAGAAGGAGTAGTACTAATAGTTTGTTAAAATTCCATAGAACTGTGCCTCTCAGACTTTAATGTGCAGAGAAGATCACCTAGGGACCTTGTGCAAATGCAGATTCTGGTTCTATGTGTCTGGGGAGGGACCTGAGAGTCCACATTTCTCACAAGCTTCCAGTCATGTCAGTCTTCTGGCCATATTGTGAGTAGCAGCGGTAGAAAGAATCCTGTTGGGTGAGGATATGAGCAGTGGGGATGAAAGTAGTGTTTCCATGGCTAAAGGAGAGAACGAGGTGAGAAACTAAAGACAGATGGCTAGGTACTACTTCTAAGAATTTAGGGTTGAAAAGTAACAAAAGAGAAGAATATATGTGAAAATCCTATCCAAGGAAACTTTGCTCTAAGATATAAAGGGAATATCTGGATATTTGCAGCCTGAGTAAAAGGAGCCAGTGAAGAAGAAGTGATTAAAGATAGAGACCTAGCAATGTTCCAGAAAACTTGACCTGTAAAGGGAGGATGGGGGCAGCAGAATCAAGTCTGCAGGAAAAGGAAAGAGAGATGGGTGGATAGAGTTAGACTCGGAGAGTTGTGCCTATTTGAAAGGATTATGTGCCCTAGAAAAGCCATGATTTAATCCTGATCCATCTTGTGGAGGCAACCATTTCTTTTCATCTCTATTCAGTACTGTAGGTTGGAAGCTTTATTAGATTATCTCCACAAAGATGTGACATGCCCAACTGTGGGTATTAACCTTTGATTAGAAGATGTGACTCCACCCACTCCAGGTGGGTCTTGATTTGCTTACTCCTTTAAAAGAGAAAACATTTCTTTAGAGCCATGAGAACCGTGAGAGTCCATGTAGCCAGAGACCTTTGGAGATGAAGAAGGAAAATGCCCCTGAGGGAGCTTCATGAAACAAGAAACCTGGAGAGAAAGCTAGCAAATATCTCCATGTTCACCATGTGCCTTTCCAGTTGAGAGAGAAACCCTGAACATCACTGGCCTTCTTGAACCAAGGTATCTTCCCTGGATGCCTTAGATTGGACATTTCTATAGCCTTGGTTTAATGGGACATTTTCATGGCATTAGAACTGTACACTAGCAACTTAATAAACTCCCCTTTGTAAAAGCCGTTCTGTTTCTGGTATATCACATTCCAGCAGTTTGCAAACTAGAACAGAGGTAAAGCTTTAAGGTAGTGAAAACTTCTTTGTTCCCCATGAGGAGGAATTGAGGGGAACTGCTGAGAATAAGACATAAAGATCTTGAAGATAGTGTTAAGTTTGGAACCACATTTGTGGGGTAAGGGAAACCTAATTGACTAAGTTTATATGAAGTTTCAGGGAACGACTAGCCATTTAAACAGTCAGGAGGATCATGGAATCCAGTGACTGAGCGTAGGTGGCATTGCTCGTCCTGAGAGTAAAGTCCTATTAAAGTTAGCAGGTGGCGTCCTGGCGAGGCACCATGGGGATGACCATATCCTGAAATTCGGTGGTCAGTTGTTCAGGGTCTCAAGAGTTTGGACGGTTCTATCCCTCAGAAGAGCTGGCAAGAAAAGAAAAGTTTAGTGGGATGGAAGTGAGGTACCAAATAGATTCAGGAATAGGTGACAACCTAGGACACATTCTACCTGAAGCAGAAGGCAGCGTTGTACTCACAAAATTAAGTCGGTAGCCTTTTATCTACAACTGGGAGGTGTGTCTGAGCAGGAGAGGCAAGTGGACTTGATGGGAATCATCTTAACATCTACTGAAGGAAGGTCCTTCCAGGCTCCCAGGCTATGGCAGAATGGGACAGGTTCTTATGCGAACAGGATCTACCGGTAATGCCTGAGTAGCTGAGCTGGGGAAGCCGTGTCATAGCGCTAAGAATGTAGATAAACCGTGGCGGCTGCGTGAAAGACATTTCTTGACCTCATTTACATCTTTTGTTCCCTTTTCTCTAATAAGTACAAAGCTTTCCAAACCTGCTATTTAATTTAGCTCAAACAAACACAATTGAAATTCAGGATAATTGCTATCCTTCATTTTAAGAGTAAGTTAGTTTTCTATTGCTGCTATAATAAGTTACCACAAACTTGGTAGCTTGCAATGACACAAATGTATTGTCTTATGGTCTTGCACGTTAAAAATCTGAAATGAGGGCGGGCCGCGGTGGCTCAGCGTGCAAGAGTGCTTTCCTGCTATGCCGGAGGACCCCGGTTCGATTCCCGGCCCCAGCCCATGTAAGAAACAAACAAACAAACAAAATATAATAAAAACAAGAAAATGTTTAAAGATGTTTCCCTTTCTTCCTTCCTTCCTTCCTTCCTTCCATCCTTCCTTCCTTCTCTCTGTCTTTCCTTCCCTTCCTCCCTAAAAAAAAAAAAAAAAAAAAAAAAAATCTGAAATGATTTTCAATGGGCAAAACTTGAGATGTTTGACGGGGCTGTTTCCTTCTGGAGGCTCCAGGTGAGAGAGAATCTGTTTCTTTCCTTTTCCTGTTTCTAGAGGTTGCCTGCAATCCTTGGCTGTGGCCCCTTCCCATCTTTAAAACCGACAATGACCGATTGAGGCTTTCTCATGTAGTGTCACTCTAACATGGATTCTTCTACTTCCCTCTTCCATATTTAAAGGACCCTTGGGATTACATTGGGCCCACTCAATGCAGGATAATCTCTTTACCTCAAAATTAGCGGATTGCAGTCTTAATTCTATCTGCAACCATAACCCTCCTTGCCCTGTAACATATCATTTTTTTAACTTTTTAATTTTATAATATAACATATATACAAAGCAAAAAAAAATATGAAGCAATAGTTTTCAAACTTCTCTTCAACAAGTACTTGAAGAAGATAGATCCCAGAGTTTGTCATGGGCTACCATACCATCATCTCAGATTTTTCCTTCTAGCTGTTCCAGAACACTGGAGGCTAGAAGGAATAAATATTTTTTTTAGCATCACAATTGACTTTTTTTTTTCCTTTTTGTGAAAAATAACAATAAAAAAAAAGCAATAAGTTTCAAAGCACAGAGCAACAGTTAGTTGTAGAACAGATTTCAGAGTTTGGTAGGGGTTACAGTTCCATAATTTTAGGTTTTTACTTCTAGCTGTTCTAAGATACTGGAGACTAAAAGAAATATCAAAAAAATGATTCGTCAATCATACTCATTTGTTAAGCTTGACTTTCTCTGTATAACTCCACCATCACCTTTGATCTTTCTCCCACTCTTTAGGGGTATTTGAGCTATGGCCATTCTAACTTTTTCATGTTGGAAAGGGCTGTCAATAATATGGGGTAGGGAGATGGAACTAGCTGATGTTCTGGAGAGGCTGACTCCAGGTTTCAGGATTTATCTGGTCCAGGGACCCATTTGGAAGTTGTAGGTTTCTGGAAAGTTACCCTCATGCAGGAAACCTTTGTAGAATCTTATATATTGCCCTAAGCATTCTTTAGGATTGACTGGAATGGTTTTGGTTGGGGTTTGGCAGGTTATGATTGGTAGCAAGGTCTAACTGAAGCCAGCTTAGGAGTGGCCTCCAGAGTAGCCGCACGACTCTATTTGAATTCTCTCAGCCACTGATACTTTATTTGTTACACTTCTTTTCCTCCTTTTGTCAGGAATGCATTGTGTAACATATCTTATTTACATGTTCCATGGACAGACATGGACATCTTTGAGGGGCCATCATCCTGCCTACCACAAATGGATATATTATTTCCTAAGAGAAACATTGGTGTTGCCAAATTCCCACCCATTTCAAAGACCACTTTAATGTAATGTTTAATAATAATTGCCATTGGTTTTTGCATTTTAACTGGCTACAAACAGAAGAATAGTGCTTTGCTTACATGAGAATTCAAACTGGGGTAAAACTAGAGAAGTGGTGGTTAATTTTTGGTTGGATTAGTAACCAGTTTAAATACAAATAAGACAGGCTCCTTACATTTTCAGAAAAAGACAGAAAATACAGAAGATAAACATCAATAGTATAAAAGTGTATCTTAATGTGTCATTGTAGTTCTTGACTATTATCAAGTAGGCAATGAATAAACAGAATACTAGGAATTTAGGTTATAAATTTAATAAGATATATTAACCTTCATATATAAACCTGTATGTTTACACGCATAGTATAACTGCCAAAGTTATATGGTTATTCATTTAATCTTTGATCTTTTTAGACCTGTTGTGGGAATACTTAATACTGTGAAGTCAACATAACTCCTTCTTAAGAGATAGAATTTTACTTGTAATTGTTCCTGTGCTGTATTTGCTAGCACTGAATTTCCAAGGCAAAAATTTCTGGGGTCACATTAATATGGAAAACGATAAATTAAATGAATTTAATAATTTTCTTTACTGCAGGTTTACCTAATGTCTCTGCCAAACTAATGTTCATTGTAAATCTCAATGAGGGACTTCTAGTGTGCATTATTTCCAAAATTTCCTTGAATAGGACCCCTTCCATGCATAGTATAAACCACAAGGCATTAATCAACCAAAACTTTTTTATGGACATGGCTTTGTGGGGCAGCCTTTGCAGAATACTGGGCAAACATCCACTTGTTTGCTTGAAATTCCTAGGAACGGACTTGTCTTTTGTTGTGTGCTATCTTTGATACTTATATGAAGGAATTCTTAGAGGAAATTTGAGCAGAAAGGAAAAAATAAGTACATTTTCAGGACATAATTAAATGTAAGCTCTGATGATATGATTCCAAAATGATAAGTTTGTAAATTTGTATATTCTGCTAGATTGTGACTCTTTGAAGGCAGGGACTTTGCCTTACTTTTCTTTGCACATCTCAGGTCTAGGCTAATGCTTGCCACACCACTGACACTTCATAAATATTTACTGAAATAAAAAGAACAAGAACGCATTTTAAAAAGTTGCTTATTATATTAAAAAGATACAGATTATAGGTCGAACAAGGATGTCTTCGTTGAACAGAAGGTTGCAAGGGTAGGCACATGGTCTCAATAAATATTTGTTGAGAAAATGAATTAATAAGTGAATGAATGAAGATTAAAATTTAGCTGGGGAGAACAAAGTGATGTATTTGGAAGTATTTTGTAAAGACTGCTTATCAATGAAGACCTGATGCTAAGGACAAGATAAAAGAGTCTATGGAAGGGCAGAGGTGAGTGAAGTGGAACACAGTCTTGACAGGCTGCAAAGTTCAGGTAATTCTGTAGAAAAGGAGAGGTAAGAGCAAGTTCAGGACCTAGAAAAGTAAGGAAATCTACCTAATTGCAATCATCATCATCATCTTTGTATTTATAGCTTTGATTAGAAGTAGTACAAGCATTTAATGAATATCAAATCATTTAATTTTCATGACAACCTTTTGAGCAATTTATGATGATACCCACTATAACTACAAGGAAACTGAGGCACACAGGGGTTATTTCGTTGTAATAGCTGGTGAATGATAAAGCCAAATTCATACTTTAAGCTTCTCTGTCAGATTACTTCTGAACTTGATTTTGCATTTTGGAAGGAAGCAAGGAAAATAATGGATAAATAAGATGAGCCCAACTTATGGATGAATTTGAAAATTAGGTGGGGGAAACGGGGTATGCGCAGGCAATATGGTCCCATTATGTGCTCTTTAGACGTAGACTGACCCAATTAAACCTTATGTAAGAAAGATAACTGCAGTGAGATCTAAGCTGGCTTTGAGAGGAGAGTCAATAATATAAAAATAAAGACAGCCAGGAAACAATGAAGGTCACTAAAAGGGACAGAATATAGAGGAAATATCTAACATGCCATCTACTTCAGAGGAAGAAATAACAGCAACAGTTGACAGAGAAAGAAGAGAATGAGACATGCAGCATCACAACTGGAGATAAGATTTCTAGCCAAGGTGTTGGACTGATGAGAAACGCCACTAAATTATGTTATTCCACGGAAGGTTTTCTCTCTTCCTCTCAAGAATGAGGTAGGGACTTGCAATATAATGGGGAGAACCTTCTAAACTCCTTCATGGCCATAATATTTCTCAGAAGGCACCTTAAGTTTCAGCTCATGTACCTAAACTCAGGACTGTATAGACAAACTCTGAAATACTGACTGTCAAGAAGCAAATTTCTGAAAGAGAAGAGAAGAGAGCACCTCCTGAGTCATCTTTGATTTCAGAGACTGTATTTATTTTTAATACGTGGAAAGTAGAAATTCTAATCTTCTGAGTTGGAAGGCGATCCATACTTCCCTTTCTACTTAATCTTATTTATCCCCAACTCTGAGCTAGTGCTTTCTTAATGCTTCCTGCTTTAGACTTTCTTACCAAATAGCACATTGATATATCCTGGCCTTGGTATGACTCATTTCACTTGGAAAACTGGTTCTGAAAACTGCCTTATAAGTTGCCATGAGCAGTAACAAACCCTAGGTGATTCAATTCCACTGTTATTTATTGTGTGAGCCTACAAAATTCAATGCCACATACTATTGGGGATGCAAAAAATGTTTAAAAAACAGCCTCATATTTTGGGAACTGGCATTCTAGTGAGACAGATAGATAAGGGCATGAGATAGGATCTCAGAGAAGGGGCAAAATACGGGATCTTGGAGGAGCTCAGGGAAAATTTCAGAGAGGATGGTAAGATGTAGCTGAATTATAAAGAAAGGATAGGCTGCGGAGAGGAGCAAGAACCGCAGGCTATGGTAGAACATAAAGTCATAAGGGTGAGTGGGTTGAGCTAAATGTTCTACAGGTGGGTATAGTTGGGTCATAAAATGTATGAGGTGATACATCTGGGTATGAGTATGCTGGAGATTTATGCCAGGGCTTGTCCTGGTAGGCTCAAATGCCATGACCGTGTGTTTTGATTTTATTATGTAGGCTACATGAAGCCATTTGAAGGAGTTAAAGGATATGGGTATACCTAAGTTTTAGCTACGCCAGTCTTGTTTGCTGGGGTGAGAGATTAGAGGCAATGAGATAGGCTAATCAGAGAAAAGCTGATGTGAGCCTGAACAAAGGAAGTGAAGTTACAATGGAAATGAGGGAAAAGATGAATAGAACCTCTTAGGACCACAGGAAGGAAAGTAGAATTTGTACAAGACCCTAAAATGCTTCTGTGCTTCCCTCCAGAGAGGAACGATTCTATATTGAATTGTAGACCTTTAAATTATGTGAGAGAACACAGGTGGAGAGTAAGCTGACTCTTCTCATATTGGCCCCTTGTTTACCTCACTGATACCAAATCCAATTAACAGATGCATGCTTTTTTTCACTAATTGCTACATATAATTTCAGAATTTTAAAATCCTTTAATTCTTCTCAGGAAGCTAAAGGAGTAAATCAAGGAACACAAATGTTCTTGAATGGTACCCGAGAATAAATGAACACTCACCAACCAACACCTAAAGAATATAATTTTTGCAAGTACATATAAACATTTGCCAAAACTCGAAATAGGCTGGACCATAAAACAAGTCTCAACAGATCTTTTAAAATTGAAATCTTAAAGGTGATCATTTATGGTTTTGGTGAAATTAAGCTAGAAAACAATAAAAAAAATCTAACCAGGAACTGCTAAATAATAGAAATTAATTAGCACACTTAGAGAAAACAAATAAGTCAAAGAAGCAAATTCAAAGGAAATAGAAAATAGTTTGAATTATGATAATGAAAATGCAACATAAAATTGTACACTGAAATGAAATCTGTACTTGGAAAATTGTAACCTTAAATTTAAATATTAAACAAACAAACAAACAAAAAACAACTAAATACCCAATCCTGGTACCTGTCTCAAGGAGTTTGGAAAATAACAATACATTAAACCTGAGGAAAATATAAGAAGGGAGATAATAGAAGGAAGAGTAGAAATTACTGAAATAGAAAACAAATATACACTAGAGATAAATAAATTTTGTAAAATACAAAAATTGGTTTTCTGAAAGGATAAATAGAATTGTTAAGTTCCTAACAACATTGAAAGGGTAAAAGAGAGCGCAAAAGAAGCAACGGATATTACCAAAGGAACAGCACTGTGGATCTTACAAACACTGGAAATTGATAAGACACAGTGTATATATAAGCCTTATATCAGTGCATTTGAAAATTTAGATAAAAAGGATAAATTCCTAGGAGGGCACATCTACCAAAATGAAGATAAAAATAAATAGAAAATTCAAGAAACTTTCTATCTTAAAAAAAAGTTAGTACCTAATTAAAACCCCTCCCACACACATACCCAAAATCCAGGCCAAATGGTTTCACTGGAAAACATTTAAGGAAGAAACAACACCAGTTTTACATGAACCATTTCAGATATTATAAATACAGGGAGTGCTTCTCATACTTTTCAGTGAAATCATCATAATCCTAATACAAAATGTCATAAGTACATTAGGAAAATTATAGGCATCTCTTTTATAAAGATGCAAAAGACCTGAACAAAGTGTTTGAAAACTGAATCAATCAATTTGTAAAATTGAGATTATTACTGGAATGCAAGGTTGGTGTATAATTCAAAAATCAAAACTCTGCAATTCACTACATTAAGAAAATTATAAGAATATCCTAAAAGATACAAATAAATTGCTTATAAAATTTGACATCCATGCATTATATAAAACATCGGTAGGAATCTTAGAGAAAACTTCTTTAATCTGATCATTTTATCAATAGTAAAATCTACAGAAAACATCACTTAACATTATAAAATATTGAAATATTTCTCTCCGAGATTAGTAATTATGAAGAGTAGGCCTGCTATCACCACTTCTATTGAATGGTTCTGCTTGAGTTCCTAGCCAAAGTTTTAAGTAAAGAAAAAGGAGAAAATGCATGGGAATTCAAAAGGAAAAGTAAAACTGTATTTATTAACAGAGAGCATGATTGTATAGGTAGAAAATCCAAAAAAGTCTACAGACAAATTGTTAAGACTAAATTAAGCAAGCCTGCTGATAACAAGGTCCATATATAAATATCAATTACATATCTACATATTAGCAGTAAACGATTAGGATATTTTATTTAGAATGGTACAATTTATAATAATATTAAAATATATCAACTAGGAATTCATCTAACAAAAGCAACCAAGTTGGAAATTTTATAGAAAGAAATTAAAGAATATCTAAATAATTAATGAATGAAGAACTGTAATTTGATCTAGAGATTCAAGACAAACATTGTATTAGTTAGGGTTCGCTAGAAAAACAGAATCAACAGGAAACACCTGCAAACATAAAATCTATTAAAGTGTCTCACGTGACCACGGGAACACAGAGTCCAAAACCTGACGATGCCGATGTAGGGTCTGGATGAACTCCACAGGAGAGGCTCACCAGCCAAAGCAGGAAGAGATCCTGTCTCTTCTGAATCCTCCTTAAAAGGCTTCCAGTGATTAGATTGAGCATCACTCATTGCAGGAGGCACTCCTCTTGGATGATTACAAATGGAATCAGCTGTGGATGCAGCTGACATGATCATGATCTAATTCTATGAAATGTCCTCATCGCAACCGACAGGCCAGCATTTGCCCAACCAGACAAACAAGCACCACCACTTGGCCAAGTTGATACATGAACCTGATCATGACAAATATCAATCAAAATGTGAGCAGGTATTGTGAGGATTTTACAGGATGACTCTCAATTTAGATGAAATTGAAAAGTGCCAGAATATCCAAGACAATCTTGAAGAGGAAAAACAAAATTGGAGAATTTAAACTATAAGATATCATGTCATTAATGCAAAACTACGGTTATTAAGATTGTGGATATTGTTACAAGGACCGGAAAATGAAACAAAGGAAAATTTAGAAACAGACCCACTTGTATGCATTTGCTTCATATAAGATTAAGGTGACGCATTAGTTTGCTAAGCTGCTATGGCAAATACCACACAACGACTTGGCTTGAACAACTGGAATTTTTGTGTCACAGTTTCAGAGGTCAGAACTCCCAAATCGAGATATTGGCAAGTCCATGCTTCCTGCCTAAAGACCAGCATTCTGGGGTTGGTTTCTTCAATCCATGGGGCTCCCTGGCTTGCATCTCAGCTCCCTGTTACCTGAGATGCATGCAAATGAGCACCAAAAGACTGAGAAAATCTTCATAGCAATATTATTTGTCATAGTCTCAAAATGCAGACAATCATTATGTCCTTCAACACTCAGGTCAAACTATGTTATATTCATATAAGGGAATACTATCTAGCAATGAAATGAATGAAATGTAGCTACACCCCCAAAACATGGATGAATTTCATGACACAAAGCTAAGCAAAACAATGTCAGCTATAAAACAATATATAAATGTATAACCCAAAAGTCCTTAGTTGATATAACTAAGGGCAGTGGCAGCCTTTGAGGGAGGAATGAGTGAAGTGATTGGGAAGGGGCATGAGAGAGGCCTCTTGAGTTCCGGTACAGCTCTGGGTCTTGTCAAGATGACTGTTAAAAAGGTATGCTCACTTTGGGAAAATTGTTAATCTGTACACTCATTATATGTGCGCTTTTCTGAATGCATATTTTACTTCAATAAAAAGTAAAATAAATCCATGTAAATTAAAGCCGAAAAAAAGGATTATGGATACTGAGAGGGTTGCTGAATCTATGTGCCATTTTTTTCATCTATCAGCTTTGTATCTCTCTACCTACCCACCTGTTGTCCATCTCTCTATCCATCCACCTCTCTATCCGTCTGTCTTCCCATCCATCTATGCATCCATCCATCCATCTATCCATCTTTCTAACTAACTCTATCTACACAAATGTACATGTATGCACACACATATATGAGGAACCATAAAAATATTTGCAGTCCTTTAAAAAATACTTGCTTTTGATCAAAGTTTGCTCTCAGGAAATAAAATCTGATTCCAATACCTGGAGGCAAATTTTTATAGCTCAGTCCAAAGTATGTATATAGTTAGTATTTAACACTTAACCTGGGACAGTAAAAAATGCAGCTGTAAAAACAGCTCTAAATGTATGACTAAAACATTGAAAGTTGTCCAAGATCATTTTAAAGTAATAATTATTGATCCCTAATCTGAAATCACTCAATGGAGGAAATGGGATTATCAGTAGAAATTATAATTAGATTCAATTGCTGTTTCAGGGTTATGGCATTATACAGAGAAATTTCAGTCTCTTTTTAAAATTATGTAAACATTGTTAGAATTAATTAAATGAAAAAGAAATGGGCAGTGGCAACTTCTGATTGGTATCTTGGTATCCACAGGTTATTTATTTGTAGGATTATGAAGAGATCAGCATTAAATCCCAGCCTTATGTTGGACACTGGTCCACAGTCTGCACTTTCCCCATCCAGTTATCTCACCAAGGCCTGTATTTAATCACAAGAAAAGAGGGTCAGACGTAGCAGTAAAAAGTTCTTTTTTTCCCTTCTCTCGGCAAAACATCTTTATGTGCTTGTACTATGAAGAGTGAGTCAGTAATTCAGCAAGCAGACTAATAATATTTCACATTTGTATAGCACTTTGTGGGAAACAAGGGACTTTCACATATAATATTTGTTGTGACCCTCAGAACATTCTGTGGATTTGGTAAGGCAGCTTTAACTAACCCCACTAACCCAGATAAATTGGATTAGTGGCACACCTGCTTCCTGGGCCTAGGTGGCTGTAAAATTTAAATGTGATCATTCCTGTTCCGTGTTCAGCACAGCATATGGTAGGGAGAAAATACTTAACCTATATGGCTTTCATCATTATAATAATGTTTCTTGTTAGTGCCTCTCCAAGATCATACAGCTCAAAAATTCTGAGAAAAAGCTTGATGTTAGGTCACCAAACTTCAAAGTCACCCCACATTGTCTTGGAACATTAGAAACACAACAACAGTATAGCAAAGTGTGAAAAATCCTATGTAACCAAAAGACCATATCTAGATATCCATTGTTTCGGGGCTAATTTCTGCCAACCGCGTGGATTAACTGTTATGTGAGTGTCTGTTTAAGAGATTTGAGGGGAAAAAAAGAGTTGTAACCGTAATTTCCAAAAAAAAAGCCCCAACCTGGGGTAGCTCAAATGAGAAACACAGCACTAAGTTCCCTCTCACAGCGTCCCGTCCCCGTTTATTAGGGAGGTTCGAGGCTCCAGTGCATCCATTACCAAGAAGGTGGGGAAAATATTCATCTCAAAACTCTCCCTCCATTAGTTCCCAGAGGCAGACGTGCAAGTCTCCTTTCAGATGGAAAGAAGAACGGTCAGGTTTCTGGAAACAACACTCAACAGTCACTTGAAAAATAATCAGGCATTAGATGGAAATAAAACATCTGCAGCATATAGACCACTCAGCGAAGAAAAGACAAGACGGAGAAGATGATCAGCTCAGGAGTCATTTTGTCATCTTTCTGGGTGAGTACACACAGGACATAAAGAGAAGAGAAAGTGGTTTCCGAAGTTGGAGGCACCAGCACGTTGCCAGGCAATAAGCAAAGACTGAGAGTTCACACAAAAGGCTGATACTCGGCTCACTCCGCATACAAAAGAGAGCCAGATGCTTCTGGCCCAGGAGGAGGCTTTAATAACACTGCAAAGAAATCTTGGCTCCCGTATACAAAGGGGGAAATAACCATTCTCTCACTGAGCCTGAAACGGCCTTTCTCACACTGGGAACGTTGGGTAAGGCGTTTGCTCCTAGAGAATAAATTAGAAACTCAGAAAAATTCCACTGAGCAGAAACCAGACTAGAATCAGACTAAGGAATCTAAAAGGAATCTGACTAGAATTTAAAAGAAAGGGGTGGAGCTGAGTGTAAAAGCAATTACTCTTTTTATTCATGAAAGCTTCACATGAAAGATGGGATTATTAATTGCATCCTCCCTGACAGAACTTCTAGTGATTTTGTAATAACAATTATTAATTTTTAAATGATAAAATAACAACTGTCTGACATTAAAATGGTGCCTGGCATCTTTCGAAGTAATTTGCCATTCTTTTCGTCCTGTGTCTCTCACCACAGTTCTAGAAGGTAGATGAGGAAGGTGCTTTTGGAGATGAGGAAACAGACACAGATTGCTTTTCTGTTTTCCCAAGCCTGGCTACAGGTTAGACTGACCTTGAAATGCCCTAAGCACAGACCCAGCCTACCTCTATTTGAATCCCAGCTCTACCATTTACCATCTTTGGGACTTAGTAAAAGCTGCTTACCCTCTCCACCCCATTTTCCTCAAATGTCTACCAGGGATCATCTTATAATACCATGCCATAGTGTCATCATTATGATTAAATGAGTTAATTTTTGTAAAAGTAACTAGTTGCTATGTAAGTGTCTGTTGAATAAAAGAGAGAAGCCCATCCCAAACCTACTCAATCCAAATCTCTGCGGATGGGCTCTAGAAAGCATATTTTTAGAAAAGAACCTACAGAAAACTTGTACTAGAGTTGGTCTGCAGACGCTCATTTGAGAAACTATGGATTAAGCAACTTTTCCAAGTCTCTCAACTAATTGCTGACTGCTGTAGAACTAGGAGAAGTTCTCCTACTACCCAGCCAGCCATCGCTGTGATGCCCTTTGGCTCTGTAGCATCATTTGGCTCCTGGCTCTCCTTCTAGACTCACCTCTCTCTGCTCTCACACAGGGGCTGTATGGTACAGCAGTGGAGGATTGCCTGTGCTTCCCAGTGACACTATTCCCTATCTTGGGTCAGCGTATATTGGTTTTCTGCCTGGAACGCTGATCTCTGGGCGTTAACAAACTCTTATTTATCTTTCAAGTCTCCTTGGGAAGTGCTGGACTAGGAAGTCTCCATTATACCCACACCTCCTGTTAAGTTAACTTATCACAATATAGTATATGTGCTGAGTACATTAATTCTCTCATAAAATATTCATTAATTTTCTGACATGTGGCCAGGCACAGAAGGTATAACAGCTTTAACTTTGTACCATTGGTACTACAGGAATTCAAGCAGGAAAATGGACAGTTATAATACGTAATACGTGTTATAAAGACAATGAGAAGAGGGAAATAAGCCAAACTGAGTAATCAAGAAAGGCTTCTAAGAAAAAATGATGTCTAAGCTAAGACCTAGGAATTAAGGACAACTTAACCCAGTGAAGCCAGAGAATATTCCAGGGAAGAGGCTACTATCTCCTCCAATAGACCTTAAACTTCTTGAAAATAGGAACCATGTTATTTGAGCTATCTTCTGGGTACCTAGTAAGAGTGCTCAATAAATGTTGGGTGAATAAAAAATTGGTAGAACGGTGTGGTGTGAGAAGAGAGATTACTTTTTTAAAATTTAATTTTATAGTTCAAATTCTAAGGTACTTGAGTTCATGTTCTCTTCCTGCAAGAAATAGAGACCCTTGATCACTATACCATGAAAACAGGAGCCACGCAACCTTGGCTCCAGACTTCAGGAAGAAGATACAAATCTGCATTCTTTCTATTACCAGACTCTCGATATAGAAAAGTAAAAAACAAAAAACTTAACAACTTACCGGCTGCTTTTGCTGGCTAGTACTGTAAATTATGAAGGCAGCAATCCTTTATGTGATATCCATTTTAAAATTAGAAAGCTTTTTGCAGTTCTCCTCAAAACAAGCATAAGACATCATAAGACATCATATATATATATTAATATGTCAGTCTGAGGTCGGGAACATAAACTAGTTTCAAAGGTGTATTTGTAAATTAAAATTCTGCCTAGATGAACATTTATATATCCTTAACATGTATGTCGCATCTAAACTGTAACCTGAGGGGTTACAACTAATTCTTAAATCTCTTCATCTATTCTGGTCTTCTGATTCAGTTAAATATAAAAGTATGTTCTGAATTAGAAGACTCAACAAACATATATGATCTCCCCAGATGCTAATGGAAGTCTAGCAATGTGGCAGGCAATTTGGCACTCCTTTCTAAATCTGTGAGCACAAAGAAAGAAGAAATTTTAAGTTAGGGAGTGTGTTTTATTGGTGGGACAAGGAACTTCGCTGAGAGGAGAGGTTATTTTTCTTTCTACGTCTTAAGGAAAAAGCTGGTAGTGTTTGTTCTCTCAAGTAATCACATAAAGACCCTGCTAATGTTTCTGGTACAACAACCCTGCCATGGTTAATTTCCAGACAACGAAAGGTGAGAAGGCTGGAAAGGAAACATAATACTGCAGTGTCTGTGGACACTCACTCAATTTTAATTGAATCCACTAATTGAATCACCCACATCCTTTTAAAAGGGACATAGAAATGATGGAAGCAAGCTCTGCTTAGAAGCATTCTCTATTTCTCACAGTATTTCAGTATCAATCATTTTATTTTCCAGAAAACATTGAGCTTCTTTCCAGTGGAGAAAGAATAGGTGCCTGGCCAAAGGTAACCTTACTTGGATTTACACTGTTATTACACTTCTTACAAAGAGTTTCCAAAAAATCATTATTCGAAGACTCAATGTTCCAATAACGTCCCCCAAATGCTTTTCTTGACACACTTCTCCTATTATCTTTTCGTATTAATGTCCCTTATTGTTTCCGTGGGGAGAGTTAGGAAATTCCCAAGCTGCTTCTCTCTCCTGCCAGCTCCGCACTGACTCTTCCTGTCACTCAGGACCGCCCTGGCTGATGCGGGACCCAAAGAGGGGGCTCAAGGTGCCCCCCCGGGTAGGCGGGGCAAGCAGTGTCCTGTAGCCCCCAGAGGTCAGCTGCCAGACATGCCCTCATTTCTCTGAGGAATCTCTGACCTGGGGACTCAGGTAAGCTGCGTGCCTTAAAGGGGATGTTAGATAAGAGACCTCAGTGATCCACACTCAGAAAAAAAAAAAAAAAAAAGCCAACAAAGAGGCTCTACAGAAATGAAAAATTCTGTGGATAATAGTTCTCCATTTATTCTTTTATCAGACACTCATCAAATTCTTCTTGTGCACCAGACATTGTGCTAGGGTTTGTGGTGTTATAAAAACAAATAGAAGATCTGTCCTACCTGTCCAGCTCAAATGCCAGTCTTTCAGGCCCTACCGCCCTGGCACCTGCAGGCAGACTCCCATTGTCTGAGGGCCTTCCACCCCAGCGTCCCTCAACCTGTGACTGCTTGGAGCTGCTGTGTAATTGTCCCAGCCCTGTGCCTGGCCTGGAAGAGCTGGAAGGAGCCCATTCTCCACTGTTTTCCTGAGACTGCATCTCCTCATCATAGCGGTTGGTTTAAAAATGTGCTGTCAGTTGGTTGCCATCACATCACTGGATAATTCATTCTTGATTGGTTGCCCCGACTCTGATATCAGCGTTTCCTGACTTTTCAGATCAGCTATTTGCGTACTGATCTTTGTCTCAGAGTCTTCTTCTGGGAGGACTATTTTCAGGGAATTTACAGACCAGTGAGAGAACCAGAGAGGTGACTTAACTAAACACCTGCTGATTCATGTGCAATTTCACATGACATGCACGTAAGGTGTGGAAGGGATGCAAGTGACAATGTGTGAAAGTCCTGTGACACTTGTCTCTCCTCCAAGATGAAGTAGTTCCCTCTCCTGCATGTCCAAATCAACTCATAATCCTAACCCTGGTTTCCCTTCTAACTTCCCCTACCACACTTGCTCCTACTTACTGAAAGTCATTTGTGCCTTCCTATCTCCAAAGTTTCATTTATGTTCTTGCCTTCTGTTGTGCTCTTCCCCTTTGTTTGTCTAAATTCTGCTTTCCTTCAGAGACCAGCTCAAATTCTCTCTCCCCTGTAAATCCACACCTAACCACTTCAGCCCAAAGGGAATTTGATCTTCTATGTCACTTTGTTACTTTGGTTCTTTGAGGAATAATATTCAGTTAATTACCTTCTTAATATGCATGTCCCTTTCTTTTCCAAATGAACTTATAGGCTTTTAATAGATTGGGTCTGTGTACTATACTTTCTCGTAGCTTACTTGGTCTCAAGTAAGTGATTACTGAATTAGTAATTGATTTCATCTGGTTTGTTTGGTTTTTTAATCTTTAATTTCAGTCCCACCATGTAAATATCCTCAAAGTTATTCGTAGGAAAACATACCATTTTTCATGATGGGAGGTATAAAGCACTGTGGTGAACAAGACGATAGCTGTTTTTAAGCAATGATCTCATCTAAAGGCCTCTACTCGTTGTCTTCCTCATGTACCCACTACAATGCAAAGTACCATCACAGTAGGTTTCAGCTGTTACAGTTTCTACTTGCTGTGTTAAAATCTTGACTCTTCATCTATTAAAACTTCACCAAGCATCAGAAGAATGAGAAAGAAATATGACAAATGACCACATAGCTGACATTGCACCCCATTACTAAATCAGTAGAAAGGGTAGACCATAACTGATTCCAAACAAATCCTTCTGCATCTTGGGGTCAAAGTGTTTAGGAGCTCAAGAGGAGAGGAGAGGGACAGAAGGGATTATGGCAAGAGAGACATGTAGATAATTTTGGTTTAGAATTCTATTGCTAAATTACTTTTCATTTCTAAGAATTTGCTCCATCTGTTGCCCTCTTAACACCGTCTAGACAATTTCAAAGTGTTACATAATTCATAGTGGCTGAATATTTTCCTGTTTACTGCAGTGCTTGTCTACAAAGGTCACTGATAAAATGATATTTTTAACTGGTGTGGAAAACATCTCAAAAATCCATGAAACAAGAACCAACCCCGACCAGTACTTAATGGTTCTGATACATGGTTAAAATATAACCACCCCGGACCTGACTGTCTCATGTTTCTGACAAGGTTTTGACAGTCAAAAAATAAAAGATCAGTTCATCTCTGCACCAGTAAAATAAAGACTATTATCCATGGATGTCTTTTTCACTTTGTGATGGCCTGCTGAACGGAAACGCAATGCTGATGACACAGGACAGTCTGCCCTACTTAGAAACCATATCTGAGTTAATGCATAATGCTTTTCAAAAATAACATATTTTTTGAAATGCATTTATGGAAACACTAAAGCAGCACTTTGGCTTAAAAAAGAGTTATAAAGAAAAAAGAAGGGGGAAGGAAGGAAGAAAGAAAGAAAGGAGGGAGGGAGGGAAGATGGAAGAAGAAAGAGAAAAGACCATGGAAATAAGGAAAGTTCACTCCACTCAATGTTGATTTCATTTGGAGATTGATGCTAGTATTTGCCCACTGAAAGAGAACAAGTAGATTTTCAATCATAACACTAATTATTTAAAAGTTGATTTGCCATTCTTGAGCTAAGAGGCTGAGCACCTGCATAGTCTTATGTTCTTACAGCCACTGTGACTGCCGCGCTGTCCTGTGGGCTGAAGCTGCACCTTTTTCTTGGGGAGATTGTGTATAGAGTAGATATGGCCTCATGGCAGGCCAGGACTCGGAGACCAGCTTCGGCTTTCTGTGAATTTCCAGTCCTTTCTGCAGCCCAAGGATCTAAGAAAATTGGTAGAACATAACATAGATATTCTTCTGGTTAATAGTGAATTTCTTTATTAATGCTACCTCATTTTATTTTACCGGTCTCCTTAAAAGGGAATATCCTGTGAGATTTAGGGAACTAGAGAGCAGGTTGACCAGCCTTTCAAACACTCTATTTGATCTCCTGATTTATGGCCTAAGCATATCCTTTTCTGAGTCCTGAGTGATCCGTCAGCTGAGCTCGGGGAAGCCCATTTTCTGTTTCTCTTTGCTGGAGTTGATCACTCTGTGACAGCAAGGGCAATGCCACAGCCTTTCTACTGTAGACTGAAGTCTGTTTTTTAAAATCTAGCTCTATAATGATGTCAGGCAAATATGCACCTCTGATCACGAAGACATGTGGATAAAGAGTTGCTTGGTTGCGGCACATTTCACACAGGGGCCTTCTGATGAAAGTGTGGAATTAGCATGGCATGCTTCTCTGCTCCCTTCTTCGTTTCTCCAACTTTGCATCTACTCATATGTCCACAGACTTAGCTGTGCTGTGGTACTCAGGTGGGGAATGAAAGAAAATGGTGTTTCACAGCAGAAGCAACTGCTGCATTTTCATGTACTTCCAGGATAAACATCAGCATATTAAAATAGCCAAAAACAAATTTTTGAAGAACATTCCAAGGCATACTAATTTCTTAAAAGACTACAAGCCTAGATGCGGGCTAGCAGTGGTATACTTGTGGTAGCTGAATATTACTGGAGGCATGTAAATGGGGGCATGGATTTTAGTGGAAGAAATAACTATTAATGATATTTATTCTTACGGCTACTTAAAATTTTCGCCAAGATGAATTATTTTAAAAGAAATAGAAACACTTTGCTTAGAAGACTGTGGGTCTAATTTTAAGTTAGATTTCACCAGAAAAAAGAATTTTGAGTACAAGAAATGTGTTTATCTTTAGCCCCATCTACTCTGAGCATCTGTCCAAAACCCATGCCAACCAAAAGCCCTAATTTTGGTCAACTTTTTTCAAAGTTAATTTGAATTGGCCATGTTAGAAATCCATTGTTGACCATAATCTGTATCTTAGGTTCCCGGCTGCTATGACAATTACCACATCAGGGTTGGCTTGCATAAAGGAATATACTATCTCATGGATTCAGAGGCTGGAAGGCTTGCATCTTTCTGGGGTGAGCAGTGTTCTGGCTATCTCGCAATCCCAGAATTCCTTGGCCTTACTGGCACATGGTGATGTCTTCTCCTTTCTCTTCCAGTTCCACTGACTTTCAGCTTCTGGCCCTTTCCAGTGGCTTCTCTCTCTTTGCCTGCACCTCTTCTGGCTTGTAAAGGACTTTGATACTGAAGACTAAGCCCAACCTCATTCATCTGGGCCACATCATAACTGAAATAACATTTTCAAGAAATCCTATTTACAATGGTTTAACACCCACGGGAATGCAGATCAAGCCCAAGCTTAAGAACATGGCTTAATCGGGGTAAGTAATTCAATCTACCACAATGTGAAACTCAAATTTACATGTACCCTAGAATTCTCTATAATTATCATTTTATAATATTTATGACATTATATTGGCTTATAAGAATGATACATATATGACATAATATTGTATTATTTGATTGGCAATAGCCATAAACTCTGATTGATTTCCATTTAACATCAATTATACAATTTCTATTCATTTAATTCATGCGGGAGATCTAGTTAACCTATATATTTTATAGTACAATCTACAAATAAATAATTTATACTAAATCCATGTAAATATAAAAGTTACACAAAACTGTAAACTTGGCATGGGCCTAATTCTTCAAAGAATGACTAGTAAAGCCACACACAATTCCCAGAACATTAACCTTTATATCCTTATATCCTATTAAAACCTTATATCCTATAGGGTTCATTTTTTAGTCAGTGAATCATGCATATAGCCATTAATATACAACTTCAAAATAAAAACAAAGTTAATTTATAAATGATAAAATCGGTAAAACAAATACTCCCCAAAATTATGTTTAAACTTTAATTTAAAATTTCAAAAGCGTGCTTAAATATTTTTTGGCAGTTGAGATACAGTTAAATAACAAAACTGGTATATGAATAAAATACCATTATTTTTCCCTAATTACTGTGACTGTAAAGCACATGCAATCTACCTACCTGTAGGACAGAAAGTGATTATTTATGTCTGTTTGTTATATATTGGTGCATAACAAATTATTCCAAATTAGAGGCTTAAAACAATAGTCATTTATTAGCTTCCCTACATTTTAAAAACCTTTTTTATTGTAGTACCATATATACAACTCAAGCACTCCCATCTGAACCACTTTCAAGTGTACAATTCAGTGGTATCAATTAAATTCACAATATTATGCAAACATATCCATGATCCCTTACACCAATTTTTCATCAACCTCAGAGAGAAACTCTGCCTCCATTAAGTAGTAATTCCCTCTTCCCTTCCCCACCCTCAGCCCCTGATAATTGATTAGCAATTATCTGTCTCTGATATTTGCACCATCTTTGTATATCACGTAAGAGATAGCATATAATACTTGCCTTTTTGAGTACTAGTCTCCAGAGAAAATGGAAAGCTTTTTGACTGGAAATAAAATAGAAACAGTTTCAGCCTTTCAGCTGTCTGGTGATACAGATCCAATAAGCAACACTGCTGCCATTTCATTTGAAAGAGTAAAAGGGGTAAAAATCTAGAAATTACTGGAAAAGGAAGTTATCGGAGGCATATAATGAAATCGTTAGGTAATTTCGAAAAGGAGGAAAAATGTTTTCTCAAGTTCACGCACCTTTAAAGGTGTGCAAAGGAAATATAAGGAACTCATGGAAAGATTACTATATAGAGTGAAGTTCAAAATTTTTAACCACCTCTTCAGTATAAGTTTTAAGCAATTAGCCAGGAGGCCAACGAGCACATCGTATCGCACAAACGCATTGATAATTGCACCCTGCCTGAATGCAGCCGAGGCCTCAATTCGTCAATGGATCCATCCTTGCCTTTTTAGGGGAATAAGAGTTATTGATTCATTTGCCCAACCGAGCAATTGTGTGTTAGAAGAATGAAGAGATTTGTTCAAAATCACTCGGAAGACAATTGTAGGATAAAATCTATAAGCCAGTAGGTTAGAGATCTATAACCTATTAGGTTTTATTACAGCTTTGCTCTGTTTGTTATAGTATGGCATATTTGAAATTCAGTATTTATTTTACAGCCAACCAATTTTGGATAATGAATGAAAAGATTTCAATTGTAGTTTGGCTCCATCATTAACAAGCCAAGTGACCTGAAGTCTGTGAAAAAACTTCTGAGTCTCCATTTCCTCATCTGGGAAATGAAAGGTCAGTTAAATTAACGTAATAGTCCCCTCCAGTCCTAAATTCCATGAAAACAGACAACAGAGCACTTCCATGGGATAGATGCTAAAAATACATGTTGTAACACCTGAAACATTCACCTGGCAATGCTGAGACACAGAGACAGATTTATGAGATAATCTGGTCGGTGATCTTTTTCACTGTATCAAAATTGGGGCTAGAGGTTGACAATGGTTTTACCTACACATATAAAAACTGGTATGTTGAGGACACGTGAGGGCTGCACTTGAATATTAAGACCAACCACCCATCATGAAATTTTTACAAAAAAAACTGTCTGACTGATGTTTTGTGACCTTGTATCATGTAGGTTGTCCAAGCAGTCAGAGCTTTCATGAGCTCTTATCGCACAGGCCAGCACAGCGATTTGAGGTGTTTTTCTAGAAGAATAGGGTAAAAGTCTAAATCAGCAATCCCGACTACACATGGGAAGAAAGGCACTTCAACTGGAGCTGGGTGTTGAATAGATTCTAGATGCAGATCACAGCAACTGGAATAAGGTATGTAGTTTACTCTTAATTTCCCTTTCCTAAGAGTCTTTGAAGGGGCGCAAGTGTTGGGCAGTGGTAGAATCCTCACCTGCCACACAGGAGACCCGGGTTCGATTCCCCGCCCATGCATTCCAACCCCACCCCACCCCCAAATCAACCTGTGGTGCTGCAATATGGGATCCTCACATGGAAAAAGAATGAAATGTGACCCCACCATACAGCATACCAAAAAAGAAGTCTTTAATACAGGTACTTATTTATTTTAGCACCCCCCCCCCTTAACAGCCCTGTCTCTGTTCAGCCTCTTTTCTGGGTGGGGGGTGTGTGAAGAAAGCTTCATTCCTCACATGGTTAAGTCTGGACTTACCTGGTAGCCTCTCTCGCAGCCAAGGGATTTAAATCTTACTTGAGAGAAAAAGTTTCACGCATAGGTCAGCGTCACTGAGGAAAAAAACACACAGCCTCGAGAACCTTCTCAAAGGATAACACCAGGGAAGTTAAACAAGTGAATGAGGTTAAAGACAAACCACCATAAAGCAAGATGGATCATTTTCAAGCTCAGTCAGAGGGCTGAAGGTCAGAGGTTAAAAATAAGACTTAGATTTCAAGTGAAATTAGCTTAGTAGTTATGTCACAGTTATTCTCCCCAAGAAAGAGTAATAGGCGTTCTGAATCCTATGACTAATGTGCACTGGCAGATTAAATGGAGAAGCTTGCACAGTGTCTATCCACACTGCATAAGAATGCAGCTTCCACGCTTACTAAGCATGTAATTTTAGGTATATTTAAACGCAATTCAATTTAGAGTAAAGCTTCATCAGCCTTCTATTTTAAAATGCTGATTCTTTAAAAAAAAAAAAAAGAACTTATACTTAAATATTTTCAGGGTTTTAAGATTAATTCTTTCCAGTCCTGTTCTTGATTAAACCAGCATTTCATCACTACCTGCACTCACCTTTGAAGTCAAGGCTCAAATAGAATATTAAACACACACACACACACATTTAGTCTGGAACGCATTTTGTTGCTTGTGGCTCAATGTTAATCAAGCGATTAGGAATGCCAGACATAAGATGAAAGTGCTTCCCCCAATAAAATGTCTCAGAGAACAAGATATTTAAAACACGCATTAAGTCCTTATGTTCCAGATACTGCGAGAATACTATAAGGGACCCTGAGTGAGAGATGCAAAATTTACAGTTTAAGGAGGTGAAATTAGGATAAATTAAGGATGGGTTTAGCTGCATAGCAGTGAGGCTTTCTCTTCTAGGGACAATGGAATCATCAGCTCCACCCTCCATCCCAGGCAAGGTCTTTCCAAGGATGGTGGCCTGGGACAGACCTGGACATGAAGGTCAAGGTCACTGCGCTTTGTGACTCTGCACAGAAGCTTGCACATTGGCATGAGCTCTGACTGGGAGTCTGGAGTATCTAGGTCTGTATGTCAGTCCTGAGTGCCCTCTCCTCTTCTCTGAATGGAGGGGCTGGGTAAGACTGTCTAAAGGAACATTAGCTCAGGCATCCTCAGGAGCCAGGCACTTAGCCGCAGCAGGGGCACATGGAGAATTCTATATTCTCTTGCCAGACAAGACCTGCATGGCTGCAGAATTCAGTCTGCTAAGGGGAAAAAGAGAAACGCGCTGTTGGGAGTTCCTCAGAGTTTAACTTTAAATTAATTTCAAGTTGTAAAAAAGTAACCAAAACAATTAAATAATTTCAAGGCATTGTTGCATTAAAAGAAGACTGGTCATTGTCAAGCTCAGGGGAAAGTCACATATTCTTCATTTTAATTTTAGTGAACATGCGTGTGTGTGTGTCTGTGAAATAACCCAAATACATTTTGGAATGATACATAGTATAAATAAATGAATGAACAGATCTGTAAGTCAAGAATCAGAAACATGGTTTAAGTTTCAATAAAATAAATTTCAATAAAATTAGTAATTTTAAAATAAAATTACTAAAAAAAGTAATTCTGCCATCTCCACACACACCCCCCCCCCCCCCGCAGAAGAAGTAGCAGGTAAGCTGTAGTTTATGATACTCAGGTTCAGTATTTAATTCTCTAGGTGCAATATTCAGCTGAAAATGTGACAAACATGCAAGTAGTATCCAGATTATAGTGTTCTTTCTTTGAAATGGAAAAGTGCAGTGGAGTTACAGAAATAGCTGCTTTTCTATCAGGAGTGCTCATTTCTGAGCTAATGGTGGGGTGGCAACAAATGTATGACTAAGAGATTGATGAATTTACCATTTTGCTCCATTCCTCCCTCAGGTCCTATTATCTAAAATGCATTCAGGAAGCAAAGGCTGTCATGAACTAAGGTTAACTTAGTAACTCTGCATTACTTTAGGACAGCGCTCCTCAAACTTCAATGGATCTGTACATCTCCTGAGATCATGTTAAAATGCAGGTTCTGATTCTGGAATTCTGGATGGGGCCCAAGATTCTGCATTTCTAAGAAATCCCCTGGTGAAGCCAGTAGCCTGACGAGGCACCAAGAAGATTTATGAAACTGTGCTTAACCAACCCAGATTGCACACTTACTGTGCACCAGATACCATGTCAGGTCCTGTAGCAGGGAGGCGAACAAGTCCAGTTCCTGTCCTCAAGGAACTCAGAGTAAGCAGACAATTTTAATATTGTGAGTTTAATCTTGTCATAAAGGTTCCACCATAGAGGTTACCATGGGAACCGGAAGAGGAAATTGGGCTGAAGTTTGTGTTTGCATGATGAAGAAAAGTTTCCAGAGCAAGTTCAGAATGCAGCCAGAATGGGGAGCAGAGGTCTTCCTGTAGTGTTTATATTTATGGAGACATCCACTGAGCTATCCCGAGATGCTTCCTTAAGCCTCTGCATGTTGATAAGGACTTGTCAAAGGCAGCTAAGGCCAATGCTGTGTCTCTTAAGTGGCTTGGAAATGTCACAGATAGGATGTGGTGGAGAGCTAGAATAGAGACGCTATTTATAGAGAGTGTGTCCCAACATCAGTATTTCTAGTTCATGTTGTTCAAAATAGATATTTAATTTTTTTAAAGGATTCCAGCCTACACATTCTCCTACTTATCAGGGTCTTGGGAATCAGGAAGCAGTGACATCTTCACATGCAGGAGATGACTCAGGTTCTCTCCCCCAGGGCTGGCTGGTCCCCCAGGGCTGGCTGGGTGACAGAGTAGGAGCATCCACTTCCTGGATCCTGTCCTTACACACTCCCTGAGCTGCTTCCCTCATCTTCCCCCAGCTCTGTGGCTCATTTGACAGAATGCATCAGAACATGACATTTCCTCCCAATGTTATCCAAAGTTTAACTCTGGATTTTAATGCTTTCCATCATATCTCATTTTTACAGACCCATTCTCAAACATGAATGTTTTATGGACTGCTTTTTGAATGCTTATCAGTTACCCTGAAATTTTACAATTATTATTATTAGAATTTCAAAATAGCAGTTGCTTTGATGCATGTATACATAATTCCAGTTGACAAATGCACAGCAGGTGTATCCAATATCAACGATAGGAAAACTGTAGGTAAATAATTCTGCTGGTTCTATGTATGATTATGTTTGGGTCTGGGAAAAAATAGATATATAAACATTCAAATGTTCTTTCTTAAATGATAAATCTTAAAATCCTACCTTTTTAAAGAAAAGTACCTAGTGTGAGTTCCTTTCTAATGAAGGTGATTCAACTCTAAAAACCAGCAGATGCCCACAAAAGATGTGGGAAACCTCCCACTTATTAAAAAAATATGTGAAGTCCATATTAACAGAATGGTGAAAAAGAAAGGGAGGTGACTCTAGTATAAAATATAAATGTGAAACCTGGGGTAGAGGCACAGATATGATTAATTTTAGTTTGTCCACACAGCTGTTGGGTATAAACCACATATTTTAGCAACCCATTTGAGCAAATGGCAAACACAGTTTTAGGGTTGCAGCTGTCTGGTGAATGCAGATTCAGCAAGCAACACTGCTGCCATCTCATTTGAAAGAAATGAGGGGTCAGCAAGATTTAAAGGACATTTGGGGACCCATGTTTTCTCTCAGGTCTATGAAGCCCACTCCATTTCCCCCTGGTAGGCCCTAAGATCCATTGGGCTGTACGAAAGTAGCCAGCACTATCCAGAGCTGCTGGTTCCCAGTACGTTGGATGATGAAGGAAACAAAGTACTTCCTAGACTCCCCATAGCTCTGCTGTGGCCTGAATCTCTTCTGTTTTCCTTCTCTCCATCAGGTTTATGCAGCCTAGATTCTTTTCCCTTGGTGGGACTAGAAGTAATATGATAAACTAATCCATGCTTATAAGAATAACGTAAGTGCCTTAATAAATTTATCTTCCTAGCTTTCTGGACATAATGATATTAAATTACATTATTCATATTAAATATAATATATACTATAATATATTTATTAAATGTAATAATAAAAGCAATAGTTATCTATTAAGTCAATGATTCTTTAAACTTGTACATGTTAGAGTCATCTGGGGATCCGTAGTCTAGACTCTATCCAGACCAATTAAATCATAGTCTTGGTGGCCGAGATCAAGACATCTGTATTTTTGGAAGCTCTGTGATGATTATTCCAATGTGCAGAAAAACTTGGGAACCAAGATAATCATTTACTGTAGGGCCAGATTCTTTCCGAGGTATTTTTTGTACGTTTCCACTTGAGCAAGGGCTTTGGTCAAGGTCACTCATACAGTAAATGGTCGAGTTGGTCCACTTGACTCCAAAGCTTACCTTCTTTCCAATGCTCTTGGGTTTGATGCATGCCTAAAAGGAAGGATTAGCTGCTGTGGCCACTTCGAGGCAATGCAGTAAATGAATATTTTGAAATGAAGTCTTCTTTCTGGCATGTCTCAACAAATGTTGTTCTTTGAACAGTGTCTACTGAGAATTTACAATGTGTCAAGTATTACCCTGGAGAAGTGAAGAAGACATGACCACTTCTCTCAAGCAGCTCACAGTTTATTGTGGAAGAGAAAAATTGTTCAAAAACAGTATCACCCATGCTATGGGAGAACAAGTTCAGTGGAACTATGAGAGGTGGAGTTAGACGGGCATCTTGGAAGTCTGAATAGAAGAAATGCAAATTTTGTTGGGTTTTAGAGCATGAGGAGGAATTTTCAGGATAAGTAAGATTGGGGACATTCCAGGCAGCAGAAACAACATATGTGTAAGGCTCAGAGCCCAGCTTTGTAATCTCCTGCAGTGGAAGGTAAGGTGTGTCAATAATAGTTGGAGGAGAACTGGAAATTTAGGCAGCAGCCTGAGTGTGATGGTTCTCATGCTGAGGATGAAGAGCTATTAAAGAAACTTTATTTTGTTTTATTTCTAGGCAAGGCAACACTTGATCCTCATAGTGTTTAGAATGAAAAATTGCAACAATGGTTGCAGTGATTCTATTGATGAGTGGGAAGGTCACTGCATTATTCCAGAAAGATGATGAAGGTGGTGATTGCTAATAATATTAGGGCATATTTTGGAACACTTTGCAGTCAAGATGCATATTTATCAGATGGAAATGGACGAGAGCTGTTGAGTGATTACAGGGTTGAGAGAAGGGAGAAGATGAGGATGGCTGAAAACCTTTCTCTTAAGAGAGCGTACAGATGGTCAGGCCATTCATGGAACTATGGAAGATAGAGGGGGGAGTTTTGGAAGGAGGAATAAATGTCCCATTTTGGACTGAATTTTGAACTTCTCTTATTTCCTAAACTTAAGCACAGGGTGGCCCCCATGATCCCTGTCATTAGGTGACCAGTTTAAGAGAGTACATTAAATTTCATGGAATAGGGGCTGTGGGCAATCCCACTATTTATTGGAAGGATGGGTTTTTCCTATCAGAGAGAGCTGACATGACAGCAGCTCCACTGCGGTAACTACTGTATCAAAAAGGTCATTGCAGATTAAGCCGTAGTAAGTAAACACAGCTCATACTTACACAGCACTGATGGAGTGGCAGACACTGTTCTAACATCTAATCTAACACTCCCTACAACCCAATAGGGTAAGTGTTATAATTATGACCATCCCTGTTTTACAGATGGGGAAACTAAGGCACAGAGTTGTCAGGAGGCTTGCCAAGGCCTCCCAGCAGGGAAGAGGCAGCAGGATTTGAAGTCACACCATCTGGTTCCAGAATTTGTGCTCTTTTAACCTTCACACTCTATTGCCTCTGTCTGTAGTGTGTTATTTAACCAGATAATGCTATCGAGATTTTAATGGATTTTTTTAAATGAAGCCAGATTTTCCCCCTCATTTTTCAGTTTTTTCTTTAATTATTTCACAACGACATTGGCCCTGTGATTTCTTGTTCATTTTGCTCAGGAAGAGCTGGCAAGCATTAAATTTCCCTGTACTCCGAAAATGACATCAGCTCTAAGGTTTCGACATCTATATAGTATAAAGATACCGCTGGAAAAAATTTAATTCACATCCCACTTTAGAATCTCTCTAGGAAGAAGGATTTTTTGCCTCATTTCCTCAGAAGTACAGGCAGGATGGAATTTCACAGAACCTCAAGGGTATTTTTTTTTATAGATTCAGAGTCAATTATAATAATCTAAGGGCATAATGTGAATTAAATAACATGTTCTTCTTCCTGATGAGAAGATAGTGCTGTCCTATGGACATATTTAAATTAAGATAGATTTTTAATTCCATTCTTCAAGAATTTTAAAGAACCAGCTCATGAGTAGAAATCAAAACTTTTTTTGGGGGGGTACAATTTGGCACTTGGCTAAGAAGTGGAAATTTCGAGTTCTAGTTCCTACACCTCCTTTTACTATCTGTGTTGATTCTGAGTAACTCCTTCAATATTTTAGACTTCTACTTCACTCATCTGTGAATTGGAATAGATTATCTCTAAAGACTGTTATATGCTATAATTACATAATTCTATTCATAGAAAAACTCTTATTGATACCAAGAAAAATTAGGGAGCACATGAAAAAACAGGGTTGCTTTTTTAGCCCTAACTTTAGCTAATTGTGCTGAGCTTTAATTGGCTTAGAATAAATAAACATACTATTGATAGGTAATCACTAACAGAAGATTAGTGATTAAAACTAAGAAGTCAAAATGCATCAGAGAAAACCTACCTTTAAAATCAGGCAGTTGCTTCTGTCTTGTGGTTTGAAACCACCAACTGGAAAGATATCTCAGTTCAAAAAAAAAAAAAAATCCCTCATATACTGGAACCATTCCGCTTGGCAGGATAATACAGTAAACTAATTCACACTACTGTGTTAATGACTTTCCAGATACATCACTCCTAATGGGAGGGAAGGTGAAACACAAGAGAACTGCAATGTCTAATGAAGTATGCTAAAAGTAGGGAGAAAAATGCACAGAAAGGGGAGATGGTGCTGTCAGCAGTTTTTTTGGCTTTCTTAGGACTATGCTTCCATTGCAAGGTAAACCGAGATGTAAGCATATTCCATCTTATTCAACAAATATCTATTTTAGACCTGCTGCAAGTTTCTAGATGCTAGGGAGAGAATAATTAATAAGGTAGATGGGCTAGACACATCTAATACTGCCCACACCCAACATTTGGTTCTTCTCTTTCCCTGGACCCACACACTCCTGAAGTTAAGAGAGGCTGTGTAACTTATTTTTTTAAAAAAGAGTGTGAACGGAAGTAAAATGTGCCCGTTCTAGCTGGGATAATTTAAGAGCTGGTGCGTAATTCTCCATGTTTTTATTGCACTGCCATGCTTGTGGGCTCCAGATGGAGGAATATACAGGACTGTCCACTATCCATCCAGAATCACAGTGGATGTCTCCTGAGCGAATGATAAACTTTTGTGACATCGAGCACCAGGGATTTTCAGGTTATCTGTAAGCACAGTATTGCCGAGACTACATCAATGAAACCACAAAGTCCCTGCTTGCCTGGGATCTATGTCCCCTGTGAGAAGGACAATGAAAAGTCGACTAAACATTATATAATCTAATGTGGCAGTAAGTGCCTTGAAGAAAAGCAGTTTTGGGTAAGGGGGTCAGGAAAACCTGATAGTTCTGAAGAGAAAGTTTGAATAGATAAAATATTTGAAAGAAAAAAAAAAAAAAAGGCATGTCATGAGAAGACTGAAAAGAGAGCATCCCAGGAAAGGAGAAAGCAAACGCACCTTCTCTGAAGCCAGACCAGTAAGAGGCGGTGTGGCGCCAGCTAAGTGAGTAAGGGGGAGACAAAGGAGATGAAGTTAGAGAAATGGGCAGAGCCAGATCATCTAAGATCTTGTTGCCGGATTAAGGTCGAGATTTTTATTTAATCACAAGTTATACGGAAAGTTGGCACATGGTGTTGAGCAGGGGAGGGGCGAGACCCAATTTAAATCACAGATAGGTCATTCTGGTTGTTGCGTGGGCTGTTGTGTGTGTTGTTTCAGAGGGCGGGATCTTTTAATGCAGACACTAATGGTACTCAAATGTTGATAGGAGGTTTAAATGACTAAACAGTGTAGGTAAAACTTACGGCACATAGAATGTTCAAAGTGAATGTCAGTTCCAATCTGTAACAATGTCACAAGTTCTTCCAGTCCTAGTGAGGTGCCTTACATGTGGGTGAAACATCTTGTAGGCCCCTGAGGCACCTTCAGACCCGGTGCCGGGGGAGGGCATCTGGAAAAAACAATCAACTTCAGGAAACCGGAAGCAGTTAAGCAAAATATGATACAGTGTTTAAACACAAGGCATGGAGCAATCCCAATAACCATAAGTCTTAATTTGAATGTTCATTCAGCCTATTGCAATAGCTCACTTACAATCTTTAATTTAAATGTTTACTAACCAATTACAATGTATCAAGAGTACAAACTGCACCTCCCTTTGTTTGATTTAATAAAAACTCACATGCCAAACAACCTGGCACACATCTCTCCCTGGAGCACACCCGCGCTCACCCCTCAAACCTGTACATCCTTTTCCTTTAATAAAATTCTCACTTGCTTATACCTATTTGTCTCACCCTTGAATTCCTTCTTGCGTCGAGACGGTGAGCCTGGATGGGCTCCAATGACAGAGGAACTCTGGGAACAAATTTGGCTTTGCAGATAAATTGTAAAAACGGCAATTAAAAACAATGTTCTAGGGTGGGCCAGGGTGGCTCAGCAGGCAGAATTCTTGCCTGCCATGCTGGAGACCTGGCTTCGAGTCCCAACATCGTGAACTAGCCATCATATCATTCTAAAGATTTTCATGTTCCTTAAAAATACTTAATGGTAAAGGATTTAGAGGAAATTCTAGAATTTACACTTTACTTTCATTGCATTTTTCCTGGCTATCATATAAGATGGATTTTAACATCAAGGCCACTTCTAAGCAGAAGTATTGTTCATCTGTAGCCTTAAACAGCACATGGAAAAGTAAATATGATTGACTTACTTAATTTGGTCTTCCATTACGTAACTATATTTTTCTGAATTTAGTAGGCACCTAAGACTTCTCTTGCAGCAACCTTCCTTGCCTTTCTCTAATGTGTTGGTGCCTAATAGTTGGGTTCCCTTTTTTTTCTTTTTGTCATTATGTGTTTCTCATTACTAATATCAAAACCCTTTGCTTGGCCTAGAAAACCACAAGAGGCCTGCTGGCATCATGTGAAATGCAGTATACACTTACTATCAACTTTATTAATATCACTTGCCAAAAATAGACTAAGACCTAATGAATTAAGGAACTGAATTAGCAACTGACACAATTTTAAAGCACACACATGCAAAAACCTCATCCCTTCTAGAAAAGAAGTTTTGGTCATTAACCTGTGATCCAGAAATAAGCTCTATTGACTTCAGACAGTAACAATTCCAGAGTGCAACGATGTGAGTGGCCATCTGTGACTCTTTTATTTATAGTATAAGAGAAAACAGAATGTAATAGAGTAATTGAAAATTCTTTGCCATTGGTCTTTGTTCATCAAGATGTTATTAAAATCTTTGTTAAAATATTATTAGCTTGTTTTAAGCTTTGTCAGATCCTATAAATCCCCAGAATTAGCATTTCATCTAAATGTAGTAGAGTGTTTTTTTTCTTCCTCTTTATAATGAATAATGTTCCAGGTGACCTGTGATTCCGTGATAAACTAATTAATCTTTGTCTAATGATATTAATTAGGATGGTATTTAGACCTGTGTCATCCAACTACTCTTGGGGCTATGATTTACTCATAGGTCCTCAAGCTGACATAAAAAGCAATCAACTCACATTCCTTTGTGAGTAGAATTTCTTACAAAAATTTGCACATTGTATTTTTAATGGTAATTAATTTTTGGCAGACAGAAAATACTGTGATTTTAGTGTGTTACTTGTGAAGAGCCACGGGATTTCCTACTTGCACATCATTTTTAGTAATACACTTATTAATACTCCATGGCTATGACAATATAAGGGCACAACAGGCTCATGGGCAAATTGAGTCAATTGAATAGAAATCCAATTAAGTCCTGAGTCACACAAAGAGAGAGTCCAGACTATCAGTTTGACTCATTGCCACAAAGACAAGTTTTACCCAGGAAAACAATTTTCCAAAAGGGAAAACTACAAGAGAATGTCAACATCAGGAAGAGTTCTAAGTGAGCTGTCAGAGGAGAATTCTGTATGGGAAGAACCTCTCTCTAAAGGGACAGTCCTCAGAGGGTCTTTTTAGAGTAAGTGGGGTGAGTTCCCATGTCTCCTTTGTTGTAGCACTTAATAAGTCTGGTATTGAAACCTATAGAAATGAGTAGATAAATCATAAATAAAACAGAAACAGAAAACATCATTAGCAAGCCTGACCACATACTTTTCAGGCTATGAGTGAAGAAACCATAGAGCACAACTGAAGTTAATGTGAAATAAATGAATTGTTTGGTGGAGGCACTTGGCCGAAGACGAACATACACAAAAGAACAGCATGGGAGTTATTACTGAAATACGTAAAAGTTGTGGATTTTCTCCAGCTTTACAGTGACTTTATAAGCTGTAAGGTTTATAAAAAGCATAGTATGTCCTATACTTCTAAATATATAACAATATCAATAAAACTGTCCAAATAGAATTTGTATTCTGGCTATAGCTCTTAACTATAAAATGTCAGCATATATGCATGCAAAACAAATGTACTTGGTTTATTTTAAAGTTGTATTTTCTTTTTTTAATCAGGACTTTTACTTAGACTGCTCTACTGGTAAAAAAAAAAAAAAAAAAGACTCTGCTATTCATTTCTGGCATGTTTCTAATTATCTTTCAGATTTGGTATCAAGAAGTCCCTTCCTTCCTTCCTTCCTTCCTTCCTTCCTTCCTTCCTTCCTTCCTCCCTCCCTCCCTCCCTCCCTCCCTCCTTGGCTCCCTCCCTCCCTTGCGTCTTTTCTTCTGTGAATACAGTCTAAACTAACCTGCATTTATTGGGCACCAATCACATATTAGTGATTCCCTGATGTCAAGGCATTCTTTGTTCAAGGAATTATTTCATGATGAGTATTAGTATTCTCTGAAGCCCTTTGTTCTAGTTTGCTAGCTGCCAGAATGCAATATACCAGAAATGGAATGGCTTTTAAAAAGGAGAATTTAATAAGTTGCTAGTTTACAGTTCTAAGGCCAAGAAAATGCTCCAATTAAAACAAGTCTATAGAAATGTCTAATCTGAGGCATCCAGGGAAAGATACCTTGGTTCAAGCTGGTCCAATGAAGTTCAGGGTTTTTCTCTAAATGAGAAGGCACATGGCGAACACAGTCAGGGTTCCTCTCTTAGCTGGAACGACACATGGCGGACATGGCATCATCTGCTAGCTTTCTCTCCTGGCTTCCTGTTTCATGAAGCTCCCCAGGAGACGTTTTTCTTCTTCATCTCCAAATGGCTAGTGGACTCAGTTCTGTTCTCTCAGAATTTCCTGCTTTCTTCAAAATGTTTCCTCTTTCATAGGACTCCAGTAAAATAATCAAAACCCACCCGAACGGGTGGAGACATGTCTCCACCTAATCCAGTTTAAAAACCACTCTTGATTGAGTCACATCTCCAGGGAGATGATCTAATTAAAGTTTCAAACATACAGTACTGAATAAGGATTAAAAGAAACGTCTGCCTTTACAAAATGGGATTAGGATTAAAACATGGTTTTTCTAGGGTACATACATCCTTTCAAATTGGCACACACTTTAATAACTACTTAATGTTCATTAAAATTATCTAGCTAATGAAATGAATATTATAATTGAAAATGGGTTTTTCAGAAAATCAAGTATGATACGTGTTACTAACAATTAATTCTAGTCAGCTGTTTCTGAAACAACCTTCTAAGACAAAGCAGAGTATGCAATGTATAACAACACTTACTGCACACATCTTAGATAAAACACTCTATCTGCAGGGTGGTAAAGTGAGAGGCTGAAATGAGTGCTTACACATGCTTCCTTTCCTGCCCTCAGCACAGCCAGCCGCCAGCCTGACAGAGATGAGGAGACATCACTTTCCCTCCTCTGTTCCTTACTCCTCACTCAGGGAAACAGAAAACTTGGCAGCCAATCCTCCACTATAAATGAGTGTTGTTTTGAAGTGACCAAATACTATACAACTCTCTCTCTACCACCAACACCACAATCATTTTTTATATTCTTTCTATGTCTACATAAAAATAAGAAAAACTACAAGTTAGGAAGAAGCATGGAGTCTGGGAGGCACAGACCATTCTGGGTAGTATAGTTCCAACAAATAAATCACTCATGGAAGAGGAAGTGGCAGTAAGAGGCATGGTTGCAAAGCATGGTGGAAGTGCGGGTACTCTCTTGGTTCCAGGTTTTAGAGGACCAACTGAGGAACTGAGACGCTCCTATCTAAAATGACAGATCTCTATAAAACGAATGGTAGGCACTGAAATAGAGTAAGGAGTTGTCTACACAGCTCCCGTTCTGGTGTGAAAGGGGATCATACACGGTGGTGTTGACACTCTGCTCTGACTCTGGGTAAATACCGGGTTGGATAAATCTCCCTTCAGGATGAGTGTATATGTGTACACACATACGCACATGTGCGCGCGCACAAAACATGGAAATGATGCAACAAAATTAAGTAAATGGAAGCTGCCCATATATTGTCAGAGGAAGAAAAATACTTCTGAAATTGATTTAATACATAACTAGAATATTTTCTAGGCTGTTTTATCAACCTAATAGGATGCAAGAAAGCAGTCTCTGTGAAACCAAAGGCAAAATCCATAAACTGATATTAAGAGGGAAGTGGATGATAGAACAAAAATAAAATGTTAAAATGCAATAAAAGAAAGTAACTTGGGGCGGGCCGCGGTGGCTCAGCGGGCAAAGTGCTTGCCTGCCATGCCGGAGGACCTCGGTTCGATTCCCGGCCCCAGCCCATGTAAAAAACAAACAAACAAACAAAATACAATAAAACAAGAAAATGTTTAAAGATGTTTCCCTTTCTTCCTTCCTTCCTTCCTTCTCTCTGTCTTTCCTTCCCTTAAAAAAAAAAAAAAAAAAAAAAAAAAAAAAAGAAAGTAACTTGGCAAGGGAAGGAGTAAACAGTGGGACTGACACTTTAGATAATGAGTGAGTAATGTGGGAAAAACTTAAAAAGCTCTCCTAGAATGCAGAAGAAAAAAAGCAAAACACTGAAGAAAAGTAAGAAAAGTAATGCATACATATTTGTATGCAAAGCAGAGAATGAAGTCCTGATGGAAGAAAGGATCCAAAAATGCAGATTGAAAGAATGGCACTCAATTAAAGAAATCTTAAAGAAAAGAAACATCTAGAAACAGTGTTGATATTATTTATTACAATTATAAAGAAAATTTTCACAAGCCCTCAAACCATAAACAAATTATGTAGAAAGAGACAAATATCAAATTTGACTTATACTTTTCTTTTACCAAAGGACACATTAGAAAGCAACAACATAAATAGAATAATGAAATGGGGAATAAAATGATGGGTAAAAATTTCTAAAGCAATTGCAAATAAAAAAAAAAGCAGGTCAATGGTATAATTTAATAGGATCCTAGGCTATACAGAAATAAAAATCAACAGGTTATTTAATATAGAAAAATGTATAATCCATACTGTAAATAAAACAGCTATGAACCTTAATGTATCAAAAATACATAATATCAAGAACTTAACGTAAAATCTGGTAAAAATTCAAGGAAAATTAGTATAGATACATATATATTATTTCTGTACAACTCCATTACATGAGCCATATGCTCTGAGATATTTGCAAACTAGATATTATTAATAAAAGATTAAATTTAAAAATCCAATCTCAGAGCACGAATTGCTTCAGGCATTTTGAAGAGCAATTTGGCAATATTTATTCAAATTACAAATGTGCACATCCGTCCCTCCCACTAGCTCATTTCTAGGTGCATGCTCAAGGAAATGCTCCCGCATATTCACAACGAGAAACATGTGCTAGAGGTCATTACCACAACGCTCGTAGTAAAGAAGAAAGAGGAGAAGTAAAAGAAACAGCCCTTAGTAGGGGAATTAATAATACATGGAATGTGGTGGACTGCTGCAAGGAAATTGTAAAATATAGAAATGAACTGAAGGTTATGTACCTAACTCACAGTGGTAACCCCTGGGTTTTGGGAGTTAGTGATGGAATTTTGCACAGTCATCAGAGGAGGCGTTAGTTTGACCTATACTGTGGATCTCTTCTTTTTTTTTTCTTTCTCTGAAGAAGAATGTATGCATCTACCAACACGTGTAATTATTTAAAATACTGGAAGAAAATGTGAAATAACCGTAACAATTTTTCACCCTGAGTGATAGGGTGATGTGTGATGGTAATATTACTCGTAATTTTCTGATTTTAGTAAAACACAGCTCTTAGGCCAAAAGGAAATAAGTATTAGAGCTACAGATTATTTTAGAACTAGAACAGTGAGGCCATGCTCAGAGCAAAATGTAGGCGTTGTAGCCAAAGCTATACCACGAGGCAAAAATCTCACCCTTAAATATTTTGATTATTAAATATTAAAGAAATTAAAGAAACTTAGCATTCAATTCAAGCCCAAAGAAAGCAAAAGGTTGTGTGTGCCGTGAGCTTTATTTACATTACGACTGATTCTAACTTCCTCACCAACACACAAAGAGCAGCCATCCATAGATTTCACGTGTATTGCCTCGGAGGAAGGGCTAAAAAAGTCAGGATATTATACACCATTGTGCTTTACTCTATGTGGACACTTGTTTCCTGGGTTCTGATGGGGGAAGGGTGAGATGGAGAGACATGCCAAGAAAGAAATTCTGAGAGGGACCTCTAGTGACATCCAAATCACTTCATGTACAGGCGAGGGATAGGTATCAGTGGGAGAAGGGTATCTTCTGAGCATTTTAGAGTGGCTAATTTTCGTGTGATGAGGTAAATGCTGGAAGAAAATTTCTAGCAGCCACCATGGAAATCTGCAAGCAAATGTGAAGAATGAATGCGAGAAGCAATGCTTAATCTTCATGAACAGAGCGAATAAGAATCAGAAGGTAAAAACCTGCCATGGGTAGAATTAGAAAAGCCTTACCCCATTTCATTCGTGGTAACAATTGTACCTGGAACTTCCTGTGGTGCTGAGACGATGAGGGTATGATATTGGTCTCTTTAGGGCCAGGGAAGAATTTAAATTACTGTTGGTCAATGTTAGACCCATAATCACAAGACAGAAAAGGACTGTCTGCAGTTTCTGTTCTCATGGATAATATGCCTGTATCTTCTCTCCCTGGGATGAAAACACTTTGTACTGATTTCTGCATGAGGATTTGTGCAATTTTCTTTGAAACAAAAAGCTATTTACAGTGGGTTCCTTTCATCATGAACACTGAATTGTCACATGCATTTGAGGACTTTTCTTTTGTTTTAGCGCACTCTATTTTCAGAAACTTTCGTTTAAATCGACCAGGGCCTGACATAATTAAGAGTCCTGCGGAAGACAAACTTTGAATTAGTAGTCGTGTACTTCATACAAGAAAAATTTAAATAGTTTTTTATTCCCCTATAGGAAAAAAAATGAACTGAGAAAGAATGGTGTGTTGGTTTGAAAGTATTATGTACCCCAGAAAAGCCATATTTTAATCTTAACTCAGTCTTGTGGAGGCAGCTGTTTCTTTTAACTCCAATTCAATACTTTTGATTAGATTATCTCCACAGAGATTTGACACACCCAATTGTGGATGTGATCTTTTGATTAGATGGCGATGTGACTCCACCTATTCCAGATGGGTCTTGATTAGTTTACTGGCGTCCTTTAAAGGAGGATGCATTTTGGAGAGGCAAGAGAGATTCTTAGAGAACTGTTGCTTCACAGAACAGAGACACGTATGTTTGGAAATGCTTGGAACCCAACAGACGTTGCCATGAGTTGCTAAGCAAGCCAGAACCTGGAGAGAGCCCAGGGAAGCCAAGAGATGAAAGCCAGCCCTGGGGAAGTTAAGTGAGAACCGCCACCCCACCCCACCCCCAGGAACAGAGGCTGAAGGCAATGGATCCCAGGAACAAGGGACCAGCAGGCCTTCCCAGCTGGCAGAGGTGTCCCAGATGCATCAGCCTTTCTTGAATTAAGGTATCTTTCTCTGGATGTCTTATGTGATGGTTTGGAAGGATGTATGTCCTCTAGAAAAGCCATATTTTAATCTAAATCCCATTTCATAAAGGCAGAATAATCCCTATTCAATACTGTATGCTTGAAACCATAATCAGATCATCTCCCTGGAGATGTGATTTAATCAAGAGTGGTTGTTGAGCTGGATTAGGTGACGACATGTCTCCACCTGTTTGGGTGGATCTTGATAAGCTTCTGGAGTCCTGTGAAAGAGGAAACATTCTGGAGAATGAAAGTGAATCAGAGAGAGCAGAATGACATAGAGAAGCAGAAGCAGAGTCCACCAGCCAGCGATCTTTGGAGATAAAGAAGGAAAATTCCTTCTGGTGAGCTTCATGAAACAGGAAGCCAGGAGAAGAAGCTAGCAGATGATGCCATGCTCGACATGTGCCCTTCCAGATGAGAGAGGAACACTGACTGTGTTCACCGTGTGCCTTTCCAGACAAAATAGAAATTCTGACAGTCTTCACCATGTGCCTTCTCACCTGAGAGAGAAACCCTGAACGTCATCGGCCTTCTTGAACCAAGGTATCTTTCCCTGGATGCCTTTGATGGGACATTTCTATAGACTTGCTTTAATTGGGACATTTTCTCGGCCTTAGAACTGCAAACTAGCAACTTATCAAATTCCCCTTTTTAAAAGCCATTCTGTTTCTGGTATATTGCATTCCGGCAGCTAGCAAACTACAAAACCTTAGTTTGACCTTTCCATAGACTTAGAACTGCAAACTTATAACTTATTAAATTCATTAAATTCCCCTTTTAAAAAGCCTTTCCCGTCCTAGTATATCGCATTCCGGCAGCTTCCAAACTAACACAAATAGGGAACATTCCAAAAAGCCAGGCTTTCACATCAGTCCATATAAAATTGTTCTACAACTGACTACCCTTGGCACTATCTGAAAAGAAGACAGCCTGCAGCAAATTGTATGTCCCAATAACAGCTGCAATAGTACCTTCTGCATCATATGCCTTTCTACTGTCTGACTTTCCCAATTCTGCATCAGCAGGTATCATCTAATTCCCCAATTCTGGAATCTGGGTTAGCTTGTGACTGCTTCAACCAAGATAGTATGATGGAGGTAAGGCTGGGTAACTTCTAAGACTGGGTCATAAAAGAATCTTCTGCCTTATTCACCAAACCACTTATACTTGGAATCAAAAACTGTCATGTAAGAAGTTGACTACCCTGGGGCACCCACGCTGTGAGGAAGCCAAGCCACAGAGAGGTCCCCTGTAGTCTTTGAATCATCCCAGCCCAGACATAATCAAGCCTTTCGATGATTTCTAGCCATTGCCACCTATGAGTCTTTGCAGCTGAGGCCCCAGACGTTTATGGAGGCAGAGAGAAAAACTATCCCCACTGTGCTGTGTCTGAATTCCTGACCTACCCAATTTGTAAGTATAATCCACTGTGCCTGATTTTGCTGCAATCAGACACTACTTCACTGGAGTTACATCATGTACATAGCCAAGACACCATATAGGCTTACTTTTTATCACAACTGTAAGCTATGAACTGGGTTTGTTTCCCAAATCTAAAAATAGTTTGAGTTTTGTCTAGAGTTGTTTGTAAATGAGACTCCTCCATTGGAGTTTGCTTCCAGCTAACCTAGTCTTCAACTGGCATTTGACCCTGTAATGTGTCTTCAGGACAGTTAAGAGCTGTTTTTTAAACTGCTCACACTGTTTGGGGAATATCATAAACAGCACTGCAGCACCAAACTAACATGATAGATTGGCAGTGACCTGAAGGCAGCAACATTGTCCACCAGCATTAGGGAAACACATTCAGGGGACAAAGATTTCTGTAGGATAAAATGGAAAGCTGTTAAGCCGTGGTATCAGCATTCTACTGATGCAAGTATGGATTGAGCAAGAAATCCTGCTGGCAAACTAGCAAGTCACCTAGTGGCACCAATATTACTTCAAGCACCAGACTAAGGCAGTAGAGAGTCACATGGTCAACCTTCAATAGAATAAAATCTTTGCGTTGGAAGTCATATCAAGTTACTCCTAGCTTTCACCTAGTGCAGGAGATCTACAAGAAGATACAATGTCCTCGCAAGTAGATGTTCAGTCTCTTCTTGCTTATATTGATTGACAAGAAATTCTAACACTCAAATGATAGACCTCTCTCTCAAATACGTACTTAATTTTTATTGATTATTCTCTAGTGGGTGAAATATTTTAGACTGCAATCCATCTGGTATGGGTAGGAAACTGGGTAGAACATTTTCAAGAGGACACAGATTTCGCCAGTTTTGAGCCTAAGGCAAGCAGGAATTGTTAGCAAGAAGAGTTATTAATTTAGAGTCTATCAAGTTTTGTTTCTGAAGCAAACAAATCGGTGGAGAATCTATGACAATTCCGCTTGAGTGCACTGGGACATGAGATTTTTATACGGGGGACCAATGGTTACTGAGCTTTTGGCATGTGCTCAGCATTATTTCACTTCAGGAGACCAGACAAGGACAGACTGAGCTGGGTGGTACTGGTGTGGTCCAGGCAAGAAGCAATCAAACATGTGATCATTACTTAGGAAACTGGTGGCTGGGTACTGAATACCATGCCTAAAGATCATTGTCAAAATTCATTCAGCCTGGTGAGTCCAAACTGTTTCATCAAGGGGAACCCAAAAGGTAGGTAGAGAGGAAAGCAGAAGCTAGTTTTGAGGAAGTGCTGAATGCCCAATTAAGGAGATTCAAATTTATCTTCCCAGCTTAAGGAGGCACAGTCCATTCCATCAGCACCATTGATCATCAACAGTGGTCTTGACAATAAGTATGCTCACGTTGTCCTCAAATGCTCTTCTCCAAGGAGACGCACATAGCTGTTTTGAAAACTGGCTCCTCAGTGCAAGGCCATAGACAAACGGGTACAATTTCTCTTTCAGTTCCTGAGCTTTCAGCAGCATTTCAGTTCGCAGGCTGGCTTCTTTGGAAGTGCTGGGAGGGCTGTTTCGGACTTCTATGATTTTTGTCTGGCTGTTTTCCACCTTATCTTACTCACTGGCTACAGTTTTTAAAACCTTAGGCATTTTCTGTTCTGCCTCAGCTGAAATATTTAGTCTGGTCCCTCAGAATAATTGGCCCAGTACTTGATCTCCAATACATGCTCATATCTTTGGCAGAGCAGAATTCAGTTATCACTGAGCTACAGATGATAAACAGATTTGTGAATCATTTCCTGCATTGGGAGTATAAGCAAAAATGTTTTTCTCTTTCTTAATGCACTTTAGGATTTAGGTTTTCTTCCCATTTCTTAAGGTAACTAATTTGCTTTGGATCACCTCCAGGAGCAAATCCTTGGGGTCATTCTTGCATTTGACTATCAAATTACACAAGGGTTTAGGAAATCACGTGACTCGAACAAAAAAAAAGAAAAGAGGCAGCATAACCCAGCAGTTAAAAGATTAGACCAGAGCCAGATTGTCTTGGGTTTGAATTTGCACACACCACTAGACTAGCTGTGTGAACCCAAGCAAAGCTCAATACTTCCATTTTTTAATGTCTTCGGTTTCCTTCTTGAAAATAGGGAACAAGGATCATACTTGCCACAGAGAGTTGTTTAGAGCATCTGGAGTTGCAAAACACATGAATAGTTCCTGGCACGTGGTAAACACTATAGAAATGTTCACTAAATAACGACTAAATAAATAAATCAGCAGAAAGGTGCTTCTGTTAATGGCTGGCTGACTTTGCCTGTGGATCAGTGCAAAGTGCCTGGGTGGCAGCTTCAATTTTAAAGAGCACTGGTGCTTTAACCCTATCCTCTTTCATACTAATGATGCACGTGTTCAGTTTCTAGGTAAGTCTGAGAGTGAAAAAAGAAATTGATAGATAAAGTGTCAGAGGGAAAGTGCAATATTTGCAGATAGGCTCAGCAATGCAGGTGCTGACTCACAATACAACTGAACAGGAGTGTCAGGATATCATGTTCTGAAGCAGTCAACCGCTTTCTTTAAGCATGGCAGTCTATTTCAAGGGGCCAGGAGCGCGGCCCTGGGATGAACTGAAGGACAGCCTATGTTCTCCCTTCCAATACTTTGTACCGTATTTCTATATTCCTGTTCTTGGTGCCAGCTGCGAAAGAGAAAACCTCACGGATGAGGGTTTTGTCTCTACAACAGGTAATTAGTATGTTAGTTTAGGAAGTGACTTTAATTGATGATGGTGGGTTAATTACTTCTTTGTTCATCCCCCACAACATACCATGAAGCCTCAGTGAATATCTGCCAATTTACCGAGGCCAGAAAGAGCAGGGGATTCCAGCTGGATGGGTCTTGGTTACTCCCTCTACACACCCAGGTTCTTGGGAACTTTATACAAATGAGAATTTTTGTTGGTTTAACTTCCTGTTGCAAAGTGCTACTGCCCTGTCACGTATTTGTCTTATAGAAACAAGGCTTTTATTCTGCCTCAAACATTTATTGAGCATTTTCAGAGTGTCAGCCTCTGGAGATAGGAGAAATAAAATCCCCATCCTCTATGAGCTATTTATCTCATTTTGTGACTTTGATTCCTTCCCACACTGATCTTCCAGACGCCTACGAAATATTTATGGATAACTTGCCTTAAATTGAACAATATACTTGAGATGTTTTTTGTTTAATTTCTGTGATCTCAATATCTATTGGTACAGCTTTTGCCAGACATATTTCATACCTAAATGTAGTTACCTTGCTTTACTAAATACGTGGAGTAATAAATTTCAAAGGATGATTCCTAAACATTTCATTCTTTCAATGCACTTGATTTGAAGGTGATAACTACTATGAATGCATCTCATATTTGCATTCTAATTTATGCTAAGACTTTTAAAGTAGAGCTTTTGACAAATATATAGATATATTTATTTATAAATATATCCCTAAATAAAAATCCCTTTGTGAAAATGATAGACTCTTATTTATGAAATTCCAAAAAATGTGTTTATGCATTATCCCTCCTAATGAAGGCAATTAAATAGCAAAAGGTTAAGGAATGAGAAAGCTGTTAAATCAACTCTTTAGATTAATGATCTCCAGAAGGATGCATCCCAAGGGCCATATCAGAGCATAAGAAGAGTTGGCTGGATCAGAGATATATTTGCATATGATTTGTATGTGATTTGTATGTCATTAGCATATATGTGTTTATGCTCTAAACTCTTAGGAAATTTTCAAGTTAAAAATTTCCCGTAAGGTTGCCATTTCCTCTTTTCTATTCAGGCCCATCCATTGGCAGATGAAACATCATTCCGTGACTAGCATATCATGAAAAAAGACTGAATCATACCAAGCCAGCAGGAAGGTAAGAGGAATAGCAGGTGTCACCCAGAAATTTCTGCTGGGCCATTACTAGCCCAGAGTTTACAGAACATCTTAGTTGAACCAGGAAGAAGGAAATGATTCTTTTAACTTTTACTTTTAACCTAGTTACCACAACAGAGCAGAGTGGAAGATTACAATTTTAAGTTTAAAAAATCCTAAATGTTGGAGGCGCCAGGAAAAAAACTGAAAATCAGAGTTAATTGTTCCAGGACAGCTTTTCTGTCTTAGAATTTCCACCCTTGCTGCCCAAGACTGCTTCCCACCCACCTTTGTTAGAAGCCCCAAGTCTTTGTTCTCTCTTTAACAAAAATTCTCCACCCAAATCAAAACCTGCTTTCAGGAATGGATCTGTCATCAGTCATTTGCAGCTCAGTATAAATTTATTAACAGTTCATTCATTCAACATAACTAGTAGGCACTCATGTTTTGTTTATTCTTTCACTTAAATAAGTTTACTGAGCGCTTATGGGATTCCAACTGCTGTGCTGAAGATTCAAGGCAGACTAAACCCCGGCCTCTGACCTTGAGTAGCTCACAATCGACTGAGAGCGAGAGAAACAGAAAATAACAATTACAATATAAGGTGTTCCTAGTGGAATGAACAGGGTTCTAGAGATTCTTAGAGAAAAGAGCAGTTAACGCCACATTAGAGAATCAAAAAATGCTACTGGGGAGAAGACAGCAAGTCCAAAACTGCCTTCCCTTCCTTGTTTCATATACAGACTCTTCTTGGATTGCAATTTTCTGATTTGGTAAGCAAATTTGGGCAATATTTATCAGAGACGAATACAAGGGAAATATTTCTGAGCCCCTTATGTTAACTCTTAGGGCATGGTTTAGCAATCTTTCTTGGAAAACCTGCCCCTACATATACAACTAAGTCTATGCTTCCCCAAGCCCTAGTTTTCCCAGCCTTTGTACCTCTGGTTTGCAGTGGCCATTTCCCTGCTCACGTCTGTCAGTGATGCTCATGACGATCTGAAGCAGGTTATGTCCTTGATCACATACAAGCTTCAATTTGGGTTCCCCAGGAAGCAGACAGCGAGCCTGTGCCTGTGTGAAAGGATTATTCCCTAGAGAAACCATGCTTTAATCCTGATCCATTTTGTGGAAGCAGCCTTTCTTTTAATCCCTATTCAGCACTTTGGGGTGGAAACTTGATTACATTATCTCCATGGAGATGTGACTCACTGAATTGTGGGTACTGACATTTGATTAGATGAAGATGTGACCCCACCCATTTCATGTGGTCTTGATTACTTTACTGGGACCCTTTAAAAAAGGAAACACTTTGGAGAGAGCAACAAGAGGGCCACAAGAACCATGAAAGCCAACGCAGCTAGAGACCTTTGGAAATGAAGAAGGAATATGCCTCTGGAGGAGCTTTATGAAACAAGAAGCCTGGAGAGAAAGCTAGTAGACGTCGCCACGTGCCTTTCCAGTTGAGAGAGAAACCTTGAACTTCATCAGCCTTTCTTGAGTGAAGGTAGCCTCTTGTTGGTGCCTTAATTTGGATGTTTTTATAGACATGCCATAACTGGGACATTTTCATGGCCTTAGAACTGTAAACTTGCAACTTAATAAATTTCCCCTTTTAAAAGCCATTCTATTTCTGGTATATTGCATTCTGGCAGCTAGAAAACTAGTAAAGAGACAATGATTCAGGTTGAAATGTTCATTTGAGAGGTGCCCTGAGCTCTGACAGGGAAGAAGGGAAGGGGTAGAGGAAAAGGAAGGGAAGAGAAAGTCATTTAAGGTGTGTTGCCAAGTTATTCATTACTGCCAGGAACTGAACATTAACTCCCCAGGGAAGTGGTACAAATCACAAGCTTCCAAATGATCCAACCTCCGGAATAAAGGCACTGGTATCTCTCTATCAATACCTGAGAGTCAGTGGTTGAGGCAGGAGTGGTGGTTGTAAATTATTCTCACTTATGAGAAAACTCTCCGGTGCAGAGACACAGATATGGTTGAAAGTCCTGCTGCAGCATGCTGACAAGCTCAGGTGATCAGGCCATGGGCAGGACCCTGACAAGATTTGCCAAACTCCTCCATGCCAACAGAGTCCCAAGTTAGCCATGAGCCCCTCCTCTCTATTACTTGCCTCTAACATTCCTATTTCTTCATGAAATTTTCTGACATCAGATAATATGCTTATTTATAAACAATAGCAATGATAAATTATAACTCATGTTATCTTTCTCAAAAGAACCCAAAGCCTATGTACTCTAACCATCCAAGCCCCATACTTTTCCTGCATCAGGTGACAGGCTCAGAAGTCTCACTCCTGCAACAAAGAGTGAAATCAATGAGCCCCAGAAATAATAGCTTCTATTTAACAGTATAAATATTGTTCTTCTGAAGCTGGAGTTGAAATACTCTTTAGCATTAGAGACAAGACTAACCTGGATCCAAATCTTCAGCAACAGATGTATCCCAGGTTTCATGATTTGAGCTCCAAGCAGTGCTCTTACTCTAGAAGACTCAATATTCTACCCCATCAGACAGAGAAACTAAGAACCCTGATAACAACTAGATTTTCCATTTATATTCATGACATCACTTCTATGTACCCAAAAGAACTCTTAAGTACTGTTAATACCAAAATGAATCAGTGCCTGCCCCTAAGGAACTTACACTCTGAAGAGAAAACTACAAAGGCACGTCTTCCTTCCAAAATATTTTGCAGATGATGGCAAAAGAGTGCTATTTCTTGATAATTTAACCCATTTGAATACTATTCAAATATTTTAGTTCTCCAATCTTTTGTCAACTTGTGTCAACTTTCCTTGTTCAGAAGGCATAAACAAGCACATAGACGATATTATATTCAAGTAGATTTCACTTAATTGGCATCTGGGAAAGTGAGGATCAATACTGAAAAGTTAAGGAATTATATACACATTTCTATTTTCCCTGCTAGGACTGGGCTATTTGTTCATTTCAGTTTTGTTTACAGTGCCATGTGCAACAGCCTGTATGAAAACTTCTGCACTATAGAAAAAGGCATGCCCCCTCCAGATAAACACAGTCCAGTGCCACTGTCACCCTCAACTTGGGGCCTTTGATCAGTCTCAACCTATACAACTTTCACAACTATGCAGTGGCCTTGGCCTTGTTATTTTTGAAACTGAGCTCAAGCAATGAAATCACTAACTGGATCAAGTCAGGCAATCATTCCAAATAACAACTGTCTCCAGCCAAACAAATCTCACCACCTTCCTCACGTAATTTGGTCCTTCTCACCTCATTTTGAAATGCTTCTGTAAATTGTTGACCTTTTCTGCCTTCAAATCACATGTCCTTGGGCAGCCTTCTATGAAAATCCCCTGCACTCTCCTTTCTTCCTTCCCTGTCCTCTTAACTCTCTTCCTTTGCCCTATAAAGCTAGACTTGTCAACAAATGGGCTTGCCCTTTCTAACGTCTCCTTTCTGCTGAAGCCACTCCACCCAGGCTCCTTGTAGAACCCAAGGGTATTCAGTCCATGAGCTGACCAGCAACCCATGATGTTGCCTGGCATGAAAAGATGAACTGGGCCATTTTGTGTCCCTCCCTTGGGAAGTTGGATGTTGAAATAACAAGATTATAAAGAAATTAATAGTAGACTCTGAAGCTAAAAAATTCCATGAGGTAGATCTGAGGCTATAAGAGGTCATGGAAAACTGGAGTTAGGAAGAAGGAATTCTGGGTAAGATGGAAAAGCAACAACTAAAAACATGCAGAGAAGTTGTGAAGGTACACAGAAGCAAGAGGAGAATAGAGCAGATATGCAAAGACTCAGACATGTCAAGAAACAAAACCAGGAGGTTCCTGAAAGAGGATCCCAGAGAGTGGCCCTTCCCTAGAGATGGATGGCTGGATTCTCCTGACTTTATAGCTCCAGGTCCATGGGGGCCAACTATGACAAATATCATCCCAAGAATGCCCTCTCCCTCATTACCCCCTGTGCCCATACAGTAACTCCCCTCCGGTTTGAGTTAGTTCAGTGATTCTTCCTTTTGTACCTAATAGAAATAACTCAATCTGTGCTATAAATAAATGCTAATAAGGTACTTCATCAATACAGTAAATTGGATTTTTAAACCACTCTGTCCTCTTAAGGACTTGCCATCTTTGTGTTTCTCAAATTTTTAGTTTTTCGACCAGCTTAAGGGGACATAGTTCTATGTGAAAGTACTGTGCAAATAAGTTAATATCACATTGCACAATCTACTTTATAATCCTTGTTCTGTCTGCTGATAATCATTAGTCATCTTTGTAGCTTTCAACATTTCTGTTCAGTAGAAATTCCAAGCTTCTTTGTGGCCCTTCTCCTAGAAGGCATTTTATTTTATAATGGCAAATGCAACTCTAATAAAAGGCCACAGAGAATTGCACATGAAGGAGAAACCAGGCATCATCAACTGGCCAGGAGCCTCCTCCTTTGAGTGCCTGGCCCCGCTACGGCGAGCTCTGCCTATTGTGACAGCCAAGGTCCAGGCCTGGTTCTTCCCAGCAACTCTCCTGCGAGTGCCAGGAAGGAAGACTCCCACTTGCCCATCCAGTAGAAGCTGAGCTAACCTCATCTCAACTGAAAGTTACCTCATACATAATCCCCAAAGCCACTTCTTTTCATCACCCTTGCAGCTGACCCCAGTGCTGCCGCTGGCAGGAGATGCTCTCACAGTGGTGCCTAGCACTCTGAGTCCACACTTTATCCCAAAGTGCACTGTTTCCCTTTAGGCTCAAAATCACAAATCACCCTTTTAGAGGCTTTCTGTCTCCCTGGCTGCCTGCAGACACCATGCACTACCTCAGTTTTGAGACATTCTGCTAGTCTGGAGGGTGCCATTAATTTTATTTTTATATGCTTGTAAATCTTTCTTAGATCTGTGTTCCATGGTCACTTGATGTTAATAATTAGCATATTTATGAGCTGAAGCAATCAGATGCCCATATCTCAAGGTACCTTATAGCCAGTGCTATTCAAAGAGCTGAGCTAAGACCCAGCGCTGGCGACTATTCTCCAGGAATATCATAGCATACCATTTGCTAGGACTGCCCCATCAATGCTCTAGTCATTCCCAAACTGATTATAAACCAACCCAATTATTTAAAAAGCCCTGGTGCAAAGGGATTTATGATTTAGAAGTGTGATCTTTAAAATACCCCTGAAGGAACAGAATTTGCATTCCTTACATGGATTTGGAATATCAACGCAATCAGGTGTCACTTCTTGGGGGCAGTGCCTATGGGACCTCTGATAGGAGCTGCCAAAGGTTCACACCAAAGTTAGCTGCCAAACGTACACAACGCCTTAAAGGAAACTTTAAGCACAATCTTCTCTATAATTTGAGAAGCCTGAAGTTTTGCTCATCACCTCTTCAATCAGGTGGGGTTTTAGTTGCTGAGTCAAGGAATTAGGTAATTGCTAAGGTAGGATATTGGTGTTACTTCCTACAATGCTCTGATGGGAAATTGGGGGTTTATGTTAATCAGTTTCTTATACTCTCCGCCAAACATCCTAAGGTTCAGCTTGTAATTCTTATTTTATTTGCATAATACATAAGAGGAAGGTGCTGTAGTTTGTACCTTCATTTAGAAATGAGTATATTAAATGTTTTATCTTAAAATACATAAAACTACAGAAAAGAAAATATGAATTTAAAAGACTCCACAATAGTTCTCCTTTAAAATATAAGTTCCTCATTTGTCTTTAAAATATGCAATTTTATATTTTAAAAAATTGCCTATACTTTCTCTATTATGTCTACTACATGAAGAATATGACACATTGGTAGATAAGAGAAACATAATTATATGCAGCACTACTCTGTTTTCTGCCAGCTCGTCAGTCCCAGGGAAAGAAATCTATATTAAGCACCACATATAGATGGTGAGAGACAACTGTTGCTTCACATGTACAACTGTCTATTTCTCAAAGACACTGAAAACAAAATAGAGAAAGAAGAGTAAAAGGTGAATGTCCCTGAGGCTGAACCCCTGAACCAACCGGCCTCTCTCTGAAATTAATTTTCTCAAGAGGCAGTGGCAGGAACCACCATTTGAGATGGGAACAGCCTGACTCGCTCAGCGGCACATGGGAAGGTCCTCAAGCATGGATGAGATGAGACACCAGCCCCTCAGCCACTGAGGCCATTTCTGTGATGGGCTGGTGACACCACCCTGCCTTTTCTGAATCACAACTAAATGGGTTGATGCTTTCTATGATAATTGCCTTGACCTCCTTTCCAAGCCAACACTGAATCCACAGGAATGCAGTGGTCTTCCACATAATTCCCACTGAGGGTGACAGCACATGCTTTAAGTTTTAAATGGAGAGGATGAACATTTAATGAATAGACATGCCATCCAACTTCTCTTAAGAATGTTACTTTAAGTAACTTTTACCCTTGTCCGTCACATTCAGGTGACCTGACACATTAGTTTTGTGCAGTTCTAGAATTTTCATATAGCATAATGTGATAAGAATGAAGTGAATTGAGTTGTTCATTCTTGCTTTCAGGTTGATTTAAGGTAGGGGAAAAATGGAGACTCTGTCCCTTGATTTTGGCATCTTGGCTGGCACATGGTATGCTTCATGAACGTATTTGGTAAATTAATTAATATAAAACTCAGTTTGAAAAAATCTTTGGAAAGATAATAGTATGTGCGTCTTACTTCCTTTTGTGCTGGATTCATCATGGCAGAAGGAGATGCCGTAATGAATGGGTCTTTGGTGAAGTGAGTCTGAGGAGCTTTCAGACACACTGATGTGTGTCATATAACACACCTTCCTGGGGTTTCAGTAGGATTTGATTTAGTTTGTCCGTGGGATTTCCTATGCTGGATTTGTTTGCCTTTAGAATGTGACATTTCAGGTTTTATTTCCTTGATGCTATACATGTCATATCACTTTTCCTTTCAGTTTCAGTTTTCTCTGCGTGACTCTGGCAGGTGCCCTGCCCCTCCCTGCACAGTCCCCATCCCCAGCCTGGCGAAGGCGCCTTCAGAGAGCATTGAACGGTAACCTATAAAGATGTCAACTACTACAGCTTAGAACGCTAACCTTCCTATTACACTTTCATTTTAATAAAAGCCTTTGCAACCTAAAGAAATGCACCTCCAGAGTGAATGAAGGTGTTATTTTTGGCAAAGGGACAGTCTTAGAACTCTTAAGTTACATTCCATAACCAGACATCCATTCCTCATCATCGAAGGTTGATCTGTCCCCGATAACTGAACATGGGGCATAGTTTAATCAGGATATGACTGAATAATTTCTTCATTTCAGTTTCAAATTGTTTCAAAAGCGAGAGTGTTGTTTTGAAGAATGAGAAAAAAATTAACTAGATAACATGCTTTGTGTACTAATTATAAATCAATTAGAATTTGGGCCACAAAATGACTTTCAGACCTTGCCCAGAAGGCTGTCTTACCGCTGGGAGACAGGAAGAACAGACCATTGCCTTATCTGGTTAAAAGAGAAAGGTTCACTCAAACCTGGAAGCTGTTCTCCTCTCATATATTTGTACCTAGGAAACAAATTCTTTGACTGTACGTTCAATTGATCCATTTTAGAAGTTAGTTTTTCCTGACTTTTAACAACCCCAAATTTAGCAATCTCAGATCTATACATTGGATACTCTCAAAAGGACAGCAGGAAAGCTGGTAACATGCAGTCTATTATATTTCTATTTTTAAAAGGAAACCAAAGGGATACCCCAGGAATTAAAGGCTCATCAGTCTCACTTGGGCAACAGGAAAACTGACTAAGGATCTAATTAAAGGCTGTGAAGCATGACATATGCAGCAGTATAATCTGACAGGGTCAGACGAGCACAACTTCATAGGAGAGGAAAAATTACTACTGTGAGTTCAACAAGAATTTTCCCTATGAAATGAATAGAAGCGTATGCCTTTTCAATTTCCCACGATCAAGCGTGTTCCTATTCATTAGCCTCATTTCTAAGTTCCTCTAATTTCTAGATCACTCTAGAAAGATCTCTGAAAACGTTTCTGGAGATGGCTGTAACAATGACAACCTGACATTTTACTGCTTCTTAATCACCCAAAGTTGAATCTTCAGGGTCAGCTTCTACTCCTCCTTCTCCTCTAGAGCTCCACTCAAATTTGGGGCCTCATCACCATTCACATTTTTCCTACAAAGAATGGAAATTATTTTAATTTGCTTGGTATTAAAATATCTGAATTCAGGATATTCTACCCCTGTTGCCCCTCTACAATTACTTCCTGGGTTGTAACGGAAAAAAGAGTTTGAATCTTGGCACTACCCGGACAGGGCTATGATTTCCAGTGTGTTCTCTTACTGGCATTAAAACCTTAAATACTTTACCCAACTTTCCAAGGCTTGGATTTTTCCCCTTTTGTGTAGATGTGTTTAATGTGACTAAAAATTCCCATTAAGAACAAAATATAACAGAAGGTGCCTATTGCAAGTGCCTGAGACAAGGCGTGCTCCCTATTATGGCTACTTCTGAGGTTTAAATTTTGACTCTAAATGAACAGTGTACTTAGAAAAATATATGACCCAGGCCCAGCACCCAGATTCATTCTCTTGATTTTTCTTGTGTTTAGATATATTAATGAATGGGATATATAATATAAACTAGCAGCATTGCAAACAATGCTTTAGAATGGTTGCTATTCATCAAGCCACATAATGAAAGAAAAGCACAGCAACCACAGCAGTGCCAGCGAGACCCCCGGCACCACATTGTGAATGCATTAAGGCCCACACTTCCCTGCCCACTTCATGGGATTCTTTCCATGTCACAGTGGCACCACCCCACAGCGGTGCACAGCTGGAAAGTACACTCACCCTGGGCCCTGCAGGATAGCAAACAGGTCTTCAATGACTTATGACAGTCATTTAACATTTTAAAAGGTCTATTTTTTTTAATGCTTTCAGAACAATCCTATTGTTTGGCTAACTCCAGTGAATAAACAATTTTCAATTATATAATGTTTGTAAATTACCCCCCTTGCTGTACCTCCCATTTCCTGCTCAATAAATACTTATTTTCTTCTCTTCCCTTTTGAGTTCACCCAGCCCTTTAAGAACAGTGGACTTCAGGGTGACACATGCATCCCCATGCACATTTTCCAAGGGGTATGGGTGGGGTAGAAATCGTTTTAAGATGGTTGATTTCTAGGTGCCCATTTTCTACAGATAGACTTTCCTAAAACCATGCACCTATGGACACTGCTTCTCCTTTTCAGCATTTGTTTCACCTTCTATCATCTTCTGCTTTACTGAAGAAAGTCTTACACTCTCCCCTTTCTGAATTTCATTATGGTACATTGCTCCAAGGTACCCTTCCTTCTACTATGCTAAACGAAGAGACAATGGACAACAGGGGTTTAAGCACCACTTTATGTTCTTCTCTATACATCTTAGGTAAGACAAAGCATGGCATGAGGTATTTTGGCTCATGGTGAAATTTCTGAATTTTGGCTTACAGTAGAATGGACAGTATGATAAGGTCAACTTTGGTTAAAGGAGTAATCCCTTTCATCCCTGCTTCCAGACCTGTGTAAGAATGACTCTTCTGTGGGAGAGTTCCAAGAGAAAGATAAAGGGGTAAATGGAAGAAAAACAATTAATGACAAGACTCAAGAATTCTCTCTCCCACTTATGAAGAGAATAAGCAAAACTTGTTTAAAAGTTGTCATGGTCAGGCTCATGGGTCAACTTAGCCAGCTGGTGGTACCTGTTTTCTGGCTGGGCAAATCCTGGCCTATCTGTTGCTATGAGGACATTTCATAGAAGTAAATCATGATCATGTTGGCCGCATCCACAGCTGATTTCATTTGTAATCAGCCAAGGGAGTGTCTTCTGCATGAGTGGTGTGTAATCTAATCACTGGGAACTTTTTAAGGAAGATTCAGAAGAGACAGGCTCTCTTCCTGCTTTGGCCGACGAGCCTCTCCTGTGGAGTTCATCTCGACCCTCCATCAGAATCGTCCAGCTTCATGGCCTGCCTTACAAGTTGTGGACTCTACATTCCCAAGGTTACATGAGACTCTTTTATAAATTTTATATTTATGAATATTCGTCTTGATTCTGTTTCTCTAGAGAATCTAACTAATACAAAAGTGTGCTTGGAAATACCAGTCTGCAAGCAGACATGCCCTCTGCATTTTCACCAATCTTAGTAATGAGCAGGAGTTTGATAAGAACCTTCATTCACTCAAATCCCAAAACCTGCAGCTCCAAGGTTTTGATGAAAATATGTGCAAAACATAAGATAATCATATTTTATTTTTTATAAACTGTATTGGTGAAGGTGTCTTGAAATTAACGATATATATCTTTTTCTAAAATATTGTGGTGTTTTGAATTAAAAAATGGTGATCTTAAGTGAAAAAGTAACTGTTCTAATCATAGTCATTTGTTCATTGCTAGTGAAGAATTGTTTTTTTTTAGTAAAGTGTGTGGTTTGAATCTATAGTGGACCCCAGAAAAGCCATGTCCTTTAATCCTCATTCAATATTGCTGGGTGAGAGCATTTTGATTGTTTCCATGGAGATGTGACCCACCCAGTTGTGGGTGGTAGCTTTTGATTAGATGATTTCCATGGAGGTGTGTCTCCACCCATTGAACGTGGAGTTGCTTACGTGGAATCTTTTAAAAGAGGAAACATTTTGGAGAGAGTCCCTTTTGTGGAGCCACAAGAAAGCCAGCAGATGCCCCCATATTCGCCATATGCCCTTCCAGCTGAGAGAGAAATATTGAACTTCATTAGCCTTCTTGAACCAAGGTATCTTTCCCTGGATGCCTTAAACTGGACATTTCTATAGACTTGTTTTAATTGGGACATTTGCTCAGCCTTAGAACTGTAAACTAACAACTTATTAAATTTACTTTATAAATTTGAAAAGCATATGATTCAAAACTAGGAAATGAATCACTTTACAAGTCAGGTCACTTCAGATTTTTTGCTGTCAACCAAACTAAAGAAGGTCCTCATTGAGTTAAAAACTAACAAATAATTTAAAATAATTTAGATAATAGATCACTGTTTTTTTATAACTTGAAGGAAGTATAAATAATTGAACAGCATCACTATAGTGAAACTTCTTCCAACTCCAAGTATTAATTTAGTTGAACATGATATCTCAGTACCTTCAACTATAAAAATGAAAATTATGAATTGAACTGATGCTGAGCCCTGTCTCAATCAATCAATAACACTCAACCATGATTACACAAACTAATTGACAAAAAGCCCCATGCATCTTGAGACATATTTCCAATAATTTTATATAATGATTATATTAGCTAGGGTTCTCTAGAGAAACAGAACCAGCAGGAGATATCCATAAATATAAAATTTATAAAAGTGTCTCAAGTTACTGTGAGGATGTAGAGTACAAGGTCTATGGGGTAGGCTGCAAACTGGCAGCTCAGATGAGGTCCTCAATGAACTCTCAGGAGAGGCTGGCTGGCTGAATCAGGAAGAGTGATTGTCTCTTCTGAATCCTCCTTAAACACCTTCCAATGCTTAGATTAAGCATCACTCATTGCAGAAGACACTCCCTTTAGCCGATTACAAATGCAATCAGCTGTGGATGCAGCCAAGCTGATCATGGTTTAAGTCCATGAGATGTCCTCTTAGCAACACATAGGCCAGCACTTGCCCAACCAGACAACTGGGCACTACCACTTGGCCAAGTTGATGCATGATGCATGACCATGACAGCCCACCCCTTGTCAACTTGGCAGCTATACACATCACCTTAAACTATCACCTTAATCTCTAAACAGAAAACAATAACAGACACATTTTTTCCCTTGTCTAACAATACTCAACTGTCCTGTATACAATCAGAAATGCATTAATTCTCTCCAGAATAGGGTGCAAGTCCTTGGGTAATATTCACTCTTAAACTTGATATCTTACAATTTAAATACTATAATGTGAAAAAACAGCATTACAGTCCTCATTTCTGTAACTGATCACATGGTCGTAGTTCATATTGATCACTACCTTCTTCCACTACACATTGCATGCTCCCTTTACCCTCAGCAAGCACCTCAGCTGGCCATGGTTCTTTGCCTGATGGGGTGACCCAAATGTTCATTCTTGAAGTTTCAGAGCCATTGGTAGTCCTGCCTGGATTGGGTTGTTGCAATTTTCCATTTACTTTAATCATAGGAGATGGTAGTACTAAGAGATGCCCTAGGGAGTCTCCTATATTCCAGGAAAACTCTGCTTTACCTTCACTGTGTAGTTGTACTCCCATTTCTTCCTGATATTCAGGTTCAATCACCCCTGCCAGTAAAGTAATCCCCTTCCTGACTTGTTGGTCCAGGGACATGAGTAGCCCAGAGTGACCAGGTGGCAGTCTTAGATTGCAGTTCAATGGAATCATTGTTGTTTCTCCTGGTGGAAACACTCCCCCTTCTGGAACAAAAACCTGTTCCAGAACAGGAAGCAGGTTTGCCTGATCAAAGTTCTGCCAACTGGGAAGATTTCCCCTCACCACTATCCTTCAAGGACACCTCAGAAAGGGGTTGTGGTGCTACAGCTGTCCACTTTCAGTTAGTACCTGCATATTGTGCAGAACCGTCTGTAAACCAGGTCCAAATTTTCACTTCCTCAGTCAATTCACTGTAAGGAACTTCCCAAAAGGCCATAGCTCTGGTCTGGGAAAGAGAAGGTAATGTGGCAGGAGTAGAGACCATAGGCATTTGGGCCACTTCCTCATGTAAGGTACTTGTGCCTTCAGGACCTGCCCTGGCCCTATCTTGTATACACCATTTCCATTTTATGATGGAGTACTGCCGTGCATGCCCAATACTGCTGTTAGTAAGGACCAAACTCTATAGTTTGGTGGGTCAGACAACACCTAGCTCATCACAGGCAAGTCAGGTCTCATGGTAACTTGGTGCCCATGGTTAGGCATTCAGTGGCAGGCCAGAAAGTGTTTCTCAAAAGGAAAGTAGTTATCTTCAGCAGATGATAAGGCTTTGCTCCAAAATCCTAAGGGTCTGCATTGTGATTCTCCTAAAGGGGCCGGCCAAAGCCTCCAAACAGCAACCCTATTTGCCACTGACACTTCCAGCACCATTGGATTTGCTGGATCATATGGTCCAAATGGCAGAGCAGATTGTACAGAAGCCTGGACCTGTTGCAGAGCCTCTTCTTGTCCCGGTTCTCACTCAAAATTAGTTGCTTTTCTGGTCACTCAATAAATGGGCTGGAGTAGCAATGAGGAATATGGTGTTGCCAAAATTCGAAGAGACACACTAGACATTGTGCCTCTTTTTTGGTCATAGGAGGGGCCAGATGCAGTAACTTATCCCTCACCTCAGAAGGGATGTCTCAACATGCCCCACACCACTGGACACCTAGAAATTTCACTGAAGTGGAAGTCCCCTGTATTTTTGTTGGATTTATCTCCCATCCTCTGACACGCAAATGCCTTACCAATAAATTTAAAGCAGTTGCTACTTCTTGCTCACTAGGTCTAATCAACATGATATCATCAATATAATGGACTAGTGTGATGTCTTGTGGGAGAGAGAAACAATCAAGTTTCCCACAGACAAGATTATGACATAGGGCTGGAGAGTTGATATACCCCTGAGGTAGGACAGTGAAAGTATATTGCTGACCTTGCCAGCTGAAAGCAAACTGTTTGTGGTCCTTACTAACAGCTATTGAGAAAAAAGCATTTGCCAGATCAATATCTGCATATCAGGCACCAGGGGATGTACTGATGTACTCAAAGCAATGATAGCACATCAGGAACAGCAGCTGCATTGGAGTTACCACTTGGTTGAGCTTATGATAATCTACTGTCATCCTCCAAGACCCATCTGTTTTCTGCACAGGCCAAATAGGAGAGTGGAATCAGGATGTGGTGGGAACCACCACCCCTGCATCCTGCAAGTCCATAAGAGTGGCAGTAATCTCTGCAATCCCTCCAGGAATCTGGCATTGATTCTGATTTGCTATTTTGCTAGGTAGGGGCATTTCTAGTGGCTTCCACTTGGCCTTTGCCACCATAATAGCCCTCACTCCATGAGTTAGAGAGCCAATGTAGGAATTCTGCTTGTTGCTCAATATGTCTATTTGAATTATGCATCTGGAACTGGAGAAATAACTACAGAATGGGTCCAGGGACCCACTAGACCCACTGTCAGATGGACCTGAACTAAAACTCCATTGATCACCTGACCTCTATAAGCCCCCACTCTTACTTATGGACCAGAGTGATGTTTTGGGTCCCCTGGAATTAATGTGACTTCTGAACCAATGTCTAATAATCCCCGAAATATCTGATCATTTCCTTTTCCCCAGTGCATAGTTAACATGGTAAAAGTCTTTTGGTCTTCTTGGGGAAGTTTTGGAGGAAAATTAATAATACAAATTTATGGAAGTATAACAGGGTCCTCCCCCAAGGGGCCTGGCTACCCCCTCATTCAAGAGGCTCTGGGTCTGTAAACTGTCTCAAGTCTGGAAATTGATTAAGGGGCCATGACTCTCAGTTTTTGTAATTCAAGTTAGACTTCTGTTCACTTGACCTAGAACTCTTTTTAGCTTATACAGTACAAATGAGAATTTACTAGTCTCCCCATCTATTGTATTTCTAGGTACCCCATGAAGTTCTAGCCAATGCCACAAGTCTCTGTGAGTCAGATTATTTTTACTCCTGCTTTGAGTCTGCTGTCCATTATGATAACCACGTCCACCTGTTTTTGGTGATTAAGTGCTGCCACCTGGCTTCTGCCAACTCGGGATCCAGTCATCCCCATTGTGTTTAAGGATTCCAGCTCAGTGACAGCAGTTCCCACAGTAATATCTGACCTACAGAGAAGGGTGATTACAGAGCTCTTCAGGGATAATGGCGCAAGTCTCACAAATTTATTTCTCACAGTTCTGGTGTAAGGTACATTCTCTGGAAATTCCTGGGGTGTATGAGCAGACTTTCCATGATAAATCCACCCTAACATTCCAATCTCTCTAAGCCATTGGATCCCCTCATCTACATTATACCAGGGAAGTTCTGCCATTTCAAGCTCTAGAATGTCTGCCAACTTTGGATCCCTGTTTCAGCCAACCATCCAAACAAACTGTTAATGCCCTTTCTAACCCCTTGAGCTATAACATTATTCACAGAATCTCTGCTCAGTGGGCCCATAGCAATAAATTCAGCCAGCTTTATATTCCCCCCACCATTATCCTACACCCTTAAAATCCATTGCCACACATATTTCCTTGATTTCTGTCTGTATAAATTGGAAAACTCATGCTGTTCTTTTGGAATATGATGTATCTCCTCATGGGTGAAACTTCATACCTAATTTTGGGGGGCCTGTTGGGATTTTAATCTAGTTATAGGTCTAGAAGAAATGAGGGTTAGTGGGGGTGGGCCATGTAAAGAATTAGAGGTATCTTCCAAGCCAATTACTTCAAGGCATTCATTTGCAGTTTCATCTGGTGAAACAGGATTTTTCAATCTAGGGTTAATCCCTTCGGGTGGAGGTTGGGTGGCCAACTCCTCAGGGCAGGCTGGAGGTGGGGCTGCTATGTCCTCAGAGCAGAGTATCACAGGGTTATCTAGAAAAGACTCAACATGATCTTGGGTTTCAATCTTTCCAATGCCATCATTATCAATCCATATGTCACCATCTCAGTTTTCAGTGTTCCACTCCTTTCTAATCAATGCCCTCACTTTAACGGCAGAACCATGCAAAACTGAGATTTCACTTTATATTGTAAAGTTACTACTCTAGCAATGAGACTGAGTCTAATTAACAGAGATCTCAAGTCTGAGGCTATAGGAAATAAGATTTTCCTTCAGGGCACTCATTTACATCTGTCATATGGTGTGTTTGCTTCTCATTTGAAGCCTTCAGCTCATCCCTTTCCCTCATTAATATATACAGTGTATCTATCAACAACCAGCCATCATCTCCAAACTTCCTAATTCTACAAAACTCCATCAAGGTGTCAAAAACATTATCCCCAGAGCCTAGCTTCATGTAAGCTAAGCATTAGAAGAATCCAATGGTGATATTTTGACTATCTCTTTTGCCACCTCACCCCATGGATTGGCAATGTCATTCTGATTATGGTAAACATTCCTTAGTGCCTTTGAGTCCAGTCAGAGTAGAAAACCAATTGTAAAAACCTATTTTTAAGATTCTGTTTCTTAAGAACCACTCCTGGTACCAAGCTGTATTAGCTAGGGTTCTCTAGAGAAACAGAATCAGCAGGAGATATCTGTAAATATAAAATTTATAAAAGTGTCTCACATAGCCATGGGAATGTAGAGTCCAAGGTAAGGTCTATAGGGCAGGCTGCAGCTGGCAGTTCTGATGAAGATCCTCAATGAACTCTCAGGAGAGGGTGGCTGGGCAACTGTTGGGGTTTAAGAGTCCAAGATCTGCAGGGCAGGCCACACATGCTGGCAGCCCCCCTGAAGTTCCTCAAGAACTTTTAAGAGAGGCTAGCTGGCTGAAGCAGAAATAGTGACTGTCTCTTCTGAATCCTCCTTAAAGCCTCTAGATTGTGTCATTTATTTCAGAAGACACTCCCCTTAGCTGATTTCAAATGCAATCAGCTGTGGATGCAGCCAACCTGATCATGATTTAAGTCCATTAAATGTCCTCATAGCAACAGACAGGCCAGCACTTTCCCAATGAGATGACCAGGCACCACCACCTGGCCAAGTTGACACATGAACCTGACCATGACAATGATATATGCAATTTATACTATATTTATGTTGTTTTGACCAATTGTCTACAGTTAATAATTGCATAAACTCAAATCAGAAGGAAAATTTTAAATGTAGAACACTCTGCCTACCAACAGTATGTTAAGGGATATAGAGTTTTTAAAAAGCACAGGTTTATATATGTTTTTTTGCAAGGAAGTATGATCGACTGATCAATAAAATATGTTACATGAACACAAAATTTTGCAGTAAAGAACAATTGAAATTAAACGAAGGTGGCTATGCAAAATTCTCTACTATTAAAGAAGAACTTGTTCATAAATACTCTAAAATGGATAATGAAAGCTATCAAATTACTAGAGTAGTTAGAATCCACTGGGCTTATTTTTTTTAAATGATGCAGCACTTTCATTCTAAACTATCAATGTTAACAATATACCAAAAATTATAATTTTTAAACCAATAAAATTGTTTGAATAAAACGTTTATTACAGAGTACAGATAATACAGAGTGTTTTCAAACTTCCTTTATGGTTAGCAAAAAAAAAAAGATTGAAGTCTGCGTTTTTGAAATGTATCGCTAAAAAGTAGGAAATTAAATATTTGATACGCTGTATTTTATGTTTTTCTCTGTGTGAGACATCATATTTCAGCCAAGGATGAAGAATGACCTTATAGTTCTTATAGGAATAAAGCAAAAAATAATTTTCTTTAAAGGAAATTCCCCTGAAATGTTATACTCTGTTTACACTGAGATACAGTCTTTCATCAATCTTTTGACCTGTAATGTTGGGACCATCCTTGCCTTCCTCCTCCTGAATGCCAGAAGTTACTCTATGTCCACTTCCCTCATTTACTCTGTAATAACCACTAAAATTAGCTTTGGGAAAATAAACATTCTCATCCCTTGGCCATCCGAACTACATTCCCATTAGCAAACCATAGTGCTGGCCTAAGGAAGACAATTATCAACAATGCAGTTTTTATCTTTAGGTTGAAGGATGATGGTCTTTAAATAGTTTGAATGAGATTTTCACTGAAGTAATGTATCCTTTTTATTGGTAGTCAGGTGCTATTTAATTCACTAAAAAACAAATAAATTTTGAGAAATACGAGGCCATCATATATAGGTAAAGGCTATATTTAGTAAGAAGAAAAATTCACATGCAAAATATTTCAAAGTTTATTTGTAATGCAATAATCTTTAAAATACAAGGAGAAATTTCTGTCAAGTGGGATGATTAGCTAACCAACTCATAAAATTTGAAGTGAAAAAAAGAATTAAATTTGATATTAGGCTGAAGAAGCCATGGTTGTCCAGAGAGATTTTCCAAACAGACCTATAACCTTTAGTATTATGATGAAAGTACTTTACATCACTTTTCTGATAAGAGAATTAATGTTTCAATGCTTGTTTTCTGTTCTCAACAGATGCTGACACTTGAAGTATCGGTTTTAGGGGAGCAAATTTAAAATTTCAAGTTTACAGAGTAGTGGTTAACAGTAAAGGCTTCAAAGCCAGATAATCTCCTCTACACATTTACTAGCTTCACTTGTGCCAGACACCGTTCAAAGCTCTACTTATGTGCAATGAGGCCCTGAATCCCATATTCATCCTTCTAGCATGGGTACACAGAGTTATATAAAAATATGAAGTGATGCCTAGTGCTAAGAAGAAAAATAAGATAAAGCGTCAGAAAATGACATGAGTTGATTGCGGAGCCCTCTCTTGTTAGAACAAAGAGACCACAAAATGGCTGTCATGTTTTAATTCATTTTAAAAGCTCAAACAAGGTGAACAGAAGCAAATTAAAACTGCTGGCAGCTGAAAAACAAATGTTTTTCATGGGAAAAGTTCACCTGAAATCTAAGGGTAATCCAAAAGGAAGGCTGACTTTAAGTTAAGAATTAATTAAAAAGAAAAATATTAGTTAGACAAACACAGGGGTTGGGTAGATCACTAGGTTTGTGATAAAACAAATAGAGTAAAATGTTCATGGTAAAATTTAGGTTTTAGATAGGTGTTCCCTGAAAACTCCCTCACTTTTTCTACATGTTTGAAATTTCATAATAAAGTACGGGAAGAAAAATTTTAAATAACACATTAGAAAGACTCATTCTTCTCAAGGTTAGAAACAAATCTCAGGTTAAAAAAAGTCATAATTAACAATCATTAAAAGTAGTTACTGTATTCTTGCCTGCCATGCAGGAGACCCAGGTTCAGTTCCTGGTGCCTGCCCATGCAAAAACAAAAAAAGTAGTTACTAAGGTTCGGCAAATTTACATTGGTGTTTATTTACTGAATTACTATTCTGCATAGTTACAGCTATTAAAGTAACTTAATATCACATGCATTCAGGTAAGTTTGAACTTAAAACAGGATATATGTTAAAAGGTATGCTAGTATCTCTTTAAAAAGGTATGCTAATCACTTTTATGGATATACAGTGATAGTTGGACTGAAAATACCCATTGTCTATGCACTGAACAAAAATATATTCAAATTTAATAGCACCTATAAAATAAAATTTTCAATATTTAATGCTGATATTTAACTATAAGTTAGTGACAGAATTTCTGAAAGCCCTCATTCTTGGATATCCAAACAGTTACTTAAATTTTTTAAAGATCCATAATAATTACTGAATAACTTTAAAAATGTTGGCTTCTGTGTTACATGGCATAACTCTAGAACTCTCAAAAATTTAAAAGTTACATACATTCTAGATTAGTCCAAGAATCACAAATTTCAAACTGTGTAAGAACTTCCTAGCATCAGAGTAAGATGGGACTCTTTAAAAAAATGGCTTTATGAATATTTTGGCCATAGCCAGCTTATAAGAGAAACTTCCCTCAAATTTCTTTTCAAATTCTCTTTAAAAAAACCAAAAGAACAGGATTTCAAAAGATATTAGACAAAGGAATATCAGGAATCTGCCAGACTAGAGGTGGAATTTCTAAGAATCAAAAGGTAAATGAGGATTAAGGTAAAACAACCTGATAATGCAGAAAAAAATAAACGATTTCCGCTCTCCACCTCCCTCTCTCCTGTACTTAGTATAAAGTACATCCCTATTACAAAGAGTCCCTTTCTTAGGTGTCTGGAACCATTTTGGCCCCATGCCTTGCACTATATTTATATTTATTCATTTACTTCCAGTTAGGCAAAAATGTCTTTTGGATAGCACTTTACACCATGAAAAGTGAAGCTGGCAAAGGAGGTGCTGAGTTTGGAAGAACCACTGGAAATTCCTTCTGGAACTTGAACCATGTTAGTTCATTATTTCTAGCAGGGTCTATTTCATATACTTCCAAATTAATTTCTCCTCCCAGGTTAAAATGACAGGTTTGTAATAATAGGAAAGTGTATCTCAACAAAGGAGATCCGTAGTAGATAAATAACTGATAACACCAGGCAGTTGGCTTATAAGTATAAATATATTAATCAAAAAATATGAGAGGGCAGGCCATGGTGACTCAGCAGGCAGAGTTCTTGCCTGCCATGCCAGAGACCCAGGTTCGAATTCTGGTGCCTGCTTAAGCAAAAAAAAAAGGAACTTCAAGATTAAGTAAAAAGAACTGTACTATCATTTTAGTATAGTTAGTAAATTTGTTTTCAAAGGGGTGTGGGCCAACAATTCTGAAACTAGTTGTGCTGGTTTGCAAGGATGTATGTACCCTAGAAAAGACATGTTTTAATCAAAGTCCCTTTTCATAAAGGCAGTATAATCCCTATTCAATACTGTGAGTTTGAAACTGTAATCAAATCATCTCCCTGGAGATGTGATTTAATCAAGAGTGATTGTTAAGCTGGATTAGGTGACAACATGTCTCCACCCATTTGGGTGGGTCTTGATAAGTTTCTGCAGTCCTATAAAAGGAAACATTTTGGAGAATGAAAGAGATTCAGAGAGAGCAGAGAATGCTGCAGCACCACAAAGGAGAGAGTCCACAAGCCAGAGACCTTTGGAGATGAAGAAGGAAACTGCCTCCTGGGGAGTTTCATGAAACAGGAAGCCAGGAGAGAAAGCCAGCAGATGATGCCCTGTTCGCCACGTGCTCTTCCAGCTGAGAGAGAAGCCCTGATTGTGTTCACCATGTGCCTTCTCACTTGAGAGAAACCCTGAACTTTATCAGCCTTCTTGAACCAAGGTATCTTTCCCTGGATACCTTTGATTGGACATTTCTATAGACTTGCTTTAACTGGGATATTATCTCAGCCTTAGAACTGTAAACTAGCAACTTATTAAATTCCCCTTTTTAAAAAGCCATTCTATTTCTGGTATATTGCATTCAGGCAGCTTGCAAACTAGGACACTAGTTTAAGAGTTTCTCAATAACAAGAAAGTAAATATATTTGGATAATGAAAGCCAAGTCTTTAATTGTCAGAGAAATGAGTTATAAATTAACAAAGTGGGAAAACTAAAAATGAACCCCTGCTGGTTGACTTGGAATTGAAATTATGAATTCATAATTTTTAAGCTGATTGATAGATAGGTGTTTAGATAAATGCTTAAATAGATATAGCTATGTATATGTGCATGTGCATACACACAAATATCTTCTAGCTCAGTTCATTGTGGAAGGCTAGACATAATAACACTACACTAACAATGAGCACACTTAAAATACATATCTTGGTCTAAAATGTCATTCTCCAATGAAATGAGCCAGAAGTTGGAGAAATAGCTGTTCCTGAGTTAAGGTCATAAGAATTCAAGATGATGGTGCCAAAAAAAGTAAACTCTCAAAGAAATGCTAGGAGTATGTCAAAGAGCACAGTATCCAATTTGAAAAGGTTCAACCATTTCAATAATTACATTAAATATTAATGACCTAAACACATTAAAAGACAGGGATCACAGATTTTTTTTAAAAACCTAGCTATATGCTGTCTAAAAGAAATGAACCTCTAATGACATAGACAGACCAAAGGTGAAAATACAATGATATTGATACATACTTTCACATGGATAAACCTCAAAAATAGTATGCTGAATGAAATAAAATAGATACAAAAGGCTATATACTGTATAATTCCATTTATATGACATTCCTGGAAAAGCAAAACTATAGGGATGGAAAACAGAACAGTTGTTGCCATAGTATGGATTTGGAGAAGGGCTTGACTATTTAGGTTGGTTAGCCCAAAGGAGATTGTGGTGTGATGGAACCATTCAGCTTGGGACTGTGATGGAGGACCCAAAACTATGCATTTGTCAAAACTCATAAAACTGTAGGTGAAAAGGTGAATTTTACTGCTTGTAAATAAAAATATACTAGAATCCATAATGTAGCTAATGTAGACCTTAGAGAAATATTTATGGTCCCCAAAATTTGTTGATAGAAATAAAAAATGAAAATAAATGAATTAAGCATCCAAGTCAAAAAATTAGCAAAAGAATAAAATATATTGAAGGAACATTGATAAAAGCATAAAATAGAAAAAGAGCAAAACCAATGAAAATATTTTAAAAACAATTATTTGTAATTCCCATAAGATGGGTAAACCTCTGGCTAACCTAATGAAAGGAGGAAAAGGAGATGAAAACATTAATATATAAAAAAAGAAATAACTGAGAAATTAACCATATTTTATTTTTACAAAATCAAAAGAAGTATTTATCCCAATGATTTGTCATGTACTATATCAACAAAATTATTGAAAGAAATAAAAGTAGACTTGAAAAAATAGAAAGACACGACAATTCCACCAATATCAAATTTATAAATTCAAAAGAATAAAAAATTTTGAAAACATCATTTGTTTTCCAGGAACTGGAACAAATTGATGCTAAATTTCGATAGAAAAATAAACAAAAAAAGATTCCAGAAAATGCCAAAAAAGAAAAGCAATGATGTGGGACCAGTTATATATGATATTAGAACATGTTCCTCAAACCCAATAGTGAAAATATTGTGATATTGGTACATCACTAAATGGACAAATGGACTAGAATAGAAACTCCAGAAATAAATATAAGTACAAGAATGTAGACTAGGGCGGGCCACGGTGGCTCAGCAGGCAGAGTGCTCGCCTGCCAGCCAGAGGACCCGGGTTCAATTTCCGGTGCCTGCCCATATTAAAAAAAAAAGAATGTAGAATACCATAAAGGGTACATATGAAATCAGTGGAGTAAATATTAATATAAGTATAAACATAAAAATATGAATTAAATTAAGTGCTGTTGTGACAACAAAAACCATTTGGAAAATATTAAGTTGGTTGCATACTACACACCATAGACTAGGATAAGTGCCACATGCATCAAAGAACTAAATGTGATAAAGGAAATTATAGAAATCTTGAAAGAAAATCAGGGTGAGTTCTTCTGCAATATTTGGTTGAGGAATCCTTTCTAAATATGACTCAAAGTTCAGAAACTATAAAAAGTTAAATATATAGAAATTAAAAAGCCTGTGCTTAATAAATGAACAAAATGAAAAAAACAAAAACATGAGCTAGTGACAAAATGGGAAAAAGCATTTGTAACTTATTTCACAGACAAAGGGACCATCCTCTCAATTTACAAAAAAGCTCTAGGAAGCCAGACAGCAAAAGACAAACAACTGCATAGAAAAATGAACAAAGGACATGGACAGTTTACAAGATTAAAGAACGGATCATTAAATACATAAAAAAAAAAAGTTCAGCCTGACTCACAATAAGAGAAATTTAAATTGAATCTACAATATACCACATTGGTGCATCTGTGGGGAAACAAGGACTTGCTAAAGACAACAGAAAATGGCACAACTTTCATGGAAAGAAATTTGTTAATAAGCAATAAAACTACACATTCATATATCTGTTGATCTTGAAAGCTGCCTTCTTACAGATATCCCTGTACAGGTACTAAATCACACATGTACAAGTTTAACCGTTGATAAATTTGAAGAAAACAGAGGTGTCCAACATTGGAGACCATTGGACTATGCATGCTGGAGGACCATGCAGCCTTAAACAAGAATAAGGTGAACTCTATGTCTTTACATAGAGAGGTCTCCAGTACATGATAAATGAGAAAAGTAAGTTGTCAAAAAGTATATACTCCTAGCTTTGGTTTTATTTAACAAATCAGAATTTTTCAGTCCTTGTTTTCTTGTTTCTTGCCCTGCCTGTATGGTGTTTTCCAGCACCCCCCAACCCCCCACCCCCACTGGAGGGTCTACTTAGGTATTATAGACCCCAGTCAGATTTTCCCAGACCATACTGGCCTCCTGTCAGGGGGAAAGAATCACCTGCATCAGTTTTCCCTGAGGGTGAGATCCAGCAGATTGAAAGTCTTTCCTTTGAAGCCGCTAGGCTCTCTGTTTTTCCTATCCTGCCCAGTATGTGGTGCTTGTCTGCCTGCAGTTCCCACCAAGTGATGAAATACCTTTAACTGCAGCAGACTCTCCCTGCTGGGGGCGTGTGGAGACAGGGGAGAGGTTGTAGTCTGGTTTTAATTGCTTCACTTTTCCAGATCCCGGGGTTTGAACTCCTTGAGGGAGGGATTCCAACACTCAAAAATCTGTAGTGTTTCTATACACCAGTAATGAACAATCTGAGGGGGAAATCATGAAAAAAAAATCCATTTACAATTGCAACCAAAAGAATAAAATATTTAGGAATAAATTTAACTAAAGAGACAAAAGACCTATACAAAGAAGAACTATAAAAATTGTTAAAATAAATCACAGAAGACCTAAATAAATAGAAGGGCATACCGTGTTCATGGATTGGAAGACTAAATATATTAAGATGTCAATTCTACCTAAATTGATTTACAGATTCAATGCAATACCAATTAAAATCCAAAAAACTTACTTTTCAGAAATAGAAAAACCAATAACCAAATTTATCTGGAAGGGCAGTGTGCCCCAAATAGCTGAAAGTATCCTGAGAAAGAAAAATGAAGTTGGAAGTCTCATGCCACCTAATTTAAGGCATATTTTGAAGCTACAGTGGTCAAAACAGCATAGTACTGGCATAAAGATAGATATACTGACCAATGGAATCAAATAGAGTGTTCAGATATAGACCCTCTCATCTATGGACAACTGATCTTTGATGAGGCAGTCAAACCAACTCACCTGGGACAGAACAGTCTCTTCAATAAATGGTGCCTAGAGAACTGGATATCCACGTGCAAAAGAATGAAAGAGGATCCATATTTCACACCCTATACAAAAATTAACTCAAAATTAATCAAAGACATAAACACTACATCTAAGACCATGAAATTGTTAGAGGGAAATATCTTATAAATCTTATAATAGGAGGCAGTTTCCTACACCTTACACCCAAAGCACAAGCATTGAAGAAATAAATAAATAAATGGGAACTCCTCAAAATTAAACACTTACTTTTGTGCATCAAAGAACTTCATCAAGAAAGTAAAAAAGACAGCCTCCACAATGGGAGACAATACTTGGAAACAATATATCAGATAAAGTTCTAGTATCCAGAATATATAAAGAGATTGTTCAACTCAACAACAAAAAGACAGACAACCCAATTACAAAATGGGCAAAAGACTTGAACAGACACTTCTCAGAAGAGGAAATACAAATGGTCAAAAGGCACATGAAAAGATGTTCAACTTCCCTGGCTATTAGGGAAATTCAAATCAAAACCACAATGAGATATCATCTCACAACCACCAGAATGGCCATTATCAATAAAACAAAAACAACAAATGCTGGCCAGGATGTGGAGAAAGAGGCACACTTATCCACTGTTGGTGGGAATGTCAAATGTTACAACTGCTGTGGAAGGCAGTTTGGCAGTTCCTCAGGAAGCTAAGTATAGAATTGCCATATGACCTGGCAATACCATTGCTAGGTATCTACTCAGAGGACATGAGGGCAAGGACACAAATGTATATTTGCACACCAATGTTTATAGCAGCATTATTTACAATTGCCAAGAGATGGAAACAGCCCAAATATCCATCAACAGAAGAGTGGGTAAACAAGTTGTGGGTATATACATTCAATGGAATATTATGCAGCTGTGAGACAGAATAAAGTTATGAAGTATGTAACAACATGGATAGACCTTAAGGACATTATGCTGAGTGAGATTAGCCAAAAACAAAAGGACAAATACTGCATGGTCTCACTGATATGAACTAACATTAATGAATGAACTTTGATAATTTCAGTTAAGAACAGAGGTCATCAGGAGATAGAAATAGGGTAGACATTGGGTAATTGGAACTGAAGTGCTCTAGTTTGCTATCTGCCAGAATGCAACACACCAGAGATGGATTGGCTTTTAATAAAAGGAGATTTATTTCATTAGTTCTTCAGAGGAAAGGCAGCTAACTTTCCACTAAGGTTCTTTCTTACGTGGGAAGGCACAGGGTGATCTCTGCTGGCCCACTCTCCAGGCCTCTGGGTTCCAACAACTTTCCCCAGGGTGATTTCTTTCTGCATCTCCAAAGGTCTGGGCTGAGCTGCGAGTGCTGAGATGAGGTATGCTGAGCTGCTTGGGCTGTGCTACATTGTGCTCTCTCATTTAAGCACCAGCCAATTAAGTCAAACGTCATTCATTGCAGCAGGCAGGCTTCCTAGCTGACTGCAGATGTAATCAGCAACAGATGAGGTTCACACACCATTGGCTCATGTCCACAGTAATAGATCTAGGCACCTTCACCTGGCCAAGTTGACAACTTCATCTAACTACCACATGAAGGGATACAGATTGTACAACAGGACTGATTGTAAAAATTCAGAAATGGATAGCACAATACTACCTAACAGTAACAATAATGTTAGAACACTGAATGAAGCTGAATGTGATAATGACAGAGGGAGGAGGCCTAGGAGCACAAATGAAATCATAAGGAAAGATATACGATAAAGACTGAGATGGTATAACCTAGGAATGCCTAGGGTGTATAATGATAGTGAATAAATGTACACATTTAAAAAATGTTTTTGCATGAGGAAGAACAAAGGAAAGTCAGTATTTCTGGTGTTGAAAATAGATGGTAATTCATATGTTAAAAAACTTTAACTTATGTGTGAGATGAAAACAAAAATATTTATTTGGTACAAAATTTATATTCTGACAAGTGCATTTCCTAATGTAACTTACGTGGACAGCTTAATTGAACACCATAAGTACATGGAACCTTGAATAGGGCATGAGATTTTGTAGGTTTGTCCAGAGTGATGCCTTGATAAATCCCAAAAGGATTTGAACAGTGAATAAAAAAGTATTTGCAAAGTCCCCTTGAGGGAATGGTGAGAAAGGGAGAAATTCAACTTCCCCAAGTGGAGAATTCTGATATTCTCAGAAGCAGTGGGGACAACCAAAGCAATAGGTTGAGCCCCAATCTTGGGGTGTATTCACATGAAACTTAACCCCTCAACGAATAGGCTAAGCCTGCTTAAAATTAGTCCTAAGAGTCACCCCCAAGAGAACTTCTTTTGTTGCTCAGATGTGGCCTCTCTCTCTCAGCCAACATGACAAACAAACACACTGCCCTCCTCCTCTCTACATGGAACATGACTCCCGGGGGTATGGACCTTCCTGGCAATGTGGCACAGAAATCCTAGAATGAGCTGGGACTCAGCACCAAGGGATTGAGAAAACCTTCTCAACCAAAAGAGGGAAGAGAGAAATGAGACAAAATAAAGTGTCAATGGCTGAGAGATTCCAAGCAGAGTCAAGAGGTTATCCTGGAGGTTATTCTTACACATTAAATAGATATCACCTTTTTAGTTAAGGTGTAACAGAGAGGCTGGAGGGAAGTGCCTGAAGATGTAGAACTGTGTTCCAGTAGCAATATTTCTTGAAGGTGATTGTATAATGATATAGCTTTCACAGTGTGACTGCGTGATTGTGAGGGCCTTGTGTCTGATGCTTCTTTTGTCTACTTTATGGACAGATGAGTAAAACATGGGGAGTGAAGATGGATAAATAATAGGGGGAACAAATGCTGGTGGTTAGTGGGGGGCGAGGAGTGGGGGGTGGTATGTATGAATTTTTTTTCAGTTTTCTTTTTATTTCTTTTTTTGAATTGATGCTGATGTTCTGGGAAATGATCAATATCATGAATATACAACTACGTGATGAAATAATTAATTAATTTTTTAAAAAGTAGTACGGGTGGGAATGTAAAATGGTACAGCTGTTGTGGAGGACAGTTCAGAAGTTCCTTGGGAAGCTTTAAGTATAGAGTTGCCTTACAACCTGGCATTCCTGCTACTCGGGATATACGCAGAAGATCTGAAAGTAGGGATGAAAACTGACATTTGTACACCCATGTTCATAGTGAGCATTATTCACAATTGTGAAAATATGGAAACAACCCAAGCATCCATCAACAGATGAATAGATAAATAAAATGTGGTATAAACATATGATGGAATATTACTCAAGCAGTAAGAAGGATTGAAGTTCTGAAGCATGAGACAGCATGTATGGACCTTGAGTTCTTAATGCTGAGTGAAATAGGTCAGCTACGAAAGGACAAATATTGTATGATTTCACTAATATAAAACTAATTATAATATATACAGTCATAGACATAAAATAGAGGATATAGTTTACCAGGATATAGAAAGAGGCTAAAGAATGGAGAGCAGTTGTTTAATCTGTGCAGAATATTTAACTAGGTTAAACTGAAACATCTGTAAGTAGACAGAGATGATGGTACACATTATTGTAAGCATAATTAACAGTGCTGAATGGTGTGTGAATGTGATGGAAAGGGGAAGTTTAGAGTCATATATGTCACCAGCAGGAAAGTTGGAGGTTAAAACATGGGAATGCATAACACAGTGAATCCTGTGTGGACAATGACTGTAATTAATCATATAAAAACTTAAAAGTTCTTGCATAAACTAGAACAAATGTATGACACTACTATAAAGAGTTACTAATAGAGGGGTATATGGGAAAAATGTAACTATTGCAAACTATGGAGTATAGTTAATGGTAATATTTTAATATTCTTCCATCAACAATAACAAATACATCACACCAATTCTAAAGTCCATAATAGGGGGGCAGGGAGGTAAGGGATTTGGGAAGATTTGGGTTTTCTTTTCTGGAGTAATGAAAATGTTCTAAAATTGATCATGGGGACGTATGTACAACTATGTGATGATATGGTGATCCAGTGATTGTATACTTCAGATGGTTTGTATGGTGTATGAATATCTTTCAATAAAATTGCATTAAAAAATGAAAAAAAAATTATATAACTTTATATGTAAGAAAGTGGTGGGATTATATAAATACATATATATGTATAGTATGATATGTTCTGAAACATTAAAGCTTATATAATTAATATATTATAAAATACCCTAAAGTGTATATCTGATTTATCTGATAGATTTACAATTGATCCTCATTAGTCAAAGAATTCCCTATTTATGAATTTGCCTACTCACTAAAATGTATCTGTAACCTCAAAATCAATACTCACTGCATTGTCATGGTCATTTGTGGGCATGAACAGAGTAAGGAAAAATCTGAACCACCCAACACATGAGTTTCAAACCAAGGTTGAACAAGGCAATTCTCCTCCTTCTTGTTTCAGCTCTCAGACTATAAACAGGTGTCCTCATTGTGGTAGATTTAATACCAATTTTTTCACATTTTTCTTCCTTAGTTCAGTGACATTGCTGTTTGAAATGGCCTCTGAGCATAATGCCGAAGTGCTGTCTAGTGTTTCTAAGTTCAAGAAGGCTAATATGTGTCAGACTGAGCAAATATCTATGTTAGATAAGCTTTGTTCAGGTATGAGTGATAGTATTGTTGGCTGTGAATTCAGTGTTAATGAATTAACAACATATATTAAACAAGGTGTCTTTAGTAGAAATACACATAAAACAAGGTTATATATTCATTGGTTGTAGAAAAAGTTATGCAGTTTACCCTAGGAAGACTGGTTCAGTGTTCTCTAATTCAATATTTGAGATGACTTGACAGAACATAACTGTTGCGAATAATGAGACAATCATCTGTATTTGCTAATAATTGGAACAGGAGACACTAGAAAAATAAATAATGAATTTCAAAAAGGTTACTTTCAAGGTGTAGGGAGGGTCACACAAGAAAGGGGGAAAGACTACCCTGCATTAACTTGTGAATCATAAAAATTTATTAACTGGTTAAAAAATACAATTTATATTAAATAATTAATCCTTAAAATTGTAAGCAAACTGGAATGAACAAATCCAACTGAATACTAACATGAAGAAATAATTTATTCAAATGAACATAGTATATAATACTTTCACCCTACTTCTTGATAAGATGTATTCTTATATTGCTCTCTGTTTTGTAGCTTTTATGGTTAGTAGTAATATTGGTATTGTTACTTTGCAAAACATATCTTTATATTGTGTAATAAATTAAATTTGTAATTATGTTAATGATATGAGTGATCTAAATGTCAATGTAATAGAAAAGAGACATTTGTAAAACTGAAAAATTTAAATATAATCACTGTAATGTTAAAATTGTATGGGAAATAGTATAAACTCATAATTTTGTGTTTTTGTTTTTGTTTTTTATGAAAAAATATATGAGTCCCAGCATTCCAGAAAGAGCGTGGAAGTGCTGGCACTCTAATAATAATGAGCACTCCCAACACTTCGATTTTGGTTTCTAAGGCATATTCCCAAATAAAAGAGATGAGGGCCCACAGAGAAATGGCTGCTTCCAGGACTGAGAAGTCTAAAACAATCCTCCAATACCTTGTTCTACCAGAGAGCAAGAAAGTATTCAACACTTAATGGTGAGGTACTGAAAGGATTTAGAAGCCAGGTGGAAGGGATTACCATTGTTCTAATTCAGAACAATTAAATAAGTAACTGTAATTTCTTCAAAAATATTGGCTTAAACATAAATGAAATCATTGTGATGAGAGAGACAAAGAAACAGAAACAGAAACTGTATTACTGCTGAGGTTTGTTTGTTTTAAACAGTGACCATATGTCCCCATTTGCCTGGGCCTTCCTGGTTTATGTATATAATAACTACTAGTGCTTCTTTTCACTATTCTGAAAATTTGAAAAAGAATAAAAAGTTGGAAGTAGAGTTAGAGATTTAAGGGACAAATAACCAGATGCAAAATAGGGACCTGGAATGGATCCTGATGTGAATGGAACAGCAGAAAACACATTTGGGGACACAATTTGGAAAATTTGCATATGTGCTCAGGACTGGGAGATATTAAAAATTATAGTAAGTTTCTTAGGTGTGATCATGCTATTTTGGCTATATAGAAAGATGTCTTAATTTTTCAGACGGATTCTAAAGTATTTTACTACTCTGTTATGTCATAATGCTTATAAGTTACTTTAAAGTACTTGCACATAAGGTGTGTGAAAAATAAAGATATGAAAATAAAGATGTATATTTGTATTTTCTAGATTCACATATATTCTGGAATGATATACAGAAACTAATAATGGTAGTTACCTATGATTTATTTTATTTTGTTTATTTTTGGTGAAGGAAACGGAGAGATCAAAGAAAGAAAGAAAGGAAGGGAAATTTCAAAAATGTATCTTTATATAATTTTTTAGTAAAAACTTACTAAAAAAACAATTTTTTCATAGATAGAAAAAGCTAATTTTTATTATTAGAAAACAAAGAAATCTTCCTCAATATTTAAGAGATCAAGAGCCAAAAAATAAAATAAATCCTTGGAATATATGAATAATTTCATTATAAGGGTACTTAAACTAATATATTTCTAATTTTGTTCTCTATAGAAAAATATCTTTTCAGGGTCCACAGAATATTTACAAAAATTGATTATGTGTCAGACCATATATAAAACATCACTGAATTTCAAACGGCAGAAATTGTACAAGCCAAATACTCTGACCACAGTGAAACAAAATTAAGCTGTGTTCAAAGACAGATTCATATCCATAAAAGCTTTTATTATTAAACAAGGAGAAATGAAAATAAATGGAAGCATTCAGTTCAGGAAGTTGATATAAGGAAAACAAAGCAGGAGGAAGGAAGTAATTTTAAAAGAAGAAATTGATGGCAAAAATAGAATAAAAACATTTGACATACACATAAGAGCTCATTCTTTGAGAAAAAAACAAATTAAAATGGCAAACATCTGGCAATCTTTTTTAAAATGAGAAAATACACATAAAAAATTAAGGAATGAGAACATAACTAGTTAGAAGATTAAATTAGTCAAATGGTTAACCCTTTCATAATAAACATAGTTAACTCTATAAAGGCAAATTTTAAAATCTTATGGAAATGGGTGATTTTTTTAGGAAATGATAATTTTCCAAAACCTACAGAAGAATAAGTATACCATCTAAATGCATAATGATTATGGAAGAAATTGAAGAATTATCAAAAGAATTATTTCCAAAAAGGGTGCAAGCCCAGAGTTTTTAGGCTTAAGTTCTTTCCAACTTTCAAGGAACAGATAATTACTATGCCATAGAAACTGTTCTGGAGCAGACAAAATTACAGGAAGCTTCCCAATTCATTTTACAAAGCCAGCACAATTCTGATCACAAAACCTGACAAAAGTGGCACCAAAAAAAAAAAAAAAAAAAGAGAGAAAGAGAGAGAAAAAGAAAATGACAGGCTATGAATAGCCATATTAAAATTCTAAATAAAATACTAGCAATTTCAACCAACTCTCTATTAATATAACAATAGTTCATGATAACGTAAGATTATTGAAGAAACACAGGGATCTTTTAATATAATATATCACATTAATAGATGAAAAGGAAAATTATATGCTGGTCTAAAATGATGCCCAAAAAGGTATCTGAAAAAAATAGCCATTCTTGGTTTAAAGAATGAGAAAAGAAAAAAAAAAAACTCGTTAATAAAACAAGATAAGAAGTTACCTCTTTAACAGTATTTTTCTCAAATTTTAACCTACATCAGAACAATTTGGATGCTTGCTTAAAATGTAGAGCTATATTCTTATCTGTTGAATCAGTTAGCTTGTCTGTTGAATCACAACAGTGCTGTGAAGCTAACCACCCCAGAACTGGGTGGCTTAAAACGATAAGCATATATTTAGCTCATGGACTGTGAGTGGATCATGTAAATTAGATGTTTCTTCTGACCTTGGCAGGATTCACTCACATGTCTGGGGCTCTGAGGGCAGTAGATAATTCGGGCAACTGAAGCTGGAATGACGGGGGCAAAGTAGCGCTGCTCCATATCCTTCTTCTTCCTCGTAGAACCAGCAGTCCCGACTGGACATCTTCTTATGGTGATGGCAGAGATGCAATAAAGCAAGCACCAGAACAGAAGCCCATTCCAAGCCCATACAAGTGGCATGACCAAGTCCAGTGACAAGGGGTAGATCAAGCTGACCCACCCAGACAGGAGTGCACTTCAAATTACAATGGGAAAGGGTGTGAATAATCACCCCTTTTGAGGTGAGGAATCAGGGTCACATCTGTATTAACCAATTTTCTACAATGATCATGTTACTTTTGGAATATTTTTTGTTTTAAAAATAAAGTCATATGATATGACAATTGTAGATACCTAAAAGAACCGAAGTGCTCAAACAGATATTTGCACACTGATGCTCATCGCGGCATTACTCATAATTTGCCAAAAGACGGAAGCAACCGAAGTGTTTATCAGTAGATGAATGGAAAAACGAAATGTGGTAAATGCATACAATGGAATATTATTCAGCCTTAAGAAAGAGGTGAAATTCTGATGCACGCAACAACCTGGTTGAACCTCGAACACATCATGTTGCACGAAATGAGCCAGACACTAAAGGAGAAATATTTTATGGTCTCACTGATGTGAAATAATTAGAATAAGCAAATTCACAGAGTCAGAAACCAGAAGATTGGTTATCAGGGGCCATAATGTTGGGTAGGGAATGGAATGTTAATGCTTAATTTGTACAGGGTTTCTCTTTGGGGTGATGGGAGAGTTTTGGTAATGGATGGTGGTGATGGTAGCACAATATTGTTAATGTCATTAACACCATTGAATTGTGTACTTGCAAGTGGTTAAAATGTTGAGTTTCAGGTTATATATATGTTACCAGAATAAAAGTTTTAAAAACCATAGAACTGCATAATGCGAAACAGTGGTCCCTAATGTAAACTCTGGACTACAGTTAATCACATAGCTATAATCGTATTGTTTCATCAATTGTAACAAAAGTGCCACTTAAAAGAGGACAAAAAAGGAAAAAAGGAATGCACCAGAATCAAAGGCGTTGGGGCAATTTGGGTGGCTGCTTGTAATAAACAGTTAACTTGAGAAATATTTATCAAAATGCAGTTTGCAATTCATTATAGGGTCAAGAATTCCATTTAGTGGGTCATAAAAAACATTTTTAAAAATGAGATAGACTAGAAAATATCAGAGTCCACTGCAGAGGGTGAACATAAGATTATTTTGTGAAATACATACAGTAGATTTCAATGTTGTCACATTGAACAAGTTTGGGGAGGCCAAAGAGTTGGTGGGAGAAGAACAAATGAGAAAACTCATGAACCTAGAGTGTGGGCTCTACAGGAAATAATTTTTCTTTTGTAACTCAGGTAGTGACAGCAGAGACTCCAGTTTGAAAGACAGAGCTCCCACTGGGATATGTCCCTGGGACCTGTCCTACTTTGTCACAATTCCACATGCCACTAAACAAATGCCCGGTTACCATCCAAGATTGTCCATCTTGCCTGTAAAAGAAAAAAAAGAAAGGCTGCCCTCAATTGAGTCACCTGAGGACATCTTTTTCTTTCCCCTTTTGTACCTCTTTCCTGTAACAATCACACACAGCCTTGTTATTACCTCATTCCAGGCCATATGCCTCACAGTAAAGAGTTCTGTTTAAACCTAATTCCTTTCTAGGAACAACCACTTGACTGAAATGCAGTGTTCTCCTACGAATGTAGGTCTACGAAGCAGATCCCATTACAGTACATCCAGGTCACTGTGAATGAAAACCAACAGAATTCATAAAACAAATAAAAAGTAAAATTCAGCTGCCTTAACTCCCTTGACAAGTATCAAAATACAGGTACCGATGAATTCCTGGGATGACGCACAGCCTAATGTGGCTACATGTTATGATGTGTTACTTAAGTCATAGCTGACAGTTTGCCAGGACTGCATTTGTTAGAGCAAACAGAAATCGGCTTTAAATTTCTTTGCTGTGATGTAACTGTTTTTACTTAAAAGATTCCTTGTACTCCTAGGAAAACGAGTCATCTACCTTTCTCTTACTGGACTGATGCAATTTCACAAACTGCAGATGAACGTATATGGATTTCATATGCACATGTTAGATACTTTAATTGATGAAAGCAATGGGAAACCTACTTCCCTTTGTGACCACGTTCAAAGCTTCCCTCTGCTTTTAGCTTTCTGGATATTTCACTTGATTATAGAGTAATTCTGAGCTCCTAATAATATCATCAATCAATATGATGAAAGGATAACTATGAAATACTATGGAGCCCCCATTTTAGTACCCTAACACTGATTTTTCCTCTTTTAGTTAGTCAAAAACAATTCCTGAAAAAACATTTCCAAAAGAACTTTTTTCCAGGAATTCCAAACAGGATGTTATTACCGCTTTTTCTATTACATTAGAAAATGTTTATTAAAACCACCTTTCCCTGGCCTTTTAAATAAAGAGGCGTGTCACAAGTTTGGCAGACACAAAAATACTTCTATAATGCTGAACAGAAATACATGTGCATTTGTAATGTGAAGCATGCTGTAATGTTTTTTAAATTCTATCTTCTTTCTATATATTATTTACTTGGCTTCATGGCAAAGCGAGCCTTTAATTACATTGGAATTTATCACCAAACACTCAAAATTCACATCGCAAAATGAAGGGTCGACTCACCATTAATCACATAAGTTCCATCTTCCATTACGGGCAATTCAGAATCAAAATTTGCTTTTTGAAATCCTACATTTCCTAACTTGGTGGTCAACAAGGATTAGCTTTATTTACTAACTTCCAAAACATTATTTCATACTGTGTCACATGGTCTAGATTAAATTAAAAGAGGTTATGCAGCAAATAAGATATGTCTCCTATTGTCTGGGTTCCTGCAAGAACTTACTCGCTTATTTTTCAACATTCATCACTTTGAGTTGAGTTTACAGCCTCTGCCCTTAATGAATTTCAGCATATTGAAAGAGGGAACCTAGTATATCGGTTATCTATTGTCTCCAAAATCCTGCATCACAAAATAGTATGCAAAAATAAATGTTTATTTAGCTCAAAAGTCCATGGGGTTCAGCAGATCTGAGCTGGACTCAGCTGCTCTGGTCTGGACACACTCAAATGTGTTTAGCTTTGGATGGTCTAGAGGGCTCTAGTGACCATAACTGTGTTTGTTTAAGTGTCTGAGGGTCAGAAAGAGGTGGCTGATCTAGAATGGCCTCAACTGAGATGACAAGACAGACTCAAGTTTATTTCATACGTCTTTAATCCTCTGGAAGGCAAGCTCAGATATGTTCTCCTGCCTATGACAGAACAACAAAAGTGAAGCTGTCCAAGTTGCTAAAGTGCCATTCTAGCCTCTATTTACATCATGTTACTGGCATCTCACTGGGCACAGGAAGCATGGTGGTTTGGAACTGTATGTACCCCAGAAAAACATTTTCTTAAAAGTTAAATCATTCCTATGAGTGTGAACCCACTTTAAGTAGAATCTTTTGATGAGACTACTTTGTTAAGGTGTGACCCACCTCATTCCCAATGGGTCTTAATCGTATTACTGCAATCCTTTATAAACAGAATGAATTCAGACATGAGAAACAGAGAGCCACAGAAGCAAAAAGTTGAAATCAATGAAACCAAGAAGAGAAGGAAAAGATCAGCTGAGGCCATCAGGTCCCTTGCCATGTGACAGAAGAGCCAAGATCATGGGTAGCCAGTCTTGGAAAGAAAGCATCATTTTGACAATGCTTTGATTGAACATTTTCCTGGCCTCAAAATTGTGAGTCAATAAATTCCCATTGTTTAAGCAAAATCATTTCATGGTATTTGCTTTAAGCAGTCTAGGAAACTAAAGCAGGATGTCACATGGACAAGAGAATCAGAGTGGGAGGGCTGATGCTGCAAAATTATTTCGCAAAAAGTTTGGGGGGTTTAGAGGGTAGGAGAAATGGGACCATTTTTATATTCTCCATACTTAGTGCATGAAGGCATGCTTAAAAGCACAAAGTGATGTGCAGGCTCAGAGGACTGAGAGATAACTGACTTGAATATCAAAAGCTTCAGGGTGTAGATGAAAAAAGACTGATACACATAGCCACATCAGAGACATCGTGTGGAATTAGTCTCACTGTGAAAGATTAAATTACAGTACTCAATAAACCAATGTCCTCACTCCTTCCACACACCCTCTTACCGTGGAGATCTACCTCACCTTGATTCCTCGGTTCCCTTCTTGTCTCTCAGCAACTTCTGGGCTTTCAACGCCCTCATTCCATACCTCTGTTGCAGATACCCAGCAAAATCCCAGCTGAGCACAGATATAATAATCTGTCCTCTCTAAATTTGGTGCTTAGGCCTCCGGGAGAAATTTTAAAATGTTAAGTTGGACAATTAATAATTTTTTATCTCCAACTTCAGCTTGACACTAAGCAATATTTAATTTTAATTTTAATTATTTGATTAAGTAATTTTAATTATTAACTAATTATTATATGATTTATTTACTTTTACATTTAGTTGGTCAGTTCCCTGCCTACTTCAAATGATTGCTGAGCACTTTCACTTCCACTCCACATGGCAAACTCCCTAACATCTTCTTACCAGCCTGCTTATTCACCTAGATTGATGAGAAAATATAAGGCAATTTGGTGTAACTACAAATTCCTGTCGACCACCTACAAAATTAGTAGAAGTCTGCCCTTTCTTTCTTTGTCTCTTTCCTTCATTCTTTCCTTCCCTCCCTCCTGGTTTTCTTCTTTCTCTACATCCTCCTTCCCATCTTCCTTCCCTCTCCTTCTCCCTTTCAATCTCAGAAGCCCCGACCCTTCTCTTATTCAAGAACAATCATTTTGGCCTCCTTAATCAATTATCCTATCTCTCCCCTATCACCAATTTATTCTACCACCTCTTCACTTTCCCCCTATCTATGAATTGGCTCTCATCCTAAAAAAACAAAACAAAAACAACAAACACAAAAACCCTTGACCTTGTGTCTGTTCTGTAGCTATTATGCTTTCTTTCTTTCTTTTCTAAGCCAAGGATATTAAAACTCAATATACATTTGGCTTCCACTTTTTCATTTTCCATTCACTCTTTAAATCCCTTCAATCTGCCACTCCAATGCATTTAAACATCTCCTACAAAGGTCACCAATGACCTCACTGTCCCCAGATCCAGTGGATGGTTTTTAGTTCTTATCTTTCTGGACACATTTACCACCTTTAAGCCTGTAGACTTGAAATCTCCCTTCTTAAAAACAGACTCTCCTTTTGAGTCTTTGTTGCTGCCCCTACTCATTCTTCCCTTCCCTCTCTGATTGTTCTTCTCCAGATTTTTTAGGACTCATTGTGTGTTGATCCATTCACCTTTGAAATTTCTTAGAAAGTCCCCATCACAGAAGACTTTTTCACAGTGTTTATGTTGTTCACAGGCAATTGTATACACTTGCAGGAGTCTACTGGCATGTATATATGGATGGCATTCACATTTACATTTCTAGTTCTAACCTCTTCCAATCTTCATAATCTTGTCTATTCACGTGTTGGCTTTCTAATATAGACATAGATTCCTACAGATACCTTGAACTCCACATGTCAAAAACTAAATGCATCATCTCAATTCACTTCCTCCCCTCTTCCTCCTCCTCCTCCTCTTCTTCCTTGTCCTCCTCTTCCTCCTCCTTCTCCTCTTGGTCTTCTTCCTTCCCCTTTTTGAAAGACACATGCAAAATGCAAATTTAATCTCCCTCTTTCAATCATATAGTTTTATTCCAATATAATTTGCTGTTTGAATGAAAAGAAGAAATGTCAATGATTTTGAAAGTTCATCTCCTGTCATTGAAACCTTCTGTATATCTCTCTGAAGGAATGAACTCATCATCAGCATTATAACGGATGAGTAACCATCCACATGTGCTGTGACTCAGGTTGCATGAGAACCAATTAAACTAGACCTATTTTCTATTCCCCATAAGCTTACATTTAAAATAAGACAAAGTTGATACAACTATATGTAAAATTTAAATGATGATGCATAAATATCAAGCTGAAATTAAAAGACTTTAATTGTATAAGCATTTTTGCTATGAGTTCCTATGTGACAAAAAGTATAGGTGATTATTTATGATTTAGATGTTCAGCATCAGGCTCTAGAGAGGAGAAATTGCCTCCACTTCAAGTGGTCTTAAAGGACAGACTCTCCAATGATGCCTAATGACTCCTGCGTTCTGATGTCCAAAGCTTTGTCTAATTCTCTCCCAGTGATGGCAGTATCTGTGACATGATTCTAACTAATAGAATATAATAAAGGTGATGAAATGACTCTCCCATGAAAATGTTATGTTAGGTAACATATCTTGCCAATACAGTAAGAATAGAGATTTTCCTCGCTGACTTACTGCAGTTGGCCATGTTGTGAGATTCCTGTGTGGTAAAGAACTGTGGGTAGTCTCTAGTGGTTGATGGACTCAGTCCTGTAATCTCAAAGAACTGAATTTGTCCAATAACCACATGCACTTGGAAGAGGATCCTGGGCCTCAGATGAGACCTTAGTCCTGGCCAACACATTGATTGCAGGTTTGTGAGACCCAGAAGCAAAGAACAAAGCTAGGCATATATGATCCACAGAAACTGTGAGATAATAACTATGAGTATTGCTTTACGTAACTGAGTCTGTAGTAATTTGTTCCACAGAATAGGTAACAAATACAGATGGAGAACTTCTTTGCTCACATTTTGAAGCTAAAAGAAAGTCCAAATTAAGACATTATCAAAGTAATGCTTTCTCCCTGAAAACTCATTCTGGAGCTGGCTGCTGGTAATCCTTGGCTCCTCTGCACATGGTAAGACACATTTCAGCATCTCTACTTTCTCTTCTCTCCTGGGATCTCTGGATGTTCAGCTTATGCATTCTGTGGCTTTCTCGCTGTCTGAATTTCACTCTGTTTATAAAGGACTGTGGTAATAGGACCCATTCTGATTGAGATGGGGCATATCTTCTTACCTGAAGTGATGTCATCAAATGTCCTACTTATACTGGGTGTGAAGTAGAAGAATGGATTAAATTTAAGAACATGTTTTTCTGGGATATATACAGCCTCAAACCACCATAGTAATCAAGTGATATTAGAAATGCCTATACTATTGTACTGTAAATTTTGATATGTAACTCATCTTTTTCACTTCCTACAGATTTGAAAATGAAAATGCATAAAAGTAAAGATAAATATATAATTTTGAACATACAAGGTATAAAGACATCATTTGTAACAAGTTCAACAAGAAAGTGGGGGAAGAGAGGAATATAAAAGAGGTATTCATATATGCTATTGAAGTTAAGTTTGTATCAAATCAAATATGGTTGTTTTAAATTTAGGATGTTAAGAGTATGTACCATATATCCATAAAGAAAAAATGAAATATATATACAGAAGGAAATCAAAATGGTACACTACAAAAAAAAATCAAATAAATATGAAGTAGGCATTAATGGAAGAATTGAGGGACAAAAAATGTATAAAATTTACAAAACCAAGATTGCAGAAATCACAGGAGAAAGTCCTGCATTGACAGTAGTTATTTAAAACGTAAATAGAGTAAAAGGCAGAGATTGGAAGAATGGATAAGAAAACTATATGATCTTTATAGGAAACTCACTTTAAATTCAAAGACATAATAGACTGAAAGTGAAAAGATGAAAAATATATAGCATGCCAATAGCAACAAAAAGAGAGCTGGAGTAGCTACACTAATATCAGATAAAATAGACTTTAAGTCAGAAACTCTTATGAAGTACAAAGACAGTCACTATATACTCACAAAGGGATCAACTCAACAAGCAGACATAAAATTAGAAATATATGTGCACACAATGGTAGAACCCCAAAATATATGAAGGAAATAATGACAGATTTGAAGGGAGAAATAGACACTTCTGCATTAAAAGTTAGGAGACTTTAATACCCTGCTTTTAATAATGGCTAGAATATCTGCACAGAATATCAATAAGGAATAGAAGATTTGAATGGCACTATAAAACAACAAGTCTAAGAGACACATATAGAACATTTCACTCAACAACAGTAGGGTGCACATTCTGCTCTAGTGCTCATGGGTCATTCTCCAGGAAAGATCATATGTTGTCACAAAACTAGTTTCAGTAAATTTAAAAATATTGAAACCATGCAATGTATCTTCTTTGACCATAATGAAATGAAGCTAGAAATCAATAATAGAACTGGAAAATTTTTAAAATACGTAGAAATTTTAAAATGCACTCTCAAACAACCAATGGATCAAATAAGAAATTATAAGAGAAATTAAGAAATATCTTTAGACAAATGAAAATGAAAACGCAATGTACCAAATCATATGGGATGAAGCAAAAGCAGTTCTGAGAAGGAAATTTATAGCTCTAAATTCTTACATTAAAAAAGAAAGATCTCAAATCAGAGACCTAACCTCACAAATGGAGGATTTAGAAAGAAAAAAAAAAAGTAGAGCAAACTAAACCCAAAGCAAGCAGAAGGAAGGAAATAATAAAAATTAGAGGGTGGTGCAATGGTGGCTCAGCAGGCAGAATTCTCACCTTCCATGCCCAAGACCCAGGTTTGATTCCCTACACCTGCCCATGCAAAAAAAAAAATAGACTGGAAATAAATGAAAGAACATAACAAAACAATACAGTGAATCAATGAAACCAAAAGTTGGTTCTTCTAAAATGTCAATAAACTCAACAAACTTTTAGCTAGACTGACAAAAAAAGAGAAAGAATGCAAATAATTAAAATCATAAATGAAAGGGAGGGTATTACTAATGACTCTGCAGAAATAAAAGGATTATAAGAGGATACTATGAACAACTGTATGACACAAATTAGATAATCTAGATGAAATGGACAAATTCCTAGAGACAAACAAACAACCTACTGACTCAAGAAGAAATAGTCCTCAGTAGACCAATTACAAGTAAGGAGACTGAATCGGTAATCAGTAACCTCCCAACAAAGGAAAGCCCAGAAACAGATGGCTTCACTGGTGAATTTTACCAAACATTCCAAGAATTAATTAAACTCTGTTCAGATTTCTTTTTAAAAATTGAATTGGAGGGAACACTTTTTAACTTATTCTTTGAGGCAAACACCACCTAAATACCAAAGCCAGATAAAGATAACACAAATAAAGAAAATTAAAGACCAGTACCTTTTATGAATATTGATGCCAAAATCCTCAACAAAATAATAGCAAACTGAATCTATCGATAACAATAAATGAATCGTACACTACAGTCAAGTGGGATTTATGCCAGGAATGCAAAAGTAGTTCAACATAAGAAAATCAAATAATGTGATACATCACATTAATAGAACAAAGGGCAAAAAACGAAACACAAAAAACCCACGTGTCCATCTCAGTTGACTAAAAAAAAAAGCATGTGACAGAACCCAGCATCCCTTCTTGATAAAACACCTAGAAAATCAGGTATAGAAATAAAGTTCCTCAACTTGATAAAGGGTATATATGAATACCCCACAGCTAACATCATACTCAGTGGTGAAAGGCTGAACGCTTTCCTTCTGAGATCAGAAACAAGATAAAGATACACACTATCACAACTCTTATTCAGCATTGTGTTGGAAATTCTAACCAGAGCAATTAGACCGAAAAAAGAAAGAAAGAAAATGCATCAAATTGTGGAAAGCATGAAGTAAAACTTTCTCTGTTTGCAGATGACATGATCCTATATACAGAATATCCTGAAAAATCCCAAGATACTAGAGCTAATAAATGAATTCACCAAAGTGGCAGGGAACAAGATCAACATGCAAAAATTAATAGTGTTTCTTTATACCAGTCATGAACAATCAGAGGAGAAATTTGAAAAGAAAATCCCATAGATAATAGTAACTAAAATAATCAAATATCTGGGAATAAATTTAACCAAGGTTGCAAAACACTTGTAAACAGAAAACTAGAAAACATTGCTAAAAAACAAAAAAACAAAGATAACCAAAATAAATGTAAGGACATCCTGTGTTCATGGATTGGAAGACTAAATATCATTGCTGTCAACTCTACCCAAAGTGTTTTACAGATTCAACACAATCCCAGTGAAAATCCAATAGCTTTCTTTGAAGAAATGGAAATGCCAATTATCAAATTTATATAGAAGAGTAATGGGCCCAAAATAGCCTAAACCATTTTGAAAAAGAATGCAGTGGAGGATTCATACTTCCTAATTTTAAAAGCTATTACAAAACTAAGGTGACCAAAACAGCATGGATGTGGCACGAGGAAAGATGCATTAGACCAATGGAATCAAATCAAGAGTCCAGAAAAAATCCTCACATCTATGGCCAATTGATTTTCTTTTATAAAGGTGCCCCGTCCATCCAATAGGGATAGAATAGTCTCTTCAACAAATGGTACTGGGAAACTGGATATGCATATGCAAAAGAATGAAAGTGGATCCTTACCTCACACCAAAAGTTAACTCAAAATGGATCAAAAATCTTAATATAAGAACATTCCATTTTTTTTTAATTTTATATTTATGTAAAAGTATAAAACTCCTAGAATAAGCCATAGGGAAGCATCTGCAGGATTATGTTAGACAATGGTTTCTTAGACTTCACATGGAGAGCACAGACAAGAAACCAACAGTGAAAGTAACAAAAGAAAAAATAGACAAACGGGACTTCATCAGGATTAAAAACTTTGTGCATCAAATGCCTGCATGCAAGTGGGAAGGCAACCTACAGAATGGGAGAAAATACTTGAAAACCATATATCTGATAAAAGTTTAGTTTCCAGCTTATTTATTAAAAATAAGATTATTTATTAAAAATAAGCTTACTTATTAAATAAAAATAAGCTTATTTATTAATAAGAGCTTATTTATTACAAAATAAGCAAAATATTTCAATAGACATTTCTCCAATGAAAATATGCAGATGATCAATAAGCATAAGAAAAGATGCTCATCTTAGCCATTAGGGAAATGCAAAGCAAATCCACAATGAGACACCATTCCGAACAGGGCCATATACCTCTTAGAGGCCTTGGTGACTATAAAACTGCAACTGTGAGGATACTTACCTGCATGTGCTTTTCTAAGGCCGACATCTTGGTGCCAGTTTCTGCTTAAGGGGAAAGTATTTTAAAGCAATCTAATACATGAAGAATAAGTCAGGGTTAGTTAATCCCCCTAATTACTGGTGATGTAGCAAAAGTGTTCAGAGAACCTCCTCTGAGGCTAATACTGCCCAGTCAGAAAGCCTGGATGGAGAACCAATGGGAGGAGGGTATAAAAACAGGAACAGACCTGTATAAATAGCCTCCAGAAAGTTAATTTCATAAGTGAGATGGGGCCTGAAAGTCCTCGGACTTATGTTCTCATATTCTCCGTAAGATGAATAACCAGGCAGAAACGGGCTCATTGCCTGAGGCTGATAGTTTGTTAATAGATGACAAAGAAAGCTGAATCCCTAATTTCCTACTATTTCCTCCGTCAAGAAGAAAATCTGTCAGAGTGGAAAAGATGGAAATGACAAATGCAAGAGAGGCCTGAAACACAAGACCAGGGAATAGAATCAAGCAGTCTCTGGTTGATCTAAATGAGCATTATGGTTGTCAATTAGACTTATTGTCATCTCAGAATTAATCTTGCATTTGAGATCATGGAAGCCCTGAGTTAACCTTTAGAATATCCAGGAAAAGAGGAGAGATACAAGAAAATTGGATTTGGATAATATTTTAGTTTTCACAAAGAGAAGATGGGTTCTGCAACTTGAAGTCCAGAAAAATAAGCATTGGTGCTATGCAAAATCCTAGAATAAGTCCTTTAAGCCATGAAGTCTCTACAAAAGGCCTGCAGGGATGCTAAGGTAGGGCAAAAGTAGGAGAGAGCTGGCAGAAAGAGAGAGTAAAGCCTGCAAGGATCATTTTGGACCTGGGGGAACTCATCTTATGATAGCTCTGGTGCCCGGTGTTCAGAGAGGCAAACAGACTCATGAATAGTTCTGGCTGGCATCAGTACCTATGAATCCCATGTTTTGGGTGGGTCAAGCATATGGACAAATGATAACATCATCCAGAAGCAGATTACCAAGCAGGTACAGAAAATTCTGAGAAGCGTAGCATTTGTCAGGACATATTTATGTATGTTTGCTTTATAAGCCTCTTTTCCAATTCCTTCAGGAAAGTATAGTATGTAGGAAACTGGGTATTGTCTTAGTTTGCCGGGGTTACTATAAAAAAGTGCTATTTGTTTAAACCACAGACTAGCTGGCTTAAACCAAAAAACTTGTTGTCTCCAGTTTTGGAGGCTAGAAGTCCAAAATCAAGGTGTTGGCAGGGTGTGGTTTCTTTTAAAGGGGAGAACTTATTTCATGCCTCTACACTGGCTTCTGGTGGGTGGCTGGCAATCCATGGTGCTCCTTGCTGTCCCCCCCCCTTCTCTTTTTCTCTCTCTGTGTCCAAGTTTCCTCTCCTTATAAGGACAGTCATATCCGATTAGGGACTGCCCTATCCAAATTGACTTCATCTTAACCTAATAACATCTTCAAAGATCTTTTACCAAGTAAGTTCACCTTGACAGGACTGGGAATTTAGACTCAAAAGTGTTTGTTAATGGGGACACCATTCAAAACATAACAGTAACCAGTGGAAGATAGAGAGGGAGGCTTCAGTGTGATCCCACATGATACTCAGAGACTGAAACTAAGAAGTCCCAAACAAGGATATTTCATATCGCACTCCTGCAAATGGGAATAGAGATTCTGATATGTTCCTAAAACTTATTTCTGTAATTTAGAAGCCCTTGGGATGTGCACCTGAACTAGTACTGGGATTGAGGCTTGTGAGCACATAAAAATGGAGATATAAGTTTTAGTAACCAGGATTGGCCCATGAAGTAAATAATCACCTAGGTTAAGTTCATTTCCTTTTTTTGATAAGGATTTGATAAGGCTTTTATATCAGGGGCACACCAGACATATAGTATGTTGTTTGGGAAACCACACTGTGCTACTCTAATACACTATAGGTGGTGATGTGAATGAATATAACCCTGAATTAGTTTGCTAATACTTCTGAAAAGCAATATACCAGAAATGGAATGGCTTTTTAAAAGGGAACTTATTAAAGTACAGGTTTACAGTTCTAATTCCATAAATATGTCCTTACTAAGGCATCCAGAGAAAGATATTGTCATGGTCAGGTTCATGTGTCAACTTGGCCAAGTGGCGGTGCCTATTTGTCTGGTTGGGCAAGTGCTGGCCCATCTGTTGCTATGAGGACATTTCATAGAATTAAATCATGATTACATCGGCTGCATCCACAGCTGATTCCATTTGTAATCAGCCAAGGGGAGTGTCTTCTGCAATGAGTGATGCTTAATCTAATCACTGGAAGCCTTTTAAGCAAGATTCAGAAGAGACAGGCTTTCTTCCTGCTTCAGCTGGCAAGCCTCTCCTGTGGAGTTCATCCAGACCCTCTATTGGAGTCATCAGCTCCACAGCCTGCCATATGGATTTTGGACTCTACATTTCTGCAGCTACATGAGACACTTTTATAAATTTTATATCTACAGATATTTCCTGCTGATTCTGTTTCTCTAGAGAACCCTAGCTAATACAGCTTGGTACCAGGAGTGGTTCCTAAGAAACAGAATCTTAAAAATGGGTTCTTACAATTGGTTTTCCACTCTGATTGAACTCAAATGCACTAAGGATTCAGATTCCCATAATCATAATGATACTGCCAATCCATGGGGCAAGTTGGCAAAAAAGATAGTCAAAATAGCACCATTTGATTCTTCTAATGCTTCACTTTTATGAAGCTAGGCTCTGGGGATAATGTTTTTGACACCTTTACAGAGTTTTGTGGAAATATGAGGTATAGAGATGTTGACTGGTTGTTGTTAGATGCACTGTATATATTAATGAGTGAAAGGGATGGGCTTAAGACTTCAAATGAGACTTAAGACTTCAAATGAGAAGGTTACATGCCATCTGACAGATGTAAATGTTTCTATAAGTGTCCTGAAGGAAAATCTGATATCCTGTAGCTGTAGACTTAAGATTTCCAAAAATCAGACTCAGAATCTTATTGTTAGAGTAACTACTTTACAGTGTAAACTGAAATCTCAATCTTGCATGGTGTCTACCATTAAAGTGAGGGCATTGATTGGAAAGGAATGGGACCCTGAAAAATGGGATGGTAACGTGGATTGATAATGATGTCAGTGGAGAGGTTGAAACCCTATGTTATGCTGAGTCTTCTCTAGATAGCCCTATAATAGTCTTCCCTGACAACATAGCTGCCCCACCTCCAGCCTGCCCTGAGGAGTTGGCCACCCAACTTCCACCTGAAGGGATTAGCCCTTATTTCACCAGATGAAACTGCAAATGAATGCCCTGAAGCAAATGGCTTGGGAGATACTTCTAACTCTTTTCATGACATATAACTAGACTAAAATCCCAACAGGCCCCAAAAAGTGAGGTACAAAGTATCACCAATGAGGAAGTGCATTATTCTCCAAAAGAATTGCGTGAGTTTTCCAATGTATATAGACAAAAATCAGGGGAATATATGTAGCAATGGATTTTAAGGGTGTGGGATAATGGTGGGAGGAACATAAAGCTGGGTCAGGCTGAATTTATTGGTATGTGCCCACTAAACAGAGATTCTACAATCAATGTTATAGCTTGAGGGGTAAAAAAAAAAAAAGGCATTAACAGTTTGTTTGGATGGTTGGCTGAAACATAGATCCAAAGGTGGCCAACATTACCTGAGGTTGAAATGCCAGAACTGCCCTAGTATAATGTAGATGAGGGGATCTAGAGGCTCAGAGAGATTGGAATGTTAGAGTGGGTTTATCATGCAAAGCCTCCTCTTGTACCCCTTACCCCAGGAATGTCTGGAGGATACACCTTACACCAAAACTGTGAGAAATAAATTTGTTTGACTAGCGCCTTCATCCCTGAAGAGCTCTCTAGTTGTACTTCTCTGTAGGTCAGATATTACTGTGGGAACTGCTGTCACTAAGCTGGAATCCTTAAACACAATAGGGATGACCAGATCCCAAGTTGGCAGAAGCCAGGTGGCAGCACTTAATCGCCAAAGATGTGGTGGAGGTGACTATCATAATAGACAGCAGACTCAAAATAATCTGACTCGCAGAGACTTGTGGCATTGGCTAGAAGATCATGGGGTACATAGAAGTACAATAGATTGGCAGACTAGTAAATTCTTGTTTGAGCTGTATAAACAAAAGAGTTCTAGGTCAAGTGAACAGAATTCTAACTTAAATTGCAATAACAGAGAGTCACAGCCCCTTAATCAATTTCCAGACTTGAGACAGTTTACAGATCCAGAGCCCCTTTGAAAGAGGGGGAGGCCAGGTCCCTTTGGGGGAGGATCCTGTTATACTATAACAAATTTATACTGTTCATCTTTCTCCAAGCCTTCCCCAAGGAGACCGACAGCCTTTTATCATAGTAACTGTGCATTGGGGGAAAAGAAATGATCAGATATTTCAGGGATTATTAGACACAGGCTCAGAAGTGACATTACTTCCAGAGGATCCAAAACATCACTCTGGTCCACAAGTAAGAGTGAGGGCTTATGGAGGTCAGGTGATTGATGGAGTTTTAGCTCAGATCTATCTCACAGTGGATCAAGGAGGCCCCCAGACTCATTCTGTAGTTATTTCCCCAGTTCCAGAATGCATAATTCGAATAGACACACTGAGCAACAAAGAAAATTCCCACACTGACTCTCTAACTCATGGAGTGAGGGCTATTATGGTGGGAAAGGCCAAGTGGAAGCCACTAGAACTGCCCCTACCTAGAGAAATAGTGAATCAGAAGCACTACCAGATTCCTGGAGGGATTGCAGAGATTACTGCCACTCTTAAGGACATGTAGGATGTGGAGGTGGTGATTCCCACCACATCCCCATTCAACTCTACTATTTGGACTATGCAGAAAACACATGGGTCTTGGAGGATGACAGTGGATTATCATAAGCTCAACCAGGTGGTAACTCCAATTGCAGCTGCTGTTCCGGATGTGTTATCATTGCTTAGGCACATCAATACATCCCCTGGTACTTGGTTTGCAGATATAGATCTGGCAAATGCTTTTTTCTCAATAGCTGTTAGTAAGGACCACCAGAAACAGTTTGCTTTCAGCTGGCAAGGTCAGCAATATACTTTCACAGTCCTATCTTAGGGGTAGATACACTTTCTAGCCCTATGTCATAATCCTGTCCGCAGGGAACTTGATCATTTCTCCCTCCCACAAGACATCACACTAGTCCATTATATGGATGATATCATGTTGATTGAACCTAGTGAGCAAGAAGTGGCAACTACTCTAAACTTATAGGTAAGGCATTTGTGTGTCAGAGGATGGGAGATAAATCCAACAAAAATACAGGGGCCTTCCTCCTCAGTGAAATTTCTAGGTGTCCGGTGGTGTGGGGCATGTCAAGATATCCTTTCTAAAGTGAAGGATAAGTTGCTACATCTGGCCCCTCCTATGACCAAAAAAAAAAGAGGCACATTGTCTAGTTTGTCTCTTTGGATTTTGGCAACAACATATTCCTCATTTGGGTGTGCTACTCTGACCCATTTGTTTAGTGACCAGAAAAGCAGCTAATTTTGAGTGGGGACCTGAGCAAGAAGAGGCACTGTAACAGGTCCAGGCTGCTGTACAATCTGCTCTTCCATTTGGACCATATGATCCAGCAAATCCAATGGTGCTGGAAGTGTCAGTGGCAACTAAAGATGCTGTCTGGGAGTCTTTGGCAGGCCCCTATAGGAGAATCACAATGCAGACCCTTAGGATTTTGAAGCAAAACCTTACCATCTGCTGCAGATAACTACTCTTCTTTTGAGAAACAGCTTTTGGCCTGCTACTGGGCCTTAATAGAGACTGAACACTTAATCATGGATCACCAAGTTACCAGGAGACCTGAATTGCCTATCATGAGCTGGGTGTTGTATGACCCACCAAGCTATAGAGTTGGGCATTTGCATCATAAAATGAAAATGGTATATATAAGATAGGGCCAGAACAGGTCCTAAAGTAAGTTACATGAGGAAGTGGCCCAAATGCTGACGGTCTCCACTCCTGCCACATTACCTTCTCTTTCCGAGATCAGAGCTATGGCCTCTTGGGGAGTTCCTCACAGTGAACTGAGTGAGCAAGAGAAACTCAGGCCTGGTTTACAGATCGTTCAGCACTCCAACCCCTTTCTGGGGTATCCTTGAAGGACAGTGGTGAGGGGTAATCCTCCCAGTGGGTAGAACTTCGAGCAGTGCCCCTGGTTTTTCATTTTGCTTGGAAGGAAAACTGGCCAGAAGTGCATTTGTATACTGACTCATGGGCTTTTGCTATTGGTTTGGCTGGTTGGTCAGGGATTTGGAAAGACCATAATGGGAAAATTATTGACAAAGAGGTCTGGGGAAAAGGTATGTGGATAGACCTTTTTGAGTAGGCTAAAAACATGAAGATCTTTGTGTCCCATATGAATGAGCAACAGACTTCAGCAGAGGATGTGGATAAGATGACCATTTAATAATCAAGTGGATAAGATGACTGTTCTGTGGATAATAGTCAGCCTTTTTCCCCAGCACTCCTGTCATTGCCCAATGGGCTCATGAACAAAGCGGTCATGCTGGTAGGGATGGAGGTTACTCATAGTCTCAACAACATGGACTTCCACTCACCAAGGCTGACCTGGCTATAGCCACTGCTGAGTTACCAATCTGCCAATAGCAGAGACCCACATTCAGCCCCCGATTTGGCACCATTCCCCAAGGTGATCAGATGGATACATGGTGGCAGGTTGATTACATTGGACCACTCCCTTCATGGAAGGGGCAGCAATTTGTTCTAACTGCAATAGAGACAAACTCTGGATATGGGTTTGCTTTCCCTGCATCCAATGCTTCTGCCAAAACTACCACCCATGGACTTACAGAATGCCTTATCCATTGTCATCGTTTTCACATAGCATTGCTTCTGATCAAGGAACCCACTTCACAGCAAATGAAGTGCAGGAATGGGCACATGTTCATGGAATTCTCTGGTTTTACTGTGTTCCCCATCATCCAGAGGCAGCTGGATTGATAGAACGGTAGAATGGCCTTTTGAAAATCCAATTACAGTGCTAACTAGGTGGCAATACCTTGCAGGGCTGGGATGATGTTCTCCAAGAGGCTATATATGTTCTGAATCAGCATCCACTGTATGGTGCTGTTTCTCCCATAGCCAGGATCCATGGGTCCAGGAACTAAGAGGTGGAAATGGGAGTGGGACCACTCACTATTACCCCTAGTGATCCACTGGGAAAATTTTTGCTTCCTGTCCCTGCAACCTTGAACTTGCCTGTCTACAAGTTTAGTTCCAGAAGGGAGAGTGTTTCCACCAGGAGAAACAACCATGATTCCATTGAACTGGAATCTAAGACTGCCACCTGGTCACTTTGGGCTACTCATGCCCCTGGATCAACAACTCAAGAAGGGGATTACTTTACTGGTTGGGGTGATTGACCCTGACTATTAGGAGGAAATAGGATTGCAACTACATAATGGAGTAAAAGGGTTTTCCTGGAATATAGGAAATCTCCTAGGGTGTCTCTTAGTATTACCATGTCCTGTGATTAACGTCAATGGAAAACTGCAACAACCCAATCCAGGCAGGACTACCAATGACTCTGAAACTTCAGGAATGAAGTTTTGGGTCACACCATCAGGCAAAGAACCATGGCCAGCTAAGTACTTGCTAAGGGTAAAGGGAACATTTAATGGGTAGCAGAAGAAGGTAGTGATCAATTTGAACTATGGTCACATGATCAGTTACAGAAAGGAGGACTGTAATGCTGTTTTGTTCATGTTACAGTATTTAAATTGTAAGATATCAAGTTTAAGAATAAATATTACCCAAGGACTTGCACCCTATTCTGGACAAATTTAATGTGTTTCAGGTTGTGTGCAGGACAGTTGAGTATTGTTAGGCATGGAAAAAATGTGTTATTGTTTTCTATTTAGAGATTAAGGTGATAGTTTAAGGTGATGTGTATAGCTGCCCAGTTGACAAGGAGTGGACTGTCATGTCAGTTTCATGCGTCAACTTGGCCAAGTGGTGGTGCCCATTTGTCTGGTTGGGCAAGTGCTGACCTGTCTGTTACTATGAGGTCACTTTTAAGGAGGATTCAGAACAGATAGGCTTTCTTCCTGCTTCAGACGGTGAGCCTCTGATGTGCAGTTCATCCAGTACCTCCATTGGAGTCATCAGCTTCACAGCCTGCCCTACGTATTTTGGACTCTATGTTATAAAGTTATGTGAGACACCTTTATAAATTTTATACCTACGGATATTTCCTGCTAATTCTGTTTCTCTAGAGAACCCTAGCTAATACAGATACCTTGGCTCAAGGAAGAGCAATCTGGGAAGGTACGTGGCTGGCATCTGCTGGATCTTGTTCCCGTTTCTGTTGACTCCAGCTTCTAATGCCAATGTTTGGTTTCCTCTCCAACCATCTGTTGGCCTTCACTTTAGCAACTCCAGGACACAACTCTGGATTCTGGCTTCTTTAGCATCTTATGGGAAGGCACATGGCGATGACTGCTGAGCTCTGCTCGTTTCTAGACATCTGCTCTCTCTTTCAGCACTCCAAGCATCTCCAAATGTCTGTGTCTCTATCAGGTCTGAAGCAATTGATCCCTAAGCATCTTCATCTGAGGGTTCTTCAAAATATTTCCCCTTTTAAAGGACTCTAGTAAACTAATCAAGACACACCTTGAATGGGTGGAGTCTTTTCGCCATCTAATCAAAAGTTCACACACACAATTGTAGTACGCCCAATCCTGATTCAAAAGTTTGCCCTACAATTTTGAATCAGGATTAAAAGAAACAGCTGCCCCCACATGATTGGATCAGGATTAAAACATGGCTTTTCCGGGGTACATTATAGTTTTAAACCAACACAAACCTCAAATTAAGACTACCTGACAGGGCAGGCCACGGTGGCTCAGCAGGTAAGAATGCTTGCCTGCCATGCCCGAGGACCTGGGTTTGATTCCCAGTGCCTGCCCATGTAAAAAAAAAAAAAAGACTACCTGACAATTTTTCTCAAAATTTTAAGAGAATATGTCTCTAGAACTATTAGGAATTTTTCCTATAAATATTCTCACAGTGAAAAATAATATATACAGAAGGTTAATTATTTTAGCAATTTTAATAATAGCAAATGATTAGAAAACGTCTAAGTATTTTAAAAGTTTTATTAAGTATGTTATGAGATAGCTATACAATGAAATACTACAAAAAATTACTTAACTTTTTATGTTCAGATATGGAATAATCTCCAACATATTATTTGAGTAAAAAAGCAAAGCAAGAGGTAGTGTATAGAATATGATATTATTTATGTCTGAAAAAAATATATATATATGTATATTTTATACATGCAAAAACACAGCTCTTGAAAGACATACTGGATACTAATATCAGGGATTCCCTTAGTGGAAATGTGAGAAACTGGATAGCAGATAGTGGGATGTAAAGCATAAATTCTATTGAATAATTATTGATCTTTTTTAATTTTTGAATTATGTGAAAGTATTATTTGTTCAAAAATTAAATAATTTTCTTATATGTGATGAAGAAAAACTGCAATTCTTCCAGAGAAGAGAGAACAATATAGTGAAAAACATTGAGAACCATGTCAACAGGGATGTTTGGCTAAGAGCAGAGAATATATGTGGGCAATCCATGAAAGAAAGTTGCCTTGATATACTCAAGGAGCTGTCATAAAAGAGGAAAGACTTGACTTGTGCTGAGGCTTCAGAGGCGAGAAAATTGAGCCAAATGTGGGATAACTTTGGCTGACCAGTTCAGCCTTAGGATTGTCATCTGAGAAAAATTATTTTCTCCTGTTCTAGAAGCTAGAAACCCATAATTAAGGTGTTAGCAGGGCTTTGCTTGATCATGGAAACATCTTAATCATCTTTCTGAACATCAAATAGACTCTTAATAGAGTCTGCTTCCAAGACAACTCAACCTATGACACTTTCTTCATTGTACAAATAACTTGTCTTTTTTTTGTCTACAGGTCTCTGGATCAATAAAAACCACACCCAAGACTCCTCAACTGCATCTAGACCTGACTTAAAAGATGAGACCCTGGAATTTAAGCCTGAGTTTGATGTTCTAATGAAGTGAGACTTTTGGGGGAAGTAGGAAGTATATTTAGCATGTGGGAGGGAATGTAAGTAATAGAGGCTTGAGGATAAACTGTGGTAGGTTGAAGATGAAGTCTACAATATTTTACAACTACTCCCAGTAAGAGGTGACATGTACTTCCCCACCCTAGGATCTCAGCTGGTCTAGTGATTTGTTCTGACTAATAGAACGTAGCAGAAGTGCCAGGATTTGAGTTCTAGACACTGAGTTCCAAGAGAATTCACAACTTCCATCTTTGCCCACTTGGCACACCACCACAATGTAAGGAAGTCAAGGCTAGACCACCAACTGATGAGAAGTCCCATGGATGGGCTATGGGTCATACAGCTGCAGGACACTCAGCACCAAGGCATGTGGATGAGACTGCCTTAGACCATCCAGTCCAAGTTTAGCCACAAATGACAGTAACTGTGTGAGTGACTCCAAGCAATATGAAGGAAAGAACTATCCAGCTAAGCCACAGGATCAAGAGTAAAAAAAAAAGTGTTATTTTAAGCCACAAAGTATCAAGGTGATTTACCATGCAACAAAGTGTAACTGAAGCACCATGAATGATCAAAAGAGATGTATGAAAAAATTCATATTTTGTGCTTCTTTTATTTCTTTTTAATTAGAGAAGTTGTGGGTTTACAGCACAGTAATTCATAAAATACAAGATTCCCATACGCCATCCTATCATTAACACCTCGCCTTCATGCAGCATATTTGTTGCAGTTGATGAAAGCACATTTTTATAATTGCACTATTAACTATAGTCTGGGTTCAACTTAGAGTTCACTGTTTGTGTTGTGCAATTCCATGGATTTTTAAATTGTTTTTATATTACCATATATACAACCTAGCATGTTTCCTTTTTTATTTTTAACATGTATTGTTTGCTATTTTTCAGGAACTATGTATGATCTTTCTTCTTTATATATTGCTATTTATCAGTTTCTATTTTATGTGGGTCTTTTTTTCCCTGGATTTTCAGTTAAATTCTGAAAAGTTTTGAAGGGAGGAATGGGGTGGTGGGAAGGGATCCTGTTTAGGTTTCTAGACGTCCTGACCCTAGGAAGAAAGTCAGTCCTTGTTTCCTCCTGTAGAATGGGCCCTAACTATCACTGAGAGGATCACAAAATATGTAGGTCATTCTCTGCTCCCCCACCTCATTTTTCCAAATGACGCTCCAAAATGACATAATACTACCACCCTTTTCAGATCTGTCCCACAGTGGTGCCTTCATCTATCACCCATCCTCATTGTCTGTCTCTTTGCCTTCTTAGAGTCCAGGTTTTCTAAGTCACATGTTTAAAATGACACAAATGAAGGGTGCATTAATTTGTTAAGGTACCAGAATGCAGTACATCAGAAATGGATCAGCTTTTATAAGGAGGATTTATTTAGTTGCAAGTTTACAGTTCTAATGCTGAGAAAATGTCCAAACTAAGGCATCAACAAGAGGTAACCTTCTCTCAAGAAAGGCTGATGCCATCCGGAACACCTCTGTCAGCTGGGAAGGCCCAGGACTGGAATCTTTTTGGCTTTTTGTTTCAAACAGCTTCCCTGGGGGCATTTCCTTTCTTCATCTCCAAAGCTCTCTGGCTATGTGAGCTCTGTTTCCTCTGAAGCAACTAGTCTCCAAGCATCTACATCTCCAAGCTTCTCTGTCATTTCTGAGTTTTCTTTAATATGTTCCCCACCCCACCCCCTTTTTTTTTTAACATGGGCAGGCACAGCAGGTGAGAATTCTGCCACTGAGCCACTGTCACACTGCCCTGTTTCCCCTTTTAAAGACTCTAGTAAACTAATCAAGACCCACCTTGAATGCATGGAGTCACAGCTCCATCTAATCAAAAGGCTACACCCACAATTAGGCATGCCACATCTCCATGGAGATAATTTAATCAGAACTTTCCACCCTGCAATATTGAATCAGGATTAAAGGAAACAGCTGCCCCCACAAGATTGGATCAGATTAAAACATCTTTTCTGAGCTACAGAATAGTTTCAAACCACCGCAAAAGGGTAATAAGTGACATGGGAAAATGGGTCATTACATTGTTCTCTCTTTACAGCAAGAACCTCAAAGGAGAAAATGATAAGCATGTTGTGATGAATAAATGATTTATTTTAATCAGAGCAGCGAGCATCTCTAAGGAACCTAATCCTAACCCTAACAGCTAATTTTATCTCTCTCTCAAACTCTTCACCTGAGCTTGACTCCAAAGGTAGACTCCAGGGTTGGAAGAAGAAAGGAATAGTTGTCTGAGGAGGAATAAATGTCATTAAAATCATTATTTCTGCTTTTTTGTTTCCATCCCTGGCTCTTTCCATCTCTACCAATGCTGTATCCACCTACTAGATATCTGGCCTGAAGGTCTATTATTCTTTAGAACTATTCATTTTTTCTTTGCCTGAGTAAATCATTAAAAATGTTGGCACCATATTGAATGATGTAAAAAGGAAATATGGCAGATTTATTTTCTGCTATATGATGGTACTCAAGAAAAAAATATTTTTTCCTTGTGATGCTGTTACTCGTACATATACACAAGTAATAAAATTTTCTAATACCTAAGATGGTTACTAAAGTCTTATCAATGCAGAGAAGAACCATATGTCTATACATTATGCTTAGTCTCATTTATCATCTTCTCCGAATTCATAAAACAGAAATGTTCCTAATGCTTCAAACATTCATTACTGTCTGCTTTCCATAGAGGGAAATAATCTATCACATTAACTTTATTTCCACATGCAGTATCTTACTGATGCCTCCAGAATATAATTCCAGATATTATATTTCCTGCATGAAGCCTTATTTACAGTCAGTTACCACACCTTAAAAGTGAGGAATATCTATGCACATACATTTGACAGACCAAGGAGTTTGTTTGTTTTTTTAAATAATACCATAGGAAATGTAGCTCCCTAATAAGAGTATAAAATTCAAAGGAGGAAAATGGCATCAGATAGCATTGCCATAAGTGTGTCCAATGTTCCAGCGGCCCATAACTTCTTCCAGAAGCAGTAACATATCAGAGGATATTTTCCTACCCTGCCACTTTGCTTTGCTCTCAACACTGGCTTTAAAAGAACTGAATATCACAAACCTTTTAAATTCATGATTTTCACCTAATGGTTCAGAAACAAAAGAAATATATATGAAGGAACAAATGAAACGCTCTCACTGTCCAACCAAATATTCAGGAGTGTGTGGAGGCTTATGTGCTCAGAATCTGGCAGTGCTGCAGACCAAAGAATACCACCAAAACCCACTGGGTAAAACTTATTATAGGACTTGGGAGGGGGAAAGAATATTATAGAGATAAGATTTTATATATTGGCAAAAATGAAATTGGCTTTCTCCTCACATCTTTGAAGAAACATCAGTTTTCAAGTAAGATATCTTAAATTCTACCTTTACTCTGAGGTTTTTCAAAAATGATGTGGTTTCTTTCAAGTCCTGAGTGTTCTGCATCAACTATTGAAAGGCCAGGTCTCCACGGTCAGGAAAGCAGACTGCTGAGGCTCTTATCTGGATAATTCAGAAGGGAAAATAAAACCTCCTTTGCTCTAAATTGGCCAGATCACTTCAGAGCAAGGGAAAGGTGATGTCTGAAATAGCCAGGAAATTGACACATTTTTCCTTCTTCCATTTGCCTGTAAAGATCTGACTCAACTGGGCCCCAACAGTCAGTTTTTCATTCTGGATTAAAATAGAACAAATTGACACAAACAGACAACTCTCTGGGAGCAAAGGAAGGTGCTGTCTTCTTTGAAGCTGATGGAAAGTAGAGTTCAATAATTGAAACAGCAGAGCTTTAACTCTGCAGCAACTCTGCAGCACAGTGGTACACAGTACAAATACTATTTTTAAAAAGTATCATCTTAAAGTAAACCATAATCCTTTCTTAGTAATGGGTAGGGTTTTTGTCAGACTTGTCCAGTGTAATCCTTCTGAAATATTATTCATGTGGGTGAATAGTAAACTTTTCTTTGCAATCAAAGATTTCTTCCACAAATCAAATTCTTGGTGTTCTTTGATTTGCTTCCTTAGTGCAAGAAGGCGAGAATTTCACTAGGACTTAGTTTTTGCTTGTCTTAATTTCCTCGTTTAAGTTATTTCTCCTTAAAACCATACAATCCTCCATGTATATTATGCATTCTGTAAAAGGATATTGAAAATGGTATAAATGACTGCAGCTTAAACTAATAAAAGAACAGAGACCCATGGATTTAGGTAAAAATATTAAAAGGTGCCTGGTTGTTAATCAATTTTATAATAGGGCTCTCTGAACTCTTCAATCAGAAAGAAACAGAGGAATCAAGATGTCATGTGATAGGCCTATCATAGCACCTTGGATTAAATTAGTTTGATATGCTAGTTTGCCTACAATGTGTGTTAAATGGGCTACTTTTAGCACACTTAGTAAAGCTTAGGAGTCCATCACTTTCACATCTGGGAGCAGTGGTTGAGGAGCAGGGATTCCTGCCATGTCCTTCTCATTGGTTATATCTTGCAACTCTGTGGGGGCTGCTGTCGGGAGACGTAGGACACACATATGAGGTAGGTAGCAGGGAGGCATGAAGGGGAAGTGCTAGAAGGAGGGCATTGCCATAGGGCCACAAGGTGAGGGAGAGCCCAAGAACAGAGCTCCAGGCTCCTAGAGTAGTTTCCCAGGGCTGCTGTAACAAAGTGCCTCAAACCGGTAGCTTGAAACAATGGAAATGCATTAGCTCACAGTTGTGTTATGGTTTGCAAGTAGAGTCCTTGCTGGATGCACTCCAAATCAATCAGTAGACTGGGACTTTGTGAGAAGGGAAAAAATTAATTTTGCAAAGGCTAGTCTTGCAGACATAAGAGGATAGATCAGTTTCTAGATCAGACTGTTTCTAGATCAGTCTCCCCGAGTTGGGAAAATGAAGGATATTTACTGGATTAGACAAAAGGAGGTAGGTTAGGCAAGGTTAGTCTCTTACCACATTGGGACTAGTTAGTAAACATTCACATTTAGGATCACAAGTTGGCTCTTATGATTGGCTGTGTCTATGTTTCAGTTAGGGACAGCAAGATGGTTATTACCATTGGCTGATGGGTTCTGTTATCTTGAGGGGTGGGCTTGTGATGTTGCTGGAATATGTAATGGTGGGATCTCTTGCTTTCTTTCAGATCCGATATTCCTCTTTCCTGTTGTCTGCTCATTTTGATTTCGCTCACATGGTACTTTATGTACCAGGGTCATTTTAAGTTCAGTTCTCTATTAAAGCTAATTAAAGCTAGTCTGGCTAGAGCTGTTGAAACAAGAACTTATCTGTGGGGTGCATAGATGGGAATTTCAGAGCAAGTAGAAATGGAAATGTTTGCAGCCTAGTTAGGGAGGGAGTTGCTTCAGCAGTGGTGGTATGAAGAAATGGGTCAGGGTCTGCTACACTTCTGGAAGCTAGAAGTCCAAAGTCAAGATACAGACAGAGTTTGCTCCCTCTGAAGGCTTTCAGGAAGAATCTTTCCTTGCTTCTTACTGAATTCTGGTGGACCCTGGCATTCCTTGACTTGAAGTTGCATCACTCCAATCTCTGCTTCCCTCTTCCCATGGACTTCTCCCCTATGTCACCTCTGTGCCTCTTGTCTTTTTATGAGGACACAATTGGAAAAGACATCCAACTTCTGGTATGACCACATCTTAACAAATTCCATCTGCCATGACATTGTTATTTCCAAAGAGAGTCACATTTCAGGTGCTGAATTTTAGAGCTTCAGTAGGTCTTTCTGGAGGACACAATTCAACCCAGAACAATTTCCTTCAAAAGAGCTGAGACGAGAAAAGGGAAATGGATAAGAAGCTTCGTGTGAATGAGTGTTTCCTATCACCTTAAAACAAGAGGACAAACTACTGGTAAAGGAAACGATGTCATGCTGAAAATACTAAGTAATTATTTTGAAACTATGAATGTAATGATGGAAGCCACTGCATTACATGTTTAAGTGCAAAACATATCCTACCCAAATATGAAGAAATACATTCCATCCATGAATTTACTCATTTACAACTGTGTTTGGCATCCAGCTCCCAGCAGTTCAGATAAGAAGTAGCTAGAAGAGCTTGAGCACACACCCAAGCTAAAGTTTGGGGGGCTGTTATGCTACTAAAGAAAAATAATTTTAAACATGGAGATGCATTTAAACTTTACGTAAGTGTGTTCTCTAGACATCCTCCTGCTAATTTGCCAGAGCTCATACGGTGTCCCAGAAGGCGGCTATTTACTTCTGTGTCACCAAGGAGCTCAGGTCTGTGCTTTGTGAAAGTTAATTTCATCCAACTAACTGGAATATCTGAGTTACCATCAAAACATAAGTCCAAGGGCTTTACACTGGCCCTACTGACATGTCTGACATTTCAAATAACAGAACTATAAAATTCTAAAAGTCATTCTGTAACAGTGTCAACCAGCTGAGGAAATATGCTTTCTCCACATAGCTGCCATTCTTTATTTGATCAAAGATGAAAGCATCCAGTTTTGAAATGAAAGTGCATTAAAACATCTGTTTCCAGGGGCATATTAAAGACAGCAGAGTCTAGCGGAGATCAAGAAGAAAGGCATAACCAGTCAAAAGGGTTTCATCTGTAGGGGATAAAACATTTTGTTTTGGGGGGAAAAATCAAGAATAAAGTAACCCTGGAAATGTCTATACAAATCTACCATGCTATTTTTAGGACAATGAAATATTACATAATCCTAGGTTTTCAAGCCTGACGGGCCGTTAAAGGTGATGTAAGTCAAGCCCCTCATCTATATATTGGGAAACTGAGATCCAGAAAGTTAAGGAAATGGGCCATAGATTTCAAAAATCTGTTGTTAGAAAATGACGGTTTCTACTTGACTTCCTCTCTGACACATGTCTTTTCCCTATTGTTTCTTTAATGTACAAGGCCCCCTATTAGAACCCTTTTATATGTGATTTTTGGATGCTCAGAAAATTAATTGCCACTATCTGAAATAACTGTAAACTTATTTCTACACTATTAATCTGCATAGTGTTCTGGGCTTAACATTCTTATTTGTGTTTTTCAACAAGCCAATTAAAAGGAATGGCTTTAATTGGTGCATGATTTTAAAATCAATATGTTTTAAAACGCCAAAATGAATGGTTTAGAAGCCTGCATCTACTTGTGCAATTTAGATACTCAAAATGTAATCTTTTTTTTTTTTTTCAGAATACAAATTGATGTTTCCATGATAAGCCATTTATTTATTTTTTTTAATTCATGCCAGGTAGAAAGAAGAAAAAGAAAGGGATCCTTGAAAACATGATGCCCTACAATAAGGTTTCTCAACCCTTGGAATCATTGATACTTTGAGTTCTATAATTCCTGGCTGTGGGGGGTTGTCCTGTGCATTGTAGAATACTTGGCAGCATCCCTGGAGCATACTCTTCCAACCCCAGTGTGACAACCAAAAATGTCTCCAGACATTGCCAAGTCCCCCTGGGAGAAGGAGGGTGGGTCACGCATTACTCCCAGCTGAGATACACTACCCTAGAAATTGGCGCATTTTAAAGCAAGAATCTGAGTGCAATAATTGGTGTGGTGGTAAACCGGTTTAGCTGCAGCAATGTTTTTCAACCTAGGATTTGGAGCATAACATTGTAAACACGATCAATCTAAGAGACAGCTTCCCTGAGGCCACCGAGAGGTGTAATGGCGACTCAGTCCTGGAGAGAATTATCATTAATAACAACACTAATGGTAATAACTCTGTCTGCAACACTGTTTGTGAACAGTGTCATTTACTTCTACTAGTGTCCCTTTGGGGAGTGTGGCATTTTTGCCCCCACTTATCAGAGGAGGAAAAGCAGTCAGAAAGAAGGTATATGCAGCACTTCTCACACAGCTAAAAGTGATGGATGAAGAAAGCAAAGCCAGGTCTAACTGAGTACTAACATCTTTTCATTCTCAGCCAGCTTCTCGTCACCTCTAGGTCTCGTTAATGGCCCTTCCAATTTATGGAAGCTCATTTTAATGAACTGTTACTGACTTGATAGCTTTAAGTTATTCTGTTTATATATTTGTCATTGTGGCCAGCAACTAAAATCTAATCTCTCCTGGATTTTTTTTTAATACTCTCTAACATGAGAGAATTTTGAATGCTTAATTAGCTATGGTATGGAGAAAAACAAAATGGAATAGGGCTCAAGGTAACAAAGATGGTTTATTTATAAAGTAACTTGTGTAGTTTCGAATAACTTGTCTATAGACCTTAACCAAAGTCTGTATTCTAACCACTATCTATGAAATACTGCTATTTCAAAAGTTCAGTTATAAATATTATTTTTTACTTTTGTATCAAAACGCTAAAGAAATCTAACACTATTGTGTAGACTTTGACCCTTGAATTACCATGGTTTTCATGGAATATACTGTTTAAATAAAATCTCAGCAAGGTCCAGCCCCAGACAGCCTAATGCCTATGAGGAAATCAGAGCATCTGGCAGTTTAGATCCATAACCAGCTTTCAACAAGGCCTCATGACTGATGAATAGATATTAACTTATAAATGAAAATCAATAAATATTATGCATAGATGATTAATCACATGGCAAAAAAAAAATAATTGCAGAGGCACATTTCTGAATCAGACAAATGTCTGAAGTTGAGAATAATAAAATATGCTCTGCTTAGTTAGAAATTATAATACCAACATTTTCATAGAATCTTCCTCTTCTTTTTCTTTAATATTCTAGAAATTATGGCAGTGGTGCAGAGTGAAGTACAAAAACAAAATCAAAATCTTTGGCCCCATAATAGAACTTAGAAACACCACAATTGCTAAATCCTAAAATTGTTTATCACTTTGAACATATTTTGGGGTACATTTTCTGTGCCAGACATAAGTACTTGGCTCTGAGAATATGGACGTAAACAGGTCAAATATGATCCTTATCCCCATGAAACAAATAATTTAGTGAAGCAAGCAACAGGCAAATAAGGAAATTTTTGTAAAATGAAATTGTGCTAAGTTCTACAAAGGAAACAAAGAATGGTTATGAGAAAGGGTCATGGGAAGGAAGGAGGGATACTTTTCATAACACAGGCAGGAATGGCTTTTCAAGAAGTGAGAGTTAAGCTGAAAAACAAAGGATTAATTGGATCTAGCCATGGGAAGAAGGAAGGGGAAAGTATTCTGGAATAAAAACAGCACATGAAAGATTTTGAGGCAGAAAAGGGTTTGGAAGAGCTGAAATAGGCCCTGAGGTTTGAGCACAGTGAGCAAGAAGTCAGCTCCTTATGAAGCTAGAAGGGAAGCCAGTAGTCAGTGCACACAGGGCCTTGCAGGCCACAGAAAGGAAGTTTAATTTTTTTTAAGTGTACTGAGAAGCCATTTAAGAGTCTTAAGCAGGAAAGTGAGAGAATCCATTGAGCTTTTAAGGAGATTACACTGGTCCCTGTGAGATAAAAAGGACATGAGGCAATGGAAAGGTCAGCAGGGGGGGAAAGCTAAGATGAGAGGGCAGTGTGGCTTGGCTTTTGGCGGTGATAGAGAGTGAGGTGGTTGTATATGACATGTATATTAGAGTGAGATTCGATAGGGTTTGCTGATGCAATGAGTAACAGGGACAAGGGGAAAGGAAGTAGAAACAAAGAGCAGTCTCAGGATTCTCTCTCAACAACAAAGGAGGTGGTAATGTCATTTGCATAAATGGGAAAAACTGGGGGACAGGTAAAATTGGAGGGAGAAATGAGAGTTCAGTTTTGAATAAATGTGAACTCATGTAGGAGATCTTAAATTAGAGACGTGTACGAGGAAGTTCTGAACCTCAGGAAAGAGACAAGTGAAGTCTCTTTTGAGATATATACATTATGAATATATAAATTTGAGAGTTTAGGATTTGAAATCATGAGAATGACTGAAATCACCTGTGAGATGATCCAGGCAGAGCTCAGAAGAGCTCTAGCATGTAGAGATTGTGTAGTGCAAGATAAACCGAATAAAAAAGACTAAGGAAGAGAGGAATGTAAATTCCGAGAATAACCCCAAGAGTGCAGTGTCACAGAAGTCAAATCAGCAAGGAATCAGATCTCTTCATTCAACAGTTTTTGCACACCCACCGTTGAGTCAGGCACTTTTTTTTTTAATTTTACGAATGGGTTCAGACCCACAGGACCAGGGATCAGGATTTGAACAATTCTTTGCGGTGGATATGATTCAACCCATAATAGTGTCTGTGCTGATTTGAAAGGCTTATGTGCCTTGGAAAAGCCATTTTTAATCCTAATCCATTTTGTGGAGGCAGCCGTTTCTTTTAAATCTATTCAGCACTGTATGTTGGACGCTTGATTAGGTTATCTCCTTGGAAATGTGGCTCCGCCCATTCCACATGAGTCTTGATTAGTTTACTGGAATCCTTTAAAAGAGAAAGCACTTTGGAGAAAGCTTGAGAATGACAAGATTCCAAGAGAGCAGAGCCACTACAGGATGATGAGAATGACAAGAGCCAGAGCCCATGCAGCCAAAGAAAGAAAGAAAATGCCCCTGGGAGAGCTTCGTGAAACAAGAAGCCTGGAGAGAAAGCAAGAAGGTGCAGCCATGTTCACCATGTGCCTTTCCAGTTGAGAGAGAAACCCTGAACATCATTGGCCTTCTTGAACCAAGGTATCTTTCCCTGATGCCCTACATTGAACATTTTTATGGACTTGCTTTAATTAGGACACTTTCTCCACCTTAGAACTACAAACTGGAAACTTAAATTCCCCTTTTTAAAAAAGTCATTCTGTTTCTGGTATATTGCATTCCAGCGGCTAGCAAACTAGAACAGTGTCCAAAGCTAGAGCAGTGATCTTGTGACCTTGAGGCAAGATGCCTGAGGGCAAGCCTGAAAGAATCTCAGCTATGTAGACTTACATCCAGTCGGCACATTTTAATTGCTAATGAAACAGTGGCCAACAAACTCCTGACCTCTTGGAGGTTACATTCTAGGTTCCAGAAACGTGTGGTTAGATAATTGTACTAAATGATTCTGATAGATAAGGGAAAAAGAAGACACAAAAGCATTATTTGCATTTTGCAACATGAACCTTGGTGATCTTGGCAAGTGCAGTTTCAAGGGTGTTGTCTGACAGCAGTAGCTTTGAATGGCTCGATTTGTGACCAGTTTGTGAGGTAGTGCAGACAGTATGTGCACACCAATCTTTTGAGAATTTGGCTCTGTGAGGTGTGGAGACAGGTGAATAGGTCTAAGCAGGAGAAAAAGTGGGTTCATCAATGGGTTTATTTAAAGACAGAAGATCCTAGCACATGCTGACATGCTAATGGGAATGATTCCATAAAGAAGGAGAAATTTTTGCAGAACAGAGATGGGCAAATCAAAGCAGTGATTCTTTGACAAGGCAAAGGTGGATGGAATCCAGAGACTACTAGGAGAGAGACAGTCTTCTGATAGGAAGAGAAACAGAAAGAAAAAGGGAAACTGCAGGTTTAGATGCAGGGAGGTTGTGTGAATGTGGCATTAGGAAGATGAGGGTGCTCCTATCTGTTGGTTTACAACGTCTTAGTGAAGTTTGAAATAAGGTGACCAGTGTTTTAATTTCCTTCTTGCTAAAGCAAATACTATGCAGTGGGTTGGCTTGAACAACAGGAATTTATTGGTTCATGGTTTTGAGGCTGGGAGAAGTCCCCAAATCAAGGTATCATCAAGGTGATGCTTTCTCCCCCAAAACTGTGGCATTCTGGCCCTTGGTTTTTCTGTTACATAGCAATGAATACAGCAGGCTCTCCAGTCTTCTCCATTTTCTTCTGGGTTCCAGTTCAGCTTCTGGCTGCTCCCTCTGACTTTCTCTCTCTGGTGACCTTCCCTCTAGCACCTTCAGTAGTAGAATTAAGACCCCACCTGATTCGGTTGGGCTACATTTTAGCTGAAGTAATCTCAACAAAGGTCCTATTTAAAAAGTTCAAACCCACAGGAATGGATTAAGTTTGAGAGCACATTTTTCTTGGGTACAAAGCTGAAAGCCACCACACACGGTGCAGGTTTAGGCATAAAGGGGGAGATATCAAATAGGCATCACAGAATGTGGATAAGAACAACTTTTTAGAGAATGCAGTAGGGAGGTATTGCCTACCCATCCATTTGAAGGTTTGTGATCATGAACTTAGAGTAAAACCATGCAACCTGGTTGTGTCATTTTCTCTGATCATGTTGATTGCTAGTGGACAATGGCTAGGGTCATAAAAGGTGGGAGTTTTATTATGTTTGATAGAGGAAGAGAGGCAGGAAAGTCAAGAAAGTTGATGGCATTTGTAAGGCACCAAGTATAGAAATGGATCATTGAAGGTAAAGGGACAAGGAAGGGAAGCGAAGAAAGAACTTAGATGATGGATGATTAGGCAAGTTTCTGTAAGGTCTATATCAGAGTCTAAAGCAGAATATCTTCCTGTTTCTTAAGGGGTTGACCAGACTTTAAACACATGACTTCTGTGATGTCATACACTGAACCCCAGGGGATTCTCAAACAATGATGATCTCAGATATCCTAGATGCTTTGTTTTTACTTGATGTTTCCTTTCATTTTCAGTTATATTGGAACTATTCTACCTTCTATATGTAGGCAGAGTTGATGGCTTCTCATTAAGTATGGCTGAGGAGCAACTGTCTGAAAATAATCTCCCAATGTTGTACACACTATCTAAATTATCTGTGATTAGTTACATGCTAAAAATCTTCTAAAGATGTGAAAAATTTTACTGAGATAAGACATCTGTCGCTTTGAGTAAAACATACACTAGGGTGCTTAGAGTATGATACACAACAACTTCACTGACAAGAAATGAGAGTGCTGCAGCATAGAGAAAACAGATACAGTTTAATTCATATGAGGCAATGAGGCCAGAAAAATGTTTCACTTTGGCCTGGTGGAGTAGCATGGTAAATAAAGAAGATAGCAAGAAGATGTGAACAAAAGGATGAATTAAACCAAGGAGATGTTCAGTTCATGTGTCAACTTGGCTAGGTTTTGGTGTCCATTTGTTTGGTTAAACACACACTAGCTTAATTGTTAAGGTGACAATATTTTGTGGATTTAAATAATCAATAAATTGATTGCATCTATGGCTGAATACATCTATATCAACTGAGGAGATTACCGTCAACAATGAGAGAAGTCTCCTTAAAGGAAAAGGGATGATTTCAGCAGTAGGAAGAGAGGATTTCCATTTCTACTTCAGCCAGCCGGCTTCTCCTGGGTAATTCACTGAAAACCTTCACTGAGTTCCCAGCTTACCACCTGCCCTGTGGAAATTCAGACTTGCCCATTGCCATGGTTGTGTGAGCCAATTTCTATAATAGATCTATAATAAATCCCCCACAATATTTACATTATATTTATATCATGTCAGTCCTATTTCCCTGGAGAGCCCTAGCTAATCAATCAACTTCTTGCATATTGCAATTTTGACAAACTCTACCCCTAAGCACCCAGAGAGATATTTGCCTAATTGTTTTAAAAATGTTACCCAAATGGAAAATTTCTCCCCAAGTTTCAGCATGGCAAGAGCTAAGGTCTAAGGCTGACACAATGTTTCTAGAAAGTTACCACTGATTTTCTAAATGATCTCTTCTGTTCAGTTGCAAGTAAACACACACACACATACATACACACAAACGTGACAGTGGATCAAAGGGTAGTAATGGTGCTGACAAGGAAAGTAATAAACAGGAAGAAATTAAAAGGACCCAGTACAGACCCAGAAAATAATCTAACAGATTTAATCAAAAGAAATAGAATATTCCCTGGGTCCTGTTACAAAGATCTCTGGTACCGAAAAGGTGGCAGAAATGGGGTAATTAAAATGAATGTGAGAAGGGGTGACAGATACGCACAATAAAACAGGGATGTAACTGTACAGAACTAGTAATCCCATCAGAATTCAAATGAGATATTCAAACCCAAGACAAGAGATATGCCAAATGACAAGAAGAACAGCAAAAGATAGAGTAATTGAATTTGTCTACTACTGTAATGCCAGGAAGCCTACAAGTCTTCCAGACAGATCCTAGGAGATCCAGGCATCTTATTCTAGTGAAGCACATGTTGCTCTCTCCTGCAGTCTTGCACATCTGCTGCAGAGTCAGGATTCTGAAGATGTGACAAGCCACTGGTGATGATTATTCACCTCCTAGACACTCATCCCCAGCATGCCTTACTGAGCAATAGAACTGCTTGTCAAACATCCTGTTCACATCACACAGAAAGGGATTACTCAATTTGACTCACCCTATTAGAACACTTCTCATGCTCAGTGATAGATGGGTTCTTGACAAATTGCTCACAGCAGCAAGCATTTAGCAATATCATGAATGTATGCATCTAGTGAGCAACTTTATTCTTGAGATAATTATTAGAAGAGACTATGGAAAATCTTTTAATCAAGTATATAATCTACACTGGGAAAAGAAGGCGGCAATCTTCTCCTTTATATGTACCCACCAAATAGTAGCTATCAATGTGAGTATCTACTGTGTACCAGGTTCTTACATATATTTTTCATTCATTTATGAGGCTAAGATTGAAGGAGTATCTACTATATGCCTAGCTCTAAGGTGGGCCAAGAATAAGATGAACAAGAGCCCTATTCTCAGGAGCCTGAAGTCTAGTCATTAGTAAATGGTAGAGCCGGGTCTTAAAGCTGTATCAGTCTCCCAACAAAGTCATGCTCTTTCAACTTTGCATTGCTGCCTCTTGTGTTCATATAAGGCAATGCTATCAGTAGAACCTTCTGCCATGATGGAAATATTCTATAATTCTCCACTGCCTAATATAGTAGCCATTAGCCACGCGTGGCTGTTGAACATTTGAAATGTGGCTAACCTGACTCAGGAAATGCATTTTTCATTTTTAAAATTTTAATTAATTTAACTTATGTGGTCAGTGGTTACCATATTGGACATGGCAAAAGGGAGACTATTGATGCAAGATATCCAAACCATAAATGATCATTTTAGATGGCAAGATATTCTGAAGATGGGGGAGCTATGGCAACAGCTGTGATGTGCCCATCTATGGAGTCACATGGAAAGCATCTCTATCTCGACGCCACAGTAGCTGCTACTTCTACCACTTCCCTGTCTCCAATCCCCACAGGTTCCAAGGGCTTCTTAGGGGCTGGATGAGTGGTGTGTTCTGGGCTAAAGCAAAATATCTTGGGAAGGTCTGTTCTGCCAAGTATACCCCTAGCTGTCAATCAGTCTTGCCCTGCAACTGACTGGTTGACGCCATGATGCTGACCAGAGAGTCGGATGGTGACATCAGTCCCAGGTCACTCAGAGGGAGCTGCTTAAAAAGGAAAGGCAGAGTCAGGAAATTGGAGTTCTCATCTCAGCTTTAACACCCTAAGCTGCATAATGCCTGGCATGTTATCTCATCCCTCCAAGTCTTGTCTTCTCAACACAAAATTGGAATCATAGTTCTACCAAAATCAGATCATTAATATAATTTTTTTTGCATGGGCAGGCACTGGGAAACAAACCCAACATAATTTTTAAAAATGGCTCAGTTCTTTAGATCTCATGCATCAATCTTCATTTTTTAAAGTATATATTCATTTTTACAAAGTAATCCATACTTGTTATAGAAAAATCAGAATATACAGAAAAAGGAAATACAAAGCACCCATAATCTCATTATCTAGTTGAAACCATTGTCAACATACCAAAGATATCTTCTGGCCATCCTTTCACATGAGAGTATGTGTGAATTCTTATATGTCTATGTTACCATCTCCTTTTATGTTTTTTATTTTTCAAAAATTGGATAACTTGCAATATATACTTCTGGATGCTGCCTTTCACACTTATCAACATGCAATGAACACATTTAGAAACATACAGTTATTTAAAATGCTTTTCACACATTTCAAAATTCCAGGAATATGTCTGGAAACATACAATTATTTAAAATTCCTTCATTGTGTTCTCTGTCAATGATATACCCTAATTTATTTACACAATCCCCTATTTTGAGATACTTGGGCTGTTTCTAATATTTCCCTATTACAAATGGTGAGAAAATTTCTGGGTACATACACATTTGACTCCCCTGAAAAAATTACTGGATAAAAAGACATCTATATTTCTAAGACTTTTTATTCATACCACTAAATTGTCCTCTCACAAAAGTTTATCAATTTACACTCAACTTCAGACAGCTAATCCTAAGGTTGTTCTTTGCATTGTACCTAAATATTTCTCTATAAATTTTTCCCATTGTGCCTAGCTCTAATAATTGCAGTCAAGCAGAACAAATCAAATAGCTCTTCTACCTGTCAACTCTGCAAATATTTGAAGGCAATTATCACATCTCTCTCTTAAGTTGAATCTTCTTAGCCTAAATATTTTGCATCCTTTGAACCTTCCTTATAGAAAATGGTTTCTAATTCAGTTTCTTTATGTCCACGTTAAAGTGGTATCCACATCCAAATAACAAATTCTAGATTATAGTAATTATAATTTAATAAGCACTTACTATTCTAAATGCTTTTAATTCCCTTTTAATATACTGTTTCATTTAATCCTCAAAGAAATTCCACAGGTAGTTATTGTTATAACCCCATTTGGCACAGCAGGAAACTGCACAGAGAAGTTGAGTAACTTGCTCAAAGTCCTCACACAGCTAGAAAGTGGTAGAGGTGGGATTTGAACCCAAGTAAATAGGTTCCAGAAGCCACACTCTTGAACTCCATGTTGTGTATACTACTTCTTATCTCTAGATGAACTCTCTCTGGTCAAGACTAAAAGATGAGCACCTCCTGCGTTCCACAGTTAATACTTCTATTAATGCAATTCAACTTGCATTTGTTTTTTGGCAACCAAATCATATTGGTAACAGGCTTAGTGCTTATTCTACTAAATCGTCTAAGTTCCATTTCACATAAGTTTTAGTTAATCTGTGGTTTCTCCTGAATGCAAGTGGGAATTTGGTTAGCAAACATACTTATCATGATTAAATTCCATCTTGCTAGAATTGGCCAACATTTCAGCACAAAACCTTTTGGGGTCCTGAATCAAACCCCAACACCTGCAGCCCACCTCTAGCCCCCAAGCTCTGTGATATTCACAAATTAAATAAGCCTGCTTCATGTAACAAAGTGCATTTTATAATCCATGAAATGGTATGCATATTTGTCACTGTTGCTATATACTTCCATCCAAGTTACCGACTGACATTGTCACCCCAGACCCAACCAGGGAACCCTGGAATATAAAGCTGAAAACTTCCCTCTTCATAAGTGTTTTTTTTTTAATTGTTTTAATCCATGCTCCCCCTTTTTTCAATATTAAAATGTTGTTGACCCCCACCACTGTTTCTCCATCAAGTAAAAGAAAAATCTTCCTGTATTTTTGGATAAAAAATATACTCATCTTTAAAGAGAAAACACTTATTTTGTACATGCTATATGATAGATTGCACCATATTTGTATAATACACATTACATAAAACAAAGATTTTATGGAGCTTTGCTTTCTATATTTGCATTTTGAAAACAGTATGTACATGTTTTGGTTTGGTTTCCAAATATAGATACTGTGCTCACCACCTCCCTCAGATTCCTATATCTCAGTCTAAATGGGAAATCTCTACCCCTATCCGCCTCCACAGCCCATCCTCACTGCCCAGCCAGCCTACCGAGAACCACTATTCTCCATTCACAGTGAGCAGCGGTCCAGCAACTTGTGACACAACGTCCCCTCCAAGGGACTGTACTTTTCTAGATTTAATATCATCAACTCACTCAATCTTTCCTTGGGGACATTGCCTCCAGATACCACATCATCTGCAGTGATAGTTCAATTTTATCCCCTCCCCTTTTAAGAGGCCCAGAATTGGATGTCAATCTGCAGAGAGGCTTGAGGAAGCCGAGTCATACGGGACAATAATTCGTGGGGCCTGGACACTCGCTCTAGTAAGTTTGGGTATCGTTCTGCTGCTAAGCTCGCCCTTCCTTTTTCTTCCAGAATCCTCTAGGTCCAGCCCTCTGAGTCACCCTCCTTCTTTGCTGTCCTCTAGGTTTCTGAGTAAGCAGAATTCTGTTATCCTGAGTCCACTATTTTCGGCATCAACTGCCTACATCAAAGTCCTTAAATTGCATTTCAGCAGATCTCCAGGGTCTGTTCTAAAGGTTTTACTGACAAATCTTCCCTCTCTTCTGTCCTTAGAATCTGATTCAGAACTGTGTTAAGTCTCCAGATAATCCCTTTGACCCCACTCTCCCTTTTCTCTTTATCTAAGAACTTGTGGCCAATGCAGGCTGCACTGTCCAGGCCCCGCCGCAGCCCCAAGAAGGGGCTGTCCTGTCAGCCAGGGAGCGACCCGCTGCACCTGTGCATCCAGTGCAAACATTCTGTTCAAACATATACCTCGATTGGTTTTTCCTCCCACAACATGAGGGGAAAGTGCTTACCCCCCCACCCCCCCTCATGTTGGTTACAATTTGTCTGTAAGTACAAAGGCCCATTGCATCTTTGTAAGTGTTGATGGGTTAAAAGCTGTTTTAAGGGTAAGAAACTTAGAGAGGGGGAGCCCACGCCCCAGCCTCCTTGAGGGTTTCAAGGTCAGACACTGCCTCGGTGTGCACGGGGTCTGCATCCGGGGGACTCTCAGTGCCTGCCAACTGCACCAGGGGGATTTCCTAAGGTCCCTTGGAGATGAAGTGCAATTCCAAGCAACCTCTTTCTGCCAGACCAATTTTTTTTCTTTAGGTACATGGTCTGGGAATCGAACTCAGGTCTCCCGCATGGAAGGTGAGTATTTATCTGGATGAAACGATCGAACAATTTAAGTACTTCGATGCAGAGTTCTCTACCTTATTTATCCCGGGGATAATTACACATAGCAACAGGTGGACACATACCTTATCATCTCAGGATCTTTCATTGTGATTTCAATGATTAAAGTTCTGGGTCAAAGGGTTCAATGCAGGGACAGCCCCCTTCAGATAAAAATGCTCAGATGTGACCCCCGCAGTTCTCACTTTGGTGGCCAGCCTTCAGGGGAGACTGCACGTACGATCTCTGTGGGTCTCTCATTAATTTCAAAGAAAATCCATTCATAACAAAGCAGGAGGGACCAGCTGGATGGTTATTCAACAGCTCCAGATGAAGAGGAATCAGTATATGTACTTGCTAAAAAAAATCTTTTTCCTCTTGCTGTTGGCTGCAGTGCTTCTGATAAAGAAACTGTGACAAAAATTAGACTCATAAGTAATGAGTGTCAATGTGACTTAGGCTTGCATAGGGTAAGAAGGAACATGAGCAGCACAAACTGCCCAGTAACTGCATCTTCCCAAACATCCATGAAGCATTTTTATTCCCTGGGAGGAAAATACAGAGCAGCTTAGCTCCCCACAGTCTAACAAAGCCATGCCGCTGTTATTAGAGAATACACAGACAACATGTCAGGCTCCCAAGTATGGTATATGAAAAGAGTTGTTTTCTTTTTGTTTTTGTTTTTTGAGAATGGTGGCTTGGAAAAACCAAACAATTTTTTTTAATTATTGTCTATGTCCATGGAGGGAAAAATCAGAATATTAAAAAGGGATGGGTCCTTGGAAGCAGTTGCCAAGGTGGAATTTTCACATATGGAATATATCAGGGAGTGCCCTGGGGATCCATGCTCGTGGAAGGGAGAGGAATGAAGCAGGAGTTGGTCTGTGATGCAGACCCAGGGGCAGCCTCACATATCCCCACGGTGAGTTCTGGAGCTAGAATGAATGGCTCTTGGGAATTGAGCTGAGACAGCCACACTTTTAGATTATGGATGTGATCAGTCATAGGATGTGGGTGACCCCAGGGTCTGACCTTGGACAAGGCACCTCTCTGAGGCTGAGGCCAACTCCAAAGGGGTGGACAACTGAAGGGTGGCAGTTGGCAGCACTCTGGCAGCTGGGGCAACAAGTTGTTCATTGAAGGGGGATGTGGGTGGCACAATAGAGTGCCACCCTGCTGGGGAAATTAGAAGTTGCTGATTTCCATTCCAAACCATTTACTGCAGGGTTCTTTTTGAGTGCATATTCCCATAAAGCAGTAATTCTCACTGCTTTCCCATGGAATGGAACAGAATGCAATGGAAAGGGAGCAGAAGGACTCACAAAAAGAAGTCTCAGGGTTCTGATGGATGTGGGTACAGGAAGGAGGATAAAAGCACCAAGCAAGTGGGAGCAAATTTGTTTTATGTGCTTTCACATATTAAGTTTTTATATAAAAACTTATTTAAAAAGTAGGTTCCATGGTTCAAAAATCAATGTTAAAAAGGCACAGGGATTCTACATCCGTCTCTTCATTTTATAAAAGAGGAAATCAAAGCGCCAAAAGGGGAGAAGTGACTTATCTAAGGTTACCGACAACAGCTAGATTAGAAATCAGGACTCGTCCTCATCCCAGAACCAAGCAGAGAACCAGCAGGTATCAGGGTCACATTCCCAGTCTGTGATTAGAAATAGTGTCTGAATCTGTGAAAGTGCAGGGGCAGAGGAGAAGCCAGTTCAGGACTGTGAGAGGGGAAAGAGAAGAGGTAAGGTTACAAAGCGGGTAGAGAAGACCTCAGGACCTGGGCACCTCTGCTCCTCTCCCGGCCCCAAGAGTAACTCTGCGTTTTCATTTCCCAATCCTGCAGCTCTCTCGGCCCCATCAGCAAGGTGGGGCACACGCAACAGCCACAAAGGTGCAGGCCTGGCCAATATGAACTCAGTATTGTACCTTTGGCTTCATCCTTCTATTTGTTTTGTTTTGTTTGTACGCCGTGTTCACATTTAATTATTTTTCCATGTGCATATCCTGTTAATACAGCACCATTTGTTGAATTTTTGTTTATTTGTTTGTTTGTGTTTTTGGGAAGTGCATGAACCAGAAATCAAACCCATGACTCCTGCATGGCAGGTGAGAATTCTACTGCTGAACTACCTTTGCACCCCCCTATTCGTCTGTGCCCCCTCTTACTCTTAATTCACCCATCTCAAGCTCCTACAATCCTGTTTCCTCCCTGCCTGCCCAGCCCTCTGCTTTGGGGCCCCAACCAAATCTCTCATCACTTAGGCAAAGTCCATGTCCCTGAAATTAGCAAATATATATATATATATATATATATATATATACACACACACATATATATATGTCTTGTTATTAGCAGCAAAAAGAGAAAAGCCTATGCTATCAGGTTTAAGCAGGAGTAATAATGGCATCTCAGACTTTTGCAAGAACATACCTGGAAACTGACTGGACTAAGATTTTTCAGCAGCTAGCTCTTCCCACCGCCCTCTCAAGTCACACCAGACCGACCCCACTGTCCGAGGGCAATGAGGGAATTTCCCAGACAGGTTAAAGGTATAAAATAGGCAAGGTTCTTGAATCTTGTATATTCCCAGAAGCATAAAGGCTATGCAAGCAAATAAACAAACCAAATCCTCTTTTCAGTGATGTCAGAGCCCAGGGCGTGGAAAACAATTAATATAGGGCACGAAGGAGTCTCTTCCTTGATTTGGAAGTGTTTTCACGGCATATCTTACCAGATGATATTTTTAGTAAGAGTGAAGTGTGTTTGTTTTCCTTTCCCCAAGGTTTAGAGAGATGGGGGGGGAGGTAAGGGGGTAGGGGGAAGCAAGTTTAATCTAATTAGAAATTCTGAAGATATAAATAGTGAGAAATGAATTAAGATGACAAATTTAGTGTTATGACTTAAATGCCCCTCTCCCCATCCCAGGAATTTGCAAGTGCAAAGGAGGAAGTGACAGGGTAAGTTAAATCTAATAGGATATTCTAAAATTATAAAAATTAGGAAGTTAACCAAAGATGATAATTTTAAAATAAGAAGCTAAGACTTCCTGTGCTCTGTAAATAAAAAAAGACAGCTTGTGCACCTCCAAGTACTTACGATTTTTACTACTCAGCGGTCAGAGCTTTTGTGCCTGTGAGTGCTTAGAGGGGTGTGTGCACTGGTTTACGGGTAATACTGGTGGAAGCCCTGGACTGAGCATATTCTGATGCAATTACTATTTAAGTTTAGGTCAACTATGTAAATTAGCATTGTTACAAGCATTATCTGCTGGCTTTGGACAGAGCAGAAATCGGGCCAAAATCGTAAAAGTTATGCTAGAGTTAAGTATAGTGATCTGTATGACTGACAGGCATAATGTCTTCAAAAACTTCTAAACCAAGAAGACTTTTAACTTCTTTAGTCCCTTTAAAATCACAAATTATATAAATTATAAAAACTGTAACTTCAACATTGAGAAAATATGTAAGTGATCCTATAAAATAAATTAGCATTATTTTATTTTTACCTGGCATAAACCCCCTTTGCCCTGAGAAAGTGGTCTCTAACAACCTCGAGTCTAAATATTCCAGTCCTACTACTACTGAAAGAGTAAAGGAGTTCTCTTTTTTTTTGAGCATGCAATAAATTCTCAGGGAGCTAAGAACCATTCTTCCAAGAACAAGTCTACTGGGAATGATGCACGGAGGATTATAAGCAGAAAATAATTTCTTTCTAAAAAGGAACAGACATCAGGAACATACCTTCCTAGTCAGTCCTCTGAAAGCCGACCAGTCAAGATGCCTGAGTTGCTCATTAACCATAAAGAACACTTGGGTCCCTCAATATGGTTCAAAATGGAAGCCATGGAAGGCAATGTACCATGCTGTTTTTCCTTCAATGACTTTGAACGTGCTCTGCCTTGAATGTTCTTTAGGTACATGAACTTTCAAACTCCATCTCTGGCATAACTCATTCTTCTTTTCTATGACATATTTCTGTGCAATTTTAAAATGGATTATATTAGTTTCTCTGAGCTGCCATAAGGAAGTACCGCAAATTGGGTGGCATAAAACAAAAGTTTCATTGTCTCACAATTCTGGAGGTCAGAATCCAAAATCAATCTATCAACATGGCCATGGTCTTTCAGAAGGTTTTGGGGGAGGAATCCTTCCTTGCCTCTTCCAGTTTCTGGTGGCCCAGGTATACCTTGGCTTGTGGCATCATGACTCCAGTCTCGGCTTCTGTGTTCACATGACCGTCTTCTTAGTGTGTCTATGTCTGTGGGGCAGGTACAGGATTGACAATCCCATTCCAAAAGGAAGAAATCAGAAGGAATAATGGATTCACTGATCCCCAGCAAGTTTGCAACCCAGAGGGACAAATTCCATTGGGTTTCAAGGCCTAAGAATAATTACCTATATTTCAATGTTCTGTCCTCTGGGCTCTTAGGCTCCATCAACCTTTGAGCTACCCGAGGCTGAGGTGGCCCTACTCCCTTGAAAAAAGAAGGAGCCCTTCCCTCTAGGCCCCAAATCTGGGCCTGTGGTAGATGAGGCAGCCCCGCTGGCCTCTGAGCCTCCCTCAGAATCATTCTTCCTTGTTCTTGAAGGATAAAACATGTTCCCAGCCAAATAGCTCTGTTGATCTATTTTCTTCCCATAGGATCCCAGAAATCTAACAGCCTTCCTTCATTTTGTCCCATCTCTGTCCCCTTCGCTCCAAGCAGTGCTTCTGCTGAGATGGTTGATTGGATCTATACGACACATACCTAATCTCTTTGGCCCTGATTCCAGACCTCCCTATCTTGAAAGGCTGAGAATTCTGCAAATCACCAAATATTTTTCTTTCTTGCTTAGCAATTGCTTCCTCAATGGATCTCTTTCCTCTCCATTTTAGTAAAAGCAACAAGGAGAAACCAGGCCACACCTTCCACACTTTGCTTGGAACCTCCTCAGCTAAATATTCAAATTCAACAATTACAAATTCCACTTTCCACAAAACAGCAGAACATAATTTGGCCGAGTCCTCTTTCATTTATAACAAGGATCGCCTCTCCTCTAGTATCAAGTAACATGCCCCTCTTTTCCACTGGCAATTTCTCTGTGACACGGAGACTCAATTCGTCTACACTATTTCCATTCTAGATGGATGCATATTTGTTATTAATGCAAACAAAGATGACAATATACGTTAGAATTTTTAACTGTTATGCAAAATAATGATTGTAGATCCCATAATAGCTTATTTTTTCTTTATACTACGTATGCTGCCCTTCTTTCCTTTTGTTTCTTTTTTCTTTCCTCTTTGCTTTAAAAGTTTTTCATTTGCTTTCTTTTGCTGGGGAAGAGATTTGAAAGTCTGAGTTTGTGTGAATCAAAATGAGAACATCAAAAATGAAAACAATCATAAAAATGTTTAAAATACCTATGTGGGGACATGAGCTTCAGTTCTCAGATGCTCCCACCATTACAAGAAAAATTCTGGACACACTATAAATTAATGGCTTATTTTGAGTCTATCTGAGAACTGAGACTGTAGGACAATCAATGGACCTGAAATACGGGGAGAGACTGGCATCATAAGTATTTGATTATCTGGGGCAGATTCCATATAAGCCAGTAAGATGATTCTCTAAAACATTTTTTAAATCACTAAAGGTCAGGTGAGGGTAAGCCTGAGTGCAGGCTTTTCATTCATGAATGCCACCAGGGACTCATGGAGGACATAAGGAGAAAAGATAGGAAGAGAGCTAGCTGGGAAGAAAACTTCCAATGGCCAGAGCTGAGGTGATCTGAGGAAAAAATAATTAAAAAATAAGTATCTATGAGTCCATTCTTATATAAATAAATTATTACATACATAAATAAATGGGGGAGAAGGAACAACTCGTCCTTACAAACCAATTTCAATTAATGAATGTGGAAGAAATAAAGGAAACAGAAAATCACAATGAAATACCACTGATGAATGCTAAAATTAGTGTGCAAAACTTTAAAGAGAAATGGCACATTTGTATGGCCTCAAGTATCTTCTCCAAAATATTTATTTATTATTATGATAGCTTAATATATGTTCACAAATTCTTTGATATTCCTCCCTCTAGCATAAGGTTTAATTCCCCTCTCTTTGAGTGTGGGCTGAATTATTGACTCATTTCTAATGAACAGAGCATGAAGTGGGAAAAATAATATCTTCATCATGAAGAAACCTTGCAGACACCATCTAGTGATCACTAAGTAATTAGGGTTAATATGATAAGTAATAAGTTATGCTGATATCATTTACCTTTTACTTGGGACAATGAGAAAGGTACATCATCTTTGTGGGTTCTTAATTCAAAACTTTAACCTCAGTCTTATCATAAAAAGCATCAGACAAATGAAATTTGAGGGGCACTCTACAAAATATCAGTCCAGTACTCTTCAAAATGTCACAGTCATGAAAGACAAAGAAAGACCAGCAAACTGTCAAGGGAAACTAAGGCAACTAGACAACTAGATATAATGTTGCCTGGATCCTGGGCATTAGTGGAAAATGGTGAAAGACCAGCAAACTGTCAAGGGAAACTAAGGCAACTATGACAACTAGATATAATGTTGCCTGGATCCTGGGCATTAGTGGAAAATGGTGAAATTTGAATAAAATCCACAGTTTAGTTAATAATATTATCCTAATGTTGATTTATTAGTTTTGAAAAATAGGTAACAACTCCACAAATTCTTAACATTTGGGGAAACTGAGTGAGTATTATACAATCTCTGTACTATCTCTGCAACTCTTTTATGGAAATCTGAATTTCAAAATGAAAAGTTTTTAAGTGAGGAATATGCTCTCATGTTAAAGATGGTCAATTAAGCATTATATGTAGACTATCCACTTACTTCCTTCTGCATATGATATTCTAATATGTAAGGACAAGTCTGTTAATTTAATCTTAAATGCCATCTGTCTTATTTTGCAGGGCTGCTATCATAAATACCAAGCAATGGGAATTTATTGGCTCATTGATTCAGAGGGCAGAGTTCCAACATTAAGATACTAGCAAGGCTTGCTTTCTCCCCAAAACTACAGTGTTCTGGGCTGTCTGCCAGAAATCCTTGGGGTTCCTTGGCTTTCCCATCATATGGTGATGTCTTTTCCTCTCTTCTACTCTTCCATTTTTTTGCTGACTTCCTGTTTCTGGCTCCTCCCTGTGGCTTTCTCTTTATAAAGCCTCCAGTAAGCTGTATGAAGACTCACTCTCATTCAGTTGAGCCACATCTTAATGAAAAAAATAACATTTTCAAATGGTCTATTTACAGCGGGTTCACCTCCACCAGAATGCAGATGAAGATTAAGAACATGCCTAAACTGGGATCCGTATTTGAATATACCACACCATCTATCATGGTCAGGTTCATGTGTCAACTTAGCCAGGTGGTGGTACCCGGTTGTCTGGTCAGGCAGGTGCTGGCTTATCTGTTGCTATGAGGATATTCCATGGACTTAAATCATGATTATGTTGGCCACATCCACAGCTGATTGCATTTGCAATCTAGCTAAGGGGAGTGTCTTATGCAGTGAGTGATGCTTAATCTAATCACCAGAAGGCTTTTATGGAGGATTCAGAAGAGACTATCACTCTTCCTACTTCAGCCATCCAGCCTCTCCTGAGAATTTGTTGAGGACCTTCATTGGCGCTACCAGCTTGCAACCTACTCTACAGAACTTGGACTCTTGATTCCCTATGGTTGTGTGAGACACTTTTATAAATTTTATATTTATGGATATCTCCTATTGATTCTGGTGCTCTAGAAAACCCGAGCTAATACACCATCTCATGTCACAATGTATAGTCTCACTGTTTATTTTTTCAAGAGAATGATCAATGTATGGATAGGCCCAGTGATGACACAATTGGCAGGGTTGGCTTGAATGTCTCTTAAATCCAAATTTTAAAAAGGAGCTTTTAGACTGAAGAAAACATTTAACATGCAATATTAATATATTCATGTGTGTATCCTTGCAATTGTAAAGTATAATTTTTTAATATAGTTCTATGGAGGAAGTGACCCACCACGGCTGCAGTGCTAGAGCCCATGAAAGTCAAAATGCAGTCCTGGGGGTTGGTGTTCAAGTACGTTAAGGTGAAAATTTAGACACGATCCTTCTAGTATGTGGAAGGATATGGGAGGGGCCCCACCTATGCATATGCCACTGAAATGAATAGAATACGGTTCCCAATCTATATTCCTTGGAGACCAAAAGCAACACTTAAATGTCTCAGGGGCTGCTGTTGGCAATTTTGGGGAACTATGCCAGAGAGAAGCTTGGGCCTGGGCACCTCGAGCTCTATTCAACCACAGCAGCCCCACTATATGGCAGAGCCATAATGTGGAAAAGGATTCCACTGTTAAGTTTAAAAAGAGGGGGGGGGGGGGGCAACTCTAATAGCTAATAAATCCAAAATGAATAAATAAATATATAAATAAAATCAGGTCTAGGGATTCAATGCTAAAAATTCTGCCTAAGAAGGAAAATGAGGTGTTTTCACGGAAATTTAAAAAACATGCTTGGCCTAAGAATTCAGCATAAAAATGACTTGATTTGGAAAACACCTGAAAAACTGTGATTGTTAATGGCAAGAATGTAACCCAAGTTTCTAAGTGTTACTTAAACAGAGAAGCACAAAAACTAGAGAGCCAAAGAATTATGAGTTAAAAATCATGAATACACAAAGCAATCATTTTGCTCTTTGTTTTGTTTGTTTATTTTAGTTTTCTGTGGGCAAAAATGCATGGTCTACCATACATGAATGTTAAATTAAGAGATTGTGAAGAAATTGTACTCACTCTATATTCCAAAGGAGATTAAGTATTTACTGGAAATTTTTGTGGATGAGCTGGCAGGTATTTTACAGATGCCTCATTTTCTAAATGTAGTCAAGGCAAAGTCACTGAGTGTCACTGCCAGAGCTCATTTCATGCTTTTGTGCAAAGTCTTTGGGGCAGATTTCCAGGGTTGGGTAACCCTACAATTGCTTATAAATTTCAAATATTCTACATTCCAACTGAAGATCTGATTATATTAATCCAAATTCAAATGTCTTTTGACCTGAGATAGGAAGGTTAGGTCTCAAGACTCAACCTTTATGGTAATCATCAATGAGAAACTTAGAATCATCATTGAGGAATTTTTCTCCATTTGTGTCCAAGGCCCCCCCCACCTAATAGAATATTCTAGATTAAATTCTTCTCCCACCTTTTTTTCTGTGGGTCAAAAAAACTGTAGAACTAGTTGTCTCTTCAGACTTCCCATTGGATCCTATTATACTCAATATCCATAGATTCGTATTGTTTTGGCCCACCTAGCTGTATTTCAGACTCACAAATCCTGGCAAGCATGTGAAGTGAGGAAACTTACTGAGTTCTGGCACGACATTCAGGCTATGTTACTATTTTTCTCTTTTAGCAGTCTACAGAATTGCAGAGTTTAAATATTAACATTGTTAAAGCACTCAATTCCTTGCTAAAAGGTAGTGAAAATTCTCAGTGAATCTAAACCACCACTTAGCACTTACGTACCAGTGTGAATAGAAAGTGCTTGATGAATTGTTAATTTTTGACAGTATAACTAAAAGGTAGGGCAATCCGCAGGAGGGAAGGAAGAATACATGATTTGTCCAACAGAAAAAGATCACAGGGCACTAAGCGTAAAATCCCAATTATTCAGATATGCAAAATCATCCTTAATTAAAAGACAATCGGGATTAAAAAACAATGGAATTCTATCTGAAAGTCATTTAATTCCATTCTGCCTTCCAGTAAAATCATTCTAAATTATTCCCATGGGATGAACATTATGCTTTTAAATATTTCCAGGACTGATGCTATCACAACTTCCTTTGCTACAAGCTCTCTTAAACCAAACCTAAAAATGCCAAGCCTTAAGAGCATACTCATTGCATCTCCCAAACTGACCATAAACTGATGCAAAGTGTTATCATGATCCTATGTCTACAAATGAGGAAATAAAAACCTAGAAAGTTTGGTAAACATTATCCAAAGTCACAGAGCTATTCGTATAACTTATGCTGAGCCTCAGTTTCCCCTTCTAAGAATTCCCACAAGACTAGCCACCTTAGACATCTGTTATAAACATTTTTTAAAAATTAATGTACTATATCTCTTAGCACACTCACTGACACTTATTAAGCATTCAATACAGGTTTCCAAAAAAACAGAATGGCTCATTAACTAGAAGATATATAACACGGCCCCAAACTAGCCACATAAAAAGAACTCAAATAAAGAATGTGGACAAATGTATTTTAAGGTTATTGTCGTCTTTAATTACGCTCAAAGGGAGGTTGAGAATTTACTTTCACAATGCTTTTGACAGCACAAAACAAAGTGCTTTTTTATTCCTCCCAACCCGAAAAGCTCTGTGTAAGGGAATGGTGTCTGAGAGCCGCTGTTAAATGAAGTCAGTTCTCATTGCAAGTGCCCAGATGGAGCTTCATGGGCATAGGCCAAAAGCTTGTCAAAACTTCAACATGTTTTTTTTTTTTTAAATCATTAAAATCATTTAGCCACAGAAATTTTTAAAATAAATTCTGACGATTTCCTTAAATAAGGGCTGTGTCTAAAACAGACCTGAATTAAAATATATTTTATGCATCCAATTGTCTAAAACCAACTCTATTCGGCACATAGAATGCCATGCTTTTTCACAGCAAATTATCATAGACTGAATTCTGAAGCGAGCCCACCCATAACATGCTATTTAAGAAGTAGTGATATTTTCCCCAGAGTTTTATGGTTTGTGTCACTCAGTTCATCGAGGCAAACATCCTAATTTAGGGGCAGCGAGCATGAGCCTAGATTTTATTTATTCTTTTGACATATTTCTTCTCAAGTATTTATAACCATTAGAAAGAAACAGAAACTTTATATCTTCACATTGACAACCAAGCAGGACAAATAAAAAGAAATATTTGTCACAATTCGCCAAATACTCTAAATAGGCTCCAAAAGGGAAAAGAAAGGCAAGAAAGGAGCTTCTCCAAATACAGTCAAATGACAAGTTGTCTTAAAACTCAACAGAGAAAAGAATGACAACGTGGTCTTGCCTCCTCAACAGCTGAGTTTAATTGAGGCAAATTGAAATAGTATAAAAAGGCTTGGGGTTTTCATTAGTGGGGTGATATGCATGCTCCTTTTGACAGAAGTGGGTTTGTGCAAATGCTTTTCATGGCCTGCCTGCAAGCATTCATTTCAAATCCAGGAATATTCAAAGATATTTAACATCTCTGCATATATCTTCAACAAACACTAAAATTAACATCTTGAAGAATAATCTGAATCCAGATACTAAAGCATCTATCCATTTAACAAATGTTTCAGAGTCTTCCACATGCAAGCATCCTGCTAAGTATTTCATCAAAATAAAGGTGGATATGGCAGTGGCATGTCATCCAGGAATTTGTAATCTAGTTATAGGACATTTACAACTTGTGTAATTTGACTTCTGCAAAATATGATATGGGTTAAAATAAAGACATGACTGGTAAGAAGTCAAGATGTGAAAAAAGACTTTCTTTGGGGAGGTAAAGTCTTTATACTACCTAGTAGATTATTAAATCTCATGATCTATAAATTTTACTTCCATAGTTCAGGGTTTGACTTGTCTGGGTTTTTTTAATCTTTTTTTTTTAAGTTTTTTTTGCCTTGTCATTTGTGTGAGTGAAGGACCTGGGAATGATCTAATGAAAGCAATTTCCTGATTAGAAATCAATTGAAAATTTTTATCCAGAAAGAAAATGTTATTTAAAAAAGAGGTCAAACCCACTGTTCTAGTTTTTAGGAGACTGACTTGGTAATGCATATTAAAACATTATAAGTAGGTGTATTAGAGTGTTCCAGAGAAACAGAACCAACAGGATATATATATGTGTGTGTATGTATGAATATATATATGTATGTATATACATATCATATATATATATATGATTTACTATAACAAATTAGCTCATGCAATTGTGAGGCTGGCAAGTCCAAATTTCACTGAGCAAGCTGGAGGCTGGAAATTCCAGTAAGGATGATGTTGAAGTCTTTAGTTTGAATCTGTAGAGGTGGCCAGGGAAGAAAGTACAATCTGGAGGCAGAATTCCTTCTGATAATTGAAATCCTTAGTTCTGGCTTTTAAGATCTCCAATTGATTGGATGAGGCCCAGCCATATTACTGAGGGTGATTTCCTATACTTAAAGTCAGCTGATCATAGATGCTTAATACCATCTAAAAAATGCCTACACAGTAACAACTAGGCCCGTATTTGACCAAACAACTAGATGCCATAAGCTAGCCAGGTTGACATATAAAATTAACCAGCATAATAGGCATCTAAAAACTGAGAAGTTCCCCATGGTCCTGGAATTTTACTTAAAGATGTGCACAGAGACTAAGAATCACAGAATTACAAATAGGTTTACTCAAGCGCTGTTGTAATCAGAAAAATTCAGGATAAGCCTGCATGTGCTACAGTGGTGGCTCAGTTAAATAAATTTTGACTCCCAAATCACAGACTGTTCCACAGTCATGAAAAATTACATTGTAGAAAAGATGTAAAGATAGGAATAAGTCTTGAGGTTATTTCAATCAGTGCAAAACCAGATAATAAAATGGATTATAATGTATATGAACACTATCAGATCTATGCATAGAGAGAGAGAGAACGAAAAATTGTAGCAGTGCTTATCTCCATATATTGGGATTAAACTCAGGTAGTAGACATTTAAGGTTAGCTGTATTTTTTACATTTCTACACCATAAACATATATACTTATTTAAAAAAAAGTTTGTCTTAGAACAGTTAATTGACTTCTCATGTAAAAAACGAAGCAAAGCAAAAAAACAATCCAGAAATGTCCACTGCACGAACTCCAAATTACTCCTATTACTCTGACCTTTCTAAATTTCTTCCTTTGTTTTCTCTGAAATATTGCTGTCCCTTCATATAGCACTATTGTCCAGTCCTGTAGAAGTCATAAGCTTCAGAGAACCGCTACATCGAATCCCACGAAAAAGTTATTTCCTCCTAAAGACATTGTCCCACCTCTGCATTAATTTTAAAGGACTAAGCTTTGAATTGTAAGAAGTCACCACCCCGAAACACTGCGGGTCTTTCCCACAGTGCTCCCAGTGGGAGCTGGGCAGTTTCCCAGTGGGAGCTGGGCAGTTGGAGAGTGCTCTTCTTTTTAGAGCCACAATCCCTCTCCTGCCTCCTCTCCTTCCTGTCCCCATCAAGGGCAAGTCTTCTCCCAGGGGATCAGGACTCATCCATCCCTGTCCCTGGTGGAAATGCTCTTGGGCAGCCTCCCTCAGTGATAGTTCCACTGCCTTCACTACTCACTGAGTCAATTGGAGTCGTGACGCTCTCAAACACTGAACAGTTGGGATCCTGAAAACCCATAAGACAGGAAAACTATAAACTTTAATAATTAATTTACTTTGACAACTGCTTCTTCCTCTTTTCCACCATTCACAGTCCATCACCTTAAGTACCAGCACATAGCTCGTAGCATTGCTAAGGACTCCATGAGGAGAAAGAACCAACAATAAAGAAGGCCAAATGGCTTGCTAAAATAGATTAATTAGTGGTGGGGGATTCGATGAATTTACTACTTACTCTGAAGGAGATCTTTTACAGCATGCCCTTTTCCAAGTCTTCCCTGTTGACTAAACTACACAGACATCTGAGCCAGCTCTCTGCAAAAGATTTGAGCCACCGTGCAGTAAGAATGCTCAAGCAATGTCTATTGGAAGCAACACAAATCACCAAATTTTCACTAAGACAAAAAAAAAGAATTATGAGCAGTGTCAATATACTCAATATATAAAGCCACACAGAAATAACACAAATAAGAACAAATAATGGGATGCGGCGATAAGAAAAAAGGGTAAGAAAAGTCAGCAAAGAGAACTACAGGAATTAATTTTCTTCAGACTTTTTTTAATTAACATTTTGCAACCTAGCTAGATTTTCAAACAGAAGATGGGAGGAAATTTATATTGATTCCCTAAATTTGTGATGTCTTTGTATTATTCTCCCATCCAGCCCTGCACCACCATTTCTCAGGTAAGGACAATGAGGGCACAGAAGCCGAGCAGGTGGTAAAGGACAGAGCTGAATTACAACACGCAATGCTGTGAGACTTAGAAGCCCATGTCCTTTCCAGAAGGTCACAGAGGTACCTTACATGGGCTAGCTGGTTGGTGATCAAATGGGTTTTCATTTTTGTGTGTAGAGGAAGGACATGTAAAGAAATCAGTTATTTTGGTCCCATGAAATTACCTTGAAATTCCTAAGATTATTCTAATGTGTCATTCATCTTCTCTCCTGGCTCATCTACTTGTTGAAAGCATGTTTCTTCATGCTGCACAAGCCAAGTAACATTGTTCGAATTTGCCTCTTCTTTTTTAACATCCAGTCAATGTTTATGATAAAGTCTTAAACTAACAATACAAAGAAACTTTCTTCATCTGAAAAGTGTATATTCAAAAACTAGCACTAAAATCATTCTTACTGCTGACGTTTTAGAAGCAGTTTCATTTACACTTAGGAAAAAGTCAAAGATCTTCACTACTTTCTTATGATATTGGATTGGTGATCCCAACTAGTGCTTTCAAAAGTCTGAGTTTACATTTTCTACAGGGTTCATATTAGTGAAGTCCTATAGTGTCTGTCCTTTTGTGCTTGGCTTATTTCACTCAGCATTATGTCCTCCAGGTTTATCCATGCTGTCACCTGCTGCAGGACCTCATTTCATCTTATCATTGCGTAATATTTCATCATACGTATATACCATGGTTTGCTTATCCACTTATCTCTTGAGGGACACTTGGATTGTTTCCATCTTTCGACAATTGTGAATAATGCTGCTGTGAACATCAGTGTGCAAGTGTCTGTTCGTGTCACTGCTTTCAGTTTCTGGGTATATACATAGTAGTGGAATTGCTGGGTCATAAGGTAATTTGATGTTCAGTTTTTCTGAGGAACCTCCAAACTGTCTTCCATGGCTGCTGTACCATATTCACCACCAGCAGTGGGCAAGATTTCCAATTTCTCCACATCCTTTCCAACATTTGTAGTTTCTTGTTTGTTTAATGGCAGCAATTCTTATGTGTGAGATGATACCTAATTGTGGTTTTGATTTGCATTCCCCTAACAGTTGATGAAGATGAACATATTTTCTTGTTCTTTGTAGCCATTTGAATTTCCTCTTTGGAAAAATGTCTATTCATATCTTTTGCCCATTTTGTACTTTTTTCTTTTGTTGATGAGTTGTAGGATTTCTTTATATATACTAAATATCAAACCCTTATCAGATATATGGTTTCCAAATATTTTCTCCCATTGAGTTGACTGCCTCTTCACCTTTTTGACAAAATCCTTTGAGATCTGCCTCTTTTCTTGTGAACCATCAGCAAGTTTTAAATAAAATCTCAAGTTCTTCCTCATTAAATATCAAGTAGCAAGTTTATTCTTCACTCATTCGACCAATATTGATTGAGATTTAGTCTTTGTGGGCAATACTGGGGAAGCTGCTTATGGTGTCATTTCTCAGGCATTTAGGTATAATTTTTAGTAATGACTGGCCCATTTCAACACTTAAGATGATTAAGACACATACTACTACTATTTGGTTTTAAAGATAGCTGAAGAATTTGATAGTCGGAATATCACATAGTCTGCATTCTTAAATAGAACTCCCATAAGAGACAATACTATGAGTAAAATTAAGTTCCTTATTAAAGAGCATCAACTCAGTGCTTTTAAGAGACAGAAGTCCACTTTTTAATCACTCTGGATTCTGATATTCAGCTTTTCTGCTGAGATAAAAGTCCCATTTGACTGTTGGGGCTACCTGTGAAACGTAAGTCTCAGGGCAATGCTCCTGTGAAAATTTACCTGACGATCCATGCTTAGTCAAGTATAGACAGAAAGAAGCTGCCACAAATATTTGGAAATCAAACTGTCAGGACTCTACAACATCAATGATGAAGATTTTCAGTTTTGTTTGGTTTAGTCATAATATATGAACTGTTATCAAAGCATTGTGCCTCTTTGCTTGGTGTTCAAAAAACATCGCTGTGAGCCCAGCAGAATGGGTACAGTAGTCTTCCTTGTGCAACATGGAAACTGAGTCTCAGAGTTTTGAAGTCCCTGTTAGCAGTAAGAGACAGAGCTCAGCTCCAGATACAGTGCAGGCATAGGAAAGAGGCAAATGTACATCCAGCTCTTTTAAAATAGGCTAACGAACACTACGGCCATTCTAAGTAAAAGGGAAAGCTCCGAAAAGACTGTTCAATTGCTTACCGGTAGTTCCTTAAAAGCAAGTTCAAATTACCTGCTTGTATACAATATTTCTAACATAATTCATCCTCATCACCACATGAACATCTGTTATTTTTGCTGTCCTGTATCCATTCATTCTTCCTCTAATAGTAATATCTTAATTTTCTTTAGATACTAACCCCCTTTTCTTAATCTCAGAACATGTAGTATCTAATAGAGTTTACCCTTTCCGCAGATCCTGGGAGGGAAGGGCTAACTTGTAACTTGTCCCTGCCCAATGAGCTCATCTTGGCCATAGTGATTGAGTCAAGATGACCATGACCCCTCAGAGCAAATGAGACTTTTACTGGGACTGTTGAGAGAGGGGTGCTCTCTTTTCAGAACGTAGGTGGAGCAGGCGGTGCTCAAGATACTGCATCCCCATGGCATGATTTGGACTCTGACTTTAGCTAGGTTTTAGTTAGTTTTGCCCATAAACTTTTTTGTCATGTAACAGTAAATTCTCTTATTTTCCTTAAGCCAGGATGTTTTGTGTTTTTTGTCTCTTGCAACCCTTGCTACAGATACACACTTAGAAAGTAAAGCAATTACTAAAGAAGGTCAGTCTCATGAGCCACGGTAATTCCCCAATTGCAGTAGAAGTGACCTGGCTCATCACTGGGACTCCCCATGCACCACCACCTCAGCCAACCCCCAAAACCCCAATCACCTGAACTTCCTCCTGCCCGGGAAAACCAAGCACCCGAAGTTCCCATGCAAAACCCACTTCCACAAATCCCCAGCGCCCCTGGAACACATGACTTTATTAAATCATGACTGATCCAATTGAAATTGGAAATGATCCAATTTCATGCTTAGTTCTGAGAGAATATATGAGCATTCAAAAACTAACCTCCCAATGATGAATATTTGAAAATGGAAAGTGGAGCATTGAGAATAAAATGGGTGGAAAAGCACAGCAGCTAAGAAATCATTTAAATTCATCTCATAACATAAAATATTCCCAAATCAACCCAACGCATTTGAAAAAAACTATTGACCAGCGATTTCATGGTGGTCCTATCATTCAATCTCCTAAATTATTGTTTATTTAGCATAAGGTTCTGTCTCGGTTTTAGGCATATAACTATGAAAACACTTGGTATACCTTAAATATATACCATATATATCCATATAAAATGTGGATTACATTCTTATTAAAGTTGAAGGCCTCAATTAAACAAGCAATTTGCCTTAAGCATGGATGTTTATGCAAAAACTAAATAAGTTAATTAATTTGGGTAATTAGAAGCTGCTGTGAACATTAGCCTACCCTGAGCTTTAAGCTGCACCAGAGGGATTGTATGCTGCAGTTAAAGTGGGAAATGTCAGGGTCAGGATAGAGTTCCAATGGCTCATGCGTCATCATTACTAATTGGAAAAGGCTTGGCCTTTAAGGCAGTGCCCTTGCTGCCAGCCAGCCTTCACCCACATTGGCATCTGACATGCAACCTGCAAGCTGACCTGCTCCCTCCACTACAACCTTTCACTTTTTGTCTTCCCACCTGCTGTCTTAATATATTAGATGCATAAGTTATGCTGCACAGTGGAAAGAAGGCAAGAAGGGAGACAAGGAGTTAGAAGGAGAGAAAGAGAATAAAAAGAGAGAGAGAGAGAACACTATGTTTTTATTCACCCAAGGTAAAGCAACTTTCAAAAGTGAGGTGGTGACACTTTAGTCTCTCACCCAAGGATTTTAGTGACAGTTGCAATAATGTTAGATCATTTTTAATTTTGTCAGTTTTTAAAGCAAAGTAATTAATATGACTTACTTTTCTCCGATATTTATATAGCTTGCTAAGTCATCATTTTTAAGTAAATCAGTATATTTCCAACCTATAAATTTGAAGGGAGGTTTTTAAAGCACAAAGAAGTAAAAATGGCAGAAGTAATTTAGACTAGAGCTTATCTTCCTACATGCACTAACACATGCACATATAATCATCATTTTCCATACCTGCTTTCCTGAAATTAATGCTCTAACATGGTAGCGACCAGAGTAAAGTAGGAGTCAAAGCTACTTGCCTCATTTCTCTCACATAGTAGAATGAATAAATGAATGAATGAGAAGAATGAATGGATGGGTGGGTGTCAGGGAATATATAAAAATCAGAAGAATCTGAGACTTTATGTCTCAATAATATACTTTTGGACAAATCAATATGTAGTATTTACTCAAACAATATAAGCAAAAATATTCAAAAGACGTGAGATTTTCCCCCAGGAAATGCAAGTAAAAACAGAAATGTGATGTTGTTTTCTCTTAGTAAGCAATCAACATTTCAAAATAATAATTATTATTATTTAATAACCAATCAATATATGGCATTCCCTTCTATCCATGGTCAGCATGCAAAAGAACCCCTAGCTTCTCAATGTGATTAATATAGTCAAAAATAACTTTATATATATACATATATGTAATTTCATCCCCACTGGGAACATACACTAAAGAAAAGCTGTTAATGAGGAAAACACTTAAGGCACAGAAGTGTTCATTCCAGATTCATAACTAGTCTTAATCTTTTAAAATGAAGATTAAAATGAATGTATATTAATGTAGAAACATGGTCATGATATAATGTTAAGGTATTTTGCAAGCAGGATTTTGTATGCAAATATATATAAATCAGAGCAGAATTCTGTAGAGCACAAACAAAACTCACAGAAAAAGAAGGCTTGAACAAAATGCACCAACATATTTATGATGTATGCTTGCCTTTAGGTGGCAGAACCATGGCTGATTTCTCTACTTTTCCCCTTTTCTTAATTTTCAAAATTCTATGCTCTGCATATATTTTAAAAATGTTAATAATTTTAAAATTCCATGCTATGCATTTATTATTCTCATATTGAAAATTTTTTAATGTATAACCTTTGACTTTTCTTACATGAACAATTGTCAAGAACTGCTCAACGCTCTCCCTGTCGTCAATCTCTTCTCTTACTTAGCCATCTACCATGCTGCAGCTGGTATTAACTATTTAAAAAGCAGATAAAATTAGGTGATTCCATTTTGAAAATGCTAATATCTTCCCATTCCCTAGGCTAATATGGAAGGACCTTCTCAATCGGGCTTTGACTTAGTATTACAGATTAATTCTGCTACACCCCACCGAGTCCATACTCTGAAATTTTCTGGACCATTGATCACCATTAAGATGTATTGATCACTTACTTCATATTATTTATTCATTTAATTCTTACATCCTCATGAAGTATTTTTCCAGTTCAAGAAACCAAAACTCAGAGCTGTCGGCTCACATACCACCACTCCTAAGAGGCAGATCTGAGACAGAGCTTAGTGCTGTCGGATTCCAAACCACTCCACTCAACTGTCTTCCATCACAATTCCAAGAATATGCTATGTACTTCTATTTTTCACTTCTAATACTTTCTCTTCTAGGAATAACCTTCAACTTTCTTAACTACTCAGAAAACGTATACCCATTTTTCAAGAGTCTGAATCCCATTGCCTTCAATATTTTTGTGGCACTTTTCTAGATCACCCCAGATAAAATGAGCTGTTCCCTCCTGTACGATTCCGTAGCACTTAGATGCTAAATCTATTTTGTCCATTTAATCACTCGCTTTTAAGAAAAGTTATTTATCTGTCTCTCCCATTTGTGTGAGAGGTAGAAACAATTTTTCATTTACTTATTTTTCAGCACCCAGGAGTGTATTGGAACATAGCAGACATTCAATAAATGCTTATTTAATTAATTAATTAAGAGTTGGTCCATGTGCTCACTTTACTTTTCCTTAGGATTGGCATTATCAGGAAACATGTAATCCACCCATCCAGGCAGGCATTAAGCAAACATCCACATGAAGCAATTTTTTCTTGGTTCTTGTTAGTATTATTGCCAATTCTTAGCCTAGATACTCCAGGGTAGTGAAATACTTTTCACTCTTTTAGAGGTCAAATTCAGACTCAGGGAGAAAATTAGTAATGAATGCGATTGTAAAGGAGCGTTTCAGTATTATGGGATGGGATGCATTATTTGTGTCCTGAGCAGTCACACTTGAAGTTCCTACTCTATCTGTGGCTTCCTAGGAGGAGACTTAGAAAAACCTTGCCTTTTAGGCTAACAGCACTGTCCAGAGAGAAGGTGTTCCTCTGATCCGGATGAAGGCAAACTCATTTCAGAGAGGGAAAACAACCTCAGGATGCTTAGAAAAACCACCAAAGAGCCAGGAGGCCCTGACGGGAGAAGGCCCACCTGGAGAGAGGCAGCCAGGCCGGCCGGGTCAGAGGCAGCACACGCGTGGAAAGAGAACACATGTCATATTTCTCAGCCTCAGCCTTGGCCCCAACAAAGTGTCATCCTGAAAGTCGTTCTAAAGGAGGTTATATCACACACGCAGGATGACCAGAGGGGACCGGGGACTGAAAACTGTGTAGGCACTCAAGATTCCACGAACAAGGGGACATCGTGACGAGTCAAAGGAAATCTCATTTCAGATCTGGAAGGAGTCATGTGCATATTTTTTACAATAAATTGTTTGTTTCTTTTCCCTAAAAAATAGAGTAAAAATAGATGAGCTGCTTTTTAACAAATGAAGTTATGACACAGAGACTAGTGGCCAACTCTTTTCCATTTTCTGCAAAGGCCAAAACCTGAGGAATCGGTACTGGAGGTATTTTGGCTAGATGGAGGAGATGTTCTTATCTCATTCAATGTTTTGAAATGTGTAAACCGAAGGATGATGTAAAATCTAAAAAGAAAGCAGACTTTCTCCCAGCCCTTTAATGTTTAAGCGAAGCTTGCCTGGAAGTCTTACACTAAATCATTTTCAATTCTCACTTTTATCCTTTGGAGTTAAATGCTAGAGTAAAATCGTTCTGTGATTGTGCTACATAATACCATATCCATAATACAGATATTTATGTTTTCACCTTATTCTGTGGATCAAATTTTGTTTACTTCACTGATATGTCACTCAAGTTTAGTTAGACCATGTTTTTTTCTGTTTTTTGTTTTGTTTTGTTTTTTTTTTGATTCATGCCATGGAATTAAGCCTGGTTTGATTCATGCAGAAAGGAAATGTATTAACTTACTTCTGAGCTGGTCAAGCACAGTGTTCTCAGGCAATTTGGAAAACTTCAATAATGTATGATGGATGGGGAACACAGAAGCCCTCAGACCACTTACAGCTGTTAAGTATCTTTCTTCAAACCTGATATTTTGGGAGAAAGTCGCTTTGGTTGTAAATGTAAAATGGTTTTACAAACACCTTTTTATCTGTTCTAATTATTGAAGTAGGGAAGTAAAAACTATATGATGTAGGTTTATTTCAAAGCTCTTTGTTAAAAAATCACAGCAAACTTAGATTTCGTTACCCCCTGGGAACCTCAGGTAAACATCTTAGGGTGCTTACCCAAGTGGAATTCTTAGTGGATAAATGACAAATACCCAGAAGGCTACAACAGGACAGAATATCCTGTAATCTTTTGGCAAAGTTTATCTTTCCACCGTTTCCGAAAACACAGTCAATAATTATGATAATTTATGAATGATATTTCTAAGATATACATGCTGCACTTTTTTGGTATTTCTTCTTACAAAGAGATATGAATTTGCAGCAAATTCTCCCACTTTCAAAACAAACATGCCTCTGGTTGGGTTGGGGGAGGGCTAGGGCAGAAGGGAAGAGATAGAGATTGACTAGGAAGAAGAAGGAGGGAATCTTCTGGGGCTGATGATGGTGAAAGTTTATATTTGCATAAGAGTTTATGTAACATAGATGCATTCATATGGCAAAACTCAGCAAATGCACACTTAAGATTTGTCATTGTATGTAAATTTACATCAATTAAAAAACTATAAACAAGCGTTGAACCTTAGTTAATGATAAGCCTGTTGAGGTATTTAGGGGGAATTGAACTGATAGCTCATAAAGCAAAAATAAAATGACTTAACGGATGGCTATGCAGATGGATAGATACCTTATAAAGCAAGTGCAAGATAATGTCAATGACAGAATCTAGTTAGTGTCTGTATAGGTGTTGACTTTAAAATCTTCCAACTTTATGTTTGAATTATTTTATAATAAAATGTTGGAAACATCATCCCGCTTCATTCCATCAGGATTGATCAGTATGTGTTTCTTCTTAATAAAAATGTTTCTGTCCATCACACCAAAACCAAAATGCATTTATTTATTGCCCAAGATGTAACATCAAGTAAGTTTATAGAATATACAATTATGTTCGTCTCCAAGAGTCTTATGGTTGAATGGAGACAGGATTTGGATCTGTGCTCCTTTCTTTAAGAGCAAAGCAAATATGCATTAGCAGCTTCCTTTTCCTGAATGCTGAATACTATCAGGGAAAAAAAAACATGCAAGATTTACTTTAGCATTTGGAGAAAAGTCCCACTTAGTGGAATCACTAGCCCAAGAATTCATCAAACAAGTATCATCGCCACTCCGTTTGACTCACTCCATAATAATTTGTTCAAGGCATCACTTTGACTAATGCGATTGGTACTATCACACAGCTCAGTAGTTTTGATACGCCACATCATTTTTTTTTATACACTAGACTACTGAGAGACTCTTTCCTGACAAATCACCTAGTAAATCACACCAAGTCCATCTTCCTTCCACTCCAGTCCTTCTAATCAACAGTCCTGCCACAAAGATATGTTTCCTGAGGAATTCCACCTGTATAGCTTATTTTTTCCTAAATAGTTCAACTTATATATCACTAATTAGACTTCAATATATGTTTGCAGCTTGTTTTCTTTTCATATAAAGTTTACATACAATGAAATTCACAAATCTTAAGTGTACAGACCTTCTACCAATGGCTCACTTTTTCAACTTAACTAATTTTAAAATGGCTCCCTGTTAATTAAAGATGAAAGAGCTCCATCTAGCTGTCTGGGAAACAGCAAGTGGACTCAGAGATTGCAGCTTGAATAGAATATGTGGTTACCCTGTTCCTCCTTTGCAGACGATGCTTGCAGGTAAACTCCAATCCCTTTCTTAAAACACTAAGAAACAGACAGTGGCTATTTATAAAAAGTAGAAACTACCTCAAGATATTTTAGAGCAAAACTTGATAAATATCCTGAACTTCTTCTTTAACCCAGACCCAAATTTCAATCATATGCATTCTTTCTTTCTCCCAAATGTATTTTAAAAAGGATGTCTGGGGTGCGTGGGTGGTTCAGTGGTAGAACGCTGGCCTTCCATGAGGGAGACTCAGGTTCGATTCCTGGACCACGCACCTAAAAAAAAAAGAAAACCTCGTAATGCACCAAAATCTGCAAGGAAAAACAGAAGAATGTTTGCAAATATTTGAATTAAATTATACTAATTTCTGATGACTAAGAGCAAAGTCAACACCACTTTATAAAAGGATGTCAACAGAGCTTAGATTAGGTTGGACATGTCACTCTTCCTATATTGTTAGGCTATCCTCTCCATTGTCAATCAGGCATAGAGTTCCTATGAGCTAGTCTTCAAATGCCATACATGAAAACTGGGCATATTGTTCAAAGGATCCCATGGTATAGAGTACAAACTGCATGTAATAGCTGAACATACCATCACAGTGACTGGCTTCAGTGTAGCTCTGATATAAAATTGGGAATCAGTGGCATGGGCGAACAAATGTGATTTTTCAAAGATCACTCCTTTGGATGCAGAATTTATCCCTGGGTGGATCTGCCTGGTAAGACTGGCAAGTCTTCCCCTCACAAAAAGACAAAGCCTTATTCACTGCAGGGAAGAAACATCTGCAGAAGAGGCCCAGCTATTGTGCTGCAGAAAGTAAGAGTATAACAGGGTAAGTTGACCTGGAATATCCCGGTGAGTTTGGGAAAAGTTGAGCTGAGTCATTTGATATGAGACTATTGAACCGTATCTTAAGTACCTGGGCCATTCTGTGCCTGGAAATGGTGGGAGGAGGGACACATACACACTCTGGTCCATATTTAAATGTTGTCACTGAAAGAGGAAAATAGCTGGAGGAGCTGAGTGGTAATGCTTGTTAAGAAAAGGCTATTTTAGAAGAGGATTTATAGGAGAGAAGCCCAAGAGTTCTAAGAACTCAACAGACTCCCTCACAGCTGCTTCCAGCCACACATTTCCAAAAAGCATGGAGCCAAGTGTTCTCTCTAGCCTGTGACCCAGTTAGCTTCTTACCTGAGATAAAGGTCAGGGTTAGATCAGGTCATCTACCCTCTATCTAACAAGCAGCTACCCAGCTTCATTTCAGTCAAGTTTGTGTTCCCCATGAGATTCCCTGCACTGGGCAGACAGTATGATGGATGGAGCTGTTGGGAGGCAGGGAAAACAATCATATGGCTCTTGAGGCGTTATAATAATAGTATTATTAAGCAGGTAGAAAAAATGAAGTGATATGGTAAGTGGAATAGGAGTTTAGAGAGAGGAAAATCAAGGTGGGGGGCAGTAGGTCTATGTAAAATAAAATTCATTTATTTTAATCAAAAATTCATATAGAGTTTTACTTTTTTAAAACCAAGCCCAAGAAAATACTCTGTCGCTCTTCTCTGAAATGCTTGCTTTGCAGCAAGGTTAGATATTTATTTAAGTGCATTAAGTGCGTGCATTCCATGCTGCAGCACATGTCAATGATAATGATGTAACAGTCATTCTAATCTTAATTTCAGTACAAATGCCTTATGATGCTGTTGTGAGATAGCATAGCTCAAGTGTAATCATTTAAGAGATGAAGAAACTGAGATAAGAAACTAACTGATTTGCCAATGTTCACTGTTAGTGACAAATTGGGATTACCACCCTGATTTATAAACTCATGTCTTAGATTGGGTGCCTTCTGAGGCAGACCTGAGACATGGATTCAAAGGCAAGTAGTGCATTTCAGAGATGCTCCCTGGAAACACTGGGGAAACCAAGATAGGAAAGGAATGGAAGCTAGGAAAGGCTGCACAATCGAGCATGTTGCCACTGTTGGCAACTGAAGAGTAATTCTGCTGGGAATTCAGGGAACCAGTGCAGATCAGCCCATCAGAGTAAGCCCTCCCAAGGGGTGAGGGGCTAGTTTAGGATGGCTACCACAAAGTGAGGTGGCGCCCTACTTCTGACTTATGGCAAGCTCTAGCATCCAAGAAAAGCTCTCAGGCAGAGCTCATAAGCAAATAGAGATCCAAGTGCATTTCCAGCAATGCCCTAAAATAATAACAGCTGAAGAAATATGGGCAGGTTTAACTCCTAACCCCACACTGCATCTCCATTTTAATTTGCTTTATGGCCCACACCAAAACTACCTCCTTCCTCTGACCATATAAATTGAGACTATTTATTTCTCCTGTCTACAGATCAGCTTGGCTGTCGTACCCAAACTCTCTTAAATGCCTCTTCCTTCTAAATAGAGGACATTGACTAACTCTCAGCATCCATTGAAATGACCCAAAAAATTAAATAAAGGATCATCATACATGGAGAATCAAAATGACTTCAGATTAAATGTTGTTGTAAATATTTTATTGTCAAATTCTCCAAATATGTCAGCCTATGTGTACATCATTTACTACTACATAAATATATATATTTTTCCTTCTTCATGGAAGATTCCATGGTAATTAAATCATATAGGTCCTTGAGGGATCTCAGATCAAAACTTTTTGATGTTTTTGAATATAGAAGAGAGAGAAGAAAATGTCCTTAGCCATTATTGGTGCAGATCAGTTGTGTCCTAGAGTAAGATATCGCAACAATCATGAGCCATCCAATTCCCCAATGCTTGGTAGAAAAGAAGGGGTGGCCGCTGGGGAGAAGAAGCAGTATAAAATTCTAGCGTAAAATGGAGAAGATAATCTAGAATGGTGAGAGAATGAGAATTTTGCTCAGGTCTTACTGGAATCTGGCAGACCTGCAAATGGAAAGGGAGCATGTAAAACTAAAAATTTGAAAAGCAAGGCAGAGAAGGAGGGAAGTATGAGGGAGAGGCGTGCGAGCATGAGAAATGACTTGGAGTCCAAGGACAGAAAAAAAGGCAGCTGGGGGAGGCTGAAACTCCATAAGGAAACATTTAGCGGGACTGTGAACACTGGTCAAAAGGCTCCATGCCTGGGATGCATAACTGTGAGACCTGCAGTCCCAGCACCTCCTGAGAACACCTCTCTGAAAAATGACACCTGGACTTTATTAAAAAAAAACCTGACCCACCCTAAAATCACAGGTCCCATCTAATAAAGTTTAAACCAACTTAAGTCTTTTTTTTTTTTCTCTCAACCACAACAAAAACTTCTGATTTCTAAGTTTAAAGTTTCCACTTGCAGTACTCTCTGACTCCCACATTTACATTCTTTTAAAATAGCAGCAAGTTCCACATGGAGAAAAACTAAGTGCTCAGAAATGATAACAAGTCGATCCAGGCTATTTGGTTCCCTGCACACTAAGATCTCTCAGACTCTGTACAATTTTACTACCAATTTGACATTTTAAAAAAGTGTTTGTCCATGTATATCATTCCTATAAAAGCACAACAGAGCATTTTCCCAAACAATTACAATTTGTACTGCATGTACAAAAAGGAGTACTAAAGGATCATATTTTTGTTCCTACCAACATCCATAAAATCTCGGAAGCATATCATAATCACCAAAGTGTTCTTTTCTGTCACAATAATTCATTATGTTATTAATAGGCTAATGCTTTTTGTAAATTTGCAGCAAAACATGGAATGTCAATCCTCTAAACAACTGAAATCTTTTCTCCTGAATTTCTTCGTTTGGGGAAGTAAATAAAAACAAGCATCTTTTTGTTTTCTAATAAATCTCACACAACATACTGGGGCTCCATGAGCATAAGTCAAAAATTCCATTCATTTTGCATCTAGAACAAAGTTTCCCAACTAGGTATTTCTGTTTGTTTGAACACCAAAGCCAAACATTTTATTATGTGTGTGTTTGGTAAGAGTCACGGAGAACTTGCCCCAAGTCTTTAGAACATTCTACATAGATGTCAGCCATGTTTTTGAAAATGCATGCCGTATGTCTATTTGGAGAGTTCCTAACGTCATGCTAAAGAGATTCTTTCCTAATTCCAATGGCAGCTTAAATCAAGATGGGAGATCATGAAGAATGGGACTGTGCATGACATCTAACAGATTTCAAAGGCCTGGCTATCCATAGCTCAGAATCTGTAACTTTTCTCGATCTCCAAGGCCATGTGTTTCACCAATGACACCCATGTTTCTCACCCTTGTGAGTTGATAAAATCTTGAGGATTCCCCAACATGGGAAGATTTGTGAGTCTAACTTGTATCTTATAAGTACGTTACTCATTCTTTCCATCTCCTAGCTTATTTTAAATATTCTCATTTTCTCATCGTGTGCCTTTGGTAACTTTTTGTGAAGATGGCGTGTTCACTGCATTAAGACCCAGCTAGTTAAAGAAGAATAAAACAGATTAGGAGGGGCCTGAGAAAGAAGAGAAGCAAGTTCCTTTCTAGGTGTTCAGAGAGTATGGTCCAGAATGTATCCTTACAGATAGTAGGTTCCAGCAGCTGCCACCGTGGCAGTTCTATAGCAGGGTTTCTAAGTGGAAAGCAAATCACAGTCACTGGGAAACGTCATCATAATTGCTGAACTAATTGGATGATGCTTCTGGGCCAGGCACTGTTTTAAGGGATCTACAGATCATGTCTCACTTATCCTTCCCAACAACCTCTGAGGCACGTATTGATTAGGATCTCCACTTCACACACAAGGAAAGTGATGCACAGAGCAGGGAAGTAGCTTGCCCTGATCGCAAGCTATTCAATAGGAAAGCCAGGTTTTGATTGACCCTAGAGTCCTGACTCTTAATCTCCAGTCCAAGAGTAGGTGACATTTGGACGCCCAAATAGGCAACCAACAGGATCACTGGTGTAAGAATGGAGTCCAGGACAGCAGTGAACTCAGTCCCAGGCCGTGTTTATGCAAAAGTAGCTGGGACCCTCATCCTAGGAACAGGTGGGGGCTCTGTCACAGAGAGCCAGCTGCTAGGCCTGGGGAAAAAGTAGAGGCCTGGACCTCACGCTAGATTTAAATCCTGGATCTGTCACTACTAGCTATGAGACTTGAAGAAACTTTCTTAACCTCTCTGAACTTTATCTGAAAATCAATGAAATCTGTTACATGGTTACTGTGGGAATTAAGTATAAAAATAGAATGGTTCCAGGAAAGAGGGGTGCTCAGTGATTTTTTCAGGGACAAAATGTAATCCTGGCTATCATGACTGTGAAATGAAGTCAAAGCAAGACATAAAGCAAGCACTACTTTGCTAGGTCTCAGAGAAGGAGACTAAGAGCTCTTGGAGCACCTAAAGTACAAGCGTCCTGGGGGTCAGAACTTGGACCAGGGTGATAAAGTTAGGCACCCAAATGCAAAGTTTAAGGAGTCACTCATGATGAGATTCGTGCAAGCTCATGGTCAGCACCTGTGAATGAGTGCCTCCTTAAAATTTGCATTCTAGGCATCTCACCCCTCTCCCCCTAGTCTGGTTCTGAGTGGGGCTATGTCTGAAAGTGGGGGATACCTGCCAGGAAGTATACACTATAGAGACTAAGTGCAGATGAACAAGTACTCTGATTTTAGATAATCTGTATGGTCAAAAATATCCATTCATACCTGAGAGTAGAACTTGTGGCTCAACCATTCAAGTGATAATCTGTATTGCCCTAATAAATCAGCCAATTGTTCAGATTTAATGGGTTGATTTGAACTATGAGTTGACCTTTTGATACAATAAAGCACTGTACCTTAGAGAAAACATTAGAACATCCTTTGAGATCTGAACTTTTAAATCATATGTTGCTGCATTGGACAACTTTTCTACATAAATAAATCTTACCCATTACATGCTCACAGCATATATCTTAAAATCCACTGATGAGTACAAAGCAGATTGCCAACTGTCATGTACAGAAAATATTTGCTGTTAAACATCAATTAAATGTCACCAAGAAATCTTTAAATCTCAAGCACTCTGTGCCACATTCTAAATTTTTCCCACTCAACTTTCATAACACTATAAGTACTTTAAAATTGAGGCAGTTTTCACTATAAGGAAAAATTTACCAAGGTTTAGTTGAAAGGAGGTGACCTGTCTGAGGTAAATTGGGTTGTATAATGGAACAGCTAATATATCCTAAAATGAGAATAGCATTGCCAATCCCAACCATAATGTTCTCTATTGTAATCATCCTGGACAGGCTCCATAACATGTAATGACGCAACAACTCCATGTTGGCAGCACCTGAAGGAGACTTTCTTCTGCCAGGAAGACTGTGTATTCAATATTATGTTCTAGTCTAGCCAAGGATATGACATACCTCTCCTTAGTTTGGAGCAAAGCAATGTCTTCATGTTTCTGATTCTGTCACATATACAGTCCGTATGAGCTCAAACTCAAGGCCTTCCCAAAGCATTATTACACCTTGTCCACCTTGCACTCAGCCTTCTACCTCCTCCTTCTATCCACCATCCAACCTCACCCTTTCAAGGAGGCAGAGAAATCCCATTCATATTTGAGCATCTACTCTTTCTCAACTCACTGAGGACTCCCACTCTACCAAGTCTCACTTGGATTCAGTGGGTAAGAGGCTATACAGGCTGAGTGAACTTCAAATCAAAATAAGATGTTTCTACTGTATCTATTCCATGAAAGAGCTTAGTATCTGTAAATCTGAGATCTTGTCAAATATCTTCTTATTTGGACAATGATTTTGTTTTTATGTCACACATAACTATTGCGTCTCTTGAATTTAGAATGATAGCACACATGTGCCAAATAATTATTATAGTATACAGAAAAGCTCTGGTTATACCCCACTTATATCTAGTATAATGGATCAATTCATAAAATAAATGATTTACACAAGAATTGCCATGAGTGTTGGATTCACAAACTTGAATTATTTGAAAGTTGGAGACATTGGACTGTCCATTGAATAATTCCCCAAGTTTTATACAAGAGATAGGAAAAATGGTTAAGAAGGAATGAAATGGGAATATGGTCCCATGATTAAGGTCAGTGCTTATTATTACTCTCATAGGAACTGTTCCAGGGATTTTAATTTTCTTTTTTTTTTTTAACTTTTTTTCTAAAACTTACTCCAAAATTTAATAGTAATGGAGAAAATATATTTTATCAGCAAATTTAGAAATAGCAATTAAGTATGGAAAATAAATGACTGAAATATTTGGAAGAAACTTTTCTGTGGGTATTTGGTCTATTTATTCTGACCTTTGTAACAGTAAATTCAATTTATTATCTACTTCTAGATGTTTTACATGACCCAAATTCATAAAGCAACTCTAGGAAGTAGGCATTATGCCCATTATTCAGATGAATTAGCTAAGGTTCAGAGAAGTAAAACAGTTTGCTCAAAGTTATAATTAGTAAGGGGCAGGGCTTTCACGTGAAGGTAATTATATCATGTTTCGTCTGAAAAATACATCAGTATATGAATGAATAAGTGAGAGTTAATCTGCTGTTTCTCTGGATTGCATTTCATAAGATTATTCCCTTTATCTATATGTCGGTTCCTACACCTGCTTATACTGCTCAGAGAAAATAAATGATAGAAATCTAGACATCGAATCATCTAAACATTTGGTTTTGTCAAAATGGAGCAGACAAAACTTTAAATATTGTTTCAGCTACTTTTATCTTGTTTTCCTTTCTTCTGGTAATCAAACAGGATGCTTTCTAATGAGAAATGAAATGAGTAAAAGAACGAGGAAGGGCCTCAGGTCATCCACAGAATGGCATATCCAACTGCATGAGACAAGGTCAACAAAATTATTATTCTAGAGCTTCCACTATTACAGAGAGAGAGTGTCCTAAAAGAAAAGTCCGTAATACATCCTTTGGCCTTTTCTTCACCATAACCTCCACATTTGAAATTCAATGAAGTTATATCCATTGTGGTTCTTGCTGCCTTCTCATTTTATTCAGTAACGATTATTAGACTTCAGTGATAAGGAAAACAGGTCCTTCTGAAGAGTAGACTAACTAAGGTGAATATAGTCTAATTGCTAGGAATTCTTTCAATGACATATTCAAAATGTCTAATAAAAATTCTAATAATACAGAGCAGACAATACACATTTTTGTCACATTAATTTACATTATTCCATTATGTTAATAGCTGGTTCAGAAATCATCTCAATTAAAAGTGGTAGAGAATTGAATTTTTCTAGCTCATCCCTAAAATGCCTTTTCAGATGCAAAAATGGCTTAATTTCTTTTTAGTTTTATTTTTTATGAGTAAGTATGCTGAGTTATAATACCTGCATTTTCCACTTCATAACTAACAAGGAATGTCACTTCATAGAATAAAAAAGGAATAATGAAGGCATAGTGAGAAGTCCCAGAACATCCTACTCAACACCTAATATGCCAGCTACTATTAAGGAAAGAGTAAATGCATAATGGGTAGCACAGAACTCAAGAATACTTTTTCCTTTCAGAAGTAGTGGGTGGAAAGTTCCAATGAAAAAAATTACCAGGGTTACATTATACTGTAACATTTTGTTCTTCTAATCAGCCTGTTTTAAAAGCATATTCTTATTCCAGGGCTCATTGCTCATGGAATTTCAGACTAGTTTGCTGCTTGCTTTATGCCTGAAATACAGGTAACATTTTGAATTTTTAAAATGCATTTCATTCTTACATTCTGAATGCAGGCATCACATCAGGATCTTTTGCACACTCAGTTAATGATCTGTTATAAAATCCCATTATCAATCCGTTTTCTCCCTATTCAACTTTATGAACAACTGATAGAAACCTTTGTTATTAAAAGCATAGGGTTGGGCTTAGTCATGTATTAGCCATAATATTAGAAGAGGCAGCTAGCCCCAGTACTCAAAATAAGGAAATAAGTTTCTAGAAATCCCTAGAAGGTATATATCCCATCTAATATAACCCATCAATCAAACTTGTCTAATCGGAAATGTCTTCATGGCCTCATGAGAATTCATCTTTCAGTCTATCCTTAAGTACCATAGATCAACTAGCTACTTGCCAGTCACTTTCATTGTTAAGTTATTGCGTTTTATCTCCACTACATTATTTGTAGGTCAGTCCAGGACAGACTGGCCTCTTAGGATTTCTGGAACTGGGACGTCTGTTGCTGAAAGTAATGGGGTACAGATAAAGCTACTTAATATGGACACTTTAGGTTAACACTCATTTTTTGCTAGTGGCCCCATCTTAAGTTCTGCCTCATGGTTAAAAAGGATTCTAAAGATCAAGAAAATATACCCTTGGTTCTACTTAACAATTCTTCACTCTTTCAAAAATCCCTGTAACCCTGTTTGAATAAGACATTATTCAATGAACATAACAGCTTAATGGAGAAAAAAAAATGCTATGAATATATTCAGAATCCTAGGCTAGAGATTATCAAAATTCAAAAGGATTCTAAACATGCTATCACTTTGTCAGAAGGTACAAATATAGAGAGGTTAAAATTGGTTTCTGGATTGTTCATAGGAATACCAATACCTTCCTCTAATCTTGAAAGCTTGAAGCTACATCATCGAATGAACTTTGGGACATTTTTAAAGTGAATTTTGTAGTTCTTTTAATATGAAGGTATAATCGGTTTTGTTCTGCAGGGTCATCTTCACATTTTAGGGGGCAGGGATATTTGACAGAGGCTTGCCACCCTCCAACTGCTGCATCTTATAACCTGTAACTGCCATTTCCACTTCTGCCTGGTGGAGCCTGCCTCATGATTGTCATTGGTTCTCACCATTTAGGAGACAGCGGGTGGCCATTGAAAAAGTCAGTTCAATGTGTCTGGAGGATTCAACTCCATCCATGATGGAAGGGGCTGCCATGCTCTCAATTGTGTGACTTAAGAGCACAATAAATATATGCTGGCCATAAAAGGGCCGAAACTGGCCCAGCAGAGAACATGCTAGTTAGAAGAAGACTAGGTTTATCAAGAGATTTTGAAAAATTTCCCTGGTATGATTCCCAATAGGTTCAGAGCTATTAATCTCTTGCCTTTGAAAAGAACTCAATTATTTCAAAATATATTTTTTCCTAACCCTTTTACTGTTGTCCCTTAAGAATGATGAAACTACCTTTATTTATTGCCTTCATCCATCAAAAGGCGAGTAACAACACATTCAATCAGCTCTAGCTCTGTAGCCTACAGATGTCACATCAGGAGAACAAGGACTAGGCTAAATTCCTAGTATGGAGAGCACCTGTTTAGAAGGCATCATTTTGAAAGATATTGACCCATCTAGAAACCCCATTCCTCACAAAAGCACATTTAGAAGCCTTGGAGTATGTCATCCATTGGCGAAAAAGAAGTGCACTCTTCAATTGCTGCCTCAAATTGAATGTCTATGCCTTTAAAATCACTCAGAAATGTTTTTAACACTAAGGACAAAATTGCTTAACAAAGACAATAAGCAACAAGAAGACACTGTGAATCCCATTCAATGGGGCATCCACAAAAGACAGTCAAAAAGCAAAGTTCAGCCCAATCTTTTAAGTAAAAAGATATACTTCCTCCCTGTCTATCACACATACATTATTTTACACACTTGATGCTGAATCATTTTGCAGTCATTTTCAAAGTTTGGATTACTTTTACTATTCCTCCTAACTAGTACTGCTGAAACAACCAGTAATGTGACTGATCTAAAATTGTTTATTGTCTTTAAAAGCCTACATGTGTCTTGAGTTGGTTTGGACCAGAAAATATTGTGAGGGCACACTGTTCCGATTTTATTCCTCAGGCTAAAAAAGCAAGCCATCTGAAGAAGCAGTTCTTTCCGACTCAGTAATAAAATGTCAATACATAGAGGGAAGGCAATTAGACAAAATATGGCTAAACATCTTTTAATATTAGGGCTCTAATTTGGGGGTCATCTTCATGAGATATCTGAAAGTCTGTTTATCAGGTTTTAAAATGCAATGCTGGTAATTTCACAAAACTTAGTCATTGAAATACAATCAATTAAATATGTTAGAATGCCAACTTGAAACAAAAGTTGAGATAAAGTTGATTTGGAGGGAATCTACTATGATAACGTTGGATTTGATCGGCCATCTTTGACCAGCAAAGACTGAAAACTCAGAAAAAATCATGAGGCCATGACCCTTCCCTGATTCTGATGATAAAAAAGGCAGTTTACACCAAGAGAGCTGTGCAGAAGAATCAAAATGTATCAAAATATCGTAGGAGTATTGAGTTTTAATAAATGCAACCAGTTTATTTAGATGGTGAAGAAAATCACTCCTCAAAGGCTAACAGCCCAGCGGGATAAAATGTGGTTATCCTTGGAGATGGGCTGAGCTGGAATTCTCCAAGAAACTGCAGGCTAGAACACCTAGTACTGTCAGCCAATACACATTTTTTTCAGGCATACTGCAGAAGTGTATTGTCCCACAAGCTCTGACTGCCACCGAGGATGAAATAGTTTTCCACTCTACCAGCAAAACTTGCTTCATAGCTGGCCTGCCCCAGAGTCTCTGATCTATAGTTGCCAAGGAGGAGTAGGAGAAGGGAAAAAGGGAATTATTAATCCACAATATGAGTCATTAAATGATGATAGGGCTAGGAACTTTCTAAAATACTTCTTGTGCTTGAAGGTTATTACTGGGCAGTTCCAGAACAAATTGTCAATATCTTCTTTGCCTCTTCATCCTGGGTTTTTAGTCATTACCAGAAAACTTTGACACCTCCTTTTTCATTCTAAATGCAGACAATGAATTCGGATGTTTGGAACTCATGAAAACCCCTCCCTCCATCCCATATTTTTGGAGCAAATGAACGCATCTCAGTGGAATCCATGACAAATATGAGCCCATAATAAAGGCTCAGGGACACATTTTTAAAGGGATTAAATGTAGCTTTATTTACATCATAAAGCATTCCATCCCTGTAAAGCAGAGATTTTTGAAGGGGGACAAACCACATTATGACTTTGCTTTTCTTGGTCAGAACTTGTTTTCCCTTTCCCCAAATGTCTTCCCATCTTTTTCCTTTCCCATAAGTAGCTTTCTGTACAGCTGGGAACCAAGAAAGAATACTTGCTCCCCCCATTTAAAAAGGATGAAAATAAAGCTAATCCTTTTCATCACTGTATTCAAGTACCAAGTTTGCTTCTTTTCTTCTTTGATGTTTAGTATAGCTGAATTCAAGATGACAATCACACACACATTCTCAGTACCTAAAGGGATATTGCATTTCCCAATCCCTGATGCAGCAATAACCAAACCTTCTGTTTAGAGTCACCAAATGTTCAGCCTGTTTGTGGCCTGGACATGGCAGTGATAAAGGTCCAAGAGATGATGTCAACAACAAGTGGTTGAATCTGCACTATTTTCCATCAGGCTTATGTGTCAATGGAGAATCTGCAACTTTTTTGGAACTATCACTCTGTTTTCAATCAATCAGTACCAGAATCTCATGCGGCGCTATAGGTAGTAAAAACAAGCAAACAGCCCCTCCTATCATTTCACTTATCTTCACAACAAACTTACAAGGTAGATTGAGAAGGTTTGAGAAAAATCATCCATTAAGCAGGATAGGGCTTTGAGTTTCCTGGGAGTAACAGTGATAGATCTTTTTGTGAGATCTAACTTATTGGGATAAAAGCACACATTTGTGAAACAGAGGTCTGGAGAGCTTTAACCTATGGCCATGCAAGAGACTGAAATGGAGTCTGGTTCATGATCTTAGCAAATCTGATCCGACAAAATGAATAGATTTATAAAAAATTAAATGTTATTATTAGATTATATATAGAGAGATGAATAAATAAATTATTAATGAATGATTGATGGCTTGAGCTAATTTATTAATATAATATATATATATGAGTGAGGTATAAACTATTTTAATAACTAGTTTGTAATTTATACTTACTGTCATAATAGTTTGTAGAATATGTCAATGCACTTTTATTCTGAAAATTACCAAGGGCATCCTTGGACTGGAATCTTCTCTAAGCAGGATTGCAAAAAGAACATTTATAATCTTCTCTTCCAAAGCACCCTTTTGCCCATGCCATTAAGTCAGGATCTCCTTTTATCATTTTATCTGAACCTCATCATCTCTTATTGTCCCAAGGGCCATAAAAAATTATCTTACAAATTCTTTCAGACTGAAGTGCTAAAAAAATAAATGCAAGAATCCTTGTGATGAGTTCTGCATTTTAAAAAAAGATTTAGAGATAGGAGAATTTGAAGAGTAAAAAATTAGAACAGTAAATAATGAGGGGCACTTCTAAGTAACGAAAGGCAGCCATTCTTGGCATTCTAAAAGTAGGCACAAAACTGAAAACCTACTTGTCAATGATTAGGGTTGTGGCTGTGCCTGAATTTCTTGAATAATCTTGGATATATTGATTTGTTTGATTATTTAATGGAAGATCTAATATTCTGGCATGAGTAAAGGTCTTAAAAAGCACAAGCCAGTAAAGCTGAGCCTAACCACTCTAAAGAATTATATTAACAACAATAACAATTTTTGGACAGTTACCATATTTCAGGGGCTCAAAGTAATTTGTATATAGGCACTTTGCCTAACCAACAATCCAGCAAGATAAGGGTTACTCACCCTCACTTCACAGATGAAAAAAACTGAACCTTACAGAATTTAAAGGACTTTCCCAAGAACATCTGCTAAGTAATAAAGTCAGGATTCAAACATATCCTACTTAAGCCCTCTGATGGCTTTCCATAACAGTTATAATACAATCCAAACTTCTTACTGTGACCAAAAGTCCCTGGGTGAGCTGACCCCCACCTGCCTCTCCAGCTCTTTCTTGGTTTGGAACCTATTTCCCCTTGTCAGCTTGGTTCAAGTCAAGGTGTCTTTTTCTCAGGCTTTCAAATACGTCAGTTTCATTCTCACAATAGGTCCTTCGCCTCTTCCTTCTGTCCCAGAATGTTCTTCCTTCAAATCTTTTCATGCCTGGCTACTTCTCACCATTTATTTTTGTGGCTAAATGTCACTTTCTCAAAGAGGCCTTCCCAGTCCAATCCCATCTAAGGACACACCCTCGCCCAGCCCCAGACGTCGTCTGGTCTATGTCGATACCTTTTCTTCATAGCACTTATTGGAATTTGAAATCATCTTGTTTGGCTTGGTTGTTTTACTTGTATCTTGTCTAATTCTCCCTGCAACATCGATCTTTTTTGCGCCTGTATCCCCAAATCCTACAACTATACATGGTATGAAGGAAGTGTTCAACAATTATCTGGTAGATGATTGAGTAAATCTCAAACTCCAAAGCCAGGCTCCATCCACTGCCTCCCCTAAAACAATATTGCTCTCCCTCTATTTCATGTTTCCCTCAGCTGATACAAAGGCTGCCTGGACACCTACCATCTTCATGGACATCATATGTACATTCACTTTCTCTTTCAGCTCCCGGGAGCATCACAGGGCATGAAATAGGGAAATATTTGCAAATAACTGAAAAATAGATATCCCAACATGGTTAAGTTTTTTACTAGAAAATACTTCACCCTTTTACTTTGTTTCCTAACCTGTGAAACAGATCATTATTTCACATGGAAAAAAATGAGGTAGAAAACTTGGGTTCCCTAGAACAAGTTTTCAGCCAATTCTGTTTACTGAGATAAGTTGTCTCCAGGCACTCGGGACAGAGAGCACTCAGAGATCTCTTGTTTTGGTCCTGGGTGCTATGTGCACACTGCATCTAGTAGTGAGTGAACGCAGACTTATAACACCTGTTGGAACCGGTTTGAGGCAGTATCTTTCAATTTGACGTCACTAGCACTTTAAAAGATTTCAAACAGAAGGCCTCCAGCTGGTCATGGAGCTATAGGCTGCCCTTATTAGGATGTGCATCATATAAATATAGATGTGTACATAACATAAATATAGATTTCCTTTCCAGTACATGCTGTACTGTATGTATTGTCTTCACAGTCATACAGAACTCAGTCATTTAAGTACATTCCCCCCCAAGGAAATGTAAACTTTTTGCAGTTATAACTACAATTACAAAAGAAAAGATGTGAAATGAAATATAAAGAAACTGCCATCATACCACAGGGAACAATGAAATTTAAGATCAATGAGTAAGAGCATTCTATATTTTTTATTTTAACCCGGTGTTTTAAAAATTAATAATTTGAAACTTTCAATGAAATAGGAAAGTAAAACTAAATGGAAAACAGACCAGAGCACATTAATTTTCATCTGTTTACCTGTCCTGAAAGCAATTGCAGACAGTTGAGAACCTCTGGCAGGAAGTCATCTGATTGCTTACCACAAATAAGTTCTGAACTTCTGGAATATTAACTATCCAAATCCCAAAACCAACTTCTGATGCTTTGGCTCACTTCCATGAAACGACTCATTTCCTTGGGACTCCATCAGGAAAATTTAAACTCACCCCTTTATTTTTTTTCATAGGTTTTTACTTTTAAATTACAAAAATAGCATCGGTTCAATGAAGAAACCTTGGAAAACTCATGAAAATACAAAGATATTTTTATAATCATCCAATACTCACAATTCTACTCTCCATATATAATCACCACTAACATTTTGGTATATCTTTCTTTTCTTTTTTTTTATTGGGTTGGTATGAACAAGTCAGTTTTTTCTCCCCCCAAATGGTATTTATCATACATACTACAAATAGCCTATTTTTCACCTGGTAATATGTTATGAATTTTGCCAAGTTTAAATTTCATTCTCTGGCCTGATGTTGGTTGTATAGAATTCCACTGTATGGATTGTTACCATTTCTCTGAACAAAACCTTAATTTGGGGGTCTTTTGATTGTTTCCATTTCATACGTATATATGCATGAGCACACACATACACACGCATATGCACACGAACACATATATGTAATGTGTGTATTATATGCCATGTATATTATATATAATGCTTAGATAGAGTTTGTTGTCAAAGATATTATTACCTGCCTACCAATATCTATTTTCTCTTCTTCCTTACTAATGTGGCCCTGATATTGTTCAATATGGAAATATCCCCTGTTAAATTATTTCATCTTCCTTGTGACAAAGTTGGTCCATACAGCGTAAGCAGAAGATATTAGGTGGTGCTTCTGGGACAGCTCTTTGAAGAAGAGCAGACGTGGCTGCCTTATTTCAATAATCCTGTGCATTTGCCATTGTTCACTCCAAATGTTCTTGCCTGCCAAACAGATGCAATGAGAGGAGGTAGAGCGGGCATTGTAGCACCATGGCTTGGGAACTCCTTGGTAAGGAAGGCATGGTGGAGATTTAGGAGACCGGGTCCCAGAGGCATCACAGGGCCACCATATGAACCCTGGACTACCGACCTCAAAATGTCATGTTATGTGGTAAAAATAAATCTCTGTTTGAAAGGAGCCATTGGTTTGGGTGTTCTTCTTATTCAAAAGAGAGCATAATCTTAGAAATGAAATGGTGAGATCTCAGGGTACGTGTATTTTACAGACTTTAGATTCTTTTTATCAATTTGCTTCCCAGGAGGTTTGTGCCAGCATTAATTCTGACCAGCTCTGTGAGAGAGTTTCCTTTGACCACCGCCACCATTGCATATTATCCATGCCTAGCCCAATTCCACAGGAACAAATGTACTTCATTGTTGTCTGCATTTCCTTTCTTTTCTTTAGTGATGAATTCAAGCATGTTTCAGTTTCAAGTATTTTCGTGACCATTTTGTGAGTTGATCATTTATGCATTCTCCCTCCTCCTGTTATTTTTTTAAGTTTAAGATCCATCTGGGTTTTCAGTGTTAGGAATTATTAGAAGAAAAGAGAAGGCAAGTACTAAGTTTGAATATGTGCAAAAACTGTCCTGAGGAAAAGTATGCCTGTCTAAAATTGTTGTGGTAGGTAGGTTAAGGTTGGAAAACTGCCCTAAACAAATTCAACAGTCCTGAAGGGAAATGCCCGGACACTTGTGAGCAGAGGGAACATGCTCACGGTGCCTGTGGTAGTTAGATTCAGTTGTCAACTTGGCCAAGTGAAGGCACCTAGTTTTGTTGCTGCGGACATGAGCCAATGGTACGTGAACCTCATCTGTTGCTGATTACATCTGCAGTTGGCTAGGAGGCCTGCCTGCTGTAATGAATGACGTCTGACTTAATTGGCTGGTGCTTAAATGAAAGAGCGCAATGTAGCACAGCCCAAGCAGCTCAGCATACCTCATTTCAGTACTCCCAGCTCAGCCCAGGCCTTTGGAGATGCAGAAAGAAGTCACCCCGGGGAAAGTTGTTGGAACCCAGAGGCCTGGAGAGAAGACCAGCAGAGACCATCCTGTGCCTTCCCACGTAAGAAAGAACCTCAGTGGAAAGTTAGCTGCCTTTCCTCTGAAGAACTGACAAAATAAATCCCCTTTTATTAAAAGCCAATCTGTTTCTTGTGTGTTGCATTCCGGCAGCTAGCAAACTAGAACAGTGCCTCTGTTCCAAGGATACACCTGTGGAACCCATGTAGCGTTTACAACCCTTCTACAGGGAAGTGGGAAAGTTGCTCTTCAGATTTACAGGAAAGGAGCAAAATCGCTTCACCTTTTTTTTTTCCAACTATCTGATTTCTGAAGTTTCAAATGCTTTTGCTCTCTTTGCTTCCTATCTTGAAACATTTGTATCATCCAGCACAAAATGACCAGCACCTTTTTTCCTTCAGAAAAGACTGAAATAACTGTGTGGTTTTTTTTCTTTTACTTTCTCTGGGTTCAAGGCCGCTTAATTAACCAACGTCAGTAAAGTGCTCTTGGGTCCTTGGAGGATTAGAAGTTGAGTGATCCTTTCCCGGGACTTTAATCTAGTAGCAATCTTGCTGAAATTTTCTTGTACTGAATTTTAGGGAAAGCATAAAGGACATTTGTTATATAGATGAAGACAAAAAGCCTGTTGCACAACTCAATGCAGAGAGTCAACTTACACTATTTCTTTTACTTTTTTCCAACAGTGTATACAGTTAAGGTGATTTGGGCAAGCGTCCCACATAAAAGAAACTCAAGTCCTCAAGCATTTCAGGTTAAACTAGTAAGATTGCCATTACAGTGAGCATTATGGAGTGGGAGGGGGCAGCGTGGTCCTGGACAGGCACCTCCCCATTAGTTATACAGCAGTCATCACACTAGCCACTATGTACTTTGTCAGCATTGGCTATTACTCTCATGTACACCTGAAGGAGCTAAAAACTATATGACTTGTCAATGTCATCGACTTCGACTGAATACGAGTTTGTGTCCAGCATTAAACCCCATACCAAGGGACCACGGCAATAAGCATGCAGCTTCAAAACCAGATGCAACAATCTTTGTGCTTTCTGGATCTGCTTTTTCCCCGTTCTCAACCAGGCTCCATCTCAGGCAAGAATTACAACGCACTGCCCACCCCATCCTCACACCCCCCTCCTCCCTTCCTCTCAGCAACAATCACCTTCCTCATTATTTTGTCTAGTTTTATTTCCATAGTACTATACCATTTCTCATTGGAGGCAGAACTCTGAAAACAAACAAGCAGAAGACAAGCAAACTGACTCCTAAAGCAGAAATGTAAGACCATCTGGTTTGCTTCATTTCTTTATAGTTTCACCAAGCAGTCCTCCTCCTGCCTTCCTTCCAAATTCAGTAAAAGATCCACCTCCAAGAAGCCTTTAGAAGTGAAGCCAGACTAATGTATGTCATTTCAGAACTATTTATTTGATTTCCCCAAGCTGCATAGCTTGAAAGTGCTTCCCTACCAGTTCCTTCTTTAACTTCCCTGCGTCTGAAAGTGATAATCTCTATCTTCTCATTTACTCAGGTTCAATACCTCCAAATCATCATTGATTTGTCTGACATCCTTGTTCTCAACATTTAAGTCTAGACTCACAAAAAATATAGAGACTTTTCCATTTAAAATTTCCATAGATACCACTAAGGATGTAGCTCAATGCCTTACTGTTACAGGCTAGAAAACCAGAGCCTAGAGAAATCAAAGGGCTTTGTTCACAATCTCACTGAAAGATGGGAAGAGAGCTGTCACTGGAATTGAAGTCCGTGGTTCCATATCTAGTGCTCTTTGCGTTTTAGACTCATTGCTTCTTGATTGACATCATGCTGACACCATTACAGTGATACTCAACTGTGGGTCTGCCTCCAAATTGTCCTTCATCCTTGGGCACCCTATTCCAAAATATGGTTTTGATTAGTGCACTTCAATAGCTATTGAAACAGGGAAAAAATTAAGCGTAAACTTAGAATTTTAGGTCTTATATGATTTTCTTGCAATGTATATACTAATCTTTTGCTCAGCTTAGTGCAGCCCCCTTACAATTTTGCTCCACTTCATTTTCTGTGTGTTTAGAATGCTTCCCTGGCTGTCTCTGCCCATCGCAATCTTTCCCACCCTCAAGCATGAGTGCGAGGCTTTTCCTTGGACACTTCACAAAAAGCAAGTCCTTCTACCTATAATGTTTAGAGTACATCTCACTAGGCACTTAACAAATTCTGCCTTTAGCATCTATCTTCTTGAAGTGAACCTAACTTATTTCCACAACTAGATTATAAAATCTTAGAGAGCAAAGGTAACACTGTGTTCCTTCTCACAGCATCTTGTAGAGTCACCATGCCTTGGTCCTAACTCAATCCTGGATACTACATTATTCTCACCTTTTGTATTTTTCTAAAATGCCTTGCACATATTGAACAGACTTGTGTTACTTTTTCTCTGATACCATTTGAAAACTTTCCTTGAGCCATATTTTCCTTTCTGTCTTTAGAAAATTTGCCTACTTACTGTAATGATCAAGCAACTCAGACCCATTAGTCACTATTGAGGGTGGTGAGGAAGATGAAGATGGCAATTGTAACTGCATCAGAAGGAACAAGTATTGAATGGGATGATATCGCTGAAGTTTGTAACCCAGTGGCTGACTTATAACCTAATGTTTAATGTATGGTGACTAATATTATTTTCTATATTCCCAAGGTAGTTTTTTTCTCTGACTTCCACTCCAGTCTCACACTAGAACCCACAGAAGAAAAAATCCTTCTTTCCCCATAATTTATTCATTGAAGAAATTAAAAGGACAACTTATTGTAAAAAGAAGCTACAGGATAAGAAAGTTAGGTTCTATCACCCTCATTCTTTCTGTTTGTCCAGCTCTGGATGGCATTGCCAAAAAGCAAAAATACTGCTTTCACAGCTTATGGTTCCCACCTCCCCACCCCACCCCATCCACACCCAATCTCCAACCCTTCCCTTTCAAGGAGCCCAACTCTCCCAATACACAATTTATCTAGAGCTTAGGTATTTCCAGAATTCTGCCAGGCAACAGGGAAATAATATGAATGGGCAAATGATTTCTGCCTTCAAGGAGTTTATAGTGAGAAAAGAAGAGATATAAACATAAACACATTGCTGCAATTTAGCATAATAAATGTCACGAGAAGACTAAAGCCAAACTCCAGCATGGCCACAAGAGTGGGAAAAAAAAGCCCAATAATTCCTTCTAAGAAAGTTAGGAAAGTCTTCTTGGAGGAGATGGTACTCATTTCAGCTTTGAGCATTGAGTAGATAGTCACCCATTGAACATAAAAGGGAAAAATCCAAAGGAAGTACTTTCGTAAAGACATAAAATTACGATTAGGAAACTGTAAGCGTTGAGTATGGCTAGGGCATAGGATGCCAACCAGGGAGAAGGGGTGGCTTAGACTGGCCAGAGAAGCAGGGTCCAAATAGCTTGCAAAGGAGTTTAGACTTTTAGGCAAGGAGGCATTAAAATATTTTACATGGAAGTAACAGGATGATATTTGCATTATTTTAAAACTTCTCCTTCATAGAAAGATGGGTTTGAGGAAGCTGAACTGGGGACAAGAAGCCCATCTTATTGTGGGGATAAGAAAGAAGGTCCCAATGGGAGACAAGGGCAGTAGAAACATGGACAGAAACACTCATACTAGGCGCTAAGAGGTGTTACAGGTCTCTACATTAATCTGATAGACTTTTCTAGGTAGATGAAATACTTTGAGATAGTGTAAATATTTGGAGCAAGAAAATTGCTTGAAAAATTAATTTATGTTTGTTTTTCCTTGTTAGGTATACAAAGGTGTCTTCCCCTCCTCAGCCTTTGTGTTCTGAGTATGGGCTCCCTGGTGTAAAAGATGTCCAAAATAACTTCGTGTTTCCAGGACCATTAGGTAGTGCCCAGAAGACTCTTCACCTGTTACTCAGGCATAGGTTTTAAAAATATATGCTGGATGCAAAGGTAGTTCAGTGGTAGAATTCTCGCCTGCCACACGGAGACCTGGATTCAATTTCTGGTCCATTCACTTTCCCCTCCCCCCCCAAAAAAACAAACAAAATTCAACAAATGGTGCCACAATAAGGGGATACTCACACGGAAAAATCATGAAATGTGACCCTATGCCATGCAAAAAAAAAAAAAGTACATCTTGCTTGAAGAAAGCTGAGACCAGAGTGATGCTGTCTCCACAGCTGTGGTGGGAGGAAGGGACTGGTGGCAGAAGATTCCTCTCTGTCGGTACCTCACGGACGGCAGGTCAGTGTAAGCAGGTGCAGGGATTGATGAGCCTGGAGAGCTTAGGAACAAGGAAACGAAAGTCCCTGGTTCACGTGGGCTTGAACAAGGAACAACCAGGAGGATCTCAGTTGTTCCAGGAGAAACTGAAGAAAAAAAGCTCTTTCCTTGGTTCAAGGGCACCATCCCCTTGAACTACACAACCTTTGTGAAAGGAAAGAGGTCTGCTACGGTTGACTGAGATGAGCAACTTTGTTTGGGGACCAAACTCATGCCTCCCTTCATTTTTTTTTTTTTTCAGTCCAACCCTACAGTTTTAGAGTGCACTGGAGGGATAGATTTTATGATCAGGATATGTAAGTATATCCATAAATGACTTTTCTTCAGTATTAATTTCTTATTTCTGGCTTCTTAGCCCTTTGTGTCTTTCTAAATAATGATGCTTTCGCTTTTTTCTACATTTTGGAAATTTTTGAGGACAGGAACTCGGTCTACATTCTCTAAAGATCTCACCACTGATTTTTCTTATTCCTGGGTTTCCCTGGTGTCCTTGTGGAGAAGGTCAGCCCATAGAAATAGAAATGGAAGACACAAAAGACAAACTCATCTAGTAGATAAGCACGGGCTACCAGCTGTCTATGTTTGAAACCTGCTTATGCCTTTCAATAATTTATGAATTTCGAAAAGTGAATCACTTTTGCCTTGATTTCTTCATGGAAAAAATTGGATTCAAAATCAGTTTTCTCTTAACATTGATATATTTTATCAAATATGTGAATAAATACATAAAGATTAGTACCAAAAGAAAAAAAAAACAAACAAACCTCAGAAACTAGTTCTTCCTTCATGGGCTTGTCAGGATAAAAGGTGGTAATACCTGCAAAGTTCTCAGTCTAATGCCTGGCACATGGCTGAGAGGAAATAGAAGTGAGCTGTGATTATCAGTGAAAGTGCTCTGCCCCATGGTGGCAGAGGCAGCTCGTACTGTGTCCACCATGGTCCCTGGTATACTTCTCCCCACTGCGGAATTAATTGATCCACTGGCTGCCGCTTCCACAGCAGGACCCACTGGACTCACTGCCCTGCTGGTGAAAATGTGGAGAGAAAGGAAAGAATGGACCCCCAAAATGTTTTGAGCTCCTGGCTGGTGGGTCTGCACAAAGAATAGATCTGCTCTAGAAGCAAAGTCATTTTTATCGTTAGTCCCAGAATCTATCAGAAACAACTCAGAACTCTCCAAGGCATTCCATAGCTGAGCAAAAATCTAAGGGATACGTTTCTCAGCATTAGTGGATTGGTTTCCCACTTTGTTTCTCAGAAGAGCTGTGTTTTGTTTGGAGTATGTTTCCTTTTCTTCTTGCGGGCCAGGAGCTCTGCCATAGATTTTCTGAGCAGCTGAGTGAATGCTCTTTCTGTCAATCTGAAATTGTGTGGTGGGTGAGCCTTTTCCCCCTTTGCTCCTTTTCTTTATTAAAGCTGACAAATGGGGAAGAAAATGAAAAAGAAAAGAACAAATTCACCATCACAGGATGCTAGGAAAATGGCTTCTATTAATAGCCTAGTACATTTTAAGCCATGTAAACACCTCTGTTCATCGTGCCCCTGCGGCAAGACCCTGGGGATTACTGAGCTGCCCTGGAAAGCTGGCAGCCATATATGGCAGAGCAATGGAAGGCTTGACAAGGCTAATTGTGTTCCAAGTTGTTTTCAGAAACAGTGGGAAATGAGGTCTGTGTCCTGCCTGTAGCAGTTGAACAGCAGAGGGCCACATGGGGCACTCCATCTCCTCCACCGACAAGCAGACTCTTCGCCCACTGGAGAAAATGTGGCCAGATCCAAGGATGGCCTGGCCGCAGCAGCTCTAGTTGGGGTAATCTAGCTGACAATATAGAGCGGAGAATCTTACTATGAGTGATAGATTCGCCACACACTAGCTATGCAACAGCATAAAAACCCTTCAACAAGCACGAGGCTCAGTTTATTCATTTATAAACTGGAACAATTACACCCACCGCATAAGGTGAATATGAGAATTAAATTTAAAAGTGTTAGTGGAAAAGGTAATCCAGACTCTGTACAGTGTATTAGCCACAGTGTCTGTCATACAATCACATGTTTCTAGACCTGGAAAGAAACAGTAAAATATGACTTTATACTCAAGAAAAGAAGCAGTCAATATACCACGCACCTGAGAAGACTCAGATGTTGAATTTAACGGAGAAGGGGTTTAAAATCACTATTATAAAAATGTTCAAAACTTAAGGAAAATTCAGATATAATAAATGAACAACTGGAGAATTTTGGCAGAGAAGTAGAAGCTATAAAATACTGAAAAATGCAGTAATTGAAGTAAAAAATCCACTGATAGGCTGAACAAAGTAACTTGAAGGCAAATTGATGGAAATTATCCATTCTGGTAAAAATAGAAATATACATTTTACACAGAGTCTTGGTGTCTCATAGTTCAGTATCATACAGTCTAACATACATGGAATTGGAGTTCCAGAAGCAGACAAGAGATTGGGGTAGCAAAAATATTTGAAGGAATAATGGCCAAAAATGTCTTTAAATTTGGTGTAAAACATCAACCTATAGATCTAAGATGCTCATGATCCCCAAACAGTTTAAACACAAAGAAAATCACGCCTGGGCACAATGCTGAAGAAAAGAGGCCAGATGACAATGGAATGACAATGTATAGTACCAGAAGGAAAAAAAATATCAACCTAGAATTCTAAATCCAGTGAAAATATTTTCCAAAAATAAGACATTGCAAATAAACAAAAATGGAGAGAATTGATAGCCATCGGATTTGCTCTAGAAGGAAATATTTCAGACTGATGCAAAGTTAAACCAGATGGAAACTAGCATCTACAAGAAGAAATAAGGAGCTCCAAAATGTTTCTACAATTTTTCCTCTTAAGGAGCGCTATACGAATCTAAACATTCCAATGTTCTCTTGATTTCCTAGAATAAATTTTTCTCAAAAGGGCAAGGACAATTGATACCCTGCTCTTAAATAAATTAGCAATCAAACAAAAAGGCAGCCTGTGCTGTAAGGTTCTCCAGCATGGGTATGTGATAATCCCCCACCCCCTCTCCTCATGAACCCCAATGGATTTAACATCCTTTGATAGTGCCTAGAGAGAAAGCTTAGCTTCCTTCATTGGTACAGTGACCAGGATATCCAAAGGAGGATGAGAAAAATTCATCTCTGCATAATAGACTAAATAAATATTTTGTGGATACTGAGTCCACCTTTTCCCCAGTGGACATCAAATGTACTGCACATCATCAAACAGGGGGAAAAAATCATCTATACACCTCTCCCATGAAGAAGGAAGTTGCTTATTATCACCCAGGAATAGCGTGTTCTGGCAAGGCAGGAAAATTTCTATAGCAACTGAGGATTCAGAAAGAATATTGTTTAAACAATGAAGAAAAATAGCCATTTGTGCAATTATATGAGTGTCTTTTAAATTCGCCATTGGAACTCTTGTTTAACAGTAACAAGGTCACTGCGAGAGTCTCTACAAGGGCACCATATTGTTACATGAAGCAGGGGTCTCTTTGCTTTAGGGAGAAGTCCTTTAAAAAATACGAACAATGATGTAAGTGAGAGAACCAACACCTGATACATACTCTGTGTTCAATGTGGCTATTGATTGAATAAGTCAAATGGACTTGGTGGTTTTTCCCCCCCATGCCCAGTTTCTTGTAAAATACTCTAGGATTTGTCCTCCTAGACAAAAAATAAAAAAACAAAAGGTATCTCCTTACAAAATATACAAATCATTTTTTTTTCCGTTGGGTGGAGGCAGGCATCTAATGTCCACTGCTTTTGGACAATGATTCGGTAAGAAAGATTACAGTGAGGACACCATCACTTGAGCGCAACTGTGGTCCACCAGCCCCTGAAGATCCACACCCGGGGGATAGGCTCTCATCCAGGTGGAGTGGGGTTTTGACTGAAGTTCAGGTCCCTACAGCTGTATATTAGCACTAAAAAGTAAGAGGGAGATTTCATTCACTCACTGATGCATTCACGACATATTTATTTTGAGTCTACTAAATGCCAGGAGAGCTCATAGCTTCAGATATATAGCAGTGAACAAGAGATCCTTAAAGTAATGGGGAGACAGCAAGTGGGGAGACAGGCAAGTACTCCCCCCAACTCCAAATTGCAACATAATGTTTAGTGAGGGGCACCATTCAAAGTGAGTAACTAGAAAGGCTCCTAAGCCAGTCCGGGTGCAGGAGCAGTCCGGAAAAAGCTTTGCAGATAAAGTGATACCTCACTAGAGACTTCAAGAATGTCGAAGAACAAACCAAAAGAAGAAAGACATTGTTCTTTCCATCAATTTACTCTGTGGGTAAAATCAAGGGATATAAATAGTTTACATTTTAAAAACCATGCAGAGTATATTTTCTGCTTTTCCTTACAAACAATGCAAGAAGTTTATCATTTATGTCTTCTGGAGGCACAAAGGAATCATATTTGTGGCAGCTTCCAATGCTGAGGCCTACGTGCATAAAATTTTATGAATACAGAGTTAAAAAAAATCAGTTTCCCAGAAGTTCCTAATTACACGGAAAAATAAACATTTTAAATTGAATTTTGGCCCAAGAAATAAAAACATGACATTGGGAATAAGGCATCTATTTAAAAAATTACTTTTCCAGGTATTTGATATGACCAACCATGGCACTGGTATATTAGTACTTCAAGCTGCAGTAAAAGGAATATTATTACTATTGTTCTCACAGTATCATCTCCAACTTCTTTCTGATCATTCTTTTTAAAAGTCACTTCCAAAAGTGACAGGACTTCAGCAGTTACCAATTATGTTAGTAAACCTAAATAGTTAGCAATTATGTTAAAAGTCATCATTTTTACCTAGATTCCTAATCATCCTTCTTGATTCACATCATGCATCACCTTCTCCATGAAACTTTCTTAGGACCTCTCAAGCAGTTTATTGCCTCTCTGTTTTTCCCTTGCTTCTTGCACATCTTTTCAACTAGATGATGGGCCTTGTTCTGTGCATTCTTTATTCCCAGCACCTTCCACAATGAATGGCTCACTGTGGGTACTCAGTAAAATGTTTGTTGAATTAATGAATTAATCAATGAATGAGTGAATGAATTGGTTTCATTTGGATGACTCTACTTGCAAGATTTGAGCCTTAATTTCGATGCGGTTGCACAGTTTAGTGATTAGGGCCACAAAGGAGATCCAAACTCTGGTCATTTTCTGAGCAAACATAACAAACCCTGCCCCAAAATGGCAAGCAAGAGCCCTTCTGCACACTCACAAAACAGAGGAAGAATTCTGGGTAGCCTTCCAGATAGAACTGGCTACACACCAAGAGACTCCAATCTATCTCCCCAAGGCAGCATATGGCAGAGCCTCACTCATAGTAGCTGATGTCCAATAGTATCCCAATTTGCCATTACCCAGAAAATCCTCAATGATTTTAGACCATTAGGTTTACTTTAAAAAAAAATTCCAGGGAGGGAGAGAGACAGACCGATAAGTTGTTCCCAATAGAAACTGTTTCATGGTATCCTTGGCTTGTTTATCATACTTAGGTATCTTCCATTTTCGGCCTTGCACAGTGATGGAAATGCCTGCATTGGCTTCATTACATCAACTTAAACCTTAGGCTATGCTTGGCAGCCCCGGTGTCATGAAAATGTCTTTGGGTCTAAAACAAGAAGATCAGGTTTGGAATCCCACCTCTGCACTTACTAACCATGCGACACCGGACTAACCATTTACCTCTGTCTGTTTACTCATATGTTAATGGGGGCCCACACTCTCCTCATCATACACATTTGAAGAGCTGAAATATTTAAAAATGCCAGATATAACAGTGGGCTTTTATTGGGTTCTCCATGCTTATACCTAGCAGAACTGGCTCTGAATTTTCCAGTGTAATCTCCCATGTTATTATCTACTTAGAGCCTTCAGTACTGTCAAAGTCATGGCAAAACCACTGAAGCCACAGGCTCTGAGCATAAAAACTGGACTGAGATCAGGGAAACTGAAAACAGCAGAAAGGAAACTGTATCGAGAAGAATGGAGGCACATTGGATTCAAAGCCTCTTGGTGATGAAGGAAATCTGCAGCTCTGGGTGCCAGGAGCAGCGTTTCCGAGAAGCAAAGGAGGTGTTCAGCCAGTGGGTGAGATCCACGGGCAGTAGGACTCAGTGCCTACTCGATGTTCTGGCTGTGGCCCGAAAGTTCACTTCCAAGGTTTCTACCATTTGTCCCAAGTATTTGAATCTGTTAGCATGCAAATTCTCCAAAAAAGAGCAATACTTTCAAATGACACATCTTAGTTCCAATATATATTATGATTTCAAAGTGGAAAGTGAGAGAAGAGAGCAGGAAGACCCATGAAGGGAGTAGGTAGGATGCAGGAGGTGATAGTGGGAGATTCAAAAGATGAATTTTGTCCTTTTCAACACTTTTCCTAAGATTAGTTTAGATGTGTGGGTTGCGTTTCCAGTCTGTGTTTGTATAACATTATACACCCATCTACTCCCTCTCTCCAATATTTTGGGCTTCATAGCATACCTCACCCTCTTTTGCAGTATATTCTTACCTCAAAACAGAGATAGCAATAAAGACGATAGTTAAGCATTATGTAAAAATAATGCATGCCCCCAGAATGTCTCAAAATGCTCACACTATTGCAAAGTACCAAAATTCTCAATAAAGGAAACTATTAATATCTTTACGTTCATGACAAGTAAAACTAGTGTGACATGATTTGGCCCCTATCCCAATAAATAGTCAAAAGATGTAAGCAGAAAATTCAACAAAAGGAAAATACAAATGGCTAACAAACATATGAAAAATATGTTTAGGTACACAGCAAATTAAAAGAAAAGAGATAAAGAATCATCTTTTTTCTACAGTATCAGTAAATTGGGAGAGAAAAAGATTTCTGTTGTTGGACATCTCACACATATTTGCATACATCTGAAGATGGCAGCCCTTTCTGGAAGGCAATTTGCCAATACCTATCAAAAGTCTTAAAAACAGTCATGCATTGTTACCTGTTAATTCTGCTACTGGTAGTCTCTCCTAAAAAATAACCCAAACTTCAGAAAAGGTATTATGTATAAAGATTTCCATTAAAACATGGGTTATAACAATAACAAATTTGAAACACCTTGCCAAATGTGTAGTAAAGATTCAACCTTGCCCCAAAAGGAGTCTGACCTTTGCCCTCAGCTTCTGTGAGGTGAGGTCTAAGCCCTTACACTGCCATACTTGATGGGAATGTCTTTGTTTACCTGGAGACCGTGAGCCAGCCAGGTAGTGACAGTGTAATTCAGAGCAGAGCTTTGAGCCACACCAACCAGCTGACTTAGGTGGGGGCTTTGGGTCACACGGAATCAGCAGCATCCTTTACCAGTTTCTCTCCATTTTAATATCTTTCAAAATGATAGTCCGCTGTCACAACCAGGAGGTTGACATTGACACAATCCACCTATCTTGTTCAGATTTCTCCAGTTGTACTTGCACTCGTGTGTGTGTGTGTGTGTGTGTGTGTGTTTAGTTCTACACAAGTTTATCACACATGGAGGTTCTTGTTCTCACGACCACAGTCAAGGCACCATTCCATCACTGCAAGGATCCCTCATGTTGCCCTTTGGCTAATTTGGTTTTAACTCTCAAACTGCAGTCATATAACCATTCACTAGCCAACCTGTTTTCTCACCTCTGCCATTCATATTTTGCTTGTTATGCATTCTAGTATTTTACAGTCGGAGCCTGTCAAATAAATAAGGCCCTGGTATCCAACATTCAAAAACACTGAAATATCTACTAAAGGAAAAAAAATCAGCCTGGACAGGGCCAGCTTTCCCTCCACTGCTGTAAACCACACACAGTGGATTATATACTGAATTTATGAGGACATTCCTACACACACCATCTGGTTAGACTGGAAGATAGTGCTCTGGCTCAGGATGTCCTCTTGATTAAAGAAACCAGAAGAATCTTTTAATGTCCATTTACCAGGCAGAGTTTTAAAAATTATCTAATGTGCAATAAATAGCTATAGCAACACTCTGAAAGAGCTTACTTAAGAGTTAATTTATTCATGTTACAGAGTTTGTACCTCCTGATATGCAAATGGTATTCTCTAGCAAGAAAGAGAAACTAAATTCTCAAACTTTCTCTAAGTGTCCAACGACTTGTGATGGTGAGCGTGTGTCCATGGCTACTGGTGATGAGCAAGGAAGTGATTGGACAGAACTCACATGAGAACGACCTGGTGTGCTGGTTTGAAACTGTTATGTACTCCAGAAAAGCCAGGTTCTAATCCAATCTTGTGGGGCCAGACTTACTGTAGGGTGGGACCTTTTGATTAGGTTGTTTGCATGGAGATATGACCTTGCCCATTCAAGGTGAGTCTTGGTTAGTTTACCGGAGTCCTTAAAAGAGCTGACACAGAGAGAGCAGAGAGATGAAACCAGACACAGTAGTTTGGCTTTAGAGCTGTAAATTTGTAACCTAATAAATCCTGTTTGTAAAAGCCAATCCATTTCTGGTAGATTGCATACCAGCAGCATTAGCAAACCATGACACCTGGGCTACCAAAACATTTCAGGTGGAGAACTCCCTGGACTTTAGCACCTGAGAGAAAATGCAGCCAAAGTATAAAGTTGTTTTGGACATCGTTAAGCCAGGAACCAGGGCAGACATAATCTACCCTATTTGGAGTGGCCAGAGAGGGACACATGGCTTAGAAAGTTATCCTCATTATCAGAGGTGGCTTGGCCCTGCCAGTTCTGATTGCTCTCTAAATCCCAACACCACTGTCCACAGGTCATGTTTGAGTCACTTGAGTCAACCATTGTTGACCATGAATGATGTAATAAACACACACAGCTGTAGGGAAAATGTAGAACAGGGGCAATTTAAGAAGCAGCTGCACAAATAAAATATGGTAGCTTAGCAGTCTTTAGTATATATGAGGCTAATTAGCATTTTTTAAAACAAAATAAAAATAATTGTTAGGAATATAAGTATCACATCTGAAACTCTCAAGAAGGGATTATCTCCCACCAGGGAAAGCTTTCCAAGCTGCCAGAAAATGCCCTAGTGCTGTAAGCTCAGTACACTTCTCTGCTGGCTCCTCTGCCAGCCCATGCTACAAAGCATCATAGTAGCCTATTTGAGTGGTTATGAGAATTATAGGTTCTGACTAAATTAGAAATGGCACTTGGGTTTAATTGTCAAATAATCAAGTCCATTCCTCACACCTAGAGCTCTAATTTACAGGGGGAAAAAAAGGCAGAGATATTCAGAATGATGTAGAGAAGAGTAAACCCTGCATGCATTTGCAGACCAATGAAGTCCTGAATGGAATTTCCAGTGGGTTCCTGGAGTCCCCCAGCCCTGACCCCACGGAGGCTGACCACAAAAGGAATTCATGTGGGAATGGAGAGGCTATTCACTTTTAAATGTTCAATTAATAAATTGTAAAAATATTCCCTTTAGCCTCTCCCTTCTCCCTCCCCTTCTCCCACCAAAATGCCACTAGAACTTTTTTTTCCCTGAGTTTTATCTTCAAAAAGACTCCCAGAATTTGCAGCCATATGTGTAGAAGACACTCATTGGCCTAGCTCCCTGACTACTTCCACAGCCTGGATTTCTTTGTCACTTAGACCTCCCTTTTGGAAATTAGGAGAGAAGGAGGTTTGAATCGAGAGGTATCTAAAGCAATTCATTTTGGGTAAAGCCCAGATAAAATCAGAACAAAATACTTGCAAAGTTTGATCCTGGAATTGAGGCCATCCCCTTCTTCTCCCCTCCTCCCCCCCCCCATTCTCATGACCAAACACATAGGTACACTGTGACATGGCATTGCTATGTGTGTTTCTTTCCCTGCCTATGGCCTCCACAATGCTGTGAGTTTCTTCAGGGCAGATATTTGGTCTTGAATAGTTTTCCCTCTCTAGCATGCAAAACAGCTCACGCTATGGAGTTGGCATAAACAAAAAATTTACTAAATTTGGAATTAAGTAAACTCTTGAAGAGGCAAAATTAGTTTTCTTTTCATAAAAAGAGATGTTGTTGGTCATAGTAATGGCAAATCCAATCCAAGTGAGATTCTTTTTCTAACCTCAAACCATCATAGAATAGAGCCTGATGTATTATTATTACAATAAATAATTTTAAGTGCTTGCTGTAAGTACTGTGGAAGATACAAGCACAAATAAGAAAAAAAATGCATGCCTTCAGAAAGTTTAAAGAACAAGAGGGGAAATAAAATATGTGCATAAGTATTTATGCTCCATATGAAACTGCAAAGTCAATAAGCCACCCACCACCTCAATGGAATGTTTTCAGAGCTTCTGAGCATACCCACCACAGGGCGGTGGGGGAAATAAGTAAGCAAAGTCAGGTCCTTTTCCTCCTTTCCATCCTTCCTTCCAAATGAGAAAGATTGAAATTCTAGTGTTAAAATTTCAATATTAAAATTAAGAAAATTAGGCTTTAATCTATGTAGAATTTGAACATTAGATGGAAGCTACTAGTTTACCACCCAATATGTACTTCTTCCCACTTCCCTACCCTCTTCTCCTTAAGTATGTTACACAGATTTTCATCTCATTATCCACTCCTGCTCCATAAGCCCAGGGACTTTAGGGGATGCTGACTAAATCCCATATGCCAGGGGGGTACCTAGATCAGCACCTTTCATTCCCCTGACTATAGTGTCTGCCACTTGACTTCAGAAGGCTTATCAGGTGGCTCTCAAGAGCGTGGCTTGGTACTCCAGGGCAGAAACGCTCTGTCTGGTAGGTTATTCCTGCATCCTTCCTATGAAAACAGGGATATCTGTCTTTCAAATGAAGTATAGCCTCAGAAGGCAAGGCAGAACCAAAGTGGACCTTGATGACACCATTTGGCCTCCGCAAAAACAAACTCTGAAATTTGACCTACTTCTAGATTCCAGCTACATGAGATTAAAAAAAAATCACCTTTATTGCATACCAATTTGATTTGGATAATCTGTGATTTGCAAACGTAAGGAGTCCTAAGTGCTATGCACAGTGATATGATAGGAGGAAAGCGCTGAGAGCCTTAAGTTATCTCTCCTGAATTCTTTTGAAACCCTACTCTTTTCATGAGGATAGGTATTGATGGGCCTCAGTTTGAAATTTCTATCAGTGAAGAACAGAAAGGACATGAAATCCAAAGACCAGTTTAATGTCTGGCACTTCTTGTTGACTTTGGTAAGTCATTTACTCAATTTAAGCCTCAGATTCACCACCTGCCACGCAGGGACAATGATATGTAACCTAGAGTTCGCACGAGGCACAGATCCGATGATGACTGTGGTTGGTTTGTGGAGTATATAAGGTATAAGGTAGATATTAACAACATTTCAATCTGAACTCGATGTACACTTAAGTAAGTGATGGAAGATAAAACTGATCCATTTACATATTATTAACTTACTAGGTCAGTTGGCAAAGAATAACTAAATTGCAAAACTTCAATTACAAGCTAGAACTTTGGCCAGTGGCAGGAGTTTACTTCTCACAGTTCTCTATAGCATGATTAGGAGGTGCTCATCTACTATAAAAACCACCTTCAGAAGTGATGCATTCACTTCTGCCTCAACTATTTCCTCTCTGTTCATTTTTCTTAATATCAAATAAAATTTTAAAAATCTATACTTCACAGTTACAACTCCATGATTGAATCCAACATCTAATTATGTGTTTTCGCCTTGTAAACATTTTCTGACATAGCAACCACAGATCCAAGGGGTAATATTTAAAGCGAGTAAGATGCATTGACTTTGTATCTTTTTATACTTACTATTCAATACCCCTTGTTCTTAATTGTCTTATTTTGTCATTGATCGCAAACGTTTAACTCAGAAAGATAATATTCAAGAAGATAATAAGGGCTGCTTTGTTTCCCCTACATATGGACATTTATTCTTTGCCTCAAAGGGAATTGCAACATATTCGAGAAAGGGAGAATGTACTCCCCAGTGTCCCAAGTAAGATTTCACACAACTAAATCACAATGACATTAAAGTAATCAATCTTCCTTTGTGTGAAAACCAAACCAATCATGCAGTAGAGATCCCAAGGGAAAGTAAGGTGGGGTAGGCACAGGAAAGAAGGATAAAAAAGGAGAGGTTTGATAGAGGGCATTAATTTTTTTCCTTCACAAAAAGAAAAGCCATAAAACTGCCATTTCCCCTATTGCTCATTCATTGCTGACCATTAAATTCTATTGCAAAAGTGTGCCCCTTGGGTGAATCTGCCTTAAAACTAAAAATCGCATGGATAAGATAATGTAAATTCTAAAAGATGCAAGATAAAATGAGATCTCAAAAATATTGGTGACAGCCCCCTTCCAAAATGAAAAACAGAAAGAATAAAGAAGAATTCCAATTATTTCATCTATGACTTATGTCTTTTTTAAAGCCAAACTTTCTGCTTTCGTGTATTATTGGAAAGTAAGAGGAAAATCTTTCCTATAATAGAAGCATATCCACCCAATAGCCTTTCCAGAAAAAGACAGGAAATAAATAAATCGAGAGAAAATTTCAATAGTCCAGTGCCACACATTAACCCAAATGGGCACCATACCAACATTAAAATGAAACTAACTCAAGCTTCAAGGGAAAATTCAGTCTTGGAATGAATGGCAGGCTCTCTCCAAGCACACCTGTAATACCATTTAACAGATGAACATATCAAGAAACAGGAATATTCTCTCCTCAATGCTGGGGCCAGCCTGTCTGAATGATGTTGCCCAGCCATCAGATACTCGAGACCCAAGCTTCCCTAGCATAGGTTAGAAGACAGCTCCAAGATGAGGATACCGCCACTTCGTACTAAATGGTTACTCAGAGGAAATAGCCATCTAATAATATGACCAATATTGAATGTTTCTGGTAGTAGTTACATTTGCCAATAAGACCAAATATTAGATAAAGTCACCTAAATCCTCGCATCATGCATAGTTTTATTGGGTAATTTTTGGCATCCAGATGAACTATTCCTGGCAAATATACATTCTAGACAATACTCCTCTGATTTATCCCCTGTCCAAAATGTATCACCTACTGTTCACTTGTTTCAAACTCAGTTTGACGTTAAACAAAATGAAACTTAATTACAAAGGCAGTATGTTTGCTTCCCTCAAGGACATTGAATGTTCTGTTAATAATTATCCACTTTCTTTATTCTTAATTTCCTTATTCTTATTACACAAAGAATTAACTTTCTCTGTTATGCTATGTTAAGGGAAGAGCTTGTTTAGAATTCTTAAAATGGAAGGGAAAAGAAAAACTGAAAATTGCTGGTACTCAAAATTAAAGGACATTAAACCTTGTTTTAAAATAGTGAGATATTTCAAGTTTTGTGATTTCAAGTCAAATCATTTTCATTGGCACTTTGGGGATATTAATATTCACAATATGCCAAGAAATTTGATATATGGTGTCCCTAGACTACTCTTAAGGGAGCTTATTTTTTTCTATATATATTCATTCACATGTAAGTTAGCTGTATATTTAAGGTCACAATAAAATAACTCAGAGCTTTGATACATGAACCATATTCATCTGAGATTTCTAGGAATAGAATTTAAATCAAATATCACATGAAAAGTGGCAGAATTACATTTCAAACCCTTCTCTCATCAAGCTTTATTTCTACAAAGTCAAGTTCAAATATTTACCATATTTTTATAAAGTTCAAAGAATCTTAAGTAGAGAGAGCCTTCAGGTAAACAGCTTTACTTTATCTTGCTCAGTTTCATAATGGAAATCCATATTCTAGTCAGGGGATACTTGTTTTGTTCAATTAACTGTTCTTTTCAACTAGATGCCATTTAAGTTAAATTTTACAGTTCCCTAAAAATAACCATACATCCCAGGTTGTGCTGTTTCCCAAGCGTTCATTGGTGTGAGCATTCTCACACTGTCAACAGTAGACTGCTTCAGAAGATAACTTGTGTGGTCACTCCGGAATTCCCATGCCTTTAGCAGATTTTGAGAAAAATGACAGAGTTTGGAAGATAGTTTAAAAACAATGGGACAGGAAGTTGAGCTTGCAGAAGTTCAAATAGTTAAAAGAGCAATAATCAATAAATGCCCAGAGTCTGTCCTCTGTGCACAGAAATAGGAAGGGGACTATCTTTGCAGCAGAGAGCCTGGAAAGCTGAAGTCTATTATTACACAGTTGAGCAATAGACTGTGAACTAATTTGTGATTCGTTTTGATCTAAGTATGCCATGAATTTGGGTTCATGCCAGACCAAGATGATCTACCTTTAATCTGCCACCCAATTATTCCATATATAGAAGATTTCAAAAACACGTATGTAGTTAAGGCAGGATGAGCACAGATCTGGGGCTCCTCTGGTTCTAACTATTTATCCCTTGCCCCTGATTCCTTGACTCAATGAAAGATCACTAAAGCCACAGAAGGTTCTTGGCACACAGACTATTCAGGTAATTGAATAAAAATTATAATGTCCTGATCAAAATTATTTGGAAAATAAATGAGAAAGACTACCTAAGTAGACTTGAAATGTCTATATTGGACCTTTTACAAGACTCAGAATTATTTTTTCTAAATAATACATAAGCACAATTGACAGAGGTTAATTTTTTTAAATCACATTAATCTCCATGTGCACACACACTGTTCTAAAAGAGGCTAAGTCTCTAAACATTTATTTATAGTCTCAGTTAAAGGAAATAATAATGGATTTAAAAATAACCGAAGGGAGAGTTTTCTGAGGGGACAAATGGAGCATGAAGGAATTAAGTTGTTTTCTAGACTATATTCACCTTATATGAGGATGGCCAGTCGGCAGGCAGCACCTGAGTTGATTAGAAAGGGGGAAAGTCAAATTGTTAAATTGGCTAAAGTGAACACAGCATTTCTCTTTAAATTAAAACTGCTCTGAATCCATCTCCAAGTACACATACATATCCCTTGGGTAGTAAGTCTGCCATGATCATTTTGCCTCAGCAATACATTTGGTTTTATTCAACACTGGAGTCCTAGACAGGACAGGGTAAGTCTAGTTATTCAGGGGAACAAATACAACCTTAAATTTAAAATTAGGGATATAATACCTCCATGACTAACCCCATCAACATGCTCTTTCCTTAATCATGAGATGAGTCAAATGCCATGTAAATTTTCAAATGGAGTGAAAAAATGAGCTGCCTCAACTTCTGTTCAATAAATGAACAGCAAAACACTCCAAATAGGATAAATAACAGCTAAGCCACTTAACTTTTCTTGACTTAATGCTGCATTTCTAAGTTTGAGAGGAAAGAGGGAAAGCTCATGATATCCAAGGTCTTTTTCAGTTGTGCAGTTTCATAGGAATTCAGACTTTTTGGAAATTCTAACCTCACACAATTTGTAGCTTTTCGTTTCACATAATACAAATGCATGTACAGTTCCATATTCCACTATATAAAAATATATAAAAAAATAAAAACTATATATAAAATATTCCCCATATTTTAAATTAAGTAATTAAAAATACTTATATATCTAAATGTAAATTACAGCAGAAGAACATTTGCTTTGTTGTTGTTTTCAGGTGATGGTGATTATCATTAATCCTGCGAGGTAAGAGCTTCCATTTACTGAATGTCAACTGCATGACAGGCAGGTAACAAAAACACTATTTTCAATGCTCCAATAACAGATAAGGAAATAGAAGCTCAAACAAGAATAAATGGTAAAGCTAGAATTTGAGTCTGTCAAATTCTATCGGTCCTGTTATTTTCCCTTATACCATGCTGTCTCTAAGACTGAGCAAAAGAACCATTTATAGTAGAAGTAAATATTTATTTGGTGGATAATGTCAAATGCCCTCCAGCCAAAGAACACACCTGTGCTTGACAAAAGCTGGGTTTCTTCACTCATTGCCATGAGGAAGAAGACACATCATGGGAAGCCATGGGCCATCTCAGCAAGGGTGTTACAAAGGACGCATTATAGAATTTGGGACTGTGGTAGTTAGTTTTAGGGAGAGTTCAAGGAAGCAGGGCTCACTCTGGATTGGATGCTGTCAGGAAGAAAGAGTAATTCTATAATTGAATATCTGAATAATTCCTGTCTAAAAGGAAGGAAGACTAGAGCAAGGCTAAAGCTCTAATTTTTAAAGAAGCAGTCATTACTCATATTAGCCAAAATAGAGAGCTGCGTGGTCCGTGCCGCAACCTGAACAAAGTTCATGTTTTGTCCGTGCTCAGGAATGACTGGAGAATGATTTTGTTTTTGTCTAGCTCCATCACATACACAGAGTGGCCTTGACTGGTTCTGGTGGAGTGTGTCAACAAGGGTGCACCACAGCCTAGCTGTGAGCTCCCAGCCAGCTCCAGATCATCAGAGCTGCTGTCCTCTTGTCAGTGGGAAGGTAGACAGCAGTACTGAGAATTAGAATTCCTTCAGACCTTAATATTGTGTTCACAGAATCACAGGAAGTCAGTACTTTCTAGGACTACTGTGATCCACTAACTCAAGCCTACATTTTTAAAACAGATTAGGTAACTGAGGATGAGTGAGGTGATGTAACTTGCCCAATAGCACACAAATATCAAAGGCAGAGGTAGGAGGGATATAGAGGTACCTTAAATCCTTGCCTTATCATTCTTGTAGGCATGTTCAGCATCATCTTCTTCTTCATCATCATCATCGCACCTTTCATTTATGAAGTGCCAAGCACAGTATTGAGCAATTTTAACTGAAATATCACACTGAAACTTCACCATTGATGAATGAATTTATTTCGTTTTCCTGATTTTATGTACCATAAAAATGAGAATTAGAGGAGTTAGAGTCTCCCAGCTACTAATTTGTCAAGATGAAAACTGAACATAAGCAGTCTGATTCCTCTACTTCATACTTAAATCACTCCTCTCATTTATTGCTAATATTAGGAGCAGGGTTCCTTTCCTATCTTAAAAGGTACAATCCAAAGATTATGGCATTAAAGTTTTCTATGCATTCTCAAATCTAAGAGAAGAGGCACATCTCCATGCCTGAGAAAGGTTTCATTTGCTTGCCCAACTCAAACTGGAAAAGAACATCTTAGCTGCCTCCTACCAAACATACAAATAAAGTTCCTTAATGGGAATCATGTGTTCCCTATGAGTCCCTTACATAATGTACAACCCCTTGGGGGGTTGGTTTGTGTCTGAACTTTTATCCTTGCAAAGAAAGGGAGAGCACTCAACAGAAATGGAGCTTGGAGGGTTAAGCCAAAAGAAGATTTATTATGACTTCTGGCTGAATCTGTCGCTTTGGGAAGTTCACCAACCCTCCCTCACCCCTGTGCACCTCTACTGCACATAAGCCTCTCACCCCTGTGCACTTGTACTGCACATAAGCCTCTCCACATGAACAGGAGACCCAGGACTGATCCTTGTTCTCCATGCTCATTGACTCCAGAGGCCTTGGTAACACATCCCATCTAGAAGGTTGAAATTCTCCCTAACAGCCTTCAGCAAAATCTCCTCCAAGAAAGGTTTCTCTGTAGTGTGGGAAGGCTATCATTTCAGGTCAAAAGGGAGCCATTTCTCATTCCTCAGCCCTGTCAGGAGAGGATGGCAGCTGTTGTAAACCTGCCAAACATCGCACTTTGGAACTGTTACCACCTTAAGGACCCTAATGTATCAAGCTGCAGTGCAGCAAGACCCAGGCTCCTTTCACACTGGCCTGACTCACTCAGAATAAGCTAGAATAGCCAGTTGATTGCATTAAAAGAAAAAAAGATCAATACACAAAAATCTTGAAACTCTTAAAAGCTCTACAAGTAACGTTGGTTACAGAAGGGGGGATGAACTTCTGTAAACACTTCATATGATTTTTAAAGCCTCACAGTATGTCAGGAGAGTAGATATGTGATTAACTGTAGAAAACAAAAATAGATTAAAACTGAGGACTCTCCTCCATCTCTTAGCCTTTGATATTTGCCACACGCAACAAACACAACAGGAGCAAAATTTTAGGACCCACCTTCTACTGTCCAGCATTGGGAAATGGTTTCTAGAATGAGTATGATCCTGCTCCCTCCCTCAGGGAAAAATCTTAGAACTCCTTGACACAAAAACATATCAATGGAGCCATCCCATTAGTTCTTACCTGAGTAACAGACACAATTACTTTTTAAAGAAATGAATATCTAAGCACAATGATCACTCTTCTTTCTATTTTGTGTGATTAAAAAGACTAAAACTCTTTGTATTCTCTTACAATTTCCCTTCTTTGTTAACTAATATTGTTAATATTGTTACATCTGATGGGGTAGTTCCTTGAAAGATGTTTATTAAGTAAGAAATAGAATTACTGATCTAACAGTCTAGGAAATTTTTAGCAGTCAATAACATATGATATAGAGACTCTTTAATTCTAATTATCGAGCATACTACTGTCCCTGTTGGTACAAAAGTGAGAGGTACAATCATTTTCATTATATCAGGGTGACTGTAGGATTCTGAAGTTCCAGTTCTGTGTTCATTCAACCAGCCATCCTCCTCATCTCCCCATCCCCACCCCTCCCCACAGAAAATTTTCCAACAGCATTCATCACCACTAGAGAACCTAACTCACAAACAAATGCAAAGATCCATTTAAACATTTAACTTCCTTTAAGAGTAAGATAGAACTGTTTATGTTGGATAAAATCTAACTGAAAGGAGATTTATGAAAATTTTCAGCTAGTTCTCCTCAACCATGATTGGTGGTATAAGATGCTCCAGGGTCCCTTCCCCCATATAAACTTTGAACAACAAGTGAAAACTGGCGAAGCCATCTTCCGCAAAACTCTGGAAAATAATTAAATAATTGCAGTAGCTGAGCGGTGTCAAATAAAGAAAATGTAGCTCTAAAATGGTAGAAGCTTATGTCACTCTAGCTGGCCCTTCCCCTGACATTTTCCCAGCATGGTGGGGAAGCAGCTGGTACTCCAATTATGGGCCCCTGGCTCTGTACTGGAATGAGTAACCCATGTGCATATACTGGAGTATCTATATGTTGGTTCCAATCTATCAGGTGGCAGACGAAAAACTGAACAAGAAAACTCTTCTATGGTTCACCCTCCCAAAACTGAAATGATTCAGACTGAGGAGCAGAAAGAAAAAAGAATGAAAAAACAAAGGGGGGGGGAACAGAGCTTAAGACATTATATGCATTATGGGAGTTCCAAAAAGCAAAAAGAGAGAAAGGAGTAGACGGAATATTCAAAGAAATAATGGCAGAAAATTTCCAAAATATAAAGAAAGCCATGAATATACTCATTCCAGAATCCCAATGAACCCCAAACAGAATAAACTGAAAGAAACCCACTCCTAGACACAGAGTAGTCAAACTGCTGAATGCTGAGGACAAGAAGAGAGTTGCTGCAAGAGCAAAAGGCAAGGTGTTATGTATAAGGGAGCCGCGTTAAGATTATGTGCCAATTAGATCATGGAGGCAAGAAGATAATGGTAGGAAATATTTAAAGTGCTGAAAGAAAACAATTGCCAACCAAGTACTTTATATCCAGTGAGATTATCTTTCGAAAATGAGGGCAATATTAAGACATTCCCAAATAAGCAAAAGCTTACGAAGTTCATAAACATTAGACTTTCTTGTAATTAAGGGAGTTCTTCAAATTGCAAGGAAAGGACACTAGACAGTGGATCAGTGTGGCATAAAGAAATATAGATCTCCAGTAAAGACAAATATATGTGTAAGAATAAATGTTAGGGCTATTGTATTGTATTTTGGGGTGTATAAATCCAATTTTTATTTTTTGCAGCCTCTAAAATGCAGGTACATAAAAAGTAATGATAAATCTATTGTTTGAAACACAATGTATAAAGATACAATTTGTAACATGTACAACTAAAGAGTAGGTGGATGGAGGATTATAGAAACAATATTTTTGTATGCTATTGAGGTTAAGTTGGTCTCGGCATGAATAACATCATGGGTATAGGATGTCAAATTTAAGCCTCACAGTAACCACAAAGAAAATTACTGGAAAATATAAAGAGATGGAAATAAGAAGGGACTCAAAATGGTACAGTTCAAAAACTAAAAAGAATATGAAAGTAAGCATTAACAGAAGAATTGAGGGACAGAAAATGTATCAGACTTACAAAGACCAAAAAGCAAAATGACAGAAGAAAGTGCTGCATTATCAGGAGTTACTTAAATGTAAATAGATTCAACTCTCCAGTCAAAAGTCAGAAATAAACAGAATGGACAAAAAAGCATGACCCAACCAAAGCTGATTACAAGATATTCACCTTAAATTCAAAGACACAAGTAGGTTGAAAGAGAAAGGATGGAAAAATATATACCATGCAAACAAAAAACAAAATGAGCTGGGGTAGTTATACTCTATTAGATAAAATACACTTAAGATCTCAAACTTTTATGAGGGACAAAGTTCACTATATACTGGTAAAGGGGCTAATTCAACTAGAAGACCTGACAATTATATATCTATCTATGCAACTACCAGCAAAGGCCCAAATTAAATGAAATATATATTGACAGATTTGTTCTGGGGCTGGTTGCTGTTGGTCCTTGGTTTTCCTGTCTCGTGGCAACACACATGTGCTCTTGGTCCTTGGTTTTCCTGTCTCGTGGCAACACACATGTGGCATCTCCTGGCTTCTCGGTTCCTTTGACTTCCAGCTTCTGACTGCTCCATGTGGCTTTCTCTCTGCATGTCTGAATTCCATTCTGCGTATGAAGGGCTCCATACACCTAAACTGAAGCAACCTCATCCAAAAGTCCCATTGATGATGGGTTCATATCCACATGAATGGATTAAGTTTAAGAATGTGTTTTTCACATGGCTTCTTTCACAGCCTGTTGGTGATTGAGCCCCACAATGGTCACACACATCCAACAAAGTGTGTAGTGATCTTGCCTCCTTTCCCAGTGATAAACCCATGTGACGTCTTATAAATAAGGATAAGTGAAAGAATTGACCAGCAAAAGTGAAAGTGCAGTGAAGAAAAAAAGAGTGACAACACTGAAAATGAAATTTGAAATAGAAGAAATACTTCACTGTGGGAATGTTAACACTCTGCCATTTGAGACACTCAGCCATGCAGCCAGGGTAACTTAGTAAAAGTGAATTTATGAACATAAATGAGCAATTGTGATGAAAAGGATGAAGAAGTCCCAGGAGAAGATACCAGCAGCAATGTCCCATTAAAGGAACATTTACATGACACTGAAAGTGCAAAGGCTGAAATATTGGAAGCTGATCCAAAAAGGAATATAAGAAGCTTCACAAGGAATATAACAATCTTCCAAGAAAAAACACTTGAATGTAAGCACTGTTCAAACTGCTCTTGCTAAGTTTTTTTTCCACAAAATAAGAAAAGAATTTATCAAAAAAAAGATCCCACAATGAGATACCATTTCATACACAGTAAAATGGCTACTATCTTTAAAAATGGAAGAAAAGAAAACCAAGTGTTCGAGAGGATGTGGAAAAATAGGGACCCTCATTCATTGCTGATGGAATGTAAAATGGTACAGCTGCTACAGAAGACAGTTTGGCAACTCCTCAGAAAGTCAAATATAAAATTACCGTATGACCTGGAAATCCCACTTCTAGGTTTATATCCAAGAGAATTGAAAACAACGAGTCACACGTTTGCCTACTAATATTCAGAGCAGCATTGTTCACAATTTCCAAAAGATAGAAGCAATCCAAGTGTCCATCAACAGATGAATGGATAAACAAAATGTGGTATATGCATACAATGGAATGTTACTAATCTGTAAAAAGGAACGTTCTGATATGTGTGACAACATGGACAAACCTTGAAGACATCCTGTTGAGCGAAATAAGTTGGACACAAAAGAACAAACATTATATGTTCTCACTGATATGAAATAATTAGAAAAATTAGTTCATAGAGTCAGAAACTGGAATACAGGTTACCAGGAACTGGGGTGGGATAGGAATGAGAATTAATGCTTAATAGGTATGGGGTTTCTGTTTGGGATGATGGAAAAGTTTGGGTAATGCTTGATGGTGGTGGTATCACAGTGTTGGAATGCAACTAACAGCACTGAATTATATATTTGAATGTGGTTAAAAGGGGGAAATTTGGGGTTGCATATATGTTACTAGAATAAACATTTTTTGAAAATTCTCAACTAGACCATTTTAGGGGGACATTCAGACAAAATAGCGCCTAAAAACAAATGACTTTGCAAATTAATGGAATGTTGAAATTACGCAACATTTCAGACCTACACTAAGCTATGTATTTAGATACTAACTGTTTCCTTAATTATGCCTTAGTGATTACTTCTCCAGTCTCTCGAACTGAATGCTAATTGTTACCATTCTCATTTCACTGCCTGTGATATGCAATAACTACAGAGGCCATGTATTTGTCACTCACACCAAATACTGCGATTGGTTTCTCCAAGAGTTTCCAGGCCTCAAAGGAGAGAATAAAGACAAAGCAGTCTAAAATCTGACCTCTTCCAAGGATCCTCACTAAGTATTCTGATTTGATGCTTGCCTGCCTCTCTCAGCATTTCCTTTAGCCTGAAAAAAATGTGATTGTACTAAAACTTAATGACCTTGATTTTCTTGAAGAGAAGGTGATTTTATGATTGTTAGTTTCCAAATTAGGAAGCTGGGCTGACATGTTTTAAGCCACATCACTATTCTGGTCTACTGCATGAAAACCACTACCCTGAAATAGTGGGCACAGACAGAGAAGAGACCACTTACATCCTGAAAGAGCTGGCCTGTGGCCACACAGAGACATCTTGCTGCCAGGCTTTTGACTGGACTCTGTCTGCTGTCCAATATGCTCCTTATTTGTTATTAAAAGTAAATCTATTTCTTTCACTTTACTATTTGCATTTATCTGGTGTCATTTATGTACAGTTCTGCATGCCACTTTCTAGAAATCAGTAAATAACTTTTCAGAATCCTTCTATAACAATAGCAGATTGCATTTCATTTATGGATCTTTTTAATGAGTAGACAAACTTAAGGATAAGAAATTATTTAAACAAGTTTGCGTCTCTGACAAACTGCACATATGGAAACAGAAGCCTAGACGACCAGCCTCCATCCACACGATCTAACCTTCTGATGCCACTCCGTTGCTTTTTGTAGAGCTGCTGAAGATATAACGGAAGTATTAGGGGAGGAAAAGGGAGTTTCTATTTCTGAAAACAAGGTGTTGAGAATTGAACGTATACTTCACAGAAGCAGGATAGAGGCACCCGTGTTTGATAATACAGTGGGAAAATACTGTGAGCTGTTGAACTTTTTCTGAGGTCTTCCCATGTTTCTCTTTTAACACACCTTACTTCAGTGCCATTCTGCCTGTAAGTGCGTCCACCAACCTGAATCTGTGTTGCCTGGAAGCTCCACTGAATTCCATTCGCACAGGGAAGAGCTTTGTTTCTCAGTTCCAAAACTACCATTGATTTTTCAAAGACAAGTTCAGAAAATATCCCTCACACTCAGACCATGAAAAGTACAGTTCAAATGTCAGAGTTTACCCAGTCCAAGGAACATTTACTGATCATCTACATGGAGCAATCGTACAATTCAAAGATCAAATCTTGGAGTGAAAGTTCAGGCATCTCTCCTGGATGTAGGAAACAAGGTGTACAGTTTGTTTGAGAAGTGGACGGTCCTGCTCCTCTAGCAGGTAGATGCTTTCTTATAAGGCTTGCTGGACTTCATGTGGCAGAGTTCGTCAGTCTTCAAAGGCTACTCTTCCTTTTCACTAATGATATACAAACAGATCTTTCGTTTTTGATGATTGGTATACCAAGATACTTGGTCAGCTTCCTGTGATAGCATTAAACACACACACATGGGCGTGCACACATGCACAACTACACGCAAATACCCAAGACCAAATGGAAAATGTTTATAAATAAGAGGGGGCATATAGAAGGAAGGATAGTGAATCTTTTGTTATATATAAGATTGCGATCTTGGCTTAGAGAAATTTTCACTTTGAACAACATAGCTCATTTAGTAAGCCAGCTAGCTCCATTCCAGCACTTTCTTTTGTCCCATACTGGCCTTTTATACTAATATATAGCTCGTTATTATTCATAAAACCTTTAAGCAAGAAAATCATTTCTAAATTTCTCTCAGAATATGTGTATATTCCTAGAAGTATTTTTGAGCACTATCTTACATGATGGTCTCTACAAAATAGTAAAAGGATAAATAAATAACCTCTTCTCCCTAACCAAACTCCATCTTTAACTCCTGAATAAATAAATATTCAAATGCCTCTTCTGAGAGGTCCTGGTCTAACTGAGAACTTTCGAAGCATTGCATCTTCAGTTTTGAAAGTATTTGAGGAGTCCTATAACACCCCCAGTGTTGGTCCCAGAAAACTACTGTTACAAATGGGCAAAGTAAATCCTGCCTGAAAACTTGTTTCCAAGCTGGTAATGCCTTCAAATAAACTTCTGAATGACTAGGAGTGATTGTACCCACTTGTGCAATCTGACAAATAGGCTTTAATTATCCAATGATCAGCCCCATACCTTTCCAAGTGTTTTGGTTTGCTAAGCTGCCGGAATGCAATGTACCAATAATGGGTTGGCTTTTCCAAATGGGATGATTAGGTTACAAATTTACAGTTCTAAGGCCATAAAAATGTCCAAACTTAGACATCAAGAGGAAGTTACCTTCACTGAAGGAAGGCCAATGGCATCTGTGATTCCTTTGTCACATGGGAAGACAGATGACGTCCATTGGCCCTTCTCTCCAAACTGTCTCTGGGCTTCTGTGTGTCCTTGCTTGTTCCTCCCTGGGCATTTCTTTCTCTGAGTTCTTGCCAAAATGTCTCTCCCTTGAAAGACCCCAGCAAGCAGATTAAGACCAGCTTGAATGGGTGGGGCACATCTCCAAGGAAATAATCTAATCAAAATGCCCCACCCAACAACAGATCTGCTGCCACAAGATTTCATTAAAAGAACAAAGGCTTTTCCAGGGTACATAATAGATTCAAGCCAGCACACCAAGGCACAGTCAAAATATCATAAACGAGTGGGCCACAGGGACTCAGCAGGCAGAGTTCTCACCTGCCATGCTGGATGCCCAGGTTCGATTCCTGGTGCCTGCCCATGCAAAAAAATATATATACATCATAAACAATTTTTATTATATCCAGTCATTTTAAAGATATCAAGCGAACAAAAAATGATATTTTAAGACTACTTTAAAAAAATTTGTCTAACTATTCTTATTCTCATTCTCCACTTCAAAAAGGAAAGATGATATGTAAATAGGATGATTAACATATAAATCTCTGCACCCATTGTGAACACACATATTAGAGGTCATTTCTGAAGACTTTGCAGCAAATATCACTAATCATGAAGTATTTCAATTTAAAAAAATGTTGGGAGTACTTTGTGTTTGAGGTCTTGTAAGAGATTAAACAAACACATAGACACACACAATCTACAAATACCAATTTTAGAACAACTATGTAGACAAAAGTTTCCAAGGCTTCTAGGAGATAGAAAATTGTTCCTACAAAAAAAGACCTGCTGGAAACAGACATTTGTCCATACGAGTTTGTGTCCAAACCTGTGGGTGAATTCTTGTCCATTGCTCTTGCTTTGAATTATGTTGATCTTCTCTTCTTTCCACTTCAGTATCCATGATCCAGCTTCCTCTAAACCCCAGTCAATGGCCCTTAAGTGACCTGACTGCAATTTCCTTTGGCATCTGCCTCCTCCCCTCCTGAAAAATCCATCCATGCACCAGTAAAAGTGCTCTTGCCAATGAACTGTTGATTCCCTTTTTCATGAATCGATGTTTCAGCAAGCTATATTAAAGCAATAGTAGGTTTACTTCTACTTACTACTAAGTCAGAAGAGGCATTATCCAAAGATCCCTATAGACTGGGAGAAGGATTAAAGGAGAAGGAGGAGGTATTACACAGAAAATAGGATTTTACAAATGAGTATGACTGCTGAATCAGTATATTAATATTCCTTCTAATCTCCAATGTTTTGGAGCGGCTAGAAGGAAAAATCTGAGATGGTGGAATGGTAGCCTATGACAAACTCTGGGATCTATTCTGTAACTACTTGTTGAAGTGTGTTTCGAAAATCATTGCTTTTTTCTTTCTTTGGTTTGCATATATATTATATTTTACTATTAAAAACATTAAAAAGAGAGAAACTTAAAAGTAAGAGTAACTTACTCTTAAATGATTCTCATTGAACATTGTAAGAATCACAGAGGAGGTACCAAGAATGCACTTTAAGAGCTTCCATCTCATTCATTTATTCAATAAGTAGTTATTGAGTGTCTTCATTATGGCACACTGTATTTGTGAAATATGAGACATGACATCAACCCTCAAAGAGATTACAGTGTAGTTAAAGGGTAGACAAGGAAACATTGCTCCACATTCTCACCAACATTTGTTGCTTTCAGCTGTTTTGTTTTGCTTCCTCAATAGCCATTTTAGTGGGTGTGTAGTAGTTATCTCATGGTCTTTTAAATTTGCATTTCTCTAATAGCCAGTGATGTTGGGCACTTCTTCTTATGCTTTTTGGTCATTCATATATCTTTCTTTGTAAGTTATCTGTTCCAGCCTTTTGCTAGTCTTTATTGGACCGTTTTGTTTGTCTTTTTATTATTGAGTTGAAGAAAAATCTTTACATATGATGGATACAAATCCTTTGTCAAATACTTATGAGTATTTTCTCCTAGCATATGGTTTGTTTATTGATTATCTAGGTGTATTTTCAAGTATTTTTCCACCTATTTTTTGTTCCTGTTCTTTTCCTCCTTTCTTTTGATTTGAGTACATTTAGTACCTCATTTATCTCCTCTCAGCATTTTAGCTATCCCACTTTTTCTTTTTTTGTTGTTGTTTTAATATTTTTATTGTGAAATACAACATATATATAGAAAAACAATAATTTTCAAAACACATTTTAACAAGTAGTTACAGAATGGATTTCAAAGTTTGGTATGGGTTACCACTCAACATTTTCCGGTTTTTCCTTCTAGCTGTTCCAGAACCCTTAAAGCTAAAAGAAATATCATTAATAGAGAAACAGAAGTCATAATCATTTGTTAAAGTCTATCTTCTCTGTTATAACTCCTCCTCCTTTGGGTCTTTGCGCTATGCCCATTCTAATTTTTTCATGTTGAAAAGGGGTGTCCACAATCTAGGATAAGGGGATGGAATTAGTTGATCTTCCTGGAGAGACTATTTTGTTTTGTTTTTGTTTATGATTGCTCTAGGGATTACAACATGCAACCTTATATTAGAACAGTCAACCATTAACTAATTTTGTATCACCTCATATGTAATGAAAGAATGGTACAATAGTTTATTTCCATTTACCCACTTCAAACTCCTATTGTATACATCTGACCTTCACACTTGTGAATATTCCACAATACATTTTATTTATTGTTGTTTAAAAGAAGAAAATAAAAGAGAAAAAATCTTTCCTGTTATCCACGTATTTTCTACTTACATTGCTAGTTATAACTTTGTATATATATGAGTTCCCTTCTAATATTACTTTCATTTAGTCTGAGGAGCTTCCTTTACTATTTCTTTTAGTGCAGTCCTGTTAGTAACAAATTCTCTCAGCTTTGGTTTACTTGAAAATATATTTGTCCCACTCTCATTTTGAAGAATATTTTTACTGAAAATCAGTTTGAAAATTCTGGGCATTCTTTAAAAAAAAAAGAATTTAAAGATGTAGTTTCATTTTCTTCTGGCTTGCATTATTTTTACTGAGAGGTCAGTGCTATTCATACTGTAATTCATCTATACTTAATGTGACTTGCTCCTCTGGCTGCTTTTAAATTTTCCTCTAACTTGGGTTTTTAGCATTTTTTGCTATAGAGGTATGAATTTCTTTAGATTTATTGTTTGAAGTTTGTTGTGTTTCTCAGATCTATGGGTTTGTAGTAGTCTTCATTAACTTTAGGATATTTCTATCATAATTTTTTTAGGATATTTTCTGCTATTTTTTCTTTGTCTCTCTGTCTGGATCTGTACCTTCATGCACGGTAACTATTTAATATTGTCCCATAGATGGTTAAGGCCCTGTTTATATTTTTCAGCCTTTTTCTCTTTGTTCTTCATTTGGATAGTTTATACTGCCTTGTCTTCAATTTCACTAATTTTTACTTCAGCAGTGTCCACTTGCTGTTCAGCCAGTCCAGTGAGTTTTTCATTTCACATATTTCTCAATTCTATAATTTTCATTTTGTTCTTTTTATTAGTTTTTATTTTTCTGTTAAAATCCCCAGCTGCTCACTCATTTTGCCCATATTTTTCCTTTAAGCTTTGAACATATTTAAAATATTTATTTTAGCATTCTTGTCTGCTAATGCCAACATTTCAGTTATGTCTAGGTTACATTTTTCTGCTTTTTTGCATTTCTAATAATTTTATTTTTATTGTAGGCAAAACATTACTGATGCTATAATGTTGAAAATCTGGATTAATTATCTGGCAGTTGGTTAATTTTCTGGTGGGGCTGACTGATCACTTCAAGCCTTATTTGTAACTTTTGCTAGAGTGGACCTAGAATGGTCTTTACTCCAGGACTTATATAAACCTATTCATAATGCACACCTTTTCTGTGGAATCAGTTGAATGTCTGAGTGTTCAGTAACGTCCCTGCACACCAGCAGTCAGAATCCCTATTTCTTCCAGCCCTATGCTCCCCTTGAATCTCCATTCCATTCAGAGCATCCCTTCAGCTATTCTCTACTAGGCTATGTGGAGTCCAAAGACTTTAATAATCTCCTCTGAAGATTTCTTCAGATCTGAAGTATTCTGCTCCACAAATACCAACCGTTAGGGAGACCCCCCACCTTCTAATCCCTGTCTTCTCAACTCAGTAAGTTGTCTCTGTCCCTAGGCAGAAAGCCAGAGAGATCCTCTGTCCTTCTCTCAGGAATCACCATCCTTTGCTTCCAGTCATCCAATGTCTGAAAACAATTGCTTTCTATTTTTCATTCTGGTTGTCAGTTGTTTATGGCAAGAGGAATAGTTGTTCTGATTGCCTCCTATTCACCTCATTGGTGAAGGGGGGACCCTCTGCTGTGCAAAGACTGAGAAGGCTGGGCACATGACACCCAACCCTGGACAAATGAGATTGACAGCAGTTTATTAATCATATACACTATGGCCCAGAGCAGGGTCACAGCACCTGGGGCTGCGCGTCGGCACAGCATGTGCCTGCAGAGGATGTGGGAGGCAGGCTTCGTAGTAACAAGAGGTGCAGCAATCCCTGGTTCCCCTGGAAGGATGTGATTGGCCTGCTTGTATAATTTGGGGGCTGGGAGGGAGTTGAAACTCACTAGGTTGAGGACCAAATGGGGTGCAGCTGGTGCAGCTGTTAGGTAACTAGCCAGGTGAGGAGCCTTTCCCGCAGGGTAGGGGGCACACCTGCAAACAGAAATCCAGCAAGCAGGGCAACTCCTGAGCAGGACTGGGAACCCCGTGAGGCTCAATATGCCAAGGAAACCCATGAAATTTTAGGCCTTACAATACAATACCAGTTACTCTGTCATGTCTCCGATAAACTGGTTTTGATTAGTATTTCCTTCTCTCTGAAAATAAAAGCTTTTGGTAACCTATTATTTATCAGGAAGCTCAGAGATGCATCAGATAACCAAACACAACAAGAGTTCGCCTTGTGACTTAGTTGCATACCTTTTTTATTACCTTAATTTTTATTTTATTTCTATCATGCATAGGCAGTGTATCCAGTGAAAACTGTGGGTTCACAGAAACCTCATCAACAGAATCAATTCCTTCTATTCTATTCCTGTTGCCACCCTTCTACTTCACATCTCTGTCATAGCTTAACTAATGTCACTGTTGCCACCAAATCTTCCTTTGCCTTCTATTCAACCCACAGATGGCTCTCTATTCTTTGCAAAAAAAAAATAATCACTTTGCTCATGTGCCTACCAAAGGGAAACTTACTGAGAGCTTGGATTATTCACGACCTGTCCCCTGCAGTGCCCAGCACAGTGCCCTATACACAGCAGGAAGACAATTCATATTTTTGCATTACACTAATGTAAAAGGGAAGTCTTTAGATTAAAACTCTGTCTTAGTGAGGAACCCACTCTTTCACCAAAATATCTCATATAGTAAGCCTACTCCATTTGCACACTCTCATTCACCTCTGCACAAGGATAGGGAAAGGATAAATCAGTGACTCTTTCTCTCCTATCATGAAACTCAGCCAATGGTCTGTAGCAGACGACTGACCAAGAGAGTAAATTATTGTTAATTCAGCAATGACAAAATAAAGTGGTTAACAACGATGTTTATATCTCTTCTTGTTGAAACTCTGAACTAGAAAGCTTGACCCAGGATCATGGAATTTGGTAGAGAATAATTTGTTACACTTGTGAACTATTGTACTTGCCCCTTCTATATATCTAGGCCATTTTTCTCTTCCAATGGCAGTTTTAATTTATCCTCTGGAGTGGTTATGATACTGGCAGCTCTTTGTTCTCTGAGCTTATAAAACAATAAGTAATTATGGAGTTAGAGTATTTCTTACGAGTAAGGCAATCTGCTGGTTGATAGAGAAGATATGAGCCAGAAACAGCAGGATATCTTTTAGCATGACACTGAAATGCTTTTCAAAACTCCTACATGTCCATGAGACTTCAGGAGTTATCGATCCTTGCCCATATTCTTACAAATTATAGAAACAGCAAAAAGGGGCAGTACCTAATATGTAAATAAAATAAAATAAATCCTAGACCATCATATTAGGAACTAACAGGAAACAGTTCAGTTTTTGGTTCACACATTCAACAGTAATTACTAAAAGTTGTGAGAAAAATCCTTTTAGAAAGATTTCTCAGAGGTATAGGGGTGGTGTTGAAGTGCATCATGAAGAAAATGTAGAATACAGAGTAGTGATCAAGTCATAAGATTCCTTTTATAGACAAGCTGGAGTTTAGAATCAACATTGTGACTTGGCTCCTGATGAGAGGTATGGATTTTGAGTCCATGTGAATAGAAAAGATGTTGCATCTTAGTTTCCTGGCTGCTAAAACAAATACCATACATGGGTTGGCTTAAACAGCAGGAATTTATTGACTCACAGTTTTGAGACTGGGAGAAGTCCAGAATCGAGGCACCATCAGAGGGATGCTTTCTCCCAAAAGACTGTGGGCTTCCGGGGCTGGCTGCAGGCAAACCTTGTTTTTCGGCTTTTCTGACACACAGCAATGTACATGGTGGTGTCTTCTCCTTTCTCCTCCAGACTTTCAGTTTCTTCCCATAGCTTTCTCTTTCTACCTCTGAATTTCATTCTGTTTATAAAGGACTCTAATAATCCAGATTAAAGCCCAACTTGATTCAGTTGGGCCACACCTTAGCCACAGTAAGGATCAAGAGACCCTAATGACAATGGGTCCACACCAACCAGAACATGGACCAAGAAGAAATGTCCAAAGTGGCACACGCACCTCAATCCACCACGGTAAGGAATCCTGCCCATTTGCACAATTTTCATTTTAGATAGTCAGAAATTAATAAGGTTTTCTAAGTTTTATTTTATTATTCACCTGTGCTTTACAAGTTAAACAATATCTTCACATCCACATTGCATTTATTCTTCAACAAAATCTTGTGAGAAAAGTAAGGTATTTGTTATTATGGCTATTATAAAAAGGATTCTCCCACGGCCATACAAATGATAATTAGTGGAACTTGTCTTCTGAATCTACAGACCACATTTTCACTCCTGTGCCAGAAAAGTGGACTATATAACACCAATGGGCCGAAGTGAGTGACCTTAAAAACAAGTTTTAAAAATGTTTGTCAGATAGAGTTCTCGCCTGCCATGCTGGAGACCCAGGTTCGATTCCCAGTGCCTGCCCATGCAAGAAAAAAAAAAAGTGTTCATTTTAAATTTCATGGCAAAACCTACAAAGGTCATTGACTATAAAAAAAGGTTTCACCTTGAATCATCAAAGAAATGCAAAATAAACCAAGATTCCACCTTTCACTTTTCAAAGTGGCCAAATGTTCCTCTTTGCCTGGTAGTCATAGGACTGGTACTACCTCAAAAGTCATGTACAGGGACTGTCACCCATCACTTTCCCCATAAAATCACCGCACTCAAGGCTTCTTATATGTGGCTTGATTTGGTGTCAAACAAGCTTTTTCCTGCATCTAAATCCATTTTTGAAAAGCAGCAGAGGGAGGGATTTCAGTGATCTGGAGGGGAAAGGACCAAATGACCAATGGGTAAGTCTGGCCTGCCTCAAGTTGACTGTGTAAACAGCCTCAAAAAACAAAGTAACTGCTGTTTTACCACATTTCGAGAATATAAATACTAAAGACCCAGGGATGGCAAAAATAGAATTCTTTCCCTCACCTTAATTTTTTTTAAGGTTATTGATTGCGGTCTGACCACTCACCCAGAAGGAACAAGTGAAGTGTTAAAGTGTATGTGGACTACGAACATAAAAGTCGACCTGAAATTGAGGAATCTTAACGGTGAGTTGAATTCCTCCTCGGACCCCTAATTATGCGTCCTACCCTCGCTGGTCTGGGATAATATTAATTTGAGGCCCCAACAAGCTAATGATGTCCTTTGCAAACGTGAACCACACAGACCGCACGCCACAGGTGCACACCAGGACTCCCGTACTCCTTAAAATCATCTTCCGTAGGATAAAGAACAAAATAATATATGTGTGAAATTTTGTTTTGCAGATTTTGGTATTTCCGAAATACCACAATATGACCAATAGAATACAAGAAGGGATGGGAGAGCAGAATCAAGCCTGTTTTAAAAACATGATCCTCCAGAAGTCAGGAAAGAAAAGATTAATACGTATGACTACATATTTACACACACGTGTGCACATGCAGGCACATATGCGCACACACACACTTAAGCTAATAAACATTAAATAATACCATAACATAATAAAAATGCCAATTTAGAAGAATATATTTGCGTCATACAAAGCATATCAAGACCCAATTCCCTTACTATACAAATACCTCTCACAAATCAAAAAAAAAGCTTAAACTGCCTTATTTAAAAACAGGCAAAGTTAAAAACATAGATGACAATAAAAGAGATAAAGATATTCAATATCATAATTTATTAAAGAAATTTAAGTTTTAGCAGGAGGTATTTTTTTTTTTTTTTAGTATTTTGTTTATTTTATTATTTTTTGTTTGTTTGTTTGTTTTTTACATGGTCTGGGGCCGGGAATCGAACCGGGGTCCTCCGGCATGGCAGGCAAGCACTCTTGCCCGCTGAGCCACCGCGGCCCGCCCAGCAGGAGGTATTTTTATCTATTACATCAAAAATGTAACTTGATAAAACCAATATTCAGTTTGATAGAATTAACTGCAGCCTTTTGGCAATTGTTTGACGGTACTATAACAGATTGTTCTAGATTAACAGTCAACGTTTAAGTGCATATACCCTATGTCCTAGCAATTCTACCTCCAAAAATGTTTCCTGTATTCAAACAAATATGCAGATGCATCTTCCACGATATTCACTTCAGCATTCTATGAAATTGGAAAAAAAAACTATTGGAAACAAGTTAAATGCTCATTAATCTGTGCCTCTTAAATTTATTATTGAGTGCTTCCTGTGTTAGTTGGAGCTATCCAGAGAAACAGAATCACAGGGAACACTCACAAATATAAAATTATAAAAGTGTCTCACGTGACCGCAGGAACGCAGGGTCCAAAATCCACAGGGCAGGCTGTGAAGCTGACGAGTCTGATGGTGGTTCTGGACGAACTCCACAGGAGAGGCTCACCAGCCAAAGCAGGAAGGAAGAAAGCCTGTTGCTTCTGAATCCTCCTTAAAAGGCTTCCGGTGATTAGATTAAGCATCATTCATTGCAGAAGACACACCCCTTTGGCTGATTACAAATGGAATCAGCTGTGGATGCAGCTGACATTATCATGATTTAATTCTATGAAATGTCCTCATCGCGACAGACAGGCCAGCACTTGCCCAACCAGACAAACAGGTACCACCACTTGGCCAAGTTGACACATGAACCTGACCATGACACTTCCTAAAGAACATCATGCAGTCCTTTAAAAGAGTGAAGTATACCTGTATTTACTGACAAAAAAAAAGAGAGAGTCAAAACAATTCGTAGTGGTTATCTCTTAATAATACAGGTGGTGGAAAGAGAAATGTTACTTTCCCTTTATACCATTCAGTAACATTTGAAATTTTGCCCATAAGCTTGCATATATTATTCTTATAATAAGAAACTAATTAAATAATGAGAAAAAAACTAAATTAAAACAATAAAATAGTCCATGTAGACTTGATATGCTTACAGCTCTGAATTTAGAGAATAGTCTTAACTTGAAATGGCATACAGGTGAAAGTGCCTCATTAAAAATGATATTTTTTGTAGTACCCCATGTTAAATGGGATACCCACACTATTAGGATATAAAACTGAAGTATAATATTCCTCTAACATATTTTATTATACCACATTTATAAACATTTGTTCCATAAGGCACATTATACGGGATCTTACTACTCAATGTAGATATCTGTCAGTTATTTGTTGACAATAAATAAACAAGAATTTATTTCACCACCTGACTTAAACTTGGCATTACTGCTCCCTTTTCTAAAAATTACGTATTCTTCACAGCTAATTCATTGTTCCATATGCAGTTCTTTCTATCATAAATCCAAAGGGAGATTGGAAGATAAAGTAGATTTTTCTTCTCCCCAAAGCATATTCAGACAAATTGGGCAGCTGTCTGCAGATTTCTGTGATGAGAAACTGATTCATTTCATCGAGTGCCAAAGGCCCGCTCATAAGCTAGGCAGTTCAAGACATTGCACTTACTTGTTTGCTCTCTTAATAAATAAGATTTCAGGTAATGATTGTGGTTCTTTATAGGAATACAAGAAGAGCAATATCTGTTTCAGATAGTTATCTTCTCTTGCATTTCCTGCTTCCAGCCACAGTTCAATATTCAATCCATCTTACAACTTCCAACCTTGGATGTGCTCATTATACTTTCTCTCTGTATTTCATTTCTTTATTTTTTTCCTACTCCAATCCCTAAAAACAGAGTTTGAAGTGAAGTAAATGGAAAATAAACAGTAAAAAAATCCCTACCTATGGCCCAACTTACCTCTTAAAAGAATCAATTACAAAGCAGTTTAGGTAATGAAAAACATAAAGCATCATTTTGGCTGTACCCATCAGCCACGGCTGGTTTGCAAAGTTTTACTGAAAGATTGAAGAGCCAGAGAATACATAGATGGAGCTCATTAAAATGTCCATCATCCTACCCTGAGGAAGAAAGAAATTCTTGGGTGATGGGATTCTGAAAAGACATATTTTTTATCCCATTCCTGTTCCCAGGGTGAGAACCACCACTGCAAGTGGTAGACATAGGATTAATACTTATTTTTAGATTGCAAGTACCTTATAAAACAATTTTATTTGTAGATCAAAGAACGGGTTTTAACTTATGTTTCTGCAGTGATTTGAAAAAAATGAAAATATCGTTTTCTATTTGGAAATTCTCATTGTATGAAATAAGGTATAAATGTGAGGTTTATTTTGCTTGGGAAGATATACACAAAAAAGAAAAGACCTGTTAATGTGCCCCCACCATCAAAATAAGCAGATTTGGTTACATTTAAACATATGCTAATTCAAACAGAAGGTGTGGGGAATTATAAGTATTTATTAGTCTGAAGCCCAAGAGAGACAGGTGGGGCACATGTCCCCACAACTCCCCTGCACATGAAAAAATTATTTAGTTTTTATGATAAGGAAAGATGCTTCAAATCACATTAAACTGGCAATTTTCTTACCACGTTACAAAAATATTAATAAAATCATGAACACTTTTGTTATATCTCAACTGATAATGATTAAATAAACAAACTTGTTTGTTCAGGTCATCATCGTATGATCTAAATCACTTAATATATTCATTTCTTACTCCCTGTATTAGTCAACTTCTCTAGAGTAACAGAACCAACAGCAGATATCTGTAAATATTATGAGAATTTTATAAGAATTGTCTTACATGCCTGTGGGGATGGCCACAAGCTGGAAATTCTGATGAAGCTTTCCAATGAATTCCCTAGGAGAAGCTAGTTGGCTGAAGTAGAGATGGGAATTCTCTTTTCAGACTGCTGAAATCATCACTTTTCCTTTGAAAGCCTTCAACTGCTTGGATGAGACTTCTCTCATTGTTGAAGGCAATCTCCTCAGTTGATAGTAGATGTAATGAGCCACAGGTACAATCAACGTACTGATGATTTAAGTTCACAGAATATCCTTAAGGTAACAATCAGGCCAGTTCTTGCTTGACCAAACAACTGGGCACCAGAAACTGGCCAAATTGACACATGAACTTAACCATCACACTCCCCTTCAGTCCAGCCCCTCAAAGCATTGATAGCGGTCCGTTATGATTGCTTTCTTGGTGTCAAAATTCTTTTAAAGCAATGGTGGAAGGAATCTCTTCATTTCATTGGCAGGTAGAGACCTGGCAATCTCTCAGGGTTCTGCCTCTTCAGTAGGCTTTGACCATTTTTCATTTCCTGATTTTTCTATTCCATCATCACCTTTTTCCTTCTGTAGTTCAGAATCTCTGAGGGAGAGTCTACAGAAGCCTTTAATATCACGGTGTTAAAAGAACAAACCATGCGCTATCAGGCAACGGTTGTTCAGGACCACAAACAGTTATTTACATGCCTATGACAGCCCTTCCCCTAGCAACCAGCCTGCCACTATTGTATCTATGTCAGCTAAAGCGATGTTTCTGAGGTGTGTCCCACAGAGCAGAAGGCCCCTGAGATGGTCCTTGACCAAAAGTGCTTTGAGATCAAAGACATTTAGTAAACATCAGGAGACTTTTCATATTATATCTCTATATCTATATATAATATTTTCTAAACTCATTTGACCACATAAGTCTTTTTAAATATATAACACCTATTAACATTTCCATAGAACTAAAGTTTCAGATTATGTACTTTAAGAAACACTGATAGGAAGAAACAACAACAGTGATCTGTAAGATTAAATAAAAAAGAAGCAATCTGTAGCTGGCTAAAGGAGGCCATCAGGACAACAAAATCTCTGATCAGATTGGATATTTCATGTGCCCTCCATATAGACAAAATGTCACTAGACTAACTCCCAAATCCAAACATTGTCAGTTTAATCTATTGTGCCTGCAAGGGAATCCATGGCAAAAAAAAAAAGGCAACTTTAGATCAAAAGAGGAGCAAAGCGGTGGGTTATTACCTGCAACAAGTAAGCATTAATAACCTCTGAAAGTTAAGGCGCTGCTTATCATTACATATAAGAGTGAATTCATTCATCGAACAACATTCCTTAAAACCTCAAGGTCAATACAAGTAATTTAGAAATATCTGACTAGTGAATAAGAATGTTCATGTAGGTGGATAATAGAACAGCAGGTAGAAGGAAGTGGCCCAACATTCTATTGGGGATGGGGAAGGCAATAACTGGTGGATAGTAGAAACATACCATGAAATCAAATCAACAGCTGATATTCCATGAGCACATATTACATGCATGGCTCTATATAAACGGTTATACATTAATTAACTAATTTATTACTTACAGTAATCCCATATGGTAGGGAAATTTATCTCTATTTTACAGATAAGAAAACCAAGGCAGAGGAAGATTAAGCAGCTTGTCCTTGGTTAGATAGCTAGGAAGTGGTAAAGTCGGAATTTGAAGTTAGGCAATCAAGATCCAAAATCTACGCCCTTTCCTGCTGCACCAGGTTATGTTTTGTGGATTATCTTTTTCAAGTGAAAAATCATAAATGTCAAGAAATTTGCATCATGGAACAGATGGTCAAGCAGATACAATAGAACTATATATTTTCCTCCCATTCCTTCTTCTAAGACTACGAGCATGTAGTGACAGAGTCTCACTGTAATCCAGCAACATGTAAACTTAAGGATGTCCCAGATATGGAAGAAATATAAGCAGCTCCCAAGAAAGCCATGAGTGTCAGGCAGAGTGACCCCCAGAAGTATCCCAGTAGGTGGACTTTTCCAGGTTGCAGAGACTATTGTGGATGGGGAGCTGTTGTAAGGGTGCCAGAGGAAGGCCTCAGATCGCCCCAAAAGCAAAGGCCTTAAAGGAAGCAGGATTTGATCTGAGAGTCTGAAGCGGTGGTCCTCCTATTTGAAAGGGCAAGAGAATAACTTGGAGCCTTGTGAAATCTTAGATTGCTGAGTTTCTGTTGCAGGTGATCTGGGGCCCAGCCTGAGAATTTGCATTCCTTACAAGTTCTCAGGATACTGACACTGCTGGTCTGGGACTGCACTTTGAGAGTCACTGATGTGAAGTAACTCTGGTGACTCAGTAGCAACTCATGCTCTTCATATGCCATGCTTTTGCACCCCCAGACATTTGCATATCCTCAGTATTCTCCAGCACTTGTCCTTCATTTGATTTGCTCTCACCACCCCCTTCTGGGCTAAGTGTAGATATTATTTCCTAAAAATCCTTTTTCTGACATCACAAATTTGAGTTGGAGCCCCCTCTTACATGCTGCCTGAAAATACCCCACTTCACCCACCCACCAGAGCTCTGATCACATTGGAGTGTTTTGCCTATATATATATGGCTATAATATTATAAATTCCAGCAAAGTGAAGTCTACATCTAGCCTGATCACAGCTGGCTTCCCAGATTTTGGCAGTGTTTCTATGTATGATGTGTTCAATAAATATTTGTTGAACCAATGAACTGGTTTATCTATCTCGAGGTCATCCTGCTGTGGGTGTCTCCCTGCTGCACTGCTCAATCATTATGGTTCTACAGCTATTCCAGTCTTGCTACTCCTGCTCCTTTCACTGCAGACTATCCCAACTCCCTCTCTGGTTGTCCCTTCAAACTTCATAATTCAGTTATCAAATGTCATAATTCATCCAAACACCATGCAGTATAGACAGGGTGACCATGTAGCTTGTTATCTGAAGTTGGGGATTTTAGAAGATGAAAAGGAGTACTATTAATAATCCATTCGGAAATAAAAAAGACATACGTTTGGACAGTCCTGAGCAAACTGGTACATACAGTCACGCTAAGTAGAGAGCATCCTCCTTGGGCTGCCCGCTCATGTTTATAAGAAAGTCTATGGATGGCTTCTTTGGGACAGGACAGGCCATCCTTGATCCAATCAGTTGTGGCAGGTTGAATCACATGTTTAAATCATAGCAACCCATAATTAAGATTAGTGCATGGCAAGGACCCTGTGGCTTCTTCGATGGTGTCGGTATAACTGGCAGTCACCTTGAGCAGGCTATGCCCTATAAAACACAATATAAGCATCTAACGAGGAGTTTGGGGAGAACATACAGGCTCCATACTGTAAAAAAAAAACAAGCCTTGGAGTGTTGGGAGATGGATACCAAATCAGTGAATGGAACATTTCTGAGCTACTTCTCCAGAGGTGCTGATTGTTTTGAAGACTATAGTTGCAGGGTGTCACTTGAAATGGAGTGTTGGAAACTTTTAACATAGGAGAAGGCTTACAAAGGCTGGATAGATTGGTGTCCCTAGGGTTTAAGGCAGTGGTAAATGAGAATTTGGTGGCAGAGGGTGGTGAACTTCACCTATTTCAAAATGTTGTCTAGGGCCAGTAATATTACCAAAAAATGGGAAAGATATTCTCTTCATCTCATTCTCTCTGCTCCTGTACTGAATTGTCCCTTTTCCCACATACTAACAGATAAATTGGGACCATCAAACTATACTTTGAAAAGCATATGTGAGCAGCCTAGTGACCAAATCATCTTTCATTACCTTGTTCGTATGGGGAAATCTGTTCCAAATTTCAAACAACAGACTTGAAAAGGAACTATGGGACACAATCCATTTGTAAGTTTGGAGCTGTCTGGACAAGAGGACACAAAACTGACCCCAGCGAAGAAAACAATCTGGTCTAGCTCTTTGCTGACAGTGGTAGGAATTGTTAGTGTTTAAAATAAGACAGAAACAAGAATTATGACATTTAAGACCTTATGGGAAAAAAATATTTCTTTCAAGAAGCAACATGCAGATGGGCAGATGTAGGAGGGTTTTTAGTAATCATTCAACTGAAAAAAAAAGAAAATAAGTCCAGAGTTCCCAGGAAAAACAAATTATAAAGATTTTTAAGCTTATGAACTCGAGATCAAAGCCTGGAGTCCTTTGCTAAGATAGTGTACTCATTAATAGAACACAGTGTCAGCAATGTATTTTTAGCTCAGGAACCGGAACACTCTCACTATCACATGATCGTAATGTGACACAGGTGGCCCAAATTAGGGCAAGTTTTGTTTCTCTTGTCCTTAGGAGCAACGTCCTGGGGGTGTGTGAGAAAAATAAGTACTCTTCCTATTTAGCAGTAATTTATTTTTCCCCAAATATAAGGCAATATTTTTATTACATATAGATAACCGTGCATGATGGAGCAGGAATATATATATACAGTTCCTTCACAGCTGTATGTAAAGATAAGCTTTAAGAACATAAGCTCCACTAACACTGTATTTTTAAAAAAACACTCTACCAGTTTTTTATTGCTGCCATAATAAAATTACCAAGTAAACGTCTAAGCTTGGTGGCTCAAACAATTCACGTTTATTATCTTACAGTCCTGTGTCGGAATTCCGGCATGGGTCTCATTGAGCACTCAAAGTTTGGCAGGGCTGCATTCTTTTCAGAGGGCTCCATTTCCTAGTCTTTTACAGCTTCTGAAAGCCACCCTCAGTCCTTGGCTCATGACCCCTTCTCCATCGACAAAGCCGGTAATGGCAGGGTGGGTCCTTCTCACACTGTCATCTCTCTGATTTCCTGCAGGTGGGAAGGTTCTCCATCCTTAAGGACCCATGTGTTTGTACTGGCCTCACCTGAATTATACAGGCTTATCTCCCCATCTCAAAAGCCTCTTCACAGCTGTAAAGTCTCTTTGTCATATAAGGTTACATATTCATAGGTTCCAAGGATTAGGGGTGGGTGTTTATCCTCCTGAAAACCTTGCCTTCCATAACTTCCATGGCACAAGCTCTCTTCTGAGTCTTTCTGACTACTCTTCTTTTCCCTTTCTCTTTCTCTCTTCTGACCACTTTTGCTAATACCTAACCTCTTGGTCTCATAGGTCCCTAGGGCCATTAATTTACCTAACACATGCACTACAAAATTTCTACTAATTTCTCTCTTCCCCAATCTAAAATTACCATGTGTTTTCTTTCATTTCAAAAGAATGGTCAAGTGTCTATGATCTTCTGTACTATGGGAGGGAAAAACAATTCCGCTGTTGCTTTATTTTTAACATGAAGGATTAGAAGTAGTGTTTATTCATGGAATCTTAGAATTGACAGGAACAACAGCAACAAAAAAATCCAACTGCCTCCTTATTACAGAATCCAAAGGCAAGGAGCATACATTTTCCTCCGGCAGTATTTCATGCTATTGCCACTCCATATTCACATCTCCCAAACACATTCAGAGTTCTTAAAGCATTGCTACCCAGTATTAGTTTTGGCAGCACATATACTAAAATTAGAATCATACAGAAAGTAGCATGACCCTGTGTAAAGATGACATGTAAATTTATGAATGGTCCATATTTAAAAAAGGAAAAAAAAAAAACATTGCCACCTATAACTTCCATGACACAAGTCTTTATCATTTTCGTACTGTTTCTTTTCCTTTCCCCTCTCCCTCCTAACTCTTTTGCCAATGCCTGACCTGTTGGTTTGCTAGAAGACAGCACCTAATCCTATTTTGCCTTCTGATATTTATTTCCCTAGCTGATTCCATAAACTACAATGATTGCTCTACCATTGGTATAATGATGGTACCCATACCTTGATCATTAAATCAGTGCTTTCCCCGGACCGCCACATCGAAACTGTTAAGTGCCTATCAGCTATACATGTGCCCCGATATCCTTCAAGACCTAATTTAATGAGTCACAAATGGGACTGTTTTTTCTATTCCTTATTTGAAAACTTGTTCTGACTTTGTGTTCTTGATCTTGGCTAGTAACATCATCACATATTCAGTATCTCAAATATGGAGACCTTGCTTTAAAGCCAGAGTCTTTTCTCCCTTAAAATACGCACTTCTAATTAGTTTCCAAATCTATCCACTTTATCTCAGAAATGACCTTCAAACTAGCCTCTCTTTTCCTTATATCTTAGGACACAAGAAATGGGCACAAAGAGAAGTAAAGTACACATTTCTTCCCTGATTAATGGACAATACATTTCCTGTCTAAATGCTCAAGTGATGGAACTTCCTTATAAGTTGCTATGATGCAATGATCTGTTATATTTATGATCTACAAAATGAATGTTTCCAAGATACATCAATGGAAATATGCTATTCAAATGCTATTTCTACTGCTATGAAGTTGTTTCTACTGATAGCGATAAAGATTTGAATAGAGAATGTTTTTAATAGGAACATAAGGGGGAAAACAGTTATCAATGCTAGAGCAAAACAACTAGAGTGTCACGACTAGAGTTGCCATAGAATTTCTGCCAACCAAAAACTGATGAATTGATTTCTTTTTGTGAAAGTATATTAACCTATAAAGCATTTGAAATTCCTCAATGGTCATAACTCTCATTTTTTAAAATCTCCATACATTTTCAGGGCTATTCAATAATTAAATGCTGCATCAAAAGTCATTAGCATTTAGCATTTGATCTCTAAGTCATTTTCTGCTTTAGGCATTCACTAAACAGGACACTGTGCATATAAAAATCTTTACTGTTTCTTCTTAAATTAAGCTACAACTCTATTAACATTTTCATTTGTGTTTGTGGTGGTCTGGGGTTAGGTACCCCAGAAAAAAACATGTTCTTAATTTTACTCCATTCCTGTGGGTGTGGCCCATTCAAATAGGACATTTTGATGAGGTTATTTCAGTTATGATGTGGGTCTTAATAATCAGGATGGGTCTTAATCCTATTACTTGAAGCCACAAAGAAAGAAGCCCCAAGGGGAACAGCGCGAAGCTGGAAGTTAATGGATACCTGAAGGGATAGGAAAAGATGCCACCATGTGCATTGCCATGTGATGGGAGAGCCAAGAAAAGCCAAAAATTGCCAGCCAACCAGAAGACACCGACCCTGGGAGGAAGCAAGTCTTCCAGCATCTGAAGCCACCAGCCAATAAATTCCTGTTATTAAGCCAACGTATTGTATGGTATTTGCTTTAGCAGCCAGGAAACTAAAGCATGTTCCTAGACTCATCCGTGGTTTGGAAACCCATTTTATTGACATCATCTTGAATTTGCTGCAAGTAGATTTTATAACCCAATGTAAATTGATCTCAATTTTCTCTTCAATATTGAAAAAAAAGCCAAGAAGCTCTCCTTAAGATAAATTTTGATATTTTCTGTGGGTATCTCACACAAATTGACAGACTTTCTTTCACTGAACTTTTTACATTCATTGAAATTTACTGAATAATCTGAGAAAATGCTAATTTCATTCTGAGGTCTTGAAATATTTTGTTCTTAACATCATATTTATTTCATTTTGATTGGCATGCTCTTGCAGAAATTATGTTGAAATGTCTTAAAATATAACTCCCTACAATTCCAAAAGCTATGAATATTTCTTGATGAAATAGATTAGTCCTGTATTCTTAATGATATTTTTCCAGTAAATAAAATATTTCCAACTATAAATGTTTCTATTTTCTTCAACCTGCTTCTAGGTGTACATCAGCAACTCTTTTCCACAAAATATTATAAAGTTATAATGATTTCCTTGTATTTTTTTAAACAAGTCAGAACATTTTTACAATTAGAAATTCCTTGTCTTTTAAATTGCAATTCTTCTCCATAGAACATTAGAAATCAATTCATTTTACTTAGGTATAAAAGTAATACATTCACATAGTTTCAAAATCACACATTTTCATCTTTCATTTTTCTAGTGCTTTCTATTATAATTTCAAAAACTACACATTTAACGCTATTATTTTAGGTAAAGTTATTTGAATCATCTTTTAATGTTATATTAGAATTATATTAGTTTTAACAATTATCTTCTACTCCATAAACTTCAATAAATTTTCCATGCTGTATTTAAAGTATTATCTTAAACAAAGACATTATAAATAGCATTTACAATATTAGGATTATATGAATATTGCCACAGCAGAAATGAGTGGTGTGATTGGACTCTTGGAGTAGGAAATAACATCGTGTATCACTGAATCAGTATCATTTGGCAAAGAATGATCCATTTAGCACATTTTTGGAGGAACTCCATTTAAGTTTTTTATTGTTTGGTTGACTTGTTGATTTTTTGCTTTTGTGTTTTACTTAATTTACACATGTTTAAATTATTGTGCTTTTTCTGAGTCATACTCAGCTGACATTATTTCTTTTTTAATTAATTAATTTTTATTAGAGAAATTGTAGTTTTACAAAAAATCGTACAGCAAATACATAATTGCCATATACGCACTCCTCGGTCTTTCATATTACTAATAGTTTGCATTAGAATGCTAATTTTGTTACAATTGATTGAGCACTATTCTTATAATTACACTATTAACCACAGTCCATTGTTTACAGCGAGGCTCACTGTTTTGTTGGACAGTCCTATGGTTCTGTTTTCTTTTTAATTTTTATTCTGGTAAAAGACCATCAAATATTCCCCCTTTTCACCATGTTCAAATATAAGCTTTCATTGTTTCCTATATTCTAAGTTATCTTCTTTCTTGCATTCTTGTTTCATAGTCTGGAGAACATCCCTGTGTAAGCTTTTACAATTAGAGTATGTGGATGGAAAACTTCCAGAGCCTTGGAATGTGTAAAAAAATGTTTTTATTGTGCCCAAACATTTGGTTGGATGTTGCTTGGTACAGAATTCTATATTCAAAAAATTTTCTTTAGAAGCTGTCTAGACAAGCTCCTACTTTTGCCATTGCCTTTACAAGAATATTCCTCCAGAATCGGCATGCTTAGCATCCTTACTTCTCAGTGAGGCCTTGCCTGGACACCTTCTCTAGCACTGCAGACTCCCTCCCTGGTCAACATCTCATATTTCTCTAATCTGCTGTTTTTTTTTTTTCTCTAAAGTACTTCACATCACCTAATATTCCAAATATTTTACTTATCTGTCTTTCTGTTGTCAGTCTTCCCCCACAGGAATGTAAGCTTCAGGACGGCAGGAATTTCTGTCCAAAACAGAATTTGGCATATAGAAAACCTAAATAAATATTTGTTAAGTGAATAAACTGTGACGCTTCTGCCCTGTGGATTTCTAGCATCTTCTAGAACATAAGAAGTCTGGTGTCAGTGTGATGTTAGTTCTTTTTTAGATTACCTGACATTTGTTTCTGCGTGCTTACGTTTTATGCACGCTGTAAAATTTGGGGATTATCTTTTCATCCATGTTCTTTTAAATTTCCATTAGATGTCCCCCAAAAATCTCTCTCTCTCTCTCTCTCTCTCTCTCTCTCCTTGGCTATTTTAATTTGGAAACTTAAGTCTTTTTTCAACTCAAGAGCATTTTTCCCCTATTATTTCATCAATCTGATCTTCCTCCCCCAATCACTTTACTCTCATCTCTGAAACACTTGAATCTATTTTCCACGTCTTTCATCATTTTTAAAAACTTCTCCACCTTCATTTTATGAGCAGGAATTTTTCTCAAAATCATTTTTCAGATCAAAGCTGGATCATCAACCGAATTCACTCTATTATTCAGTTCATCCTAAAATTTTTAATTTCAAAAATCATATCCATAAGCACTCCTTTTTATCTTTTGACAGCTCCTCATTCAAAGCAACTAATTTTGAAGTTGCTTTGTTTTATGAAGAAATTATCCTCTTGTGGCTCTCTAAGCAGTAATTAGAAATTTTAAAGTATTTTTCCGCTCTGTGAAGTTATCTCTGCTTTCTCAAGGGTTATTGTTCTGCTTGATAGTCTTAATTATTCTTTTCCATAGTCTTGAAGTTAATCAAATATCTGGTGTTCCTTGTTTTTTCTTCATATTTGGCATGAAGAACTATGCTGTTTAGCATAGATAGTTGGTAAGCACTACTCTTGTGGTGGTCCTGATTTAAATTCCTAACAGGTCTCTTCTAGGGTTGCCTGGATACTCTGCCTAAAGCCTGACAGCCAAGCTTCTCTGAAGGATGGATAGGTAGATAGCTACTAGGGACAGTAGGGAATTCCACAGTGGCCACCATAACATAAACTTTACTCTGGGGAATAACTGTTTACCGCACTTTACTCCTGGAAGATGCTGAGGTCTCCTGAGATCTGGAGTTGCCCTAAGTTCCTTTATATCTCTCTCTCAGGTTCTATTATCCCATCCCAGGGGCCTTTCTAGGCATGGGGTCTGCTTTCCTTAGAGAGCAGTTCTCGTGCTTTTGCCAAAGGTTTGGAGAAAAGAATGCCTTAAAGACCGGCAGCAAATGAAGAAGTTTTAAACTAATTACTCCTATTCTTTGTATATTCTATTCTCTCCTTAAAACTTCTCTGTGGATCTCCTGGGAAAAACTTTACAGACCTATGTTGTCTTGGATTTATTTCCTCTGCTCCAGGTTCTCCATCCCTCTGATCCCATCTGCTTTCTCTCTTACAGAAGTTACCCAAAATTTGTTGCTTACTGAAGACTTCCTCTCTTTGCTCATAGTGCTCTATTTCAGTTATATTCATTTCTAGTAGTGTTTATTTCCATTCGTTTGAATTAGATGTTGATAAGGAAGGAAGTAAACTGATTCTTCCATTATTGAGCATCAGTATGAGAACAAAGATATCATGGCCTTCATATTGCATTCATCATAAACAATAGCAAGAAGCTCTAAAATGTCACAATTATTCTTAAACTTTTGAGATTTGATTTTGATTGATAATATTTTGCATATTTGATATATTATCCAGAACTTCAGAACCACACAGGATCCAAAAATTATAACGACATCATCCTCTTCATCTCTATTTGGACCAGATGGTCAGTGGTTAATGATTAATAACGATGAATCATTCAGTTGGACCATACAATTGCAACTGATGACATCACTTGACTTTTAGGTGAACACTTGGAATCTTCTGTTTAAAAAAGAAAAGCACACAGAATGTTTTGACTTTATTGTCAAATAACAGTTACCAAGAAGAAACAAGGCAATTACAGCATAAATATCAAAAGGTTGAAGGAGAGCAAGAAATGGGCCTCCCAAGAGATGTATAAAACTATGAAAGAATGCACATTGTGTTAATCTGCAAGCTGCTGGAATGCGATATATCAGAAATGGAATGACTTTTATAAAGGGGAATTTCATAAGCTACAAATTCAAAGTTCTAAGCCTATAATAATGTCCAAACGAATGCATCCAGGAAAAGGCACCTTAATTCAAGCAAGGCTGATGGGTCAAGAACACCTCTGTCAGCTGGGAAGTCACCTGGCTGGCATCTGCTCCTCCCTTGCTGCTGGGCTCCATTACTTTCAGCCTTTGTTCCTGTAGAGACTTCTCATTTTGCTTTTCTGGGGCTGGCCTTTATCTCTTGGTTTCCCTTGACTGTCTCCAAGTTCTGTCTTGCCTAACATCTCATGGTGACATCTGCTGGGCTCCAAGCATCTCCAAACATCTGTGTTTCTGTTCTCCCTGCATCGGCATCTGTGTCAGCTCCACTCTGAAGTTTCTGCCAGCTCTGTCACTTCTGGCTCTCTCCAAAATGGTTCCTCTTTTAAAGGATTCCAGCAAAGTAACCAAGACCCACCTAATCAAAATCACATCTCCATCTAATCAAAGGTAACAGCCACAATTGGGTGTGTCACACTTCTATGGAGATAATCTAATCAAAAGTTGTCAGCCTATGTTATTGAATTAGGATTAAAAGGAACAGCTGCTTCCACAAAATTGGATCAGGATTAAAATATGGTTTTTCTGGGGGTACACAATACTTTCAAACTGGCACAGACATCAACATATAAATTTGGGAATGAACATCAGCCAGGTAGAAATGGTGTCATTGACAAACAACATATTTCAATGTGCTATTAAAAAATGGAACTATGATTCTATTTCTGAAGTGAAATAGCTGATTCCATGTATCTTTGACATATAGAGCATGTTTAAAAGTTATAAATTTTTCTCTAAAAATTGCCTCCCCATTCCTTCCTCCCTCCAAACTTTTTCTTGAACCACCAAATTGTTAATTATTTGCTTCACTTCATCCTGTGAAAGACAAATAGACATCCTCTTTCTACCCTAATGCATTTATGTATTTTATTTGGTATTTGTCAATTGACCTAAGAAATTTTGAAGTTCAACAGCTTTCCTTCTGATTACTAGTTAAAAAGATTAATTTGTTCCACTTTAGATGCCTCTTTTAAAATAAGTATTTAGAAACATGAAGTCTACTATTTTATGGCACTAATATCATGAGACATTTAAGGCTTGAAAACAATTACTAGAAGTCACAGAAGGGAATCTTCCTATTCAAATCAGAGAAGTGTAAACTCCTTTATGCCCATTTTAATTACAGGACACCAAAAGTAAGTCACTTTTACCCTAGTTTTCCAGGAAATTAGTAAATCATTCAATGGTTTCTACAATATACTTGACTACTATATCTTAGCCCAGTAAAATATAATATCTTTTTAGTCTTACTTACTTTCAAAAAAGTTATAAAACTTAAAGCCCATAAAGCTAATTAAAATGAAGGAAAAAAATAAAGGCAAAAAATTGTTCCCAAATGGAAACCACTATTAACAATAGTGGTAATAGAAATAAGCAGAAAAGAAGTCCTTAGATTTTGAAATAAAATCTATTGTTTATTTCTGATTAAATAAATTTATTTGTTTTTTAGAAATCCAACAACAACAAAAAAATTCATCATTTTTGATTGTGAAATAAAAATTTAAGATGTCTGAGGTTTCTGGTTTGGGGCGTTAGAAATCTCTGATTTTAAAATAAATGCAGAAGTTCTAGAGTTTTTACAATACTCTGATAAAAACTAATTTCTTAAAATATTATGGACTTCATGGTATTTAGTAGAAAATAAATGTTGAGACATCCTATTCAGAGACGAAAAAGATAAGAGGAAAAAAAATAATATTGTACCTTTTGCACTCTGCTAACTGTTTAAAATACTCTAGAAAATGCCAGCATTTTCTCTGTTCTATCTCTCACCAGGCATACCAATGACCTATGACCCCCCATCTTTGTCTTCATCCTTGATAGCTCAATTCAGAAAAGCTAAGCCAGAACCCTGAAATTATTGCAGGGAAGAATAAATGGTGCAGAAAAACACAGGCGCTCCATGATTCCAGGCAGGAAATCTCAGAGATCAGGTTCTAATCTTCACATGAATTCCGGTAGGATTTACAGCAGTCTGGCAGAGAGAATTCAGTTCGTAATTTTCAGCCATTTTTCAGTCTGCTGCTCCTGGGCTCTTGAACACTTTAAAGAATCCTTTTTATTTTACAAGATGGCAAGAAATGAATCCTTAAGGGCTATCTTTCTCTAAATCCTAGAGATTCGAGGCAAACCACTGGAAAGGTCCAATGCATCTCCATGAATGGGGTCCGGGGCTGAGGTTGGAAGTGTTCTAATCCCCAGAAGCGGGCTGTGAGCAAAGGAGGCTGCTCTGAAGCCTCTGCAGCAATTCTCCAGAATTTCCCCAGAAATTCCCTGCACTTTCTTGTTCAATCCTGACACCTCAGAAAATCCACACTCCCCAGTAGTGCATGACAAGCTCCACGACATTTTATTTCTGTCTAGCCCTCCAGCAAGGAGCGGCTATGATTCAATAGATGCAAAAGATCACACTTATTTGAATGATGGGCGGGGCCAATGCTCTAAAAAGTACATGAATACATTAAAAGACATGATTTATGAATTGTACATGTCTCTCACATAGAAAGTAGCCCGCAAATAAGCACTGTCCACACATATCTAGAAATAGAATTGCAGGTGCTGAGATGGAATCACTAGACTGAGAGCACCCAAGGAAGTCAAGGGTTCAAAGTTGCCTATAGAAGCAAAACATCTGTAAAAGCTGTGTGCCATTGTGTTTATAAGAGCCATTCACCATCCATTCACAGCATTTACCAATTGGGAAGTGCAGAAAATTAGAGGGAATAGAAAAATTGTGATTGTGTGAATTTAGAAAAAAATGAAAAACATAATCTCTTTTCTCTCTGACAGCTCATGACTTCACTGCAGATCTTCTATTGAAATAGCTAGAAAAATGAAAATCCTCACAGTTTAAGTCAAATCACCTGCAAGCGGCATGTTAGTAAACTTTACTAGAACCGTTTAAATTTCAATTTTTTCTACTTACCACCATGGATACTGATGCCTAAGAACCTCAAACTGTGTCCCATTGTCAAGACACAGAAAGAAACACTGATTATTGTCTATTCCCACTGCATGCACAGAAATCATTAAATGGTAGATCCCTTTAGTCTGTTTCTAAGGGAGCTGATTTCTTGTTTATTTTTCTAAGTATGGTCAGTAGCTAATTACATGTTGATGATAATACTTTATGGTTTGTGAATTCCTAAAGATCTGTTTTTTTTTAATTTCCTGTGTAGCAGAATGTAGATCCAGTGTTTTAGAAATTTCTCGTATTTTTGTTAAACAAGTAACATGCTAACGTCTGTAGAATATAATAATTAAAAATAGAGATGAAGTTCTTTCATGAACTAAAATGACTGCACAATACTATCACAAGGAGTTAACAATAGAGGGGTGAGTGGGGGGGAAGCATCTATTTCAAACTATAGGCTATAATTAACAATAATATCTTAATATTTTTTCATCAACAGTAACAAACGTATTTAATAAATTGCTAGTTTACAGTTCTAAGGCTATGAAATTGTCCAAATTAAAACAAGTCTATAGAAGTGTCCTATACAAGGCATCCAAGGAAAGATACCTTGGTTCAAGAAGGTTCAGGATTTCTCTCTCAACTGGAAAGGCACATGGTGAATATGGCAGCATCTGCTAGCTTTATGAAGCTCCCTGAGAGGCATTTTCCTTCTTCATCTCCAAAGGACGTTGGCTGGTGGACTCCGTCGTTCTCTTGTCCTTCTGCCGTAATTCTGCAGCTCTCTCTTTGTTCTCGAAAGGAACTCCCTCCAAACTGTCTCCTCGTTCATAGGATTCCAATAAACTAATCAAGACTTCACGCAGAATGGGTGGAGACACTTCTTCATCTAATTAAGTTTAATACCAACAATTGATTGAGTCACATCTCCGTGGAGATAACCTAACCATGTTTCCAACCTACAGTCCTGAATAGGGATTAGAAGAAACCATTGCACTCACAAGATTGATTAGAATTAAAACACGGTTTTTCTAGGGTACATAAATCCCTTCAAATTGAACACATATCAATGCTAGGGGTCAATAATAAGAGCGGATAAGGGGTATGGGATGTTTGAGGTTTACTTTTTTATTTTTATTTCTTTTTCTGGAATAATGAAGGTGTTCTAAAATTGATCGTGGTGATGAATGCATAACTATATGATGATACTGTGAGTCAGCCATTGTATGCTTCAGATGGTTTGCATTGGTATGTGAATATATCTCAGTAAAATTGCATTTAAAAATAGAGATGAATAAAAAGGAAAAAAGGGAATCAAAATCAAAATTCCACCACCTAGAGAGAATGACTGTCACATTTTGTGTGTGGCCTCTGGACTACATTTAGATATGTATGTACACCACATTGTGCTGAGTGCTATGTGCGCATGTACATGTTGTCGCATTTACTGCTTACAAAACTCCTATGGGTGGGAATTATTGTTCATTTACACAGATGAGGAATCTGGATCTCAGACTAGTTTGTAACAGAAGGATTTCAAGACCCAGTACAGTGTCACCGACTCCCCCTTCCCTGTGAGGGGCGGTTGCCTCCCTCACATCGTCACCCGCCACCCCCATCTGTGAGCTCTCCTCTGTGCCACTGTCAGAGCATCAGACACTACATTTCCTAGAATCCTCTTCCCCATTTGGTTCCAAACAAGACCAGAGAGAGGGCCTTGAATGCAAGTTGAACAGAGAAGCCAACATTCTCTAAAACAATGACATGATTTCTGTTTTAGGACCTAGCCCTACTGACACGGTCCCCAACACAGCATTGTTCAGTAATCTTTTGCCTTCCTGTCCCCTTCCAGAGGTGTGCCATGAAGTAGGAGCTGCAGCTAGCACCCTCCAACACACCTGCAGAGATAGGGGAAAATAGAGAAGAGATAGAAGAGGGGATGGGAAGTGGAGGCAGGGAAGTCAGGAAGGCACTTTCCCAGAGCCAGGACTGAGCCAAGACACTTACATAGGTTATCTCATTTGGCCTTCAAAATATCATGTCAGTAGGCAATGTAATCCTATTTTATAGATGGAAAACTATTAAACTGAGAGTATATACAGTCAGCCCAGAAGGCTGTTTAGTTAATAAATGTCAGAGCTAGGATTCAGGCCCACGGCTGCCTGGCTCCAGAAGCCTTGCTGTTTTGACCCCAGGAAACTTCCCTTACAGAGAAAGGACTGATGGGTGTCGTATCTGTAGACCAGCAAGAGGGCTGGAATGTGCAGGGAGAAAACGTGCATTCTATGCCCATTTTTGTAGTTCTGCAGCAATGTTTCCTGTGAAACCAACTTCTGAGTCATTTCTTGCTCTCATTTGATGCCTCACATTCACTGTCTCTGAGCTATACAACATTTCTGCTAATTCTTCTCCTAAGACCTATGGCAGCATTTGGGGAATGTCTGCTAATGGACTGACTCAGTCTCCTAATAGATACAGTGGGTGTCCACAGGGAGTTGGTCTCTATAGTTGTGAAAAGGCAGCCTGAGTTTAAAGTCTCCATCCCCAGTGTTCCAGAAGACACAGGATGGAGCCGGGGCTCCAATACGGACTGTGGTGACTATATGTTCCTTTAGATCTGTTTCACCCTAAGTATTTCTGTGCCATCTGCTCAAATAATTCTTTCCCATGGCTTATCCCTCCGTCTGTGTTTCTGTATTTTAGTCTGGCCTTATTTCTCTTTTGTATACTCCTTTTAGCTCTTCGCACTACAGAACAAAAGTATATTTTCATTAATTTTAACTTTGGTCTTTGGTCCCTATTCTTCATCTACATCTCAGATGACTAGAACATTTAATTTTCTTTTTTAAAAGGATACAAAGTAAAGTGGCTTTTTATTACACAGTTTCTAATTTATTTTTTCCCGCAGCCGCCTCAGTAGAAAAGAAGCTTCCCTGCCCTTGTCTTTTGGCTTATGATAAAGAAGACTTGGCTTCTTCTCATTTCTGACTCTGCACAAGTGAATTCACAGGTGCCTTTCCAAAGAAGAGCCTCCCGGTGGCACTCCAAGGCATCAGATCTTCTAGCAAATAAGAGAATTGTTATCTTTGTCCAGGTAATAGGCAAGAATACAGACATTCTGATTTTTTTAATGAAAACAGAAGGATCCGAAGAATTCTGGACTCTGATATTGTGATCTAGTAAAAGAGATTTCAGAGTTCTGCATGGGGAAATAGCCATCACTGCTGGCAGAATAACACACACACACACACACACACACACACTCACACAAGCCTATTTAATAGGGTATCCTGAGGCTACTGGCAATGAAGGAAGATTAAAAGTCAATAGATTTGTTTTTTATTGTACATCTTCCAAGAACCTCATTACAAATAAATTCATAGACAAAGATTCACGAAGCATTCACCTAATGGCAGCTGTTAAATAAAAAATTTGGCCTTGATTAGCAATTTAAAATAATATTCATATCGTTTATATGAATTGTATTATATATTATTTTATTCATATAATAATTCATGTAATAATTTTCATATAGGAGATGAAGCCTGAAGAACAACGGTTGGTACATCCCAAAGGAAAGGGTGGGAAAACCCTCTTTCACTTGAGTATTTAACTTCTACTCAGCAAAAAATTGCACGTAGGACCAAGACTTTCCAACTGTGGTCGCTGATAATGGGGCATATGGTACTTTGACCATGTGATAAGTATAGGGCAGCTTTCTAAAACATCTGCCTTTATTCAAAAATATAAAACTTCATTTTATATTTTAAAAATCTGGATGTATTATGGAGTAGAATACATCATAGTCATTATAAAATGAAACATAAGTTTTCAGATAAACGTTGTATTTGTTGCACATACTTATGGTGGCCTTTGTCTCTATGCTCCTTGGGTGGAATTTCTGAAAGATCATTCAATTTTGGGACTTACTGTACTATTCCTTCTCTCTTCCTAACATAAATACCAATTGTCTTGAACTGCCTTAACATGTATATGTTTTCTTTTAGGTACTCTTTATTTATCTATCTTTTATTTATCACAAACATTGACTCTCTTAACAGGAAGGGATCTTGGGAATGATCATATAATGCCTTCATTTACAGATGAAGAAACACACCTGTTTTAGTTTTCTAGGCTACTGAAAGCAGACACTGTGAAATGGTTTAGGTTTAAGCAATGGGAATTACTCACTTACAGTTTGAGACCAAGAAAATGTCCAGATCATGGAATCATCAAGGCGATATTTTTCTCCTGAAGGCCAGGAGATCCTTGGCTTTTCCACCACATGGCAAGGCACGTGCCAGCATCTTCTGGTCTCTCCTTTCTCTACCCGGTTTTGTTGATTTCAGTTTCTTGTTTCCTTGATTTTCTCTTCTGGGTTTCATTCTCTTATAAAGGGTTCCAGTACAAGGATTAAGACCCATCCTGGATGAGGTGAGTCCCACCTGAACTGAAGAGCCTCATTAAAAAATCCTATTTACAATGGGTTTTACACCCACAGGAATGGATTAGATTTAAGGACATGTTTTTCTGGGGTGTAAACAGCTTCAAACCGCCACAATACCTGAAAGATGAAGTGGCCCAGCCAAGACCAGAGTTCATGTCAAGTAGTGTTGGAAAAAGAAATGTCCTAACCCCATGCCTCTCAAATGTTTGTTTTCTTGGATTGTTTTCAGGAATGTTAAAATGCTTCACTAACTCATAAAAAATTCACGTACATCCTTTCCATATTTGGAATATATATGAAAACTACGTAGGTACTTCAGGTCGTATTAACCGTGCACTAGCAATCATAGAAAAAATTCCCCAGAGACAAGTCTTTCACACAGGCAGTTTTCCCACTGAAGCCTGGGGTGACTAGAAGACCCCAAATGGGCTCTTAAGAAACTGCCCAATTCAACAGCCAAACCAGAGAGTTTGAGGTGTATTATCACTTAGCTGCTTCAGATATCCGAGACCAAATTGTCCTTTGGGGGTGCCAAAATGGACACGCTGCTGTTTCTATTCATTCATTTATTCTTTCATACAGTATATATGGCCTGGAGCTAGGTCCTCATCTCTGTCTTTGGAAGGCATTGGAGCCTCACTTTTTGCCAATTTGGCTTGGGTCCCGGTGGGTTGTACATCAATAACATGTATTTCCATTTCCTACTAAGGGGACTTGAGCGATTTGTTATTCCCAGTCAAGTCATCTCCACCCCCAGAGCATAATGTTGAGACGTGGGGCCCTGTATCAGAGCCCTACTGATAACATAATCAAAGGCAACTCAATCAAGGACACGAGTATTAGGCTGGAAATTTTGATAACTTACTCTTGATTGGCCACAAGTATATTAGATTCTTTGTAGATTTTCCATGGAGAAACCATTTATTCCTTCACTCAACACAATTCCAGATGTTTTACTCTTGCTCTCTATGTTCAGGAGACCCACCTGAGAATAATCTAAATATTTACATATTATTTCAGTTTGCCAAAGCTTGTAAAATGCAATATACCAAAAGCAGATTGACTTTTACAAACGGGATTCATTACGTTACAAATTTAGAGTTCAAAGGTCATGAAAAGGCCAAATTAAGGCATCCAGAGAAAGATACCTTGAGTCTGAAGAAAGGCCGATGGCACCCAGGGTTTCTCTTTCACACAGAAGGCACATGGCGATTTCTTGCTAGCCCTTCTCTCCAAAATATTTCTGGGTGTTTCTTTTCTAAATATCCCTGGCTTCTTCTCATAAAGGGGTTCAGGAAAGAATTAAGACCCACCTGGAACTGGGTGGGTCACATCTCCGTGGAAACAACTTAATCAAAGGGTCCCACCTACTATAGGTCTGCACCCATGAGAATGGATTAAAAGATCATGGTTTGGAATTGAGAAAGGCTTCTTGACCAAAACAGGGAAGAGAGAAATGAGATAAATTAAAGTCTCAATGGCTGAGAGATTTCAGAGTCAAGAGGTTATCCTGGAGATTATTCTTATGCATTATATAGATATCCCTTTTTAGTTGATGGTGTATTGGAATGGCTAAAGGGAAGTACCTGAAACTGTGGAGCTGTATTCCAGTAGTCTTGATTCTTGAAGATGACTGTATAACTATACAGCTTTTACAATGTCACTGTGTGATTGTGAAAACCTTGTGCCAGATGCTTCTTTTATCCAGGGTATGGACAGATGAGGGGAAAAAATATAGCTGGAATATAAATAAATAATAGGGGTGATAAAGGGTGAAATAAATTGTGTAGATTGAAATAGTAGTGGTTAATGAAAGGGAGAGATAAGAGGTACGGGATGTATGAGTTTTTTCTTTTTTTATTATTTCTTTTTCTGGAGTGACGCAAATGTTCTAAAAATGGTGATGAATACACAACTTTGTGATAATATTGTGAGCCACTGATTGTATACTGTGTAGGGACTGCATGTGTGTGAACATTTGTCAATAAAAATATTTTTTAAAAAAAGATTATGGCTTTTCTGGAGAACATAGCAGTTTCAAACCAGCAGACAAATGTTGTAGTATTATTAGGTATTATGTGTGCTTGCTAGTAAAAAATTAGATGTAATCCTAAAGTGAGACAATACAATACATTGACTTGTTTCATTTGTGTCCTCATGGAATCTTATGCTTCAAGTTTGGCAAAAATACTCTTTAATAGAAGGAAAATTCTCTTCCTTTCTCATTTTCATTCATAATATTGTTGTTTAATGGACTCTAAATACATGCAAACATATTTCAAAAGCAATGCCATAACTATGCAAAGAAGGCATGAGTATAGAAAAAATTGATAAAATGTATGTTAATGGATAGCAGTTGTATCATGGTGGTGAAATTATGGGTAATTTTTGTTTCCATTTCCCAAATGTTGTGGGATTACCTTCTAGATAAATAAAATAATAGCACTGTAAAAAATTTGTTATACCTTGACATCTCATTTTGTTTTCACAATTGCACATCTTCATCCTAAAAACTAAAGATGTCCAATGACAATGCTTTCTCACTGAAGGATCGACCCTTCTCTTCTCGGAGTGGTAACTACTTAGCACAGAAATAAAGTAACTTATGTGACAGAAAAACACTCCTCATATAAAATGCCTAAAACTTCCAGATAATGTATATATATTTCAAATGTATGCTTGTCCCAACAGAAAGTAAGGATTTGTGGAGGGCAGAAATGATGATAAAGGGCCAATAGAACAATTTACAAGGCTCTTAAAGCAGTCTTTTCAGGGGGCATTTCTCAATGCCTGGTAGCTATGATCATGGGTTTAATGGACTGCAAGGCAGGTGACACATGTGGAAACCTTGCAGCAGGAGGTGATATGAAAGATGCCTGTGCAAAGCTGGGTAAAATAGACCGCAGAGATGTTGGGACACTGCCTGTTTGATATAGGCTCTGGGTGGAGGGGTAATAAAAGAAAAATTCATAATAACAAGTCCACCTTCATGTGGATTTGAATTCAGACTGCATACAACTTTTGTGGTCAAAAATAAAAAATAAAGCCCAAAACATGGCATGGAGAGTTTGTTATGGACTCCAAGCAGTTGGCAACAGCAAAACAAATCCTCTTTGGACAACTGCACATTAAACCAGGACTTAAAAATTTCCACAAATAAAGTCACAAAAACCCTAAAACCACAATCAAATGTTACAAAACCCACAAGCTAGTGTGAGGAAGAGTCAGCTGATAAAAATGAACATAACATAGAATCAAATCCATGAAAATTGAAGATAGGATAGTCATATAAAATAGCCATATTCAATGCGTTTAAGGACTTTTAAAATTAATAACAAAATGTGCATGAGCAAGAAGAACCTTAAAAATTAAATTAAAAACAGCATTGCCAATACACTTGACAAAGCAGATGTGAACAACAGCCTAGAAAGAATGAATTGTCAAAACTTCCTCAAGAAGAAATAAAAAATATCTGAGTTGTCATATAACCATTACAGATATTAAATTGATCCCCAAGGAAAACACCAGTTTCAGGTGGTTTTATTAATAAGTTCTACCCAATATTTCTGTTGTATCATAGAAAAAGTTAAGGCCCAATTTTATGTCGCTGAGAAGAAAACCAGGTTGAGAAAGTAGATTGGAATAAATTACCAAGAATGCAGGGCTTATGACAAAGAGATAGAAAATAAGAAAGAGGTTAAGATGCATAGAACATAGAATGAGATGGTGTAATATGGATTTCATTAGTGTTCTAGAAAGAGAAAATGAATAAATGTGGGAGAACCAATCTTCAAAGAGATAATGCTAGAAATTTCCAAAATGATGAAAGACCCCAATTTTTCATATTCAGAAATTCCCATCAGGATATCGAAGAGAGATTCCTAAATAGGCATATCACAGAAAAAGATGGAGTCCCAAAGACATAGAGAAGACCTTGGGGGGAGGAGGGGTCAGGGATAAAATAGTCTTGAAAACAATAATAATTAGAGAGACTGATGACTCTGAAAAGCAACAGTGAAAACTAGACAAAGGTAGACATATATCTTCAAACTTCTGAGTGAAAGTAAGTATAAACCCAGAACTTGGACAAAATACACTTAGCAATGGAGAGCTCAAGTAGGCAAAACATTAGTAGGGATAAGACCTTTGAAAAACACAAGGAACCAGCAGGATCCAAAGAACATAAAACAAAGAATGCTGTACTCCAAACCTGAAGAATGCATATTCTTTCTAGATATGTATGGAACATTTACGGATATTGAACACATACTGGGCCAAAAGATAAGACTCCACAAACTTCAAACATCATATTCTATAGACCACATTCTCTAACCAAAATTCAAAGTTAGAAATCAAGGGCAAATGATAACACTCTTAAATAATTCATGGGCCAAAAAATAAATTGTAATAGAATATATTGAGGGCTGAATGATAAGGAAAATATAAATTATATAAACATCTAGGATGCAATAAGACACATGTACAGAAATTCATAAGTTTTCAAACTTATTAAAGAAGCTGGACAGAAAAGAAATTAGCAAGTATCCAACTTAAGAAGAAAAATAAAAGTGAAAAGAAACAAAAATCTTAAAAGAGAAGGAAAGATATAATAAAGATAGAGTGAAAATAAATTAGAAATGTGATATATATAGAGAGAGGCAAAACATGATTGTTTGGAAAGACTAATAAAACTAGCAAGCCCTTGACAAAATTGATCAGTTAAAAAAAATGGTAAGCTACAAATGAATCATATTAAATTAATAATATTAAATGTTAAATGTGGGGCTATAGGTACAGCCGAAGATACCAAAAATATAATATTTTTAATATTTTTAAATTCTAAGCAACCTCATGTCAATATATCTGAAAATAGAGAAAAATGGACTAATCCCTAGAAAAATATAAATTTCCAAATCTGACTCAAGAAGACATTTTAAAATCTGAATTGTCATGTAATTATTGGATATTAAATTAGTTATTTTTAAAATTCCTGAAAAAAAATCCACTACGGTTTCATGTTGGTTTTATAAATGAAGTCTACCAAATATTTAGTAAGTTGATAATTCCACTCTTACACAAACTCTTTCAGAAGACAGAAAAGAAAAAATTCTCTCCAACTCATTTTATGATAATAATATGTATTTGATATAAAAACCAGATGAGTATAAGGAGAAAATTGATGTCAAAAGGCTAAAGAAAATATTGGCAAACCTATCCAGCAATGCATAAAAAAATATTACTTTATGACCAAGTTGATATTCCAGGATGCAAGATGAATTTTATGTTAGAATATTCATTTAGATAATTCACCACTTTAAAATATTAAAGGAGAGGGGGAGTCATGAGCAGTTCAGTGGTAGAATTCTCACCTACCATGCAGGAGCTCTGGGTTCAATTCCCAGCCTATGAACTTACAAAACAAAAAAAATCAATAAATGGTGCTGCAAAAAAGAGGATACTCATGGAAAAAGAATGAAATGTGACCCCACCATACAGCATGCACACAAAGAAAAAAATGTTAAATGATGAACAATAGGATGACTTCAACAGAAATAGGGAGAAAATTCAACAATAATTTGTTAAATAAGAAAAGAAAAATAAATAAAGGAGGTAAGGTTTGGAAGTGACAACGCAAAAATATATTTGCCTACAAATGATATTTTAGACCAAAATAAAGAAATTAATAATGGAATTTGAAAATAATATATTTAGGTATGATCAATTCATAAAAGTCCATTGCATTTTATACATCAGCAGCAAACCAACATTTAGTTTTCAAATGATACTATCTGAACAAGCAACAACAAAAAAATGTCTTGAAGAATAAGCATAAAAAACATGTGCAAGGTCTTAAGGGAGGAAATCCTTAAACTACGTTAAAAGACATTTCAAAAAGAAACCTAACTAAATGGACAGGCATCCTGTATTTATGGTTAAGAAGATTCAATGTTGGAATCCCATTGACTCTTGCCCAAATTAATTCATGAATTAATCCAATTCTAATTAAAGTGTGGGCTAATGTTTCATAGAATTTAACAAAATGATTCCAAATTGCATATAGACTATAAACAGCCAAGTGCCAAGACATTCTTGAACAAGAAGAACAAGAGGAGGTTGCCTGTGATCCCCAGTGTTGAAACATTTTAGGACAACGCTATAGCATAGCACAGGAACGGGGATAAAACAACTAAACAATGGGACTGCAAAGAGAGCGTAGCAACTGATTCATGCTTACTGGAAACTACCGTAGTTTCCAGAGTAGATTTGTTGGGAAACTGGGAATTTTCATTTATTTAAATATATATGAAAGTGAAATTGAACTTCACGCCATTACTCCCCACCCCCTGCCAATATCCATTCTAGACAGGTCAGAGTTTTCTATGTGAAAGGCAAACTTGAAAACTTTAAGGAAAAAGATGTAGGAGACCCCAACCTGCAAAGAATAAATCAGAGGAAGTTTAGAGAAGAAGATATGGTAGGGGTCACGAGCCTTGGTACAGCAGCTGTGGGGCCTAGATCCCAACCCTGCTTGACTACTTAGGAGATAAGTGGTCCAGGACAAGTACTGGATGCCTTCCAGCCTGTTTATTCATTTGTAGCAAGGAGGTAACACTAGCACCTGCCTCCCAGTGGGGGGTTGGAAGGCTTCAATGATACAATGTCTTTGAAGGACACTACAGGACAGCACTCAGCCCGTGGTAAATGTTCGATTAATGCTGGCATCATGACATTGATGACAAGTGAGGGAGCGTGAGCCACATTACCTGGAGAAAAGATAGGAAATTCAAACTGTCTTTAAATATTTGATGTCCTGGGAAGAAGAAATAGTTTTATGTTGTATCATTCCACAGGGAAGAACTAATACCATGGGAGACATAGTTCAGAATAAGCTAAAGAAGAAATATTGTAACTGTTTGAAGTGGGTGAACAGTTATTCATTTACTAGTTTCCTAATAAGTGATATCATAGAATCTCAAAATATTAGAGCTAGTTGTGGCCTTAGTAATTATTTAGAAGGATGACTTCAAGCTTTTGTTATTGAGACAGCACATTCTTCAATATGCATGGAATATTTAGGAATATTGGCCATATACTGGGCTTTGCAAAAGGTAAGACTCAACACATTTCAAAAATCAGTATTCTAGAGACCGCATTCAAATATAAACTATAAATAATAATAATTGTTAAATCTGTAATCTCTTACCAAATGCCAAAGGTAACTGCTCTGCATATATCATGAAGCAAGTACCATAATGATGCCCATTTTACAGATAAGCAAACTGATGTCATATTGTTAGTAAATGGCATGACTTGGGGAAAAAACCCAGTATATAAGACATATAAAAGTGAATCCCTCCAGTGTATAATTCAGGCATGTAGAAGAACCTTCTGCCTTACTCAATTTGCTCCTACCCATCCATATACACTTCCAACTTTTCAACTCTTCCTCAAGCATTCCTAGAATGCAAGTTCAAAATCTATTCTTTAAAGCAATGAGGAAGATAAGAGATCCACCCACCAGAAGTTAGTGACAGAAGCGGGATGGATGCCATCCTGAAGCTCTAGTTTCTCATCAGGCTCCCTGCTGGAAAAATGAGCAGACTGAGGCTGGCCGTCTCTTAGGAGAGAAGGAGAAGTTGGAAGAAGGGGCAAGCTTCAACTCGTGGGAAGCCAGAACAGATGCTAAATAAAATCCCTTCAAAACAGATTCTGTGGTTCTCTGATAGTGGAAATGAGACCGGCTCCCCTCCTTTTTGAAAAAAAAAATCACCTTCAAATTATAGCAGAGCACAGCCACACAGGTGCTTACAATTGATCACCATCATATCGTCTTCCTAAAACAGTCTCCATCTAGTAAAAATATGATTCCAAAAATGTACAGGTATATCTCATGACCTGTGACAGGATATTGTCCCGGAGCCCTCTGGTTCCACAGAGATCATTGGGGCTACTTTGGATGGGAGGTGGAATGGTCAAGGCAAGGCTAAGTAGTGACACTCTGGGCTTCCTTGTCCTACTTATTTATTTATTCACTCACTCATTCATTCATTTAAAATTTACATGCAGTAAAATTCATTTTTTGGTGTCCAGTTCTAGGAGCTTTGACAAATCCGTGGTCATGTAACATGTAACACCCACCACAACCAAAACCGTGACTGGTCTCCCACCTCAAAAAACGTCCTCATACTGCCCTGTTGTGAGCAACTCTCTTACAGTTTGATAAAGCAGCCAGAATGCAAAATACCAGAAATGGACTGGCTTTGACAATGGGGATTTATTAAGTTGCAAGTTACAATTCTAAGGCCATGAAAATGTCCAAATTAAGGCATCAACAGGATAATACTCGGACTGTGTGAAAAGGTTGCCAGCACCTGGAGACACCTCCTTCATGTGGGAAGCCTCAAGACCAGCATCTGCTGGTCCTTTACTCCTGGGTTTCAGCTCTGGTTCCAGTGGCTTCTTCTGTGGATCCTCTCTTAGCTCCACTAAGGGTTTTCTCCCCGAGATCTCCTGGCTTTTTCTGCCTTTTTTCTTCTCAGTGAGGACTCCAGTAAAGGATTAAAATCCACCTTGAGTTGGGTGGGTCACATCTCAACTGAAACAACCTAATCAAAATTCCTACCAACAATAAGTCTGCACCCACAGGAATGGATTAAAAGAACACAGTCTTTTCTGAGGTAATAGCTGCTTCAGACCAGCACAAACTCCTCCCCTCACTCCCGACCCCTGGCAACTACTCATCTGTCCTCTGGCCCTTTTGCCTTTCAAAATGTCACATAAATGAAATGATGCAGAATGAAGCCTTTTGAGATTGGCTTCTTTCAGTTAGTATATGGCATTTGAAATTCATCCACGGTTGCTTAAATCAACAGCTTGTTCCTTTATGTTGCTGAGTTGTATCCCGCTGTATGTTCAAGCCACACCTTGTTTAGCCATCCACCCATTTAAGATATTTGCATTGTTTCCCCGTTTTGAGGCAGTTATACATAAAGCCACTATAAACATTTGTGTACTTTTTTGTGTGTGAGCATAGTTTTCATATCACTTGAGTAAATGCCCATGTGGGTTTGCTGGTTTGGAAATCCTATGTTTCCCTCTATAACAAGCTGACAAACTGTTTTCCAAAGTGATTGTACCATTTTGTATTTTCACCTGCAATTTATATGAGCGTTTCAATTGTTCTGCAATCTGTCCAGGACTTAGTATTGTAAGATTTTAACTTTACTCATTCGATAGCATCATACCGTGATTTCAATTAGCATTTGCCCAATGTCTAATGATGCTGAGCATCTTTTCATGTACTCATTTGTTAGTTGTTTATCTTCTTTGGTGACATGTCTGTTCAAATCTTTTGTCCATTTTGCACTGAGTTGTTCTCATATAGAGAACATGTTGAGTTTTGGGGTATAAGTTATGTGATTTGCAAATGCCTTCTGCCAGTCAGTGATTTGTCTTTTCATTCTCTTGAAAGTGTGCTCTGAAGAATAAAAGGTTTTAATTCCAATGTGTCCTAATTTACTAATTTTTTCTTATGTGGATTTTCTAAGGCCATGAAAATGTCTGAATTAAGGCATCAACAAGACAATACTTGAGCTCTGTGAAAAGGCTGCCAGCAGATGTTGCATTTAAGAAACATTCACCTAAACCACGATCACAAAATTATTCTCCTATGTCTAAACGTTTTATGGTTTTACATTTAAATCTATGATCCATCTGAAGGTTATTTTTTGTATAAGATATGCGGTATGGGCTAAGGTTCCTTTTTGGCCTACGGTTGAGCAATTGTTCCAACATCATTTGTTGAAAAGTTCTCCTTAACCCATTGAATTGTGTTTGTATCTTTATCAAAAGTCAATTGACCATGTTTGTGGTAGGTCTATTACTGGACTCTGTATTCTGTCCCATTGATCCATGTGTCAATTATTTTGTCAATATCAGACTGTTTTGAATACTGTAGCTTTATAGTAATTCTTGAACTCGGATAATGAGTTATCCAACTCTCTTCTTTTTCAAATTCGTTTTGGACTATTCCTCCAGCCCTCTTTTAGCTACAGCAATTCTGCTCTTTATCTGTTTTATATACTGAAAATCACTGGCCTAAAGAATATGCCCCAAATGTCTAAATCTACACCAGGACAACCTGCATTTCCAACCAGTCCAGTCTACTCAGCAGTCCCCTGAAAAGCAGCAGGCTTTCCCACCTTTGGGCAAAATGACCCCCCTGCCTAAAGCAACCTGTTTCTTCCTCTCCATGCTTAATTGAACTCTTCTGAACCTACAATTGTCCCTCAAAATCTATTTTCTCCATGAAACTTTCAGATCATAATAGCTCCTCCTCTCAGTTTCTAAAATCACTTATTTTTATATCCAGCTCATCTCCAAATGTGAATCCATAATCTGGCTACATGAGAATTACTTGTAGGACTTCTTCACCACCCAAATTCCCCAAGCACTGACCAACTCTTATGAGAGTTTTAGTTGGCAGGGCCCAAGATTCTAAATGTTTCATAATTGCCCAGGTGATTTTGCTGCACAATTAGGTTTGGAAACGGTCTTGGTTTGCCAGGTTGCGTGACAAATATTGGCTCATGGTTTCAGATGCTAGAAGTTGAAAACCAAGTCATCAGTAACACCATCCTTTCTCCCAGAAATCTGTAGCATTTGATGCTGGCTTGCGGCAGTCCTTGGATTTACTTGGCTGGCATGTCTGCCTCCTGTCACATGTTGATCTCTCTCCTTCTGTCTTTTGTTCTTGCTTCAACTGAATTCTGGTTTCTGGTTCCTTTGTGGTTTTCTCTGACTTCTGGCTCTGGTTTCTCCTCTCTATAGGTGTTCAGTAATAAGGATTAAGACCCACCCTGATTCAGTTGGTACACTCTCTAAAAATGACATATTCGAAAGGTCTGACTTACAATGGGTTTACATCCATGGGAATGTGGATTAAGATTATGAACATGTGCTTTACTTCTGTACAAAATTCAGCTAACTACAGGGAGCACAGTTTTGGCTGTTCCTTGAACTACTCTGCATTGCTAGCTAGCTATATTACGCATATGTGTTTATGTCTTATCACCACCCTGCACCATCATAGCCTCATGCAAAGACACCTGGCCTCATACTTCTGTGTTCTCCTCAAGTTCTTTCCATGTTCTTTGAAGTTTTACAATCCATATTTTCATAGGCAATCATTCATTGAAAGCTCTGGTTATAATTAAAAATTATGTGACAGAGCTGATTGAGCTGAGGACTGTCTGGCCAAAAATATTTACTATCTGGCCCTTTACAGAAAAAGTTTGTCAAACCCTGTTTTGGAAGAAGCAGTGAGTCTCAGTCCTGGTTGAGTCGCAGAACCACATGGGGGCTCCCAGCACCCATTCCAGACCTACTGAATCCCACATGCTTGGGGAAATCAGCAAACTTTAAAAGTTCCCTGGGTGATTCCCTTGTCAGCACACCTGCCTGTGGGAACCACTGTCAGAGGGGATATTCCTGTGAATGAGAATGCCAAGGCCATCCCAGCTCTGTACCTACCTTGCCAGGTAATCTTGCACAAGTCTTCACCCCTCTCTAGATTTCATTTTCCTCATCAATAAATAACAGGTTAAAAGAACATCTCTAAGACCCCTTCCAATGCTAACCCTCTGATCCTATAGTCTCATAGTATCTGTCATCATTATAATATTTTCTGATGAGGTGTCTGATACCAATCAAAGCCCACTCAGGGTGTGCTTGCTGAACATTAATAATAATAATACCAATGATCTGGGGTTCTGGTTGGAGAAAGGATGTTGGATTTAATACTGCAGTTTGCTTACATCTGGTTCCCATAGTTAATGAGAGTAATTTCTCTTATACTACTACTGAATCATGCCCTGCTGCCAGCCCAAACTTCCTCAGCCTTCAACTCCCTCCAGATTACACAATGCATTGTCTTTTGAGCTCTTCACAAGGCCAGCCAGGTCTTATTTCAAATGGTAAACAAAGACTCAGCCCAACACAATAGTGACATTTACTTCCCTCGTGTTCATTCTCAGAATCTTCCATCGTGCTAGGAACATATTAGTCAGAGTCCTTTGAAAGCTGATGCAACGTGGGCCTGGAACTCTCAGGAACAAGGCGTGATTGTGCTAGAACTGGACCACAGCTCCAATAAGCGAGTGTGAGCCAATCACCTGCATCAAATGTCTGCCTGACTTCAGGAGACAATGCGCCCTCCTTCCTCCCCGCCGCAGCCTCCCAGACTGGAACCGCTCTCATTTTCTGCTGCAAATGAACGGAACTGCCATTCACTCTCACGCCTGCCCTTGTCTGCTAAATATCAGCATCGTAAAATGCACGGAGGACCGATATTGCCAGGCATTCACTTTTATTTAGCATCATCTCTGGTTTGTGCCCTGTGATAATTCTTTCTGCTACGTCCCTCAGATCTGGCGACTGGGGCTTACATTCAAAAGCAGGCACACGCGGGCCGATTCCTCACCCTGAACGGAGGATAATGACATAGCATCAGGGACTGTTTAGTGGTTATTTAACACTTTGTTGGATCTGCATGATGCACTCGGCACAGTAAATAAGTGAAAGGGAAAAAGGTTAAGCAAATACACACAATTCTGGGGACACCTTCCTGTGATCATTTGCTAGAGTTTGTTTTTTCCAGCCTGCAAGTGTTTGATAAATGATAATTCAAAAGCTCCATTGCCTCTGGAAGAAAAGCAGCAGTGGGAGGGGAGACCTCTCCAGCTTAGAAAAGAAGCTTTTAAAGTAGCGATGGCCAGGCTTTGCGAGCTGCTATGACATCCTATCCCTTGCCTTTGTGGCAAACGTCCTGTCCCCATCTACCCTCTCCTTCCTATCAGCGCGGCTTTCCTCCCCACCCCCACCACACACACACACACACACACACACACACACACACACACACACACACACACACGGGCTGTATAGACAGTATTCTTCCCCAAATTTTTATCATGAAAAGTTTCAAACATACAGAGAATTTGAAAGAATTAAACAATGGATACTCATAGACTCACCACCAAGAGCCAGCAACCTACATTTTTACTGTACTTTCTCATCTATTCATCCCTCTACTCATCTATTGGTCCATTTTACATCATATACATTTTGAAACAAGTTGCAAACATCAGTACACTTCACTTCTAAACACTTTAGCGCGCCTATCATTAACTCAAATTCAATGTTTGTATATGGGTCTCTTTTTCTAACACTACTTTTTATATTTGATAATGTAAGAGAGGATATTCTTTTTCCGTCAGAATTGCATAACACTTTTTGAGAGAAGTGGAAGTCCCCATGTGAGTAGTAAAAACAGAACTGGAAATTTCAATATTTATAGGCAGGATCCTTATCTTTTCTTCATTTACTAGAAATTACAGCTGAAACATAATTGGATACATTTAATTCAACTCCTACAACTACACATAAAAAAAAGAAAATCAAGAGTTCAGAAAGTCTAGGGAATTAGCCCAGAGCACAGAATAAGCTAGGCTCAGAGTTGGGGCTCAAACCCAGGTGTGCCAATTCCAACTCCTAATTCGAAAGTTTTCTTCCCACTCCTCCATGTGCTCCCGCTCTGTCTCTGTCTCTGTCTCTCACCTCTCCCTCCCACCTCCTCCTTCCACTGTCTCACTCAAGTATGATCTCCAGTAAGGACACCCTGCTTCCAAAATGTGCTGTCTGATGTTGTTACACTGCTTTGGGAAGAAAATGAAAAAGGGGTGGGTTGGTCTGAAGCTGTTCTGCACCCCAGAAAAGGCCATGTTCTTTTACTCCATCCCTGTGGGTATGTTTCAATTGAGATGTGACCCACCCAATCAGGTGGGTCTGATTGAGTGGGTCTGAATCCTTCTATTGGAGTGCTTAATAAATGATAAAGTTAGAAAGAAAAAAAACCGACAGAGCTCAGAGAGAAAAGCCCCAGAGAAGCTAAGAGAGGGCCCACTGAGGACACAACTGGAACCAGAAGCTGAAAACAATGAAACCCAGGAGAGAAGGACCAGCAGATGCTGGCGTATGCCCTCCCATGTGATGGAGAGCAGCCTGTCTTCACAGTCCAGTATCATCCTACTGATGCCTTAATTGGGACATTTTCACAGCCTGAGAACTGTAAATTGTAAGTTAATAAATCCCCATCATAAAAGTCAACCCGTTTCAGGTATATTGCATTCTGGAAGCCTTAGCAAACCGAAACAGGGCGCCACTCAGATATTTGAGTTTCTCTATTTGACCTCTGCAGCAGCAGCAATAGCAGAGAGATGAAAACACAGGCTCTGTATTTAGACTGATCTGGGTTCTAGTCACAGCTCTGCCACTTCCAACTTAACCATCTGTAAAATGGAAATAGTAGTATTCATTTCATGAGTTTATTTTAATAATTAATGGGAATGAATTTAAAGTGACCAGTACCTAGACAGCATTCAACGAACCATGTTTCGTGTTGAGTTAAATTGGAACATCTTGTTCTTTTAGAAAGAAAGTTAGCCATGCATACATGAGATACTGTTCCAAAATCAAAGAAATGAAGCCATCCAGTGCTAAAACCAAAGAGAACAAAGAAAGATGTATCCAAACCAAAAATAATTGGCAACATTAAAGGGTTTTAGGAAATTTATTAGAATTAGGCTACAGTTGTGATTTTCATTCTATGGACTTCTTGCGCCCTAAGATTCCCTCTGTCAAAAATAAGAGAGAAGATGATAGTCATGGAAGAAAAGGATGGGACTTGGCTCCTCTAGATACCCTTTAAGGGGAGGGGTACTCCCCACCCCCAGTGTTGACTGGTTCTGGGTGCTCGATGAACATGGCTGCCGGTGCCAGGGCGCTGAGGCCCTGGTGGCATCATGCGCTTGAACCCAGTGGTGGTGCTAGGGCCATTCAGCAGGAGAAACTGGACCAGAGAACAGGGGATGGAGACTTCCCTCTACCATCTGGTTATTAGGGCTTTTTTAACATTTAAACTCCACATAATTGGGAGATTCCTTGGTAAATTTCAAACCAACCCTAGAAACAATAAAATCTGAGAAAGCAACTTAATAACTAAATACTAATTTTGTTCCAGGAAAACCATGACAGCAGAAGAACCAGATCTTGTAAAATCTGTTTCTCCATTTCTAATGACATTTTACAAATAGCCTTATAGATATGAGACTCATTTCAAGACAAAAATGTGACTAAAAATGAAAGAGAAATAAAAACTAGGCATGCCACCCTCCCCCTTGCTTTAATGGGATCACCAATAACTGAGAGAAGAATCTCATCAACAACAGGGCAAGGTATTCTTGGAAAAATTTATTATTGAACTCCATAGAGTCTCTCATCCTTTCCTGATATGAAGTCAACCATTCAGAAGAAACATTATGAATGTCTCAGCCTTTAAATTGCAACTGGAGCTTTTCCTGGTACCAAGCAGAACCAGCCTTCTGAATTCTATCCTTATCCAACCCCCAAAATATTTCTCTATTACCTGGCAATTGAAAAGTCACTTTCAAGTTTCTTTCTTGTTTGTGCCTTTGTCCTACCAAGGAATGGTCCTTCCAAACCCCCACATTAAAATCACCTGGGGTGTTTATTAAACATGTGGATTCCTGGGTCCTATCCCAGATCTCCTGGACCAGACAATCTTGGAATGGACAACTAGACCTCTAAAGAAACCAAGGTATCATGAACAGGAAAATCTGAATGTATATATAAATAACAAAAAAGAAACATTCGTTTATTATCCAATATCTTTCCTTCTTTGCTATTACTTAATGACTGAGTCAGAAAAACATAGTATTATAAACATTGAAGGAGATAAAGATCAGTGCTTCTCAAAATACCTGTCATAAAGGAACAATTTAATATATTTATAAGTTTCCAAGTCTTCATAGGTCTGTATGTGGTGCTTCTGGGCTGTTAAATTTAGCACAATCAATTTACCATGCAAATTTGACAACAACTACTGTTTGGACCAACTGATTATGTGTTTGGATGCCATAGCATCGTCAAATTACTGTAAAAGTTTCCAATCACTTTCTGTCAATTTCTGTACTTATATTTTGTGGGGGAAGATAGTAAACAGTTTAAGAATCAACACAGGTTCACAGGCTACACTTTGAGAAGCACTTTTATAGGTGACTTTACATGCCAACAGGAAAACTCCCACAACACCGAAGAGACCTGGTTGACAGGAAGGGCAGACAATGGCAATCAGAAGTGATGTCTATAATTGCATTAATATCAGGCAAGACAGAACTCCCACTGGCTAATATCACAGCAGAGAAGATAAGCAAGACCAGGAAGAAACAGTGAGATGATAGATTCTAGGACTATGTGGCAAGAAGTAAGATCCCTATATCATTGAGAGATTGGCCAAGGGGGAGACATAAATTCAAGAAGTAAACACAAAAGAAGCACAAAAAAAGATGATGTTTTAACCGAGGTCAGGTAACTGAGTCCAACACAGAATGAATAATGCATTGAGGATCTTCAATGCAGCAGAGAGGTGCAATGCATAAATGTGTAAAATACGAAGACGCAAAGATGAAATATAAACAACCAACAGCAGTATTTACCGTTGAAAACTCTGTGCATTAGGTTAAAATGGAAGTTACATATTACTAGGGCAGAAGATCAAAAGCTAGGAGGTTTGCAATTTCATACTAGTTATGTCACTAACTTCCTAGATGATTTAAGGCCCTCTCTAGGTTTTGAGGATTTTTCCCTCATAAATAAAAAGTAGGGATCTAGAAGGAAATATAAGAAATAAAGCTTTCTGACCTTGAGTTAAGTGAAGGTCTTAGAGAAGACACAAAAGCAAAACCACTAAAGTTTGTAAATATTTGACTTCCTCAGAATAAAAAAACTTCTCTACTTTCAAAGACGTTGTTAAGAGAATGAAAAGGCAAACTACAGACAGAAAAAATATATGAAAAATCACATGTCTGATAAAGGATGCGGATCTAGAATATATAAAGAACCATTACAATTGAAGAAGAAGAAAACTAACCCATTTTTTTTAATGGGCAAAACATTTGAAAATTTGCTTCACCAAAGAAGATAGACAGATGGCAAATGAGCCTATGAAAATATGCTGAACACTTTTAGTCATTCAGGAAATGCGTAGTAAGTTACAATGAGATAACACTGTACATCTACTAGAATGTCTTAAATTGTAAAGAATGGCCACACCAAGTACTGATGAGGATGGAGAGAAACTGAAACTCTCATAAACTGCCACTACGAACTACTCTGGAAAAAATAGTTTGGCACTTTCTTAAAAATTAAAGATCCAGCAATCCCATTTCCTGGGTATTTATCCAAGATAAATGAAAGCCTATGACTACACAAAGATCTATATGTAAATGTTTATGGCAGCTTTATTTATAACAGCTTAAAACTAAAAACAATCCCAATGCCCATCAACTGGTGAATTCATAAATAAGTTGTGATATGCCCATACAAAAGAATACTACTTAACAATAAAAAGGAAAAAAACTAATGGTCTCATGCATTTCAAACGCCAACAAAGAAACGCACATATTGTGTGATTCCATTTATTCATACTCTAGAAAAGTTAAAACTATAGTGACAGAAAATTGATCAGTGGTTACCAAGTTCTGGAGTTCAGGGGAGAAGAATGAATACAAGGGATTAAGGGGAACCTACTGGGGTGATAGAAAATGCCTACATCTCGATTAAGATAGTAGTTACATAATTATATCCATTTGTCTAAATTCATGAAACTACACACTTCAGAAAGAGTTCATTTTAGTGTATGTCAGTCTTACCTCAATAAATTGGCTTTTTAAAAACTGGGGTTGCAACTCTGCAAGTAAAATTGCCCTCCTCGCATGTGGGACATGACATCCAGTGGCAGTATGGGACATGACTCCCAGCGATGAACCTGGCCCTGGCACCGTGGGATCAACAATGCCTTCATGGCCAAAAGGGGGAAAAGAAGTGCAACAAATAATGTATCAATGGCTGAAAGTGTTCAAATACAGTCTCAAAGCTACACTGGAGGTCACTCTCAGGCAAGCTTCAGTTAGACATTGCTACCTATCATAGCTTGCCAAACCCCAACCAAAACCATTCCTGCCAATCCTAAAGAACACCGAGGGTGTTATAAAAGATTCTACAAGGTTCCATGCACTAGGGTAACTTTCCAGAAACTTACACCCTCCGGGTGGGTCCCTCGACCACATAAGCCCTGAAATGCAGAGGGGCCAGCTTCTCCAGAATATCAACTAGTTCCATACCCCATCCCATATTATCGACAGCCCCTTCCAATGTGAAAAAGTTAGAATGGCCATAGCCCAAATATCCCTAAAGAGTGGGAAAAGATCAAAGGTGTTGGTGGAGTTATACAGAAAAGATAGGATTTAACAAATGAGAATGACTACTGAATCATTATAATAATATTTCTTTTAGTCCCCAGTGTCCTAGAGTAGTTAGAAGTAAAAACCTAAAATTGAAGAATTGTAACCCATACCAAACTCTGAAATCTGTCCTACAACTAATTGTGGCGATGTGCCTTGAAATGTATTGCTTTTTTGGATATATGTTATTTTTCGCAAAAAATTTAAAAAGCCAACTATGATGATAAATGCACAGTCATATGATGATATTGTGAACCATTGATTGTACACTTTGGATGATTATGGTATGTGAATATATAAAATATATCAATAAAAATTTTTAAAAATTTTTAAAGGTACATTTGGCATGATCTCACCAAGGAATACTTATGGAAGAAAGGAAAAATCAATAACTACAGTTCTTCGATTCTACATTAAAGGAAACAGAGATGAGTTCAATAAATGGGAGGAAATCTAACAGGACCATTTTTTGTGTGTTTGGAAAATTCTGTCACATTGGTCTTAGATTTATTAGACCAATAATAAATAAGAAAATTTGTTGTGGAAGGAGCATAATAGGAACGGTGACCAGAACTGGGATCCAATTGAAGCTGGTGACCATCAACTTTTGGTGACTGTGTTCACTCTGGCACACTATAAAATGCAAAACTGTCAAGAAGTCAGATAATGGTGCCTGTCGGACTTTGTGAAGCAGGAGAAACAGAAGCGTAATCACCTCAGAAAGTGCATCAAAGCACTAGAAGTGCTGATCATGGACTCTGAGGAGAGAAGATACTCCAGATGAATTACCAGCTAGATAGAAAGCAGAGCAGTTAGTGAATGAGACATTCAGAGAGAGTTAAAGGAGCAGTTGAAGTAATGAGCTTGAAGGATAGGAGAGTATGATCAGAGAGAGGATAGTCTTAATTTAAGATATCAGACATGCAACATTCCTGAGATGGTCATAGGGTCTTAAGCATGACCATGAAGTAAAGAGCTTAAGAGGAGAAGAAGTGAAGGTAGTTAGAGATGAGGTCAAGTGACTGAGAGGTTGTGCACAGCTATTTGTATCCTCTCTTTTCAAATGACATTGCACAACTTGCCCTGTTGCTCTCAAAAGACAAAGTTGGAGACTTTTGACTTGCTCTCAAAATATATAAATGCTCCAAATTCCTACCATCAAACTAACACACTTTCCTGCATCTGCCTTCAGTCTTCCCTCCATACTGTTGTCATGGGAACATCGTGTTGTTGCTTTTGTCTAGGGCTAATCTATCTCTCTTGTGCCTTCTCAGGCTCTTGCTTCATTAGTTAGCCAGTTTTCCATGATAACCTTCCTATGTGCAAGTTCCTATACATTGGTATTTAAACATGTTCAAGCCTTTCTCGTATTGAAAGACCTTCCTTAAACTCCACCACACCCTCTTTGTCTATTGTATTTTCTTCCTGGAATATTTTCCTCTATGCTTCCTTCATTCTAGGCACTCCTATAACTTCATGTCACCGCTTGGATGACAGTGATAATACAACTTGAAAGACTAAGCTAAACCTTTCTGCTACATTTGCCCATGGCATTCTATACTTTAGCTTTCATAATTAACTCATCATGCTTTACTCTACTCCCTTGTTAATGCAAGTGGTGGTATCTGGTCATTTAAAACATAAGTGAAAGTTACTCAAACCCACATCCCATGTTCTAGAGGAAGTCCAAATCTCCTCCCAAGATTTCTGTGTATTCCCAGGAACTGATGCGCTCTCTTCTGATCTCCACATCCTTGTTTTCTTTAACCCTCAATAACATGTGTATCTCATGTACCATCAATGTCTTTTGCTCAAGTCCATTTCAATCCAGCTTCCCTGACTTGGCATCAACAATTCAAAGAATATCTCACTCGAGCTGTTGGTAGGAACTTAAGGGTTTAAGGAGATGGGGAAGAAGCTTACATCATAGCAACACAAATCACTTAAGCTGAATGCTAGAATTCCTTATTGTTAAGGAATTCTTTGGCACCTCACAGTTAGTTCCCCTTTCTTAGCAGAGGTAAGCTCTGCTAAGAATGCTCTCCCTCCATCTCTAGAGATTCCGTACAAATAGCCAAATCTCAATTCACTTATGCAGAGCAGTTCACCCGCTTTTTTGTACTCTTCTTGTACAATAAGTCCTTAAGGGCTGATGTTTCCACTGAAAGAGCTATCCACATATTTCTTAAATTAAATGTAGCCCTCCCTCCACCATCATCAGAACTGTAAGAAATGTTTCTGCAGCAATTAAAGGAATTTTATAGTCCTAATACTCTTGTGTATATCTATATAGCCAAGAGACATAGGCCTGGGGATGTAGATTGCTACGTCTGCTTCATTCACCCAGTACCCCCCCCACACCATAGTACTGTATATCTCGTGAGCATTCATGAAGCATGTGCTGGATACATGAAGAAATAGATCCAACAGATATACAAACAAATAAATAAGGAATGAATGTGACCATCCCATACAAGCTGTGGTGGTTTTCAAATATATCCAAAAATTCTTTAGTACCCTTCCCTTCAAATTGAGGAAACTAATTCTCTCTCCTTGAGTGTGGACTGTACTTAGTTCACTTCTAAAAAATAGAACGTGGCAAAGTGACAATGTGGGACTTCTGAGATTAGGACATAAAAGGCATCATGGCTTTCTCCTTGCTCTCTGTTTTGGATCACTCACTCTGCATTTCAGAAACCAGCTCATTATATTGTTTATCCTCATTAATATTGTTTATCATAATGACCCTCAAGAAACCCTATGGAAAGGCTTCTGTGGTGAGGACCTGAGACCTCCAGCCAACAACTATGAGAGGAAACCCCTGTCAAGCCTTCAGAGAACCACACTCCCCACCAACATCTTGACTACATCCTCAAAAGAGACCTTGAGCCAGGACCACCCAACTAAGCTCTGCCAAAATCCCTAAAACACAGAAAATGTGAGATGTGTTTAAAGCTCCTAATTTAAAGGAAATTCGTTTTACAACAATAGATAAATAATAAAGAAACTAAGGGGAAGCTAAGAAAGGTTGATACAATGGAGGAACAGGCCAGCACCAAGAGTATGATATTGTCTTGGTCACTGGTGGCTAGAAAACTTGACCACTCCCCAGTGAAATGGGTTGTGTTGGCTTGAAAATATTATGTCGCCCATAAAAGCCATGTTCTAATCCTTATTCAGTCTTGTGGAGGCAACCCATTTTTCCATTCCTGATTCAACATTGTTGGGTAGAAATTTTTGAGTAGATTATCTCCACAGAGATGTGACAGGCTCAGTTGTGCATGTAATCTTCTGATTAGGTAGAGATGTGACTCCACTCATTCTACGTGGGTCTTGATTAGATTACTATAATCTTTAAAAGGGGAAGCATTCTGGAGACAGCCAGAAACGATAGAGCTGACAGAAACTTCAGAGGAACGCTGAAAGGCAGAGAACAGAGACACAGGTGTTTGGAGATGCTTGGAGCCCAGCAGATGTCGCCATGAGATGTCAAGCAAGCCAGAATCTGGAGAGAGCCAAGGGAAGCCAAGAGATGAAGGCCAGCCCTGGAAAAGCAAGGTGAGAAACCCCATTGGAACAGAGGCTGAAATGGAGCCCAGGAGCAAGGGAATGCCAGCCATGTGACTTTCCAGCTGAGAGAGGTGTTCCTGACCTTTCTTGAATTAAGGTATCTTTCCCTGGAGGCCTTAGCTTGGACATTTCCATAGGTTTAGAACTCTAAATTTGTAACTTATCAAATTCCCCTTTTTAAAAGCCATTCCAGTTCTGGTTTGTCACATTTCAACAGCTTGCAAAGTAACATAGGGCCTCATGCCCAGATTATATACCCTTCCATGCACCTAAAGCAGGTATCAAGCCATGACAGAATTCCCACAGAGTGGTACTTTGGTAGTTCACAGTTCTTTCATTCTTATATTTACAAAATTTCCAGTTAAAGAACCCCATTCTGGTGGTATTAAATTAAGGTATCTGCCAAATAAAAATGTTCCTGGTTTGGACATTTCCCAGTAAACCAGCTCATATCCCCACATTTCTTTTCCCCCAAATAAAATGAGTAAATATATCTTTTGTGAAGGGAGACCTTAAGAAAGAGTGTTTAGAAAAAAAAAGAATCACTGACAGACTTGGAATGCTAAATTAATACCATCAGTCACATCTATCCATTGCTGAATTGTATGCCTTTTCTTTCTCTTATACGCAGTCACAGTGCATAGTTATCCCACATCGGAAATTAACAGATGGTCTTAATATCCTATCAGTGAAAATCCCTCCTCTCCAGGGTGTTTTGATCTCCGGTCTGGCCTTTCTGAGACGGTGTGGAACACTTGTTGTCGAAGTATTTTTTCAGCCAAGTTTCATGGTTAAGGCCCAATAACTGGAAACTTCTACATTCACACAACCCACCCCCACACACACACACACAATCTTAGTTTCTTGCATTGACTTATTTAACCACATTTTAACCTTTCTGTTTGCTCTAAAGCAAGCAAATATCACCCTTCAAACAATGGTCTTCATGGTCATTGTAAACATGAGTAAGCATTTATTCCTAACTACCCGGAGAATATTAAACTATTTGGGGAAACTAATTATGCTTAGCCTGGCTTCTCTACGTGGGCACACCTAAAAACAGTTCCACAGAAGGATTAATCAGCAATGATTAAGGTTTTCTGAGGAGAAATTAGACAGTGAGATTAAACTATTTAGCCTGGAAATAAAGGTTATAATGCTTTTTAATGCCTTCAAGCATCATGAAACCTTTTATCTCAGTTTCCATGGAGGGCAGATGAGAGGAAATGAGTTTATGTATTAGTCTGATGAGGATAATAGTAAAAACTGTGCAGAGAGTGGGGGTGCTGGGAGAAAGGAGAGTGCCTGGAGAAATGGCATGGACTTGCTTTCTCTGTATAATATTGTTGGTTGTATTTCTTTTTGCTAGCAAGAATTAAAATGATAAAATTGAAACATGCTCTTGTTATGTATTCTTCCAGACACAAAAATACATGAATGTTACCTTCTTTTATAAGCACAAATGGAATTACATGCTATGCACAGCCTTGCAAAAGGTTTTTTTCCTTTAACAACATGTCTTGGGTAGGTTCTCATGCCAGTTTATATAAATCTACCTCATAATGCTTAGAGTTTCCTTGTATATGTCTACCATATCTTATTTTACCAGTGTTCTATTGACAAATATTTATTGAATTCCTTATTTTATATAACTTATGCTCATATCTTTGCCCCCTTATGTGAATATTACTATACAAGGAGTGCCTAAAAATGGATTAGCTGGATAACCCTATATAGTCTATAACAGATCCCCGATGCTCCTGGTTCCAAGACCACACTTGGTGAACAGTGAGCTAAACTATTTGCAAGCTTTGAGGAGAAGGGAAGATAACATCTGACCTGTGAGGGCACAGCAGGTGCCTTCTCTTTTTCTGAACATACTGTGGCAGTACCTTCAGGAGAATGTATCTCGGGCTTCTCTTCCCTTCTAGGGATGCCCAGGTCCTTCCAAAAGGGGCTGTGCACAATGCTGGGGACCCATCCATCCCATTGTGCCATCGTGCTTGTCCCCTCCTCTGGCAGTTCAGGCTGCACGACCTGTGGCTGTTCCTTCTTCAAGGGTTGTCCCCGTGACCCACAGCTTCAAGTCTTATTTTAGCATGTCCTCTGTGAAATGTTCTTCCCATCTTCTTAATATATTTCTCAAGACATCATAAAAACAAAAACAACCACAAAAAGTCTTTCACCCCTGTCACAGAGTTGCCATGGCATTTTAGAAAGCTGCTTCCCCACACTAAACCCGGAGCACTTCACATAGTGCTCTCTTCTACATTGTCTTCAGAGCTCTCTCTGGGGCCTGTCACTCAGAGAATCATTATGAAATTAGACTCCATGATGGACCAGCTTGTGTGCGTTGCTTAGAGCTCAGATTTGAAGCTGTAAAATAGGAGCCATAGGGTGGGACGTAGGACTGCTGTGGTGTTTACTCTCTTGAACATGTGCCAAGGAGGTCAGAGGCAATTGACCCAAAGTAACTCCATGCAAAAGGAGCATAACCACTCAATTGTGACATTGCATTGGGAGGAATGAGTCACCAGAGCTTGAGTCACGAGTCCAGGGTTCATGTCCAGGCTCCACAACTTTTGAAGTCCTAACCTTGAGAGTCTCCTGTATGATCTTTAGCTCAGTGTCTTCATTTAGCCATTGTCACATTGCCTTGCATGATAAACTTTGAAGGACTCCAGTAAAATGATCTCACTTATTCTATAAAATAAATGTATTTTTAACTAACCCATCTATTTCTGGGGAATATAGTGGACCTTGAATTACTTTAATTATAACCATCATTATCCATCCCCATTGTAGAGATGCAATGACTGAAGTTGAAAGAGGTCAATTGACTCTTCCAAGGAAACTAAGCCAGAGAGTGACAGCTAATGCTAAAACCCAAGTTCGGGGCTTTCGCCACCATGCTTTCACATTGATTGTCTTCCTTTAGTTCTGTTAATGAACATGACCATTCATAATAAAGAGCTAATGTTTATTAAGAGTTTCTACATGCTTAGTTTTACATGGACGACCTCAGGACTACTTGGGTATCAATTTGTGAGACAGATACTTTAATTTTTCCATTTTAAAGGTGAACAAACTAAGGCTTGGATGGGTTAACTTATTTGCCTAATGCCACAAAGGTTGTAGGTGATGAAGCCAGCATTCCAAATTCAGCAATCTGTCTTCAGAGTCCATATTACAAATTTCAGATCTAAAGAAACTTTTAGCTATATGGCAAATACATCTTAATTCATGATCAGCTCTTCTCCTTTTTTTCCATATGCAAGCCCAGCCTTTTAGAGAAAGCAGTATTAATCATCCATGTATTATGTTCTGATTGGCCAATAATTTATTGCTCTTGTTATGTAATTTGGGGATTGGTCTCCTCCCCCACTACAACAAGTTGTAGCAAGTATTTAAAAATATATTATAGGAGCAACAAGCTATATTAAAGATGGTCAGCTCAAGATAAAAGTGTGAAAATGCCAGATTTTCTGTGAAGTGGTTGTCTGAGGGGAAGAACTGAACGTTGATAAGAATAGCCTTTTTTCATAGATATTCTGGAGGTTACAGAGCAGCATCTGTCAGATAGGGATTTGGGATGGAGCTGAGATTATTTGTCCTACACTTTGCCTGTTGGTGAAGTCACCATAAATGAGAAGAATGAACTGTCTCTATGAAAGCAAGTACTAACTCTGAGGTTTGTCTTTGCATTATGAGGTTTGGAGAGACTGGGTTGCATTACTGTCTGTGCCCTTGAAAAGCAACGTGGTGATTACTCTGAGTCAAGGAGTGCTGCATAGATCTCCAAGCCCTGGGTCCCTTCCCAGAGATCTGGAAGCCTTGTTGGGCACAGGGTCCGGGGAGGCAATGAAGCAGAGGGGTTGATGGACATGGATGTCGGGATTGGGGGTGGGGTGGGACAGCACAAATGAGAAGGAAGCGGCTTTTGACTTGAGCCAACAGCAAGAGAGCAAACCCCTAAGAAGGAAGTAGAGTGGTTCAGATCAGGTGCCTGAGGACTGCTCAGTCTTGAGAATGTTCTCTGGAATGTCCTCCCAGCCCTGGGGAGCAGCCTTGTGGGGAGCCTCACCTGAGAACCTGTCATTCTTTCCACATATATAGTTTATTATAACATACGGAGCAAAATACTGATAGGCAAAAAGGTCCATAATAACCTTCAGCTGTGCTCACAGTCTCCCCAAGTCAATATCATAGCCTTCATTTTCCAAATGAGGACAGCAAGTTTCCACAACGACGTGACACCGCTGGGACTGAAGCCTAGGCTTTTCTTATAATGCCGAAACCCTTGTTCTCTCCAGTACACCAAAGTGCCCCAGATTTATAAAGGTTTTACACCCATTGCACATTTTCAGTGTGCTCTCGCAGCCCCGTACTAAGGGATCACTTTACTACAGGGCCAGAGGCCATCCAAGAAACAGCTGTAGGAATTAAGATCCAGAAGGCTCCTATGTCAACCCTGCCTGCTGTCACATGCTTTGGGCATTTGTGAGCTCCGAGTGAGTTGCCAAGTGCACTGATTGAGTTGTTGGCATTTCTGGCATCATGTGGATGCTGCGGGTTAGCGAAGGGGCCGTCCCAGCTGTGAGCTGCAGGGACACTGCCCGGGGAGGCAGGGCGCTTCGTGGGACATGGCCGTCCCCTAATATAGACGTGGCGGGCAGGAGCAGGGCAGGCAGCTCGGGTGTCAGCACCCTGATGTCACTTTGACAAGCTGGAGCCCTCTTGTCTGGGGATTACCCACGGAAGCAAAATATACTGCCGTGTCATTTAATATGCTGTGGAATCATTAAGATATTAGCAATAATTTAAGACCGACCCCAGGGCAAGGTAACCCAGAGTAGAGTTATCGTTTCCTTAACCTTTAGCGATGAAGAGAAGAGGGTGTATGGGAAATGCTGGCACCAGCGTGCGCCCACACATGTGCATGTGCGTGTGCGTGTGCATGTGTGTGATGAGGGGAGGGTGGTGGAAGAGGGTTGCAAAGGGCAAGAGAACCAGGAATGAAGGTAGGAGACCCAGGGGTCATTGACCTGGTCTTACCTTTCCTTGTGCAATACCAGTGATACTCCTGGAAAGGGCGTTTATTTGGCAGACCGTCCTTGCTCGGCCTTCCTTCAGTTGGCGTGTGCTGCCATCTAGAGGGAGAAGACCGTCTTATAAACGTTTGGGAGAAGGACTTTATTTCCTAAATGCGTTTCTATATTTGGTGGCATTTAACTGACATGGAAATTTGGAATCAATCAGGTTGTTTAAGTGTCTCTAGGCTCAGACAAAGAGGGACTGCAAGCCCAAGGATGGATGGGGGGCAGGGGATCAGGTTGGTAACAGCCCCAGGTGCCAGAGAGAAGTGGCACAAGCTCAGCCCCTACACACACATTTCAGAAATGCTCCATATTGTGTTCTTTATCCCCAGATCAGTAGGTCCTCAGCCCATGCCCTGTAATTCAAAGCTGCTTCCTCATTAAATGTATTAGGAGGGCTGGAGAACCGAGGTCGCCGTTGGTGTCTTTTACTCTATTCTTTATATGTCCCCAGCCTAGCCCTTACTGGAGACTCACTCTCTGCAAACACTGTTACTAGTCTTCAACAATTAAGCAAATACTCCAAATCTAAAGGGACTTCCATTTTGTTGTTTTGCCTGAAAATATGACGTTACATTTTGGAACCTTGGAAATTAACATCATAATACTTTATAAATATGCATTGGTGATTAGTGGAATAAGGAAGCCCACAAATAAGGCTTTCCCATAAATCTCTTAGATTCTCTTCTGGCTCTTCGAGTACTTCCTGGGAGACAAATCTGCTAATCTCTGGAATCACCTTTTCCTACATTTCTTGCTTGTTCCAATTCCAAGAAAATGGCATGGTATCATTTTTTTTAAATCTAATTAATTCTGAAAGCATACTTCTCCTTGCCTCCTCGAGGAGTGTTCACAGCACTGATTGATGGTTTATTCTTTTTATTGTTGTTGTTAAAAAAGCAGTTTGTTTAGAACTTTTTTCTTATAAACCACACTACAAATTTTAATAAATCACTAAACGTATGCAGCAGTTATACCTGTAGAGGGATGTGGTATTAATATGTGACAAGGCTAGTAGTGCTGAGTAATCATATGTTCTGCAGGTGGCTCCCTCACAAGCATAAGCCCATCCCTTGCTGTGTGTAGTAGTTTAAGCCCTTTTGCCTCATCCTATGGAGATGAGCGACTGACCCAAGCCTAGATCTCAGTAGAGGTTGAAAAAGCTATGTCAATCCAAAACCTTCTCTTTCGGAGCATACCCAACCATGGTCCCATTACTTCTCCTGCTAGCTCTTATTTCCCTAATCTCTAACCGTTCAGACGTGCTGAATGTCCCCAACCCTAAACTTTCAGTTCTGATCTTTGAGAAGAACCTTCTGATGTAGCTAATCTAAGCAAAAGAAACAAAAACCACAGAAAGAGGAAAAGATATAAAGTGTTTTGGACTCTTTAAACATATGGGGAAAGTAAGGTGAGAAGAACATTTATCAGTACTAGGTCTTTGCCTGCCTTTGAAAGGAAAATAAGCATTGCCATAAATGTCATTGAGAAACAGAATGCTTTGGGATATACCAAATAAAAGGTCAAATCTGCTGTGTGCCCCATTCAAAGTTACAACCTAAGACTACAGGGTCTGGAATGGCTGTGTTAATAAAATAAGGGCATGAGACTTGCCACATGGGTCCAGAACAATGGTGGATGGATGCATGGTCTCTTTGTCCCATCTTCACTCCCCTTAACTCCAATTAGAGGCTCCTTTGCTTAAACAAAAATTGACTGTGCTGCTCTTCTTCTTAAAAGGATTGTGTCCAAGTCTTTGGGCCTTCAGAAACTGTATTAGTTATCTATTGCTGTCTGACAAATTACACCCAAACTTAGCAGCTTCAAACAGTGACATTGATAATTTATAGCTCCTGTGAATCAGGGATTTAGAGCAGATTAGCTAGGTAATTCTGGTTCAGAGTGTCTCATGACGTCGCAATCAAGAAGTCAGCTAAGACTGCAGTCATCTGGAACAAGAAAGCATGTATCTAAGATTGTTCACACAGCTTTGGCTGGAGGCCTCAGTTCCTCACCGTATGGATCTCCCCATAGGGTGGCTTGAGTGTCTTCATGACACGGCATCTGGTTTCTTCCAGAGTGAGTGATTCAAGGGGGGAGGGGGGGAAAGGAAGTCACTTTTAAGAACTGGTCTCCAAAGTTACATACTGTCACTTCTGTCCTCTTCAATTACTTAGAAGTGAATTACGAAGTCCAAACCATACTTCTGGGAAGGAAACTTAAGCTTCACTTTCTGCAGGGAGAAATATCAAAGAATTTTAAAACCACCATACTGGCTAAACCAGCTGATATCTCCCATCTCCTCCCAGTGTTTCTCACTCCCATGCCTTCCTTTTTAACAAAGCGTTCAATCTGGAATCACCTAGGGAGTTTTTTTCACATTCATGTGGCCAGGACCCACCCTGTCAGAATCCCCAGAGAAGGGGTCCTTGGCAGGTGAGTTTGGCCAAAATACCCCATGCAATTCTGATGCACTCTCATACCATGGAGATTGTTCTAGAGCTGCACTGAAGTGTCTACCGCTCCTCCAGATTTGTTGAGCACTTTGGCATCTCTGTGGATTTCTCAGACAGTCTCTTCCTTCTGGAATACCCTTTGTCCTCATCTATCTGAAGAATACTCTACTCATCTCCTCCAGTTTAAATGTTGCTTGCTGGTGAATTCTCAGAGCCCTAGCCTACACAATGAATTATTTCCTTTATCAGTGCTCCCAAATCCTTCCAGTTACACCTCCAACGAGGTCTATGTCATATTAGAATAAAATCACGATATGTATGCTTTTCTTTCCAGCTGGACTGGGAGCTCCTCAAGGGAAGACACTGTGCCATATTTATATTTGCATCCCCAGCATGTCACTTGGTAGATGATCAAATTATGCTCTATAAATGGATGGTGAAAGAAATAATAAATGATCACTCTCTAAGAGCATCTCTAAGAGATGTTTTGGGAAAAGGCAGTTTCTTTCCTAAATATTAGTTCTATCTTCCAAATAAATTCAACTTCGTGTAATTACCTGCTTAGACAAAGAGCTTATGTAAACTCTCCATGAACTGGCTTGAATGCAACTCAAAGTGTTTGCTCCATGGTCTTCGCTTATGCCATTAACATTTCCCTTGGAAACTTGACCTTTTTTCTCTTTCAGCTCAATTCATACCTTCCAGGTCTGGGTCATACTCCACTTCTCACTGCAGCTTTTCTTGATTGTGCCCTGGCTCACACTGGGGTCTTGACTCTTTGAGACCCAATGAGACTTTCCATCTTTGCTCGGATGACTTTTTCTGTCCTTATGTACTGGCTTATATTGCTCACTGTTTGTTTTCGGTACTTTGTCTGGCATTCCAGCTATTCTATCAATTCCTGAAAATGAGGCTGTGTCTTCTCATTTTGTCTTCCCTTCCCAGTGTTGCTTTTATACTAAGCATTTAGCAACTGGGTTTGAATTGATGGATGTTTTAACAGGCTCACCTTTTAAGGTAACACATTCCACCTGCTGTATAAAGAGGTGACTCCAGCTTTAAAAACTGCCATTTTTAAAGAAAACTATAAATACAGGCTGTCATAAGAGTAGTGTCCAGATTGCGGAAGATAATAGTTTCACTATATTATGAACTGGTTAGACCACATCCAGAGTAATGAGTTTAGTTATGGTTGCTTTTAGGAATGTTCAAAGAACCTGGGATATTTTAGGTAATGGCTCTCTTATCTCTTTAAAAAGGACTACATATTTTTATATCCATTATCCCATTCAATCTTACCACATTATGGTGTGGGCAGAGCAGGACTGTTCCTTTATTAATCAATAAATTGAGACCTACTCAGATGCAGTGAGTTGCTAAAATCATAATCTGACTTTCTCTTTCATTTACTCCAGAGTACCACCTCTACCTGGGCTGCAGAAGAAAACTAGAGGAAACTACCTTAGCTCTCCACAAGCACTTGAAGGACACCACACTCTATAATGAGAAGCAGACGTACTCTGTGTTCCGCAGGCACTCCAGTACCAAAAGTAAGGAAAGGGGAGCTGAAGAGGTCACTACTGTCCAGCAGAAGAAAAGCATTCTAAATACTTGATTTGACCCACTGGTGTGCCTCACACAGATGGGATTTCAAAATTTTTAGCATATACACAGATGCTAGTTGAAGACTATTCATCAGAAAAGCTATAGATGCAACATAAGGAACCAAATTGTATCTGGTCAAAATTTTCAAATTGGTGCAGATGGCAAAGGACCTGGGTGCTCAGTGAATTACGTCCTTTATAGAGTACTGTGAAGAATCAAATTATTTCTTTCAACTTTATGACCTAAATAATTTATACTTAATAACATAAAGTATACCTACTTACAATAAATTTGATAGTGTAAGTATTCATACACATTACCTGAACATACATGTCTGTGATGGGTAAGATTGCCTGTTTTTCCACCAACATTTCTTTTCTATTTGGGCTTTTATTTTGTGTTGCATTAGCTGAAAAGAAGGAGCTGGCATCAGAGATTTAAGAAAAAAAAATGGAAAGAAGTTTAATGAAAAATTTCTATCCATTTCATTCCTTTTTTTTGCATTTTCTTCCATCATTTGACATATCACCAGATGAAAAGATGGATTCCTGGAGAACATAGTTCAAGAGTTCTTTGGTTTCTTAATGTTTAAATTCTGTAGTTTTGTGTTTTCACCAACAGTTATCTCTTTCAAACCTGTAGAGTAGTGATTCTCCAAATATGTCTACAGTTCAGCTCTGGACCAAAAGTATGTTCCTGAAAAGCTGAGAACTAATCCTTTCTCCAATTGTTACAAGCAAGCTTCTTCTGTAGACATTCACTTTACCTGTGAGTAAGGGCACACCAGTAGGAATCTAATAAGGGAAAATTTGAGCTATTTCAATGGAAATGGATTTAAAACAGTTACCACAATGCCAGTGTTTCCTGACAATGCTACTTCAGATTTAATAAAATGAAATTCTGGCTGTCATGTCATGTTTGACAATGTTTTAGAGTTCAGGCAAACGATGAGGACACTGTCATTTTTAGAAAGAATGCCCTGGAATGAGCTGCTACTCCTACTTTTAAATTATCATGTTTCCCTTAAGTATAAATTTATTAGTGCAGCACTTTTTTAAAAGCTGTACAGTGGATTGTGATGCAAATTTTCATTAACAGTAGTTTTAGCATACAATTTTCCAGTCTGGACAGAAAGAACGCATTTCTTTACCATAAAAACATGGCACATCCACTATCCCCATTACTAAAAGAGTTGAATATTTCTTCACTCCTCCACCAAAAAATAAAAAACAAAAAATACTTTTTTATTATCACTGAAATGTTTTTCTTCTGGTAAATCAAAATGTGTGTGTGGGGGGGGGCTATGTTAAACTTCTCGAGAATGCTATTTCAGGGACATACCCATCTTTTCAGTTTTACAATGTGATTTAGTGAAGACATTCATGTCTTCTTATTCTCTATGATTTTATGGACTTAGACCAAATTTAATATTGTTGATTCTCATTATTCCAGTGTCCACACGAATGCACCATTTACAAATCATGGCGTGGCTCCACAATGGAGGTGAGAGGCTACTGTAGGGACAGTAGCAGTTTGGTCCACTGCAAAGAGTCCACTGCCAAAATGTGCACCAGAAGAAATTGGAAGCTGAACCAAGGACTGGTGCCACTTTCACTACGGGCTCCTTCCCATCACTTGCTCATTCACATGAATCCTTGTGAACGGCTCTAACAGAACATTCCCGATTAGATTTATGCCCCTAAATATCTGTGCTTTGAGCCATTTTAACACGTACTGAATGTACAAACAAATGAGTGAAGCATTTTATATTCTAATAGGTCTTGAAGAATTAATTGTCTAGGGAAATGAGGATAAGATTATGAATACAAATAATGGATAATTTTGGAACTCACTGGCCCTTCTCACTTCGTACCATACATCTGTAGGAAAGACCCACAGCTCACTCGCCTCAGGCTCTCGGCAATGCTGGTTGACAAATGACTGGGACTCTAGTTTTGTGCTCTCTTCCTTTACCAAAAGAAGCACTCCAGGTCCATGGACCCTGGAGTAGGCAGAATAGTGTTCCCTCAAAGATGTCCACATCCCCCTAGAACTTGTGACTAGATTAGGTTACCTAGTAGAAGGCAAATAAGTTCTGGACAGAAATGAGGTTACTGATAAGATGATCTTAAATCAGGAAGATTAAATTGGATTATCCATGTGGACCCAGTAAAATGACAAGAGACCTTCAAAGTGGAAGATGGCAGCAGAAGAGAAACAGAAAGGTGTAACTACCGAAGCGGTGTCATTGGGATGTAATGTGAGAAGGACTTGACTGTTGGCTTTAAAGATTGGAAGAAAGAAGCCATAAGTAAGGAATGTAGATGGTCTACAGATTCTGGAAGAGGCGAGGACAATGACTCTCCACTAGAGCTTCCAGAAAGGAATGCAGCCCACACCTTGACTTTTTAGCTCAATGATGCCCAGGTAGGGATCCAACCGACAAAACTCAAAGATGATAAATTCAGGTTGCTTTAAGCCTCTAAATTTGGGGTAATTTATTATAGCAGCAATAAGAAGCTGATATAGTCACTAAGCATGGGAAATGCTTTTTCTTACTGAGATCCTTGGTAGACAGAGGGACTGAAAGACAGAAAAGAAACAGAGAAAGATAGAATATGGTTTTGCTCTGGTTATCTAAGTTTTTTTTTAAATAAAGAAAAGTTGGTGTGCACAGAATCAGTTCTTTTTCACCTGACTTCTCTGTCCCCCTCCCTAGCTGGTGAAGCCCACCCACGTGTGTGTGTGTGTGTGTGTGTTCCTGCATTCACTCCATCAGTAAACACTTATACACAGCATTCCGTGTGCAATAGAGTCAAAAGAAATTATATGTATATGTATAAATTAATCCATCCTGAAAAGATTAATAGTATGGTGGAGGGAAAAAAGGTGAGTGTAAAAAGTGAGTATTAAAGTATGAAGTGACTGGTGAGGGAAAATGCTGTGGGAATTGAGCTGAGGGAGAACCTAATAACTTAGAAGAAGGCTTGCAGGGGAAAAGAGACAGACTCGTCAGAGAGGATAAAATGTGTGAGTTCAGACTGATGGTAAGTGACAGGTCCTCAGATGGGGAGAGAGAGTAACAGCAAGAAGGGCACAGAGGCAGGAAACGACACGCTGTGCACACTGAGGACCCTGCAACGCCTGGTGTGGTCGGGGAGCAGGTGTGAGTGGTTTGCTTCAGTCTCTTTGACAGTTACCTGTCCCTTTAGGATAGTTCCTGAAAAGTGTCTAACACTCTCCAGTACAGCTTTAACTGTCCCAAGAGATACAATTTCTTGACATCCTTGAGAGTTAATTTCATTTTTATAACGGGCCTTTCCTTCTATTCATCCATCACCACAGGATATACTCCTTTGTGCCCTAAATAATTCTTCAGGGGCACAATTGGAAAGTTTTCTCTTTTTATGGGAAGTGGGATAGGGGTAGGGGAGCAGAGGAGATCACTAGCGGCAGGGGTAGTTAGTGGGAGCAAAAACATGTAAGAGAGAAATGCTTTTTTGCACATGAACATACGTAAGTGACCACTTGGATGAGAATTACCCTACACCCTTTTTAATTGTGCTGAGGTGACACCTATGCCCAGGGCCATCATTAGTAAGTTCCAGCTCACACTCTTGTTGCTGCTTCCACTCCCTACACTTATCTTTGATAGAATGTGGCTTAAATAAAACATGAGGAAGAACAGCCCTTCAAAGACCCTGGTCATTTCATACAGACCACAGAAAAGAAAGGAAAGAGTATCTGTTTTAGTTTCCTAGGCTGCTCATAGAAGATACCATGAAATGCACTGAATTTTAAAATGGGAATTTATTAGCTCATAAGCTTACAGTTTTGGAATATCCAACTCAAGGCCTCATCAAGACAATGCTTTCTTCCCGAAGAACAGTTGCTGGTGATCCTTGGCTCCTTTCCCACATGGCAAGGCAACTGGCAGCATCTGCTGATCTTTTCCTTCTCTTCTGGGTTTTCTGGATTGCAGCTTCTTGCTTTGGTGGTGCTTACTCTCTCCCTCTCTCTCCATATTCATTCCATTTATAAAGGTCTCCTATAAGAAGATTAAGACCCAGCCTCTATTAGAGAAATGCAAATCAAAACCACAATGAGATATCATCTCACACCCACCAGAATGGCCATTATCAACAAAACAGAAAATGACAAGTGCTGGAGAGGATGCGGAGAAAGAGGCACACTTATCCACTGTTGGTGGGAATGTCAAATGGTACAACCGCTGTGGAAGGCATTTGGCGGTTCCTCAAAAGGCTATATATAGAATTGCCATATGACCCGGCAATACCATTGCTAGATATCTACACAGAGGACATGAGAGCAAGGACACATACAGACATTTGCACACCAATGTTTATAGCAGCATTATTTCCAATTGCAAAAGATGGAAACAGCCAAAATGCCCATCAACAGACGAGTAGCTAAACAAACTGTGGTATATACATACAATTGAATATTATGCAGCCATAAAACAGAATAAAGTTATGAAGTATGTAACAACATGGATGGACCTTAAGGACATTATGCTGAGTGAGATTAGCCAGAAACAAAAGGACAAATACTGTTTGGTCTCACTGATACGAACTGATAATAGTGAATAAACTTGGACAATTTTATTGGTAACAGAGACCATCAGGAGATAGAAATAGGGTAAGATATTGGGTAATTAGAGCTGAAGGGATGCAGATTGTGCAACAGGACTGAATGTAAAAACTCAGAAATGGACAGCACAATATTACCTAACTGTAATACAATTATGTTAAAACACTGAATGAAGCTGCATGTGAGAATGATAGAGGGAGGAGGGCTGGGGACATAAATGAAATCAGAAAGAAAGATAGATGGCAAAGATCGAGATGGTATAATCTAGGAATGCCTAGAGTGTATAATGATAGTGACTAAATGTACGAATTTTAAAAATGTTTTTGCATGAGGAAGAACCGAGGAATGTCATTACTGCAGGGTGTGGAAAATAGATGGTAATTAATATTTTAAAATTTTACCTTATGTGTGAGACTAAAGCAAAAAATGTTTGGTACAAAATTTATATTTTGACTAGTGCATTTCCTAATATAACTTATGTAGACAGCTTAATTGAACATCATAAGTGCATGGAAACTTGAGTAGGACATGAGATTTTGTTGGTTTGTCCAGAGTGATGCCCCGATAAATCCCAGAGTGATTTGAACAGTGAATAAAAAAGTATTTGCAAAGTCCCCTTGGGGGAATGGTGCAAAAGGAGGAAAATTCAACTTCCCCAAGTTGAATTCTTGGTACTCTCACAAACAGTGTGAACAACCAAAGCTATAGACTTTGGGTTTTGTACATATGAAATTTAACCCCACAAAGGATAGGTCAAGCCTACTGAAAATTAGGCCTAAGAGTCACCCCCAAGAGAACCTCTTTTCTTGCTCAGATGTGGCCTCTCTCTCCAGCCAACACAACAAGCAAATTCACCACACTCTCCCGTCTACGTGGGACATGACTCCCAGGGGTGTGGGACCTTCCTGGCAATGAGGTACAGAAATCCTGGAATGAGCTGAGACTCAGGGGATTGAGAAAACCTTCTCGACCAAAAGGGGGAAGAGTGAAATGAGACAAAATAAAGTGTCAATGGCTGAGAGATTACAAACAGTCAAGAAGTTATCCTGGAGGTTATTCTTATGCATTAAATAGATATAACCTTGTTAGTCCAGATGTAGTGGGGAGGCTGGAGGAAACTGCCTGAAAATGTAGAGCTGTGTTCCAGTAGCCATGTTTCTTGAAGATGATTGTATAATGATATAGCTTTCACAATGTGACTGTGTGATTGTGAAAACCTTGTGTCTGATGCTCCTTTTATCTACCTTATGAACAGATGAGTAAAACATAAGGAATAAAGATGAGTAAATAGGGGGAACAAATGTTAAAATAAATTTAGAGTGAAATGCTGGTGATCAGTGAGGGGGAGGGGTAAGGGGTATGGTATGTACGAATTTTTTTTCTGTTTTCTTTTCATTTCTTTTTTTGAATAGATGCAAATGTTCCAAGAAATGATCTTGACAATGAATATGCAACTATGTGATGATATTGTGAATTACTGATTATATATGTAGAACGAATGATTTTAAATTATGAATGTTAGAAAAAAAAAAAAGGACCCAGCCTCAATGAGGTGGGTCATACCTTAATTTGTAATAGATCCAAACCCACAGGAATGGATTACGTTTAAGAACATTTTGAGTCTCCAGGACGAGTTGAAGGAACTGAGGCATAAATTGGTTAAGTAACATGTATTTGTTAAATATCCAAATGAATTAAAGGTAGTGGTGTACTAGTACATGTTTAACAACTCTGTCTTTAAAAAAAAAATGCCCTTATGGAGTATTTGCCAATTTCCATATTGTAAATACCCTACTATGGCCAATTTCAAACTATTGATATGAGGTCACTGAGTACAGAACTGGCCTTCATGAGCTGATACGAGCTGGCTCCAGCACACCGCCCATTAAAGATTTAAATGCAAATAAGGAAATGATAAGAATTTCCAAAGAAAACATGGGGGAATTTTTAAAACCTGGAGGGATTTTGAAAACATAGGAGAGGTGTTCAGGTGGAAATGAACTTTCAAACCAATGATTCAGTGTCCAGAAACCATAAAAAATAAAAGATGAAAAATTTCAATTTACATAGAAATTCAACATAGTGAAAAATAAATTGAAATGCAATGAAAAACAATGTAAACAAAATCAAAGAACAAAGTGTAATTAAGAAAAATGTTTGCAATTTATATCACGGAGTTTCTCAAAATCACTTAGAAATACAAAGAAGACTGACAATATTTAATGATGTGAACAATAGTTTCTGGAAAAAGAAAACCCAAAGGAGTCCTTAAACTATTAAAAGATGAGGAATCTCATTCGTAATTGCACATGAAAACAGTGTGTTTTTTCCCTGCAGACACTCGTATGGAGTTGAGTAGCACCCTCTGAGGCTGACGCTGTGGAGAAACAATTACCTTGGTGCATTTCTGGGTGGAAGGTGAATTGGTGCACTTACAGAGGGAAATTTTGCACTATCATAGAAATTAAAAATGCAGATACTGTTTTACGCAACAATTTCTAGGAAGTTACTCTATAAATATACCTGTACAGGTTTCTTTATGGCAGGATTTTTCTGTGATAGTAAATGCTATAAACTATGTAAAAGTCCATATTTAGGTCCATTCAATACACTTACCCAACAAACAAACAAGCAAAACAAACAAAATTCAACAAATGATGCTGTGATAATGGGAAACTCACATGGAAAAATAATGAAATGTGACCCCACCACACAGCATACAAAAAAAAAGTTCATATATGGGAGACTAGTTAGAGTAAAATACATCCATACAATGGAATGCATGCAGACCTCGAGAAAGAACGGAACAAGTTCCCCTTGTACTGATGCTTAAAGATCTCTAAGGTAAATTAAAATTAAAAAAAAAGCAAGGTGCAGAAGTGTGATTATTATACAAGCTTTTATCTAAAAAGAAGTGAGAATAAAGACATATTTTTATACTTTTATATGCATAAATATATACTGGAAGCATATAAATAATTAAATAATTAATAGTAGTGTTTTCCCGGAATGTTGGAAGGGGGGCAGAGAGGAGGAGATGGATAAGTGGAGAGGAAGAGAGATTTCCTGATGTTTATCTTTTTATATATTTTTGAACCTTCTGCATATGTCACCTATTCAAAAAACTATATTAAATATTTTAAAAATAGCAGGTTAATCAAATTTCTCTGTGCATAGTAATGAATTTGGCCTCCAAAAGGAGATCTCACCTTTGTCCTGGCTCTTCTAAGTCAGAAGAATCGTCTGTGATAGGAGTTCATTTTGTTTTCATGTTGGACCCAACACACCTGACATGTCATATGCTAAGGAGTTGGCATATGGGGGCATATGTGAAGTCCTACGTGGTGGCTGGCCACACCAGAAAGCCCAACCCTGAAATTAAGCGTTAGGGCTTTGAGCTTCTCAAGTCAGCCTGAGCAGCCCTTGCAGACCTCTGGGTGGGTTGGGTGGGGAGGGTGGTCTGGAGATTGAGTTCAACCACATGGGCCTTGATTCCATCAGTCATACTCCCTAATGAGAACACATATAAACAGAGGACACCCAAAGGTTGGGTGAGCTTCCACAATTGATAATATAAACGGAGAGGACATGAAGCTTTCGTTTGAAACCCTCCTAGACTGCCCTAGGTTTCTCTTCTCACTTGTATCCTTTTATATAATAAATATAATTGTGATATAATTATATAATAAATATAATTAAATATAATTGTGAGTCTAGTGCTTTCAGAGAGTTATCTGAGTCATTCTAGGGAATTATCCAACCCAAGCAGGTAGTGAAAATCCCCAAATTTGTTGCCAGCTGGTCAAAAGTGTGGGAGGCCTGGGTTCCCCCGCTCACAGTCACAGCTAGTTTCTGAAGGGCAATTTTGTAGAGAACAGCCATTAACTAGCAGAGTCTGGCCTGACCTTGGGTAGTTAGAATCACCATTGAAGTGAATTATTACTGCAGTCTTTGCAGTTGGTGTCAGAAATTGCAGAAATTTTTGCAATCTTTGTACTCTGGACACAGGTGTTAACCTTCCCTGATCATGCATCCTCTGTATGGGTAGTATGCTTAAAAGTGTTCTACCTGTTAATTCCAGTTCACTCCCTCAAAGTAATAAAACAGTCAATAGAAGCACTGATAATAAGAGCTGGCATCTATGAAACAAGTATCATATACCAGGCACTGGCAATTTGTGTTAGGTCATATATGCTATGATTTTATTAAAATTCCCGTTTCATGAAAATTAGAGAGGCTGAGAGACTGCCCCAAGATCACATGATTAACACAGAGCTGATGTTCTAATCCAATTCTGTCTCACTCCAATGCCAACGCCTTCTACTCACTGCCGGGATGCCGTTGAGTTCCACCTCCGCCCAGGGATAACTGAATCCAGGTTGCAGTGAAACACTTAATTTGGGGAGCTTATTGTGACTTCTGACAGTTGATCTCCAGAGTAACTGGAATCAGGGAGATGCTGGGGTTCACAGATCCAGAGTCAGCCATCAACAAAGCTATAAACAAGGGAAATCCAGACTCACGTTGTGAACCATCGTTACCTCCCCCCACACCCCCACACCCACATACACACTGTGCACATGTTCTCTGATATGTTGGACAGAACTTGGGGTCTACCTGCCAGTCCCTGACCAAATGCTATGGTAATTCAAGTCATCCACAGCTTGTCTGTGCCGTGGTCTCCTATTCTATTCATGCCCAGGGAAAATTACCCAGCCTGTCTACTGGAGAGATGTAGTTTGTTAAACCAGTATTCCCAGGGCCCTTATAGCCTTCTCACCTCTCCTAGATGACATGGTTTCCAGCTCTTCTCTGTATATATACCATATTCTTGACCTTTGGGTTTTGCATGTGTCCCTTCCTCCCATTAGACTGTCCCTCTTCCAGTGGCATAAAATATTAATTTTTTAAGTCCCTGGAAATGATACCAGTTCCATGAAACCATTTTAATCAGCTTTTACCAGGACCAAGAAAATTCTTCTTTCAGCCTGAAAAAAATTTTCTATATCCTATTTATAACCTTCATCATGTGATTTCTCAAACTTTCCTTGACTTATTCCCCTGCAAACTCCTTGAGGCATCCATATTTAATTCATCTTCCACAGCCACACACATATATATACTGAACTAATATATGTGTCTAACAGTGTCTCTCACGAGCCATCTCCTTTTCATGTTTAACGTCTAATAAGAGTGAGCATTCCAGTGATGGGTATGTTAGGTTGAGACAATGACATAATGGCATATAAGAGGGGGAAATCTTTGAGGACTAAAAAAAGCCTTGAAACATCCCTCACCATACCTCTTAGAGTAGTTCCCTACCAGTGTGGGTGGTAAGGGGGGCGTTTACAGGCCATTATAGTTTATTGAATTGTTTGATTAAATCAACCAATCGCTATTAATCTACATGGTCTCTGTAAAGTCCCTCATCTCAGAGCACTTTGCAAGTGTCTTTGTACCTTAGACTATCTCACAGCCATTTATTAATGGGTTATTTGTCTTTTCTTTCTTTTCTTGGGTTCCATCTCATTCTCCATCACTCTTTTCAGATTCCTCCCTCTACCCCTTATCATTTGTCCTAGTTTTAAGCTGTTAGTATCCCCAGAAAATGCCATATTCTTTTAATCCATTCCTCTGGGTGCAGTCCTAGTGTGGGTGGGACATTATGATTAGCTTATTTCAATTGAGATGTCACTCACTTCATTCAGGGTGGGTCTATAAACCCTGTACTGGAGTCCTTTATGAAAGGATAAGAGAGAAACACCCAGAGAGAGATCTGAGAGAGAATCACTGGTTCCAGAAGCTGAAAGCAACAGAGCCTAGGAGCAAAGGGCCAGCAGATACCAGCCATGTGACTTCCCATGACAGAAGAACTCCAGATGCCATCATCCTTTCTTCAGAGAAGGTGTCATCTTATTGATTCCTTCATTGGGACATATTCATGGCCTTAGAACTGCAAATTTGTAAACTAATAAAGTCCCACTGTAAAAGCCAACCCGTTTCTGATAAATTGCATTCCAGCAGCTTTAGCAAACGGAAACAGATTTTGGTACCAGGAGAGTGGGGTGCTGTGATTGGCAGGTACCAAAACAGCTGGAATGGCTTTATAAATGGGTAAGAGGATTACTTTGGAAGAATTGTGAGACGCTTGATAGAAAAAGCCTAGATTGCTTTCAAGAAACTGATTGTAGAAAATATGGACACTAAATGTACTTCCAATGAGGCCTTAGACAGAAATAATGAACATGTCATTGCCAATTAGAAGAAAGATGATCCCTGTTTTAAAATGGCAGAGAATTTGCAAATTTGAGTCCTAACATCAGATGGAAGGGAGAATTTGAAAACAATGACCTTGGATATCTACCTGAGGAAATTTCCTCAGGAAATGTGGAAAATGCAGCCTGACTTTTCCTTGTGGCTTATAGTAAAATGCAAGAGGAAAAGGATAAGCTTAGAACTGAACTCTTGCATACAAAGAAACCAGAAACTGATCATTTAGAATATTCTGAGGTTTTGGAAAATGAGTCCCCAGAGGTTAGTGCCACACGTGAGGATTTGACCAACCATGGGACCAGGCAGCCACTTCAGGACAAGCCAGGATTGGAAATGGAGTTATCCAGGAAGGGTTGTGGTAAGTGGCAAGTCCTGTTGTCTGACAGTTTGGACCCTTGTATACTGCATGTGAAACTGTCCCCACATGCCTTAATTGGGACAATTTCGTGGGCTTAGAACTGCTAATGCATAAACTAATAAATCCCCACTATAAAAGCCAAACTATTTCTTGTATATTGCATTTTGGCAACTTTAGCAAACTGAAACCCCATTTCACCCTCTTCCGTCTTTCTCCACACCCTCCTCCAGCAGCTGTAACAGGTTCCTCAGGCACAGGGTCTGGTCTTTACCTTTTGTGTTACTCCCCACAGCCTCATGTAAAGTAGAATATAGAGTAAATGGTCCATTCAGTAAACATCCTTGTCAAACAGAAACTATAAGAAGTTCTCTATAATCATGCTATCTTCTAACTGTAGATATTCTTTGATATTTGAATTATAGGGAAAGGCGGTAACTATTCTTGAGATCAAGGAAATAAATTGTGTGTTTAAGCAAACCAAAATGTATGTACAAATAAACCTTCCCTATTAGCTTCTTCCCTCCAGTGACCCTAATCTGATAATCTATAAACATCTATAAACTGCTTTCATGACATGGATATAACTAAACTGCTGGTCCTGGGTCTCTGGTCCAAGGAAGTGGCAGATTATCACAGAGCAGCCACAAGATATGCTCTCTTAATGAGGTTTTACAAATCATTTTGTAAATGGTTTCTTGGTTGCTTATGAGGCACACCTTTACTGTATGACCCAGCAATTAAGCTCCTAGGCATTTACCTAAAAGAAATGGAAACAATGCCCACAATACTACATGAAGATTTATAGCAACTTTGTTCATAAAAGCCCCAAACTGGAAGCAAACCAAATGTCCATTATTAAAATAGGTGACTGCAGAAACAAATTGTTGTGTATTCATATAATGGAATACTACTCAGCAATAAAAGGAAGCAAACTACTGACTCATGAACAATAGGGATGGGTCTCAAAAATATGCTGAACAAAAAGAAGCCAGTCAGTGGGTGTATGTTGGGGTTCTTTGTACAGGGTTTGTAGTATTTTTGCAACTCTCCTTTAAGTTTGAAATCATTTCAAAATTAAAAGTTAAAAATAAAAGCCAAACCAGCATCAAGGGATTGAGAAAACTTTCTTGACCAAAAGGGGGAAGAGAGAAATGAGACAAAATAAAGTATCAGTGGCTGAGAGATTTCAAACAGAGTAAAGAGGTTATCCTGGAGGTTATTCTTAAATTATATAGGTATTCCTTTTTAGTTTATGGTGTGTTGAAACGGCTGGAGGGAAGTACCTGAACTGTGCAGCTATGTTTCAATAGCCTTATTTCTTGAAGATGGTTGCATAATGATATAGCTTTTACAATGTGACTGTGTGTTGTGAAAACCTTGTCTGATGCTCCTTTTAACTAAGGTATGGACAGATGAATAAAAAATATGTATAAAAGTAAGCAAATAATAGGGGGAACAAAGGTTAAAATAAATTGGGTAGATGGAAATACTAGTGGTCAATGAGAGGGAGGGGTGAGGGGTATGGTACATATGAGTTTTTTCTTTTTTACTTCTTTTTATGGAATAATGTAAATGTTCAAAAAAATGATCATGGCAATGAATACACAACTATGGGATGATGACATACATTGATTGTATGTCAAGTATGGAATGTTTGTATGTTAAGAATGTGTGCTTGTATGTTGTTTTATTAATAAAAGTATTTTTAAAAAATAAGTAAAAGCCTGTCAAATAAGAGTACCTGCTCTATGAAGTTCATGTGAAACTAATCCATAGTGATAGAATTTAGGATTGGTTGTGGGAAGAGAGAGTGAGCAGGTGCTGGAATTGACTGAGAAGGGTCATGAGGGACCCTCTGGAGTGATGAGAAAGCTTTATATCTTGATATGACTTGGGTCTTATGGGGATTTCTCAAAACTCACTGTAACACCCACAATCAATAAATCATACCTCAATAAGTTTTTTAAGGCCTTTTGTATCCTTTTCTTCACATACTTCACATACCACTGCCATTGGTATCTTTTGGCAATCCAGAAACAAAACAAAGCAAAGGCCAGAACTGTAGTAGGTTGTCCAAGCATCAGTTCTAGTTCAGAGCCTTACTATTCTGTGCCCTTGGACAGGCTGTGTAACCTCTCTGAGACCAGAGTTCTTATCCCTCAAATGGACAAATGTCTCTCACACAGGGTTAATGTATACAACAAATGGTAGCTGTTCTATTGTTAATTATCTTCTCCAGAATTTCCATTCAGAAGGAGGATGTGAGGAAAGGAAGGGCAGAGGAGAAATAAAGAGGGAACATGGAAGGGGTGGATTCACTACACATTTGTGCAGAAGTAAAACTAATGCCACCAAAAGAAGTCAAGGTCGTGTTCCCAGGAAATTGGCTCTGGGAGAGATTTGTGGGCAAGAACTTTCCTGGAAGGTGCTGCAGCTGTCAACATCTGAGGGAGTAAAGGAAACAGGGTTGAGCAGAGATAGAAGCCACGCAAAGGGCTCAGTCAAGACTACAGGAGGTCTGGAGGTGGTTGAACCCTGCAGCGCTGTCCTGAGGTCATGGTTGGGGAACCCTCCCTTCATGTCATCATTGGATTGGGCTGACCCAGAAAGGGGGTGTGCCCTTGGGCAAGCAGCGCTCTTCAACTGGAGGCCATGGACAGAAGTGAGGACTTGTTGAGGGCTATCAACACTCCCCCAGCCGGGGAAACAAACTCAACACTTCAAACCTACAGGTTGCCCATGCAACTATAGAAGATTCCTCTATTCTTCCTTCCTCTTGAACGCAAAGTGTATCTTGAGCATGAGACGCTTTCTGAGAACTCCTGCAGAGAACATATTTGGAGATCGTGATAGAACAAAGAACATTTTCAGGGGGCTGGAAGATCTGTGTCAGCTGGTTTAGATAAGCCAGTAAAGTTGAGTCATGAAGTTATTGTTTTATTAGTATTTGTTATTAATTTAAAGAACATATAGATTGAGTCAGGTAATTGAAAAGAAGACTTTCCCTACTTGATTGGTAAGATAGGGATCCATCCAAATTTCTCCAACAAAATTTTAAAAGAGTAAGTGAACTATAAGCCAAAATCAAATTACCATTATAAAGCAGAGATCAGGTTTCACCTAGGTAAGCCACGTGGGTTGAGGCACGTCTGGGCATGTCCAGCCAATGATGGGATAGACTAACAAGGCATACTTCATGGGCCACTGGGACTCTGGGAGAGCATATTTTCTAAGAAAATAAAAAGCCATGCATAAATTAGACTGGAAACAAAGACTCTGCAGGGAAGCTGGCAGTGGACACCCATCCCTGGCCCATTCCTCTGGGCAAGTGGTCGGGCCTTAAAAAAGGTGGGGAAGAGGTAAGTAAAAACTTGAGAGTTCCAAGAACTCACCCAGGAGAGATTTTGTAAATCCTGGGGGCACAAATAGCATTGCTTTAGAATGTAACTCAAAGGAAAAAGCAGTGCCCCCTCTTCCCCACCCTCCCCCCACACACAGGAGCTTTGGCCTCTTGTACCTGCATTAGTGCCTGGTGGGAGATGGGAACCACCTTTTGTTGATCACAGCTCACATTAGTTGCCATTTAGAACCTCTTATAAAAGGACTAATGTTTTGAGATCTACGCTCTTCTGCAGCCCTACCAGACCCCCTCAGCAAAAAGTCACTAGTAAACCCCATAAATAACCAATCCACTTCCAGGGCAGCCCCTCTGTCATGGGGCTGCGGGTTGCCTGGTCCCTGCTGCCCATTAGAAGCAGTGATGTTGTATTTCTATTCCCACTCTCTCCAGCTCCAGCTAGAACTCAGCCCCCATCCCAGCCTCAGCTGGTCCTTGCAGCAGCCACGGTGCCAAGCTTAAGCTCATTCCTGCAAAGGCCCTGGGGAAGAAGGAGGGAAACTGGGAGAGACTTTGGAGACTAAAAGAAAAAGAGAGAATGCTTTTGGGACGTTCCCAGTTGAAACTTGTAATTCGTTTTTGGGAGACAGAAAATGTATAAGTAATATGGTTAGTTTCTGTGGTACTATTGGTATCCTAATGTAGGATTTTACCTAGCCTACCGTGAGCTGGTCTGGGAATGAAAATACCCTTCATGATTTTGTCTATTTATGAAAATGTATACAAGATTCAAAAAACTGACCCATGAAAACAATTTTGAAGCACGACTTGCATGTGAGGCATGTTTGCACGGTATTTATTTGTTAAAGGCTTGGACACACAGGTTCTCCAATGTCAGAATAAGGTTTAAAAGGACAGAAGCCTATGCCCTCTGTGAAGCATCTGCTTTTCTCAGGAAATGGACCATAGCAGCATGGTGGCCTTATAGGGTGGCGATATGCTACAATGTAGCATAATGGCAAATTATTTTGAGCTCCAAGAAGCTGTGATTGACAAAAACTGGCGAGACTGAGTTCCCTGGGAGGCTCGGGCTTTGCTGTCTGGTTCACATGTATGAAAGTTCACGCGATGTGCAATCACAGTGGCCGCCTCCTAGGAGACTGCGGAAGCAATTTTTGCACCACGGTTTTTCACTTAATGGACTTTGCCTCGCATAATTCAGGAAAATTTCTTTTGTCGCCCACCACAGAGGCTGATTGCTGTTTAGAATGCGTGTCTGACAAAAGGCCTCCCAATCTGAGCCCCACAGCCCCTCTCTGGCTCCAATACATTCTCCCACTTCAAGAAGCAGCTCTAAGTACAGATTAATGATGGGATGCCAAAGAGGAATGGAGTCCACCCATCTCGCAGAGGAGCTTAGCTAATCTGCTTAAACCTTTTTACAATAGCTGGGCCAATCATCCAAATGATGCTGTCAATTTGCTTTTAAAACCCTACTTCAAAGAGGGAGATCAAATCGGGATAATTGAAAAGGACAGCGACGTGGGGAGGTGCCTGAAATGCCGCGGGGGTGATTAATATTAATATGGGCACACACCGCCCAAATGGCACTAGGGCAATGCATGGCGGTGGCTGCCTCTGAAAGGAGCTCCTTACGCGTGATGCCTGCCTTTTGTTGTTGTTGTTGTAAGCAGGCTTTGAGAAGTAAATGAGTATCCTGGAACTCACTCTGCATTCTTGATTTTCTCTTGTTTGCGGGACAGACCCACCCAGCATTCCTTAGTATGTTCCTTAAGATCCTATATTAGTCCATTTTTTTTAACTGAATAATAACAAGTATAGAGAAAAATCTCAGCAGCTTCTACATTTACTTTTCGTCCTCACAGGCTTGCAGGTGGCTGCAGAGGCGGTGCAGGGAGCTGTGGGTGAGCTAGGGCTGGCTCACATCTGCACCACATGTGCTCACAGGTCAGGGGGCCATCAGAGACATGCTCTGCTTGCGGCAAATGTCAGGAAAGCAGGACAGGGAGTGGAGACATGCGATCCTTCAAAGCTCAGCCCGGAACTGGTGCTCCGTCACTTCAACCACATCGCCTTGACCAAAGTACGTCACATGGCCAAACCTGACTTCAGTGGGTGGAAAAAAACAGTCTCTGCCCACTCCTGGAGGAGGCACTTCCTACTCTGATGACACCGGGAATGGGTGGATGAGTCTAACATGAAGACTCAGGAGCAGTAATCCAATCTACCACAGAACCCTTAGCTCTTTAGAACAGAAGGGCTACTAAATATACAGGGGAATATATCAGACAGACTTATGTTTTATCCGAACAGAAGGGAGCGGAAGGCTTCAGACAACTTCAGGGCTAATTAAACCTTCTGAAGACCCTTTTCTCCCTGTCATCCCACCAGTTTGTAAAGGCCAAGCTGCTTCTGCACCTGATTCTGACTTATTGAGCCTGGAACCACTATTTTCGTCCTTTGGATTCCTGTTTCGGCCCCTTTACATGGCATTTTAACAACCCTAAAATGCTGGGTCTGTTTAGCTCATTCAAGATTCGAGGTTAATGGACCCCCGGTAAGTAATACATCAGACCCTGTACTACACACACACTTAACTGGTCCCTGCCCTTGGGACTTTAAAGCTCCACACTGCCTAAATTCTACCAGCATTTGTACCCTGTGACCTCATTCTTTGACCCTGACAACATTTGATGCCCACATCATCCTTCGCTCTTGGACACAAAATGAAATCTCTCTTCTATTGGTGGTGTAAATGCTATTACCCACACTCAGCCAGAACCCACAGTCACAGCAAGAAACTTTGCTTCTCCCCAAGAATTTTTGATGCTTAAGCCCAGAAACTACCAAAAAAGCAAATCATGAGGGTATATTTTCTTTTTTTTTTTTCCTTCCCTTTCCTTTCCTTACCAAAACATGTACTTGTTCAGACTAGTGAGGTCCCAAAAGGACAAGCTGGAGATGAGTCACCCTGACTTCACAAAAGTGGCTAAGCCTTTAAAAATCTCCACTTAAAATTGGCCTAGCCGTTTAGGATTGCCATCTTACAGGAATCTGGGTAACTAGGGTAGCAAACGGATTATGTGCTCTGACCACTACCAACAGCCGAAGCTCCCGCAGGCAGAGTTTCATTCCTGGCGTCAGCTGCAAGCCCCTAAATTTGAATCCCCCTTCTTATTTTCTCCTGCCTTCAACAAGTTGTTCACTGGAGGAGGGGTAGTAAACATACTATGGGGGAGGTGCCATAGTCTTCCTTTAATTAGAACAACTCACTAGAATCTTTCACGGAGGTAACACAACTTTTCTAACATTCCTCTGGGGATTGTGCTTCCCGACAGCCTTTTCTTCTCCCCAGAGCATTCAATTCCTGTCAACAGAGCCTGACAAGAATAGAAACCATATAGAGACTCTCTTTTGTTTTGCTGGGACACTTCAACATATTCTCATGTATCTTTCAAAGGAATGCAATTATCAGATCATTCTTGGAAGCAATTAAAATGTGGAGGGGGCACATCCTGTTTCAACTCCCAGAGTCTGGCTTTCTGAATCACATGGGCAATGGTTTAAAGCAAGAACTCCATCTCTCTCTCCGAGAGAGTGGGCTCTGCCCTGTACAACCTACAGCAAATGACACAGGGTATTAAACACTATGCTGGATGAGCTGCTTCACTGGAATTGTGCTCCTCTGGAGTGAATTTTTAAAAATGTATTCCCACTTGAAAGTATAGGAGTAGGTGACAAAAGCCCCCTCAGGGTCACTTTAGAATCTCAGAAGTCTGGGAGAGGAGAGATGATGCTATGATAGCAGAGGATTAGTGGACCCCCTGAAGTGAGTTCTGGTGCTGGTTGATATTTTGAATATTGGAGTGAACTCATTTTTGCATTTCCCCTTGTGTTACAGGGATTCTCTCTGGTCACAGATAATCCCCCTCCTGAAAAGGGAAAGTGGGTCCTTTGCACTAACCTAAATTGTAGTCCTATTACTGTAAATTGTAGATCTCTCCAGGAAGCCCAGGATATAGAGCAGATTCTTCACCTGAGCCTAAACTTATGGGCCTTATGAAAAGCGGTGGATCGTCAAGGCTTAGCACAGCTGTTTCCTTGGTGACTTCTGACAATCACTTAGCTCTCTCTGAAGGTGAGATAGAGGACACCATCTGTCTTATGGGGTTGTTGCAAGGGTTAAATGAGATCATGTATATGAATCATATAATATGTCCCTATTGTGCAGCGGGCAGTAATAAATAGCTGATGTCAAGTATATAGCAGAACCTGAGAACTTCCTTGACCAATATGGAACATTGGAGTATTCATAATTTTTGCTCAAGGCAGGGCTGAAGGAAATCTAAGTGACTTGTTAAAACAGATTAAGGTCAGTCACAGAGAAAAGATTTCTTCAACATTGTGTGAGAGGAGGGTTAAGGTTTTGTTTGGCTTGTGGGATCAATAGCCTTCTTTATCTAGATGGTTATTATTTAAAGAAGAGAATGGGAGGAGCAGACTTCATTTAGTTTAATGGTTGCTTTTAGAAGGATAAACATACCGAAAAGGGTCAAAGGAACCTCCCTCTAGATAGGTATTCTTCAGAGAAAGGACCATTACTATCTGCCAGATAGGACAAACCCACTCACAGGCAGTGATTTTTTCAGATGGTTTCCCATGCTTTCCCAAACCTTATTTTTACCCTCATTTTGCTATTAGGATGGCATTAAGTTGCTCTCTCCTGAAATACTTCCCATGTGTGGACACCCAGGGCCCAAGATGCCTCTCTGTATTGAGAGCAGGTCATTGCATGTGGCCACCTCCATGACCTGGACAGACACTAAAGGTCATCAACCCCCCTCAAGGAGGAAGTAATGTACAAATGGTTTCTCAAACAAGGTGATGACACATCCCTCCCACGAGCACTGCTGATAGCAAACCTCCAAACCCCACTTCACCAGACCCTACTGAAACTCTGTTGTCACATCCTATACAAGTTCTTTGTCCTGAACCATGGTAAGTCGCCCTCTGGCTCTATCCACCTTTTACAGGATGCTGACTGCCATTTCCCAACCAATCGCCATAGGGAAGAATCCTCTCTAAAATTCAATGCTGACTCCGTGCTTGGTGTATTCTTTGGTCTTGGGGCTGCCCCAAACTGTGCTCTTCAAAAGCTGGGTTGAGGGGTGCAAGTGTAGTTCAGTGGTAGAATTCTCGCCTGCCATGCTGGAGACCCAGTTCAATTCCCGGCCCATGCACTTCCCAAACAAACAAACAAAAAAACAACAAATGGTGCTGCAATACAGGATACTCACTGGAAAAAGAATGAAATGTGACCACACCTTACAGCATACAAAAAAAAAAAAAAGAAAGAAAAAACTGGGTTGAAACACCATCCCTAGTGCTAGGTGTAAATATACACAGTTTATCTGAGGGAGGTGATTCTCTTCTTAAGACTACTGAACTTCACCAAAATCACAGACCCTTTTTCTGAAACCAGGAAATATTTAGGCGAGGCTTTGAGTTATTTTCCTAGCACTGAAATAATTGGATATTTGGTTTTGCTAAACAAAAATTTCTCTGGTATCATCTGTTCTACAACTAATTGTTGTGATGTACTTTGAAATTGCTTTTATGGATATATGGTATTAAAGTGAAGGAGGAGTATAACAGGATTTAACAAATGAGTATGGCTGCCGAATCATATACTGATATTTCTGTTGGTCTCCAGTGTCTTGGAGAAATGAAGCTAGAAGAAAAAATGAAAAATTGTGGAACTGTAACCCATACCAAACTTTAAAATCTGCTCTATAAGAACTTGTTAAAATGTACTTGGAAATTTATCATATATGATAAATATAATTCATAAGCATATATGAAAAAGCATATCATATATGCTTTTTTGCATATATGTTATATTTCACAAGAAAAAAAATGTATCTGACATCACATGGTCACAGCACTGAAGAGTCTTTATAATTTTTATTTTTCACCATATCTCAGTATGTGGACACACTACCATGAACTAATTCAACCCTAGCTTAAACATAAAAGCAAGTAAAAGGCAGTTGCTATGCCATCAAATTGTGAATAATAAATGGAACCATTATTTGAAAGGTTTCAAATTCTGATGAACAGAAAAGTTGTTCTGAAAAATGTATAGCCGAGTATATAATTATAACTTGGATTTGTGTGCCTTTCAATCCAGCCTCATTTCTAATCCTAATGCAGTTTCGAACAACAACACCCCTCCAAAAAAGTTTCCATCTACAATAAACCCACGGTTAGATACACTTCCTGTCCAGGTAAAAATAAGCTTGCAGACACCTGAAAGCAGCAAAGAGTCCTCCTCCACAATAAAAGAAAACTCATCCATGTGGTCGGGCCAAGGCTTTAACATTTTTTAAACCATTAAAGTGAAAAAATAAATTCAACTTCTGGCATGAGCTACTGTTAGAAATCCTTTGAGAAAGATGCCTCAAAGAGAGACCTCTCTAAGGTCCTCTTGCTAAAAAGAAACCGTGTTACTTGGGCACATGAATGAAATCCATACCACTGAAGTGTTGGGTCTCCAGGCAGAAGATGTCGAGTGGCGCCTGAATGTCTTTTGTTGTGATGTTCTGGGGCTTTCTAGCCTGGGCATGGGTGTTTGGGGTGGAGGGAAGGATGTAATTCTGCTCCTGCGACCCTCTTAGGGTCTTTTTCCCCCGTGTCTTCTGTACTTCTCTGGATACCTGCTGCCTTCCTTTTAGGGCCTTGATCACAATGGTTTAAATTTCCAACCCCGTGTATCTGCCAAGCTTTTGGACCTTCAGAGTCTCCAGCAGGATCTGACTTTTAATTTGTTTGACCTTGAACTACCCAGAGAGCTGCCATTTCTTCCTTCAGAGACTTAAACCTATTCTTTGCCATCCTCATTTCCACGTCCCCAAACAGCCAGGAATGTAGACACTAGATCCTCCTTCCCCTCCCCCACCAACACACGTTTCAGGCGATGCTTTCTGGAAGTGTGTTTTGATTCATTCCACAAGTGCCTCCTGGAGAGAAGCACTTTGGTGAAAACAAATGGCTCTGTCCTGACCGCTCTAGGCACCAACTCCCACCACTCTTCTCTGTTGCACATTCAAAAGGCTTTTTTTTGTTTTCTTGTTTCTGCTTATAATTGATGTTGTTTAGGCTGGGTAAGTATAGGTGTGTTCCTTTAATATATTTTACTCTGCTATTTCATAGTCTGGCTGAAATCAACTTGGGCCCATCTATGCATAATTTTACCAAACCTGAGCCATAAAATAGCCTTATCAAATCCTAGCCATGGTATGTATGTATACTGAAAATGGGTTTAAAGTATGTTTCAGGAAGTATTGAAATGCACACACACAAATATTCTTTACTGAAGATAATTTAAAACTGGATGTAGGGAGGCACTTAAAAATTGTATAGACTTCAGCAGAATCTACAATAAATCCTATATTGTATTTCATTGCCCTGGAGAAGTTGGTGTCAAATTTGCAGCCTACCTTAAACAAATGTACAAAATTGAATGGTACTTAGTGCTTTGTGCAAATCTTAATCCTGTTCCTTAAAAAATTATCCTTATTGTTGCTAATTTCTGATTTCCTCTAGTTTTCATTTTACTTGGTCTTAAATATGTATCAGTCGGGGTCCCACAGGGATCAGTTGGCACATGTAAACTGGTGAGATTGAGGAGGGTTTGTTTAATAAAGGAACTCTACACGAAGATATGGGGAGGGTTTAGGGAATGCAATATATTTAGTGCCGTAGACCAGGGGTCACTAGCGTTAGGAGTGAAGGTCGAAGGGAAGGGTATGGTGACAAGGACCCTAGATAGAGCTGGCCCTACCTTGTGGAGAGAACTGAGTGGCAGGAGATGTGGCTTTCCATAGAGAAGTGCAGTAGGGAGGGGTGGGGAATAAACACCTCAACCCCCTTTCATCCTGCCCTCCCATCTCCCACTGCTGCCTCGCATCTCCTGATCCAATGGCAAGCAGGGAGCAGGGGACTCTGTTGATGGAGTTGGTGGGTCCAACCTCCTGGGGCACAAAGCAGGGTGGAGAGTGGTCCTGTGGGGGCAAACGGAAGGGATCACTTCTTAAAAACTCTTTACGTCATTTGTGGAATGAGGTGATGGCTAAATAAATGAAAGTGTACGGTCTTGATTTTTCATTTACTTTTATAATTTTGAGCCCCTCCATAAAGTCCTGCAGTTACAGTTCATCCCACTGAATATTATTCAGTAAACCACAGGACACCAAGATATCCCTGAAGAATCCATTTGGTTAAAGGAAGAAATCAAGGCCAGCAGAAGTCTTTCTTCCAAATACTGGTTAACAGGGCAGGTGTGCGAAGGGGCTCTGGGAACTAACAAATGAATGAGATCCCCCTTTGGGCCTAGCTGGAGAGCCGGAGTGTTAGCCGAGAACATTCATGTGCTTTAGCCGAGAACATTCATGTGCTTTCCCTCTAAATAGGAAACGGCCTGTGAATGATAAAAACAGGAAGCAGGGAGGAGTGGGGAGCAGAGGGACACCACACCGCCAAACCCACCATCTTGCCAATCACTCAATGAAATAATGTTTTAGGAGTGCGGGGAGGGCTCCAAAAAGTGTGTCACCTCATTCCCAGGGCTGTCGTGACCTCGTTAACATTGCTGATATGCCTTTCAAACACTGCTATTTTTACTGGTTCATTCACAGTGGATTTCGCTGCTTTCATCAATCAGTTTGCTTTTCAAAAGATTATTTCTCCATCCAGAGGAAAACAAAAAAGCACGTAGGCTCATCTCTAAGGATAATTGCAGACACCCAGTTTGAAAGTGCACAAGTGCCTTTATGAAAAAGCCACAAAACCTCAGTACATCTGGGAGGCCCATCCTGGAGAGGGACCTGGACTGGGGGCAAACTACACAGTGTATTCTTCTGAAAAGCCCTTCAGCAGGGTTGGCAGGCGCATGGCATCAAGCCAAGTTACTGCAGAACAGATTTCCAGGTCCTGGGTTTGTCTTCAGGGCTAGAATGTCACAAGGCCCTTGGTGGAAGAGAACCTTCCTTGGAGAAGTGCGACTGGCCTCATTTCACACTGGTTAGGAATAGAAATGCTGGTTGCTAATGATGACTCCTTGCAACTCCCACTTAGAAACACTAGAGCACAAAGACTCTGCATCATCAAGACACAGGAAAGACAGAATTGCATTTAAAAAGGAGAAGGGAGGGCATGATGGTGGGAGGGTGGATGGGTGGGTGGGAAACCTATGTGTACTTCTTTTGTGTATTGTTTTAAGGCTCATACATTGGACTACTTTTTAAGCAAAGGCTGGTGATGTGGGTCCCTCACTCCCACACTGCCTATATGAAAAATCTGGCAGCTTTAGATTTGACTGACCTTGGCTACATGTGTAATGATAGATGAGAATGCTGCTTTTACAACATTTCATGAGACTGCTTTCTTTTCTTTCCCTTGTGTTTCTGAAAGAACATATTCAATAATTTATAAGGAAAGAAGAGAAGAGATGGCAGGAGAAAACTATCAAAAAAAGGATTTTAAATATAGAAAAAACATTGAGAATTATAATTTCAATTATAGTTCTAGAAAGTTAAACAAAGATTTGAGATGTCAATAATATTGTGAAAAGAGACCTCATCTCTATTAGGGTTCTATGCTCAATCTTGAACACTATACTATACAAGACTAGTTATGGTAATAACACAAATTCTCTCTATCGCCAAAGTCATCTCCTTTTGCAACGTGACTTTCTAGCCCCTTCCATCAAGAGCTGGAGTCTATTCTTCCATGCCCTGGATTCCAGCTTGGCCTTGGGATTTGCTTTGGCCAGTGGAACATCAGCAAATGTGGCACAAGCAAGGCTTGAAGAGTTCTTGGACATTGGAGGCTCTCTCTCTAGCTGCTTTTGGAAATTATGTGACTGCCACTGTGTGAATGAGCCAGACTAGCTTGCCAGGTGATGGGTGGCATACTCCAGTTACCTCCATCATGCCTGCTGATCAGCCAGCCAACACCAGACATATGAGAAATGAGCACGGTTGACAGGGCATGGAGTCATCCCAAGAGAGCCCAGCCCAAATTACCTAGCCACAAAATGATCAGCAAATACATTGTTATTGTTTTATGTCATGCTCAGGATGGTCTGTCATTCACCAGAGCTAATGGCTACAGATATGTCTAGTTTATTTTTAATATCTGATGATGGAGTACAGCACAAAAATCAAATGATTGACTCAAAGTCCAAAAGGGAGAGTGAAGCACCAGAAATAGATTTCAACTCTCTATCTTCCCTTGATAGTCCATGGCCTAGGGACACTTTGGGATAAGTTAAAAACCATAGTTGTAGTTCTAGAAATACAGATGAGTCTTCTTCGGAAATTGGGTTTTGATATCATTGAAATACCCAGTTATTTGAAGTTGCTAAATTTTCAAGTTCTTAAAAAGTAATAACTCATTTTCTTATACAATTGTGTCTAACAGAACTGTCCCATTTGAAAAGTACAGGGGAAACATAAAAATGAAACATGAGAATCTTTCATTAAAACAAAACAAGTACAAAGTAAGGGTTCCATATTTGGTTTCTGAAATTACGATAACCCTACATAAATACCGTAGTGAGTGTGAACAGTTCAACAAGTTGAGACACCCTAGCATATGAAGACAGAATTTTCTTAGGAAATTGGGAACATTTAAAGACCACAATGCTTTTAATGTCACAGTCTCATAAATATAATTTATAAAGGGAAATCAAATTTCTAAATCTAGGCCTCAGAGAAATAATAGATTAAAAATGGACTATTGTTGGGTTATGTTCACGTTCCATGATACAAAGCCCTAAACCCTGCCTGAAAAGGTAAGGTAAGCTACAGAACTTATTTCCCCATTAATACCGCCTGCTGGCCTATTTAGGAAGTGATTTTGTAGTGTGACAAAGGTTAGCTGCCCTGGAACATTATGTCATGTGAGCCCTCAGAGGATCACACAGCAGCGAGAAGGGCACGGGTTGCATATTTATTCTATTTATAACCCGTTTGCTAGCAACGGCTAAATGACAAGCAATGATGATCAAATGTGCTGGGAAATGCAGGGATCATTTAAATTTTTCCTTAAACCTGCAGATGTAATAGAAGATGAAGTCTGTGTGTAGTGCCAGACCAGGCATGGAGCAAAGGCCCAGGAAGCATCAGCTGAGGTTTACTGAGTTCCTACGGCATGCCAGATTCTGTTCTAAGCACTTTACGTGGATTAACTCATTTATCCACTACCCCACCATGTTTTATAGATGAAGAAACTGAGGCCAGAAAAAGTAAAGAATTTTCCAAGGTCACCAGAATCCAAATCCTGGTGGTCTAGTTGTAAAATCTGTATATTGCTGTTGAATGAATTGAAATTTAAAAATCCCATATTACAACGGGAACTCAGTAAAGGATATACATGAAAAGTTTTCAGTTTTCTCCACTCAGTCCAAACTGTGCTAGGTTGAAGCTTCTTTTCTATCCCTTAACAGGGGTAGGAAAGTGTTTCTGATTACTTTTAGTAACAGGAAGAAGTTCAGCCCTGTCCAGTATAAGCTACAATCTCGTTTGCAGCCTGATGCTCACCTGCCCCCCTTGCTCAGTGTGGCCATGACCGTGCTTTGTGGCGTGGATCCTTAGAACCTGGGGCCACGGAAATCAGGGCACGATGAACTTGGATGGGGAAAGGGAGAAAAGCACATAATTTCACTAACCTCTACTGAAATAGAGCATTTCTCCTGACTGTTTCTATAGGCAACAGGCCACTTAGTAGAAGCAGTATCTGCGCCTTTGACACCAATAGCAAAGCAAACATTGCCATATGATATTGCAATTATTTCAGATATTGTGAAATACCATTTGTGCTTACTACTACTTTAAAATTATGGCTCTAATTACACCCACCTTTATATCTTATTATTTTCAGAGACATACATATATTATATCATAAATTCACTTTTTAATATTTTGATAACTACATTTAAATATAGTTTCCTTTATAACACTATTTATTTCATTATGTGCATTTTAAAATGAGTAATTTTTTGTCTGAGAAAGGTTCCATAGGCTTATTGGACTGCTAAAGGTGCCTATTGCACTCCAAACAAACCAGCAAGCAAGACCTTCTGGGATGGAGGGATTGAAGCAGGCAGGGGGTATGGTCTGCTCTTAGCCTTTCTCCTTCCTCTGTCTTCTGATGCTGGTTCCTCCAGGAGACTTGACCAAGCAGGTTGGAGAAGAGCAGGAGAAACAGCCTTTTACTGAGCTGTGAATATAAACACTGTCCTCTGCATCTGCCCTTCCTTTTTCCCCACCTGAACCCTCTGTGGTCCTTGTCCTGGCTCTCTTGCAGGGTCAGCATATGAGTTCCTGGGGGACACCCATATGCATGTCCTCCACACTGGAGATGCAACTCTGGCTTAGTCTTTTTCAATCCCTTCTTTAGCTGTTGCTCCAGATGTATGTCTCATAGTCTTTCAGGGCTGAAGTCCCTCTTTCTGAGGCGACCCTTTCTGGAGAGGTCTGGAGAGAGAGCGCATGCCCAATCCTCTTCCTTAGGCCTGTAGGTGACACTCCCACCTCCACGCCATAAAAGGCAGTGGCTGTGCTGGCTGGCCAGATGTTGACCTCCCTGCCCCCATACTCCTCGACCCCATTTTTCCCCTCCTTCTCCCACTCTATACTGATCCAGCTCAGATGGGTGCTGGGAGCATAGGAGCAGATTTTGAACCAGAGCCTAGATGCCATACTCCACTTCTTGGAAGGTGCCCACAAAACCTGAGAAGTTCCCCTGGTCCTTTGGCGAGCATCCTTTTCCCTCCAAGAGGAAGGAATAACCACAGCCCTTCCCTCCAGCCTGATAGTTTACACCTCCCGCGAGTCTTCTGTTCTTTCTCCCAGAGTGGAGCCAAGCTGTTTTAGCTGGACAGGGACTCTGCCCAATCCTCAGAATATGTGGTACTTGATACCTCCTTTCCTTCAGTTTGGGATTTCTAGTTACTTATTTGGGCAATGGGAAAAGTCATGTTTACTCAACAGTCTATTACATTCTCTCTTAGCCAAAGCTAAGTATCCTGTGAGGAGACATCAGTCACCTTATTTTGAGGCAAAGTTTCTGCCTCTCCAAATTTTGGTTGAGGATTACAAGAACACTTAGCCTCCCTGCAACAGGGCTTACCTGGTCCTTTCTACAGCTTGATAGAAACATGGAAGTAGCTATTGGAGAGGATAGGATGAAAGACCAGAGGGTATTTAAGAGGATTTCCTTTAAGTACCAAGAAAGGCTTCGTTCCCAGGAAACCATCCAGCAATAGTAAGACACATAATGTTTAAGTGACCTCTTTTTGTAATTAAAAAAAATGTTTTCACTCTATGTTTACCATTATGTAATATCACATTCACAAACTGTAGTACAAGAGTTCATTTTGTATATTTGGAATAACTATGCGTTTTCTCCTCTAATCAGGTGCATTAAAACAAGCAAACAAACAAACAAAAATACACCGGCTTGGACAGCGATCAGAATTAGTACCTCATAATTTGTTTCAGGGTCGCTAAGCACCAAATAAAGAGGAACCATATTGCTGCAAATTTTACCAAATCTTTCAGCTGAGATTGGACATTATAACAGGAGGATAGGGGTGCCATCTGCAGTTTGTCCTGGAAATTTCTCATAGATTTGAAAAGAGATCTACAGATTTGTAAACACATACTGTTTGGTTGAAATGTCTAGCAAATATTGCTTCAAAAACAGTCTCCAAAATTTTCTAATTTGCATCATGAAAATAAATATCATTCAAGGCAGAGGGATGAGGTTTATTTTCTGTGAAATTTTCCCCAAGCTGCAGTTCAAGGGTTGGCGTTGGGCTGGGGCAGTGGAGGTAAGGTTTCTGCTCAAAACCTACAAAGACTAAGTCCACAGTGAAACTGATAAAATATGCAGATTGATTTAAGAAATCACCTGCAGCTCTACTTAAAATGGGAAAACTTAAAAAAAAACATTTCCTGATCTTGGTTGAATGATTCAATTTCACTCTGACTAAACCCAGTTCCTGGTTGCTCATGCCGTGGGAGAGTGGAGACCAGATGCTGTGTGCAATTCAGATAGAAAGCCTTGGAAATGTGCGCTGCTATTTCGGGTGAGTAAAACGGAGGCTCACTGAATAGTAATCCGCAGTCCACGCACGAGCTCAGGAAGTACAAATAGGGCATTAATCAGAGAAAACACTCCCCACGCAGAAGCTGTGGGAAAATGATTCAGAGCTGCTAGAATCAACCTCTTCCTCAAATCCTGAGAGGCAGTGAGGGGAGGAGAAGGAAGAGTGCAGTGAACCACCTCCCGCAGGTAGGCAGAGCAGCTGGGGCGAGCTGAGCGTGGGATGAAGCCAAGGAGCAACCGAAATACTCTCCATGCCACACCAACAGTGGCGAGCATGTGCGTGTCAGGGTGACACTGTCCCCCCACACATGCTGCCTGTCAGATTGCACCTCAGCCATTCCGGATGGAATGCCTTGTTACCTGGAGACAAGGCTTGCTCCGGCTTTTACTGAGATTATAAAGGAAACATCTACAAAACTTCACAAAGAAGTTCAAAGTTTCCCTATTCCTGGCCTACATATGTAACTTTCAAAGCAAATTTTGAGGCTATGATTGTACTGAGAATAGGGGAATGACCTTGAATGCTGGCTATGTTGACACAGAGGGGCACAGCCTGGGATGGGTCAGGGGAAGGCTGTCGTAGGAATTAGTAGGGGAACAAGGCTGTTTTGGTTTGTTGTTGCTGCCTGAATGCAATATACCAGAAATGGGTTGGCCTTTTCAATGGGGATTATTAGATTACGAATATACAGTTCTAAGTCTATGAAAATGTCTTAAACGAGGCATCAAAAGAATGATACCTTCTAGGAGGAAAGGCTGTTGGCATCCGGGGTTCCTCTGACACATGAAGACCGCATGGAGATGTCTGCTGATTCTTCTCTCCTGAGTTCTGGTACCAATGGCTCTGTCCCTCTGTTCCTATGGGTCTTTGCTTGTTTTTATAGACAATTTCTCTCTAAGTTCTCTGGGCTTTTACTGTCTTCTCTTCTTTTCACGAAGGACTCCAGTAAACGATTAAGACCCACCTTGAATTAGCTGACTAATACCTCAATTGAAATAGCTTAACCAAAGTTCCACCCACAGTAGGTCGACCACCACAAGAATGGATTAAAAGAACATGTTCTTTTCTGGGGTACATAACAGATTCAAACAACCACAATGGCATTGGGTGTAACTGAGATTCCACATCACTCTGCAGTGGGAGAAAGGAGAGGTGGTCTTTCCTGTCCATCTCACCCATGACAGGCTCCAACCAGGGGTATGTGTCCAACACCAGATTCATTCATGCAGAGGTGAAGGAGAACCTGGAGAGAGAGGCTCAGGTGATATACCCCAAAGGAAAAGGTTATCAAATCAGAATCATTTCAGAAATTGTTCTGAAGAGGTGGATCAGTGACAGGTGACCTAGTAATTAATGCCAAGGATGTGAATAGAGCAATGAGCTATTTCCTACATCATTTCAGAGCTGGTTAGGGGCTTTCACCATTGACAGAAGGAGAGAGATCATTTAAGCTGCATCATGAACAATTGAGGATAGACATGAAAACTAATTTTCTGAAATTTATCAAATAAGCTTGTGAAATAGTATTCTCTTGATGTCTTTAAAACACAGTCTCACCTTTCTAGTGTGATTTAGGTGTGGTCTGGAAGTGGGAGAAAGGGGAGGTTGAGGTCTCAAATTTCCCTCCAAACTCATTATTCATCAGTGCCATAAATTATTAAATATTTTCTATGCATATATTTTACTTATCTAAATGATCATGTCTCCCATAAGGAGAGATGGTTTTCACTTCTTTGTCTCCTCCCAAGAGGTCAGGACAGTGCATTGTGAAATAAGGGGTGCCTAGTAAATGTTAGTTTGATTGACTACCATTTTTCTTTTCTCAAACCTACAAGGATACACAGTATAGTTAAACAAGTATAACTAAAATGATCAAAAGGATATAGATATGGAACTACTTATAAAAGTACTTGAAGACATCTCTTAAATCTGGAAAAACAAAGGTTGAAGGGGATATGAATTCAAAAAGAATGATTATAACAAAATAAAAAATACGTAAAAGTGACCCTAGGGGGTGCCTCCTAATATTGCAGAGAGATCACCTCAAGTCCAATAAAAGAAAAGGATTTGCATTGTAGGAATTAAGTTTAGGGAATGTTTATCACTAAAACAGAAATGAGGCTAAACATAAAAGCATTCTTAAAATGAAAATAGTTTATTGGTATAAACTCTTCCAAGGCAGGAGCTATGTGATTTAACATGGTATACCTGGTGTCACACAGTGCCTGGATGAATGAAGAACTACTGTGTGCACTTATTTATGCACATCTCCTGTTGATCTCCTTGCTCATTTAATCTTCAAGGCAGCATTCATAACAAGGTACCTGTTATGAATCCCATTTGTAATAAACCATCACCCCACCTCTATCTATTGCATAACTATTTTCCATTCTAACCTAATTTTACATGCCTAACAAGTTACAGGTTTCTTCCACAATGATTTTTTTATGGAATGGTCTTGAAGGGATATATATATATTATTCACCTGTTTATCTTGTACATAACCTAGTACCTGGGAAATGGTAAGAAAAATATATTAATGATGAGGAAATGGATGGATAGATGGAAGGAATAGATGGAAGGAAAGAATGAGTGAAAAGATGGGTGAAAGCAAAAGTATCATTTTTCATTTTCCCATAAATATTTCCTATAATAAATCCCAGAATATGATTCTGGTTTGGAAGAATTTTTAAAAATCCTAAGTTATGGAGTACACAGAGAGGTTATGTAACATGCCCAAGGTCACAAGTTTGTAAGTAGCATCTAAATTCAACTCAAACCTCTCTAGTTCCATGACTACAACTGAATGGTCCTTGTGATCAGAAATAGACTATAAGGATGAATGGATTAAGCATCTCAGTGCTGTGATTTTGAGAGTTCTTATGTGACACCCAAAATAAGCCCAAGCCTCTGCATATTATTTAAAGTACAGTAAGCTGTAATGAAAAAGTACATGGAAAGAACCAGCATATATCTATTAAAATAGAAAAGTTCTTATATATTAGCTTAATGAACTACAATTCATTAAGCATTAGAAATGAAAATTTGAAAGAGCTTTTAAAAACCAGCAAAGTTGAACAATTTGTTTCTCTTCTATTCCTCACTATCATACCTAGAACCATCAAAACTAACTAATGTTCTTTATGCTTCAAAGCTGCAATTGCAGTTGATTCCAGATCTGGGTAAGATTGAGTTAGAATATTTTACCCTGTCTCTCCCACTGAATGCATAGGGTTGCTATCAGAGGACTCTCAACAGCAAATAGTGGCAGATTGTGGAAGAAGACCAGAATTAGATATATCAGAGACATGGTTTTCTGGGAGAAGGATAAAAAATGGGAGTCCCAGGGAACAGGAAACTAATGGAAAGATGATGAAGAAGATTGAGCACAGGAACACACTGTGAAGTTGTTTAAGATTTCCTGAGCTCATCTCTGAGCTGTGAACACATGGAACTGATTCTAAACAACATTTCAAAGACTTTGAGATTAACCACACTGCACATGTTCCAGATAGGCCACTGGATGGTGAACATGTAGTACTAATCCAGATAGCACTGCAAAAGCTTTGAAAATGGATCTGACATTAGAAACAAAGACCAAAGAAGATGGGTTGGAACTGTAGCCTGGAACCAGCCAGATCAATGGCCTGCCAAGAAACAAAAATATCAACATTTCCATAGGAAAAAGATATAACTCCACAGATTCAAGAGGCTCAGAGAACCCAAAGCACACCCAGATGTTTCATAGTCAATCATCTGAAAACTAAAGACAATGAAAAATTTTGAAAGCAGTCAGAGAACAATGACATATATAGAGGAACAAATGACTCGAATAACTGCAGATTTATTGTCAGAAACTATTAGAGCCAGAAGAAAACAGACTAACATTTTCAAATTGCTGGAAAAAAAAAAAACCTGTTAGAATTCTATGTTTGGTCAGGAGGGGATGGGGGATACCTTACCAGAAACAAGGGGAAATAAAGATATTCTCAGACAAAATAAAACTAATAAAATTTGTTGCCAGCAGTTCTTCTCTAAAAGAATTGTTACAGGAAGTTCTACTGATACAAGGAATTGATAAAAATAGAAATCTTAAAACTTCTGGAATAAAGGAAGAAAATTAGAAATGGAAAATAGCAAGGCAAATACAATAGATTTTTTATCCTCTTGAATTAAAAAAAAAGTCAATATAGTAAAAAAAAAAAAGTAAGTTAAAATAGAATACCAAAGTGTTTAAATAACACAAAAGAAGACAGGAAAGGAGGGAAAAAAAAAAAACAGAGGTGGAAAATGGAAAACAAATAATAAAAGAAAAAGCTAGACCTAACTCCAAATATGTCCATAGTTAAGGGAATGTAAACATCATCTTAACACACCAATTTAAAGACAGGGACTGCCAGAATGTTTTTTTTTTTTTTAAAGGACCCAATTACATCCTATCTGAAGGGTCTAACTTTAAATATAATGATACGGATAGGCTAAAAGTAAAAGAATGGAAAATATATACTGTGAAAACACTAATTAAAAGAAAGATGGAACAGAAAAGTAGATTTCAGAGCAAAAATAAATCAACCAGATATATGAGGCACATGGCATTATAATAAAAGAGTCAATTCACCCAGGAGGCATAACAATACTAAATGTGTGCACACCTCATAACAGAACTTAAAAGCAGATAAAATATTTTGACAGCCCCTTCCAACATGAAAAAGTTATATTGGCCATGGCCCAAATACCCCTAGAGAGAGGGATAGAAAGAACAAAGGAAATGGTGGAGTTATACAGAGAAGACAGGTTTTAACAAATGACTATGACTGCTGAATCATTAAATTGATATCTCTTTTAGTCTCCAGTATTTTAGAGCAGCTAGAAGTGTGGAATTATAACCCAGGTCAAATTCTGAAATCTGCTCTACAACTAATTGTAGTGCTGTGCTTTGAAATTTACTGCTTTTTTATATATATGTTATTTTTCACAAAAAAGAAAAAAAGTCAATCGTGATAATAAAAAAAAAATATTTATTTTTTCTAGCCTCCTGTATTCTGGAACAGCTAGAAGGAAAAATATGAGAGGATCGTATGGTAACCCATGACAAACTCTGGGATATGTCCTGTAACTACTTGTTGAAGAGTGCTTTGAAAACTATTGCTTTTTTCTTTCTTTGCTTTGTATATATGTTATATAACACAATGAAAAAAAGTTTAAAAATTTGCTTTTTTTTTTCTTTGCTTTGTATATATGTTATATAATACAATGAAAAAAGTTAAAAACTAAAAAAGCAGATAAAGCAAAAACTGTCTGAACTGAGAAAAGAAATAAACAAATTCATGGGTTATAGTTTGAAACTTCAATACTCCTCTCTCAGTAGTTGAAGTAGCTAATGGACAGAAAAATTAATAAATATATAAAAGGACTGAACAACACCATCAACCAAGTGAATCTAATTGACATTCAAAGAATAATCTACCCAACCCCAGTATAATACACATTCTTTTCAATTGTACATGAAACAATCCAAGAAATCTCATACCCTAGGTCATAAACTGCAGCAGCTGCAAGATGATTGAAAATCATACAAAGTATGTTATATGATCATAATGAAATGAAACCAGAAATCAGTGACAGAAATATAACAAGAAAGTTTCCAAACACTTAGAAATTAAACAACATACTTCTAAATAAGCCATGGATCAAAGGCTGTTTCAACGAAAATTAGAAAATGTAAGACTGAATTGAAAGAAAGTGAAAACAAAACATATCAAAATTTAAGCAATGAAGACACAAAGGGACATTTGCACACCAATATTTATAGCAGCATTATTTACAACTGCAAAGAGATGGAAACAGCCAAAATGTCCATCAACAGACGAGTGGCTAAACAAACTGTGGTATATACATACGATGGAATATTATGCAGCTTTAAGACAGAATAAACTTATGAAGCATGTAATAACATGGATGGACCTAGAGAACATTATGCTGAGTGAGTCTAGCCAAAAAACTAAAGGACAAATACTGTATGGTCCCACTGATGTGAACCGACATTCGAGAATAAACTTGGAATATATCATTGGTAACAGAGACCAGCAGGAGTTAGAAACAGGGTAAGATGGTGGGTAGTTGGAGCTGAAGGGATACAGACTGTGCAACAGGACTAGATACAAAAACTCAAAAATGGACAGCACAATGATACCTAATTGTAATGTAATTATGTTAAAACACTGAATGAAGCTGCATCTGAGCTATAGTTTTTTTTTTGTTTTGTTTGTTTGTTTGTTTGTGTCTTTTGTTTTTTTCTTTTTTCTTTTTCCTTTATATATATATATTTTTTTTTATTATTACTATTATTTTTATTTTTTCTCTATATTAACATTCTATATCTTTTTCTGTTGTTTTGCTAGTTTTTTCCTAAATCAATGCAAATGTACTAAGAAATGATGATCATACATCTATGTGATGATATTAAGAATTACTGATTGCATATGTAGAATGGAATGATTTCTAAATGTTGTGTTAATTTCTTTTTTCTTTAATTAATAAAAAAAAATTTAAGCAATGCTTAGAGGGAAAGTTATAGCATTAAGTACTTATATTAGAAAAGAATAAAAACCTCAAAGCAATCATCTAAGCTTCCAAGTTAAGAAACTAGAAAAGAATACCAAATAACCCCTAAATAAGAAGATGAAAGGAAATAATAATGATATAAGTAAAAACCAATTAAATTGAAGCCAAAAACAACAGAGGAAATCAATGAAACAAAAAGCTGGTTCTTTGAAAACATAAATAATGATAAACTTCTAGCAAGTTTAACAAAGGGAAAAGGAGAAGATACAAATTACAGTGATCAGGAATGAAATAAAGGGTATCATTCTGGTCTTCTCAGATATCAAAGGGATAATAAGTGAATACAATGAACAACTTTACACATACAAACTTGATAACTTAGAATGAATTAATTCTTTAAAAGGAAGAGACTACCAAACTTATCCAAGATGAAATGAATAACCTGAATTGTCTTATAAGCATTAAAAAACTGAATTTATAATTAAAAATCTTCTAAAAAAGAAATTTCCAGGCCTTGATGTTTTCCACTGTCAAATTCTTCCAAACATTTAAAGAAGAAATAACACCAATTCTACATAATCTATTCTGTAAAAGTAGAAGATGAGGAAACATTTATCAGATCACTTTTGGAGACTGGCATTATCTGATAACAGAAGACAATACAAGAAATGGAAACTGAAGACCAACAGTCCTCATTAACACATGCATGAAAATTCTCAATAAAACACTAGCAAATTCAAACAATATATAAAAAGAAAAATACACCATGACCAAGTAGGATTTACCCTGGGAATGTAAGACTGGTCTAATATTTGATAATCAATCAGTGTTATCCACCATATTAACAGCCTAAAGAAAAGAAATTCATATAATTGTATCAGTTGACTAAAAAAGTGTTTGACAAAATTCAACATCCATTCATTATAAAAAAAACTCTCAAGGATAAGGCATCTATAAAAACCTACAGCTAACATCATACTTAATGGTGAAAGACTGCGTGCTTTCTCCCTAAGATCGAGAACAAGGAAGAATGTCCCTGCAAGACTGCGTGCTTTCTCCCTAAGATCGAGAACAAGGAAGAATGTCCCTGCTCACTATTCTTATTCAACATTGTACAAGAACTCATTTTGCTAGTGCAAAAAGGAAAAAAATAAAGGGGGCATAAATTATGGAAAGGAATAAATAGAATTGTCCCTATTCACAGATAACATGATTGTCTATATAAAAAAATTTTAAGAAAACTTTAAGAAAAAGTCCTAGAATTATGAAGTGAGTTTAGCAAGGTCACAAAATCCAAAGCCAAAACACAAAAATCAACTGTATTTCTATAGATGAGCTATGCACAATTAGAAATCAAAGTTAAAAAATAATACCATTTATAACGGCTCAAAAAAAGAAATAACTCTAGAATAAACTAGCAAAACATGAACAAAATATGTATGCTGAAAACTATAAAATAATGATGAGAGAAATCCAAGAAGACCTAAATAAATGGAAAGACACACCATGTTCACGGGATGGAAGATTCAATATGGTAAAGATGTCAATTCTCCCCAAATTGACCTATGGATTTAGAGCAATTCCAATTGAAATCCTGGCAGGACTTTTAAAATTTAGATTCAGAACAGCTGACCCTAAAATTCATATGGAAAACAAAGGAACTAGAATAACTAAAGCCATTTTGGTAAAGAACAAACGAGGACTCACACCAACAGATTTTAAGACTTATTGTAAAGCTACATTAATCCAGAGAGCACTGGTATTGCTGAAAAGGGTAATCACATAGATCAATGGATCATAACAGACAGTACAAAAATAGACTCACAAAAATTATGGCCAATTGATTTTGACAAGGATACAAAAGCAATTGAGGTGGGCCACAGTGGCTCATCAGGCAGAGTTCTCGCCTGCTATGCCAGAGACCTGGGTTCGATTTCCGGTGCCTGCCCATGCAAAAAAAAAAAGCAATTGAACAGAGAAATGAAAACCTGTTTGAATAACAGATTTGAACCAACTGGATACACATATATAAAATAATAAACATTAACCTAAACTTCATTAAAAAGTAAATACAAATGGATCACAGATGTAAATATAGTGTGTAAAACCACTAAACGTTTAGAAGAGAACACAGAAGAAAATCTTAGTAAGTTAATCAAAGAGTTCTTAAATATGATACCAAAAGCTCATACCATAGAGAGACAAAATTTAATAAACTGGACATCATCAACTTTCAAAACTTGTGTTGTTTCTATGAAAGACACTGTTAAAAGGATAAAAAAAAAAAACCAGCCACTGACTGGGAAAAAATATTTGATATTTGCAAATCACATATCTGATAAAGGATTTATAACCAGAATATGCAAAAAATTTTCAAAATTCTATAGTAAGAAAACAAACAACCCAATTTTAAAATGAACAGAGAAATGAAAAGATACTTCACCAAAAGGATATAGATGACAAATAAGCTTATGAAAAGATGTTCAATATCATTAATGATGAGGGAAATGCAAATTAAAATCATGATTAGATACCATTATGCACCTATTAGAATGACTAAAATAAAAAACATTGACAATAGCAAATGTTGGTGAGGATGTAGAATAATTGGAGTTCTCATACATTGTTGGTACAGCCATTCTGGAAAATAGTTGACAATTTTTAGAAAATTAAACATACACTTACCATATGACTCAGCAATCCTACTCCTGAGTATTTAAGGAAATGAGAACTGCGTCCACACAAAAACCTGAATATGAATGCTTTTCTCTATTCACAGTAACCAAAAACTTGGGAAAAACACACAAGTCCTTCAATAGGAGAGATAGATAAACAAACTGTTTGGTACACATATAAAATGTAACCCTACTCTGCAATAAAAAGGAATCAACTACTGATACTTACAAAAACTTGGATAAATGTTATGTTCTGTGAAGGAAGACAGTCACCAAAGAGTTATATATTGTATAATTCCCGTTCTTATGACTTTTTGAAAAGATAAAACTATAAATGATGGAGAAAAGGCCAGTGGTTGCCAGAGTTTAGGATGGGGTGAGGTATTCTATAAAAGAATAGCAAAGGGAGAGTTTAGGGGGTGATGTAAAATTGGTCAGTATCCTGATTTTGGTGATGGTTACATGAACCTATACATATATTTCAATTCATGGAACTGTCCATCAAAAAAAAGTCAATTTTACTGCATGTTAATTAAAAACTATAAAATACAAAAGCTGCTTTCAGAATTAACAGATATAAAATGCACAGGATCTGAATGTTGTGATTCAAGGTGTCATATTACCTTCTGTGTACTTTCCTCTCTCTCTATATCAAATTGTATATAACGAATATTAATTTATGATAAATTCATTTTACACATAGAAACAAAATGCTCTAACATAGCCCTTATGTGGATGTGTTTAATGTTTCTCAGTGACCTCAACAGAAAGTAAGCCTAAGGATTTAGTGTTCTTTTCTCATCCTATATATTAAAGAGAGCGAAAGAACCTTTTTGATTATTATTGAAGGTGGGAAGGAGGCGGCTGAAACTGCTGTGACTGGTATCTCCTGTGCACGGTGCTGGTCGTGTTCAGATATGATCGTCTTTCTTCCTCACTACAGCTCTGTCAGGTAAGAACACCAAGAACTTGAAGAGGAACATTACAACAATATAGAAATTTTCCTTGAGTACTCAGTTTCATACTCAGCCTCCGCAAACTATATTTTGATCAACTGAAGCCTAAATCACTAGGGAAAAGCAAATCCACCATCTCTCTTCCCCGACATAACAAATAAGACTCGAATTCAACCATACTCTCCACTCTTACCTATAGCATAACTATAATCTCAGTTCTAACCAACGGACCAGTTTTTAAGGGTTGGACCTGTGTCTTATTCATCTCATACATCATGCCCAGCAGAAGTATATACATATAATGAATGGATAGATGGATGGATGGATGGATGGATGGATGGATGGATGGATGGATGGATGGTTGGATGGATGGATGGATGGATGGATGGTTGGATGGATGGATGGATGGATGGATGGATGGATGGATGGATGGATGGTTGGATGGATGGATGGATGGATGGATGGATGGATGGATGGATGGTTGGATGGATGGTTGGATGGATGGATGGATGGATAGCTGTAAAGATGGATAAATGAAAGGAAGCAAGGAAAGAGGTAAAGAGGGAAGGAAGGAGACCAATTTTTCTTCTTCCTTGTAGTAATTCCTGTAGTTACTCCCAGTCTATGACTCTTGTTTAGAAAAACTCCAAAATAAAAATAATGTAAGGTATTATGCAAAGCTTGCAAATTTATTAGAGGCTTGTGCAGTAGTTTTTACTGCTTCAGGGATAATACTTGTAACAAATTAATAAAAGCTTAATTTTTATACAAATAGTTTTATTAAAAATTTGAATTCTTAAGAAATACACATTTAAAGAAATTACATAAAAAGGCCTTAGTAGTCTTTAAAAGGTTTTGGATGCTTTTAGTGACATATCATTTCAGGCACAGTGGTCCAATTCTGCCCTCCTGCAATTCATTCCTTTCCTTGCTGAAGTCTGTGAACACAGCTCATGAGAAACCAATAGCCTGAATGTGCTTATGTGGAAAACTACAGATATTTTAATTCAACGGAGCTGGTTTTCTCACCAGACTACAGAATGCAGCATGGTAATACATGAAGGCCTTTTAAGGTGGTCGTTTTTGAAGTCAAGTCATTCAGTTTGTGATTAGTGTTTAAAACCCTGAAAATATTTAATACAGAATAAAAACAATAAGCTCAAAGTACATGTTTCACTGTAATAGACACCATACTCATGAACCTGGGTTTGGTTTTAGCAGGACACAATTTTTGGTTTGGAAGTGAACAATGAAAATACCCTAGTGTTCAACAACCTATGTTAAAGGACAACACAATCTTTTAAAGGAAGAAAACTATGTAAGCTTTATTTTAACAGTGGGAGTTAAAACTAAAACTTGATTTGCCTAATTGCTGACTTCTATATAAATTACTAAAATATATATATATTTAATTTCTGACTACTTTTGGACCATCTTTATTCCACAGGAAAGTTGTGATTTCTGCAAAAGCAGCTGCATAGTACCACACAGAGCAGAAAGACATAAATTTATATTTGGGGGCTGGAAGATATGGCTACTGAGTCTGTAATTCCATCTGAAGTTTCAACAACTGTCTTTACATTACTATTATTTGTACAGGAACAATATACAGACCAAGGGACCTGAATTTTGGAACAGTTAGACAGTGATAGAAACAAACATTTATATCTGGGGAGAAAAATTAATCTATATATAATACAAGAATGAAAAATGGGGGGGTCAAACAGTATCTAAGGCACTGCATACCTCCTAGCACCCTTTGGTTTTCTGATGGAGCTCTCACTTTACACATCAGTGCATTGTATGATAGAAAATATTTATATTTTATTTCATCAAAAGTGCCATTTGGTACGTCAATATTTAAAGCTTATCATTGTCTTTTTTTTCCTTCAGCAAGTAAAGGGCCAATAAAGCAGGGTGTGTTAGTTATGCAAATTCCTATAAGGCACTTTACTGTTTTCATATTGGACAGTGAGGTACAAAGGATATATTTCTAGGGTTCATTGCTGTTAAAAAAAAAAAAAAAGGAATAGCACCATATTGTGACTTTAGCTGAGAGTCGGGCTTCATTATGTTCTTCTCATACACACTTGGCAGCGACTAACATGGGTGCGCAGTTCCCCGGCCTTCAAGGTTGATGGAGTAGGCTTCCTAAAACCAAACAAGGACATAAGTCGTAGGGCATAAGCAGTGCAGGCAGGTCTCTCACCCTTCTGACGCTTCCAGATAGACCCAATCTGATGAGCTAGGCTCACTGCTGGGTGTCTACACATGTAGCCTCTCTAATACCTGGAGGGTTGCAAATTATCGTTGCATCCCCAATCCATGGTACCCATGGGTACCATGGGTTAATCCATGGGGTTAAATGACTTGTCCACATCCACATAGCTAGTTAGGGCAGAACTGGTGTCACCCCGTGTCTGTTTGGCTCCAAAGTCTGGACCATTTCTCCCTCTGCCACTCCTGCTTATACCCTATAATTTAACTTTTTTGCTTTCTCTCCTCAACTAGATTATAAATTCTTCCAGGGAAAGAAGGAAACTTCCACAAGAAGTAAGCATTCATTCAATAGTTTTTCAATGATGTAATGAGTAAATCTGGAATAATTAAATAGATCTCAAAATATTTTTATGGCTTTTGAGGATTTATGTGCAAGTGGTCTGATTTAAGGCCAAGGAGAAGGGAGAGCATTTAGTGCCCTGATGCTTCCCTGATCCTAGAAATTCTACCTTATCTTGACTGTTAGGTGAAGCCTGACTAAATAGGTAGGATACAAAGTCTAGTAAAATTAACACACCCATATAATAAGATTGCCTGGCCTTACAACTGAGGTTGCTTATTTTACCGATTTTTTGGTGCAAATTCTAGTATTCTAGAATTAAGGTACGGAATCTTACTGAAATTAGTGGAATCTTACCTAATTTCATTTAATAAGGCATTTTAGTTCATTGTACCAGGCCCCTTGTTCAAAAAATAACTCCCATCATTACTTATTAACCCTAATAAGAGGACACCCTGGCAGCTGAGATATCAACAAAGCATGCTCATTTTACTAGCAAATGGTTAAATCCTATCAGTAGAGTTGATGTCTGTTTTCCAGTAGCCTAAAAAGGCTCGCATAAGTTATCAATATGCAGCATGGTACATTTTTTGATGCTTAAAGAATTGTAAGTAGTGAAAATATAACTCTCCCTTTTATGATCTAAGCTAGAAAGAAATAGGATCATAGCAGAATTCTACATAATTCTTTCCAAAAAAGTAAAGACAGAGAGGCTTATCTCCAGGGGTGAGAAACACTTATTTCTGGAATGAACAGTAAGTAATTGTTCGAGCTCCATCAGCCTCCTGCGTCTGCTCTAGTGGCGGCTGCAGCTGGTACTAAATAAAGGATAGAGGATTCATTATGTGCTACTGTCCATTAGGGACTGGGCCAGGCTCCAAATTAACTTCAACAAGGTTATCAGTCACTTGGGACAGTTGCTTTAAAGGTGAAGTTTTGGTAATGGAAGAAAAGGAAAGGTTTTCCCTATCAATTTCAGCTGCATTTGTGCTCAATTAATTTTTATTTGCACAGCTCTAAAAAAAAAATCTCTTATTTCAAGACTCACACAACATGTACATTAAATTCAGCCTAACAGATGCTATGAAAATGAATGCTGTTCCCTCTCCTCTCCTTGATTTTGATAAAATACAATGTGCTCTAATATATATAATATCATATAATATTTTTAAAATATAGTGTTTGAAGATTCAGAATTGCTTCACATTGAATTTTAGTGGATTCTCCTGGACAAATGAAAGATGATGTTTTCCTCCAAAAGTCTTCAAAGAATGTTAGAATTAAGCCTATCACCTAAGATCTGCCTCAAAATTCATCTCAGTTGTGGTACACAGGTAGTTCAGTGGTAGAATTGTCACCTGCCAGGCAGGAGACCTGGGTTTGATTTCTAGACCAAACACCCCCCACTCCAAAAAAAAAAGAAAAAGAAATCAACAAATTGTGCTGCGATAATGGGACAGTCACACGGAAGAGAATTAAATATGACCCCTACCACGTATAAAAAAAGTCTCAGTTATTTGCCCAATGTCAAACAGAAACAAGTACTCATTACTACAAGCAGAAGAAACATTCATAGTTATAATTTTTTGCCTATCTTGGAGGTTTGTGCTAGGAGGTATTATGAATCATGGAAGGTTGAAAATAACAGCACCAGATGGACTCGGGGCCCTACAAGAGAGGGTCATTCCAACTTACTTGAACATTTCGCTTCTCTCTATAGTGGCAAGCCAAAAGCTGTAAGCGTTTGCATAGTAATTACAAGTTCCGCGGCCATGGCATTCAATGAATGGAGCACTTCTAAACTCTTCCAGACAGGAACCAGGAGATGCGAGGGCTTGGCCAGAACCTTCGGCACCAGCGCTGGTGTGCTGGGGAACAAATGAGAGCCGTGAGTCAGAGAACTCCCTACCCGAAGACCGGGTGGGGATCTTTCCTCAGGAAGGAGCCAGGGTACCCTGTTCTGGAAAGTGGGCCCTCCCTTGCCCCATGTGGTTACCAGGTAACACTCTTTGTACCTAAACACCTCTCCAAGCACTTCCCTGTTCATAGGCTTGGAGCTTTGCGGTACTCTACAGAGCACCCACACGTCAGCTAGCTCCTGCCAAAATAGTAGAGGGCTAGGCCAGGTTATTAGAATTTAAAGAAATGCTGTCCTTTTTACGTACGTCTTTTTTTGAAACACAAAATCTATTCTAACCTGGGACCTGAGACAGCAGTCGAAATGTGCAAATAACATTGGAGCCAAATGATGTGAAATCAGGTTTTATAAACAAAATCGTATTTTCTACTACATTAGGTGGTATAATGTATACTATTCTAAGGTAAAGAATAATATTCCTTTTTTTCTTTATGAAGTGAAAATTTAAACAAGAGAAAGAAAGAATAACTACTATTGTGATTGTTTCCTGTATTTGTTTTTGTCTGATGGGCTCAATTTGGACCTATCTGTAATCAGGAACTAAGGCTTTAAAATCAGTGACATCCACACGTAAATCAGAGGTGTCCAGGTGACCAGGCACTGGAAACTGCTGCTGACCCAAGCAGGGCTGGCCAGGCTCCTGGGAACATTTTGTACGGGGGATGTAAGGGGGAAAGATCACACCATCCGAGGACTCAAGAGCTTCATAGCATTCTGATAGGGAAGATGACGGGGCCTGGGTGGTGGGTCTTCCCAGGAAATCTGCAGTTTCCCCAAATACTTACCATAACAAAGGAATAGCCAATCCATAGTGAAGACCAGCCACTGGGGCACTGCGGGATCTGGATGGTCTGGCTGTGCACAGCCATCACCATGGCAGGTGCCTCGCACACGGCACATCTGGGAGGGCAACAGAAAGGCAAACGGTGAAGGCTTTCAAGAAAAAAAGTAGTGGCAGTACATGCATAATACATTTCCCATTTTAACCATTTTTAAATGTACAATTCCGTGCCGTTAATTACGTTTTCAAGGTTGTGCTACCATGCCACCTTCCATTAATAAAACTTCATTGTCACTCAAAACAGAAACCCTGTGCCCAATAAGCAATAACTCCCCATTCACCTTCTCCCCAGGCCCTAGTAACCGCCAACCTACTTTCTGTTTCTGTGAATTTGCTTATTCTAGATATTTCCTACTAGTGGAATTAAACAATATTTTTCCTTCCCTGTGTCTGGCTTATTTCACTTAGCATGTTTTTGAGTTGCATCCATGTTGCAGCATGTATCAGGACCTCATTTTTTTTTAAAACTGTGTAAGTATTCAACCGTATGGATATGCCACAGTTTATCTATTCATCCACTTACAGATACTTGGGTTGTTTCCACTTTTTGGCAATTGTAAATATGCTGCCATAAACATTGGTGGACAAAGTATTCATATGAATCACTGCCTTTTCTTTGGGGTATATACCTAAGGAGTAGAATTGTTGGGTCTTATTGTTCTGGGTGAAGGTTTTTAATTGTTTGTTTGCTTTGCCATTATTTTCAATCAATCTCTTCTGGGTAGCTTCTGGATTCAATTACACACTAAGTTGTAATGTTGTGCCCAATGCTAAGACTCTAAGCCTTGAAGCCTTCTTGGTTTTAAAAGCCCTTCTCAGTACAAAAATATTAAATTAAAAAATAAGTCTAACACCTTGTCATTTAGCCATCTACTTTGTAGAAAGAAAAGAATCGGAAGGCCAAGATGGAACAGTGGTCATCTATTGGAGGCACTGAGGATACAGGTGATTTTTGTTTTTTTCTTTTTGCAGTTCACTGTTTTGTTTTGTGACAATAAGGAAACAGTGAAATTCTAATGTTCTCACTTCCAGAATGGAGCAGTTTGGTTGAAGCTATTAATAATATTTGATATAAGAAATAAACTAGGGTAATTAAGACAAATAGTACATGTTTTGCATTTGAGGCTGAATGCCCACATGTGCCTCCTTTAGGAAACTTATTCCAGATCTGTACCCAATAGACATGAAAAAGCCCTGCCCCAAGGCTTCAGCTGTTCGAGGTCCAGAGCCCTCAACGGGACCACTGTAGCTGAAGTAACTCTCTCAAAGAACATTCCAAAGGCCAGGACACTTCCCATATCAGGCTGGCTCCAGCTTGGCTGCTGGACCTGCACCCAGGAATAAATTAAAGCAACACACAGTATTCTGACTAAGATCCTCTCAATTAAGGGAACCCTTGTTGGTGGGATAATGTTTGGCTAAAAAAAAAATTAAACGTGAGCGGTAAAATAATTGCATTTAAGCCACAAAATGAACAGTGTTAACAAAGCTGATAAATGAATATAAATGCCGTTAATAATGACACTTAGTTATGCCAGAGCATTTACATGCAAATGGACAAAGAGTAGGATGAGGGCCCAAATTAGTCATTTGATTTTTCCATGGACTTGTGTGTGTGCATATGCTGTGTGTAATTTTCTATTTTATTCACACAAATGCAGATGAATTAAAAGGTTCAGTTAAACAACAGTTACTGAAATTGGCCTCTACATCTGCCACCATCTGTCTGCCATTCACAGGAACCAGAAATGGAAGAAAGTGCTTTATTTTTGTCAGGTTGTCTGTGTGATAAGTGGATAGCAGTGGATAAAGACGGAGGGTGGTCCTGACTCCATCAGCTAGGTAGTTAGAGAACCCAAAGGCACAGATTTATAGAATTTGTACAATTCTTAAAATTCATATAGTCAATCCCATATTGTTTCAGAAAAAAACTAAGACCACAGTTATTTCTGTCAAAGCCTAAACTAGAACTCAGTTTTCCTTGCTCTCAAACCAGTGTCCTTGCCACTACAACAACTAATCAGTTTTATGACTCTTGTCTGCAGAATACTAGAATGTGCTTAGAGAATTATGTCCTACTCATCAGATGAAAGCAGAAAAGTTGCTACCTTGTCTGCTTAAAATGAAGGATTGGGTGTTAAACTATTTCTAAAATTAACCTTTAGGATCCCCCCAAAGAGAAGACTTCCAAAAGAACCTGGCAGCTTGTTGGAAAGCACTCAAAGTAACCATGGAAACCCGAGCGCTCAAAGACAAGGAGAAATGGGCAGCAGTATTGCAAAAGGAAATGAAAGATATCTGTGGCTTAACTAGTAGCCAGCTTAAACAGCATGGCTTATATAATCCCTTCATGCTGAGTTTCTCTGGTTCTATTAAAAGGACAAGGTAAAAACCCTGAAATACAAAGTACTGGGGCGTTTAAACAAGTTAAGATTCTTATTTGCACTTTCAGAAACTGAACTGTCTTACTGAAAGTTATTTGTCCACAGAGAAGAATTTATTGAAGACACAGCCTTCTCACAGTGATGTACTAAGCAGATCTCTAAAGCATGCCGGAGCTCTTGCCTCTTCAATCAAGTCAAGAGCAAATGTCAGCTTTATTAAGAAGGTAAATATGAAATGCTAGAAATGAATAATCATTTTCCACCTTATTGTCCAAAGGGAGCTAAACACACGAACAAACAAAAAGGTTGTTGGTTTTCCTTTTAGTGCATCGAACATGGTTCTAAGCACAAAAGTATCTAAATAGAACAACCACTAGGCACTCACTGACACACTCTAAAGTAATACGTTCAGGTTTTGAGAAGCGGTACTCTGAAAGGGTAATGAATGATTTTTCTAATTTTAAGAACCATAAAATAAAATCTCTTATAGCTCAAAAAATTATAATAAAAAAAAGCTGTCAGAAGATATTTTAATGTAAGGTAATCAAAACATATGACTTTGCTATTTAATAGGCATCACTTAGCCTTTCTGTTCCAGAGTCCTGCAGGGTTCAGCTGTCTTGTGAAAGCTGTGGCCTGCGAGAACCTGGCCTTCACAAGCGCCCAATCCACTGGCACCATAGCTTTCCTGGTCACACTCTCACTTTCCTGAGGCAAGCTTTTCCTGACTCATTATTCTTTTCATCCTTTATTATCTTGGTGTGTAAAAAGTCAAATTACAGAATAGTGTCAGCATCAGGTTAATTTACTCATTTGCCACTTTCCCATTATTTCTTGGGATAGCTAAGGAATCAACTTTTAATGATAAGGGAAGAGGCAAAGATAGGACACTTGTGTACTTTTCAGTCATAATAATTTCAATTTCCCATTTTTCTCCCTACCAGGCAAATGACTGTGAACCCCAAAGCATAACTCCATATATTAGTACAGATAATCATTTAATTTGGGAAATCAGTCAGTTTACCACATGCATTCTTGACAGGGACACTTTTGCCCTGAGGGGCAAAAATTGGTTGGGGAGGTGAAAAATCGTATTATATGCATACCTATATTAAATGATTTTTATATAAATCATATAGTGTAGGTGTGCATATAATACATAAACAGATATACCTCTAATACACAAACAAATATATAGTATATTGGTATTAAAATGTCATGGGGGAATACTTATTGGGGAAAAACATCTTAAAAGGCTTTGTAGATAGACAATATTGAGGTGAGTCACATACAAATATGAATTCTGTTTCAGAGTTGGGATTATCCTGCTTTGGTTTTACATTATAATTTTTAAAGAGGATAACTGATTTTTATGTTAATCTTATGGTTGGTTTCTGTTTCAAAAGTGAGATATATCATATTTGATAAACTGAAAAACAATGGATTGAATGTTTTAGGAAAAACAGAAAAGGCTCAACTCACCTACTAATAAATGGTCTGATATTGTCCCCAGCGATGGGTGCCATAGACATGGGCATGGGCTCCGGGGTGGACAGCCAGTAGGAATAGTCATTTCTGGATGCAAAGTTGCACACGTTGTTGATATTGCAGAACAGAAAGGGCATTGTGCTAAACTTGCGCAGGCAGCTTCCAGCCGTCCCTGAAAGGGTAGCGAGAGGAGACCACATGATGATTTTCCTTATATTTACAGCCTACCTCTATTTAAAATGTATTATGATGGTTAATAATGAAAGGTATGTACTCGATATAGCTCCTAAAATGGAAATAATTAAATTTAAAGCTATACACAGAAAGAAGGAACTTGTATTATTGTAAATGAACATTCAATTAAATCCTATATGATCAAGGTAAAATGAAAACTCTAAGGATAGTGTAGGACATTTTTGATAAAAGGAAACAAACCAGTCTGTCAGGAGAGAGAAATAATTGCCTGGAAGTGAATTTTAAAAGGAATTTATTATGTGGATCCTTGTACAATGGATATTAAGCAACATATTAGACAATATCTCCAGCAATAGTTTTGCAGAATGCAGAGATCCTTTTTATATAGCTGCATGATGTTTCTAACCTCAATAAAAGTTAAGGGTGTAAAGTATTAAAGCATAGTTTGCTGGAGGATATTTGCAGGGGACTAAGATCATAAGGACAGACATACAGCTTTCTGCTAATCTAAACTAACAGAGGGAGAGTGCTTAGAACATCTAGAGAAATTCTGAGCAGGAGAACATGGATATTTTTTAAAAAGAGCAACAAACTGCCTTATTTCAAGAATACCATTTGAAAATGTTTGTGTGCACCCTAGGAAGCTTATTACTAAAAATTTGCAGAAAAGTTCTAATATCTCATTAATTTTTAAAAATCTCAGAGTCAGCCTTTACATTTTCTTGACTTATCCTGATGTCAAGAAATAGTACCTGTTGAACTGATGACTCATTTAATAAGGATGAAGAGAAAAGGGTTGAGCCCTCTTCTTACTATTGTCTCAATGGTACTCTAAGTTGCAGGACCAGAGATAAGTATGGTGCTACACCACAGAAGGTACTCAATAAATCTATGTCGAATGAATAAACCAATCTGGAGACATCTTACCCAAGTCCTGGCCATGGGCCCTTTCATTGCCTTGCACGTAAAGCAAAGAGTACCCATGGTAAAGAATTTTAGTTCCAGGAGGACACTGTGGGTCATCTATGGTTTGACTGTGCCTGGTTACGAGGAAGCCATGATCAACAGATGGGGTTCCTGGTGGACCCATGGATCCTGGCAACCCATCAGGACCTGGTGGACCAGGAAACCCTCTTGGACCTGTAAGTGAGAAAACAGATTCCCTCATTGTAATCAGGCTCCTTGAAAGACTTCGAAACTGTGGTCATGAACGATTTCCAAATTTTTTTTTTTTATTTTCACATTACAAAAATGTACTTGGTAAAAGTCAAGTACAACAGCCCACCTCCCTCATGGTGTTTTATCTTTTCCTTTTTGCACACCACCTCAGGATATTTTTATAAGCACAGTGCTTGATGCATGGCAGATGCTCAATAAATTTAGTTCAATGAATGAACTATTCAGCTTCTACCCTGATTCTCTGCACATCGTTCAGATAGAATCCTGAAGCTCCTTGAAGGGAGGAGTATTAGGAAATAATTAAAACCTCAGTTTAAGTCCATTTCCCCACCATGAGCATCTTAAAGCCTTCAGATGGAAACAGAACAAGAAGGAAGCTTAAATGCATCTGTCCTTCTATGCATCTGTCCTTCTATCTGCTTTGGTAACTATGCCACATTCAAAGCCGTTCACAAACATTCTGCTGGGTTGTGATCTTTGTTCAGTTAGCTGATGCCCATTTCCTGTGTCAAACTCGTAAGGATTTTATAACTTCAGCCTTTAGTACTACAGTCATAATGGGATATCTAAGCGAGCTCTGCTTTCTGAGGCCAACGCTGATATTATTATCTTTCATTTCTACTTTCTCTGGTCCTTTGCTGACACGGACTTTTTATAGCTGGAGCCTGCTTCCCTCATAGGGAGCCACACAGAGTTATGACTGCTGCCTTCTTTCAACAACATCTGAAAAGCGTGTGCTCTGAGGAACATTGGTTTCTGCACAACAAATAGTGACAACCCTTTCACTCTTATATATGATCCTATTTCTTCTAAGAAACAAACTTTTTTGGGAAATCTTTCAAGTAACATTTCCAACTTCGTTTTGTAGGTTTTTCACATGTCTAGGCCTACTGCTTCAAACCAAAAGATAAAGGTAGATGTAATTAGGATGGAAGGGCCCAGCAACCTACCAGGTGGCCCAAAAGGTCCCGTCTCTCCTTTCTGGCCAGGGGCACCATCAAACCCAGGAATACCTGGTGGTCCAGGTAAACCCATTGATCCTGTCACACCTAAAGCAAAGGAAAAACAATTTGTGATCTGCTCCTGGTTAGCTGTAGGATGTATCTTTTGCTTTCCTTTTGAAATATCTTTTTGAGCTTTCTTGGAAGGCAGGCATAGGGTCTTTGACTGCAGATGACAGAGTTTTCCTAGAGAGCCATGAATTGCTTCCTGGAAAGCCTGATACACACTTTGCAGAGGCAACTGTCAAATTGATATTCATATGGGTGAGTGCATGATCTTCTAAATTCTGAGTTCTGGTTTCTTATCATTATGTGGCAGACAGTTTTGGAAAAGGCAAGCTAGGTTGGATGGGGGGGGAAGGGAGACTATTTAAGAAACATTCTTATTTTTCTCAAGATTTTATCCTTTGGCCATATTCTGACCCTTAAATAATTTTTAGGAAACAAATATATTGACACAGTTTTTGTTTACATGTAGACAGCTTGCTCTTAGGGAGCTTTAGATCTTTCCATTATAAATGTTTTTATTCTCTTTTATTTTCTCCCTGTCCCTTACCAATACTTCTTGGGACAGAAAGTGCTTAGCTGAATTGAGTTTAAAGGCTCTGGGTAAGGGTGGCTGGGAATAATAGGGATTAGCAGAAATCTCTGCCAGTGGGGAGAGCTTCTGAGTCACTATTGGAAAGCACCAATTTTTGCAATTCTAGCTTGCTGCTCCCCGCCACCTGTTGTCTCTGAGATGGAAAAGATGATCTTTTGGTTCCTTTAGCCCATGTTTTTCTAATTGAATATAGGTTTGTTGAGTTAGATGATCTAGCTTTTCCTATATTTTGTTCTGGCTTTTTAGGTTCCTTGGAAAATTAGATTTGGTTTTGATGGAAATTTAAGGAAGGAAAGAAAGTCATATTCAAATACACATTTGTATAGTTACTACCCAGACACTTTGAGTTTAGACACGTGGGCCAAGGGAAAATCCCACTCCCTCCCTCCTGACCACTCCCTGCACCATTCCTACACAGTCTGCCTGGCCTTACCCTGCTGTCCTTTAGGGCCTGGAGGTCCCTGGAGTCCTTTCAGACCTGTTGGGCCCTCCGGACCAGGAAGCCCTGGCTCCCCTTTGATGACCTGGAAATGACCCGGGGGACCAGGGGGTCCTGGAAGACCTGCGGGAATCAGAAATGCCATTTATCAACATGACCCTTAACATCTGACAGCAGGAACATGATGAGAGTCCAACAAGAAACTCATTCAAAAATGAGTTACTCCCTCAAAAGTAAAAGCAATGATCAAAAGCACAAGAAATCAGATTATTGCAAAACATGTACCTAATCTGCATGTTTTTATTACTTATCCTAATATGCTGAACTCTCAGGCCTAGAAAAGAGCTTGGGTCACCAATGTATACTTTCCACTGGATTCCGGAATCCCTGAGAGGCCATCATCCAGCCTTCACTTGACCACTCCCTTCAATGTGAATTTCATTCCTCTTTGAAACAACCCATTTCTTCTTTGGAAAATTTCAATACTTGGTATTGGAAAGTTTTTTCTTATATTGTCTGTAATCTGCCTTACTGTGTGTGAAACACTATCTTAAGTTTTTTAGTGATGAACAGACTGAATCCTTCTTCTCCATGATAGCTCTTCTGATAAATAATCCAGTTTTCAGGAGCCTGTGAAGTCAGCTCAGCTAAATGTCCCTGGTTGTCTCATTCCTTCCACACATGAAGTTTTCTTCATCCTATTTCTTGCCCTAACTTTCCACTTCTGAGGGCCTTCTCATTGGTTGTTCTTTTATTAAACATGGTTTTGAAAATTAAACACAGCCCTAGAAATATGTTCTAACCAGCGGAGAGTAGAATAGGATGGACAGTATGCTTAAACTATTTCTTTCCATGATTATTTGCTCTTTTTTTTTTTTTTTGAGCCACTTTACACTGTTGGCTCCTGGTGGTGAAACAGTCAATGCAGACCCTTGTCCTATAAGGACTCTTACTGTTCAGCTGAGTCATTCAGCCTGTACATCCAAGTTTGTTGTTTTCCTATTTTAACTACTTTGAGTAGTTGATTTCAGTCTAATTTTTTTTTTTATTAATTAAAAAAAGAATTAACAAAACAATTAGAAATCATTCCAATCTACATGTACAATCAGTAATTCTTAATAACATCACATAGTTGCATATTCATCATTTCTTAGTACATTTGCATCGATTTAGAAAAAGAAATAAAAAGACAACAGAATAAGAATTAAAACAATAATAGAAAGAAAAAAAAACAAAAAAAACAAAAACAAAAAACCTATACCTCACATGCAGCTTCATTCAGTGTTTTAACATAATTGCATTACAATTGGGTAGTATTGTGCTGTCCATTTCTGAGTTTTTATATCCAGTCCCGTTGTACAGTCTGTATCCCTTCATCTCCAATTATCCCTTCTCTTTTTTTTTTTTTTTTTTTAATTAACGGAAAAAAAGAAATTAACCCAACATTTAGAGATCATACCATTCTACACATGCAATCATTAATTCTTAACATCATCACATAGTTGCATGATCATCATTTCTTAGTACATTTGCATTGGTTTAGAAGAACTAGCAACATAACCGAAAAAGATATAGAATGTTAATATAGAGAAAAAAATAAAAGTAATAATAGTAAAATCAAAACAAAACAAAACAAAACAAAACAAAAACCTATAGCTCAGATGCAGCTTCATTCAGTGTTTTAACATGATTACTTTACAATTAGGTATTATTGTGCTGTCCATTTTTGAGTTTTTGTATCTAGTCCTGTTGCACAGTCTGTATCCCTTCAGCTCCAATTACCCATTATTTTACCCTGTTTCTAACTCCTGCTGGACTCTGTTACCAATGACATATTTCAAGTTTATTCTCGAATGTCCGTTCACATCAGTGGGACCATACAGTATTTGTCCTTTAGTTTTTGGCTGGATTCACTCAGCATAATATTCTCTAGGTCCATCCATGTTATTACATGGTTCATAAGTTTATCTTGTCTTAAAGCTGCATAATATTCCATCGTATGTATATACCACAGTTTGTTTAGCCACTCTTCTGTTGATGGAGATTTTGGCTGTTTCCATCTCTTTGCAATTGTAAATAATGCTGCTATAAACATTGGTGTGCAAATGTCCGTTTGTGTCTTTGCCCTTAAGTCCTTTGAGTAGATACCTAGCAATGGTATTGCTGGGTCGTATGGCAATTCTATATTCAGCTTTTTGAGGAACCGCCAAACTGCCTTCCACAGTGGTTGCACCCTTTGACATTCCCACCAACAGTGGATAAGTGTGCCTCTTTCTCCGCATCCTCTCCAGCACTTGTCATTTTCTGTTTTGTTGATAATGGCCATTCTGGTGGGTGTGAGATGATATCTCATTGTGGTTTTGATTTGCATTTCTCTAATGGCCAGGGACATTGAGCATCTCTTCATGTGCCTCTTGGCCATCCGTATTTCCTCTTCTGAGAGGTGTCTGTTCAAGTCTTTTTCCCATTTTGTAATTGGGTTGGGTGTCTTTTTGTTGTTGAGATGAACAATCTCTTTATAAATTCTGGATACTAGACCTTTATCTGATATATCATTTCCAAATATTGTCTCCCATTGTGAAGGCTGTCTTTCTATTTTCTTGATGAAGTTCTTTGATGCACAAAAGTGTTTAATTTTGAGGAGTTCCCATTTATTTATTTCCTTCTTCAGTGCTCTTGCTTTAGGTGTAAGGTCCATAAAACCGCCTCCAGTTGTAAGATCCATAAGATATCTCCCAACATTTTCCTCTAACTGTTTTATGGTCTTAGACCTAATGTTTAGATCTTTGATCCATTTTGAGTTAACTTTTGTATAGGGTGTGAGAGATGGGTCTTCTTTCATTCTTTTGCATATGGATATCCAGTTCTCTAGGCACCATTTATTGAAGAGACTGTTCTGTCCCAGGTGAGTTGGCTTGACTGCCTTATCAAAGATCAAATGTCCATAGATGAGAGGGTCTATATCTGAGCACTCTATTCGATTCCATTGGTCGATATATCTATCTTTATGCCAATACCATGCTGTTTTGACCACTGTGGCTTCATAATATGCCTTAAAGTCAGGCAGCGCGAGACCTCCAGCTTCGTTTTTTTTCCTCAAGATGTTTTTAGCAATTCGGGGCACCCTGCCCTTCCAGATAAATTTGCTTATTGGTTTTTCTATTTCTGAAAAATAAGTTGTTGGGATTTTGATTGGTATTGCATTGAATCTGTAAATCAATTTAGGTAGGATTGACATCTTAACTATATTTAGTCTTCCAATCCATGAACACGGTATGCCCTTCCATCTATTTAGGTCTTCTGTGATTTCTTTTAGCAGTTTTTTGTAGTTTTCTTTATATAGGTTTTTTGTCTCTTTAGTTAAATTTATTCCTAGGTATTTTATTCTTTTAGTTGCAATTGTAAATGGGATTCGTTTCTTGATTTCCCCCTCAGCTTGTTCATTACTAGTGTATAGAAATGCTACAGATTTTTGAATGTTGATCTTGTAACCTGCTACTTTGCTGTACTCATTTATTAGCTCTAGTAGTTTTGTTGTGGATTTTTCCGGGTTTTCGACGTATAGTATCATATCGTCTGCAAACAGTGATAGTTTTACTTCTTCCTTTCCAATTTTGATGCCTTGTATTTCTTTTTCTTGTCTAATTGCTCTGGCTAGAACCTCCAACACAATGTTGAATAATAGTGGTGATAGTGGACATCCTTGTCTTGTTCCTGATCTTAGGGGGAAAGTTTTCAATTTTTCCCCATTGAGGATGATATTAGCTGTGGGTTTTTCATATATTCCCTCTATCATTTTAAGGAAGTTCCCTTGTATTCCTATCTTTTGAAGTGTTTTCAACAGGAAAGGATGTTGAATCTTGTCGAATGCCTTCTCTGCATCAATTGAGATGATCATGTGATTTTTCTGCTTTGATTTGTTGATATGGTGTATTACATTAATTGATTTTCTTATGTTGAACCATCCTTGCATACCTGGGATGAATCCTACTTGGTCATGATGTATAATTCTTTTAATGTGTTGTTGGATACGATTTGCTAGAATTTTATTGAGGATTTTTGCATCTGGATTCATTAGAGAGATTGGTCTGTAGTTTTCTTTTTTTGTAATATCTTTGCCTGGTTTTGGTATGAGGGTGATGTTGGCTTCATAGAATGAATTAGGTAGTTTTCCCTCCACTTCGATTTTTTTGAAGAGTTTGAAGAGAATTGGTACTAATTCTTTCTGGAACGTTTGGTAGAATTCACATGTGAAGCCATCTGGTCCTGGACTTTTCTTTTTAGGAAGCTTTTGAATGACTGATTCAATTTCTTTACTTGTGATTGGTTTGTTGAGGTCATCTATGTCTTCTTGAGTCAAAGTTGGTTGTTCATGTCTTTCCAGGAACCCGTCCATTTCCTCTAAATTGTTGTATTTATTAGCGTAAAGTTGTTCATAGTATCCTGTTATTACCTCCTTTATTTCTGTGAGGTCAGTAGTTATGTCTCCTCTTCCATTTCTGATCTTATTTATTTGCATCCTCTCTCTTCTTCTTTTTGTCAATCTTGCTAAGGGCCCATCAATCTTATTGATTTTCTCATAGAACCAACTTCTGGCCTTATTGATTTTCTCTATTGTTTTCATGTTTTCAATTTCATTTATTTGTGCTCTAATCTTTGTTATTTCTTTCCTTTTGCTTGCTTTGGGGTTAGCTTGCTGTTCTTTCTCCAGTTCTTCCAAATGGATAGTTAATTCCTGAATTTTTGCCTTTTCTTCTTTTCTGATATAGGCATTTAGAGCAATAAATTTCCCTCTTAGCACTGCCTTTGCTGCGTCCCATAAGTTTTGATATGTTGTGTTTTCATTTTCATTCGCCTCGAGGTATTTGCTAATTTCTCTTGCAATTTCTTCTTTGACCCACTCGTTGTTTAGGAGTGTGTTGTTGAGCCTCCACGTATTTGTGAATTTTCTGGCACTCTGCCTATTATTGATTTCCAACATCATTCCTTTATGGTCCGAGAAAGTGTTGTGTAAGATTTCAATCTTTTTAAATTTGTTAAGACTTGCTTTGTGACCCAGCATATGGTCTATCTTTGAGAATGATCCATGAGCACTTGAGAAAAAGGTGTATCCTGCTGTTGTGGGATGTAATGTCCTATAAATGTCTATTAAGTCTAGTTCATTTATAGTAATATTCAGATTCTCTATTTCTTTGTTGATCCTCTGTCTAGATGTTCTGTCCCTTGATGAGAGTGGTGAGTTGAAGTCTCCAACTATTATGGTATATGAGTCTATTTCCCTTTTCAGTGTTTGCAGTATATTCCTCACGTATTTTGGGGCATTCTGATTCGGTGCGTAAATATTTTTGATTGTTATGTCTTCTTGTTTAATTGTTCCTTTTATTAGTATATAGTGTCCTTCTTTGTCTCTTTTAACTGTTTTACATTTGAAGTCTAATTTGTTGGATATTAGTATAGCCACTCCTGCTCTTTTCTGGTTGTTATTTGCATGAAATATCTTTTCCCAACCTTTCACTTTCAACCTATGTTTATCTTTGGGTCTAAGATGTGTTTCCTGTAGACAGCATATAGAAGGATCCTGTTTTTTAATCCATTCTGCCAATCTATGTCTTTTGATTGGGGAATTCAGTCCATTGACATTTAGTGTTATTACTGTTTGGATAATATTTTCCTCTAACATTTTGCCTTTTGTATTATATATATCATATCTGATTTTCCTTCTTTCTACACTCTTTTCCATATCTCTCTCTTCTGTCTTTTTGTATCTGACTCTAGTGCTCCCTTTAGTATTTCTTGCAGAGCTGGTCTCTTGGTCACAAATTCTTTCAGTGACTTTTTGTCTGAGAATGTTTTAATTTCTCCCTCATTTTTGAAGGATAATTTTGCTGGATATAGGAGTCTTGGTTGGCAGTTTTTCTCTTTTAGTATTTTAAATATATCATCCCACTGTCTTCTAGCTTCCATGGTTTCTGCTGAGAAATCTACACAAAGTCTTATTGGGTTTCCCTTGTATGTAATGGATTGTTTTTCTCTTGCTGCTTTCAAGATCTTCTCTTTCTCTTTGACCTCTGACATTCTAACTAGTAAGTGTCTTGGAGAACGCCTATTTGGGTCTAATCTCTTTGGGGTGCGCTGCACTTCTTGGATCTGTAATTTTAGGTCTTTCATAAGAGTTGGGAAATTTTCAGTGATAATTTCTTCCATTAGTTTTTCTCCTCCTTTTCCCTTCTCTTCTCCTTCTGGGACACCCACAACACGTATATTTGTGCGGTTCATATTGTCCTTGAGTTCCCTGATACCCTGTTCAAATTTTTCCATTCTTTTCCCTATAGTTTCTGTTTCTTTTTGGAATTCAGATGTTCCATCCTCCAAATCACTAATTCTATCTTCTGTCTCTTTAAATCTATCATTGTAGCTATCCATTATTTTTTCTATGTTTGCTACTTTATCCTTCACTTCCATAAGTTCTGTGATTTGTTTTTTCAGTTTTTCTATTTCTTCTTTATGTTCAGCCCATGTCCTCTTCATGTCCTCCCTCAATTTATCGATTTCATTTTTGAAGAGGTTTTCCATTTCTGTTCGTATATTCAGCATTAGTTGTCTCAGCTCTTGTGTCTCATTTGAGCTATTGGTTTGTTCCTTTGACTGAGCCATATTCTCAATCTTTTGAGCGTGGACAGTTATCTTCTGCTGCTGGCGTCTGGGCATTTATTCAGATTTCTCTTGGTGTTGGACCCAGCAAGGTTGTAATATTCTTCTGTGAAATCTCTGGGTTCTGTTTTTCTTATCCTGCCCAGTAGGTGGCGCTCGTGGCACACGTTTGTCTGCGGGTCCCACCAGTAAAAGGTGCTGTGGGACCTTAAACTTTGGAAAACTCTCGCCGTCCTGGGGGTTCGCTAGCCGAAGCGGCTTGAGCCGGCCCGGGGTCCGAATGCAGGGAGGGTTGCTGGTCGCCGCAGCCAGGGAAAGAGCCGTTCCAGGATGGGGTACGCTGTCTTTTTTATCTCTGTTGTGGCTTTGGGCGCTTTCTGTATTGTTTCTACTCCCCTAGTAGGTGTCCTGGAGAAGAAACTAAGATCCGCGCGTCTTACTAAGCCGCCATCTTCCAGGAAGTGATTTCAGTCTAATTTTATAGCCTGTCTTTTTTTTTTTTTTTTTGACTCTAAAGCTTGTCAGCTAATATCTTAGCCATACCCTCTTACCTGGATTTATCTCAGTCATAGATTTTTAAAAATTGACTGTTAAGACAAATTGCTGGTTAAAAAAAAAAAAAGTGGGGGGTCAGATTAGCCAAATGTAAAGATTCTGACATAACACCAAAGAATTCGTATGTATGTAAAATCCAACATCATAATCCTGAGTGTTCAATGGCTTTTATATTTCCCCAAGTCCCCAGGGAAGTACCCACCTATATAACAAATTATCCTACCTTTAGCCCCAGGAAATCCTTGATCACCCTGATCGCCTTTAATTCCCTGGATACCAGGGAGACCTTTCTGACCTAGACACAAGTAGAAAATTTATTTTACATATAATTTCAAATTATATACCGGCATACATTATGTGAAGATTTTTTTTATTCATCTTGTGAGAAAAAGAGCATTTCTGGTCAGTTGTGCAAAATTTTTGGTAAAATTCTTTTTTCTAGAAACAAGAATTCACATTTTTCTAATATGTAATAAAACTGCAAAATAATCCTAAGTGGAGGGACCCAAGACATAGTCTAGTTCACATGCCTCCCCAAATGGACCATGAGATACTGCAAGGCTGAGAACCTGCTTTATTCATCTTTCATATGTAAAGGTCACAGTACCTTTGCTGTGACCTTTACATATGAAAGGAAGCTGGCGACACACAGTAAATGTTTGTTTAATAAATTAATGAATGACCCAAATCCATGATTTCTTATTGATATGTAAATGTGTTGTCCACTGATTCTCAATAAGAAAATCAGAATATCTTTATATAGCCATTTATCGATCGATTGCAAAAAGTTGGGTGCCACACAGAAATGGCTTTTTAAATAGGAAAAGAACAAAATTTCATGTTAGAGTTGTGCCAGATTTGGCAACATTAAAGTACCCTTGTGTAGGATTCTCCAGTAACAATAAATGCATCTCCAGCATCTCCTTTACTGTAAATCTTACCTTGAAATCCTGGAACTCCTGGTGGTCCCATATCACCCTTAGAACCTGTGATTCCTGGAGAGCCACCAATACCCTAGATCAAAAAAGAGAAACTTCAGCTGGGAATTGTTTAGAAGCTGTATGGTAATTTTCTCAAATTACCTGAACCAGTAGGTTCAGGAACCTCAGAAAACACATTGATGTTCTGAAAAGCAGATTTGTAAACAAACAGTGCCTTGTCTTTTCTTGAGTAAAAAGAATGTTGATAACACTGTGCATGCTTAAATTAGGAACAATTAGAAATTGATACAATTTGCTTCATTCTAGACATTCCCTCTGTTTGTCCATCTATCTGGTAATCTCCTAGAGAGCACATCCAAGTCTTAAACTACGTACTTTCACACCTCAACACAATGCCTTGAACATAGTCAGAAATCAGTAAACACTTGCTTTGACAAGACATCCACTTGTGATTAAAAATAAAGTTACAACAAACTACCTCATTTGAAAGTTTTCTCCTAATACTCAAGCATGGAGACTTTTTAAAGAATGTTTCAGATCTTATTTTTAAAGTGCTTTTTAAATACAGAAAGAGATTAAAAAGTCTAAAAAAGGAGATATTTTCCTTTATAATATAGCACGATTCATGTACTTTAAAATACTGTCACAGTTTCTTGCTATTTCAATACAGTTGTCATGGATAACAGCATGTAAAAATTGTATTGTTTCTTAATTAGACTTGTCTCTTTGCTTTACTTTATTTTAAAAAGTGCCAAAAATAACATGCATGCACATATCATATATATATATACAAACTGCTACCCACCTGTAACGAACAAAAAGCTTATTACCGGTCATTCATTACACTCTGAAGCCTGCTCAATTAAAGGCTTGTAATAGCCCTGAAGACACAGACAGTTCATTTCCAGTATCTAGCTCTTTGTCATTCATAAGAGATGACTGGGCTGGGTATGGAACTGTTCTTTATACAATTGGCTCGATTTTTGCATTGTTTGTAAGTGAATTTTTAAACCCAGGCACTGAACTGTAATTTCTAGCATAAAAACATCTCGCTTTTAAGAGTACTTGTAAAACTAGATTGTAAAAGAGTTTATAATAGTTGTCTTCTCTGATGTTAAAGAATCTGGCTGGATGTTGACAAGAGAGAAGAAATTGATTTAGAGGGGATTTGGGTGTGTAACATGCATGTATATACACACACACACACGATACATATAATGTGTGATTTTATGATCAGAGAAATCTCCTTTAAAAAAAAGAACAAATCTACCAATCAATGACTTACAGGCATGCCCTGATATCCTGGATCTCCCTTTGGTCCTGGAGCACCAGGGGCTCCTGGCCAGCCTGGACCTCCTTTTTCACCTTTCAGTCCATCAAGCCCTGGGAGCCCGGCAGGTCCCATGGGTCCCGGAAGCCCTAATGGGAGAGACAAAAGTCACACATTCAGGCTGGAAGGTGATATTATGGATGACTGCCCTTGAGCTTTGGTGTTGTTGTTATACCTCCCAGCTCTCCTGAACCATGCACAACAGCAGCACGTCAAAGAGCAAGAGCGTAAAGAAATCAAGGCAGCGCCAGAAGGAAGAGTAGAATTAAAGAATAGATACAACACTCTCAGTTTCCAAAATGCTCTTTGGGGAAATGGTGCCCAGGGATACCTGGGCTGCCATTACTGCAATCTTAGTCAAGGATGGAAAGGTTCCCTAGAATGTTGTATTGGTTTAAACTAACACAATAGATGATATATATATATCCTCCAGGCTTTTGCAACAACTTCCTTTCCCCCTACCTCCCCAACTATTCGCGGTAAATACTATATTCCTTGATGGAAGGAATCAAGAAAAGCAGTCATCCAATGGAGGCCAAAATACAGAGTGTCCCAAAGTTTATGCAGTTTTAAGCTGTAATAACTTCAGAAATATGAATACTACAAATTCCACCCTCTTCAGCTCCCCCCCCAAAAAACCTCATTGGAAATTTTAATTATTTCGGTTTATTCTACAATGACTTATTTTTTGTGAATTTTGTTTCCATCCCCAGCTCTTACACTGTGACACCTGGTTGAATACCTCACCTGGCAGGCCAGGTTGACCCTGAGGTCCTCGGTCTCCTTTGGGCCCTTCCACAGGCAGGCCTGGAGGGCCAGGTAATCCTGGCTGTCCCTGTGGCCCGGGAGGACCCATGAATCCTTGCTCTCCTTTGGATCCAGGAATTCCAGGCCTCCCAGCTAATCCTGGAAAGCCCACATCTCCCTTTGAACCTAGACAAAAAAAACAGTTTGAGATTATGGTGAAATTTGGTAGAAGAATAGGAAACTCCAGTGTATAGATAAGGAGCGATGGAGTATCAAATGTTTCTATCCCCGAGTACCCCTCAGAGCTGGGCTTCCTGAAGACACCGAGAGGAAAACTGGGACTTGGTGCTCTTTTCTCGCCTTTTCAAAAAATAACACACTAGATACTTACCCTGCTCAGGCCCGAAGAAGAATGAGTTTAGAATACTAAGAATTGGCTCTAATTCTTCATACTTTTTAAAAGAAATGTCTATGACAAAGACATCTGAATATGTCCTCAGATAAGTCTGCAAGCAATCGCTGTGCTAAAACCAAGAACTTGTTCCATCAACAGGTGAATGAGCACACAAATTGAGTTCTATCCATACCACAGAATACTACCTGTTTAATCAAAAAGGAATGGATTACGAGAGCAACGATATGGATGAATCTCAAAATAATTATGCTGTGTGAGAGAATTCAAACTAAAAGAGAGTACATACTATGTGATTTCATTTATATAAAATTCTGGAAACTGCAAGCTAAACTATACTAATAGAAAACTGATCGATGATCTTGCATAATAACAGAAACTCTGGGTGTGGGGGCAGGAATGAGCAGGGCAGAAGAATTACAAAGCAGCATAAGGAAAGTTTGGGGTGGTGGATATGTTCACCAACTTGAAAGTACGGACAGTTTCATAGGTATATGCATGTATCAAAATGCATCAAATTGTAGCTTTAAAACATGTACAGTTTATTCATATCAATAATACCTAAGAAGGCTGTTTTTTTTTTAAAAAAATAAGAGCCTGCAGGATAAAAAAACAACATGCTTAGTTTTTAACATATTACCTAAAACTTGCCAATAAAAATAGTAAAATTCTAAGATTATTTCAAGGTCATTAAGAAAAAATAAAAAGGAAATGAAATAGGGTCATCTTAAAATTGCCAAATAGTTCCTCCAATGAATAAAAAACACAATACACCCTATGATAATCTATTACAGGGCAGCAGAATTTGTCAATTAGGTTTTCCAAGGGTGTAGGGCTGTGTAGAAAAAAGCCTCAGTATGGCGGACAATAGGACACTTCTCACATCTTCCTTTTTCTGAAGGCCAGTGGAAGCACCCCGGGAAGGCGCATGTTCAAAAGGACTCTGTCCGGGTTTGAGGAGGCTGTGAGTCAGGACAAAAGAGGCAGGGGCCTGTCCTGCACTCCTCTACCACTCCCGGCCCAGGGCAGGTCCAGGGGCCCATCGGTGCCCACCAAAGGCTTCAGGCTCTTCTGGGAGGCCCCTGGGACTGGGCGAAGCGGAACTCCTACACGCTGCTTCTCCTTCCCAGGCATCCCAGAGGCAGCAGGTCCTTTCCGAACCGTCAGAACCTGGCTTGACTCACGCAGTCAGTCCAGCATCCCTCCCTCCACCTGTCCATCTACTTGCTCAGTAACGCAGAATGTGTGATCTCCACAGCTGTGGCTGTCTGTGGCTTGTCATTGAATGCTTCGCTGTTTGTTCTCTTAAATTTACTCGTGTGCTTTTTCTTCCTCATAAAGTGATCTCTTAGGAAAGAGATAGCATCTTCAAATTCCTTCTCACCTCTTGACTGCACTCAGTCTTTAGCCCACTGTGGGTGGGAAGTGTGGTGAAGTCAGTGGCTTCTGTTACACATCTTGTCTTATCTTCATGGACTATGAACTGTTTTATTTTTTTAATTTTGAGATTCTGGTTACTTCCCAAGCACAAAAATGACAGAAGTTTCTTCCCATATTGCATTTTATAAAATGAGTGCAAATAACAGAGAATTTCTGATAACAAACGTACCATACACCATTTCAGTGCATAAATTAGACTGCTTAGTCACACATGCCTTGCAGACAGTACCCTCTGGACTCAGTAAGCATCTCATGCTCAGTTACTTCCTCATTAAATGAAACTGATGGGCTGGGTCCTGCAAGCGCTCAGCCCTGTTCTGCTGGCAGCAATTAGCTGAAAAGGAAAAACATGCTTAGCAAATATTACCTTTCTCTCCTTTGGTCCCTGGGAATCCTGGGAATCCTCTGCCTGGTAGACCTATAGGATAAAGTCAAAAAGGGTTAGAAGCAAGGTTTCTCTTTAAACAATCAACCTGCAGGTATAGCACAAAGCAATATCAAACCTCTATATCAATACCATACACCACTGGTAGAACACACACTTGCACTTTGAGAGTAAAATTATATTCCTACAGTTGCTATAAAATACCCTTGACTGGATATTTACAATGCTTTTTCTTAAGGAATTTTCACTTCACAACCACTATGATATTAGGTAGAAGTAATCTGTATAAATGAGTACTTATTTCTTACTACGGACTTGAGGCATGGCTATTTTTCAGACACCAAACAGCTAACTGTTACTCTCAGAGGAGGAGGGAAAAGCTGGACAGACTTTGGGGCAGCAGACACTGGGGAGGTCCCAAACTGAGAAAAAGGCTGGAAGGGAAGTTAAAACCAGGAGGGAGAAGGAGGAGGAGTAGGTTGTGATTTTTGTTTGCTTGGTTTTTAAGAACGAGAAAAACTAAGCATTGCTTTAATGAATTACTTATACAGGAAAATGAATGGATCTAAAGCAAATATAATAATTTTTACAGAATGAAAAAATTAGCTGAAGAAAAAGGTCAACCCTAAGAAGAGAGCCACTCCAGGGTCCTCCCAGCGTTCTTTCCCTCCCTTCTCTTCCTCCAGCTCCGGGGTAGCCCCTGCGGTGGAAGGAACTGTGCACCCAGTCTGTACGTGCTCACGGTCTTGGTCTGCATTACAGTGGGTGTGGACAACCAATAACGTCTCTTCAAGAAGACATGGCAGGGTGGGCCACGGTGGCTCAGCAGGCAAGAATGCTCACCTGCCATGCCCGAGGACCCGGGTTCGATTCCCGGTGCCTGCCCATGTAAACAAACAAACAAACAAAAAAAAAAAAAAAGAAGACATGGCAGCGAAAGTGTGGGCCACCTGCATCAGACGAGGCTTCAATCCAGGTCAGTAGAGTTCTTTAGAGGCAGGGGGAAAGAGAGAAAGAAGCCCCAGGGAGCAGCCAGAAGCTGGAAGTTAATGGAAGCTGGAAGACGAAGGAGAAGATGCCGCCACGTGTACTGCCATGCGACAGAAAAGCCAAGGAACCCCAAAGACTGCCAGCCAGCAGAAGATTCTAACCCTAGGAGGAAGAAAGTCTTCTAGCATCTGAAGCAGTGAGCCAATAAATTCCTGTCCTTAAGCCAACAAACCGTATATTCTTTTTTTTAGCAGCTAGGAAATTAAAACGTCCCCATTTAAAATTTGCGCACTCTCCTGCATTACATTGAGTATTACTAGGTATGTGATTGTCATCATCAGAGCTTGAAGCTCGGCACGTTTTGTCCAAGTTGTAGCCCTTCCATCAGTGATAGGAACAGACTCCAAACTAACAAATATTTCCAGGACTAGTCTCTAAAAGGGGAAAATTAGGCATAGATGGGCATGGTTTATTTTCATTGTTATAACTACTACCCGGGAAATGGAAAAGGAGAATTTATCACTTATAATTGCAGCATTCTAACATGGCAAATATTTTATGTGTCTCATTCACTAACCATTGAGAGTTCAGAGTGTTTCAAAAGTAGGTATCCATGAGTATTTGCAGAGTAAAAGAACACCCCATTTCTTATCTTCTCATCTAAATCTGTTCCATATGTCCACATCAGTTTTTAAATAAGTATAAGGATAGTACACTTGGACCCAGATTTGTTCACTAATATTGCATGTAAATCTCAGGCATGTAGAATGTTTATTTCAAATGAAAGTTTGATTCTAAAAGGAAATGGGGAGCCGGGGACATACCTGGTTCACCCTTCTCTCCCGCAGACCCTGGGATGCCATCACTACCGGGTTCCCCTTTCTGACCGGCTGGGCCAGAAGTGCCAGGCTTTCCAGGGAGACCTGAGAGAGAAAGGCCACATCAGTCACTCACTGACGCTTTCACACTGTTGGTGATATAAGCTCCCTAAGGCTCGTCCGTTCATCTGTACTACAGAGGGCTGACAGCAGATGGCCCAGTCTGCAGCAGGACCCTGGGGCCGATGACACACTGTGTGTGGCAGAAGCTCCCTGGAGGTTTTGGATTGTCTGTCCTAATGGCCACTCTTACTGACATTGCCCCAGTCTGTGTTTTAAAGAGGAGTCTCTACCTGCTTCTCCTTTGACTCCAGGGACACCATCCAATCCCGGGAGTCCTTTGTCACCCTTCTCTCCAGGCAATCCAGGGCTTCCTAAGACAGACAAACAAAAACAGAATGTCCCTAAGTTTGAGTGATTTCTTTGTCTATTTAAAACCCCAAACTCACAGCACCAATTTACCTACCCGGGTAGCCAACAGTGCCTGGTAACCCTTTGGGGCCTGGAGACCCAGGCATTCCTGGAATTCCAGTGCTGCCTTTTTCCCCCTTCTCTCCAGGGCTTCCTGGGAAACCTGCCAACCCTTGATCTCCCTGCGAACAATAAGTGGGTATATTAATTTTACATTTGTCCCTGGACACGTGTCTATTGTCACTTACTGGATAATAATGTAACTTTTGGTGCAACAAATTGCTGGAATTACATCTCCAGATTTATAACTTAAAAATCAAAGTCAGAGCAGGCCATGGCGGCTCAGTGGCAGAGCTCTCGCCTACCACGTTGGACACCCTGGTTCAATTCCCGGTGCCTGTCCATGTAAAAAAAAATCAAAGCCAACATCTGAAAAGAGAGTAAAACTGGAAACCGAAAGCAAATTGCCAATAGTTTTGTTTTTTCGTATGCGACATATCCTCGTCACCCTTCCTTTTTTCCTTTTTCTTTTTTTCTTCTGATAATAGCTTACTACTTTAGCCTCTCAAAAAATTTCTAAATTCTTGCTTGGCATGAGGAGGGAGCAGACAGAGAATAGGCAAGTGGAGGAGAGGCAAATTATAGTAAATTAGGGGGAAATTGCTATACATTGATTTATTTAATGTTCTGAGATATTTATCAAAAATTCTTATGAATCATTTCCATTTAGACAGAAGGAAGGGGACATTTCCATGCAAGAAGGTGATTACCTTTTCACCGGGCCGCCCTGGAATACCAATGCCAGGCTGACCTGCCTGTCCTTTCTCTCCTTTTGTACCTTTTTCTCCAGGGAAGCCAGGGACTCCCTGTGGGCCTGGAATTCCAGGCACACCTTTTTCTCCAGGTGTTCCTATAAACACAAACAACCGAAACTGTAATGTGTGGTTAGCAAGTATTAATATTGAAAAGAAAAAATTTCCTTGGCAACCAGCTGGGAATGAGATTCTGTCTTGACTTTTCTCTCACTTATGCATGTCTGGAGAAGCATGATCATCTAAATGAGCCTAGACTATGTATTTTCCCTCAAGGTCCCTCTCTTTCTGTTTCCTATTCCTGGAGCAAACGCTCATGGCAAAAACTTCAGGCCAGTTCAGAACTGGGGCAGAGGAGGTCAGAGGATTCTTCTGAACTAATGTCAAAGGGCTTTAGAGGCATGAATTTCTTCTGCTGACAAAATCGAACAGAGAACTAAGTATTTCCTCGGGAGATAATAGCCTAGTGACAAGGTCACTTGGAGATAATCAAAAGTGGATTGTGTACAGCTTGTTTTGTTTTATTAAATTGTGAGTTCTTTAGCAACGGTCATAATGTCAGCAAAGCATCACCCATCACTAGTCAGGAGTCCACACAGAATTATGTGAATTAATGTAAAAGACAACAACCTGGGTTATTTTCTCCTCAATGCAATGAGATCTTATTCTGCAGACTTGCTTTACCAGTGGCCCTTGTGTTCTGTGCTAAAAGGAAGACTCCTCTTCTAAATCCAATTTACCTGGCAAGCCCATTCCACCAACTGATCCTTTAGGTCCAGGCAGTCCTGGAGCACCTGGGGTTCCACTTATTCCCGGATCACCTTTAGGTCCTAAAGTAATGAAAAGAAAAATCAATTGAATAACAAAAAGTTCTGGACAGCACATGCCTTAGCATGAGCTCTTGCCATGTTGCATACCTGGCTGTCCAGGGTGACCTGCTTGTCCGTCCTTTCCAGGCACTCCTGGGGTTCCAGGATCTCCTCTGGATCCCTTATCACCAGTTGGTCCAATCTGCCCTACACATCACAGAAAAAAAGAATAACAGTGATGACCCATGGCTGCTTGAAAGGCAAATTGTTGCAAAAGCCCAAGTTGGTTTGATATTATTTATGGAGAACTGAATAAATCTGGTTAGGCATGATATTCTACCTTGGTTGTTAAAGGCTTTCCTCCAAGTTGCACATTTTCTAAAATTAGATTTGAAGAACTATTACCTTTCTCTCCTTGGTCTCCCTTCTGTCCCTTCATGCTGCCCATGTCCACTTTATCCATTGACCCAGGTTTGCCAGGGAGCCCGACATCCCCTTTATCACCTTTGTAGCCAGGGTCCCCTCTGGGTCCCGAGGAGCCTGGGAAGCCATGGTCCCCTGTAGAGGAAAGAGAAAGCAATCCAATGACACTTGGCCAATTGTTTCTGAGGTAATGACCCACTATGTTGTCCTTTCTCCTAGGAGAAGCAACAGATTCAGAGGTTCTAAATAACTATCCCAAAATGGCAGTAAATGGTGAGTTTCTGAGTTACAAAGAAAAATCTCATCCAAGATAAATGAACAATAGTCACTTTCCAAAATTCATTATTTGCTGTTAATTCTAATCAATGTAATACGGTTTAATTAGTTTAGGCCATTTCTATTTCCTCTCCACCCTAAAACATTTTTTATCACTCCTTTTCAAAGTGTGCTCCAACAACACTATACCAGATAATACAATGGGAATTCTCATGTTCTCCTGAACAAAGGAACATTTTCAAGGCTTACATTTAAAGTCAATTTGTCAATTTCTTTAAAAAAAAATTACTTTGGACCAATTTCAAAGAACAAAATAAGAAATCAAAGTTAAGACTTGTAAAGTTGCCCAGGATGCTAATTTGATTCTCAGGACTTAATCCCTGTGCCCTCAGAAGACTGGAGATTCCACTACTTCTCACAAGAAAAAAAAAAAGCTCAACTGTGCCAAGAAGGAAAACTTGTCTTTTCTCAGATTTGCTTGGCAGAGCATAGCTTTTTTATTTTTTGCATGGGCAGGCACCAGGAATCAAACCTGGGTCTCTGGCATGGCAGGCGAGAACTCTGCCACTGAGCCACCGTCACACCACCCAGAGCATAGCTTTTTTAATCCCGCCAGCCCTGTTTGCCATGAATTCCTACTGGAATAAGGGAGTCTTCCAGACACCTGCTTGGTCTTCTTAACTTCTTTCCTCTATCCCTTGAAATGAAATGGGAACTACGATAATTCAAGAATTTCCCCAGAAACATCAAGAAAGAAAATACATAGGATTTTTTTTTTGTTAGCTGCTTTCCTACCTTTTTCACCACGTAACCCTGGAGAGCCCACTGGTCCAGGAGAGCCTGGCTGCCCAGGGGTCCCCATGACGCCCATTTCTCCTTTGGGACCTGTGGGCAAATGGAAAGATAGTGAGTATTTCCCCATAGTGGAATGCTGATGATTAACAGTAAGGCCCACGAAAGGAATAAAGTAAAGCTTATTTCCCATAATCAATTAGGGCTGGAAGTTCATGAAATCTTTTACCTGGAAACCCTGGAAGTCCAGGAGTTCCCTGTTGTCCTGGAAGACCAGGGAGGCCTGACTGTCCAGTTAAGCCGGGAAGTCCTTGAGATCCTTTATCTCCTTTAGGACCTGGCGCGTCCAGCCCTGGGAATCCGGGGAAACCCTTCTCTCCTTTTATTCCAGGGGGGCCTGAAATTGGGTGAAGTGCAAAAAAGTCATAGCAGAATTTAAAGAATGTTCTACATATGTTCTTTATCGTGTTCATTTAACTATTACTTTTTGCAAGAAGGAAGACAAAATTGCCCCCACAGGTGGGTTGAAATGAATTCTACCTTCTCAGATATTGGTGGTTTTGTCCTTCAAGGCAGTCAATGGGTAAACAAAGTTCTTAGACAAAACCCCTCTCTTTCTGCTCTCAAAGTTAGGGATTAATTTAGGATAACTCTAAATACCTTCAACCCTGGCCTCTCCCCAGTCTTTAGATCTAGGACTAGTTTTTTCGCAACAGTTCTTCACTGATGATCTTATCCTAACTCACCATCACCACCATAATTCTGAGGTTATATTGCAGGCAAATTAGCTTCTGGATGGGCTCAACTAGTTTAAATTATCTACAATTTATTCATCTTGCTTAAAGAAAAATTACACAGAGACACAAATCATCTTGAATTAAGCAAAAATGTTTATGAATTTGCAATAAAGTAGAGGTCTCTTTTTTTTGACAAGTAAACCAAATTTAATGGAGCGAGAGGTAGGAGAGAAGACAAACCTGTTACTCATGTTTAAACAAACAACCAAACTCCCTTGTCAAACTTATTTTCACAAATTAGAACATCCCCCCTTACCATTTCACAAATTATGCTAATCTCCTTTTCACTGTGTCTCCAGCAACGTCTCCTAGCCCATTGTGAGTGTGAGTTAGGGAAGGAATAACTCTAGAAGAATGTTGCATTACCTGTTGACCCTGGTGGCCCCTGTCCTCCAGGGGGGCCCATGACTCCAGGGGGACCTATTCCTGGAACTCCGGGCAATCCCTTAGGGCCTTGTAATCCAGGAGGCCCCGGGTCACCTGGGTGGGAAGAAATTGTGAATAAACTGCTTAGGAATGTTTGTTTCAAAACACAGGCTACCCAGTAAGCACAGCAACAGAAAACCATAAACACTGATCTAGAGTTTTCATCATTCATTCATTCCACAAGCACCTGAATCCCAGTAGGTGCTCTGAGGACAGAAAAACAAACAGACCCAGTCCTTGCCACAAGCTATTTATCTGTAGGAAGTTACCTCTGACTCCCTGAAGCCCGGGGGGGCCAAGGGCCCCATGTTCTCCGGGAATACCTGGTCCACCGATGTTTCCCTTTTCCCCAGGAGTGCCGGGAATGCCAGGAAGACCTGGCAATCCTTTCAATCCTGGAAGACCAACTCCAGGCTCTCCCTTAAATTTTCCAAAACACAGAGAATCAAATTAACTAGGCAAAGTCAATATTTTTCTCAAGTCGATGGCATACGTAGACTATCAATTACTACTATGGGCACATTTATTAAAAATAGTATCTAGACAACATTCTACAGTATGTGACTCCTCCTCACACCTATTACTGCCTTTTAATCTGACCACAGGCCCCCAAAGTTGGCAATTTCAATTAATTTTATTCTACAATGGAGGAAAACAAAGGCTCCCCAAGATTTAGATGACATATCTAAAGTCAACCAGGCAGAATTTCACCCCAGGTCTTCACGACCCCAAAGCCCTTACTCCTTCTCCTCTGCTCAGCTGACTTGTGTTTTTGATGAAGAGCAGACTCTTCATATACATATAAAACATACATATAAACATGTATGTTTTATACACATAAAACACAAACATAATGTTTTATGACCCTTTAGTCGATATCGTCACATGAGCTGGAAAATTGCAGGACTGGACAGGCCACCATTTATTTGATACAGGGGATTACATGGAGGGGATTAAAAACAAAGTACTTTATAAGATCCCAGAAGGACTTATTCAAAATAGCTTCAATTTTTGCATTGAACAAAGACAGTTTGAAGCAAGTACGTGGACTCACACGGCAACCCTGAGGTCCATTCTAAGTGATGACATTCAGAAAAGGGGCATCTAAACATTAGTGAGCCTTGTCTACTTCTCCGTGTCCAGGCATGATAAAGTTGAACTATGGAAGGAAATCAATCCATGTGGGTTCTATATTTTAAATCATATAGCAAAACCTAATTTCAATTCCATTTGACATTTACTAACTCATGACCTACATGCTACCACAGTTAACCAATTGAAAAATAAAATAAAATGTTGATTTTAAAGGGCAGTGGGATGGTTTATCATTTAAAAGCACATTTCCAATGCCTCATTTCAGTTTCAGCCGTGCGGTAAAGGGATACCATGATTTTATACATTCCTTGGGAAAGAAGCTTTTACTTAATCACTGAAGCAGCTACATGATCCTAGGTCCTCATGGCTTTTACCAGTTCTTCCCTGATTTAAAGGAAACAGGTTCAGTAGAATAGTTTTATCACTGGTAAACTTGATCTATTGCCTTCACTTTTTTTCCTATTTAGTGTCAGCACTTTCAGCAATTGCATTCCCTTTCTTCACAGTCAGAACAGGAAAGGATCTAACCAATGGTTTCTCACAATTGCTGAGCAGAATTCCAAGTATCAGCCAGTTGTAAAGGGATATCGTAGGGCAAAGTGAAAACCTGAGGTGACAGTCGAGCACTGGGGTGGAGTAAATGTGTACTTGTGGTAGGGGACGGATTCTGGGTCCCCTATGGGACATTTGGCAATGTATGGAGACATTTTTGTTTGTCACAACTTGGGAGGTACTCCTGGCAGCTGGTGGGTAGAAGACAGGGGTGCTGCTAAACACCTGCTAAAAAGCATAGGACAGACCACCCCCCCTTGTCTCTCCTCCCCAGCAAAGACCATTCTGGCCCAAAATGTCAGTAATGCAAAAAACCCTCCTGGCTGGCTATGATGATTTTAGGCCAGTAGCTTTCAAACATTTTTTGTCCTGCCACCTACAATAAGTAACACATTTTACATTGAGATCCAATATAAACATATGCAAAAATGTACACATAAAACTGAAATAAATGAATCACAGACACACAAAAAATAATTACTACATGCTATGAACTCTGGTATTTCCTATTTTATGCTATGCCATTAAAAAAAAAACATACTGGCCCAACCAGTCCTGTGAGATTAGAAACTCACATTTTATGTGTCCAATTAATAATAAGAATGGGGGAAAAACACGCATGCGCACACACAGTGATCCAGGGAACTGTCAGTACTCACCTTTTGACCTGGCACACCTGGATTGCCAGGTAAGCCATTAAATCCTGGGCGACCTGGATTCCCTGGAGGGCCCACCTCTCCTGGAATGCCATCAATACCTGTTTTGAAAAATCACAAACATTAATATAATACCATTCCCCACTTTCTTCACTTCTTTTACACTCACTTAAATGGGCCTCAAAACTGGTTTGCGATCGTCAACATCGGTGAATTATTTTCGAGGTGGCTCTAAGAGACAAGGTGAGACCATCCTGACCCTGGGGGTGTCCCCTTGCCACCAGAGGCACCTACTGGTGCCATGCTACCACTCCCAGCACCTGCAACCCCTTTTTCTTTCTGTCTCACATATATTCTCCCTGCTTCCTTTCTTTCAACTCTCTTCAAACTCCTCTTTCCAACCCTGCTCCACCAAAACAAAGCAAACCAAAAACACCTTGGTATTTGCAGACTAAAGTGTGGTCCAAGGCTCAGGAGCATTTTCATCACCTCGTTAGATATGCAGAATCTCAGCATTCAACCCAGACTTACCAAATCAGGGCTGAGTTTTAACAAGATCCCCATGTGATCTGTGGACACATTAAAGTTTGAGAAGAACTGCTTTTTAGACCACTGATCTCAAACTAGGCTGTATGCACACTCAATCACCTGGGGAGACCGAAAACGATGTCTGGGTCCCAACCACAGAGGTTATTATATAATTAATAATTGGGTTTCTTGAAGCTATCCAGGCAGTTCTGATATGCAGTAAAGTTTGAGAACCATTGGTTTAGATTCTTCATGTGTGATCCTGAAATCTGTAAAATGTAGCAATTTGTAATTTTGCAGAAGCACAATGCTGAGTCACATAAACCATGGACTGTTATACCGAGGAAGTGTACTGGTGAATAAACCTAGCTGGCTGCCCAGAATCCACATCTCCAAGCAACTTCGCTGTTCTCCACTTATTAGTCTGGACAATGGACCTCTAATCAAGGAAACCTTTATCAGATATAATTCTAGTTTTTTGGTGGTGATACGGTACTCATATAGAATCTGGTGGTATTCATGGAACATGGGGATTGGAGAAAGGCTTGGCATTGGTCCCTTTTGAACTTCTAAAAGAAGCCATGTGCCCGGGTTCGGGTTACATGGTTCTCAGAGGAAAAAGCCTGCTGTCTCCTGCTCTCCAAGTATGAAGGTCCATGGAAATGAAAGTGAGGGTGGTGCAGTGTCTCTAGGTAAGAAGTCTGGGAGATGGGGAAGTTTTTAACTTAAGTCTTGGTGAAATGGCCTGTTGGCTGAAGTCAGGAGGCCTGGTTAAACGGGAAAGACACACATACCCTTTTCTGTGCTCACCACTCTTTGTTCTCAGCCCTGGAACCAATTCTCATAATGACAATTCTATAAATCACAGAGACTTCCTCAAGGAGAGGTAGACCTAAGAAACCCCCAAACAGATGACAATTTCCTCTAAAATGTCAACGCCATGTGGGTCTTCAGGACCCTCCACAGCTTAGGGGCCTTTTTGGTAGGAGCAAGGTCCTGAGGCCCTGTCTCTGCCTTCTCTCTGACGTGCAGTCCTGGTGCACTGCATTTTTTCTGAAGGACTCTATTTTTGATTCACTGATAGGACAGAACCCCTTTGAAAGTGGTATTAACAGATGCAGCATCTGGCAGTACCTCTGGGCATCTTATGTGATCTTAAATGCAACATCTTCTTTCCAATCAAAACTACTGCACTGTAAAGCGTTTCCCCATCACACTAAGTGATTGAAATCATTGTTCTCAAAACCATACAAACTCTTTTGAAAGCTTCTGTGGTGGTTTTATATCTGTTGCCTCCTCACTTTCTCATAGACTCCAAGTGATGGTGAAGAGACTGGCTGCTGCCACTGTGGCTGGGGATGTGAAGGCACTGCTGGGCTCCTGCTGACCAATGGCCCAAATGGGGGACTGGCTCAGAGTCAGGCACATCCATATGTTTACCTTTGGGGCCTGGAGGCCCTGGAAATCCAATTCCCGGCTGGCCCACAGAGCCCTTCTCCCCTGGGAGTCCCGGCCTTCCTGGGGTTCCAGGAAAACCTCTGTCTCCTGTTGTAAGAACAACAAATGGTCAGTACAAGAAAATCTGAGAATGTTCCCATTTTCTGTATATTAAGTGAATGTTCTAAAAGTACCTTGGGGTCCTTGGAAACCTGGGGACCCTGGAAGACCTTCTGCTCCAGGGGGACCTGGTAAAGGCATGGTTTTTCCTGCTTCACCCTTTGGACCTGGGAAAAAGGGCAACAACAGAGAGCTTAAGGGTCTGAGCTACTATATCACGTCCTCTTAAAGCCCCTTTAATAGCAGTACTGCAGTGTACCTAGACAGAGAAGGTTTCATTCACATTTTCCCATTTCTTCACTTTCCTTTTCTAGAATCTTTTAGAAGGAACAACTCCTTTTCCTGAATTTATATCCAAAATGACCTAAGACACAATAATTCCTTAAGAGTCTAAAATAAAAGTCATGAAAAACTGAAAACTCTACAATAACAAAAAACGAGATGGCTCTGTGTCATTTCTTACTGTCTCGAAAAGTAAAAAATATTTCTATTGTTCTTTCTTAACTTATCAGACAGGACTAATTTTCAGTTTGAGGCTGAACTGAATTATGTTCATTTGTTAGTAAATTATATTCATTGCCTGATAAATGTGTGATTATATATAATCTGTAACAGAGTAACTGGATAATTTTGCACTATTTAAAGCAGCACAGGAAAATCACCCCTTCCACCCATCAAGGTTCCTAAGTAGGAGACCTGCCCTGCCACTTGGGTGTTTATGCATTGCCTCAGGGATCCACCGGGTGTCAGGATTTAGCTTTTAAGAAAGGATCAAAGCGATCCCCTCAAAGAATGTGTACCTTCCATCTTCACCAGTGTTCTAAGAATTCCAGATAGTTAGAGCCTCCCCGTAACATTCAACACATTCCTTAGTGATGGACTATGGTAAATGCCAACTGACTGACCTCAGCACATATCTGCTGTGGGTTCCTTTGGGATCTTGGCTTTTATGATTCCAACGGTAAACACAGCTTTGGTAGATCAAAAAGCTTAGTTTTCTAATCTAAAGACTTATTGGGTCTGGATGGCCAAGAAACTCCAGAGAATGTGGACGGACACCTGATAAACATCATGGTCAATAATGCCTCCTTTGGGAGCCTACTCTCCCCACGGTGCTGAGATATTCCGGAAGGGTCCCAGTTGGCTTTTGAGATGGTAGCTTTTGGACAAAAAGTAAATCTGATTCCTCTGTACAGTTGTGAACTTTTACAGATTCCATAAACATACAGAAAATTTGATTTGTTGATTTTGTAATTGGGGGTTATGAGGAAAGAGATCAAAGATCCCTTTTCCAGCTCACGGAAGGTCTTTCTATGTCCAATATCAAGTGGGTATTTCCACTGCCCCTAAAGGAGTAATAAGAGAATTTCTAGGACTCTTGTTAAACAAATAATAACTATCAATGGAGTCTTGGTGTTAGGTGCTCAGTGATTATATAAAGAATGAAAATGATGATAACAGATATAATAGAATTCTATATTTGAACTTCTATCAAAGAAAAGCTAATATACTCTACTGTTGAAATGCTTACAAACTTTACACTACTTTGATAAGGAAATATTAGTACCTAAAGGACAGGAATTAATGAATCTTGGGCTAGATATATCATTGTTGACAAATGTGTGTTCAAGGAGAGCATACTGTAATGAATCCTAAACAGTTCTTATTATCCAACAATTATTTAATAATAAAAATAATAAATAATTATTTTATTTTCCAGCTACTTAATTATTATTTTATCAAGGCTTACTAATTATACATTTTTAATAACCTAAAATCCTCACATCCATTTTTACAACGTTGTTTTGTTTTGTTTGTTTTTTTACTTCCCAGAAACGCATACTTCTTTCCTTCTTCCCTCTGTACCCAAGCCATTGCTACCTCTGGTAGTCTCTACACTTCTCACTCTAGAATTTTCTAGAGGATAGTGCAAGTGTTCCATCTCTATTCTGAATCACATTCAACTGAAAATTTATTGACTGTCTATTGTGTGGAAGGCCTAAGGCTGCATACCTCCTTCATATGTCTCTGATAATAACAAAGTTATGGAAAACAGAAGATGACAACGGAAAGCCTGCCCATGGTCCTTGCCCTAAGTTGTCTCTCAAACCACCGGACTGTAAGCACTTAGAAAGCAGAGACTATGTCTACCTTGTTTACTACTCCCTTTCCAACATTTAGCACTGTGTTTCGCATCCAGCATCTACTCAATAGATAGTAAATGGAATTCAGTGCATTTGAAACTACTCTAGAATTAGGCAACAATCATCTCTATATCAAGTGAGGAGCTGGAGGCTGCATTGTCTAAGATACAGAAAAGCCAGTATCGACTGTTCATCAAGGAAAAACAGAAAATAGCTAAGAAGAAAAAAAATTGCTTAAATTGGTATTACCTTTATATAAAAGACTGATTTTCACTGATACATACCGTATATTTATTTATAAGGAAAATTATCTATAAATTCACAGTCTTTTTAGCCAGACCTACAGATTACCTGGTCCATTTTAAGTGTGAATAAATGGAGGTACAGAAAGGCTAAATAAGGACTTGCCGAGGTCACACCTACTTTCTGGGAAATGAAAGCAAGCCCTGTTCCTGCCTTCGGAGCCCAGCTTTCTGTGCTGCACTTCAGACTTCTCGGGCCTCACCTGGGAGGCCTGGTGACCCCGGGTTTCCAGGAAAGCCTGCTTGTCCTTTGTCACCAGTCGGCCCAATAGGACCAAAACCTGGGGGACCAGGAGGGCCAATGTCACCACGACTTCCAGGAAATCCAATTCCTCCAGGCGGGCCACGTTCTCCTTTTAATCCTATTGAACCCTGAAGTGACAAAATAAAAAGAAACTTCATCAGAGGACATACCAACCGCTCTTGCCCATGTCATATTTTTCCACCATCTATAATAAATACGTACGAGAGTATAACTGGCCTACATTATTTATTTACTTCATCAACCCTCCCACAAAGGTCAGCATGTAGCCAATAAAATAAATCAGCATTCTTTCCTCTAAGCCAACAATGATTCTCCCTCACTCACCCTGCATAAGGAGATACTTCAAAGAATGAGATATTTATTTCTTGAATCTTCTTTTAAATGATTACTTTAACACTATTAACTTTAAACATCACTTCCCATCCAAGGTATCAAAATCTTTTCAATTCTTAAACAAGCACATTAGCAGATTCTGATCTATTACCACCCAATATTCAAGTTAGCACCATCAAAATCTTTTCAATTCTTAAACAAGCACATTAGCAGATTCTGATCTATTACCACCCAATATTCAAGTTAGCACCATCAACAACTAGGTTTATAAATGTAAGGTTTCTCACGAAAGTGAAGCAAATTCATTTACAACAATTACCATGCAAATATTTTCTGAAAATACACTGATATGATTCAAATTATTCACTTATTTTTTTCTTTGCAGGTCCACTTGCAGAGCATGTGTCCAAAGTAGGAAATAAACATACCGGTGAGCCTTTGGAGCCGGGAAGACCAGGATGGCCATCTCTTCCAGGGGACCCTGCTCTCCCTGGCATACCAGGCTGTCCTGGAAAACCTGGGTCTCCTTTGTCACCCTTGAGTCTCACGTCAAAGTAAATCTCGCCAGGCTCCCCCTTGGCTCCTGGCTGACCCATCAGCCCTGGTGTCCCTTGTGGTCCCTACAACAACAAAACGTTATGATGTTACTAAATACATCTGTCCACATAAAAACGTGATCGGCTTGCCTGGTAACACAGCTGGTAATGAAATCAGAACTACGAAGCCACCTTCTTGAAAAATGGTAGCGTGTGTAGATTTCATCATTCTTCTTTCAGAAGCAAGTTCACGATCTGTGACAAAGCACGCTCTGACCTCATACAAAATACGTCTAAAAAACATCTTTAATAGGCATTCCAGAGGCCAGGATGGAGGGGGGAGCAGCAGAATGGCAGTAGGTACATGCTGTTAGAAAGGCCCTCACATAACCTTCCTTGTCCTTACAACTGTTAAACTTTCACAAGAGCATTTTAGCAACTGATGGGAGAGAAAATCAGGAAAGCCCTCTTCAGTGAGGTGCTGACTGCGCAACTCCCAGTGCCCAGGGACAAGAAATATGGCTTCTGGGCACAGGGAGTGGTTGAAGGGTGAATAAGGGTTGGGAAAAGTCATGGTTTTCTATGTCTTATCATTTACTGAAAGTTTCCCATATTCCAGAAAAGATAAGGACTTCCAGGGCACCAGAAAAAGAGGAAACTCAGGGAAGTGAACATTTGCCAGCTCTATAATTAGTTAGAGTAGAACAGAATTAAACTTTCCCAAGAGGTACACATTAGAACATTTTTCAGTTCCTGGAAAGTTAAATCTACAAGGAATGCCCATATCCACGAAGGGTCAGGATTTGCACGGAAAACTGCAGGGGGTTTTAAATCATTGCCCCAATTACTTGTTCTCTTTGGCCTGAGAAACATATATCTTCAGCCTTCCTGCTAACTTGGCAGAACTTAAACTTTTGCACAGTTCATACACTCCCTCTCAGAAGGTTCTGGATATACATGTGATACACACACACACCTCTTTCGGTGTACAATAAAGTATACTTCTCAAAGGAAGGAATTGGAAAGCCAAGTTTTAGATTTAAAAAAATGGCAACCATTTATTACTTGCCTAGTGACACTATCCTTTCTGTATGTTTGCATATATACTATTACATATGTCATCTCAAATCCTTATCACAACCAGGCAAGCAAAGTATTATAACCACCATTTAGCAAATGAGGAAATTGAAACTCAGAAAGGTTAATGATTTAGCCAAGACTACACAGACGGTTTGTGCTGGAGTTGGGATCCAAACATATATACCTTAGGCTGCAAGGTCAGGACTTAACACACCATATAGTGTGAGCACTAAAGAAAGCTATTATCTAGTAAAACCTGCCTATTAGTCAAATGTAGGGACTGAGACCTTGAGAGGTTAAATGACCTGTTCAAAGTCAAACAAATAGCAAATCTGGGACTAATCCAGATGGGGCTGACTTATTTTCTTGCCCACATTGCTTCCTAAGAACTAAAACAACACAGGATAAGGAATAGGAACAGTTGCTCTTCCCATGCTAAACATGGAGACAAGAAACCCTGGGTGCAAACCCAGCATCATCTACCACACTTTTAGGAGTCTACACTCTCTGTACCATTCAATACCATTACAGATTTAAATTAAGTAAAATAAAAAATTCAGTCTGTAGGTCAGACTTAGCCATATTTAAAGTACTCAACAGTCACACAGGGCCACCAGTAGCTACCAAATTTGAAAACACAGATCTAGATTATTCTCAGCACAAAGTTCTACTGGCCATGACTACAGTTGGTTTGAGCTGGTCCTGAGCTAAAAGTACCCCTTATAACACAGGACACTTCACTTAGACCTATTCAAAAAAGGTGGAAGAAGCCAAGTCTATTTATTGCGGTTCCAAGAGTGGCAACAAATCACTACACCCAGCCATCTGTCGGAAATTTTAACAGTGAGACATGGAAAATTAATTATTTCAAGTATACATTAATGAACATATAATATTACTTTAGAAGTTGAGAGAGGTTATGGTAATTTTTTAGCTTCATCTTGGTGTTAATTTTAGCCCCCACATATCCTTAAACTCCAGCTAATGTTAGACTCCTCTGTAAAGCTTTTCCTGATATGCACAGGCCACATTCTCCTGTGTTTCCAAGGTATTCTGCATAGTCTACATTATGGAAATTATTCTGCTTTATTAGTAACATTTATTTGGATGTCTGTCTCTCTGCTAGTCTATGATGCCTTTGAGGGCAGGAATCTGGGCTTTCTTACCTTAACTTTGTGTCCTTAATGTCTGCCACAAAGAACATATTGAAGTATATGTCAAATTGGCAATATATGCCAATAAAAATTAATACCAATATAAGACATTATAGCCAACATGTATTTTTCTCAACCTGAAACCATCATTATATTATTTTATGGTGATTATTCAAAGCCTAGTTTTGTAATACTACGATCACATGATGAGAAAATCTAATTTTTTTAATTTTAATAAGTACCTTGCCAGCCACCATTCTATTTAAGACAGAAATCTATTTATTTTTGTAAAGTGACATTTGCGACCCTAAGACATCTCATGGATTATTTCCTGTAGATCTTCTTGATCTTTAGCGATTAAAATATCCTTTGATGCTTACCCCTTAAGATAAATATTGAGGAATCAAATACTACCTTGAAAATTTAGTATTTGCTGCCTGAATTAGAGAAGATACAGCAAATCTGTGTTCACTTCTAAAAGTGGTGCCACTGTGGGAAAAGTCAGGAATAGTACATTTTCATTAACCACTTCCAATAACCAGGAAATATTCTCAGACCAACGGTGCTTCATCATCCTGCTTAGGGAGTAAGTCCTTTGGTATCCGGAATCCCTTTCCCAAAATCAGGCACTCAGCTTTTAAAAGGAAATGTTACAGAAATGTTATTTAAATCAACGGAAAATCCAGAGTGCTTCAACCCTTTTTTATTGGACTCTACTATCAGCTTGATGGGTGTCTCTTTCAGACTGCAGTCAAATTCAAAATAAGAAGAGCACATTTTTGAGCTGGTGAAAAACATAGGGCTAGAAGATAGGACTCCAAATACAAAGAAAAGCCCTATCTTCTCAACTAAATTATTTACCATAAATTCAGTTTTAGAAACTTTTTCCATCAATGGAAAGAATGGGAGGTTCTGATGGAGAACACATGGCAATTAGAACTTTTAAAATATATTTTCTTCTTTTCCTTAATTTCTCCTCAACTATCCTTTTCTCTCACCTCTTTCCTCTTTTTCCATTTTTATTAGATTTGGGGGCTGGGTGGGAGGGTCTGCCTCTGGAATAGTTTTCAGCTGGAGTTGAGGCAGGAAGCATACCAGGAAATCCATGTAGATAAAGGCAGATGGACAGAGGTGAAAACCATCTTTCTCCTCCCTTCAAAGTCCCTCTGTTTTTGATCCTCATCGCAGTCAGGGTTTCCCAGCTATTTGAACTTTAAATTTATTTAAAATATTTAAAACAATTGCAACTTCTAACTCAGCTCCCCAGGCACCAGTGAAGTTCTGGAAAGCAAAAGCCCAAGATCTGACTTCAAAAGGAGAAAACTCCTTCTGAATCTCAGCTGTCTTACGCCTGTTTCAACTAACTTTTGCCCTGGCCCTCCGTTATAGAAGCTTCTAACAGTACTGGGGTGGGGGTGGGCTTTAAAAGTTTTAAAGAGTTATATCAGAGAAGGATAATGTTACAGATTTGACTTTTGATTTCTGACAAAAGGGAAAAAAGGAATGAAGGGATTACAGAAACTAGTTAATGCTAACAAAGCTTAAAAGAATGGAGAAAAATGCCGTAAGTTTTTAAAGTTTGGAAATCAAGCTGATTTATTACATATATGCCATAAAATAATATCCTTTAATATTTTAAATTATTATTCTTTTCCACTTAATTACTTCTTTTAAAGCACAGTGGAGAAGCTAAGAAATTGGTACTTTGTTTAACTGAAAGGTTTCATGTGGAGATGACTGGAAGGTTCATTTATAGGTTCTAAAAGGTATGAGTGCAATAGATGTTGATGATAGGAATTTTTGAAACACAGATCTTTAGAAGTATAATGAAGAAAAATTTCATATCCCTAGAGGGAATAAAGTCTGTTTCCCTAGTTCTTGCAAAAAAAAAAAAATCATTGGTGCTGAATCAATTTACTGGCAAGTTTTTAGATAATTTGATGTGATGTTACCTTTTATGAACAATGGTAAGACAGAAAGCAATTTAACTCTCCATTGTAGCTGCTTGAAGGTAACTCTTGGTGTCATCATTTACTTTAAGAAATCAGAGACGCTGGGGGAGAGGGATGCGATCTCTTGGCAGCACCTGAATTCAGGTAAGCTGTAACTGACTTCTGATCAGGTGAGAAGAGAAGAAATTGAGATACAGGTTCTGAATTTGACAGTTCTGTTCATTCTCAAAGTTCCACACAAATGAGTGACTAAAGTCAAAGACAGTCATTCTAGACTCTTTGGCAAATACTTTTTTAAGTCTTCAAATAGGGTAGATGTCGTATTTGCAGGCATGCAAAAAAAAAACAGCTTCGTTTTTTGTTTGGTGGCAATTTCTAATATGTATATGAATTCTAGCAGGTTCACTTACAGGCAATCCTTCAAGACCATCCCTTCCAGGTAAACCCCTGTCTCCTTTGGCCCCTGGCTGTCCCGGAAAACCTTTCATAAGAGACAGGAAAAAAAAATTAGAGCACCTTATTCATAAAATGATGTCCAAATAAGTCATAACCCTTTTTAAAGATCCAAAAATGTAAAAGTCCTTATACAATACAGATGGATGTTACTACTCAAGAGAGTAACTAAAATGCCCAAAATGGACTCAGAAAGGGAAAAAGTGACCCTAAATGCCTACAGACAGCACTGAAGTAAGAGTAACACAAGTTCAACTCCAACCACTTTAAGAAAACATGCCATAAAAATATAACTAAATTTGTGGAGTTGAAAAAATCAATATGATGCTATCCTCTTACTAGGAAATTTTTACAGTGCTAAAATCATAGGCCATTTTGATTATTTTTAACAATGTGAATAAATCCTGAAAGGATGGTTTAAAATTCTCATTATTATTCTTTAATTCCAAATGCAGAAAAATCAGATCTCCCAGTGGAATAAGCTATTTTGCTGTGAAGATGCCAACCCACTGAAGTAAATACTGGAATGATGCTTTCCACATTTGGGGTCTTACCTATTTCTCCTTGGGGTCCCTGCGGCCCTGGAGGCCCACGGAGTCCTTCTATATCACAGACGAGGCAACCCTCTCCTTTTTGACCTAAAAAGGAAACAGAGGTATTTGTAGGTAATATATGGACAGAAGTCTTTGTGGTCCATTGGTAGAGCAGAAGATGACAAAGACGGTTGACATTAATAGTGTTATATTTAAATTTTTATTTTCTCAATTATCCATCACCTCCTCCAAATGGCTCTATTTGCTAATGAGTTGAAATTTTACGGTCTGCTGTGTATGCCTTTCTTTCTTCTGGGAAAAGGCAGGTCACTGAACAGGCCACTCCCCTCAACACACTTAACATGTAAGCACATTTTGCTTTTTAATGAGTTCTAGTCCTTCCACCCTGCAAAAGGACAGGGGCTGCCTAACTAAAAAAGTGATCCGGAAAATCAACTTTGCCTATCAGCCTGAAAAGATAATTTCATCTCTAACTCCAAATCTCCCCATCTTTTTCTCTTTGCTTTATTATTTTTTTAGTGAACTAACTCTCCTAGATCTTAAATCTGTGTTTCTGGCTGATGGCTAATCAATATGAGTAAGAAACCACAAAAGTAAGGACCAATACCTGACTGGACATGAAGAGATAGAGTAGAAGAGAGACTGTAGCACAGAAAGAGGAGAAAATGCTCTTTTTTGGAAATTCTAACCTCTTATGACTTAACTTTCAAACTAGGCTAAAAGGTCTAATGGTATCTTAGATATACCTGTGTCTTAGACCTTAAAATATCTGGTTTCAAGGAATAAATCGAGCAGGATATAGAGGAAATCATGAATGTGGGTAAAAATGTATACTAGGTGTGTCTTTATTACCTTTTCCCTTCTCTCCCCAGCAGGCTCCTGCTCCAACCTCAGGCACTATAACTGCACAGTCCATTCTAGCAGGTCCTACTCTCAGAAATGGAAATGGGAGCGATATGGGTAGCTCCTCATCCCTGAAATGTGTACAGAGGCACACTTTTTCATCTTATGTTCTTCCACAGGGCAGAATGGGAACTGATTCACGGGAAACAATACAACTCAGGTAACAACTCAGCTATGTTCTGTCTGTGTGGAAGTTCCATGGGTTTCTCTGCTTTCAACACTAGAAGTGGGTAGTCAATAAACTAACAAACTAAAATCTGGATAGGCTGATGGTTCTATAGCAGAAATACACAGGGAAGAAAGAAAGAAAGCTTCTTTTAGGATTCACAGGATGGGTAAATAAGATCTTAGTATAAAGAACCTTCTGACCATTAGATTTATCACAAAATGGAACAGTCCATCTCAGAAAGCACTAAGCACTTGGTAACCAGAAGACTCAGAAACAAATGACAAATGGGCTCTGATTAGTGGCACACTTCAGATGACTTCTAAGAACACTTCTATCGAAGATTCTGCAGTTTTTGTGGCTGTCAAATTTCTCTCTGTTAGCTGAAATTGTTTTCCATGGAGGATTTGTGTTTCAGACTTTTGAAAACCAACATTCTTTACAAACCAAAGGCAGAAACAGCACACAATGGGCTTGATATTTTGGAGCAGTCTCCTATTTGTTCTTCTCTCCAGTCATTAATAGGCATCTCAATACTGAGACATCCATTGTTTAATATACACTAAAGCAGGACTGTAAATGCAGTGATAATCCACCTCTTTTCCCAAGACTACTAAAGAGATCAAATATGCATTCTCAGTTGATATCATAGCACACACTTGAAAAAACTAAAGATGAAATTCAGAGCCAGAACAAAACTGATCTATCTATCAGCAGCAGATTTGTCCACATCAATTATGCAAACATGGCTTAGAGTGGGGAGTAAGCATTCCATGAACAGATTTGTGATTTGGCTTAAAGGAAGACCTGTGTTCTTGAAGAAAGAAATTCTCAAACTTTGCTCTGAAAGATTGCGCCAATATATTGATCTGACTAAGAGCTTAATCTGCTTTCATATTAGGCAGATTGATTTTATTGTCCACGGAAACATCAAAAAGCAAAAATTCTGACCTTAAGGACTACGTTTTCATATTTCCCTCCCAAATGATAGGTCTTTCTCTAAAGCCCAGATCAAGACAAACTCAAGAGATTTGTAGAGAGACAATTATTTTATGAGCAGATTAGGCGGGTAGCTCCAAATACAGGAAGAAAATATCTACGCCTACTCTAATGCCACTCCAAGGTCATCAAGTATGTGGAAAAATATCATATAAATGAACACAACAATCTCTTCTAAAAAATTAAAAATCTCTTACCTTTCTGTCCAATTTCCCCAGTCAATCCTGGCTGTCCTGGTTTTCCCGGGGGACCCTGATCACCTGGTGGTCCAGGCTGACATTCCACAATTCCATCTGAGATTAATTATAAAAAAAAAAAATTATAGCATCATTCTCCCTAAACTGTAACTTGGTATTTTGACCCTCAAGTCAAATCTATTATAAATTTATTTTATAATCTCTATTATAAAACCAAAAACTTTTAGGCTATTTGATAAGTATTTGAAACCCAGCTTAGGTTTTCTTCAAAACAGTCTTACCATATCAACGTACAAAACATGAGTAACACACACAGTTATGTCATCCACTCATCATTACAATCACTGCTAAAATCCCTATTTTACAACTCTAAAGTATTTTTCAACTCACTAATCCCTTCCCTACACATTTCATTTTTGTCAAGCAAAGTAGGTACCATCATCCTTATTTCACAGATTAAGAAATTGAGGCTCAAAAAAAATTAAGAGATGTGACCATGGTCATACATAGGGTAAAGTTAAAGCTGAAACTTGAGGAATTTTATTCTGTTTTTTTTTTCCTAAGCAAATTTATAGCAAAGTAACCATTGTTTTATAGATAGAGGTTGTTTATGGAAAAATGCCTCTAAGTTAGGTAATATTCAATCCTGAGCATCATGTATGTATGAAAAGAAACACAAAAATAAATTACAGTAATGCAAACAGCATATGTTGTGGTTACTAAGAATAATAAGTATTGTTTAATATTTTATATACTCCAGACTGCTGGAGAGTTTACAGTTCCTTCTCTGATTTTTTTAAGAAAAATGACAGAGTAAGAAATTTTACATGCTGCTTCTGTTGGAACATTCTCATCATGACTATAATCCAAACATTTATGAGTTAGAGCACAAGTTTCTTAATCTTCCCTTCAGACTGTCTCCTAATGATGAGAGAAGGAAGACAGCAGTCATCTGAACATCCTCAGCTCCCTTACAGTAAAATGGATTTCTGGTCCGCCTGGGTTTTCTCACTCAGGCTTGGATGCATTAACCAGAGTCAACATTTCCAGCTGTCCCATTCAGCTTTCTCAATTTTTTATAAGGAATCAGGTGGGCAATGGTGGCTTTTGCTCTCCTGAACAAGAATAACTAAAATGAGCAAATGCCTCCCTGTTTCATCACTTTGTTTCGTGCTCAGCAGAAAAAGCAGGTTTCAAGTGCGTAAGAATTGAAGTCTGAGGGAGAAAGACTTCTTGCCTCCCTGTTTGCTTTTAGTGCACTTCCCCCAATAAAGTGCAGGCAGCCAGAAAGCCTAAGGTGGTGATAACCGCCTGTCATGTGGACTCTGCAGCCAACTACGTCCCCTGCTCTTGTGGTTTCCTTTTCTGTTCAACTCCTTCATGACCCTTCAACCTATTCTCATCAATTTAGAATGATGGTCATGGACAAAAAAAAGAGTCAACTTTTACGCTTCAAAGAGCAACCGCTAAATGACTTGATTACAGAGAACTGATATTTCTTCAGCGCTGCAAGCCTAGCATATAATAATTCCCTAATTCTGGGATGTTGTCAGATATAAGATTATTATGGATTTTTTATATTGACTTCAAAGGGCACCCTGGAAAATCAGAATGGCAGATAAACAATGAGTTCAGCTAGTTTATCAATTCCTACTCAATTAACCATCGTGGAAAGTACAATATTTATATGAAATCCAACAGAAACGCTCTTCTCCCAGATTTTCCCAAGAATGGCTCCTTATCTTCTTCATGTATGTGCTGAGCACCCTATTTAAAATTACGACTCCATGATGCCAGCCCACTCCCACCGCTGGGACTCCATATTGCCTTACTCTGCTCTGTTTTGTTCTTAGCACTTACCATCTCCATACCGTGCAGTTTACTTCTTATTTGGTTTATGTCTTTCTTCCCCCTTAGATTGTATGCTCAATGGGGACTGTAATTTTTATGTGTTTTGTCATTGCTGTATCTCCTAGAATAGTGCCTGGCACAAATTAGGCACTGAAATATCTGTTTAATGAATAAGTAACCCTAAGACTCTTTTGATGCTCAGCCTTCTCTCACACATAGAGAAAAACTGATTTGGGGGTTGAGTTTCTGTAGGTTTTCTTCAGTATCTCATCTTTGTTCTCCACATTTCACAGACTCATGATAGAAAAGGAGGTAGTTGCATAGTTACCTATGGTTGGTCCATTTTCCCTACCTATTACCAATATGTCAAAAGAAATTCATCATGATCCTCTCCCAGCGAAGTTTCAAATCTGGAATCACTTGCTCCATTTAGTATATAATAAGCCTCCATAAGTAACCTCATCCATGAGAATTCCTTTTAATAAAGATGTTTGGGAATTCCAGCAAATAAATCTCACCTGATACTTAAAACACATGGTTCCCTCTTTAATCAACAACACAGAGTTTAGCATGTAAGGCAAGCTACCTGACACAACTGGTTGTGGTCCAGTAGCATTCAAAGGCCTGCTTTGGAGATAGGAGTAACTTCTATTAAACTTGTTCATTTAAATCCTGAGTTTTCTGATGCTCTGATGTATTATCACTTTGGGATCATAGAACCACTTTAAATGAATCAAGGGTTTAATGTTATGTTCTCAGCTTTTATGGAGGGTTGATGTAAGAAAAATACATGTGAAAAATCATTCAAGCTTGAAGTCATGTTTTATGTTACCATATTTGCCGCACAGCTCGTACCCACGCACTCACTTACTCCTGGTTTTCAGCCTTAGTTTTAATTTGTATCCAGAGGAACTAGAATGTCCCCTGCTTTCAATGAGAACTAGAGAACTCAACTTCACTTGTTCACCTTAGATGCCAGGAAACTCAGGGCTGGTTAATTCACATGTTTCTTATTTCTTTAAACCAATTTTTTTCATTTTTTATTTTTACACTTCATTATTTTAAGCATGCTTAATTCTGTAAAGATACACAAGTGGAATATAATTATTATGCAGTTGGGCCTCTGAGGTTCTCATCAGTCAATCACTCTAACTCAAGAGAGCTGACATGGTCCCCAGACCAGCTCTGCCATCGCAGCCGGTCCTCTGACTAGACACCATAGGAAACTATCCCAGAGAGAACTTACTTGTATAGCCTGGCTGCCCAGGGGGCCCAGGGAGCCCAGGAGGGCCTTGGAGCCCATCTCTTCCACTTGGTCCAGGTAAAGACAAGCCTGGAAATCCCTGGTCACCTTTTTCTCCTCTGTCACCAGGGAATCCAGGAGCACCAACCTTTCCTGGCAAAGGGAACCCTTAACCAGAACAAAATTTCATGTAAATTATCACAAACACAAATTTTAATATCTATAACACAAACTAATCTAATTTGGTTAACTGTTCAGAATAAAATGGCTAGTGGACTATCAATGAATAGGGAGCTACTCTAGACCAAAAAAAACTGGCACATTTCTTACCATATAAATGCTGACTGTCAAATGCTTCCTATAAGTTAACTTAAGGAAAAAGGACCTATTATGTAGACATTGAAATCTGTGAATCTCAGTCTGTGATACAATATTCTTAATGCAGGAGTAAAAACATTATAGAGGGTATATTCTATCTCTGTAATCAAACCAGGTAAAATGGTACTGTGAAAGGTTCAAAGTCAAGGTTACTAATGTAGGTCTGAATGCATAAAGTCAATTTTAACCAGTACACATTTCTTAAGGGTAAGATAATATGGTTCTGTGATAGTTGAGAATATTTTTTTTATAAAGCTTGAAAGAATGGTTCAAGGAGGTCAAAGTAAAAGTTAATGCTATTCTTGTGAAGAAAATGCCAAAATCTGGATCCAGCATCTGGCTGTGAAGATGGAGAAAACGAAAAAAAGGGCAGATGAGGGAACCATGGTGTGGAAGACTTAATATGAACAAAGAAGTGAGTGGATGAAAGAAAGAAGACACACTGACTTTGGGGGGAGAAGGAAATAAAGGATGGAAGTTGTGAAGAAAGATGAACAGATACTAACTTGATTTAACTTGAATCACTTAAAATTGTTAACCCACAAATCCATGTGTTGAAGGCAGAAAAAAGAAGTGAAGGCAGTCTGTGTGGGTTTTAACCATTTACTTAGTATGAGGCGAAAACATAAAAATTGGAAATTTTCCAGAGTTGAGGGACCCACAGCAACTTTCGCTGGTGGAACCCACAGACAGGCGTGTGCCACGAGCGCCACCTACTGGGCAGGATAGGAAGAACAGAACCCAGAGACTGCGCAGAAAAATCTTTCAACCTGTGGGGTCGAACACCCGGGGAAATCTGACTAAATGCCCAGACGCCAGCAGAAGATAACGGATCACGCTCAGAAAATTGAACATATGGCCCAGTCAAACGAAGAAACCAATAGTTCAAATGAGATACAGGAGCTGAAACAACTAATGCTGAATATACGAACAGAAATGGAAAACCTCTTCAAAAACGAAATCGATAAATTGAGGGAGGACATGAAGAAGACATGGGCTGAACATAAAGAAGAAATAGAAAAACTGAAAAAACAAATCACAGAACTTATGGAAGTGAAAGATAAAGTAGAAAAGATGGAAAAAACAATGGATACCTACAATGACAGATTTAAAGAAACAGAAGATAGAATTAGTGATTTGGAGGATGAAACATCTGAACTCCAAAAAGAAACAGAAACTATCCGGAAAAGAATGGAAAAATTTGAACAAGGTATCAGGGAACTCAAGGACAATGTGAACCGTACAAATATACGTGTAGTGGGTATCCCAGAAGGAGAAGAGAAGGGAAAAGGAGGAGAAAAACTAATGGAAGAAATTATCACTGAAAATTTCCCAACTCTTATGAAAGACCTAAAATTACAGATCCAAGAAGTGCAGCGCACCCCAAAGAGATTAGACACAAATAGGCGTTCCCCAAGACACTTACTAGTTAGAATGTCAGAGGTCAAAGAGAAAGAGAGGATCTTGAAGGCAGCGAGAGAAAAACAATCCGTCACATACAAGGGAAACCCAATAAGACTATGTGTAGATTTCTCAGCAGAATCCATGGAAGCTAGAAGACAGTGGGATGATATATTTAAGTTACTAAAAGAGAAAAACTGCCAGCCAAGACTCCTATATCCAGCAAAATTGTCCTTCAAAAATGAGGGAGAAATTAAAACATTCTCAGACAAAAAGTCACTGAAAGAATTTGTGACCAAGAGACCAGCTTTGCAAGAAATACTAAAGGAAGCACTAGAGTCAGATACAAAAAGACAGAAGAGAGAGACATGGAGAAAAGTGTAGAAAGAAGGAAAGACAGATATGATATATATAATACAAAAGGCAAAATGGTAGAGGAAAATATTATCCAAACAGTAATAACTCTAAATGTCAATGGACTGAATTCCCCAATTAAAAGACATAGACTGGCAGAATGGATTAAAAAACAGGATCCTTCTATATGCTGTCTACAGGAAACACATCTTAGACCCAAAGATAAATATAGGTTGAAAGTGAAAGGTTGGGAAAAGATATTTCATGCAAACAACAACCAGAAAAGAGCAGGAGTGGCTATACTAATATCCAACAAATTAGACTTCAAATGTAAAACAGTTAAAAGAGACAAAGAAGGACACTATATACTAATAAAAGGAACAATTAAACAAGAAGACATAACAATCATAAATATTTATGCACCGAACCAGAATGCCCCAAAATACGTGAGGAATACACTGCAAACACTGAAAAGGGAAATAGACACATATACCATAATAGTTGGAGACTTCAATTCACCACTCTCATCAATTGACAGAACATCTACACAGAGGATCAATAAAGAAATAGAGAACCTGAATATTACTATAAATGAACTTGACTTAACAGACATTTATAGGACATTACATCCCACAATAGCAGGATACACCTTTTTTTCAAGTGCTCATGGATCATTCTCAAAGATAGACCATATGCTGGGTCACAAAGCAAGTCTTAACAAATTTAAAAAGATTGAAATCATACACAACACTTTCTCGGATCATAAAGGAATGAAGTTGGAAATCAATAATAGGCGGAGTGCCAGAAAATTTATAAATACATGGAGGCTCAACAACACACTCTTAAACAACAAGTGGGTCAAAGAAGAAATTGCAAGAGAAATTAGTAAATACCTAGAGGCAAATGAAAATGAAGACACAACATATCAAAACTTATGGGACGCAGCAAAGGCAGTGCTAAGAGGGAAATTTATTGCCCTAAATGCCTTTATCAGAAAAGAAGAAAAGACAAAAATGCAGGAATTAACTGTCCACTTGGAAGAACTGGAGAAAGAACAGCAAACTAATCCCAAAGCAAGCAAAAGGAAAGAAATAACAAAGATTAGAGCAGAAATAAATGAAATTGAAAACATGAAAACAATAGAGAAAATCAATAAGACCAGAAGTTGGTTCTATGAGAAAATCAACAAGATTGATGGGCCCTTAGCAAGATTGACAAAAAGAAGAAGAGAGAGGATGCAAATAAATAAGATTAGAAATGAAAGAGGAGACATAACTACTGACCTCACAGGAATAAAGGAGGTAATAATAGGATACTATGAACAACTTTACGCTAATAAATACAACAATTTAGAAGAAATGGACAGGTTCCTGGAAAGACAGGAACAACCAACTTTGACTCAAGAAGAAATAGACGACCTCAACAAACCAATCACAAGTAAAGAGATTGAATTAGTTATTCAAAACCTCCCTAAAAAGAAAAGTCCAGGACCAGACGGCTTCACATGTGAATTCTATCAAACATTCCAGAAAGAATTAGTACCTACTCTCCTCAAACTCTTCAACATAATCGAAGTGGAGGGAAAACTACCTAATTCATTCTATGAAGCCAACATCACCCTCATACCAAAACCAGGCAAAGATATTACAAAAAAAGAAAACTACAGACCAATCTCTCTAATGAATACAGATGCAAAAATCCTCAATAAAATTCTAGCAAATCGTATCCAACAACACATTAAAAGAATTATACATCATGACCAAGTAGGATTCATCCCAGGTATGCAAGGATGGTTCAACATAAGAAAATCAATTAATGTAATACACCATATCAACAAATCAAAGCAGAAAAATCACATGATCATCTCAATTGATGCAGAGAAGGCATTTGACAAGATTCAACATCCTTTCCTGCTGAAAACACTTCAAAAGATAGGAATACAAGGGAACTTCCTTAAAATGATAGAGGGAATATATGAAAAACCCACAGCTAATATCATCCTCAATGGGGAAAAATTGAAAACTTTCCCCCTAAGATCAGGAACAAGACAAGGATGTCCACTATCACCACTATTATTCAACATTGTGTTGGAAGTTCTAGCCAGAGCAATTAGGCAAGAAAAAGAAATACAAGGCATCAAAATTGGAAAGGAAGAAGTAAAACTATCACTGTTTGCAGACGATATGATACTATATGTAGAAAACCCAGAAAAATCCACAACAAAATTACTAGAGCTAATAAATGAGTACAGCAAAGTAGCAGGCTACAAGATCAACATTCAAAAATCTGTAGCTTTTCTATACACTAGTAATGAACAAGCTGAGGCAGAAATCAAGAAACGAATCCCATTTACAATCGCAACTAAAAGAATAAAATACCTAGGAATAAATTTAACCAAAGAGACAAAAAACCTATATAAAGAAAACTACAAAAAACTGTTAAATCACAGAAGACCTAAATAGATGGAAGGGCGTACCGTGTTCATGGATTGGAAGACTAAATATAGTTAAGATGTCAATCCTACCTAAATTGATTTACAGATTCAATGCAATACCAATCAAAATCCCAACAACATATTTTTCAGAAATAGAAAAACCAATAAGCAAATTTATCTGGAAGGGCAGGGTACCCCGAATTGCTAAAAACATCTTGAGGAAAAAAAACGAAGCTGGAGGTCTCGCGCTGCCTGACTTTAAGGCATATTATGAAGCCACAGTGGTCAAAACAGCATGGTATTGGCATAAAGATAGATATATCGACCAATGGAATCGAATAGAGTGCTCAGATATAGACCCTCTCATCTATGGACATTTGATCTTTGATAAGGCAGTCAAGCCAACTCACCTGGGACAGAACAGTCTCTTCAATAAATGGTGCCTAGAGAACTGGATATCCATATGCAAAAGAATGAAAGAAGACCCATCTCTCACACCCTATACAAAAGTTAACTCAAAATGGATCAAAGATCTAAATATTAGGTCTAAGACCATAAAACAGTTAGAGGAAAATGTTGGGAGATATCTTATGGATCTTACAACTGGAGGTGGTTTTATGGACCTTAAACCTAAAGCAAGAACACTGAAGAAGGAAATAAATAAATGGGAGCTCCTCAAAATTAAACACTTTTGTGCATCAGAGAACTTCATCAAGAAAGTAGAAAGACAGCCTACACAATGGGAGACAATATTTGGAAATGACATATCAGATAAGGGTCTAGTATCCAGAATTTATAAAGAGATTATTCAACTCAACAACAAAAAGACAGCCAACCCAATTACAAAATGGGAAAAAGACTTAAACAGACACCTACCAGAAGAAGAAATACGGATGGCCAAGAGGCACATGAAGAGATGCTCAATGTCCCTGGCCATTAGAGAAATGCAAATCAAAACCACAATGAGATATCATCTCACACCCACCAGAATGGCCATTATCAACAAAACAGAAAATGACAAGTGCTGGAGAGGATGCGGAGAAAGAGGCACACTTATCCACTGTTGGTGGGAATGTCAAAGGGTGCAACCACTGTGGAAGGCAGTTTGGCGGTTCCTCAAAAAGCTGAATATAGAATTGCCATACGACCCAGCAATACCATTGCTAGGTATCTACTCAAAGGACTTAAGGGCAAAGACACAAACGGACATTTGCACACCAATGTTTATAGCAGCGTTATTTACAATTGCAAAGAGATGGAAACAGCCAAAATCTCCATCAACAGAAGAGTGGCTAAACAAACTGTGGTATATACATACGATGGAATATTATGCAGCTTTAAGACAAGATAAACTTGTGAACCATGTAATAACATGGATGGACCTAGAGAATATTATGCTGAGTGAATCCAGCCAAAAACTAAAGGACAAATACTGTATGGTCCCACTGTTGTGAACGGACATTCGAGAATAAACTTGAAATATGTCATTGGTAACAGAGTTCAGCAGGAGTTAGAAACAGGGTAAGACAATGGGTAATTGAAGCTGAAGGGATACAGACTGTGCAACAGGACTAGATACAAAAACTCAAAAATGGACAGCACAATAATACCTAATTGTAAAGTAATCATGTTAAAATACTGAATGAAGCTGCATCTGAGCTATAGGGTTTTTTTTTGTTTTTGTTTGCTTGTTGGTTTGTTTGTTGTTGTTGTTTTTTACTATTACTACTACTTTTATTTCTTTTGTTTATATTAACATTTTATATCTTTTTCTGTTGTGTTGCTAGTTCCTCTAAACCGATGCAAATGTACTAAGAAACAATGATCATGCATCTATGTGATGATGTTAAGAATTACTGAGTGCATATGTAGAATGGTATGATTTCTAAATGTTGTGTTAATTTCTTTTTTTTCTTTCCGTTAATAAAAAAAAAAAAAAATTGGAAAGAAAAAATACAGACAGGAGGCCAGTCTAACAATTCAGCGCCTCGGTGTTGAAGGCAGATAATCAGTTGAGACACAGACAGCAATCAACAGCGTCAAGTAAAAAGTGGGGGATGCGGACATGGATTGAAAAGAGAATGTTGATTTTGGCAAGGGATAAGCCAAGAAGACCTCTACAGTATACTTTCAGTGGAATTTTAATGGTTATAGAAAGTAAATATGGCATCAGCTAAAAGGAAAAGTGAAGTGGATGGTCACCAGAAGGGTAGAAAGATCCAGTAATTTTATAATCAAAGAAAAAAGTGGTTGAAAAGAGAGAAAGGGCATAGTTTTAGGGTAGATCCACAATGTTTTAGTAAGCAGGGGGGAAGAAGAAGCAGATGAAGAAATTTGCCTTGAGTCGTTACTCGTACAAATCTCAGATAGGGAAAGAGAGACAGGTGTGCGTGCATGGGGTGGGTGGGGACGAGACAGGTGTGCGTGCATGGGGTGGGTGGGGACGAGACAGGTGGGCGGAGCATGGGGTGGGTGGGGACGAGACAGGTGGGCAGAGCATGGGAGAACTCATAAGGACTACGAGCACACAAGGGAACTACAAATTCTAGAGCACTTGACAGTTTATATCAGAATGCTTACTTTATCTATTGTAAGAACTGGGGGAAACTACACATGCATTCACAACCACACCCACACATGCACACATGCATGCATAAAAATACAATCCCCAGCCTTTGGAATATAAAATCTATCAGAAAAGACAAAACTAGCACGTGTGAAACAATTTATAGTATATATATGCTGAATGACGCAGGACTCCAGAGAAGAGCCATATCAGAGTGGACTAGAGCTGCCAAAGGTTTCGTCCTGGAGTCTCGTGTTCAGGCGGAGAACCAAAGGCAGGCTGGAAAAGGGAAAATGGGAGCAAAGATGCTGAAGTAGAATGAACAAGTCTGCTTTAGAAACGGGGAAGCCTCTGGAAATTTCCTGTGGAAACGAGGTTGAAATAGTCCAGTGTGAATAAGATCGCGGAGACCTTTAGATCTGGGAGGGTATTTTGACTTGATTGGAAAGAAGTCATCTATTTATGAATTACATGTTAATCAGTAACTCATAAGTACAAAATGGACACTTAGCTATGAACAATCTTTTTACCATGGTTAGAAAACTGTGCAATAATATTGCCAGATATTTTATACAAATATCTAATGTACATGATAAACATGTTCAGGATATAAACCACAAAGACATACAAAATATTTTTAAAAGCAGCAAAGTATACTTACCTGGAGGACCTGGTTGGCCTTGTATTCCTGGGAAACCTTAAAAGAGAAATTGGACAAACTGAGAACAGTTCACTGTTGATATACTTTAGATTTCCTTGCTAAAACTCTCGTTCGGTTGCTCCATGTGTATCTATGTCCAATGGGGAACACAGAAAGCTGTGCTCAAACCATCTGAGGATCTTTTGTGGAACTGCTGTGCTCCTGAATCTACAAAGTCAGAGGATTAAAGCTCCTTGCTACCCAACATGACACTGAAGTAGAAACCTGAATTTCAGACTCTGCCACCAAAGAGTTAATTGTGTGAGGTACACAAATGCTTCCAACATGTGATTGAGCGCAGGTCAAAATGGAAGAAGAAAGAAAAGAAAGCACAGGAGATTGAGAAAGAGAGGATGGAGGGAAGGAATGGAGGGACAGAGAGAGAGAGAGAAAGGAAAAAGAAGGGAAAGGAAATGAAAGGGAAGGGAAGGGAAACAAACAGATGGAGGGAGGGAAAGAGAAAGGGAAGGAAAGAAGAAGGAAAGAAATTTACCTTTTTGGCCTGGCTCTCCTCTCAACCCTGGAGTTCCTGGGTAACCCCGTTCTCCTTTTTCTCCCAGTGGTCCAGTGCCTATCACCTAAATAGAAGAAGAAAAGATCAACCATGTGACATGGGAGCAGCAGAAAGCTGTACAGCAGCATAGAAGAAGAATTATAAGTTCTTTTATTATTTCAAGATATATGAAAAGGAAAAAAAAGATGAAAAGGAGTCTCAAAAATATATAAAATGAATATTGTATAATGTCCCTCTTGAAGAAAAATTTGCAGCAGTTCTGCTTCCCTTTGTAATAATTTGCCTGGTCACATCTATCATAGCATTCCAGTGGGTTAACGTCATCATACTATTAATTTTGCTGTTTAGGTTTGGAATTTTCTAAATGTACATATAAGCCATAAGGTGAATATTTCATTTTAAAGCTTTTTTTTAATCAGAAGACCTTTCTTAAATTCCCTCAGGCAATAAAAAACAGAAGCACTCAAGATTTTTTATTGGAGGAGATCTTTTTTGCTCTTGCCTTTATTTATTAAAATAAATAAAATGGCCAAAAATGGGAGTTTCCTGAAGATCATAAGGGATAGAGGTAAAAAGTAATGGACTGTGGGCCTCATTCACAAATAGCAAACTAGTTCCCTCAAACTCTAAATGAGTGAACTTCAAGAACGATAAAGTCAACTATTGCATCTTGCCTAATAGGCGTCAAGTAAATTAGCAAATATAATGAAACTTTTAGAGGTGATATTCACCTGTGGCTGGTGGCACCACAAATAGAGAACAGAGAACTACAAATACACATGGACGTATTCAAAGCATTAAGGAGTCTCAACACTTAGATCCAACAATCTCATTCTTTAACCTAGTCTGAGGAAATTATACAAGCATCACCCACATCCATGCAAAATTGCCTGTAGAAACACACTCATGACCACATTCTATGGCCATGGAGAAGGGCAGCAAATGAGAAGGGTAACAGTTTATTGTTTCAGAAAGGATGTGGGGCAAAACATCCAATAGGGTGTTGAAAACTATCATCTATCATTTAAAGCTAACTTGTGAACAAGAAGAATATTTTTTAAGAAGAAAAAAAATGTTCCATCATTGATTGCAAATATATAAAAATATGGAAAGCAAATGTTACTTGTGAAAATAAAAATTGTCTTACAAGAATAGTCAAATTATGTCTGCTCAAATGCAGTCTGTTTCTCTCATTAAAATGTTCTTTAATAGACTATTTTTTCAAAAAATAGTTTTAAAACATGTTGCTATTATTCTTCCCCATAAATCAATCTTTTCATTTTCAGTGGCTTAAGGACTCTTAAGGCAGAAAAGATCGAAATGAAATAAAAAGTAAATATCAAACTCCACACAATACAAAATATAAAATTATTATTTCAAATGATAGGCATCCCGCGTCACATAAAAACGCAATGCTAGAAAATGTTCTAGAGCATGTGTCATATGTAACAACGTAGCCCCATCTTACTTGTCTCCTTTATTTAACAATTCTCACAGAGCAACACACATGACTTTTACTTACAATTCCAGGGGGTCCTGGAGGGCCTGCTTCGCCCTTTTCTCCCTACAAAGGAAAAAAATAACTGAACTTGTATATATTACTGGCCAGACTGCCCTGAAGAAAGCAGGATTAGACTTTCCTTTTTCTAGGAAAATAGAGATGTGCACGCCATACGATAAAATGATTTTCCTCTCCTTGGTATCTCTCATGTCTGATTAACTTAAAGGGCTATGGGACTACTAAAATAGATAGGAAGACGCTTCATTTTGCTTTGCACAATATGATATATGGAAATCAGAATTTTTACAAATCAGAAATTGGAAGTTAATCACTTTACAGAAAGAGTTCACAGCGTTTGTTCTGTTGATTTCATGCTCCCTCAGAGAACTTTAACAGAATCATTTTTTAAAGAAGTCAGTTTGCTGTGTTTAAATGAAGTGAAAAAAAAAGAAATGAAATAAAATGATAATGAAAGGTTATGATGTCTAACTATATTTTCTTGAAGAAATAATTTTATTTGAGGTTTTAGGTATAAAATTTCCAAATTTGCACTAGAAGCTGTAATATAAGCCCATCTGGATGTTTTCTTTTCCCTTACAATGTAGCATTAATAACAAACATGGGCAAATAAATTCTGATCACTTTGAAATTAATTTAATCTATACTAGACAAAAACTCAAAGAAATAAACTCTTTTATATATAATATTCTTATACTTGTATCAGAGTAATACTTTAAAATGTTCAAAGATATGGACATTATTTCACAAATATATGTTTCCTTTTAAACTAAGGTGTTAAACTGAATCATTAAACCAGAATTGGAAGTTTCAGTAGTTCTTATATGAAAATGAGAAGAGATTTTAGGAACATCTATAGGATTTAAAATATTTTAGTTAATATACTCTAAACATATTTACCTTTTAAAATCTACAGAATTTACCTTCTCAGAAAATTTCATTATTAGTAAGGGATTTTTTCCTTTTGACCTTGACTATAGTAAATAAACCTAGAGGTTCTCTCCTTAGTTTTTCACTCACTGTCAGTGATGACTATTTCAAAATTATTTCTAATTTCAGTAGAGATTTACATTATCTAGATGCATGCTTAAAAGGGAAAAATTTAAAAACAATGAGTTTTTTCATGCCACTCAAATTCACAAATCTTTTTAAAAGTTTGAAAACAACCAGCTGCCAAATGAAAGACTCACGGAAGTGTCTTTCTAGGGACAATATGATGGCATATGGCACAGCTCAAGAAAACAGTCTAACCATTGACCCCACAATTCCACTTTGGACAATTTATGACAGGGAAATAATCAGATAAGTGAACAAAATGTTTGTAACAGTGAAAATCTGGAAATAACTCAAATACCATGCAAAAGCAGGGGCATTAAAAATGTTAATGTAGAACTACATTTACTGACATCAAAATATATCTGTGCTATATCAAGTGAAGAAGCGATATGACTGTGCAATCCCATTTTTTAAAAAGTGTATGCAAGTGTGTATGCACAGGACAAATGTTAACTCTGACCATTTCTGTGTGGGTTATACAATAATAGGTAAGCTTTACTTTCTTCCATCCTGCATTTTCTGTTGTTTTATAGTTGGGGGAAATTAATCTACAATAAAATAAAAAGACACAAATGCATGAATGAGTAGAACATTTTATGTATCCACCTTGGAAAATTCATGCACACAAGTAATAAATAAAGTTCTACGTGTGCGGTTTTCTTTACCCTTATAGAGGATAAGTACTTTTTCCTTTGAGTCCATAATCTTTTATTCTAGGGGGAAAAAAAGGAACAACTCCTGGGTTGAACTACAAAATGAAGGCAAACCCTCAATATTTTTGTCACCATTTACCTTCATGCCCTCTCGGCCAGGAAGTCCTGGGAATCCTGAATCACCCGGAAAACCCTAAAATGGAACAGATAAAGCAATGATAATCATAAACCAGGAAAGGTAACAGTTGGTTGCTTTTCAAAATTGCAGGTAAGTACTTACAGGACTCCCTTTTTCTCCTTTTTCACCATCTTTTCCAGGTTTTCCCTGTATATAAAGATTTAACCTTTAGTACTTCATAAATAATAATAGTAATATATAACACCAACATGAGTTATATTGCTGTCAATATGTTGCCTCTCTTATGAAACCACAGTAAGGTAAAATAAGGGCTCTTGATTGCAGCTGACAATAGTCCAATAATAACATGTACTATATCACACAATGCATAGTTACAAGAAGGAGCAATAGAAGAGGACTTTTTGATTTTTAAAAAAATAGGTTCTGGTTCATTACAAAGCCTTCTGAATATCCATAACATTTTGGTAGCATAGTTAATATTAGAGAAGTCTTCCTATTGGCAAGTCAGTATTTAGCAGCTAATTGGCAAATGTTCCATTTTAATGGAGGTTTCCGGATGTTATTTCAGGGAGGAAACCTCAATGTCTCAGGCAACTGGAAGCTTATACAAGGTGCTGGGTACTTCTCATGGCACCAGTGAAGGTAAAGCGAGAAGCATCTTAGCATCACTTGCTCTTGGCTGTGGATGAACCCACAAAGCCCCATGTGTGGGTGAGATCTCAGGACTGGCTCAGTGCCATCAGGAATGGCAGCAGCAAAGGACAACCAACCACTCTTGATCCAGGGCATTGGGTATCTTTACTGGATGTCAGGTTGTTGGCAGCTGCTTCAAGGAGCTTGCTTCCCACACCAGATGACCCATCTCTCCTGTGAGGTCATTCAACTAATAAGGGCCTCAGCCTTCCCAGGAGGTTTTTCAAATGTGACAGCTCTCTATATTTCTGCTAACAAAGATTTCAGAAAAGTGTTCCTGGAAGTGGAAAAGATATACTAGAAGATCCCCTAGAAAATCTTTTCCAGTCTTATATTTCTGGGAACACGAGATTCAAGGAATGAAAGAAAAAGTACTCTACAATAAGGAATAAAAGGACTTCTGAAAGCACTCACTCGGGGACCCGGTTTTCCGGGTTCACCTTTCTCTCCAAACCCTGGTGGTCCCTTAAATGAGCAAAAAAGAGAAAGAGTTAGATATATTAGCATATTTAGGTAAATATTATATTATATAAATATTACATTTAAGGTGAAATAAGTTTGCAAGTTAAACCCAATATTTTATGGTCTTTCACATAAAAATAATAATGATAAATAAGAATTTAGTATTTACCTGGAACCCAGGGTCACCTCTTTCACCCTAAAAGAATTTTTAAAAAAGTGAGAGATCAGTACTATTGAACAGTTATATCAATTTTTATATGTTACATTCAACGTGCAAAAGGGAAAAAACACTTTTCTGATCTATTAATAAATTAATATGTCTCAAGTATTCACTTGCTTGCATTGACTGGTTTATGGAAGTGTTAATTAGACTTGATTCATGATGACTTTGGCCTCTCTTCAACCCCTCAGTTTGTCACCTTCCTGCAGACCTCAAACCATCTCCACATTAAGAAGCCCTTACTAGGGTGACTCAGCCTCAAATCAGTTTCCAGCAGCTCCACTCTCAAAGATGCTCATATTTATGGGACGGAAAAATCTACAAATCTGTCTTCCAAGTCAAGGTTGAATGTAGCTGGAGGAACTATATTTTGAACTGGATTATCCCTGTCCTTTAGAATTTGTCCAAATTGGAAAGAGTATTCACTGGAGAAAATCTGTTCATACCTTTTCTCCCTTGGTAGCATATTCTCCTTTCTCCTTAACTTGAGCTTGTCCTGGTACTCCTGGAGGTCCACTGACCCCTTGGTCACCCTGTTGATACAAAAATTGGGAATTAATCAGACGTAGAAATAACTACACATGAGAAAGAAAAAACGCAGAGGGGAAGATGCCTAAAATAGCACATCTATTTTTAAGATGTAATTATGCTCCATTCTATCTTAATGTATCTTTGCCTAGCAGGAAATTAAATTTCAGTAGGAAGATGGTACACCAAATATCTAAAACCATATATACTTTCACATACAAAAACTATATATTAATTTTAATATACATTATATACATTAGGTATACAAATTATGTTCAAATACATTGTGTTATATACAATGTATTCATTTACACTATATACATTAATTACATATACATACACACATGATATGTGCTTATCATATTTATACATATACTATAAACACATACATTGAACTATCGGATTTTGATGGAGTAAAGGAAAAGGACAGAAACTACCTAATAAATAGTGCTTGAGAAGAAAGGAGACACTTTTAGGTAAAACAAAAAATAGACTTAAGTGTTTTCTTCCTCAAGCATCATAACCTCTGGTTGCAATAGGAAGTACCATGAAATCCAGCTAAAGGGCAATCAGTAATGGAGAAAAATTTCAAGTGTATAAACTGCAGCGCCACTTTATTGTGAGGCTTAAGGAAAGACTGGCCAGAAACGGGATGGAAGGCAGTAACCCATTGCACAAAACCGATCTGTTCAGGTCGCAGCCGTATTTGGCGCCACCTGGTGGTGACCATCGATATCAACTTAAACATCAGGCCTTCCCGTAGACTGGCTGCAGAATTTCAAAAATCTTCCAGGAAGTGCCCATTTCACTGAACTGATCCAGAGACACTCATGGGGAGAGCATCAGAGGGCCGAGGACCCACCCTCTGACTCCTTTCTTCCTAAGATGAGGTTGCCTGCTGTGTGCCCTTCCTCCCTCTCCAGTTCATTCCATCAGCGCCATAAGGATTTTGACCTTCTCTATTCAAGAAGAATAGGGAATGGGAACTAAGCACAGGCGTGTTATACCCTGATTCTCACTGTGATGTCCGTCATCACTGCAGGGTTTAATGTAGCTAGGTTATTAATATCCAAGTCCTAAATTGACTCTTTTATATTAAAATCGATGTCTGGCTTTATCACTGCCTAAGGACATTTTGATTGAGAATAAGGTGCAAACCGGGATTTAACCGGGATTAACAGCCTCATTGTATTTTCTGCTGTAATCAGAGAATACACGTTAATCAATTCTAGCTATGCATTTTCAGGAAAACAGTAACAAACTCAAGAACATGTAGAGAACAGTTAACTATCGACATCAGGGTCAAAAAATAAACCCAGAGGTGGAAATCTTATCATGTTGCATCTGTGAATTTAAACACGAAAACACTCTAAAGCAACGCAAACTCACCTTATCACCTTTCGGCCCTTGAAAGCTTAAGCCCATTTGCCCCTGTTGATTAGAGATTAGAATTTAATTATTAGAGTTGTCTACTTTGTCTATAATTATCCTATAAACTTCACATTAAATGCAATAAGATGGTCGATTTTAGGCAGTAAGTTTTTCTCACAACGAATGCAACATTTTCAAGAAAGTTGTGATCATGTTGTATTCAGTTTCTATTAACAAAGCTTTTAAAGGTATTAGTGATAAGGAATTCTGTAACAATCTTTTCTTTAAAAAAAAGTCAGACTTTTTAAACTCTGGCTTTATAAAGCTAAGGGAATGATCGGTGACTCCAAAGCAAGGACTATGGGATGGATGGAAGGAAAGATGATGGATAGATCATCTATAGATCAATCAATAGATAGATAATGGATGGATAGATGAGCTAGATGGATGCACGGATGGACAAATACAGAGATAGAATTATAATCTTCCACAGCTATTTACAGGAACTAAAAGAACGAATTATGACAGATTCATGACAGTCTTAATGTCAATAAAAACAACTAAAAATACTTTACCTTTTCTCCTGGAGGGCCAGGAGGGCCTGGGGGACCCTGTAAGAGAACATTTTAATTAAATAGATTCATAACTGTGCAGATTGCATTATGTACCCTGACACAAGGCATGTTCTTAATGTTAATCCAAATTCCTGCAGGTGCAAACTCATGTACAAATAGGATCTTTTGATAATGTTTTCAGTTAAGGTGTGGCCCAGCTAAATCAAAGTGGGTGTTAATCCATATTTCTGGGACCCAATAAGGCAGAGAAAATGCGAATGCAGTTAGCATGCACCCTGCAGTTCCTAATTTAAGAACGATATTTGGTCACTTTAGATATAATTGCTTATCTTAAAAATTGAATCATGTCTTCAAGTGAGGACACTGTAAGGAAATCAAATAACTTTCAGTAGTTACAACAAAAATTTCAGGAAGTTTTTGATAGTCATTTCTAAAAGGAGAAAAAAAAAATCCAGTTACTCTTTTCTCACAAAATGAGCCCTTTTATTTACAAGGTTGCAAATGAGGCTACATTTATATGAATGGATAGGAGAATTACACAATCTTACCAAAAAAAAACCAACAAGGAAATTAAAAAGGTACATCTAAAAATCTCTCAAGAAGCCTCATGAGTAGGGAAAACTCACTTGCATTATTCATTCTTAGTTAATGTGATACTCTATAGATAAGGAAATCTTACTAACATCAGCCTGCTGCTTCTGTAATCCCTAAAGAGACAGAACCCTCTGGTCTAATTGTATTTCTATAAGTTCCTGTCCCCTGCTAGGTGGTAAAATCACTGAGGCAGAGACTGCTTTGCCTCCTTTTGAGCTCAGCTTCTTCAGGACATGCATGACATTGGAATCCAGTTAGTCCCTAAATTAATAAATTTATTTGTTTGGAAATGTCTTTGAATATAGTATCACCATGCAATACTACCAGCACCCTTCCCGCAGCTCTGGGGATATCTGGACCATAGGTACCAGCCAAACATTTTCAAAAGAAAGAAGCTCCTTCTCCCACATACAAATTAAGAAAGATGGCCATTATATCATGTTTTCATTAAATTATTAATTTTAATGCCCCAGTACAGGTTGTTCTTTGAATGACTGCCTCAGAGAGATGGCCTCCCAACTTACCGGTGGCCCGATAAATCCTGGAGGGCCAACAGGACCTTGCAGCCCTGGCAATCCTGGCAGACCCTATAATTTATTAAGAGAAAAAAAGAATTAAAACACAAAGTAGGAGGTGACTCTGCATATACTTTTTTTTTGGTGGGGTGTATATTCTGGGAATTGAACCCAGGTCTCCCGCTCGGAAGGCAAGCACTCTACCACTGAACCACCCGTGCACCCCTATACTTTTAATTATTTAACAAATGCTTACTGGTATTCCTGGGGGTCCAGGAAATCCTCTTTCGCCTTTCAACAGCGTCCCAGGCACATGGCCAAGAATTTCACCTGGATCCCCCTAAGGGAGGAAAAAATAAAATGAAGCTATCAATATTCACAGTCATGCAAGGAAACAAAACTCACTGAATACCAGACATGCATTACTGTATGGGACCATCCTAAGGTCTGGAATTACTCTATGTAAACTCTATGTAAACTTGAAATAAGCAGATAGGGGCCCTCTACCCTATTTATTACTGCTGTCCTACTCACCAGTGGAAATTGCTCTACAGTCAATTCAGCTGCAACGAGGACTGAAGGTAAAAGAAACCTCATGTGACTGTCCCACAATGAAATCTCAGATAAAGGCCCCCATCTCTGGTAGAAAGACTGTGAAACCAGAAGCTGCCCTCATGAAATAAAGATTGTGTTCCCAGAAAAGACACAGGGAGAGTATTATTATAAAAGCAGGACTGTTAGGAGGATATTATTTCTTAGGTATTTGGAAAGTCAGAGACTCATGGACAATCAGCCTCACTGAGGTCAATTTTTGTCTCTGGTGTAGCTACTGAAATCCTACAGGCTTCCTTTTATACAGCTCAACCAAAGACCCAAACGCTTCACAGCCCCTGAACTTCACCAAGGCACAGGGTGCACATGAAATAGAGAGCACAGTTTGAGATCATGTTGATAAGAACAGCTGAGCCCTGATACACCACTGCTTGGCTAGGAAACACCATTGCTTGGCTAGGAAAGACTTTAAAAGTCTACTGACTATAAACGTTGTGAGAGGTTCTCTTTCCTCCCCAGCACACAGAGAAGAGAGCTATAGTAGCCAGGACAGAGCTAAGTGCTTGACAGAGTCCCTCCAGCATTTACTCATTGAACAAATATGTATGAAGCTTTTGCTGGCTACTGCGAGAGGTGACAGGGCAGCAGCAGGCACATTTGAGAAAAAATTTGGATGTGCAAATGGTAAAACTTCCTGATTGATTGGACATGGAATTGGGGGTTAGAAAAAGAAGCTAGAGCTTCAAGCGAAAGAAAGAAAGAAAGAGAAGGAGGGAGGGTTGGATGGATTGAAATAGGAGATGGGAAAGAGAGAGAAAAAAGAAAGAAAAATATGGAAGAAAAACGAAAGAATGAAAAGAAAGGGGAAGGAAAGAGAATCGCATGCAATTTTTTCAGAGTAAAAATCAAAACAACAAAAAAGAATGGCTCTTAGTTTCTGGCTTGAGTGCTAGAGTATAAAAGAGTAGGAGCAGCTTGTAGGGGAGGAGCTGGCAAGTTCCTTTTTGTCGTGTTGACTTAGCGGGCCTGTGGACAGCAGGGGTGAGTGTCCCATGCAAGAGTGAGCACAGGGCCCCACATCTGGACACCCGGCCCTGTGGTCCCAATGGCCACGAGTGGCTCTGAATGAAAGGTGCCTGCCATCGAGTCTCTAACCTGAGGCAGCCGGGGGGGGTTCTCCCCTATCGTTTTACTGCATGTATCATATAGTGACTTGAGATTATAGGCAACACAAAAGGCAGTTGTATTTGAATGAAGCTATTCAGAGTAAACATAATAAAAGCTCTATGTAGTAAAATAAAGAATCCAATACATTAAAACGTACCTTCATTCCTGGCAACCCTGGGGGTCCCTAGGAAAGGAAAGGTTGGCATTAGTAATTTTTCCTCAAAACACCACTAATATTAACCTCTAGGTACAAAATAGCAACAACAAAAATGAACATTGAAAATGGAATGCGAGGAGAGAAATTATGACCAAAGGAAGAAATTCTGACTTAGGCAACCCTATACTCACGGGATTTCCAGCAAATCCAGGCAAACCAGGAGGCCCAAGAGGTCCCCTTTCACCCTAAAGGGAACAGAAGACAGATGTTCATTTATGACAATAGCAAACATAACATTTTTCTGATTGCCTTCAGAAGTGACACTCTCCCATCTGTCAAAGAACTTTCATTTTTTTGGTTAGAAATCATTTCCTAAGAAAATAGTTTTTTTTATATTCCTGGGTGCTACTTCACGAAGAAGAAATATATTTGATAGCATAATTAATAGGGACAAGGATTAATAACAGTATTTTCTTATATGATGCAGTAATTGATTACATAGGTAAGAAATTTGGTATTTAAAAGTTATTTTAGGACAGGCAATGGTGGCTCAGTGGCAGGGTTCTCGTCTGCCATGCCAGAGACCCAGGTTTGATTACCGGAGCCTGCCCATGCCAAAAAAAAAAAAGTCTAAAAACCTAATAAGAGTAATTTTAGGGTAAAACTCTATAAAAAAGAAAGCATGATGATATCCTTCCTAAACAGTCACTATGGAAAAAACTGTATTTCATCACCAAATGAAGAAAATTTTAATAGCACTAACTCTCCAGTTCCAGCAAATAAAACTGTGTTAGTAGAATAACTTTACCTGATGCCTTAACAGTTACACCAAGCAGAAAAGCCTTGGCTCTAAACTTACCTTTGTCCCATTGCAACCCGGGATCCCTGGAGGACCTGGGGGTCCGTCTTGGCCAGGAATACCCTGCAATTAACAAAGTAAAAAAGTCATGGAAATAGGAAGTCACCTGATGGTGATGCTGCCTATATGAAATGCTGCATAAAGGATGCAGGGTGCGTTTTATATACATACAGGAAGTCCTGGGTTTCCGGGGTATCCAGATGCGCCTGGTGGTCCCTGTAAGAACGGAAATGAAAGAGCTTAAATTGATGCGTGGGCACCTCACCCCCTTCCATGCAGCCACCATGTTAGCGGAGTCAAACCCTAAGGCTTGACACTCAGGACATGGTGCCGACAGGCCCTGAATGGACAAACCACCCTGCACGGAGGCAGATGCCAGGGCGCTCAGCAGCCAGGACTAATCGGGACTACCAACATCAAAACTGCACATGCACAAGAGGGTCCTGCCCCCATCTCATCCAGTATCATTTCTAGGTTAAAAGAAAATGAGCACAGAATTCACGATAAAATCTCCAAAGTTTTGAAAGAAGAGGTTATGGAATAAATCAGTTGATTGGGGGAATAGAGTCAAATGTTATTTCTTGTTGAACAGTATCAGTTCATCAGAAAATAGAATACTTTCATTCACAATACAGAGGTAAGGGGAACTTGGCTGCCCTGCAGCTTCTCCCTCATAAATGATGGCAAAGCTATTTACTCTTCCACTCCCCCAAAAAGCCACGGGAGTGCCAACAAAGGGAAACTCAGGCTAGCGTTCCAATTCCTTTTTAACTATACAACAATCACAGAATCGAAGTTTTGCTTACAAATGTTTTTCTATTTTCAAAATGTGTTTTCCAAGGTCTTCATCTCTGTATTTCCCAGGAAGGCGGGTAGCAAAGAAAGTAAAGAGAGTGTGAGGAAGGAAGAAACTTCAGCAGTGAAAGTATTATCGCTTTTCCTTCAATGAAATCATCTTTCTTTAATGACTTGTGCACCTATCGCTGGCCCTCTCCCCCAATTAAAATATATGTATAAGAGATCGCTGAGGAAGAGCTAATGGGAGAAAATAACCAGCTCTGCTTACACACAGCACCGGTCATAGGGATTTAAGTTGGGAAATTGCTGCGTTTAAGTCCTCATTCCTATTCTATCTGTTATTTGAGCTCTATGGAGAGGCAGAGGGCAAAGGGCTCTAGACAGAGAGAGGAAAAGAAGGAAGATCTTTCCAAACAGCCTGGGCCCACTCCTGATTGTCTGGAAGGAGAGAGGATGCCACAAGTACCCATCTACTCTCTAAGTATCACGATTCTCAGACCCCACCTGTGCCGTTGTCAAGTGTAAGTACCAACTGCACTCACTCGTGTCCCTTTGGTTCCTGGAAGTCCTGGTTCTCCAGTATCACCCTGGAACAACATGGAAATTACATTACGGCCAATCATTATTGCAACCACATAGATAATCTCACATTCACAAATCCGCCCCCCGCTGCCCCCTAAACAGAAAGTGATATTAATCTTACCTTTTGTCCCGGTGGTCCATGTGGCCCTTCGGGTCCTTGCATTCCGGGAAACCCAATGACACCTTGTAACCCCGGGAGGCCTCTTTCTCCCTAGGGAGCAGAAAAATAAATCAGTATAAAGCAGAAGGCAGGTTAAAAAAGTAGAAGAAACAAATCGGTAATCAACCTTTCCAAATACCACCCAACAGTGCTTAAGTCTATAGTGAGTGTCTGAAAACAGATAATTACAAGTAATAATATTTAGGCTTCTCTCTACTATAATTTAAGCTCCTTGAGGACAGAAAATATTCATATATGACACCCAGCCCGATGTCTCATATATTCTAAGTACCAAATAGCTTGACGGGTAAATAAAATAATGAATGTTGTTTTTCCTCCACTGAATTCATTATAATATTCTTAAATTAATGAAATCTACTTGTTGTCAAATAGTCACAGTGCTGAGATTTTGTGAAGAGACCATCAAGGCCAGGATGTCACCTTTAGATGCCTTTAGGAGGTGTGGGTAGACAGAGTTCACAATGTGAGTTTCAGCACAAGATGCCAAGACCTTCCCATGCAATCAACAATCTGATGATAGGTTACTTTATGCTTTAAAATTTTTTTTATATTGTGAAATATAACATATATACAAAAAGCAATAAATTTCGAAGCACACCACAACAACTAGTTACAGAATAGATTTCAGAGTTTGGTATGGATTAACAGTTTCACAGTTTTAGGTTTTTTTCCTTCTGGCTGCTCCAAGACACTGAGGACTAAAGAAATATCAATAAAATGATTCAGCAGTCATATTCATTTGTTAAATCCTATCTTCTCTGTATAACTCCATCTTCTCCTTAGATCTTTCTCCCAGTCTTTGGGGGGTATCTGTGCAAATGCCCATTCTAACTTTTTCACGTTGGAAAGGGCTGTCAGTAATATGGGAGAGGGGGCTGAACCTAGCTGATGTACTGGAGAGGCTGGCCACTCTGAATTTCAGAATTCATCAGGCCTAGAAATCCATCTGGAGGTTGTAGGTTTCTAGAAAGTAATCAGAGTGCATAGAACCTCTGTAGAATCTCAGATAGAGCCTTAGGCATTCATCAGGCCTAGAAATCCATCTGGAGGTTGTAGGTTTCTAGAAAGTAATCAGAGTGCATAGAACCTCTGTAGAATCTCAGATAGAGCCTTAGGCATTCTTTAGGATTGGCAGGAAATGGTTTTGGTTGGGGTTTGGCACACCATGGTACATAGCTATATCTAGCTGAAACTTGTATAAGAGTAGCCTCCAGAATTACCTCTTGAGTCTGTTTCACCTCTCTCACCACCGATACCTTATTTTGTTACAATTCTTTCTCCTTTTTCATTAGAAAGGCATTCTCAACCCCACAGTACCAGGGCAAAGCTCATCCCTGGGAGTCATACCCTACATTGTTAAGGAGAGTTTCACCCTTCAATGTCATGCCCCCTGTCCAGGGGAGGGTAATGATTGTACTTGCAGAGTTGGGCTTAGAGAGAGAGGGGCCACATCTGAGCAACAAAAGAGGTCCTCTGGAAGTAACTCTTTGGCATAATTATAGGTAGGCTTAACTTCTCCACTACTTAAACAAACTTCACAAGAGCAAGCCTCAAGACCAAGGGCTTGGTCTATTGACTTGGGAGCCCCTAATGTTTGAGGCAGTATCAGGGATTTCCTCAGTGGTAAAATCTAATAGTTCATATTTTTTCTCCCATACCTCAAGGGGCTTTGCCAATACTTTTTAGTTACCTGCTCAACATACTCTGGGATGTATCTGGGTATTACATTCAGCTATAAAGAATCACATGTCCTCACTCCCATTCTAGGCTCCACGTGTTTGGGTGGTTTAAATGATCTACCCGGTCCGTCTGAGTTAGATTATATGCTACAGAAAATTCAGGTTTTGCACAAAATAAACCTCTCTTCTTTTGGTCTCACAGAGTAGGTGAAATTCTAAAATACAGACAATGTCCTCCTTGCCCCTGCATTCTGAAATACTTAGTCCCAACCCAATCAGCTTCTTTCTCATCTCTAATTGAAACCTGATCAATTTTTCCATTTCTTTAACAGCTGTTGCATGTGACAATGCTGATTTTCAGATCTGCCGACTCCTACCTGAGTCTTAGGTGCCATCCAGGTCCCCAAGTTCCAGAAAGATACCACATTATACATATATAGCACTATATTGATATTTCTTCTCCCTCCAGTGTTTTGAAGCAGTTAGAAGGAAAAAGCTCAAATAGTGGAATGGTAACCCATGACAAACACTGAAATCTAATTTAGCACTACTTGTTGAAGTGTATTTTGAAACTTATTGTGTTTTCTTTCTTTTCTTTGTATATATGTTCTATTTCACAATCAAAAATGCTTAAAAATTACACCCAGAAAATAAAGCAACCCACAAGCAACGGAATCCTGCCAACAACCATTGGGATGGCACCACAGTCTCGGCCAGTTCCATGATGACAGCTTGTGGGAGACCCTGAGACAGAGGACCCAGCTGCCTGACCCACAGAAAAAGTGAGATAATAAATGTGTACTGTTTGAAGCCACTAAAAAATATTATTGTCTTTGTCTTTGTGGAGCAACTAAGAAATAAGAAAAATTACTTAAAAATAATGAATTTTATCAAAGGTATAAGTATGTGGCCAACATAACAAGGACTATAGTCAAACAAGGAAAGGAAGGGCCAGAAAGATTCTGTGGAATTTTGAGTCTTAAGCTGGCCCTTGAGGGATGAATGCAAAACATATGGGTGAAAAGGAGGGAAAAAGTACTAGGGAATATAGGACGGATGAGTAAGTAAAAGATGATGGATATTTAGGGCATGTGAGTACAACAAACTAACAAGAAGAAATACAAATGGGACAATGACATAGAGGAATGAGGAGTTAATGTTTGATCCCGGAAATATTTATTCTACAGGCCTGAGGCAGCCAGCACTCTGGTGAAGTGATATTTTAGTGAGAGTGCCATGTTTAGGTAGCTGATATATAATTATGCAACATCATCACAAGAAATCAAGAACACCTATTGCTTAAGTAGATTACCATTGTTATATCATTTAAAAGCAGGCAGCATTTTGGCTATTACAGACAGGATTACCTACTGTTCAATACTTTTCTCAACCTTATATTAGTTCAAAGAAAAACTGACTGCTGAGCTATATATTACATGCAAATTTAGTCCCCATATAGCACATTACCAAGAGTTACTTAAAAGTTTTTCATAGTCATACAACTGAAATAATACAGAGCAAGTGCTTTCAAGGCATCTTTCTTTTCAAAACATTTCAGGCAGTCCTGGCAACTGCTGAAGAATTAACCACATATTGTATATTAATCAATGCAAAAACGTAGCTCTGCAACCACAGTGCCAACATGGAGTTTTACACATAATTGAAAGTGTAAGTCAGGAGTCCAGAAACAGTATCTGAATAAATATGGAAGAGATTATTTCAAACTCTAGAGGATATCATAAAAAAGCAAGTGAATTTAAGAAAATTAAATTCTACAATTTGGCATGCTCATTTGGAACAGTAGCATCCAGGGAATCTACCAGAAAGAACAGATGCTAATTCACTGAGAAACCTCCACATAGAATCTGGCATGGAATGCTGGCTCCCTCCCCTTAAGGCCTTCAGATAGCTGGGAAAGAAAAGCATGGTCAGGCCAAAACTTGTCAAAATGAAGAGCTAGTAAAATACATTCTTTCTTAACCTAAAGTGACGGCAGGAGGAAACAACTGCAGAAAATACTAAAGATAAGGAGGTATGTTGCACACAGTCCTCATAGCTACCTCTCATCTTTTATTCTGATGTGGGAAGATTCTCCCCGAAATGTAAAATTACTGAAATGCAAATATCTGGCTAAAAACAATAAATAAATTTTGAATTGTGTATCCCTAAATAACCTAACATGAGATAGGAAGGACATGTGAAAGACATATCAATGTAAAAGTGTTCCAGTACGTTTGGCGGAGAATTTTTAGTATTTTGGATACTGGCAATATCGTTATGAGACCAGCAAAGATAAGATTTTATCAATTCTCATTTTAACCATGGAATGCACTGAAGCCCAGAGCCAGATTAGCTGATTTATACAAGTTTCTCACTGAGTCAGCACTAAAGCCAAGAATAGAATTGAGGTCAGCTTACACCCCTCTCCATGTTTTTTCGAGGTCACTAGAGCAAACTGGTTCCCAGCAGAATATTAAGCAATTTACCAACATTAAGTTTGCCTGAGGTATCAGCCCTTTTATGTCCATTTCACAGATAGGGAAATTAAGATTATGATGCTTAACTGACTTGTCACATGTCACTGGGTGACCTCTGCAGACTCCTGGGAAAAGAATACAGAAATCTGAATTCCTAGTTCTTCCTTTAACAGCAAGAACACATTCTTTCCCAAATGTCATTGGAACACTTAAGCAATTCGTAGATCCCAAGAGTTTTGAAATCAAGTAGCTAAAAAGGAAGTGACTCCTCCGTCAGCATGGTTCTTACCACCCCCCCACATATTTTTTTTCTTTCCCAATCTTTTGTTCAGACAAAAATGCCATGAATAATCTAACAGCCTGTACTCTGTCCAAGGTTATAATGGAAACCCGAGCAGACCAGACAGGAGAAACATTCAAACAGTTATACAATTAGCTGGCAAACAGCATGTGCTGTTTGTTGTTTAAATTATTCCTCTCTTATCTTTTAGTGAATCTCAAGTGGGGTTGCAGGAAGAGCAAAGAGCTGGGCATGTGGTGCAAAGGTTATCCGTGCCAGCTGTGTTCAATCCAGACTCAACAGCTGCAACAGGCAAAACTACAATGGCGGCTGCCCTTCCCTGGAGTTCCAGGCAGAATGCGCCGAGTCCAGGAAACTGAGAACTAGGACTCCTTTGTCATCCAGTTTCCCATGAAAGACCCAAAAGGACATGGAGACCAAATAATTATGGCCTGCAGAAATGAAAATCACAACCACCGTCTCCCACAGCAATGAAAATTAAAAGAAAAGACATGCTTGTAAAATACTACGTGACATGTTCCGAGGCAATTGTGTTTTGCGATTTCAGTCCCGAACATCAGTGCCATGTATTGCACTAATAAAAAATTTTATTTACCAGCAAACTGAAGCGATTATCTTAACTGCATCCTCAAATGATGAAAGTGAGAACTGGAGGAAGAAAAACACAATGCCGTTGTCTACAAAGATGAAAGAAAACAGCTATGGAGAAAGATCTGAGCATCGAAACTAGTCATTCTAAATTAGGTGTGAAATAGGGTTTTGTGCATGGGGCAATAAGATTTTGCTTAATATATTACCTAAAATGCAAGGACATATTTTTTTTTAATAATTTTTTATTAATTAAAAAGAAATTACAAGAAAGAAACACAAACATCCGTAATATATGCTCATTCCATTCTACATATATAATCAGTAATTCACAATATCATCACATAGTTGCATATTCATCATCATGATAATTTCTGAGAACATTTGCATCAATTCAGAAAAAGAAATAAAAAGGCAACAGAAAAATAAAATAAAAACAGAAAAAGAAAAAGAATTTTTACATACCATATTCCTTATCCCTCCCTTTAATTGATCGCTAGTATTTCAAACTGAATTTATTTTAACATTTTTTTCCTCTATTATTTATTTTTTTTTCCTGAATCTACTATGTGCTTTTATTTTTTTATCCAATTTTTAAAATTTTTTTTAATTAATCAAAAAAAAGAAAAGAAATTAACACAACATTTAGAAATCATTCCATTCTACACATGCACTCAGTAATTCTTAGTATCATCACATAGATGTATGATCATCATTTCTTAGTACATTTGTATCGATTTAGGAAAAGAACTAGCAAAACAGCAGAAAAAGATATAGAATGTTAATATAGAGAAGAGAATTAAAATAATAATACTAATAAAATATATATATATAAAAAGGAAAAAGAAAAAAAACAAAAACAGAAGATACAAACAAACAAACAAACAAAAAACCATATTTCAGGTGCAGCTTCATTCAGTGTTCCAACATAGTTACATTACACTTAGGTATTATTGTGCTGTCCATTTTTGAGTTTTTGTATCTAGTCCTGTTGCACAGTCTGTATCCCTTCAGCTCCAATTACCCGTTATCTTACCCTGTTTCTAACTCCTGCTGGTCTCTGTTACCAATGATATATTCCAAGCTGATTCTCGAATGTCGGTTCACATCAGTGGGACCATACAGTATTTGTCCTTTAGTTTTTGGCTAGACTCACTCAGCATAATGTTCTCTAGGTCCATCCATGTTATTACATGCTTCATAAGTTTAGTCTGTCTTAAAGCTGCATAATATTCCATCGTAGGTATACGCCACAGTTTGTTTAGCCACTCGTCTGTTGATGGACACTTTGGCTGTTTCCATCTCTTTGCAATTGTAGATAATGCTGCTATAAACACTGGTGTGCAAATGTCCGTCTGTGTCTTTGCCCTTAAGTCCTTTGAGTAGATACCTAGCAGTGGTATTGCTGGGTCGTAATCCATTCTGCCATTCTATGTCTTTTGATTGGGAAATTCAGTCCATTACCTTTTAGTGTTATTACTGTTTGGATAATATTTTCCTCTACCATTTTGGCTTCTGTATTATATATATCATATCTGATTTTCCTTCTTTCTACACTTTACTCCATACCTCTCTCTTCTGTCTTTTCGTATCTGACTCTAGTGCTCCCTTTAGTATTTCTTGCAGAGCTGGTCTCTTGGTCACAAATTCTCTCAGTGACTTTTTGTCTATAAATGTTTTAATTTCTCCTTCATTTTTGAAGGACAATTTTGCTGGATATAGAAGCCTTGGTTGGAAGTTTTTCTCTTTTAGTAATTTAAATATATCATCCCACTGTCTTCTAGCTTCCATGGTTTCTGCTGAGAAATCTACACATAGTCTTATTGGGTTTCCCTTGTATGTGACGGATTGTTTTTCTCTTGCTGCTTTCAAGATCCTCTCTTTCTCTTTGACCTCTGACATTCTAACTAGTAAGTGTCTTGGAGAACGCCTATCTGGGTCTATTCTCTTTGGGGTGCGCTGCACTTCTTGGATCTGTAAATTTAGGTCTTTCATAAGAGTTGGGAAATTTTCAGTGATAATTTCTTCCATTAGTTTTTCTCCTCCTTTTCCCTTCTCTTCTCCTTCTGGGACACCCACAACACGTATATTTGTGCGCTTCATATTGTCATTCAGTTCCCTGATCCCCTGCTCAAGTTTTTCCATTCTTTTCCCTATAGTTTCTGTTTCTTTTTGGAATTCAGATGTTCCATCCTCCAGTTCACTAATTGTAGCTTCTGTCTCTTTAGATCTACCATTGTAGGTATCCATTGTTTTTTCCATTTTTTCTTCTTTGTCCTTCACTCCCATAAGTTCTGTGATTTGTTTTTTCAGATTTTCTATTTCTTCTTTTTGTTCAGCCCATGTCTTCTTCATGTCCTCCCTCAATTTATTGATTTGGTTTTTGAAGAATTTTTCCATTTCTGTTCGTATATTCAGCATTAGTTGTCTCAGCTCCTGTATCTCATTTGAACTATTGGTTTGTTCCTTTGACTGGGCCATATCTTTAATTTTCCGAGCGTCATCCATTATTTTCTGCTGGTGTCTGGGCATTTGATCAGATTTCCCTGGGTGTGGGACCCGGCTGGTTGAAAGGTTTTTCTGTGAAATCTCTGGGCTGTTTTTCTTTTCCTGCCCGGTAGGTGGCACTCGTGGCGCTCGTCTGTCTGCGGGGCCCACCAGTAAAAGATGCTGTGGCTCCTTTAACTGGCCAGTCCGAATCTTGCAGTCAGCCAAGGACATATTTTTAAAAGTCCATAAAATGTGAGAAAAATAGCTTATTTTATAATCCCCAATCATTTCCCTTCATCTCAAAATGTATGTGGAAACAAGTTCACAATACAGGAACTCAAATGCTAAAATAGAGCTCTCTCCATATCTAAGTTGGAAACTCAAATACAAATAAAGTACCCAGGATGGCTGATGTTGAATTAGTGGGAAGCTTCTAAATTGGGGGCCATAATACAACTACCAATGACATAAACTGAAGTTAACACCAAGTATATCTAGGATAAGCAATTGGTTCAATAGAGATCAGAGGCCATGGCATGCCTGTTTCAATGGTCAACATGGGATCACTACCTTAGAAACACATTTTAAATTTATTTTTGAAATTTAAAATAGTATGATCATGGATCTTCAAAATGGACTAAGGCACAAGTAGAAAGGCTGCCAGAGCACTGGGCTTCCTGCTCACACACGGATGCCTGCAGTGTGCAAAGCCCCCAGCATGTGCTTGCACAGAACAAACCTGACAAGTGATGTTACAGATATAGTGCAGTTTGGTTGCCTCCCCTAAACTGTAGGTTCATCAAGGGCAGGGACATTGTTGATTCATTCAAAGTGTTTGCCACAAACTACAAATTCAATAAAGATCGGTGAATGAACAATGAACTAGCCAACACCATAACATTAGAGTGAGGTAGGATTTCCTAAAGACTTTAAAAGGTAGTAAAATAAGGCTACTGGGAAGGATGGGATCCAAGGTCTCCCTTTCGCAGTCTAAAGCCCTATGAGCCTCATAAAGAAACGGTTAACAGATGTATCACTGTCTAAAGAAGCAAGGAGGAAAGGGAGGTTCACGACACGAGACTGCATCAGTGGCTTCTTTCTGTCATCTGGGGCCTTGAGACTTCAATTTAAGGTTGCAAATAACTGAGGGAATGAAAGCACTGACATTTGGAGCCAGAGCTCACAAAGCATTCAGCTATGGGGAAGCTGTCACTCAGATGGGTCACAGTCAATGGGTAACTGCAGGACACAGCTCCAAATTCCACAAGTCCAACGTCTTGAGCCCAACAATGACCAGACATCTGCAGGACCATTTCCTGAATGCCGACGCTGCTGGGAAAGTTGTAGGAAGGCTATGATTGGTGTCACGGGTTCACGGAAAAACTCTGGGATGAGGGCCCCATTGGGATCGTCATCCATCCATTAAGTTTGACGTCCAGCAGAAATATTGCCACTACTCCAGAGAAGGTGGGAGAGGCAAGAACAGAACATTTCTTTGAAATATAAAGCTGGAATACTAAAAGGGTCCAGTTCTCCTAAGGACATAAATCCTGATTCTCTTTTGCACTATAAGACATATACCTGAATTCTTAATGAAAGAATGTTTATGTCTTAATTAAAATTTACTAAATTTATTTAGTAATTTAAATTTAATACTGAAAATTGTTTCATTTAGCCACTATATCGTAACATGACTATTTTTCCTTCTATTTAATATTTTAATATTAAAACAGAAAAAAGCAAATTACTCAAGCAAAGAAAAGCATGGCTACAAATCTTTCCAAAATTCTGATGTTTCAATATTAGGAACCCTTACGTAGTGGCATTTTACTATGAGACTCTGCAACCATACATAGCTGAGAATAAGAGAGGAGGGGGAGGAAGAGGGCAGAGAAAGAGAAACAGCTGAGAGTTTAAGAAATTTTTTCCTGGAAATAAGGATATTCCCTATCTTCACAAATTCAAAGGATGAGAAGAATCAGAAAGGTGTTTTTTTTTTTTTTAATCTCCCTAACCCATGACTTTTATATAATATAGGATCCATTCTATTTCCAGGAGCCTTCTGGACTCATCCTGCCTGGGTTTGGTTTGAGCAAGCGGACTCCAGCTTTTCCTTATTTGGACCTTAGCAATCCTTCCTTTTGACCATCTCTCCAACCTACTCCTGAGACTCCTGAGGCTGAAAAAAATCAGGTTTGAATGAAGAGTGGGATAGACAAGTACTGGAGTCTTCTCATTAAAAAAGAAAGAAAAAAAGTAGCTGAGGTTTGAAAATGAGAGCTGAGCTGGATATCTGGATGTACAAGAAGAAAGGGGAACCTCTCTCTCCATATCCAAGACTGGATTACAGTTTTTATGCTGGATTTTCAGCCTTAGGATTCTTAAATGGTAAATCCCAACCAACCCCAGTGGATAAATTCTACCTATGATCTGCTGCTGATTCGTCAGTTTAGGACAACCTGCAAATGTTACACTTAACATGGAACTTTCTCCAATTTTCTGTGTTGAAGGACAGATTTTCTGCTGGAGAAGTCCTGATATCGAAACTTTGAGCTCAGGAAGAATTTTGGCACAATTCTAGGCTTGCATAGTCTAATATGAATGTGAACACTGCTAGTGATGTTTGTTGATAAAAGCTAAATGCTTAAATCATACATAATTCAAACCTAGCTGAATGATGGTTGCAGAGAGAAGCACAAAAATATTTGATTAATCAACATTTGCAAAGAAATAAAACTGTAAATATTTTCTGGCCCTATGAAAACCTGCTTTGCACAATCAGTTTGTAAGGAAAAGAAAGGAGAGTTCTTTACTAAATACTTTTAGAACAGTTATTACTTCACCACAAGAATAATTCCGTGGAACACTAAGTGTGATCTTAACATAAACAATTTAAAAATAGTCCAAAGCCATCTGAAAGCAGTATCCAACTTCACCGGTTCAGTAAAATCTGCTAAATGATAGACAAACTCAAATGCTAACAAATCATTGGAAGCACAATACCTTAACTATTCCCAAGTGTCCTTAAGTTTCATAAAAGTCTCAGACATTTCTCCCTAATTTGAACTAAGCACTATTAATGGAAGGCATAATTAAAATCACAAAGCAGAGGTCTTTAGCAGCAAATGTTTCCTACAGTGATTTTTCTCTTATGTTCATTCTGAGAAATCAGTCTAAAATATTTTCATTAAGTCTTACTCTGAAGCAGTAATCTGCTTTAAAGTAAGGCATTCTAGTAAAGCGGTCAGCTTCCCAAATTAGAAAATGAGAAAAATATTATGATAATGGCTTTCCAAAGTGCAGTTGGTTTGCTTGCTGAAATCCTGTGCATACATTTCCTCACACAGCTCATCTTTCATTAATAGCTTCTTTTCTTTTTTCCCATCCAAATGGAACCAAATGTTCCTCTGGGTTTGTCCTTACTGTCCTGCCCCATAATCTACTCACATTTAAATGTGAAAATTCAAACTCCTGGACGGTTTCCCCCGGGGCGATTTTCTTCCCCAGCAAGGACCCTTATCCTACACCTCGCCTCCCTTCCTGCTCCAAGCGGCTGCCGACACAGCCCCCTTACAGGCGGTGGCCTCCACCTGAAATATTTTTACCCACACCAGTTCCTGCCATCAAACAGGGCCCCTGACTAAACATCCCTTCGTTGGGGAAGAACACCCAGACAAAAGGTGATGTGAGGGAAACCACTACTTCAGTTATAACAGTACATGGAAGAAAACAAGTGTGGGGGATTTAAAAATGACTTTTGAAAAAAACCTCGATAGGCTCTGCACTTTCTACCACAAGAGGGCGCTAGGGGAACTAAACTCTTTTTTTTTTTTTTCTTCCATTATTAACTAAACCTCGGTGGACTCTGAAGCACTAAGACGGTTTTTCTTAAAATATTCAGTGCTGTTGAATATGTGCATGCGCACATTTGAGAGAATTCAGTTTGGTGCGGCTTAAAAGAACTCAATGGGAAAGTAAGAATTTTAATTCGAATTAAAAATTTAATTAGAATAAAACAGAAAACTAGTAACGTGAATATTAACGCTATTAAGTGGCAGATGCCCCTGTAAAGAACACGAATGGTGGATATTTTTCAGATTGCATTTTTTCCGCCCAAATAAACTGAGCATTTGAATCCAACGAGGTGACAGGGAAAAAAAAGTAAATTCAGTTTTTTAAATGACTGCATTGAAATAGCATATATTGCAAATGAACCAATTAACTAAAAAATGCATAGAAATATATAAATATGATTAATAGGGGACCTCTAAGGAACTATTACTTTGTTTCTTGTTTTTCGTGGGGGCATGGGGGTGTGGGGATGTGCATGGTTCGGGAATCGAACTCAGGCCTCCAGCGCTGGCCCAGAGGGGGGTCTTTAACAAGCACCAAAAAGGGGGTCTTTAAGATGCACAGAGCTGAGTGAAATCCATTGGTAGCAAAACCGCCCCTAAAATAAGCAAGGACCATGTTTGCTGGCTTTTCTTTCTGCACATGACCTGCAGTGGCCAACTGACAAGCACAGACCCGGGTACACAGCTCCCGGGTGACAGCAGGGAAACCCCGCAGCTGCGGTTCCAAGTGGCAGCCCACTGGCGAAGGCAAGTCCAATCCCAAGAGGGTATGCATGCACTTAAACGTAGGATTGCTGTTGCTTAATACTTCCGGGGTCGGTCGGTTGACTTTGGTTTTTGTTTTTTTCTTACTCCATCAAAATATCACAAATTAAAAAAAAAAAATTTAAATGAAGACAGTTCTCAAAGAACTATTACTAGACCACATGGACGTTTAAGAGTACCAAGGGAGGTGATAATATTTAAGAGTTGTTCAGAACCTGCAACTTTACCCACCAGCACAAGTGTGTTTTTCTTCCTCGAAATTTTCTTGAAACTGCTAAAAAAAAGTCTATGTCACGACTCAAAGATTCTGGGGGAGGAAGAGATTGGAGGGACATAAACAATTAATGACAAAATGACAACAGCAAAAGGTTAGCTCCTTTCTACATTGGGGCAAGAGAAAATAAATCTTTTGCCTCATAAAGAAAATTTGCTTTTTAATTTTTTTTATTTCCAAACAATCTCGAGTTTAAGGAGCTGTATTTACATTCTTGGTAAATTTGAAAAATACCAATTAATGCATAGTTAACTAGCCCTTCAAAATTTTCATCTCACCATAGCTAAGGATATTGTTAATTTGCACTTGAAGATGTGTGAGGGTAGTGACAAGATATATGGAAGTATGTGTAGCCTGCATAAAATTAGGACTCAGATAAGTCAGAAAATGCCAAAATCTAGGTCATGGATTGATTTGTTTGTTTTTGTCTGTGATAACAATAAATAGGGAAAATGCAAAAGAAATTCCCTAATGATAACAATTACAATTAATAATACAAAGGCATGCAAGATATTCTTTGGGTTTAATCTTGAGGGGAATTACCAACTGGCAATTTAAAAAAGAACTTTCATTTGACGTTTTCCTTTAAAAATGCAATAGATGCAACTATCTATCAAAATTCAGTTTTGTGAGATGCCTGCGGACTTGCCTGTACAACTTGATAGGCTGCAAGCTCAAAAGGGCTGCAGTAGGTCAGCCTTCCTCACTTAGTAGGTGCTCATTAAACATTTTCATGGGTGAATCAGGAAGCATAAAATGGCGAAGATCCCAAGGAAACAGTATAGACCTACAAAGACGATGCATGCTTAGGATTCATAATTTTTTTTAAGTGACCACAGTCACAGGTATCCGCGATCAGGGTCAGCGAAAGGAGCTTTGGGAATCTTGCTTCTATACTTTCAGTAACTATCAATAGGGCAGCATGATGGAAAAACAGCCCCAATCTAGGGCACTGAAAGAAATGGATTTTGGTTCTTGTGCCAGCACTAGTCACTTGAACTTGGAAAATCAGATCTGCTACCTGTAAGAAAGGGATGGTTATATCCGTCTTGCTTACCTGACAAGATTATTTTAAATGTGACAAAGTATCAAAGTGACTTTGCACTACATGAAATACTAAGCAAATGATTATGGACTAAATTGTACCGACTTTACTATTATTTAAACACACACATATATTTTACATTTATAATCAAGATTTCTATGTTCATCAAGCCAATTGAATTTCCTATAAAACCACAGACTATTTAAAAAGAGAATGAAATGCAGTGACAACTTATTCCCTTCACACATCACATGAATTGTTGTGGCTAGACTTGACAAAAGAAAATAAGAATGTCTAGGGTATTCCTAAAATATAAAGGAGAGTTTTAAGAAATTCTCCCTGTATGCTATCTTATAGACCAGACTTTTTTATTAATAATACTTCTGAAATTCATTTTCAAGCCCACTACAGTCTGTGTTGCTTCTCTCATATGGGTATGAGACTGCCAATTCTCTTACTTACAGGAGCCCTCCGGACTTTTCCAGTATTTTAGCTTATAAGTATCTGTATATTTTGATGTGCTCAAATTACTTCCTTTCCCCCAACCAAATTACTTGGCTATATCTTATCACAAATAACATTTTTCCCCAGGGTGAGGCAATAATTTCAAAACGTCATTCATCATGCTCAGAATTTAAATGATAAGAATAGTTGCAAGGAGGTTAAAACGTGACAAATCCATTTTGCCCACATAATGCAATATAACATGGGCAGAGTTTGGAATTTCACAAAACCTACTATTTGCTAAATTCAGCTAACTGAAAAAGCCATAGTCAGATCAATCTGAATCAGTAACTAACTGAATTTCAATCTATTTTCAATAAATACTATTGATATTTTTCAAACATACATCATCATTCAAAGAAAGAAATCAAGTAGTTGAAGAGTTTTTGGTCAAAATCTTGGTTTTGAAACTGAATGGACAATTTAAAATAATCATGCATAATTAACTCAATGAATAATTATTTCTTAAATACTTAAAAATAGCCTTCACTTAGGAGGTAAGGTCTCTTCGTCTCAGCGTCATTGGATGGTTTCTTGCTTTTTTTAATTCATAATTACTTGATGCCAGTTGATTAAATATATGTTCTTTGACTAGGAACTAAGATGTATCACATTTTATAAATTAGGAGGCATCAATTTTCTCATAAAAAATAGGTTACAGGGTGCAGGGGTATTTCAGTGGTAGAATGCTCACCTTCCATGTGGGAGACCCAGGTTCAATTCCTGGACCATGCATGCCCCCCGCTCAAAAAATAAAAATAGATTACAGACTGTAGAATATTAAAAAAAAAAAAATGTGGCAGTTCTGCTTGTAATCTGTATTTGACTTAAAAAAAAAATCTAGAAGATTAGATGACCAAATGTGTGGGTGTGTTAGAAAAAGAGAGTGAAGGAGTGGAGGTAGAGTGGGATGGGGTGTGGCATTAAGAGAAGGGAGAATGGTTGAGTTATCTGCCACTTACCCCTTCTCTGCTTTCCCTTTCCCCATCAGAGTGGGAGGCATCTGACCCAATGAGGTAAGCAATTTCTCTTTGGCAAAAGAAAGCTGATGAGTCAGAAGTGCTCTAAGGTGGCCTTCCTCTCTATCCTAAGGGAATTATTAAACTCTAAGAGATCTATAAAATTGCTAATTTTGTAGAAATTCTGAGACCCCACAATGGGAGCCCATCAAGGCATCCTGAAAGGAATAGGTATGTTTACAAACTCAAGGATTCTCCACAGGAATTGGCTCAGTGCCTTTTGTGACCTGTAAGCAGGTTTAAAGTAATCCCACTTTCTAACAGCTGTTTGATGTTTCATGTAAAAGTGCATGAAAGGAAGCAAATGGCTATGTTTACTAATGTTCATAAATCACCAGCTACATTCGTCTTCTCTTTCAATTCCCAGAATTTAGCCAATAGTAAGAGCAAAGAAATGATATGTGATAAATTGCCTCGAGGCTAAGGACAATTATTAGAGAAATTATTTAAGAAAGCCAAACACAATTTAAATAAGGTGATTTTAAACATTAGCACCCATCTCCAATTCCCCCACCCTCAAAAGATTTTAGGAGTAAGATATAGAGAACTAAATAGATTAGTAAATGAAGAAAAGACTGTGGAGAAGGCACACAGAAATTTCCCAGCTGTAATTCCATCAACTGAGGTATCACATGATTTTTCAAAATATAAAAAGTGGAGAAAAATCAGAAAGCTTTTGAGACTTAAGAACTTTACTCTCCACATCAACAGAATTAAAGAGAAAATAATGAAGGCACATTAGTTAAATACTGCTGAATCACTGCTACCCTTTTTCTCAGAAAACATCATTGAAAAAGTATTTGACACTGAGGAAATGTCTACTTGTAAAGTAATAACTGATTACTGGCCTGACCTTTTGCCTAAAATTAACAGAGTTCTGACATTTACTGCATACCAAAGTTCCTTTTGGCAAAATAACTTTTTACTCTAGAAAGGCTAAAGTACCTTCTGGCATTTATAGGGCAGACCCAAAATCAGAGAACAGTAGACATTTAGATTTGGAAGGGGTTTTAGAGATGATAGTCCAATTCTTTCCCATTACAGATTTTCAACTTTTAATCAAAATGATAGGCTTTTTTTTTCCAGATTGAAAAACTTACACTTAATTATAAGAACAAAATATAGCCACCATAAATTTTCATTGTTAGTGGATAAATATGTATTAGGTCCAATATCCTAAGATGCATTATAAAATACATCCCCATCCTCACATCAAAATCTGGGGTTCCCTCTTGTCATATCCACCTTGTCTTGATGCCCGCACCCAGATTTCTACCTCAGTAAAACAGCAGTAGGACTTCTCTACAAATTGGCCTCTGGCTATCAGCGCCATTCTTTCTATTTCCCCAGTCACCACTTTTCCAACCTAGTCCTACTAGTTCTGCCTCCTTTTCACAGTATCAAATCCCTTATGAGTTTGCAGGAGTGGCAATGGGGGTGGCATGTGGCCCCCTGCACAAGCTTGAAGCAGATGGGCAAGGAATGTTGGAGGCAGACCATGTGGTAAAGGGGTGTGGGGGAAAACTCTTAAAAAAAATGTGCGTATGAGTGTGTGTATATGAGAGAGAGAGAGGAGGCACAAAGCAGATACTAGCAAATGTGTGTCACAGCAGATATGATATGGGACTAGAGAAGATAACTTGTGTGCATGTGCATTTGAATAGAGAGGAAAAGGGAAAGCAGATAAAGAGTGGGAAAGGATTAAAAATTTGTGGTGGGAGTAGCGTAGAGCAGAATTTTAAAAACTAAAAAAAAAAAAGAAAGAAAGAAAGAAAAGGGACAGAGCAGTTGTGGCCTCGGTAGTGAAGCATGTGAGAGTCTTCTCCCCGTCAACACTGTGGACATTGTGTTTTCAGAATCCTTTGCAGGAGCCAAATGCCTTTTCGAGTCAGTGGGCCACATTTCATCCTCAGATAATGTGCTTCGGCTGATGTCATCATGCCTCTGGATCCAGAAGGGCCCCAAAAAGGAGGCAATGAACAGATCAAGTTCTTCAACAGAGATAAGCAACCTAACGGTCAAAAAAAAAAAAAAGAAACAACGCTGTCCAATTTCATGCTCCCGAAATCATACTTTAGAATCTGATTATTAGCTTTTGTTGGAAGTATGTTATCGTTTTTCCCCCCACCCACATATTATTTCAACCCTGGAAGGCAAGACCTTTCAATTAGATGTCTAGTCATTGTCTCTTGCAAAGAACTGAGTGTTCTACATCTAGAGGCAAAATGTGGGCCCCAGGAAGAAAAGACACCCTCCAGTGAGCCCCACTGAGACTTGGGGGGTCAAAACCTGCTCTAGTTCGTTCCTGCGGCTCAGCGTGTGTGGTCTGCAAAGGAGATGAGGAGTGTGCTCATCTTTACCATGTGCCTTCCTATTTGTGTTTAGAGCAAGACACCAAACCATTCTGCATTTCCAACTTCTTATCTGGAGGAGACAGAACATTCTACTTGCCACCCACATCACAGACATGTTAGGATGAATTATGAACCAGTGTTTATACAGTGAGGTGAACCAGGACAAAAGGTGCTATGTCCAAAAATCCTGACCTGAAAGAATATATATCATTCTCCAGCCTACCTGGGTAGGAAACATACTGTCTGGGAATAAGATTCATCAAGGTACCTCCCACCTTGTCCACAAAATACTGATCAGATCAGAGCAAAGAGGCTCAGAACAACTTCCAAGGGCTTAAGAAAGACCCATTCTGCTTTTTGCCAAACATCATATTCAGGAAAATATGTCCTTTAACATTTGTCCTACATAGAAGTGAGGGGAGGAGCGGGAAGTCGGAGGGGGCACAGTTTTCAACTCAATTTTCCAGCATATTCAAATTTTCACCAAAAATCAGGACAAACATGAAACATTGAGAAACAAAGTTTTGAGGCATAACTTAAGTGTCATCCTCCATAGAACATGCTGCCTGCGTTTTAGGTGGCTGCTAGCGCAAAGTTCCACCTGCCTTTCCTTGAACAACTGTTCCTAGATCAAATTTGTTCACACTGGGATTCCATATTTCCCTTCATAGCTCTTCACAGATTGTTTAATATGAAGTTCTTTCTGCCATTACTTGTTTAATGTTTTTCTCTGCCTTGAGATTTTACGATCCATAGGGCAAGAACTCTACTTCTTTTGCTAATCACTAACTCCATGAACATAGTGTCACCACATAATAGGAGCTCAATAAAAATCTGCTGAATGAATGAATGAATGGCATTGGATGGGATGGGACTGGATGGGATGAGACAAGATGGGATAGGATGGTGTTGTATGGCTGCCATAGTTTTTCTAGTGCAAATAGTTTATTTAGATCTATTCTGTATAGAATTAATCCTATACCAGTTTTTTAGGGAAAACAATGTAGAAATCTTCATCAAATCTAAAGCCACTGATCTCTTACCTAAACTTAATAAGCTATAATGAGGCATCCATAAAAATTTATTTGGACCAATTCTTTCGTTTTGTTTTTGTTGATTTTTTTTTTTATTTCAAATCACGTCACAACAATTAGTTGATGAACAGGTTTCATAGTTTGGTATGGCTTAGAATGCTACAAGTTTAGGTTTTTACTTCTAGCTGCTCTAAAATACTGGACACAAAAAGAAGTATCAATATAATGATTCAGCAATCATACTCATTTGTTAAACCTTACCTTCTCTGTGTAACTCCATCTATACCTTTGATCTTTCTCTCACTCTTTAGGGGTATTTAGGCTGTGCCCATTCTAACTTTTTCTTTTGGAAGGAGCTGTCAATAATATGGGATAGGGGGATGGAACTAGTTGATGTTTTGGAGAGGCTGGCCCCTTTGAATTTCAGGACTTATCTGGTTATTTAGACCAATTCTTAATATCTATCAAGACATAAGAAAGAAAATCATTTTACTCTATCACCTTTTACTTATTTGTACTAATTCATTTTACTCTATCACCTTTTACTTATTTGTATCACCTTTACTTATTTGTAGATTGATTGGCAAGTATGAGGGGTTGACAAAATCTCAAGCCAATAAATGAAAATCCCTACTGAGGGGCTTTAAACCAAGCATGACTTCATTAAATCATTTTAAAAATTAGTCAAGAATCAATGTAAGTGTCTCATGTTAAATTTTCAGGTGGAGAAAATCTAGAATCAATTGAATTTGTGGCCAGATAAGCATTATACTTTCGTAGAATTATGTAGTTAACCAATGGACATGAGTGGATATGGTATTCAAGAATACCTTTACATTTTTTAATGGATTTGCCAAAGGGGCAAAAAAACCCACAGAGGGGCACCACTTCCCCCATATTCACATGGTTTGCTCATTAACTCTGACTAATTCTTCCTTTGTTTAATTGCACATTGTGCTGAACCACTTGACAAGGATGAGGGTTCTGTTAATATCATTTATGAGGGTGAAATTCTCCACACCCATACTACATAATTACTAGCATCATTGCATGTTGTCTGGAAATACATTTTGAATGCTTAAGATACTCTAACAACAAACCAGGAGGAAAATCCAACTGTACAGTTTTCATTTGTCAGGGTTTGTTTTATGTTAAATCTTTGATCTTGAAATAAAACATGCAGTCTCATACTGCTCCCTTTTAGAATAAAGGTATTTTCCTGCCAGCCAATGTTTTGTCAGGATCATATTTACAAAAAAAAAGGATTTTTTTCCATAAGAAGTCAAAGACTGCTAGTGCTTGACATTACTGATAACAGTCTGTACTCACATAAAGTGTTCCACGCTATAAAAGCTGCAGGACATGATAGTTCATTCAGGATATTTAATTTTCTACTACTCTTTCTAAACATGGAAACAAAAATCAACTCACATTAATTTTAAAGTTGCACAGGAGGACGGTGAGCTCCAAATAAAATAAAAAATGTCGATTTCTGTGATTATAATCTATCTCGAATTTAATAGTTAAGATCTCAGAAGCATACAGCAAAGGGACAAGTTCTATGCAGTGGAAAGAAATAGTAAGTGGTGAAACTAGGGAAAGCACAGCTCACTTTCTCTGTCATGGGAAACTGCAATGACATCCAGTGCATGGGACACAACTGTGGGTGGTTCTTATGTATAGAACAAGATAACCCCATTTAGCATGGATCAACGTTTTAGTGACTTTTCAGGGTATACTGCTGATATTTTACCCTTGCATTCAGACATTTAACAAAAACGTCCTTTGTTTGCAAAGAACTATCAAAAAGTTAAAAGTAGGTGAATGTGGGAACCCATATTGATTCTCATGATAAGCCTGCCAGATGATGACTCATGTGCAATAAGCAGAAATGGGAAATAGGGGACATCTGGAAAAGATCTTGGCATTACATGACACCAGACAAAACATGGAAAGGAAAAGAGTGTTTATTAACCCATATAACTAATGGGGGGAGAAGAAGGAAATCATCAAATCCTTCAAGTGGACATTAGTGACCCTCCGAACGACTAAAGTCAGATACCTTACAGACTGGACTCTGTTAAAGGTCAGAAATAAAGTAGCATTTCACACCTGTTCCCCTTTAAATAATATTTAGAGCAAGGAAAGTTGGCTGGGGGAAGAGAGATATTGAACAATATTTGTAAATATGTGTTTATCAGGAAAGCAATTAGCAACAAAAACATGCAGAGGAATTTGCAAAAGAACTGGATGAAGGAAGAGTTGGCTTCCCTTATACGTAAAGGCTAATAATTCTGGAAATGAATGATAAAATCCATTTTAGAAATTGGATGGTAATTCCAAATACAGCTCCCAAGTAAGTACATCTTATTTTTCTTCCACCAAAAGCATCCAAAAGCTACAAACATACAACCTAATATTCCTGCTGTGGTTCTAAAAACATTCTAAAATCTCATTAATTTAGTTCATGAGAGTGCTTCCAACACTGGGTGGAACAAGTTAATTTCTTTAGTTTTTGCGTCTTGGTTTGTAAACTGAGACGTTTCAGCTAGTTGGCCTCTGTTGACCTCAGTGTGTCTAGGAGTCTGTTAAGAACTAAGCCACCTGGCAAACCTTCGCTCATCCATCACAACTTTAAAATTCAGCTACTACCAAAATTATATGCATATATACATGTATATGACATTTCCCTAAATGTTTTTACATATATTATCTTTCCATTTGATGCTTTTAAAAGCACAGGGAAATTTACGAGACCTTTAACTTGTTCAATTCCTATCCTTTTTTTAGTAGGATAACTTGGTTAAAACAATTTGATTAAACACACTCAGATAGAAAAAGTGGTGGAACTCACACTAGAATCAACGCTTTTATTCTACCAAATCTTTCTTTCCTAAGGATGTTTCTGGTTTGAGAAATAAAAAGGGTCTGTGGTCAAATCAATGTGGGGAGTTGTAGACTTTATATTACCTCCTTAAAGATTCAGAAGGTCCTCTAACTTATTAAAAGTCCTGAGATGTCCTAGAGTGAAAAACAAAATATCCATTTAACCTTAACTCAGTGTTTCCCAAACTTATTTGTCCCTGGAACCCTCTTCTCATTTTCATTCCATCCTAAAGGTGACCTGAGGATTACATTATGGGAAACTCCAAAATAAATGCTATTGCCTCTTAGTTGTGTTCAAAATAAATATAATCAATCAGTACCAAATATCAGAAATAATTTCAAATACATTTGCACTAGCTAAACAAATCTTAACAATTTTTTAAATAAGCCTGCTACTGTTTTATATTAAGTAGCATTTTCCTGTGAAAATATTTTGAGTTTATACATTTCATGTCTTGAAAATAAGAAATTGGAATTTCTTATTAAATATACTAGATTGTAGAATTCTCACTAATTCAAATCTGGCACAGTGCCTGTACATAGCAAGTGCTCAATAAATATTGTTATTAATGATAATTCATCATTACTTATCCAAATCAGTTAATGTATCCACTATTTCAAAGAATGTACACAAAAAAATCAATATTTCATTGGCTTGAGAAAAGAATTAAAAACTTAAGAAGAAATATGAAACCTTTAGCATTTGAAACAATGGTTAATATGATTTCATTTAGGAAAGGAAACTTTCATATTCTGAATAAAATAGTTGAAGGATCATTTGTTATTTAATAATCCTTAAGGACCCAAGTCTATTCTATAAGAAAACAAGACTAAGATATTAAGATGCTAAGGACTAGTTAGTCAAAAATGAAGTGTAACCTATAAAGCAATCGGATTTTGTATTTTTTATTTCATAAAATGTAAATATACCTATTATTAAACATCTGTAAAAGAAAGAAAAATGAAATAAACATTTATAAAATGAGCCTAGTGAATTTTTTAAAGCACCAATAAAATACACTTCCTTTCTCAAATAAGAATTTCACCAAGATTTAATGACAATGAAGAAAATGTTTCGTATTTACCATCTTAGGAGAAATCAAGACCCTTTACCTTAAAAGTAACGGTAGATTCTAATGTATTTTTGACATTTATTGCAATATAGCACAAAAATAATTAGAATACTAAACATAATGCTCTAAAATACTGTATATAAGAATTTTATACATTAGACATTCAAGCTTATATACTAAACTCCTAATCAAATAGACATTACAGTATCTCTGACAACTGCAGCTAATGGAAGATAATCAATGTAAAATGGCACATATAATTGGAAAGACTGGCAAATTTAGCCTTCATCTTGCATTTAGGAACAATTAGATTTATAACAATCCTTGCAGATAATATTTTGCTCTTAATTAGCATGTCCTTGAGAGGAGGACACTAAAAATCTAAATAAAAGACACAAAGTAGTGTGCCCATAATAGTGACTGAAAAATACATGTTAATCATATTCCTGAAGACTGACACAGGAAACCTCATGACAACTCTAAGCAATCTATTGAAAAGGGGGGAAAATGCATCTTTCCAGATGTGGAAGAAGCTGGTGAACAAGTTAATGATCATAGCCTTTTGATATGTCTGGGATGTACAAGGAATATTGCCATACTCACCTCCTGGGGAAACCAATGAGACTTGTCCAATAATAGCCAATATGACTAAATGTTAACCACTGAAATTAGTTTCCTACTGTATAATACTGCATACCAAGAGTTCCTCAGGAAGGACAGAGCAGTGTCTAATCCTCACTAGCAGATGGTTGCTATTGCCTGTCTTGATACAGGCCTGAGAATAAGGACTTGAATCTTTATTCAAAATGCCCCTCTCTTAAGGGTTTTATTTCTAATAATGTATGGAATAAACATTTCCTCAGTGCAATGGAATGCTTGTTATTCTGGGCTGGGCTTCCCCTGACGTGTCTCGAGTGGGGAAGTGGGACTCAAACTTGAGCAGCTGACCTGTCTGACCTGCTCTGTGTCAAAAAACAAGGTGGCTGCCTGTGGTTTATTTTTTTTTTTAACCAGACTTGAAGCCCAAGTTGACTCTCTTCTAGAACAGGAACTGGGAGGTCTGCCCATGGCCCCAAAGGAATAGATTCATTTCTTTCTGGTTCTCCAGCAATCCTTTCCATCATTACCAATTTAGAAAAAGGCTTCAGAAAGGTTTGCTTTCCTTGGCAGGTGCCATTGGAAGAGTGCACACTCACTCAAGACTTCAGGGTATTCTGAAACATGTATTCATCTTGCTTGACTCTCTCAGATCTGGATCTTCTTATCTTGAAGAATGGAAACGCATTAGTGTTCTAACTAGTGCTTGAATCCTGTTACTTAACTCTTATTAGCTTTAAGAGATTGGGTTAGTCCAATGGTTCAGTCCAGGGTGGTTCTGTACCCCGAGGAGACATAGGACAATATCTTGGGACAAGGAATTGCTACTGGCAGCTAGTGCGTAGAGCCCAGGGATGCTGCCTGTGGTAGTTAGATTCAGTTGTCAACTTGGCCAGGTGAAGGCATCTAGTTCTGTTGCTGTGGGCATGAGCCAATGGTACGTGAACCTCATCCAATGATGATTACATCTGCAGTCAGCTAGGAGGCATGCCTGCTGCAATGAATGATGTTTGATTTAATTGGCTGGTGCTTAAATGAGAGAGCACAATGTAGCACAGCCCAAGCAGCTCAGCATACCTCATTTCAGCACTCGCAGCTCAGCCCAGGCCTTTGGAGATGCAGAAAGGAATCACCCCGGGGAAAGTTGTTAGAACCCAGAGGCCCGGAGAGAAGGCCAGCAGAGACCATCCTGAGCCTTCCCACGTAAGAAAGAAACTCAGTGGAAAGTTAGCTGCCTTTCCTCTGAAGAACTAACAGAATAAATCCCCTTTTATTAAAAGCCAGTTTGTCTCTGGTGTGCTGCATTATGGCAACTATCAAACTAGAACACTGCCCAAACATCCTACAGTGCACTGGACAACAATGAACTATCCAGCCCAAAATGTCAACAGTTTTGAGGTTGAGAAACTCCAAACTGGTTGGTTTCTTCAAGTGTAAAGCGGGTATTATAACAATTCCTACTTAAAAGAGGGTTTTTGGTTGTTTATTTTGCTTGCTTGCTTGCTTGGTAAGGTTAAAAGATCATAAAGCATTAAAAGCTTTATGTCATACTTGACTTGGGCACTCAATACTTACCCATCCCTTTCTCTTTCTCATTCTGACATTCATAAACCCGGATTTTTCTGTCTTGGGCAACATTTTTTACATATGAGCAGAGGTTATAATTTAACTTACATTAGGATACAGAGAGACAGATTTATACAGATTTCTAACATGGGGTATCTAGTGGTTTTGTCAAATACATATAAGAGCTAAACGGTTGGTAAAGCTACAAACTATTTGGCCTAAGAGAAAAGAGTATCCTGTACAAACTTAGTACATAACCCAACATTAAATTCTGCGTACATTTCCAGTGCCAGAAATGGAATCACTTCCAGATTGGCCACAGACTTCTTCAACCTTTCCAGATCAGATAAGGTACACATTTTAGACAAAAAGACAGCAATTTCATTTTCAAAGCCCTCTGCTTTGAAAGCAATCTGGGATTGTACAATCTGATGGTTGTGTTATTGTTGAGCAGACAGAATGCACAGAAAGGGCTTGTGATTTAAAGACTATCTAATTGGTAATAACAGGATAATGTGCTTCTTCCTCAAATCTTTGGCATGGATCTGGTTATCGGTAGCCAGATTATATTCTAAGAAGATATTAGATACCCACGCAGTTCTCACTGTTGGTTAGAAATACTATAATTCAGCGTAATCAACACTCTCTAAAGTCTCAAGAATGTGGCTTGGGAACATCCCTTAGAATAGCCAGTATAAGAAGAATTATCACATCTTTTCTATGATAGCATTTATCAACTGGTCACAAGAACTATTTTCTCTGACTGATATAGCTGTAATTAAAACTGTAGTCTTTTTTTTGGTAATTTTCTTTTGTTGCCATTTTTCATATATATTGAAATCTACTGGATGAAGGCACCATGCTAGATTTGGTAGCGGAATCAAACTTGGAGTTCTACGAGCTTACAATCTAGTGGATGGGGAAAGGATGAGGTAGGGGCAGGAGGGGGGAAGCTCTATGCAAGGCTGGGTATAGTAAATGCCATAAAACAGACAAGATAACAAAATCGGAAGGAACTGTGGGCTTTAAGCACAAGTAGATGAGCCTACTCTGCATTCAAGCAAGTTTGGTGAATTAGTGAATACATAATAGGCTCGGATCCTGCCTCATCGAGGAAGCTTCTCTTTTATTTTATGAATCTACATCCCAGGGATCACTCTCTTTTCTGAACAACTGTGGCATTTCTTTTCTCTGCTACTTACCCTGGAATTCAATAATTTACTCTCATATATTTCATGTACATCTGTCTTACCTCTCTAGCTTAACTTTCGAATCCTTTTTCAGACACTGCAAGGTCACAGAATATAACGATATAAAAGCACAGAGTCCCATGGCTAAAATATTTGAAAGACTTCTTGTGCAAACTTCCTTAGCAAAATATGAACAGTTAATTTCCAAGTTTATAGTAGTAACTTCTGGGAACGTTTTGCGTTTCCTACCATATTAAATAGTTGAGAAAATCAGGTTATCAACCAAAAGACGAGCTAAACTTCTGGCAAGCGTTCAAAATCCTAATCAGTTTAAATAGATGACATTCCCACACTGCTGTGGGCTCTGAAAGAACACAAAGCCATTGTGTACAAAGCCAAATTATTTACCTAAGAGAAAACATCTGAAAATGTGAGCGGCCATCCACAGAAGTAGAGGAAAAAAGGAATCAGTAAAGACTCTCAAACCATGTAAAAGCCTGATGCATTTAACAGCTGAGATCAGAATAAAATGCCTAGTGCTATAATGATTCTTTGACAACTATGAGATTATAAAATTGGCAATGATCTGTTGCAATCAAGTTTATTTATAACATCTGGAGGAAATATGGCATTCTTCAATTAATTACATCTCCACGAGGAACAGGACTTAGGCAAAGAGATTTGGCAATTTATCCTAGCTGTATTCCACTTTCCATTGAGGATAGTTGTAGATTCTAAATAGCCAATATGTTAAAGTGTTTCTCTGAGAGATGTGGAAAAAATGTGTCTCAGAAGCAGTGATTTCCAAGTTGCTGAGGCTGTACCACTCTATCCCAGGTACTATTATCCTATCTTTAAATAAAATGAATCCAAAGTAATTTCATTTGCATGCATTTTGAAAATACCATGACTCAAATGAGAATCTGGAACATTCATTAACTGCTTAATCAATTGACCAGTGATTTAAACCACCGGATTTAAATTCTGTGATCTAAACACTTAATTCATTTTGCCTTTACTCCCAATTAGCAATTCCAGGACTTGGGGTGTTTGAGAGTGGATGGGAGGTGGTGGCAGATGAAGACAAATTTCTCATACTGACATGCCAGCCAAGAATAAATTTCTTTGTTCTTTAACCTTGGGATGAGAGAAATGGAACCAGATCTGAAATCCTAAATTAAGCTCTATGTATGTCATATGAAGTTGATTATTTTAACATTACTTCCAAGACAATAAGTGGAAGTTTAAAATTTCCTCTTCAGTGAGAGGAAGGATTTCTTTGTGTGATTGCTGTGTGGACTGTGGAACCTGAAATATTTATGTTCAAGCTAAGAAAAGGAAAAACCTTTCCATTTTTCTTAAACTGATATAATGCTAAACTACTTAGCTATTCCCTAGATTTTGAGAGGCCTTCTGAATCCATTCAATAATTATAGTCCTTTATAAAACAAATTTAAAATGTTTTAACCCATAGCAGGCCAATATTTTATTTTAAATATTTTTTTTGAGGGGGTGCATGTTCCGAGAATTGAACCCAGATCACCCATATGTAAGGAGAGCATTTTACCACTGAATCACCCATGCATCCTTATTTTAAATTTTCTTTATAATAAAATAAAAAAGTCAAAGGGGGCAACAGAGAAGACCAAGTTCTGAGGGAGTAGGGCCAGTCTAGGAAAAAACATGGTGGTCCAGATTATATATGTTCTATTCCCTTGGTGCAAAATCTTTATGAGGCAAGAAGTAGAGTGGAATTCTACATCTTTCTTCCAAGCCACAAGTACATCACTGGTGTCGCCCAATTTGAAGGCTTAGGTTGTATCACAGTAGGTGATTGGCAGGGAACCTTATCACAAGAAAGAAAATAGTACAAATCTAATGCCACATCTTCTCACTCATCGCTCTCCTCTCCTTAACCTTCAGGAACTGAAGCTGAAGGCAGGGCCCAAAGGTCTGTTTTCATGGCATGATAAACACTGATCTTGCCTCACTGAGTGCATCATCCACAGCAAGGGTCTTTTCGATAGGTAAGTTTCGAAATTGAAGCTCTTTTCCTTCTTGGGTTAGGTACACGATACTGCCTCATGCATTGGAGTATCTGTCCCTTCTCTGAAGATTTTTAACCAACTCTGAATTGTTTCAAGTCTCTGACTAAAGTTAGGAAGATGCTGGCCTAAAATATTTGGAAACATACAATGGATAAATCTATCTTGTTATATTTTGATGGCTGGATTTTGGGTCAAAAATTAAAATGAATCAGGCTAGAAAGCATAAACCAGATTATAGGTCAGTAGAGGACAGAAAAGTTTGAAAAGCAACAGATCCAGGGGTGGATCTACCAGAATCTGCAGCTTCTGGACAGGAGGTGAAAATTCAGAAAGTAGGTGGAATGAACCCTGTTCCTTTGACAGTGAAGAATGTTAATTCTGTCTGCCCCTCTCCAAATTCTGATACTTTACAAGTCACAAGGAAAATAAAGTAATATTGACATAGATCTTAATTTCCTATTTGTTGACACCCCAAAGTTATATGTTTTATAGTTTTAGGGATTTCTCTATTAGTTCAGTGTACTCATGCATATAACTCAAGTTAGACTGAAATCTTTGGAAAAAAAATCTATGAAAAATACTTACCAATACTTTTGAATGTACACCAGAACTAGTTAGAAAAATTCCCCAAGTGATAGAATGAGCAAAGTATGAAAACGAATTATAGTTGATAATGAAAGAATAGAATTATTTTTCATATACTTCATTCATTCAAACCATCCAGTAATAGTAGTACCATTAACTGTCAGCATATTTTAAAAATAATAATAATGTTGGTACATCAGCAAATTGCTGAAAAGAAATTAAACAATTTTCTTAAAGTAGAATCACTGAATTTCAACAATGTGAATCTGTGACCATCATTAAAACCTTTTGGCATGCTGTGGGATATAAGAATTTACATGCGGGACCCTCTGGAACTTTTGGCTCCCTGAAAATAAGGCAATCATCCAGAAAAAGCAAACTCCTTTCTGTACTGACCCAACTGCCAGGCGCCCTTGCACTGGATAGGGAATGGATTATTGTCCACGTGTCTTCACTGACAAGCCTGGTCTCCCCAATGGCTCACAGCAGTCTTTAGGATGCTGTGGCTGCTTCCCTCTGTATCTGGTGCAAGGTGCTGGGTATAAAAACCAGAGTGGCACCCTCCTGCTAGCCAACAGAAATGCATAGATACGACTTGATTTCCAGAGAAAAGTATCTTTACCCAATCCCATGAGTCTTCCATAAGAGGGAGGAGAGCTTGCTTAGCACAAAATATATTAAATTTTACATTTGAGAAACAATAAATATCTCCTGATCTTGTGAATAAATCTAAACAAGTAGGTCATGGATAAAAAATTGTTTTAAAGATAATAATTTTGGGGGTGCAAGGGTAGTTCAGTGGTGGAATTCTCGCCTGCCATGCAGGAGACCCAGGTTTGATTCCCAGTCCATGTACTTCTCCCCCCACCCAAAAACAAACAAACAAATAAAAATTTAACAAAAGGTGCTGCAATAACGGGATACTCACATGAAAAAACAATGAAATGGTGCTGCAATAACGGGATACTCACATGAAAAAACAATGAAATGTGACCCCACCATACAGCATACAAAATAATAAAATTAAAAAATTATAATTTTAAACAGAAGGCCCTCAAGTTCAGTAGAAAAATGCTAAATTTAGTTCCTATAAATCAATTTAAAAAAACTACTCACAGATTATCTGCTAATAAACTTCTTCCCTCTAGAGTGAAAAAAAGAAAAATAGCCAAATCCTATTTTCTACATTAATTACCACAAATTATTACAGTCTTCGCAGGAATATCTATTAAAATTCCTTAGAAATGTTATGCCTGGTTTTGCTTCATTTGTATGGCTCTGGGGTAAATATCAAAACAGTAACAAGGTCTTAACATGAATTACTGATTACTTGGCTAATGTTAATGCATTAGTGTCTAATGATTTCCATGGTGATGACAATTCAAAAAGAAGAGTCATTGTTTAAATCTCTGCTACTCACCTTTTGTCCTTTCACTCCATGACAGTCACATTTTCCACATCCAGAGCCAGCACAGCCTCCCTGTAAATAAGAGAAAAAATATTTAAATAGAAAAATACTTTCAAATTAGAGCCAATATTTGAATTTAAATGATTTTAGCATCTTCACTTATTTATGGGAGAAGTACTACACAGTTATTATGAGCAGCATCTTTAAAAATGTGCTTCACGTGACTATAATTTTGGTATGTGGGATTTGTTTTAACGAGACTGCCATATTCCTTTCCTTATGGTCCATCTCTTGCCTGGACAGTGAAAACAGAAACTCTTGAAAAGAATAAAGAAGCATTACTTAATCCAAAGAATGAAAGCAATCACCTATATTTTTGACCCTTTTTCAATTTCTATTTGAAAGTGACTCACCAAAGTATTATTCTTAACAGGATGCTATGTATATTTGCTATGTATATTTGTAAAAATTTCATGCTTCTGATTTATGAGTTTTGGGCATAAGACCAAGGAAGACAGACCTCCCAGAAGGCACAATCCATGCTTTGCCACCTTGCATTCCCAAGGTCTAGCCAAGGTCTTGCACACACAGGCACTAACGAAGCATCTGTGCAAGAAGCAAATAAATGAATGAGTTAACTTTTAAGTCCCAGTTTTGAACAACTGGTGTTCAAATTCAAAAAAAGTTTGAACGCTCAATTAAAGAACATTCAACAATAAATGTTCTTGGAAAATTGTTTCTAAAATAAAAATTCATTAAAAAATGCAAGCATATAATAAAAGTCAGAGAAGAAGGGAACTAGCATTTTTTTGAATAAACACTGTTAGCCACAGACAGTGCTTTACAGATATCATCTCATTTCATGATCATAACAATTATCTGGAGGTAGGTATTTTCACCCCCATGCAGAAGCTGAATTAAAAGAGATTTAATAACATGCTGAGGACAAGGTTGAATTAGAACCCAAGTCTGATTGCCCTGGATGCCCATTATGTAAAATTCAAAGCACATTAAGAGATACGCATTTCATGGTACATCTGCATATTTGTAATTTCCGTAAAAGAATTCAAATTTTAAACCATAATAGACATCATAAGTATTGTAGACAGAATCTAAGGAGTATGTTACAGATAATTCGGTTACTAAATTTTATTATAGGCTTTGTTTTAAGTCTGAGATAAAACTGTACACCTAACTTCTGCTTCAGGTTATAATAGTTTCTAGAAAATCAAATCATGCTATTAATAGTACTGTGATCACATGAAGTCTACATTTTTAACAATAAATTCAAGTCTTAGCTCCATTGCCATGGTGATTTTCTGCATAAAAAATTACATCTGGAGATATTTACTTTATAAAATTAAATCTGAACAAGTGCCTCCAAGACAGTAAGCTGTTCCCAATTTTATATTTGGAAATAGAGACAATTGACAACAGACCAAACAGACTCCAGAGATTATAGATCAGTTTCTTTCCCTAACTCACATTTTTGGCAATTTTCAGCACATACCCTGGTAAACTTCTAACATTTTAAAACAATCCATATGCAGTTTTCCATCAAAATCTGGGTTTTGGTGTTCATTCAAATTCATCCAAAAAGAAAAAGGCAAAATCTTTAACCTGTGCTCCAGAAAGTTGATTGAAAATACACAAACACAAGAACTGAGAGACCATAAAACATATGCTTAACTCTAATATCACCATCTCATGTCTAATCCCCAACTAAGAATTAACTGCTTCTACACTCAGATTCCCATGAGATTTTAATGACTGTTATATGCCTATATTGTAGCATTTATCACATTTCTAATGGTTCTTAATTTATATGTCTGTCCTTAATTTATATGTCTCTCTTCTACACTGTGTACCTTTGAGGTGCAGGTCCGAAGCCTAGCATGGAGTTTGATATAAGCTGTATTTCATCAAATCTAAAACTCTATAAATTGTAAAACCCATGCCTAAGGAGTGAAAAATTGTACTAATTAAGCAATAGCACATCATAAACGGAAGATCTATCCCAATGCCAGAGATGTTAATAAATAGACATTCTTAGAATCAATGCAATATAGTAGGAGGTACCCAATTACTATTTGTTGTTGCTTTTGTCCATCTAATTAACTTTAATGACAAAGATATCAAAAAATCCAATGATACCCTGCAGATTAACTCACAATTTAGTGCAGTCCAAGAGCAGTATGGTTGCCCAAAACTTAAAAATTGGGAACTCAACAGTAATTACCCACTACGCCAGATCACCAGAGTAGCACAAGGAATAACTGGGCTCTCTGGGGCAGCCTTTGTATTTGTAAATGCCAGGCAAATACCTATCAGTATGCATAACAGTCACCTCCAGAGGACCTCTTTTGTTGCTTAGATGTGGTCTTTCTCTCTCTATGCCCAACTCTGCAAGTGAAACCATTGCCTCCCACCCTACGTGGGACATGACATCTACGGGTAAAAGTCTCCCTGACGGCATGGAAGATGACTCCAGGGATGAGCCTGGCCCTGGCACCATGGGATCAACAATGCCATCCTGACCTAAAGGGGGAAAACAAGTGTAACAGATGAGGTATCAGTGGCTGAGAGAGTTCAAATAGAGTCAGGAGGCCACTCTGAGGGTCACTCTTATGCAAACTTCAGTTAGATACTGCTATCTATCATAAATTGCCAAACCCCAATCCTGCCAATCCTAAGGAACACCAAGGGTGTTATATAAGATTCTACAAAGGTTCCGTGCACTAGGGTAACTTTCCAGAAATCTACAGCCTCCAGATGTGTCCCTGGACCCTAATGGGTCCTGAAATGCAGAGGGGTCAGCCTCTCCAAAACATCAACTAGTTCCATCCCCCTGTCCCATATTATCGACAGCCCCTTCCAACATGAAAAAGTTAGAATGGGCATAGCCCAAATACCCCTAAAGAGTGGGAGAAAGATCAAAGGTGATGATGGAGTTCTACAGAGGTCATGTTTAACAAATGAGTATGATTGCTGGATCATTATATTGATATTTCTTTTAGTCTCCGGTATCTTAGAGCAGCTAGCAGTAAAAAGCTAAAATTGTGGAATTATAACCCGTACCAAACTCTGAAATCTGTTCGACAACTAATTGTTGCAATGTACTTTGAAATGTATTGCTTTTTGAATGTATGTTATTTTTCACAAAATAAAGTCAATAGTGATGATGAAAAAAAATTTTAAATGCCAGGCAAAGCTATTCAATAACCAAGTTAGCTCCCAGACCAGGAAAGTCCAAACAGGTCAGGCAGTTCCACATCATTGTAGGTCCCAGATTAGCCCTCTCTCTGGTATTGCCTCATTCCCACACCTTTCCTGCTACTGACCCAGGTTCAGAAATACAACTCTGCTCATTCAACTCTACTAAACTTCATTCCCTTCCTCCAGAAATCAAAAGGAAAAATGGATCAAGTCAAGACTCATCTATTTGCAGTCCATTTAGGAAATTTTCACCTAATACTCAGGTTCAACAGATGGAAATTCAACAGCACCCTAAAGTAGCATGGGCTTTTCTACATACAGTTCAATAGTGGTTTCTTTTAAATGTCAGATTAGGCAAAGAATCAAAATGACCAAAGCTGAAAATGGTTTATTTTGTGACTCTCGCTTTTTGTTTTTTTGTTTTGTTCCTTTCCTTCTGAAATGTTGATAAAATCTCACAATCTCTTCTTTATTCAGTTTCAGTGGGGTCACAAAAATGAATTTCCTGGACCTACTCCTTTAAGCTACCAGCAAATGTCATAATTACAAGGGACCCCAGATAAGATGTTACAGGGCCACTGTGTAGATGTTTGGGTCAAGTTGCTTCTTGTATCTTTGCAACAGAAACACACCCAGCATGTATGGGTAAGAGATAAGCAGTTTTGCCTTTGGCAACACTTCGGATGACGAAAAGACAGGGGTAAATCTGAGATGAGAAATAAAGGACAAAAGCCACCTTCCTCCACCCCATTCCAACCAGCTTAGAGTGTATATCAAGAAAAGAGCAGTCCCAAACCAAAGACATTCATGGCACCTTCTCTGCTTTATTCATGTTGGATAGTTTATTAACAATTCTGGCCTTAGAAGACAATTCTAAAGAATTGATAATTCTAAGGAAATCTAAATTATGTTCATCGTATCAGAACAAAGAGACAGTTTTAAGAGTATGATTTTTATTTTCCATTATGGGTGGCCTAATGTCTTACATAAATAACTTTGCTAAAAAAATGCCTAATTTTTAGACTAACAAGAAAAATTATGAGATGCATGTTTACTTTGCCAAATAAAATATATTTTGAAATATCACTATTCTGATCTTTTATGCTCTTCTATAATAATCTTTGCTGGATTTCACCCTGGCATTTAAACATATTTTTATGATGATTCAAGGGCTTCCTGCTGAAAAGAGTACAAATGATGCCCTGAGTATCCCTTTTCAATCAATGTATGATTTAAACAGGCTAATTAAAAGTCTTTCATGCAAGCCTCCATTGCAAATTACTGTGGTTGAAAGGGACACAAACTATCCATTATCCAGGTTCATAATTTCTTTGGCAGTTTAAGATATAAAAGGCTATAGTCACAAATTTCATGATTTCCTGAGGATTTACATTTTGCATCTGGACCTTTCAGAAAATCAAAAGATATATGCTGTCTCCTAGAATCAAACAGCTCCCTGTTGGCTACACTTCTGAGGGAGTTTATGAGGGCTGTTAATTCTTCCAGATGTCTGGAATATATTGGGCCCCATGAGCTAGCTTCCATCTCATCTGTTTCAGATTCTAGAACCGGAAGAACTGGTACATTTTGTGAAATATTAGTACACTTCCTTCTTGCCTTTCCCCTCGTTGGGGATCTAGAATCAAGTCCATGCGCTAAAACCCTTAAAGCCATGACTGCTTTCCTCCCCTGGGGCATACACCTAACCTAAAGGGTCCCAACGAGGAGAGCCTTTCATGAAGACAATCTCCATTTGGAAGATGGCAAATGTGACTGGAAGTTCCCAAAGAACGTGAAAGTTGTGGGCCCCAATGTCTCTTCTAGAAGTAGACTCTTCAAGGCCAACTGAAATCTGGGTAGCCCAGACTAATGGGGAAAAAGGAACACTGCACATCTCTCAGAGGAAGAAAAAGTACAACAACCCATCATTTATACCCCTAAAACTCAATGAAAAACAAGTCAATTTTGAAAGTCCTTTCAGCCTCTTCCCAGTAGACCACACAATTTAAAACTTTACTGCAACAATGTAAGAAGTGTCTTTCTTGTGGAAGCTGGACTGAATTAATTGTGTTTGAAACAGAAAAAATATTTCAGTTCCCAATGAAGTCTGGCAAACATGCACCCAACTTCAATAGCAGGGATCAAGTTTAAATGCACACAAAAAATACAATTGGAAAGGAATGTAAAATGTACAACAAAGTGGTCCCTAAACCAATTGTCTTTTATATTCTGTAGATGTCTCTGCAAACTTTTCAGGATGCGTTTTTACGTGTCAAAACCATTAGTGCTAATCACATTTTCTTAAAGATATCTATAGAGTTGAATCATTGACGTTAATATTATACAGCATGTTAATGTATGAAAATACTCCTAGATTTACTATATACAGCACTAATTCCAAAGAAATAAAGGGAGGGAAGGAGGTCAATGACTTTAATATGCAACAAAGTCTATTTCTGTCTTTTTTTTTTTTAGATCTGCAGATAAACAAGGAGCTCATCTCGACATTAAAGTGGGACCCATGGAGGTAGGGTAGGGGGTGATGCAGGAAGAGAAAAGGCTTATTAATGTGCTTCAGAGAGCACTGTTTTACTTAATCAAATGCCACTGTGTGCACGCATATCTCTGTGTGTGCGCATGCATGTGTGTGCCTGAGGCAGAGAGACAGAGAGAGAGAGATAAGGAGGGAATATAAGGCTGCACTGTTATGGAAATTTCTTACCTATGTCAATTCTCCTACATCTAGACATATTTGGAATGAGCTAAACAGAGTGAAGGCCTTAATTTTTTCCCCCTGATTCTGATGGAAGATGGACCTTTGACATCACAGCTGTAACAATTTTTATGTGTTTCACATCCCACCAAATAGGGAAATGTGGAGATCTGTCAAATCTAAACAGCTTATCTTTCAAATTCCTTCTCGCATTCCCTACGCTCTACAAAATGTCAAAATAGTTTCATTTGATGGTGCTATTACTATCCCAGTTTTCTTCCTGGTTATAGCATTTCTTCAGGGACTCATCTGAATATCTATCCAATGAAAGAAATATGTTGTGACAAAATAATATATTAAGGGTTACTTGGACATAACTAAAACTGTGCAGAAATGAAGGATATGCCGCATTGGAACTCTTATGTGCTCCTGGCAGGACTGGCAAGTGAAACAACCACTGGAAAACAGTTTGGTGGTATGTATATCAGTGATGTCCCAGCAATGCCACTCGTAGGTTTATACCTGACAGAAATGCACATAGAGGTACATCAAAAGATGCGCTCATTCTTATGTTCCTATGAACATTCTTATACTCATAGGAGTACTACTTGTAGGAGCCCCAAACTGGAAACAGCAGAATGGACAAATAAACAATAGTATATTCATAAAATGGAACACACCACATCACGGAGAATGAGCCAGCCACAACAGGGATGGATCTCACAAACATAAAATTGAGCACATCGAAGCCAGACACAAAAGAGAACACACTGTTTGATGAGCATTTAGAGAAATTTTAAAACAAAACAAAATGAAGCTGGACACTGGTTCCTCTTGGGGGGCTGTGAAGCTGGAGGGGGACCCATGGGACCTCCCGGGTTCAGGCAACACTCTGTTTCATGACCTGGCTGCTGGTTTCATGGATGTGTTCACTTTGAGAAAAACGCATCCAGCGGTGTCTTTAGGATTTGTATAAGTTTTCAGCTGGTATGTTAAACTTGAATAAAATTAACCGGCCTCCCCCCACCAAGAAGATATGCATGGAAGTAATAAATTAATAAAATAGAGAGCAAATGTTGAATTACAAATAATAATTTCTTAAAAGCTTACATTTCAATAGTGTTTTTTGCCTTCTAGAAAATGTGCTCCGCATTGTGGACTAAAGATTGAGTTCATCTCTGCCTTTTCCTCAAAAGCTCATAATCAGTGTACTTTCACCTGTGTTTATTTCATAATTACTTTATCACCATTTTGTCTTGATAAATGTGAAAAGGTAGATATTATCCGAAAGATGTGAAAATAATTCTTCATAATCAACACAATTGGAGAGAATTAGTTAAATAAAATAATATTTCCGTTCCATTCAATAGAAAACATGAAAACAGAACATCCTTAGTACTTTTTTAGAGTTGCAAAATAATTCTTGCTTAATTCAAAAAAAATATATAAATGTTGATATATTCTTGGCAACAAAAAATAACATGAAAAATGTGAGAATCAAACTGAACTTTTAATACGAAACATCTCTCTCTTGTTATAGTATGACAAAGATTTGTACATGTGAGATACACACACTACTCCTCTGTTTCTCATTACAGTCTGTGTGGGACTCTCAAACAAATAACAAAGATTGGGGAAATGAGGGTGTTTGCTTGGCTTCTTTTAATACCAACATGTGACTGCAGTTCTATTCTCATTTTTCTCCCAACATAAATTTTTTGTTGACTCATTTTCATTTCTTTTCTCCCCTTTCTCCCACTAAACAGGGGTGGACATTAAATGTCCATGCTCAGGGGATGGGATGGACTAGAGGAAATGATAATGAAATACAGAGTTTCACCTCCAGGTCATTGGTCTTGGTCCAGCTGCAAGCAGATGTGACTGTACTTAGCTGCCATGTGACTGTGGTTCATTGGATGGCTGTGTGTGAAATGAGTTGGTGGGAACAGTGTGTGTCCACTGAGACCCACGGGTGGAAACAGCGTCTAGGGAAATTAACCAAGGAGAGTCTCAAGGGGTATGTCCTCTTCCCGTGGTTGCTGACTCACTGGCCTGATGGATTAATGCGGTGGGGTCATTTCAACACATTCCCCAGGGTTAAGTGTCCTCCCAACGAGCCATCTCTCCAGGATGTGCTCCCAGAGCAAGTAAATGTCTGGGGAAAATGTTAACAGTCGAGATACTCTTTGACCACTAGATAAAACTCAAATTTCCTAATCCCAGAGGAGAAATCTTATATCAATAGATGCATCACCCTTAGCTACTCTCTCCATGTTCCTGAATTCTTTCCTTACTAGCCCATCCATTAATCCCCTTTAAAGCCATTATCTCTGCTCTCCCTCCCTTTCTTTCCCCCTCTTTCCATATAGGTTCCCTCTTGAAGACTGTATCAAGACAGCCACTGACATATATTTTCCAGCCACCATTAGAAGAACAGCAAATTTTATCCAGCCAGGCATGAAAGACTGTTGAATGATTTCCTCCAATCTTGGAAAAAAATGCAAATCCTCTACTGTTTTGAAGTATATGAAGCTCTTTTAGCAATTCTTTCATCTTTCCTCTTTATATGGCTCCTAAATACAAATTAGTTATTACTACTTCCACAGCCAAGCCTGATTCTTTTGCTCCTAATTCAGCCTTCACCTCCCTACCCGAATGCTGCCACTATCACTCAGATAACTGCCGACACTTTTCAAGCATGAATTCCCAAATCTTGCATGTGATATGGTCCCCCAAGTACCATGCCCACAAGTGGGTAAATTCGCTTAAAGTAGTAGTCACAGGTTGTAATTTATGCCATTCATTCATTCATATTTAGTCTAAGTGTCTTGTTCACAGATTCACTTCTTTACTGTACACCAAGTATTGGCCCGGCACTACCCTTGATGCTAAGAATATAAAAGGAGACTGATATCATTGAGATTGATAAGGAAATGAGAAATTACAATGGAACCCATGCTATAAAAGAGAGATGAGCCAAGTTCTAAAGACACACCAGAGGAGGGAGCCATAAACTCTGTCAAAGGAACCCAGGGATCTTCAAAGTAGGTCATATTTGTGTTGAGTTTTGAAAAATTCATGGGAGTTTGCTTGGTGAAAGAAGGTGAGATATGGTGGTGGGGACAAAGAGGTATTACTGAAAAGGAAAAGGCAAATGCAAAGATAAAGAACAGTAAAAGGTTACACAGCATTTGCGGTATAAATAGGTGGTTGGTAGAGCATAAGAGGAAAATTTCCAGGAGGCAGGATAGAACAAAAATTTTTTGTTCTGAAAAGAAGCAACAAGGTGAGACCTATTTTACTAAGATGATGACTCTGGAAACCATATAAAAGGGAAACAGGTGGCAGACCTGATTAGGTGGTTATTACAGTGGCACAAGTGCTAATTGGTAAGGTAAGGTAAAATGGTCATCAAACATTAAGGCAGCAAATTTCTGAAGCAGATAGTAAGTTTGATTTTGAGATATTGGTCATATGACCTAGGAATCAAGACCCCACACCGATGTGGCCTACTAAAACCAGATGTTGACATACCAACAGATGGCCCAGGCAGCCTGGCCCAGGCAGCTGGAAGTGAACAAATGAGAAGAGAGCATGAGTAGATGTAGAGAAAACACTCTGAAAACCACAACAGTTGTTCAGGCAAGAAACTATAGCAGTTTTGATCAGAGGAGGTAAGAAGTAGGGAAGGAGAGGCTGTGTTATATTTTGGATATGCTGAGTAGAAGTGGCTTTGAGTATCTAAGTGGTAATGCCAAATAGTTGTTTGTATGAAGCTCAGAGGACAGTTATGGACCAAAAATGAATTTGCAACTCATTAGCAACCAGATAGTCTCATTTTTTTCGACATCAAGGATCTACTCTTAACAGAATACAAGTTTTACAAGGAATACATTTCCTACTTTTTTATGAGAAACTATGAACATAAAAAAAAAGGAGCATGGCATTCTGCTCCTAAGTTCTGCTTTTTCTTTTAATACCAATAACATTGATATTAATTGATATATACGGTAAGTACAACATTATACTACAATTGCTATCTTAAAAGTAAGAGCAAATTTACAGGCATATTTAAAGATATTCCAACAGCTGGATACAATAGATGCCTTCCTTATTAATTTCTAGTCATTAATAAGTTACAGCTTAATCTATTGCATATAATCTCCACATTTTTATTTTAATTTAAAACATATTTTAAACAGAAATGCAATGTACTTTATATACACCCACCAATATTATTAAATCGCATGGAGTGGGAGAAGGGACATTAAAGACATACTATACACAATTATGATTAGAAATGTCTAAAGGGTAGGAGAAGAAATAAAAGAAGGGAAGGATGGAAGGAATGAGGAGAAAGGACAAGAAGGAAACAAAAAGGAGGAAAAGAGGAAAGGAAGGAAAGTAAGGAAGGGGAGGGGAGGTGAAAAAGGAGAATTGAGGAAAACAGAGTGCAGGCTCTAGCACCCAGAAATACACCCGAGACAGTGCCCTGCTTCACTTCTTGATGGAGAACTTGAATCCTTTGACTATCTTTGCTGCGTGTTTCTTGGTACCGCTGTAGATGAATCGTATTTTTCACATTGTTTCTTTTAACACCTTTTCATCACAGAATTAGCAACCATCATATTAGGACATTATCTTTAAAATGTTCTTGCATAGGTGCATTTTTTCTTTTTCTTTTTTGGCACGGGCAGGCACCAGGAATTGAACCTGGGTCTCCGGCATGGCAGAGTTCTCTGCCTGCTGAGCCACAATGGCCCGCCCAAAGGTGCATCTTTTGTTAAAGGTCTAAGGAGACCCTCCTTCCCCAAACGCACACACAAACACTTCTGAATGAATGAGGATTTAAAAACTAGGGGAGAAATCATCCCTGCCCTTGAAGAATCCCTCCTTGGTACCATCCTCTTATCTTCCTCCATGACTTTTTCTGTATTATACCTTCAGAAGAATTCCCAGTCGGGTCTAAATTTCAACTGGAAAAAAAAAATATTTAGAAAGCTTCTGATTTTTTTTTCCATGCCCCAGAAAATACATGACATATTATTACATTGAATGAAAAATTCCAAACAAGCAAACTAGTTTAATAACCATACTTGATACATTTACTAGACAGCTTTCAGGAAAGATTTATGCAGGGTAAAGTCTTTTAAATCAACAGGATTAAAAAAAAAAAAAAACAGTTCATCAGGGCTCCATTTGCTCATGGAAAGTGACAGATAAATATCGCTCAAATATGAAGACTAGCTATAAGGAAATTTGATTAACTGCTTTATGATGAATATTATAAAGTGGAAGTCACTTTTCTATTTATTCAATTGTTCTCCAATTCCTGTCCCATTGAAGACGGCTTATAGTTTGTGACACACTCAAAAAGAAAACATGAAAAGTCTAAATGACTAGCAAAATATTACAAATATGATTGAAATGGAACTCAAACAGTGCTTAATAAAACTAGTGGTAACCCGATTACCAGTTTCTTTCCCCTGAAATAAAACACTATAAATTATTGCTGACAGATATCTGTTATCTATTTTCTCCCCAGATTAGTGATATCACTGATCTCCTCCCATCTAGGTTTGGAATGTAATCCAAATTTTTATAACTTACCCATTTTCTGTTTCCACCCTAATAAGATATATCTCTCATCTAAAAAGTAAAGAGTAAATTCTCCTTTTCTGTGGAATTGTAGAATATGGTATGTTCTCCATGAACTGATGGAACTATGCCTATTATACTTCCACTCACTCAGTAATGATTTAATGAGTAATAAAATGTGCTTGGCATTGTACTTGTAATTTGGAGGATTAAGGATGATACACATGTGAATTGTGCTCTCAAGGAACTTACAGTCTAATAGAAGCGGCACTATGACCTTCACATGACTGCGCTAATACAAGAAAAATAACAGAACAAACTTTGAAGGGAGGACAGGTGGGTATCCATGGAAAACAGTAAATACTTAAGTGTGGCTCTAAATAAGGCTGCTAGACACGGTGGACCTTGAGTTTTTTGAAAAGCAGTGGTTTCTATTTCACTTTTCTAGTAGGTCATTGGGAATATTTAGAAGTTTGGAACTGGGGAGACAAATTCCTTTCTGCAATTGAGTAACAGTAGTTTGACAGCATCATGGAAAATAGATGAAAGCAAGGAGACAATGGGAAATAAAGAGATTGATTAGGAAGCTCTTACAAGAGTGAATGGGAGCTGAAAACACGGTAAAAGCAGGGGAATGGTAAGGGAACTCAAGTGATTGTGAAGACAGAGTGGTTATGACTTACAGAGCAATTCAATGTAAGGGGCAAGAGAAAGTAGTCATTCAGTGGACGTAATTGGAATAATGGTGATCCCATCAGTAATAATGGGGAACAATGGAAAGAAAAGAAAGGGGTAGGAAAGAAGGGAAAGGAAGGGAAGGAAAGAAAAGGAAATGCATTCCTTGTGACATACTTTCTGACAAGGGAAGATAATAAGTTTTCATTTTCTTAGTTGATAATTCATTCAATTTGACAAATTTCAAGTGAAGATTTTTATTCTATTGGTCAAGGTATATACCTCATATTACTGTTTATCTATTAAGTTCTATTTAACTCATGATTATATTCATTAATGCAAGATATAATAGAAACTTTCAGGTGATTCCTAGGCTAGACAAGTCATGTAGCCAAGAAGTTCCCGTGTTTCCAAGAACCTTAACCAGTTCTACCCCCTTATTCCAGATTGTCAACACCCCTTTTCAACATGAAAATGGGCATAACCCAAATATCTCTAAATATGGGGAGAAGGATCAAAGGAGGAATTATAACAGAGAACTTAGAATTTAACAAATGATTATGACTACTGAATTGATATTGATATTTCTTTTAGTCTCCAGTCTTGAAGCAGCTACAAGGGAAAACCTGAAATTGTAGAACCGTAACCTATACCAAACTTTAAAATCTGCTGTATACTACTCGTTAAAATGTACTTTGAAATTTATTGCTTTTTTGTGTATATGTTATATTTCACAATAAAAGAGACATAATATAAATTCTCAGGAAACAAGAATAAATACAGATGCAGTCCCCAAACTTCATTTCAACCTCCTCCTCTATGAAGTCTCCCACTAAAGCTATTGACATGGAAATACACTTGCTAGAAGTTCAAGTATTGTTCTACTTACTGTGAGCAACCATGAACAAAGGTTCAAGTCTACTTTAGTCTAGAGGGAGGAAAACACATATAAAATTAAATTACATGGAAGGATAATTATTAGTGCTGCTATAGAAATCAAGATACACTAGAGAAAAAGTTGTTTTGAACTGGGATGATATGCCGAGAGAAAGAGAGGAAGAAGGAATAAGAGAAATGAACTCTTGTTGAGTGACTACATATGCCTTATCAGGGACAGAGCTAGGCACTGGGCATATGCTTCATGGACAACCAAGGCCAGATGAACCTCGAACCATGGGCAAGATGTCAGTAGCCGGGCATGGTAAATAAGGACACCCCAGGAGCAAGACACTGTGAGTCAAATGTGGAGATGGCAAAGAACACAGCAAGTTGGGGAAACATTAAGAAATCTACAGAAGGTTGGAAATGTAGATGGTGCCCATTTTGTGAAGGGTTTTGCATGCCAGTTCAATATAATTGGACACCATGCTCCATAACTAGGAAGCCATATTTTGAATGACAAAGATAGTAAAATGAATATTATTTCTTGTGGGATAGAATTTAGCCATACACTAGGCATCAAACAAGTACATTATGATATTGTTAATTTACTCGAACTTCCATTTGACAGAGAAAGTAGAAGATATTCAGTTAAGATGGCAATCATCGCTGTTTACTTTTCTTGTCAGATATAGGACATGTTTTAGAGAAATCTGCATGTTTAGACTAATTCTAGTCAGCCAGAATGAAACGGGTGTAATTTTCATAAACTGCACTTAGTCTCAAATGCCAGACTCATTTGTAAAGTCACTTTTCAAAAATAAATGGAAGGATTTATACTCTTTATAAACAACACTTCTAAAATGTGGCAGTATAGCTCCTAAAACCTAGAAATATCACTTCCGAAGGATAATGTTATTTGATTTGTTTCTTTAAAACCAGGTTTGAAAACTCAAAGTATAAACAGAAATTGCATTTAATGAACTCTATGGAATAATGAATACTCGCAAAAGATGGCGCGGCAAGACCACTCTGCATTTTGACAAATGGTCAAAGATCCATCTGGAAGATTTCCACGTGGCATAATTCCAGGTTAAATGCAAATTTGAAGAGGGCTGCAATGAGAATCTCAGTAAGTCCACCAAGATTTTCTGGCCCGGAAGTATGCATAAGATAATTACTGGTGGACCAAAAATGCTATTTTACAATCCATAAACTGCACTTATAAAGGACATACCTAAAAACACAACTAAAATATTTATGATTAAAGACAAAAAAAATGGGTAAACCACAGGAGAAAACTGAACTTTCACTAGTCGAAAGCCGTGGTTTCTCAATGACATACTATGGTATTCACACTGCAATCCATAATTAGGAATTATCTCTAGAGGTTCCTTGAAAGACACTGTGGTCTGCTGTACATGTTTACTTTGTGTATGAGGCATCATTTCCAAACCACACTTCCTCACTGTAACACCAAACAGAATTCTAGTCGTAAGACATAAAAATTAATGCATAAACTTACCAACACCTCTTGAAACCAAATGATGTATTTATTGACAAATATAATACTATGTAGCAGTTGAAATGGGGAAAGATTTCAGAAGTCCTTCATATTATTTCTAAGTGAACCTGAGAAAAATATTTAGCAGACTTAAGCCATCATAATTACTATGAAGATAAATACAAAAGTATAATATGTCATTTCATTTCCCTGGTTCTTCTATTTGAATATGCAAATAGTCCTAATTCCTTTATTCTCTCCTTAAAATGCATTAAATTCTTACTTCTCCATTACCTACTGTGCAACCCATACAATAGAGTTTTAGGAGATTTTTAGAAAACAAAATATGGTTTTCTAATGGCAAAGTACTTAGGGTAAACATGTTAATATCTAGAAATTCTGGAAAACCTTTTGCTATCAGTTACTGTGAAGTTTAAATTAAACAAATAGATTCCATGTTGAGTGAAACAGAATTGGAGACTGAACACAATTAAATACTGGGTGGGCCACAGTGGCTCAGCAGGAAGAGTTCTCGCCTGCCATGCTGCCTGCTATGCTGGAGACTAGATTCGATTCCCAGTGCCTGCCCATGCAAAAAACAAACAAACACATAAATAAACACTCTCTGATGATATTTTTCCCTTTGGAAACCAAAAACCACATGTGTGCTTTTAATAACTATATTTTTACATTTGATAAACATTTTTATTTGCTGGAAGGCTGCTAATGCTTTTTGCAAAACTTTAGTGTCTTTAATATAAATTGCTAATTCTAGAGGTCAAATTTCGAAGTTAATAGCAACATAAAGATCTACTTTCAGAACAGTCCATTATTATTTCTGCATTTCAGGCAACAAGGTATTATTCAAAGAAAAAAACTGAGAACCAGAGCAAACGAAATGAAATGCCATATAAATTGTACACAGGATTGAAAGAGAGAGAATAATCAGGATAGAGAAATGGTAACCTGTGAAGATGCCCCAATAACAATTAGTTGAACCAGATGTCAAAAGAAATTAAATTTAAATTAAGAATGAACAGGAAGCCAACAAAATTTTTCAAAAAGAAGAACTTAGCCTAACACTACATAATGAATGTAATCTACAAGAGATTAAATATTTGTAATGCACTTTGCAATAGTCAAAATACAGAAAGAATTGGTTACTATTCAGTTAAATTTGTCTCTGTATAGAGCATAACTGAGAGTTACGACCATCAACATGGATTTTTCTTTGTATTAAAATAACTGATTTGATAAGTTGCAAAAAAAAAAAACTACACATTTGTTTTATGACTAACAGATATAATACAAGGCTATTCTCAATTCTTTTGAGTTGCCTTTTTCATTACCTATTTCTAGTCCAGATTTCAGCACTAATACTCTTGAATTATCACAGAGATTTTGCATTGCAATTAATCTCACATTTAGAATTAATATCATTTCTACTAATATATGAATCACAATGTCTCCAAGCTAATCCTATATTTTTCAATGTTTCCAATATATCATTTTATGGTTACTGTTTATACTATTTTCATAAAGAAATACAGGCGTTATATTTCTGTGCATATATTTGCATGTGTGGGTACAAGTGAACATATGGTGACCAAATTATTCAATACTTATTCAATTTTTTTAATCAATTATACATCTATAGAACTCTCAATTTGGGAACATCTTTTGAAATCGGACAAGTCAAGTTATTTTTATCTTTAAAAGAAATTAAGTTACTATCATTTTCATTAGGCTATTCAGAGAATAACTATAAAGATTTTTGTGGATTGAATTAGATTGCTTCATGGCCTGTATCTGTTAGATCCTGGAAATACAGAATCCATTGCCTGCCCAATTTAACCTTACTTCTTAGAAGATATCTAAAGATTTAACAATTCTAAAGGGATATTTTCAAAACCACAGTCCATCAGTTTTCTATGTATGGTAGGATTACCAAAAACTCTCGTTGAACAAAAATTGAAGTAAAAATAATGATTGAAAAGCGAGTATTGTTCATTGCGTTATTTATTAATTTATCTTTAATATCACATGGTAATTCCAGATTGTATTTTTATTAGAGGGAAGCGCAGGTTCTAGCACTCATGAAGCTTGTGATCCAGGGAAACCTTTAAAGTTGGCTACTAATAAAAGTACATCCCCTATCACATATGATATCCTAAATTAAATACTACATAATTGAAATGTATTAGACACATTTTAAAAATTTAAAAATTAAATTCATAAACATTTGGATGGAATATATCAATTAAAAATTCCTTTCATAGTCTTGCATCAACATATCTTGAAACAGATCAAAAACTAGGACGATCATATTATGCAATTTCCTCAAATCTTAAATTTAGTCAATCTGCATTTTTTTAGGCCATACCATGCATTCGCCGTTCAGCTGGAAAAACAAAACGTTGGTTCTTTTAATAGCGACTAGATTAAGGTGTAACACTTTTTTAAACTAATATCCAACCAATAAAAATAAACAAAAATTAAATTGCTAAATTTAGACAATGGTATATGCCTGTTGAATTTTAAAAAACGTTTCAGTCTATTTACTTCAACTATGTGGCTTCCCTCTAATAAAAATACAATCTGGAATTACCATGTGATATTAAAGATAATTAATAAATAACGCAATGAACAATACTCGCTTTTCAATCATTATTTTTACTTCAATTTTTGTTCAACGAGAGTTTTTGGTAATCCTACCATACATAGAAAACTGATGGACTGTGGTTTTGAAAATATCCCTTTAGAATTGTTAAATCTTTAGATATCTTCTAAGAAGTAAGGTTAAATTGGGCAGGCAATGGTGGCTCAGTGGCAGAGTTCTCACCCAGGCAGAGTGGAGACCCAGGTTCGATTCCCGGTACCTGCCCATGTTAAAAAAAAAAAAAAAAAGTAAGGTTATATTATGTTCAGTAGAGGTTTAGTATTAGATACATTTAATTATATTTCATATCATCAAAACTTGAAAATACATGTATGATATATGCAGCCATATTTTATTAACCAAAATATTTATTTAGCCTAAGGGTCTCATTAACATGCAATACTGAACATCTTAGATCTCCCTGCTTTATAATATGTTAAATATGTTTTTTTAAAAAGTCCTTAACCTGATATTTGGGCTGCCAAGGCCCATGCTCACATTTTAGTCATTTCCCGCCTGAGTCCCTGGAATGAAGCCCTGGCAAGGCCTTCTTAGTCCATCTATGATGTGTTTATGCTTTATTCAACTTTCAGAAGTACACATGATTGTTCTTTTCCATCGTGTTAATTTGCCTATTTTACCTTTTTAAGCAATACACTCCAAACCTTATTTTTTCTTTCAATAAACCATCGTTTCCTCCTCTTCCATCCACCTAGCTTTAAGTATTTTATATATTTTTAGCTCATTAACCCTAATGAATGATTGCATGATTCACTTTCCAATATGGCATTACAAATTATTCTAAACTTCGTGCAAATCTAAACAAACAAAGTATTTCATCAACAATAACACTCTTTTAAAAGCCTTGTATACAAAATCTAGGTGGAGCAAAACACATGATAGGAAATCTTATTTTAGCCTGAGGAGTCCAAGAAATCAAAATTGCTCATCTTTACTCTTTTGTTTTACTCTGTTGACTAGACGGGAAACTGGCACAACATGAACTTTCTCCTTTAAAAACCAATGCATATCTCTATTGAAACTGTTCATTGCCCTGAACAAATGAAAAACTCACCATCTAGTCATCTGTGAAAATTTTTCGTATTTTTAATTCATAAAAACAGTAAAACCAGAAATTTATTGTTGAACATGTATTTAGAAGGTGATAAAATATAGATTTAAATAAAAACAAATCAGTAATTCAATTCTATTGACTTAATGGCCCCACAAGTCAGACCAAGAAATGAAGCAAGAGGAAAATGTCTACTTTTATCTCCTAGGAGCTGAATGTATTCTTGTACAAGAGTGGAATCCATAGATTCACTAACCTCAATTCACAGGCATTACATAACTAGGGCAGGACAACAGATCAAACTACCAAGTTCCCAGGTAACACTTTTTCTTTATGTATGAGATGGATAATCATGCCCAATTACCCTGAATGCTGCTGCAGCTGTTGCCATGTCACCAGGCAAACTAATCTAAAATCTCTATCACAGTAATTCTGAAATCATGCCATCCCTATTCCATGCAACTACTACAAGTAACCTCTCCACAGAGGAAGGGCTCAGTAACATGGTGAACTCCTATTCCTTAGTAATAATACGTCATTAAAAACCAAGCATCACCATGAAAAATAGGAGATAATATTCTCTTTCCTAAGGTCTTAGAGATAAGCATAGGGTGTATGCCTGTCATATTGGCGCACATTATTAAAATTTTTTGCAGATTCCACTAGACCTCTTTAATGCCTCAATATTCTACCAGCAACGTTTACTGCTGGGCATCCAACTCTGATATAGGAGAGATAATCATCTCTTCCTGGGAAAGAGAGATGACCCCACTGCAAATTGTCCTGGTCCAGTAAATTCCCCTCATGCCCATCTTACCTTCCTGCAGAATGAATTGCCTCTACTGGAACTTGCAGAGAAAATTCTTTGCTATTGGGAAATTCTGGATTATCTGAAAAGATTTTTCAAGGCTTGTGCCCTGTCACTTCTTACCTAACAGGTTTGGGGTCTGCTTGCTTGTTTATTTTTTGCTGTATACTTCTGAAGTGCCATTCTTTCTTATCATTGGGGAAAAAAAGCCTAATACTTCTTCCTTGACTCTCCAGCATGCCAAAAACTCCTTAGCCTTTAAATCCCAAATCTCCTCACATTCCTCAAAAGTTATTTAGGGCTCAAATTTCACAGGCCTAGAAAGAAAAGGATAACATGTGGACAGATTGCTAAGTTTAACTGACTCCTAGAAACACTAATATTCCACTGTTCCGGAGGGAATCCTCCCAAAAGGGATTACTGAAGAAATTCAGGCACAAATCAGGGATTTGTATCAAAGCAAAGTGATCCTGGCATCTGACAATGCAGTTTCATCATTGTGAGACTATTTTCTGATGGCTAAAGCAAAACTGCGTTATCACTTCCTGTGAATTTCCCTACACCAAGATGGCGAGAAGAAAATCAGCACAGAGGCATTTGGGCACTTGGCCAGACATTGTCTCCTAACAACACCCCTGTGTTTTCTTCCTAGTTACATCTCTAGTGCATAGTGCAGCATCTGTCACGTAGCAGGAACTCAACAAAAGTGTGCTCAGCATCGAATGAACAAAATATCTGAACCTTCTACTGAGGCCCAAGCAAACACAAGGACAATGTGACTGCTTCAGAAGTGACAAGTGAAATGACTAACTTCACAGGCAGCATGCAGTTGGTTTACAGGGCAGATGGGATCCTACATTCTAGCTGTGAAAAGGCAAGAAATATGGAAACACAGCAAAATGTTTCAAGTAGTAAAACACATACATGGAAGCCTAGGGTTCCATCACTGTGTTATTTTTCAATTTGGTCCACAGTTCTACCTCAATGTTTACTAGAATGGAGTGTGATCTCTTTGAACCAACATTAGAGGAGGAAACAAAAGGAGCCAATGTATTGTGGCCACCTAACACTTGCTTTAGGAGCTTTAGAAACATGTTCTCATTTAGTTTTCCCCAGATCTGAGAGATTGGTATACTGTTCAGGTTTTATAGATGAGGACATTGGGGTTCAGAGAGACCTAATTTCTTGCCCCACATCACCCAGCTAAGATGTGGTAGAGCTGAGTTTGCACCATGGCTTCATTCCAAATCTCTTGGTCTTTACGCAATAAGCTGCCTCTGAGAATGGGAGTTCTCCTTTAACCATTCAGATGGACAGCATCAAAAGTTGCCCTCCCAGGGTTGTGGAATTAAACTATCCAATTGGTAAACTGATGCATATTTATAATAATTTTCTTAAGATCCCTCTATGTCCATAACTTAAATATATGGGACTTTCAAATCTTATTGATCTCTTCTGACCAGTAACTCCAGTCTTTTATTTAGACAAAATTACACAGAGATCAACAATGCTCTAGGATGCTTTTTTTGGTCCACATTCACACTATTTTAGTATGAAAGGAAATACGGTGTACTCACTTAACCCCAAGTGTCTGGAATACATACAATAGGAAGGAAAGTATAAATATATTTTTAAGGGAAACACATGTCTCCTGATTCTGCTGCACTAATTAATACCACCTACCTGGAATTTCCAGGTTAAGACTCTATATTTCCAGCTGTTCTGATCCCCTGTACTTCCAAATTTTCCACTCAATCCTAATGATTTTACCTCTGATAAATTTATGACTTCATCAAGATAACCTTTCCTGTTAAGGACTGTGCTATAAATTTGGTATTTCACATTGTGTTGCAGAGTCAATCAACAACTCTTGCCTGAAAGCAGACTCCTGGTGCTAACCCCACAGGGCGCTCATGAGCTTAAAGTTAGAATGGGGGCACTTGAAAGTGGTAAGCCAGAGCTTTACAATCTAAACTGTGAATTTTAACTTTAAACAAAACGAACAAAACTTCTCCCAGAAGCAAGCTTTATCCAGTTGAACTTGATATGTTCTTCAAACATCCTAGGAAACGTCCGTACTCTAGAAAACATCTGATGAAAATGAAGCCCAAAGAATATCAGTATATCCTTGGCTGACTCCACGCCAGACATCAAACCACCCCAGACCAAACAAAGTGAAAGGCTTTCAGTGAAGTCAGGATAACCTTTGATCTGTATGAAAGATATCTTGCCCCTATCTAACACTTCAGAGTCAGAGAACTTTGCACAGATGAGGAAACAGCGCACCGGGTAATCAATCAATATTGGGAAAACTACTCCAATCATTCGATACATTAAATAAAAAGTAGATCTTTCAGAGAAATCTGAACCACCTCTCCCCTAACCATTCTAGTTTAAAACATCATTAAAATGAGCAAGCTCTGTTTTCATACTTTCATTATGACTGAAATGGAATACATGTTACTTAAAAATAAATAAGAGACATTTTTGAACAGGAAATTTTACCTTGTGTGGGAATAATTAAAGCTTCAACATTGTATATTTAATGAAAATATAAACAATATTTGAAATTCCTTCATATCTGAAATCTTTCTCATAATCACTAAGTAGGGTTATTCTACGAACTGTAAAGAAATGAAAATGTAGGCTATTTATTACAACCAGGTACAAATCAATTCCTGATTGTGAATCTAAGAAAACCCAAAATAAACAGTCAAATGCTTACCATTCTTTAAAAAAAAAAAAAAAGAGTAAAACAGAATTTTTTCAGAGCCAACACATCTGTAAATGTTGCATCAAAAGGAAAAGTTCAGAACATCCTCATCCCTAATACTGTTTGGGCTAATACTGTTTGGCAGAAATGTCAATGCAGCAGCTGTATTCCCAGTGTGCTCTCTAAGGAAGACTAGTTTCCCAATAGAATGCTAATGAGTGTATTCCCTGTCCTCTTCCCCAATCAGGAATTAAGTAGGAGCTTGGAGTTGGCATTTCAGTCTACACTCTTCATGAGTCCAGCTTAATTAGTGCCTGGGGTCAAAGACCCACAAACTTTGATCTTTATTCATAAGAAGTATAGACATAAAATCAACTTTTAAGGAGTTGCAAACTTCATAAATGTTCACTCTTAGCTTTCAGTAATGTTTTGTCATTCCCTGTAGAATTGTTAATCTCGTTACTTATAGTTAACTGAGTTTACTAACCAGCCTGCACAGCATCTGCCTAAAACTTAAGACTTAGCAAATTCTCCTTGTGTCTGGCTCCTCACCACTATTCCCTTCTCTTCCGCTACCTAGAGTCCATGCCCAAATACAAATTCTCAAGAATTCCTAAGAAGGACAGAGGGAGAGTAGTAGGAAGATGGAGGCAGGGAGGGCAGGCAGTGGAGGAGAAAAAAGGAAAAGGTTAAAATATTATATTTCAACAGCTATACAGTCATGCCTTACTTATCTGAATAAATCAGGGAATATTGACTCTGGTTACATAACTTAATTCTTGAAATGCCAAAATTAATCATTTTTAATAAAGCAGAGTGTTTTCGCACACTACTTTGGTCCATTAAGTCAGATGTATTAAAATAATTCAATCTCTCCCTCTCCTTCCTTCTCTCCCTCCTGCCCTGTTTCTCATTACTCAGGGGCTGATGGAAGAATCAATGCCCCCTGGTGCTACTGAGCTAATAAGGATGAGCCTAGGGAGTTAGGACTCGAGTTCTGGGGTATATTTTTTACATTTTCCCATTATCTCCCACTGTGTTTGAATAGACATTCTGTCCCCTCCTAATCTGTCACAGCTTGGGCTAAATAACCAAGTCTGTTCGAATGCTGGCACAGCCAAGAAGACATAGGTTCTAAGTGAAGTCCAGTGGGCTTTCCTGTGTGCTAGGCACTGAGCTTTGCAGGCTTAGTCTCAGGGACACTGATCTTTTTTTTTTTTTTAAATATCTTCACACACATCCACCCAAAGAATACAATCAATGGCTCACAATATGTTCATCACCATGATCGTTTTTAGAACATTTGTATCAATCCAGAAAAAGAAATAAAAAGGCAAGAAAAAACTCATACATCCCATACCCTGTACTCTTCCCTCTCATTGACCACTAGTATTTCAATCTACCCAATTTTTTTACCCCTTATCCCCCACCCATTATTTATTTATTTTGTATCCTTATTTTTTTTTTAACTCATCTGTCCATACCCTGGTGAAAAGGAGCATCAGCACGAGGTTTTCATAATCACATGGTCACATTGTAAAAGCTATACAGTTATACAATCATCCTCAAGAATCAAGGCTACTAGGAAACAGTTCAGCAGTTTTAGGTACTCTCTCCTAGCCACTCCAATATACCATACAATAAAAGGGATTTTTATGTAATACATAAGAATAATCACCAGAACAATCTCTTGACTCTGTTTGAAATTTCTCAGCCACTGAAACTTTCTTTTGTCTCATTTCTCTCTTTCCCCTTTTGGTCAAGAAGCCTTTCTCAATCACATGATGTCAGGTCTTGGCCAGGGAGACTAATACCTCTGGAAGTCATACCTCATGTAGGGGTGGAGGGCACTTTGAGTTCACCTGCCAAGTTGGCTTCGACAGAGAGGCCACATCTGAGCAACAAAAGTGGTTCTCTGCGGGTGACTCTTAGGCATAATTATGAGTAGCCTTAGCTTCTCCTTTGCAGGAATAAGTTTCATAGAGGCAAACGCCAAGATCAAGGGATCAACAATTGGTTGTCCCCCCTGCTTATGAGAATATCAGGAATTTCCCAAATGGAGTTTATTTCCTCCTTAATCTCCAGTCCCTCAAGGGGACTTTGCAAATACTTTTTTATTCTCTGACCAAATTACTCTGGGATGTACCAGGTGGCATCACACTAACCTACACAAAGCAACAAGATCTCATGCCCTATTCAAGAGTCCATTTTATATGGTGTTCAAATAAACTAACCATACAAGTTAAATTAGGTAATGCGCTACCCAAAATACAAATTTTGTACCAAATAAACATCTCTCCCTTTGGTCTCACACAGAAGTTGAAGTTTTAAAATATGGACCATATCATCCTTTACCCTGTATTCTGATTTACCTAAGTCCTATCCAGATCAGCATCATTCATATCTCTAGTTGAAGTCTGATCATGTTTTCAACCTTTCTAACAGTTGTTGTATGGGGTAATACTGACTTTCATAGCCTCAGAGCTCTAACTCTGAGTCTCAGGTGTCACATAAATACCCAAACTTCCAGGGAATGAACAGTTTATACACAAAGAGCTCACTATCTCAGAATTTAAAAATAAAGTTACAACTCCAGAATAGAGGCTGTACAAGCTTACAAACTAGGACCCTTTACAACAGGCTCCAGTCTGATAACTCAAGCTCTTGACTTCAATTCTCCAAGTTTGTATACTATAGTTAGTCCATATGAGTGAGATATGATAATATCTGTCTTTTTGTTTCTGACATTTCATTCAACATACTGTCATTAAGGTTCATTCACCTAGTTGCATGCCTTACAACTTCATTCCTTCTTGCTGTTGTATGTATATACCACTGTTTCCCTTTCCATTCCTTATTGTTCCCTTGGGCTAACTCCATTCATTGCAAATCAAGAACACTGCCATAATAAACACCAGTGAAAGCAAATGTCCATTCATGTCCCCAGGCTCAGTTCCTGCAGGTATATACCTAGCAACAGGGTTGCAGGGTCATATGACAACCCCACCCCTAGCCTCCTGTGGAACAACCACACTGCCCTCCAGAGGGGCTGCATCTCTCAATTTCCCTACCTACAGTGAATAGGTACATCTCTTTCTTCATATTTTCTCTCTGTTCATTTTTGAACAGTTTTATTCACACATCATATAATCCAATCTAAGTAAAAATCAATCATTCCAGGTATAATCACACAACCATGCCTTTGCCACCACAAGACATTTCCTTTTCTTCTGTTAAGAATCCATACCCATCACCACACCCCCTACCCCACCCTGCCTCTTGACATTTAGTCTTGGCATAATGCCTTTGTGACATTCAGTGGACATGTATTACAATGTTCCTGTTGACTAGAGACCCTAGCTTGCATTGATTGTATTTTTTCCTGTACACCATCCATCTTCAACACCTTGCAATGTTGACCTTATTTATTCTCCCTCATGAGAAAACATTCTTATATTTGTACATTTAATCACCATCACTGCCCACTCCAGGCATTCCTTAGGTACACCGGGTGACACTGATCTTGACCACACAGAGAACTGTGGGTTTCGTTCTCAGTTTTCAGTTACATTTCAAATGCTTGAAGGCAGTCATGAGTGACTGACATCATTAACCATTGTTTGATACAGTTATATTTCCTACTGTCTAATTCAGGCTGCTGATTCAAAATTATCGACATTTATACTTGTACCAAAGATCATAGTAAACAACAGTTGAGAACTATTCACAATCAGACAAGAAAGAGTTGGATGCTGTAAGTCAGCAAAGACAGTACTGGTAAGGACACAGCGTGGTCAGCAATTTTACAAAGATGACTACAGAGCCATAACTAGCCACCTGCACCAGAGGAGACTCAACGCTTGTCTCTGGCTTTCAGAAAACAGAATTCTTCGCCTCCCTGCATCCATTCTCTATCTCCTTATTTATTCCCATGAGAAGATATGAAGAATAAAACAAATTTATTATCTAAATTACTTTGCACATTCATGAAGTATTTTATACTGCCAGCAACCTTGGATTTTGGAAGCTACCCAGAGAAGACAATTGAACTCATGGAGACAACATGGCCAGTCATTTTAATTCAATTTCAGTCAGGGTCGTTCTTCATTATTAGAGGAATAAATTTACAGTGAATATTAGGTTCAGCCAAACTTCACATGAATTCCAGAGGACCAACCTAGAAACAGATAGCCCTACTGGGATTACATTTGGGGTGCAGGAAGCGGTTCCAGCTCAAACATCTGCCAGTGTGGTTGCGATGAGAACCATGAATGTTCTCTACGTGGAGAGATAGAGGGAAACAATGATGGTTCCTAGCAATGCACGCAGCAAGCACAAGACTGCAGCCTACTTTGAGCAGGCAGCACGGGCAGCGGACTGCTCCATAGCCTAAAGAATGAAGTCATGCACCAGCCTGCACCAGGGAAACGCTACACACAGCAAAAGATCGTCACTGAGATAAAGAGTTGAAAGCTATTCCCCAATTCAGCTATTTTAGCAGTGCACTCTCGGAATGAGCTGACACACTGCAGCATCCACATAGCATCAAGCTTCAGGCAAAACTCAACGACTTCAGAGGGGTTGTCAAAGTCAACTTTCTTTATGGCTGCTCAGACAGACATGTCAAAACTGGCTTTCTGGGCAGGTCCTTCCTTCACTGTCACCCATGAGTCATATTTCATGAAAAGCAAGGCAAGACTACCAACCATAAGAGCCTCTAGCTTTGAAATAGCATTAATGGAAATGTATCCTCTGTGCTGGATATTGACAAGAAAACATTAAAAATCTCATCTAGTAGAAGAATGGTGGCCTCAATAGAGATAAAGCAACATGACAACTAAATGCAAATTGACAAAATTTGAATATGCACTGTATATTGTATATAGAATTGTAACAATGTTAAATTTCCTGAATGTATAAATATACTACACTTAAGTAAGAGATTAGCTTTGCTGTTGGATACAATGTGGAAGTTTAGGAACTAAGGAGCAGGATTTGTACAACATACTCCCAAATGTGCAGCAAAATTGAATAATAACAATAAGAATAAGAATAACATGGAGAGAAGCAAATGAAAACAACTGATGAATCTAGGTGAAAGACAGGAGTTCATCTTACAATACTTGCAACTTTTCTATAAGCTTGAAATTCTTAAATAAAATGTTCTTTAAAAAGTAGGGTAAGGACTACTACAAACCTGGAAAGAAGACCAAAAATTTAGAAAGAGTGGAGGATGGCATTCTGCTGGGGAGCAGTTGCAACAGACCAAATATAGAGCGGGCTATTTTGGACAAATAAGGATTAGCCACAAAGAACGACTGACACCGAAGGGCAATGCCTGCTGACAAGCGCCTAATGCCACAATGTGCCCATTGCAGAGAGGATTTCCGGTCACCCACGGGACCCTGCGGCTTCCCTGCCGTCCACACTGATGATGCGAAGGACGGCAAATGTGCTACCATCAATCTAGCTTGGCACGACAGTACTGTAGGCACGTGGTGGGATCTGAGGGGAAACAGAATACTTGCCCTCAAAATGTTCGCAGCCTAAAGGAGACAGTTTTCTTTCAGCACCACCAAGGAGGACAGTGAGAGCTTTGGGAAGAGGGTTGCTCAGAGTTGGAAGGATTTCCAATGTAAAAGGATTATCCTGCCTTCAAATTCTGGAAACACCCGCAGCATAAAAGATAGATGGATGTGTTTTTTCTTTCTTGAGTGTATCCTCAATTACACAGATGTAATCTGAGAACTTCACCTTCTCTGAGATGCCCTCTGCATGGTTGTGAAGAGAGAGGCATTTGTGAAATCTTTCCATAGCATATGCCTGCATGGCCTGTGGCCTGCAGCCAGCTTTTTCCTTAACGTTCCTTGTCAGTCAGTAAGCTAGCCCAAGCACCAGAAAGAAAAAGGAAAAAAAAACTTATGTATAGCTTGAGTGTTGGAAGCAATTAAAACTTAATTTGGAAGGAGTAGATAATGGATAAAACAAAATTCTCAGTGTTTCAGGATTCTCAGATTTCAATGATTCCCAAAATCATGGCACTGGAGATGGCTTAAACAAGGCACTTAATAGGTGTTTGATGAAAAAATAAATAATCCTGCAGACTATTTAGGCCAGTACACATTAGGCCAGGATTTTAAGCTCCTTAAAGATATTGTATAGAACAATGTGTCATTTTATCCCTGAGTTGGAGTTCAGACAAGTACCAGGAATATAGCTGCATAAAACAAAAATAAATTCCCTGGAAAGTAGCCGTCACAAAGCTCATGCACCTTATTCCAGGACTAAAGTTCCCTTCAATAGACTATTACTAAACATCTATGATATATATAAAGAGAGACAGAGCCTCTGGCTTCCATGAATTCCCAACATGCATAATTACAGAGACATATACACACCTAAAGCAAAGGGCAGATTCTGATTACCCTGCATTAGAGGCACAAAGACTGCAATATTAAAACAAAGAAAGGAGAGGTTAATTACAAATTGGTTCTCTAGAGTGTAATAGTTGTAAGTGCCAAGCTCCTTACATTTGGATTTTATATGGGATGCAAAAGATGACCAGTGTTTTTTTTTGGGTGGAGAGAAGAGGGAATAAGATGAATAAGGAAAGAACTGGCATGACCAGATGCCTTTAGGAAAACCACAGCTATCCTCAGCATGTCAAGTGAGCCTTGTTTGTAGTAGGTGTTTAATGAAAACAAAAATGTGCTGAATAAAAGAAATATACTATTATATAAAATTAACTTTACTCATTTAGGAAAATTTAATTGTTTGGTTTCCCGAGGAGAATTCAGTGTGGTGTACCAAGGGAAAATATGATTTTTTTAATTCAACAGATCTCAGTGAAAATACTGGCTGTGGCACTTAGCAGCAGCACAGCTGGACAGGTTACTTTGCCTCTAGGAACTTCACGATCCTCATCTGTGAACACGGGCATGACACTTATCTCTTAAGATAATTGTGACTACTAAATAAGACGACATGTGGAAACACATTTGGCACATTGTGGGCTCAAAAAAATTTTACTTTTTCTTTTTCTCATTGTCCAGTGAAGAACAGATTACAAGCAAGAAAAAGGGATCTTGTTTGAACCTACCCTGACAGCAGTGGACAATGGAAAGTAACCTCAGGGAGAAGATAGCAGAAACACGGCCTTTAAAACCCAGCAGTCTGCATTCATTTGGTGTAGAAGTCAACTTAGACACCTCTATCGTCCCTCTGGCTATCACTGAGCCACCTCTGAGAGTGCAGCGCAATGAATGAGGTTTATAGAGATGACCCTGAGTCATCAGGAAAGGTTGGAATTACGTATTTGGTCTGCTCTATTAGAAAGAGTTGTGTACAACATATTTCAGTAAAGGTATCAGTAGCTAAAAATTTAAAAAAAATTACTTTAACACTTTAAGGAAAATTTTTGGCAAATTAGTTCATATCCAGAATAAACTCATTCCCTGATACCAGAAAAAAAAGACTTTCTATCCCCAACTGCTCAAAGTATGTGCTCAAAAAAACTACTTTATGATATAATTTCATGATACAGAGAAGAGTATCATAAGGCTTTCAAAAAAATCAAGAAAACCTACGTATTTCTCCTATTGCATGGGGGGGGATAGTCATATAAGTATTTTGAATTTCATTGATATGCTGAACCTATAATTCAGAGGCATATAAAAATATGAATACAGAAAATGAAGTACATTTGGAATCTTAACAGCAATGAATTATTTTATATTTATCTTTATATTATGAAAACCAGTGTCAGAAACAACTAAGAAATTATAGAAATAAAGCTAGCACCTGGAATATATCAGACATTCAACTCTGTATATTTGAATTGAACTAATGAGGGCTAGTTACAGCTCACCTGCACATTTCAGTCATACTTTGACATGGAAGGAAACATGCAATACAAATGGCAGCTCTGAACCCTGCAGGGCAAGCCCTATCTGACATACAGGTCACAGCATGTCCGAATCAGCTTCACCAGATGACACTAACCTCAACAGGCCTTTGTGGGAGTCTCTGGAGTGATCACACCGTAAAGATCATATTTCAGGGTCCAGAACTCTTAAACAGGAGGAAACAACCACTTTAGGTTGCTCTGCTTCGTAAAATGATCTGACACCTCACACACATGGTAAAGAAAAAAGGGGGGGGGGGGGGACTGGCATTCTGAAGCCAGCATCCTATCAATACTCTAATAGCCTAAATGGCTATGACCTAATTCAAGCAGATGCCAAAATTAAACAGATCCGCCAAAAGGCAATCAATTTTCCCTTTCCCGTCCCTACCCCCTAGCCTACCATGAACAGCTGCTTTTGGGTTTGGGTTTGAAATACTTGATGTAGCTCAGTCAGGTGTTGCTGTGCTTCACGCGATCAGATTATGAAATTGTTATGAAATCAGTGTAGAAGCTGAAATTAGGACCTCTTCTTTAGAGGAGACAGTATAAAAAAGAAACAATAAAAATTGATCTTTGAGAAACTGAGTTTGCAATCACCCTGTCATACCCATTGAGGGTACATTAGCTATTTCCACTTTAAAATTGCTTCTAAATAATAACAATACAATCTTCCTCTTAAAATGTCTAACTGATTATGAAGAAGAAGAATGTGAAAAAATGAATAATTTAAACATATCAAAACTAGCAAAACCATGGTGGAAACATTTACTTTGCCATAGATTACCTAACGTTATGTAAGGTACAAACAGGTAAGCAAAGGAGAGAAAGGGAAGCGCATTCAGGTCTTAGTTTCCCCTAGCATTCTAGATATGTATTGTGTTAGATTAGTTAGCTTTCCTTACAACCATGATACAGTAGTATTAATGGCCCCATTTTACCCAGGAAGAAACTAAGGCTTAAGGTGATTCAGATGTGAACTCAGTTCTCTCTGACTTCCTACTTGGCTCCACTACTTCACACAGCGTCCTGTGGAGCCATATTTCTCCTATATCATCACTGGGGATGATAGGTGACACTGCCCAAAATTTTGTGCTTCTCAGAGAAGTCTATTTTTTCTAACAGTAATCATGGATCACACCATTGGGAATTAAAAATTCACACCTGAGTCTAGAAGCCGTGACACCACAGTAGAGGTAAACACACCTAGCTCCCATATCTTGGTTTCTAAACACCATTGTTCAAAAAAAGGAGCCAGGACTCCCAGAAGAAAAACTAATTCCAGGACTGGGGCAGATCAAAAACAAGATTTGTCTGAAAATACTCTGTGCCAGTAAGTGAGGAAATGCTCAAAAAAGGATGGGACAAGTCCAAAGGATACAGGAGCCACCTGGAAGGAGCTCCCAATGGCCAAATCTGGGAACATTTGAGCAAAAAAAAAAAAGATGATGGAAATTATTTATACTTCATAGAAGAAAATTAAAATTCATGAGTCCATTCTAATAGAAATAAATTATTGAATATTATAATAAATTAAGAGAGAATTGAAAGCTCTTCCTTTCAGCAGAACTCATTAATAATGAGAGACACGGACAGAGAATATCACCAGCTTGTAAACACCACAGTAATAACCATTTCAGGCAAGAATTCTTAAATAGATGATAATAGTAGTGGACAAAGTATTAGGAAAAGGATATTTGCAGTTTTAAAATATCACAGATATTCAAAATGTCCACAAGATACTTACTATTTAAAAAGGAAAAAAATTATAACTTCAAAATGGAGAAACCTACAAATACCAAGTGAACAAAATTAGCAACACCAATAATGGGGCAAATCAACATCAAATGTCTTTTGCAATGGTATAATGAAAAGGACACATCACTTCTGTGGTAGTTCTGCCCAAAATATATAACCTGAATTTAGTCATGAGGAAGCATGACAAATCCAAATTGAAGGGAATTCTGTAAAATAATTGGTCAATATTCTTCAAAACTGTCAAGGTACCAAAAGACAAAGAAAGTCTAATGAGGATTAGAAGCAACTGAGATGATATGACAAGTAAATGCAATATGGGATCCAAAACAGGATCCTAGATCAGAAAAAAAGACATTAGTGGAACAACTGGTGAAACTCGAACAGAGTTTGTAGATTATAGTATTGTACCGATGTGTATTTCCTGTTTGGCAGATTGTTCTTGGATTTATATGTTAACAACATTTGGGGAATCTGGATAAAGGAGATAGAGAAATACTCTGAAACTTTTTTGGTATGTCTGAAGTTATTGCAAAATTTTTAGAAATTCAAATTAAAAATACCTTAATAAAAGTATACCTAAATAAATTAGTACACCTCATTATCTCATTTGTATTCTTTAAAGCTGGTTTTACAAGTACACTAAACAACCAAAGGATTGACATCATTATTCAATGGGCAAAATTACATCATACTTGTCAATAATATCAGAGATGAGATGAACTGGTCTGGAAAGTTTTAGCAATGGCCCCTTTAAAATATTTCCCTACCAGCAATATTTTTTCATGTTTTGTTCTGTTCTGTTTCATCTGAGAAACAATAATGCATAGCACATAGATAACTGGCTTTGAACTGAAAGTGACTTCTCCCTTTTTCTTCTCCAGTAACTCAGAAAACAAAAAAGTAGGCATACACATATTTTCCATAAACAGAGAAAAAGCAATAATCCAGTAATTTCACACAGACGATGGACATAGACATCCGTCCCATGCTGAACATATGTGAAAGCAAAATGCTGACTCAGGCTTTTCTGAAAAGTTGTCTCCCAATATATATTGAACTTGAAATTTTTAAACAAAAACACTCTCCAAACTCAGAATGTTAATTGCATACTTCTTACAAAGAAATGCCTCAATTTACAAAGCAACTTTAGACATATCTGAGCACATCTATGTGTTACTCATATCAGTTCTAGATGTGTGGAATCTGGCACATGTGTGTGTTCCCTTAAATTCCTCATCCCTCCAACTTCCATTGTAAACTCCCTCTCAAAAATGTCAACAATTCTCAGCATTGTACACACAGATTTCAACAGTAGTGAAACTTAGCTACAAGAAAAAAGAGAAAGAAAGAAAGCAGAAAAAGGCCAGTATCTAACACCTATTGAACACTTTTCCAAGCCCCCTTTTCTTGCCACCGCAAGTCAAAATTGAGATGATGTGGAAGTTAATTTTCTGTACATCCTTCAACAATGAAAAGGGAAGCCACATTATAATATCACAAAGATGATTTGGCTGATGTCAGAGCTCTTATATGTCTCCTACCTACAACAGCATAGATCATGAAAATTGCCAAGGGGGTATCAGATGGCAAACATCATTTCTTTCTGCTGACAATGCATAAAGAAAAGGCTAAAGCAAGGTGAAATTCATCTCTTACCCTTCTCTTTCCTCTGAGGAAAAAGGAAAAATGCATGTGTGTTGGCAACATTTTAAATAAGCAAATTATACAAGCTGAGTAAATGACTACCTCAACTTGTCCCAGAGGAGCTAAGCAGTTTGACATCCAGACTACCACGTGTTTCTATTTAACCCCTATTATTATCAGGCGCTTTTCTAGGTGTCTGATTGGACAAGTGAAAGTTGACAAAGTCTCTACTATCAGACAGTGTACAATTTGAAGAACTGAAATGCCTATCGTGGGTCTGTCTTGACAATCAATGACGTTATATATTATAATTATATAAATATATCTAAAAATGCTTTATTAACTGTTGAGTAGAGTTTAGGGCAACATCCACAGCACTTTGCAGTTAACGAGCATTGTCACCTGCTCTTTGAACACGAGTCAACCTCATGAACCAGAGTCCACCCTGCCTCATCCAGCACTAGAGAACAAGTCTTCACACAGGATTGCTGTGTCGTTCACCCCAATGCACCTGTCTAACCAACTTCCCTCCAAGGCTCTGGTCACTCGGGGTCCAGCCTAAGCCCTGGCCTTATCTCTTATTTCTTTTCCTTTTTGAAATACTCTTGATCTCTTCTTCATCCATCTAACAAACAAAATAAACATGAACTCATGTTCACAAGTGGTTTTAGTCACTTAACCAATCTGAAACTAGGAGACTCGAAAAAGAATCCTCTTGGTAGCTTCTATTCCAATGATCAGATCTTTGAGCTTCATATTTGAACAATTCTAATATTCCTGAAACAATCAACTAAGACTTCTTTTCATGAATCCCATCTCTGAAATTCTACCATCCTCCCACACCTGTAAACTCCAGCAGGAAGACTCTGTCCTTTTTTTTCTTTTTTACCACTATACCCCCAGTCCCTGATACAAAATAGCTGCTCAATAAATGGTTATTGAATAATAAAGAGAATCAGCAAGCAAAATATTTTGTAAAGGCAATCCCCTACCCCTACCTCAAGATCACACTTTTTGAGACTAAATTGTAAACTCTGATGCTTCAAAGATAATATCCTTTAGGGAGATGCCTATAAATCAAACCTTTGATTTATAAACTCAGATCTTAAGAGTTAACTGTTTCATTAGAAAAGAACAGTTTAAATTTTCTAATGCAATTGAACAATAAAGAAAAATCAAAGACCTAAAATTTTTATTTTTCCTTCTTCCTTTTCCTAAAATAACAGGGACTGGTCATTTGAAGTCAGCCTACAGTCTGTTAAACCACACTGTTTAGTTTCAAGGTTAGAATGGTGGTTCAAACTGACCCTAAGACCCATCAGCACTACACAGATGTGGATCCTCAAAAATTTTTAGTGAGGATAATGAATCACTCAAGCCAGGCCGAAACTCATTCCATGCTACAGAAGCTCATCGGCCAACAGAGCAATAACCTGTAGACAAGCTAAATGTTTATCTTGCAGTTTGACACATGGAATAATCCTATTTCCCTTAATTTCCCAATAAGTTTTAAAACTTTTATATTGGAAGGCCGAAAGACAAGTAAGATTTGAAGCCTGGTCAAATTAAAAATTAATTTTTATTTTAAAATGTACTGTTATCATTGTATTCATAAACATTAATTAAAGGACCATAAAGGACAAAATATTATACAAAATGTTAAGGATAAATAGAGGAAAACACCAAGGCCCTGTCCTCAATGATTATAATCCTTAGTGGGGAGACAATAGTATTAGCACTTATTGAAATGGCAATTACTAAATGAGGCATATGCAAAATGGTATAGAAATCTACACCTTCTATAATACATGGGCCACAAATTTAAATCATCAAAAATATGCATCAAGCTATATGCTCTGATTCTATCTGTAAGAAGCCTTTTTTATCAGCATTATTAGATTTTTTTTTTCTTTATGTAAAGTTTAATTCACTGTTAGGGCAGCATGATGTAAATGAAAGCACAGGATCTTTAAGTGAAGCAGATCTGAATTTGAATCTTGGTTGTATTCCTTACAAGTTGTGTGACCTCGGACAAATCGCTAAACCCCTACAACTCACAATATCCTAGCCTTAAAATGGGGCAACATCATCTTCCTTGCTGAGTTGAAATGATACATATGTGAAAATATATGTGAAAGAATATAACAGACACATCATGGTATAGCTGTCTCCAATATCAACACATTAAGTTGAAACACAATGAGAAGAAGGTCAAGAAAAAAGAAACAAAAAGGACCTAATTGTGGCACCAAAAACCATAGTATTAAATAATAACTTTTTAGAGATAGATACGAACTTAAGGATCTAGTGGTTCAACCTCCCTATGTTACAGTCCAAGAAGTCCAAAAATATTGTGATTATGCCAACGTCCAGAGCACACACACAGGAGTGGCAGGAGCAGAGCTGCAACACATGGCAAAGGACGGTGGTGGCATTTTATGGTCTTTCTTTTAAAATTTCTCCAATACCTCAATAGCAAGTGCAAAAAAGTTCATTCTGTTGCAGAATTCCTTGCTGGCAGCCATACTCTCCCACTCACTCTCCGAGAAAGACAGCCAACTATTTTAAAGCCAAGCTGGATATGAACAACCAGTTGTATTGAGAAAGCTGAAAGCCAACAGAATCACTCGTTCATTCCCACGAGCACCCAGTTACAACCCTACCAATTCCAATTTTTATTATACAACTTTCAAGTTGCCATGTCACCAGTCTGTGTCTTATTCCCCAAGCCATGAAATAGACAAGAAGTTCCCATAACAAATCATGGGTAATATAAATCTTTCAAAACAATGGGGGCACCATGTACAGCTTTCTCCATACTAGACAGCTCTCCATAGGAGGGACAGATTCATCGTCTTCTGTATTTCTTCCAACAATCTGAGCCAGAACAGGTGAGGGCTTGTTGCTATATTTCAATCATTAATCAGCTATATTATCATCTCATATTACATTAATTTGGAAATTTTTCACATCTTAGATACAAACACTGAAAAAAATAGGAAATTCTGAATCCTTCAGATCAGAAATGGGGGAAAGAAAACACTGTAAGTGACTCAGTATACAAAGAGTTTCTTGCTTGTTATAAGATGCATCTGAGATATATATGTGCATATGTATATTTAGTGTCTGTATGTATTGCATATGTATGTATACATATGTTACAGGAATAAAAATTACTCAAGACACTTTTTAATTCTTTTTTTCAATTCCAAAACACCTTCAGGTAAACATGGAACCTTTTTAATTGTGGATAAATGACACAATCTAGGTTCAAAATTTTCTACTTTTATACTAGATCTGTATAAAAGCACACACCATATGTAAGGTCCTAAATTGTGAAACAGTCAAACGGGGTTTGGTAAAACATCTGCTTGATTGTTTTTATGGTTGGCCCAAATATTTTGTCATTTTTCTTCCAGAACCCTGTCTCAATAAATTACTATAGATGTTTATGCACCTCCTGGTCATTCCCTGAGGAGTATTTCCTCCCCATGAAAACTGATTCTCACTGCTGCTGCCAAATTCTTCCCCTCTGCTGACACTGTCTTGTTAGGCAGGTTATATGAAAGGCTTTAAAATTTTTATATGATGTTTAATACAAAATAAACTCAAATATTATAGGCTATGATTAATTTCTCAACTCAATCAGTATGTATGATATTAGGTAAGTAAATATACTGACTGTACACAGAATATAGTAAAAAAATACACAGTGGTTGAACAACCACTGTGGAATAGGCACCAACCAATCAGAACAGACACTGTCCACAAAGCTCCAGTTCTCCTATCATTGTGTCCCAGCTCTAATGATATGTAATTATATAATCAATAGTACAATACAGTACAAAACCCAGCAACATAAAGATCTTCAATGCTTTAAATTTGGAACAGAGATTGCAAACTGCTAACCCGTGTGCTAGAGTCAGGCTATAGGTGTATCTTAGTTTGGCCATGTTCTTAAATTTTTTGAATGAATATTTTAAAACTGAGAATTTTCTATATGATTTTCCCTTCTAATTTCTCTCCAGACTTTAAAAGCAGGACCACACTGGGCTCCTTTTGCTGGAGAGTGGGCTCTCCCTCACAGAGCCAACTGCTCTTAATTACCTACCTAACACCAGTAGACAGGCGAATTTGAGACCTCCAGTTTGAATGATCAGTTTTCAACACACTAATTGAGCTTGAAACTATTGAAATTTGCTTTCCAGTAAATCCTAAGATTACATTGATAGGAATGCTCCTCTAGAACCACATTCCAACACAGTAAAATAAGGTATTCATATTCTAATCATCTTGTATTATCATTAATACATTTCTTTTTTTGACTACTTAACCATTTCTGTAAAATATCACATACTGTGATATTTTGGATAATTTAAAATGTACAATTTAAAAACTAGCCACTAACATAAAAACTTTCTATTCTACATCATTCTTTATTTTCTCCAATTTCTCTTTCCCTGAAATCGCTAATATGGTGATTCAACTTTTCTGAAAGTCTGCTTTTATCACTGATTTAAATTAATTTGTCCTTATTAGACTATGACAAATGAACTCTAGTTTCTAGAGTTCCAGCCCCCTTCACTGAGAAGTAAATAGAGTAACTATGTTTAAATAGTATTTTTCCTAAATTAAGAAGATCTTAAAAATAAATTTTGATAGAGCCACATAACAATTGTGGTAGATGGATATTAAACTATAGGCCAATTAAGCACAAATATTCAACTATATGAAAACGCAAACTGCTTTCCAATGAGACGGTGCCCACACAGGCATTTTATATTCTGCTTACCTTCTTTCCAGTTCTGTTTTCCACGTAGCTTTTTCCAGAATTCAAGAATTTATTCACTTAATCTTTATGAGCCTGACATTTTCATTCCTTTCACATTCTCTTATTCATTCTCCCTTCTTGTGATTATAGTTTTGCCTTTATTTTTATAATTTTATAATCTGAATTCTGAAATATCTGCATATTGGTCCACAATTTGAAAGCATTATACTTCATATAATACCCCAGAATTGCTGAAGTAGCTTTATTTTTCCTTTGGGTGTGCTCTCTCTTTTTTTTTTTCATTCATTCATTCACTCATTCTTTTATTCTTTATTTATCTAAATAATATCTATCAAGAACTATATACCTATTTCTTTTAGGCAAAGTCTTTTTATAAGTTTTTCTTCTAAAGAATATCCATTTTCTGCACCTCGTAAAGGCCCAGCAAATATGCTTCTAGTTGGTATAATACTAGTTTCTTAATGAACATTTTCTCTTCTTTATTTTCTGAGTGTTTTTCAGAGTTTAAATGGACTACATTTCTTACTGGAGGAAGATTGTCAGGATATATAATAGGGTGGCAGCTCACAGAAACTCCTTGTCCAGCTCTAACTCTTATGATTCTATCAGCCTATCAACTATTAGGGTGCTAGTTACACAGTTGCTGCTTTCTAGGCTTCAGTAGCTTAGAGGCATCTTATTTTTTTTCAAACCAAAAAAATCATGTCTGGACCTGTAGAATACCTTCATTTAGTTCAGGGCTATAATGAAAACGCATAAACCACCTCCTCTCCTTCTTTCATGTTATTACTGCTATGCAGCCTTCAACTCCTTCTATAAACAAAGGTCTTTGAACTCACATATACTTCTATTACTTTGGCGTAATCATGTTCTCACAAATATTTTATTATCTGACTTCATTGGTGATAGCATTCCAATAAAATTGTTTCCAAGTCTTAAAATCCCAAATTATTCAGTAAAATCAAGTAGCCAACCCTTTTGTTCCAGGAAAGGAAAGTTTTCTGTCTTCAAAATATTTGTGATCCTTTTACCTTCAAGATGGCTATTTGGGTTTCTAAGGTCTGTTTCTCTTTATTTTCTTTTTGTACCAAAAAGCAATTACTTCGTTCTCCTCCATTTTTAACTCACTTCCCTTTTCTTTTACTGCAATCCAGCCTTGTATTTTAAAGATCTCCCTTCCGCTAGTGTGTTTAATCTATGATTGAGTTATATTTTGCTTACTTTCCTTCATGCTACTATGAACCAGCTTATACACTGATCTTTGTAATGATTGTTTGTGCGGTGATCAACTCTTGGCTTTTCCTCCTTTCAATATATTCCCCAAGTAGCCCTTCAATATAATGTGCAATGAAGTGCTTTACAACACCCACATTTGTTTCTATTTTATTTGAAGTGTTTCAAAGGCGGCCTTAGGTGTTCTCCAAAGTTCTACTATTGTACATGTTTCTAAGTATTAGGTTTAGTATGCTATCTTTTCTCACACACACTGAAGTCCCCTTTTCCTTACAAAAAATATGCCTCATTACGTTTCTAATATCTTTCTTGCTTTTTACAATATATACATATCAATCATCATTCCCAGCAGATGATGTCTTCAATAGCTTATAATCCACACCTTGTACCCTCCCACTGTGATGCCTTCCTCTATTGCTCCTTTCCACCTTAGAGTATCCATTCTCTGAACACACAGAGAATTCATGTTTTCAGGCAGATTATAAATTGCAAGTGTGACACGCAGCATATTTTTTTAATTCGGGTCCTCACATCCTGAACTTGTGCTAGACATTCAGTCTATTCTTTTTGGGGTTCTGAGGCCAACAACAACTACTAGGTGAGGAAACAAAAATATGCCCAACTCTTACTATGTGCTCTTTTCTTGCAGGGGAAACTTCCTAGTATCAAAAAACTGTCACTTAGAAGCGTGTAACATGATTACCTTCAGAAGGCTTTTTCCCCCCAAAATTTCATATTTTTAATTTTGCTATTGTTGTTAGACTCTCCAACCAATACTCGTTTCATGCCACTATTTCATTCTCAACCATGAATATTTTCTTTGCATTATTATTCAATGAATTTCCCTTTTACAATTCTTACCTGACTCCCACGGGCTTATCATTGAAAAGACTGTACTGCTTTCCCTTGCTGTGCCCACAGCCTTTTCCCAAGTTCTACCATCTGACTGGAGCCTCCAAAAAGTTTTCGTCTACAACAGCGTTACTATCAACAAATTTTAGTATTTGTATATTACTTAAACCTCTCCAATTCTCCCTTTCTGAGATCCCTTTCTGGCCTTTTTATGTTTGTTTGTTTCTATTGGCAATTTTCCCTTTTCATTCAGAGATCACTTGAATTTATAAGTCCATTAGGAAATGATAAAATTTGCCAGGTATATTAAGAGCTTAATGTTTTTTAAAGCTAAATTAAAAAGAAAAACAAGAAATACTGTTTATTAATTTGGTCTATGAACAAACAGGAAGCAATTGACCATTCTTGGTTTGCTACATGTTTATCTCAACCAATGCTGCACAGTACATCCAACTTTTCAGACACAACAAAAAATGCAGACTTGGTGTCATTACACAGCAATGATCAACCATGAAATTCATATAAAGGTCAAAAGTGAAATGCCTTTAGGAATTCCCTCAAATCTTAAAATACAAGTCGCATTCCAAACTTCATAATTCTCATGAATACATCACAAAGTCACCATTATGCTATTGAAAATGAAAACAATTATACGCTTGTATTACAAGGGAAAATATCCTAAAAATGAATTATATAGTAAAACCAAGAATCTTCAAGTCCTTACAAATCAAGGGTTGCTTTGGCTTAATTGTTTTACGTGGCATGGACTTTAGGCATCACACCTCTGGAGACATAGAACAATCTACTCCTACAACTGCAAAACCAAATTTGGCATGTTGGTGTTAAAAGAAACTTGCTTCTAAAAATGGTCCTTCCATTTTTTCTAGTAAGCATCTTGCATCTCTGTCCTAGTCTGAAAACTTGTAGTCATACTTATAAACCTGAAATACAAATACGTAGACAAACTTCCTTTCTTTTTTTAAGACATAGAGCAGTTCTAATATTCCTTGTTTTAACAAATACACCTGATAAAATATATCCAAAATCTGGGTGAATATTTGTCTCAATGTATTCAATACATTTAATTGTCTATTTAGATTACCATATTAAACTTTGTCAGTTGTTTACCATATTAAACTTTGTCAGTTATCATATTAAACTCAGGAGTAACTGACCTCTTTGGGATCAATAAAAAAGGAGTTTCCTTCACTTCAACCCTGTGTTCCATTTTTTAGCCACTAGGAAGTAAAAACAACTCTACAGCTCCAAACTTTTTCAGTAAACAGAACGTCCTTTGGCCAGATTTCTCAACAACATCTTTGACACCATCAATTGCCTTGTATAGTCATCGAACATTTAAGATATTCTCTCCAATTTTCTTCTCTTGGGATAACAGCTGAAAGAAGCAAAATTGCTATGTGGTGACAAGACTGTAAGATGGGTTATCCCTATCGCCTACAGCTGAAATTATTATTTTCCAAAACAAAACGTGAGAACTAGTGAGCATTTTCAATCTTTCAAAAAGTACTCTGTGCTCCTTGAAGCACATTTTATGGCAATATTTCAAAATAGTTTATGAACATTACTTGGTCCTTTGGCCCTTTAGAATGACCAAAGGAAAAACCAGTTTTGCATTAGGCCAAAACAACCAGATTGTTTAGAAACTGCAATTAAGAATAAAGAGTAAGAGCTTACTTGCTGTGATATTGAGAATAGTGTTTCAAAACAAACAAACAAAAAATAGTGAGACTCAGATTTCTAATATGTGGATTCATATAGAAGCTCAATTTATCAAAAATTTGTGAATTATTCTAAGTAGTAAAAAATGCTAAGTAGTCGACATTTGGGTAAGCACAAATCATAGTGCTCTCTATTAGAGACAAGTGCTACCTAGAAAACCTCTACTTTCCGAATATTAACTCTCAGCTAAATAATTTTTTACAAAATAAGGGACTTTTATATTCTCTCATATTAAAGTCGATTGGCAATCAATCTCATATGTTCGTAAACATTTTCAACCTCTCCATTTGTTTCACTCTTCAACAAATAAGGGACGTTGATGCTTTCTTCAAACAGCCTCCAATATCTACAATTTTTTTCATTCCCTCTGCTACCTTCTCTATTTAGCTATCGATCTGCTTGTGCCTGAAATACAGTAGCCCCCTTACATGAATTTCCTGGCTAGAGTTGCTTGCCTGTGCAATCTATCTACCACTGTCCAACTAGTCTGACTTAAGCAGGATTCTCATCATCATATTCCCCAATCAACATACCAATGACTCCCCGGTTTCGACTGCACACATCTTTTACGGATTGACCCATCTCCAGTTGCCACAATTTCCTACCATTCTAGAGACAGATCGGAGTTGGAATTCTAGAGAAAATCCTTGAGCTTCAGTTTTCTCATAATAAAAGAGGATTAAGACTACCTACCCTATAATGCTGCTGCATAGACTACAAATGACATGTGTAATGCAGTTGGCACATAATAGAGAATTGAAAACTAATTCGAGTTCTATTCTTTCCAACTTATGCCATCCATTCTAAGCTGTTCATCTTTGTGTCTTTAATGCCACATTCATTCCTACTTCTGGGCCTAACATGGTTAGGCCTAACATGGTTGACCACGTCTTATTCTCATTTCCAGTGCAAATCTTTTAGGCTAAGAATGATAGGTAGGTTTCACCCCATGTGCCAATTCCCACTGCTCCAGGGTGGCTGCCTGGAGCTTTGAATTGACAAGGATTTTGAGGCCTTGCCCAGGATCAATGAACAACAGTCCTGCAATTTAACCACAGGGTCCACCTCCTAGGTAAAGCTTCTTTAACCATCCAGACCACCTCTAAAGTAGGTACCATAATGTTATGAGTCATCTGTATCAAATGACCTGATGAAAGCAAGACCCATTAAGTCTACTGATTCCCTGGACTTCTTTGAAACAGGGGTGTTGACTTCTAGGAATCACAAGTCCTTTGTCTAAGAACTCATAGGTTTTCAGTTGAAAAATTCATCTGCCATCTGGGAATGCAATAGTCTATTATAAGATCATTTGTGAAATTCAATTTTCTTCTCTTGTAACAATGAGGACATTTAGCCATCTCCAGACTTCTTACATTACTCCCAGATTTCAAATAGCAAAAACAAGAGACACTGAACCTAACAACTTCTAGGTGCCCTTTTAGTATCTTGGGATGCCACCCATCTCCAGACTTAAAGATACAAGTTAAGCAAATGGTATCATTCTCTTTACCGTGCTTGTACTTAAATCCATTTTTGATTATATTTGACCAATTCTTTTCAGTTGGAAGGAAATTCTCCTACCTAGGAAAGGCAGAGGCTGAAGAGTAATTATATGATTCTCTCCTTGTGTCATCAAATAATACAATATATTAATATGGTAATCTAATATATTAAAAATGAGTCCTCAAATCAGAGATTTCAGGGAGACATCTAAGAAAGCAAAAAATGAGGTAAACTAGAAAATTTTATGTCAGCAGCTAGTTTTTGAATTATATATTTGTTTTTTTGATATGTAATAGAAATGGCAAATTAGTCTAAAGTAAAATATGTTGATGATGATAGTACAGGGAGATCACTATGTGTGCTATGCTCAAATCATGTAAACTCATGAAGAATGAGCAGGAAAGATAAAGAGGGCCAGCAGTGTCTGGGCTAACTAGAAACACACACAGAGACATGCCATCTGGAAACTCACGTTGGTGAGACAAAGCACATATCCTCCACACTAAGCCAAAATTCAGGCTTGATGGCAGCATTGGGTGGCATTTGTAGTTTACCTTTCATGGCACCAAAGCCTTTCACCATTGTATTTGGTTACAAGCTGTTAAAAGTGAGGCATGTGGAGGACTCTCTTTCCCTGAGACTTGGGGCGGGAAGCCCACAGAGAAAAGTGCCCTAGCAGAGGTGATAGCTCTAAGCTGGAAATGAAGGGACTGGCAGTCATGGACAAGAGACTGCCCATTACAGAGTCTGCAGCCAAGGACAGGGCCACCACTATTATCGTACCCTCTACAAGGCACCATCCCAGGAGGAAAAGTGGAGAATGAAACCCTGCTTGCCGGCTGTATCTACCCAGAAGGGACAAAATTTCCTCATTCTTACAAGCTCTGTTAAGGTTGTATTGCCCTGCCTGAGCATTTCGAAGGAGCCAAGAAACTTCTTCTTTTTTTGACTATGCAATCCCTCACTAAAGCGAGAAACAGGACCATTCCCAAGTCAAGGGGAGAAGGGAGTGATATCAGACTTGAGGCATCTGCAGTCTCTGCTACAAATCTGGATTGGAAGAGAGGCCTTTTTCCATTGTCCCTAAGAATGCTTCAGCCTGTGTGGGAACATAGACCTTCAGATTCAAAACCCAGCCAAAATGTTCTAAGCAGTCTAGTTGAAATATCTGAAAATAGGCTGAGAATTTTGATCTACATAACATGTAGAGGATGTTTCTTAGCGTCTGTTTGATTTCAATGTTTAACACAAGTAAGCTAAAATTCGGTACATTTAGAAAGCTTTAAGCCCCACCTATACCTCCAAAATCTCACTAATATGATGAACCAGTAGCTGCTGGAACTGAATAAATTACGTCTTAAGCCCTGAGATCAAAAAATATAATCTGGAAACTGCAGGGATATTTTGGTGTAACCTCTTAAAGAATCAATGCATTCTATAAATATTGGCCTCATATCGCTCAAAAATAGAAAATTAAATTTATACCCTCCAAGCACGTAAAAGTTGAAACCCACCCATATATTTTTAACCAAATTTTGGGGTAAAAAGATATGGAGGGTGACACATTTCCAATAAACACAAGTTTCTTAACACAAATATAGCCCAATTATGCTGTGGGCAGGGGCTCAAACAAAAAATACTCCCATAGCTGTCTTCTCTCTATAAAGATCTTTTGAAAATGAACAGCAATATAGTTCCATCCTTCCCTTGATATGAAAAGAAAGCCTTGCATTAGTCTTCTGGAGCATATTAGTACATTCACTAATGTGGTGCCACTAATAAAGCAGTGTGTGAACACTGATGAAAATGGCCATCCCCTAACCACCTGAAAAGAAAATATCACCCCTTGATGCACTGCAGCTAATACTTTCCACCTATGTCTTCTCTACATGAATTGAGCTGTTACTACATGCCAGGCATTGTGCTATTGCCAATAAGATAAACCTAATGAAGACAGTGTCCCTGCTCTCAAGGAAAGGAACCACTCAGCATAATTACATTACAGGGAGAGACCTTTTCAGAGTTACATACATAATAAGGGAATAGAGAAGATGGCCTTCCTCTAGGGCCTTCCTCAGGGAAAGAGTACCTCTGAGAAGTGTTTGGATCTTTTCATGTTTTAAAATATAAGTACAAAGAGGTCAATTTCCTAACGAGTTAGTTCCAAAATTAAAGGCAAGAGGCACTGGCCAGAGGTATTTTTATTAAAATACCTAAGTTCATAGGCACAGATTTTGAAACGAAAAGATATAGATTCTGAAAACACGAATGCACACTAGAAAAGGAATAAGATGAACTTTTATGTGTGCCCATAGAACCCTATGCAGATGTTTTATCTTGGCGTGTATTATGTTTCACTGTGATTGTCTCCTTGAATATAGAGTTGCAGCTCTCTGGCCTTCATATATCCATCAACTAACATATTATAGGACATAGAGGCATTCAAATGAACACTGTCGAAGGATGTTAAGATAAGACATTGGCTCATGAAGTACACCCAATGTGAAGGAGCATGGGGAATAAGGAGACTTCCTCTTCTTAAAATACTACTACTCCTATTAATAATAATAATAAAAGAGCACCTGAACTAAGCTACCATTTAATGGTCACTCCTTATGTCCCAGGTTTTATGCTAAATTCTCTACAAATGTGATCTAATTTAGGTTCCTTAGACTCTCAGTATTGGGGGTAAAAGTGCCAACACTGGTCCTCTAGCATGTGTGAGAAATGAACCAGGAAAGGCTTTGAAAGGAAGGAAAACCCAAGGAGGAATAAGCTGGAGAAATATCCATAGAATGGAAAGGAGAGTAACTGAGAATGACACTGACTCATAGGCTCTGTGAACACATGCAGGGTAAGGTAAAGTATCAACGCAATAAAGTCACTCAGACTTCAGTTCTCAAACATTGAGAAGAAATTGGGACTTGGCCCTAGATCAGGCCTTGTTTATTCATATAAGGGCCCTGGCCGGGGCTTTAAGGCAGACTAGGAGAGGTCGGGAGCCAAAAGAAGAAATCACTGTCCTGGAAGGGGTATCAATTAGCTGTTAGACCCAAACAAGGGGTATTACAGTCCAGCCCCATTGTGGGCAAGGCTCCTGTGTCAGGACTTAGATGCTGAGACACTGAAAGTTCAGGGCAGAGGCAGTGGTAATGGGGAAGAGGGAGAGATGGGACATTCCAGGAAATCCCTCCTAAGTGAGGCAGGGAAAAGAAGGCACAGTCTGCAGAAAAAAATGAGACTGCAGCAGTAAGACAGAAAAGCAGGCCAACCCAGATAGCATGGGTACAGAGTGAATTTCTATAGGAACAAGAAAATCTTAGGTACCCAAGAGTGCCAGATAGGAATCCTGGTTACCCCATGGAGCATTTAGATTGGGGGAAGCTCTAACCCCAAGTACCAAAGGTTGATGGACCAAAATCTACAGCTCTTTGGCCCTATTGGTTGCAAGGGAAGAACAGAATAGTCCATGAAAAACTAGAAATTTTGTGTGCACAGCTGGAGCCCAGCTTAAATTTGGGCAAGACCAACAATAATATCTCAAATTTTCACTTTTCCCAAGTTCACATGGCAACAGAATCAAGTATGTTGTCTATCGTGTTTCAAGCAATATGACACCTGAACTCCACTCAATAATAAAAGAGTTGAATAAAATGTGTTTCTGGAAAGAATTCCACTTTGCATTCTACAATATTAGTTCAAATCTCTTCTTTGAAACAGATTGGAAAAAACACAAGACTCCAGAAAATCCAGGAGTGGCAGTAGAAAAAAATCAAGGAAGAGGGTGGGGACAGGCGTACTAAAGTGCTGTTTAAGTTTGTCATCACTCTTCATTCCAGAGGCCACCCACCTAGGGAGAGCAACAGGGACGCCTGGCAACCCATGGTACAAATATGTTACTCGGCCAAAGAATGGGGAATGGGCATAAGAAGTCATTCTTTTTCCTACAGAATGTTTAAAGGGAAACAACTACCCTGGTTTGTTTTTATTCTATCTTTCAACAACAGTAACAGAAATCCTATAGGCCCATATGACATCATAGCAACAAGCCAGACAACACATGCTACCTGTCCCCAAAGGCCAAGGCCAGCCACATTTGCTATCTACTCTAAATTGTTTCATGCAGCTGCAAATCTAAATATTCCCCCAACTCCACATTCACAAAGGATCCAGTTCTATTAATAACTTATCTATGTGAAGTTCTTAGTTTCCTTTCCAAACAAGAAAATGCCACTGAAGCCAAGGCTCTATTTTTCAATTTGAACATGGAACAAAATGAAGCTAGTTTACATTTTGGGTCCTTATTGTACTAGTTGCACTCTTCTCCAGAGATCAGATGGCTGGAGAACATGAAATGTCACTTGTGGAGAACGTTTACTCTATTATGATATCTAAAATGAAAGTCTGCGTGTCCATACACTAGCAGAACAAGATGGCCTTGTCAAAACGAACAGTTGGCCAGTGCTCAAGGACACAAAGCCGAAAATCAAAAACACTTCCTTATCAGGATGCTTCAGTTATTTACAAGTAGGAAACATGTATAGAACTCAACACAGGTGTTTCCAAGAGAAAAGTTTCCTTTAAGAAACTAATGTAGGAGACTACAACATCTGCACTGCAGGAAATGTGAAATATTTTCAGACTTGGAAAAGAGCTGCTAAGGACTAAAGAAGACTGATTGCAGCCATGAATCATTATGAGGCTTCAAATTAATGTTTGATTATGCTGGTGTAATAGGAAAATACATGTAAAAGAGAATTCTGTTGCCCATTTTGGAAAGAATGCACAGATAAAGAGAAAAGCAGAATTTTATCTCTCACAACCCAAATCTGTCTGCTTAAGGATTATTTAACCCTAAGGTGGGACAACTGATTTAGAACTGTTCCCACTTCACTATGTCAATTTTTATTCTATAGTATATGTGTTTTCTTTGCACAGACAAAAATTAAACATCACAAAAACATGAATGTAGCTAAAAGAAAACAGTGCGCATTATTTTAAAAAGTCTATGACAATTTGAAATGGAACAGATTGGTTTTCCATTCTCATCTCTTCCATGTACTTGTTGTGCAACCTTGGACTAGGTATTTAAGCATCCCAAATTTCAGTAACTTTTTGTAAATGGGGAAAGTAATGTGCCTAGACCTGTGCCACAGTGGAGTCAGGAGGGCTGAATGGTCTAATAAATGTAAAGCACTCAGTACCATGAATGCCTGAGAAGAGCAATTGCTTAAATTTCAAATTTCTTTAATTTGGCTAGTATTGGACTCCCAAATTGATACTGGACCCCCAAGAGAAGCTTCTGATTGCAAAGAACTCGAGTCTACACTACCTCCCTGGCTTAGTCATGAAAATGAAGGGCTGAGCAATCAGCTTCAACCCAGTTATGAGTCAGGCTGCGGTGTCCACAAACAGCCCAGGCAAAAAGGGCACTATTCCTAAGGCAAAAAACCCAGAATCACTGAATTTTTTTCTATTCTCCTTTGCGTTTGGGATCTTGTCATCTCATAGTCAACTACTTCCTACAAGGAGACAGCATCCTGGACACCCAAGGTGTTATTCTTCTCGTAAACATATAAACTCTCTGCAGGACTTGTCTTCATTGCTTTCTTAGGTTGTTAGTTTCTCTTCACTAAATGAAACTAATTAGATATTCCAGATTGGTGGCATCACACTGAATGATTTGTAGAAAATGTAAATATTCAATACAGGTCATATGATGCAGCAAATTATATTAAACTGTGTTTCAGATTTAAGTCTATAATTACAAGAAGAATATGTACAGCCATCCTTCTGGGTTTAAATTCTAATGTCTTATGCTTCTTCCTACAGAAAACTCAAGAAGTAACAGAGCCTGAGACACACACAATGTCACAGCCTGCTCCCTTGAAAAGCCCACTCATCATGGATGATCCCATCCTTTCCTCGTTTTCCTGGATGAACAACTGACAACTGGTTTTATCTGAGGATGAAAAAGAGCTGCAGATAAAATCACAGTAATCTTTAATATTTCATTTCCACATAATCAGAGTGGCAGAGCAGACAGGTTTTAAGACTTCTGAGTAGTAATAAAAGGGCATGATCTTGAAAAGGGCTGTGTGAAGTGAAGGGACTAACTTGATTGAATCCACTGCTGGATACCAGCACATTTGCAGCTTGGCTCCTCTTCCTAAAAGCACTTTCTGAATGTGATTTGGTCATTTTGTAAACGGAAGAGTTTTGTTTCACATTCAGTAATGTTTATGTGCTGCTGAGCAGGTTTTGCAAATTCTTTCTCTTAATTACAGCCTAGTGGAAGGTCTTTTAAAGTTTATTTTTGCAGCCATGAAATATGTGTTAACACATTTATTCACACATGTGCACCATCTAGGAGCACATGAGCACATACAAGGAAAAGGCTCAAAACGAACAATGGTGGAGTTTTTATTTCCAGGCTCCCCAGAGTAAAACCATTCTCTGTATCTTTAGTTTTATCATTAAAATGACATTTGGCTCTTTAAATTTAATGCCCAAGACATAATTTATTTTATGATCTACCCTCTTAATCAGTACATCTAATGACCAAAAACATGTTTCTGTTACACTAGAGTTCTCCTTAAAAGGCAACATAATCTATAACATTCCGTTCACAGGCTCCTCTGGCTTCCTTTCTCCTTTCTTATTTGGACTCTAGCTTCACTTCAAACTATTCACCCCAAACTACACATGATCATCTCTGGAAGAGCAGTTATAATTGCTAATCTTGGAGCACAGTTTCCCTTCTATAGTATTTACTCCTTCCCATGCCACTCACTCCTGGAGTCACCTGCGGTTCAGTAGTGTTTTCTACCCCCTCCTACCCCTTCATTCTACCAGAGGCCCTCTCCACTCCACTTTCCTTCAGGCATCACTTTCAATTTCATTCTGTCAATGACCTTTCGCCAATCTCCATGGTGTGGCTGACAGTGAACAGTGGGAGGGGTCAACATGCAGTGACAGAAGTAAAGGTAATCAATTTGGAATTGTTTAATAGCATAAGAAACGGGTAGAGGTATACAGACCTTTTTTCATCATTACCATTTTTATTCTCTTATGACTTTTTTGATATTGTTGTACAGCAGTATAATTTTCCACTTATTTTGTCCATCCTAGATATGCTTTGTACAACATACACTGGTTCCATTTCAGGAGCATCCTTAAACAAAAAACAAGGGAACATCTGTGCTCCAGGATTCTCTATGCAGTTAGAAAGGCACAGAGGTAGGTAAGACTGTGGGAAGGAGGGTCCTGTCTCGGTCTGGAGGAGTAAATGACCCTCCTTGTCTTTCTCCTGAGGACAATAGCCAAATCCTACTTGTCCAGGAATACTAGAGCATGCTCCCTCCTTGCCTTAGAATTTTGCACTGAAACCACTGCCTTCATGATTTTCCCCTAGAAAATGCTACATTGATTCCATATAGAACCAGTAATTCAAATCTTCTTGTCTCTTTGAGCATTTTTACATTTTACATGAAATTCTTCCAAACTTTTAGTTTCTCTTTTAAATTCTTCTAGAGTCTCTCAGAACTGAGGAACTTATTTTATTCTTCTAAGACTAGACAGAAAGCCTTAACCATGTAATCTCATCATAATTGAGCTGGCCAAATAATTCATCATCCAAATCAGGACTCTGCCGAGAGAGAATGTAAGCACCATGAGTGATTACACCAGAATCACAAGGGTCCTAAGTTAGCAAAAGCTGCCTGAATGTGATATACCAGAAATGGAATGGCTTTTAAAAAGGGAATTTATTAAATTACAAGTTTACACTTGTAAGCCCACAAAAATGTCCAAATTAAGGCCCCAAGGGAAAGATAACTTACTCCAAAGAAAGGGCCTATGAAGTTTGGGGTTTCTCTCTCAGCTGGGAGGGAACATAGCGACATCTGCTAGCTTTCTCTCCTCATTTCATAAGGCTTCCCCGGGGTGTATTCCTTCTGCTCCAAAGGTCTGGCTACCTGAGCTCTGTTGGTTCTGGTGGCTCTCAAGCTATTTCTAAAATGGTTCCCTCTTAAAAGGCTCCAGTGAGCAATGCTACCTTGAATGGGTGGAGACATATCTCCACATGGAAACCAACTAATCAAAGGTTACCACCCACAATTGGGTCATTCACATCTCCATGGAAACAATCAAAAAGATCCTATCCAGCAATACTGAATGAGGATTAAAAGGCATGGCTTTTGTGGGGTCCACAAAATAGTCAAACTAGCACAACAAGTATGAAATGAGCTGGCCTGCCCAGCTTTCTCATGATTCCCTTCTCTGCCTTTCCCTGTTATACCTGTATGTGGCTGAAGGGCAGAGACAAGACTTTGTTGATCTCTGTATCACCACCCCCAAAGCAAGTGCTCAGAGTACAATGGCTTCCACAAAATATGCAGAATATTTAACTGACTGCACAAAATCCACTGTACCTTTTCATTAAAAAACAAAAACAACTTCCATCTTGTCTCCACAGAAACATTTCTTTCGTAGATCAGGTGGTTTCTTTAGTAGGATCTTTCTCTTTCCTCCCACCCAGTTCAAGAGCTCTAAACTGAGTTCTTGAAGTAATCATCAAGCTCTGCTATCTGCCAATGAATGAATTCTAGATTCATCTCCAACGGCAATTTCTGTAGCACAGCCTGACCAATCAATTAGTCCATCAACAGGTACTTGCTGAACATATATTGTATATAATGATGTTGATATATTGTGCTACTTACTGAAGGGGAACAAAGAAAATAATTGAAATGCAGCTGAAAAGATAGGTTTGTACATATGCAAAGGTAATTAACAGCTCCAGGAAATAAGCCAGAAGTGCCAAATATTTCATATTGACAATAAGATCCATGTTTGCCAACATTGTCTTCTTTGACCAACTTTTCCATCACCCTCAGAAGTGCTGCATCCTGCCTACCTCTAAAAGCCAGTGACCGGCTCTTAGCTCCATACTTATCCACTGTCAAATTCGGGGGCTTTTTCCTTGGTAAATCTTCAACTGGTCTTACTATTAAAATAAGTGACTCAATATCTCTAGCCCAATACTTTGGGGCATATATGTTTTTGAGAATCTGATAAAAGCTCCAGGAGTTGCTTCCTTAAAATTTTTATCTATTTGGGCATAGACTCATTAAAATTTGAATAGTATTTCAAGGGGCTCATGGATCCCCCAAATATAGAAACCATGCCGTGGGCTAAACTATATTCTCTTGTATCTCAATTTTTCATAGCACTCAAATTTGGGGATGGGTATACCAAACCACCTTTTATCCTTAACTTATTTTAAACAGAAAAAGAAATAGGATTAAGTGTCAGGAAGGCCTATACTGGATGTTGGTTTTACCCTTCTCCTGCTCCTCCAAGCTACCTTTCAAGTAGTCATCTCATTCAGGACTCCAAACACAGGGGCAGCACTTCTGCCAATTGCTAATACACTGCATGGCTCCAGGGTATGGAAGAAGGCTAGAAACTCAATGGATAATTACTGGCAGGTAGGCCGGCAGGATCAATGGGCCATCAAAGACAGCTAACTTGGTTCAGAGGATTAGAAGTACAGTGTGTCCAGGGTTACTACCAGCATATCAAAGGCAACAACTTGGGTAATCTGTGCCACTTAGTAGCTGAAGATGGCACACCTCATACTCACAGACGGACACTAGGATAGTGGGAAAAGAAATTACTGTCATTAAAAAAAATTCAATTCTCACCTAGATCTCTTTTCCAGAGTTCTAAAAGTATTTACAGTCACTGTCCTTCAATTGGTATTAAATACTGAATGCCATTCGAGGATAAAGTTGCATGAATGTTTCATCCAGGACAGGACACAGACAGGGAGACAACCAGACACAGACCTAAGCCCCATGTCCGGCTCTGTTCTGTTACACTCTCTACAGGTGTCCCAGTGGGGACTTAGCCCACCCCTGCCAATTAGCAAAGTCCAAAAGTTTAACATAAATAAGACCAAAGGTGTGTAAAATGGGTGGGCCATGGTAGCTCAGCAGGTAGAGTTCTCACCTGCCATGCTGGGGACCCGGGTTCAATTCCCAGTGCCTGCCCATGCAAAAAAAAAAAGGTGTGTAAAATCATGGTATATAAAAAAATGTCTGCTCTAGACTTCTTCTGCCTGCCAAAACAGATGGCTCTCACTCTAGGATGAATGTGTAAAACATTGCATAAGTTAGCAATTATCGAATCTACCTGCAAGGCTATTAATAATGAGACACTCAACCTAATTATTTGCTTTGCCAAGCCCAATTTTCAAGTGAATACTATATTAACGGAAATTATACAGTTGTATGGGACATAGGACTAGATTAAGGTACACGAGAATTTTAGAGTTTTCTCCTAGTAGTTATTGTCTAATACATGTTATTCTAACTTGAGGTCACACGTGATTCTACTCAGACATGGGAGATATGGCTCAGATATGACGAACCAAATTCACAACTGCATTTTTTAATACGTTTGGATACATTGGACATACCAGCTGATCTTACCTCCTCTTCACTGTCTTACACTTTATTTAAGGAGAGAGTTTCCAAATAAAGAATTAAGTTAAAGATCTCTTCTATAATTATTCCCTGCCAAAAAGGCTCTGCAACATACTACATTTCATCAGAGATTTTGCATTATACCTTTTCCATCATTAACAACTTTGCACAGTTGGCAAGATAATATAGTACAATTGGCAAATACTGCCAATTCTCTAGGACAATTTGCCTGCACATTTTGCCAAGAACTTTAAGCCACTGGGTATTAAGATTCAAGGAATCTTAATCTTCATGTTTCTGATTCATTTATCCTTAACTCACAAATTAGATCTGTTTTGCCCAGGAAACCTATTAAATCTTTGTCCTTGGAACAAGACTCCAATGTTGCCAGATATCGTAACCCCTAGAGAAAAGGGCTCAAGTGCTCATTGTGACTAGAAGTCTTCCAGGTTCAAGTAAGTGTTGAGTCTGGGAAACCAGCTCTTAATGCCTACCTAGGTGCTGTCACACATTGTGACAGCACATGCTGTGGAAGTTACAGCTATGCAATGGCTGTGGCATGACCACTTATATCCTTTGGCACTAGAGGTCTTCAGGGTATACCTACTGCTGGCTATAAAAGCTTCTCTCTTTCTGATTGTTTTACACAAGCCTCTTAACACAGGATCCTGCTGATCTTCTTATAGAGCAATGCATGTTTTAAGGCAAAGGATGGTATTCTTGCATCATCTTTATTGTGACACATACTATTCTCATCAAAATGCCTGGAAGTCATGCACACTGTAGAAATACATTGTTGTTTTTTTCCAGGTCTCCATCCCATTCTTCCATCTGGTATTTTCACATGTGCTGCCTTCACCCATCCTAAACCCAAATAGTTTTTCCCATCGCTAGCTTTGGGTAATTCCCAGGGCGGAAAGAGGAAACGAATTAAATCATTTCATACTCTAAAGCTATTTAGAAATTTGTAAAAAATGGGATAACCCTGAATGTCTGTTATAGTAGTATAGCTGTACTTTACAGACAAAAAGTAGATACTATTTCTGATAAAGGACTATGCTTCTCTTCCTTATATTTATAACTTTTTAAACAAAATTAAATTCCAGAGGCTGAGTCACTCCTAAAACTGCAAAGAGGAATAAAGTTTTTTAAAAATAGTTTCTAGTCCAGCACAATGGAAGCCAGAAGTTGTGTTGTTTCTTTGTTTTGATTCCATAAACAAACTTCGAGGGCAACAAATTTTGTCTGTTTTGTTCCCTAGTCTAGAGTAGTGGGAGTGCAATAAATATTACATGAATTAACTAATTAGTTAAAACCATAAATATATATATATATTTATGGTATTAACTATATATAATATATATATATTTATGGTACATATATAATTTATGGTATTAATATTATGGTGTTAACTAATTATATATATATATAATGTCATTTTTTGGCATTTCTTTATAGGTATTTTAATTGAAAGTATTTAATATATAAAAGCCCTGGCAAACTACAAATGATCATTTCACTTTGTAAAAGTGTACAAAGAAAATTCATTTCCCTACGGCATGTACAGAACTCAGTAGAAAGACTCTTTATCAAGATATATGGGACAAGCCCATTTTTAAAGCTTTTTAATGGATAAACATATACTCAATCTGACAGCATGTTTAGAGTTTCCTCTTAGGCTCTTCCAATATATGGCTTTCTGACCTCTCCCTAAGGTGAATTTGAAAATGAGTCTAGGCAGCAAATGTTTACATGGCTGGAAAGACCTGCCTCTGTTGCCACACAGGCATTTTCTATAATGGAAAATGTCAGGGCCAATGTAGACAAAGACAGACTTTCCAATATTAGATCAAACTCGGGCTACACATAAGATTTATAGCTCTGAGACTGAGGTACAATTTATATCTGTCTCCATAACTACACTCACACCACAGCAGCTCACTGATCTACATGGCTGGCTGACTTAACTGCTGGAGCTAAAGTAAGTAGCAAAAACTACAGGAGATGAGATATGTTATGAAGGATTTATTAGAAGTGATAAATCAATAACTAAAAGATGTGGTTGTCATCTTCAGAGCAAACAATTTTGGACATAGTTGATGAGCTGGTGGAAAAAATTACCTGAGTCAATTACAAGACTCCAAAATTCAGAAGGAGGAAGAAACCACATGCATTTAAAAAAGCAAGGAAATAATTCCGATAGCTCTACATTTCTCATGCTAAGGAAGAAGATGACCGTTCCTAATTTACCAAGATGAAGGAGAAAGGTCCCTAAATTGACTCTTATTTTTCAGTGTTCCATTAAACTATTATCTTTTTTCATTAAAAGGAAAAAGTCTACAGAAGGTGCTCCCTTCTGAGTGGCTATAAAATACCAAATATCAGAATATCCTATAAGAATCTGAAACTACAGTAAGGCTGACACTTCCTATATGAAATCACTTCAATGCATTTTATTTTAATTTGCTTTAGTTAGTCTTAGTTTCATGATGCTTCGAAGCCCAGTTTTCCATCTTGGAATACTTTAGAGATAGTATTGTACCCTTAAAAATTGTGCAATAATTACTTATTTAATTAATCTTAATGAGTGAACATCATTATACTCCTAATATCTGTAAATTAACCAAGAAATTGATCTCATTTTAAGGACAAGAAGTAAAAGATATTTTTCAGTCTTCGTAATTTTAGTTACATATGCTTTAAATAAAATAATATATTAATGAGAGTAATAATAATAGTTAACATTTATTAAACTCAGATGACAGTCACCCATTTGGTGCTTTACATGTATTATCATGTGTACTACCTTCACAACAATCCTATAAAGGAATACTATTACAAGATTGAGTTACTCAAAATCTTATAGCTAGTTACTAGCAAAGCAGAAATTCAGACCCAAGTCGGTGATTATATAATATTCTTTCTAGAGTTCCAGAACCCACATGAAAAGCTCTATGGGCAAAATGAGAATACAGCAAGTTTAAAAGGTTCAGTGTATATCTGTCGTATCGCTATTAAAATTCTTCTTACTTTAACTTAAGGATATACCAGAACACAAAGTATAAGAACTATTCTAACTGCTTACATGTTTTCTGACCCAGAGTGAGTGCCCAATACACATTTATTGAATGAATTTCTAATGCCAGCAGCAAGATACTGAATTATTAACTTATGACTTCATGCTATGTGAATTCTTAGCCTTACTTGTTTTATTTTCACTCATGTTTAAAAAAAAAGGTACTTTTGTTACAAATTTGGCTTCTAACCTAACACAATGTCCAAAATTAGACAGGTTGTGAATGGATTAACTCTATAATAATCCATAGCTCTATAATCTCTTAATGAGTGATAACCTCCATGAAAGAAAAGAAATATCTAAGCTCAACAAGAAGTAATAAAAAATCATGAACTATAGGTCTTCTTGAAAAGTTTTAAAAGCATGAATTCCAGAATAAAGAAATACAACCTTATTATTTTCAAATTAAAAAAAAGCAAAATTCAATTATTATTAAGGCACCAATAGCTGTCTGGTCAGATTTGCTTTAATGAACTGATAGAAAGCATCTGTTGTTAGCATAATATTTGCATGCAAATAATTTCTTTTAAAGATAAGGTATTAATGAGGGATAAACCAAGAAGATTATATACCAAACATACTGCAAATGAAGCCTGTGTCCTTCCCAGCTTATCAGTGACTATTATTGATTCTGGACTGGATCTTAGTACTTATCTGCAATAAATCTGACCCCGAGGCTAAACTAACCATATTGTGGATGGTATTTTTTCCCATTACTGACCCATTTTCCTACTTTAGCAAGTTCTACCTTCATTTTAAAGGTCATTTCCTGACCAAAATTTAAGAGTTATTTTAAACCACTAACCCCGAATGGTCTTTAATCTCCAGGAAATGGATTTGGCTGTAATTAGATACAAAACAGAATTTCCTAATTCAGGGAGTCAAGTGGCTGAGACATACAGGAAGTGGGTGAGGTTGGGGCAGGACAAAAACTTGGGCATCTAGGGCTTAGCAATCTAACATCATAAGCCCCAAAGGGCGTCTCCTGCCCCAGTCCCACCTTATCTGTGTCTGCCCTTGGCCAGCCTCTGAGCAAGCAAATGAACTCATTCTCAACAGGTGGGTAGGCTTGAACCAGGCAGCAAAAATCAGACTTAAAATAGGTCAATCACGAGAAACAGCATGCTGTATTCTCTGAAGAGCAAGCAAGGACCACAGAGAATTGGAGTCAATTCTAGGCACTAGTTTTACCACTTCTGTTCAGCCACTCTCTCCCCAAAGTAATTTATGAGAGTTGCCTTCCTGATACTGCACACACATGCTTCTTGAACCTCCTTCCCACCTCCAACTTTGTGAGCTGTGCCACAGGATTGGAAGGGGATCTATCGGCAATAACAATCATCAACAAGAAAAGAAAATGAGAATTGAGAGAACACTTTAAAGGCAATGATTCAGTGCGATTTGAGAGAAAACAAATGTCCCAGAGTGACATGTTTTTACCTGGCTCTACTTTCTAACTCCCTCACACCCATTAAGCTGCTTCCTCTGTAAAATGAACTGACTGTACCAGACCAATGATCTCCATGCCAGCAGTACTAGTGTAACTTGGAACCTTGTTAGAAATGCAGATTTTCAGGACCATCTCTTTTGTCCTACCAAATCAGAAACTCTGGGCATGGGGCCCGGCAATCTATGATTTATCAAGCTCGCCATGTGATTCTGATACGCGCTCAAGATTGTGAACCACTGGCTTAGACAATATACTCTCTTCTAGCTCTATGATGCCTTGATTACCTAATTATTATGTATCTATTCTTTTGAATTTGCTTTATATTTAACAGACACTTAGTACGTGCCTGACATGAAGCAAGCACTTTATAAATGCTTTACAAGCATGGACTCATTTACTCCTCATAAATGTCTTCTTAGTTAGGCACTATTACCGCCCCATTTTATGAATGAGCAAGCAAGGGCAGAGAAGGAGGTAACTTGCCTAATGTCACATAGGAAGCAGCAAAACCAGGATTCAAACCTAACCCACAGGCACTCCAATGTCCACCTGCTTAACTGCAAGGCCTGCTACCTCTCGCGGAGTGGACCGTGTCATGGGATGATCTCTCTGGACGTATCTGAAATATTGTAATTGCCTTTCCAAAATGTTTGTTTACCTCTGTCCTTTAATGCAAGCTTCTTATGAAAACAGACATTTCTTTTGCCTGGCTTTATTTCAGAGCCCTTGAAATTAAGCAGAACCCTCAATATACAACTTCTATTTAGGACACAAAGTTAAAGTATCTTTCAAATGGATATTATAAAAATGCATGCGACTGCAGGTTCTGTGTCTACTACCCTAATAAAACCTGATACATTATGGGTAACTACGAGAGTAACAGTAATACCAACTTAACTAAAGATCTAAAGCAGGAATACTCTGGACCTAGCAAACATGCTTCATGCAAATCAGTAACTGTGACATTAAAGCTTTATTTAATTCTTTGAAATTTATAAAATGCAACTAGAAACTCAGAACTGATTATAAAAGGAGTTGCTTATATCTAAGTGACATTTTAAAGCTGATGCTCTTGGATGATATGGAAATAAATGCTCTTGTGTTCAAAACTAAGTCATCAAATGATACTGTGAGCAAGTGATTGTATATTTTGGATGCACTGAATATATCTCAATAAAATCGAAATTTTAAAAAAAGGTGTTAGGAAGCTACCCAAGAACTTGAGTTCAGCAAAATAGGGAAATCGCATATGCTTTCTGACTTTATCGATTTGCTTCTGACTGTTGCACATGGTGATTTCGATAATAACAATAAATGAGATAATCCTTAACCAAAAAAAGTAAAGGGAAGGAACAAATATACCATGCCGTCACAAATCAAAAATAAGCTGATGTAACAGTCGGGGTTCTCCAGGGAAACAGAACAAACAGGATATGTCTGTGTGTGTGACTGTGTGTTTCTGTATGTGTATAAAGTGGGGTTATGAATAGATGAAGCATAGGGGATTTTTAGAAAAATGAAGCTATTTTGTATGGTATTATAACGGTAGATACATGGCATCACACATTTGTGAAAATCCATGGAATTGTACAACACAAGGAGGGAAAGATATCAACTATAAACTTTAATAATAATGTAAAAATATTTGTTCATTAATTGTAACAAATATACCATGCCAATACAAGGTGTTAAAAACAGGGGAAATTGTGTATGTGCAAGGACTGGTATATGGGAAGTCTGTATAATATCTGTTCAATTTTCTGTAATTAAAAAACTTTTAAAAATAAAATCTGTTTATTCAAAAATAAAATAAGACATAAGTTGCATAAAAGGATAATTGTGGGCCTTAAAATAAATTTTTATTGTTTTCATATTACAAAAACAATATACTTATTTTCTAAAATTAAAGTGTCATTTAGAGAAGTAGTAGCTGAATCTTCCACTGATTAAATTATACTTCAACATCATTTCTTTGACAGAAATGGAGGTAAAATACCAAAACAGTTAGCACTGGGCTTAATTGTAACATTCTGAAACAGGAAGCAAAGACTGGCTTCATATTCTCAAAAAGACCCTAAAAAAAGAATGAATATTAGGTTAAAAAACATTTATTTTTCTGAAATGAAGATATATATTGATGAATGTCATTATCCTTTGACTATTCATCTCTAGATAGGTGAATGGCTACTGAGGAAGGTTGCGGAAGTAGGTTGGGAAACTCTGAGTTATAATTAGAAAAGACTGCATTTTCCTTTTTGTGATGGGATACTGTATTTTGGAAATATAATTTTTCCATTTTAATATATAATTTTTTCCATTTTAATGAAATGTCAAGTACAGAAAAACTGCATCTCCAAATATTCTGAATTGGACAATGTTTATTTAAATCAGCTAACCTCTCTATTAGCGAATATACAATGGCTTCCCCAAATGTTGGTTCATTTGATTAATGAGAATAGAATAACTGACTTCAAATTGAATTCTTCCAGGGCAGAGACAATACTTCTTGCTAATATGTGAATAATAAAAAAATTGCCAGGGAACACCAAAATATTTATTTGGTAATAAATGATAGTAATTCCAGAACTCATTAAAAGAGCACTGATTCCAAGAGCAATAGAAGATGAGGAGGTTACATAAGTCTCTCTTATCAAGCAAGAATTTATACAACCAACAGACACACAAAAGCCAGCAGGACATTTAAAGTTTTGCTTTAATATCTGATTTGGATACTTGGCATTTGTCTTTTACTTAAACACAAATCAAGTAAGCATTAAAACTCAAATAACATAAAATTTTACTGTAGCGTGCAAATTCAAAATCAAATCTAGCAAACCTTCAATAAAGAATATTACCAAGCCAAGGAATAAACTATTTACATAAAGAGTTCAGCATTGTGTATATTTTCAAGTCATGTTTAGTCTGTGGTGGAATATCTACTACAAATTCTAAATTATGGGAAGCACCTTAGCTTGGCTTTTCTGTGTTCTCTAAGAACACAGGGATCAACAATGTACTATATAACATAATTTATGTGTGCCATGATGTAGCACACTCTAGCTCTCCGGAGGGGTACTATGTAAATTCAAACCAAACAGAAATAATTAATGAATTCCTCCCATGTATAAGACCTGGGCAAGAGAGGGATGTTTAAAAGATATATCCTCAAGCATCTTAAAATCTGCTAAAGATGTTGGAACTAACATACATAAGACCATGTGAAATCAAGCCATGTGGTAGTAATAGCAGCCAACATCTACTGAAGGTTTACTATGTGCCAGCACTTCAGATGCACAATCTCACTTACTGACCAAACTTGAAGGTTTTTGTAGGTGTTGTTATTCTCATTTTATGGATTAGGGACCTGAAGCTCAAGGAAATTAGTTACATTGGTAAAGTATGGATAGAAACATAGGTTATACATATATATATATATATATATATATACGTATATTTTTTAATCCAGATGCTTAGCACAATTCTACATTGCAACTCTGCTGTTAGAGGAGATTGCATGGAGAAGGTGCCACCTGAGAACTGCTTTAAAAGAGTCAGTAGAACTAAAGCTAGCAAAGAAAAAGAGAGGAAATGGCAGGTGAGAGAGGGGAAGGAATTAAAGTGGCTTCTGTGAAACACAGAGACTAAGCACGGCAGCTACCAATGTTACATTTGAGAGAGCAGTGAGGAATCAGGCCAGGCAAACTCATTTGATCCCTGTTGTGGAGGTATGGAAAGCCAATCCAAAGAGACTGCGACCCTTGGTAGATCCATAAGCAGGCATTGTCAGATCCTGAACAGAGGAACTGCATGGCTATAAATAAAATATCTGAAGACAATTAGCCCAACAGAGCATGTGGAACAGGTTGGGGAGGAAGAGGTTGAAAGGAGAAGCACAGGCACGGAGGAGTTGTAATAATCCTGGGAGAAGGTGAGTAGGCCAGAAAATGGGTGATAGCCGTGGGAAGAGAAGGCAAAGACTGAATCTGAGTGCGTGTCAGATGAAGAACCAGTAGACTTTATGAATGAGTAGATATGTAAGTTAAGAAAAGAAAAAGGGTGCATCTCAAGGCAAAGCCAACGCCTCCAAGCTGGGCATCAGGAAAAATGGTGGCACCACTGATGAAAATGGGAGAGCCGAGTAGGACAGTCAGTTTGGGTGGAAGATGATAAGTTTAGTTTTGAATATGTTTAGTCTGAGATTACAGAAGGACAGCCAAGGTCAGTTGTCCCAGGGAATGCTGAAAATACTGGGTTGGAGTTAAAGGGTCACCTTAAAGGAATAATAACCAATCATGGTGGCAAATCCCCCCAGGTAAAGGGGATAGAAAGTGTAGAAGAAAAAAGAGAAATGTGCTAAAGCCTCTCCCCTATGGCAGAACCATATTGAGGGGCTTGGCAAGAGGAAGACAAAGAAACTGAGAAATAAAAGGAAAACTGGGATAAACTCATATCACATTAAAACCATAAGAACAATGGGTCTCTGGACCAGATAAGCCCTGAAACCTAGGGGGCCCTGCCTCTCCAGAACATCGGCTAGTTCCATCTCCCTACCCCATATTAGTGACACACCCTTCCAACATGAAAAAGTCAGAGTCCAAACACCCCCAAAAAGATGGATAGAAAGATACAGAGAAGATAGGATTTAACAAATGAATATGATTGCTGAATCATATTCATGCAATAATAATTCAAGAAGTAAAAACCTAAAATTGTGGAATTATAACCCATGTCATACTCTGAAATGTGTTCTCCAACTAATTGTGGTGCGGTGCTTTGAAATTCATAGCTTTTTTGTATATATGTTATTTTTCCCAAAAAAAAGAAGTTGATTGTGATCATAAAAAAAATATTTAAGCCCTCTAACCTCCTACATTCTGAAGTGGCTAGAAGGGAAAATATGAGAGGATCATATGGTGGCCCATGACAAACTCTGGGATCTGTCCTGCAACTATTTGTTGAAGAGTGCTTGTTGAATAGAAACTATTACTTCTTTATTTCTTTGCTTTCCAAATATGTTATAGTATACAATAAAAAAGCTAAAAATTGAAATAAAGTTAAATTAAATTTTAAAAAAAGAACAATGGAGGAGAAACACAGGATGAAACCAGTTCATTGTGTGCCAGACTACAAAAATAATAACCAGAAAGTAATTCATAGAGCATTAAATTCCTCAAAAGATATTTACACTTGAGACATGTTCTGGTTTATATTATTTTCTATTGTATGCATAAGAATGGTAGGAATATGTCTTTTGTATTGTTGTATGGGTGACATTTTTTTACTAGTTGTTTAATAATAGCAGGAAAAACAATGCTCTAATGATATTATTTTTGGCATTCTATTGTTGCTTTTGCTTACTCCAACCCCAAAACTCAGAACACCAAATCTGCTTGAGAGACATTTTAATGAGGTTAATTCTTTTTCAATTTCTAGGAAAAAATGTTATAACAAACATATATTTGTTTTGTTTTGTTCATCAAAACAAGTGCTGTAACTCCTTCACTTTTTGATGCCACATTTTGTTTCTAAAAGGATTTGTTTAAAGAGTATTACTCATGGGTTCAATTTGTCTGCAAAATCTTCCTTGGCTCTTAACTGAATAACTGAACTTAAGTTATGATCATCTTTACTAGTTCCAAGAAATGTGCCCACAATCTTGTTAATGAATAATGGAGGGGTTTGTGAATTCCCTCCTGTCTTTGCCCAAGTGAGGGTAAGTTTTCTGGGTCAGTTCCTCAAGGCACTCCTGCCTAGAATCACTCATCCATGCTGCAACTTTCCAAACACCCCCAAACATACCTGCAGCCTTGGATAAAGGGAGGTCACTGAAAACTGGGTCCTTAGTTGGAGACGTGCGCCTCTTAGAGCTGTTCTTCTAAACTTGACCCACAATTTCTTTCAATACCTCTTCGATAAAAGTTCAGCTACCAAGATTGTTAATAATGGAAATGATGGCATATTGCATCTCAAAGGAGGGAACTCTAGGAGCATCTTGAAATGCAAAGGTTCTTATACTTGAGATAGGGCAGATAGAATTATCACACCTTTGGCCTATAACACAACAAGGTTATTTTCACACCATAGTGAGAATATGTTGGGTTTAAAATTCCTATTTCTTCCTGGGGTTTCAGAGGTGGAATGTCCTTTGGGAACTTCTCTGCGTTTTCCAAAGCAGGATCAGGTGCTTCTTTTGTCCTTTATTTACTTTGATTATAACATTTACTAGCCTCTGTTGAATCTGGCTGTTTCTTTCTTGATATCTCTTACCACAATGTGACCCCCTTTAGGGGCAGAGAATGGGCCTCACTCACAGTTGCACCCCTAATTATGGGACAAAGTAGGTGCTCAGTAAGTAGGTGTGGAATGAAGGAAGGAAGGAATGGATTGCTGTGGCGATGGGGCAGATCTGTCTAGGGAAATTGAGGCATAAGGTTACGTGAATCCTCCAGGATCATTTGTTTAATAAATCACACAAGAAATTTACGATTCTTTTACCCCTAAACTGCACTCTGCGTGTGTGTGTGTGTGTGTGTGTGTGTGTATGTGTGTGACTATTTTATACCACAAAATTATGTATATTGTTTCTTCTGGTTGGTATTAGAGTATCTTTCTTCACTTTGATTCAATTTCATACTTAAAGGGCACCATGATTTGGATTATAGTTTCAGCAATATCACTCCCAAGATTTTGGGTTGATGTTGGTGTTGGGACTAAAATCAGAAATCAGCCTTCTCATTTAAATTACATTTCCAGGAGAATGTGGGCCGCTATGGCGATTAAGTCTCAATGTGAACCTCAAGTCATTCAGTCCCAGGAGTAGTGACTAATATTCAGGAAATGCCAATATTTCTGTGCAGACATCACCACAGTTAGGGGAGAGTTCACATTGCTAATCCTGAGAAACTATTTAAGAAGCATCACAACAAAAAAAAGTTGGGGTGGGGGAGTTAAAGGCAGCTGAAGGTATAATTCATTCAGCTGAATATAACTGCATGTGGCATAAAAGAGGATAATTTGTGCCTGGCACATAGCTGGTGATGTTTGGATGTGTAAATGCCCATAAGGTATGATTCAGACAATCCAAAAGAGCAGGTAATCCAGGAATCATTCATTTAGGCTTCTAAATAAGATCAATTAGCAGCATTTTATCAATGAAATTTTATTTTTAATAGTATTTTATTTGGATCAATATTGAAGCTACTTCAACTTTTGGGCAAATTAACAACTGACCTTAGCAGGAGTGAGAAAAATTTATTGATAGCCTAAAAAGTGAGACAAATTTAAAAATTAGCCAGATTGAAAATTTGAGCATTATATATGTTTTGTATGGATTTTCTTAACACACCCTTTAGTTATACGTATGTTAGTGAATTTTCTCTCTCTAAATAAGTTAGGAAAAATGCAGTGCAATAATTAATATCTTAAGGTTAACTGATGATTGCAGGGTGCTAAGATGTCATACCTTCTGAAACACTTTATGCTACCTTGTGGTAGAGGGCAAAGTCAGTGGACATGAATGTACTTGGACTTTAGAGAATAATTAAAAGTAATTATAATAATTGCTAAACTCAACATTAATTAGTTTGATTTTCCATGTAGGAATAAGAATTTGCATGAGTGAATGGCTCATTTTTTTAAATCCTGGCTTTTTTGCAAAGCTAGCTTTTGCAATTAGCTTTGCATTGCTAGCACTACCAGTCAGAAAATCTAGGTCCAAATAGAGATTCATATTTCCAAATAGAGAACTTTCTCTGATTTGCCTTGGCATCAGGTTTAGCAATCTCTGCTTTGAGTGTTAAATGTTTTGGTCAATATTTCTAGACAAAAAAAAAAGTATTCCAGCCCACTCTTTTGAAAGTACTTTGTCATCAACACCAAAGAGTGTTTAAATAACTGACTATAGTGCTTGGCTAGACTCTGGACTAGGAGAAATAATCTGAAGTTAATTGCTGGTGTAATCATTAGTTCTTTGAATATTCAACGAAGGAACTTTTAATTATGAGACATGCATATTACTTGTTTGTTCTGGCATGTAATAGTTGGTAATTTATATACAGTTAAGTGTTGTCAATGAACATAAATCTCCTGGAAGAGAGCTTAAGAAAAGAAAAATACTAAATGTGAATGTGCAAGATTAAAATTTGAAGCAGTAAAAGAGTAGATGTGGGAAATCTGACAAGTAGCAAAATCATTTTTAAGCATTCGAGGAGAAAAAATGCAAAATGTGTTTAGAAGCCACACCTTTATGGGCTTTTAGACTACATGACCTACAACATGGGGAAACAGCTGAAATTTTTATTCTGTCTGAGGGAAAGGGAAAAAGGAAAGAACAAGAGCCCACATCAAGGGTTGGTCCAGCGTTGACTCCTACAAACTGATCTTTCTGGGCAAGCACATAGCCAGAGGAAATGAAAACTAGGAAAACAATTTGTACATAGAACAATGAGATGTAGTTTCATTTTGTTTTCACACTCCATCCAATACAAATTTGGTTATAATTTTTAATAAAATATTAATAAAAGGCAACAGAGTATAGTATGTTTTTTTTTTCTTTTTAAGCTGCAAGCACAGAAGAGTTCCACTTCTGTTCTTGAGCGTGCGTTTAGTAACAGAAAAGTCGTGGGAAAGCAAAGATACAGCTGTTTCCAGGCAAATGGCCCAGAACTAGTTCCAGCACCAACCAACACAGTCTCCAAAGAACGAGAGAAACACGCCCAAAGCAATTCATAAGCACATGTGTGTGTGGCTGTGGGCAGCATGGGGTGCGCACATCCACTTCAGTTCCCGACCCACTCGGACACCCAGAGCAGGTGAAGACGCCCAGGCGCTGAGCGCCACGGTGATGCCGGTTCAAATCCCGCTCCGCCCCGGGGCACCCTCTCCGTCCACCGCCGTGCGCGCTAAGCTGGCTCCTCACTTCCCTGGGCCCCAAAGGCGTTCCCTCACTGTCCCCTTCCCAACCTACAACAAAGAGGGCTCTGTAATGGATGTGCTGTCGCAGCCGACAGAGATCAAAACCGGGGAACAGCCCGCAAAAATGCACCTTGCCCAACCACACGCTGGACCGGTGCGATCCCCCGAAGGGCAGGCTGGCGGCTCCCGGGACCGGACAAAGGGGCTGTGCGGAGCGGGCCGGGCTGAGGGTGGGGAGGATGGGGAGCGGGCGCTGGCCGGGAACTCACCTTCGCAGCCACTCGGCTGCGCTCCTCGTGGAGCAGGAGGGCGGCGAGCAGCAGCAACGGCCAGACGCCGAGCCGAGGCCCCATGGTCCCGCGCCTCCGGGCGGCGGGCGGCGGCGGCGGCGGCGGGCGGGGAGCTCAGAGTGCGGCGCCCCAGCGGCGGGCGAGGCGCTCGCGGAGCGGCGGGCGGGTCAGTCTCGGAGAGCTGGGGCGCAAGCGCTGCGCATCGTCCCGGGCGCTGCTGCTCAGAGTGGCAGACTTGAGAGCGGATCGCGGAGCTCCCCCAATTTGTTGGCGCTGCCCCCTCCCCTCGGCCGTGCGCGGGCGGCGTTTCGAATGGGAGGACCCTGAGACGCGTGTAAGAGGGAGAGGGAGTGCGCCGGCCAGCAAAGAGCTGCCACTGCGAGTCAGGAAGTCAGGGCTCGGCGCCTCTCCCCGCGGCTCTCCGGGTTCCCCGACCCTCCCGAGCCTCCCGGCTCGCCGCTCCCGCGAGGCGCGCACCGAGCCGGGCCCTCTCGCTCCCGGCTCGCTCGCGACGGGCCAGCGGGCAGAGAGGGGCGGGCGCCAGAGCGCGGAGGCCGGCGCTGAGGGGGTGGGGAGAGCGGGCGCGCTGCTGGCGTGCGGGCGCCTCTTGCCTGCGGCTCCGGCTCTGAGACTCGGTTCTGGAAAGGGCGATGTGCCCCTGAAGCCCGGCCTCGAAGGTGAGTGTGAACCCCGCGCGCAGAGATCGGGGGGCCCGACCGTGCGGCCTCGTACTCTGGGGGCGCCTTTTTGCAGGTTTGGGCTGCGCGCTCTTCTAGTTAGGGCTGAGAAGGAGGAGCGGTGGGGCAAGAGTAGGGAGCTGACTCCGTTTGAGGAGCGCCGGTGCCTAAGTGGAAAGGCTCCCCCTTTTTCTGCCTAGTCATGGGACAGCTCTATAGTCACCCCTGAAAGGAGGCGGGAGAGCGCACCCCGAGGTCCACTGCCGTGAGGATGCACTCCTCGCCACCCCACCCCCTCGCTAAATCCGCTTTGTCTCTTTGCCTTCTAGGCTCGGAGAGACCCGGAGCCCCAGTGACCGGATTGGAGGATGGGCCGAGACCGGTGCGCGGCGCCCTGCCCCGCCCTGCGGCGGTAAGAGACTTTCTGCCCTCGTCCTGGTGGGTCCCGCGCGGGAGGGCCCTTCTTGTGGAATTTGGAGGAATTGACGAGCTAGGGGCCGATAGGCGCCTGTTCACTTCGCCCTTCCTCCCCCTCCCTTCCAGGTGGTTGCTGCTGGGAGCCGTGACAGTGGGGTTCTTGGTCCAGAGCGTCCTGGCGGTAAGTCCTGGCTCCACTTCCACACTCCTTCATTCGTGCTCTGGAGAGTGGTTGGGACATGCGTGCTCACCTGCGTGTGAGCTCTTCTCCAGCCCCTACCTAGCCCAGGTTCCTAAGAAAGCTCGCATTTCCTACCTAGTGAACTCCCCTGGTTTCTCTGGGCTTCCCAGTTTCAATCCTGCACCTCACAAGCGTTGACCCTTACATCGGAGTCAATAATTTAAAAACCTAGCCCGAAGCCATCCTTTTCATTTGTTTGCACAAAGCTCCAACCTTAGGAGCCAGGGAAGAGTGCCAGTCACATGCCATAAGACACTAAGGTTAAGAGCAAGAAAAGCTGTGGTGTAACACTGTCCTTGGCAGAGTTTTTTATTTTTCTCCCAAATGAGAGGCTTTGGGGCAATGGGCGGGGCAAGGAGGAGAAGAAAGCAACCTTGCGCTTCATTCTACCCACAATGGAAGAAAACCCTGGAGTGTTCTTCCAAGTCTTGATCATGCCCTGCAACAGGTAATGGAGCTCAGTTGCCTCACCCCCTCTTTACTGATTCCCACCTCCCTCAGCAGCCCGTCTGTTCAAAGCAGCTTGGCCAACATTGTGATTGTGTTCAGTGAATAGCGCTATTGAATTTAGAGTTTTTCATTTGAAGAGCATTAACCACTTCTAATGAGCTCTTTGGAACCGTTACTAAATTGCCATAGGTTTGGCAGCATTTTCAGTTGAAGACACCAATATTGAAACAGGAGCCAAAAATTGATTGAACTTGCATGTGTCTTCAGCCCCATCCTGTCTGCTGTCTGATACAATATGTCCTTTTGTAACACCTGATTTCACCAAATTCTATTGGGAGAGGTTTGCCTCCTGCCTTCAGTTTCCATGCTGTATAGAGTAGGCACATGGACCATAGAGAAACTCTTTTAGTGGTTTGATTTAAATTCCGTTGTTTTATTTTCACATTGTTCTGTCCTAATGTAAAATAAAGATGGATGTTTAAGTAGTGAGTGAGAAAGGACTATCCTAGCTAGGGAAAAAAACACTTTAAATTCACTTTTGCTGCTGCCTTCCGTTCAGGTTCAGGTCACAGAATGGGAAATAAGAGGAAGAACTCAGAGACTTTGACCAGCATATTCCAGGCCAAAGTTTTCTTTAGGCTCAGAGCTGTCTGCCCTTCCTTTCCACATGATCTGACTTAAGAAGATCAGAACCTAGATATTTAAACCAATTTATTGGTGCCGCTTGGTGCCGCTTGACCCTTCTAGGCCCTTGTATTAGTCTTATATAAGGGAATTGGCCCAAATTTATGAACTAGAGACAAAATAAGTATATAAATATATAGATATATACACACATCCAAAGAAGGACGAGGCCTCTAGAAAAGTACCAGATGGTATTGAGAGTGTGTATGTTGGTTGTATTAACACTCAAATTCTTTCATTCCCTAGAATCAGTATAATATCAGTGTTTTCAATCTTCAAGATTAAGAGAGTCACTGGAATTCATATCTGGGACTGACTAAATTGGTGGAAAGGGCTTCATGTCAGAAAACCTAGATCCTAAACCCATCTCTGCCCTTTATCAGGAATCTTAGATGACTCTTGTCTGTTTCCTCACTTTTCAAAATCAGTGACTATCACTTAAATTGTTAGAGAGGCCAAGTACCTTGTTAAATGTAATACACCTCTAGGCTTTTCTCTAAAACCTCTTATTTCCTTCACACTCACCCTTAGCCTCTCTGCTCCTTTGGTGCGGCCAGGATCACCTACTGTTAAGTTACCAGGAAAGACTTGCCAAGCATTCAGATCTCTGGTCCCCAGCCCAGCGCTTCTGATCAGACTGTCTTGGCTAGAGCCCACTTGATGTAAGAGCTGGGAAATCAGTTAGCTAGAGTATTGGATAGGGAGGCAACTGGGATTGCTTGTCAATTTATTTTATTTCTTGGGGCTTTAGATTCTTAACAAATGAAAACATAAATATTTTTAAATCATTGTACTAGAGACATAATATTGTTCATAGACATGCAAGTTGTTTACATTCATCAATGGGTTGATGGTCTACTTACAAACTTTTTATTGACCATTCCTTTAATAGAGGTTACTGTGAAACAATTCATTGATCCCTAACTATATTCCTTAAAAAGTCTTTCTTAATTGTGACAAATTCAGCTTCTTTCCTATTTGTCTGCCATGCTCAAAATCCTGTCTCATTGCCCATTTGTTCCAAGGATTCTTGACAAAGTTTAGGTCATTTTAGTAAAAAGAGCTGCCTATTTAGCTTGAACAGCTTTGTAGCACAAGCAACTGAAAATTGGTTTAGCAAAGAGGGTAGCTAATATATTGAATGAGTATGCAAACTTCTGTGTTCCAATTTGTGTGTATGAATTCATATAATCCTCAAAGAAAAGCATACCTATGAGGTAGGTAATGATTATCATCCCCATTTACAGTGAGGAAACAGAGGCATGAAGAGTCTAAATAATTTGCCCAAGGTCAGTCCCTTTGAAAGTGGCAGACCAGGGATTTAAACCCAGCATTTCACCACCATACTAAATCTTCCAGGCTCACACTTTTAAATCAGTAGAAGAGCTCTACCAAGTTTCAGTATTTGAATCTCCTCTGTTGTTGGGTGGTTTTCTCCTTGTCCTGTACCTTGGAATAAGAGTCAGCCCCCCACACTAATGCCTGAGGAGAAGTTCACTTATTCCTCTTCTCTGACTCTTACTTGAGGGTCAAGAGCATAAGACCTTATGCCCTTATAAGAGCATAAGGTTGCGGCAATATGATTGAACGTCCAAAGGAAGGAAAAAGAAACAAAAATCACAACTGGGACACCTGTACTCAGGACTCAACTTGCATACGCATGCACTGCATAGGGTTGTGTGGATATCAAATGAGTGGATGCTGTGAAGTGCTTAGGAGTATCTGGCACTTAGAAAGTGCCATAGAGATGTTTGCTGGGCCCATTTAGATGAAGGTCTCAGCAGCTATAGGTTCAAAACCTTCTTGGTGATTTAAAAACAAACACTCTCTGCAACTGGCTCTGATCATTTTCTCTTATCTAAGGAGGCTGGGTAGAAACCTTGACGATCTAAGGGACTCAGCCCTGTGTGTGTGATTCTGGAAGGAAGAGAATTCCAGAGAACAAAGGCTTTCCCTGAGATCAAATATGCAGCAAGCTGGTTCGCCTGGCAGCCCAGCTGGGGAGTGGGAGTGGGATCTGGGAAGAGAGGGCGTTTTATAGGCATCAGTGTGTAGCCAGGAGATGGTGAAGCCCAGGTGGTGGGCGCCTCAGGAAATGCAGGTCTCCCAACTGCATTCTGCACTAGCTTAAGTTTCCAAGCGACCTTCCAGGGTGTGATGCCTTGGAAAATTCGCTTAATTCTCCTGCACAGGGCCACACCTCTCCTTCTCTGCACCACCCCTCCAAAGAAATTAAAAATGCAGCTATTCTCTAAAGGTTTTTCTCTTCTCAAATAATCTGATTGATCAATTATAGGAAATTTATCTGCCAAAATGCTCCTTAATGTTCTATAGAAATCATAAAGAAAAGTTCTTTCCCACAGTTCCCTAGAGCTTTAGTCTTGTTTAAAATTTGGGCCCCTTAGAAGAGGGGGAAAATCACAAGGTTCCTCCTCTGTTAATGGAAAAATAAGCATATTTCAAGCTCTCTGGAGGGTATTAAAGTAATTCTCCCTGGGTGGCATGTATGACTTGGCAGCAGTAAATAACACCAGTGATTTGTCATAAGCATCCCAGAACTAGAGATGGGTACAAGGGGTGAACAGGAAAACAAAGACAGAGGGAAAACAGACTCCAGTGCTCTCAAATGGATTCATTTAGAACAAGATGGGGAGAGAGAAAAAAATGTGGAATTCAAATTAAAAATGCTCGAACAGGAAACAAAGATTTTTCAAAAATAAAAAAGTCAAGGATTATCTAATTGTATGTTGGGGGAGAGGGAAAGAAAATGAGTGGCTCACTAAAATTAAATAAAAGGGAAAATTCAAGGACAAAACTCTAGTGCAATGGTAATACAGCTTTTCAGAATTATATTTTAAAAATACTTCCACGTGATATAATGAGATTGTACCACCTGCAAGATAGTTTTTGGAATGGCTGGTTCTTTTCATATAAAAAAGAATGTTTTATCTTTGAGTGGAGGATTTTAGAGAAAGCTCTGAAATTGGCCTCTTCCTTTTTATCTGCTGATAACAGTGAACACCTGTCATCACTGCGTAAGGAGGAATGAAAGCATGGAACTCCTGGTTGACCTGTTCAGCTTAAATCAGAGACCTACTTCAGGAGGAGAAGGCTGTGGCCTAGTAACTAAACAATGGTCTTGAAACACTTATAGGCAATAAAGTCTAACCCCAGAATGACTACTTAACTGGCCATTTGACCTCAGGGCAAGTCACTTAACTTTCATTCTGAGCCTTGAGGGGAGGGTTGAAGAAGTGCAGATGTACTGTGCTGCCCCCCAGTCAGTGCCCCCCACAAGAGTAAGAGAGTCTCAGCCAAGGACTGGAGCATGCGCGGGTTTGCCCAAAGGTCCTGTAAAATGTTGAAACCTGATGGGAAACCGTTTCTTTCAGCTATGAAAATGAGAGGAAGAATGCTTTTCCAGGTGGGCTTCTGGGCTGTTCCAGAGCATGATTTAAGAAATAAATAGGCCACATTAGGCTTTTTACTTCAGGGTATCAAGAAGCTTCTGGACTCCGGTAAATAAATGATATTTAGTCAGTTGTGATGAGAGGACGGCCAGGGTTACTTGATAGTCGCCTCTTGCTAGTGCCCATTGGTAGGTACTCCTTTCAGTTAATGAGAGTATCTCTGGACAGGTGATGGTCTAAATGCCTTGATTCCATTGACTTCTCCAGAGGGCTATGTTTTTTCTTTTGATTATCCATACAAAAGGTAGTATCTAATTTTTGGGAGATAACATGGGTTTCCCCAGTCCTGTTGATGTGGTAAGTGAGGGAATTTCACAGTTTCCCCAGCAGCATCTCTCCTACCCTTGAAATTCAGAGTCCTTTGGAATCCAGGACCCAGTCTCCCTCCTGTTTGTATCTCCTCTATCTTCCCCAGCTCCTAGCAGGTACCTGCCATGCCAGTGGTGTGGTTAAGATATGTTGCATTCAATGAGGCTGGCTTTTGAAGCAGTAAGTTCTTTTGTAAGAACTGTTCCTCCACATGCCATGTGGTCTCCTGGATTGGCTCCTAGAACAGAAAAAGAACATCAGTGGAGAAACTAGTGAAATTCTACTAGAGGCTATAGTTTAGTTAATATGCCAATGTTAATTTGTCTACCAGTGTTCATTTCTTAGTTTTGATAAATGTGCAGTGATTATATAAGATGTTAACACATCATCCATAAATGTCTAGGTGAAAAGGATACAGGAACTCTATGCACTATCTTTGCAACTTCTCTGTAAATCAAAATTATTTCAGAATAAAGCTTTACTTTAAAAAACCCGCTGCTTAGAAATCATGAATCTGACACATTTGACTTGTATAAACCAGACAGAAAAAATGCAAAAATGAAGCTGAGAAACATCAAGTTAATATTAGTTAGTGGCAGCTGTGGCCAGTGAGAGGAAAATATTCCCATTCTTTTCACTAATAGGTTAAGTATATAAAAGTCACTTCTGTTAACTTTGAAATATAGCAGAAATGGGCCCCATGCCTGAGTAAAAGGGGTTTTGTCCTTTGGCACTGGGTGGAGCGCTTTAGGAAGAGGGGGGAGGAAAAGGCATCTTAAGGGAGTTTCCAGACGATTCAGTATCTCTCAGGAGGGCTCAGTGGGACGCTATAATAAACGCCCTGCTCTTGACAAGGGAGACAGAGTGGCTGCACAATTGTTTTCCTGAGCTTGCGATGGAATGGTAGGTTTGAATAACAGCTTGCTTCAAGGACGACATTAAACATTAACACAGAGCAGCACAGGTTAATGCTCACCCCTTCTAATCCTTGTTCATTTGTCAGGCTAGTGTCTAGGTGCTGTAAAGAAAAGGAGAAGCCCCTCCACCTTGCCACAGGCCTTGAAAGCCTGTGGATAGTGAGGATAAGAAAATGACTAATTTGAAAGAGGCCCCTGGGATGTCCTGCTACCCTAAATCCCACCTCCGCATGCTCTCCCTGCATTGCCACAGGCCATCAGGATGGAATTTGGAGTCAGCAATGTTAAAACAGCCACAATGCCTTCCCTTCCATTGTGGGCTGGGGAAAAGGGGCCAAGAACAAGGTCGCCAATGACCAGTGGCTGTCGCCTGGCACATTTACCCTGTCACCACCCTGATGTTGATAACCAGAAGTGCAGCGAGGCACCAGAAACAGGTTCTGGCCTCCTGTTCCTTGCCAATTCTGTTTTGTAGTGTCTTTATGCATCCTATCTTCATTCAGTTGCCAGAGCTGCCTGTGAGATGAAGGACACTCTGACCTCTTTCCTTTCTCAGTGCTCCTGTGGCAGATGTCAGAAAGCACGTGTTTTCCGCTCGGGTACTGGTGGGACTTCTGTCCACTGGAATTAAGATGCCTTTAAGAATCTAATTAAGATACCCTCCCCAGCTGGGAGGATCTTAAATTACAGTTAGGAATCAATGAATTTAAGTCATCATTAGCCATGCCTATACATATAAAAGATTTGACTTCACCTCTCATCTGCTTCTTCTCTCAAAAATGCCTTTCCCTCAACTGTAATTGTTAAAAAATCCAAAATTTAGGAAATATTGCAACTTCCCTCCAGAAGTTGTTCACCAGTACATTTATATGCTTCAGGGCCTGAAACAAAGTAGGTACTCAATAAAATATTTATCATATAATGAATGAATATTTGTTAGTTGGAAGTACTCAAATCTTTTGGATGAAGAGTACAGTCATGGAACACTTAATAAAAGAATAGATAAAACTGTATTTTCCTTACTGTTTTTTTCCAAATTAAATACTGTCCCAGACCAGTTAAAACTAACTGTATGTGATGATAAAGCACCATTGATCTGCTTAGGAAAAGATTTGCATGTTTTCCTAGGGATTGTTTCAACCCCACCCATAAAATTCCTATTTCGCTGCTTTTACCCAGTTCACTGATTTCGCATGTGGGAATTGCAGAATTTGTAGTATTGAATTACATGGACTAATTTTCTGGTACCTGGTAGAAATTACATAATATGTTTTTCTGAGTTTTGAGAATTTTTGCATTTGTGACTATCTTTATGGAAAAATGTGGGCCTTGTGAAAACAGAGGAAAGGGGCTTCTGGTGGTAAACATGATCAAAGACACATGCTCCTTGGGATGCCTCAAAGGCACTGGTTTATTCATTAAAGAAAAAAGCTGCTGATTAGCAACCACTGTGAAAAAATTGCAGACTGGTTGTGAGGGAGTAGTGCAATAAACAGACCAGCGCCATGGGTCTTGCTAGCTGGGATTTCCTTCCTTCTGTCTTTTACCACCCCTGCAGTGACACTAGTACTAGGTTGGAGAAAAGAAGGAAGTCCTCTGGGAGGGTCTTTGTGAGATCCCTTAGGATCAAAAATAAGAAAAAGTTATCTCTAGAGGGGCTAGTATTCGAGAAACACAAATGAAAGCTAATCCTATGCAAGAAAAACAGCAAATCCCCTTTGTTGAGCAACATGGTACCAGGAACTGAGCTGAGCCACTGACTTACACATTATCTAATTAATGTTCATAACTTTATGAGATAGAGACCATTATTATTCTACTTCATAGATGTGGGAACTGAAGCATATGCAGTTAGGGCATTTGTTAAGGTCAACAAGGAATAAAGTTGGTAATGAAACCCAGAACTCCCTAGTTCCAAAACCCCTGCTCTTAAGCAGATTGATAAATCCCTAGGCCATGGGATGGATGGATGGATGGATGGATGGATGGATGGATGAATGGATGGATGGATAGGTAGATAGATAGATATAAGTAGGGAATACACACAGACACAACATATAAGCATGCACTTGGTCTTTGGGTGCTCTTGAATCCCTTGCCTATAAGGGGTGCTGAGGGAGAAGAGAGAATGAGTATCTCTAGGGAACATCAGGCATACCTGCGGGAAAGGCTGAATGTATGGATGTAGATGACTGAATAGCCTCGTGGACTCTGAGAAGACTCAAAAGACTGCACTCAGGAATGGCATACAAAGAATGGCCAAGGAATACAGGAGGATGGACAAAAAGGTAGAACCAGATCAGCAGGAAAAAAAAGAGTCCTTGAGGATACCACATCCCTCACTTTCCTTCCCCAGGAATTTTTTTGAAATTTCAGACCACTAAGGTACATTTTACTATCAATGTAAAGGATAGTGGGCAGAAAGTGGGGAGGGAGAGGAATGTGGAAACACTTTATCTCAGAGTAAAAAACAAAGTGTTGAAAAAATTTGTGAGTCCTAATTTTGTAGAAAGACTTACTTAAACTCAATAGAGGATAAGAGACTTTCTTAAAATTATTTCAGCTATATGGAAGACCCAGTTAGAGAATGCTAAAATGAAGACAGAATCCATATTTTCCTGGGCTGATGCCAACTCCCTCCTGAAGGGGTCTGTTTTTACTGCTTTGTTTTCTGTGTTGATGCTTTCATTGATGTTTCCCATGTGTCAAAAGGTAGAGAGGTGGGCGGTATATACATAAAATACTACATAACACCAAAAAAAAGGTAGACTGGTAAAGTCTATTAAAAGAATTGCAATATCGGGCGGGCCACAGTGGCTCAGCAGGTAAAAATGCTTGCCTGCCAAGCCCAAGGACCTGGGTTCAATTCCCGGTGCCTACCCATGTAAAAAATAAAAAATAAAAATAAATTTAAAAAAAAAAAAAAAGGATTGCAATATCTAGATTTGAGGCAGTGAGTGGGGATAGTCACTTTTCCTTTCTGAGCCTCCATTCCTACATCCATAAAATGGAAGTACTAATAAGTATGTCAAAAATTTGGAGTGAGATAATTTATATAAAATTTGTTCACCAAATGAACATGTCAGATTTTACTAGAAATAATGTCCATGGATGTTGTATATCACTGATCCTCTCGTAGACTGTCTGGGCTCCAGGATGGGGACAGGTGAGGAATGACAGGATTTGAGTGTCTTAGAGTCCACATATTGTACAGTATGAATAGGAGTTTTCAGATTGCAACTGCCTCACTGCATTTTTGAAGTTAAAATATTCCATTTGGGATTATCCATGATTATAGAGCAACTTGCAGAAGTTCACTATTTGAGACCAAGTTTCTCTCTCTTTTGCCTCTATACTAGACTAACAGTACAATTTCATAAGCATTTATATTCATTAGCAAATGCCTATAGAATCCACACTCAAGACTCAGAACGATTCTGTGTTCTGAAGGGAATATAAAAGAATTATCAGGACTATGGCATGGAGTTTAAGAGGAATAAGGTCAGCTTGGGTCTTGGGTTTGAAAACTGTTTTTGCCACATCTTGGCTGTGTACCTACAGGCAAGTTACTAAGCTTTTAAAGCTTCAGTTACATTTCTAAAACTGGAATAAAAATAGCTCTATTCTCATAAGTGTGCTCTGAGAATTAAATAATATACCGTATGTGAAGTCCTTAGCCATCTTAGCACCATAGCACTCTGTGTACGTTAGCTAATGTCTACTTGATTTTAGTGTTCTGTATTGTTATTGTTGTTGTTTTTAATACCTGAAAACCCAAAACATTTGAAGCAACAAGAGAATAAAGTTTCAGTGGTATTAGAATTTTTGGAGGAGAGAACAGTTCTTGTGCATTGAGATGCCCTGTCAGGAGCTTATTTGACTATGGACTTCAAGGAAGATGGGCAGAGGAAAGAGACTGTGGTCCAGCAAAGGAGCAGCGTGAATAGTAGGTGGCCAATGGGACAGGAAGGGACTGTGGTGGGGAGGCCGGGCGGGGGGATTGAGAGAAATAAGGATCTTGTCTTTATGGCGCAAGACAAGTAGTACCTGCAGTAAACAGTTAGGTAAGGCTCTGTGGTCAAGCGCGTCCTTTGTGCATGCAGTTCACATGGCAAGAACTGGCGTTTCATTATACCTTCAGTTCTTTTCATTTCTTTTAAGTTTGGGAAATGTCAGCAGAAGAAAGACATCTCAATTTTAACTAAAGTTAGGTCAAGGTGTAACTAAATTATTTCCAGAACAAATGAAAAGACTTATAAAGGATGTTTTGTTCAAATTATTCTGAGACCCAAAAGTGATTGAACCTAACAGGAAAACTGAAGAGGTTTGGGTTTGGCAATATGATGTAAAAATGCAAAATAGTGTCCTTGCAGAGATTTTCTTTCTTGAAAGAGCAGAAAGATTCTCTTCCATACCATATCCTAACAGGGCACTTGCTTCTGAGATTAGAGTTCCCTGCCTTTGGCTGTGGTTCCACAATTAGTATGAATAGAACTATATACACAGGCCTGTGTCTTCCTTAGCACCCAGATGAGTAAAAGCAAAGGCCGATTCAAACGGAAAGAGCCCAGTAGGAAATTTGGGGGAGGGAAATTACTTCCTTCCTTTTCTTCCTTACTTGGTAATTGTAAAAGTCAGTAAAGGGCCAAGTAAGGGCCTAAGATACTCTCCTTTCCTCTCTAAAAACCACCTTCCTTTCCCATTACTTCCCATCAGATCTCTTCCCAACACAATCATACAATTTTAGCTCAGGCAGGATTTCCTTTGTCTTAGTCATCAGTTCTAATTGTCCACCCTCTCCCACTACTGTTGCAAAATAAGGAATAGTCTGAAATTTTACGTCTTTAGTGATTTGTAAATCTTATACCGATACAAGTGGACATCAGTTTTGGTATATACATCAAGATGCCAGAGGCTGGAAAAAGAAGTGAATTTCTAGATAACTCACATGGCACAGTGATTTTTCAGCTGTCTATCTTGACTGCTGTTAAATTGCAAAAGAGCAAGCACACTCACCTTAATTGCATTTCTAAAAAGCTGCAAAGTTGAAAAAAAATGATAATTTTAACAAAAAGCGTTTACTTTTAAAATCAAGCCTGGTAGAATGATGAGTCAGATTAATAACATTTCCTGTAAGTAGCAGATCTGGTTCCCACTGTCACATAAGACCATGCCTTCAAGGCATGACATGGCCACCCTCCCTCAAACTCTTGCGATTTCTTGAGGTTTGTAAGGAGAATGCATTCCTTATATTCTCCTCAATTATTCTAGAAGGAACCAAAGCAACCCAATATAGGAACAATGTATATAGTTCTCAGGTTGGTTCTTGGTTAAAGGGGAAACTCACCCAAAACAAGTCACTCAGCTCTGGCTGTTGTGCAGGGAGGAAAGCATGCATTAAGCATGCAAAATTCAGTCTTTCATTACTCCCATCTCTAATTGTATCCATTCTCTCTCTTTCCTATAATAGTAGTGTCAGCAGCAGCAGCAGCTCATCATTATTCTTTGACAATTAAATCTCTCTTGCCATGACAAAAATTATCCTCCCCCTATTCATGGTGATGGATTTTCATCAAGAAGTTATAAGAAGCAAAAACAAAAAGTTGAATTTGTCTTTAGAGATTAGAATTTCCTCTTTTTCGTCTCTGTTCCATTGAGTTCTCCACTGAGATACAATGCTCATCTATATCCAAAACTTCACTCTAAAATGGATCTGATATCAGTTTGTACATAATTAGTAATATCAAGATGCCAGAAGTTGATAAAAGAAATGGATTTCTAGATAAGTCACATGACACAGTGACATACAGTATTTGCTTTTGGTGTCCCAGGATATTAGGCTGGCAGTGCATCAGAATCACCTGAGGAACTTTTTTCAAATATAATGTCCTGATCTTATTCTTCAGATAATCTCATTGAATTGCTTTGGGGTGGAGCCAGGTGTCTTTTTTTTTTTTTTTTTTTTTAAGTGTAGGTTAAACAGTGGCTTTAAACCTTTGCTGCTTATTGCAATCAGCTGAGGAATGTTCAAGACTGTTCATGGCTGGTTTATCTTCCAGGGATTCTGATTTAATGTGCCTGAAGCACAGCCTGGGCATAGGGATTTGTAAATGTCCCGGGATGATTGTCAAAGACCCTGTAGATGCTAATTCCTTCCTTTAAGATCAAGAGGAATTATTGCCTCTGGTCACTAGAAGGTTCTGGTTCTTTTGTCCTGGAATTCTCCCTTGGCCCAAGAAGCAGCCACCATGACCTTGGAAGAGTCCTACCCCACTCCACCAAGGCGGTGAGGTACAATGGTTGGCGTGGTGAGAGACAAAGTTGGCAGAAACAAGAGGCTGGTCACCATGGTCCCTGCCTTGACCCAGTCATTCCAGATGCCATCTAGACCCCTACCACGTGGGTGAGATTTACACCTCAACTGAGCTCCCTGTGTTGGAATTTGAGAGTAACTTCTGTGCTCTCCTAACAAGAGCAGTTTGTTATCTGCTTCTTACCTGATTGGAATGTAATGTTCTAGAAATAAATGACCTATTTTACTCAGGAGGAGGAAAGAAGTAAGACTAGTCACGGTCACTCTTAATTTATCTTGAAACCCCAAAATTCTTTGCTTATAAATCAGAAGCACTTAAGAATAGAATTGAATCTTGCCTAGAAGTTCTATAATAAGGAGTGGGCTAGACTACAGGGATGCTCCAAATAACTGGAAAGTTTCATTTCCCCACAACAAAATCTAACTGTGGGGCCATTTGCTTCTGTTTTGTATGAAAATGGGAGTGCAAAACCAAAGCAGTGTCTCAAAAGTAAACGAATATACTTAAAAGGGAATATATTTCTATATAAATTCATCAATTTCTAAAATGGCCTTTTTCTTCTTTTTTGGCACCTTTCAGAAAAAAGTTATGCTTCCAACACTTCTAGTCCTTCACTGAATAAGGACAAAAGACTAAGGTTGTTTATTCAAGCAACATTTTTGCCTTCGTGTTGATTTTTCTTCCTCACTGAGTTTAAATAACTAGAGAAACTAAGAATAAACACAGGGAAAAAAAAGGAGGCTTCATGGGGTTTTTCTTAATTCCTCACATTAACAAAAATCTTAGATCTTTATCCTTTTTTAAGTGTTTCATATGTCTAGAATTCGGTAATTTTCCTAAAATAAAAAATAAAATGTCTTGGCACATAATTCATACATCACCTACATTACGAACCCAGGTCGTTTGTAAACTGCACATTTGAAAGCTGATCTTATTATTATCACTGTGGATCTATATACAGTACATAGTACAGACCTGTGTGGAATATGTAATACTTTTAGGAATTCTTATTAATCACAGTTTTATTTTCTTGGTTGATAGATTTCAAACCCTTAATGTCAAGAACTGCAAATAAAAGAGGTTTAGAAAAAATTATTAAGGGCCAGAGGCAAAAGTGGCTGAATGAGCCAGTTTTGCCATGGGGGCCTTCCTGCATTTTGCTCTCTCAGGGACAGGTCTTCCCACTTCTGTCTGGCTCACTGATCTTTCCACTCTCTTCTTGATGTTTATCTTGCTTTCTGGTAATTGTTAACCACTCTCTGCTAATGTGAGTTCCTTTGGGGCATGCTGAGCGTGGGTTTCCTCTGGGACCAGTGTGTGAAGCTGTTGAGGAAGGAATTGGATGAAGCTCATGAATGAGGTCTGGGATGGATATACGGATGTGGGTGTCAAATACCTATGGAATTTTCTGCAGGCCATGGAGGTGATTGGGTCTGAAAGCATCAAGACAAGGGAAGAAGACAGGCCAGAGAATTAGGGCGTGCCCAGCAGAAGCTATGACCAGGAAGCCTGGAGAGGAGATTGATCCAAGGAGGTTGCAGTCAAGGCCATCAAATGACGCAGAGAGGCTGAGGAAAAAGGCCAAGATTTTTCCCTTGGATTTGCCGGTTTGGAGGTTATTGAGGTCCTCTCTTCATTTAGTGATAGTGTCAGAGCATAAACCCCAGTGGATTAGGGAGACAAAGGAAATGAGGAAGTGGCGACAGTGAGTCTAAACTACTTATCAGTTTCTACCTCTAATTCCTGCTCTTTCTCCTTTCCCCTTAGACAAGCTTTCCCCACTGGACTTCAGGCCTCCTGGGAACTCAGAACTTGTTTTATTTACCACTGTATTCTTCTCCAGCACAGTGACCTGTGTACAGGTTCTTGATGAATTTAATTAATGAATGAATACCTAAACATTATTTAACTACTCTGTAGGAATGTTTAATATTTCTAAACAAAAGAGATTGATAGTGACATGCAGAAAAGACCATTCATGGACGGGAGAAGAGGTGATGATAGTCTTATAAAATGGAGAAATTTCCTTCCCCATTTTTTAGTTCTGGTCTATCACGTTGATTTTAAGTACTCAGTTTGCACCAGGCCCAGTTTCTAAACTACCTCACAGTCTAAGAGGAGCAAATGGAGAAAGGCATTTATCCCGTGAAAACCCACAGCTGCTGAGTGACCTGTCATTCCATTGGAATTCATGGCAGAGGTGGAAGGAAGGTGACATTTCTCAGAGTTTGAGGGCGGTGGCTGCACCACCAGTTTAGAGTCCAAAGATGGAATAATTTGAGGCTTCCTCATGATTTTGGAATTTCTGTTCTATGAATTCTGTGGCTGCAGCACTAACAATGTGACTGGCCCAGGAGGAGGAGATCAGTTGAAGAGTTCCTTGATAAGGAACCTCCCATGGATTCCTAGCACGAATCTTGCTGGTTTTTGTCCTTTTTCTTTTGTTATTATTAGTTAAGTTATTAGTGCTAAATACATCTCTTTAATAGTCATTCATCACAGTTGTGAAACCTGCAGAATTCACTTGGTTTTCAATTAATTAGTACAAGGGAAGCGGGAGGCTGTACTCTCCCAGACCAAGAAAGCAAATGAAGATGGCCCAAGAGTCTAGACAAGCAAAACTGAATCATTGCTGCTTATGATGAGAGGGTATAAGAGGTGAAGTAAGAAAATACCAAAGGAAAGGGACTTCCTCTTCATCCCTGAAGCTTGAACATGGAACCCAGGGACCTCAGTGAGAACAGGGACCAAGTCATAAGCATGCTGATTCTCTAATGCCCAGTGTGGTACCTGACACAGTTGCTGCATCTGATTCACATGACAAGTAGAAACTGGTAAGAAGAAAGAAAGAGGGAAAAACAGAGGGTCTAGTCGGAACAGAATGAAATTCTACATGAAGTGACGTGACTTGAGGACTTTTTGTTCAGAGCCACAGCACTCATCCCTATTCCAGTGCCAGTGCCACCTAAGATTGACCTAAGAGGACCTCCTCTCTCATTGGTTTCACTTGATTTAAATTTCTGTATAAAAAACTACTGGAGTATACAGATATTGGCTTATCTACAAAGTCAAACTAATGCAAAATATGCTTAAACTGCAAGACAGAGTGCCAAATTATTTCAGTTTAATGCCATGCATTTTTTTTTCTTGAGCTTCAAATCCCACAGGGAAATCAGGCATTTGACCAATGAATGGCCTATGGACTGAGCTGCACTTTTTCTTCAGGGCAGACTGAAGGGAGGCCAGTGCCCTCCTTTGTGCTTCTGGAAACTCAGCTTAATAGTCTGTCAATGGTAAGAATGTGGAAAGTGAACCAATGGCCAGTCATCAATCAAGGCCAGCTAATGGATGATTACTGGAGTTATTCCTTCTAGAGTCACTTCCTAGTGGGCTTAGGGTGGTTCAGATCATGAAACTGATGCAACTGATGGAAAAATGGGTGCTTGAATGAGAAATTACTTTCTCCTATCTAAAAGCTTATTCCTGACAAGGAAAGACACCTGAATCTGCAGAGGAGGTGATGTCTCCTTGCCTAGCTGTACTAAAATGCAAATCAGATACTACTCTTCAATTCTGGCTAGAGGTTAGCAGTGATAACGCAGTACTTCTCCAGCTTTAATGTGCATTTGGTTAAGCAGATTCAATTCAGCGAGTCTGGGGTAGAACCTAACTTTCTGCATTTTTAATATACTCCCAGATGATGGTGATGCTGCTAGACCACGCACTATAGCTGGGGTAGCAAGTCCCAGAAGCTGGTCTCTAGAGGGTTCTTCTAGCCTTGTGATACTGTTTTCCCAATGAATGATCCCTTCCTAGTAATTAATAGAATATATATTATTTACCCCTAAAATAGCTTCTAGCCATCTAGAATGTTATGAGAAACATTGCTTATACAGGCAAGTTTTAGAAAATCTTGATTGAAAAAAAGATCATTTTCATCAGTTCTTTGGAAGGGTTGAATAATTTTACCCCTTGCAAAGCTTTTTCTCTTTTTTGACATGTGGAACTAAGTCCTTTGGAGTCATGTCCTGACTGAGACCTAGTTTGACCCCAAGCATTGCAAAAATAGCTTTGTTAGAAGACTAAAGAGTATGGGGAGAAGCAGCAAATGGCTTATTTTATGGAAACACATTTATCTCCATAAAAATAGGTCTTCTTCACACTATCAAACCTTAAACTGTCATTTTAGCAAAGCTTAAACCAAATGCGTACAAAGTAAAATTACTGCATTTTTGAATAACTTTTGTTTAGAACCATGTATAGGAAACAGAAAGTGACCCTCATTCCTCATGAATGATTTACTTGAAGCTTGTTTCCTTTTGAAATGGAGTTGAAAACACATTTCATCCTACCAAACAGTTATCTTTCTAAGTTGTTAATAAAGGCAGCGCAGTGTCTAGTTGCTAACACTTTATTTTCCATAGCGATGGTCAGTCATGCATTTGACTGTCTCTAGTTAAAAACATCTATCAAGCAGAGTCCTTTGGAAAATTCCGTGTAGGACAACCACACATTAGAGATAAAAGCAAAGATTAAATAGCTAGACATACTACATAATTGCCTTCAAGGGAGACCATATTAGAAGATAAATGAATCAAGGTGAAGGAATCCTTGATTTAAACAGTTACTCAGGGAGTCAAATAATTTGAAGCTTGTTCCATACTTTATTTTGTCAATTACCTAAAACTCAGATTATACCTGCCAGATTGTACCCAGTTTAGACCTCAGAGTTAATCTCACGTAGTTCAGATCTGACTCAGCCAATTCATGTAACCTCAGGTCATATCTTTAAAATTTGTTGAGTCTTTATTGCCTTCTCTGTAACATGAGTTTGCAGTACCTCCATCAGCTCATTGTTAAGAGGACTGAATTTCATAATTTATGTAAACCACCTAACACAGTGCCTGCATAGAATAAATACCCCCCAAAGTTGCATTATTACTATTAACCTCTCCTTTATAGTCCCCGGAATCACACAACCTTGGTAAGGAATTCAGTAGGTTTTTCCAGATAGACTTAACTCCTTTGGTATGTCTTTCTATCATAGGGCAGCCTATAGGAACACTTTCAGATAGGCAGAGTTTTCCCATCCTTTCTGATGCTCCTTTCCTTAGTAATATTAAGTGCCCTCATATTTCCCTAAGTCACACTGTGACATCAGGTCTAGGCCTAGTTAGTTTATCCTCCAAAGTATCAAAAGGAGCAAAGTTACCCACTTTTTCCACTGCCAAAACTTCCATTCTTGGAATGTAAGTCATCCCAAACTCCATAACCTTGCATCTTTTTAAAGAAAGAGAATAATTATAACTAAGTGGATGTTTGCAAGAATTTAAACAAAAAAGACAACGTGACTTGAAAAAGCAAGCAGGAGAGTGGTCCAAGATGACCTGATGGGTAGACAGGGGCCATGAAGTATCTCCTTTGAAATTTGGACAGTTCTTTTCCAGTGGGAAGCTGCTAGAGGATCAAACAAAGGAAATAACAAGATGATCTGAATTTTAAAAAGTTACTAAGGCTGCAGCATGGAGAATAGATTACAGAGGGTCAAAGAATGGAAGCTCAGGGACCAGAGAGAGGCTGATTTATTTGAAGAAGTTTGCAAGGCAATAATTTTAGTAATGGAGCTAGACTTAATTGGAGAGCTTTGGATTAGAGACAAAAATTTAGGATTACTCAGATGGTATTTAAAAGTATGGGGATGGAAGGGCTCACCTAGGAAGAGAATGAATGAAAAGAACGGAGTACATCCATCCAATGCGCTCCATGGCATCTCTACTTGAATGTCTCATAGAGAACTCAAATTTAACAGGGTCAAAGAGGATTCTTAATTATCTCCTGTTTCCAGTCCTTTTCCCCTCTAGAGTTCAAGCTGGATAAGGAGGGAGATAAAGAGCGGAGAGGATTGTCAGAACATAGAGGACTCAATGGACTGGAGAAGAGAACAGATGGGAAAATCCTAGCTAGTTGATAGGCTGGGTTGGGACTGAGAGTGGGAAGTTAAGATTCCGTTTCAGTGACGTAGTTTCTGTGGTATTAAGTCTGGGATGTCCAGAGTCAGTGGTAAGGTGTGATGGAAGAAGTCACCAGAGGTGGGACGATTATGGAGACTGTAGACCAGGGTCTGAATAATCAATAAAGGTCAGGAGAGTCCTGGGATATCAATAAATGACCCAGTAAAGAAGGGGCAGAGGACAACATGGCTAGATAGCCTGAGTCTCAAAGGAAAGGAAATGGGGAGGAATAAAGATTTGCCAGCAGCAATGGAGAGCAGCAAATTCCTGACCCTGAAGTGTGAGTAAAGATATTTCCAATTGGTAGGACTTGGGTGGACAGCCAGAGACAATTGTTGAGTCTGTTTTTGAAAATAGAAGTTAACCATTCTTCTATCTAGTACCTTTGAATGTCCAAAAGAGAATTTAAAGATTATACAGTGTGATACCTTGATGTTACAAGCATGGAAACAAAGGCACATGTTATTCGGTTCACTGAGATAATCCCCTGGCCCCTTACTCCAGCCCCAAATGACAAATCCTATACTTCGAGTAACAAAATAAACCATATTAATAATTCTAGAGTATCCAAAGGTGGTAATATAGATTTTACTTATTCATGCCCTTTACTTGTCCCTTGCTTCTTTGTGGCCTCTTTCTGTGCAATCTTCTGTTGATCACTGCTGTCTTTCTAAGTTGTAACATGGGACAAAAAGAGCAAACTGGACATTTTAAACAGTTGTGGTGACTCTGAAGGAAAAGACAAGAAAATCAACAACTTTTTGTGGATATCAGTTATCTGAATTTCCACTGACCCTGATTTCCATGGGGCCCCTTCTCAGGCTCCTGCACCCCTCAGGACCAGATGACACAGAAGGAAGATTGGATGCTGGATTTCTGGCTCTTCCTCCAGCCTGTTCCCTTTCTACCACCCCACCCTGTGTCCATTTCCCTCATTAGTGACCCTTGTGCTATTTGGTCATGCCCAGTGGAATCCGTCTATACCCAGTGTCATGATTTTGAATCTTTTTCATGATTGTCATTAATCTATGTGGCAACTGAGGACAGTATTTTCTTAGCTTGATTACTGAGTTATTGTTTAAAAATCACCAAACTGAGACTCAGATGGCAGCTCATCAGCCATCTGAGAAACTTGACTATTTTAAGTCCAGAAGGTCTTGATCATGATAAATAATAAGCTTGAATTCATGGTAAAACCTTGTTCAGTGTATACTCCCTGTCCCCAGAAATATGGTCTCCCCCACCCCCAGAAGTATTTACGTAGTCACTCATAGAGTCTCAGCTTCAGATACCTCGCCCCACCTCCAACACACACATCCACCCTTCGTCCGTATCTGGTTGATTACTAACCTAGGGTGTAATTCTTTATTCATTCTTTAGCACCCCCATTTTAGCTAGGCCTGTGACTTGTCATTCCCAGGGATCTCCTGCCCATCTGAATCTTAGATTCACCAGTTACTCCTTTTGGGTTAGTTCACCTCCTGCATTGGCTGGCTTCCTTCTCCCAACTCAGGCCCTCACCTACCCTTAAGCTTAGCTTTCATACTCACTTGCTCTTGATAGTTAAGACAAACCTCTCCCACCTCACTGACCACATTTGATTCATCCAAAAAACAACACTGTTGCATCATTACTGCCACCTGACCATCTAGCCTGGCAAGTCAATTTCAGAAATTTTACCCAATATTTTACAGTTGATTTTTGTGATTAAAAGATAAGGAATTGAAAATGCTCTAGCATAATCCTCTTAAAGAATCCCAAATGTTTTTATGTGTATATCTTTTGATAGTGAAGAGAGATTGGGGGTGGGGTTGGGGGAATGAAAAACAAAGGAATTCAGCTTGAAGTAGTTGGTTTGTGTTGTTTTAAGAGAGGAATTCATTCTGTGGGTGTCAGTGAAGCATTAAAATCCCCCAACAGTCTGGGAGAAATAGTTCTCCTGCCTGTGACCTCACCCCCGCTAATTTTGTTTTCATAATTAGTTAAGGAACTTGACTTTAGTGAAGTTTTCAAAATTCTTGGCAACCATCTTTTTGAAGTCAGCCTTAAAAAAATTGTGAACATAAACAGCTTTGCAATTTCTTGGTCATGACACAAAATGATCAGTTTCCCATTTACTCAAAAAAGTTCTAAATAGATTTTTACTCCCCAGATACTAGTAAAGTCTAAATAGATTTTTATAATATTTTCCCAAAACTTTATTTGTGAAACTTAGTCAGTATTTTAAATAGTTGGTTAGGTGATGAGTTGAACTCAAAATCATGTGCCATGGACCACTTTAATCTAAATTAATAATAATGATTTTGTCTACAGTAAACTATGGACGAAAAGGAGTTTGCAGTGAAATTAATAATCTAAAAAATGTAAGCAGCAAGATACAGAAAGTTAATTGACTTAAAATAACAAACCTCCTTAAGGAATTTCTGAAGCACCTATTTACAAGTATAAAATATGCTGTCACTGATAAGAATTACCAATTTATTAAAACTGTCTAAGACCCTCTATCTGAGGGCCATGATTTCTTACCTTGATTGTTGAGTTGTTGTTTAAAAATCAGTAAAACTTTGTTTCTCTTTTTGAAATTCCCCACTTCTGCTATTTTTCCCATTCAATCTAGTATTTTCGCTATTAAATAAAATTGGGAAAATTTTACCGTCTAGCTTTGCATTGTAGAAAGGCCAAAGCATGCTAGTCAAATTTGCTGTTGACTGGAGCAAATGCGGTTTAAGCTGAGATTTGTCTCTATTAAATGTTTTATTATCTTTCTCTATTTCCTTCCTTTCTTAAAGGAAATATGAGAACTCTGGGCTTTCAAATGCAACTAATGCTGCAGACATGTTCGCTTAATGATCAGATCATGTTAAGGATGATATAGAATATTTGTCTGCAAATAATTTACCCTAGATATAAAATCTTAAAGCCAGCTAAGACCTTGGTAGACCTTAACATCTCTTAAAGATAAGGAGAGTATACCCAGAGTGGTATGGAGACCCACCTATAACGTGTACAGCTAGTTTTTGGTAGAGTTGATACACCCAAGCACTAGCCTTGATAAACTAATGCTGTCATCTAATTTCACTAATTAAATTATTTTATATATTAGATCATTTTTTTTGGTAAATTGCATGATTCACCTTTTTTAAAAGGCTTATTTTGGAAATGGCAAGCAGAACATTCTACTAAGCCAAAACCCATTGATCTTTGTACAACTAAATTTTGAAACAAGGCTCATACTTCTTTAAAGTCCAATATTATGGCAAAGCTAAATTCTTCTTTTATTGTGACACAATTTCTTTAAAAACCCATATCCAAATAAACAAAAAGGAAACCTTCTAATCTGAACAAAATGCAGGAGTAATTTAATTGAAGTGACTTTTACTTCAATTCCTGGGATACTGGATTTTTTTAATGCTAGTATTTTAAAGAAATATTAAGTTTAAAGTAATGTAAAATAGGAACTTTGCTCCATAAATATCTATGAACAATCTCTTCCTCCTCTACCATCACCTTGAATTAACATGATAAGAGAAAACATACATAAAGCTTGAGTTTTGATTTAACATTGGAAAGCCTTAATTTCTGAAAACACAATGTAGAACAGCTGAAAAGCTAAAGTGTTATTCATGATATATAGAGGTCTTTATTGGATGTCCTAGATAATATTTTAAAACATTAGGAAGGGGTAAGTTTGGAAAGGGAAAAGCTGTGAAGAGAGTGTAGAAAGAAGATAAAGTCAGCTGGAGCTATCCATAAAATAAAATATTTGGGAGGGTAATGCTATCTAAATGTCCCTGGACACAATAGAAAATCCTCTGCACACTCCTTGTTATTGCTACTTCTTATTTGTGTAATAGCTCTTTCCACTTTTCAGAGAAAAGTTTCATAGTCATTGTTTCATTTAATCCTCATAACTGCCTTGCAAGATAAATGGGACAAGCACAATCATTCCTATTTTGCAGATAGAGAAAATTGGACCTAGATGAATTAAATAATGTACCTAAACTTACACTGTTGGTTTGCAACAGAGTTGGTGTTTGATCCCTGAGTTTCTTTTTCTTGAAAGGTTTTCCAAGCAAGTTATTCCAGGTCCACATAGCACCTTATGAAGTCCTTTCATGCCCATGTCCATTTGGTATTCACAATCACATGAGGAAAGAAATAGAGGATTATTATCATCTCCCTACCCTGGTAGGAAAAAAGGGACACATTTGGTAATTGACCCAAGTACTCCTGGTGAAACATGTGCATAATTCTTTAGTGGGTCCATAAACCCACTTAGAGGAGGCGTCTATAAGGTGCAGCAAAATACAATCTTTTGAAGCCCACTTTTCATCTCTTTTTTAATGGCAAAACAAAATAACAGATTTAATAAATATGTTGCCTTAAGTTGCCAAACACTTTGCTTTCTATAAATATGAATTACTTTTTTTGAAATATGGAAGCAATGTGACAATTTTCTAGTGAAAATTGATGGATAATATATTTTGCCATCAAAGATTTCTAGGCCTTCTGTGGTCCCTTTAACTGAAGATGGAACTTTCTTTTGTTTTGCAAGTCATTCTTATAGCTGCATGACTTCATCTCAAGCAAGCTAAATAAAGGAATTTTCAGTATTATAACGGCCACTAATCAGACAACTGATTTGTCAGCATTTAGAAAGGGGTAAAGTTTCAGGGCAAGCATGGAAAGATACTGCTGTGACACGATGTTTTACTTGGGAGCGTTCATTGTGTAGGTGGGTGGTGAGTTGAAATGAAACCAGGAGGTGTTGAGGATAGAAAGTCCCAATAGCAGAGATCTTTCCAGACAGAATGTCTGTTTGATTGGGGCAAAACCCCTAAAGTCTATTGAGACTCCCATCTGCTTGTTCAAAATTCATCTAAGCAACACTGAAAAGGGGCTAAAACTTCCTCAAGCCAATATTTATTTGTATCTTTGTTTTTCCAAGTTCCTGGTTTTGACGGTCTACCACCTTCCTTCTTGGAAATGCTTCTCTGAGCTGCATGGTCCTGTTTAATCCCATCGCATGTCGTGACTTCCCAGGCTGTACCAACATTCAAGGCAACTTGGTCCTTCTCTTTTGAGTTAAAGACCTCCTGCTGGATGCTTTTTAGCTGAGAACAATTAATTTCCAAAACAGCAATTAAGAAAAGTTTTCTAACAGTAACTGGCCTCAGCATTGCCTGTCTTGACCTATTTCGGCTGACTGGTTTCTCTCTAAATTGTTTGGTAATCAGACTATTAGGCTGCTTGGAACCTTCTCCGCCTAAATTCTTCTATGGTGTGTCTAACATCTTCCTGACCCCTACTTAAGATCACTACTTATAAAATGCTGTTTAAATAATCCCTGTGTTTTCAGATTTCCTTGGGGTCAATAATATTTTTTTCATTCCCTGCAGCTTTTTTAAAAAGGAAAATTACTGTTATTATTTTAGTCTGGAAAGAAAATAAAAGTTCTTACCATCTGTATTAGTTTGTTAAAGCTGCCAGAATGCAATATACCAGAAAAGGAATGACAATTAAAAAGAGAATTTAATAAGTTATAAGTTTATAGTCATAAGGCCATGAAAATGTCCAATATAAGGCACCAACAACAGGTTACCTTCACTCAGGAAAGGCTGATGCTGTCCGGAACACCTCTGTCAGCTGGGAAGGCATGTGGCTGGCATCTGCTGGTCCCTTACTCCTAGGCTCTGTTGCTTTCGGCCTCTGTTTTTGTGGGAGTTCCTTACTTTGTTTCTCCAGGACTGGCTTTCATCTTTTGGCTTCCCTTGGCTCTCCCCAGGTTCTGGCTTGCTTAACATCTCATGGGGAGGCACATGGCAATGTCTGCTGGGCTCTCTGCCCACGTCTAGGCATCTGCTCTCTCTGTTGGCACTCCAAACATCTCCAAACATCCTTGTCTCTCTCAGCTCTGAAGCAACTGTTCTCCAAGAGTCTGCATCTGCTCTACCCTTGTCTAGGAATCTGAGGTTTCTCCAGAATGTTTTCCCTTCTAAAAGACAACAGTAAACTAATCAAGACCCACCTTGAATGGGTGGAGTCACGTCTCCGTCTAATCAAAAGTTCACACCCACAAGTGGGTGTGTCATATCTCCCTGGAGATAATCTGATCAAAAGTTTCTGCTCTGCAGTATTGAATCAGGATTAAAAGAAATGGCTGCTTCCACAAGATTGGATCAGAATTAAAACATGGCTTTTCTGGGGTATTGTTCTAGTTTGCTAGCTGCCGGAATGCAACACACCAGAGACGGATTGGCTTTTAATAAACGGGGATTTATTTTGTTGGTTCTTCAGAGGAAAGGCAGCTAACTTTCCACTGAGGTTCTTTCTTACGTGGAAGGCACAGGATGGTCTCTGCTGGTCTTCTCTCCAGGCCCCTGGGTTCCAACAACTTTCCCCGGGGTGATTTCTTTCTCCATCTCCAAGGGCCCGGGCTGAGCTGCAAGTGCTGAGATGAGGAATGCCAAGCTGCTAGACTGTGCTACATTGCGTTCTCTCATTTAAGCACAAGCCAATTAAGTTAAACGTCACTCATTGCAGCAGACACGCCTCCTAGCCGACTGCGGATGTAATTAGCAACAGATGAGATTCACCTACCATTGACTCATGTCCACAGCAACAGAACTAGGTGCTTTCACCTGGCCAAGTTGACAACTGACTCTAACTACCACATGTCCACCCCTTGTCAACTTGGCAGCTACTCACATCACCTTAAACAGGTGCAAAATATTCTTTTCTGGCTGTGGACCTGTGAATCTCAAAATAAGTCCGGTGCCAATATGCAAAGGAGGATAGTCAAAGGATACAGATTTTCATTTCCATAGGGAGAAATTGGAAGGAAGATCTGCAGGCAAACACCATTGGATTTCCAAGTCTGAAAGTCATTTATCTTTCGGCTGTAGAAAGCGGCAGTCCCACCCCTTCCAAGGGCCTATGCAGTGGCCGGCCTCTTTCCAAATCAACCTCGGGGAACATCGAGGAGACCACCTCTGGGCTCCACTCTCTCCAGGCATCAGGGCCACCCCTGGGCTCTCTGCCATTTCTGGGGCGCACGCTCAACCCTCCACATGGTGGCAGCCAGGCTCTCCCAGTCCCCCAAGGAGCGTGCTACGCCTTTTCCAAGGCCCGAGGCTGCACAACTATTCCACTGCAATGAGAGGGGAGACTCATCCTCGCCCTTCAGGGTAAACTCACCCTCTCCACACATACAGGTGGGTCCACTCTCCTGGCCGAGGTTTCTTGGCTTCAGACCCGAACTTCCACGGTTCTCACTCTGCAAACTCCAATCTCTCCCTTTTGTGTCCTCCTTTGTCAAGATTGGCGGTGGTTCCATTTACACCAACAGTCTTTTCAAGCCCTCCAGGACTTCTCCATCAATCTCTTCACAGTTCCTCCAAAGTCTTCCCCTTAGCCATCCAAAATACAGTTCCAACAGATCTGGCATTTGCAAACCGCAGCAGCACCCCACTCCTGGTACCAAGATGTATTAGTTAGGGTTCTCTAGAGAAACAGAATCAACAGGGAACACTTGCAAATATAAAATTTATGAAAGTGTCTCACGTGACCGTAAGAACGCAGAGTCCAAAATCCACAGGGCAGGCTCCGAAGCCGATGACTCCAATGGATGGCCTGGACGAACTCCACAGGAGAGGCTCACCAGCCAAAGCAGGAATGCAACCTGTCTCCTCTGAGTCCTCCTTAAAAGGCTTCCCATGATTGGATTTAGCATCACTAATTGCAGAAGACACTCCCCTTTGGCTGATTATAAATGGAATCAGCTGTGGATGTAGCTGACGTGATCATGACCTAATCCTATGAAATGTCCTCATTGCAACAGACAGGCCAGCGCTTGCCCAATCAGATGAACAGGTACCACAACTTGGCCAAGTTGACACCTGTCCCTAACCATGACAGGTATATAATAATTTCAAACCGGCATACCATCATCCAAAAAACCAGAATAAACATTTTATGTTGAACCTAGAATATACCAATAGAAGTGCCTGATAATGCGAGGCCATAACAAATTAAAAGCAACTTGGATTAGGACAGTTAACACTATAAACTTCCTAGTTCCTTGAAACACATCCTCAAAATGGTGGCAAAGAACAAGATTATGGCATGTAGAAAACCTACTCAAACTCTCTGTAATATATTTTTTCTACAGTGATTTTCAGTCTCATGCATCTCAGAGATTTACATGTTGTCATAAAGACTGGAAATAATCATAATGTCCCCTTGCTTGTCCACTTCAGTAGTGATCAAGAATTCCCCAGGACTGGAGCCATGCTGCTTGGGCTTGGTTGCCTTGCCCTCATCAGCACAACCCTTACCACTGTGTAGATGAAACGAGGGGCAGAGAAATGGGCTCACAGACCCACAACAGCTCTCCTGCGAAACCATTTACGACCACAGAGACAAATCAGGTTCTTGAGACCAAGGATGATAGAAAGGATGGGGCACTATTCCAGAAACTAAATCAGTCCTATAGAAGAATTAGGGATCCTATGGTTATTCTAGCAATATTTGTATTTCCCTGATTATTGATGAGGCCAAGCAAGTTTCTGTATATTTGTTGGCCATTTGCTTATTCTCTTCTGCAAAGCTACCAGTCCAATCCTTGTGTCCATTTTACTGATTTGTTTGTCTGTCTTCTTACTGATTTATTCTAAATAATAGCCCTTGTTTAGTGATATGTGTCACAAATACCTATTTCTACTCTGTGACTTGCCTTTTCTCTCTTCATTGGATATCCTTTGATAAGTTGGCCAGTTAGCTTTTAAAGTAATCCAATTTATCAAATTTTTTTATGGTTAGTGTTTTTCCAAATTTATTTATTAATTTTAATGGTTTATCTATGGATTATTTTTGTATGTTTCTACATATACGATCATGTTATTTGCAAACAATGACAGCTTATACCTTTCTAATCTTCATACCTTCCATCACCTTTTTCTTGCCTTATTGTACTTTCTAGGACACATTTGCAGCATTAAACCAAGAAATGCTTTTAACCACCTATATGTTATATAAACTTCAGCAATAGACTAGTAGGCTTTGAAATGGATATTCAAACATACAGAAGCTATTTTCAGAAACTAAGCTCACCTTTCATGTTGTATGACCCGCAAATAACTTCCGGCACTATCTTCAAATACGACATGTCATAGGAAACTAATGTTCCAAGTCCTCCTATTTTTAAAGTAGGTTTAGATCAGAGATTTAAATACAAAAAGAAAAGTGGGCTATGAATAAAGTAACAGTGACAATAACACAAGCAAATTTTTTATGTTGTTGAAATATTAAATGGAACAACTCCCATTACATGGTACTTTGTCATATAGCACATTTTTACTTCTTCTCTCATTTTTTGTCCTCCTAAATTTGAATGTTGATTGTGGTAGATGATGTTCCTAAAAAGGTGAGCACTGCAGTAGTGAGTGCTGGTGAGCACTGCAGATAGAAAGCAAAAAGGATGGCCTCAAAGAAACATAGATTTATCTAGTTTTTGAACGTTAAGCCTTAGTAATCTTTTTTATAATGGCTCCATTTTTTTGCCATCCTTAAGAGTTACATTTTAAAAAGTAAACAATGACTTCCAGCAGTTGCTAGTTTTTTGTGTAATTGACTTGTAAAATATTACTAACATCAATAATATTTTCAAAATGGATAGTTACTTTTAGTAATGTTAAAAGTACTTCATAACCTAAACACACAATTATATTTCCAGAAGTCAGATTCCAGTCACAGCAATCTAAGTCATATTCTCTAAGCCAAAGAAAACTCCCATTAAGATGGATGCAAGAGGCTTTGCAACCTGCCAAAGAAATTTTCCACCTAAGAGAAAGGGGAGTAGGGTAGGGAAGAGTGTAGTTAGGCCTTTGGTCTACTCCATCACTCTAAGAAAATATTCTAGAGCACCAGAGGAAATCCCTGGTCTGGAGCAGCTATGCCCTACATTCCACCTCTGACCCATGACCACTTCAGGGCTTCCATTTGAAGGTTCCTGATTCTGTAAGTTGGAAATAAATCTCTATGGCAACCTTCAAATGCCATTCTGCCCTAGCCTTGCCCCTAGGCAGAAATGTACTTTATGCCACCACAGAAAGGTAACTATTTTATTTCTCTCAACAAAATCATAGATTCTTCAGCCTCACTGTGCTCACTGTTCTCTGCTCTCTCCTCCAGCCACAAAACCCTTCTGCCTAATGTTGACCCCACACCCACCCCTCTGTAAACTGAAGCCCAGGCCCTTTTGATCTGTTTGCAGTTAAAGATTGGGAGCAGCTGAGCTCTTTATTTTCACTGTTGGAAATTCTTACATACAGACTGTGTGGGATCATCTGTCTCCTCACCTTTCTCTTTGTTAACTTTTTCATATGGGACAATTTCTTGACACATTTTCTTCTTCTTCAAGTGTTTTATAACTTCTCTAAGATGGGTCGTGACCGAGGTGTCCCAGACCCATCATTCCTTCTGATCATAGCAGATTCATCTGAGTATGGGGAAAGGCCCCACCTACACGCTATGGTCCTTTTTTACTATTCCACCAGCACAGTACTTTTCCCCCAAGAAACCATATTGTCTCTGTCTGTGTGATCAGAAGCACATCCCTTCTCACTTTTCAAATTGTCGTTCTTAAATGGGGAAACTCATCATAATGATCCTGAAATTAGATCATCAGCAAATGAAATAAAACCATCTTGGACTGTTTGTCACAACCCTCCCCAACCCAGCCAACCTTGTCACCCCTATACTCTCCCACACTCCAGCGAAGGGGTTGAGCTTCTCCCTAGTCCCCAGGCACTTTCCCAGCTCCTCCCAATCACTTAGGATCCCTGTTCTGTCTGAATGTCTCCTCCACCCCAGCAGTCTCTGCCTGTGGGAGTCTCGCCTGGCCCTGGCCTTAAAAACCCTAAATCTAATACCTCCTCACCCGTGACGTCTTTCTCAGTTTTCCCAGTGGGGACACAGTCTTTCCTATGTCTGAATCACTGGACAGTTTCCTGTACTTTTTTATGGCCATTAGGTAGTCCCATTTGTTTGGTTGTATAGCTATAAATAATTAATAAGAGCTAACACTGCCAGGTTCTTATGTGCTAGGCCTTTATACACATCGTTTCAAGTTATCTTCACAATAACTTTGTGAGATCAAAACTAATATTATGTTGATGAGAATGAGGAAACTGAGGTCAGAGAGTTACATTGCAAAGATTTATAGTTTTTTATAGATTAAAAGCCAAGCAATCTGATCCCTGTGCTCCTACCTCTCAACCTCACTTTTCGTGTCTTTACTTCTCGAATACATTGTTAGCTTGTAGATCAATGAGCAAGGTGCCTTATTGTGTATCCCCCAAAGTGCCTAGTGTGCTGCCTGAACAAAAAGGAATTAAAAAATACTTGTAACATAAATGTATAGTTTGTTTTCTTGGAGTTGAGTATCATATACAGTTGCGTTGGGCTCTGGAGTAGACCTTCTTGGAAGTCATGAGCCAGTATTCCTAACTTTAATATTTGGAAAGAGTGACCTAGCCTTTGAAACACCCTGTTTTGTTTTTGTTTTTGTTTTTGTGGGTTGCCAAGTACACCAGATTTGAGAATTGTTGCCATGAGCATGTCTGAATACACTTGCATTATATCCAAAATATTCTGTTCAAAAATCTCCCCTTAGACCACAGAATATTGATCTGCATAAATAAATAGGTTCCTGGCTACATTCTGTGGAGGGTGTTCATGAACATTTCCAGCTTGAGTAAAATTCAGGTTTAATGCTTGAAAGCAAGTATCCATTCCCAATGTAAGAAACATTTATTTTCCTTGATGCCCATCACAGTCAACAAACTCATTCAAAATATTTACTAGCTAAACAAATTTGTTTCTTGCAGTGTAGTCTAGGAAATTTGGAAAAGAAAGAGTAAGAAAATCATGATATATCTCTATGAACAAGTGTTATACAGCCAACATCTACGTTTGTTGCTTATGAAGATCTTCTAGGAGTTTGGAGAAATGTTTAATGTTAAGAAAAATGACCATACAAAATGTTATATAAAGTATAATCTTAATTATATAGAAAGAAGTACAAAGGAGAAGACTGGAGTGTTCCTACGCTCCTCCAACAGACTCAGCACTGCCCTAGTTGTGAGACTGTCCTCAGCTGAGGGAAGAAGAAACTAAAGACCTGCCATCCAACTTTGGGTGACTCTGTGGGTCCATCTGTCTGACCCTTAACTCATGCTTCCCTCCCTTCTGCCAAAGACAGAGTCCCCACCCTGTGTCCTGGTTCCGATAACTCGGTTTCTCCATACTCCCTTGGGTCTAGAGGGTGCTAATTAACTGCTACTGAAGTGCTCCCTTATACCAGCTGCACAGGAACTGAGGCCTGCTGGGGCCTTGCTACCTGCTGACAGATTTCCTTAGGGTGAGCAATACCGGCCTGCCCACTGGATTTCTAAATGCAGACTACTCCGAACTTCCGTTTCTGATGTGTCACCTCCTTTCAGGGCAGCTCTATTTGTTATATCCATCTGCTTCTGCCACCACTCCCATTCGTTCAAATGACCAAGGGGACTCCTCACAACACCAGCGGCTCCCTTAGTCCTAGTGGCACCCCCAACTTAGAAAATGGGCTGGTTCCAGTTTCTGGCCCCCAGCATTCACTCTGGTTTGTTTGGATCCATACCTGTAAACTGGACTGTGGTCATCCATCTCCAATGAGGTGACATTTTTCTCTTAAAATGAAGATAAAATTCTGGCACCTAATTGATATGATGTCCTTCTTCCAAGGAGCTTAAATCCCTTCATCTATGCTATCTCATTAGGTTCACAACATGTGTGTGAAATAAGGATTGTAGTGAACGAAGTTCGAAGGACACAGAGAAATCCTAGATGTTTGCCCACTTCTACTGGGCTTTGCAAAAGTAAGAGATTTTTATTAACTTCAGTTATCAATAGCAGGCTTTATCCCTATTTGATTGTTTACTCTCATTTAGGTTTACTTCTTAACTACTTTCCACCTAGAGTTGATATTAAAAATAAACATTAGAAAATTGTATGTCTGTATATATTTCCAGAGATTAAAAACAAACAAATACTCAAACAAAAAACAACCATAAACCCTTTTTGGTCTCCCAGCTGTTCTGAATTATTTGCTCCACTACTGTGACATATTAATGTAGAGAATTAAGAGTTGACCATTTCCTCTTTTCCTGGAAAATATTCTAATGACTCCCTTTGATAATATGTCTGATTGTGTGTCTCAGGATAACCGATCTTTTATTAACATGCAAGGAATTATAATGGAACTTCACTTACAAAGTTGACTATAATAGCACTATTCATGAAAATAAATGGATTCAGAAAAAAATGGGAAGTGAATGTTAAAACAAAGTGGAATACTAGGTTTTTATAGGATCCTTAAATCAAAATACATTTTAATGGATTGCATAGAAAGCTTATATAATACTATCCACCATTAGTCCAGGACCTCCAGGGTGCCAGCCCTGGGCTTGGCTCTCTTGGGCTTTTTTTCTAATCCCTCCAACCATCTGGCAGAGTAGGCTTTATTTTATATACAAAGAACCTTGTCATGGAGAAAAGGACTAAGCATGCAATTTGTTTCCTTTACTGGGGAAAATGGGTCCCTTTTTATCTGTGTCAGGCTTGTTCTTTTTTTTTTTTGGTTGCAGAAATACAGGAGGCAGGACATGAATGTACATTGGGTGGTGTCACATCTACAAACAGCTTGTCTGGGAGCTTCCTTCCGTAGGATGTTTAAACACTTTGGTACACAGAGACTGGATCTGAGAATACCTTCTTCCTGAAACTTCAGGGTTTCTCATTAGCACCGTGAAAGCTGTTTGGAACCCTCAAGCGAAGTCAGTTTGCCTCCCTCATAAAGGAAAAAAAAAATGCCCCTTATGCCTTGGGCCTTGGACTGGCATAATCCCAGAAATATTTGGTGCCCAGACTGCAGGCTTCTGCCTCTGTGTGCTTTCAGGGAACATTCACACTGATTCTTATATGGGTTACAATGGCATATCCAAAATGCTAATCTGAGTACTGGCACTGGTCATCAGTGAAGTTTTCAGTGGTCCAAGGAGAAATGAGGGAAGGAAATGAGAAAATGAACTATTTTTTTGTATGTTTATGTATATGAGACATACATATGGATAGTTATGCTGTTTTGTATAAATAGGATTTTTATATATGCTCACTACATGTATCTAAGTTTCTAAAATAATGGTAAATACAATCCTAGAGCTTCTGATGCCAGAGTTCTGTAGTGGGACATGGAAAGTGGTGCTTTTTACAAGCACCCAAGATGATGCTAATGTTCAACCGAGTTTGGAAACCACTGATCTGGAGGAAAAGACACATTGCTGCTATTTGGAGAGGTAAAATAAGACTTCATACAGATTGTCCTAACCAAAAACAGGCAGTGAGAACCCGTAGCTGGTGGGCAGTGGAACTAAGAGTGTCAGACAGGCCCAAATAATAGCCCAGCTGCATGTTTCTGGAGCAGGAACTAGTTATTCAGGCCAAGCTAAGAAGATAATGGGAAGGGGACAAGAAGCTGAAGTGAAATTGGATCAGGAGTCAGAAGATAAACTCATTGGTAGCCAGTCAGAAAGGGTTGCCTTGAAATTCACAAGCCAGAGTCAAAACCCTGATGCTTCCAGTGGCTTTGCCATCCCCCATTTAGCCACACCCTAATTGTCCTAAAGCCCCTGTGTTTTGGCTGACCACAAGCAGCTCTCACACACAGCATTTGAAATGTTTATGTTCCAGAGAAGTCCAGACAATGGACTTTGCTGTCTATGCATGCATCCCAAAGACTTTTTTTTAAGGATAGCCTAGGAAAAGGTAAACACTTTAAATATTAAAAACTAGAAAATTGATACTTGAGAAGATTAACATAACCCACTAAATGAAAATGCTTTGAAAAGAAACAAGCATGATACCAAAAGCATGAAATTTTGTTGTTGGTAGTGGTAGCGTTATGTTTTAATGAAACTAGTGACATGATTTTATAGTACTTTAGAACCACAAGCAAAGCTTTCCAAATGGGCCATTTACTACTATTGGGGCTTCTTGTTGCTTCATGGTAGTCTAAGCTGATTATCTAATTAGATCTTATAATAAACTCCTATTGAGCTTTATGCCCATTTTATAATGTATAAACATTTCACTAATTGATTCGAATAATTAGAGGAAACTCTCTTTCATAACTTTAAAAGGAAGAACGAATATTCAAGGCAGGTAAGACTGGACAGTTACTCCACAGAAAGAGCTCAAGCTGAAAATTTTAGGAAGGCCCAATGATGACCTTTTATCATGAACGGTGTAAAAGCTGAAAAAAATCCAGTGGAAAGCAAATGGAGTGGAAACGGGGGAGGAAGAGAAAGAAGGAGAGGGAGATGAAAGGAAGTAGAGAGGAGGGAGCAATTACTGAGATAGGAAGCAAATACTCTAAAATTAAGGAGAAAGACAAAGGAAAGGTGGTGTGAGTTGGGAAAATGCTTCCCGGAAAGAGACAGGAAGCTCCAGGGGGCGCATGTAACCCAAATGATTCTGCTAGGGCAGAAGGGATATGCCTCTGGGCCTTTCCCGTTAGCACTTACTGTGAACAACCAGCTTCTGCTGAGAAGCTGACACTGGAGCCCGTGGGATTGCTTTATCTGAAAGATTAGTGGGGGGCAAAGTGAAGGGCAGCCAAAGAAATCCACCCATTTTTGCAGCTGGGAAAAGGAGTGATTTGTTTTCCTGAATTGCTAGCCTGATGGAGTTTTGCAAGAGGAAAGATGCCTTCTGTTTGCTATGCCCTGAAGAATTTTTTGGCGGCTCTTCTTTCTTTCCCAGATTTGGCCCAAACAGCTAAGAAGCCCTGGCTGCTCTCCTGTAACTGAGAGGTCATGCTGTATATTGAATAAGAAGCTGGGGTTTTTTGTTTTGAGTTTTGTTTTTTTATATATCTGCGGGACAATTTTTGGAAGAGTTGTGTGCCCCCAAAAAGGAAGAAAATAGTGATCTTGGATTCTAATCAGTGGTTTGTGGTTGGCAGAACTTGCCTACAGTACGGTAGGCCAGTTAACTTCGAGGTTTATTTGTACCATTGTTTGTAGAAACGATGGGATGACTTATTAAAGACATGCTTTCAAGTTACGGTCTCATAAGAACATAGATGAAAAGCTCATTTACTTGTTTTAAGTTAACCAAACAGTCAGGTTTTGTTTTGGTTTTTTTATGCGTGCATGTAGAAAGTCATTTTTTTTTTTAATAGGACCAAATTCAGTAATTCAGCAACGGTGTAGAAGAGGCGTCATGTTACCAGAAGATTATGTGATGAGATTTTCCTGATACAGGAATCAACTAGAATGCACTGGACTGTTCTGGGCTTTGCATATTTGGTATTTAATCTTGGGGAAATTAATTACAATCTCTGAGGCACACAGTTTTTTTGTGAGGAGATTGGGCTAGAGCAGGAGTTTTCAAGGCCTTAGAAGCCCGACTGGGTCAATCTTAAACATTTTTGCTACTTCTAACCTTTTAGTCCAGACCAAGCTCAAGGAGATGCTTGTCAGCCCTAAGCCATCATCACCACCATATCCTCATCATCTATAACTGTAACATTTGAAAAAAGATCAAAAGTAGCTCTCTGTTAAGAAATGGTTGGGATCCCCTAAATTAAATAATAGTTTCAGTCTTTCCAACTCCAAAAATCGATGTTTTGAGCTTGATGTACCCAGTGCCTAGAATAATACCTGGAAGCGTAAGAAATGCTCAGTAGATTTGGTTGAAGAAACAAATATGTGTTGGAAACAGAGTGGAAATATTAGGTACCTAAGAGATGCTAACCTGGATTACCCCAAAATTAATGGCAGTCTGTAACTTTTCAAAACACATTTCAGAAATTGAAAAGTGACACATGATGAAACCCTATGTGCTAAAAAGATCAAGTTTCTTTGCTTTTGTGGGAACTCTTACAATACCATTTATACTGATCAGAAGAAGGTACGTCTTGGCTGTTTATGACATCCTGTGGGTGACTTGAGTTCTTGGATGTTGGTGAAAAAGTGGAGGCAAACAGTAAAAAGGATTCCTGAGTTTAAAAGCCTGAGAACCTCTTGTCCAATGGTCACCCAAATGTAACAGGCAGAATGTAACACAACAGAAGTATATAATTCACATAGCCACAAATAAACCTACACTCCTCATAAATATAGCTAATAACTATAGCAAATTCATCCTTTCCAAAGACTTATTCTTTCTAAAGACTTAAATAAAAAAAATAAAGGGGAAGGGGCAGGAAGACTTGAAAATAGTGATAATACAAAAAAGAAAATATTAGAAGCTATGATTCTTCTAGTGAAGTATAGTTTAGCCCCAGTATTGGCATAATGTCCTGAGTCCCTGGACAGTGTCTTCTATACAGCAGTCCTACTAGCCCAAGCCCTGGTTCAGTTACTAGAGAAAGCAGGACCCTTGTATAGTTCATGAAGATATTTTTGAGGTACAAAGAATTTTAAAGGGAAAAAGAAATTTAAAAGGGTCCCAAGTACAGTCTATGACCTTGAGCATTAATTAAGTAATCTGAAAACTGTGACTTCTTGGTTGCTACAATTTGGCACATAAATCTATAACTTGTGAACTTCAGGCCTTTCTTACAGTGTTTTCTGCTAAGTGGGACCTTTGAGGCAGCACTGATAGGAACTTCAAGAGACCCCATCCCTTCTTGAATCTTATTAGGGCATTTATGAGTTGCTACCAAGAGAGAAGAAGTATTGTCTATTAAGGAAAAGGATTTCAGGGAACTGGTAGGAGGAAACATTGGCCACTGCATCAGTGTTTGACTGTTTATGGTACACAAGTGAGCTGGAGTTCCTGGCATAGACTCCTCCTGAGGCTGGCACTTTGGGTGAAGCAAAGCACTGAATCATGACAAAGTAGGACAAAAACATGACTGGGTCTACATTACATGTGCTTAGTTTAGAGCGAAACAATGACAAGCATTACCTTGGAATGAGACCCTCATTTTAAAATATGCTAGTCCACAAAATCAGGGAATGATCATGATCAAACTCTACCCAGCCTTTACATTCTATTCTTTTATAGCAAGGTTCTCATCAGAGAATTTGATAGAAACTCACTGAAGCAGCCGTCCAGTTCAAGCTTGAGTGTGTTATAGACAAATAGACATTGGTTTGTGGTCATTACATCTACCCTTGTCCGTGCCTATGCTGTCTACACAGCCACTCACAGTAATCTCAGTTCTCACTGCATGCTCCCACTTCTGAGAATCCTATTTGCTGGGCGGCCCAAATCTCTTGGAGTAGTGACTAAAATTGTGATCATTTGGCCCAACTCCAAGGAACATCAAGCGAGATGAACAATCCATACCTGGCACATAGAATGAACTTTCCATGTATTTTAAAGTACTAAATTGATTTCATTTAAATCAGTAAATTGAGTTCAATTGAGATAAGTGTCAGAAAATTCAAGTTAAAACATGACAATTTGAGTAAGACTTAACTTTCTCACACATGCTCACATATTTCTTTGTACATAATCTTACATCACATGCATTGTTTTATTGTTAAAAGTACTGAAGATGTCTGCCACAGATGAGTTCTGGTTTGTACTCTCTCAAAGACCAGGAGCCTGCTTATTCATCTTTATATCCTTAGCACATAATATGTTTGACAGTTAGTAATACTAAAAATTTTTTCTGGAAAGCATTCTTTAGGGATTGGCTCTCTGAACAGATGAAAGCAATATAATATTTCATTTTCACAGTAGCAAAGCAAGAGTTTTAGATTTATGCAATGAAATAACCGATTTTAAATAGGCCAGACCAAATTGCTATACCAGTATTGATTCTTTTTTCCTACATCTGGAGGTGTTTATACTTTATCAGTTTCTCCTTGTTTCCATGTTTGTCTTATTGCCAGAGTACTGACATTTCCTGGCTTTTGTTATACTGTGGCAAAAGCTCTGTTTTGAAAGGACAGGAGCATAATAAAAACGGATATGAAAGAAGGGCCAGATGACATCACTTAAAATATTTAAGGAAGTTCACTCTTTTGGATGTTTATAATCTCAGCATGTTAGTTGTTTGTAATATGATAAGAAGACTTTTGATACATACGGGGAATTTCAATCCTTGTGGCTTAGACAGTATTCATGAATTTTTATCTTATGCTCATAGTGAAGGACAGAGAATAGAAGGTCTTGGCTTGAATCCCAGGTGACCCTGACTCATTGGTTGACCTTGGGTACAAGGTCCAGCATAATTGAACTGTTTTACGTTATGCCAGCTATTCACTGAATTAAAAAAAAAAAAAAAAAAGAAGAAATCCATTTATTAAAGATGACTTAGCATGCAAAAATTTTCTCTCCCAAAATCTTACCTCAGAGAAATTGATGCTACATGGAACTTAAAATTAAAGTATCACCTTTCCAAGTGTAATTTCATAAACTATATATAGATTTGTCCTTGAATACATAATCATTGAATAAGAATCTTAAAGCATTCAAACTCCTCCTTAAACAACAATCTTCCTAAACAATGAAAATGTAAACACTTGCCTGCAGCACTGTTTCTATATTGTGGGTCTGGAAATATCCTGGCATCCTCACCTTAGAGAAGGAAGCAAAACGGAGGTTAAGAACATGAATAGCAAACATTCCTTGCCATGTACCAGGTACTGTGCTAATCTCTTTCCCCAGGTTTAATCTCATTTCATCTTAACAGCAACCCTTCCAAAAAGGAATGGTAGAGTCTGCTCACTTTGCAAATGGGGCAACTAGAGTACGCCTGGGCAGGTGTTCTCCCCAGGGATGCTTAGCTGCAGGGCTGGACCTGGAGCCCAGGCACCCCAACTCCAGAGCTCCCCCTCTCTGACATAGCACCATGCACAGCAAATCCGTGTATTTGGACTTGAGAGCTGCACACCTGAGTGGAAGCCCAGGAGTGGGGCAATAATAGCAAACAAGGTCACAACATTCTGGATGCTCTAGAAAACCCTCTCTTCTTGCAAACACCCCAAATTAAAGATGTGAAGACTGGAAAAATCAGCTATTTTCATATACGACTATAGAAAAGTGTGACCACACTGGCTCCTAAAATCTGGCAGACCCCAATAAAAACACTCTCAACCTAGCACTCAGACCTAAAATGTGTGCATGTTAATTCTGAATTATCCTTATCAATGGAGGTTAGCAACCGAAGTTTGGTCTGAACCACCTTCAGTTATATTTAATATTTGATAGGCAGATAATACAGTTACTATCCTATGCATTCCCTAAGCAGGAATTAAAGAACAAGTTCAGTATCCTGCTGGTAGTGTGAAATTGAAAATTCACTGTTGGAATCTACAAGTGGATAATCCACACATAAATATCTGAGGACTGCCTGCACCAATAAGTGCTCTAAGATAGAGCATTTGGCCTCAGCAGCATGAATAAAGACAATTTTATTCATAGACCTTCTGGCAAAGCAAAGAGAACACTGCTAAAAATGAATTCACTGCAAAGGAATCTTAAATCACTGCTAATATTCAAAGATATATATATTTATACCTTCGAAAATCTCTTGGTATGATTAACTTGGCGTGGTATATACAGGAGATATAGCAAGGCAAAAATTCAAAGACTCCAAATCAGAAAACAGGTCAGCAGGAATATAGAGTGGCCGTGTTTTTAATGTTGCTTTGGCATTGGCCTCAAAGTCCCCTATGACCTTAACTTGGATTACTGTCAGGTTTGCAAAGATGAACCTACACATATCTAAAACTGAGCTTGTCCAGGCAGAACTGCTGTTATTTCTTGCATGCCAATACAAATGAACACCTTCCTTGCCTAGACCAGTCCTTAACAAACCAGAACAGAAATCTTATTGTATTATGAAAAAGTGTTGCTGGAACTCTTTAATTCTATTCTTCTCAGAGTTTCCCCCAAATTTAGAGTGGGGGGAGGGCTTTTGACAAAGCTCTTAACTGGACTTTCTTTTCTGGAATAATTAACTTCAAGAGACACATGGACTTCAGTTCTCAAGAGTGATGTTAAATATTCACTTCAGGTTTATATGCCAACACCAACAATATACACATTTTTATTCATTGCCAGGGAATACCAAGAACTAACATGCTGTATAAATAATTAAAACTTAGTGTAGATAATGTGTGAGGTAATGCCTGTTTTAAATGATGTCTTAGTAGACTGTCTCTTACTCATTGAACAGGGCATAGAAAGAAGAACTCATAAAAATGTTATTCTAAATATAACATATGGAATTCTTTACTGCATGTTTTCTTGAAAGGCTGAATACTCAAGTCTAGCTATAATTATATTAGTGACCTCTTGAACAAGAGTTAAAAACACTAATGAATTTCTGAACATTGAGATATAACAATGACAAGATGTCAATAGCCTTCATTAAAAAGTCTTTAATGTGGCTAATTTTTTTTTTGGTGAGAGCATTGACACAAACAAATGATTAATAAGAGAATATTGAAGTATAGTCTGCTTTATTACAGTGCATTTTCCCTAAATCAAATTTGCTGGTTGGCAATTGGTAATTAGGAGGATGATGGCAACATAAAATGGAAGTCATGTTAATTCATGTATAATTTTTATTTCCAGCATGTTTTTTTGTGCCATCAAGTCACAGTAGCTGAAGACAAAGTAGATGGGCACAGTTGAACAAAGCAAGCTGTTGAGGAATTTACCGCTCTCCAAGATATCCATGTCCCCAGCATTCTCTCTCTTGGCTAGTTAGGCCACATGTTCTATGTGTAAATGCTTATCACATGGTTCCTGCCCATCTTGGAGCATGTTGTCCTTATTCTCTACAGTTTAGTAGTTGTATCATTTCCTTACACCTCCTTCCATCAAACTATTGCCTTTGCCTTTTTAATATAAAGATAAAGTTCTTTATTTGCTCTTTAATTTTGGAGAGTTTAGAATGTCTTTCAACTGTGCAATTATTTTGAGGGATTGTTACTAATTTTATTAGTGTTCTGGTTTCAAAGTTGCATAAATATTAAGTGGTCTGCCCCAACACTATTCCTCCCATAAGCCTTGTTTCATTGTGTAATTTTTCAGGATATGAGAGCTTCTCAGAGATAGTCACATATTGTGTTTTAGCAGAAATGGATGTGCTTAAAGAGAATGGTTAGGAACAAGAAGTGAAATCCACAGGAGTCTGAATTTCTTTTGCCAGGAGTGAGTAACTGGTATGTTTGAATGGGTCTCAACTTCACTGATAGGGAGTTTTCCAGGTAAGGGTGGGAAAGAGAACATTCCAAGCTGAAGGAACAGCATGTACAAATGCATGTTCTTTGAGGAGGATGGAAAGCCAGAGGTGTTATATACAAAGCATTTAAAATCCTTAACATTCCATCATTATGTTAAAATAGTCTATTAAGAACTCAATTGAAGTTGGAAGAGAAAGACACTTTGAATGTGGTAAAAACAGTGGATCAAAAGTAACAGAATTGATGCTGGCAGGTATGGGGAGGAGCAAGGCATTCCAGGCCAGAAAAGCAATGAGTGTGTCGGACCAAGAATGTGTAAATGCAGAATATGTTGTGCTTTGTAAACAAAGCATGGCATGTGATTCTAAATTACAGGGCTAATACTAGAAAGAGGCAGGTAAGCACCCATAAGGGTGTTAGTGATTAATAAAAACATGGATGGTGACAAGCAATACTAAGAATAGAGAAGACAGGGCTCCTTCCAGAAATTGGTGTATTGACAGATCCACCAAAGAAATCCAGCATAGCAGTCAAAATGATCTTAAGTAGAAGCATCAGGTATCTGATCATGTTCCATCTGAGGTGTGCATTTGAAAGTATGTTCCTGTATGTGTATGCCAATTCTTGCAAGGTAGCTGATTATATATGCTGGTTCTCAAAATTAGGCAAGTTGTGTGGCAAATTTATGATGAAATTGAGAAGAAGGACTTTAGCATCCATTCCCTTGGAGCATTCCCCGAAATGTCTGAGGCAACCCAGAGTCTTGACCTAGAATACTGGTCAGAGAAGCAGCTCATTCGTGATTCATGATCCACATATCAGCAGCTAAGATGAGGTTAAAAAAGAGTGAGTCTGATCTGGTAATGAGAAACTTCCACGGACCACTGAACAAGCTGTTCCAAAATGCTTGAAAAGAAAAAGATTCATTCTCCCTTGAGATTTCCAAGACAGTGCTTCATTTCTAACTCACAGCCTTGGGAATCCCAAGTAGGAAGGCATTCAAGATCAATCTTTAGGATTGAATGACTAAACTCTAATTAATATAGAATTTAGCCATAGAGTGATAAATATATCTAAATGGTAGTGAAAATAAAATTTTGGATGGCTTAGTGGTTGATATTCTGGTTGCCATAGATATTGTGAGAGCCAGTGGCTACTGTAGAGGGCAGTGGAATAGATATCAGGAAGTAAACAGGAATTAGGAAGCAGAAAGATACCAGAAATCAAGTGATCTAGATATTAGACTTCAGAGAAAGAAAAACCTTAAAATTTAGGCAGTTCATTCTTTAGCTGGACATCTTTTAATGCTGCAAGGTAGAAATTGCTTTCCTTTCAAGGTGGCCACATTTAACCTTACACATACTCTATGTCAAGTGTTTAAAAGTCTGATGCCCCACCCGACCCCAGTTCATATGCTCACTGGTTCCTACCTGCCTGCTCTGATGACAGCTTCATCCCTAAGTCCACTGCCTGTTTCTTCATTGTCTAGGTTCCAAGTTTCTGTACCAGATGACTCAAGATGAGGCATCTCCACGTCTCCACCCAGTACCTATGAAAGCAGCCCAACAAACGATGCTTGAATTGACCCTTCTGGTGATGACATATCACTATACTACTAAAAGGGGCACTTTAAAAGAAGGATGTGGGTAGTGTAGGGGCATTTCTGGATACAACACTTCTAGGATATGTTCATAATGGCTTATTATCAAGTATTAGAACCTGTATCAACTCCATAGAAGGAGAGAGGCATACCTGCTCTCCTCACTAGTGAAGAAACACATTCATATTCTGCTTTTTGCCTCGAGAATGGAGGAGAGTGTGGCCTTTGAATAAATGGCAATGCAGAGGATGGGCCACAGGAAATGCCATGCACACACCCCCCCTTTCAACCCAGCCAGATGCACCCACTTGTCTTCACCTGTGGGCTCAGACCCACCCACACTCTGAGATCATTTCTGGCCATAGGCAAGATATTTCTAAGGAAGCACTGGCTCATAAACCTTTGGCTGCGTTTCAATTTTCATTTTTGTGTCTGGAGCCCCATGCCAGCTCCCCAGGCCTGTTGCCTAATATTAATGACCCCTTAGATTTGGATGGTACAGAACACTTGATGAAGTACTTATATGTACATTCAGCCTTTGAATCCACACCAGAAACCTGTGAGACAGTTATTATTATCCTCACTTTGTGATAAGGATACGGCGATTAGGGAAGGTTATATCATTTCTCTGCCTACAGTCTGCCCTCTTTGTCACTGCCTGTTGTCTTATCTTCTGAGTCTGTCCTGATTTTTACTATCCAACATCACGTGTTCTGAACAATCCCTTGCCTGAAGTTCCTCATCCTTGACTTTAGTAACTCATATGCAGTCAGTCTATCATTTAGCCTATTTTAAATGTCATAAGCATAAATGATGTAATTTGGGAAAGTGCTGTGGCTTTGGCCTTTAGCCTGCTGAGTTCTCCCTGCCTGCCAGCAGCCCTCCCCATCTAGTAAAATGCCTGATTTTTTTTTTTTTTTTTTGCCAGCCTTGTCCTATCAGCACCCAAGCCCCAGTATTAAAATATAGCTGTCATAGATTGTCTTGTCAATAGCAATTTGGAAACCTCCCCTAGAGTTTGAGCTGCCAGAAGAAAATAGAAGGTGGTGAAGTTGGCTAATTATTGCTCATAAAAACATATAAGTATGCAAGTATGTGGCTCGTTCCTGATGACTCAAAGGAGGATACATAACGTAATGCCTCCTAGCTATGTCTGCTGCTATGGTGAACCAGGAGGAGTAGAAATATTATTTTACAGATGTTCACCTGGATAAAAGGAAACGTACTCTTAGAAAACCTGGAGATGTCATCCTATAGGCTTTTAGTTAGCACATCATTTCCCATTTGGATAATTCTTTCTGGTTCCCCTGTTTCCAACACAACAACTTGGCCTTCTTCTCCTTTTCCTTAAATTTCCATCTCCTGGAGGGCAGGCTGGGCCCAGTTATAACTGTGTGAGGAACTAATTGGTATTTAGTAAAAGGCTATCAAACTCATTTAAAATCAGTGAGAACTTTTGTCCATGAGCTATTTCACCACCTCTAGCTGGTGACTGTTTCAGAACCATTCTAGCATAAAGGCATTTATTTGGGGTGTCCTTGAAATGCTGTTAAACAAAGGAAACTCTGGCTGAATTGGCCACACGGTTTATTGGGAAGAAGGTTTTTGTTCTGTATGGAGTGACTGTGGCATGCATTTCCTCTGCTATATACCTTGTCTCACTAATACCATGTTGGAATTATTTCCTTCATTTCTAAAGCTGCATGTGAGGAAATGGCTTATATTTCCTGTTTTGATAAACTAATAGAATTTTACTGGGAACTTTGTTCCCAACTTGGCTTTCTTCTTAGGCTCTTTTTGGATTAAAAGGATAATTCTAAACAGTATGCCTTGACTGGACTTGGGACAAAGACAAAGACCTGTATAGATCCTTTTTTTTTCCTTAAATATGAAAGATGATTGCTTTTTTAGCAATAAGAAATGTTTATGTCAATTAGAAGGGTTATTCAACATTCCTCTTTATAGGAAGTTTGGGTGAGATGCTAGGGGCAGTCCAATGAGAAAATATCTGTAAATTCCCCATGGAGAATTTCCTCCTTTTGGCTGGTGATATATTGGCTTAAAAAGGCTTTTCCATGGGACTAGTTTCTTCAATCATGTAGAGGACAAAATAGTCTTTGTTTTAGAACAAATGAGTTTTGTTCTTGCATCTTCCTATAATTTGATTAATGCTCAACATTTCATATGTAAGTTGAGAACAATGGCCAGCCTTTTTTCTTTCATTCATATATATTGTATAAACTTTAAACGATATTTGCACTTGTGAAAAGCTGGGTACATTTCCATGGTTTTGTCCCCTTAAGATACATGTATTATTCCCACTGGTAGCTACAGTCCAAGGGCCAGCACTTTTCTAGAATAGACATGCCTGGGATTGGGTTTAGTCATGGAGCACACTGAACCTGAAGGAGAAGCTCATTCATTAATTTAGAACTTTCTCACTTTCTGTGGGCAAATCCTCTTTCACAGTGCCCACCCATTAATCTAGTGGGCAGCTCCACAAACGTTGATGTGCTTACCTGGAAATTGCATTAGAAATCTTCCAATACAGTAAATCTGGGGAAGGGTCTGCATTACTAAGCGTCTCCTAGGTGATGCTGAAGCTGCTGGTCTGCAGACGACACTTAGAGTTGCAATGGCCTAGAAAGAACAGCATTTCAACCAGGGATTAGCTAACCTTAAAGAGTCTAAACATTTTGTGTCTTATTTTCTGGCATTCAACTTATTATTTAAACCTATTTTTAAATGGCTCCAACATAAGTTTAAATTCAGTTTGGGCAAAGTAGCATTGAGCAGTTCGCTCTGCATTTTGAAATGGGGCTATCCCTCAGACATCTGTAGAGAACTACAGTTTTCACTAGATGGTTTCACTAGAAAGAGAAGGAAAGACTTCTCTTTTCTTCCTGTTGGTGCATGATCCCTAACTGAGCAACACGATACTCGCTTCTCCATGCTGCCATTGGATTGCTCAGATAGAGGCTGAGCCAGTAAAATGTGTGACCGGATGTCCTCTTTAATCTTGCAGCTGTTCTCATTGATCCCCACTCCAACTCTTGACTGAACCTCTTTTATAAATGGCGCAGCAAAGTCTCTCTGCTGGCAGACAGAAAAGCAAGCAGTTCAAGACAAGAAAGTTCTCCGTTTGAATCTGATATGTACCTAGTTCAAGGAAAACACCTGGCTTTCTTTAGAAGATAAGATGTCTTCAGTTTTTCAAAAACTGGAAGATTCACGACGGAATCCATGTCATGGATCTATTGTGATTTGAATGTGTCCGTGATGAACTGAATGTCCAGGCAAATAGCTGTATTTTAAAATCTTTCTAAATTAAATGATGCGAAGATTCAGATAAGGCTCTGGGGAAAAGATTCCCATATAAAAAATCAAGCAAGAAATCCCTTATTTAAAGCTCTCCATTCCATACTTGGAAGCAATATCTATTGTCCTCCAATTGGATATGGTCTAAGATATATGGAGAATACATCTTGTGCCTTTACACTGCCAATTGGCTCTTACGTGATCCAGGTCATCCCCAATTCCTAGAATTTCTAGTTAGTACAGCAATGCTGGGTACCAGTTCAAGATGGGATTAAATTCAGCAGGAAAAAAAAAGAGCACTAAAAGGATGTTCTGAATAAGAAAAAAAGAACTAGAATTGTTTTAGCATTTTGAGAGATTAAAAGCTCATCAACTGTGTCCTGGACACCCAGAGCCACCCTAAACACACTACAGGGGCAGGGGTCAAAATGAAGTCCAAGGGCCAGCACTTTTCTAGAATAGACATGCCTGGGATTGGGTTTAGTCATGGAGCACACTGAACCTGAAGGAGAAGCTCATTCATTAATTTAGAACTTTCTCACTTTCTGTGGGCAAATCCTCTTTCACAGTGCCCACCCATTAATCTAGTGGGCAGCTCCACAAACGTTGATGTGCTTACCTGGAAATTGCATTAGAAATCTTCCAATACAGTAAATCTGGGGAAGGGTCTGCATTACTAAGCGTCTCCTAGGTGATGCTGAAGCTGCTGGTCTGCAGACCACACTTAGAGTTGCAATGGCCTAGAAAGAACAGCATTTCAACCAGGGATTAATGACCACAATGATCAATGAGGAAGATGACTTTGTATCTAACCTGCTGCCTCCCGTCCTCTCCAATTTCATTTTCATATTATTTCCAGGAAAATTTTCCCCGAACTTTTAGTTTATTGTCTTCACTCTGTATTCTCCCTCATGCTACTTTGCTCTATGGCTGTGTCTACCCTCCTCATCCCTTGCCAATATGATGTTATTCCTATGAATAGTTGCAAGAACTACCCATCCTTCATCTCTCCCTGGTTCAATTCAGAGACATTCACAGACTACAGTGCTTATGTTTAAGCTATTTTGAATATTTTTTTCACAAAACTTAAAATTCACATTTCTTTCAAAGCTGTACCTATTGGTTTTAAGATGTCAGGAGCCTACAACAACATAGAAATTAATATTCCTCTCCCTTTGTCAACAGTGCCTCTCCCAACTTTTAATTCCTCTAAGTTTTCTTGAAGGAGCAGATGAGTCAAATTAGTCAAACTGATCTTCAGTTTGACAGTTGATGAGCTAGTTGACAAGTTAGGAGCACACACAAGTCCTTAGTAAATGTTTGCTTGTCTGTTGAATTAATTAATGATTAATCACCTTAGGCAAATTCCTTCCAGCTTTGGAAAGTCAGATCCACAGTTTGAAGTGGTCAAGCATCTGGCTCTCAGTTGAGCAATGTGGACTGAGAATGCCCCAGTTCCAATCCCTGTGGACTGTCCCTGACATTGACTGTGAGGCAGCAGTGGGATTGCAGTGGAGTGCCGAGCCAAAGTTGGAGGATACAACAATGTAGGGGCGTCCTGAGGGTAATTTAAAAAAATGGTTTTAAATTGAGCCCCAATTCCAGATGTTCTTCATTCCCTGATAATAATAATCTGATGGTCTTTGCTTTCCTAGTCCTGGAGGCTAGGGGTTCTGTCTTTCTACTTTATAGCAGAGAAGGCCACATACTAAGTAGCAAGAAGGTTGGTGTTTCTGCTTCCCAGCTGTTTAAACAAGTATCATACAGTGAGTTGGCTTAACACCAGGGATTTATTATCTCACTGTTTCAATGTCTGGAAGGTTTGCTTCCTCCCAGGGTCAGTATGTTCCAACTGGCCAACTATCTTTGGGGTTCCTTGGCTTTTCCACTACATGGCAATGCACATTCTCTTTTCTCTTCTGTGTTGCTTTGACTCCCAGCAGCTTCTGTGTCTGCCTGAATATCTTTGTTTATAATGACTTCAGCTGTATTGGATCCAGGCACACCCTCATTCGTTTTGGGCACCCCTTAACTAATAACATCTTCAAAGGTCCTTTTACAAATGGGTTCACACCCACAGGCCCAGGGGTTGGGGCTGAATTTGCCTTTTGTGAGGGACACAATTCAATCTCCAACCTTTGGCCTTTGTATGGTAATCGTATGCAGAATGATGGAGTATAGTATAAGCAAAAGGGTTCTGATTTAAAAGTTAATACTCTGTTAAAGGATATGATTTAATACTTAGGGCCTCGTTTGTTGCTTATTCACTCTCATACCATCCTCCTCTTCTTCAAAGTATTTACCACAATTTAATTTGTGTAGATTTAATTGTTTATTTACTTGTTTGATTTTAATATTTACTTGTTTACATGTCATCAAGGCAAAAACAATATCTAATCTATCCCTCACTTTATATCTAGGGTTTACCTAGCACAGTACATGGCTGAGAGTAGACAGACAGTTAATAATGAATGAATGCGTGAATGGATGAATGAATGAATGAATTTTCAAAGTGAAAAGGTGGATGGATTATCTCCAACATCCCTTCCAGCTGTTATATTTAGTTGGAATTGAGGCATTAGGTATTCTTTCATAGGTGCATTTGAAGGAAAGTGATTCGTAGTCCCAAGCTCCTAAGTGGGGAGCAGTTTCTACATAACATAAGGACATAGGAAATCATGCATGTGAGATTCAAACATTTAGCAGTTGGGGAACCCTCTCCCAGCTTTCACAGTGTAATTGGGATGAGAGCATTCAAACAAGCACAAGAGTTCGATGAACTCAGTTAAATGGATGTTGGATGGACCGTGACAGTGGAGTACTTTCCATACCTAGAGCAGGGTCTACAGGAGCCTCCGGGCCTTGGGAGGCCTGGTGCAGGAAACAACATCTCGTCCTTTAATCTAAGAGAGTGAAGTCCGTGACCAGGCACACCTGTAGATAGCGTAGATTAGAGCAAGGTATTGAAAAATCTGTTCTCGCAGATGGCAACTGATGAGAATTTAGACTTGAAATGAGAAACTAATGGAGAATTAAAATTGACATTTCATCTTATAACCTATGATTTTGTAGGAAGGTTAGAAACATCAAATGCATACAAGGACCTTGCAGTATACTGAAGTGAACTAGACCTTATAGGTGAAAAAGCATGCCTTCGTGTAGACTCTGAAATTGAACGTATGGACCAGGGCCAGATAATGTCCTTGGAGGATGTTGGGCAAACTCTGATGGTGGATGTAGGGTGGGAAGGAAGTTAGTCCTCTTTATTAATGAGTTAACAAAAAGAGTCATGGTTTGTCTTTAACTTGCAGCAATAAAATAAAGTGTTGGACTCTAGGTCTTGGAGCATTGGCAATGGTGGTGCGAACCTTTCGTACTCTTCTGGAGAAAGGAAGGGGGTTGGACACTGCAAAGAGCTTCACATAGCAGTCTATATATTCATAATCTAAGTTCCTTTGGAAGTCATTTGTATCTTGAGAATGCTCCTGGACCTGAGTCCTGTCCAAGGAATGCCTAGGCTCAGGTTGGAGACTTGTTCAGTCCTTAAGAGACTGTCTGGAACATATGCCCTGCCCTAATAAAGAAAATGCTTCCGTCCGTCCTGGAGACCTAGCATTCCAATATGTGGTACTTAGGGCTTTTTAGATGTTGGAATTCTTAAGAGTGCCTCTGTAGGACATGTAAGCTAATAGCAGGGAAATATACACACAAACATATCTTTAGAATTTCCATGGAAAAAACTTGCTGTGATGTTTAAGGGGGAGTGCTGATCAAGTCTCTCAAAAATGTAGTGCTCACCTTCTAAGACAAGGAATATGAGACATTGGCATATGTTTGAAAAAGTGTTAAGACTGCGAGCTATCAGGCTTTCACGGCCTAGTTCCAAAAGCAAAAAAAAAGGCCATTAAATTCTGAGTAGACGATGAAGAACTCATTTCTATAACAAACCCAATACTTTTTCCCAAACCTAGAGGAGAGAGTCTGTGAGATCAATTTGAATCCATTAAAATTATTCCAGCTTTTGATTTATATATAGGATTTGGCAAGTGGCTTTAAAATCAAAATTGAAAATAGCATGTGAAATATCAGATGGAGAATATGTCTAATGCTTTACCATTTAGACTGAAGTGTTCCCTTTATCCATTCAGAAAAAAAACAAAACAAAACTGGTAAATGAATTATTAGTGTAATGAGGGGCATCTACCAAGTCCCCTATTCATGTCACAGTCATACTTAGTAAAAAGTATCACCATGGCATCTAGATGTCTCCATTTGGTGCTGAAGGTAATCCATGAAACCTATTAAGAATGGAACTGGATTTCTAAAAATCAAGTATTTAAAGGGAAGGAATTTATGAAGCCCATTGTAAACACTGAAGCCATAAAAGATTAACAAATACCTAGCATCATTTTTTGAAAGGCTGAAAGGATTTTGTATATCTTTACTTCTACACTGTGGAACTTGACTGTCTCATCACCTCACTCAGGATTCAAGAAGAGATTCAAAATTCTTTTCAGATATTGATTTTCTTTAAAGGTTTTAAGATTTTTGGACTTTTTAGAATTCTTCAAAGTAGTGACTGATGTATCAGATACTAGATTAGGTAAAGAATTACAATAACAACACAGAGAATGTGAAATTCTCATATGAGTCCTCTCTAATGGAAAATTGTTAGCGAGGGAAAGGAATTTATCTATACAGAAAGAATGCTGAGCAGATGCTGGGGCCTAAGGTAAATTTGGGCCAGATGATTTTTAGGCAGAAGTTTATTTGTCCTGGCCATCAAATGTTGAAGGTGGTGGAGGCTGTGGCTAAGCAGGAGTTTCAGAGCGGGTCATGGAAATACCATCTGCATTCCCACATGAACATTCAGTACTGAGCTAGGAACAGGGAAGATTCTGGCAGAGCTGCTATCAAGTAAAACAGACAGAAGGCATGGAATTTATGAACCCCATTGTAAACAGGGAGGCTCCAAGTGGCCATCCTGTTCTAGTCAATGAATCTTAACTCATTGAAAACACCAGAAGAAAATGAAAGAGATGTGGTAAAATGTTACCCAATACATTTTTGCATGATAAGGTTGGCTCAGTGAACATAGAAGCTAAATGTGCCAGGCCCTTTTAAGAGTAACTGCAAGTAAGATTAAGATCCCACCATATAATTCAGTTTGGTGGGATCCAGCACAGTCTGGCTGAATATAAAACAGCAGGTGATCAAGCCAGAGGGGATTCTCCTAGAGAACTTGTGCAGTAATTCATCTGACCAATAAATTACCTGGCCAATAACTCATCAGGCCAGTGGCGGAAGGAAGGGTAGGAGAAAGAGATGGGACCAATTCTTGAATGATAAGAAAAGAGAGAGAGGAGGATAAATGTGATTGCCACTTTTGAAATTCCACAATTGGAATTTCTCTTCCTCCTCTTCATTGCCAGTAAGCATATCTCATTGCATGATATGGAAACAAAAATGGGTTTCCTTTTTAGATCCTTGGCAGTTAATGTCCCATGTATCCCTGAGGCTAGCACTGATGGACATAAGAGGTTTGTCGCCCTGTCAGGTACTCCAAGCTCATGCTGACCCTCCTCTGTCTTGCATTCACCACTGTCTGTATTATGTTATGAAGACCCTGCTCAATTTAACTTAACCACGAAATCGTGTCATCCCCTCTTCCCTTATCTGTCACCCACTCTTGCTCATTTCTGTGGACTCACCCCAAACATTTCCTCCTCCATGATGCATTTCCCAAGATGAGCTACTTCCTTTGCTCCTGGCTCCCAGACTACAAAACTTATCAAATAGTATAATTGCAGGTTCACTGTCAGTCTCCTTTGCCGTACACAGAATCCTTGCGTTCAGGAGACGTTCTAGACATTCAAGCCTCAGAACAGAACCTAGTTTAGCTTCTGGCACTAATCAGCTGTGTTGTTGCTTTTTATGGTGAGGGGGTAGGGTAGGAAATTTATTTTAAAATTGAAACAAAAAATTATGAAAGTCAATATTTGTCACTTTATGTTCAACTAAATTTAAGTTGAATTGCATAGACACTAAATCTTAAACAAAGCGTGAAGTGTTTTTTTTTGTTAATGTGCTTGACAAAATCATATGGTAGCATGATAGGGCTACCTTTACTTCACACGGATTTTTTTGCAGAATGATCATATAAAGGATGATTTTGACAAAAATTTTGGAGGGCTTCATCTGCACAGGATTCTTAATCATTCAGTTTTTTTCCAAATCATTCTCTTTTGCTATATCAGAGTACATTTTAATTCTACCAGATTCTCACTTATAATTTGCTTGTAATTAAGTCGTTTGTCAGGAGCACCTTCACTGACTTCACAGAATCTTGAATCTTTGGCAAGATTGACAATTTCACTTTGCCATCAGGTTACATTGTATTTTTACCAAAATGACAGACTCATAGGTGAGACTAATTTTAATCAAAAAGGAAGTCGAAGTAAGGATTCTACTGTATAAGTGATTGGATCATTCATGACTTTTTTTTTTTTTTAGATTTTTAACTTTTTTTTATAGTATAGTATAACATATATACTAAGTAAAGAAATAAAAAAGCAATAGCTTTCAAAGCACTCTTCAACAAATAGTTACAGGACAGATCCCAGAGTTTGTCATGGGCTACCATACAATCCTCTCAGATTTTCCTTCTAACTGCTCCAGAATAAGATGCTAGAGGGCTTAAATATTTTTTTATCATCACAATCGGCTTTTTTTTCCTTCTTTTTTTGTGAAAAATAACATATATACAAAAAAGCTATAAATTTCAAAACACAGCACCACAATTAGTTGTAGAACATATTTCAGAGTTTGACATGGGTTACAATTCCACAATTTTAGGTGTTTACTTCTAGGTGCTTTAAAATATTGGAGACTAAAAGAGATCTCAATTTAATAATTCAGCATTCATATTCATTTGTTAAATCCTATCTTCACTGTATGATTCCACCATCACCTTTGATCTTTCCATCCCTCTCTTTAGGGGTGTTTGGGCTATGGCCATACTAAATCTTTCATATTGGAAAGGTCTGTCACTAATATGGGGTAGGGAGATGGAATTATCTGATGTTCTGGAGAGACTGGGCTAGGTTTCAGGACTTACTGGACCAGGAACCCATCTAGAGGTTTTAGGTTTCTGGAAAGTTACTCTAGTGCCTGGAACCCTTATGGTATCTTATATATTGCCCTAGGTGTTCTTTAGGATTGGCTGGAATGGTCCTGGTTGGGGTTTGGCAGGTTATGTTAGATAGCAAGGTGTAAGAGCAACCTCCAACGTAGCCTCCCGACTCTATTTGAACTCTCTCTGCCACTAATACTTTATTAATTACACTTCTTTTCCCCCATTTGGTCAGGATGCAATTGTTGATCCCACAGTGCCAGGTCTGGATTCATCCCTGGGAGTCCTCTCTCACATCACCAGGGAGACTTTCACCCCTGGATGTTATGTCCCACATCGCAGGGAGGGCAATGATTTCACTTGCAGAGTTGGGCTTAGAGAGAAGTGAGGCCACATCTGAGCAACAACAGAGGTCCTACAGAAGTAACTCTTAGGCATGCCTATAGGTAGTCTAAGCTTCTCCACTACCTACATAAGCTTAACAAGGGCATGGCCTATTGATTTAGGTGTCACTAAAGTTTGACACAGTATCAGGGGATTCCTTGATGGTAAAGTTTAATAGTTCCATATTCTTTCTCCCATCCCTCAAGGGACTTTGCCAATACTTTTTGATTATCTGCTTACTATACTCTAGGATGTATCTAGGCATTACAATAATCTATACACGATTAAAGGACCCCTTTCTCATTCTGTGCTTCTGTGTTCCAATTGCTCAAATGAGCTATACAGATAGATTGGGTTAGATTATGCATTACAGAAAATTTCAGTTCCAGACCAAATAAACTTTTCTTCCACTGGTCTCAAAGAGTATATGTGGTTCTAAAATACAGACACTGTCTTCGTTATCCCTATGTTCTGAATTACTTTAACCCCAACCTGTTCAGCTTTGTTCTTATCTCTTAAGCAGCCATTTTTAAAAGGTGTGTTGAATGTTTTAAATGAATACCTAGTTGTTAAGAGTTGGAAAGACTCTCAGCAGATGGTATTAGGATACATATTGTAGTTGAAAATATTTTAAGTGAATCTTTCTTTGCTTTGTGTGTTGTTTTGGCAGGGTGTGAAGAAGTTTGATGTGCCCTGTGGAGGAAGAGACTGCAGTGGAGGCTGCCAGTGTTATCCCGAGAAAGGAGGGCGGGTAAGTGAAAGCATTGTCTTGTTCTAACAGACATGCTAGGGGCCATGTTTATTATAAAGGCTTTTTTTTTTTTAAACAATAAATGTCTGTACCTTATACTTCCACTTTGGATGAAACTACTTTTATATTGCCTAATTAGTAACAGTTGCACACTTGCTAAGAAATCTAATGAAGAAATGTTCTCTACCAAACAATAATATAATGCAAAAATGGGTCAATTTATACCATTTTCCTAATAAATTGTTAACAATGTTAATATTTACTCTTGTTGATTGTTGTAAGTGCCTATTTGCTTGTGTATATGTGTATGCACACACATATATAATGAAACCACATTTTATACTTATCACTTATACATAATGCATGTATTTTGTAAATTATATAAAGAGAAGCATGATATATAAATTGGAAAACACTTGCAATTGTACCACTGATAATCATTCTAACGTTAAAAATTATTCTGCTCATTCCCTGAATGTCCTTTATGTATCGTATTTCACTGGTAAGAGAAAAAAGTCTACCCTGTATTATCACCATAAAACCTGCATGTTTGGTTCTAATGTTGGGTCTAATGTGTTCAATCGAAGTAAATCCTCTCTCATTCTGTTGCCTATAAAGATGATTTTTGAGTCTTGGCATTACTAATTTTTAAAATGTATATTCTTTATATTTAAATCTAACTTTTTAGAGGTGCAGGGAGTAGTATTTAGTTTCATGACACAAAGTCTTTTGAGTCATTATGCCTTTGAATCACACATTCCCCTCTAGGACTCACATGCTTGTCTGTATTTTCATCTGGCAAATGCCAGGTCGTGAGAGGCCATGGGGGGTTCTTGTCTGCATTGCCACATTGCTATTTGAATCATAAATTATAGCAATCTTTGGGTTCCAAATGACTTTTACCCAGTTGAATCCTGAAGTCAGTTTTTAAAATGGCTTTTTTCACCCACTGGTAAGAATAAACCCCTTGTTTGTGGCTTGGCTTCTGGTGGCTGGGGGTAATATGCCTATGCATCCTCTCCTAATTGATCCCCTCTAAAAAAAATAGACAGGTAAGATTTTACAATAGGGAACTGCTTTAAAATTTGAGTGGTATTACTTTGCTTACATGTGACTGCTACAATGGCAAAGACCACAACCCTCTAGGAGGCTTTCTGCCATTAGAACAAAGCTCCCATCACCTTGTTCTATGTTCATCGTCAGTTGCAATCTTCAAAATGGCTGTTTTTATTTTAGAAAAAAATTTTTCTCTGCTTGGAGTGGAGACCTTATGCGTTAGGAATTGCTGGTTAAAGATAACTTATTAATATTTAAGAAAGATAAATATTTTTTAAATATATGGAAGCTGTTTCTTGAGGTTTATAATTCCTTTGGGATCACTTATGTTTCTAGTTTGCTAGCTCCCGAAATGCAACACACCAGAGACAGATTGGCTTTTAATAAAAGGGGATTTATTTTGTTATTTCTTCAGAGGAAAGGCAGCTAACTTTCCACTGAGGTCCTTTCTTACATGGGAAGGCACAGGATGGTCTCTGCTGGCCTTCTCTCCAGGCCTCTGGGTTCCAACAACTTTCCCCGGGGTGATTCCTTTCTGCATCTCCAAAGGCCTGGGCTGAGCTGCGAGTGCTGAGATGAGGTATGCTGAGCTGCTTGGGCTGTGCTACATTGAGCTCTCTCATTTAAGCACCAGCCAATTAAGTCAAACATCATTCATTGCAGCAGGCATGCCTCCTAGCCAACTGCAGATGTAAATCAGCAGCAAATGAGGTTCACGTACCATTGGCTCATGTTCACAGCAACAAAACTAGGAGCCTTCACCTAGTTAGATTCGGTTGACAACTGAATCTAACTACCACAACTTACTATAGATTTTCCCTACTATGCTCATGCAGCCGTGTTAAAATGGTTGATTGCAGACTCTCTGCTCCCTAAGCACTGGTCTAATGCATCCTTACATGGACATGGAGTAGATAAATTAGTGGTATACTAATATTTTTGAGACTAGACTGTGTCAGATGGAGTTAGACTCTGGAGGGACTTGACATTGTTCTCCATATCAATAGTCAAACAGAACCCAAACATGCACTGTCTCTAATTAAAAAGAACGCTTTGAGTCTGTCCCTCTACATTGCCAAGTAAAGTTGAAAGTCGACATCTTTCTGGGTAATTTGATTGACATGAGTAATCCAATATCCAGGATGGACTTTGCTTTCCTCTAATTACTCAGATAGGTTATCAAAGTCAATTCAGTTAAGTTGAAATTTGGCAATTGTTTGGGTAATTTGTTTAAGAGACACAGCTAAATGATACCCTACTTTGGAGCTAATACTGGGAGATTTATCATCTCTGGTTCTCAGATACCTGAAATATTGCTAAGTCTACATTTCACTTTGTACTGTGTAATACTCAACACCATCATTGAGACTGGACCATGCAGAGCCAGTCATTGGGTTGTTTTTGTGGTTTAGCCAGGCTGTCCGGTTGATTCATGTGTGCCATTGGATATTGGTCAATAAGATGATGGAAATGGCTGGCAGTAAAAAGTAAGAGAAAACTTAATGATGATAAATAAGTGATATCATTTACCATTTTTCATAGAGTGGGCCCAGTATATTACTGAAAATATTTATTGTTAGGACAACTGTATGTACTTTATCAAAAGATTTAAGATGTATTGCCTATTTAAGTACTACAATCTGGGTATATGTGTATTAAGTGTTTGTTAATTAACAGAGTTATCCAACCGTGTTCCTGCAGAAAGAAGAGTTATTTCTGCCCTACCTCTGCATTGATAGTATTTTTTTAAAGTAATGTAATACATAAAAATAGCAGTTGGACAGATTTTTCTGCTCAAAGAGTTGTGAGCATAGTTTGTTCTTTCCCACAGCTTCCCCTGGGGTCACTTGCTATATATTTTCCCTTACGGTGCTACTGTAGCAGCGATAAAAATGCCTGGCTGCAGAGCTCTCCACTCCCTGAGCACTTGGCTAACTCAGCCTTATAAGGACATGGGGTAGAGTTAATTTCGTCCTCACCATGGTGACAGCCAACACCAGAAACTGTATGTTACTGGATAACTTTTTGACTCTAAGCAGAAATCACAAATGTACTATGGGTTCCAATTCCAAATGAATTCTCATGTTACCAAATGAATGAGCTTTGTGTAAAAAATGTTTGTGCCTCATTCTCCACCCGTAAGTGCTGGTTATGGATTCTCATAGCAGAGAGAGCATTGTGTCTCACAGGCAGGACCCCCCAGCCCTGTACACAATTCCAGCAAGCCATGTAGCTGGGATATGAAGAGGCAGGAACTACAGCCCAGCTCTCTATACACTCAACACTCCCCAGTTAAAGCTGGAAGGTGTTATGGGGTCATCTGACTCACACCCTTTAGTTTACATAGGGAAACACTGACCCACAGGTCAAACTTCACACCTGTGAGAAAATTGAGAACAAAAGTTAACTTTTCAGATCATTAGATCCATTCTTTCTTCCAATCCAATAATATTTGTGTCTGCATATCTCTTCCCAGATGTTGATCTGTGTGAATGAAATTCTCTAGGATTGTGGGAGAGGAAGCAAATGGAGATGAAAAGAGGTTTTACTCCCCCTTTTATTTAAGAACTATGCTCCCCTAGCTAATTTCCTAACCACCACTTCAGTTGTTTAGTGAAATGAAAGACTAAATAACTTAAGGGATATTTTAAGACATCATTCTTGTTTGAGGTTTGTATTTCAAATTATGCCTATTAAGTATATTGGAGTAATTAAAAGTTATAAATCCTAATTCACTGACAGTGCCATGTGATTGAAATACACAGAAGGAAAGCTAACTAACTTCAGCCAAAAATCCTAGACTTTTTCCACCACTAAAGTGTCACACAATCATCAATACTTGACAAAGCTCCCAATCCGCTTTTCTTTTTCTATTTTTTTTTCTTTTTTCTTTCTTTACTGTGAAGATGCAAGCCAGTTGAATGGAATACAACAGAATAAATTTCTGTTATAGAATTTGTCAAAGCAGAGTTATTGCTGTGATATAGCGATTTATAGGATAAAAAAATAAAAGCACAATGAGGCATGTGATTTAACAAGTAATGACAGCCTTGCCTTTGCTTATTAAGTCACTGAAAGAGTTGTAAAATTCTCAAAATTTTCACAGTGGGGTCAGGTTTAATTCATTGAAATAACTTTCGATGGCATCAACCTTCACAGAACTCCGTTTTCCCTAAGGCAACTGGTCATTTAAGGAAATGACAAATACTTTGACAGACCGTTGGGAATGATTAAGATGGTCCATTGGCCCTGACAAAAAGAGAAACCAAAGCCCCATTGGCAGCTCCTGAGTGAGTGAATTGGCATCGCTCACATCACTCAGCTTCATCCAACCAACAGTCTCAGAAACCTACCCTTTGCTCGACGGGCGAGCTGCAGAGCTAGGGACTAAACTTCAGGAATGTTTGCAACTGAGAGACCTACTTGCTTAAGCAATGCGTAAATGTTTGGAATAACGTGTTGTGTTTAGCAGTTACATTTTTTTAAGATCTTAAGAGTTTCCCACAGTCTATGAATCCCTGGACCAGGGTCAAAGTGAAAGCAAATAATTCTTCAACTCTCAAGATTACTTAAATTCAACAGTATAAATCAAAGTGAAAGAAACCAAAGAGACACTGAGCAAAAGGGGAAGTGAAGAGAAGAGCAAACAGTAAGCTCTTGGATGTGCGTGAAGATAGATGAATGGGAATGCAAGAAAATTCAGTGTCTTTGGACACTAGCTGTCAGGTCAGAATGGTTAGCAGCCATGTGATGAGAGAAACAGACCCCTAGCCTTTGGGAAAGGAAGTAGAGTGAGCCCAGAGCTGCTATGACCCACACACTGATTGGCAAGATCTCTCTACTGTGAGCTGTAGTCTTGCTATAATTGTCTTCTACTCTGTGATTACTGATTATAAATGTTATCCTAAAATGTGTACAACCAAGATTTCAAAAGTAAAACTTTTGGGGGGGACATGGCAATATAAATCTGAAGATTATCATCTTTACTGTGCCCCTGTGGAAGGATATTCAGCTCATGATGTAGATATGTGGTTACCAACTCCCATAGGTTTTCATAAGCAGTGCAACTGTTTATCTCAGTTTTTAGAAGATATTTACAAGGACAGAATAAAAAATTAAATTATATTACAGCAAACCATAGGGGCTGCTGTAGCAGACCTCTTCAGAACACCTGCTATTTTGCCTGCCAGGCAGTTTGTAATATTGTGCATATTTAACAGAAATCATCTCCAGTTTTTTTTTATACACCATCACATAGCCCAGAAAGAATAAAGAATTGTTCAGAAAAGGAAAAACAGACTGGCTCCAGGGCTTTTATAACCCCTGTCTACACATAACTCTCACCCACTTTCAAAATCATGCAGTTATAAGACAAAATGAAGTGTCAGTGGCTGAGAGTTTCAAATAGAGTCGAAAGGCTATCCTAGAGGTTATCCTTACGCCTTATATAGATACCCTTTTTTAGTTTAAGGTGTATTAGAGAGGCTAGAGGGAAGTGCCTGAAACTGTAGAGCTGTGTTCCAATAGCCATGTTTCTTTAAGATGATTGTATACTGATACAGCTTTCGCAATTGACTGTGTGATTGTGAAAACCTTGTTCTGATGTTCCTTTTATCTATGGTAGGGACAGATGAGTAAAAAATATGGATTATAAATAAATAATGGGGCGGGACAAATGTTTAAATAAATTGAATAGAGGGAAATACTAGTTGTCAATGAGAAGGAGGGGTAAGGGTATGGTATGTATGAGGTTTTTTTTTTCTTTTTATTTCTTTTTCTGGTGTGATGTAAATGTTCTGAGAAATGACCGTGGTGGTAAATATACAAATATGTGATGATATTGTGAACCATGGATTGCGTATCAAGTATGGAATGTTCATATAATAAGAGTGTTTGTGTTGTATGTTGATTGATTTTATTAATAAAAATTTTTTTTTTAAATCGTGCAGTTATATTTAGCCTTTGGAACAAAGGTGGTTCTGGCTCATCCAGTTCAATAGCAGCTGCAGCAACTCGGTGGCTGTTATGTGCTGGGGGGGAAATAGTAGTGCAGCTAGTTTAGACAATGTCCTCCTATCTTGTAAATCCCATATTGATGAATATTTTAAAGTGGCATTTTCTTTCATGTTTGCCATTGTAAGAACTTGGCTTCATTTCAGCGGTAGAATTTTGCATTCCTGCAACTGTCTATAGACACTTAGTTTGTATCTGCTGCATATAAGGTTCCCATCTAAGAGAAAGAGCTCCGTTAGGTGAACAATAAGGAGGATTCCCTGAAGAACAAGGGAGAAGACCTGGAGGCGAGGGTGCATTTGGTGTAGCTAAGGGTCAGTGAAAAAGCCAGCTGGACTATAGCAAAGCAAGGACAGGAGGTGGAATTATTGGGAGATGAAGTCAGAGAAGGGATGGGGAGGGTGGGGAGCCTATAAGGATCTTAGAGAACCATTTGACTACATGAGGTAAGAAGCCATTAAGGAGATTTTAATACGTTATGTAACTCGCCCAAGGTCAAGGAGCTGTTTGTATGGTGGAGTGGTTGAGGTCTACATTTTGGTGATTCATCCTATTAGGATCTAGTACTAGTTAAAGAAAATTCTAGGGAAGACCTCAAAGACAAAAAGAAGATTGCACATACCATAGTTGGCTATGAAAATTTTAAAAAATTATTCATTCACTCATCAAATATTTATTGCACTTCTTTTATGTGTCAGGTAACTTCTAGGCACCAGGTTTACAGAGGTAAACAAAGCAGTCGCTAATCCTAATCTTTTGGAGTTGATTTTCTAATGCCATGCCCTCCAGTGGAATTTTCTGCAGATGGAATTTGCACTGTTCCAAAGTGGGTCTTTGAGTATTCAGATGTAGCTAGTGAAATGAATGAACTGAATATCAAATTTTATTTAATTTTAATTAATTAAAATTTAAATTAAGTAGCCCCTTGTAGCAAATGACTACCATATTGAACATCACAGCTCTATTGAGTGAAGAAGTGGGGCTGGAGGTAGCATCTAGGGAAAGAGAAAGATAGAGACAATAAACTCCCCATAAGTATTTAAGAATATTCTAGATATTGAATCCTAGAAAAAAATAAATCACAATACAAAATCAAGGTTTCATGAAAATAAGAGCAATATTTCTACCTGGGGTTATCTTTATAGAAAGGATGCTGTCTCAAAAATAAACAGACCCCAAGAATGCAGGACGTTGGAATTGGTGTACATGCAAAGTAGGTGAAGAAGTTTCCTAACTGATTCATCACCTCATCCTCCAACTTACCTCATGCCCTCTTAGAGAAATTGCATTTTTTTACTTTCAAAGCCTATGCTCTGATCATGGCCATCTCCGTTCTGAAAATTCCTAGTCCGTGGATGAGACCTTTGCTAATCCAGTCCAGTGCTTTTGAACATAAGGTGACTCATTGTTTCCATCAAGATTGACGTAAGCATTTTCTTAAAGTAGGACTTTTAATAAACTGTTGTAGAAATGAGTTAATTATGTAACTGGGGAAGAGAGAAGTAATTGCTCTTTCCCTTATTCCCCATCTACCCCAAATGATAAATATTTAATTTCAGAAGGATCGAATATAATACTATTCAGGATTTGATAGAAAATGGAACAATTTGGAGCCCATCTAAAGGAATACATTATTAGAATCCTAAAAAAATGTCATTTTAATACCATCCCACTGAATGAACTCAGGGTGCTGATGATTTTAAGTTTATGCTTAGAGAAGAAATTATTTCCATTACCATTGATATCATTGTTTCCTTCGTATGAAACATGGTAAACTTTACGTTTTCTACCAGCAAAATACATTATTAAACAATAGGAATCATGAAAGTCTGTGGTGAAAACTCAGTGCTTGTGGTCTAGCATTTATCAACTTCGACAGAAATTGACCATGACACATAGCTACTTACGGTAACAGCTAAGCGATTATTTGATAATGTAGTTAACAAAGAACACATTCACTGTGGGTACAGTGTATTTTAAATGATTAATAATGAAACATGGGCACATTGGATGTCTTAATACCTAAGTACAGAGGAAAAATTAAAATATTTTAGTATTTTGTTTCTTCATCTTCTGATAAACTCTACACACACACACACACACACACACACACACGTGCTTGATTGCTTTGGCAGCCTCTGCCACATTCCTTCATGATGAGAAAAGTACACTGCTCTCACAGTTCCAGGTGTTGGCAATGAAAGGTGATCACTTCAATGCCATAAAACACTAAAAACCTGTAGTGAATTTGTCTATTAGCCTAGCAATAAAATTTCTAAAGCCCACCGTCTTCTTCTGAGAGAACCACACACATATATATTCTATTCTGAATTTACATCCAAAGAAACCACAGAGTAATTTTCATAGCTTGGGAGGAGAAAGGAGTTGAGTTGAGAGAGAAAAATTAATACTTTTTTTTTTTTTTACTTAGCTAGGTCGCTGTTCCCCCAATCTCTGGTTTTGATCATGAACTGTGATCAAGTGTTTTTTGTTTTGTTTTAAAAAACAGAGTGGGAAACAGGGATGTTAGTGAAAGAAAGGTCTTTGCTGAAGCATAGAAATGAGCCCTGGGATGCCCCTTGGCTGGTTGTGTGGAATGGAGAAACAGGAGTGACCCATGAACCCATACTCGGGGTATGGCCGCAGCAAGCAGAGTCCCAGAGGCCACCCAACCCTGGTCCATTACTAAGAATGATGACAGAATTATTAATTGGGTTCCCGTCTGACATTTTGCACAGTTTGAGGGAAATTTACTTCCTTTCATGACTTTAAGGGAAACAAATACCAATCAGTTCATGGCTAGGAAAATGGTAACTATTACATGTCTTTATTGAAAAGCTTCACATAAACTCCAAGGGACTATTAATATACTTGGATAAGAGGAATTTACACTTCTTCTGGTCTTATAAACAAAACTAAAAATTGGTCTTAGAAATCCTTCTTTTTCCCTAGTTCATGAGGGAATGTTTGACAAGTATAGCATGAAAGCATTTTTCCCTTTCTGCTAGAGAAGGACTGCCAATCTTCAAAGACTTGTTTTGTTTTATTCACTTCCAATTCATTCTTAGTAAACAATTGCAGGATTTCTAAAGGATCAGGGCAAAGCTGATATTAAACATTATATACTTTCTAAAAGCTCCTCTGAAAACAAATATTTTCTCTGAATTTGCATTCTCTTACACAGTAGGAAAGAAGAGTGTCCAAAACTGTTAAGTCTTTCTATGGAACCAGCGTACGTGTTAAATCTTCTCAATCCAATTTATCTCAGCAGTGTTTTAGTGTTATACAATCTGTAATGGGTTTGAATTTTCTTGCTTGTAAGTAGTCTTATTTCAGACTACCTTGATAATCAAGAGAAAACTAAGATTGTTTTTGTGAAGTTTTAAAAATTACTCTTTTTTTCCTCTAGAGATAATAAAAATAATAACCAGAGAAAAATGTCAGAAATGACCAAACCAAGTGGCCATATGCATATTTTCCTCAATGAGGAAATTTTTAATTTTTGATTCTGCTGCCTAAAAGCATACATAAAGCGGAATATCTCAGGAAACAAGAAATCAGGGTCATCTCATCTCTGCCTTATTTTTTCTATCTTTAAATCAGAGGAAATGATTCCTGTCTGTAACACTCACAGGTCGCTCTGTGATGTACATCAGAAAGAACATGCTTTATAGATCTTTTGTTGCATCATTGGCATTAATGTGATCGTAAAAATAAATTTGTTTTCGAAGTTTTAGGTATTTTGAAATTTTCTTAAGAAACAGACCAGCCAGCCTGAAGCCCTAAGCAGCCTGAGATTCCGAGCCCTTTAGTATCCCACCCAAACCAGTTCATTATGGTGTAGACAACCAAATCATTCAAGTCATCAGATGTCTGACTCATATGGAAACTAAAAAGCAGAGCTTCAAAAGGGCATATGTCCCTACTGATTCGAAAGATCAAAACATCCCCACTCCTTTGCTCTCTGTGTCCAGACTGAAATTTTAAATTTTAGAATAAGTGACACAAGAATAGACCCCCTGATAACCCAATACAAGCCCCGTATTGATGATAGTTTCCTACCAAGCCACTGGGAGGGCATTAAAAATCCCCACAATATGAACAAATTTTGCATCCAAAATACTTTTACAACCCATAATTCGTGAAGATTTAGAACCAGAAAGAGAAAAGAAAGGAATGGAATTCATTAATATTGGGCAAATAATATCTCTGGCCCAGTAAGTGCTCGGCTTTGTCAGCATCGATGTTTTTTATTAAATTGTTGTCTTTGTAAGACATTGTAACTGTTCTTCAAACTTAAAATCTGTTTTAAATGAAGAAACAGAAGTTTGAGTAAATTCTATGATGAGGTTCATTTCTGTAAAAAAATAGAAGAGGTGGCATGTTTTAGCTCTGCTTGATATAATTTTAAGAAAATACATTTTGAATGGCAATTATGGTATCTTCAAAGCCTTATGAAGATAATAGATGTATTTCAAGAGGACCTTAATGTCAAGATCAGTTTTATATTTCACATCCGTAATTAACATCTGTCAACAAAACTATCCTTCCTTAGATTTGGTAAGATAATTGCTGGCATAGGCTTTGAGGATGAATAAATTCACATTGATTTGGAACAGATTAATAGAACTCTATGTCTTTCTAGGAAGCAGTCCTCTTTTGTTTATGTTGCTTTTGACATTGCAGTCTTTTCAACCCAACTTAAAGAGGTGGCAAATCTTATAGCCAGATAGCCCAGATGCACCAGCCATTGAGTACAAGATCATAAATCTTTAACAGATTTTACTGTATGCGCCCATGGCCCCAAGCCATATCATTGCAACCAAAAAGAAAGAGAGGATTGACTAAGTAACCCAGGTAATTCAAGCAAAACTCTGAAATAGGAAACCAGGCTTCCTGCACTCAAAGGCCTTGGGGTGAATTCCTCATCATTTAACACCTGATATTTAACATCATTTAACACCTAACTTTTGAAACAGATGAATAACTATTCTGTTCTTAAAGAACTCTAGGGAAGGAGGTTGGGTAGCCTTTCCGGGTAATTTAATGAAAAAAATAATAATAAAGAATAGATTTGTATATGTCCAGAATAAAATTCATAAAGAACTCATATATATATATATAGTGAATTTTTGCAAAAGAAAATAATCTAATTCTTAAAAGTTGGACTAAAAAAGTTCAACTCTTTCTCAAAAATAAAATTGATCTTTGAGATGCTCATATAACATTGAGTCCACTTAAAATTTCAAGTCAGATTTCACAACTTTACTTCAAAGAAACTCAATGGTAGACTTGCCACTGACAAGAAACATAATATTTGAGCCCCAGGATGCTTCTGTTTATTCCCTTATCAGTTTATGTCTTTCTAAGTTGTGTTTTCTCTCTAGCTGTGTTTTATCATGACCTGGTTTTCATTTTAAAGAGCATATTTTTAAAGCAAGAGATTACAGAGGAATGATATCTGTCTACATATCTGTGCTGGTTTGGAGCTGCTGTGTACCCCAGAAAAGCCATGTCTTTACTCCTCATTCAATATTGTTGGGTGGGATCTTTTTTATTAAGTTGTTTCCCTGGAGATGTGACCCACTCAATTGTGGCACTTTTTGATTAGGTGGTTTCCATGGAGATGTGTCTCCACCCTTTCAAGGGTTGCTAACTGGAGCCCTTAAAAGGAATCATTTTTTAAAAAGCTTCAGAGCCTACACAGCCAAAGACTTTTGGAGATGCAGAAGGAAAATGCCCCCAGGGAAGTCTTTTAAAACAAGAAGCTAGAAGAGAAACCAGGCAGACAGTGCTATGTGCCTTCCCAGCTGATAGAGAAACCCCAGACGTCATTGGCCATATCTTGAGTCAAGGCATCCTTTCCTGGATGTCTTAGCTTGGACATTTTTATAGCCTTAGAACTGTAAACTTGCAACTTAATAAATTCCTTCTATAAAAGCTGTTCCATTCCTGGTATATTGCATTCCAGCAGCTTTAACAAACTAATACACTATCCTCAAATGTTCTATGGGTGATGAACTAAAGAGGTCATGTAGGAAACTAATATTTTTTCAAGAAATATCCTTAAAACATTTAATTAACCTCTGCTAGTTATAGAATGAAGTTTAATGTTTTGTAATTGTATTAAATTAAAACAGTAATACTTTATTCCCCATCAACTAATGGCAAGGAAGAGGATTTGAACTAAATAGTATTTCAGTAATTAATTTGAAATTCTATAAGCCTAAAATAATGCAATAGAGTTGTGTTATAGTTGTATTAATAGCTTTATAAGCTTATACTATGAGACTATTAAAATATATTACTGTTAACAGAGAGCCCATTTGACATTGCTGACATATAAGAGGTAGCACTACAATACATGCTGTGTTTGCTAAAATTGCAATATAGGAAGAGTTTAGCTTTGACATATACCTATTTTCTCTTCAGGGATCCCATCCTCCCCTACCCCAACCCAGAAATACACACAAGCTTAGATATTTAAATGATGCCCATATGCTAACAGTCCATTCCAACTAACTTTTAACCTCATCGTCCAAATTAGTTTTCTCATCCATCATCCCTCCACTGGCCCCCGATCAAAACTTTATTCACTCCAAATTTACTGATCTCGGCACAGTTTAGGAAAGAAAATGATCCTCTAAACCTTTTTCATATTAAAGGGTCAGCTGTTGGCTAAACAAGCTGTGGTATGTATATATATATATATATATATATATATATATATATCATGTGGTATGCATATATATATGTATTGAAATATTATGCAACTGTAAGACAGAATAAAATCATGAAGCATGTAACCACATGGATGGACCTTGAGGACATTATGCTGAGTGAGATTAGCCAGAAACAAAAGGACAAATACTGTATGGTCTCACTGATATGAACTAACATTAATGAATGAACTTGGAGAATTTAGGTTAAGAACAGAGGTCATCAGGAGATAGAAATAGGGTAGATATTGGGTAATTGGAGTTGAAGGGATACAGATTGTGCAACAGGACTGATTGTAAAAATTCAGAAATGAATAGCACAATACTACCTAATTGTAGCACAATGTAAGTACACTGAATGAAGCTGAATGTGAGAATGATAGAGAGAGCAGGGCTGGGGACACATATAAAACCAGAAGGAAAGATAGACGATAAAGACTGAGATGGTATAATCCAGGAACGCCTAGAGCATACAATGATAGTAACTAAATGTACAAATTTAAAAATATTTTTGCATGAGAAAGAACAAAGGAAAGTCAGTATTGCAGGGTGTTGAAAATAGATGGTCATTTATATTTTCAAAGTTCAACTTCTGTGTGATACTAAAGTAAAAATGTTTATTCGGTACAAAATTTGTATTTTGACTAGAGCATTTCCTAATGTAACTTCTATGGACAGGTTAATTGGACACCATAAGTACATGGAACCTTGAATAGAGCATGAGATTTTGTAGATTTGTCCAGTGTGATGCCCCAGAGTAATTTGAAGAGTGAGTAAAGAAGTATTTGCAAGGTCCCCTTGGAGGAATGGCGAGAAAGGGGGAAAATTCGACTTCCCTATTTGGAGAATTCCTGATATTCTTATAAGCAACGGGGACAACCAAATCAATAGACCAAGCCCTCAGTCTTGGGATTTGTTCATATGAAACTTATCTCTGCAAAGGGTAGGCTAAACCTACTTAAAAATAGGCCCAAGAGTCACCCTCAGGAACCTCTTTCGTTGCTCAGATGTGGCCTCTCTTTCTCTCAGCCAACATGGCAAGTAAACTCACTGCCCTCCCCTGCTCTACATGAGACAAAAAAAAGGGGGGTGGAAGTCGGCTGTTGGTAGCTTTAACTGGGAGGGGAGGTTGTACTTGTATATTTCAAAAGGTGTTTGTAAATCCAGAATGATTCTCTGGTTGGTGGAATGGATGAGGAAGATAATTTTTCAATGGCCATCAAAGATGATTCTTCTCTGGTTGTCCTTGACTCCCTGGGAACTGCTTTCCAGGTGGGTCTGTAACAACCAGCCTTCTGAAAGGTGTCAACCCTTGATATGCAGTTTCTTAGGTATGGAGGAAATCAAGTTTAACAAAACTGTTAACAATTTTGAAAGTATCTGTTTTCCCTATATTAGTAGGGAAAAATACAGTTTGTTTACATGATAAATTTAATATTTTCAAGGACTCTAAGATCTATATCCAGTAATTGTAACCATTAAATAATATTAAGTTTGAAAGGAACTGTACCAGTTTGAAACTATTATGTACTCCATAAAAGCCATCTTCTAATTCTGACCCAATCTCATGGGGCCAGACCTATTATTTAGGGTTTTAAGCTTTTGATTAGATTATGCCTATGGAGATGAGACATGCCCAATTGTGGGTGTGACCTTTTGATTAGATGGAGATGTGACTCCACCAATCCAAGGGAATCTTGATTAGTTTACTGGAGTCCTTTAAAAGGGGAGATATTTTTGAGAAACCTCAGAAGCAGACACTTGGAGAACAGTTGTTTCAGAGCTGACAGAGACAGGGATGTTTGGAGATGCTTGGAGTGCCGACAGTGCAGATGTCTAGACATGGGCAGAGCCCAGCAGTCATCACCACGTGCCTTCCCATGAGATGCTAAACAAACCAGGACCCAGAATTATGTCCTGGAGGAAGTAAATGAAGGACCACAGATGCATAAAGAGAAAACCACTGCATCGGAAGCTGGAAGCAATGGAACCAGGTACAAGGACCAGCAGATGCCAACCATGTGCCTTCCCAGCTGACAGAGGTGTTCTGGACAGCATCAGCCTTTCTTGAGTGAAGATAACCTCTTGTTGACGCCTTAATTTGGACATTTTCAAATTACAGCTTTAGAACTGTAAACTTGTAACGTAAGAAATTTCCTTTATAAAAGCTATCCCATTTCTAGTATATTGCAATCTGTCAGCTTTAGCAAACTAATACAAGCACATTAGAGATTATTAATCGAGTGGTTTACGAACAGCATTTTTCAATATTTCAGAACCATATATTTGCCCATTATTTGTCTACAGCAGCTACTACTTAATAAATGTAATTTTTTGGAATGTAATAGGCAAGTATAGTAATATGTTAGGCAAGTGGTTAAGAGCTGTCAGACTTCTAGACTCAAGTCCTAGCTACAACACATAGTAGCTATGTGACTTGGGTAAGTTACTTAACCTCATACTTTAGGATGGGGTTGGAAATAATAATGGAATCCACCTCATAGAAATTTGGGGAGCATTGAGTTAGTATATAAGGAACACATAAACTAGTGCCTGGTACTTTGAAAGCACTCTGTAATTATTCACTACTGTTAGTTGGTGGTACAGTTTTTTAAAACATGGCATGAGGAGAAAGATATCAAAAGAAGCTCTGAGAAGTGAACATTTTGAGAGAAAATTAAGAAATTCAGTGTGTCACCTAATATGGGAATTTCTTTGAGAACTCGTGGTTGTCCAGTCTCTGATGTTGGTAGCAATGTTGTTTCTCCTAAGTCCCTTCCCAGACAAAACACCCCTGACTTCTTTACCAGTTGCTCAGATGAAAACCTTTTCTTCATTCTTACCACTTTTTTTCTGAATTTGTCACTTTCTCTCTTAAGTCTTGGCCTTCACATATGAAGGTAGCTTGCTAGCTGTTGCCTGTCCTGTGTGGAGCGAAGTAAAACTGTTTCCTCCCTGGATTTGGATGCCGTACTTCTAAAACTCCACCCTGAAATTATGTTACCCTGTTTTACCAACCATGTTATTGCATTGACTCATAGGTAACACATTACTACCAAAAATCAATATTTTTTCTTTCCAAATAAAAATTTTTCTTCTTTTTTGTTTTTGTTTTCTTCTTTTCTGTTTTTGCATTTTGACTCTTGGCTTTCAATTTATGCAATTAAGTTCTGAACCTTAATGTAGGATTTTACATTGATTCCTACTAAATTTGGAAATAGGGAAAATGAGAGTGTTCTGCTCTTGACTTTTTTCTCTCTTTTACTTGTCTAATACAGATGCAAATGATTTACAGAAATTCCATGAAGATGGCAATTAACCAAAAGTGAGATTTCTAAATGTTACTTGCTTCTGGTATTTTTAGGACTTTATTTTGAGGATAGTATTAATGAAAAGGGATATCTAACCAAATAGAATAGTCAGACTAAGAAATTAAACAAAAAGAACTTTGTGCATGAACATGGACTCCTTAATTCCAGAAAATTAAAAAGATTTCTTTACGAGGAGAAAATAAAATTTAACAAAAAAAAAAGAGGCCCTTTAAAAATGTCACTTATCTTGGAAGGAAAGATGAGTAATGGAAATCTCAAGTTATCACAAAGATGAATAAGATTAGTCTTTTGAAGTTGGCATTTAAGGAGGATGAGGGACTTTGTGCTATCACCGTGCATCCTTTTCTATTGGTCACTGAAATAGTAAAAGAAATTTCCTGTAATTATATAAATACCATATACAGGATACAATAAATAAACACAGGTTTTTAAAATGTGTATATATATGTACTTTATATATAATATGTTATTTATATTTGTGCATTTTATTATGCATAACAAATAATTTTTTTCTAGGGAAACAACAATTTACCATTCTAGAAAACCATTTTATTCACTGATGTTCAAGAGGAGATTTTAGTTATTTTTAATATTTAATCTTATCTGTGTACTTTTAAATATCCTGAAAGTTTATTAGAAGACCCTGCCTTTTAAAATGTTTGTTTTCGTATCAAACCTATTTCAGATGTAAATACTTTGAACAATAGTTGATAAATATTTTGAAAAATAGCAAGTACTCTAATATATGGCTACATTTAGCCATGGTATTTCCTCTTCTTTGGGAAATGTTATAGGGAGATGTCCCGTAATATAAGGTAATTCTAGAATTCTGGACACAGTTCAAACTTTTGGGCCTGTGGTCTGATTGTGGTCATTCCATGAATCCATTCCCATTCCTGCTTCCACCTTTTTATTGCCCCACTGCTCTCTATATTCTCGTTAACTTCTATTCAACAGGAACTCTTGAAATAAACAGAGACTGGGAATTGGATCAAGGACTGGTGCAGTTGTTGAGGGTCAGGCAAAACCAGGACGTTCGCATTCCCACCGTGGGAATTCCCCTCGCCTTTTTTTTTTTTTTTTTTAAGATAAGAATGCTATCTCCTACCCTGGGGGTTTCCACATGCCCTTAGTTCAGTTAATGGAAACTTAAAATGGAAATGGAATACGTACATTTGGATATTTCAAGAAGTTACTGACAAGGTGCCATTGACTTCACTGCGTCTGACTCCCGCAGGCCCAATTGGCCCCCTGTCGAGGTGGTTTCTTTGAAAGAATGCACAGAAACTTGTACAAAGAGAAACCTTCCCCAAAACCCTTTAACCGACTTTCTTGTTTAGAAAAAAATGATGTTTCAGTCTCAGGAGACCAGGCTGAATTGACCCATTTTTCCTTAATGTGATTTGTGAACTACTTCAGAATGTCGAGGAAAAGCTATGTGGGCGGTGGAGGGGGTTTATGGGAACTCTGTATTTTCTTTTTTTAACTTTTTAAATTGTATAATATAAAATATATACAAACAGAGTAAGAAAAAAACAATGATTTTCAAAGCACTCTTCGGCAGGTATTTATGAAACAGATTCCAGAGTCAGGGGCTACCATCCCATCATCTCAGAACTCTGTATTTTCTAGATGAATTTTCTGTAAACTTACAGCGTCTCTGATTAAAAAAACAAAACCCAAATCTCATAAGTCTGTGTTTGACAAATCAGGAATGTGGAAATAAGAAATGTCATCTGCTATCATTTTAATTCTCTGCAATTTATGCCATGTTCTTTATCTTTTTTATCAAAATAACCGGTATTCTACACTAGTTTCAAATTTAGAGGCATTTAACTGTTTATAAGTAATTGTGATTTTTGTATCACTTTTATTTCTAGAAGGCAAGTAAGCTTTCTGCTTGTCTGTGAAGAATTTTTTCCTGTTGATATAGAAATAACCTGAAAAGACAGAAAATTTCCAATTTACTATAGACATTGTTCCACCGTTATTTTTCTAAACTGCTTTAAATCTCATTTGGGGGGTCCTACAGTGAAGCATATAGTAGTTTAAACTTTCATATGAAATAATCATTAGTATCTTATTCCATGTAAAAAAAAAAAAAAATACCAGGTGTTTCCTATGCCTTTTTGGCAGGTTTTGTTATTTGTCTTGTTCGTGCATCTAATTTTCCCATTGTCTGGCGCATACACAATACCTATTACAGAAGATCATTGTTTTGATTCACATGATTTTGTTTCCAAAATTTGGTGAGGATCCTGATGTATGTTAGTCATTATGGAACTCTCTGCTGCGATTCTTTATCGCCATATGGTTTAGTGACTAAACTTTATTTTTGTCCACACAGTGGTTCTCAGAGTTGGTGTGTCCGTTACCTGTTTGTGCAGTTAAAAAAAAGTGTAATGACTTAATTGTAAGTTTTTCCTACCGATGCTGTTATTCATCTGTTACATTTTTTTTATTAATTAAAAAAAAAGAAATTAACACAACATTTAGAAATCATTCCATTCTACATATGCAATCAGTAATTCTTAATATCATCACATAGATGTATGATCATCATTTCTTAGTACATTTTAATAATACTTTTGAACTGCAAATACTTACTTTGACTTTGTATCCCAAACTTGAGGAGTTCCCTTATACATGTAACCCAAGCAACATCACCTGTGTTATTTGCAAAGCCTCTTTTTATTTTTTTATTTTTTTGCAAAGCATCTTATAGGAGGAAAGTGTTTTAAAAATGACTTCTTTACATCCACAATGTTGATATTTTATTCTACTTTTAGTAAGCAGTACATTTTCAAGAACAGGTTTTTATCATTTATCCATTTAACAAATTTTTTGAGCATCTGCAATCAATGAACGTATCAGACAAGTTATCTTACTTTCATAAGAATCGCGGTAGAGAGCTCCACTGTACACTGGAGTTTTGGGTAGTGAAATATTTGTCTACTCAAAAATCAAAATATCTCATAGAATAATCCTCTCAGCTCAATCAATTAATGATAAATTTGAAGCAGCAGTTATACTGAAAGCACTGCATTAAGAAATATACCACCACTTAGGATTAAACAAAAGGCTGCACTCTTCCCTGCCTTATGCGTGATTTAGTTAAGCAGCAGAGGTGTTTCCTGTGTTGAGTAATGTGGGCTTCAGGGACACCCATTTCTCACAAATTTTGCTCACAAAATCCCTGAAATTTTATCTTTCTGACTCTGTCAAACTATTGATATAAGAAACTATCCTTTCTTTTCCCCCCATCTTCTAACATCTAGATGTATGTTTTCCTTACCACCTTTTAACTGCAGGTCAATTAGGCATGTGCCAAGGTGAAACTTCAGCTTTATTTTTACCCTTTGTGAATTATAAAGTTCTTCATGGAGACAACAAAGTTGTCGGTTTTTTCGTGGCTGCAGTGGCTGAATTTCTCAGCCTGGAATAACTGCAAAGTGTCCAGCTTGAGAGTCTTCCACTGAACTGAAGTTATATTAGTAAAATAAGCTTAATTGCGTTGTATTCAATTTTAGCAGTTGATATGTGTCATTAAGTGAAAAAAAAAGAAAATGGTGTCCAGTTGAGTCACTATGAGTTGTCGTGATACCCAGTAGTACTGAACGCTTACTGTGGACATGGTGGTGTTTGGGTGCTTTGCACGATAACTTCTTTAATCCTCACAACAGCCAGCCCTTTGATGTTGTTACTTTTTGTTATCATCTTCCCCATTGGGGAAATAGAATCAAGAGCAGTAAAGTGAGTTGACCAGGGTCACATTGCTAGGGAGCTGAAGAACCAAAATCTGAACCCAGGAAGTAGGGCTTAGAGGCAAAACCCCATGTCCTTTTTCTTTAAATCTTTAAAGAAATTCTTTAAATCTTTCTTTAAACCCTTTACAATCTGGGTAGGATACTGCACATTTGAAACGCAATCGTTTCTATTTGTTCTTTGACTTCTGCATTGAACATTCCTTTTCCTAAACAAAACCATGAAGCCAGAAAAGAAGCAGAAATACATAAAGCCACATTTTTGTAAATGAAATATCCATCCTCTGCCCCATCTGTTTGTATTTATCCTATTCTCCTTCCTCTTTTGGAATCAGTTCTGTTCCATGAATTGGCAAGTCAGTTTTACTCTTTTTGTTTTCCCCTTTGCTCACAGTCTTATTTGTAAAAGTGAAGGCTTCTCCAAGTATGGTAAAGGCTCTTGTCTTTTCACTCAGCACCAGCTCTCCCGTGCTTCCCTCTGCTCCCGCTTCCTGCTCTTCTCCCTCTACCCACTCTGACCCCAAACCCCACCTTTTTTTTTTAACGTAATCCTGATTAGACCACCATAGTTTCATTACATGAATAGTTAACCTCCCCTCCTCAGAAGAATTTCCCTAAGTTAAAGAACACCGCAATGGACCTGGAGTTTTTCAAGTCTTGTACTCAGTATATCAAGCTGCAGTGTTGTGTACATCTCCCCTTACTCTCCTTTGGGGGTTTGTTCAATCCTAAAAGTAATTCTCCTAAGTCTTAGTTTTAAGCCCTCTTCTGCCTAGAGCCCTTTTACTTTAATACCTACCTACTCAAATAGGACATAGGAAGGGCATTCTACAATATCTGGATGCTTATAATGCACTGTTTCAGAAACCCGAATGGAAATGAGGTGAAGATGTGCTTCAGAACTGGACCCTAAAATACCACACTGCCGTGGTGTTCAAGAGTGGGAGCAACAGTCTGGTTAAAAGTCTTGACTTTGGAGTCAAAGAAGTATGGGTTCAAATTCCACTTCTACCGCATATAACTCTGGACCTTGAGTGAATCACAAATCTTGGCCTTCTGCCTTCAATTTCTTCCTCTGTAAAATGCGATAACAACACCTACCTCAGATAGCTCCAGTGAGGCAATATTCTCGATGCTTAGCTCAGTGTCTGGCATATTCTAAATTCTCAACAAATGATGAATACCATACGCATGTTGCCTTTCCTTGGAACTTCCACAACTGATACCCTAAAATATAGGTCTGCTGGACATTGGAAGGGGCTGCTGGGTTTGTGGGTGAGCAGTCCTGCAATGAAGGCTACGTTTGAAGTTAAAAATATGAGAATATTATAGACCCTCCATCCTTTTAAAGTTTTAACAGAGAAACAAATCATGATTATGTTCTACCTTTATATGTAAATAAGTGATGCAAGTTTTTTTTCATTAAATTGTTAGTTTTTCTTTTCTACAAAAACGTTTCTTTAGCCCTCAAAATACTTGAGGTAATTGAGGTAAATTAAAACTTTGTGTCTTATTTTTGTAAGACTTAGCTTACATCCTAATTTTCATAATTATACCATTACATCAAGCCAGTACCAATAGTATCACATTGATTATTTTGATTAAGCAAAAATTTTGCTGAGGAAAAAATATTTTACATTCACTGGCTTAGGAATTTTGCCAGTAATAGTAAATAAGAGTACTCTCTATCTAGAGTTGCCTCCTGCTTGTTCGTGACAGTCAGAGATGTTTGCCTCTATTTCTTACCCACCATCTTCAATCTGTTTTAGAACGAGGTAGGTTATAAATAAATAGTTTCTGAGCTATGGTGTTCCCTGGTACTAGCCAGAATCTGAGATTCTGGAACACCTCCTCTGAATAAAAGGAATAAAGCCTTCTTTTCATTGCTATAACTGTTCTGAATTTTCAAATTGCAACTTGATATTACATTATTCCCCTCCCTCTTTAATTATATTTCAATGATACTGCCTTGATTTATGTTTCTGGTACGTGGAGGATTGCAACTAATTATATAACATAAGTGGTCATATGTGTGTTTTTGTTTTTTGTGTTTACTTTAAAACTAACTTTTCTGATAGTCGTTTTTTTAAGGGTTTTAGCAAAAATTGTAATTAATTCCGGATGTTTTACATGTAAAATAATCACATTTTTTATATAACCTGTTCACGCCAGCCTGAAAGTTACCCAAACCAGTGCCCCTCAAATTTTAATGCACATAAAAGCTACCTGGGCATCTTGTTAAAATACAGCTCCTTATTCGGTAGATCTAGAATGGGACCTGAGAATCTGTATTTCGAACAAGTCCCAGGTGATGTTAATGCTGCTGGTCCTAGGACCCTACTTTGAATAGCAAAACCCTATGGGCCCTTTCGAACACTGAGCACCAAGCACAAGTACTGTCTCCCATGCACTGTATCTGGTGTGAGAAACCAAGTTCTGCTGGCATGTATTTTCCTGACACTGAAGCACCCACTTGCCCACAGTCCAGTAGATAGTCATTGTGTGTCTAGAAAACATACCGTCAAAGTAGTCTTCTTTACCCTGATCAAGCAGTATCTTCAATCAATGATCACTGATCTTTAGAATGATCAATGTGGCTTCTCCTTTTAAGGGGAAAACATTACTATTATTTATTAAGCTAAATGGCAGTATATTCAATCAGTGATGAAGTCATCAGTTCAGACTTGGGCAGGGCCTGCCTTCATCAGCTATAAGAGCTCCTTGGAGAGGTCTACAGGCTCTGGTGCTTGTGGTGCCCAGGGTATTTTATCAGAGTGGAATAGGACATCTCTCTTCTCTGTGGACTGAATGCCATCACTGTCATTAGCTGGTGTCAAATTGCTTCTATTCAGACCGAGCATTTGCTGCATCTGCTATCTGCTCATCTCCAGCTGTTCTGTCTCTTTCCTCCTGAACCTCCTGCTTCCTTCCCTAAACATGGGGACTAGCCCTGATTTTGGTCTGGCCTGGTTTTTCGGGCTGTTTTATTCTTCCGCTCTGGCTTATTTACTCGCCTCTGGAAGTGCAGCAGTCCATGGAACATTTCAGTAAGCATAAAAATTGCCCAGAGTTTATCTCTGTCCCAGGATTGTGGAACATTCCTCCAGCTGTCCCTGCATATACTCATTCCCTGATTTGAGATACCCTGAACTAATGGGCTTCAGACTGTGGAATCTGGAATCATGAAGGGTGGAAATTGTGGTGCCATTTAAAATTATTTGACTGTAGGAAAATTTTTCAAAATTACCCCCAAGGGCTGAATCCTCAGAGAAACCCCTTGCTCCCACCACCTCCCTTTATTTGCTTTCATTATGGAGCAGTTTATTAAGTTGAGCTAGACTTGGTGAAACAATGCTAAAAAAAAAAAAGATAATCATAAAACATGTTTGAACATATGTTTCATAAGAATTAGTATAATAATTAATGGTTTTATTTAGAAATATTTTGAACATATTGCAAATATATTTCAGTAAAGCCTTTCTTCTTCACAAAACTTCACTGGGAATTTAAAAACAATGTATTGTCTAAATGTTTCTCTTGTTAGCAGTCAAAACCCAGTTTGGAAAACAGAGTGGTTGACTCTAAAAAAAAGAACAAGTGAGGCCTTACAGAAGAGGTATAAAGTACATCTTGTAAGAATGTTAAAACCTCTATCACATTTTACATGATTTTGGCAAAAGGGATAACCCAGATGTCTTGAATCAAGCTATAATGTGAAATAAAGAATGTCAACAGGCTTCATCATGTCTTTATTCTTTTTGAATAGTGTTTTCTGTTTTCTTTGCTAAAAATGAGATATATTCATCTTTAATTTTATCATCATTTATACAGGGTCTTCACTCGTAATAAGGTTAAGTAAATAAAACACAGATATAAGGAAGTGTAGACAAGATAGAAAAAAAGTTTCCTCAAAATAAAAATAGACATGGGACAAATTTATAGAATTTTAGGCCTAGGGAAGACCTTACTACCTTTAGTAAATATTCTCATTTCACAAACAAGGAAATCATGGCCCTTCTTGTTCAAAGATTCACTCTCAAGATCATATGACAGAAGGAGGCCCCTTCAACTAAGACTCTCACACCCCGAGAGACTTCCTAGGACAAAAAGGTTGTAGGGTTGCATCCAAACCAGTCAGCTTCTAAAAGGTGACTTTAAAGAGCCAGTTCAAAATAATAATACCTGAAGCAAGTTGATACTGAGAAGCAAAAATACTTAGTAAATTCTGTTTTGCAAGAAAATAATTGACACAAATTCCATCTGTGTCATGATTCATATTAAAATCAGCCCCACGGACACTTCCTGTAAACCTTTCTCTACAGACAGCTGAGTGATACTTAGAAGGCAAAGCACTTTGAAAGGAGAGGAAAAATATTTCCAATCTGATCTAGACTGTCCTTAGGCAAGTAATTTAGTCTCTTGGTATATTCCTTATCCGCAATGATATATTAGACTCCCTGTCTCACAGAATCTGAGTGAAAAGTGATGCACTGAGATCAGTTGACAAAACCATGAGTGCAGGGTGGTCTAAAGGGAACAAAACCACTGATGTTCTAGCAAAACAATTCTTCATAACAAAGCTTGCAAATGGCGGATAATGGAACTGGCAGCATTTGAGCCCCATTTATGTTATACATGGCTCTGATTCACCTGAGGATACCAATTCCATTGGTATGCTGGAAATTTCTATTTCTCTTCTGTGGGGCTGGAGCAGTGACCCATAACCAGGGGCAATTCCTTACACTCCCACTGTTCCGGGGGAAGTTTGGCAATATCTAGCAACATTTCTGGTTGTCACAACTGGGAGAAGCCTGCTCCTGGCATCTGATGGGTGGGGGTCAGGAATACTGCTAAACATTCTAAAATACGTAAGATATCCCCACCCTACCCTGCAACAAAGACTTATCTAGCCCAAGGTGTTAGTGGTTGGAAGGCTGAGGAGTCCTGGACTACAGCAGTTGTCAAACCTAAGATAAAGAGGTAAGCATGCATGTGACCTGCAGTGAAAGAGCTGCCCTAATGAAAGGCCCAAGTAAACTTCCTTTAGGTGACTTCCCATCTTGCTACTTATTTCTCTCATTTCTTTAGCAAGTATTTGAGTTTCTATTATGTGCCAGGAACTATATCATAAATTAAGGAATCAGTGTTGTATAGAACAGAAGTGACCCCAGTTTTCGTAGGGCTCATAGACTTCTCAACACCATGCCCCTTCAGGACTCCTCCTCTCTCTTGCTATACTCCCAAATCCAAATTTGTATTGGTATGATAGGCTCACAGACTCTAGAGCCACTACACTTGGGTTTGAAGGCTGGCTCCTGCAATTTGTATACAATGCAAATCTCTTTGCACCACAGTGTTCTCATCTCTGACATGGTGGCACTGATGATGGTACCTATCATAAGGTTTTTGCGAGTATGAAAGAGTTAATGCATAAAGAGTTAATGCATGTCAACGGTGTTAGAACAGTGTCTGGGGCACAGTGAGCTTTATATCAGAAGCAGTTATCACCACTGTTAAGGTGGTGTTGCTGAGTTCAGCATTTGGTGAAGGAGTTGCATATTTAACCTCATCTGCCTTCAGAAATCAGACTCAAGTCCACTAGTGCCCCTTTATCACCTTTTCTGGCCACTCCAGCCCTCGATGACATCTTCCTTCTCTGTGGCAGCAGCCTTCCTTTGTGCCCACCCTTTAAACATTCCTTGTTAATGAACTTTTATGTATGTCCCTTCTTTCCAACCAATCAAATTAGGATAAATTTACTCCACTTCACAGCTTCTTCACACCTTTTGTGATTATGCAAAGTGCCTATGGATTACTGGATTCACACTCTTGACATATGAATAGCCATAGAGTCCCTTTAAAAAAATTGAGTACTTTCTTAACTATGGAAAAATTATAGTACTGTAGCTCCTATGGGGGAATAAATGTTATTCAAAACAATTCATCTAGAGCCGTGAAATAACAATTTGTGCTGCATGTCTTACTACCAAAGGACTCCTTGCTGTTATTCCTTCCCACCACAAAGTGTTAAGTATTAGAAGCTTACGTACTTGTTACTTACTAGTTCAGATAATCAGCTCCTTAATCAAGTTGGGATTGGCAGTTTGTATTCCTTCTCTTAGTTCCTAAATCAAGCTCTGGACCCAGTCTGGGTTTTAATCTGATTTACCCCTCAACAGCTGAGCAGCTTCAGGCACATCCATAAGCTTCCTAAATCCCCTTTTGTAAAGTGGAGATAACTACAGACACCTGCAACGGTTGTGAGGCTTCAATGTGATGAGGTATATCATGAGCCTAGCCAAAAGTCTAGCACATAAAGTAATAATAACAATGTCGTTGTTATTATCATTATTATTATTACTCTTATAGGCATACTGAGATTTCATAACATCGTTTCTCCTGGATTTTACTTTTTTCTCTAGAAGTTTGATACCATACCTTGATTATTAGTTATTTCAATGGGACAAATTTACACTATATTTATTATGTGTGTGTCACTCAATTTGTCACGCATGGCTGCTATAACACAAGCATCTTTTGTGTCTTGCTGTTGGATAGCTACACTACTAAACTCAGAAAATAGAAGCAATTTAGTTGTTGTAAAAGGACTTGAAACTTCTCTCCATTCCAGATCTCTTCAAACAAAGAGTGATGCTATAGCATATCTGAGGGTGGTTGTTCTCAAAAGCAGCTGCATAATGCTGGAGCATCCTTGCTGATTAACCAAATGGAATAAATTATTTCCACAGTTCATTTTAAAAGACTTAAGGGGGAAAAAAACGAGACTTGGGGTTTTCATAGAACAATATGTACCAGTCTTCTGCCCGCTTCCCCAGAGAGAAATATATGAATCACAGCTCTGCAAATGAATAAAGTATCAAAACAGGTGCTGTAAACTAAAGAGCTTGAATCATCTTTTTTCCTTCAATACTTCACAAATAAGACAACATTTATTTATGGTAACTCTGTGTATACTCTAGTCCATTTATACTAATATCAGTGTTGTGCAAAGTAAATTAAATCCAAGAATCTATTTAAATAATCACTTTAAAACTTATGTTATATCTGTGCTATGTATTGTAATGGTGAATGGTTGTTGTATTTCCCGAACAAATAATATTTGACAAGGAGGTCGGAAATAGTTGCATTGCATTTTCCCTCTTTAAAGTCTACACTTTGAATGACCTACAAATGATCTGTAGATAATTTTTTTAGATTCAAACTCAGTTCAGTGGTAATAGATTTCTGTTTATATGAATCTTAAGAAAGAGGGCTCAGAATAGGAGCTGAGTGGCAGTTTTTCATTATGAGTTACATGTATTATTATTTAAAATATGTATACAAAATTCTGCTAATGATTTTATCTAATTTTGACCATAAGATTTTGACAAGGGATCAGCTCAATCATCCTTATGAACATCACTTTAAGTGTACCACATTTTTTTAAAAAGTGATTTGGTGTTTATTTATAGAAATATTTGTTCAAGCTTATGGGAATAATTTTCTGCTCCTTATGTTGACACTGGAAGTTTGACCTTTTCCAGTTATGGAAGATGGTGTCAGAACAACATCCAGAAAAAATAAATATGAAACTCATTGTTTTTGTGCTGCTAGATTTGATTAGCCATACATACTTGTTACAATACTCATGGGGGAGTAGAGGAAGAAAGAGCTATTACATCTGAATTTTAGAAGCAAATATTTTGCAAAGTTTACCCATGAAGAGTTTATAGATTTCATAAGTGAATTAATTGTATTTTCATTTGATAAATGCTAATTTCATGTTGCCGTGAAATTATGTTCCTGAGTGCTCTATTTATAGATTTATAGCAAAGATAGATATTTTTTCCTTTTAGGTTTTTAGATTGTACAGCGTTATAGAAATGTAATAAAACAAGAAGTTAATAAGGGGAAAAAATCAGGGGTTATATTACTTGAGCACTTTTCAGTCTATGCCATTATTCAAAATGATGGATGTGGACACTAGGAAATGTGTTCAAATTCATGGTTATGTCACCAAGGAAGAAGAGGGAATGTTTGCTGAGGCTGGTAATGAATAGTCTCTGCCACAAACTGTACACTAATAATTCTATTCCTTTTATTGCAATTCATGGTATGCATCATCAAAAGAATGGTAGTATGTGTGCACCTGTGACCCACTATTATGTGTAAGAAGGAAAAGAAAAGAACAAAACCATTGATAAAGGAATGAAATTGTATAGGCAAACAAATTAGGTAATAACCTAAAATTGATTACTTACTGGGGTACATAGAAGAAGGACCAGGAAGCGTATTCTAGAAATAGCTATAGACTGGATGGAGCTTCTGTTCTTAATGACTTAAGGGAATTTTGACACCTTATTAAAATAAGGGGCAAGACAAGGTGAACTCTGAAATGCTCTTCAAGTATCAAATGCCATGATTCTATGTATAGCAACATGTCATTTGTCCAGAGGTCATTTAACCAGCAACTTCAGCTATTCAAAGCACAATCAAAAGCCCAATAGAATCAGAGAGAAACGCACAGAAGCTCAGGTGCATCTGTTCTCAAGTAGGTTCAGGTCATCATTCATTCCTCTAACCAGGTCATGATCCAACAGTAATAAATTATTTCTAATTCCCTGAACTTGCCATCCCTCAACCTCTGTGTGGAATGCCTTCTTTTCTGCCTCTTCCTTTCTCTAACTATCTCCTACTTATGCTTCAAAACAAAACCAAATTTTATCTTTCCAGGGATGCTTCTTCCAACCACCTACCTGCTCAGGCCAAGTTAGGTGTTTTACTCAGTGTCCCTTAGCATCCTTTGAAGTTGGTGACTTACGTCGCACTCAGCCACTGGACTATAAGCTCCTGGAGGAAGCTATATCCCCAGCATAAAATAGATGCTTAGCAGTAGTGGGTTTTTGGTTTTTTCTTTTGTTTTGTTCTTTTCATTTTTTTTATTAGAACAGTTGGATGTTTACAGAAAGAACAGAATTCCCATATGCCTGCACCCTCACTCACACACTGTTTCCTTATTATTAACTTAGCAATAATTTTTTAAAGGAGGCAAGAAACTAAAAGATGAAGCCAAACTTGATTGTCTATTTTCCCAGCAAAGAAAAGATGAAGGAATTAAGTAAAGGGAAAGATATAGAGGATCTGTGAGTAGGAAGCAAGATGTGATGCTTACAACTTGACAGCAAGATAACTGAAAGGGGAAATATGAAAAATATCAAAGGAACTAAAAGGGCTTGGAAATCTGGGGGCATTACCTTAATGGAATGCTCACCTTACACACCTCAGTGTTTGCTGAGTCAGTCACAGCAGTGTTAACAATTGATGGTCAAAGTAAGTAAATCATTGAGAAAAAGTTACATTCAGGATTCCAGTGGTCCTCAGAGTGTGGTCTCCAGACCAGTAGTGTCAGCCTCAGCTGGGACCTACTGGATATGAAACTGAGGGGACATGGTCCAAGCATCTATGTTTAACAAGCCCTTCGAATGATTCTGATGTGAGCTCAAGCTAGAGACCGCTTCATGACTCACTTTTTGAGAAGAAAGACCCAGGCTTGTTCCTTTGTGGAAACTTGGCAGGAATAGAATGAACTCTGGAGATGAAAGATCTGTGTTCAAACCTCAGCTTTGTCATTTCTACCTGTGTGATTTGGGTGCATTACTTAATAACCTTGAGCCATCCTTCTTTATCTGTAAAATTGGAGAGTATGATAGTTAGCTCACAGGTTTGATGTGGAGTTTAGAGATGAGGTTTGTGAAGCACCTAGCACTGCACAAGTAGTGCCTAAGTATTGTTATTTTATTCCTCCTTTATCCATTCCATGAAGGTAAATTTGAGCACCTACTATGTAAAAAGTACTCAGGAGAAAAAGATGAATGCAATTCTTATTCTCAAGAAGATCACGAGCTGGGACAAGTATGGAGGAGGAGGCAAAGATCAAACATATCTTAATAATCATGAAAGAATGTGATTAACACCACTAGTGGCTGAAACAAAGACATTAGAAAGGAGTCCATGGAGAATGATTGTTTGTCATAGGTATGCATCATTTATCCTGTGCCATGGATAAATGAATAAAGATCATTCATCCAGAAAACCCACTTAAATGGACCATCTCAATACCCAAATATACCAGATGCACATCATAACTAGTATGTTTAAAATATCTCCGATCAGACTCCCTCATGGTCAAAAGCAGAACTGCTTGAGCTCTTGGGAATTGCATTGTAAGTCAATCCACATTTGATAAGAGAAAAAAATGTGATGCATAGGCAGCATTTGTCTTTCAGTTCAGTTATTTTTCTTCCTAGATAACAAGAGCGCTTCTGAACTGTGTGGGGAAACAGTACCGTACTAGAGAAACCAATTGTTGGCCAGGGTTCACCACCTGTCCACTTGCAGTCCCACATGCATCTCAGAGGGAGCCCTCCTGGCTGATGGTAGTGCCGAGTTGGAAAGGAATCCTGCAGAGACTGCAGCCCAGATGGAGTCCTCTTGTTTCTAAGTATAGGTGGCTTCCGGGATTTCGTTTTTGGTTTTTCTAAATACATCTCAGTCCATGAAGGCAAGTTGTGGGGCCAAATAAATAGCCTCATGGCAGTGAAATCATGCTTTCCTTTTTGAAGGCATGACTCTAAACTTTCCTCTTTTCTCAGACGCCCTCCTTTAAAAAAGGAGCACCTGGGTGCCAGCTATGTGCAGCTGTGCATATGCAGTCACCACTGCTTGTCTTTTTTGGAGATCTCCAAACCTGCTCCTTCCTTTACTTTTGGTCTCAATTAAAGATAGTTTGATGTTCATTAAAGAAGTAATGCTTTAACAATGTTGAGAGTATGTTTTCCCTTCTGTTTGTTCTTACCTCCAATTAAGAATAATGTATGCTTCTGGGTTCTGTGTTGATTGCATTACCAAAAATAGACTTCTGGCATTCCCAAAGGATTATTGTGCTAAGTAAACTTGGCTGCACAACGTTTATAGTGAACCACCAAAAAAGGTTAAATAGAAAATAGTAGTGTCCTATATTAGCTTGATTTGTATAGGATGTCTCAGGTTATAGCTAGTAGGCTAAATATAAGCAGCAAGGTAATATTTATGTGTAATATGAAACCTTAGAACAAGGATTCATAATAGGAATGGTTACCAAACCCTTCCTCCAACAAAGAAGGCGAATCTTAGGATGATGCATTTATCTCCACCAGCCTATTGCCTGGAAACAGCTGACTATTTATGACATTAAGTGTGCCTTCAGGAAGAGGCAGGAGCAAGGCTGTTTAATTTTTCTTGGCATCTGTAAGGGCAGGGCGTGTCTCAGTGCACCAGAGACTACTTGAAAAGGGAATGTTTCTGGAACTCCTGGCACCGTGTTCCTTTCTCTGCCCAAAATTCGAGATTTATTTTTACTCATTGATTGAGAAAGAGAATGAGCCGAGTTCTGCCGTGCCTCACACTGCTGCCACCTTTTTAGACCAGTGAGCCAGATGAATGCTGTTGGAAGGAATGTGTTTATAGACGAGTCAGTTTTTATCCACAGAGAGCAATGCTTTTTGACTTTAAACATGGTATAAAGTGACAAAGCTTCTGTGTGATGAGTCAGCAAAAGAAAAATTGTTTTGTCCCTCACACAAACAAGGGTTTCATTTGCCCATTTATTGTAATTTAACTAAAGTAGAGGTGCAGACTCTACTTTAAATATAACTTGAGGGGAAACTCTGACATCAGAATTTGTGTGTGATCAACTATGTTACTCAGACTTCAGAGGTCTGTTCTCCATCACTTCCAAGACCTTCCCTGCGTCAGAGAGAACAGATTCCGTGTATGATCTTCTAGACCAGCTGCTCTGGAGTTTCTCTCTTCATCCATCACTTCTGTCCCATCTCCTCTCTCGGCCTTACTTCCCCAGGTCCTCTCCCCCCTTGTTGAATGTAGTTATGGCCCCTATAATCCTTCTTGTGATCCTCTTTTATCCAGAGTTCTTATCTCACCATTTCTTTGTGCAGCCAGGTCCACCCAGACCCTTGTTTCTTCCTTTGTATCTAACATCTTTAGTTGAGCTTATATACACAAGATGCTTTACCCAGCTTGTTCGGAATTTAAGGGATGACGCACCAAGTGCCAGTGTGAAAATCAGACTTGAAAACTGGTTTCAGAAGGACATTTAGAAGCCAACCACTATCCCGTCTTCTTAACGTGCAAGTTAGCAGATCCCACCACTTACGTTTTCTATATAAAAAGTGGTACATTATTTGACAGACATTTAATATCTTTAAAACTTTATCAGTGTGTGGCATGTATTGTGTCATATCACTTGCACATATACTCACCCTCATACCAACGTGCACACGCACAGAGTGAAGTGAATCCAACTTTTATGATTTTATTGAAATCACAAGCAGTGAATAGCCACAGCAAAGACAAACGATGAAGCCGAATTGGGGACATCGATGTGGTCAACCATCACCTCCCTACAGTTGGGCCCAACTCAAGGAAGTTATTCATTGTCATATATGCCTTCCCTGTCGTCCACCAAATTTCCTATTTAAGGGAAGATGACTGAAATAGAATACATCCCTGTACTGGATTCTTCTGAGCATTTTCACGAGTACTGCCATCTCATAGAGCGTGACTGTGAATCCTCCCAGATTTGATTTCAAGGAGTAAAGCCTGACCCAGGGAGATGAACTCTGCTTTGGAATTCTCTTTCTTTGATCCAGTCACTTTAATTTCGAGCTTTGGGATATAAGTTAAGTTTTGGCCATATTTGATTTAACCACCCATTCTTGTTTATTATGTTAGGTACTTTTGCCTTAAGCATTTATAAAGAAAAAAATAACTAAAGAAGCAGCAAAAAGTCTTACTTCTTATTGAACTCTCATTTCCCTTCCCCCCCCCCAAAAAAGCAATGCTTAATAACTACATATTTTACTTGGCACTGAGTAATTTGAAAAAAATTAGAAGACTTTGTCAGTGGTGCCATCTAGTTCCTTTTATTTAAAGTATATGTATTGAGCGAGTACTAGATGCCAGATACTATGCTAGGTGCAAAGATGTAAATGTGAATAAGATGTGAGTATCCCACTCAAGATTTTTACAGTCTACTTTCAATGCCCTGTGAATAGGAAAGTTTAGAGAGATCCACTCCCCTCAGGAGGTTTTCCAGTTGCATTCCATCACACTAGGACGGGAGTTCATTAAGCTTGATGGGAACCCTGATAAGACTCCCATGGGAGTGGATTACATCTCTATCCCCACAGATTCCCAAAGATTGAAGAATGAGGCTGGCACAGGCAATTTCCCAGTCTTTAAGATGGAGTCAGAAGGGCCTCATCTTAGCCCAGCACTCAGATTCTGTGGATGAGGCCCAAAGAGGTGCCATGATACCCTCAATGTCAGGTGACTGATGAGGGGCAGAATGTGGTCCAAACTCATATCTGCAGATGTGAATCATTTTCTTAAAGCTTTTATGTAAAGATCTCCAGTTTTACACATTATTAACTCATGTTTAAACCCAGTAGCAGTTATTCCATAAGGCAATTGGAAATCATTCTTTGGGTTTTGGAAAAAATATTCTCATGCTCTCTGACTTCATTGATGTTAATTCTAAATGACACATTCTCAGGATGCTTTCACCAGAGGAATTCTATATGACAGGGATTGTGTGCAGGCCTGAGAAATGATGGAGCAGCCTGTTGTTAAACTTGAATGAGTAATTCCCCCACATTTAAGTACTGTGGTTTGTGATTCCCCGTTCCCATGTTATCCTGAAATTCTGTGACATGCAACGTTTGGATGTATTACAAAATTTGAATTAAACCATCATTTTTTTATATTGCAATATGTTTTCTACACAGATATACATCAAGTGGAGGCTACTTCATTTGTATCTGATGGTATCTTTTTAAACTGTTTATTCAATTTTGGGGGTCACAATTGAATTATGAAGTCATCAATTTGATTAAGAAACTGTGGGGTTAAGACCTCTTTTTAACTATACTTCCACATTTATGAAAAAAGTATTAGTTTTTGTTCATGCTTTGTTTTTGTGTTATTTTGCTTTCATTTTGAGAAGTCTTGTTAGAAACTCTGCTTGTGAATGCTGAATTGGATGCAATGGGCTCCTAACCATCGCAGTTCTCAAGCCCAGACCTTAAGAAAAAAGCTGTAAAATCTTTAGGGACTCTACAGGGATGGTCATTAGACAGGAAAAGAACTAGAAGTTTGTATTTCCAAATTGGTGAAAGGAGTGATCAAAAGAAAATCCTACCCAAAAAGAGTAATCAGACCTGACCAGTCTTGAGGTGTCCTACAGATATTGCTGCCTTGCTGTTATTATGGGGAAATGTTCAATCATGGTATTGATCAGCTGAGTTAAAAGAATTTCCAGAGAACTAACGTATTCTTGTCTGAATCATTCAGAGTGCTGATGAAGAAGAAATTGAATAGTAAAAAGGGCAGGTTGAGTGTCTTGTCCCCATATGTCTTGAGCATCTCTGTAGGCATTTCTTCTGGAACCTTCTCTCTTCTCTTGCCTACATAGTCCATTTTCTCCCAGGGTTAATTTGGAGGAAGTAGAAATAAAGCTCCATTTTTAACAATAAATGTCAGGAGAAGGTAAAGAACTTCAGATATGAGATTCTAGAAAGATAAGATTGAAATTAATACTGAACATCAGGTTAAACATGAGAGATATTTAAGAATTTTAAAAAATCAGCAATAAAACAAGCCATTTAATAACTCAACAAACTAAGAGCATTAAAAGAAGCCTATTTGAAGGCTCCAAAGAATTTTTTTTTCGTTTACACTGCCACCCATATTTCAAAAGAATTGACATTATAGTTGAAAAAAAATAAATGTATCTGGGTTAGTTAGTTAGTTAGCGTCAAGGTGGACTTCAGAGAGGAGTAAACCAGAGAAAACATTCAACGTCTGAAGAAGTGAGAAGTGAGTTACGACAAATAAGAGCAAGCCAGAGAGGAGAGGGGGTCGTGTGCAAGGTCGCAGGTCTGCCGAGTCTTTTGGACCTTCTGCATGTGCGTCCACTTAGTATGCTAAAAATGCCTGTGAATCTTTCACCCAAAAATGTTATCAGGCAGCAGATGTCCCCCACCCCAGGCAGAAAAATAGGCCATATTAGTACAATGCCTGACTCATTCCTATTTCCTCATGGGATCCCAGAGAATCCCCTGCTTTAGAATCCCCCTGAGAGATGTTTTTCCTCTCCTTTTTCTTGTCCCCTTTTTGTCTACTTGTGGTCAAAATAATTATTGGCTATTTCCTTCCTGGGAAACCATCTGGTATTCTGTGGTGCTCCTCCACACGCCCTCTTTCTTTCCCTATAAATTAACTTCTAGAACAAAGAGATAGAGACACCGACGCAATTCAGTACCAAGAAAGTTAAACTAAAGAATAATGGTCTAATTCCAGGAGTACAGGAGAGGTTGATGAACAAGGAATGACACATAATTGATTTCAGTCTCCACCGTGAAAAGAATAAGAGTGGATTTAGATGAGCCCCAAGAAAGAAATTCCACCATAACGTATTAAATATTTAAATGAATAACTGGGAGATGTTGGCAATCTCCCTGTGAAGTTGCCATGTGGAGGATTTACCTGTGGTGGTTCTGGAAACTGCAGTGGGAAGGTTGCTTCAAGATCCCTTCTGGCAGTATGAGTACAAGAAAAAATGTTGAATGAAGTTAATATGATGTGTTTTTCTTTTGTTATGTAAAATTGAGCCTTTTCATTATTCTAACCGTCTCATTTTTAAAACTTCTTAAGGGAGAAGTAAAATTAAAATAGAAAGCTGAACCTTTCACTGGTTTATTTAGTAATTATTCATTATCATTATAATTACTATAATAATTATTATAATAAATTACTCTCCCATCCAAGATAAGTTTAAAAGTAGGGTTTAAAACTGGAGGTGCTTGTGAAAATTATGTTAGAATTACTGTTTTTATGAATGTAATATAGTACAGTGTAAGCATTGTTTACAATGAAATAACATTTCTCTTGAAATGTATTTCAATTCTCTGTATAGTAGTTTTTAATATTGTATTATACTGCACTTTGAGCTGTGTTTTGACTGTGCTGTAATTCTAGACAATTGCAAGAGAACCCCCTTGTTAAAACAAACCTTTCTTATAAGACTCAAATATAATGAGAATAAAAATATCTTTTCCCAAAACATTACTAGTAAAAGCTTAAAGTGGAATGCGGTGTTAGTCATTTCCCCACATACCTATCGTATCAAGTGATTCCTCTCTATCTTTACATCCAAGAGTTGAAGTAGGCAACTTGAAAGTAAGCATGAAAAATAATGTATACTAGCATGTGGTTTTCTTTTTGATATTTTTTTTCTTGGCTTGGGTTTCTCTCAGGCTTAACTTGGCAAGTGCGTAGTATTTTATAATCGTAATAAAACAATAGACAAATACCCATATATTGCTTCCTTTATGCCAAGTACTGTACTACACTTTAAAGACATTAACTCATTTATTCCTCAGAATAAACCAGTGAGACGGGTTGTTATTTTCCTCCTTCAATAACTTCCCCAACATCATCAGGTTTTAACCCAGGCATTCCAGGTCTGGTGTCCATGGTCTTAACCACTACCCTCTGCTGCTTCTCCATGATTAAACATTTCCCCATTTCCTTCTCACAGTCCCATCCTCAGCAGTATTGGGCACTATAGAGAAATCCAGAGATAAGAAATATGGTTCCTGGCCTCAAGTAGGCTACGGTCTAGTCAGAGACAAAACAGGAACATATGAAAAGTTAACTCAATTACAGTTAACTGTTAAACTGGGCAAGATAGACCATAAGGTGGATACAAATAAATATAAATCAGTAAACATGTGTCTGGACTACAGTGATTGGTACAGAAGAGCTGGGACCTGATTCCAGATGATGAGAGAGAACATTCTAGGCAGGGATGCTCCATGAGCAAAGGGACAGCAGTGAGAGGGAGATGAGTCTAATATGATTGGCGGGGGAAGGAAGCTGGGCTTTAAAAGCTCAAGGGTGGACTCAATGAAGTAAGCAGTAAGGAACCACTACAGGTTCTTGAACATTTACTTGATATGGGGAAAACTGTGTTTTCAGTAAACTGGCTTTTAGATAGTTGGTTCAAGTTTGACTAGGCATGGAGAGTGCTGACCAGGAAGGGTCAAAATCAGACAGAATGGAGGAGTAACCTACACATGATGAACTGGAGCCTGGCCATGATGGGAACAATGGGGATGAAGAGGCACATGGAGAAAGAAGTGCTTTAAGAAGAAACCAAGTGAGCCTAGCGGCATACTGGCCAGAGAAGTTGGAGTTGGGGGAGAAGAGTGAGAGAAAAGAAAAGACTGTTTCCATCAGTCACAGAAATAGTGATAGAAAAATAGTTAGTTGAAGGGGAAAGTAGTAGCTGATTACCTCAGTAGGAACATGCTGGTTTTGAACTCTGGGAAAGAGCAGACTGAGAGAGCTACAGAAATACATGCTGAAGTCTGGAGGATGGAAAAGCTGAGGGAGAGAGAGATGAGGGCTGCAGAAAGATTCTCAGCCCCAGCTGAACATTGCATTTTTCATTTTAAGATGTTTATTGAGAACTTGAAAATGTGCTAGGTGGGCACATTTGGTTATTCCATTCTACTGGGTAGCCAGAAATTAAGCAAATGAACTATCTTAGTTTCTTAAAGCTGCCAGAATGAAGTATGCCAGAAATGGAATGGCTTTTAAAAAGGAAATGTAATAAATTGCAAGTTCACAGTTATAAGCCTATTAAAATGTCCAAACTAAAGTATCCAGGGAAAGATACCTTGGCTCAAGAAGGATGATGGATCTGGAGCACCTCTGTCAGCTGGGAAGGCATGTGGCTGGCATCTTCTGTTCCCTTGCTGCTGAGCTCCATTACTTTCAGCCTCTGGTTTCCCGTGGTTTCTTCTCTGAGCGTCTGTGGGCCTACACTTAGCTCCTCTGGAAGACAACTGTGGATTCTGGCTTCCTTAGCATCTCATGGGAAGGCACATGGCCCCATCTGCTGGGCTCTGCCTGTGTCTAGGGATCTCTTCTTTCTGTAGGCCCTCTAAGCAAGCATCTCCAAACATCCGTGTCTCTGTCAGCTCTAAAGCAGCTCTTCTCTGTCTGCATCGCCTCTGAAGTTTCCCCAAAATGTTTCCTCTTTTAAAGGACTCTAGGAAACTAATCAAGCCCCTATGGAATGGTGGAGTCACTATCCATGTAATGAAAAAAGTCACAGCTACAATCAGGTGTGCCGTAACCTCGTGGAGATAATCCAATCAAGATTTCTGTCCTGCTGTGTTGAATCAGGATTAGATCAGGGTTAAAACATGGCTTTTCTGAAGTACATTATAGTTTCAAACCAGCACGTGAGCCATAACTAAAATTAGCCATAACTAAAATTTAGTCATAACTGAAATTAGTACTGTGCTAAATCTGTGCAAGAGAAGTTAATGAGTTGGGGTCTGGAAAGATTTGCCTGGGGAAAGAGGATTGAACTAAGGATAGACGGTAAAGAAAAAAGTAACAAAGGAAATGGATGGGAGAATTTTCCTGGCACAGGGTACAGGGAGATGCTTTTAGGACCTGGGAACAGGCATACGTAGGCAGAGAGCAAAACGTGAACATGGAAGATGGAGACAGATCATTACAGCTCTGAGACCTAAGAGTTTGGGTCTTTATAGGATGAGTGAAAGGGAGTCACTAAGTATTTTAGGTAGAATGATGGGAAAGACATGTTTAAAATATTGTTTATTGGAGGAGAATGGACTGATGAGTGAATGTTGGAGATGGGAGATCTACATGCACACTCACATACACAGAGAGAGAGAAAAAAAAATTATGATTTTATTTATGGGTCAGAGGTCTTCACCTGATAATGCCATTGAATGCTAGACTGTGGATGTTTCAGAACTACAAATCCAAACATTCAGCACAGACGAAATGATTCCTATCCCAGGTATGCTGACATAGATTCATGTCTTAAGACGTAAGAACTTCTCCATCACTTCTCTGGCCTCTATTCTGTTATTTGTTCTGTCCTTGCTTGCTACAACTCATTTAGCCTTTTGGTGGAGAGACAGATCTCTTTCATGAATTAGCTATGACTCACTTGTCTTTGCCTTTGCTAGAATAAGAGGTATCCAGTCACCTGATGCATTTAAATATTCAACACAGGATTTCTGGGCCCCGTCCAGTTCTACAGACCTGCTGGCAAAAACTTAACTTCTCTCCCCACCCAACCCATTTTTAGATTTTTACATACTTGCTGATACAGATTTGATTTCAATTCATAACAAGCTCAAAAAACAAGTAAAAAAAAAAAGTACTCATTGAATTTGTGGTTAAATGTCAAATGATCCACAGCTTATTGCCAGAAACACATGGACAGACAGGCTACATAGCATCAGCAAAACAGGCAGGAACTGGAAAGCTCCTTTCAGTCTCAATTTTCTAGTTCTTCTCCACAGGCTTAGTTCTGGTTCTAGGGAAATAAATAGTGGGACACATCTCCACATGGTAGGAAGGGTTCAAGTCAATAAATAAGGTGGCAATTGGGTATAGTTAACATGAAGCTTAAAATCCCCCAGGAAGGGTAACTTTGGTTCCTAGTGATGGCCTCTCAGTAACTCCAGCAAAACCAGGGTTTTCCTGTGGGAACAGATCTCTTTTCCTTCTATTAAGCACTCTTTGAAGGAATCGCAACTGCCATTTTGTATGAAAATCGAAATCTTTAAAGAGTATGGTCTCATTCATTGTGGAGAGATACTGCATGAAAGGTGCGTGGGATATTTGCTTATTGGGTAGAATGACAGGGAAAATTGTCCACCCAATTTTAATGGTCTGTCAGTCTGGCTGTCTATTTTTCTGTCTGTCTGTCTCTTTCTCTCTCCCTCCCATTCCCTACTTTGCAAAGGTAAATGGGAACGTGAACCATTTCTCCTTTAATTTTTAGCTTCAACTCTTTAGGCATTGCCATTATATTCTATGAAATATAAACAGTATATAATTAAAATTTACCCCAACAACATCTGCCAGTATTGATACTTCTTTTAATTCTTAAATGTAACATATATGTAAAAAAGCAATAAATTTCAAAGTACTGTAACAAGTAGTTATAGAACAGGTTTCAGAGTTCAGTATGGGTTACAGTTCCACAGTTCTAGGTTTTTCCTTCTAGGCGCTACAAGACACTGAAGGCTAAAAGATATATCAGTATGATGATTCAGCATTCATATTTATTTGTTGAATTCTGTCTTCTCTGTTATAACTCCCCCTTCTACTTTGATCCAATATTTATACTTTTGATCCAAATGTGAAAGTTATACCATAAACAAGGACTCAAAGTAGAAAGTTGTAATGAAAATAAGACTAAAGTAAATGAAATGTAACTCGTCTCTTCCTTCTATTATTTTTTTTCCAATGGGACTCTCTTTGGAGCTTTGTGGAATTAAATAATGCAAGTTGAAAGTTTTTTTTTGTTTTTGCTTGGTTGTTTTTTTGTTTTTGTTTTGTTTTGTTTTGTTTTGCTTTGTGTTTTAGACAATCAGCTGCGTACTTTTAAAGACATGTACAAGCTCCTCTCATACTGAAACCCAGAGGGTTGTGGTGGTTCCCCACATAGAAGTGTTGGAAATGGTCAGGCATGCAAGCCAGTCCCTCTGTGCCCCCGTCTTCTCCCGGAGCTAATCTATACATAGACTTACCGTTAACATCAATGGGGGAATTCTAAACTTGGAAAAACTCCAAGAGTGATGGAATCTGGCTGGTACCAAGTTCAACAGAATTTAAAAATCCTTCTTTTTTGAGAGCATGTCTTCATGACTCTTTGGTTCTTCTTAGTGAAATGTCAAACACACCCTACCCATTTTTTTTTTTTAACATTACTGAAGATCTCCAAAAAATAAGTGCTGAACATCCTGTAATTAAATTTCATGAGAGTCTAAAATTAAGCTATTCAGAAATTTAATAAAAATTATTAGGTTGGCCCTTTTATCCTGTGAGGAAAGAATTAAAGGTGATTTCCAATCCCTCATGATAAAATACAAACACATTGACTTTTAAAGCATCGGCATTTCTTTGTTATGAGTTGCAAATATTTATCTTCTTTCATATTTTTAAAGAGTGAACTTGTCAAATTATAGGCACAGTAATTTTTAGGAAAAGCAGGTAGAGAGTATGTAAATGTTCTGTGGTTTTATGTTGTGTTTCAGCGAGAGCATTTAGTTCCCCCAGCCTTGAGTGTGCTCTCCCTTCGAAGAGCCTGTGTTTCGTGGACATGACTAATGTGAGTTTATTTGCAGCCTTACCATCCTTGGTCATAACGTTGCTTAGGGCTGGGGCAGGCCTGCCAAGACTGCGACGTAGTCCTGTTAATATTGCATGACAGTTGGAGAGTTTTTGGAAAACTCCTCTGGCAGACTGTTTATACATCCACATTGATATTTGTCTGAAGGTAAGTTTTACAGTCTGTTTACTTACAGATGCATCAGAAATATCTTGGGCTTCTCTACAGAGATTCTGCCAAATACAATTCTAACAAAATTGGGTAGAGACAGAACCAAAGAAGCCTGTGTAGCATCCTGAGCCATCCCTTTGTCTCCTTTGGTTCTGTGTCTGTGTCACTTGAACAGGGTTTCGGGTCGTTAATGTTTGGAAAAAAGAAAACCTTAGAGAAGTACTTTAAAAATAAATTTCTCATTTCCACTTACTGGTGGGTGCATGTTTTCATATTAATAAATTGTGAACTTTTTTTTTTTTTTAACTTTTTAAGGACAATGGTAAGTGGTGGCATAGTTCCACAATCTTGGCAAGGCAGATATTTTTGGAGTAAGTCAAAACTGGAGGCCAGAAGTATTGGCTCTGAAATGGACTGCTGCTTGTAAAGTAATTTTGCAGAAGGAATAAAGGCTCATGTGAAGTACAGCAGAAAGCGATCTGAAATAATTCTATCAACTTGATATGGATGAATAGTCCTTTGTGGGCATGAGGGAGAGGGAGTGAATCAGCATGGAGTTGGAAAAACAATCCATTCTCTATGTGGGGGCTATGAGAAGACCCAGGCTCACACACCATGTTTTCATATTCACAAGTTTACTTTTATGGTATTTTGAATCCTGTAAAAAAAAATATCTAAAGTCAAATTTTAACAAAAGGTGAGCTGATGTTGCTTGAAAACAGCTGTGTCATACCTCAGAAAAAAGTTATGTATCTTGGGGAAAACACAGACAAGTGTATTCTAAAATGAAAGATCATCCTCGCCATGCCATTGAGTGTTTTAAGGGCTTTGATGTTATTTTATGAATCAAAAATCAGATTTCTTTTTTTTTTATTGTTACTTCCTTTTTCTTTTCCTTTCTCCTTCATAGTCATTTCTGTTGCTATTTTTATATATTGCTTTAGGGCAGAAGAAAGCACAGTGCATTTAGTTAAGTGCAGCTAAAAATAATAAAATGCGTATTTATAATGACAAAAACTCAACCAGTCTATTGAAATAATGTCAATAAGTATAAATAAGCAAAAGATCAGAGATACAGGTTTAGAGTTTTCATTTGCTTAAGAAATGGAATAACAAAAAGCACAAACAACTTTATGGCATACTAAAAGCAAGTCCAAGTTAGAAGTCAGCTGTTGAGTAGTTGATAGACCATCAGCAAAATTCGTTTAGATTTATCTTTTTAAAAAAACGACACCCTTTTGGGACCAAATCCGTTTTTTTAGAAATCCTTAACTATGTAGCTCTATCTATCTTGACTTGCTTACACCTTTTTATTTGTCAAAGAAATCAACTACAAATTCTTGCCAGTTTTTAGGTGTAAGGACTTTCTCTCTGGCAGTACAATCAAGAGATTACCTTTGTTGCTAAATAGCCACTGTATGCCTAGCATTCTGGCAGCCTTGCTAAGAAGTAGGTAGAAGGAAGGAAAGGACAGTGGGAGAGAAAGGCAATGAACATTTGTCACGCATGTTCTGTATCATCCCTGAGCTATCCACTGACTCACCGAATCCATACAGAATCAACTTGTTTTATAGATGTGGAACCGAAGGGTGAATCCACTTGTCCAAAGTCACACAGGGAAAAAACTACAAAGTAAAAGACAAAATGCATTCTTCTCATAAGCTCTCAAAGTCCACAAAGTTGGAAACCTTGTTGGGAAGCTAACATTTATGCAACAACCAGAGAACCTTGTCAGACATTTTAGGACTCCTAAGGGCACACTGGTGCTGACATTTTGTGCAGAAGTGAACTCTCCCACCTTGGGTTTGTCTGGAAATGGAAGGAAAAATCTAGCTTTACCCTTAATGCATCTTAAAGTGACTCTCAAGAATTTGGTTGGTCCGAGACCTAAGATTTTGCAGTTCTGACTCATTTTACCTAGTTTCTTTCCCAGAAATGACAAATCACAAATGTGTCCTCTTGAGGATAGTTATTATGAAAGCTTTTATTCCCCAGCTGCATACCACCCCCTCGCTGATGCAAGCCCCTTTTGTGAAATACGTGCAAATACTGGCACTTTTCAAAAATGGTTTAAATCTCTCTCACATACATTTGGAGATTTGCCATAAAAATGTTTTGAAATGTAAATTCCCCCACAATTGATCTAATTTACTTTTATCTAATTATATTTGCAACCCATGTTCTTCCTAGCAGGAATATGGTAAGCCACTGGCTCCTTTCAGAAGGAAAAATTTCTGTTTCAAGGCTAAGGGAGGCCAGGATTTGTGTGAGGTTTGCTTTGGTCATGGTCTTCTGTAGTTTAATAATTGCCCAAGTTCCTTCTGTAGGATGCTTGATTAAAATTCTTTATGACTTATGTAATCTCTATAAAGCTAAGAGAATCTAGTGTTCTTGAATTTGTTCCATATTCACAATATACCCAGTAACTATGTGTAGCAATCAGAAAAATTCTCCAAAATATGCAGCCAGCTGGATTTCTAGATTTTAACAAGGTTTCAATGCTGGATGCTTTTGCAACTTCATTAACCAGTCAGCTGAGATAGTAACTACCATGTTAATTCATTCATAAATCACATGTTTGTTATATAAACCTAATTTTTAATAAACCCTTTGGGGGCCGTTGTGTATACATAATAAAAATGGAAAATGTTCTCAAGCAGATGAGAAATTTAAATAAGGATTTTTAATCTTTTCTAATCATTAATTCACCTCATGGCTTCCAAAATTTTGGTGATGGAAACTTTCACCTCCCACTCCCCAAATCACATAAAATGGCACTAAGAAATCCCTGGTTAGCTTTCATAACTCAGTTGATGAGCAAACAGCTACAGTAAGAAAAGTACCATTCTATAAGTGCTTCATTCCATGTTAAATACAAAATCTTAAACATGTATTCAAAATTATAATTAGAGAGAAGAAAATTTCAGTGTTTTAAATATTTTTAACTAACTTGATATCTGGTTCCCTGAATGCAATTCTGATTTATTAATGTTTATATAAAAAGTACAAAAACAAGGAAAGTGTTATTAAGACCCTTCTATCAATTTCCAAAGGAGAAAAATATGGTAATTATTGAAGCCAGTATTATTCTATGTACAACTGCTTAGATTAAAGGAAAAGTTATAATTCTACTTAAATAATTAAGAGAAAATAAAATTATTGCAGAAATAAAGCGGTTAGAATAATTGACCCAGATACCTGCTTCCTATGCAGATTTTTATTTTCATGTATATGTAGTCTGGGTTATTCATAAAGTCTCATGAATTTAACAATTTGGCCAAGATTATTTTTTTTGTAAATTTTAGCAGAGAACTATTTAAGAGGGAAAAATGTTCTCACAAACTTATACTTTAAAAAAAAAAAAGCAGATGTAGCTTTTGGTGCTTCCAATGCCTTCTAACAGAAAACAGCTGTTGAACTTCCTGGATTTTTTTTTTTCTAAGACCTTGAGAATACACCCACACATTTCCAATTTTTCTTCCTAACCATCGAATTCGCTTATCAGTTTTCAGCTTTATAATGGATTGTTTCGTCCAGACAGTTGTTCAGTTCTTCCCTTTTTTATAAATACATTACCCAGTTATTTATCCCATAAATTTGTATTCATTACCTTCTCTGTTCGTCAGGGGGCAGCAACAGAGAACAAATTTATATGTATAAACTGTATGTATGCATACAATACATAATATGTATGCATCGTCAAAACTAAAACCTATTTTGTAGATGAGAATTGGTTGTTTTTAGTGTGAGCATTTACTCTGCTCAAGAAAATCAACTCATCTTAGTACGGCGGTGTCTTTGAAAAGGAATTAGAAAGTAATTAAAGTAACATGAAATACAGCATATGTCATACAAATCCCTTGAAGGTATTTACCATATGAACTCAAGGAAACCTGGTTTGGAGTGTTCAGAAGAGCAAATAGAGTTTTGTTTGCCTACCCCTGGGAATTAAAACAAACAAATAAAGCTTATTTTTAAAAAGCTTCTTCAAAGTTCACATTTGGTTTTAGAAAAGCTTTCAGCTCTGTTACTTTCTAAAAAGCTCAGTTCCATTGCAAAGTGATCTTTTATAGGTTCAGCAGAGTCAACCCATCATAGTTTTCTCGATTTATACCCACATATATTTTCAAGTATTCTCTTGCTCTGAAAGGTCTTAAGCTGTATCTCTGTGAATCAGTTAATTTCAAAGCAAAAGAGTAAAAGGTAACATAATGATCTCTTTATATTTCTCCTATTTATGCTCATTGCCTTGTTAAGATAATTTTATGTCATTTGAGCTCTTCAAATCTGCATGCATATATATATAGGAAGTTTCTGCGCTTCTCATAAAATGCAGGACTTGTAAAAATCAGTATATTTTAATCATTGATTCATTTATTTCACAAACACCTGCTGTATGCAAAATACTCTAATATGGGCTGGTGATATAAATTTGAGTAGAGCATGGCAGCTGCACTCCCAGAAGTCACTGTCCAGTGAAGAAGAGAGACTGGGAAGGGCCCCCTAACAAAGATAGAATAGTGTGAGAAGAGTGAGGCTGAAGGCGGCACTGAGGGTAATGATGTCAGAGGAGGTACCACTACATCCGATGGGAGAATGCTCGGATGAACTCACCAGGGAAAGTGTGTACCATAGGAAGAGCAGGGGCCAAGGGAATGGGAGGCTGAGATGCAGCACCATTTAAGAGGGAGCTGAGGAAGAAACAGTTAAAAAGAAAATGAGAAACAAAGAGCTAGAGACCCAAGCGCAGAGCCAGCACTTATCTCCAAAGAAAAATGGGTTTGCAGGAGAGAGTCGTCCGCCGTAATGGATGCCTCAGGGAGGTAAGTATAATAAAGACCAACGTTGAAACAAATCTGGCTGAGAAGAGGAGGGGAGAAGAGGCTATAGTAGCTAGAGGAAGATGTGGTCTTCCACATCTTTATGAGTTTCATAAAACTCGTGAAATCTAAACTGAGCAAATTATTTCGGTGATTAACAGGATGAATTGTGGCTGGAAAATTATCATTGTTCAGAGGCCGTGGGAAGATCAAATGCTGGTGTTTAGGAAGGGTTTGACTTACGGTGTTTAAACTCTTATGGACGAGGCAGTGTGAAATCCTTGGATACTTCCTGGGAAAATGCCCAATAAATGGTACTGGGGCTGATTTCTGATCAAGGAGCATTATATTAAACATGCCAGTTTGCCTCCCCTCCCACTTTCTGAAACCACTTCTGAACCCTTCATTCTCCTTTACTATCCAGCATTTGCCTAGAACAGCATAGAACTTTAACTTGGAAATGACCTTCAATTTGATACCCAAGGAGGATGGCTAGAGTGGTTATATGACTGCCCAAAGTGACAGAGTTTGAACTAACCTGGAATCCCCATCTTGTGTTCCAGGCTGCAACACCTTATTCTTAATTCTCTGGAAGTGAACATAGAATGCCCTTTTTGTAGAAAGAGGTGATAACAATAATTATGGAATTTTATGAATTCCAGCCAAATAATTATATACCATTTAAAATCACCTCGACTTTTCCCTTTGGTTTTGGTTTCTGAGTTTTTCTAATAGGGAAACACCAGACCTTTGTGGTAAAGCCAGCTAGAGACCTTTGGTTTTCCTGCTAATCAGTGTAGCTCTAAAAGACAGTCCCAGGAGCTTGCTAATGTTAGCTCACTACCTTTTTGTGGTCTCCAGACGTGAGATTGGGAAAGTGAACCAGAGATTAACTAAAGCAATGAAGTTAGTTCATAGCTGGAAATCATTTTCTGGTGAATCACTTTAAGGGGGGGGGAGGAAATATGGCTAGCCTTTTCGTGGCCAAAGCTTTGCCTCCTGAATTCTTTCATAGGATGTCAGTTCCGTAGCTTCCAAGAAAGTGCTACTGTTTTTGCATGACAGGGAGTAATATTTGGCTCAAAGAAATCACTGCTGCACTGAGCAGCTAGTGAATTCTATGACAGCATTAGCCATAATTCCCAGATGCAAACCAGATAGTAGATTCTCATTCATAACCAGCAAGTCTATCTGAAAGCAGAGATATATTTAAGAGACTGCAGAAGCTGATACACTGCTACTATATACATCTATGGCTTCCTGATCTATGCACAAGAAGGGAAACATGAGTTAGGCATATTGTTCAGCTTTTGTAGAATGCAGGCCACTGCACAGTGCTAAAAATATACTTCGGAAATTAACTGTGGTCTTTGCTCTTAAAGAAATTACAGTGTAACCAGGAATATGCAAGTAAAGTAAATAAAATACACTGTGTACAATTTTATTTGCATACGGGAGCCCCACTGTAGCATGAGCCACTCTTCTGTAAGTAAAACCCAGGTCCATTTTGGATCACATTCCAGGGAGAGTTTAAATTACTAGTGATAGGCATCTAGGGTATAATTATAATTTAGTTAAAAACATAGTTGTGGAGTGTTTGTTTTTTTAATAAATAAGCCAAGATGTTTTCCCTACTATGGTGCTAGAAATTAACTTCTAATAGATCTTATATATTTTGTTTTCTCTCATTTATTCTTTATTTATTTGTTTGTTTTTACATGGGCAGGCGCCAGAGATCTCACTTATTTTTCTTCCTGTGTATATTCGTCAAAGATTCCTCTAAACTTAAGAAGTAAATAAATATATTTTCCCTCAGCAGAAGTCCTCTCCTTTTAAAATGAGTAGACACTTGAAGAATCATAACCTGTGTTTCATAAAATCTTACTAGTACTAAGTTACGGAATTGCAGTTGCCTTCATCTGCTTTCACCAAGCCTCAGGGGCTCAGCAGGACTTTCTCCTAGGCCCGCTTGTTAAGGAAGTGTCCTGGTTTCCAAGCAGCCTGTCCCAGTATTCTCATCCTTATTTAGATCAGAGAGATGTTGAGAAGAGAGCAGAGTAATTATGCAGCAATGGCGCTTCATGATGCAGGGAATCTCTGTAATGTATGCCCAGATGGGGGTGAATAGGGACAGGATTCATTTCAAGTAATTGATATCTAGTCTCACTTGCAATTAAACAAGCCCTTCCTGACCACCCTCCCTGGCCCAGCCGGGGTGGTTGGCTCAGTGCATCTTACTGAGCTCAGCGCATATGTAAGATACCAATAGGAGTGGTTGTAACACTGCAGAAGTCCTGAGACAGGGCCCCTGCCCAGAGTGACTGAAGAAGGGGTCAGAGAAGAGTGATACAATTTCATTCCAGCAGAAGAAAAGGGGAAGGGCCATTCTAGGGAGAGGGAAAGCGTTAGCAAAGTTATGGAAATGTGAATGAACACAGGAAGGGCTGAGGAAGCAGGAGAATGCAGCAACTAAAGAAAAGGGGTAGGGAAAGGAAGAAATTAAAAAGCCACGTGGAGACCAAATGACCTGCGGCCTTAAGCGGCATATGAATGAGTTTGAACTCAAAGTTTTTTAAGTTAGAAAGTGATATGGGCACACAATTGATTTCAGAATTTGAAGGAATCAGTGAATATGGAGGAAGTAGAGAGAACAAATGAGAAAGGGTAGGGGGTGAAGGCAAAGAAATGAGTTAAGAAGCTACTGCAATGAACTAGGAAAGTCATGCTGGAGATGGGAACTGGGAGAGATGTAATGAGAATGGAGAGGAAGAGACTGATTGAAGGAATGGATGGCCAGAAAATCCTGTGGAATTAGTGATGAGTTTTAATTGCTGGTTGTTGTGGGGGATGTAACATGAAGGCAGAAGTCAACAACGTCTCAGCCATTTTAGGTGTAGGGGCCTATATTGATGGTATTGCTATTAACCAAGTTAGGAAACACAGAAAGAAAAAGAAGATTGTGAGGGTTTTTTATTTGTTTTGTGTTTGGTTGGGGATTTTTGTTTATTAACAAGAGTACAATTGGAGGAAATTTAGTAAAAGGTACAGTTTTAGACATGCTGAGTTTAAAGCATCTGTAGAACATCTGGCTAGAGATGTCCAGTAGGGACCTGAGAGTCATCCACCTATAAATACTTGTTAAAATAATTTAGAATGAATGTGATATCTCCCGTGAAGAGTGCATAAAAAAGAGAGTTAATGGCAAAACCCCATGGGAATCCTGAAGGACGGCAGGCAAGATAAGTCAGGGGTATGGAAAGAAGCCATAAATAGAATCAACATCCAAGAAAGAAGACAATTTCAGGAAGAAAAGAGAAGTCAGCAATTCCAGATGCTGCCAAGGGATCTTGAAGGCCCATAAGAGTTGGGGAGTGTGTCACTGCTGACCTTTGAGAGGAGAGTTTGTTAAGAGTGGCCGGGACAGAAACCAGCTTGCACTGGTTTGAGGTGTGTATGGGAGGTGGGGAAGTGACTTTGCAATGTATACGTGTTTTATTTGAAAACAGGAAAAAAAATCTAGGAATCATAACCCTTCCCAGAAAGGAATGAAACCACACTCTGGGTTGTAAGAATAACTGAGGAGCTTCTGAGTGTCTGAACTTCATCCTTCCACCTCTCCCAAGTTCTGCCATTTCTCCCTTCCCAATTGGATGTGAATGGTCTTGCCACTGAGATTCATCCAAAGCATCAGCCCATGCGAAGCTACCCTCTCTGGGCCTTTGGCTGGGTCATGGATTGTTTAGGAGTGAAGAAGAGAAAGTTTTGCTGTGAAAGCGCTTTTATATGGCAAGGCATGGGTGCAGAGAGAAGACTCCAAACATCCCTCTTGTGTTGCTCCTGCCCAGCTGCATACCACATTCAGAGGAAGACAAACCTCGAAGGCCGTAATGATAACAGAAGTACAGGATTACCAAAAAGAAGGGAGGTGGGGTATTCTCACCAGCTAGCTGCCAGAACGTGATATACCAGAAACCGAACAGTTATTATAAGGGGAGAATTTATTAAGTTGCAAGTTTACAGTTCTAAGTCTGAGAAAATGTCCCAATTAAAACAAGTCTATAAAAATGTCCAAATTAAGGCACAACAGGAGATTACCTTCACTCAAGAAAGATCGATGAAGTTCAGGTTTCTCTCTTTACTGGAAAGTCATACGGCCAGCATGGCAATGTCTGCTAGCTTTCTCTCCAGGCCTCTTGCTTCTTGAAGCTCCCCTGGGGACATATTCCTTCTTCATCTTCAAAGGTCTCTGGCTACGTGGGCTCTCGGGGTTCTCGTCACTCTCTCTTCTCATGGCTGTCTCCAACATGTTTCCTCTTTTAAAGGAGTCCAGTAAACTAATCAAGACCCACCTGGAATGGGTAGACTCACATCTCCCTCTAATCAAAGGTTAATACCCACAATTGTGCGAGTCAGTCTCCGTGGAGATAATCTCATCAAGTTTCCAACCTACAGCACTGAATAAGGATTAAAAAAAAAAAATGGCCGCTTCCACAGGGCGGGTCAGGATTGAATCATGGCTTTTCTAGGGCACATAATCTCTTCAAACTGGCACATGGGAGAAGAGTGAAAATCTTGCAGAGATATCAAGGGTAAGAACTTTTGGAATAATCTCACTGAGAAGCTGAACACCTAATTTGTGATGGATAGAGCACAATGTGGATATTCCAACACACACACCCTAAAAATAAAGCAAGAATTTCCTGTGGTAATAACAAGCATACTCCAGGTCTATATTTTAACTCTCTCCGTGACAGTCCCCTGTTTATTAAATGAGCCATGTGCATCTTCACTTGATCATCTGTGACATCACTTAATCTTTGCAGAACGTCAAATGGGTAAAAAACATATCAGGAATAAGTATACCCCTTGAAAATGCAGATTATTCAGTAGTTACCTTCCATTTTTTGGATGAAACCGCTACATATTTTTCATTTAATAAGTGCTTTTAAGAAGAATAAATGTTCTGGAGGTTATTTTTTACCCTATGTCATGAGAAAGTCCACAAGCTGAGTCATTTCTCTGGAATGAATGTTAATGTCATTTGGTTTCCTCTCACAAAGGACCCTGGGTTTCATGTCTGGACAAATGAGCCATCCATTATTTTTCCACCAGACTGAAAAAAGATCAATTTCTTGTGGTTTGTTGTTCTTTTTTAAATTGCGGATGTGTGTCCAGTGTCCTTCCAAATAATCATCTAAACCGGGGAATCTCAGGAGGGAGGTCCAGGATATCCAGATAGCCATCTGCAGTGCCAGACGTGGCTGTGAGTGCCAGCCCTTTGTTACATTCTATAGAAGGCTGACTTTAACCCTCATGTGGGCTTAAGCCCTTCAGCTCAGATATCTACTCTGTGGTTACTTGATTCTCCTTAAGGTGCTTAGAAATGCACAATAGCCTCAAAACTATCATCCATGCACTAAGTAGTATTACTGAAAATATCAGCAAAAATACTTAGTGAGACAATTTGCAGGCTATTAGATAGCTTTTAAAGGTATAAATAAGCAAAACTTAATTTTTATCTGGTACTTACTCTGCCATTTTACTTTCTCAAACTTCAATGGCAGTGTGGATTAGGAAAAAATTAATGAATTGGAAGGCCAGGGTTGGATCTACCACTAACTAGTCATGTTACCTTTGTCCAGGCCACTTAGGACTTGTTAGTTATATCAAAAGTTAGGCTAGATTTTTCTCTAAGAGTTCTTCCTAAGCTTATAATTTCATGTGTTCATAATCAAATATAAGCTTAGAGTTTGAGTGGTTCTACATATCCAGCTCTAAACAAATATGATTCTGCTTGTTATTAGGCCACCATAATCTCTCCCGTTCTTATACAGCCCTTACATGGTTAAGTAATGCAGAAGTATAGTTCACCATCTGAATTAATGGATTTCTACCTTGATGCTAACATCTCAGCCACTTCTCTAAACTCTTTCCATTCCTAAGTTCCAATTTGCCATCTTCCCAGCCACTTCCTTCAGCATCTTTGTCAAGGACTCTTTGTCTCTCCCACTTACTCTAGGAAATGTCCATAACCATTCCAGGGTCTCCATTCTTTTTTTCACCACCATGCTCTGCTCATAATATCATTCCCAAGATCAAATTAGAAGTCACTTTTACACTGTTTTATTTTGTTCACAAATTCCACCAGTTCTGTTATTGTCTCCTCGTCTCTCATTTCTTCCTAATGTTTCTGGACCCTTGACTATACTTGTTGGGGAATACTCTCCAGTGGACTTTCGTCATGTGTCAGAATTGGCCAGTGTTCTCTACCTTGCCTTCTGTTTCACATCTCAGTTCCTATCTGAGGTTAAAGCACCTGGGCTTACCCACCTAGCCTTCTAAGCCCTGATGACCTTCTCCACTGGATGGACTTGTTCTTCTAGAAGGTGTACATTTGATTTTCCAATATCTGAAAGTTTTCTCTCCCAAAGATCTATCTAAACCCTTTGTGTCAGGAAATGCTTAAGCATTAAAGGTTTTTACCATGAAAAAATATCCACAACCGTTTAGGAAATCTTCCTAAAGCAACCTTTCCCCAACTATGAATCTGTTAATGAAAGCTAGAGAAAACCTAAGTTCTGAGATAAGTGTAAATATTCCCCCACAGTGTTTTGATATTTCAGTATTTTAGCCTTCGGCTCCAGGGACCTCCCCGTGCATACCTTTTGACCTGCTGTTGCTAAAAAGTAACAGAATTGCCTTGCTTGCTGTTTCACCTTCTCTTTCTGCCCTGAGTCACTTTCTAGCAGCGTGATTAATGAGCCATGAAATGGCCAAAATTGAGCAGCAGTAGGGTTAAAGCAGAGAAACAGGAGACCTAGATAATCATTGCAGGATTATGGTTGACCTGGTTTTGTATAGATTTCCATGACCCTCTGGCAAACGTCTGTTTATTTTTGCAGACAAATTGTCTTTCTGCTTTTGTCCAGATTATAGCTTTATGAAGATCAGTAAAAATATGTGTACTCAGGTTCTATAAATCTCATAGGGTCCCATTATTCAAGAGAAGTTCGTATGTAGAATGATAGGAACCTCTGGAATTGTTTTGAAAAATTCATTAGAAATCTTCTCTTCTACATACCAGCTGAATGGCCTGAACCTTTCTGTGCCTCAGTTTCCATCATCCATAAAAAAGATATAACAGTAGCTACCTCAGAGGTCTCAAGAGAATTGAACACATTTTCTGTTGGATGGTGCTCCAAACACCAAAGGCTCTAGAGTCTAGAAATGTTTAGTTGTTTTTACAACTTAGTCTACATAGTAATCAGATCCAATGACTCAGTATCACCATCTCCTGGACTTCTGCACGGGATCTGGATATAACAGTCCTCAAATATATATATATATATAGGAGAGAACACTCTCCTTTAAGCAAATCAAAAGGGAGGGGATTTATAAAATGAGTTACTTATCTAGTTAGTCCAACCACCGTGGAAAAAGAGGAATGGAATTTGATATGGTCTGTAGACATCATTGGAATTCTGCAGCCCAGATTTTCATATGTTTTCCCCATGAGATGTTAGCTCTCTATGAAACGAGATACCTGCCCTCTAAACTCTGAAGTAGGTCATCAAAACCGGAAATGATCTCGAAATCTTTGGCATTGCAACCGCTTACAAGTCTGTGCCTAAAGTCAAGGGTGGGGTAAGCGGCTTCTCCCAAAGAGCGCGAATGGCTGCCACCTAGTGGTGGCCACTAGAACTGCAAATTATTCCTTCCAACCTGTGCGATTCCTGGAACATAAAAGGTGAGAAAAGGTGCCTTTTGTTGATATAAAGTTAAAATTTTATTTTAAAACAGAAGTAGTCAATAAACACTTAAAATCTTCCCTTTATAGATTCTTCACAGACCAGTGTCAACAAACTTACCCTTTTCTACACAACCTTTACTCCTCCTGAGTCACAGCAATTCCTGAATTGCGTAAGCATGTTTGACTTTTAACTGACAGTTGTCCACAGAACAGCCTGGTTCAAGTATTACCAAAACTAAATCCCCAGTGGGAGGGAGTCCTGGCATCCCAAAATTCTTGCCTCATTGTCTAGGTCTCGATTTCAGCAAACCATGCCTCATTTATCTAATCTGGTTCTAAACACAGCTTTGAAAGGGCCTAGTGTGTCTCCCTGCCAGGATGAGTGATCTTTTTTATTATCCCATTTCAGAGCCTGGAAGGCCTTCTTTCTGATAACACAAACAGATAAAGGCAGGTCATCTGGTAGAACCTGCAATCAGAAATTCCACGGGACCGGCACTGAGCTTAAAGAAGAGTGGAGATTTGGATGAGCTCTTTTCTGGATGACTTAAGGAACTGGGCGGAAGGACAAAATGAAAAGGTGTTGGCCTGTGTGGTCTTACCCTCCAGCACTTTGCTGGGTAGTTACAGAGCCAGCAGTAGAAATTATGGGCTCATTACAACAGTAATACCTCTAGAAATAGAAAATCCTGGCTTCCCACTTCCCTGCGAAAAGAATATGAACTTTTGGAGTCAGGCAGAGATGGGTAAATTGTAGTGCAATAATTCATTCATTCAACAATTTTTTGAGCATGTTCTGTTTATCAAACATCAAAACGAGGTGCTGGAGGCAAGAAGTTAAATGTGGCATATTCCCCACTTCCAAGGACCTCACAGTCCACTATTAAAAACTGGTGCATTAATGCAGAGTGACTATGCAGTGGGGTAAGTGCTGTGACAGAAACAAGCAGAAGGAGCACCTTATCCTTGCAGAGGCAGGAAAATGTCCACAGAAAGACTGTGCTTGAGGGAAAGCCTCAAGTGCCACAGAGTTACCAGGCAATGGAGGCAGGCAGGTGCAAAGGCCCAAAGGTGAGAGAGAAATTGGAACAATTGTGAAAATATACAGGTGTGGGAAGGGGCAAGCCATGGAGGATATGTCATGCTAAAAACCTGAAGGCAGTGGGGAAGCATTGCATGATTTGAAGGTGGGGCCTGAATTACTTGTGGGAAAAGGCCACCTGACAGTGTGTAGGGGATTGTTGGAGTGGGCACGGTAGTAGACAGTTCATGGACTTCTGAATTTACATGCGTCAGAAGCACTAAGTTATCAAACAAGTGGTGGCCTTGGGGACATATTTGAGATATGTATATGAAGTGGAATTCTTGTAGCTTGATGACAAATGTATCGTGCGTGAAGGGTACAAGACAGCCACTTAACGTTTGCAGATGTTGTGCACTTATGTAAATAAAGACAGCCCACACACATTGTAAACTTCAAACATTTTTACATTTATCATGATGATTTTCCAGCAATGGCCGAAACAGGTTTATTTCAGCAGAATCATTATATCAGGACAATTTTCTAACAGCAGGAAGTCGTATCACGAAGAAGGTACTTTCTCCGAGCATCCTTAGCTCCGTGGTGTTTGGTGTTAGGGGTGGCTGTTCTTCCTGCTCATGAACAGTGAGCGCTCTGCATTGTTCCTCACTCAGCCATCCGGGAGCCCCTGCTTTGAGCAAGGCAGTCTGTGGGCTGCTCCTCGGGACCCCAAAACTAAATCAGATATACCCTTCCCTTTGGGACTTAGGCATTCCTATAGTGGAGAGAAGAGTGGGCTTGTGTCAGCATCATGGGTACAATGACATTTTCACATGACCATGGGACCTCCGTCTGGTTGTGAGGTCCTGCGCTGCCCACCCCAGGGGTGCTATTCTTTCTGGGGTTCCCCTGGGGCAGGCCTGAGCACAGCAGCCTCTCTCCTGTTACAGTCCTTCCATCCCATTACTGAACTGCAGATGAAGTTGAAGTTAAATCCATAACTGCATAAATTATTTTGAAGTCATTGATTCAATCACTTCCTGTTTTTCCTCACAGCATTTTTTTTTAAGAAAGGCAAAATGTAATTACTTCCCTCAAACATTTTTGAATGACTTATGTTTAGACTATCATGGAATTTGGAGTTGATGAGACACTTTCTTTTAAAAAGGTGGGTAATGCCTGACATTTTGTTAAAGAGAAAAGGAATAATTTTTTTTAGGGAAAAAAAGTTACAAGGGATGAAAAAGGACTGCTGAAAAGTACTTATGGGCTATAGAAACCTGCTCTGGCATTTTCCCCAGACCTTTTCACAAGTCCCTTTTCCAGTCAGCAGGAGGTGGCCCAGCAGAAGGGACTCTGGGAGTTCTCCAGGACCAGCTATCTGTGCATCACCAGATAGAAACCACACCAGCAAAAAACAGAGCTGCCCCTTTGCTTTAGAGGAAACAGACTTGCGCATATTTTTAAGATTATTGAAACAAGTTCACTGACCTTTGGGCATCTTCTTCTTTAATCCTTGCTAGTAAAAGTACTGTAAACACGAAAATACAGGAAAATTCCATCCTAAAGCACTTTGCTGAGCTACAGATTCCATCTAACCATGGGAAAATTCCTGCAGTCCTTTATGTAAATGGAGGCTGTGGAGCAATCCTTCACATTCAAAGCTGGAAGTAATCGTAGAAGTCTTCTACATTCATTATGAGGAGTAAAACCTTCAGAGGTTGAGTCATGGCAGGTGCCCCAACTTCTGCATGGAGCCCCTGAAGCATCATAAGAAGCAGATTTTGCTCAATGTATGGTGTGAACTGGGGGAGGAGACACCCCCAGTCACTTATTGGCTGTGAATGAAACACGTCACCTCTTTGGAGACTAACTTTCCTCACCTATCATAGGTGAGAATTAGACTTATTCCTTGGCTCCCAAAACTGGCTATCCATCTGAATTTCTTGAAGAGCTTGTTAAAAATATAGATTCCCAGGCTGCCTCCCTGCCCCCGGAGCTGCTAGATCAGACACTTTTGAGGTCTGAGACTCTCGCTCAAGTGATGCTTAGGCAGCCAGCCAAGGTCAGTCCTGGAACGTGGCCCACCTCTAGAGCGATTTGCCCGAACTCTGAGGCACAGACAGATCACCTGGGGATCTTGCTAAAATGCAGATTCAGATTCAGTGTGGCTGGGATGGGGTCTATGGGCTCTTCATTCTGATGACCAAGGACCTCCTTTTGACTAGCAGGGGCCCCAAATGACCTCTGAAGTCCCTTCTGAATCTCATGTTTTATGAATCATTTGAGAAGGTGATAGGTGATCAAGAGTGACAAGAAGGGATGTAAATTTTAAAAATAATATTATGTCAGCCTAATGTAAAATTGCTCTTATTCCCCTGTAAGAACCTTGCTACAGTATGAGACTAGTTGCTCCAGTGCCAGAAAGAGGTGAATTTGGTTGTCCCCAAAAGAAATGAAATCTATACTATAGGTAAGAATTTTGGAGCCAAGTTTCTCTTCTGTACAAGTTTTTGTACAGAAGAATTTTTTTTTTTAATTATCTTTTTTCCTTGCCTCTATCTGAGTTTGTAATAATATGCTGGTCACAAGACAAAGGTCATACTTTTGAGTCACTACCTGTGAGGCATAAGAGAATCGACTCAATATAATGCCAACCTCACGAATATTTTTGATTCATATGACTGCTGTTTAGTTTAAATGAAAAATAGATATACCTCATGAATCTGTTCCTGGCTGTGCCCCAGATACTAAAATTTCACTGCTACTACCTGGCTAATAATTTCGGCAGGAAGGCCAAGGTTTGAAAGGCCAGGCAAACTGTTCTTTCCTCCCCACCCTGCATTCCTGGGGTGTCAGCTAGTCCTGGTTTGCAGAGTTCCCCAGTGGGCACAGACAGAAACAAAGTAGTTAGGAGATGCGTCCTCTACTATGCATTATACTGCAGTCTTGGGCATAAATATGGCTTAGATATACTAGTAAGATATTGGTACGTGCTGTTGGCACATGAAAACTAAGAGCGTTCATTGAGTCCATGTGTTTATTTAGTTAACTTTTTCAATTACCAGTAGTTTCGTGATTTGGTAACTCAGCAGTCACCTCCAATTCTGTCACTTTCTAATTGAGTCAGTATAGCTGATAGCCGCCTTGTGTTATTAACACATGATGACATCAGGCTATTAGGTGATGCTACTCTGTTCATTGCTATCGTGTTTCATGTCATCAGATGCTAAATGAGAAACAGTATTTCATACTTATATGAGGCCTGAAAACCAGAGTTCTCTGCAAGCTCCCTGCTGCCCCAGAACCTGCTTTTTCCCAGGCCTGTCCACAGCTGCCCATCTGTGCTCCCCAAAGCCCTCGGCTCATCCACACCGGAAGACAGGCTCTTCTTGGAAGAAGAACAGGCTTAGGAAATGAAATCGGTCTGTTAGGCAATGGTGCCCATTGCAGCACATCAAATGAAGGTATTGCATAAAGAGCAGAGGCAATGAAACGTTTTCCCGGAAAAATCAACTTTTCCAACATATGCCAGGCAAAATTACATCCAGACTATAAAAAGCTTGGCCTTGCTTTGGGCTAAAAGCCATTTTAGTGAGACTGCCCATGTGGTGCCTATTTTTAGAATGAGGAACAGAGGTTTCAGATTTATAGGTCTGATGGGTGAGGAACATGAGCTATTCCATTTTCTCTGCTGTTTTAAAATGTGACTCTATCAAAGTCCAATCATTTCAGATAAAACTGTATCATAGTTTCTTGGGATTATAATTGATAGCCTCTGATTTTTGTTCTGTTTTGTGTTTTCTTGTTGAAGACTAAGTGTCATGGAAATCACTGAAACCCTCTGCTTATCTTTGGCTCTTGAGTCTAATTTGGGCCTGACGCGCCTCCGGTCTGCTGTTCTATGGGATGTGCTTGGACCGTTCTCACTTCTGTCCGTGTCAGACTCAAATAGACCAGATTCCAGACGAGGAAAACTAGACTGTTTTGGTTACTTTAGATTATTTAATTGCCCTGGCAGACATTTCTAAAAACCTTTTAGCTAAATGTTTTGCAATATATCACTTTAAAAGAGTGTACTCTTCTTCCTTTTCTAAATATCATCTATCTCTTAAATTCACTTGTAAGATTTTATCAAATGGGCTTGGTCATGAAGCAACATTCCTATGAACTTCAGGGCTTGTCCTCTTAATCTTTGCCTTTGCCTTTACCAGATTCCTTTTTGTTTCTTTGCTTGCTGGTTTATTAGTTTCTTAATCAGTTTATTGAGGTATAATTTACACACAATTCAATGAATTTTGACAACTATATACAGTCATAAAACAATCACCAAAATAAGGACATAGAACAGGTCTGTCACCCATTAAGTTCCCTCCTGCCCCTTTTCAGTCAATCCCAATTGTTTCCCCTCATTATAGTCATGCCTTTTATAGAACATCGTATAAATAGGGTCAGGCAGTATATAGCCTTTTGTGTCTGGCTTTTTTCTCTTAGCATGATGCTTGAGATTCATCCCATTCATTGCATGTACTGGATAGTTTGTTCCTTTTTATTGCTGAGCTATATTCTATGGTATGGATGTACCACAATTTATATATCTAACAGTCAGCTTGTGGCCATTTAGGTCATTTCTAATTTTTAGCTAAAATGAATAAAGCCTCTAATAACATTCACCCACAGGTCTTTGAGTGGGCATATGTTTTCATTTCTTGTAAGTATATACCTATGACTGGGGTTACTAGATTCTCGAAACCTGTGTTTAGCTTTATAAGAAACTGCCAAACTGTTTTTTAAAGTAGCTGTACTGTTTTGCAACGGATGAGAGTTCAATTTGTTCTGCATCCTCTCTGGCATTTGATATTGTCAGATTTGTCAGCCATTCTAGTAGTTATACAGTTATATCTTATTGTGGTTATAATTTGATTTTCCCTAAGACTAATGATGGTTAACATCTTCTTCATGTGCTTATTTTCTATCTGTGTATCTTCTTAGGTGAAGTATCTGTTCACACCTTTTGCCATTTTCTTATTGGGTTGTTTCCTTATTATTGAGTTTTGGGTATTCTTTATACATTCTGGATAGAGGTCATACATCAGGTTATGTGTTTTGCAAGTATTTCCCCCCAGTCTGTGGCCTGTCTTTTTATTTTATTAACAGTGTATATATTTTTTTCTTTTTATTCTTAAATGCACTTTATATTCTGAATCCAGTCTTCTTAACAGTATCTTTCAAAAAGCATGCTTTTAAATTTTATCAACTCATTCTTTTGTTGTTTGTGACCTTTGTGTCTTATCTAAGAAGTTCTTTACCTAACCCAAAGTCACAGATCTTACCCTGTGTTTACTTCTAGATGTGTAATCATTTTAGCACTTCATTTAGGTCTTTAGTCCATTTTGAGTCAACCTTTGTATATGGAATGAGGTAAGGGGCCAAGGTTTGTTTCTTTACATATCGGTCTTGTTTCCTTTATATTGACACCAATTTTTAAAATATTTTTATTGTCAATCCTTAACAAACAAACATACAAATATTCTTGACGTACAAATGTTCTATACATGGTATAAAATCAGAGGCTCACAATATCATCACATAGTTGTGTATTCATCACCATGATCATTTTTTGAACGTTTTTTTGAACACTAGTAACTCTCCAGCAAAGGAAATAAAAAAGAAAAAACACATGTATACCATACCCCTTACCCCTCCCTCTCACTGACCACTAGTATTTCAATCTACTCAATTTACTTTAACTTTTGTTCCCCCTATTATTTATTTTTTATCCATATTTTTTACTCATCTGTTCATACCCTAGACAAAAGGAGCATGAGACACATGGTTTTCACAATCACATATCACGTTGTAAAAACTATATCATTATACAATCATCTTTAATAAACATGGCTCCTGGAGCTTCCTTATTATTGAGTTAATAATAATATTAATAATAATAATATTAATAAGCTCCACAGTTTTGGGTACTTCCCTCTAACCATTCCAATACACCATAAACTAAAAAGGGATATCTATGTAATGCATAGGAATAACCTCCAGGTTAACCTCTTGACTCTGTTTGAAATCTCTCAGCCAGTGACACTTCATTTTTTTATCATTTCTGTCTTCCCCCTTTTGGTCAAGAAGGTTTTCTCAATCCCGTTATGCCATGTGGCAAATAATTTTTGAAAGCAGGAATCCTAAAAGTCCATAAATGTCTTGAGAGCAGTAATTATTTCTGAATTTTAGATGGACAAAATCCTGGATCCTGAAAAGTAGCCCTTTCCACCTTTGGGGTCATTTTACATATTTGAAAATAAGTGGCAAGTGGCTTGCAGAAATTAACTGGGGAAGGAAATTCCTTGTGCTGGAATCACCTTCAAACACAAAGGACTGCAGCAGTGACCAGGTCTGGAACGGAGAAGGAAGGGAGGGACTGCCCAAGGGACTGGAGAGGATGCGGGTTGTCTGGTGGCGCTCCCGGTGCCCATAAAAGGAGAGACAGGAAGAGTAAACTTAGGAAGGCGAAGGGATTTCCTACTATTCAGATACAGGCCAGTAAGTCCTGAAAAGCTTATTCTTACTCTACTGGGGAAATACTGCCCTGGAGATGAAAAATCTTGATGTGCAATGAAGCAGTTTTATCCTTGGAAACATTTTCCTTTATCCCTTCCTGATAAATGAAACCCTTTTATCTCCCTTACCCAAGGCGATTTTTAAGGTTAATAAATTATGGAAGGAAATAAGCACCATGTTATGGTTGTATGAATGTGTGGTTGAAATTTTTTGAGGCCCTGATTAATCATCAATCCTTCTACGTGTATTTTAAAGTTATAATCAGAATATCTGATTGTATTTTGCTCCTTTTTCTCAGAATGACAGTTTCAAAGTTACAAAAGCTTAGTAAGGGTGTCTGGGTTTTAAGTACATTCTCTCTATAGCCGTGGTATTTAGGCAGTTGGTATTCACCTCTGGACTCATCCTCTTTGCCTTCTTAAACTGTGGCTTCTGATACTGACCCTGAGGGCACCATTTACTCCAGCAATGATTTCAAAAAGGGAAAGCATTACACCCCTCCGTCTTAACAGTGACTGGAATTTACTCTGTCCAGGGAATATCACTGAAGCACAAGACCAAGACTAATTTAATTAGAAATAATATTTGCAAATGTAGCAAATAGGAAATAGATTTTAGACTTTTCTCAGCCTAACTCAGTAAACCAGATCTTTCTTCTAATTAAACCTCAGTATAGTAACTAGATCTGAGATCCAACCTTGTGTTTAAGAGATATTTTGTATTCATAAAGACTTGTCTTCTACCTTAGGAAAAAAAGGTAGGATGGTATCATGTAGGGCTGCTCTAACTTTAATGCACACATGAATCTCCTGGGGATACTGTTAAATGAAGATCCAGGGGTTCTGGGGTCAGGCCTGAGATTCTGCAGTTCTAACAAGCTCCTAGGTGCTGCAGGTCCATGGACCTCACTTTGAGTAGCAAGGATGTAGTGGGAGGATGGAAGGGTTTGGATTCAGCAGAATGCACAATCCCAGCTCCCCAGAGCTACCTGCATGGCAGTCAACTGTTCGTTCTTACCCTTTCTGAACCCCCGTTGTCTCTCCTTTCATGTTGGATTTATAAACTACTTCATGCAGATGTCAGGGGGATAAAATAAGATCATCCGTTTTTGTTTTTGCATGGGCTGACACGGGGAATCAAACCCGGGTCTCCGGCACAGCAGGTGAGAACTCTGCCTCTGCGCCACCATCCCCCGCCCAAGATCCACCATTTTAAAAAAACAGTAATAGTGCTTCATCCAAGAAGACACACAATTAAATAGTAGTTCTCATTATCGTATTTCCTAGGAAGTGATACATTTATGAATCCAGTTGTCTGGGGGGAAAAATAAAACATGGTACCTGATCTTACAGCTCCTTTCTGCAATGTCTTCTGGCTTTTGAGAAATATTTTATGAAAATGCTTTTAACAAGTATGCTACAGGAATTTTGAAAGCTTTAGAAATTTAAAAGCATTCTAGATTTATGCAAAGATATGTAAACCAGATTCCTACTGTCCCTTGGGTAAGTTTTATTTTTAACATCACTGTTACAACAGGAAAGGAAGAGATGGGAACATTTTTTCTGATCTAGGCTTTTTGACTGAGGGTAGAAGCTGACAAATGATGAAAATCCCATTGCATTTACCTAAGCATTACAGCTGCTTTTTACAAGCACACTAGATTGCCCTAGTAGGCAAGATATACTAGGAAGAATCTCAGCCCCTTATCAGCAAAATATGCATACCTGTGACATGACATCCTTTGACCATGAAATAAATGTCCATTTAATTCTAGCAATAAGGGGTTTACATTGTGGGCAAGCATGAGGGTTCAATCCCAGAGGTCTAGTGCCTGGGATTCATATCCTCCCCAGAATCTTCCTGTCCCTTCCTCAGAGCAGAAACTGGATTGAATTTTGTTCAATCTGCCGAACTATCAGAAGTTCAGGATATCCTGTTCAAAAATGATACCATTTTCACACCCACAAGGATGGCTGTAATTAAAAAAAAAAAAAAAAAGGAAAGAGCAAGTGTTGGTGAGGATGTGGAAAAATTAGAACCCTTGTACATTGCTGGTAAGAAGGTAAATAGTGCAGCCAGTGTGGAAAACAGTTGGCAGTTCCTCAGAAAGTTAAACATAGAATTGCCAGATGATCCAACAATTTCACTCTTAGATATACACCCCAAAGAACTGAAAGCAGGTACTCAAACAAATACTTGTACGTGAATGTTAATAGCAGCATTATTCACAGTAACCAAAAGGTAGAAACAGCCCATGTGTCTACCAACTGATGGATAAATGGATAAACAAAATGTGGAATATCCATACAATGGAATATTATTCAGCCATAAGAAGAAATGAAGTACTGACACATGCTACAACATGGAAGAACTTGGAAAACATTATGGAGGTGAAAGAGAGAGACTCAAAATGTCACATATTGTGTGATCCCATTTAGATGAAATGTCCAGAATAGGTAAATCCATGGAGTTAGAAAGCAGATGGGTGGTTGTCAAGGGTTGGGGGAAAGGGTGAAACAGGAGTAACTACTTAAGGGGTCTGAGTTTTTCTTCTGGTTGATGACAGTGTTTTGAAACTCGACAGCAGTGGTGGTTGCACAACACTGTGAATGCACTAAAGGCCACTTAGTTGTGCACTTTAAAATGGTCGTTTTATATTATATGAGTTTACATCAATGAAAAAGAAGGTGGCAATGTCTTCCAGAAAAGGAAAGATTAGCGTTTTATTTCAAAAGTCAGACTTCCCATTCAAGGAGTAAAAGTTAAAAAGAATTTTACTAACAAAGGAAGGAAAATGACTGCATGATGTGGTTAGTCACTTTGCCCAATCAAATGGAATTGAGGAAAGGTTAATGCATGCAAGACAAGAATGTGGCTTTTCATCAAGACACAAATATTCCATTTTGGTTAGTAGATGTTCCCTCTTAGTTGGCTTAATAAAACAATCCCACTGGATAGAAATATCATTTATGAACAATGCAAGTGACAGTACTAATGAGGAACATTTTATCCCCCAAAGATAAAAGTTGTTCACTGCTAATACTAACAAGCTACAAGTCTCCCCGTGACTAGCGGTATTTGAAAGCTTGTGGCATGGTATATAACCATAAAAACAGTATACACTAACAAAGCCACAAAACAAAACAAAAATGAGCACAACTGGGAAAGATCCAGAAAAACCAGAGTCAATGCATGTTTTGTTCTCAAATTTACAACATATGTATCATAATAAACCACTGAGCATTAAAAGTAGAATGAGCCTGGATACCATGTGGTCCAACCTCCTCCTTAATCAGGGCAAGTCTGTATATCTTTAACCACCATTTTCTTCAACTAGGAAGGATAAAAAAAGCAGTGACCATAACCTCATTTTTATAGTGCTCTTCAAAGATATAAAAAAATTGGCCTCTTAACTACAATTATGTAAAAATGAGATGTACCTGTTAATAAAAAGGGAATAAAATATTAGGCAATCTATTGATGGTAATTGTAGGTACTGTCTTTCATTTCCCTTATCGTTAATATAACCCTCTAAAAATAACTTTAAAAAAAGAAAGCAATAGTATAGAATATGTTTATATTATGTGGAAACTACATTTCTAAACCAGTGTGTTTACATTAAACACCATTTCAACCATCCCTCTTTCCCCCCACCAAAAAAATTGGTCTCACCTCTTCCTACAGTGCTTGAGATCAGGTGAGTATTTGCTGGTTGTCAGCATTGGTGGAACACTTCAGGAACATGGAGAGGGTAGAGTTAGAGTAACCCACCTTCTCTAAACTCTGATGTTGGTTGAGATGGAGCCCTCATGGAGCTTTCCAAAATTGACCTTGGGTTCAAAAGAAGGGACATCTTAACCTTTGGGATAGGTCATCCTGATCTCACCCACAACCAAAATGATCTTAATCTCCATCAATATTTTCCACCCAAAAGAAAGTCTCTAATTATGTCTCCATATGCCTGGGGTTCAACATCTAAAAGTATGGAAGTGTAGGAATTGTAGTGAAATTTGGAGGTGCAATCTACCCACATCCTTTATCCTAATTCCTGTACAGTTTAAACTCCATCCATAGCTGCATTTTGAAAACTCTTCATTTCATCTTAATATGTAGAATTTGAAGACATTATAAACATTCTTTTTTTTTTATAAACATGCTTTTAAAGTTAACTGTACAGTTTATATAGGAAAGGTTACTTATAGGTAATGGAAGAAAAGATTGGAAACAATGGCCTAAGCCTCCCTCATCTAAAGGCAAGATAAGAATTTGAAATTTTATAACAAATTGAGCTTGGCAGGTATAATGAATAAATGGTAAACTGATTCATGTGAAAAGAATCACACATACATTTTTATATATTTCAGGGACGCTTTATTTTTAGTGTGTGTGTGAGAGAGAGAGAATAAAAAGTGGGATTATCATTCATAACTTAAATATTGGTGGACCATTTTGATATTTGGATGCAATATACATTTACATACCTTATATATACATCATGTATTGATAAAGTAGAGAGAAAATCATAGAAATTTGCTTGGAACTTTTTTTAAATTGGAAGTGACTTAAAAAGAAGCCTAGTAAATGGATTCTTTTCTCCCCAATTCACACTGGGGAGACACATTGTGAAATGTGTTATTATCTCACAATAACAGAATTTTGGTAATTTAGGGTACATTTTTTGGACATTGGATATTTTTTTTTCCTTTTAACTGTAACCTCTTTCTTAGCTTGAAGTCTTAGCTTAAAGAACACATAGAATGTTCTCCAGAGATTTTTGCTCTTTGTTATCAGTGGTGGAAATTGAACCTACGTGGTCTCTACAGGGTCAGCCAGGGCCAGTCGGCCCCCAGGGATACAACGGGCCACCAGGACTGCAAGGTTTCCCAGGACTGCAGGGGCGTAAAGGCGACAAGGGAGAAAGGGGAGCTCCCGGCATCGTAGGACCAAAAGGAGACGTGGTATGTGTCATTCTCAGTCCTTCCTCTGATTTTATGAAGGGTGGTGAGTGCTTTGGCCTCCACTAAGTTTTGTGTGCCTTCTTCATAGGGTGCAAGAGGCGTTTCTGGATTCCCCGGTGCTGATGGAATTCCTGTAAGTTTCTCGGAAGATGAGAATTTTAAAACATTTTTACATTCTCAGAAATACATTTACGATTTCAGCAACATCTTGAACTAGATCTCCTTTTATGTTTAGAACAAAACTTCTGGGGCTGGGGCTCTCCATGCATATTTTTTTCTCCTGGAATCCAGTCAAATACTGGACAAATCATTTCCTTCGTAAACATTCTCCTAGACTTGGCTTCAGAATTGAAGCTACTTTGCTAAAACTGGATATTGTTTTGTAATAAGAGCTAGAGTGCTACTCAGATATGTGCAATAAAGAGGCAGTCCTGAAATTTTGTTTGAACTGTAAAGCAACCTGCATATAAAGTAATCCAGTGAAGAACCTGAATGTAATGAACTGCTGAGCATTTGTACTGCTTCTCACATTTGTAGTAACCACACAGAAAATGAGAAAAAGAAAAGGCATGTTTTGTTCATGGGAAAGTCTCAGAAGGCAATGAAATGTGTTTTGCTAACCTAGTTTACTTTACTTCTTGTGGCATAAAAAAATAAACATAACAGTCTGACTCACAGCCTTCTTCGCAGGGATGCCTGAGTACATTTCCCAGGACTGGCTTCCTGGCCAGATCCCGACATGGCGACCTCTGTTTATCACACATTCCAGCCCCCCTCCCACCCCCACCCCTCCTTCAGCTGTATCCTATGACATCTGCTTCACGAGCCTCACACTAGACACAGATGCCTGTGCCCTTATCTTTTATACACATGTTCTTTATAACTGTACACACACACACAGAGAATCACGTCTCCCACACTTTGCAGTAGGGCTGCTACTTTGAGGGAGAGCAGAGGAAGGGAGAGTACAGAGGGTAGTCATAGAGCATTCATGCCTTTTCTACAGATCTTTAGCACCATATTCAAGATGAATTTTGCAACAGTAGAAGGAAATGGTCAGAGCCAAAGAATGGGGGTCACATTTCCCGAGACTTGAGACCTATGTGCCTGGGGAGCCTCACAGTCACCTGGACAATGAGCTCAAACATACACATCAGTTACATCAGACTATGATATAAATAAGGAAATGACTTTTGAAATAGAATCTTGAGAAATTGGCAAAGTTCAAGAATCTACAGAGTTCATGAATTATACGGATAATGAATATGTTTTCCTATCTAACTGCCTAAAGCTGAATTGCCCATTTTTAAATTATTTTTTTGAACTCTTTGGACCTTTATTCATTTTTGAAATGGGAATGGAAATCTGATCTTAAATGTAGCAGCATTATGGGAAAAAAGTTGGAACTAATCTGTATCATAATCTTAATTTGTTTTTTCAGCTCCATGCGCATTTAATGCCAGAAGCAAATATTGTAGAAATCAGGAAGTAATCATCCTATGGAGGAATGTTTGTGGTGAATAAAAGCTGATAGTTTTCTAAAGAACCTTAGTGCCACTCAGGCTGACTCGTCTTTTTAACCCCAGAATTCCAATACTATGATTATGTTAACTTAAATGTCATTGGCCATATCTAATCAGTTAGTAATAATTATTTAGAGTTTGAGGGATCTGGATGATTTTAACTATTTAGAAGTCATCTATAAAGAGTAATCATGAAAGCTTGCAGTTGTATCATAAAGAAACGTATCTCAGCTGTGGAACAATAAGAGATAGACTTTTAGCTCAGTATAACTGAGTTTTTCTTTGAAGCACAAATTCAAATTCAGATCACATTGACATGCAATTTCAAACCACCTATGTGAATTCTCAGTGAGAAAAAAAGACCAATAGCAGATAAATAATCCAGGAGAAAGTTAAAGAACTCAGTGACATGTTTTAAAGAAAAGCGTAATAGAAATAACTAAATATCCTGAGCAGAACACCTTAAGGATTTGCATTTCATACAGAATTTGAAAGTTCTGACTTTTAAACACCCCTTAAGTCTTTACTCCAAAGGGTAACAGATACCAAACTCCAACATATTCACAAGAGATTGTGGTCTGTGGTTTACAGAAAAGTGAGGATTTTTCTGATTCAACAGAGGGGTTTTGCTGAAAGGTCTGGCTGATCTCTTATCTGATGTCACCAGTTCAAAGCAATGGCTTTGAACATCTGAAGCGCAGAGATCCTCAAATAAAAGAAAAGTTATGTTTTTCACAGTGAGTTTCTTAATCTCATTCAGGTTACAGGGTTTATTCATTTATCTTGAACAGTCACAGATTTCTCAAAGTAAATCTAAAAGACATACTGATAGCCTCAAAAATCACCCTGGAATGTATGTTTTGTTTATTATGAAGAAAATAAAAATTGTAAAACATTTCACAATAATAAAGCATATGTGTAAACATCCATTGGTTAAAGAAATAGCAAAAGAGACTGTTGTCATGGGGTACATAAATGGCACATTATTAACCCAATCATTCTACATTTCCCTGGAACCGGATTAATTTAGTTGAGATGTTCACAAATTTAACCTGACCCTCTCCCAGTTATTCAATCCTTGCCTTCCAGATATCTCAGAATCTGACACACTTTGTATTCCTATTTAAAATCTTTAAAATTGGCTTTCCAAAGAAAATAAGTAAGAGGAAATCAATTTTTTTAAATATGGCTAAACCAGTTCTAAAATCACATTGTAGGTGTGACTATCTTACCCGATTAGGATGTGGGACTATCAAATTAACCACCTAGAATTCAGTTATGCACAACCGATCAAGGCACCCCTGAGAATGAGCTAACTTGCTGCTAGAATTATTTTAATCTACCCACACCTATCCCTACTAAGAGATTGTCCTTCTAGTCACCTTAATGAAGCAAGGCCACAGAAACCCTTAAGATAGCTTACTTCTTAGCAAAGTGCACAGCAAACAGAAATTTGGGCTGAAAGCCTTTCCCCTGCTTAGAACTATACCATGGAGCCTTTACTTATTTAAACATTCATTCATTTTGAATTGTCATTTTTCTTTGGAGTCATTCCATGGACATCTCTTATAAGAATATTTTAAACTGTTTTAACACAGGGCTTCATGAAAACCGAAACCATAGGGGCTCAAAGATTGACTTATTTTTCTCTTTCCCAGGGACATCCGGGACAAGGAGGACCCAGAGGAAGACCGGGTTATGATGGCTGCAATGGAACCATTGGAGATGCAGGTCAACAGGGACCCCCAGGCTCTGGGGGATTCTCCGGCCTGCCTGTGAGTGTTACCTCAGCACATGCGCTTCGGTTTCCTCTAGAACCCTGAGATGCTGGGTACATGTCAATGGAAATGGAGAAATGGTGCCACAGCCAGAGCTCTGTTTCCTGGGGTGGTTGGGATTGATGACTCTAGCTTATCCCAGAAGAAGGTGCAGTAGCCTTCAGAGGGCCCCTTGTGAGGAAACGTTCTAAGAAGGGGGCATTGCCTCCTGTTCTCTCGGGAGTAGGAGCATGCAGGCTCATGCCTGGGCCTTGCCTTTTACAACCTGAAAAATCATCCTCCCTTTTGATAAGTAAGTGGTGAGGCTGGAGACATACCCCTCTGCTGATGTTTTCCTGCAGGCATCAAGGCATGATTTTTCGGGATTCAAATCACTTCACTTTCCATATCCATTCCTTAAATGCTAGATGGAAAATATTATATTTTTTCACAGCATACTGTCTTCACAGTGTCACTTTATTTTCTCCTCTACTTCTACTGAAATTTCAGTAAGTAATACTATAATAGTAAAATTAGAATTAAAAAGTTTAAGCCTTGACAAAATTCTCTATTAATCACTGTACTTTATACTTCAAAGTCCTTTGAATCATGAAAGTACAAATACATTCTCTAGCATATGCAATACAGGAGTTTATTTCATTTTTTAATTGAAGAGCCTTCTTATAATAAATTTATTTTGAGGCCTCATTTATTTTTTAGGATCTTTGCAAGGAATCCAAAAATTTTTTCAGTAGTCTATTGCTTCTCTCTTACCACCAACATCTTGCAGATTCAAGGGTTATGCTAAATTTTAATTGCTAAGACTTATTTTTTTTTAAATATTTTAAAGGAGGGGGGACCAGTCATAAATGCCCTTCACCATGCTTTTCCCCTAAAGCTAATGGAATTTTCATCACATGTATACCTTTACATCACATGTATACCCTTCATTGACTGTTTCATTTTCATGTGGTTCTACTTTCCAATAAACTACATAACTTTCTCTTCTGTTCTAATGTAATATTATAACTTTCATTATAATTTGTCATTATAAATTCTTTACTTTAATGTTGATTTTGTATTTGAATACTAAAATATGTTTATATATACCATATAGTATATTTTACACAATTCCAATTTAGAAGAATGACCCAGTACCTTCTCTTCCACACATGGTGCTTGGGACCATATGTGTTAATATTTTTAGTTCACTAATGTCACCGCCTAACAATATTATTACAAAGAAAAATACATGATGCTTGAGAGCATATGTTAGTATTTTTAGAACACTAATGCCAAAGAAACCACATAACAATATTATCACAAAGAAAAATAGTGTTTTGGGATACTAGAAGATTTGTTTAGTGAGGACTTATTTGGGTTTATGGAAATAATTTAAGTAATTTTATATAAAGATTTCTGTTTTAACTTTGAAGAAAAGATACTGTTAGGTAAATACGAAATTAAAAGTCCCACCTTTCTGATTGAATATTGTGGTTGGCATTTGGAATAACCTAAATAAGCCATGATAACATTTAGACATTATCTATAAAGGTCAATACTTAATCACTTAAATTTTATAGTTACATTAACTGTTAATTAACTTTTTTGTTTCTTTTTTTTTTCTTTTTACTGTATATATTGCTATTTAGGGACCTCAAGGACCCAAAGGACAGAAAGGTGAACCTTATGCATTGTCCAAAGAAGACCGTGACAAATACAGAGTAAGTTTGCAAAATGTATGAAATATAATTAGGCAATCCAGTATAAATTTTTAGATTAATTAAGTTAATTAGCACATTAACTTTAAGTTATAAGGATTAATGCAGTGAAAGAATGCCCAGAATGGCAGAATGATTCAAAACTAGGATTAATTTTAAAATCATTTTATTTCCATTCAGGATGTTTCCAATCTTTGCTTTCATTGAGGTTCCATCTCTTTCCCATATTCACAGTAGTCAAAATAAAATATTAGGTAATTAATATCAGAAAGTCCTGACTTTAAGGAAATAAGAAGCTTTCTAGTCAACTTCTTCCTTTCTAATCTCTGTCATCTTTACCTTTCCCAACGGCATAAAGCTGTCCTTTATAGATGTATAAATGTTTGCTTTATCTAGTTCATGTTCTTGTAGATAGATGAAGCAGAGCAGACAAATAATTTGATTGTTGAATTTAAAACATAGTGATGGAAATACCTTACCCAGTATATACTGATCAGTAAATTCCTCAAAACTTCTTCAGTAATTTCCACTAACTGTCAATGGCACATGTGTCAATTAAGACATAACTAAATAGAAAGATTAAAACAATATAATCAAATCTATAATAGTTAAATTTTATTTAGTCGATCATGATAGCATTCATTGTTGAAGAGATAAATATATTTCATACTGAAATGGTGATAAATAGGGTATGGGAATATCTATAATCTTAGGGGACTATGTGATTATGTAGAAAACGTCAGACTGAATGTTGAATCCCACTCAGCCACAACCTTGTTGAGTAATCTTGTTAAATCTTTTCACAACCATGCACTCAGTTTCCCCAGCTATAAAAATGTGGACACTGACCAGATGGCTTGTAAAATTCCGGTCAGCTCTGAAACTCTGTAATCTAAGTGTATGTCACTTTCTTGATCACATAAAGTTTCACTAGATTCTCATTGATCAATGCAGGGAAATGATGGTCAATTTAAAAAACATGTTTATTTTTGGGGGACATACATGCTGCATCATAATTGAGCAAGTACTTATATTTCCATGCATTTAAGGTATTTATTTTCTCTTTATTTAAATGCTAATGACCTAGAGAAGTTGAATGATCTCTTATTGACCAGAATGTAAACTTGTTTTATACTGCTAATTAAGCATCTTTGTAGGATGTTATCTAGTTTGCCATCAATTGACTTGATCCTTATAAAATATTTCTTTAATTTGTATTTCAGATTGAGTACTTCCGTTGCTATTATGGTTGTGTCTGGTACATTTGAGTCATAGGTCATGTTTGTACAAATAGAAGTAAGAATCTCTAGGCTAGAAGGGCCTAAATATAATGTGTATTTCCTGTAGAACAGTTCTGGCTGTACTTAACTTTTATCTTTCTGAATGCAAGTATCTTCTAGAATGCCATTTTGGTATTCCATATCATTTTACACCCTAAATATGGAATGTGAAAGAGCTTGCCTAAATTTTCTAATTTTTGTTGTCTTTTAAAATAAAATTTTGAAAGTAATGATCATTAAGAAAATCACATGGGTTATTCTTTTCTTTTCTCACTATCTTGAAAATGATATTTTAACAATTAAAAAAAGCAAAAAATGATATTCCTTTCTTAATGTACGTGTTAGAACACATTATTCATTAATCTATCTGAATATGCACATTAAAATTATGTGTACATCTATGCATTATTAATAGCTATAAATTGAACAATGTTGCAGAAACCCTTCCTGTCTAGCAAATAATAATATAGGCATTAAAAAGAGAGAGAGTGATATAAGACTGAATATTTTATATGCTTATTTCCAACATTGCAGTAAAATTAAACTAGATCTAAATGTGCTTAAAAGCTATAAAGTCTAAAATTATTTCTTCTCATTTAGGGTGAACCTGGTGATCCTGGATTGGTTGGTTTCCAGGTAAGGTTAATTTTTATTAAAGAATATTCTAAACAAAACTTCAAGATCTATAGGACTCCAAATACCAGTCTGCCTGTCTTTAAAATATTCTCTTATTGCATGTCTCCAGGGTCCTCCAGGCCATCCTGGGCCAATAGGACAGATGGGGCCAGTTGGATTTCCAGGGAGACCAGTGAGTATCTGGATGCAGTGTGCTCACTGAAGTCCCATTGTTAAACCATCCTTTATGGAGGTATTTCCTTCACTTGTTGGCTAAAGGTAAAAAGTTTATAACACAACTATGGTATTTGTAGTTACTGTAAGAAAATGTCAAGACAAAACGGTTAATTCTTCGAACACATACTGTTAAGATTGAAGAATAAGGACTCAAAATGTATGGTCACCTAATCACTGTCAACCAGGTCAGATTTTGACTTGGTGCTGGCTGTGTGCTCTTCCAGTCATGTGCAAGCACTCCTGACCCCATTCCTACCCAGTTGACAAGGGGTCTGTCACCCCTGGGCAAGGTAGTCAAAAGACTAATATGTCAGAAGAAAACACGTCGTGTAGTATCACTCCTGAGTGGTGGCAGTTATAAAAGGTGGGATATTGAACATCAATTAAGGGAATGTTCCTGGCATCCCACTTGAGTGGTGGTCTACAAGGGCTTCTTCCCCCTGAACATCAAGTGACAGGCCATAATACTTGAATGAAGAAGGGGTTGCTGCAAGGAGAGAAGAAGAGAAGAAGGGAGAATTGCTAGTGCTTGTGCAGCACTCACGCCACTTCCAAGACTTTGCAAATGGCCTAAAAGATGAACTGGCCACTGTAACAAGTTTTTGGACTCTCTCATTACCTTGGTTTTCTAGTAAGAAAAATAGATCTTAAATTAGAGAAGAAATAGGTCTTCCTTAAACAGGGAAAGATTTTTGGCTAAATAGGAGAAAGACCTCCTTTCAGAAAACTATTGCTCAATGTTGAGATAAGCTATCAAGGGATGTTTGGTATCAGTTTCTTGACAGATATTGAGAAATGATAAAGACAAATTTTGAGAAGATTCAGCCATACTAGTAGTTGGGGGTGAAGATCCTCATATAATGATTCTATAATAAAAAGATTTTTTTTTTTTTTACAATGCAAGTTTCCCTGGTGCTATGAAAGTCACTTTTCCAAGTAGCCCCTTTGACTATAAAAGATTGTCTATGTGGAGTGAAACACACACTCTAGACTCTTCACTCTCCTACTGCATATGGTTGTTGGCTTACTCACAGCACACCTATCACGTGGTAAGGGGTTGCTGTGCTTTAAATTCACAGTTCAGAAAGCGTGAAAAATAGATTGTATCTTCAAGAGACTGGTTGATCTGACAGCTTCAAGTACTGCATATAGACCATTAAAATAACCCACGGTCTCCAATCTATCCACTTCTTTACATCTGCTTCTTTGTATTTTAGCACTAATTTCTCCTCTGATGCAGTTTAAGTACTTTTATCTCAAGTGTGGTGTTGACATTGAATGTCTTGCAGGGAAAGACACATGGCCATTTTTGCTGATAGATTTTCAACTCTTCAGTATTGGCCTATAGGATTGATTTTTCAGTGAACATTTGTTGACCCACTACCAAAAAATGCTAGATGATATCCTGTGGGGAATCCCAGAGGAAGTAAGAAGAAGCAGTCCCTGCAGTAACAGGGCCTGTGACCTTGTAAAGGGATCAGAACAAACACAGAGAGGACATGAGTGAAGTCAAAAGCCTAACACAAAAGAGCAAACCAAAACTAGCTACAACTGGAGGGCCAGCAAATTCTGAGAACTAAACCTGACCCCAGCCCCTCCTACCACACTGTTTTTCATCCCTACAGAAAATAATATATTTTAAACCTCTATGAACACTACATAATGTTTTAAACATACAGTAAATACCCTTCCCAGAGTTTGCTAGCAGATGTTATCTGGATCCTGGGCTAAAGAAAACAATTTACAAACTTCTTTATATTTGTGCAGGGACCACCCGGACCCCCTGGACCAAAAGGACAGCCGGTAAGTTGGTTGGGGGATGAGCTAAAGGGAAGAAGGAACTTATATATTTGTGTATATTTGGTAATATATACATAGTAATACTTGGTTGGAAAAGATTTATTGTTTACTTTAGGATGAGTACCATATTGTAGATGTTAAAGACGTAATGTCAGCTACAAGCAGAAATCCAATTGAGCTCCCAAAGTACCTGGCACATAAGGCCTCTTGTATGTTAAGTGGATTGTTGTACACATTTTTATAACATTCCTATTGTATGAAAATCAAACTGATAAATGTTCTAGATTGGAACAATTTAGGGACAGGTCATATTTATCCTAAGTGTTAATTTATAGGAATTGACAAACTAACATATTTGTTAAAGGGAGTCCAATGAAATTCTTCTTACCTGGATATAATTAGGCTCTACAAGAGTGTATTATCAATATGTAGAGATGTATTCATTTCAGAGCCCAAAGCCATATTATTTTCATAAGAGAAAAATTTATTTAGTTCATTGGAGCACAATAAGGTAAATGGCTCAGTAGGAACTTGGAGAACAGAACTAGGGTTCATCATGACCTGAGAAAGTTGGATAAATGTCCAAAAGAAGCAGTGTAAGTTTGTCTAGGGAAGTATTTAATCAAAGCTCAACATGAGTCAGAAATACTGGGCTACTGTTGAGAAACTTTTAAGAACCAATCCATGGCTATACATTCAGATGGAGGACATTTCTAAGCATGCACATTTCAAATGCCTGCCGAATGTGAAATCCCATTTCTATGAACTCCTGGTGACCATGACTGCTGCCCCTCCCTTCTCCCTTCCATATCGTCCTTCTCTTCCCCACTCCCATCACCTCTGACATGGCTTCCGGCTTGAACTAGAGCTTGTTAAGGCTACTGACTCCACTGCTGGACTCCCCACTGTCTAGCAGCCTCGAGCAGGATGGGAAAGGACCCAAGCCAAGAGAAGCAGATGTAGGACAGGGCGCTGGGTTTAAAGCAGCAGTCACCAAGCTCCCAGCTCAGGCAAGACCCTCAGATCTCCATTTGCTGCTGCAAATACAAATAACCCTTCTCACCTCCTGACCAAGTCATTTCCTGGTGACATTGACAGCCAGCTCTTGAAGCAGAGAGGGGCCACAGGGAACTAAAACAAATTGCATTCTAATCCAGCCTTGCTGTGTTTTCTGTGCTTTGATTTCAGCTCCCAAGAAGGTGGGAAAGAAGCAAAAAGCAAAAATTAAAGAGTTGTTTTTATCTTCAGAAACTATCTAGGCATTTAAGGGGGGCAGTTGGTACACCACAGAGAGAAAACTCAGATGGAGCCCTGCACCGTCTTTTTCTCTATGGGAAAATAGTGACCCTGGGAAAGAGGTGAAGTGGTTTGAAATTAAAGAGAAAAGAGTACTGTTGCCACAGTGTGCATGAAATGTTAGTATAGCTTTTCATATGTACTTATTTTATGCATCAGAGTTGAATCAATTCTCCCATACATGGTACTTCTATTTGTGAAACTGTTAAGTACTTGCTGAGCTTAGCTTTGCTTCTTAAGCTAAAAGGAACATAAAAAGGTTGGATAAAGCCCAAAGATTCACCCTCCCTAAAATCATTAAAAAGATAGAAAGTGTCCATATGAAATTAAGATTATTTTACCAAAGTGAGAAAAGACTGAGGAAGAAGAAAGATGAATAGTGATCTTCAAATATGGCCTCCAAGGAATAAACATGGGCTGCTTTCTAAAGGAGCCAGCTCCAAGGAAATACTCTTAGATTTTTACACATAGAGTCAATATACTAATGATTAAGAGTCAGAAAGATCTGGGTTCAAATCTGCATTCTATGAGCTGTAAAACCTTGATCAGATCGTGTAACCCTCACAGTTTCACCATCTGTGAAATACTCCAAACTCAGGGTGTTACAGAGGATAAAAGACAACTGCTGAAGCATTTAGCACAGGCCCTGGGATTGTTATAAGGGCTCAATAACCACTAAGTGGAATTAATAGTAGCATCAATTTTTTATCATAAGGATGTTGGAACAATAGAATGTATTTCAAAAAGCAAACTGTAGAATGTTCTCTGAGAGTGACGGTTAGAATAATTACTTTTAGTTCATTGTTTTGAGGTTTTGCTTAGCATGTAAACTACTTAACTTCTTAAAAGCGCATCATATTTATTTTACTGTATTAAAAGAAGAGCCGTATCATTTTTGTGAACTCCAGAATTTTCGTCATTTATGTATAGTCTAAGTGGGTGCTCAGAATACACAGTGCCACTTTATACAGCTGATTTATAATGTCAGTTTTGTCTTGTACATAATATTATGTGATATCTGGGCTCAAACTTTCATTATATAATTTATATATGAAAACAGATTTTTAAACCATAATAACTTTCTTTTTTGCCAGTTAATCTCTGGAAGGAGAAGCCAGAATAATATGCAAGAATTGCTGTCCATAATGTTTCAGATAGATAGGTTTTGGTTTCTTCTTCTAAAAAATTTTTTTTCACTGTTACTATTGACTTTTAAAAACTTACAAGAACCGTTTCTTTTCAGGGCAACAGAGGACTTGGTTTTTATGGAGAAAAGGGTGACATGGTAAAGGAAATCTAATAGATTAAAGCAGAAGAATATGGTGTTTAACAATTATGAAATAAATCAGTTCAGTTACTAAGTTTGATATTGTTATTTTGAAGTGATATGCAAACATGTATTTATGTATGCAAATAATCATTGTAAAGTGCCAAGTTATTAAGCATGCTCCGGTGATAGATTCATAGGCTTTTTTGTAATTTTTAATGTAATTTCATTGAGATATATTCATACACCATGCAGTCCATCCAAAGTACAATCAGTGCTTCACAGTATCATTACATTTTTGTTCATTCATCACCATGATCATTTTTAGAACATTTGCATCACTCCAGAAAATGAAAGAAAGAGAAAAAAGAAAACCCCAAACATCCCATAACCCTTCCTTCACCCTCTTAATGATCACTAGTATTGCAGTCTACATAATTTTAAGACCTAGAATAGAGGTAATATAGAATAGAGGCAGTATAGTATTGTCAGATATATATACATATACACATATATATACAGAACAAAACATCCAGAAGTAGATCCATACAATCATGGGCAACTGACTGTTTTTTTTCTTGCAATATAATTATATAATCATTATCAAAGATCATGGCTGTTGGAAGATCCATAGATTATTGATTGATAAGACAATAAAAACAACCATCTAGGTTGACAGTAGACATCTGGCATAGAGATATAACTTCAGCCAGTCTCCAGCATACAAAAATTAATAACATTTCACCAAGGGAGTCTTCTAACCCATGTGTCAAAGACAAACATAAAGCTTCTCAGGAATTAGGCGACATGACCATGTCTGGGTTGGGCTCAAAGGCAGGACAGAAGAGTAGTCTGACTTTTATAAGTCCCTACAGTACTGAAGTTCAAAGCCTTCATGGCTGTTGAGAGGATTACATGAGATAATGTCTGTAAAAGGCTCAACATAGTGCCTTTAAAGCACAGTGAACTATTGTTTAAAAAAAAAAACAAAACCCTGATTTCACTCACCAAGAAATCTACTTACCACTCAGAAAGTGAATTTGTTCCTTTGCCCTCTTTATCTAAGAATTTTCATTTTGTTTTTTTTAATAACTAGCACACATCAGCAAGAAGCACTAAAACAGAATCAAGCATTGCATGGATGCAAGAGGAGAGATTTTATTCATATTTGATATTAGCACCATTGAAGAAATCACAAAAGAAAAAAATGAAGAATTGAAAGATATAAAAAATTTAAACCCCCATAAAATGAAATATAACAAAATAGTAAGATGAAAGAAGAAATCTGGAAAGAAAGAATTGGGAATACAGACAGTAGTTACATTAGATAAAGTGGAAATGAAGTTAATGTCTATAATCAAGCAAAGAGCTTGTTCAAATTATTGATAAAAACACTAAGGCCCCAGAAGGTAAATGGTAGATGAACAAAAAATTCACACAAGAAATAATGAAACACATAGAAAAGTGTTTCTTGCTAATGATAAAAAATATTACATTAAAGCAAACACAAAATATTAGATTTATTAAATAAGCTGATTTTTATTATATAAGAATGCTTTTTGGCTGGTGAAGTTGTGGTGAAACTGGTGCAGTCCTTCATTTCTTATTCAGTAGACTTGGTGACAACATTGGACAGGCAGAGAGTAACATACAAGAACCATAATAGCCTCCAGACCTAATAATTTCCATGTATTGAAACTCGTCATAAGATGATAATTCAGAAGCAGATAAGCCTCAAATTGTGAACAGCCTAGAGTTCTGTTATTGGAACTCTATTTTAATTCTCTATTATAATTGTTAGCATAATTAGTAGAATATTTCTCTATTAGAGAAATAATAGGCTTTTATATGGACATTCTAAATAATTTTTTTAAAAAAAAGGGAAAATGCCATCATGTTTAATAAAAGTAGTATGCAAAATAGGTTTTACATTATGCTTATTACTCTACAAAATAGGTATGCATGCGTGAGGTAATATACAAAAGTAAAAATCCCCGTATTGTGTTGGGATTGTGCTTTTATTCAAGTTTTATAGTTTCTTTGCAATGTAAAAACTATTCCTTTTGCTCAACAATACACAGGGTGACATAGGACAGCCAGGACCCAATGGGATCCCATCAGACATCGACCGTGCCAGCACTGGGCCCACGAAAGATACAATTCAACCAGATCAATATAAGGTAAATAGGCTTCAGCAAAATTGACTCTATTCCTACTTAGACTTGAAGAAGGAGGAGGAAAAGGGTCCTTTCTTCAATTTTTTTCAAACAATCACATTCAAAGTGGAAAAGGTCTTCTACCAGAGAGTCTCATTCAAAGTGACCTATAATACTTGCATTCATAGAAAATATCAAATCTAGGGGGTGCAAGGGTAGTTCTGTGGTAAAATTCTCACCTGCCATGCGGGAGACCCAGGTTCCATTCCCAACCCATGCACTTCCCAAAAACAAACAAGCAAGCAAACAACTATCAAATCTATCTTTACTAAGAGCTATAGTTTCGAGATGGGTTTGTGTTCCTAGTATAATTGAAACCTAGGATCACAGAATTATTTAAGTGCAGCATCATTTATTAAGCAAAATAAATCTACTTTTCTTTTTGCTGACATGCAGCACCCTTTTTTTAATCAAAGTCAGTTTTTTTCTCTTTCTCTATAATTTCTATTAATGTTTTATTTGATTAAATATGTACCCTTAGATGGGGGTCCAAGGGTAGTTCAGTGGTAGAATTTCACCTGCCATACGGGAGATACAGGTTCAATTCCTGGTCCATGCACTTCCAAAAAAGGAAAAAAACCAGACAAGCAAAACAAGCAAACAAAAAAATTCAACAAATGGTACTGCAGTAATGGGATACTTACATGGAAAAATAATGAAATGTGGCCCCACCATATAGCATACAAAAAAATAAAATGTACCCTTAGAGTCTAAAATAAAAATAAACATCCTCAATTCCAGCCCTGGTAATATGCACAACTGTTGAGTAAAGGTAAGGAGATTTTCATTAGAGCAATTCATTCACAGTCAATGCTGGGGGCAGTTTCATGGGGCAGTGGCCGTGGGGCCACAGGCTTCAGACCATCAGCTTTGGTCAGACAGACCTGGGTACCACTTACTCACTCTGTGTCATTAGGCAGGTCCCTTCATGTTTCTAAGCCGTCATTGTGTCAAATGGAGATAATACCAACCTCAGCGAGTTGTTGAGTGGATTACATGAGACAACATGTATGAAATGCTCAACAGTATCCATCATGTACAGTACATGGGATAAAGGGAAAAAAAAACTAATGATAGAAATCTAATTTTTCCAAACAGAACATAATTCTGACTCCAAGTACTGTCAGGATTGGATTTGGGTACTTAGCTATGGGTGGGAGAGGGACAGTCACTCTCAGTATAGTGATGACAAGGCAAGATGAGACTAGACCACTGCATTTGGGCAGGAAGTGCAAGATGGTATGGCCTGAGTTATCAGACAGATGATGAAAGTGGCCTGGGAAGGAGCTGTTGTAAGGCAGACGTACCAAAGGAAAGTGTGGCCCAAACAAGTCATTGTACCTGCTGAGTTTTAGGGCAGGATGTCCCCTAATGAACCTAAACTCTGCACAGCAGCACTAGGACAACCCAGGCATTTGCTCCACACTGGTCAGGTTGGGTTCCAGGTAAATTCAGGGCAGGACTCCAACTCCTAGTGCTTTCCAGGTAGGGCCTCTGTCCAGTTTCAGAACAGGAGCCTGAGGATGGAGCAGATCCAGAAGCAGGTTCTACTGGGGCTAAGACACATGCACTCCCAAAACAGATTTTCTTCCTTTTCTGCAACCAAGGAGAAGATTGGCTTAGGGCTGGACAGAACCAAGCCTGCAGGAGGTAGTCTCATGCTGCAGGGATCTCAAGTGCTAATCTAGGAGTGATGGAGACAAAGGACCAAGCTAGTTGCTACATTTCTTTCACTATTTTATACCAAGAGACCTGTGAAAAAAAAGATCATATAAAAATGACAGTGGTTTCTAAAGCCACTTTTGCTTGGGATTTTAATGCATTCCAAATGTATCTTTTCCCCATGGTACCTTCCTAATGATGTTTTATTTGAGCTAATAGTATAATTAGTAGCTCTTCCCTAGGCATATATTCTCACAGCAGGAATGTTAATACATGCTTGTGGGATGATAAAGGAAACTGTACAACTTGAAGGGTGGACAGTATTTCAGGGATGCCAAAAATAACACACTATCTAATTTACATTGTGAATATCCAAAAGAAATAACACATTCTTTCTTTGCATTTTGAAGCTGTGCAGTTTGGGAGTCGTTTGTTCCAATTAATTTATAATGACTGTTAAAAGTTGTATTAAAACAATGAAAAGGAAAAAAGTAGTATTAAATACATTCCACCTTATTTCATAATCCCTGAAAGACTTCAAATATTAATATTCTCAAATTAATAAGCATTTCTTATTTTTCATATTCTTCACAGGGTGACAAAGGAAGTCAGGGGGAACCAGGAAGAAAAGTAAGTCCCCTAATAATAGGTTTCTTACTAGACATAGTTCCTAAATTCTTGATGTTTTTATTGGGATGGTAGAAGATACTGTAATCTCAATGAACCATGCATGCTTGATTTCTCATCCAATTGTCTACGCAAGAAAGTACTGTCATTCAGTTTTACACTGTTCTTCCAGAAAACCACTTTAGAATTTCTTCCTTTTTGCTTAAGAATCATAAGCCAATCAACATTTTCTGACTTCTATGAGATGAACTTAAACTCTTTAAAATGAGAAAATGTGGGACTGGAGAGGGTGTGGCGGGATGGAAAGGTGGAATGAGCTGGCTTCCATTCTGGAACTCCGGCTGGACACTCGCTCTGCCCTCTCTTTTTAATCTTGTCATGCTCTCCCTCATATTTCCTGTTCTTCTACACTGTCACTTACTAGGTAATAATCCAGGCAAACTTTCAGGCTTTCTCTGTGAATCCTGCCCAGTAGTCTCACCACATTAGGGTGTGAAAAAAATGCAGTCCTGAAGCACATAAAAAGTCAGGTATCTGCAGGGCCTCTGCTTGTCAGGGCTGCCATCTCTTGTGCTGCATCCTGATGTTCTCTTTGTCCTCTCCTAGGGCGTATCCTTGAAGGGAGAAGAAGGAATCATGGGCTACACTGGGACGCGGGTAAGCCACACATTTTATAACCGTGGGTTTTAGAACAGTGCATCTCCATTTGAAGGAGAGTGGGACCAGAAAACAAACAAATGCTTCTGGTTGGGCCGTCGTAGCCAAAAATGTAGAATGGCTCAAACACAAGGGGTTAATTTCTTGTCGTCCTCATTGTCCGGTTGGAGGTATGGAGCTCTCCCCTTGGAGATTCAGCCCTCTTGTGACTCTGCATGCACTGGGGTGTCCCTACTTCTGAAAAACCTTGGCATCTGGGATTTGCACAAGTGGTTCAGTGGTAGAATGCTCACTTGCCATGAGGGAGACCTGAGTTCAATTTCTGGCCCATGTACAACCCACCCACCCACCCCCCGCCAAAAAAAAAGCCTTAGCTCTGGAAATTATGCAGACCACCTCTGCTCTCCTTTCCTTGGCCAAACCTAACAGCAGGGGAGGCTGGGAAATGTGGTCCTAGCCATGGGCCCAGAGAGAAGAGAAAATGGGTTTTGTTGACTGTCTGGTAGTCACTGCTAATACAAAGACATATTTTATAGTCCCCCATAACAAGAATAGATAGGGTTATTAGGCCATTGGAGTACAGGCCTGTTGATTTTTTTTTTTTACCAAGTTTTGAATTTATTTCTTTAAACAGTAGGCATGATACATTGAATTAAAGCTTATCATTTTAGATTTGTCTCCTTTAGGAAATAAAAGAAGTGTTCTGTTAGCTTTGATACCTTATATAGTGAAGGTAATGTTGCTATTATAATGGATTTTGCTTCTTTTGAGCTGTTTCATCATGATTATCTATTCTTGGGCCTTTCGAAATAGGGAAGAATTGAATTTGTAGCTCATTACTATTGTTCAAGTCTGGACCTATAAATTGTTGTGTCAGTCCGACAGCATTTTATTTTAATCAATATCAGGAACCATAAAAATACCCGCTGGAAAATTCTGCTTTGTATTCTGAGCTGTTATTGGTTCTATTTTCCGTTCAATCCAGGGTGCCCCCGGCTTCAACGGTGAACCAGGATCGCCAGGACAGAAAGTAAGTTTGAGACATAAAATGTAGTCTTCTCAAGCCGGAGCAGAGGTCAAACGTATAGACTGTGGTAGCCCAGAAAAGAACATTTGTCCCCGGAAAACGCATTTAAAACTCACTGTGTAACGTCCAGTAACATAAAAAGCCCTTCCTTCCAGATTACTTAGTACACTTAAGTCAAATCATTTACCTATTTTCTCACATCTGCAGATCAGCCTTCTGATTCTTTCTACCTTTCTCTCCCTTGAGGCTTCCTATCGTTTGGCCCTCCCAGCCGTGGCTTTTGTACAATCCCAGCTCTGCTTCATAGTCACTCTTGGAAAAGTTGTCAACTTGCTGACCAAGGGTAGACCCTGCCTTTTTTTAAATTGAACTCATGCACTTTGACACTTTGTTTATATTCACTGATGACCCAATTCACTATTCTGTTCTGTAGACAGATTTTTGTATTTTTTAGAAGAAACTGTTACGTGAGAAATATATGAATCTAGTTCAGACTTGGAATCGTATTAAAGCTAGATCATACCATATAGAAGAGAGAGGAAACATAGAAATAGATTGATTTTCACCATTCATCATCTCCACTGATACAGTCGCAGAATAGGTTGCATGCCTCCTTCCCATTGCAGACACTCAGATCCTTTCCACCAGCAGCCACCAGTAATGGTTCAGATAAGTGCCAGCACGAAACAGGCATGTTTTTACATGCGTAGAATTTAATAAAACATAAAAATGGACATGCTACTCTGCCACTTGTTATTTTTGCCTGAGCTGCCTTGGAGATTATTCCACATTAGCACTTACAGATCTGCCTTGTTCTGTTAAGAGGCTGCATAGAATTGCAGTAACTGTGTGTACCATATCATGATGGTTTCTATTGCTTGCTGTTTCAAAAGATGTGCAGACAACATTATGTTATGTGCATCTTGGTGACCACAGGCTAGTGTTTCCATAATTCCCTCCTGGTAGGTGTATAGAAATAGATTTTTTTTAAAAAGTCCAGCCTCACAATCACAGCTCCACTGAATCCTGCAGATGGCGCTGTTGCAGGATAGTAGCATCACATCTGGAGAGCCGTAACAACTGTGGTTAACAAGCGCTGCAGGTGCATCCGTTTCCTTCTGGAAGGTTCTGCCACCATTGCTCTGGGACTGCAGATTGACTTGGCCTCCCAGATTCAATTTCTGACCCCACTGACTCTAGGCTGGATTAACCTAGTGTTCTGGTTTTGACCAATCACAGCAGCGCATGTGACCTTATTCTTATTCCCAGTTGACCTCACTCTTCCAATCCTGTCCTTTTATCTTAAACTCAGTCCAGGGCCCTGAGACTAGGCTTTGCTCTGATTGCATCCAGCTTTTCACAACATCACTGACAGGAGATATCCCCAAAGGCAGCATGCCAAGAGGGATAGCTGTCTGTGCCACTCCCCAACCGAAGGCCAAAGGTCAAATTCTAGTTTAAGGATTACAATAAGCAGATGTCGTCAAGAGAAAGAGGACTAACGCAAACACCAGCACCTTAAAAGTTATTCATTTCGACCCTCTTCATGTAATTCTAACATTTCTTATCGTTTGCTAGTGAAATCATAATTATTAGTTTTATAATGCCCAACACAAAGGATTGTAGTTTTTTTAAAATGCAGTTCGACACAACTGCTCTCTGAAATTCTGAAGTTAATGAAAGAGAACAAGATATTCAACAAGCACTGACCACCTGCTGTCTTCCACCGCTGTGGCCCACATGTTAGGATTTCAACTTTTTGCAGCTGCAATAACTTAGGAAGACACACATACTTTCTAAATGGGACCTTCAGATTTACTAAGGAGAAGTAGTTTACTTGACTATAAAAATAGGAAGCAGTCAAGACATACACAAATGACTCAGCCATCGTGCTGGGTTGTACCAATCTGCACCACAGTCATGAGTTTTGTATGTTAGCTCGCAGAGTTCAGTTTTATGGTATAAAATGGAACCAGGAAGCTTTAAGGAGCAACTTTGAACAGTAACGTAAGATTGCACCAAAATGGGGTGAAGTGAAAAAAGAAAATATATTCTGGAAAAGATCTTGCCTTCCTCTGTTTGTACACAATATCAGTTGTGCCTCATTCCTGCTGAGATTAATGAAACTTCTATTAATTCTAACTTTTTCTAAAAAAAGCATGGAAAAGTAACTTTTATGGAATTGGCTATATTAAATTTCCTGAAAAATTAAACATTGTTTCCTCCTTCCTTTTCTAGGGGAAACATATATGAGTAATTGAACAAAAAATTTGTGTATCCTAGGGTTATTTTAAATAGTTTTCATTGAGACCTCTTCTCCTTTGAGGAGATAAACATTTAAAGACAACCCTGCGTATCATATCGTTGGAAGTCCCCCCTTTATCAATAGAACTATTTTAACTATGTCAGAACTTTTCAGGACTCAAGTGACGTCTCATTTACACATGGTGTAACAATGTATAGATTTCATTCTTATTGAATGCAAGTCTTAAGAATGTTGGTTATGGCTATTTATAGTCACTTCTGAATAGTTTGAAGTGGAGACATATGATTTCAGATTGGGTTCTTTTACTGAAATTTTGTTGACATCCACTCTTATAAACTAAATGCCATTAGTTTCCAGGCCTTACAGAGACATATGGCTTCTATACAATAGATCCTAACACTCCTCAAACCATTGAGATGTCTGAAAATTCAGTTAAGAGACTTTGCTAAAATAAATTTTTGCTCAATAAAGAAACAGGTAACTTGCAAAAAGATGAGGCAGGCATGTTCAAACTACTTAAAACAGTTAGCTCTTTTTATGGACTCTAAAAGTATATTTCCCTAAAAGACTCTAATTATAAATTCTTTTTATCTCTTCTTTATAGCCAGTCTCTAAGTACTTCTGCCTAATGATGCTTCATTAGCTGGTTAGGGTTATTTTTACCCTTGAAAGACATGAAACTGACTACTTTTAAAGTTCTACAATCTGAACTTTCTGTCAATCATATATATACGTGCTCAGTAAATTCAAATCAAGTGAAGTGTTATTAAATTGGGGAGGGGGAGGGGGGAGAAATGCAGACTTTCCAAGTTCTTGATGAATGAATGTTCTATTCATTCTAAAATAGACATTTATCTGAATGCCAATTTCCTGACTTTTTAGTTTCTCCAAATGATTGGGATCTGAGATGCACATCAAAGCAAGTTCTCAGGGAGCCCTGCTGAATCCCAGCTGGGTCCTTGTCAGGGTCATAGTGACTAGCACCACTCTGAGTAGATCCCCAGTTAATTCCTTCTAGACCATGCCCACCCCCTTGCTTTCCTCCACACCCATTATGTCTGCCACTGAGAAACATAGAGTAAAATGTTTAGATCATGGTTTGGACTCTTGAGGTTCCGGGCAATTGCGGTTCCAGCCAGTTGTCAATGTTGTCAGATGAACCCTGAGTCCTAATGATTCCCCTTGCTGTGGTAAATTATACGAGGTCTGAGTTATCCCCTCTCCCTTCCAATCGATCCATCACCTCTGAGAACTCATAAGGAAAGTTTGAGATCATTGTTTCAGCTCTCGGAGTTCTAGGCTGTTGGGGATCCAGTTGCCAAGTGTCTCGGTGCTGTTCAATTTCCTCCTTCCTCAAGTTGATTTCACATAATACCCAGTTAAGATTGTTCAGACATCGTGCATTCTGAAGTGTTAGGTTTTTTTCAGCAGAGGTGATGAGCACTTGGTATTTGGGGATGCTTGTTATTGTTTGTTGATGATGACACTGCACAACTGATCAATGCTTGGGTGGCTCAGAATGAAGTGTAGATTTGACAAATTCCAATGCGTTATTTGATCTGGACTATAATGTTGGCTCTCAGCACTGCTCAAATGAAATGCCTCCTTGCCAACTTCCCAGTCATTGGAAAGTCTTTCGAAATGCCAAGCTTATCTCATGAGATAGCCCCTAAACAGGAGATTGCTTTTAATAGCAGAGATATGAAAGGCTTTTAGGGTCTAGGAAAATCTGCCTTCACTTTTGAATCTCCAGCACCACCTAATGTGAAAGAAAGTCACAGTCTAAATCATAGGCCTACCATGAAAAACACAAAATTTAGCCAGTTTTTGTTTACTATAAACAACATAACTTTCTGCATACGTTTTCCTGGATTTCAAAAGTAAAATAGTCAGAGAACGAACTTTTTTTTGCACCATTGGAACCAACAAGTCTGAATTTTGGGGGAGAGGTTGTGGTTTTATAGAAGAATCATGAATAAAATACAGGATAACAGTTCTGGATTTTTGAGAACCTCCCATACATATTCTTGAGTGAGAGGGAATAATTTTCTGGCTTAACAAAATGCTTTACATCCCTATCCAGATATTTCATGATATGATTCATAAGAATAGACTATTCAAAGGAATTAAAAAGCAATAATTAGCATTACTCTAAATTTTTAAATATAAAGAAGAGAAAAAATATTTCTAAATTTAGAGGCTTTCATGCTTCTACTTAGTATTGATGAAAATTTTCAAAACCGATTTTGGGGGAAGGTTTTAATAGATGAATGGGCTGCCAATAACCCAAAACACTGGTCCATCATAGCTACGCTAAAATGGGGCACCCTAACTTTATGTACTTCCTAATGTGTGCAATAGGGAATACACAGCACCCACCATGAACAATTCTTGCTGAAAAGATGAACCTGAATCTATTTAAGTCTCTAGATCTAACAACTAATTCAGAAGAAGGATGGAATATAGAGGAGTATATCATTCACCCCCACAGATTGTAAATCAACCAATTCTAGCGTGTAGGGTATTTGCAGCACCGATAACCCAATTCTTCAAGTACAATAACAAATATATATATAAAATAGGAAGGAAGAAGAAACTATTATGAATTAAAAGACCCTTAAGAGACATAGCAACCAAGTGCTATATTTGAACTTTGTATGGATCCTGATTTAAACAAAGCAACGATAAAGACATTTTTTTGAGACCATTGGGGAAAACTGAGCAAAGACTGGGGAGTAGATCATTTTAATGAATGATGATTAATTTTATTAGATATAGTATGTTGGAGATAAAAATTTTAAAATAACCCTCTTTCTTTCAGGGAAGTAGAGGACTAGATGGTTATGGAGGCCCCGATGGCCCTAAAGGACGAAAGGTGATCTCGTACTTTATTTTTATCTTCTTCTTTCTTAGTTCTTCCCTCTTAGGTGCTATTATGTCAGGGTGTCATTCCATCGTCCGCAACTCATCCTTCCTGGATGTTTCATATCATTCCCAGCAATGTAATACTCCATCCTATAGAAAACGTGGTCTCTTAACAATTTCCGGTGGTTGGCAACGCTCTCAAAATGAGATGGAAACTTGCCTTTATCAGTTTCTGTTGGTGCCTCTGGCTAGTGGCCGGGACACCAGGGGTTTCCCAGTGGAGATTTTTCCCTGTGAACAGTATGTGGTTCAGTTAGTCATTGTCGAAAATTCCAACAGGCCATTTCACACTTCTCTTCTCTTCCTCCTGTAGGGAGATGTGGGTGACCAGGGTCTCCCAGGACTGCCAGCCTACTCCCCTCATCCTTCCCTAGCCAAAGGTTTGTATGCTCCCGCATGATTTCATGCCACATAGACATTTTGTTCTCAATTATAGAAAAAGTCATTCAGTTTCCAGAAGGGTTTTCTAAGTAACAGCAAAAATAAGATACTGAGAACATGACCTTATGAGACGCTCAGTCTCTTATACAACTTCCCTTGTGGTTTAAGAGTAGCATTACTGAGTGATGGTTGTTTGGCCTCTGCCTGAAAGAGAGCTCATTACCTGCCAGTGAGACCCCACTGTTAGAAAGTCCTTTCATTTCTCCATAACTTATACAGGTTCTGGTTTTGTCTTCTGCACCATCACTACTGAAATCCAGTCCTTCTACACATCATCCAATGACAGTAGTCCTACATACCCCAATCTTTTCTCCTCCAAATGTACCAAGATGCTTAAGATGTCCTGTTTGCTGGACCGAAGTCTGGATTTACCACACTCATAATCTGTAAACAATCACATCCTTTTAAACTTCAAGCCAGCTAAATCTCTGATATGTGTCACATGAACTCTTTACAACCCAGGGGGCTCTTCTCCACTTTCACACTTGACTCTCTAAATAGAAATGAAAAATTCTGCATGTGTCATAGCTACTGTTCACCTCTTTATTTTAGTTCAGCCTTCCAAATTGGCAAAATCTTATTGAAACATGATTCTAATTCTTTGATTAGAGCCCTGGTCTCTGAACCTTTTTGAATATGTATCCTTCTTGGTTAAAAAAAAAAAAAATGTCTTGAGCACCTTCTCTCAATAAATGTATGAATATTTATTTATGACTAATTTATACAATTATATGAAACTCCATAGGATAGGCATTTTAGCCCATGTGGTTCGCTACTGTATCCCCAATGCTTAGAATAGTTCCACATATGTGCTCAATAAACATTTGCGTGAATGACTAAATGGTGTGCAGGCTAAGCCATTCACACCACAAAGGCATTTTAAACGGTGAAGTGTTTTTTATTGTTTTATTTAAATAGAGATGCTCTAATAGTTTCTTCCCAGACCTTAGTAGATCATCTGGCTCTGTCTCCTGTCCTATATGTCCAGGTGTCAAGTATTTGCTTTCCTGCTTAGACGTGAACGATCTGTCGATTTGATAACCTCTTTTGTGTGTCTTCATCTGAACACTGACGAACATAGAGATCAGAACAGCTCCAGGACAAAGCCTGCTGGGGCCCCTTGGAGCACTCTCTCTGTTTTGATATCAAACTATTAATCGATATGTTTTGAAATCTGTGTTCCACCATCCGCCTAACTGTAGAGCAAGCACTTTGCCTTCTTATCTATGATATGCAAAATATCTGACAACCTAGAAACCTCAGTGAAAAGAAACATGAGGTTGGTTTGACCTGACTTCTTGTTAGTGATTTGGTTGAAACCAAAATACTTACTTTGAAGATTTGGGACCATAATTTTTAAAGCGAACGCTGGTGGTGTCTCCTTTTGCATTATTCAAAAATGTCACCAACTGAGAGCCCAGAATTCATTTAGTTTCCCCTTTCACCACACTCCATTCCTGGAAACCATACTGGGAACATGAATGAATTTTTTTGTTTGTTTTTTTCATGATGAATGATTTTTAAAAATCATTTTTGCCCACACATAAAAATTCAGAAATGCTGCACTCACCCTCTTTGCTACCTGACAGTGTTGCTGCATTCTTGGTGAGCTACAAATACTAATGAGTCACATCCCAGGGTTTAGGGTTAAAGGCTGATTAATAAACAGAATCTCTCAGAAAATAGGAAAACAAATATGTCTTTTACTAGGAAGCATTGCAAGAGCTTGTCAAAACAAAAAGGGGCAGGCCACAGTGGCTCAGTGGCAGAGTTCTCACCTGCCATGCTAGAGATCCGGGTTCGATTCCTGGTGTCTGCCCATGCAAACAGACAAACAAAAGAACAAAATGAAAAAGGGGGAGAGGAACCTGTGAATTAACAGAAATGAACCCAAAGTAAGTGAAAATAAAAATAAAGGCAGTCTTCATGTTTTTCTGAGCAAATGAGAAGGTATAGGATTTTTATTTTTTATTTTGTCTCCTTTTATTTAATCATACTGGCTAATATTTATATGGTGCTTACTATGTGCTGAGCAATAGTCTAAGTTCTAGTTGCACTTGTCATTGTATTTACTCTTCCTAATGACCCCAATATAACCCCATTTTACCAACAGGGAAACTGAGGTACAGGCAAGTTTAGTTCACGTAGATGATAAGTGGAGGAGCTAGATAGAAACCCAGGCTAAGTGATCCAGACTCCATCCCTTCGATCGCTGGGCTGCACTGCCAACAGCAGCATGGGGCCAAAACAGTCAGGTTTCAGTCTCTTGCATTTGCAGCTCAAATATGATGTGCATGCAGCAAATCCCCTCCTTATTTCAAGAAATTTCCTTTGAGATTAAAAAATTTAGAAACACATATAGAATGCTAGCTACCCTAAAGCATTACTAGTATTTATGTGGCAAACCATCCTCTTTTCTCCTCTTTTCTCTCATCTTTCCCAATTATATTCCAGGGAACTATGTTATACAGTAAAACATTGCTATTTACATAGCAAAAGAACATACCACTGCTGGGCAGCGTGACGGTGGCTCAGCGGCAGAATTCTCACCTGCCGTGCCGGAGACCCGGGTTCGCTTCCTGGTGCCTGGCGATGTGAAAAAAAAAAACGAATATACCAATGCCACTTTGCATTTGTTTATTGAGGGATTAAAGTCTGTAAGAACTTTCACATGAAGTATTCATTCAGCAAACGGTTATTAAAAGCCCATCTTGGGCATAAAGCTGGGGCTCAGGGAATAAAAGGAATTCTAAGAGAAATCAGACCCTACCGCATGATCCAGGATTCCTAGAATGATATCTGACATATGATGGGATTTCTAATTATTTAGTTTCCTTTAATCTTGCTTTAGACCCAGCTACTTTTTCAACCTGATTTTCCATTCATTCTGTTCACCTGTCCCCCAACACGCCAGCCAAATCCTGCTAAACGTTTGTCAGCTCTGTACGTTGATTCTGGTTCTTCTCCCCTCTCTGAATGCGCTTTGCTCTTCCCTCTTCCTTCCCCGACTCCATCTCGGCCAGAGTCCACCTATATCTAAGGCTCAACTTTCAGGCTGCCTTCTCCGCGAAATCTGAGTGCCCTTAGGAAGTTACTTCACCTCTCTGAACCTTAGTGTCCTCATTTGTAAAATTGGGATTATAACACTATCTATCCCACAGAGTTTTTATAGGAATCCAGTGGATGTTAAGTATTTAGCACTAAGCCTAACACAGTAAGTGCAAAAAAATTATCAACTTATTTTGTTTTTATTTTCTATAGTCCCTCAATGCCAGATTATTTCCCAATCAAAAATAACCCTCCTGGGCGGTGCTACGGTGGCTCAGTGGCAGAATTCTCACCTGCCATGCCGGAGACCCAGGTTTAATTCCCGTGCCTGCCCATGCCAAAAATAAAGAAAATAAATAACCCTCCCCTCCTTTGAATATTTTTGGTACCTTGTGCCTCTTACTGTTTGCGCATTACTTATAGGTCTCTTCTAGCAACCCTGTTTAACTATGAATGTGTTCCTTGAGACAGAGACTACACATATATTAAGAATTTTGGGGCAGGCCACGATGGCTCAGCAGGCAGAGTTCTCGCCTGCCATGCCGGAGACCTGGGTTCAATTCCTCATGCCTGCCCATGCAAAAAATAATAATAATAATAATTTTGAACCCCTCATTGTGCTCTCACAATATACAGCATATTCAGTGAAAAGGTGAACATTTATTTTGCTATATAAGAAGCGATTTCAGGACTTCCTGGAAGATGGCGGCTTAGTAAGACGCGCGGATCTTAGTTTCTTCTCCAGGACACCTACTAGGGGAGTAGAAACGATACAGAAAGCGCCCAAAGCCACAACAGAGATAAAAAAGACAGCGTACCCCATCCTGGAACGGCTGGCTGGCTGAGAGAAGCAGCTCGGGTGAGATCGCCGAGGCGCGCGGGCCTTACCGGGCGGGGTGGCAAGCGGCCGGAGTTACTCCCTTCCCCCTTCCCGGGCCGGCTGGGAGAATTGGAGAGGCGGTCCCCTGAAACAAAGATGGCTGGCGCCCACACCACGCGCAGCCCCCGGACCAACTGAGAGAATTGGATCGGAAACCCCCAGGCCGCGGAGAACGGTGACCCCGTGACTCCCGGGGAACGTGCACTCTCTCGGGCGGGCCGCTGCCGCTGGCGCCCTCCCGCCACGCTTGTTGCCCAGGGCCGACTAGGAAATTCGGACGGGCTCTTTCCCTGGCTGCAGCGACCAGCAACCCTCCCTGCGTTCGGACCCCGGGCCGGCTCAAGCCGCTTCGGCTAGCGAACCCCCAGGACGGCGAGAGTTTTCCAAAGTTTAAGGTCCCACAGCACCTTTTACTGGTGGGACCCGCAGACAAACGTGTGCCACGAGCGCCACCTACTGGGCAGGATAAGAAAAACAGAACCCAGAGATTTCACAGAAAAATATTACAACCTTGCTGGGTCCAACACCAAGAGAAATCTGAATAAATGCCCAGACGCCAGCAGCAGAAGATAACTGTCCACGCTCAAAAGATTGAGAATATGGCTCAGTCAAAGGAACAAACCAATAGCTCAAATGAGACACAAGAGCTGAGACAACTAATGCTGAATATACGAACAGAAATGGAAAACCTCTTCAAAAATGAAATCGATAAATTGAGGGAGGACATGAAGAGGACATGGGCTGAACATAAAGAAGAAATAGAAAAACTGAAGAAACAAATCGCAGAGCTTATGGAAGTGAAGGATAAAGTAGCAAACATAGAAAAAATAATGGATAGCTACAATGATAGATTTAAAGAGACAGAAGATAGAATTAGTGATTTGGAGGATGGAACATCTGAATTCCAAAAACAAACAGAAACTATAGGGAAAAGAATGGAAAAATTTGAACAGGGTATCAGGGAACTCAAGGACAATATGAACCGCACAAATATACGTGTTGTGGGTGTCCCAGAAGGAGAAGAGAAGGGAAAAGGAGGAGAAAAACTAATGGAAGAAATTTTCACTGAAAATTTCCCAACTCTTATGAAAGACCTAAAATTACAGATCCAAGAAGTGCAGCGCACCCCAAAGAGATTAGACCCAAATAGGCGTTCTCCAAGACACTTACTAGTTAGAATGTCAGAGGTCAAAGAGAAAGAGAAGATCTTGAAAGCAGCAAGAGAAAAACAATCCATTACATACAAGGGAAACCCAATAAGACTTTGTGTAGATTTCTCAGCAGAAACCATGGAAGCTAGAAGACAGTGGGATGATATATTTAAAATACTAAAAGAGAAAAACTGCCAACCAAGACTCCTATATCCAGCAAAATTATCCTTCAAAAATGAGGGAGAAATTAAAACATTCTCAGACAAAAAGTCACTGAAAGAATTTGTGACCAAGAGACCAGCTCTGCAAGAAATACTAAAGGGAGCACTAGAGTCAGATACAAAAAGACAGAAGAGAGAGATATGGAAAAGAGTGTAGAAAGAAGGAAAATCAGATATGATATATATAATACAAAAGGCAAAATGTTAGAGGAAAATATTATCCAAACAGTAATAACACTAAATGTCAATGGACTGAATTCCCCAATCAAAAGACATAGATTGGTAGAATGGATTAAAAAACAGGATCCTTCTATATGCTGTCTACAGGAAACACATCTTAGACCCAAAGAGAAACATAGGTTGAAAGTGAAAGGTTGGGAAAAGATATTTCATGCAAATAACAACCAGAAAAGAGCAGGAGTGGCTATACTAATATCCAACAAATTAGACTTCAAATGTAAAACAGTTAAAAGAGACAAAGAAGGACACTATATACTAATAAAAGGAACAATTAAACAAGAAAGCATAACAATCATAAATATTTACGCACCGAATCAGAATGCCCCAAAATACGTGAAGAATATACTGCAAACACTGAAAAGGGAAATAGACTCATATACCATAATAGTTGGAGACTTCAACTCACCACTCTCATCAAGGGACAGAACATCTAGACAGAGGATCAACAAAGAAATAGAGAATCTGAATATTACTATAAATGAACTAGACTTAATAGACATTTATAGGACATTACATCCCACAACAGCAGGATACACCTTTTTCTCAAGTGCTCATGGATCATTCTCAAAGATAGACCATATGCTGGGTCACAAAGCAAGTCTTAACAAATTTAAAAAGATTGAAATCTTACACAACACTTTCTCGGACCATAAAGGAATGATGTTGGAAATCAATAATAGGCAGAGTGCCAGAAAATTCACAAATACGTGGAGGCTCAACAACACACTCCTAAACAACGACTGGGTCAAAGAAGAAATTGCAAGAGAAATTAGCAAATACCTCGAGGCGAATGAAAATGAAAACACAACATATCAAAACTTATGGGACGCAGCAAAGGCAGTGCTAAGAGGGAAATTTATTGCTCTAAATGCCTATATCAGAAAAGAAGAAAAGGCAAAAATTCAGGAATTAACTATCCATTTGGAAGAACTGGAGAAAGAACAGCAAGCTAACCCCAAAGCAAGCAAAAGGAAAGAAATAACAAAGATTAGAGCACAAATAAATGAAATTGAAAACATGAAAACAATAGAGAAAATCAATAAGGCCAGAAGTTGGTTCTATGAGAAAATCAATAAGATTGATGGGCCCTTAGCAAGATTGACAAAAAGAAGAAGAGAGAGGATGCAAATAAATAAGATCAGAAATGGAAGAGGAGACAGAACTACTGACCTCACAGAAATAAAGGAGGTAATAACAGGATACTATGAACAACTTTACGCTAATAAATACAACAATTTAGAGGAAATGGACGGGTTCCTGGAAAGACATGAACAACCAACTTTGACTCAAGAAGACATAGATGACCTCAACAAACCAATCACAAGTAAAGAAATTGAATTAGTCATTCAAAAGCTTCCTAAAAAGAAAAGTCCAGGACCAGATGGCTTCACATGTGAATTCTACCAAACGTTCCAGAAAGAATTAGTACCAATTCTCTTCAAACTCTTCAAAAAAATCGAAGTGGAGGGAAAACTACCTAATTCATTCTATGACGCCAACATCACCCTCATACCAAAACCAGGCAAAGATATTACAAAAAAAGAAAACTACAGACCAATCTCTCTAATGAATACAGATGCAAAAATCCTCAATAAAATTCTAGCAAATCGTATCCAACAACACATTAAAAGAATTATACATCATGACCAAGTAGGATTCATCCCAGGTATGCAAGGATGGTTCAACATAAGAAAATCAATTAATGTAATACACCATATCAACAAATCAAAGCAGAAAAATCACATGATCATCTCAATTGATGCAGAGAAGGCATTCGACAAGATTCAACATCCTTTCCTGTTGAAAACACTTCAAAAGATAGGAATACAAGGGAACTTCCTTAAAATGATAGAGGGAATATATGAAAAACCCACAGCTAATATCATTCTCAATGGGGAAAAATTGAAAACTTTCCCCCTAAGATCAGGAACAAGACAAGGATGTCCACTATCACCACTATTATTCAACATTGTGTTGGAGGTTCTAGCCAGAGCAATTAGACAAGAAAAAGAAATACAAGGCATCAAAATTGGAAAGGAAGAAGTAAAACTATCACTGTTTGCAGACGATATGATACTATACGTCGAAAACCCGGAAAAATCCACAACAAAACTACTAGAGCTAATAAATGAGTACAGCAAAGTAGCAGGTTACAAGATCAACATTCAAAAATCTGTAGCATTTCTATACACTAGTAATGAACAAGCTGAGGGGGAAATCAAGAAACGAATCCCATTTACAATTGCAACTAAAAGAATAAAATACCTAGGAATAAATTTAACTAAAGAGACAAAAAACCTATATAAAGAAAACTACAAAAAACTGCTAAAAGAAATCACAGAAGACCTAAATAGATGGAAGGGCATACCGTGTTCATGGATTGGAAGACTAAATATAGTTAAGATGTCAATCCTACCTAAATTGATTTACAGATTCAATGCAATACCAATCAAAATCCCAACAACTTATTTTTCAGAAATAGAAAAACCAATAAGCAAATTTATCTGGAAGGGCAGGGTGCCCCGAATTGCTAAAAACATCTTGAGGAAAAAAAACGAAGCTGGAGGTCTCGCGCTGCCTGACTTTAAGGCATATTATGAAGCCACAGTGGTCAAAACAGCATGGTATTGGCATAAAGATAGATATATCGACCAATGGAATCGAATAGAGTGCTCAGATATAGACCCTCTCATCTATGGACATTTGATCTTTGATAAGGCAGTCAAGCCAACTCACCTGGGACAGAGCAGTGTCTTCAATAAATGGTGCCTAGAGAACTGGATATCCATATGCAAAAGAATGAAAGAAGACCCATCTCTCACACCCTATACAAAAGTTAACTCAAAATGGATTAAAGATCTAAACATTAGGTCTAAGACCATAAAACAGTTAGAGGAAAATGTTGGGAGATATCTTATGGATCTTACAACTGGAGGCGGTTTTATGGACCTTAAACCTAAAGCAAGAGCACTGAAGAAGGAAATAAATAAATGGGAACTCCTCAAAATTAAACACTTTTGTGCATCAAAGAACTTCATCAAGAAAGTAGAAAGACAGCCTTCACAATGGGAGACAATATTTGGAAATGATATATCAGATAAAGGTCTAGTATCCAGAATTTATAAAGAGATTGTTCATCTCAACAACAAAAAGACAGCCAACCCAATTACAAAATGGGAAAAAGACTTGAACAGACACCTCTCAGAAGAGGAAATACGGATGGCCAAGAGGCACATGAAGAGATGCTCAATGTCCCTGGCCATTAGAGAAATGCAAATCAAAACCACAATGAGATATCATCTCACACCCACCAGAATGGCCATTATCAACAAAACAGAAAATGACAAGTGCTGGAGAGGATGCGGAGAAAGAGGCACACTTATCCACTGTTGGTGGGAATGTCAAAGGGTGCAACCACTGTGAAAGGCAGTTTGGCGGTTCCTCAAAAAGCTGAATATAGAATTGCCATACGACCCAGCAATACCATTGCTAGGTACCTACTCAAAGGACTTAAGGGCAAAGACACAAACGGACATTTGCACACCAATGTTTATAGCAGCATTATTTACAATTGCAAAGAGATGGAAACAGCCAAAATCTCCATCAACAGAAGAGTGGCTAAACAAACTGTGGTATATACATACGATGGAATATTATGCAGCTTTAAGACAAGATAAACTTATGAACCATGTAATAACATGGATGGACCTAGAGAATATTATGCTGAGTGAATCCAGCCAAAAACTAAAGGACAAATACTGTATGGTCCCACTGATGTGAACGGTCATTCGAGAATAAACTTGAAATATGTCATTGGTAACAGAGTTCAGCAGGAGTTAGAAACAGGGTAAGACAATGGGTAATTGAAGCTGAAGGGATACAGACTGTGCAACAGGACTAGATACAAAAACTCAAAAATGGACAGCACAATAATACCTAATTGTAAAGTAATCATGTTAAAACACTGAATGAAGCTGCATCTGAGCTATAGGTTTTTGTTTTGTTTTGTTTTGTTTTGTTTTGATTTTACTATTATTACTTTTATTTTTTTCTCTATATTAACATTCTATATCTTTTTTGGTTATGTTGCTAGTTCTTCTAAACCAATGCAAATGTACTAAGAAATGATGATCATGCATCTATGTGATGATGTTAAGAATTAATGATTGCATGTGTAGAATGGTATGATCTCTAAATGTTGGGTTAATTTCTTTTTTTCCGTTAATTAAAAAAAAAAAAAAGAGAAGGGATAATTGGAGATGAAGGGATACAGACTGTACAACGGGACTGGATATAAAAACTCAGAAATGGACAGCACAATACTACCCAATTGTAATGCAATTATGTTAAAACACTGAATGAAGCTGCATGTGAGGTATAGGTTTTTTGTTTTTGTTTTTTTTTGTTTTTTTTTCTTTCTATTATTGTTTTAATTCTTATTCTGTTGTCTTTTTATTTCTTTTTCTAAATCGATGCAAATGTACTAAGAAATGATGAATATGCAACTATGTGATGTTATTAAGAATTACTGATTGTACATGTAGATTGGAATGATTTCTAATTGTTTTGTTAATTCTTTTTTTAATTAATAAAAAAAAAAGAAAAGAAGCGATTTCACTCCTATTGGGGCGGGGGATGCTTGTGTTCCAGGTGTCAGAGGTGACCCAGGATTCCCAGGCGATCATGGGGAACCAGGAAGCCCGGGTGAGCCAGGAGACCCCGGCCCGCCAGGTGCCCGTGGCATATCCATCGGAGATGAAGGTAATGTAGTATCATGATATCAAATGCTAAGACCGAAAGTAAACAACAGAACCTTTACCAACTACACAGCTCTTTTGTTTTCCTTCTTTTCTTAACATTCTCTCATTTGCTAGGCTTAACAAGCTCTCGTGTGCCTTGAATACATTTTTAGATAACTTCGGGGAACCATTGTACATATGACAGTAGCTCCCTGCTTAGATTATGCCACTAATAAGCAACTAGCATGATTCCATCGGTTGGTTGGGAATAGCATAGGGCGCCACCAAATGTTGTTTGTGAGGGTGAAAAACAGCTATCAGGCCGTTATTTGGGGCAAGGAGAGGTGCTTTTTGAACATTGAATAAATGAAGATGTATTATACCAATGGCATCCGTCACTCAGTGGGTTGCCAGCTCCCTTAGTGCTTTTGGTGGCTGCCTGTGGCATGAATGCAGACGCAACTGCTGAGAGTCAGAAGCTGCTTGGAGGGACTTACACTGCTGACGAATGCTGTTGGATTTTCAGATGAGAAGAGGGGTTTACCAGGCGAAATGGGGCCCAAAGGCTTCAAAGGAGAGCCAGGCCTCCCAGCTCTAGCGCCCGGCCCACCAGGAGCTGATGGAAAGCCAGGGCTCCCAGGACTCCCAGGCTCCCCTGGGGCACCTGGACCTGATGGTAAGTGAATGAAGAGCTAAAGGGAGGGGGCATTTTAGTGTTCAGCTAAAGACGTCTGACACCAGTTGGATTTTTATTTGGGTTTTTCTGCCAAATGCTTTTGACCTAATCCAGTTGGCCGGTGGATTATGGCATAGTAGTATTTTCTGAGGTCGAAATAGAAGAAGCTGGTGATGGAAGAGGACAAAACTTGGTAAGTATTAACCATCAGACATGTATTACACAGCAAGGGAGATTTGGCTTCAATGAAATCAATTCTTCAGCAAAATGTCTAAGGGGTACAGTCTAGAAACAGATGTCAGCTAAAGTAGCTGTCCCAGTGATCATGTAATAGATTTACATGCACCGTCTTCCATGGTGGGGCTTACGCCTTGACTCACAGCCTCTATCCTCTGTTTTACCAACAATTTTCAACAGATTTGATAATCTGCCTTCTCAGTCCTCTGCAGAGCCAAAGCTGCAATCTAACAGGTGATGATCATTGATGACAAGAAGAGATGGCTATGCTATTTGTAAAAAGAGGTAGCGGCCATTGGCCAAGGCAGAGACAAAAAATAAAAAGAAAACTGTGAAAGTCTATAAACTAGGCAAGCATAATAATCTGAGCTCATTTGCTAGCCTTGAGGCTATCACTGAATCATAGTACAAAGTGTTTTTTCCAGGTTTTAATGTGAGCCACGTCTCTCGTTTAGCTGAGAATGCTGTTTAAGGAGGGAGAGAAATGTGCATTACATCTTGGAGTTTGCGTTCAGAAAGGTTATTCTTTTACACTTCAGAGTTTAAAGACTATGCTACAGGCATGGTAAAATCTCCCAAGAGGAGCTTTGTAGCCCCTCCAGAGATGTATAGATGGGACATTGAAAGAAAATATGTAGTCATACTTTCTCTGTCTATTTGCCATTGACCAAAATTTGATGGCTTCTTCTTTCTAAAATATTTTACTTTAAATTCTCTGAATTCTCACCCAGTAATCTCTTACAGTTTCCTGTCTTAAGGGAGGAAGAACATCATATTTTCTAGTCGATAGTGCTTGATTTCAGTTAAAGCTCAACTTCGGATCGGTGTCCATGCTTTAATTGCCTTTGGAAGACTGCATCACTCTGCCATTTCTAGAAGTAAAATTGTGGGACATAGTAGAAGCACATCTTTATACATTTATTCCATTAAAAGTATCAGCAGTCACTTTTCTGATTCTATTTTGTATTCTACAGTGATCTTTAAGTTAAATTGGTCCCCTTTCCAAATTTTCCTTTAACTAGAAAGGCTACAGATTTTTTTCCCACATTCTTCTGAAAAATGTTCAAGGTTCAGATATTGCTCTGGATCATGAATTTGCAAAATAGCTTGAGCGGCATTCTCTTTAATATGTTTTTATTATCTTGGAAGCAATATTTATTACTGTAACATTTGTGATAAAAGGTAAGTTTCTGTAAGCATTATATTTACTAAATAATGGCATCTGGTGAGTTTTCCCTTTTTTGGCAATAGAACACTGTGCACTAAAAATAAAATCCAAAAAAACAAAACAAAACAAAACCAGTGTGCCTCTCTGAAGGACCATGATTAAAGGCATCACTTTGCCATTATTCTTATATCTAAATTCTGTTTTGATAAAGATATAAGCAAATGCCATCTTGCTTTAGTCCGTGATTTACTAATATAAGTCAACTGCAAACAAATTAACTTATTTATGATTTGTATTACAGATGATGAGGGACTTTATAAAATAGATGGAGTGGTATCAGATAAATTTTATCAACTAAAAATTTTTAAAGCATCCTTTAATGATATCTCTTACTCCTGTGAGACACATTGTTTCCAATCACTTCTTTTTTAGCAATCTCTTACACAAAAAGCAGGCAACCATAATGACCTTTCGAACACTTTTGTGCATAGTCATAATTTAATATTAATGACTTTAATTCTCACAGAGTTCTTCAACTGTCCCCTGGAATCAAATTATTGGATTCTTTTCTTGGTAACTGCATTTCACCCTGTTTTATGTTGCTACTGATGAAAACCAGAATGTTTACTCTCTTGCAGTTCCAGCAAAATCAAACCATGAAGTCAGTTTTCTTTCAGGGTGAAATAGTTTGCATACTTCTAGTTCCAACTCAGTTCACCGAATCGAGTATCGGAACAGCTCCATTCTGTTCCAGAAAAAGTCAAAATTCTGCCTGACTTATAATGGCCATTGCCTCTTCGTGAAAACCATATTTAAAAACATCTAAAAGGTTCATCGTTATTTTGTAGGAATTGTCTGAAACTATTGGATACATTGAAGAGAAAGCACATAGGAAAGAGGAAGAATGTCAATTAAGAAGGCCACTCTGTGCCTTTGACTAGATTCACAAAGTGTCTGATATTTACTCTACAAGATACACAGTCTCTTTGTCCTTAAAATCACATCACGCCTTAAATTAAAAATGCCAAAAGCACTGAAGTTTCTGTTGTTAACTAATTCCGCCGTGATACCACACTTCTCATAAAATGTTGGTAGAAATTAGAGACATGCAATAAAACCCGCACAGTCTACCACTCAGCTGAAACGGCTTGTGGCCTGGTTGCCGATTACCCCTGTGAGGCCAAGTGCTGAGGATGTTATTCGGTCTTCGTCAGCAACCTCTCAGGAGCACATCATAGGGCGGCCCATCCTCCTTCTCGATTCACTCCCTTCTCTTAGTCTCGTGACATCCCTTTTATTCCCCTTGTCTGTCCTCCCCCACCACCTGCATCTCTCTGGCTAGTCTTTTGTAGGCTCCTTAGCTGGCTCTTCATTCTCCTTCTCTACCCATCCAGTAGATACTGGCATTCCTTGGAGTTCAATCGGGGACTGTCTTCTCTCTATACTCTCTACCTAGGTAAATTCATCCATTCACATGAATTCAAATGCAATTTATAAGCCAGTCACTCCCTAATTTTGTTCCAAGCCTTGTTCTGTCTTCTGACCTCTAAACTCATACGAACTGTTAACTTGACACGTAGTTAATACTCTGTCTTACACACATCTCAAACTTTGTATGCCCAAAATCATGCTCTTTCTCTCCTCTTCCCCCATCCCTCCAACTAGCCTGCCCCTCTCCTGGGCCTCACCCATCTCAGTTAACCCAGTAGCTCCAGCCAGAACCCTGAGGGTTATTCTGGGCATTTCCTTTACCCCCACACTGAATCCATCACCAAGTCCTGTTGATTCCACCTCTTGAATCTTGAATCCATCCATTTCTTTTCATTACACTGCCATTGTCCTTATCCAAGCCACCATCACCTCATGCCTAGACTACTGAAATAGTATTCTGGTAGAATGGACAACTAGAGTAGACAACCCACTCATAGCCCAGCTGCCATTCTTTCTGTCTCCAGGCAGTTCTCCACATGGCCAGTTGTATGCTTTTTAAATATAAATTAGATTATGTAACTTCCTTCCTTAAAATCCTTTAATAGCTTCCACAGGCCTTGGGATAAAATCCAAGCCCTGTTCCTTAGACCACATGGTTCTGCCTGGTCCACTGACCTTCATCTCCTTTCCTGCCCCTCTGGTCTTCGCTCGCCACCCTCCAGCCACCTGGCTTTATTCCTAGGCAGGGCCTTTTAGACAGTCTAATCTTCTGTGTGGAGCACTCCCTCTGCCGTCTGCATGGCTGGCACTTTTTCTGTCTTTATGTCTTAATTTGGGGGTGTCAAGAAACACCCCCCCCCATGGATTTTAAGTGGGCTTACCCCTATTTTTGTCTCTGATAGCTTCCTGCTCTCTTTCTTCATAGCGCTGGCTGTAGTTTAAATTTCTGTGTTGGTTTGTTTGGTGATATGTGCTCCAGGGGTGTCTTCCCATCTAGGCTGCAAGCATCCCAAGGGTCTGTCGGTTTTGTTTCCTGTTGTGTGCCCAGTATATTCCAAGTGCCCTGCCTAGTGTAGACAGGCACTGGACAAACGTTTGAGGGATGAATGGGATCTAATTACATGGGACAATAGTCATTACCTTCTTCCCACAGATACAGCTGTTTTACATTGACATTTGAATTTTGGTGGTGTTTTCCCAAGCAGGTTACAAAAGTTTTGAAACTTTGGTAGCACTGTCTCCTTCCTGCTTTACTAATAGCCGCATTGCTCCTCTTGAGTATCATGTGGTAGGTATGACTACATGGTATCCTGATTTTCTTTAGTTGGTCGTTGGAGCTTATGATCACTACTGGTTTTAACAGTGAGGAAAAGAAAAGAATGGGTTGTGGAGACATCTGGCTTCCATAACCCTGCAGTGGATTTTTATTTCCTAGAACTGTACCACCTAATTTCTACCACAAGATGGCACTCCTCTCGAATGTGACTTTAAGAATTTTGTTGGCTTTAAAAATGTATTTCTTATACTTTCGCCCGAGTAACCCTGCTTGAAATTATTGGAACCCTGCAGGACTTTTACAAGTATCCTGGACCTTGTTAGTGGGCATGGAGGGTAGAGATTGGGGTTGGGGAAATTGTAGCACAAGGATAGTCACTGAGGTTGACCAAGCTGAATCCATGTCAGAGGCAAGTTTTCTGCATTAATTACAATAACTCCATATATGTATGTGTGTATACATGTGCACAGAAAGGGGCAAGAGAGAGTGAGTGTGTGTCCTTGTGCACGCAGGCTCGGGTGTAGGGCCGGGGCGGGAGGAGTGAGGGGGAAAGGCAGGTGTGGACATCAGAGAAAACGTGTTCTGGGGAAAAGAACAGAAGAGGGAGCAATTTAATTTTAATATCTTTATTTTTTTTCTTCTGGAGAGCCAGAAATGTGTGGTAGCTTTGAAATCCAAATATTTAGCGCATGAATAAAATATGTGATTGAAAAATCAAAACCTTTTTTTGGACTCAATTTTTCTCAAAAGCCAAGATTTTTATCTTTAGATGTTAATTGGAAAGCTAAATTCATAGACTCTTCACTTTCTTTCTACCCTGTAAATGTATGTGGAATGGAATTGGAGTCAGTGTGTCGTTTTTGTCCTATTTGGGGAGACTTATTCACAGACTTTCCCGGTTTGGGGGTTCAGTGAGATATTGGGTCTCTCTACAGGCTGCTAATTTTTCTGTCCCTGTGTGTTTCCTCTTTAGGTTTCCTTTTTGGACTCAAAGGAACAGAAGGAAGGGTGGGCTACCCAGGAGTTTCTGGTTTCCCTGGAACTCGCGGACAGAAAGGATGGAAAGGTAAAAACTGCTGGGAATGACAGAGGAATGAATATGGACACCATCTTGACCTTGCTAAGTCTACCTCCACCTTCCAGGATATAACTGATTCCCCTTTCCACCTTAACCTGAAATAAAGATAATCTTGCATTTCTGTGCTAGCCTCCTTTCTCCCATGGACAGATATTACACTAAAAATAAGACAAACTCAACTCCATTTTCTGAGTGTGCGGTATCCAGTTTGCTCACCCTTCTCTGATAAGCCATGTTCATAACTGACTTCAGATGATTCATCCCAAGAGATAAACGTCAAGACTGTATAACAAGGATTTGTAAAGAACGCTATCCATTGCAAAGTGTTTGTGTATTCATCTCTTTTGATCCTTATGATTCCCTGAGTTGGGCATTATTTTCCTGGGCAAGAAGACTAGCGCTCAGAAGAGTGGAGTGACTTGAGCAGGGTCTCACTCCCACGGAGCTGTAGGGGTGAAATTAGAACCGAGCTGTCTTTGTACTTTACTCTTCCTGCTGCCCCTTGCAGATTCCACTCTCACGTGGAGGCCACATTTCCAGGAAGGGTTGGCCCAAGTGGTGCCTCCTCCATGGCTGTCTGTACCATCAGAGCCCGTGTCTGAGCATGGATAGCACGTCCTGGCACGTAACCCCACCCCAGTCGTTCTGGCAGCTTGTGGGGATGTGTGCATACATCCAGTGCTCATTGTGAAGGTGAGCAACTTGGGGGTGGACTTCAGGACTCAGACCATCTCCAGGGGCAGCCTGGCATTCCCAATTATGAGATACAGCTTGTCTCGGCTCTGCCTTTTTCTGTGCCCTGGACGGCTGGCCATGAGCAGCATGGTGCTGCCTTACTGGCTGGCTCCCTGGGTTCAGCCAATGGGAAGACAGAGGGAGGGTGGGGGGGTTCCTCCCTATTCACTTCCTGCTTTGGTGCCTCCAAGGCCACAGCTCCCAGCAGGCAGCCCCTCCTCTGTGGCTCCCGTCCCACTGGACAGCTGTTATACCATTTCCTCCCATCAACCCTTCAGGCTTAACGGTGGCAATTGCTTTCTCCCTGTTCCTAGTCAACCTCCCTTCTTATTCCCAGACCTCTGAAAAGAGTCCCATTGCTTAAGCAAGCTAGATAGAATTCTGTTTTGAGGGGCCTACAGCTGACACCTTGGGTAGCATTATTGGCCTTGCTTTCCTCATCTAAGAAATGGGCATAATAATAGTTGGGAAGTGTTGGTGGAGTCCCTTGAGGGTCTGAAGTTGGTGGTGTGGGGGGAATATATAAATATATACATGAAACTATTAACTTTCCCATCTGGGAAGCCCCAGATACCCTCTCAACCACTGGGTACTCACGGGAAAATGGGCCAGACCCTTGATTTTGAGACTTACCTTTATAAAGCTTGTTTCTGTGGGGAAGAAGCTAAGACTGCCCATGGCGAGGCCTAGGAGTTACTTCCAGGAAGGTCTTTGTTGCTCAGATGTGGCCTCTCTCTCTCTCTCCAGGTCCAACTCTGCAAGGAAAGTCCTGCCCTCCCCCTTGTGTGGGGCATGACATTCAGGGGTGAGGGTTTCCCTGACGGCATGGGACATGACTCCCGGGGATGAGTCTGGTCCTGGCATTATGGGATAGACGATGCCTCTGGACCAAGGCTGGGAAAGCAATTATAATAAAATAAGGCATCAGTGGCCAAGAGAGATAAAATGGAATCGAGAGGCTATTCCGAGGCTGCTCTTATGCGAGCTTCAGTTAGATAGTGCTGATTGCCATGGTTTACTAAACCCCAACCCATACCATTCCTGTTGACTCTTGAGAACACGTAGGCTCAAACTGATTTGACTCTATAGGGATTTCATGCAGTAAGTTTTCTTTCCTGGAACCCAGAGGGTTCCTGGGTCAGATGGGTCCTGAGGCCCAAAAGGACCAGCCTCTCCAAGATTATCAATTAATTACACCCCCCATCCTTTAATGTCCAACACCCCTTCTCAACATGAAAAAGTCAGTGTGGGCATTGCCCAAAAATCGCTAAAGTTTGGGAGAAGGATCAAAGGAGAAGGAAGAAGTATAACAGAGAGATAGGATTTGGCAGACAAGTGTGGCTGCTGAGCCACTATATTAACATTCCTTCTAATATCCAGTGTTTGGAAGCAGCTGGAAGGAAAAATCTGAGGTGGTGGAATAGTAGCCCTTGACAAACTCTGGGATATGTTCTGTAACTACTTGATGAAGTGTACTTTGAAAATCACTGCTTTTTTTCTTTCTTTGCTTTGTGTATATGTTATAATTTACAATTTAAAAACAGGATTGGGCATAATAATCCCTGCAACAGGATTGTGTGATGGGCAGAGGAAGTCATGTGTATAAAGTGCGGCAATATAGATTTTTAATCAATGTTGCCTCTTCCTCACCCCAGCTCTCCTAACCCCAGTCATATCTTTATCCCCTGCAGTGCTAAGAACCATAGTAAATGGATAACCAGTCTCCTCTCTCTCCCTCCCATTGTAGGCGACGCTGGGGACTGTAAATGTGCAGAAGGAGATCAGTTCATCGGGGGCCTTCCAGGGTTTCAGGGACCCAAGGGTTTTCCCGGTGACAACGGAGAGCCAGGGAAGAAAGGGGATCAAGGTGACCCAGGCCAGCACGGCATCCCTGGCTTCCCAGGCTTCAAGGTGAGACACCAGTGTTCCTCTTGTTGACCAGTTTCTACAAGGCTATTAAGGCATCCAAGACGCTTAAAGGATTTCTTCCATCCCTCACTTTATGTATTATACTGCTTCGAGCCAACAACACACATTTAGCCAATACTTCCATTCAGAAACACTGCACATGCTTTTATTGGTGGAAAAGTAAAATGACACAGCCACTTGGGAAAGCAGTTTGGTGACTCCTCAAAAGTTAAACAGAGTTATCGTATGACCCACCCAGCAATTCCACTCCTAGAGAACTGAAAGCGCATGTTCACACAAAAACTTGCACATGAGTGCCCATGGCAGCATTATTCAGAATTGCCAAAAAGTCAAAACAAGCCATGTTCATCGAGTGATGAATGGAAAAGCAAAATGTGGTATTATCCATACAATGGAATATTATTCAGCAGTAAAAAAGAATGAAGTACTCTCACTTGCTACAACATCGATGAACTTCAAAAACATTATGCTAAGTGAAAAAAGCCAGACACTCAAGGTCACATGTTATATGATTCCATTTATATGAAATGTCCATAATGGCAAATCCATAAAGACAGAAATTAGGTTAGTGATTGCCAGGAGCAGGAGAGAGGGAAGCGGTGTATGACTTCTTAATGGGCACAGGGCTTCTTTTTTTTTTTTTTTATATATATATTTTTTTTTATTAATTAAAAAAAATTAACTAACACAACATTAGAAATCAATCCATTCTACATATGCAATCAGTAATTCTTAATATCATCACATAGGTGTATGGTCATCATTTCTCAGTACATATGCATCGATTTAGAGAAAGAAATAGCACGACAACAGAAAAAGAAATAAAGTGATAACACAGAGAAAACACAAATAAAAATATAAAGTACAAAAATATATAAGAGAAAGAAAAAAAAAAAAAAAACTATAGATCAGATGCAGCTTCATTCAGCGTTCCAACATAATTACATTACAGTTAGGCAGTATTGTGCTGACCATTTTTTTTTTTTTTTTTTTTTTTTAGACATCATACCATTCTACATATGCAATCAGTAATTCTTAACATCATCACATAGATGCATGATCATCGTTTCTTAGTACATTTGCATCGGTTTAGAAGAACTAGCAGTATAACAGAAAAAAATATAGAATGTTAATATAGAGAAAAAAAATAAAAGTAATAATAATAAGAACAAAACAAACAAAACAAAACAAAACAAGAACCTATCGCTCGGATGCAGCTTCGTTCAGTATTTTAACATGATTACTTTACAATTAGGTATTATTGTGCTGTCCATTTTTGAGTTTTTGTATCTAGTCCTATTGCACAGTCTGTATTCCATCAGCTCCAATTACCCATTATCTTACCCTGTTTCTAACTCCTGCTGAACTCTGTTACCAGTGACATATTCCAAGTTTATTCTCGAGTGTCGATTCACATCATTGGGACCATACAGTATTTGTCTTTTAGTTTTTGGCTAGACTCACTCAGCATAATGTTCTCTAGGTCCATCCATGTTATTACATGCTTCATAAGTTTATCCTGCCTTAAAGCTGCATAATATTCCATCGTATGTATATACCACAGTTTGTTTAGCCACTCGTCTGTTGATGGACATTTTGGCTGTTTCCATCTCTTTGCAATTGTAAATAACGCTGCTCTAAACATTGGTGTGCAAATGTCTGTTTGCGTTTTTGCCCTTAATTCCTTTGAGTAGATTCCCAGCAATGGTATTGCTGGGTCGTATGGCAATTCTATATTCAGCTTTTTGAGGAACCGCCAAACTGTTTTCCACAGTGGTTGCACCATTTGGCATTCCCACCAACAGTGGATAAGTGTGCCTCTTTCACCGCATCCTCTCCAGCACTTGTCATTTTCTGTTTTGTTGATAATGGCCATTCTGGTGGGTGTGAGATGATATCTCATTGTGGTTTTGATTTGCATTTCTCTAATGGCCAGGGACATTGAGCATCTCTTCATGTGTCTTTTGGCCATTTGTATTTCCTCCTCTGAGAGGTGTCTATTCAAGTCTTTTTCCCATTTTGTAATTGGGTTGGCTATCTTTTTGTTGTTGAGTTGAACAATCTCATTATAAATTCTGGATACTAGACCTTTATCTGATATGTCGTTTCCAAATATTGATTCCCATTGTGTAGGCTGTCTTTCTACTTTCTTGATGAAGTTCTTTGATGCACAAAAGTGTTTAATTTTGAGGAGTTCCCATTTATTTATTTCCTTCTTCAGTGCTCTTGCTTTAGGTGTAAGGTCCATAAAACCGCCTCCAATTGTAAGATTCATAAGATATCTCCCGACATTTTCCTCTAACTGTTCTATGGTCTTAGACCTAATGTTTAGATCTTTGATCCATTTTGAGTTAACTTTTGTGTAGGGTGTGAGATATGGGTCTTCTTTCATTCTTTTGCATATGGATATCCAGTTCTCTAGGCACCATTTATTGAAGAGACTGTTCTGTCCCAGGTGACTTGGCTTGACTGCCTTATCAAAGATCAAATGTCCATAGATGAGAGGGTCTATATCTGAGCACTCTATTCGATTCCATTGGTCACTATATCTATCTTTATGCCAATACCATGCTGTTTTGACCACTGTGGCTTCGTAATATGCCTTAAAGTCAGGCAGTGCAAGACCTCCAGCTTCGTTTTTTTTCCTCAAGATGTTTTTAGCAATTCGGGGCACCCTGCCCTTCCAGATAAATTTGCTTATTGGTTTTTCTATTTCTGAAAAATAAGTTGTTGGGATTTTGATTGGTATTGCATTGAATCTGTAAATCAATTTAGGTAGGATTGACATCTTAACTATATTTAGTCTTCCAATCCATGAACACGGTATGCCCTTCCATCTGTTTAGGTCTTCTGTGATTTCTTTCAACAGTTTTTTGTAGTTTTCTTTATATAGGTTTTTTGTCTCTTTAGTTAAATTTATTCCTAGGTATTTTATTCTTTTAGTTGCAATTGTAAATGGGATTCGTTTCTTGATTTCCCCCTCAGCTTGTTCATTGCTAGTGTATAGAAATGCTACAGATTTTTGAATGTTGATCTTGTAACCTGCTACTTTGCTGTACTCATTTATTAGCTCTAGTAGTTTTGTTGTGGATTTTTCCGGGTTTTCAACGTATAGTATCATATCATCTGCAAACAGTGATAGTTTTACTTCTTCCTTTCCAATTTTGATGCCTTGTATTTCTTTTTCTTGTCTAATTGCTCTGGCTAGAACCTCCAACACAATGTTGAATAATAGTGGTGATAGTGGACATCCTTGTCTTGTTCCTGATCTTAGGGGGAACGTTTTCAATTTTTCCCCATTAAGGATGATATTAGCTGTGGGTTTTTCATATATTCCCTCTATCATTTTAAGGAAGTTCCCTTGTATTCCTATCCTTTGAAGTGTTTTCAACAGGAAAGGATGTTGAATCTTGTCAAATGCCTTCTCTGCATCAATTGAGATGATCATGTGATTTTTCTGCTTTGATTTGTTGATATGGTGTATTACATTAATTGATTTTCTTATGTTGAACCATCCTTGCATACCTGGGATGAATCCTACTTGGTCATGATGAATAATTCTTTTAATGTGTTGTTGGATACGATTTGCTAGAATTTTATTGAGGATTTTTGCATCTATATTCATTAGAGAGATCGGCCTGTAGTTTTCTTTTCTTGTAATATCTTTGCCTGGTTTTGGTATGAGGGTAATGTTGGCGTCATAGAATGAATTAGGTAGTTTTCCCTCCACTTCGATTTTTTTGAAGAGTTTGAGGAGAGTTGGTACTAATTCTTTCTGGAATGTTTGATAGAATTCACATGTGAAGCCGTCTGGTCCTGGACTTTTCTTTTTAGGAAGCTTTTGAATGACTGCTTCAATTTCTTTACTTGTGATTGGTTTGTTGAGGTCATCTATGTCTTCTTGAGTCAAAGTTGGTTGTTCATGTCTTTCCAGGAACCCGTCCATTTCCTCTAAATTGTTGTATTTATTAGCGTAAAGTTGTTCATAGTATCCTGTTATTACCTCCTTTATTTCTGTGAGGTCAGTAGTTATGTCTCCTCTTCCATTTCTGATCTTATTTATTTGCATCCTCTCTCTTCTTCTTTTTGTCAATCTTGCTAAGGGCCCATCAATCTTATTGATTTTCTCATAGAACCAACTTCTGGCCTTATTGATTTTCTCTATTGTTTTCATGTTTTCAATTTCATTTATTTGTGCTCTAATCTTTGTTATTTCTTTCCTTTTGCTTGCTTTGGGGTTAGCTTGCTGTTCTTTCTCCAGTTCTTCCAAATGGATAGTTAATTCCTGAATTTTTGCCTTTTCTTCTTTTCTGATATAGGCATTTAGAGCAATAAATTTCCCTCTTAGCACTGCCTTTGCTGCGTCCCATAAGTTTTGATATGTTGTGTTTTCATTTTCATTCGCCTCGAGGTATTTGCTAATTTCTCTAGCAATTTCTTCTTTGACCCAGTCGTTGTTTAGGAGTGTGTTGTTGAGCCTCCACGTATTTGTGAATTTTCTGGCACTCTGCCTATTATTGATTTCCAACATCATTCCTTTATGGTCCGAGAAAGTGTTGTGTAAGATTTCAATCTTTTTAAATTTGTTAAGACTTGCTTTGTGACCCAGCATATGGTCTATCTTTGAGAATGATCCATGAGCACTTGAGAAAAAGGTGTATCCTGCTGTTGTGGGATGTAATGTCCTATAAATGTCTATTAAGTCTAGTTCATTTATAGTAATATTCAGATTCTCTATTTCTTTGTTGATCCTCTGTCTAGATGTTCTGTCCATTGATGAGAGTGGTGAGTTGAAGTCTCCAACTATTATGGTATATGAGTCTATTTCCCTTTTCAGTGTTTGCAGTATATTCCTCACGTATTTTGGGGCATTCTGATTCGGTGCATAAATATTTATGATTGTTATGTCTTCTTGTTTAATTGTTCCTTTTATTAGTATATAGTGTCCTTCTTTGTCTCTTTTAACTGCTTTACATTTGAAGTCTAATTTGTTGGATATTAGTATAGCCACTCCTGCTCTTTTCTGGTTGTTATTTGCATGAAATATCTTTTCCCAACCTTTCACTTTCAACCTATGTTTATCTTTGGGTCTAAGATGTGTTTCCTGTAGACAGCATATAGAAGGATCCTGTTTTTTAATCCATTCTGCCAATCTATGTCTTTTGATTGGGGAATTCAGTCCATTGACATTTAGTGTTATTACTGTTTGGATAATATTTTCCTCTAACATTTTGCCTTTTGTATTATATATATCATATCTGATTTTCCTTCTTTCTACACTCTTTTCCATATCTCTCTCTTCTGTCTTTTTGTATCTGACTCTAGTGCTCCCTTTAGTATTTCTTGCAGAGCTGGTCTCTTGGTCACAAATTCTTTCAGTGACTTTTTGTCTGAGAATGTTTTAATTTCTCCCTCATTTTTGAAGGATAATTTTGCTGGATATAGGAGTCTTGGTTGACAGTTTTTCTCTTTTAGTATTTTAAATATATCATCCCACTGTCTTCTAGCTTCCATGGTTTCTGCTGAGAAATCTACACAAAGTCTTATTGGGTTTCCCTTGTATGTAATGGATTGTTTTTCTCTTGCTGCTTTCAAGATCTTCTCTTTCTCTTTGACCTCTGACATTCTAACTAGTAAGTGTCTTGGAGAATGCCTATTTGGGTCTAATCTCTTTGGGGTGCGCTGCACTTCTTGGATCTGTAATTTTAGGTCTTTCATAAGAGTTGGGAAATTTTCAGTGATAATTTCTTCCATTAGTTTTTCTCCTCCTTTTCCCTTCTCTTCTCCTTCTGGGACACCCACAACACGTATATTTGTGCGGTTCATATTGTCCTTGAGTTCCCTGATACCCTGTTCAAATTTTTCCATTCTTTTCCCTATAGTTTCTGTTTCTTTTTGGAATTCAGATGTTCCATCCTCCAATTCACTAATTCTATCTTCTGTCTCTTTAAATCTATCATTGTAGCTATCCATTATTTTTTCTATGTTTTCTACTTTATCCTTCACTTCCATAAGTTCTGCGATTTGTTTTTTCAGTTTTTCTATTTCTTCTTTATGTTCAACCCATGTTCTCTTCATGTCCTCCCTCAATTTATCGATTTCATTTTTGAAGAGGTTTTCCATTTCTGTTCGTATATTCAGCATTAGTTGTCTCAGCTCTTGTGTCTCATTTGAGCTATTGGTTTGTTCCTTTGACTGAGCCATATTCTCAATCTTTTGAGCGTGGACAGTTATCTTCTGCTGCTGGCGTCTGGGCATTTATTCAGATTTCTCTTGGTGTTGGACCCAGCAAGGTTGTAATATTTTTCTGTGAAATCTCTGGGATCTGTTTTTCTTATCTTGCCCAGTATGTGGCGCACGTGGCACACGTTTGTCTCAAGTGTTTGGAATGGGTCTCCCCCAGTCACCGATCTCCGTGTCCTGGGGATTTCGGATCCAATTCTCTCCGTTGGTTCAGGGGCTGCGCGTGGTGGGGGCGTCAGCTGCCGCGGCTTGAGGGGACCCTGTGGCTGGTTGCGGGCCGCAGCGGGCCTGGGGGATTCCCCACCGGACCAGGAAGCCTCCCATGGGGGGGGCTACCGCTGCTTGGATAGCCCTCCTATCCGAGACTCGTATCCGCGGACTTGAAGCAGAGACTCGAAGCCGCCCGCAAAAGAGGGGTGCCGCCTGCCTCGGCTTGGGAAACTTGCTTCTCCAATACTCTCAGCCAGCCCGGAAAGGAGGGAGGGAGTAGCTCGGACCACCGCAGCTGCCGCTGATCGGGAAATCACGCGCCCCTCGGGGGTCTCACCGCAGCCGAGTCTCGCAGTCAGTCTAGCCAGCCCAGACTTTGGATAGCCCTCTGATCTGAGATTCGTAGCCGCGGACTCAAAGCCGAGACTCGAAGCCGCCCGCAGAAGAAGGGCGCCGCCTGCCTCGGCTTGGGAAACTTGCTTCTCCAATACTCTCAGCCGGCCTGGGAAGGAGGGAGGGATTAGCTCGGACCGCCGCAGCTGCGGCTGCTCGGCAAATCACGCGCTGCTCGGGGGTCTCGCCGCAGCCAAGAGTCGCAGTCAGACTTGCCAGCCCAGACTTTGTATAGCCCTCTGATCCGAGACTCGTAGCTGCAGACTCGAAGCTGAGACTCGAAGCCGCCCGCAAAAGTGTGGCGCTGGCCGCCTTGGCTGGGAAGCTTGTCTCTCCGAGTCTCTCAGCCAGCCCGGGAAGGAGGGAGGGATTAGCTCGGGCCGCCGCAGCTGCGGCTGCTCAGGAAATCGCCCGCCGCTCGGGGATCTCACTCACCGCAGCCGAGTTTCGCAGTCAGACTAACCAGCCCAGACTGGGTTATGCTGTGTGTCCATTCCCTGCTGTAGCCCCGGGAGCTGTTCTGTACTGTTTCTGTTCACCTATTAGTTGATTTGGAGTCGGAGGAACTAAGACGCATGTACCTTACTAAGACGCCATCTTGGATCTCGAATTCCTTTTTGTTCTGATTCCTGGTGCGACCCCCTTGAGTTCTCGGCCTCTCAATCCCCAATTGTCCTCAACTTTCAACTGCCCCGCTGGAAGCCCGCACGCCTGTCACCGGCGCTTACATAACGTGACCTTTCACCTCTTCATACTGCCCTCTATTGCGCTGCAACCCAACTACGCCACAGGGCTTCTTTTTGAAGTGACGGAAATGTTCTGGAATTAGAGTGGCGATGGTTGCATGACCTTGAGAACACACTAAAAACCAATGAACTGTATATTTTTAAATGGTGAATTTCATGATATTTATGTGAATTTTACTGGGCATGACTGTGTGTAAATTCCCTGCCCATGAATTTCTTGCATCTATCAGCTAGCTGGCCTTTATTTCATGGTTTATGAGAAGATCATCTGGAGTAGAGCTTTCTTCTCTTGCAGATATTAATTGAAGATTTCAAAGCAAATTTCAAGTGTAGGTAAAAAATGTAAACGTTTTATTTATTTATTTTTACTTAAAAAAAGAACTGCAAGAACTTTATATAGTGAAAGGCTTTTATCTTTTTACATATTTAGCAGCTGAGAAAAAAAGTGCTAAGGACAATTTGAACAAACTGACTCTATTTCATGGAGTAGGAGAATTGCAGCCACAGACAGAATTGCTGGTGCAAAAGGTTGTGAGTCAGAATTGCTGTGTGGCACAAGAGCTCTGCAGGTGGAAATGAGTTCCCCTGTTCCGTGCCCTGCTCATGCCCTGGGAGTTCTCAGGAAACAAACAGAAGAATCAAACAAAATATAGTAGGCGCTATGCTTTATCCCAGTTTTTAAAAATGCCATCTCCAAACAAGGGCCTTCTAAGATTATAAAAGTGGCTTGCATATTCAGCAAAAGTGTATGTAGTGGAAATTTCAAACTTATTAATGCACATTAGTAGGCTCTTCAGTTCTGAATAAAATGATCGACATTTCTAAGAGGCTAAATAAATCCCATTTTGTGTTTCTGGAACGTTAAAATTTCCCCAAAATCATATTTGTTACCTTATATTTTAATTAGACGTTCATGTGTCTGACAACCTCACTGAGTAAGAACTCTTGAAACTTTTTTTCTATATATATTTGCACTGATGGTGTCTGCCTTAGTGCTTAAAGTGGGAGAGTCGGTCAATATAAATGAATCTATTCATCCCTCCATTTACCCAACAAATATTTATTGAGCAGCCTCTGTGTGTGACACTGTCCTAGATACTGAAAGAATGTGCTACCCATTTCTACAAAGAACCAAATCAATATATCAAGTTATCTGTGGAATTTTCTAGGAGAAAGGAAATCATAATTACTTTTAGCATTAAGTTTTTTTAAACCAACACTGAAAGCCCTCATATTCCTATACAAAACATCTACCAAGATATATCAAAAATTTATCAGACACATTAAAATACAATTCTGAACTGTTTTCTGCTTGTTAAAATAGCTAGATTCCCTAGAACTTGAGTGTCTGTGGTAAGCATGCCCCTAAGGTATGTTTTTCCCCAAACTTTGACTTCAGAAATAGGATAAACTGCCCATTAAATTATATTTATTGTTCTTAATATTAAATGTCACAAATATCTATCTCTTGTACTCAGAGGATTTTAACTGCTTGAATTCTAAATAATTGTAATTAATGCTAAGAAACCTTGTGTTTTAGACAAATACTTCCCAAACTTCGATAAATACATGAGTCCCTGAGGACTTTGTAGAAAGGCTGATGGTGGTGACTCAGCAGGTCCATAGTGGAACCTGAGACTGTCTTTTCTAACAAGCTCCCAGGTGATCTGGCGATGCTGGTCCATGGATTGCACGTTGAGTAGCAAACTTCTAGGCCTGTACTGACCAGCATGATAGCCATTAACTACATGAAGCTATTTTTATATCAGTTTAATTAAATAAAATGTAAAATTCATCTCCTCAGCCCCATGAACCACATTTCATGTGTGGGTATGGCTACTCTGATGGGCAGCACAGATAGGAAATATTTCCCACATTGCAGAAAGTTTTTTGGCCAGCACTGTGCTAAATGGTAGATAATTTAACTCAATTCTTAGCCAAAAATCATTATCTCCCCACCTCCCAGTGACTTAGATGTCCTTAACAGTACAAAGAAAAATTTTGTTTCTACAGGGAGCCCCTGGTGCCTTTGGACGTCCAGGGCCTAAAGGAGAAAAGGGAGATTCTAGAACAATTATGACCAAAGGTGAGTCCTTTTGTGGCTAAGTATTCACGAACTGTTTAACCTGTGGGTGCCCTGAATAAATGGATTCACACTGTAAATCCTTTCCCAGGTGACAGGGGACAACCAGGTGTCCCAGGTGTGCCTGGGGTGAAAGGAGACGATGGCATCCCAGGGCGTGATGGGCTCGATGGATTCCCAGGCCTCCCCGGTCCTCCTGTGAGTAGCCACCAACTGTGGGACTGGTTAACCCTCTCGTCTTGATAATTCATATTCTTTAAACTCTTAAGAAGCGAATGTTTACGTGAGAGTGACTCAATGCATAGGACAAGACCATTCTATGTTTTGATAAGCAAAAACCATACATTTTTTGTAGGAAACAGTGAGCTAGGTTGAAAGCCAAAACCAAGAACGAACCTCTAAAGAGTAAAGGTTCCTCCTGATGTAACATAGAATAAGAAACCCTCTGCCCCAAAATTGAATATTGTAGGTTGGGTGGTAGAAACCTGTTTTTCCAGGGTATATCATGAAATGTACAGTTTTGTTTTTACAATAAACAGACACCAGTTCTGAAAGTAAGAAAGTTATTAGCATGCAAAGATCCCCAGACTCCTTTCTTCAGGGGAAACCTGGAGTAGAGGAGAAAGAAGCGATGTGAATATTGAGATAAGCTCTTCTGTTTACCCTTCCCCTTTCCCTCCTTATCCGTTACCCTTCTGGTCATGTCTTTCCCATGAACAGTTCTGGAGTTCCGTGGCTTCCTCTTATGATTCTGAAATATTCTCATGACTGCTTTTTTTTCTAGATTTCATTTTCTTCCCTATAATTCTCGAACCTCTGCCTACTTAAGCTTTTCCTCCTCTCAGAGCTTCATTCTGAAATTTTATGTGCCTTATTCCACAGCCTAGATCTTCTCTTTCCTTAATGTTTGTGATTTCTGTGATAACATAAATTTTTCCCCCTATTATTTATTTATATTCCATATGTTTTACTCGTCTGTCGATAAGGTAGATAAAAGGAGCATCAGAAGCAAGTTTTTCACAGTCACACAGTCACATTGTGAAAGCTTTATCTTTATACAATCATCTTCAAGAAACATGGCTACTGGAACACAGCTCTGCATTTTCAGGCAGTTCCCTCCAGCCTCTCCATTACATCTTGACTAACAAAGTGATGCATTTTCAGGCAGTTCCCTCCAGCCTCTCTGTTACATCTTGACTAATAAGGTGATATCTGTATAATGCCTAAGAATAACCTCCAGGATAACCTCTTGACTCTGTTTGGAATCTCTCAGCCATTGATACTTTATTTTGTCTCATCTCACTTTTCCCCCTTTTGGTTGAGAAGGTTTTCTCAATCCCTTGGTGCTGAGTCCCAGCTCATTCTAGGATTTCTGTCCCACATTGCCAGGAAGGTCCACACTCCTGGGAGTCATGTCCCATGTAGACAGGGGAGGGCAACGAGTTTGCTTGTTGTGTTGACTGGTGAGAGAGGCCATATCTGAGTAACAAAAGAGGTTCTCTTGGGGGTGACTTAGGCCTAATTTTAAGTAGGCTTGACCTATCCTTTGTGGGGTTCAGTTTCATATGAACAAACCCTAAGATTGGGGACTCAGCCTATTGCTTTGGTTGTCCACACTGCTTGTGAGAATATCAGGAATTCTCCACTTGGGGAAGTTGAATTTTCCCCCTTTCTCACCATTCCCCCAAGGAGACTTTGAAAACACTTTTTTACTCACTGGATAACACATATTTTAAACCCTATTTCTCTGAGCTCTTTGAAGACACCTGGATTATTCATGATATCCTGTAATTTTAGTAATAACTTTAAAAATTATTTTAAAAAATAATTGGCTTGGCACAATCCCTTTACCATATTGCTGCCTTGAACCATGACTGGTACTCCTCACCAGATTACGTTCACCTTATGATTTGGATGAAATCTTGGAGATTATCATCATTCCTTAGATGATTATTTCATCTAAGGGAATGAGACTCAGAGTGGTGAGGTGATGGGTTTTTCTTCTGTCAATACTGAGTTGAGGGTTTCGGACCAAGGCAACGAGGACTTCAGTTGAATCTCAGTGGAACCTCCATCCATCCGTGCCCTCCAACCAAAGACCACCAGGAACACATCTGTAGTCAGTGAAGTTGCAATGAGGTGCCGCGTACACTGCAGGGAACTATGGGGCAACTCCATAAGTCATGTTAGAAAGGACTTAAAATTGAATTTTAGTTTGTGGTGAATAACCTTAGGGAGGGTTCACAGAAATAGGGCTTTGCTCTGGATCGGATGCTGTCAGAGGGCAAGAACAAGGATAGGATTGGGCACCTCAGTAAATCTTATCTAGAAGGCAAGAGGAACAAAGTGAAGATAAGCTGTAACTGGATTAAAAAAAACTAACAATCACTCAAATTCGCCAGAATAGGAGCATGAATGATCATTTTGTGGTTTGAACAATGGTCATGTTTTTCCTATTCAGACATGATCTAGAGTAATCTTTTTTTTATCTTGACTCATCACAGTCACAGAGTGACCTTGTCTCATGTTGATAATATGTGATATTATATTCACTAGAATACCAAAGGCTGGTTGGGACTGCCAGGCCAGCTCCTCACAACTCCAAGGACTAATAGTTCCAGACCAGCTCCTGTCACTCAGGAGCTGCTTTTTTCTTTCTCTGTCCCCAGAACAGGAGATTGAGAGCCAGTTCTCAATCTACAGCTTCTGATTCTCAGTCAAGTGGCTTTTTTGCTCCCTGGATTCTCTACGCTAAAAGAGCATAGGCATCTGCCTTTGGAAATGAGCATGCCCCAGAACATTTACCAGTTGTTATCAGTCATCGTCCCCTATATAAGTTTGATGCCTTATAGTATTTGATCTCTGTAACAACCCTGTGATATGGGAAGTCCTGTCATTATCATGCCCATATTAAAGAAGATAAAGCTTGGGAGGTTACATGATTTAACCAAGGTCATATATATCTAAAGAGAGCTTGATTTTTATTCCAGTAGTCTTCCCATTATATCTTGAGGCCTTTGAAAATTAAGAGAAAAATCATTTCAATGGAAAGCAGTATTTAATTTCTTATGTGCTTCTATTATTTGTCATCAGAATATCCCAGTTTTGTTCAATGCCTTTGTCAGATGGGCTGGGCTTATTTCCATGGCAGCTTTACTAGTTTGTTCATCCTCTTGCATTTTAACCTGCGGCCCATCACTTGTCTATGGCTGTGCCAATATCATTCCTTCTACTCTCTCTAGTTTTCAGTGCCTCCCTCCCCTTTTTTTCAGTCTATTTGCCACTGTAGATTTCCTCATCTGGTTAGTATTATCATTAATAGGACATGTCACGGTGACATACTTCCCAGCTTTTTTTCTTTTTTCTGATGCTATAATCTCTCCTTGTCTATAAGCTCTTTCTTTCTCTAGTGTATAAATTAAAAGTTTCCTTTCCTTTATTAATATATTATCCTTTGTGGCTAGTAGGTACATCACAAATCATAAATTATAATGATAAAAATAATGTGTTCCTACTGCCATTTATGTAAATTTATCCCTTCACTGTTCTCATACAGAATTTCTGTGAATGGAAGTCCAACATTTTGCAGGAAAGCAAAAAATAAATTAATTCACAAATATATGTGTATGCCTTCCAGAACTATCTTCTATTTTATTACTCACAATTGTGAAATCTGTCATTGATATTTGTGACTTGGCTGGAGCATGGCTGTGTCTTTCTCGGTTCCTGTCTGTTCTGTATCCATAGCACAGAATTCATGCAGATGGAGAGGGGGACAGGAACTGGTAAATATGGCTATCTTTGATGTTTATATATATTCTAAGAGATAAACCTAATTTTTACACAGGGTGATAGCATCAAAGGTCCTACAGGGGATGCAGGCTATCCAGGAGCACCTGGAACTAAGGGCACCACAGGAGAAATTGGTCCCCCAGGATTAGGTTTACCTGGCCCAAAAGGTGAACATGGTTACCCTGGAGATGCTGGATCGCCAGGCCCACCAGGCTTCCCTGGTCCTCCTGGCCCCCCAGGAACTCCAGGACAAATAGGTATGAAGAAATCCTTTCTTTTATATTTCAGTGTCACCAGACACTGTTTATTGCTTCAATATCCTCTGTTCTACTTTGGCAATGAACACATTTCCCCATGGGGTCAGATGAGAATGTTGTGCTTACTTTATCAGCTGTCATGATGTGCAGATGATTACCCAACTCCAGGGTTTCCCGTGCCCATCTGCACCCTCCTCTCACCAATTGAGCCTCTGCCTATAGTATTGAAGTTATGGGGGATAAAGTTCAGAAATGAGCCTGCAGATCCCCTGTCTCTGTCCCCACCTTCCCACTACCAATACACACTCACACCCTCGAATAAGTCAGTAACTCTCAGATGTTCCAAATTTGCCTCACTCTTTCCTTGTACCTTTCTTCTAGATTGTGATACAGGTGTGAAAAGACCCATTGGAGGTGACGGACAAGGGGCTGTCCTGCCAGGTACTGTAAGAGAGATCAGGTAGCTTTAGAACTCTTAGAAAAGAGTTTATGAAGTATGTAACTTATTAACAACTGCTTACTAAGTTTCTGTAGTGTACATAGAGCTGCAGGAAGAAATATAAATTTGTGCACAACTTGGAGCTGGTACCCCATCTGCCTCAGCTTAGAATCAAAGACAAGCTATTAAAACATAGTGCTATTAAATTGTACCCACAAATTTAAAGCACAGCTGCATCAATTTATAATACTGTCAAGAACCCAATAACATTTTCATATTTAAGAATATTTTCATGCTTAAATTTTTCATAATTAGAATCATACATATAAAAATAAATTATACATATATCCATCTCTCTGTCTATAGCTCTATCTCTATCCATGTACATGTGAAGGGCAACTGTGAAATTTGTGCTTGCTCTTTAGGATAATGAGCAAGTCCAGAGAGATATCAGAATGGAAGGATTTGATCTAGCTATAAGGAACAAGGTTTGACAAATAAGAATAAGCTATTAGATGGTCCTGAGCCAAGTTAGTGGTGGGAAAGGGGAGAGGGGAGATTCTGTCTGGGCATTGATTTGGCTGGCATAGAAAAGGCAGTCTCCAGGGTAGACCTAGAAACTGATTGGAAGTAGGAAACTAGGGAGAAAGATTAGCCAAAGATACTAATGGAATGTTAAGCCCAGGAAAGCGTTTTGAAAAGAGAAGCCAAGAGGATGAGTTTTGCATATAGTTTAAGGTCCTGGCAAAAACATTTTCTCAGTAGTGGTTACCACTAGTGCTTGAAAGTTTCAGTCGAACACTCAGAATAAAGTCCAGGCATGGATATGTAGTCATCTGCATGGGGGGCACAGCTGGGGCTGTGGGAATGAATCAGGTCTCAAAGGAGAGGGTGTGGAACAGGAATGACAAACTCAGACGCTCAAGGAATAGGCCATAACGTGATGTGCAAAGGCCCCTGGGTGTAAGACTCCAGGCACTGGAGAGAATATGCTAGCTAGAGGCCATGCTCCAACTCAAGACATTTGGATTCCTTTCTTTTTAGGATACTAGGCTAGGCAGTTTACAACTTTTGGTGAAAGTAGCACCAAAAAAAAAAAAAACTGAAAAATCTTGTAAATGCCTTCATTCTGTGGTGGGAAGGAAAAGAGGAGCCAACAAGACCATAAAGAATGGCTTTTAGGAGGGAAAATGAGAACCAAGGCATTTTAGTATCAGAGAAAGGAAGAGAGGGTCTCATCAAGTTGTGAATGATAACCAAGGATGAGGTGCTGCATATGTTCAAGAAGGATATGGGGGTCAGACAAAGAAGCCAAGGATCACATTGTGGAACTACCACTGTCAGGCTCTGTGGGAGCCCACAGGAGGCACTTCTGAAGCATACTTGAATGACCCTGACCTCAGGACTGAGGTCATCTGCTGAGAGTGAGCACTTGCAAAGATGGGGTTGGAGTCATAGGGTGGGAAATGTCATTCAGAACCAACAGGAGAAGAGCAAAAGTATTTGCTGAGAGCTAGGTGATATTAGTGGTAGACCCAGAGCTTTTTTTCAGACTTTCCTCAGCAACATTTAGCATCACACAAGCTATTGAATTTTAGAAGATCAGAAGGGGAAGAAATTTTTTAGGGTGGTTTCCATCCTATTATTGCCTATCATTGAAACATCTAATGGAAGCATCTAAGTCAAGAAGAGAGTAGATCCCAAATTGGTGGTGATGAAGTGGAAGATTAAGTATGGCCAAGAGATTAAAGGACACTGTATGGATTATGACCACTTTGGGTAGAGATAAGGGTGTGAGAAATATGGTTTGTAAGCAAATTATGATCATGAAGGTTTTTCTCAAAACCCAATGTCTTGAATATAAAGCAATTCTGAGTCCACACAAGATCCAAAGATGTCTCCAGGCCATGAACTACCAAAATACGTGGAGTGAAAGTGACAAGATTGGGAACTCATGACCCACTATTGAAAGGTTCATCCACCAGGATGTTGATAACTGTGATGAAGGAATCCAGGGCAGAGCCAAGGGGAAAACAGTGAACCAGGGACTGAAGTCACCAATAATGAGGGGACGTCCTGGAGCTTTTTGCACCAGAAAATTGAAGATGAGAAGAAGCTAAATTAAAAAGTGTGTGGAAAAAATAGTAGAAGAAAATTATCAAGAAAGGAGAGAGCAAGGAAGACAGGAAAAACAGTAAAGGAGAGGAGAGTATTCTAAGAGCTTTACCAGTGATTCACTGGGAAGCTGTTAAAAGAGCCTTGTAAGCTGCAGTCTTTAACTTTTAAATCATCCACGCTGAGTCACTCTGATCCTCTGAAGTCATACTTTAGAATGCAGAATAAAAGATCTTATTCATATAGAAACCAGACACGAGTGTGGTCATTAACCAAACTTTCCTTTTGGTTGAAATGAAATTGCAGATAGTATGGATTATATGGTAGATCTGCCTATATTGTTTTAGTAATTTAAGTTAGCAAAAGTTATCACTGTTTTTATTTTCTTAAACTCTCAGTTAAAATAGGTTAACATGGTCTTTTAAAAGAGGCATCTAAATATCTTCCTTATTTTGTATACTGATTAGGAATTAACCACCAAAAAAACTGCTAATATTGAAGAATTATCTTGAAAAATATTATAATTAATTAGTTTTTTTTTTTATTTATGTGACATTTAAAGATAGAGTTATTTCATAAATATCGAAGAATAAAAATTCAAACCCAGGAAGTGACCCTATGTGGATGTAGACTTTTAGTGTATGGGTGGGGTGAGAGTGACTGTGCCATGCCCTTCATGGGTCTTAGAGGCCAATGCCTACATGGGCTCCTTCCTCTATAGAAAATATTAAAATGACCACTATATTGAAATAAACACATATATAATATTATATTTTTAAATATTCATAGTTTTCAAAGTTCAATTATTTCTTCTAATTTTAAAAGAAATTAAAACACTTCATGGGCCCCTAAAAGTAGTGTGGCTCCTACACACTCTACCTCATGGAGAAAGTTGGCCCTGGCTGTGCCTTTCCTGAAAAGTTTAGAATATAAACCCCCAGCCTGGGGGGTGGGGTGGGGTACAAAGGTAGTTCAATGGTAGAATTCTCGCCTGCCAGGTGGGAGACCCGGGTTCGATTCCCTGCCCATGCACTTCCCAAAACAAAACAAAATCAAACAAATGAGAAACCAAACAAAAATTCAGCAAATGGTGCTGCAATAAGGGCATATTCATATGGGAAAATGAATGAAATGTGACCCCCACCTTATAGTATACCAAAAAAAACAGCCTGAAATGAGTGGCTCATGTTTGATTTCCATAGCATCAGCAGAGTATTCAGATTTGCAGTTATTTGATAAACACTGAACATCAGTACATTACACGAATAACAACCTGATAGAGAAAGAAAGGTGTTCAACCATAAAAGCTTCAGCACATTCCAAACTGGGCTTCCAAAAACTTTGTGTGCCAGCACTGAGTAAAAAGCAGAAGAGGCCAAAGCTGTCGCCAAACTGTGGCCATGAAGTCAGGCCAAGATATGAGCTTGGCCCAGATTCTCAGGCAGACAGACAAAAGGTATCTCCAAGAAATACTGTGCTAGGAAGGCAGTTTTCTGAGATAAAAGTCAGCCATTAAAATACCCCTGCTTAAATGTCAGTGCTCAAAGCCATGCCAATAGAAGGGGCTGCAACCCTAGTTTAATTTTGCTCTGCTCAAAGCAGCTAATTGCTATGGTTAATTCTGAAAGTAAACAAAGTCAAAAAGGGGAAACTGGCGAATTTCTTTTGAAATTGTAAGCTGTCTTCATCCTGTGATAGGCATTTCCAGACAAAGGAAAGACATCCACATCAACTAATTGGAGAGGACCCAAATTAATTCAGTTAGTGCTGAGTCTATATTGTCCTAAATGAGAGAATGAATCATTTGCCAGCACAGTACTAGCTTTTATTTCACTGTACTTACTTAATATACATTTTATGTTAATATTCTGATTTCATTACACAATGGAATTAAACTTTTATTTACACCAGAAGCCAGATTAAATCATTAAATTAGTCATAAAATGGTAGCCTGCTAGCATTGCTTTTTGACCTTACTGCTACCCAAATCCTTGAGTCTCAATATCATAGACTGCTTTAGCTCATCTATTTTCCTCTCTCTCCCCAGGTTGTGTTGGAGGGCCCAAGGGATTGCCAGGCTTGCCGGGACCACCAGGCCCCACAGGTAATGTTGAATTGGAGAATGAATTTATGAGCATGTCCAGTCTTCCTCTTCACATCTTCATTTTTCTTTTTCCTCTTCTTTGTTCATCTTTCCTCTGTCCCACTCCATTTCGTTCTACCCCAAGATATTGCGGTGTTCTGCCATCTTGACAATCTGCCACAAACTATTATAGTTTCTATAATATAGCACATCATTATTCCTGGCTATTAAAAAAAAATGCAAGTGGTAATTGACACCTAGTTGAATCCCAGGCTAAAGAATAAAATACCAGCCAAAAAAGGAGCTCACCCTCAGCAGTTATTTCTCATAAACGTTAGCACACACTCAGATAGTGACAGAGCTTATTTCTTAAGAGAGAAGCCTCCTCCTTAATATGGGAAAGGAAGCTTACTTCTTTGTGTATTTGTGTTTTATCCCTCTATATCCCAGGATATATGGAAAGAGCCTATGGGAGAAGATTCTTTCTTTTGAATTTTGACAGTGAGGAAAACAGAAATAAACAAGGCTAGGAGGTTTGTCTCTACAATCTTGGAGGAATGAGGCTCTTGTCTGCTGGACAGACTAATCACCCTAATAAAGAGCCCATGGGAAAGCCTGTAAGGATTCTCTATAACAGAGTCCAGTTTCCAGAGTCATGCATGGCTGCTAACTCTGTGGCACGGCATTTCCAGTACTGAGCAGATGGGACCTGGGAGACCACAGCTGCTCTGGGGATGCCTGCTTTTGACTCAGATTGTGTTCGCCACTGGCCTCGGGGTTTCCATGGCAGTGAATGAGTAGCGGGACACACAAAGCAGAAGACACTTCCAGCTATGCCCTTTAATCACCTTACGCAGAAGATGGAATTTAAGCTGTGAGAAAGCACCATTACTGGAATTCACATTATCTGTGTCAGTAAACTAAAAAATATTAGTTCTTTGACTAGCGCAATAGGTCAGCTCAAGGAGGTGGTCTGTTTAATTTCTCTCTACGGATGCCTGTGACAGGACAAGGGAAAACACCTTGACGGCCTTGCTAATGAGTCCCTCAAATAATTCAGGGTTCAGAGCAGGTGACATGCAGCCAGAAAACCTGCATCAGGGTCCTAGTTTTACTGCTAATTAGCAGTGAGACCTTGGACAGATCATTTTGTGTTCTAGACTCTTCCTGCGTCACAAATGATACTCTTAAACTGGAGGGGAGGAACTAGGCAGATTGTAAAGTAACAAACCAGTGCTAGATAGAGAGTAATATGTAAACAATCCTCAAAACAGGAAAAGGTAATACATGTGTCCTGGATTTAAAGCATCTTCCAGGTACACAATGCAGGGTCTGCAGACAGTAGGACAAAATGCAAAATTATCATTCGTACTATGGAGCAGAGTTAAATGTCCCTGGTGGTGTTTTCTAAAAACTGTCCATCTTCCTCATTCTGTAACCCACAGTAGTATATTTTGACCTCTTTTCCATAATGTTACTCAGAAGTCTGTCCTTGAAGGGAGTCCGACATGGTTCCTAACGCAGCAGTTCCCAAACGGGGTGACAGTTCCTGCAGGAGAGGATTGGAAAGGAGGGAGCTCTCAGATTCTGCAGTGGGCTAGATTTCAGCAGTAACTGGGTGGAAGCAGGGTCCAAAATATACGTAAGAAATGTGTAGGGGACAAGGATTTCAGTGAATTTATTTTGATGACATGATGCTTAATGAGGACATTGGTTAAAAGATTCAGTATTTCTGGTATAGACTTATACTTAGTCCATATGACAATTATTCAAATGTTCAACAAGCCTCAAATTAAATGTGGAAAAATAATATCCTTTGGATGTCAGCATTTCATAAACTCTCTTCTCCCTCCTTTGCATAACCTCTGCATCCGTCCCTGAATAGGAAGATATTTGCTTCTTGCTGCATGACATGCATAGGAAACATAAACAACTCACAGTCTATGATGTTACGTCAGTTTGCTTTCATAACTATAATAACTAGTAAACAGCTTCCTTGAGATTTTAGAGTTTTATGGTTTCTGTTGAACTGCCTTTGCAAGCTCTGTTCATTACAGTTGCAAGCAATGTTCAAAAGATTTTTTGTAATTATCGACATCTTTGCCCTTTATGGAAACATGGCATCCCTTGCCCCTATTTTCCTGTTGAGAATCTAATTTTTTCCCTTAACTAAGTCCCTCATCTATCTCAAAGTCCCTCATTCCTACTAAACCAGAACTCTTTCACGGGGTCTTGGATCCTAAGGCCAAATCCATTTATGTCTCATAGGGATGTTTTTAAATTTGAATCAAATTTGAAAGTAATGATTCATCAGGTTATAGAAAGTTGTATTTAATGCTTTCTATACACACATTGATCTCATGGGAATGAGGTATCCTATTTTCCAGAAGTATCAATGGATTTCAGGAGCAGCATGTTGGTGTTCTGTGTCCTATTTTCCCTTTTAATTAAAATTCCTTTTAGGCCTGACAGGGATTCCTTTCAGGAACTGACTAATGAGTTGAGCTCATCAAATATATCTTCTCTTCAGAGCAACTTGAAAAATGTGTCTTTTACTTGAGATTTCATAGATATAAAGCTCTTTTGCCATGTTTATCAATCACGTTTATATCTATAGATTGACAAAGTATATTGGAGTCATGAAATAAATATTCCTACAAATCTGAGTTTAACTGAACCCATATTTCCTCATGAGAGTCAGAATTTGAGGAAAGCTTAATCTTCTGTAAGATGGAATGATATTTGGATGTGAGTCTTAGCACTGGCTCTCTCCTGCCTTTCAGTCAAGTATAAGGGTCTATTTAAAAGTTTTGAGTTATGTTAAAGAAATAATCATCTAAGAGGATAACTTTATTAATGGAAAGTTTTGAATAGTCAATACATTTTGGGAAGTATGAGTAAGGTGGAAAAGTTTTACATGCCTATACGGTATGATTTTTCTAAAAAGAAAAATTCCTGTGCTTCAGCTGTCAAAGGAACATCCGGAAATGTGATGGACAGTTGTCCCATGACTTTTCTGGTCACACACACTATAGGTAAACACTCATTCCCTACAGATATTCTAAAAAAATTTTCCTGGGAGGTCCTAGCAGAAAACGAGAAGGTTGGTAGAGTTTACTTCCCCATGATCAATAAGAGAGATTCTTTTCCATTCTCATTGATTTTTTATTTTTATTTTTTTTTATTTATTTTATTTTTTGCAAGGGCAGGCACTGGAAATCGAACCTGGGTCTCCGGCATGGCAGGCAAGAACTCTGCCTGCTGAGCCACCATGGCCCGCCCATTCTCATTGATTTTGTTACAGAATGTAAATGTCATTTATTCCAAAATGCACACTGAGCTCATGATTTAGGAGTGTCCAGCCTTTGTCATTATTCCTATAAATTTGAGTATCTCAAGGTGCTCTTTGTGTCTTCCACCCATTGAGTCAGTAGACACATTAGCTGTGGAACATAGCACCTCAATCTTATTCTCCTGACCCCCGCCCCCCCCAACTTCTCACACTCCCCCATCCTTATGCTTTCCATTCTGCCTTGATTTATTTTTCATAAGCTGGATTCTCTCACTGAGCCCCCTTTTCAGTAACCAACACCATATTATAACCAGGTTGGAACATATTTTCAATCAATTTAGGCTGTTGTGAAGAATTCAGCCAGGCAGAGCAAACCACCAGTTCTAATATACGAATAAGTCCTCTCATTGGAAAAGACATTTTTATTGAGGCCAGGAGGTCAGAATATAATAGCTAGCTAGGTAAATATTAGCACCAGCTAACAGAGTTGAGGCATGGGTATGTAAACAAAGAGACACTACACCCATGTCAATCCAGGCAAAACTACTTTAGGAATAGAAATTTCCAGTAGGTGATTTAAAAAAAAAGAAAAAGAAAAAGATTTTTAAATATGGTCATACTTAGATTCAAAATTTTGAGCAAAGACTTGGGGAAAGATTTATCTTTTTTTTTTTTTTTGGTCCTTTTATGAAAGAAGGTGAAGCGCAGAAGAGGAGGTAAAGAAACAGAAGCCAGGAAGATCCTGGTGAATCATCTGGGCTAAAGCAAATGGCTCTAGATGCCAGGAAAAAGTCAGAGATGGCTCAGAAGCACCAAGAATGCTAAAAATCTGACCATATCTACAGACTTGCTCCTTACAGCGTATGTGCTCGGGTTTCCTCAGCTGTGTGTGTGCAAATAGAAAAGAGTGTTTTAATACTGTCATTGAATAGGCTTAATCTAATTGAACGGGACTGGGCTAGGACCTAAGCAGTGGTGTTTTTTTTCAAATGTTCCTGAGAAGATTTCTAAAGTGAGTCCCAAGTGCAGAGGTAGAGTTAGAGGCTGCCACAGGCGACAGGCTGGGAACTCAACTGACGGGCCAGACCTTAGAAATACAGAAGCAGGCCTGTGCTTGTCACCAGTCTGTGGATTTGATCATCAGGCAGCATCTACTCCAATTCAGTCAGCTTGCCCGGTTCCTTCTTCCTGGTGTGCTTCTTGTAGACGGTCCTTCGGAGAAGTGGAAAGCCAGTGCTGAGTTTCAGGAACACCATCCTTGATCCCCCCCCTTCCTATACTGATCGCCTTCCTGGAGGAGGAGACTCGCTTAGGCCCAGCCCGTGGAATCATGTAGAGGATCCCCCAAACTCCTGCAAGTTCATGGCGCTTTTGATTTTGTCTCTTTACACTGTCCCTGTACCTGGTAGGAACAGAACTAAATATGAGGAAAGTTTCCTAGTAATCCCCTGTTTTTAAGATTATGTGCTCAGTGTCAGTTTGCAGACCTTGACTTGTGAAAGAACGTTTTGAGTGTCTGAAGGTCAGAGAGGACCACACCTCAGGCACACAACCAGACTGGAAACATAATCTGAGGCTCGATCACGGGCAGCAGGCTCAGAAGTCAGGTTCTGGGTTTCCAAGGCTACCAGGCCATCACCCTGCTAAGGCTAATTATGTTTTACTTCACAGACCCGACTTCTCAAATAACATTAAACCCTTTGCAGGCTTCATTACTGATGACTCCCTCTTCCTGCTACCATCCACACAACCACCTTCCAAGAAGGGAAGGGAGGACTTGTGTAACACAGACTCCCCTTGCTGAAGAAAAGCTGGGGGGGGCATGAATGAAAAAGCGTGGAAGTTCAGTTTTGTGGCATTTGTGAGAACACCAGTCTTCTAATTATAAGAACATTAACTGAAGTCACACTGTGTCCAACACTTTCGAACGCTTGATGAGAGTTTTCTCATTTAATCCTCACAATACCTCATGAAGTAGGTATTATTATTTTCTCCATTCTACAGATGAGGAAACTGAGGCACAGAGCAGTTAAATTTCTTATCCAGGGCCACATAGATAGTAGAGGTAGAGCCAGAATTCCCACCCAGGATTTCTGACCTCAGACCCTAAACCCTGAGTTAGTATATTGTAGAAATATAATATTTAATGTTGTTACTTAGCATGATTTTTAAAGACTGACATATCATTCTATAATCCCAGATTATAAAATCCCAGATTATAATCCCAGATTATAAAAATCATTCTATAATCCCAGCACCAAAATGCTGCTTTGACATCGTCCAGCCTCATCTCTTCCCAGTTTCATTAGAGGATATTGGGTCAGGTGTACAACTTGATCATATTCCATTAATCTATTGGTGACATTTCCTTATGGGAATCTGACTTGTTTTATTGTTTATTTGGGGTGTTTAGGTATCAAAGGCCTCAGAGGGACACCAGGATTCTCAGGAGCTGATGGATCTCCAGGGCTCAAGGGTTTCCCAGGAGATCCAGGTCGGGAAGGATTTCCAGGACCCCCGGGTGAGTCCATTCAGCTCCACAGGTTTGGAAAATGACCTGTAAGCAGGGATACCCATCTCGATTACCTTTTAACACTTAGAAACTATTTCAACAAATATTAGGTTATTTGTTCAAGGGAGATTTAAAATTTTTGACTGTTATTGTGTTTTAGCACATACTGGAGTTTTGCCAACATACCTACTGTATCTTTATTACCTTGCAGTAAAAAAGAGTTAACATAGGTGTTCCAGATAATACAGAAAGATTTTTTTCCTCTGGTTGATATTAAACATTTTAAGGATGGCACAGTGTTAATCTCTTCTAAGGTTATTATCAGCACAGATCGCCCTCTCTTCATCGATTCACAGTTTGCTGGTCACTCACCAAATATTATCCAAAGAACATCTGTGTTTTGCTCTTCATTGCCTGCTCACTCTCCAATTTCCAGCTTATCTGAAAAACAGTTCTGACTATTCCATCTACATTTTGACACAGCAAATTAGGAACCCATTTAGTGGCTAAGAGAGCTTAAGCTTTTTAATTGTACTTGGAGACAAGTAAGTATGTTTGCAGTAATGAGTTGTGGTGAAAAATAGAGAGTGTACCTTTGTACGTCAGCATATTCTGTAGTGTAGTTCCTCGTCCCCAAACGCAATTGTCCACTTGTGGTTATAACTAAAACTGGGTGAGTGCAGCAGGATCCTATCATTTTGTTTGCAGAGGGTCACACATTTTAGACTTGTATTATCTAAATGAACCCTTAGAAGTCACTAAAACCAGCTTTCCACCCAATGTCAACCACCCTTCCAGAGGAGCCTGGCTAGGAGTTCCTGTAGCCCCCACTGGAATTGCTCATGACCTACGACCCTTGAAACACTGAATCCCTCTTACCGTTAAGAAGTTTTCCCTCTGTTGGGATAAAATCTGCCTCCTAGTAAGGCCTCACTTGGTTATTCTTCAAACCGTGTAAATCCACTTCCTCTTTATAACCGCCCCTCACACATATTGGGAGAGAGCGATTGTCTCTCTCCATGGACATCCTGTGTCCAGCCAGAACTAAACCCAGGAATTCAGATTTTCTTTTTATGACATAATTTCCAGGCCCTCGGAATTCCGATAATCTCTCTGAGTGCCCTCTAGCTTGTCAGCTTCCTTTCAAACTGCGCTCCGGAACCTGAATAAAATACTTTGCATGTCTGGAATACCACACAGAATAGTGGGGCTGTTGTGTCCGCAGCTGTAGGCACTTAGCATACATTTTATCAAATATTCATTGAATGCTATCTCCTCCACTGTCTTGGATCATCCTTGTCTGATGATTTTAACCAAAGTTTAGAATTTTGGCTCCATCCCCAATAATTTTTACCATGCTCGATTGGGTGTTCCAACCCCTAGGGACCACTGTGATCTTTATACTGCTGCACTTTCATATTATGCATCTCTCCATGTTTTGCAAAATTGATAAGCATGCTTTCTGTGTCTTACCAAGGCACTGCTAAGAACCCTGCATTGAAGAAAAGCAAAGAAAAATTTTCATGACTCCATGCCAGTGTATGAGTCCTCTAACATTTTGCTTAGCTCCTGGGAGCTATTTAAATGTTTAAAAGTTTTAACCTCGTCACTTGGTTGTTCACATATGCCGAGTTTAATCATTAGTTATTTTTGAAAGAATAGCAACAACTTGTTAATAGTTCCTTGGTTTGACTATAAAAGGCACCTAGTAATCATAATTGGAGTGCAAAGCCAAGTGGACATGAACTTGATACAGAGTTCTACTGTCATGGAGAATGAATAGTATGTACCCATTAACAGGTGCTTTGGGCATTTGGCCCTGTGGGTAGAAAGGATGGTCCATATTGTAGAATTCTGTAAGTGAACAGGGAGACCAGTGTCTATCTTTTACAGAAGGAAGGGGTAAATGAGGAACTGATCTATTCGGTTTTTGAAATGCACACTATTTTTATGGTACTTAAATATTGTTTACTGGGCAGTGCGACAGTGGTTCAGTGGCAGAATTCCCGCCTACCATGCTGGAGACGCGGGTTTGATTCCCAGTGCCTGCCCATGCCAAAGAAAAAAGGAAAAAAATATATATTGTGTACTTCTATCACTGCATGCAGAAGAAAATAAAATGCCCAACTTAAAAATTTCCAGAAAAAAAAAGAAAGTCTATTCCAGATATGTCATCCATATATATGAAAACAATATCTCTTCACTGTGCAAGTTAATCACATCACTCAATCTCTGAAATGGGATCCAAACTAATTAATACTCAGTTTAGGTCTAGATCCTTTGCTCTGTGTTCAAACACTGATTTACCTATTAATCTGTCTTCCAGTTCGCAGGCCTGGCTAATGCTTTATATTCCTAGACAAGGCTTAAGGTCCTGTTCATTGACTCCTTTTTATTAAATGCATAACACAGAATGGGTAGAAAATTCCTTCTTTCCCATATTCCAGACATACAGTGTTGAGCTTTTTGTCTCCTTCAGCCGTTCATATGTAAGCATCTTTGGAGCACTCTTCTCATAGTTGCAGGGTTCTCTCCTCTTGCACACCACAGCAGAGTCACTCATGACCTCAAAACCTTTCCTGCTGAACAAACATGTGACTGGCAGCAGTTGGAGTTCAACTCGAGGTCACATTAGTGTCAGGGCATCGAAAAGGGAAGTAACATGATGAGATAATTTGACCATTGGCATCAACAAAAGCCACAGCTGTGATTAAGCACATGAGAGTCATCATTGCTGCATCCAAATAGGTGATGGTTGATGATTTTCCCTTCAAAACGTGCCCATAATGACTGACGGATGAGGCATCTATTACTGGGGAGATAGTTAAAGGGAAGCAGAATTTTGGCTCTGGTTATTCTGACCATTCTCACCCCCCCTCTGATCTTCCATTACAGAACTTTGTCTTCACTTGTAAACAGAACCTAGAAGGTTCCGTGAAATTATTCTTTTGTGATTATTTTCAATTCACGGGAACCATGACTTAGGTGGTTCTATGCCTGAGGAGCAGTTAGTTCTAAAGGCTTTGATGGAGGAGGGAAGCAGAAGAAACGGAACAACACAGAAGGACGACACTGTGGGAGGTGTAGGTTCCGAGATAAGTAACAGGGTCAGGGCCTGCAGCCGAAATAAAACGTTCTGAGGACCCTGCTTGCAAATCCTTGCCATTTTCAGCCTCTTGCTGACCCTTCTCTTCTAGCACCGTAATACTGGCCTTATGGCTATGGTAATGACCCACATTTCCTTTTAGGTTTCGTGGGACCCCGAGGATCTAAAGGTGCAGTGGGCCTCCCTGGGCCGGATGGACAACCAGGCCCCACAGGCTTGCCAGGGCCAGTTGGGCCACCGGGTGACCGAGGACTTCCTGGAGAAGTCCTGGGAGCCCAGGCCGGCCCCCGAGGTGATGCTGGACTGCCTGGACACCCCGGGCTGAGAGGCCCACCAGGGGAGAGAGGCCCTCCTGGATTCAGAGGTGAGCCGTCATTTCAGAAGGAAGAGCACTGGGACCCGGTCCCAATTGTACTGCTAGAACCATGACTCCCAAGGGCTATTCTGAAATCCCAGCTGGAGAATTTGGTAAAAGTTGATAGTACTATATGATAGTATTCTTAATTTTTCTTCCCTCCATTTAATTCCAGCGTTCCTTTAAAATGTATTTATAGTAATATTAATAATCTTGTGTTTACTTTCTATAGCCAGAAAAGCACAGCCATTTGATACCTTTTACAAATACTATTAAATAAATGGACTGTGTTCTCCAATTATATGTGAATCACCATGGAAAGCTTGCTGCTTTTTTTCAGCAAAATTTTACAGTAAAAGTGAAGAAAAGATGGACGTGGCCACACTTAGTCACAGGTTAAGGAAGAAGATAGGAATAATCTGGAGTGAGATTTAATTGACTGGTTTAAAAATATATACATTTTATTTACATTTTCAATTTATGTTTAGCAAAGTAGAAATACCACTAATGTTTGGTGAGTGAACATGGGATCAGACCGCTTTACATCTGATCCAATTTATGCAAAATTGTCATTGATATTAATGAAAGATTGTGTTTCTGAGTAGTTAGGATTTCTATTCAATGAACACAGGCTGAAGATGACTAGATCCTGGAAATATAGGAAGTGCCATCAATTGATGTTCCATATCAAAAATGAAAATGGAAGATAAAACCATGACTTTATCTTTAGAACTATCATCAATCCCTGCACCCCAACCCTGGGCAGGATGGGGGCATTATATGTGGTGGCACAAAGCTAATATCCTTTCCCACTGACTCTTCCTTGAGGCCCCTGTGTCACGGACAGTCTTTGGCCAAAGATATTCAGTGTCTGGTTAAATATAATTCTTAGCTGGCAGCTGGACTCTAAGCTCATGGGCATGAGTTAATTTTTAGATTAGCTTGTCAGTCTCCCAGCGAGGCTTTAAGGGGAGTGGGACCCAGGCAGGTGGGCTTTGAGGCTGCTGACATCAGTCAGTACCTGCAATGGTTGATACTTCCAGGCAGAACCACCAAGTACAGTGCCCTAGCTCATGGAGTGATTTTCTGGGGTCTCAGAAGCTGGGAGGAGGCCCAAAGAAAGCATAGAAAAAGAGCCCAAGAAGAGTAAAGTGGACACACACGTGCATGTGTGCACAAACACACACGTGGTCACTCACACCCACACCTCTGAACCACCCTGCCCATGACCAAGCCAGATAGTGAAGCCCGTTAGATAAAATTACCAAGGCCAAGAAGACTCCTAAGATGCCTGGGGTGTAGCCTTGCCAACTTGACTGAGTCAGGGTCAATTATAAAATATGAAATATAAAATCTGCCATTATCTGTGGAGACTGAGGAATCGGTAGCACTGAAAAGATGTGTTCTCTGCTTTTAGCCTTGCTCGCAATTATTCGAATGAATGACACGCAGCACTAATGAAAGGCAAGGCAGGGCACATGCTTCTTTGTGTCAGCATTTCCATGATCAATCTGTTTTGCAGTCCAACTGTAAAAACTGTGCCCCTGGGGCTATTTTTATGTAAGTGTACTTCTGGTAGGTTTTCCTTCAGGCTTCAAAATGTTTGAGCATAAAAACAAAAATTATAGCAGGTTTATTTTAGATACTTTATTAAGGTCTCTGCTGCTTTCAGTATCACTTTTATGGCAAGTTTCCTAAGCCTTGTTTAGGCAGAATATTCTGTTGTTGTTTTTTTTTAATTTCTGACTTCCAAAGCATCAAAACTCCTGAGTAACTGTCTCACGGTCAGAGTGACACATTGTACCAAAACACTTACCGATATTATGGGGCAGTGGGCACATGAGTCCTGATTTTGGCTACATTGGCTGTGAGGAGCCAGGTAAAAAGAAACACAGAAACGATACATCCTGCATCTCTGAGCAAAACTTTCTGAATAAAGTAATAATGCAAGCCCATAAATTAGATTTTATTTAGCTGAAGGGAAGCTGTTTTGTTTTTTGTTTTTTTGTTTTGTTTTGTTTTGTTGTGGTTCCTTATTCAATAGTTCTATAAATGGAAATTGACCTAAAACATTCAGCTCCTCAGGAGTAATCACAGTCGGCAACTAAAAGAATAAAGTAACCCAGTGTCTAATTTTTTAAGGCAGTCACAGAAGTAGCAGTAATTTCCATGCCCATTTACTCATAGCCCATCCTATCAACTGATAGTATTAGGGGAACACTCCAGAAACAGAGGGTTCGCCACCCTCAGCCCATGAGCCTGAGCTCCGCTTATCTTACTAGCCCAGATCTCTCAGTTCATTGGTGATCTTAGCTTGTCCATCATCCCGTCTGTCCGTCATCCCATCCGGGACTGTCCTTGTCGACAAACAGAAGTATCTGCAGCGAGAACCTGTACTTAGCCTATTAAAACAATACAGCCTTTAGCACTGCCTACCCCGCTAGGAGCCCTAGACCATTAGCAGCCACTAGCAATCATATTTTCCCCTGGAGCTGTTAACTCTAAAGATAGAAAGCCAAAATGTAAAGGTCCTCATTTCAGGTAGTAAAACCGGCGTATGTGAGAATATATGCATCCGTGTGTCTCAAAGAATCTGCTTTTCAGACTTCTGCTTAGAATTTGCTTCCTACTCATTTCTCCAGTGCTGTTGACCTAATCAGATAACTGGGTCACAAGATGGAGAGTCAGGAAGTCCGACTTCTGGTCCAGGTGGTCAAAAACTAAGTCCCTTTCGTGAATGCCTCTTCCCTCCCTTCTCCATTTTCCCCATCTGTCTGCCCCCCTACCTTCAGGAAAGCCCCTACATCTTGTAAGATTGTTAGGAGAATCAAATTAGACGAGATAATTGAAAATTAGTGGGAAAACGTTGTGCAAGTGCCAGGGGTTGCCAAATCTACTGCTAGTGGTTATCTAACAGCTGTAATAAACTCTAAGTTCCTAGGAGAAATGTACATTTATTCCTAAATAAAAGGTGATCTAGGCAGTTAGTGTTTAAAGAAAAAAACCTGAATTATGAAAAACTGGAAAATATATGTTCCTAGTTACCTGATCTGAGCAGTGAAGGATATTCTACATATAATATCAAGAGAGATCTCTCTCTCTCTCTCACATACACACACACACATGCACATGCACACACACAAAATGCACAAGCATGAACAAACTATATAAAATTTGCATGCAAATGGTAGTATTCTACATGTCAAAAACAAAATTAAAATTTGAGCAGCACATTTTACAATAGATAGGAATAAAAGTTAGCCAATATATATAAGAAACACTAAAGTCTTTAAGAAAAATATCAAAATCCCCAAACAAAACATCAGCAAAGAACAAAAATTTCCTCAAAAATCAAAAGCAAGGAGAAAAGACTATAACTGGTAATCAAAAACATGCAAACTAATACAGCTGGTATACCAGTTTTCACCAGACTTGCCAGGTTTCCATTGGGCTTTAATGCTAACACTCAGTGCTGGGGGAGACAGCAATGCATGAGAAAATTGGTGCAGACTGAATGCAGTGTTGCAGTATGTATTTAAAAACATTATATTTGTTCACTTTGAATAAGTAAATCAGTTTCTAGGATGGTTCCCTAAAGACATTGCCTATAACGTGGGCATGGATGTACATACAAGAAAACTGATTCCTCAAAACACTATTTTTACAAATAAGAAAATTGGAGAAAAACACACGAATGCATCCAAACAACTAGATGGATATGATAAAGTCATTTAAAATCATGTTTGCCAAGAATATTTTTAAATTGGGGGAAAATGCTCAAAATACAATGTCAAGTGAAAAAAAAAGCCAGATTTAAAATTGTACTTAGAGTGTGAAAGTTCTGTAAAGACATATTTCAAAGCATATTTATATGGTTAGTAAAAAGACAGGAAAGAAATAGAACAGAATGTTAGCTATCATCTCTGGACAATAATGAGTTACTTTGATTTTCTCCTTTATACCTCTTTGTATTTTGCAGATTCTCCACAATCCTGAAAAAAAAGATGTTATTTTTATAAAGTAAGCATAAGGAGATAGATGTTGTTTGTAATCTACTGTATGGAGTCGGCCTCACAGCTCTTGTTTCTGATTCCTGCAGGAAGCCAGGGAATGCCTGGGCTGCCTGGGCTGAAGGGCCAGCCAGGCTTCCCAGGACCGTCAGGCCAGCCAGGCCAGCTCGGGCCTCCAGGACAACATGGGTTCCCAGGAGCTCCTGGCCAAGAGGGGCCCTTGGGGCCACCAGGTGCCCCAGGCTTTGAAGGTGAGAATCCAGCCTCCCGTAAAGGGATCCGGTCCTCACTCACTAACGACCAGTGAGCTAGACCACACTGAAACCGTGCTCCAAGGAACCCTCCTCCCCACCCCTCACCCCCAGAGCTTCAGGGATTCCAAGAACAGGATACTTATTCCACCAAACAAGGAAGATTTAAACAGCCGGAGAAACAAAGTGAGAAGATTTAAACAGACTTGTATCTGTTTTATCTACTGGCATTCTAGGAAAGATTTCAATAGATTCAAAGTCACTAGTCTGCAGCAGAGCACAGGAGTCCCTGGAAGGTTGACGAGGAGAAGTTCGTATTTGTTTCCTGTAAGTCAAATGAGTTTGCGGACCAAAAGGAAGAACACCTCGCTTCAGGAGAAATATGGAGGTGTCCTGGTGGGAGCAGGGAGTGCAAGGAGGTTAAACTAGAGAGCTTCTGGCAACTGGACCCTCCCTACTGAGAGCCCAGCACACCCCACAAAGGCTAAGAGTGGAAGGAAAAGGAGACACTGAAGCTGTCGGGGGCACAGACAGCCGGGGGGCCAGGAAATCATGCTCACCATAGCAGTGGCCCCCAGGCTTAGGGAATTCTTGGACCAATGACATGTTCAACATGGTTTGGTACAATCAGTAAAAGTTTTCCAGCTTTTTACTTTGTCAAGTTATAACATAGTTTTTAAAAAATGTTATCTATTATCTCTATAATGTCACCAAAGAATACGGTAATATTAAAAAGTAGGAAAGATGCAACTGCTCAATAAAAGTCTCTTAAATTGAATAAATTTAGCTTTAGAAAAGTTCACAACCTTCCTTTTCATTTTCTCATTTTGCCATTACCCACTGCCAGCTTTTACAAGGACCATTGTCAGTCTGTGCTAGGGAATCACTGTACCACACATAAACTGTATATAAACTAGAATGCTTCCAATCACACCGGCCTCCAGACTTACCCATGAGTAGCCTAAACTGCCTCCGGAAACTGGAGACTTGAGTAGGGTAGAGCTGGACACCTCAGGAGTCCATGCTAACCACTGGTTTCACAGGGTAACAGAAATCTTGGACAGGAGATGAGATCCCTTCTATTTCAGTATTCTGAGCCCTTCTCCATTCTCAATTACCAAATGTTAACTAAGCACAAAACAGCGTGTGGTGTAGAAGGGCTGTGTGGATACCCTGACTGAGAGGTGCTTTCATGTCAGCTGGGGAGAAAATGACACACATAAAAAAGGCATGCGCTTTGGCCAGGGCAAGCGAAAAGAATGATCCAGACCAAAAGTGTCCAAGTGTTTCCAAGGAAGCAGACAAGCTGATTAGGCTGGAGCAGTTTTGGAAGAAATGAGAGTGGTGCACCCATGGAAAATGGGCAGGATCTGACCCTTCTAGGGTAGGGACCAATGTTCCCTTGGACAGCAGTGGTCAAGGGAAGCTTTGCAAGGAATCAGCCTGACTGGGTTGAGCTAGGAAGTTCCATTTGAGAACAGGAGTAGTGGTCTGAAAAGGGAGATTGAGGCCAAGGTTTAGATGGCATCGAATGTCATGCTGAGGAGTTTGATCCCCTTAGGCAAAGGGGAGCCCTCGACAGATGTTGACAGAGGAGTGCATTAAGGAACCCACCTGATAGCTTGTGTAGGAAGGCTTGGAAGGGGTGGGGGCCAGAGGACAGGTGGGAGCTGGGAAATATTTAAGTCATAAAAATGAAGATAACAAGGTGGGTAGGAGGAGCTGAACTGACAGATGCACTGGGAACCTTCCCCCTAGGTCTTCATCTCCAGGAGCAGAGCAAGTAGATGTCCAGGAGAAGCGGGCAGCGCCCTTGACTTAACCTCAGCAGCCAAGTCTAGTCTTAGCATTGGTGATGCCCCACTTGTTCCTGCCTTATAATGTTTCATCATTATACCTCTGTTCCTGGGTTTTAATAGCAAGAGGGCTTGAGTAGAGAAAGCCATGCTCATCTCACAAGTCATGTTTGGCTTACTTCCCACAGGTTAACTGCCAGCTTAAATAACGATCTCTGTAGAAAAGCCAGACCCACAGGTTTTCTGCATGTTCTGGTCGTACTTTTAAAACTGAACTCTCTATTTTGTACTTTTATCTTTGATGACTTAAAAGTATTATCAGAGAAGTTTATTCTGTGTATGTATTTGTTCATCCTTTTTCTCCCCTTCTTCCTTTTGGACAGGTCTGCCCGGAGATAGAGGAGTTCCAGGAGACACAGGTGTCCCTGGTCCTGTGGGAATGAAAGGTTCTCCTGGTGACAGAGGGGACCCTGGTTTATTGGGTGAGAGTGGTCACCCAGGAAACATTGGATTTAAAGGAATGGTCGGAATGCCTGGTATCCCTGGGCCAAAAGGTAATAACTTTGAAAACTTACTACCCATTGTATCAATGAGAACAATCTGAACAGAAGTGTTGAGCTGGTTAAGCTGTGGCTTGGGACAGTTCTATAGGGACAGCTCTGCCACCCATCATGAGGCTAGTCTGTATCTGCATGTGCTTAAGGACTCCCTCACCCAAGTGGTTGTCAGACCTTGGGAAGACTGGCTAATGCTACTTGGATGCAGACATGACTGATGTGCCTCAAAATGACCAAATCTACCAAGAGGAACTGCTCTTGCCTAAGAGGCCCACTCATGAAACTAGACTCAGCTCAAAAAGCTGTTTGGTGAACAAAGAAAGAAAATGAGTAGTCACCAGGATGGGTTTTTTGCACCAATTTATCCAGAAGCAGAGCACTCTATCCCTTGGATATATCGCTAGAGACCCACTGATAAATCTCCCCAGTGGTCCTCTGGCTTCCTCGCAGGGTGCTGTGCTAGTGTTACATTGCTTTCTAGTGCCCCTTTCTACCTTCTTCCTGATGGGCCCATGGAACTATGTGACCTTCAGATTTTTCTCAGCCTCTCTCCTGACCTCTGAGGATTTGCCTTTATCTTGTCTCCACTGGCTACTCTGAGGCAGGCTGACTCTGTAACCTTCTGTCTATAAGTTAATCCACAGACCAATTCACTTAGAAAACGGTGTCCCGGAAATCCTCATCTTAGGTTAAGAATTTTAGCATCGTCTCGTAGAAGAGTTACACTGTTTAGATTATTTTGAAATAACCTGCCCGTTCTGTTCATACCTAACTCAGCATTTTTCTCTTTCCCTCTCAAGGGGATAGAGGTTCACCTGGTATGGATGGTTTCCAAGGCATGCTTGGACTTAAAGGAAGACCTGGGCTTCCCGGAAACAAAGGAGAAGTGGGAATTTTTGGACTTCCTGGTCTGAAAGGTTTGGCTGGTGAACCAGGTGTTAAAGGTATGCCCACCTCCTTAATACCTTTCTTCATGGTTAAGACTTACTTTCCTCATGGTTTAGTGCTGCTTAAGATGAATCTTTGAGAATCTATCACATCCAGGACCCTAAAGCTAAATTTAGCTGGTTAAAAAAAAAAGAACTAACTAAACTAACAAAAACTAGAAGTCTTCAGCCATGCCTCAAAAACACTGATAGTGCGATAGGAGACTAATCCAAACCAAAAGAAACTATTGAAAACATAGATGACAGCTGCATTAATGATCAAATATGTCGTGAAAAATACATTCAACCAGGATTATACTGCAGGAAGCACAAAGAGTTGAAGCCAGGTGGAAAACTGGGAAGGTTAATTCTGGAGAGGAGATCTCAATCCGGCAAAAGGAAGACAAAGTATTCCAGGCAGAAAGATATAGCATCAAGCAAAAGAAATTACAATCCACAAGAATGAGGCTCATTCAATCCCAGACGTGGGCAGGCAGTTTAGGACCCCATTCAGGCAGCTCAGGACCTCTATTCACAGAGCTATTACTAACAAGCAACATTTGCAGTGACTTTTGTTTAAGCATCTTTATTCTGAAAATATCACACTGCTCTCCAAAAACATAATTGCTAATAACAACTGTTGACAACGATGTGTCACTTTTTGTTAGTAATTACATAGCTAATATATTGGAACACTCATACATTGCCATAGGGATGTAAGCTGGGATAGTCTCTGTGGAAAACCGCTTGAAAGGCTAAATATAAAATTACCATTTGACCCAGCAGTTCCACTCCTAGGTATATGCTCAAGAGAATTAAAAACATGTGCCCATGCAAAAACATGTAAATGAATGATCGGAGCAGCATTATCCATAATAGTTAAAAAATAGAAATAACCCAAATGTCTACCAGCTGACATATGGATAAATAAAATGTGGTATACCCATACAATGGAATATTACTCAGCAGCAAAAATGAATAAGTATTAATACATGCTGCAACATGGATGAACTTTGAAAACATTAAGCCACATATTGGATGATTCCATTTACAGGCACACATCGGAGAGGTTATGGGTTCAGTTCCAGCAAATATCCACTGCAGCAAAACAAATATCACAATAAAGCAAGTCACACACATTTTTTAATTTCCCAGTGTATATAAAAGTTATGTTTACACTATAATGGAGTCTTAACTGTACAATAGCATTATAGCTAAAAAAGAAATTGACACACCTTCATTAAAATGTGACTAAGTATTGAAGTTAGCACATGTTATTGAAAAAATGGTGCCGATACACTTGTTTACACAGGGTTGCCACAAACCTCCAAATTGTTAAAAATTATTATCCGTGAAGCTAAATAAAGTGAAGCGCAATAAAACGAGTTATGCAAATCTGTGGCAACAGCAGAGTCATAATTGCTAACGACTGGAGCTAGGGCAGAATTGGGGAAGGACTGCTAATGGGCAAGGAGTTTCTTTTTGGGGTGATAAAAATGCTCTAAAGTTAGATTCGGTACTGTGAATACACTGAGAAATCATTGACTTATGCTCTTTAAGTGGGTAAATTATTATATTATGTAAACTATGAGATATAAATTGTGACATAGCTCAATAAAGCTCTTTTTTTATTTTAATTACTCCCCAAAAGGTGATAGTATTTACAGATTCTTAGCAAAATAGCAATTGCAGGATTTTTCCAAGTTTTCAACTGACACTTGCATTTTCAAAAAATCTTAATATTAACTTAGAGATTGAAGCATTTGAGCAAAAAAAAAAAGTTATTTTTAAGTGGAGTTAAAAATGAAATCACTGTGAGGGGTATAGAAAAAATAGGGGAAACAAAGGCTAAAATATATTAAGTAGATGGAAATACTAGCAATCAATGAGAGGGAGGGGTAAAGGGAATGGTATGTATGTTTTTTTCTTTTTTCTTTTTATTTCTTTTTCTGAATTGATGCAAATGTTCTAAGAAATTATCATGGTGATGAATATGTAATTATGTGATGATATTGTGAATTATTGATTCTATACCAAGAATGGATGATAATATGGTAAGAATGTTCATGTTTGTATGTTGTTATGTTTAAAAAATAGATAAATAAATAAATATTAAATCACTGGGCGGTGCAACAGTGGCTCTGTGACAGAATTCTCGCCTGCCATGCTGAAAACCTGGGTTTAATTCCCAGAGCCTGCTCATGCCAAAAAATAAATAAGTAAATAAAATCATCATTGGCTCCTGTGCCCTATTCTTTTCAGCTCCATGACAAATTTTACTTAAGGGTCCTTGGAATGAAGTTAAGCATTTGGGTGACTGTCTTTCCCCTATAATGTGAGCTCTCCGTGGCAGAGACAATTAATCCCCTCAAATATCTAGCCTAGCACTAAATGCTAAATAAATGTTTGACGAACAAAACTAAATTCTTTTCGTTCAGCTAGATTTGACCTACCAACTGCCCTCACATCCAGTAAAGGTAGATTCCGAGAACACACAGTTCCCGGGTGACTAGTTTTTAGCTTCCTGAATCCCCATTACCATTCCTCCAACTTATCAAGTCCCTAGAAGCTCAGCAAGGAGCTTCCTTGCTCCATTACACCAGCTTATTACTGTTACCTTCCCAACTATGATTGACTCTACATTAATTCTGAGTCTCAACTGGGCATGAAAAAGCAAGATGCTTATAGGAAGAGAATTGAGCTAGCAGTCTTCCTTCTTTGGAGCTTTCCTGCTCATGATCAAATCTAATGTCTCTCTCATCAGAGTAAAAATGAAAAACAATACTCTTTTGTGCCATACCACATGGAAACCAAGCTGGTTTTTGATAATTCCTATCTATGCTATCTTGTCAGACCCATTATCCTGCCTTCTCCTGGAAGGCAATGTGGGAAAGAAGTAGGTCCTTTCATCTGCCTTGTAGTCTGTACTTAGTGGTATCACCCCACACGATCATGGAACCACCTCTCCTCTGCTTGCTTAGAGAAAGAGAAGAGAGAAGGGAAGGAAAAAGAAGGGAAAGGAAAATAGGCCTTTCCCCCACTCACTTTGCCTCCCTCAGAGAGCTTATCTCCAGTTGTAGGCTTCCCAGTTAGGGTAGTCTGTGACCCAGTGGCTCAGTGGCTCAGGACACAGGCTTTGAAGGCAAGCAGCAGAGGCCGCGGGGCCTTCTCCAGCTGTGTTCTCCACATAGTCTGGAGACCAAGGAAAATGACTGTATTCTGTTCCCTTCAAGGCAGCCGAGGGGATCCCGGCCCCCCAGGACCACCTCCTGTTATCCTGCCAGGAATGAAGGACATTAAAGGGGAAAAAGGAGACGAAGGACCAATGGGATTGAAAGGCTACCTGGGCTTAAAAGGTGAGGTCTCACCATCAAGCTTAGGCTGACCTCTGAGCTGTCGGACCTGGAGGGCTCCCCTCTCTCCTCCACTCCTAGCCCCATACCTGCCTCCACCTCTCTCACCCTGAAGAAGCAGCAGCTTCTCATGGAAGTAACTGTGTGTTTGTGCCCAATTTTGGTTGTGTTTTAACTCTTCTGTTCTCTCCAAAAATGGGCTGGGGGTTATTCTTTGAGGCCTGAGTAGCATCCCTTGGGTGCTTTAAGATTTGTAGCATTTGGAATGGCAAAATCGACCTGGCCTGCAAAATGGAAAGCTTCTGGAGGGCAGGGTGCTGCATCCTCCCCAGGGCTTTACACACCCAGAATTTTCTCGTAGGTCTTCAAGGAATGCCAGGGGTCCCTGGGCTGTCAGGAATTCCTGGGTCACCCGGGAAGCCTGGTCACGTCAAAGGACTCAAAGGAGACATCGGCTTCCCTGGTGTGCCTGGCTTACCAGGATTCCCTGGTGTGACTGGTCCCCCCGGAATTTCAGGATTTCCAGGATTCATAGGAACTAGAGTAAGTTGGTGTCTTTCCTTTGCTCAGCTGTTCTTGTGAACTCCTCTACCATTTATTTGTGGGTGAAAGTGCTTTTGCCCGACTTTGATTGGCATAAGAGTCATTAACAGGTTCAGAGTCAGAGCTCTCAGACTTTACTGGATTCAAGGATAAATATAAGAAAATGCTACACATGCACCAACACCTGATGGTGAACTGAGGGTCACATGTTGGCCGCTTCAGGAGCTTTTGTGGTTGTGTCCCACAATCTAAGAAGAAAACTGCTGCAGTTTTTTCATGGGGACCTTGGGAGAATGAAACTTCAATTTTAGAGGTCCAAACTAAACTTGAGCACATGTGGACCTCGGGTCTAAGACCCCATCCCTGAATCCCAGGCTAGACATGAAGTCAGGAAACCTTGATTCAGACCCCAGCACTGCCTCTGTTCTTCGTTCAACAGCTGTGTTTGAGCACCTTTATGTGCCAGGCGGTAAGTCGTCATGCTTACAATGGCAAATACTGACCCTGGGCGGGCCGCTCACCTCTCCACACCCATTTCGTAGTATCTACTAGTGAAGGTTGTATCTACCTTGAAGTTGTATTGAGAACAGTGTAGATCATTTACATGGCACAGAGTGGCTGTCCATAAATTGTACATTTAGGGAGCAAGTCTATCCTTTCGTTTAAAGGGCTCATACTCTCACAGCCTGCAGCGCACAGCCGGCTCGCTGCTGCCATTCACAGTGGGGCCCTGCACACTGTCGGCAGATCAGAAGCTCTCAGCACCGTGTTGTAACCTTCACACAGGCCCTGCCCGTGTGTCTGACTAGGCTGACATGGTGCACATGACGTCCTCAGAGGGCCCCTGAAGGCCCTCTTTCTCCCGCCGCTCCCTAAACCTGAGGGCATCTGCTCTAGTTTGCTAAAGTTGCCAAGACGCAGCATACCAGAAATGGGTTGACTTGTACAATGGAGGTTTATTAACTTAGAAGCTTCAGTTCTGAAGCTGTGAAAATGTCCAAATCAAGGCCTTACCAGGTGATGCTTTCTCCCCAAAGACTGGCTGCCGGCAACCTTGGGCTCCTGTGCACATAGCAAGGTCTGCTGGTCCTTGTCTCCTAGATGTCACTGGTCTCAGCTTCTGGCAGCGTCATCTGTGGCTTTCTTTCCATGCTTCTGTTTGTGTCCTTCTCTGTCAGCTCCTCTGGCTTTTCTCTCTCAGCTTCTCTCTAAGGGCTCCAGAAGGAAGAGAAGGACCCCCCCTGGCAGGCCTCAACTGAAATAACCTAACCTAGAGGTCCCACCCCCAATGGGTCCACACCCACAGGACTAGATTAGCTTTAAGAACATGATCTTCTCTGGGGTGCGGACAACTTCAAACCATCACGGGATCCTAGAAACAGTCTTGAGTGCAGCTGTCAGGTCACTAAATCTGAAAACTTAAAAAAAGAAAGGTTCATAATTCTACCAAAAATTGTACATGATCCTCTACCTAACAGCTTTATACATAATAGGCCAACACTGGGAAATAACCCAAGTGACCATCAACACAATAAAGCAGGATAAGCCCGCTATATTCATCCTCTGGACTAGTAAACTATAATAAAAATAAAATTATTGATAAAACAACAAGAATGAATCTCACAGACCTTATTTGAATGAAATAAACCAGAAACAAAAGAGTGCATATGCTACGATTCTATTTTTGTGAAGGTCTAGAACTGACAAAACCAGTGATAGAGATAAGTTAGAAAAGTGGCTACTTGGGACAAGTAGCTACTTAGGGGCAAGCTTTCCTTTTGACAAAGAAAATGCGTGAAATAACTTTCTGGAGTGCTGAAAATATTATCTGTCTTTTTCTGGGTTGTAGATGAATAAGTTCATTGAGCTGTATAAGATGGGTGCACTTTACCCCATGTACAATTAGGTATCAATGAAGTAGATGTTTAAAAGAGAAAATAGATCATTGTCTAAATAAGAATGCAGCCTCTGGCACATCTTCCCCACTCCTCTCATAAAATAGCTGCATTAATAACTTAGACACTAAGCCTCAACAGGGCTTAAGTGGCAACAGATGGGATCAAGGTGCAGGGTTCTGTGCAGGAATCCACTTTAGAGAAGAAAATCATGGTTTCTGTGGAGTCGCAGAGTGATCCAGGAATTATTCTAATCTCATCATTAGTCCACCAACATTGTTTTGTAAGAATCTTGCTCTTTCCACTGATGGAAGTGCACAGCCATCAGGACTGCCTGATTCCAGAACTTGCTCTCTGTATAGCTAAAAGTTAAATGACTGGTGTAATTCTGGCATTTAACCACTTGAGTGATTATGAGCAAATTACTTAACCTCTCTGAGCCTAAATTTCCTTACCTGTCAATTGTGAGATCATAATACCTACCCCACAGGTTTGTCAAGAGGTATATGGATTCAACATGTAAAGCTCTAAAAGTGGAATCAAACAAGTTCATCTGTATAAAGCCAAAAGCCTAAGGATGTAGTCAGCATCCGCTGCTATGATTGTCCCCTCTCATTCTGACCTTCATCATTGATAATATTACTGTCAACTCCTCAGAGATAATATTGTCTCACTTTTATCATTTTCATCACTTTACAATTAAATAAGACAGCAGATAAGCAAACCACTTATTACTTTGAGCTGAAAAACCATAGCAGTTTTCTACAACAAATGACAAGACCACAAACCTTGAGTGTTGTTTTTGGCATAATGAATAGGTAGATACACTAACTGTTCAGAGTGACAAACTCATTTTATTAACTGTCTTGTGTGTTGTCTTCATATGTGACATTATTCTAGGGTGAAAAGGGTGCCCCAGGGAGAGCAGGCATTTACGGTGAGACTGGACCGACAGGTGATTTTGGTGAGTGTTATTCCTCTGGTGAAAATAGGAAATCCACAATTCAGAGCTTTCTGGGCACGTGTGTCAGCACACGCAGCAGATGCTATTAGTTGTCTTTAAATAAATGTTTCTTATTAAGCAGAAGAACTGTTCTCAACCATCTTTTCTGCATGTGCTAGGTGATATTGGAGACACTGTAGACTTACCAGGAAGCCCGGGCCTGAAGGGGGAAAGGGGCATCACCGGAACACCAGGTACGTCACTTATTTTTCATTTCTTCATCTTCAACAACAGCCTTTCCTTGTCACTCTCACCATTCACAATCCTGGCTTGCCAAATGTATCAGTATTTGATAAATGCTACCAATGACTGTATAGTGACTGGTTTGATGTCTTTAGGAACCAGAAAGATGCAGGAATTATTAATTAAATCTAAAGTCAGGATCTCTGTCTTTCTCAGAGAAAAAATAGCCAGAATCAATGCCTGATGGACGGGAGCAGTTACATCCCATAAAATGTAATTTATAAAAAATATATTCTAGAGCTTTGGCGGCTTGGACGATGTCTAGGAACTGAAGCGAGTGATGTAATGACTGAAGCTTCTTATAAACAATAAAGGGTCTAGACTAAAGACAAGTGAGAATCGAGCACATTTCTGTACCCTGAGCTTGTTGAAGGAGCTTCGTGCCGCACATCATGTTACTACTTTTTTCTGAACATCACTGAATTTCAAATTCAACATTTCTCCCTTTAGTGATAGCCCAAGGGGCCTGTGACAGATAGATGAAATTCTCCTTTCTGGGGAATTTTATCCCCACATAGCATTCAAAGAATGGCCCTGGAAGTGGCTTTATGGAAGAAGATGAACTGTGTAATTAGTGGTTTGGAGCAGATTTTAAAACACTAAAATAATCAATAGAAAACAAACAGATCTTCTTAAGTGACTTTTCTTCAAGACCACAAAACCATTAGCTGTATTTTTCTAAGTGTAGCAACATCCTCACAGATTTAAGGAGACACTGAACAGTAGTGATTATGTGGGACTCGGGTCAGGTCTGAAGCTGTCAAAATCTTACATTGTGTTACAGAAAACACCGAAACACTTGACACTAACATAGTTGCAAATGTGAAGGCAGTGTTTCTCAAAGTCCACCCAGTGACCATCACAGAATGACCTAAGCACGTGTTTTAAAACCAGATCGCAGGCCCAACCCCAGACCTACTAAATCACCTCTGGGGGAGAGGCTCAGGCATCTGCACATTTAACAGATCCCCCAAGACATTCCCCCTGCCCCATGATACCTTGAAAACAACTGTGATAAAGGCTCTGCCTTGGTGAACTATTGCTGCTTAACAAAGTACCCCCAAATGCACTGGCTTAAAACATCAGTAAGCATGCATTATCTCATCCAGTTTATGTAGGTCAGGAATTAGGGGCAGGATGATTCAGACTTCAGGTCTCTCATGAGATTGCAGTGATGTCAGCCAGGGCTGAAGGTTTTACTGGGGCCAAAGGATCTCTTTCCAAGATGGCTCCCTCACTTGGCTGTTAACAGGAGGCCTGAATTCTTTGTCATCTGGACCTTTCCATAGACAGTGTCCTCACAACATGGCAGCTGGTTTCCTGCAGTGTGAGAGGACGAAGTGAAAGTAATAGTGCATCGTATGGCCCTAGCCTTGAAGTCATACATCACCATTTTGGGGCTCTCCCATTCATTAGAAAGTTCAACCCTACTCAGTGTGGGAAGGGACTACACAACTGGGTGAACACCGGGAGGTGGGACTCCCTGGGTGCCATCCTGGAGTTACCTACCACAGGCTCAGAGAGGAGGAATTAAGTCAAAATTTGACTGAGGGAGAAGCATGTTTAAATAGGGATTTTTTTTTCCCATCCCCAAACAGAAGGGCATCGATCTGGTATTGCAGTACCCTTTAACTGGCTTCCCCACTAACCCTAAGGCACGAAGCCCCAGTTTGAAACACTGTGTATGGTTTGTTCCAAGCAGCAAATCTGTATTGACAGGTCTAAAAGGATTCTTTGGAGAGAAAGGAACCGAAGGTAACCGTGGCTTTCCTGGGATAACAGGCATAACAGGAGCCCAAGGTCCTCCCGGGTTGAAAGGACAAACAGGTAAGCAAAGTGCAGCCGAGACCCCCTCGTACCCTGCCTCCAAGTCTCCAAGACCCCCAGAGCCAGCGTGAAGTTTTGCCTATTGTCTACCATAACCACACTCAATTTTAGGAAATTTGGTTTGGGAAGTTGGTCATATATCTAGCTCTGCCTTAGTACCAGGAATGTGGAGAGAAAAAGTCAAAGGACTGTACCCCAAATGACCACTGTGGGCGATGGGGTAAAAAACCTGCAGCAACAGGGAGAAGCGTACGGAACTAAAAAGTATTTCTGAGGGCAAGCTTCTATCTCTCATATAAAAACAGTTATTTTTAGAGGGTCCCTTTTCTTGTATTGGAATATGCAGAAGTTCATTTGAGAATCCTAAATTAATGAAGGAAAGCAAAAGGTGGGCTAGTTTCATGCTTTTTGTTGTTGCTGCTGCTGTTGCTTATGTTTTGTTTGGCCCGCCACCGTGAGCTCAGAGGCAGAACTAAATCTCTCAGGGAGTCAGCTCGTGGGTTCCTGCTCGACTTTTATTTGGCTGAGAAGACAAGAATAAGAAATACAAGCTATTTTCTCCTTGGCAAGGCCAAGCTAATCCTATGGACCTTGAACGTAGGAGTTTAAAGCCAATGGATTTCCAGCCTTGAGGGAAAGATACTTAATCACTAGCTGGACTCACAGCTGCTGTCGTCCAGTGTCCTTCTCATAAACCACCTTCCCCTCCAGCAGCGACAGGGAGACCGAGGCACAGGGCGCGAGTTCTCGTCCGAGGTCTTAAGGAGATCATCCCTGTGTTCTCGGATCTAATGATGTGTCTGTCCCCCAGGCTTTCCAGGATTGACAGGGCTGCAGGGACCGCAGGGAGAACCAGGACGGGTTGGAGTGCCCGGCGACAAAGGAGATTTTGGTTGGCCGGGGACTCCGGGTTTACCGGGTAAGACGACTCTTCCCCGGGCAGAGACACCAAGTGTCAATGATGATTCAAAGCCGAACTTGGCAGGGCGGTGAGGGGAGGCACCCAGAGCCAGGTCAGCCTCCCTTAGAGCCGTTCTCCATGAAGTGTGGATGAGATGGAAGGCCCGCTTTGCCTAGGGTTTGCTGTGGACACAAACACCACACTGAGGACAGGGTTTTCAGTTGTCCGAGTCGGTTGAAAGAAAGACACATTCATCTATGAAGAAGGGCTTTACTTCCAGAAAAGATGGAGGAAGCCCTCTCGAAGAGGCACTGCGGTCCACTCTCCGGTCATCGCAGGGCCGATGTGGACATCCTCATTGTTGGGCCTCGGGTGTCACTGGGTGTCTCTGGCTTCCGACATAACGCGGAGGCGCGGCCCAGCCACTCTGCGGGATCGAGAGGTTTCACGGTGCCCGGCCTCGCACAGACGCGCCGTGCACGGGCTTCTCTCCCGGCACAGGACTGCAGACGGGCAGGTTCACCTCCACGCTCCCAGCCCTAAGCCACTCTCTCTACCCACATCATAGAGAGGATTGTCACCTGTTTCCCAAAATATTTATCCTCTGAATATCCAGAGGGAATGGAAATAAGTTCAGGTTATGTCTGTAGTTCCGAGCCCCGTTTTTACAAGCCGAACATGTATCAGCAGCTCAGACATCAGGAAGAAGGATGGAACAGGTCTCTTCCAGTTCCCTTGGGGCTCTCATGAGCCTATAAAAGATATTCTATGAAAAACATTAATGATTTTCTCAAGCAACATAGACATGATTAACCTACATGCCCGAGTATATCGCTTAACTGAGTATATAGAATATATAGCCATATTTGCAGGGGGGGTTGGATAAATTTTATGAATGGATGCCCAGTTTCATAGCAGATGAAAATGATGCTGAATTATTTTATGGGTTTCTGCCAACCAGAAGCCCTCTTTGCTCTCCTATTCATTGAATGATGTGAAATTCTCACAGGTTTCCCGGGCATTCGAGGAATCAGTGGATTACACGGCTTGCCAGGCACCAAAGGCTTCCCAGGACCCCCAGGTACTGCCCAGCCTGCCCAGCCATCCCAGCTCTGCGATTATACCCAGCGGTGCTATCGTCTGCATTGGGTTTGCCATTTTAGACTGTCGTGGGGAACCATCTCAGAAAGCAAGATGGGATTCATAAAGTGGCTGTGTGAACTCATGGTCTCCTTTTATTCTGCAGACATCTGGAGATGTGATCTTTAAGCATCCTTGAATGGATGGATCAGGCTTACAGAAAGAAAAATAAATCTTTTGCTCCTTCAGCAGCATCTTGGGGGTGTTTGGGATGCATTTGCATCCCTCAGCTATTCAGTCATTTCAGCCAAAGCTGTATTTGCAATTTTTTATTTCACTGACATTAGAAGACAGCTGGCTTTCAGGGCTCTAGTATTTGAAATAATAATGACTTACCAGGGGTTTTTGTTCCATGGGGGAAAAACAAAAACTGACTCCACCAAGAGCATTTAGCTGCTTTTATAAACTGTTATAGTTTTGTTTGTTTGTTTGTTTGTTTGCAGAGAGTACAAAACCCCATTTTTCCCAAAGCCAATGATAGAATAAGATTTGCATCATTAGCCTCTTCTGGAATATCACAATACCTTCCAGTTGTTGATATATTCCTAAAGGAACATCACAGATTCCTGCAGGAATCACTCCCCTTTACCCCTGGCCTCCCCAGGAAGCTGTCATGGCATAGTATATGGAAAGGCTCAGTAGTTCCTTTGAAACTTCTTTATTTTAAATTTAGTCTCTTTAATCTTAAATTTTAATGCCCTGCCTTTACATTTCATTTTTTAATTTACTAATTGTACTAATGAAATAAGATGTGTAGGGCATAGAGCAACAAGGGAGTCATTTTATTATTGAGTGTGTCTTTTTAAAGAAGTACAACTTTGCTGTTTTTAATTTATGTTATTCATGTTCCTTGGGAAAAATATAGAGAATACATTTTCAAAAAGAAAAATCACCCATAATCCTATAACTGCTATTAGAATACTGTCTTTGTAAATATTTTGTGGAACCAAAAATTCATACATACACAGGTACATTTGTATGTGTGGATATCACATATGAATTCACACACCCGTTTCAATTAATATTTCAGTTCCAGTTTAAAAGGGCAACTGGAGGGAAATTGTCAAGTTCTGTTGCTGCTGCCACTGTTTTGCTTTGAGCACCAGATATGTGAGCTGGGAAATTTTAAATAGTATTGATCTTTTAAAACCTATCTATGGTGGGTGGTGCAATCAATCGATGGTGGCTCAGTGGCAGAATTCTCACCTGCCATGCCGGAAAGCCGGGTTCGATTCCTGGTGCCTGCCCAAGCATAAAAAAAAAAACCTAACTATGGCACAGTGTCAAGAACACCCAATGGAGCGAAGAGGTCTGGGACCCAGTATCAGCCCCACTATCACCTGCTTCTGTGAATTAGGACCTTCGGAAAGGCCTCCATTTTCTTACCTGCAAGGCGAACGGGTTCAACTCTGATCTCTATGATCCCTTCCAAACTTCAGATTCTGTGACACTGAGGCCACATTTCAAGCTGAAATCACCATTATTGCCTTCTGTTTTTATACTTTAGAGTCACATCGAAGAGCTTTAGTTTTTTGACTTAGGAAAATCCACAGTACATGATAGAAAACTGTTGACGTTGCTGCTATTTTAACTCTACCACAGGTGCAGACATCAGTGGGGACCCAGGTTTCCCAGGTACATCTGGGGACAGGGGTGACCCAGGAGAGCCCAACACCTTTCCAGGACCTGCAGGAGCCCCAGGACAAAAGGGAGAGCAAGGAAATCCAGGTGAGGCCAGACACCTTCAAAGTAAATATTACTATTTATATATAACCAGAACCTGCTTGCCAGAGTGTCTGTATGAGTTTGAGAGATAAGAAACTGGAAAGAAGTATAGACAAGTGCTGGTTTCTCAGAAGAGAACTTTTTTTTGCAGAATCTCTTGGACACTCTTTCCTCAATCATACCCTATTAGAAAATGTATTTTATTCCGTCAATATTAGTTGTTGACCACCCATCTCTTGCACTACATGAGCTGGTATTGATAGGCAGAAAAGTTCATGTCTTCCTTTTGTATCCCTAAGGTGTCTAGCACAGTGTCTTGCCCATAATAAACACTCTGAGTATTGAGTAAACAAATAAATAAATGCATTATAACCTCCGAGCTAAGCCAAGCTTGACTGATCCTTTATAAGAACTAACTAGGGAAAGATGGTCATGGATGCTGAGAAAGAAAGTTATCTTCCCACCTCCCAGCCTGCTCCATATACCAATTAAAGTTGGCTTGAGCCTAAATCAGTTTCCTAGATAAAAATAAAAACCAATATCTAAGAACAGGCCTTTATTAAAAGTACTGAGTTGCATTGAGTAGGAGCTTACTAACCGCAATCTTTTTTTTCTGGCAATCACTTGAGCTCCCTCCCCCTCAGTGCCCCAGCTCATCCCAGCATTTGGCCCACCAGTGGCAGCCTTGAGCCAGGGGGCATTTCTGTGATCCAGGTGTTGGTACTAGGCAGCACTCTTGGACTGAGTGGCCCCATCACACATTGGGCTTTAGGCTGGTATCTGTCACCAGGCTTCCATATCAGTGTTCCCTCCATGCTACAACCAAAGAACCCTTAGGAGAAGTCAGTACCCGAGGCCAGTGGCCGTGATCTCCTTTTGGGGACAGGGTGGTGTCTCAAGGCTCACAGACATCTGGACACTCCAGGTCCTGCCATCTCCCTCTCTACTTTCTAATAGCTGTGAAACTCCACAATCCGCTGGTATCCAACCCCCCTGATGTGGATCCTAGAGTAGGAGGAAGGTTAGGAGGAGCTTTGCTGGATCCTGGGAGAAAGCATGGTCTCAGAGAGCCATCATCAGGGGATGAGAACTTAGGAGCAGACTACTAGCACAGGCTTCCCAAGAGCATAGCAGCAGAGTTGGCCATGCTCGTGACTTTGTAGTCAAATTGCTTATGATTAAGGTCTCTGTGACCTTGGCTAAGTTATTAAACCTTTCTGTATTTTGTCTAAAAGATGAAGATAAAAAACAGACTGTTGGGCATTGGGAGGATTAAATGAGATAATATTTGAAAAGTTCTTATACATAGCTTAAAAAAAGGAAAAAAAACTCAAAGCATAGCTTTTTTTTTTTTTTTCCAAAGAGGATCCTGATTGCAAATTCACCTGCTGTTTGAAAGGGGTCTGGCTACTCAGCCATGGGAAAGACTGGCTCCAAGGACATGGAGTCCAGGGACATGAGCCAGTACCTCAGACACTAACCCAGCCCAGCAAGGACAGAATCAAATGAGACATCAGTGAGATAGTATGGGCACAGTCCTAGGCCCACAGAAAATGCTTATAATAATAATAATAAATGAGCTATTATTATTTGTATTGTGATGAGCTTTTAACATTTGATTCATACTACATGCTGTTCAGGCTCTGAAATTGACAAGGGACAGATTACAATTTTCACAAGGGCAGAGATTTTATTCCCCTATGCTTATGCATTCATAAAATGCCTGACATATAGTCAGTGCTCAATAAATATTTATGATGAATACTGTGAAATGTAGGATAACATTTTTTACATTAACTTGAAAAATGTACATGTACTCCAGATCAGCCCTGACTTACCTTTAATGAAAACCTATATCAGATAATCAAAACTCTCTTTAAACTCACTGTATATTCCCTGCATTCCATCTAAGAGGTCTGGAACATATCTTCTGTTCACAAATAATGCTAAGGAATACTGCCTCTTTTTTTGAGCCATTGTCTCCTTACCCCCTCATTCCTCCATGAAAGTCACAATAGCCCAATGCTAGAGCTGGGAGCTGGTGACTTCAGGGCAGTTCCTGGAGGCCAGGGCAGAGGAGGCCTCGGCTTATATGGCCGCAATCTCAGGACGGTGATGAGGGAATGGTGATTATCCGTAATGACATTCACAGATGGTCAATCAAGACTCTTCTTTGAGAATATGGAAATAATTCCAGTCTAGTGTCTTCCCTTGAATGAACTTCATCTCAGATATTTAAGCTAGAATTTGCAACCTCAACTATTTCTAGAGCTGACATTCAGGTATCAGTTCATGGTTGGCAATAGTTATGCAAAATGGCTGTTCTCCATTAGTCAGGATCTTTTTATTTCAACAGCTATGGAGATCCATGGGGTTGCTGAGAAAACAGTTTTTTGATCCTGAATCCAACAAAGTGACTCATGTTTGCTAAATGTTCTCGTTAAGAACGTCCTGACCACTCTTGTTAGTTATGTTTCTGTGAGAATTTGGCCAGTCAAGGGATTTAGTTGGTTCATCTAACTCAGAAGTTTTTGCCTTTATTCACTGATACCCACTATCTGCTTAAGTCAGTTTGTTACAATAGTTAGAAGAAGCTTGATTGGTGTCATTTGATATCAAACTACAGATGGCTGCTCGTTTATCCCCTCAGATCTAATAAATTTGCTTGCTTATTCTAGTAATTAGTGCAGCTGAACAGATAGCTTTCAGAATGTTTCTCTTGGAATTTGTTTTTTTTGTTCCATTCAAAAACATGCACAAACAGAACCATTTCCCCTGTGACAGATACCAGAATCTCCCATGCGTTTTCTAAGAGTGTAATGTCGATGGGTATAAATGAGTCAGAAAACCACAGGGAGGGAAATACAAGAAACCACTGTGTTACCCTTCCTCATTTTCAAATATTTGCAAGGTATTGCTCCAACTCACTCTTTTCTCTAGCATTGAGATGATGCCCTCTTTGGGTACTTTTATTTTTTTATTTTTTGCAGCATTTTAGTATAATCCTTATTTTCTAAACCTTAAACCTAAACCTTAGGAGGGCAACTCTATGTCTTCCCCTTTGGATGTTCTGCTCCATTAGGGAAGGCCAGTGGCTGTTTCTTTCACCTTTGCATCTGTAGCACCCGCACCCACCTGGCCCATAGTGATCACTCAGCAGATATTGTCAACTGATGGCAGAGTAGGGGCACAATCTTCACAGATGTCCTTATTTAGGTGATTTTCCCTCAAGGGTTTATTTTCTCTTTTGGGGGGAGGGGAGGGGTTATGTGGTCTGGGAATCAAACCCAGGTCTCCCGCATGAAAGGCGGACATTCTAACCACTGAACCACCCATGCACCCTGGTTTATCCTCTTTTAATGCCAAAGTTCTCCAGCCTTTGAGTCAACCATTTATTTAGCTGGGATCCAAGATGCTGAAGGAAGGCCACAGAGAGGATTAAAAAATATCAATGCAACCCATAAACTTCATTTGACAAATACTACAGCCTTCCATCCCAACACATGTGTGAACAGAGCTATCCACAAATAGTAATATCAGTGAGTTTGAACTTGACTTGCTTTGCTAAGCCTGTTGCTGAGTCTTTTGCCAAGGCACGGGCAAGCAGTTACCTGAGCCGAGGAGAGTATACATGAGGTTAAGATCCCAGATCGAGAAGGATCCTTGGAACTGGTTGTGGCCAGTGTCCTCCTGGCAGATGGAATGAGGAGTGGGAGTGGGGAGCTCAGTCCTCCTGATGATGGCTCAGATGGCCCCTGCCTCCTCCCCCTACTGGTTCCCTCAAGGAGCAACCCTGAGATGTTCCTTAGCCCCAGAACATCTTCTAGTCACTGTCTCGCCCTTAGTGGCAATGCAGCTTGACAGGTGATGGCATAAAAGGAAAACAGTAGATTAAAAAAGTTTGATGTTGATATGAAAGATAATTTCTTTTGTTTTCATCCAAAGGTGAACGAGGTCCTGTTGGGAGTCCAGGGCTGCAGGGATTTCCAGGCGTCACTCCTCCTTCCAATATCTCCGGGTTACCTGGTGAAAAGGGAGCACCAGGGATATTCGGTCTGAAAGGTAAACAGGATTTATGCATTTGTGCATTGAAATCTCTGGGGGCAGAAGCTGGTGCTTCTCTAAAGTAAATTATTACTCTAAAGTAAATAACCCATTTACTTTAGAGACAGAGCATGCTTTCATTTTCACACCATGTCCAATCTCCTACCAAAAGAACAGCAACCATTATCACTTGTCCAGACCACACTTATGTCCATTACATGCATGCCACTCATTCACTTTATTGTCACAGTCTCTAGGAAATCAACTTACAAGCCATTTTGATGGCTTGTTGTAGGATCAGATATTCAGACCTGTAGCAGACTGGGAAATTTACAATATGCAGCTGTTTCTTCTTTCTCATTATATTGTACTCAGACTAATAGGAAATTTAATTTGCATTTTCTAACTGCATATGAGCTGAGTATTGAAAAGCTATGGTTTAAAGATAAAGCCACGAGGTGTCGAAAAGTTGCTGAATGGATGACCTTGGCATCTGGTTGGCTAGGTGCCTTCTGTATAGAAATCCAGCAGCAGCTCCCTCATCACTGGAGCTTGTGCCTTCCTTAGGGTCCTGTTTAAATTCTTCTTCCTTGTGACTAACATTGACAGGTTACCAAGGCCCACAGGGGCCACCTGGACCTGCTGCTCTTCCTGGAAGCCAAGGAGATGAAGGAAATCCAGGTGCTCCTGGAAACCCAGGGACCAAAGGATGGGTAGGAGATCCTGGACCCCAAGGCAGACCTGGAGTGTTTGGGATCCCTGGAGAGAAAGGTAACAGTGCCCACGCTGAAGGACTGTTTAAAGGAGGCAAACAGCATTGATCAGGTGTGAGCAACTGTCTGTCTCTGGCGATGCTACTCTTAATGACCTGTTTGTATTGAAGGACCCAGAGGTGAACAAGGACTCATGGGAAACACCGGTGCAACAGGGAGTGTGGGAGACAGAGGCCCCAAGGGACCCAAAGGAGACAGAGGACTCCCTGGTAAGCCCACACACTTGCAGCGGGGCTCATCTCAGGACAGCTGTTTCTATAAGTGGACTGGCCAGAATCTCTCCCTTGGCTTTTCTGGCTTAGGGGCATCTCTAAAGTTCAGAGAATCACAATGCTCTTTATCATGGGGCCACAAAATCTGAATAACTAAGAAAAAAAAAAAAACAAGATTGAGCCTGCTGTTGGACTCAAAGGGATTTGGTGAATGAAAAAACTAATTTTTTAAATAGAAGTCACAGAGTTACCTCTTAGATGAGTTCATATCAATCTCATTTCTCTAGAAAATAAGATTTTTCTAGGAAGCTCCAAGATCTGTTTCAATGGTTAAAAAACAGAATTGAGTTCAGAATAAGAAATCACAGCAGTTCTCCCGTGTTTATTGTTCTCCTTTCCAGGTGCCCCTGGTTCTTTAGGCTCCCCAGGGATTGCAGGAATCCCCCAGAAGATTGTCCCCGAACCAGGAACACTGGGTCCCCATGGAAGGAGAGGTCTTCCCGGTGCACCCGGAGAGATGGGCCCCCAGGGCCCCCCAGGAGAACCAGGTAGGAGTGCTGAGCTGGACCCTCATTGAAAGCCCCTCCTGTTTGTTATGTTTTCATTTCAGTTTTCTTCCTGGAAAGTATCTGTTAAGCACTAGTTTTGCCAAGCACTGTCACTTGTTCCTAGTTGCACTCATTCTTCTTTTGGTGGCTGTGCAGGTTTCCGTGGGGAGCCAGGAAAGGCAGGGCCGCAGGGAAGAGGTGGTGTGTCTGCTATTCCAGGGTTCCGGGGAGACCAAGGGCCCATCGGTCATCAGGGACCCATTGGCCAAGAAGGTAAGTGATGAATGATAAAAGGAGGAAAAGGGCACAGAGTTGTTTCCATGTTCCACTGTTGGCCTGATGAATAGACTGTCGTATTTAAGTAGTGAACAAATTAGTGCAGAGAGGAAATAGAAGTTCTCAGCCTCTTCTGCTCTTCAATCCTGGCCTGTCTACTAAGGCTGTGAAGCTGTCATTCCTGGATATGTTCCAGAATATATTCTGTGCCTGTCAGAACACCTGGCACAAAGAGTCCCGACATGCTAGTTTCCTTCCTCTCTCTAAGAAATGTACAGGTGCTTCAGAGTTGCAAGCAGTAATCAATATACTTTAAGAGCCAAAATCTTAAAGATCTTGAAAGCCTAAGACAATGAGCTGAAAGGAACAAATTAAATTAACTGGAGTCCTTGTAAAGTTCTGCATTATTTATTTCTTGAAATCATTTGTTTGTGTGTAAGATGAGACAGGCCAGAGATAACAGTACATGCAAAGAAAAAAAAAATTGGTTGAAATTTATTTTAGTTGTCCTAAACTCATTTTGGGCCACTTGTATGAGCAGCAATGATAAAAGCCCAATGCAGGTTGCGTTATTACTGTCCAGATCAAAGGAAAGAGCAGTATACCATCCTCCATGCAGGCTGGACAATGGCCAGAAGATTATGGGTAATGTGGGAGATTCATATCTTAAGACAAACCCTGACTAATAGGAGACTCTCCAAAGGTAGGAGGCCAAGGTGGTGAAGGGTAGAGGGCTAATGTCAAAGAGATAGCGATGAAATATGGAAAGACATGCCCCTTGGAAAGAGGAGGAGCCAATGGAAAGAGAGTGGCAATCAGGGTCACTGATTTCAGATACGTGAAGGGCTGCCACATTGGAGAGTCGACATTCTGTTGTACTCCACGTGCAGAATTGAGACCACTGGGTGGAGGTCAGAAGGCAGAATTCAGCTCAGATGGGAAAGCACATTCTAACCCCTAACGTGGCCCAAGTGTGAAATAAGCTTGAAATGTAAGGAGCCACCTCCTTGGAAGTGTCCAGCAAAGGGAGGCCTGTCGTTGAGGGTAGAAGAGACTCATTCATTGGCTGGGGGCAGGGCTGTCAGTGACTGCGGACCCTTTCAACCCCAGTGTTCTAGTTCTCTCTCAGCGTTGGGCCCATTCTGGAGGGAACATTTGTACAGCAGATTGAGTCCTTTATTTGAACAGATCCATCTTACTTGTTTAGTACCATCATTATCATTACTCCATGTTGACTGATTACTAAATTTAGGTCACTCCTTCCCTTGAGGTCCTTTGACTATAAAGAGCAGAGCCACTGAGGCCCATACCCTGGGGAAAAAGAAGAGCAGCCCGCTCTAAATGAACCTATGCAATGTCACAAACCATTCTGCCAGCCCCACAGTGGTCCTGAGGTTTTCACAGGGCGGCTAAAAGGGGGGCTGCTTTCTCTTGGGCCGCAGGTGAGCCTGGCCGTCCGGGGAGCCCGGGCCTGCCGGGCATGCCTGGCCGCAGCGTCAGCATCGGCTATCTCCTGGTGAAGCACAGCCAGACGGACCAGGAGCCCATGTGTCCCGTGGGCATGAACAAGCTGTGGACTGGCTACAGCCTGCTATACTTCGAAGGCCAGGAGAAGGCCCACAACCAAGACCTAGGTAGGTACTGCCAGCCGAGTGCCCCACGCACCCTGCTCACTTCTCTGGCGCCAAGATCAAAAGGCCATGGCGAGGTTCATTAACTCCTTTTAGACTGGAGTTGCCGCTGATTGATGGCACTGGGCAAATCCACATTCCTGGGGGTTTCAGAGGAGATTAAAATGGCCTTTGAAGCAGAGGTCTTCACAAACCTCTTAAATCACAGAACAGTAATCCAGGGACTTGCCTTTTAATTTGGTATCACCCCTGTAGGCTCAGATGTGGCGCTAGGCCTCCGCCGTGCCCTCTCAGCCTGGAGGCTACCAATTGTTCTGCTTTCCTTTTGCTTTTTGCCCAGAGTTTTGTAAACAGGCCACAGTCAGGCTGGAGGCCATGAGGGGCTGGGATGAGTATCAGTCCTTCCTGCGTGGAAGCCCACCTTCCAAGAAAATGTAGAGATGGATATTTATATATGTATTTATTCAAGGAAGCCGCGTTGCCAAAAGTAATTAAAGTGACTTAAAAGAATATAGCAAATGTATCGAGCATAAATCAAAAGTGAGGGAAACTCCCTGATCTATGGTGGTAGATGTCAGGGCAGTGGTTGCTATTCAGGGCTGTTGTAGGAGTCTTGAAACAGGCACCAGGGGGCTTTCTGGACTGCCAGTCGTGTCCCCTTACTTGATCTTGGTGTGGGTTACACCAGTGTGTACTCAGTCTGCAAACATTTGTCAAGTGAACCCTTATGGTGTGTGTACATTCCCATATCTATGCTGTGCTTCCATAAAATGGTGTTTTTTTAAAGTGAGGCAAGAGCAGGGTGGTGCAACGGTGGCTCAGTGGCAGAATTCTTGCCTACCATGCCAGACCTGGGTTCAATTCTTGGAGCCTACCCATGCCTGCCACCACACCCCCCCAAAAAAATTAGAGAGAGAGAGAGAGAGAGGTGCATGGGTGGTTCAGTGGTAGAATGCCCGCCTTTCATGCGGGAGACCCAGGTTCAATTCCTGAACCATGCACCCAAAAATATATATATATAAAGTGAGGCAAAAGCAAACAAGGATAAGGACATAAAATGAGCTGGGAATGAGACTAAGAAGACATGCCAGGGGACTTCCCATATTTATGAAAGGTAGACCACCCCATTTGTCTCTAAGCTTTTAAGCATCAGTGTGGAAAGGGAAACGTACTTAGCTACATAATTCACTGTGGCCCTAAGGTAAAAATCAGAAAGAATGGAGCTCTTTGGGGCCTAGGTCTGGCCAGAATTTCTTCTGGGAGGGCACTGTAGGATGCAATGAACACCTCATAAGGCCGCCCTAACGTAGGCCTCACCCCGTGTGCCAATCCATAAAGACACAGCTCCCTGCCGACCTGACTTGGTCCAGAGGTAGATGGTAGAAAATTCTAGAAGAGCAGAAGCTAAAATGCCAGTGTAGTCGGTGAAAAAACAAAACAAAACAAGAAAAGGTTTGGCTTGGTCTCCCCAGGGCAGGGCTGGCAGGTGGGGCAGGTAGGGGATGTGGTCCCAGCCAGGCTGGAACGGGGCTGGCGGGAGCATCTGCCCATCCACACTTAGCTGTGCCCTTGACACACCCTTCTCCTGGCAGGACTGGCAGGCTCCTGCCTGGCTCGGTTCAGCACGATGCCCTTCCTGTACTGTAACCCTGGTGACGTCTGCTACTATGCCAGCCGGAATGACAAATCCTACTGGCTCTCTACCACTGCCCCCCTCCCCATGATGCCTGTGGCAGAAGAGGACATCAAGCCCTACATCAGCCGCTGCTCTGTTTGCGAGGCCCCGGCTGTCGCCATAGCAGTCCACAGCCAAGATGTCTCCATCCCCCACTGCCCAGCTGGGTGGCGGAGTTTGTGGATCGGATATTCCTTCCTCATGGTATGTGGTACTTTCCTTCCCTCCTTTAGAATGTGGAACCAGACTGAGATCTAGTTCCTCTCCCCAACCACACCCTCCCTTGGTAAACAGAAGAAACAGCTGCCTTGGTAAGAAGTCAGGGCAGCCACAGATGGTGGTTCAAGTTGTGCACTGCACAAGGCACCTGGACAGGAAGAGGAGGGAGAGCCGGACTATGTAACTGGTCCATGTGCCTAGTCACAGGACTGTCTCCATCTGAGGGGGCTATTAACTTTCTGGAAAGCCTTTTTGTGGACTGTAACTGGGATAAAGTTAGTCTGTTGTCCCTTTTACCAAGCACAGCGCCACCAAAGGTAAAGCTATTCTTGGTTTACTGTATGTTCCAGTTTATTAGCTGCCGGAATGCAACACACCAGAGATGGATAGGCTTTCAATAAAAGGGGATTTATTTAGTTAACATATAGTTCTTCAGAGGAAAGGCAGCTAACTTTCCACTAAGGTTCTTTCTTTCGTGGGAAGGCAGAGGATGGTCTCTGCTGGCCTTCTCTCCAGGCCTCTGGGTTCCAACAGCTTTCCCTGGGGTGATTCCTTTCTGTACCTCCAAAGGCCTAGGCTGAGCTGCTGAGTGCTGAGATGAGGTATGCTGAGCTGCTTGGGCTGTGCTGCATTGTGCTCTCTCATTTAAGCACCAGCCAATTAAATCAAACGTCATTCATTGCAGCAGGCACGCCTCCTAGCCGACTGCAGATGTAATCAGCAACAGATAAGGTTCACATACCATTGGCTCATGTCCACAGCAACAGAACTGGGTGCCTTCACCTGGCCAAGTTGACACCTGAATCTAACTACCACACTATAAGACTAAATATAGGGAAGAATTTTATCTAGAACAAACTTTTATATAGAATCTATTTGTAACCTAGAAGGTTCTCAAGAAATATCTATTAGCTGTTGATTTAAACTGATAATATCTGCTGAGGAAAGCCCTGGAACATCTGTTTCAGATAGCCTTGGGGTATAAAACAGACCCTCAGTTTGGGCCAGTTTAGGTTTAGCCAGACTTCAAAGGAAGGGACTGACAACCATATCATCCACTGCAGTTCTCTCAGTTAATATAACATTGTGGGGAGAAAGGAGAGCCCAATGGAGGGACAATGGGTCTTCCATTCCATTTCTATTTATTATAACTGTCCTAATTTAGTGATACTGATTAGATTCCCAATGTGCTAAATATTTCATGTTACACAAATAATATATAAATTACATAATGATGGATAATCTTATCCAAATAATAGGAAAAAAACTGGATTGTGGGAATGGATGAAACTATACTAAGGAAAAAAATAAATGAATATTGATATTTTCATATTTTTAAAAGATATTGCTACAATAATTGAAGCTACAGGATACTAAATTCTGTGCAAAAATAGGCACAGTTTCTACTTTTCACGAAGATGATTATATAAAATGACTTTGAGAGATTCTACAGAGCAACCTTCATTTGGTTTCACAACCTTCATGTCCCTACATGATGGAAGAAGGAAGCTTTGGTACCTTTTATTTTTTTAACTCTCATTGTTAAATTCAAAAATAAATGAGCCTTCTCCCATATGAAATCTGATTACACCGTATCCCAAAAAAGGTCAGAGAAGCCCCTTCTTTCGTTAGCAATTACATTTCAAATTAATGTCATTAGAGCAGGCTAATAGGATTTGCACATATTATCTGCTACTTAAATGCCTAATAATCCAGTAAGCCTGGAATTTGACATTCCACAAAAGGCCTGGGTGATAAGATGATGACAAGAGTCCCAGAGCCTAAATAATACAACAAGGGGTTCAGAGCAGATGGGTTTGATATACTTTGACTTCTAGGAACTACAGACAGATTCCCTAGTGGTGTAAGTAAGCTAATCTGTTTAACTGTTTAATCTCTCACTAGGCCCCTTTCTGCGTTTAGGAGATAAAGACCTAAACCCAAAGACTGCGGTGTGTCCTGCCTGCATTGAGTGCCCTCCAATCTGTTCTGTAGGGTTAGGGCGCACATGTCAGAGACCAGGGGCTGCTGGCATCATAGCATAGACAAGTTGACTGTGGAAAGGAGAAGACAGCTCGGCTTCAGAGAATCTTCTGCCCAAAGAATTGCAATGGATGATATGGTTGTCAGTCCCTTCCTTTGAAGTCTGGCTAAACCTAAACTGGCCCAAACTGAGGGTTCTGTTTTATACCCCAAGAGGAAAGGACACTGTCCCAAAGCAGGAGTTCAGAAGCTGGGGGATCAGTGCTGAGGCCCACGGATGCCCTTGCTCACCCTTCCTTTGAATGACTGGTCCCACAGGATGTGCATTCTATATTCCCCAGAGAGGCAGGGACCCTGGACAGACAGGTGGACTTCGGACAGGCAGCAGGCACTGTCTTGCAGGCAAAAGCTATTTGTTCTCACTTCCTCAGGGTTCTTTCTCAAAACTGGTCTTGTGGTGACTTACCAGGTAGCCAGCCATTATTTTAAGTTTTCCCCTTTTGATTCAGGGTACTGTAAATTCACACAGGCTGTGAAAGTGTTCAAGGTCACTTCCAGGGTTCAGCCACTTGTCGAGATGATTTTTAAGATGCATTAGCTGCTGTGAGTCCCTAAGCCAGAGGCTTGTTGCCTGGAAAAGCACATTGGAAAAAGAGGTGTGTGTGTATGAGTAAGAGTGTGTGTGTATTCATGTGAGGTTTGAGTGGGTACTAGTGAGAATGCAAGGTGTGAATGTGTGGGTGTGAGTGTATATGGATATGAGTGTGAATGTGTGTCAGTATGGATGTGAGTGTATGTGTGTGTGTGATGTGTGTGTGGGTGTGTGCTGGGGCAGAGTTCAGAGCCCTTACAAGGTGGGCAAGGTGCTCCCCGTCACCCTCTCCGACCAGCTGGGCAGACCCCCTGGGGCCTGTGTCACTTTCTCCCCAGCACCGCACTTCCTCCTGCCACAGCCCTGAGACTTCAGGGGGTCTTTGCAGCTCAGAGCACACACTCAGCAACTTCAGATCAAAGTGAGGTCTGAGATGCCTTGTGAACACACAGTCCGCTTTTCACTGAATGTTTACAATAAAAAGAATGCTGCAGCTTTGGGTTGGAAAGGTTGCTGTGCTCTGTGAACAGAAAACTCTTAAAAGGTGGTTGTTTTTTGTTTTGGTTTTTGTGGTGTTTTTTTTTCTTTTGCTGTTCTGTTTAAAGGTTAAACTGGCATCACCACCCAAATATATGACAGTCTATAGTCTTTTTCCCCCTGCAAACTGCAGCTGAGCTACCCCTGTTCTGAATTAATGTGTTCTGATGACCCGCTTGACACTCAAATGACCCTCTTTTCTATATATGAAAGGTTTTAAATCCAAGGGACCTACCAAGTATCTTAATAAAAACTAAAATGTTTACGAAGCCAGAAGAAAGTAGGGCTTAAAATGGCAAAGGAAAGGAAAGCTGCTGATTCTGGGTTTCATCCCGTCAGGCTGCTAGCCCACCCCCGTGTCAGTTCCCATCGTCTCAATAATAGCCAATTGCTTAACGACCCTTTGATTGAAAAATAATTCCAGACACATAAGTAACATGTTTGTTGTAGGAAGACCTGCAAATACGGATCTTTTTTAATGAAAATTAATTTAAACCATTCATACTTTACTACCTATTCATAAACACTCACAGAGGAAGAGCTCAGGAGATCCACTTTGATGCTTCTTTTTAGTTTTTCACTTAAGATACTGTCCCAATGGCAATTATATCTTTGCTTTAAAAAAAAAAACGATTAATATTTTAGCATCTACTCTTCCAGATGTTTTTCTATCAATGCCTAATCGGGTAGATAAATTTTAAAATGAAAATGTAGTCATTATATCTACAGATTACATTCAGCTTTGTTGTTCATCACAAATCATGAACATCTATTTATGCCAATAAACACCACCTGCAGCATACTCCAATTCACACAGCTGTCTTCTACATGTGACCATGATTTACTGAGCCAAAGCCCTATCGCTGAACACTGCGTGTTGTAGCTTGAATTGCATCCCCCGGAAGATACGTTGAAGTGCTGATGACCCTTGGTACCTGTGAATGTGACCTGATTTGGAAATAGGGTCCTTGCAGATGCAATCAAGTTATGATGAGGCCAAACTGAGTTAGGATGGGCCCCAAGTCCCATGACTGGTGTCCGTATAAGGAGAGGAAAGGACACAAGGAGACACACACACCCAGGGGGAAGGCCATGAGAAGAAAGAGCCGAGATTGGAAGTCCAGTCCAAAGAACTCTAAGGATTGCCAGCAGCCACCAGAAGCTAGAAAGAGGCAAGGAGGGATAGTTCCCTAGAGCCTGCACAGGGAGCATGGCCCTGCCGACACCCTGATTTTGGAAAGTCTGTTGTTTTAAGCCACCCAAGGTGTGGTAATTTGTAGCAACAACCCTAGGAATGTGCGTTAGAGAGGACGTTGCACATGGGTCAGTGTTGACAGAGATGTTCGTGATTTGTTGATCAGAAAAGACAGAGAAAGTGGGGATGATCACCTGCGACGCTCGGGTGGTGCCCAGTGGATTGCCCTCATGACCCTGTCCTGTCTCCTCCCCTCTGCACAGCACACGGCCGCGGGGGACGAGGGCGGCGGGCAGTCCCTGGTGTCGCCGGGCAGCTGTCTGGAGGACTTCCGGGCCACGCCTTTCATCGAATGCAACGGCGGCCGCGGAACCTGCCACTACTACGCCAACAAGTACAGCTTCTGGCTCACCACCATCCCCGAGCAGAGCTTCCAGGGCTCCCCCTCGGCCGACACGCTCAAGGCCGGCCTCATCCGGACGCACATCAGCCGCTGCCAGGTGTGCATGAAGAACCTGTGAGGTTCCCAGGAGCCGCAGGGAGACCCGAAAGGGGCTTTTCTGCTAAACTGCCATGCACACTGGGGAGATCCATTTTGGTGCTTTTTATTAACTTATTACCTCAGATGCTGATCCAAAAGTCGATTTTTTTTTTTTTAAGAAACAAAGTCTACCAAAGGAATTCAGCACCAGCGCTTATTACCAGATAGCTACTTTTCTCATCTAATAGGCTCTGGCCACTCTAACTCGAGTCCAGTGCAGAACGAAGCCCTGCCTTTTTATGTCACCCTGACTCTTGCAAATAAATAACAATTAACAGGTTGAGCACTCCCAGTCAAAGCATACTAGATAATTATACCACTAGATCAACTAACTATTTAATATGTATCCATATAGTCAGTGTACTTTCAAATGCTGCAGATAGCTCGTGTTATTTAACTCACTGAATGGAGTGGTACAGAACAAGGCAGCACCTAAAGCTTAGGGGCTCCAGAACTCATTGCCCCCGATTCCCAGGTGAGGCTTTCCTGCAGATGGGCCCTGCCCCATTCTCTAGCCAACCTACGACAACACTGTTTTCTTCTAGACACTGTTCTCAGTCTACTTGCTGTTGATGGAAATTATCCTAACCACTTCAGGATGGTCAAACCCTGCTTTTTATTTTCTAAAATTAACTGATATTCACACATCAGCTTCTGGCCATTGGGTTTGCAAAATTCACATAGAAGCAGAGATCTTTCTAGCCAGTCTATTGTCAGCAATGCTATTTGAAGGTAAACTTTGTAGAATCAGAAGTGATTTTTCAACTGCCCCAAGTTATGGTGAAGATTTTACCCTCCATTCTTTTTTAGTGAGTTGTGCTTTTGACTATTCTATTCTTGTGTAACTAGCACAAAATAAAATTTGATTTTGAACATTTTTAAAACGCAGACTGTTGACTGCTTTAATTTTCTCATGGTCTTAGAGCACAGAATTTGTTCAGAGGAATACAAGGCACTGCATGTGGGCTGGTGAGCTTCACTCTGGATGGGGAGGCGAGGGGAGGGGAGTTCCTTTTCTCTGAGGCTAAAACTCACTTCTCACACTATGTTTGTACCTGCCTCTAGCTTACATCTCAGCCCTGGGCCCAGCTACTCTGTACAGGTTTTTGAAGCTTTGTGTGTGTGTGTGTGTGTTTCAAATCTATTGTATTGTCATTCATGTCTCAGGAAATGTGGTTGTATTTAAAACTCATTAATGCTTACAGAAAACATCACATCCATCACCAATTTGAAGCCATAGGATGGTTGCTTCACCAAAGCACATCCAAAGTAATTCAGTCAGTTCCAACACAGTTTCTCAAATGCTAATCTTAGTGTTTCAGAGAAATAGTCCCCAGGATGTGTTTCTGGCTTAAAGTTCTCTTGAAATCGAACTTGGAAATCTAACTCATAGAATTTATTTTTACCCTTTAAAATCAATCTCATATTAAATTTTTTCTAAAAAGTTTGTCTATATAAAGAAATACTCTGTTTGGCTCATACTTGAAATAGATAAGCAACTGTCTTTACTTGCATTTTCCCCAAAAGCAGACTAGTGATAAGGCCTTCTGTACAGGGGGCTTATTGGGGGCAGTGATTCCAAGGGACTGGAGAGGGGACGGGACAGAGTAAACCAGGAGGGAAGCCAATGGGAGGGTGCATCACTGCAGTGGCTACCACTGTAGGTAACTGGGGGCTCAATCTTGATGGGGACCCAATGAGGAAGGGCATGGAAGTTGCCTCAGATCGTCCAACCGAGGCATGGGAAAGAGAAGTATTTATCCCCCAGCTGCTGTCCCCCGTGGCCAGGGTCTCCCTAAAGCTGTTAATTCCCCACACTCTGGGGCAGTCCAAACACCAGTGTGGCTGAGCAGGCGCCTGCCGATGTCCCAGGCTGGGGGAGCAGAGAAGCCAGGTGCAGCTGCGGCACCTGCACACAGCTGGTTGCCACAGCGGTGTTTATGTTGGAACAAAAAGGTGGGCCAAGAGGACCTGAGGCCAGGGCTTGAAAGTTGTCCAGCACAGCAACTCCTTGAGAAGCCTGTTGAGACAGCTGTTTATTCCAGATTTTCAGTCCCCACTACCAAAGCATAAGGTTGTCAGAGTCCTGTACATTCCTGCTGGTCTTGGTGATACCCATTGTGTGTTTCACACTTCAGAATCAGCAGCCCCATATTAAACATTAAAAGCTGCTTGGCCATAGCCTAAAATAAATAAGAGAAGAAAAGGATCAAGGTTCTAATACATTCAATTTTTTTTCTGGTTTCTTTTCATTTCTTTTTCTGAATTGATGCAAATGTTCTAAGAAATGATCATGATGATGAATACACAATTATGTGACGGAAAAAATGTTCATATTGTATGTTCATTGGTTTTATTAATAAAAATTTTTTTAAAAAAAGATTCCAATACATAATTGGATCTAAAAATGTAGACTTAACAGGCTTGAGAAGCTTCTTTATTTTTCCCACATCACACATGGGGAAACAGAATTTGAACTCAGTGCTGGCTGATTCTTGAACCCAACTGCAGAGGCTGTGCAGCTCCAGGGGCCCAGGATTCTTAGAAGAGGCAGGCAAAGCCAGGTGTTTACCATGTGTTATCTGTGGCTTAAAACTTAATGTGGCTTGCATGTACATGGATCATTTTTCACATTATATGGATGCTGTCATAATTAACAGAATAAAAGCATTTAAAAACAAAACAAAACAAAAAATGTAGACTATAAAATATAAACCAAACATAAACTGATACTTCATAATCCCAACATCTGTTTATGTAAAGGAGTCCGTGAGTTCATTCAAGCATAATTGAAGCAGATGTCCTAGCCCTGAATCAAACCATTAGATACTGTGAACTTTGAAAAGTCAAATTCTGTCCTTCATGGGCCTTTGCAAGACAGAGTTTTCTAGTCTAGTTTATCAGTGCCAGGAATAACCACCCCGAAATTTAAATATACTTGAATGTCCCACTAAGGTGTCCCACATTTTCCACAGAGTGGATGCCCTGAAATTAAAATCACTTCTGCCTGTTAACTAACTTCATAAAGTGACTTCCAGCACCCCTTCATAGAGAAGCTGCTAGAATTCCAATTAAATCAGAAATACTCACAGTAGCCATCCTGGGTGGTTAAAGAGACACGCAATAAAAGGCTTAGCAAATCCCGGAAAGCTGCAATCAACCTTTAAACTACTCAAGAAGAGGAAATCATGAAGATGGTCTGGACAGGTTTCTTCACTTCTCTGGGCTTCCGGGTAAACTGAAACAAAGTGCCTGTACCTCACAGCGGCAGTATGAGAATTAAATTAGTTCCAGTATGTGAAATGCTAAAACAGTGCCTTGCATGCACACACTCACATTAGTTTTATGTTTTGTCTTGGGTGTCTTAAGAGCACAGAGTTGGACATTCTCTACCATTTTGGAATTTTAAAATGTGTTCAAGTAGAGAAGAACTATTTAAAATAGTCCAGGCAGGTGATAAGGTAGAGCCATATTGAAAATAATTTCATGACATACTAAGCATGAAGGAAAAAGGTAAAGTTGAGCTGCAAGAAGGATTTTGAAGCAGGCTGCCAAACTTAAGCAAATGGTTTGCAGAGACTATGGGAAAATGGCAATCCTCACCTCCTGAGAGGTGCACCATAAGAGACTTGCTTTATGGACTCAGGAAAGTTATCAAATTAAAAATACCTATAAGCAATTGTCAAGAGTAAATTAAACTCAGAGGCTAAAGCATAATGCTTCCCAATTCCCCTAAGGGACACATAAGATTTCAGGTTACATCTGGGAGGCAATCTTGCCTCCAGGCTGCCATTACAGAAAGAGCCCATCCACACTTTTTGTTTAAAAAAAGAAAAAGAGCAAAAGTTTTAGGAGCTCCACTGAAGAGTGATGGGTAGAAAGGGTGCTGTCCTAAATAACTTGGCAAATTACTGGAGTCTGTAAGACTCAAGGCAAAAGGCACTGTACTCTGATAAAGTTGTTTCCCACAGAGGTATGGGTGAACAATTCTGACACTGATAGACATGTATACTGAAACTGAACAATTAAATAAATGGATGGCAGATGGCAGAACCAGGTTTCTTACTGTCAGTGTGGGAAATTACAGATAAGCAAGGAAAGGAGGCTAGAATAATATATGTGGGAATGGATTAGAGTTAGAGACATCAGAAAAAAATTCATGTTTAATATAGACACAGAAGGTTACATATAGAGATATTTATAGATATACATATACACATGGTGCTGCCCAAACCACCTCTCCTGCACCCCTCCCAAGCACCACTGCTCAATCCCTGTTCCCTGCTGGCTGTTACCAGTGCACAAAGGCTGCGGGCACTAACCTCCCCCCCACCTCACCCTTGCCCATAGTGTCACACAGCCTCACCCCACCCTGAGCTCAGTGAATCAGTTTACGGCACTCCCAAGCCCACGCATGTGCAGAGACCCCAGTCCCATCATTCAGCTCTGAGAACTGCATGTTACAGCAGTCCTAGAACTGCACATGTGCACAGCCCTCAGCCTCACTCCCCAGCTCTAAGAAAGTGCCAACCTGCACAGCCAGGTCACATCTGCCCCCAATCCATGAAGGCGTTAACACCAACCTGCTGCCACAGCTCTACGCATACTCACAAAGGGCCCTGGGTCTTAGACCAGCGCACATCAGGGTTACGCCCCCCAGACCAGTGCACCCACACAGCTACACCTTCCCTGGACGCTGGGCGCCCACGTTCACAAGCATCAGTGTAACATCCCCAACCTGCGCCATTACCTGCCCTGAAACAAATCACTGCACTGAGTGCTCCACCCCATGCCCTACTTCCTGCTGTACAACCATCCCACAAACACAAGGCCTTAGACTACTGAAAGAAATCAACTCCCAAAGTAAATCAGTCAAGATATTTACATGCTATAAAGACAGCAGAAGATCACTAAGCATATCACAATTCAGACAGATATAACCCTGCCTAATGACCAAACTAAAATACCAGAGGAGACCCAGACATTGGAACAACTAATCAAAGATGTTCATACAACTCTACTTAATAAGTGGGATAGCAAATGACATAAAGGAGATCAAGAAGACAGTAGAAGAGCACAAAGAGGAATTTGAAAGAATAAATAGAAACATAGTGAAAATCACAGAGATTAAAGACTCTGTTGACCAAATAAAAAACATTTTTTTTATTTTTATTTTTATTATTTTTATTTGGTACACAATACCAGATTTGAGGACACAGAATAAAGAATAAGTTATATAGAGGACAGGATACTTGACTTTGAAGACTCAAAACAGCAAATGGCAAAAAAGATGGACAAAATCAATGGGAACTCAGGGAGATGATAGGTAAAACAAAGTGCACAAATATAAGAATCACTGATGTCCCAGAAGGAGAAGAGAGGAGTAAAGGGCCAGGAAGAGTAGTTGAGGATATAATGGGGGAAAAGTTCCCAACCCTCATAAAGGACATAAATATACAAGTCAAAGAAGCCCAATGAACTCCAAACACAATAAATCCCAATAGGCCATCCCCAGAGCACACACTAATCAGTCTGTCAAATGTTGAAGAGAAGCAGAAAATCCTGAACGCAACAAGAGAAAAACAATCTACTGCATACAAGGGAAATCAAGTAAGACTGAGTGCAGACTACTCAACAAGCACCCAGGAGCTGAGAAGGCCTTTAGAGCAGACACATTAAGTCCGGAGTGGTGATTATGATTTTGAGAGGCTATTTTATATATATAACCTGATATTTAGAGATAAGAACGAAGCTAAACAGGTTGGAGTTAAAGTAATTCAGAACATGGGGTAAGGAAGACCGTGTCTATATTTTAGAACCATACATACTCTTTGAGACCAATGGAAGAAAGGTTTATTTGATCTGGAACTGAAATTTTTTGTAGTGCATAATCTAATTCAACCTATTTGTATAGCTCATTTGAACAACTGAAACACGGGAAGCACAGAATAAGAAAGAGTTCCTTAAATCCTGTTTAAATTATTGTAAGGCCTGGAAAGATCCTAGAGTATATTAAGCAGATAATCAAAAAGTACTGACAAAGTCCCCTGAAGGAGGGGAGAAAGACTATAGAACTATTAAACCTTACCATCAGGGAATCCCCTGACACTGTGTCAAACTTTAGGGACACCCAAATCAATAGGCTATGACCTCGACCATGAGGCTTACTCTTGCGAAGCTTATGTAGGTAGCGTAGACGCTTAGACTACCTACAGGCATGCCTAAGAGTTACTTCTGGAGGACCTCTGTTGTGGCTTAGATGTGGCCTCAGTCTCTCTAAGCCCAACTCTGTAAATGAAATCATTGCCCTCTCAGGCCCTTCATGGGACATGAAATCCAGGGGTGAAAGTCTCCCTGGCGACACGGGAGATGACTCCCAGGGATGAATCCAGACCTGGCACCACGGGATCAACAATTCCATCCTGACCAAAAGGGAGAAAAGAAGTGTAATTAATAAAATATCAGTGGCAGAGAGAAATAGAGTCGAGAGCCTACTCTGTGGAGGTTGCTCTTACACAAGCTTCAGGTAGACCTTGCTACCTATCATAACCTGCCAACCCAACCAGGACCATTCCAGCCATTCTTAAAGAACACCTAGGGCAATATATAAGATTCCACAAAGGTCCAGGCACTAGAGCAACTTTCTAGAAACCTACAACCTCCAGATAGGTCCCTGGTCCAAATAAGTACTGAAACCTAGCCCAGTCTCACCACAACATCAAATAGTTCCATTTTCCCTACCCCATATTAGTGACAGACTCTTCCAATATGAAAAATTTAGAACTGCCATAGCCCAAACAACCCCAAAGAGAGGTATGGAAAGATCAAAGGTGATGGTGGAATTATACATGGATGATAAGGCTTAACAAATGAATATGAATGCTGAGTCATTAAATTGGTATCTCTTTTAGTCTCTAGTATTTTAGAGCAGCTAGAAGTAAAAACCTAAAATTGCGAAACTTTAACCCAAGTCAAAGTCTGAATATGTTCTACAACTAATTGTGGTGCTGTGCTTTGAAATTTATAGCCTTTTTTGTATATACGTTATTGTTCACAAAAAAAGAAGGAAAAAAAGTCAATTGTGATTATAAAAAAATATTTAAGCCCTCTAGGCTCCTATATTCTGGAGCAGCTAGAAAGAAAAATCTGACGAATTCTGGGATCTGTCCCATAACTACCTGTTGAAGAGTGCTTTGAAAACTATTGCTTTTCTTCTTTCTTTGCCTTGTATATATGTTATACTATACAATAAAAAAGTTAAAATATATATATATATATACTCAATATAATGAATGAAAATGGTGCCTTGCGATGATCTTCCTACCAGGCTAAACATGTGAAAAACATCAGACAAATCCCGACAGAGGGACACCCTATAGTATACCTGACAAGTGTGACCCAAACCTGTCAAGGCCATCAAAAAGAAGGAACGTCAGAGAAATGATCACAGCCACGAGGAGCCTATGGAGATATGACCACTACATGGACTGACACGTGCCAGATGGGATCCTGAAACAGAAAAAAGACAGGGGGTAAAAATTAAGGAAATCTGAATAAACTCTGGGCTCTAAGTAAATATTAATGCGGAAAAAAAAACCAAAAATAGAAGTTTTAGGAACTGGTAGGAGCTGTTTAATTATGAAGCTAAATGTACATGTCTAGTTAAATGTCAGAAAAAAAAACAAACAATTGAAATGGTCTGTGATATTGGGACACTGTGTCCTAAACCTCCAAGAAAACAGAATAAAGGACAGTCTGGAATTTTCTTTTCCCACTATCAATCTGAAACATGCATTTGCTTCCAACATTCATGTAAGTTTTCATTGCTGCCCCCGAAACTGTTTTTGCTGAGTCCAGCGTGTTTCTCCCCGCCGCCCCCCCCCAAGCCCACCTGTCCCGTACTAAGCACGCCCCCCCCCCCCCCATTCCGGGGCGCGCCACAGCGGAAATAACCCCTTTAAGTGCAGACAGCGGATTTCTGCCCCGGCAGAGCGAAGCCCTTGCAGTTCCCCCGGCCCCCAAAGCAGTGACCACTGGTCTGGAATGACCCTCTCCGGGCTAATCCCCCCTCTGGAGGCCACTTTAGAACAGACCATGGTTTCAATCTTTCCAGTGACTTCTCCTGAAGCCGCGACGAGGATTTCAGGGCTGACACGGCCCTCTCGGTGGCCTCAGCTTTGTGGGAGATCACAGTCACCTCCAACACGTATTCAAGGCACTTGAATAAGCATTTTGCAGTCAAGCGTGCACACACGCACACACGGCAGAACAGAGAAGTCCTAGTACCCTCATCCCGTGGAAGCATCTCACGATGCCTCAGAAAATAAACAAAGCTTCAGAAAAGGAAACCTGCGTTAATGTCAATCTGATTTTTTTCTGGGATATTACTGAAAAGTGGGGAAAAGAATTGCCTTCTGGCCGTTTTCCTGCTGAGATGAGCTACCCTGATAAAATCATTCAGCTGGGAGAATTGTATGGGGGAAGGAACTGTCACTTTGGGGGCACCCCCTAGGTCCCAGACATTCTGCTAAGCACTTTCGCAGGACCTTTTCTCTGCGTCCCTCCACCCTGTAAGGCAGGAATGATATGCCCCATTTCGTAAATAAGAAGATTCCCATAAAGAGGTTAACTCGCTCAAAATCGCACAAGTAGTTTGATTAGCAAGGATTCAAGTCCAAACCTAGACTCGTTCCAAAAACTTAAGCTGACTTCCTAAAAATCATCACCACTTACGGAGCACCAAATATAGGCCAGGCACCCCCCAAGGCACTTTATAAAACATCTTTGAAATCTCAAAATCGTACAGTCACTACCATGTACAAGAGTTCCGGAATCCAAGGGACATTTTAAATTGCACATGCTGGTTTTTCTTTAACTAGCTTTTATTTAGAGGACAGGAATGCACACAAGCTAGAGAAACGAGGCTGAAGCTATAAAGCCACATAGCACTGAGCATGGAGAAGGCCCTCTATTCTTGCAAACTTAAAATACACCTCACTAAGCCCCTGGTGCCCCATCTCCAACCGCAGACTGACTCTTAGGAGGGCCTTATGAAATGCAAGGGTGATTCACAGAAGTGCTTCTTCCCTTTCATGGACTAAAGTTCAAGAATAAAAGGCAGCCTGGGAGTAGGCTTGGGAGATGCAGATACAACAACGGCATAAACTGGCCATAGAACTGCTGTCATCCCTGCAGACTGGATCCAGCTTCTCTGTGGGGGGAACCAATTCTCAGGTGTTGCGCTGACCTATCCCCCATTCTACCCTTAGAGAAACCAGTTTTATCTGCAGGGTTCCTAGAGAAGGAGTTCTTGCATTCAGACGATAAAGCCTCCGCTTTGGGGTCCCCCACTCCCTGCCACTGGATGCCCACCATCACTGCCACACGAAGGCTGATATGAGCAAGGGCCGGCAGAGGGTGAGACAAAATGAGGAGGGCTGAAAGTCCCCCCTGGCAACACCCCTGTACATCCTGGGGACTAAAAGGGCGATTTCAGAGCCGTGCCAGAAACCTGGGCAGGAGGCAGGCACCACCCATGCTGCTCACCTTGCCCAGAAGCCGGCAGTCCCTGGCCTCCCAAATTATCAGTACAAGAGACTCCCTGCTCAGCCTCCGTTACTCTCAGTGGAAGTACGGGACAGAATGAGGCTTCTGTTCAACTTCTCTTGGAACAGCTGGTAACTGTCACTTGGAAGTACAAACAACCAAACTGACCTTAGTGGGAAAATAGGACAAATGGAACAGGACACTTGAAATCAGGAAGTCAGATTCCCACGCTGCCCCGGCTGTACTGAGGCTCCCCAGCTTCCTGTCCTCTGGATGGGAAGAGTGGCTTCCTGCCGACCAGGGCCGCAGGGCAGTTAGAGGAGCACTGGGCATGGCGGCCAGTGTCTGCTGGCCTCCTTTCCCTTGGAAGGTAGAAAACCCATTGTTTGGGTTTGCTTTTCCCAGTAGCCCTTCTGCCTCTTCGGTACTCGGTTCAGGACTGACCTGAAAATTGTACAGAAAACCTATAAAGTGGGCAAAGTGCATCCAGCCAATGCAAGTTCAAAAGATCTAACTATGAGAATTGAGAAAGAGTGGAGAGAACTTCCTGCTATAGAGAGAAGCTGCTAGAAAAATAAAATAAAGCATGTGTAATATAAGGCCAACGAGAGGAAGGTGGAGGGATAGCGCCAGCTCCTACCTGGTCCCCGATGCCACCTACCACAGCTGGAATAAACATTCCCATCAAAATACTCCAAAGGCATCGAGAGACCCCACCTGGCACTCTGGACTCAGGGTCCCAGAATTGCAAGGGCTTATCTTTTCTAAATAATTTGCTACTAACCCTTAATAGGTGCTCTGTATGTTTAGGTTTGCCCAGGAGCAAGAAAATGTTGGCGCATCCTCAGTGACTTGTCTCCTTCTCCCTGGAAGACAGAACACCATCTTTCTAATCTGAACAGTTTCACAAGTTTTTAGCACCACGACTCCCCTTTCACAGGGAAACTTTTGTGCTCCTACGAAGTGTTGACAGAATGTCTGCGTAAGATGATTTTACTGGCAGAGCAGACGGCTCTGTTTAAACCAGGAAGTTAGGTCGGAAGTGACCAAATTGTACTTTTTATAAAAACAGGCCTGGGGGCACGTGAGAAGGGGGAAACATGACATTTAGCACCCAAATTGCGACATAATGTGCTGGTTTAAAAGGATGTAGGTACCCTAGAAAAGCCATGTTTTAATCTAAATCCCATTTCATGAAGGTAGAATAACCCCTATTCAATACTGTATGTTTGAAACTGTAAACACATCATCTCCCTAGAGATGTGATTTAATCAAGAGTGGTTGTTAAGCTGGATTAGGCGACGACATGTCTCCACCCATTTGGGTGGATCTTGATAAGTTTCTGGAGTCCTATAAAAGAGAAAACATTTTGGAGAATGAAGGAGATTCAGAGAGAGCAGAGTAGAATGACATAGCCACGAGAAGCAAAATCCACCAGCCAGTGACCTTTGAAGATGAAGAAGGAACATGCCTCCAGGGGAGCGTCATGAAACAGGAAGCCAGCAGATGACACCATGTTCGCCATATGCCCTTCCAGATGAGAGAGAAACCCTGACCATGTTCACCATGTGCCTCTCCAGATGAGAAACTCTGTGTTCGCCATACGCCCTTCCACTTGAGAGAGAAACCCTGAACTTCCTTGGCCTTCTTGAACCAAGGCATCTTTCCCTGGATAAGTCCTTTGAATGGACTTTGATTGGACATTTCTATAAACTTTTTTTAAATTGGGACAGTTTCTCAGCCTTAGAACTGTAAACTAGCAACTTATTAAATTCCCCTTTTTAAAAGCCATTCTGTTTCTGGTATATTGCATTCCAGCAGCTTGCAAACTAGCACATACCCAACCCCAAAATGTCCCTGATGCCAACAGCAAACATGGCTCCCACAGTGAGCCTGACTACTCGAGGACGAACTATGTGCTGTCATTGAGAAAAAATGTTTTAACCCTATATAAAAACACTTTGGAGCACCAATTGAAAATTTTGCAGTAATGGGTTCCAAGACTGTGTGTGGCAGTTTTAAGCCTACGACTGTTACTTGGTCTTACCATCTCTACAGTGGCTGGATTTGTATAAAGTGAAAGAAGGGATGTTTGAGATCACTAGCTCAAAACTCACATCCTGCGGAGAAATATGCACAACTCCAGTAGCTGGTTCACCCAACGAAAATAGGTGAAGCTTCTAAAAACTTTGAAGAGTCAGGAACCAGGGGTCCTGCTGGGAGATCAGGACTGGAAATGCATAAGAAGGTCCTGACCCAAGAGCCCACTTCCTTAGCAAGGAGCAAGGTTAGTATCCAAAGTCCACCTGGAGAAATAGGATACGGAGGTGTCAGAAAACCATCATCTACACTTTCCTGATGGCACAGCACCAGGGAGCACTGCTTAATAGGTATTTACTGAATTAATCAGTTCTTCGTTCCAGCAGAAGGAAGAACAGTGAGAAGTTGTTAGTGCAGGAAAGACCCCAGCTGGGAGCTAATCAGACTTAGAGGAACTGGTTTAAAAGGAAAAAAAATGAAATTTATTTTTAGGGCTACAAATCTAGGAGGAAATGTTTAGGTAGAGTTGCTGGAGAAGGTACCACCCCCATGTACCAGTCACCCAGGACATGTGGCCAGTCTAGAAAATGAGCTGCCAGGTGTGCAGAGCAGATGAGAAACAGGATTGAAATCAGGTCTTACTGTTCTTTGTTCTCCCTCCATAGCCCTTAAAAGAAAGATTCCAGGGTCTTTAGATGTTTCCTAGATAAATTACTAGCAAAGATGTACTTTCTGGAAAATAAATTAAATTGTACCCATACAATAGCAAATTAAGTCCAAGTGGGTAAACGCAATCAAACAGATCTATTTTCACTTTTCAATAGGTCATTTTTCCAAATTAAACCTTTAGATCTCAAGATTCTGCTTCAGTAATGGGCGGCCTGAATTTAGGAGCTCCAACTGCAAACAGTAAGCTACACGTACTTGGATGCCGAGCTGGCATTCACTTACCTGAGACAGAAGCAGATGAAGACGGCCTGGCGAGGCCCAGAAACCGGAAATCGTGGGCACTGCACAATATTACTGAACACAACACCCATCCACACAACCCAAAAAAAACTCATGAAACATATTGTTCCCTTTGCTGGTCTTCTGCCTAACTTTACCATATTTTCTCAACAAAGGGCTCCAACTCTCAAAATTTTGCTCCCAAATTTCTAAGAAAACAAAGCCTGCTTTTTCACACCTTGTTAGGGTTTCAGATTCAGCAAGTACACTGGGTGAGCCCAAGAACTTCAGCAGAAACAAAGCCTTTAATTTTGCTATTAGAATTCAAGTCACAAAGACAAGCAGATGGAAACCGTAAGGATTTGATGCAGCTTTTAAATAAAGACAGATACCTTAAACTCACTGCTGTCTCCCAAGTGCTACCCAACAAGGAGTCCAATGGAGGCACAAATAAAAGCCTAAATCAATAAAGTCTCAATGCCAAAATTTTTCATAAAATTCTTTTTAATAGTACGTGCAGCTCATGTTGCTGCAAGCAATATAAAAAGTTATTCCTGATTTTGTATAAATTAACATGTAGAGAATCATCATTTTAATGCATAAAAATACAAGTTCCAAATGATGGGGCCAAAAATAAATCACAGTGAAGAGAAATGTTTTGAACACAACAACAAACAGAAAAATTGTCTAACATGCTAACAACTGAGTGTGCCATGTCAGGTCAGAGACATACACTGAGTTAAGAAGTTTCTATCTGTGCAAATAAAGAGGAAGTGCAGAATCCAGGATATGAAAGGATCACCGGGCAGTGGGTTAAGAGAGAAGGTCAAGTATCTTCACTCTGCAGAGTGGGCTCTGTAGATGCAGATGGAGGAGATGACACAGGTGGATCTTCTCTTAACAAGTAGCTGTCATTTCCAGGCAGATTTCCCCCTTCTCCTTGTATTGTTCTATAAAATAATCCCTTGGTTTTCTATGCTTCTTTTTGACCATAGCTCAACTCACTTGGTCAGACCCCCTTACCGTATGTGCAAACTGAGAATCAGGTAGGCCCTCTGAACGTCAGGCACAGCACCCAGATTTGGTCCGTTTGGGTGGCTTACAGTTGGTTATATCGACCGTCTGCGATGGCCCCTCTGCCCGCTGCCTGACAATCACCGGCACAACCATATCAAACAAGGTTTCAAACAGGAGGTCCACATTGTACCCAGTTTTGGCACTTGTCTCAAAGCACATCTGCTCGGCAGCTGGCGCGTCCTTCTCATCCAGCATTCTGTACTTGAGAATCTTCTTATAAAGTGCCACTGCATCCTCCGGCTGGACCTGCTTGGGCATCCTGGCAGAGACGCCGCCGTCTTCCTTCTCTCCCTCCTCCGCTGCCCCATCCTCAGTGAGGTCCACTTTGTTTCCCACGATGGCGAACAGGCAGTCCTTGCTGGCGGTGTCCGTCAGGCCCAGGAACCTGTCCTCTAGCTCCACCAGGCTCTGCAGGTAACTGACATCGTAGGTGAGGATGATGGCGGTTGCTCCTCGGCAGTACATGGAGCCAAGGCCGTGGAACTGCTCCCGCCCTGTGGGGAGAAAAAGGAAAGGAAACATGCTCAATTCTCCTCTGAGAATGTGCCCGTCCATGGGCCACTGCTTTCCAGGAACTCCACCAGGGAGAAAGGCAGATGGAATCACAAAACCCAAGTGTGCCTGGAGCTGGATGAGATGGAGATAACGATATCCAGAAAAAAAGAGGTGTGAAGCCAACGTTCTCCTATCTTTTTGGATCCAGGAACACGAGCCTCCAGGTGGGCTCTTTCTAGTATCCCAGGCTATGGTGCTTTGCAACTGGAAGCCATTCTCACAAAACCTAACCAAGCAATCATTTATATGCAAGACCAAGGAAAATACCTGACAGGCCTGTTTTCCTACCAAATTAAAGTTTGTGTTAGGGGTATCTTAAAAGATTTAAAAATACACCCCCTCCCACCACAGAGCCTGGGGTAAGAGAAAGTCTATGCTATGTGTAAGCAGTGTAGGTCATTCGGAACTAGCAGGGGGCAAACCTGCATTTCCACGAGGGTGCTGGCAGCTCCTCCCCGGCTGGAGGCGGTGTTCCACCCGGAGGCGGGGCTGAGGAGGCACATCGAGCCGCCCCGCCCTCACACCCACTGCCCAATCCACTTGGCAGAGGCCTCCCAGAACAGTTTCCCCTTAAGGCCTCAGGAGGGGCCAAACCGCTAGGAGAAGCTCAAAAAGAGGCAAGGGTAGAGACCACAAATGCACACAACAGGAAACCTCTTTTAATCTCCTTTAGAGCCAATTTGGCAACTCCACTTTCAAACCCCGGAAGGCACTGGGGCACAATCCTGCCAGACAGGTTCTGGAATCCCAGCGTGCCAGGTCCCCGCCCTGCGGCAGGCCAGGAGGCAGGTGGGGGGTCGTGGGCCGGGAGCCGCCTGAGTTCGGCCGGCCCCTCCCATCTCCGCGCCTCCACCGTCCCCTGAGGCAGGGGGTCCTGGGCGGAGGGGGCCCTGGGCGGAGGGGATCTGGGCGCCCAGGCGCGGTGTGAGCTGCCCAGGTGTCAGAAGCTCCGCAACTGCTGCCAGTCCCGGCGGGGGGTAGGGCAGCGGTCACCGCGGCCCCTCCCCTCTGCCCCAACCACCCCCCACCCCCGCTGCGCTCAGCCCACCCACGTGCACGGAGGAGGGACCAAAGGCTCCAGAAGGGCAAAGCCACAAGAAGGTCCAAAAAGAAGCCAGGAAAAGAAATACTAACTTTTTAAAAAGATTAAAAATTATACAACTTAGTTAATTAATTAATCCATTAAGAAAAGGGGAGCCGCCAGACACCTAGAGCTCCTTGCAGAAGGCTTCAGCCCAGGCTCAGCTGTTCCCGCCGTTCAGTGCCCGGGGCGGAGGGTGTGGCCAGCTGGGGCTTCCTCGTTTATTTTTTAAGGGGAAATCACAGCTCTCTAATTTCTGACCAGGCAGAGCAGCATGATGATGTGTGCCACTCTTCCCTTCAGCTCAACTCATTCTCAACTGATCTTCCGCGAGCCGGGGTAATCACGAGGCCCAGGCACCCTTTCAGGAGTTTTACTCAATTATCACCTCCTCCGGGGGGCCTTCTTGACGCCTCCCCAAGCCCTGTTTCTAGGCTACTGACTCTTACCTTCTCTCTCTCTCCACTTCCCCCGCCTGTCAAGAGGGTCCAGACCCCTGTTTTATTTGTCCTTGTAGACTCAGAGCCTGGCACAGAGTTCGTGCTCAGTGAATGTGCTGAACAAATGAAGCAACAAATTACCTCCTCCAGTCGGTTAAAAACAAACAAAACAGTTTTTCTCTGTAGTGAGATTTTTTGCTTTATTTTGTGACAGTTTGGTCTGATGTGCAAGGGGGTAGGAGTCTCCTTCATGTCAGAAGCTTAATTTACACCTGCACCCTCAGATCCCAACTCCACACACTAAAACCTTGCATCCAGCTGCAAATCTTTAACACTTAAGAGTACACCAAATGAAAATGGGAGGGAGGGAGGGGAAAAAGCAAAGAGGGTAAGTAGGGAGAGGAGGGAGGGAAGAAAAACCTTGATATTTTATACCCCTAGAGAATTGAAACTTTTCACACTTGAATATCTCCCCCCGCCCCTCCATGATAAACCATTAGAAATCTATGAGGCATAGATTTTAAATGAGCAGGAGAGCTGAGGGGGCCTCTCTGGATCGGGGGTCAGTCTCCAGAGGCCAAGTTCAAAACTACACTGGCTAGTCTGAACCTCTTTCTCTTCCTTTACTCTGTGGGACAAAGTGGACAGTGAGGAGAGAGTTCATAAAGGCAATTTATAAGTTCTAATGACTTACAGATGAACCTATCCCTGGTTCCCCCTGGAATTAATTAGGTCCTTTTTTCTGTTGCAATCATATTTTATTCCTGTCTAATGGCAACTATCAAAAACCACCTTCAATTTAAGTTATGTGGGTACATCTGCCTCCCCAGCTACTGTGTTTTTATATCAACCTTTGGATGCTCCCGCCATTCTGTATAATGCTTTGCGCCCAATCAGCATTCATTAAACGTTTTCCAAATATTTAGTATGATTTATAATATAAGCACACATAAGTATTTGCTTATAATAACTTAGTACTTTGCAGTGTTATGTATTTTTAGAATATACTTTACATTTTCTCCCCTTAACTAAAATCTAAACGCCCAAAGAACCAGGGCTTTGCACTTATTTCAGATGCCGGAGCCCCCAAGCCCTGCATTGACCCCCATCCATCCAGTCATCCAGTCATCAAAAACAAATGGATCCAAAAAACACATCCAAGTTAAAGTGGAAAAATCACATGATCATCTCAACTAATGCAGAACATCCTTTCTTGATGAAAATACTTAGAAGGATAGGAACAGAAGGGAACTTCCTCAACATGATAAGAAGACTATATGAAAAGCCCACAGCTAACATCATCAGTGGGGAAAGACTGAAAGAACAAGACAAGGATGCCCAGTATCACCATTGTTATTCAACATTGTTTTGGAAGTTCTAGCCAGAGCAATTAGACAAGAAAAAGAAACAAAAGACATACAAATTGGAAAGGAAGAAGTAAAACTCTCACTGTTTGCAGATGACATGATACTATATCTTGAAAACTCTACAGCAAAGCTACTAGAGCTAATAAATGAGCACAGCAAAGTAGCAGGGTACAAGATCAACACTAAAAATTCAGCAGTGTTTTTATATGCTAATAATGAGTAATCTGAGGAGGAAAGAAAGAAAAAAATTCCATTTACAATAGCAGCCAAAAGAATCAAATATTTAGAAATAAAGTTAAGGACACAAAAGACCTATACACAGAAAACTACAAGAAAATGCTAAAAAAAAATTTCATGGAAGACTCAAATAAATGGAAGGGCAGACCATATTCATGGATTGGAAGACAAAATAAAGTTAAGATGTCAATTCTATCCAAATTGATTTACAGATTAAATACAATACCAATTAAAATCCTAACAACTTACTTTGCAGAAAAAGAAAAACCAATAACCAAATTTATTTGGAAGGGCAGGGTACCCTGAATAGCTAAAAATATCTTGAGAAGGCAAAATGAAGAGGGAGGTCTCACACTATTGGACTTGAAAGCATATAACAAAACTACAGTGGTCAAAATAGCATGGCACTGGCATAAAGACTGACATACTGACCAATGGAATCAAATTGAGTGTTCAGAAATAGACCCTCTCATCTATGGACAATTAATCTTTGATAAAGTGGTCAAGCCAACCCACCTGGAACAGAGCAGCCTCTTCAATACATGGTGTTTGGAGAACTGAATATCCATATGCGAAAGAATGAAAGAGGATCCATATCTCACACCCTGTACAAAAATTAACTCAAAAATGTATCAAAGACCTAAACATTAGAGTTAAGACCTATCAGAAGAAAATGTAATACAAATCTCGTGATAGGAGGTAGTTTCCTAGATCTTACACCCAAAGCAGAAGCAATGAAAAAAGAAAATGGGATCCCAGATAAAAGGGATCTCCTCAAAATTAAACACTTTTGTGCATCAAAGTACTTTGTCAGGAGAGTAAAAAGGCAGCTTCCCCAATGGAAGACAATATTTGAAAACCACATATCAAATAAGGGTTTAATATCCAGACTATATAAAGAGAATCTATAGCTCAACAACAAAAAGACAAACCATGCCATTAAAAAATGGACAAAAGACATGAGCAGACACTTTTCAGAAGAGGAAATACATGGTCAAAAGGCACATGAAAAGATGCTCAACTTCACTGGCTATTAGGGAAATGCAAATCAAAACCACAATGAGATATCATCACATACCCCGTAGGATGGCCATTATCAAAAAAACAGAAAATGACAAGTAAGTGCTAGAGAGGACGTAGAGAAAGAGGTACATTTATTTACTATTGGCGGGAATATAAAATGGTGCAATGCTCTGGGAAGCAGTTTGGCGGTTCCTCAGGAAGCCAAACTGCCATATGATCCAGCAGTCCCATTACTGGGTTAATGGACATTGGCAAACTGATGTTTATAGCATTATTTATGGTCAGTGAAAACAGCCAAATGTCCATCAATAAAGACCAGTGAAATAAATTGTGGTATATAAATACAATGGAATATTATGCAGCCGTAAGACAGAATAAAGTCATGAAGCAAGTAACAACATGGATGAACCTGGAGGACATTATGCTGAGCAAAATTAGCCAGAAACAAAAGGACAAATACTGTATAGTCTCACTGATATGAACTAACATTAAGGAGTGGACTTTGAGCGTTAACGTCAAGAACACAGGTTATCAGAAGATAAAAAGAGGGTACAGATTGAGCATTTGGTGCTGAAGGAATCCAGACTATGCAGAGGGACTGAGTATAAAAATTCAGAAATGATAGCACAACACTACCTGATTGTAGCACAATAATATATGTACACAGAATGAAGCTGAATGTGAGTATGACTGAGGGAGAAGGGCTGGGGGCAGAAACATTTTTGGATGAAGGAGAACAAATGAACTTCAACATTGCAAGGTATTGAAAATAGATGGTATACAGGAAAAAGTACAATCAATGCAAACTAGGATCTATAGTCAACAGTAATATTGTAATATGCTTCCACTGAATATAACAAAAGGCATTATGCCAAAACTAAACATCAACAGGAGGGTGGCATAGGAGAAGGGTATTGATTTTTTGTGGAAGAAAAGGAAGTGTCTTCATATAGATTTAAGGTGGCAAAGGCATGGCTATTTACTTAGGTTGGATCGTATGATTTGTGAATAAAAGTACTTAGAAATGAACAGAGAGAAACAAGTGCTAGAGAAAATGTAGAGAAAGAGATGTATCTACTCACTGTTGGTAGGGAAGCTGAGAAGTATAGCTCCTCTGGGAGGCAGTGTGGTGGTTCAACAGGAGGCTAGGGGTGGGGTTGCCATATGATCCTGAAACCCCTTTCCTTGATATATACCACGAATGGACGTTTGCACACTGGTGTTTATGGTGGCAGCATTTGTGATTCGCAATGGATAGAGGTGGCCTAAGGGTATAACAACCTAGGAATGAAGTTGTGAGGCATGCAACTACGTGAATGATCATTGAGGAGAGTATGTTGAATGAAATGGCAGAAACCAAAAGACAAATATTACCATGCTTCTTCATTCATATGAACCAATTATAATATACAAACTCAGAGAACTGAGGTTGAGAGCATGGGCTATCAGGTTGTGGCGTATTGTAAGGGGTCCTAGATTGTAAGCTCTTACAGCAGTCACATGTATTCAGGAGTTTTAACTGTTATTCTAAATTCTGAGATACTGAGCTAATTGTATATAACCTGGTTGTTCCCTGAAACTTCAGGTATTCATGTGGTACCTGAGACTCAGAGCACTGAAGCAATGAAAGTCAGCTTTACCCATATAGCAACTGTTTAAAAAGCTGAAAACATGAACAGACTTCGAGTAGAGATATGAATGAAGCTGATCTGGATAGGACTGGGGTAGATCAGAATACAGGGTAGAGGATGAAACAGTCTATACTTTAAAACTTCAACTTCTGCATGAGGCCAAAGGGAGAGAAGTTTATTTGTTGTGAAATTTATATTTTGGGTAGCACATTACTTGATTTAACCTATATGGTCAGTTTATTCGAACACCATAATTACATGGAATCTTGAATAGGGCATGAGACCTTGTTGGTTTGTACAGGTTAGTGTGATGCCCCAATATATCCCAGAGTAATTCAGTCAGAGAATAAAAAAGTATTTGCAAAATCCCCTTGGGGAGGGAATATTCAACTTCCCCATCTGGGGAATTCCCAATGTTTGCATAAGCAGTGGGGACAACTAGTTCAACAGGCTCAGCTATGGATCTTGGCGTCCGTCCCTATGAAACATATTCCTGCAAAGAAAAAGATAAATCTACTTATAATGATGCCCAAGAGTCACTCCCAGAGAACCTCTTTTGTTGCTCAGATGTGGCCTCTCTCGTTAAGCTGACCCTGCAAATAAATTTACTGTCCACCCCCTATGTGGTACATGATCCCAGGGGTATAAATCTCCCCAGCAACAGGGACATGACTTCCAAGGATGAGCCTGACCCTCACTCCATGGGATGGAAAATGCCTTCTTGACTAAATGGGGGGAAAGAAATGAGCCAAAATAAAACTGCAGTGGCTAAGAGGTTTCAAATAGAGTCCAGAGGTCATTCTGGAGGTTATTCTTATGCAAGCTTCAGCCAGAGATTGCAAACTACCACAGTATGCCAACCCCCAACCAACAGTATTCTCGAAAATCCTAGGGAGTGTTCTAGGCTGTAAGTCTCTACAAAGGTTTTTCTTAGTATATTTATTTTTCCCTGAAGATTGAGAGGAAGATCAAATGAGAGGGAGGAGGTGAAACTGAAAAATTAGGATGTAACAAATGACTAACACTACTGACTCATTAGACAGATATTTCCTTTTAGTGTCTAGTGTTTTAGATCAGCCAGAAGAAAACACTTGAAGTTGCTGAACTGTAATCCAGTAGCCCTGGTCTTTGATGATGACAGTAAAACTAAATAGCAAAAGAAAAGTCAGTTGCCCATGTGTGTGTGGAACTACTTCCGATGTTTTGTTCTGTTCCTCTGATATATATATATACTATCCTGTCTTAGTTAACCTACCTCTATTGCAAGTCTTCAAATGGCAGAGAATTCAGTACTAGTGGTCAGTAAGAGAGTGGGGAAAGGAGTATGGGATGTTTGAGGTTTTCTTTTGCTCCTTATTTCTCTTTCTGGAGTAATGCAAATGTTCTAGAAATGATCATGGTAATGAATGCAGAACTATGTGATGACTGATACTGTGATTGTATATTTTGGATGGACTACATGGTATGTGAATATATCTCAATAAAATTATATTTAAAAAATAAAAAAAGAAAGAAAGAAACAGATCTACAGCCTGTTAACAAGCTTGGGGAAGTCTGTTTCAAAAACATGTTTCCAGGTCGATCATTAATTTCTCAATACATAGCTCAACATCAGTAAAAACTCCAGCAGCCTAAAGACACTGAACATTTCCCAATTCCTGGGGGTGTCAAGGAACAGGACAGTCCAGACAAACAACACAGCGTCCTGAATTTATGTTTCACTTCTTCTAGTGACTGCCCAGCACTTTTGGCAACCTGGCAATGTTGACATTGGCAAACATTTCTTTTCTATAAAGGAAGAGGAGAGTGGGGGTAGGCACAGCAAAGCTTAAGGGAGGAATGGAACCGGGGTATTTAAATCATCTGTAACTGTCCTAGACATAAATGCAAAGATCCCTAAATATACCTTGAGAAATAAAAGTTAAAAAGGTTTCTTTTCACACCACAATTACCTAGTCATAACATCAACGAAGGTTAGCAACCAGCTTTCCAAAGATAACATCCACACTTCTGTGATATGCTATGCATGTACATCCACATCAGGGCTCTGAATTAATCTTGACAACAGCACACAAGCCCCCAAGGGACCCAACTCAGCCAGCTCACAGTCAATCTACTGCAAGATTTATGTCAGAACCACTGGATTCAATTCTGTGGCTCCAGCCTGTAGCAGAATCTATCTGGAAACTTCCACAAAGGGAAGAAATAAGGGTCAAAGCAGATCTTCCTGAAAACAGGTACAGTTCAAACAAAGTGGGTGAAAATCACAGCCCCCAGCATTGCAGGTTGGTGGGTCCTGCTTTCCCACACAGCTGCTTCCTAAGAGTAAGTTCCTGTAACTGAGCAAATGTGCCAAGAAGTAAAAAACATGCCAAACCACTGCAAGGGCCAGAGGGCACCACCAGGAAGCTCCAACACACAGGGCTCTTCTTCTGGGGTTAAAGAAGGCTTTACAAACTCAATCGGAGACAGAGGTGGTTTTTCTCACCAATGACCAAACGTCAAGTGAGCCGAACATGAAACACCAGACACTGCACACTACACACCTGCCTGCTTCGAAAGATGAATGGCGAGCTTCTGACGTCCAGGCAGAGCGCCGTCAGCCCAAAGGAAGCCTCAAATGAAGGCGCTCCCAGATGGTTCTCTTGGTGCCCTCCTGCAAGGGCTGCCCTCCAGAGCCAGCACGTTTTATGAAGACTGTCCCCCTACCCACGCCTCTCTGTGGGGCTCTCCCTGGCACCTGGTCTCAACACAGCATGCTCTCAGACTACGAGGAGAAAGGTTTGGGCACAAATGATGACACTGACTCACCTCGATTCTCTTGTTCTTGGAATCCCAAGTTCAAATGCCTGAGAGAGGCCCATGGAAATGAAAATGAAGGAGGCAGGAAGTGTGCGGCAATGATAGAGATGGCGGCAATGATAGAGATGGCAGCCACAGGCAAATGAAGAGCCCAAGCCCAGGTTTCCATCACCGCCACCTGGGAAAGCAAGCCCGGGTCTGCTTTTTTTTTTTTTTTTTTTTTTTTTTTTAACATGGGCAGGCACCGGGAATCGAACCCGGGTCCTTGGGCATGGCAGGCAAGCATTCTTACCTGCTGAGCCACCGTGGCCCACCCTGCTTTTTTTAAAAAAGAAGTTAAAAATTGGATTTTGATGAGAAATCTCCCAGCTTTTAAATACCCAACACTGATTTAAAAAAAAAAAAAATTTAAGTTCATGTTTGAGCAAAACAAAATACATCTGTGGGACATTTGTTGGCAGTTTCTAAATTCTCAGTGATCACTGAAGACCCTTTAAGGGGTAGCTTTCTGTGGGTATTTGGTCAGGGTTGGCCAGCCACAGGTTTCTGAACCCTGGTGTCATGAACTGAATACAGGGGACCCATGACCTTGAATCATTTAAGATAATATCTTTATCTTCACTATCCTCTGACTGAAATGTAACATTACTTTCAATTATGAATATTGGCAGCAAATAACAGAGGTGGTGATAAAAAGCAGTGGCTATGGCTCTGTCACCAACAGAAATAACAGATGTTTTCGATTCACATTGTAGTAGTCACAGACATCTTGAAGGATTTATGCTCATCACAACTTCCAAACCCTAAGCACTGCCTTGGATCTCATCATTTAATGTAGTAATAATGAAGCACAACTCTATCACAAATTTGTAGATTTTTTTTTTTTTGACATTTTGAAAACTGGATTTCAATATATGTATCTGGTTTCCTTTGTAACCCTATGCATTTTATTACATGTGTTTAAATACATTATTTTGAGAAGGGGTCCATGGGTTTGTACCACTCTAGTGGCAAAGAAGTTCTTGGCACCAGAGAAGTTTAAGAAGCCTCCATCTATGGTTCTTTGGGGCACAATTTTGAGAGCATGATACTTAACAAGTATATTTATATAAAACAAAGTGTCCTTTCCCAAGGAAGCACCATTTTCAACCAAATGACCAAGAAACACAAACAATTCTCACGCCTATCCCAAATCCTTTTGAAATGGCCACATTCTGATACAATGGGCTGATTTCCTGGCAGGGCAGATGCTGCCTCAGCTTTGAGACAAGCAAGACAACAATGACACCCCCACCACCAACACCACCACGGCAACCACTACCACCACCACCACCTCCATGACAATCACAACCACGACAACCACCACCACCTCCATAACCACCACCACCACGACACCACCACCACCTCCATAACCACCACCACCACGACAACCACCACCACCTCCATAACAACCACCACCACGACAACCACCACCACCTCCATAACCACCACCACCACGACAACCACTACCACCTCCATAACAACCACCACCACCACGGCAACCACTACCACCACCACCACCTCCATGACAATCACAACCACCACCACCATGACAACCACCACCACCTCCATAACAACCACCACCACGACAACCACGACCACCTCCATAACAACCACCACCACGACACCACCACCACCTCCATAACAACCACCACCACCACGACAACCACTACCACCACCACCACCTCCATGACAATCACAACCACCACCACCATGACAACCACCACCACCTCCATAACCACCACCACCACCACGACAACCACTACCACCACCACCAATGACAACCACCACCACCACCACGACAACCACTACCACAATCATGACAACCACCACCATGACAACCACAACAACCACCACTACAACCACCCCCACCACAACCACCACCACCCCCAGCAGCCAGCCTCTGAAAGACACCCACATCCTGGAAGAAACAGCCAGACAAGACTTACAACTGCCAACTGTCTTCTCCTAGGCCCAGAACCAAGACCCTAAAGCCTGGTCTCCCCAGCTTCTCCTCCAACAAATGAGTTTCCCCGAAGTGACTGGAACCATAGCAGGAGAAGAGGGTAAAGGGCAAGCTGGCGAGGGTGAGCGCCCTGATCAGGTCTGACAGCAGACATGGAGGGTGCCCTCTGCAGCAATACTGAAGGTCGAGAGTCAGAAAGCAAGTTAACAATTGTCAAGGTCACTTCCCTTTTATGGGAATAGTCACTCTGGGTTTTGTTTTGTGTGTGTGTGTGTGTTGTGTTTTTTTTTTTTTTTTAGTTTAGGCTACAGAGTCCCTCTGTAGACAAGTGGAATGTGCTCTGGAATTTAGCAGCCAAAAGACAACATTTCTCCCCTTTAACACACGTATAGCAGTTCATTTACAAGGCTATTAATCCAATTATAAGTTTCAAGTCAAATTATACTGTAACCAACAGGCAGATACTAAACAGAATTGCCCCTTCTCTTTATGTAACCACTGTGGAAGATGACGCCAAGAGGCTTCCACAATGAAAGAGGTACAGCAGGTCTGAGAAAAAGAAAGGGGAAGAGAGAGAGAGAGAGAATAAAAAAAGACAGGCAAAAAGACAGAGTGACAGACAAAGGAGAGACCAAAAGACGAAAGTAGGAAATGAAAGAAAGTAAAAAAAATAAAAGATTTTCCATTGTTACTACTGAGCTAAGACTTTTCTCACAGACATGCTAATGCCATAAATAGCAAACCAAACACATCATGAGGTTTTCAGCAGCTAAAAATGTTATTGGCTCCTACTCACTAGATTTCACAAGAGAGCCACTAGGACCAGAAGCAAGCAGCATTCTAGTTAGCCCAGAAGACTTCTTTTCACATCTCTGTTACATAGTTTACTCAGGACAAAGGGGGGACTGTGTCAACGCCTATGCCTAAAAGAGTTTGCTTCCCAGATAAAAATGTCTGATTTGCCTTTAAAAACTAAGAAAGCAGATAATAACAGAAAAAGAAAGATCTTAACTAAAGGAAGTAGGAACTGAAAAATCCCAACTGCTAGCAAGAAAGGGCAGTAAATAAGAATTGCTATTCAAATCGCATTATCTGCATCTACCCACTAAACAATGCAGACAAATTAAATGCAGCCACCCCAGCTAAAGAATTTATGATTAAGTAGTTTTCATACTTGAAATTGCTAAATTCTGTTTTAAATATAATCTATAGTCCTTTCTCTAACCTTCTTTTCCACCATGGAATTTGTAATAATGCATCTATTATCTGATTAGGTACATCTTGAACAAACCTACTAATAAGTAGCAAAGCTGCCCAAGCCACTCACTGGTGAGTTAAGAGCAGTTAAGAGGGAGGCCAGCTGACCAGTGCAGACAGGGCCCCTTAGGAAGCCAGGTTCAAAACAGTTTTGCAAGAGTTCAAGGTCTGGTTTGCAGATTCACAAATCTAGAAACTCAATTTTATCAGTTTCCCAGAATAATTCCATTCACTGGGTGTGGTTTAAGTTTTTCCCAGGTAAGAAAAGGAGCTGAAGCCCCGACCACATTTATCATTTATAACAGGGAATGAGATATTAAGCTCCATAATTCCTTCCTGGTGGTCTACAGGAAAAAGTAAATTTGTGGTCAGAAGAAAGCTTGGTAAGTATGAGCAAGTTCCCAAGTCCCCAAGTCTTTAGGATTAATTAAATTCATGGTTTTCCCAGCAATCATGAGAGTAGGTACTCTCCTACTTCATGTAGGAGAAAAGAATCACAGGAAAGTGAAGGACCTGACCACAGACACATGTGGAAAGTGGTGACGCACAGAATACAGGGCACTTGCTCCAAAGACTCCAGGGAGTCTGTGGCTTAACCACCTACAGAAACAGAGGGGGGTCCTATACTCTGTTGCAGCAGCTCATTCTAGCAAGAGAAAAAGGTGATCTCTATGCTGTATCTCCAGTGACCAGGACACAGACACCAAGAGAAAGGGTCTGTCTTCCTGGAAGTTCCAAAGCAGAAGCAAACATGCCCCGGGGGGCCACATCACACTGCTCTGGACTGGAAGGCAGCCTAGTGAGTCTACGAGACTGTGACTCTCTTAGGGACGGACAATCTGTGTTCAAATCCCCAGCCGGGAGACCTCCGGCAAGTCATTTAACCTCTCCACACCCCTGTTTTCCCATCGCTAAAATATGAATAGCAATAGTATCTAAGAAAGAGTTGTTGTGAAAATTTAATTAATTCATGCACATAAACTGCTTAGAACTGTGCCTAGCATGTAGTAAGCACTATATTAGTGCTATATAATTTACAAATGAGGAGTCCTCCCAAACTTTAAAGACTAAATTCTCTGGCCACCATCCCAGGCCCTGCCCATCTCCTAGGTCTCCGAAGGTCTACTGGTTGGTCCTTTTGCAGTTGACTGATCTTCTGCACTTTTCTTATTTTTATGAGGCTTATTTTCAAAGAATGACCTATTCCCTAAGTTCTAGAGGTCCTCTGTTGTGTCGCTACTACACACTGCATCAGAGTTGAAGAGTTGAAAAATGGCCCAGGGGCAGACACCAGGAAAACAGAGATCAATAGTCCATACATAAAACTCCAAACCAGCTGCTGGGTAATTGAAATTGCCCAACTGTTTTTTATTTTATTTTCCTGCCTTCCTAATGCCAAATGACAACCGAGATTTTTCACCAAACATTTATACTTTTTGCTCAAAAAGTCTAAAATAATTAAATAGGTGATACAGCCACCAGAGATCAGATTTCAATGCTGGCTGCAGATTTTAAACATGGCATGGGTGGGGCAAGTTTTTTAAAAATGTTCAAACCTCCCCTCTCCATCCCAGACCACCTAAATCAGGGCCTGGAGGTTGGGCCTGGGGTCTCAGGATTATTTTAAAAGCTTCCCAGATGAATGTAATGTTCAGCCAGAGTTGGGAATCACTGAGCTTATTTAGAAATAAAAGGGCAGTTATTAAAATGTGAGAATCAGAATATTTCTTATTTCACATTTCTACCAGGAAATTTAGTTACAAATACTGAAAGGAAGAGGTACTTTTAAAATGAGTTATCTGCCTTGCAAGGTCCTGACAGCCCACTGGAATGGAGCTCACAAAAATATCAATGTGACATAAAGAAACATAAAACACAGATTAACAGACCCAGACATGGAGACAAATAAAAACTTCAAAGCACAAGGAGAATTATGACCACCAGCAAAAATGAGGCCTTGGGAAGCTCAGCCTGGAGCGAGCAGCAACGTACCTCTGTGCAGGGAGTTTTGGTTTTTTTTTTAATAAAATAAAATCCTTTCCCCAATGCTTTCAGGTTCCATCTACAGCATTATAAATACTACCAGAAAGACCCTTTTAGTTCTGTTTCATACAGTTTGATGAGTTTTGACAAATGTACACAGGGTTGCAGGCACTCCGCCATCTGCGCACGTTTTTAAACTGTCTGGTAATAAACTGGTTGGAGAGTGGTGCACATGGAAGAAACTCTCCCCCTAAGAATGTTTGCAAAGAAGAGATTTTAAAATCTTTTTTAGCACAACAAGAAAAAGGGCCACAAGTCTTCCAGGGTTAATAAAAGGCGCTGGGCTGTGGGTGCCGGTGCTGTCCCCTGCACAGCAGCCTCCACCTCTACATGCAAAGTGAGGCAGCGGCAGTAGAAGGTCAGCTCTGCGCCCCCAGCAGTGCTGCATCTCAGAATCTTCTTTTCAACCAGAATGTCTGGTAAATTAATGGGGAAAGACTGTCACTGCTGAGGATACCTTAGAGCTACCCATTTGTTTCTCTGAGAAAATGCTCCACTCAGCAACATGGCTCTCTCCAGAGAGGTGTGTGGCTGTCTCAGCAGTCGGTCTCCTCCTCCTCCACTGTCACACACACACACACACACCCACAGGCACACGCATACACAGGCACAGGCACATGCACACGCATGCACACGCACTGCCCCAATCCCCTCCATGAACAGAGTACAGGAAGGTGCTGCTGGCCGTGGAGCACCCTGGCGTGCCTCAGTGGGGCAGGACGGACAGACCCCGTCAGTTGTTCCCACAGTGCACGTGGGATGGCAGACGGCCACCAAGTACTTCCCCCCTGGGGCTCTCCGTGCTACGCCTCCGGGTCATGCTTTCTGACTGTGCTCCTAGGGTTCTCCACCACATTCAGCAAATGACCATGCCTCCCGGCCAAAGTGGGGGCGCTCAGCAGACAGGAAGTGGTGCAGAAGGGGGTTTTCACAAACTAGAAGTATCGGGTTGACCCATACTTTTTGCTTCTTCAGTAAAGATCCCTTTCCTGCCCTCTCTACGGGCCCTACTAGCTCTGTCTAAATAAAGATCCATCAGTGAAAATCATCTGCTGCATACTTTGTGACTTCCGAGAAGCCTTCAAAATAAAGTTCAAACTCCACAAAACTGAACTTTACCATAAATTTACACGTCCTCTCCTGCCAGATTTTCGATGACTGAACAATAAACAGAAAAGATATGATTTCTAAAACAAACAGGACACATTTCCAGGAATGTTTTTTATCAGGAGAAGGGGACAGAACAAGGAGATGAAGGATAGAATAAGGCATTTAAATGTACATGTTTTCCTGGTTTTAAAGGGATCTGCTACATTTTTATTTTTTATTCTTGATTTTTGGCCCATAAAAGAAAGTATCTGCCAAGTCTCCTGCACTTCCATACTGGGCTGCACAGCAGCTCCAAAATGTTATGTCCACACCCCAGAACCTGTAAATGTAACCTTATTTGGAAAAGGGGTCTTTGCAGATGCAATCAGGTTTAGGATCCTAAAATGATGAGTACATCCGGGATTACCTAGGTAGGGCCTAAATGACAAGTGACCTGCTAAGGGCTACATGGAGGAGACAGAAAGAAGAGGAGGAGATGCTGTGACCACAGAGGCAGACACTGGAGTGCTATGGCCACAAGTCAAGCAATGTCTCAAGTCATCAAAAGGTGGAAGAGGCAAGGAGCAGATGCTTCCCCTAAATCCCCCAGCGGGAGTAAGGCCCTGCCAGATTTAGGACTCCTAGCCCCCAAACTGGGAGAGAAGAAATTTCTTTTGTTTTAAGCCGCTAAGTTTACAGCAATTAGTTGCAGGAGCCTCAAGAAGCAAACACTCCATTCTAAACCTTCTACAAGGAACACTGCACCTCTCTCCTTGTCTGCAGCCATCACTGCCATGCTGATTCTTACCTGTAGTGGACATCAGAATATCCAGGGGCACTTTTTAACAGTATTGGTGCATCATTTGCCACAAATGTACCACACTAATGCAAAATAATAAAGGGAATACTGGGCATATGAGGGTGGTATATGTGGCAACTCAGCATTCTCTGATTTTTCTGTAAGCCTCCAATTCTAAAAAACAATTTTTTGTTTAATTAGGAAAAAAAAATATTGGTACCCAGGCCTCATCTCAGAGCAGTTAAAACCCTCGGGAGTGGGACCTGGGTGTCGGTACTATAACTGCCACTGATTCTACCATGCAGCCAGGGGAGAACCGCTGGCCCAGCCTGCAGCCGGACCCCTCACCACATCTCAGCCGGGCAGGGCACTAGCTTGGCAGACAATTCTTGCTAAACATCTGACCACCTCTGTACTCTCACAGCATGATTAAAACCAAAATCATCAAAGCAGCCTCCCCTCCATGGGTCCCTATTTGCATGCTCAGATTTCAAGACAGGCTCAAAATCCCTAAAGCATCTGTGACCCTCCTCTCCCCTTCCCATGTTGGTTCAGTCTAGAAATCCTTTCCATGCCTTTCCAGTCTCACTCTAAACATTCAGCCCTTAGCCCTTTCTGCCCCAGGCTTAGACAACTGTGGCAGTAAAACTTACCTCCCCACCTTCAATCCCTTCTGGGAAGCACTGATAAATTCATAAGTAAACATCTCTATGATCCTGTCACTCTTATGCATAAAATCATCCCCCAGCTCTCCACCCCCTCCCCCAAGGGCAATGTGGCAGCATCAATGGCCTGGCAGCCCCACCACCAGACCCTTCTCAAGCTTAACCTTCCACTGCCCCCCAAAACAAAACCTCCCTCAGCCCTATCCCTGTGTAGTCATTCACTCACCAAAATGCTTTGCCCCTCTCCTGGACCTCCTCAACCTCCGTGATCCAGCTAACCTAACGTCTCTGACAACTTCAATCAGAAATGACCTACAGTTATACATTCAACCCTGCAAACATTCATCCATTCAATCATTCATTCAAAAACAAAAGGCAGTACAATCTTGGAGGCTGAGCAAAGCTGACATCCTGGCTCTATCATTTATTAGTTTCCTAAACAATAAGGTAAGTTCTGTACCTAAGGCTCAGAGATGCCAAATGGCACTCAGATCATGTGGCCAATCAGTGGTGAGCTGGAACCCAGTTCTCTAGAATCTAAACTTACAACTTCGGGCCCTTCCATCAAATGACCCACACAGTTAATGACCTTTTATGGACAGCTGTAAGCACCAACAGACCACTCCAACACCCTTAGCACACCTTCCAAGGAGGGGTGCTAGATGAGGATGCAATGCATTTCTGACGTAGCTTTTCTCTCAACTCCAAAGTAGGGAAAATGAGTACATGGGAAACTGGGTTTTCTGAGTCCTTAAACAGAGATATGGCTTTTATTTCTCTCCTTGAAGGTTATCCAGAGGGCAGGGAAATGCCACTTCTCATGTTAAGAAATGAAATACATTTAGTGCATGACCAATAAGGTAAGAACTGGGCTATAGGCTGGTGGTCTCCACTTTCACAGGCACCACCTGTCATGAATCAAACAAGACTAAAGTCTTCCTCCTTTTGCTAATGTCCACATGAAGAGGGCCAGACTTCCAAGAGAAGTTTCTGCTTCTTCCCCGTTCCATCTCCTGCCCCCTCCAAAACCAGGAGAAAAAGCTAGATAATGATGAACTTCAGTAAACCGTGAACCGGTGAACGTGAATGAACTTCAAAGGAGAAGTTGATAAAGATGATTCAGATGACACTGAATTCAAATAACCAAACCTTAAATGAAGAAGCTGAAATTCAAGATGAGAGAAGTCATGAGTTATGTCCCAAGCTCATTCAGCAAAACCGCTTACTTCCTGAAAACAAGTCATAAATCACATAAAGTTCACTTGGGCAGGAATATTTCAGATTGCTTCACTGTTTTTAACTCAACCTGGTGCAACTATGGTAAGAAATGACCTTCTGCCGCTAATATGATTTACAAGATAAGAAGTAAATCATTTCTTGCCATTATCTTTCCTCAGAAATATAAGAAGAAAGATGTAGTAACCACTGAAAAAGACACCTAGGAAAAACTAATAAACTATCCAGCCCAAGAAACAAAAGCTTAGCTGCATCTTGAGAGGTAACACTGTTCCAGGACTTGTGTTGAAAAGGATGGGTGGCCTGTAATGGACAAAACTTTATGTCTGCCCAATTAGGGAGTATCCCAGTTCCATGCTCAACAAGCAGACACAGTAATAGCATTTGCTTATTTTGGAGACTATACTAGAGTTCTGATAATGACTAAAATTGATCAAAATTTATCCCTGTTAAAGGCAGAGGCAGCACCTGATTCCAGGTAATCAGACTCTACAGTCCCTACTTTCATCCACGATGCTATACCCTCCATTGCCAATCCTAATCTCAGACAGACTAGTGGGAAACTGGGTTAGGGACAAAAACGGTAACTGTGTTTCAAAATCTGGAAGCAATAAGGATGGGATGATTTCTGTAATAGCTCTGTTATCAGAACTTGGGGAAACACCAAGATAAGGATAAAAAAGAAAAGCATTAATGCTTCCCCTGAAGCCCCTCCACAGGAACCAGAGGAAGGCTGCTGTCCCTTCCAGCAAGGACACAGTGTGGACAAGTCAAGACTTTCAACCATTCCCTGTTCTCAGACAATGACGTTGCCTGTGTGCTTGTCCAGTCTGTGGTTTACAACAAACCTTTTCATCTGCATGGGGCCCTTTGGGCCTCGCCAACCCCTGAGCAGGTAATCTCCCATCTCAGGGTGAAGATACTGAGCCGAGGCCTTCTCCACTGGCCCCCGGTTAGGTAACAGCCACAAGACATCTCTACGTCACAGCTATGGGAGGTTTCGTGAACACCACGACCCCAGTTCGTACCAAGGAAAGACTTTAAACTAAAAGCTACCAACTGGATATTAAAGGGTCAGAGTTTAAATGGACAACATCCTATCCAGTGATATTAATGTGTGCTCTTTTTTCCTGCCAGAAGGAAGAAAACTCTAAGACAAATTAATCAATTACATCAACAAAGGAGGTAATGAGATAACAGTTTTAAAATGGGCCAACAATTCAAATGCAATAAGCTTTTATAGTTCCTTTAATTTTTTTCTCAATGGTTTGTGACCACTAAAGGGATTTTAAAACATAGTCATGCTTTATGAAATTAAGCATGTTTTTCTACTCTAGGAAGTCCAAGCGTTTACATTCATAATAAGATGGAAATCATCCTTGCAGGGACACAAACAATGACTGTCTAACTACAGCAAATAATTAACTACAGTCATTCAATCCCAGGCCTTACAACTGGGATGACTTTTTGTTGTTGTTTTGGTTTTGTTTGTCATGGGCAGGCTCCGAGAATCGAACCCGGGTCTTCAGAACGGCAGGTGAGAATTCTGCCACTGAGCCACTGTTGCACCGCCCAAGATGTATTTTCTTTTTTAACCAAAGGAATCTAAATTCCAAATTACTTCCAACTAACTGAATAGCAATCAATATATGAGGGTGGGGATTTCAGAAAAATGAATTTAAGTCCATATTTAAATAAACATACCAACATGTTTTCACCCAAATCAGCATATATGTTATTTCTGTTGTTCCCATTTGAAAATTTGGAGTCTGAACTAAAAGCAAAAAAAAAAAAAAAAAAGACATGTCACATGCCATATGAACCACTCAAAATTAATTGCATGCAACTTAAATCCATACCATGAATTTGCTGTTAGGCTTTTTATAATAATTACTAAGGTTATATATTAATAAGTAGAACTTAATTTTCAAATTACTATATTCTTTTCAGATAAAAATTTGCTAAGAATAGTTCAGTAATAAAACTCAAATAACTCAAATAATTGAGATGTTCTTTAACACTAACATTAGGAAAAGGAGGCAACTCAAAAGAAAATACACCTACATAACATATTTAGCTTTAAAAAAAACTTTCACAAAAAAACTAGCATATCCAATCTTATGTCCTTCGCGTTCTACAGTTACTCTGCTGGCCTGTGATAATTAAATTTTAGAATGAGATTGTCAAATAAAAAGCAGTTATTTGCTAAATTCTCTACTTATTAAAGCAGGAAACTGAATAAAATCATCTAAGATAGTTTTAAAGCGAGGCTGAACTTGTTTCAAAGCCAAAACTAACAATCAAATACTGTATTAAGAAAATTGACCAATTCGAGAAAGGGTTTTCTCAAAAAAACCAAGTTATTTAGAATAGACTTCTACCTGGAGTAGCCCGTTCAGTAAATATCCCAATTAGTTTTAATAGTTTCCTGTACAGAATAAAAGTTGTTTCTTCCCCTATGATATAAAGTTCTCTGAGAAGTATATAGCAGACAACAAATGTTTTCCTGTTAATTCTGCCCTGAAGGGAATCATATTAAACCCTTTCTGAACAATCCCAAGAAAACAAAGGATTTTATTACATCTAGGTAACTCATAGGACTGGGTAATAAAATTCCCTAAAATATATATTATCCATTGACAGATTTTGTAAAAATTTTTTCTTTTGTCCACTTCTTTGTTGTGAAATGGACAACAATGCCCCAGCATTAGAAACTTCACTATCAATGGGGCCTGTAGCTAAATGATAACTAACCCGAGTTAATCAGTTTTGAAATTAATTAGGTTTGGAATGTGTTTTTGCAAATGCTGTAGAAAAGGTGCCTGTGTAAACAAACAGGTCAACAGCTTTGAAAAATGAGAACGAGGTGTCCTCAAATAATCCAGAATTGTTATTAGCCCAGACACACACAAAACAAATGCAACTGTGACAGTGCTACTTTGGAAAACCTTTTGAGATGCAAACAAAACACCATTCTTATCTAATCATTACTGTAAGATCTTCATTCGCAGAGTTCTAGTTACAATATTAACCTGGAAAATATGTTAAACTGTCTCCATTCTGTCTGACTTACCTTTTTTTTTTTTTAGGACAAGCAGCCACATTAGATAAGAAAAAAGGTTTATTGGCAGCTGGTATTTCCTGGGTTTCCTCAAATCAGTTGACTTTGATTCCTTTAACCAACTTAGCCAGGGTTCTCTCTAGGAACTGTCATAACAGCTAACAGTGATTGAGACTTTACTTCAAGTGCCAGGCAAACAGTCAAGCTTCCATATACTTCATTACACAACCTCATTGCATCCTCCCCACAGTTAGAAGCCACATTTTAGAGACAGTGAAACCGAGACCCAAAAAACTCACCCAGCTTGCCAAGGACTACTGGAGACAGTACACAGCTAATAAAATAAAAGTGCTATGAAGCCAATGAACAATCTGAGGGGGGGAATCAAGAAAAGAATTCCATTTACAATTGCAACCAAAAGAATAAAATATTTAGGAATAAATTTAACTAATGAGACAAAAGACCTATACAAAGAAAGCTACAAGAAATTGTTAAAAGAAATCACAGAAGACCCAAATAGATGGAAGGGCATACCGTGTTCATGGATTGGAAGACTAAATATAGTTAAGATGTCAATTCTACCTAAACTAATTTACAGATTCAATGCAATACCAATCAAAATTCCAACCAATAGAAAAACCAATAACCAAATTTATGTGGAAGGGCAGGGAGCCCAGAATAACTAAAAGTATCCTGAGGAAAAAAAATGAAGTTGGAGGTCTCATGCTACCTGATTTTAAGGCATATTATGAAGGTACAGTGGTCAAAACAGCATGGTACTAGCATAAGATAGATATACTGACCAATGGAATAGAATAGCGTGTTCAAATATAGATCCTCTCATCTATGGACAATTGACCTTTGATAAGGCAGTCAAGCCAACTCACCTGGGACAGAACAGGACAGAACAGAATAAATGGTGCCTAGAGAACTGGATATCCATATGCAGAAGAATGAAAAAGGATCCATATCTCACACCCTATACAAAAGTTAACTCAAAATGGATCAAAGACCTAAACATTAGATCTAAGACCATAAAACTATTAGAAGAAAATGTAGGAAAATATCTCATAAATCTTATACTAGGAGGTAGTTTCCTAGACCTTACACCCAAAGCAAGAGCATTGAAGAAAGAAAGAAAGAAATGGGAACTCCTCAAAATTAAAAACTTTTGCGCATCAAAGAACTTCATCAACAAAGTAAAAAGACAGCCTACACAATGGGAGACAATTTTTGGAAATGATATATCAGATAAAGGTCTAGTAGCCAGAATTTATAAAACGATTGTTCAACTCAACAACAAAAAGATAGCCAACCCAATTACAAAATGTGCAAAAGACTTGAACAGACACTTCTCAGAAGAGGAAATACAAAGGCCAAAAGGCACACGAAGAGATGCTCAACTTCCCTGGCTATTAGAGAAATGCAAATCAAAACCACATTGAGATATCATCTCACACCCACCAGAATAGCCATTATCAATAAAACAGACAATGACAAATGTTGGAGAGGTTGTGGAGAAAGAGGCACACTTATCCACTGTTGGTGGGAATGTCAAATGGTACAACCACTATGGAAGGCGGTTTGGCGGTTCCTCAAAAAGCTAAATATAGAATTGCCATATGACCTGGTAATACCATTGCTAGGTATCTACTCAGAGGTCATGAAGGCAAGGACACAGACATTTGCACACCAATGTTTATAGCAGCATTATTTACAACTGCGAAGAGATGGAAACAGCCAAAATCCATCAAGAAACAAGTGGCTAAACAAACTGTGGTATATACATACAGTGGAATATTATGCAGCTGTAAGACAGAATAAATTTATGAAGTATGTAACAACATGGATGGACCTTAAGGACATTATGCTGAGTGAGATTAGTTTTCATGGTTAACTTACTAGTCACTTCCTCTGTTTATTTAACTTTTATAAAAGGACTCATCTTTGTACCCATGCATGGCATGGGTTCAGAAAATCTTTTATCTGGTATACTAGGTAGTTTTCTGTCCAACCACCCAACCTCCGGGCTGGACCTAGCTTTTACATTTCAACCGCTCACTGGATACTTCCATATTTAAGTCTCTCAAAATTAAGCCATCTGCATCTGACATCTTCCAAGACCTTCTCCTGTGTCCCTTGTCCTGTTAGGAAGTACTGTACCACCCTATTACTAAAGCCAGAAACCTCAAAGTTTGATTTGACACTTTCCTTTCCCTTACTCCCTGACTCAGTGACAACTCCCTTCCCCACATTTATGTCCATCACTAAGATGTCAATTCTAAAATTTGTCTCAAAATTTTCCTTCCCATCTCCACTGAAACCACCCTGACCAAGCCATCACCTCTGTACCATTGTAAGAGCCCCTAACTGTCACCATGCTTCTACTCTTGCCCCCACCCCAACCCAGCCTGAGGTTGCTCCATAAAATATGAAAGAAATAGCATTTTCCCTTGCTTTAAAGCAATTCGGCTATTGCCAATTAACTTGAAAATAAAATTTGGACTCCTTCATATGGCCTACAAGGCCAGTCTGATCTGGCTGGTCCCTCCATCCACTGCCGGAACTCCCACCCCCCTGCTCTCCATGGTTCATTGGACTTGAATATAATTCCTTGTAACAGCAAAGCTCTGCCCCACCTCAGGGGCTCAGCACATGCTATACCTTCTCCCTAGAATGTTTTCCCCTCATGCTCCACCTCATTAATTCTTACCAAACTTTTGGGTCTTAAATATTTCTTCCTCAGAGATACCCTGCCTTGACCCACCACATATCCTCAAAACTCAATTAGGTCCCCCAACCAATCCCTGTCCATTACCCCATGGCTTTTCCTCATGGCACTTATAGAATTCATGCTATAAGTGTTCTTTGTTTAATGTAAATCTTCCCAACTTGACTCTAAATACCATGAAGGGCAGGGAAGTTTTCCTGATTTGTTCACTCTTATTCCCAGAGCTTAGCACAGTGCTTGATTCTCAGGAGGCACTCAAAAAAAAAGAAAAGAAAAAAGCATTGAAAACACACATGAACAAACTAATTCACACTTATCAAATGTACATTCTAAACAGATTAGGATATTAAAACTAGGAGGAATTTCAAAATCATTCAGCCCTCTAATTTTGCTGCATTGGTAGCTGTGGTGGACATACAAGACTCCTTAGAGCTTGGACAAGCACCAGAAAAAACAGAGTAGGGAGACAGTAAAATCCCCACCAAAAAAACCCCAAGAAATACATATATAAAAAGGGCACAACAGCCTAAGACTATGCCCTTTAATATTAAATAAAGGACCTCTTTATAGTCTATCATTCTTCATGTTTTTAAGCAATTAATGATTACACATTGACTTTGGAAAAAAATGTACCACTTTTCTTCTGAGCTGTATTTTCCTATTTAATAATCTCATTCCACTGAAATACACTGGATCACTCAATCCTCATCTGCAACTCGGAATGAGGCATACTGCAAAGCCTGTGAAAATTAAATGTCCTGCCAAAGTCATACCAATCAATTCTAAAAATTATTCCTTAGCAAACCAGGCAAAATCTCTAAGACAACCACAAGAAAAGAAAAGCCTTTACTATTTAATCTTTATTACCCTTTACAAAGGCTAAGGACATCTATTATGTACCAGGAAAGAGAAGATAACATTTATTACTGAGAGTCCAGTGAACTGTGTTAGACCCTTTCATATCTATTGTCTTATTTAAGCTTCCCAATTAACTCTGCAAATAAAGTTTATCACTACAAGCTTAAAATGAGATTGCTAAAACTCAGAGTCATAAAGGATAACACCCTCATCTTATTTTCTAAAGGTTCTCTAATTGATTCATCCAAAAAGAAAAAAAAAAAAAAAAACCTGCTGATTCTCAAATGCAATTGTCAATAAAAGGCAGGCAGCCTCTAAATATGTCTTTTTAGGCAAGACGAGTCTTTTCAAGAAAAGCCATCAGGCAATAGCTTTCCAAAAGACAGTGGCATCCTGCAAAGATGTACTATCATACACTAGTCTTCATACCCTATTTTTATTTGGGCACACAGCTACTAGTCAGGTTGCCTTCAGCCTCTGTGACAGGGCGCTGGATGTGTCCCCGCATACAGGTCCTTAACTGGCCTGGAGATTTTAAGAACAGAACAAGCTGAACGTTCAAACCACAGATAATAGAATGTGTTCCTCCTTTGGGACTCACATACAACAGAAACCTGGACCATCGCCAAAGGATGCTTAAGCACTTACAGTTGTGCCAAGTCAAAGTATTTCACAATGCACCTTATGACTGGTAAGTTTATCCAGAAGGCATCCCAGCCGAGCTCGGGAAATGAATGGATCTGGAAGCTTCCCTCTCAAGGACAAGTCATTTACCACTGAATTAGCTTGCTATATATAAATTAGAACTTAGATATAAATGAGAACTCATATCTCAGTCATAGAGCAAAACTTCATATATATATATAAAGTACATATCTAAATGGCAATGAACAGGTATTTTAAAACATTACTCCTGTTAGCTATGATACAGACAGCCCCAAGATTGAAACTATTTTAATTTATCACTCTTGGATATGGCAATACTTTTTCAGATGTTAGGCATACTAGAAATTACACAGAATGTACTATAATATATATAATATTATAATATATTATGTGAATATTTGCATATATACACGAGATACATACGTATATAAACATACATTCAGACTGTATATAGTACACTGAGCGATTCTTGCACTTTTTTACTCCCACTTTAGAAGAGATGTCACTTCTATTAAAGAACACAGCATGGCTTGGCAAGTAAGTGCATGGGCTTTGGGGCAGGTCTGCCCAGTTGAAATCCAAACTCAGCTACTTCCTGATTCTCAGGAGGCATTAAAAAAAAAACTCACCCAGAATACTGTCCTTGACTACCTCCTTGGGTTGCAGTGAGGATTAAATGAGGTAAAATGCATACAGTTTATAATCGCCCCGGCATATAGTAAGTGCTATGTAAGCATTAGTTATCGTTTGGCTGAAATCAGTGATTGTCTTGGGGAGGCTGTATCAGATCTTGCGTGAGATCAACAAATGTCTGCAAGTAAGCGAACAGTTAGACCAGCAGTGTTACAAAAACACGGCTCAATTTATCCTTTAAATCTGATCATCTACTTTCAAATATAGGTAAGCATTTTTGATATAATCTGCAGTGAAGAAATCCTCAGATATGAGGTGTAAATGTGTATCACCTCCAAGAGTAACTTTTGATGACTATGAAAGCTGTTGATAATTAAGATCAAAAAAAAAAAAACCCAGAGAAACAGATCAAGAGAAAACAAATATAAAGATAATATATCAGTTAGACAATTTCAGTTAGAACACTACATATTTTTGACCTAACAAATGTTTTTAAAATTTTAAATAATTCAAGGTAGAGTAACAGATTAAATAATATCATAATTTTGATCTTTGAGTCTTATCTGATGTACAAGCACTAACATGACATAAAACCACCTTGTTCATGAGCTATATTTCATTTTTAGGCATTTAACTGCACTTAGGCCATGATTCTTTCAAGAAAATTTTCTGTTTGGGATTTTTCACATCTCAGGATTTTTAATAAAGTTCTAACAATTTAACATTCAGTCATTCAGTTGTCTAGAATGTGTGACCCATATACCTGTAATCTTCTAAAATAAAAAAAATAGCAATCATAAAATAACTTTTCCATTTTTTCCCAATAAAGCCACAAACATGAACAGATATTTATTTGAGGAGAGACCATAACAATGACTAAGGAAGATATTCTCTGAGAATCAGTAAGTCAGAAACACCAAACGCAGCTACTCCAGGACTCCTAAGCTAGAAACGGTTACGGTACCTAAGGAAATTATATTTGTTCTTCAAAACAGTCTTGCAACATGCAAACAGTTCCACTATCTCTTCTGAGTTCTCAGAGTATTGGTGAAAAGCAGCTACTATGTCTTAAATCACAAAGAAGGGGATATGAAAACATCTTCTAAGAGGAATTCCAGGAATCACATCACAACAAAGAACTAACACTTATTTTTAAGTAAAGAGGAGAGGGAAAAAGAGAAGGTGGGTTGCAGGTGTATACACAGACTGATGGTGCTCTGAGCCAGGAGGAAACCTGCCCAGCTCCTCTCTGCCCCTTGCTAACAGCCCCATAGGCTAAGACCCCACCTCCCTACTGCCCACTCCCTCTTCCTGATGGCCACTCCCCCTTCCTGATGACCACTCCCACCTGAAGCAACAGTCTTAAAAATAAAGATGGAAACATCTAAGAAACAAAAGGTCTTCCATTACTTTACCACCACAACAAAAAATATATATTTTCTTTCCAAACACACAATCCATGCCTAGCAAAGGGAAGTGTGTATTTTCACTCAATTCATTGACTGGTCCTCAATCCAAGAAAGTTTCACAAAAGAATTGACACTGAAAGAGTGACACTGGGGAAAAATTCAAGTCAGGAATTGCCAGAAGAGAAGACATTCCAGGAGAACAAGATGCTATAAGGAAAGAAAAAACAGAGCAGATACAGATAAAGAAGAATTAAAAACAGGGCATTTGGGTGGAGGTGTCAGGCACCTGTATTGGCTAATAGGAGGAATGGGGTGAAGATAAGTTCCCGACGGTGTAGAAGGGCTTTAAGCAGGGAAGTTGACTGCATTCAGGAAGTCTGACAGAAGGACCATTGCAGTAATGTACAGAACAGACAGAACTTGGGAAGCCAGGATGCTGGGGTCTGCCTAGGCCAGAGGGCACAGGATGGCTGCACCACACAGTAAGTCATCCCAGCAATGCACCCAACATCCTAAAAATAAACAGCAATCATGATGTGTGGCTGTGTGTGTATGTGCATGGGGAAAATTTCTTTTTCACAGACAGGGACACGTATTGAACTAAAGTGTCACTTAACAAAACAAGACGTGCATATTCAATTTGGAATGTTAACAGGCATGGTGATGTTTCTATTTCTCCTGTGAACCTAAAGACAATGAAGCATGAAATTATCTTCCAATGACATTAAGTGTGAGTCAAGTATTAATTAGTTAATAACGAACACGGCTGACCTTAATTAGTTAAGGTTCTCGAGCATCAACCCTACACTAAGGAGACTGAAGTAACTCTCTCCACCCACAGAATTCCTAAAGTGCCCCTTCCAGGAACACTAGGCTGAACCTTCCAGCGAAGGGAGCTGCTCACAGGCATCTATTGTCCTTTGAAATCTCTAAGTATAATGTAGCTTTGTCCACTCCTGCTCAACTCAGAACAGTCGATTTTTCTTCCACCTATATTAATACCCACATCAGTGACTGACCCCGCATTCACAATCATGCCACTGTTTTTTTGTCAAGAAAACAGATATTTAGCAACACAGGAATTCTGCAAATGAAACCTTGTACCCAGAGGGTATCCATTCAAAGCCTTCAGTAGAGATAAAGATGTGAACCCACCCACAGAGAGGCTTGGCAGCTTTAGCTTCCGGATCCCAAATTTCAAGTGGGATTTGGTCAGTGCAGGTCTTAACTCAAATCTTAAATTCACACCCCCACCCGCATTCCAAACTAGCTCAGTGCTTCGGCCCATGCACAAGAAACTCAAAGACTGCTTTCTGAGTTTAATTGATTCATGAGTTCCCTCAATCTCAAAATTTTAGACTCTTCTGAAAGTTTCAACCATGGAAAAAATTTTTAGAGAAGTGGTTTCCCTTTACGTAACCTAACTAGGGGCCAGCAAACATTTTCCGTAGAAGGCCAGAGAGTGAATACATTTGGCCCATATGGTCTGCGTGTGAACGAATCAACTTGGCTATTGCAGCATGAAAGCAAGTCACAGACAAGACATACGTGACCGGGTGTGGCTGGGTCCCAGTTAAACATCGTTTACAAAAACAGGCAGTGGGCCCATGTCAATCCCCTGATCGGCAAAAAGGTAAATGTCATTTGCCACATGCTCTTCTGTCCCACAAATATTGACCGTCAAGCTGAGGGTTGCCATATTAAGTGCTCAGAAAACCTCTCAGCAGTCTCACCTGATATATATAACAGGAGTACCATCTAAAATGTCAGTCCCTCCATCTGGTGGCTCCACATTTTGCACCAGCTGCCTATCCACTTCTCAAAGCATTTTATTTAAAGTGTGGTCAAAACTACAACCATCGGCGACTTTTGGAGTCCCTTTCACAGAGCGATCTACTCTCCGTGTTCAGTCAAAACATGACCACATTTGCAGTCTGAATTCACGTGACCTAAGACAGCTATGGGCATCCTTGCATTAGCTGGATCTAGGAGCAGCTGCCAGGAGAGGAAGGATCCGGGGTGTCGTGTGGAGGTTCACATTCCTCAGAGCTGGATGGTCTATCTCATTTTAGCATATTTACCTGAACAGCATTCCTGTCCTTCACAGAACCCACTTGATGGTCCCCCTTGGACAGTACAGCAGTTCACACGACCGAGCCTCTGATCTGCCGCAGGCCACTAGGACCTTGTGGCTGACTTCACGGACACAATTAAATTTTCCTTCTTCTAGGGCAGCAATTCTCATAACCAGAACTCCAGGATCCTCTTCTGGGTTGCTTTAAAGTTGTTTAAATGAAGAGAAAGATTCTTAAACCAGCTGCTACGGACCTCATAAAGAACAGCCTGCTCTGAGCAAAGCAGCACCTTCTTTCTCACGGAGCTCAGCCTGGCTTTACAAGGAGCTCAGTCATCTACCTCTTAAGTTAGACAGGGGGTGGGAGAGCCTCAGATCCCAAATCCAACAAGATCTTTTCTTTATAAGTCACTGGATTCCAGCGTTGGGAGGGAAGAAACTCAAGCCACTGAACAAATTCCCACTACAGGTCTTGAATCAACAGCATCCAGACTGATTTCACCATGGCACGATGGTCAAGGTTTGGGTATTTTGGGTATTGTTCTGCACACTCTGAAAATACTAATTCAATGATTCCTAACAACAATGCTTTGGGTAGTTGCAACAATTATCCCCATATTTTTATACATGAGGAAAATGAGGTGTGGAGAGAGAACACAGTCACCAAGTTGCACATCTAGTTAGTGGTATGGTAAAAGAATGTCATTGTCCCCCCCAAAGATGTCCCTGTCCTAATCCCTAGAACCTGTGAATAGGTAGGTTCACAGCAAGGGGAAATTAAGGTTGCAGATGGAATTAAAGTCACAAATCAGCTGCTCTTAAGATAAGAGTTCTTCAATTATCTGGGGAAGAGTGCCCAATATCATGGAAGAGTGCCCAATATCATCGCAGAGTGCATTAAATGTAGAAGGAAGGGGAGTCGGTGTGAGAGTGATGCGGGGTGACAAAGACTCTACCAGTCATGCTGACTTTGAAAGTGGAAGGAGGCCATGAGCCAAGGACTGTAGGCAGCATCTAGAAAAGAGAGTCCCCCAGAGCACCCTGCCAACAACATGGTGATTTCAGCCTAGTGAGACCAGTGTTGGACACCTTACCTACAGAGCTATAAGGTAATAGGTTTGTTTTATTTTGTGTGACTGTGATAATTTGTCACAGCAACAAAAGGAAATTAATATACATTGTGGTACCATGAGTGGGGTGTTGCTGTAAATGTGGAAGCAGCTGTGGTATTGGACAATGGGAAGAGGCTGGAAGAATTTCAAGGAGTGCAACAGAAAAAACCTAGCTTGTTTTGAACAGGCTGTTATCAGAAATATGAATGTTAATGACTCGGCTAGTGAGTTGCAGTAGGAAAGGAGGGGCATGGTAAAGAAAACATATGTTGTCTTAGAGAAAGCCAAATCGTGATTTCTACTGTGAGTAGCAATGTGGATATTAAAGGTGCCACATGTGAGCACTTGGATAGAATGAGAACTGGAAACCAGAGGAGGGGATCCTTGTTATACAGAGAGAGAACAATTAGCCCAATCCTGCCCTGAATTATATGGAGAACAAAACTTATAAATGACAAATGTGAATATTCAATTGAGGAGATCTACAAGCAAAATGCTCAAGATGTGGCCTGGTCTCTTGCTGTTTATAGTAAAATGTTAGGGCAGAGAGATAGATTGAGGGAAGAACTGTTACAAAGAATAGGATTGGGAAATTCTCAGCCTACCCAGATTGCAAAAGATGTCAAAATTAGGAAATTCACTAACAGAAAACATGCCCTGGAGAGAAAGCCAAGGGCATGGCTGGATCATCTTTTGCTAATGCCTTGGAAGGATCAAAGGTCAGAGTTTTCTATCACAGGAGGACTCTGTGAAGAGATTAGGACATGGAAATTTTGTGGGAAATCATTATTCTGCCTACGACAGTCCACCCTCTGAACCCCAAACATTTTTGTCTATCCTATATGCAAAATATATTCACCCAGCCCAACCTTCCCCAAAGTCTCAACCTATTACAGTGGCAATAAGAAATGAATACAGTGGCCAATCAGGGAATGAGGCAGACACAATACGGATGTAGAGCTCAGGGTCTTCACCACCACTCTAAGCTACTTCCCATGGCCTATGCCTTCAAAGGACAGGTACTGGGGATGCCAAGATGACCAGATACTGTCCCCACCCTAAAAGGCCATGGCCTTGAAGAATGAAGGGACGAATAAATGAAGAGGGGGGCATCAAGCCTCCCAGGGCTCTGGCAAAGTGTCTATGTTAGCACATTGGTTACTCTCTCATCATTCTACTGGGTTTTCTTCATGGCAACTGTGAAATATATATTATTTATATATATCAGATATGAAATTATATTATTTACATGTTTTTCTCTCCTTCTCTGGAATACAGCACAGTTACCTAGTCTGTCTTGGTCACTGCTATAGAACTAGGCCCCCAAGCAATGCCTGGCATGTAGTAAATGCTGCATTTATATTTGCTGAACAATAGGCAACATCTTTGTAGACTGTTCAACCAAAGGAGTCACAAAAAAGCAAAGAGTTGTATATTCTGTTAGGGCTTTGTCTTGTCTCTGGACAACCTTTTGCTTCCTGAATTTATCACACCACAGGGCAAGGATTCCACCCCATTTGTCTGCCCAAATGGGTAGCAAGTAAGTTAAGATCAAAGACTGGGAGAAATAAGGACCCAGTAGGAGGAGGATGGTCTGGACAAGAAAGAACAAGGTCCAAATCCCACTTAACTTCTATGAGCCTCCATTTGCCCATCTCAAAAATGTAAATAATATTACCTTCCTCTGAAGGGATCTTGTGGCAGCTGAATTAGGTAATCTATTTAATGCGCAAATCCCTTTCCCCATCTCCATCTCTATCTACTACAAGCAGCCAGCTACTTTGATTTCTGAAAAAATATATACCAGGAGTAAAACGAAATCTGAGCCAGTGCTATTGTTTTTACTATTAAACATCCCACCTCCCTCAGCCCACCCACACCCCACCCACTCCACCTCATTTCACTAAGAGCAGCAGTTAAAAGCAAACAGTGCATCCTCTATTTTGCCCTCACCCTTCTGCCTTGATAATGAAAACTAAAATTAAAATAAATTTATAAAGTTTGTAGAGTGGCAAGTTTAGAGCATCATGAAAGCAGACTCCCCTAAAAGTTAAAATTTTGAGTTTCCAATATGCGTCATCGAAAAGGAATCCATCTATTCATTCCTAGGTTTCTTTTCCCTCCAAATACCCCAAAACCACAGCCCACGGAGGTCCCGTGCATCACTCTTTTCTCTGAACCAGTCACCCTGAGCACATGTACACAAGAACAGAAATGTGGAGGCTGCTCATCAGAGCCTCCCGGAGTTCACACTGGGCCTTCGAGGAACAAGAGAGCAGCAGCCCAAGCAGCCAGGAAATGAATCGCCACTCTCGGGAATCTGACAAGATATCTAGGACATCACATCGGCAATATTACAAAATTCTCTGGTGATCAAGATTGCGGCTGCATCACGTTCTCAGAGCTGAAGAAGAAAATGGCTAGTCAAAATTAAACTGCGACATAATACCCTCTAACGCAGGAGAAGCCTGTTCTGCCACAGCTGGTCAACTCCTGTTCCAGAAACACTATGAGGTGGTAAAAGTTTGTACCTAATAGTGTCCACTACAGGAGGTCTCGGTCTGGTTCCCCCAATGCCCATACTGCATTATCCTCTTGTAAACCAAATGCAGCAGTAAAGTACAGACAATTAACAAAAGAAGTAAAAGGAGAAAGCCTTGTACAAAACAGGGAGCCAACATGTATTTGTTAATTTGATTTCAATTTACTTCTGGAGCTTGCAATCTATCTTTACCAAAGTGTTAGAGAGTCAGCATCTATCAAGGATCTTACAGAAATCTCATTCTGCAGCCTGGGGAGGAAGGTGGAGGCGAAATAAAGAGCAGGGAAAGGCACGTTTCTACCTGGGTGAAGCTGTTTTCAAAGGATAATTGCAAACAAAATAATAAGTCAGGACTTTAACCACCATAAAAAAAAAAAAAAAAGACAGCAAAGAAGAAAGCAGGGATAGGGGAAGGGGAGGCCGTACATCAGTGAACTTCATTAATTCAGTTGTAAATAGAGAATTTGTTAAAATCTTGTTTATTCAGTAGAGTAATGCACCCAAGTTAGCAATTTAAAAATTCTGGACAGGACCTCTGGGTATATCACTTTTAAAGTGCTGACATGAAAGAAACCAGCCCTTACAGTTTCAGCCTTTAAAGTTTCATGCTCATTGAAAATGTGCCATACTATTTCCAGTTTCTCACTTTCTTTACAGTATCCTATTCTTTTTCATGGGAAAGAAAATATATTCCATTGTAACCCTGTAACTGCAAGTGTTATTTTACAGAGTTAAGTTGAAAACTTGAATTAAGGTGCTCTAACAAGTTGTACTTCTGATAAATCACAAATACTCCATAGGCACCAAAAATAATTCATTACCTATTTTAAAAATGCTTGTATAGGAAATTACTCCGCACCCACATAACATATATAAATGAAGATTAAGCAGATGATAAACTGGAAAATGCAAATATGCAAATAGACTAGGAGATGGGAATTCTATTTCCTGCTCTCCTGACTCAGGGGAAAAATAACTCTGTGCCTCAGTTTCCACTTTCGTACAGAAGGGCTAAAAATACTAGCTTTGCCCCCTGCCCCCAACATTATTGTGGCTATCAAATAAGGTAAGATCCTGCTCATGAAATACTCAAAAAAAAAAAAAAACGGAAGGTATTGGGGGATAAAAAAACAAAAACCGAGCCATTATCCCTGGTTACAAATAGCAGGCTCGGCACCAAGGCCGCAGGGCTCCGTAGCCAGACATCATTCTAGGGTACACAAATGACCAGCAGATTCTCTCTTTGGAGAAAAGGGTGCCTTTGAAGTCTCACCTAGACGGTCGCTAAGAGTTTTCCTAATTAGCAAAGGAGGATGAGTGGAAAAAGGCAGAGGCGAAGGGTAGCCTGACGCCCCAAGACGGGACCCTGTTCGCGACTCTCTGCCTAGATGCTTATTTCGTCCCAGGGGGATCTCTGGCCCTGCAAGTCCTTCTGACCCGAAGAAAGTCTGCGCCCCAGACCAAACGCCGCCGGCCCTCACCTGCGGTGTCCCAGATGGAGATGTTGTAGGAGCGCCACTGCTTCAGGTAGAAGGCGCCCCCCACCGTGCTGACCGTGTCCTGGAAGCGCCGCTCCATGTACCTGTGCAGCAGCGACGTCTTCCCTACGTTCATATCGCCCAGGAGCACGATCTTCACGTCTGGCTTCTTCATTTTCCCGCAGGAAAGCTTTCCCGGTAGGAAAAGCCCCTCCTCGCCCGCTCCCGGGTGCCGGCGCCTGGCTTGTGCGCCCCGGACGCGCAACTGACGGAGCCGGGCCTTGGCGCGTGCCCGGAGCCCTCGGAGGCGCGCCTCCCCGCTCCGCAACCCGCCGGGCCGCTGCCGCGCCTGGGGCGGAGGCGCACGGCTCCCGGCTGCCGAGCAGCCGTCGGGCAGGGGTGGTCCGGGAGCGCAGCGCGGGGACTTCACCTCCCAACGCCCTGGAGGACGGAAGAGGAAGCGCGTTCTCGAGCGCAGAGGGCAGGAGCGGGGAGACCCAGCCCCGGCGCCGCCCGGCCCACCGCACCGCGTTCCCGCCCTCCCGCCGGAGTTTGCTCTTTCGCAAGAATCGTAACTTCACTTCATCCGGAACAGACCGTGAGGGCAGCGGGTGATGCGACCCCAGCTTCCTTCTGACGTGGGCCGGAGAAGTGTTGGAAAGAAACCGGGAAACGTCCCAGTTTAATACTTATGACTACTTCAGGATTGAGAGTTGGAAGTTCCTGGGAAATTCATTTAGCTCCCCTGTTCTGCCAAACCATAGGTCGGATTTGGAGATTACTCAATCTGAAGGAAATGCTTTTACCACTCGCGTCATGCCAGGGAGGGGAGACGGACGGGGGGCGGGGCAGCGGCGACTACAGAAGAATCGGGTTCTAGGGCAAGTTCTGGGGATCCATCCCCCCCCCCCAGCCCCAACGCCCCTGTTCTCTATTTCGCTCTTCCTCAAATGAAACTCACCTTCCTGTTACAGCCTAGCCAGTATCTTGTAACTTGTGTTGATTTACTTACCTGCGTGTGTACAATCGTAGCCACAAATCAAGAAAACATTGACTTTAATGAGCGTCTTAGTAAAAGTCCGGTTACTTATTAGAAGGCTGGGTGAGAGAGGAAGGCTGCAGGAGGAGCACTACAATTTCGAGTGTAGTTTTTTAGCAGTTTGTCTTGTGTGGGGGGTCTTTTGGTGGTTTTTGTTTTGTTTGCCAGGTATCGTTTGTGTGCCCTTTTGTATCTGAAAAATGTAAGCCATTGCTATATAAAACTTTTGAAAATTGGACTTTTGCCATTGCAGTGACATCTAGCAAGATCTCTCCTCCCTCTTTTTTTTTTTAACAGTAAACCTTGAAATGCTTTACAAGTGATTGAGTATTTGGACTTTGTGTCTATGTTAGAGAAAATGCTGATGTACAATTTGATTTTCTAGCTTGAATACCTCTAGGCTGCTTTTACTGAGGCCACTGAACTCCTGAGCAGATTAGACCTGTGTGTCTTTCTGCTTCCTGTAAAAGGGAAATAGGGCTCATCGTCTACTTAGTTAGGTACTCTGAGGCTCAAATGAGGTGGGATGGGAAAATATTTCATAAAGTGCCAATCTCACACATGTAAGCCTACTAAAACCTGAGCAATTTGATACTTAAATGGAAAGGAAGATTCTGGAGGAGTGGAAGTCTAATAGATAAATCCTTCTTTCCTTCTGTACTCTAGGCTTCTTCTCAGCCATCATCACTACCTCTTCTGTACAGAATTTAAGTCAATTGAACATTTATGTAATGCCTGTTGCTCCAAGTTACAGTGCCAGGACTGGGGGACTGAGGATGGGGACAGGGGGATGGGGGATATAAACCGAGTAAGATTTGGTTCCTGCCCTCCAGAGGTTCACGATGAAATAGAAAATAAAAATGCCTTGTATAAACAATTAAATCATAGCCACGAAAGATGGAGTGACCTTAATTGTAATTGTTTTCCAGATGAAGCAGCTGTTTAGCTGGGACTCCAGGCTAGAGACCAGGTCTTCAAACTCCAGCTGATGCATATTAACTCTGGTAGGACAAAATCATTGGCCAAACCTGGAGAGAATGTGAAGGGTGCATGTTTAAGACCTAGAGAGGGACCGGGTATGAAGACCTGGGCCCTGACTTTGTTTCTTCAACTATAGATTATCCTACCAGTCCTGCCATCCCATGAGTATCGGAGGATCACAAGATAGTGTATGTGAAAGTAAAAGTGCTGGCAATAACCTTTATTTGACCTTGCTGCTCCAGACCCAGCACCTAGCCCAATGCCTGGTATGTAGAATTCACTCAGCTAGTTTGCCAAAAGGAAAACAAACAAACAAAAATTTAACTTTTCCGGCACTGTGAAAAACTAAAATTTAACCAGGAGAACGACTCCACATTAAATTTCAGCCACACCTAACAAAATTATTTAAAGACTGTGCATCATTTTATTCATATTCAGAAGGCACTACTGAGGAATAACTTAGGGGTCAAGAGTCTGCTTCAAGTTGCTAACTTACCTGCCAAGTAATATGTTTATTCTGATCAGATTTAAACCTAACAGTATAATTCTTCTTCCAATTTCTTGGATTAAATGTGCCTAAGGCCCAGAAAAGTATGTAGTCCTTTTTAAAAAGATGTAAACTGAGCAAATCTTGGAATGTCTAGACTTACAAAGGTAAAAGAAATAAAAACATATGGTTGCTTCTATTAGATTTTGCAAAGTAGCTTAGGAGCATCTTTAGGTATTTTGCTGTAGAACAACTCTACTCTCTAAACTATTTTTCTCCTTTCTTAAAAGTAATTCCTATGTTTATTCATTTGGCAGATACTAATTTAAGCACCTGCTACATACCAAGCACTGATGTAAGGATGGAGCAGTGAACGAAACAAAAATCCCTGCCCTCAGGGGGATACTGGGAGAAAGACAGTACACAAAATAAATAAATAAAATATATAGTGTGCTAGATGGTGATTAAAGGTTAGATGGAAAAAAAAAATAGAGCAGAGGAGGTTGACAGAGAATACAGGGTGAAGATGGAAGCAAGGGGGGTGATTTTAAATAGACTGTCAGCAAAGATGAAATGTTAGCAAAGATCAGAATGAAGTGAAGGAGTGAAACATGCAGTTACCTGGAGGAAGAACGGTTCAAGTAGAGAGGACAGAGAGCGCAAAGGCTTGGACGTGGAAGCACAGCTGCATATTCAGTGGGTGGCAGGGAAATTGGTATGGCATAGAGCTGAGCAGGAGAGAGAGGTAAATTGGACATAAAGTCAGTGAGGACAGAGTGGCTGCAGGCAGATCAAGGCATTTAGGTTCTGTGGGCCGTAATAAGGTCATGACAGAGACTTTGGTTTTTTATAATGAATGAAATAGAAAGGGTGTTGGGGGATTTGGAGCAGAGGAGAGGTATGCTTTGTCTTAACAAGATCACTCACCCTGCTGTGTTGAGAGCAGACTATAAGTGGCCAAGAGCAGAAGTAGGAAGATCAGTTAGGCTATTCCAACAATCAGGTGAGACAGTAGCGGCTTGAATCAGAGGGATAGTGGAAGAGGTATTCAAAGTTGTGCAGATTCAGGATATATTTTGAAGGTAGAACCAACGGGATTTAGTGTTGATGGTTATGAAATGCACAAAGAAAGAGAGAGAGAGAGAGTGAAGGGAGGGAAGGAAAAGAAAGAAAGGAGAATGGAAAAGGAGGGAGGCAAGAAAGGAAAGAAGGAATCAAGGATGAATCCCAGAGTTTGGACCTGAGAATCTGGAAAGATGGGGTATCCATTTACATTTTTATCAACTCTAGAGTAAAAATCTATTTCTACAGCAGCATTTCTCAACCCACCTCATCACGATAAACATTCTGGACCAGATGATTCTTTGTTTGGAGGGTTTAGTGACATCTCTGGTGTTTTAGTTTCCAAGGCTGCTCAAAGCAAATGCTATGAAATGGGTTGTGTTAAACAATTTATTAACTCATAGTTTTGAGGCTGGGAAAATCTCCAAATCAAGACATTGTCAAAGTGATGCTTTCTTCTAGAGCACCAACTACAGACAATCCTTGGCTCCTCTGTCATGTGACAAGGCACAAATGTCTGCTACTCTTTCCCTTCTCTTCTATGTTTATATTGATTTCATTTTCTTCCTTCCCTGACTTTGTTTGAATTTTATTCCACTTATAAGAACTCCAGTAATAGGATTAAGGCCCAGCCTCATTGGGTCTTAAGGTCACACCTCAACTGAGGGATCCTGATCAAAATGTCCTACTTACAATGGGTTCACACCCACTGGAATGGACTAACTTTAAGAACATGTTTTACTGGGGGTACATAAAGCGTCAAACCACCACACCTGGCTTCTACCTATCAGATGGCAATAGTGCTCTCTCACACTTTCACTGTTGTGACAACAACAACAAAAAATGTCTCCAAACATCTTTAGGAGCAAACACCTCTGACTGAGAACCATTGTTTACCAATCCTTAAAATTTATCATCAAATTTTTTTAGACATGAGCATTGTTCACTAGTTAATTTGAAATTTATGAGTTATTTTCAAATATTGTAGAAATCTCATATCCCACATAATTACCATTTATTAATCACTGCTACATATCAGGTTCATCGTATATGTAGGCTCCCATGCTCATAGCATCCCTTAAAGCTGGCTTAATTATCCCACTTCCCTGTGATGAAGCCCAAACCTGAGTGTGGGTGAGTAACTCTTGCAGGGCGATGCAGCTGGTTTGTGACAGAGAGATGTGTCTGATTTCAAAATCTGGCTCTACATCATGCCATCATGACAAAGATCCCAACATTCACACTTGATAAATTTTTTTTAGCTTATTATACATACAGATACAAAGAGTCTTATTATAAGGACTTGGAACACATGATTGTGTGAACTCCACAGGGCAGGCCACAGGCCCGAAACGCCCATAAAAGTGATGCTGAAGTCCTTAGTCCAAATTCCCCAGAGAATGGAGGCTGAAGTTGAGTCCAAATTTCAGTTCTGATCTCTGAATTCTGGTTAAGACTTTCAACTGATTGGGTGAGGACACTCTACATTGGTGAGGGCAAGCTACTCTATTGCTAGTCAATGCCATTTCACCTTAATCCTCATATAAACAAACAGGCCAGTGTTGGTCAAATAATGAATACCACAGTCTAGCCAAGCTGACCCATGAAATTAACCATCACAGGGGTCAAAATTATTTTTCCCTTCCAAAACCCACAAATGAAATTTCTGGAATACAGAGCATGATATAAAACATGTGTAGTTTATCACCCACTTCTCTTCTTTTCCTTAGGACATTTAAATCGTTTACGCTTTGAGAATGGGAAACACTTTTCATGCCACATAATAATCTAGGGAAATGGCTGAAAAATGTGTCCATTTCCCTCACCAGGATGTTTTTAAATTTAGATTTATATGGATAATATTTATATTACACATACATCAGCATCAGTTTACAAACCTGAAATTGTTCTGAGCAAGGTGGCTTAGTTTCCTCATTACTAAAGCAAATACCATGCCATGGATTAGCTTAAACAATGGTAATGTACTGGCTCGTGGCCTTGAGGGTAGAAGTCCAAATTAAGGCATCATAAGGGCAATGCTTTCTCCCAAAAGGCCAGAGTTCTGGGGTTGGTTCCCAGAGATTCTGAGTCCTTGGCTGCCCTGTCATGTGGCAATGCACATGGTGGCCTCTCATCACCTCTCCCTTCTCTTCTGGGTTCCACTGACTTTCAGCTCTGACTGCTTTCCCTGTGGCTTTTCTGTCTATGACTTTCTCTATAAGGCTGTTAGTAATAGGATTAAGACACATCCTGAGTCACACCTCATCTGGAGTAACCACATCAAAAGATCCTATTTACAAGGGATCACGACCATAAGAATGGATTATTTAAGAACATGGATTTTCAGGGGCACATATAGCTGCAACCCCTTCCCAGGTAGAGAGTCAGAGAGAGCAGAGAAATTCATCTCACCACCCCCCCATATGAGGCCACTGTTTCAAGGTCACTGATGCCACATTCTAGTAACACCAGAATGAGCTCAGATTGAATTTGGCTAGCGTTAAGGATTGTAGTTGTTCACCGTTTGTAGAGGTGAACCCAACACTCCCTCTGTAAACCCTGGATTTTCCTAACCTGAACATTTTCATGGAACTTGAGAAATCAGATTCCGAATTTTATCTTGAACAAAATATTCTCAAACACAAACTGAAAATGTAGTAGTAGAAGAAAGAAAAATAGAATCAGAACATTAATCTCTGGGATCTTCAGGTAAGAATTGCTGGAATAATTTTGTTTTTACTTTTAAATGCAAACTAAATGACTATTTCTAGTTGACTTGTCCTTAGAAAAAGCTTAAATTACTACCTTAAATCGTCATTTTGTACAGGAATCAAAGCTGATTGGCGAGACCCCGCCCCAGCATGGGTTTGAAGCTCCGCCCCTTCCGGCTTCCGCCTTGCCCGCCGGTATTTAAGCTCAACCTGACTTCCGGCTGTTTTTCTGGAGGGTTCTGGAGAATAGCTTAGACCGCAACGGCCTGAGCTTCCTGCGAACCGACCACTCCGAAGTCAGTTGGACAGATAACCCTTGGATGAGTGAATCTCTCTATCTCATTTGTTTATTCCCACATTCGCTTAATGGACAAACACGCACACACCTTATCGCCCTCCATTTCTTTAGTCTGAAGAGAGGGGCAGGCGTCCAGGAAACTGCAGGATTCCCAACCATGTCTGCATCTGAGGAGAGTGGGGTGAGGTCAGCTCCTCCCATCAAGGGGTACCCCAGCCCTGACTCCCTGAACCACTCACCACCCTCACCCACTTCTCATTTCCCTCTCCTAGCAGCTCAGCCATAGTGGTCAACTCATCTCCAGAGACTCCGGGCTATGGTTTGTCCTCCTCCGGAGGTTCCCCAGCTTCACTCCCATCTTCCCCAGCATCACCCCACTTTGCACGGCGCAGTCCACATCACACCCGACGATGTGAGTCACCACATTCATCAGTCTCTTACTGTCTCTTCTTACTTACATCACCAAGTAATTCACCTACACGCCCCCGTCACTCAGATATCCTCCAACCATCCCACAATTACTCCGAGAATCACCCTGTCACACACAGGAATCCCCAGCAACTCACAGACCTCACCAGCTCCTCCCCCATGCCTCCCATCTCTTCCTGTATAGTGTGAAGAGAATCCCCCGTGTCCCCAACTACTCTCCAGTCATTCCCTGCTGTGGGGAAGAGGTGCCACGTGAACTATGGGACATCCCTGGCAGGTCTGAAACCTCCCTGGGTTGCGCCCCAACAGTGGCTCCTAAAAATCCTCATGTGTCCCTGAACTACTTGGATGTCACCCTGAACACCACGCAGACTCTCACAGCCACACTCCGTTCTTGTCCGAATACTCCAAGACGTGGAGTAGCAGTTGTCCAGCATGATGCAGTTACTTACCCAATTCTCCACTTTTCTGATCAAGGACACCCAGCTACTAGCAGAGGAGACCCTCCTGCCTGCTGCCCCCATACCCTTTCACTTACTCTTGTCTCACAGTTGCCCACAGAAAAGATGCTTCCAATCCCTGACTGCACCACGCTGGTCAGTGTCATCCCCCAGCTTACCAGCAAGAACCTCCTGCCTACAGGCGACTTCGCTGCTGGCACCACTGCCAGCACGACCCCTAGCGTGCCTGTGTCTCTGTGTACAGCGCTGCAGGTACAGTGATCCCTGATTCCCCAGCTCCCTTTGTCTCTATGCTGTGTTTCTCACATATACTTCTTAGTAACATGCCCTCAAGAAGGAACTTTTCGTCTGGATTCATGGTTTGGGCAAATTTCAAATACTCTTCATTTGCAACTACTGAGATAGGTGGAATTATACTGTTTTTGTAAGATTTTAACCTCCAGAACCAACCAAATAGGAATTGTTTGCCCTAAGCTTTTTTATGAAGTCCATTGTTTTGAAGTTTGGTGAGTACAAAGTACAGTTTGGGTCCCTCTTATTTTCTGTTTCTTCAATCTTTTTTTTTTTAAAGCAGGTTTATTGACATAAATTAACATACCATGCAATCCGTTGAAAGTATACAATCACCGTCTTCTAGTATATTCACAGATTGTGCATTCATCAGCACAATAGATTCTAGAGCATTTGCACCCTGAAGAGAATTCACTGTGTTACTGGGTTCACGTACAGTCCCGTGTTTCATCCTCTGGCTTTCCTTCTAGTGACATACACGACTCTAGACTTTCCCTTTCTGTCACAGTTGCACCCACAGTTCATCACTGTAAGTTACATTACAGTACTATAATGTGCTCCCACTGCATCCATCTATTTCCAAACATTTACAGTCAACGTTATTATATTTTTTGCACAAATTAAGCATTAGCTCCCCATTCTCTGCCCTCATTCTATGTTCTGATGACCTGTGTTCTAGATATTAACACTATTAGTTTGCTGGTTATATTTAGTTCATATTAGTGAGGTCATACAGTATTTGTCCTTTTGTGTCTGACGTATTTCATTCAACATAATGTTCTCAACATCCATCCATATAGTCACAAGTGTCATGACTTCATTTATTCTTACAGCTGCATAATATTCCATCATATGTATATACCACATTTTGTTTATTCACTCATTGGTTGATGGACACTTGGGTTTCTATTTTTGGCAACTGTAAATAATGTCAATGTGAACATCATTGTGCAAATGTCTGTTCATGTCCCTTTTTCAGTTCTTATGAGTATATATCTAGTAGCAGGATTGCCGGATCATATGGCAGTTCTATATTTAGCTTCCTGAGGAACTACAGAACTGTCTTCCACAGTGGCTGCGGCATTGTATATTCCCACCAACAGTGAGTAAGTGTGCCTGTTTCTCCACATCCTCTCCAATACTTGCAGTTTTCTGGGGTTTTTTAATAGTGACCATTCTAGTAGGTGTGAAACGATATCTTGTGATTTTGATTTGCATTTCCCTAATAGCTAGTGATATTGAGCATCTTTTCATGTGTTTTTCAGCCATTTGTATTTCTTCCTTGGAAAAATGTCTATTCGTGTCTTTTGCTCATTAAGGGTCATTTGTCTTTTTACTGTTGAGTTGTAGGATCTCTTTATATATCCTGGATTTAAACCCTTATCGGATATGTTGTTTCCAAATATTTTCTCCCATTGAGTAGGCTGCCTTTTTACTCTCTTGGAGTTTTGTGGTTCTGGCTTTTATGTTTAGATCTTTGATTCATTTTGAGTTAATTTTTGTATAAGGTGTAGGATAGGGTTCCTCTTCCATTCTGTTGGGTGTGGATATCCAGTTCTAAACAGCACCATCTGTTAAAGAGACTGTTCTGTCCTAATTGGGTGGCTTTGGAAGCCTTGTAAAAACTCGATAGCCCACAGATCTGAGGGTCTATTTCTAAGATTTTAGAAATTCAGTTCAATTCCATTGGTCAATATCGGTGTCTATCTTTATACCAATACCATGCTGTTTTTTATTACTGTAGCTTTGTAATATGCTTTAAAGTCAGGTTTCCTCCAACTTTATTTTGCTTTTTCAAAATGTTTTTGGCTATTTGGGACCCCTTACCTTTCCAAATACATTTGGTAATCGGCTTTTCCAATTCTGCAGTGCAGGCTGTTAGAACTTAGCTTGGGATTCCATTGAAACTGTAATCATTTGGGTAGAATTGACATTTAACAATATTTAGTCTTCCAATCCATGAACGCAGAATGTTTTATTTAGGTCTTCTTTTAGCAATGATTTTTAGTTTTCTGAATTCGTGTCTGTTACGTCCTTTGATAAGTTTATTCCTAAGTATTTCATTGTTTTAGTTAGCATTGTAAATGGAATTTTTTCCCTGATTTCCTCTTCAGATTGCTCATTACTAATATATAATAGCACTATTGATTTTCACATGTTAGTCTTATATCCTGACACTTTGATGAAGTTACATGTTAGATCTAGTAGCTTTGTTGTAGATTTTTCGGTACTTTCTAGGTATAGGATCATATCATCTGCAAATAGTGAAAGTTTCACTTCCTCTTTAATGATTTGAATGCCTTTTTTTTTCTTGCCTGATTTCTCTACCTAGAACTTCTGGTACAATGTTGAATAACATTGGTGACAATGAGCATTCTTGTCTCGTATCTGAGCTCAGTGGGAAAGCTTTCATCATTGAGTATGGTGTTAGTTGTGGGTTTTACTTTTTTTGTATGCTCTATGGCAAGGGTCACATTTCATTCTTTTTCCATGTGAATATCCTGTTATTGTGTCATTTGTTGAATTTTTTTTGTTGGTATTTTGTTTGTTTGCTTGCTTGTTTGTTTGTTGGGGGGAGCGCATGGTCTCGGAATTGAACCCAGGTCTCCCACATGGAAGGCAAGAATTCTACCACTGAACTACCCTTGCACTCCCTTGTGGGTTTTTCTTATATACCATTTATCATGCTGAGGAAGTTTCCTTCTATTGCTGTCTTTCAAAGTGTTTTTATCAAGAGGGGATGCTGGATTTTGCCAATGCCTTTTTCTCTGTCAACCAACATTATCATGTGGTTCTTCTCCTCCTGTTTGTTAATGTGGTATATTATTTTAATTGATTTTCTTGTGTAAATCACCCTTGTAAATCATTTGGAATAAACCCCACTTGATCATGGTATGTAATTCCTTTAATGTGCTGTTGGATTTGATTTGCAAGTATTTTTTTTTAGAATTTTTGCGTCTATATTCGTTAGAGAGATTGGTCTGTAATTTTCTTTTCTTACAGTATTTTTATCTGGTTTTGGTATTAGGGTGATAGTTGGCTTTATAGAATGAGTTAGATAGCATTCCTTCCTCTTCAGTTTTCTGGAAGAATTTGAGCAGGATTGGTTTTAATTCCTCTTGTAATGACTGGTAGAATTCACCTGTAAAGCCATCTGATCATGGTCTTTTATTTTTTGGAGGTTTTTGATGACTGATTCGGTCCCTTTACTTGTGATTGAGATCTGTTTCTTCTGGGGTCAGTATGGGTTGTTTGTGTTTCCAGAAAATTGTTGATTTCATCCAAGTTGTCTAGTTTGTTGGTGTACATTTGTTCATGGTATCCTCTTAAGGCCTTTTTTGTTTCTGTGTGGTCACTATTAATAATGGCCTTCCTCTCATTTTTATTTTATTTATTTGAATATTCGTCCTTTTTTTCTTTTCTCTTTGTGAGCCTAACTCAAGGCTTGTCAATTTTGTTGAGCTTCTCAAAGGACCAACTTTTGGTTTTGTTATATGTGTATGTATGTATTTTGCTGTTGTTCTCAATTTCATTTATTTCTGCTTTGGTCTTTGTATTTCTTTCCTTCTGCTTTCTTTGGGTTTAGTTTGCTGTTCTTCTAGTTCCTCAAGCTGTATGGTTAGATCTTTTATTTTAGCTCTTTCTTCCTTTTTAACATGGGCATTTAAAGATATACATTTCCCACTCAACACTGCCTTCACGCATGCTGTGTTTTTCTCATTTTCATTCATCTCAAGATATTTCCTGATTTCTCTTGTAATTTCTGCTTTGACCCACTGATTATTTAAGAGAGTGTTATTTAACCACCATAAATTTGTGCATTTTCCAGTCCTCCACCTATTGTTGAGTGCCAGCTTCATTCCATTATGCTCAGAAAAAGAGAGCTTTGTATAATTTCAATCATTTTAAATTTAACACCTGTTTTGTGACCCAACATATGGTCTATCTTGCAAAATGATCCATGAGCACTTGAGTAGAATGTATATCCTACTGTCTTGGGGTACATTGTTCTGTTTATGTGTATTAGTTCTAGTTCATTTATTAAATTATTCATGTACTCTATTTCCTTACTGATCATCTATCTAGATGTTCTATCGATAACAGTGGTGTATTGAAGTCTCTGACTATTATTGTAGATACATCTATTTCTCCATTCAGTTTTGCTAGTGTTTACTTGCATAGTGTTTATGTATTTCAGGGCACCTTGGTTAAGTGCATATATATATTTATGATCATTATTTCTTCTTGATGGATTGCCCCTTTTATTAATATATAATGTCCTTCTTTGTCTCTTATAACATTTTTGCATTAAAGGCTATTTGTCTAATATTAGTGTAGCTACCACAGCTTTTTTTTTAATGCTGTTTGCATGAAATATCTTTTTCCAGCCTTTCACTTTCAACCTATTTGTATCCTTGGGTCTGAGATGAGTCTCTTGTCTACAGCATATGAGATGACTCATTTTTTTTTTTATTTATTCTGCCAGTCTTTGCCTTTTGATTATGAAGTTTAATCCATAGCATTCAGTTATGGATTGTTTCTATAAAGGTAGTATTTACTTCAACCATTTTATCCTTTGTTTTTTATATTATACCTAATTTTTGCCCCTCTTTTTACCCTTCTAGCTACTCTTACTGATGATCTTCATTTCTACACTCTCCAAACCTCTCTGTCCTGTATTTTCTTTCAGCCTGCAGGACCCCCTTTAGTATTTATTTAGGGCAGGTCTCTTGTTAATGAACTCTCTCAGCTTATGCTCATCTGTGAATATTTAAACTCTCCCTCATTTTTGAAGGACAGTTTTGTTGGAAAGAGAATTCTTGGCTGATGAGTTTTCTTTTTCAGTATCTTGCATATATCACACTACTGCCTTCTCACCTCTGTGGTTTCTGATAAGAAACTGGGAATTAGTATTATTGGGCATCCCTTGTATGTTATGAATCACTTTTTTTTTCATGCTTTCAGAAGTCTCTTTTTATCTTTGACATTTGACATTCAGATTAGTATGTGTCTTGGAGTAGGTCTATTGGGATTGATTTAGTTTGGGTTATATTGCATCTCTTGAACCTGGATATCAGTGCTTTTCATACGAGTTGGGAAGTTCTTGGCCATTATTTCCTCAAATATTCCTTCTGCCCCTTTTTCCTTCTCTTCTCCTTCTGGGACACCCATGATGTGAATATTTTGCATCTCCTGCTGTAAGTTCTCAGAAAAATTCTGCTGAATTTTTCCCGTTCTTTTCTCTATCTGTTCTTTTGTCTGTTCGAATTCAGATGCTCTGTCTTCTAGCTTGCTGATCCTTTTTTTTTGTATCTGCTCAAATCTGCTGTTGTGTGCTTCTAGTATATTTTTAATTTCATCTGTTGTGCCTTTCATTCCCATAATATCTATCATTTTTGTTTGCATGCTTTCAAATTCTTATTTATGCTCACCCAGTGTGCCGGTTTGGGGCTGTTATATACTCCAGAAAAGCCTTGTCCTTTAATCCTCAGTTAGTATTTCTGGGTGGGATGTTTTTATTGTTTCCATAGAGATGTGACCCACCCAATTATGGGTGGTAACTTTTGATTAGATTGTTTCCATGGAGGCTTGTCTTCACCCATTCAAGGTTGGGTTGCTTACTGGAGCTCTTTAAGAGGGAAACATTTTGGAAAAAGCATCAGAAACAATAGAGCCCACACAGCCAAAGACCTTTGGAGATGCCAAAGGAAAATGTTCCTGGGGAATCTTTATGAAATGAGAAGCCAGAATAGAAAACTACTAGACCTCCCCTCTGCCTTTCCAGCTGAGAGAGAAACCCCAAACTTTGTTGGCCTTCTTGAGCCAAGTTATCTTTCCCTGGTGCCTTAGTTTGTAAATTCTTATAGCCTTCCTTTAATTTGGACATTGCACAGCCTTAGAACTGTAACCTTGCAAGTTAATTAATTCTTCCTTTTAAAAGCCATTCTATTTCTGGTAAATTGCATTCCGTCAACTTTTGCAAGCAAAAACACCCAGTGTCTACTTAATATCTTTTATCTCTTTAGCCATCTCATTTAATTTGTTTAGGAGATTTGTTTGAGCATCTTTGATTAGTTGTTCCAGATTCTGTATCTCCTCTGAATTTTTTATTTGTTCCTTTGGTCCATATCTTCCTATTTCTTATTATGGCTTATTATTTTTTGCCGATTTCTGGGCATCAGATTATCTTGATGAGTTTACTCTGAAGGTCAGATTCTGTCTTGTCAGAGTTTTTATTGTTTAGAGTTGTGTTGATGCTGTTCTTTGACACTTGGTTTGTCATTATCACCCAACTGGGGCTGGGCCAGGGACCCACACCATAGGAAAGTCAGGTAAATATGCCTAAAAGCCTTTAGTTCCACTTCTGAAGGGTGCACTTTCCTGGCGTACATCCTGCGTATGTCACTCTTGACCCTCCAACCCTTTTAGATATCTTCCTGGATGTGCACTTTCCTCGCCTACCAGCAGATAGCGCTCTTCGGCAACCTATCCCCCTCAGCCCTCAGAAGTCAGGCTCTTGTTAGCTTCCTGCGGACTCCAGACAGTGTTTTAATCATGCAGGGTGGGGCAGGTTTAAATCGCCTGTGGTCCCAGCATTCCATATTCACTGACCAAAAGCTGGCACAGTGCTTGATCGTGTTTCATCCTATTCTTGGGAGAGTGGACTTCTGCTGCCCTTTCTGTCTGAAGCTGCCCACCCACCAGAGAATGGGAAAAAGAAATTATGTCTGCTGAAATAGCAGCCCACTCAGATTATGGTTGGATATACAGCAAACTTTGTTCTAAATGTAAAAGAGGAATATTATATTAGAGTTCTAACAGTTTGGTTGTGTGTATATGTGTGTGTGTCTTACTTTTTAAAGTATTTAATTGTGGTAACATATAAACTGCATAAAATTTCCCATTTTAGCCACTTTCAAGTATACAATTCAGTGATGTTACTTACATTAATAATGTTGTGCTGTCATCAATATCATCTATTACCAAAACTTTTCCAACACACTAAACAGAAATTCTGTACCAATTTAGTGTTGACTCCCATTTCTCCCCAACCCCTGCCAAATTGTATAATTTCTCACCTTATAAATTTGAATATTCTAGCGTCATATATAAGTGAGATCATGCAAGAACAAGATGTCTTCGAGGTTCATCCATTTGTAGCGTGTGTCAGTACTTTCCTTTATATAGCTAAATAATATTCCATGTATGTAATCACATTTTGTTTATCATCCATTCACAGACACTTAGGTTGCCTCTACCTTTTGGCTATTGTAAATACACAGAACATTGGTATGCAAATATCTGTTCAAGTCTTGTTTTCATTTCTTTTGAGTATATACTAGAAGTGAAATTGCCAGGTCAGATGGCAATTCTATACTTAACTTTCTGAGGACTGTGAGACTTTTCTGCAGTGACTGACCATTTTACATTCCCTACAATAATGCATGAGTTTTCCTATCTCTCATATCTTTACCAACACTTTTTCCATTTCTTAATGGAAATGTTTTCCATTTTTAATAATAGCCATTCTAGTGGTGAGAAGAAGTAGCTCATTGTGGTTTTGATTTGCATTTCCCTAATGACAGCGAAGTTGGCATCTTTTCATCCACTTATCGGCCATTTTTATATCTTCTTGGAGAAATGTCTAAGTCCTTTGCCCATTTTTTAATTGGTTGTTTGTCTTTTTCTTGTGAATTGTAGGAGTTCTTTACATATCTGAATTTAAGTCCTTATCAGTTCTGTGGTTTCCAAATATTTTCTCCCATTACATAGGTTTTATTTTTACTTTCTTGATAAATGTCCTTTGACTCCTAAAGTTTTATATTTTAATGAAGTCAAATTATTGTTTTTTCTTTCTCTTGTATTTTGGAAGCAGATAACTTGTATCCTAAGGGTCACAGTCCAGAGATGGAAAGGAATTTTGCCCAGAATGGACCATGCCCATAACTGATTTTGATTAGGCTTTGGACTTAGAATTGTTACTGAAATAGCTTAAGGTTTTTGGGTTGTGGGGGTGGGTGAATATATTTTGCATATGGGAAAATGTCTTTGGGGGTTCAGAAGCCAGACTGCTGGGGATGGAATCATATACTACACAGAAGATATGTTCAAGTCTTAACATGCATTCCTCTGGGTATGACCCCACTTATAAATAGGACCTTTGAAGATGCTGTTATTAGCCAGGAGCAGTGGTTCCCAAGCCTGAAGAACCACTGGCCTAAACTAGAGTAAAACCATCTTCATTACTGGGTTATAACTACCTGAATAGGGCTAAAGGAAATAGGCCAGGAATTAAAGATCCTATACCATAAAGGAAAGAAAAAGAAGCTTCCTATGAGTTTAGAAATTAAAGTAGCTTTTTCAACCAGTAGCCTAAAGACCAAAGCCAGTAAGAGTCAGAGCAGGTGGACTGAAGGGTAGGCTAGCTAAGAACAACTCATACCCACCAAACGAACCAGAAGGAAAAATTTAATTCTGACAAAGACCAGACAGTAGCTGTGCTGACCTCTATAACCCTTCTGTCTTTGCCCCTTGAAGCCCCACCAGGTCTCTTGGAGAGATACATATCCTCCCAAGAGACTCCATAGAAAGGTCTTCAAACCTGAAGATTAGTCAAAATAGTAAAAGAAGGAAGGCATAGATTAATCTAATCATTGTAATTCAAAAAATGTCACCAGAGATGTTATTCGAAGGAGAAAAGAAAGATGTTCATGCCTCTGTATCTAGACCTTCTACCTCAATAAGAAATGTTGCAGGCAAATGATAAGGCAGAAACAAAAAAAAGAGAGAAAAGATGAGGCTGATAGTGAGAGGTGTCTTTTACCCAAAAAGCAGCATTACAGTGAAGCCTTACTACAGTCTAACCTATTGTGCCTTGTCCTTAGGTCTACATTCTTGGTACTTAAATTCATTTGTAATAGGCAACGGTGCTGGGTAGAGGACAGAACTGGCTGCAAAGATTCCATGTGTCTCTTCCATTGAAGGGATTAAGTGGAACCATGCAACAGGTAGTCACATGCTTCTTTAGAAACTCTAGAACATGAGGAGTTCATCTACAGTATAGACAGCAGAAATTAAGGAAGGAAAGTTCTCTGAAATGGGGTCGGGGAGGGATAGGTTCTGATTCAAAGTTGCACTTTATTCAAAGGCAGATTCATGGTTATGTTACAAGTGTAGTTGAAGAATTTGAAATAATGTAAGATAACTTTAACTGGGTTGGCTATGCAATAATCAGGACAAAATTAATTTAAGAGCCATCAAAAGAAAAGGATGATATTCTAGGTTAACTCAGAAAGTTAACATATTATTGCCAAGACATAGAAAATAACAATTTTATCTTATCTGTCCAAGGTCTTAAAACAGACCTGAATGGACTTTTTTTCTGTTTAAGATAATTGAATTAATTAGTCATTAAAACAGGCCCTACTTATAACCCAGTACTCAACAAAAGGCACTTATACCTCAAACCTTTGAAAAGTTAAAAAGAACAACAACTATGAAGACAAGAACAGACTCCACTGTTCAGCAGGTTCATGCTTTCACATACAACTGAAAAAAGCTCAAACCTGTCGGTAGGGATTATCTCTTTATCCATCTAGCTATTCAGTTTACAAACTGGATTATAGTTTAATTTCATCAGTTTGAGCAGGTTCAATTATGTCACCTGAAATAGGAGCCTACTCAGATTGTAATTGGATGTACTGCAAGATTTGATACTATAAAAGGAGACTATAGTGCTGGCAACAGTGTCTCAGTGGCAGAGTTCTCGCCTGCCATGCTGGAGACCCGGGTTCGATTCCTGGAGCCTGCCCATGCAAAAGAAAAAAGGGGGTGAGGAATTATAATATTAGAGGTCTAACAATTTATTTTAAAATATAGTACTGTAGAAACAAATTTCCTCAAAATTGGACTCTTTAACCACCATTTCCAGGTAGTGTACTGTGAGGCATTTGTTCAGAATGTATCAGAAGTGGTAGAGAAAGCTAGTTCAAAGCCATGCCTTCTTAGAAAGCAATACAAAAACATGAAAATATATTTTGTTAACATGGAAAAACCATAAAGAAAGCAAAGAACTAAGTTTAGTATCTTTAGAGATAAACACTAAAATAATATTGTAGTATAACTGTCATTGCAAATTAATTTTCATAAAATGGTCCAAGACTAAATAAGGTAATATTTCAAAGGCAAAGATGCCCTTAAAGACCTGGATTATTTAACAGAATATTTTTTATGCAAGCTCAGAATCACAAAAATTATATATGACTAGCATCTTTAGGAAAATCTACATCCTTCATGTGCTGTACATAGATTATGAGTAAAGAAATATAGGAAAATATTTTATATGTTAAGACTAACATATCAGGAGGCTTTAGATTTGCTAGAGAAGTTTGCAAATTTCAAAGATGCTAAATACTCCCTATGACATTTCAATAAATTTTAGCAGACAGGAGATACCTCTTATGGATAGAGCCACGCAGGCATCACAAACTCACAGTTAACAGAGCCCCACCGTCCCCCCGCAAAAAAAACTTACCCACTTAACTAAGTCCTTAACTAACCACTCCGTAACTAAAAGCTGAATGGTTACCGACATGTTCCAGCTGGGGAGTACTCAGAGACCAAGAACATGCTAGCCAGAAGATTACCTTTGAGTTTAATAATTAGGAACTTAATTAACAAGAGGAAAATGTTACAGTGGGGAATGAAGGTCAGCATCCATGCCAGAAACCAAAAGGGAAGTGGCGTCTTATAAAGCAGCTTGTAAAGTTCAATAGTCTCATGAGATTTGGTTACAGTGGGTTTCAGCAGACTCTAGTGAGATTTGGTTAGCAACAATGATGGGAGCAGGGTTTTATGTTTTTGACCTTTAATGTCTGTCCCCAGACTTGGAGGCAGCTGTGTGACTTACTCTCGAAGTGGAGGAGGTGGTGGGGCCTCGGCCCTGGGTCCTTACAATCCACCCCCACAGAGCAGGCTACGCTGACCTTAGGACAAACATTGCCTTCATTAACAGTGTAAGCGACAGTAGAACATAAGAGTTCCCTACACAGAAAACTTTACAAAGTGGTAACTCTACAAAGTAATGCCATTATGGCCAAAGAAGAGAATTAAACCATTCTGCTGATAATTGATAAAACCTGTGATTTCCGTCTCAAATGAGAAGATTTTCTTCCAGACTTTCCTAGTGTGCTGAATTCTGCCACACCAGCGGGGTATTTTATGAAATCAGATTCACAGGGGTCACAGTCCAAGGCAGGCCGGTGGCACCTGACAGTGACAGTTCAGTGCACACTCAGCATTGAGATCTGTTGTGCAGGTAGGTTACCTCCGAAGCCTATTGCAGGAAGGTATTTGCTACCACACTGAGGGCAAAGGGAATACAAACTAAATTTCCATTCATAGACAGATACCACACTTTTTCCTCCCTGCAATTGCAGGAAGTTTTCTAGAGTCAAATCCACAGTTAGCCTGGGCGTAAGTATACACAGAGTCGTACATAATGTGCCTTGGGGTGTGGGGGGTCCTGAGTTGGTCACATATACAAGTTTTGGCATTTTGCATCTAAGTTGCGGTCTATTAAGTTTTGGGTGACCCCAATACCTCAGGAACCTAGGACTCCCAAACAAGACCATAGCCAATCCTTATTTTCCAAACTCTGTAGAGAATGGGCCAAACCTTGTTTTCCATAGCCAAACCTTATTTTCCCCAATTTCTAACCTCTTGTGGCACAGTTAAGAGCAAACTTTTTTCATTACCTCGTTGTAGCTGTAGTATTGCTGGTCTGTTTACCTGAATTTGTAGTGCCTGCATGGGCCAGCCTTTCCCAGTTCAGCAAGGGTGGGAACAGCTGCTTGGGGCCAGGAATTGAGGCTGGCAAGGGCTACTGCAGAGACTGCTTATTGCCTTTTAATTGTTCTTGTAAAAGCCCATTCATCCTTTCAATTAACCCCCTTGCTGTGGGGTTGTAAGGCAGATAAAACGTCCATAAGACTTCACATGCAGGTTTGGGTTAGTTGTGCGGAAGAGGGAGTGCACACGCCCCACATGTGTGGGGACCCCATGGAATGCACTGAGCTTTTCTAAACTGTGTATTGTAGCTCTTTGGTTAGATATTTTTTCTCAGCATCAGTCCAGTGGCTGTATCTAGGGCTTTAAAAGCATATTTTGTACCTTACGATAAGCAAAGGGGCCTTATAAAATTTACCTGCTATCTGGTGATGAAAACCTGCTCACGGCCAGTGTGACCGAGTTGATGAGGAAGTATCCTTGGGTGCCACAGTGAACAGGAGGGGCATCCATGACTTCTTTCAGTTGTCTGGTGGTGGGCAGCTGAAATTGCCCTGTCATTCTCTACAGAGTATGGTACTTGTGCTTTCCTGTTTTTCTATGCAACCATTTGGCATCCTTGTGCAATGTTGGCTTTAGACTATGAATTTTTTGCTAAAACATCTGCTTTAATATCGCCAGGTACAGAATCAGTGTTATAAGCAGAGACATACATGAAATAGACAAGCTCAGGTGCATTTTTTCAATCACTTGTAAGATTCATTTTAGTTGGAAGCCATGGTTATCTCTTGCTTGTGACAGGTACTCCAGGTATCTTCCCACATTTCTTTTCCCCATAAGGGGCAGCAGACAGTAGTCCATTGCTCTTGCTTCCATGTGGCCATCCACACTGCCAGGCTCCAGTACCTTGCCCAGTTGTCAGCATAAGTAGTTAATGCATCTCCTGGTTCATGAACAATGACCATTCATATAGCCCTTAATTCAGCCTGTTTGCTGCTTTGCATATCCCAGTTTCCCTCCATATAGTGTCTGTTCTAGGTTGCACAGCTACTGCTGTCCAAGTGGCAGGTTGCCCATCTGCTGATCCATCAGTATACCAGGCACACTTAGGTATACTGCAAACCAAAACGGAAGGGGCGTGTCAAAGGTCAGCTTATAAAGTTTAACACATTTGTGAGATTTAGTTACAGTTTCAGCAGACTCCCATGAGGCTTGGTTACCAAACAGTGATGGGACGGAGTTTTATATTCTTTGACGTTTAATGTCTGCCTGTGGTCATGTAGGCAGCTATGTAACTTGCTCTCAGAATGGAGGAAGGCATGGGGCCTAGTCCCTACGTCCTTACACCAACACTTTAGCAAAAAGTGATAAAATTGGAAAATACATGTATCACAACCAAAGGATATAGGATTGTTTTCATGAACAGTTATAATTGGAACTTACAATTTAATAACAAATTGCATGCACTTTATATTTTTATACAAGCAGTTTTGGTTAGTTCAATGGTCATTTTAATATTTAGCACCAGAAAGTTTTGTGTGTGTGCATGCTGTATGATGGGATCACATTTCATTCTTTTCCATGTGAATGTCCCACTATCACAGCACCATTTGTTGAACGTCTTTTTTTTTTTGAGGAGGGGATTTGAACCTGAATCTCCTACATGGAAGGCAAGAATTCTACCACCAAACTACCCATATACCCCCTATTATTCTGGATACCAGAAAATTTTTAGCCATGTTAAATAGCTTTCTTGAGATAAAATTCTCAACCATAGTTGAGAGTAAGTTCATATAATTGTCCAGGCATCTTAGTTAGTTGTGATGATTCTAAAACAATTAGTGCTCCGTTGCCTCCAAAGTTCCTCTTTCCCCTTTGCCATCAGTCCTCTCTTCTACCCCAGCCTCAAGCAACAGCTGATCTGCTTTCTCTATATACTTTTTCCTTTTGTACAAGTTATGTACAACAGATAGTCTTTTGTGTCTAGCTTCCTTTACTTGACATATATATATATATTTTAGGGGTAGGGTGCATGGTCTAGAAATTGAACTGAGGTCTCCCACATGGAAGGCAAGCATTCTACCGCTGAACCACCCGTGCACCTTACTTGACATATATTTTTAAGATCCACCCATGTAACTGCACGTATCAATAGTTTGTTCCTTTTTATTGCTGTAGAGTAGTCCCTTATCAAATGCATTCCATTTTGTTTATCTACTCTCAGTTGATGGACATTTTATTTTTTCCAGATTTTAGCCATTATAAATAAAACTGCTATGAACCTTCATGTACAAGTCTTTGTGTGAATGTACTTTTTTTTCACTAAGTGATTTATTGTGTTCATTGTAAGTCACTTACATGTAGTAACTAAAAAGCTTTGATAATGGAAGATTATAGCTTTACATTTTATCAAGTTGTTACCAGACAAAGTCCATGGATTCTTTTGCCTGATGTGCTCTATAAGCAATTCCTGAGACACCGGCGTTTCAAAGAAAGAAAAAGTTTATTATTAGGCATGTACTAGTAGAGCAGATTTCCTAGTGGCTCAAAATCTGTCTCCCCAAACTATAGTAATTCTGATAGTTTTATTAGAGGAAAAGATGGGCAGGGGTTTAGGATAATGAGCACAGTGGCCCCAGATGATGTAATTAGAGGTGATCTAGTCACTGAACATGCACAGATTGATCACATGCTTAGAGAACGTGTGTAAGAAAATGGCAGAGGCATGGGTGACTTGTGGGTTAAAGTCTAAGTTTCTATATATCTCAGGTGGGCCTATTTTGGTTAGACCTAGTCTTAGTTATCAAGATTACTTTGGACTTGAGGTGGGTTAGTTTCGGGCTGACCCAAGACCCTTCGTTAATAAACATTAGGAGCTGTCTTTAGTGATTACAAGACTCTAAAGTTGAAAAACTGAATTACTAGGTACAAATGAAGGTTATTCAGAAGGTTTTCATAATCATAGGGGCAGAAGATAAGGGCTACACAATCATTATCAGAAATCAAGGCAGCTGGGTTACAATTTAGAGATTTCAGGAATTTCTCTGTCTACACCAGTATACCGGAAAGCAAAAAAAGAATATATAATAATTCAGTAATCAAAATCATCCCTTAAATCCTGATTTCTCAGTTATAATTCCTCTCTCTCATCTGATAATTACCCCTTAATCTTGAGGGATATCTGGGGGACAACTCTCTAACCTGTTTCACTGCTGAAAAGGGGCATTATTTTTAAGGGGCAAAGAGATGATACAGTGAAGCTGGTTTTCGTTCTTGTGAAGTCTGGTATCTCTGCATTTCAGAGCTTCTCTGGCATTGGAACAATCTGGAGGTTTCAAATCTTTGAAAAACAAAATAAGTAAAATTGTACAGAGCAGAGGTTATCTTTCAGGGTTTCCAGTAACCCTGAAACTGTTGGTTAACTTTCAGAGTTGCCATATTGTGGCAGTTTGCAATATCTGGCTGAAACTTGCATAAGAGTAACCTCCAGAATGACCTCTTGACTCTGAAATCTCTTAGCTATTGAAACTCTATTTCTTTTCGCCCTTTTGGTCAGATAATCCATGATGCCAAGGCCAGGCTCATCCTTGGAACTTGTATCTCATGATGCCTAGGCCAGTTTATGTCCTGCAATACCAAGGCCAGCTATGTTTCATGCTGCCAGGGCCACATTTATACCCATGGAAATTATCGTTCACATGGCAGGGCGTGGATTCAGAGTTTGGCTTAGAGAGCACATTTGAACAACAGCAGAAATTTTCTGGAGATGAGTATTAGGCACTAATCATAAGTAGGTTCAGTTTGCTATTACTGAAATAAGTTTCGTAAAGGCAAACCTCAAAATTGAGGCCTCAGCTTATTAAATTGGGAGCCTTACTTGCTTAGGAAAATGTCAGGAATTCTCCAGATGGGGAAGTTTAATGGTTCTATTTTTCCTAGTCCCTCAAGAGACTTTGCAAACACTTTTTCATTTTCTGCCCAAAATACTTTGAAATGCATCAGGGCATAACATTAACTTGTACAGAATATGAAGATTTTATTCTTTAATCCAGGTTCTATATCAAATAAAGCTAGAATTAGGTTGTTCAAATTAACTGACTAGACAGATTGTTAGATAGTGTGCTACAGAAAACTTAAATTTTGAAGAAAATGAACATTTTCTTTTATCCCACACAAAAGTAAAAGCTTTAAAATACAGACAATATCATTCTTTACCTTGTATATTGATTTACCTTAGTTTTAACCAGATCAGCTTCATCACATCTTTAATTGGAGTTTAATCTTTTTCAGTTTTTTTTTAAACAGTTGCTGTATGGACTTACGCTGACTTTCAGAGCTGAAGAACTAAATCTGAGTCTCAGGTGTCACACGGATACTTTAAGTTCCAGGGAAATACTATGTTATGCAAAGAGCAAACCATTTCAGAATTTAAAGATAACAATTAAAGCTTACAATCTAAGTTCTAATTTTTATAATCATTTTTAAATGAAGCTACTTTCAGAAATAAAACTTTAAACAGTTTTTTTTTTATTTTTAACTTTTTTGTTGTATAGTATAACATATATGCAAAGCAAAGAAATAAAACAATAGTTTTCAAAGCACTCTTCAACATGTAGTTATAGGACAGATCCCAGAGTTTGTCATAGGCTACCATATGATCCTCTCTTATTTTTCCTTCTAGCTGCTCCAGAATATAGGAGGCTAGAGGGCTTAAATACTTTTTTGATCATCACAATCGACTTTTTTTTCCTTTTTTTTTTGTAAACAATAATATATATACAAAAAAGCTATAAATTTCAAAGCACAGCACCACAAATAGTTGTAGAACATATTCAGACTTTGACATGGGTTACAGTTTCACAGTTTTAGGTTTTTACTTCTAGCTGCTCTAAAATACTAGGGACTAAAAGAGATACCAATTTAATGATTCAGCATTCATATTCATTTGTTAAGCCTTATCATCCATGTATAATTCCATCATCACCTTTGATCTTTCCATACCTCTCTTTGGGGTTGTTTGGGCTAAGGCAATTCTAAATTTTTCATATTGGAAAGCTCTGTCACTAATACGGGGTAGGGAGATGGAACTATCTTATGTTCTGGAAAAGCTGGGCAAGGTTTCAGGACTTATCTGGACCAGGGACCCATCTGGAAGTTGTAGGTTTCTGCAAAGTTACTCTAGTGCATGGAATCCTTGTGGAATATTATGTATTGCCCTAGGTGTTCTTTAGGATTGGCTGGAATGGTCCTGGTTGGAGGTTGGTGTTAGGTCAGGGGAACGGAGAGGGGCACTGTAACTGGAGCTGCGGAAGCTGTGTCGCCCCTCCCAGCCTGACTTTCAGAACTAATGAACCACCCCTTCCAGACATCACCTGACCTCCATCCTTAAAAGCTGCCTGCGACAAAGCCCACATGCGCACTCACCTCCCTCCATCTTGGGTTTGGTGAGTTCTGCCCGGGAGTGCAGAAATACCCACCCCCCCCCCCCACACACACACACACACACTTTAAATTTCCTGGTGTACCTTTCTTCTTTCTCACCCTTTCACCTCCTAAACCTTTCACTTGGCAAGTTACAATAGGTAGCAAGGTCTACATGAAGCTTGTGTAAGAGCAACCTCCAGAGTAGCCCCTCGACTCTATTTGAACTCTCTCTGCCACTGATACTTTATTAATTACATTTCTTTTCCCCCTTTTGATCAGGATGTAATTGTTGATCCCATGGTGCCATTCACCCCTGGGAGTCCTCTCCCATGTTGCCAGGGAGACTTTCACCCCTGGCTGTCATGCCCCACGTAGGGGGGAGGGCAATGATTTCACTTGCATAATCCTTTCATACTAGCACACCTATACAAGTTTAACCAGCAATGGGATAGAAAATCTCTTTTAAACACTATAATACTTCCCCAAACACCTCCTGTGCAATAGGTTAAACTATTTTAGCATCTTACTTACACAAGATGAAAGAATAAATTATTTGTAGCAGTTTTACCCTTAACAGTGAGAAGACTTGTCTTCTGAAATAAAGGATGAGAAGACCAAGGATATTATTTTGATGTAAGATCTTTGTTTTCTAGACAGACTACTCAAATGAGTAAGAAGAACTTTTTAAAAAACTTTATATTAACAGCAGACTAATAATCTTTTTTGGTTTTTTTTTTTTTTTTCATGGGCAGGCACTGGAATCGAACCCGGCTGTCTAGCATGGCGGGTGAGAATTCTGCCACTGAGCCACCGTCACACTGCCCATAATCCATGTTACTTTAACAGGGAGAATACTAAACTAGTTTTGTATGATTACTCAGCTTGACACAAAAGCTTTCTTTTTTTGAAATATATGATAAACAGACATTAAATTTTGGACTATGACAGATAGAATTCACTTTCATAAACTCCTTTTTTACAATTCTCTACATTCATTGAGAGCTTATAGTCAACAATGAGTATAAAAAACAAAATTCCCTTCCTCCAACTCTACTGCTTTCTGTATTCATTCAGGGCTTATAGTCAACAATGACTATAACAAAAAAAATCCATTCTGTTAAACTTTCTGTCACCTTCATATTCATTCCACCTATAGTTGTTAATTATCTAGACTATACATAATAAAAAATAAATTTGATACTAAATTCACAAGGCTTTTGAATATGCATGCTTCCTTCCAATGCAGTATTCATGAAGGGGAGAAGAGACAGAGATACTACAAAATAATGGAAGAAGGAAGAAATTCATATACATGTTTGGAACACAGCCATGCAATATATACTTTAACTCAGAACACACAAATGATTACTGTTCAATATGCCTAAAATTTCTCAGTCCAATTCAGCACTACCTTCAAAGGTCAGAAAAGCCCCAAGTTTGAAATATAATCAACTTTTTGATATTGAAGGGATTTATATCCAGAATAAAACCCTCAAATTTTCTACATTATTCTCAAATGCTAAATAATGCCAGGGATATGTTAGTTTACAAAATTAAATTATGACTTCTAAAAAAACTAGTTCAGCTTGTTTATTTAAGTGGTACTTTCTTATTTAAAAGTCTTACAGGTGTCATTTCTTCTATGAGGACTTCTTAAAATTCTTCCAACATTTTTATTCCTTCTTTTTGACTGTCTTACACTATGCCCTAACTAGAACATAAATTCATTGAAGCTAAGACTTAAGTTTCCTCTATTTATGATTCCATTTATTAACAACAATATACTGATTGACTTTATCAAAGCCATTACAAATTCAAATTCTTTGACATACCGAGGTAACAAATGGCAAAGTAGCAAAAAGTCAGATCTTTTGAAATCCAGGTAATCACGGTTATAAACAAATCCATTTATATTTCTTAATAAACTTAATTGATTTCTTAAATAGAGTATATTTAAAGCAGCAGCATATTTTAAATTTTATTATACTTTATATAAGTATTATTACCAGGAACATTTGTCATTTTATGGAGCTTAACCTATCTAGTTAGGCTATTTTAAAAAGAATTTTGAGAATGTATTTATAATACTAGCTTATTTTATCAGTAAGCTTAAGTAGATTTAGGAGAACACACCTAAATAGCATAAAATCACATCTGTTTAATTGAAAATTTATGATAAAATTCCTTTCATCAATTTGATCAGTGAGTGGAAAAGTATTTGCAAAGTCCCCTTCAGGGAATGGTGAGAATGGGGAGAAGAGATTCAACTTCCCCAAGTTGAATTCTTGATATTCTCACAAGCAGTATGGACAACCAAAGCTATAGGCTAAGCCCCCAGTCTTGGGGTTTGTTCATATGAAACTTAACCCTGCAAAGGATAGGTCAAGTCTACTTAAAATTTAGGCCTAAGAGTCACCCCCAAGAGAACCTCTTTTGTTGCTCAGATGTGGCCTCTCTCTCTAGCCAACACAACAGGCAAACTCACCCCCCTCTCCCTGTCTATGTGGGACATGACTCCCAGGTGTGTGGACCTTCCTGGCAACGTGGGACAGAAATCCTGGGATGAGCTGAGACTCACCATCAAGGGATTGAGAAAAACCCTAGAATGAGCTGAGACTCAGCATCAAGAGATTGAGAAAACCTTCTCGACCAAAAGGGGGAAGAGTGAAATGAGACAAAGTGTCAATGGCTGAGAGATTCCAAAGAGAGTCGAGAGGTTATCCTGGAGGTTACTCTTACGCATGAAGTAGATATCACCTTGTTATTCAAGATATAGTGGAGAGGCTGGAGAGAACTGCCTGAAAATGTAGAGCTGTGTTCCAGTAGCCATGTTTCTTGATGATGATTGAATAATGATACAGCTTTCACAATGTGACTGTGATTGTGAAAACCTTGTGTCTGATGCTCCTTTTATCTACCTTGTCAACAGACAAGTAGAACATATGGAATAAAAACAAGTAATGGGGGAACAAATGTTAAATTTAATTTGAAATGCTAGTGATAAATGAAAGCGAGGGGTGCGGGGTATGGTATGTAAAATCTTTTATTTTCTGTTATCGTTTTATTTCTTTTTTGGTTGTATTTTTATTTCTTTTTCTGAATTGATGCAAATGTTCTAAGAAATGGTGAATATGCAACTATGTGATGAGAATTACTGATTATATATGTAGAATGGAATGATATGTTAATGTTTTTATTTGTTCTTAATTTTTTTAATTAATAAGTAAATTTTTAACAAAAGCCAAAAAAATTTCTTTTATCAGAGATTGAAAGAAATCTCTTCGTTTTCATAATATCTTAAAGTTACAAGCAATTTTAAAAGTACATTGACTATCAAGTTCTGGAAAATATACTGCAATTGTTTAATTTGTCCCAAGTCAATCCAGGAAAATTTTTCCATGTCTCTCATTTTACTTACTGAAATTTGATAATCAGATTTTATTCAGTTACTCCTATCCCATGGCTATTTATATTTTAATAATGATCTCATTACAAAAGTTACCTTTGCAAGGTATTAATGGAAAAAAATAATATTAACATAACGTATATTGTAGCATTTTTTATTACCATTTCTAATCTCCAGGCCCAGTAAAAAAGGAATTCTAGACCACATCTCCCCCATCTTTCTGTGCCTAGCCCTCTCCCAATAACTGCTTTAGGTGATTAGGCCTTGGAGCAGAGATAGGTTGGACAGAAATATAACCAGGCTTGTTGGATTTGAAAGTTTTAGGTGAGAGCGTGGAGTTTTGAGAGTTCTTATGCCCTTCTTTTAACTGTTTCCAGTTATTAAATTTATTTTACTAAAAGCTCTGACCAGGACCATTGGTAAATGTCTTTACTTTTTCCAGAGGCAGCCCTTTGGCAGGTTTTTGCTGCCTTAAGGAAATTCTTGAGGTGGTTTTTTTCTGATGTCCAAGTTTGTTTACAGTACTTATAAAACTAAGGTTTTAAATCTTGCTGTTCACATTTTTTTCTCTTTTGCTTCAGAAGTACCAATTTATATATTTATATATTTGGATCAGGAACCTAACTATTTCTAAGCAGTTCAAATAGAGCTCTTTCAGAATATTCTTATTAATTTGCTATTACCATCCTCAGGTATGAGAATATATGTTGAAAACATCGACAAACACTAATAGAAAATTAGTTACATAAGAAACAAATACTTTTGAGAGGGACAGATAAAGATTGAATGTATTATCTCATCCCATTACTACCTTTTTGCAGAACAATTTTAACTGTAATAGCTTTAATTTTAACTGTAATGGTAGTATTTTAATTTTAAATCATTTGAGGCCAGATTATGTTACAGAAATAAACCTTTTTTAATAGACTCAACCAAAATCTTTTCAATTTTCAATATAGCCTAAAGGTTCACTTTTTAAAGAATTTCTGTTATCAGAAACCAATTAGGAACATTTGACCAATACAAATGCAGGAACATATCAACTGACAAATTCAAACAGGCACTTGACACTTATTATTGTTAAGTAACACACCAATTAACAACTAGACCAATATGACAACTAACAAACAGGCATTAAGCACTTAACACACAGATTAACAATTAAACATTAACTCTTACTATACCCAGGTAACACACTGGCTAGCACTTAAACAGGCCTACTTAATTTCATTAAATACCAATTAATTCTTAGATTACTCTTTTTTTTTTTTTTGGAGTATAGTCAGTAGACAAATTTAGGTCAGGGCCTCAAACCCTATACACCGAACACATCAATTAATAATTAGATATTAAACACTTAGCACACCGATTAACAATTAAACAATACCTAGCTAACACACTGGCTAACACTTAAACAGGCCTACTTAATTTCATTAAACACCAGTTAATTGTAGGACTAGGTCAGGGCTTCAAACTCTATAGTACGGTACCCAAAGACAAGGTGTTAGAGGTCAGAGCAAGGGGGATCATTCCGGAAGCATGACCCAGGCCTAGGTCAAGGGGACTCAAGCTGCCTATTTACTCCCTGATCCACTTAACCAGTCAGATGTCCGGACATGAAATGAAACAATTTCTTTCTTTGAAGCTTTTCAAGGTGCCAAAATTCTCTCGAGTGGCGGAAGAGAGAACTACAGTTGCCAAACCTCTCGACAAAATTGACTCCAGCAGCTGCAAAAGGCTTGGTCACCTGGCTTACCTGCTCTGCTGTGGCTCCAGAGTTTCAGGCATTCATACTGGAGGGTCGCCAAATTGTTACCAAAGGCTGTGGATTCTTTTGCCTGATGCACTCAGTAACCAATACCTGAGACACCAGGTTTTCAAAGAGAGAAAGAGTTATTACTAGGTGTGGAATTGTAGAGCCATGGAGTGATTCTGTGTTTAGCATTTTGAGAAACTGGCCAAACTATTTAATAAGCTTTTGATACTCTGCAAGATGCACCCCTTTAGAAGCTATCAGGAAAAATAAATACAGTTTGAGGAGACTTCCTCCAAAAAGTTAAAGGAAAAGGAAGAATTCACATTTCTTAAGAAAATATATGTTATCTCACCTAATCCTCACAAGAGCATTGGAAGTAAGCCTTGCCATCTAGTTTTACAGAAAAGAAACAGTTCTGGAGGTTAAGTCCCTTGCCTAAGAACACCCAAGTGGGAATGGCAGAGCCCAGTCACATGTTCCACATTCCTGAGCTGCCCACAAAGTCTGAGAATCCAAGCAGTTTGCAGAAGAAAGAGGAAGTGCTGTCCTTTCTCGTCTATTTGCTCTATAGTAGAATCACCAGGAATTACTGCACAAAATCATTCCAAATTATGACATAAAATTTGGTTATGTTTCACACATCAGGCAATATGTAGATGGTTACAATTTGCTCATTAAACCATTATGCTGACTTGAAAACATTTTATGTACTTTTAAGCAAGTTATCTGGCTTCAATATTACTCAAAACCAGAATTTGTAGTAATTACATCTGCTGCTACTTAATTTAAATCAGAGCTTACAAACCTAGATAAATAATAAATTCCTTAGCTGAACATATTCTTCCCTAATTTCTTAAATTGACTTCAATCTGCTTTTTCAGTCATCTCCTGCCTCTCTCTGGTACATAAGGGATTTCTCCATGATTCGAAAACACAAACTGATTTTTTGATTCTCAACCACAAACCCTCCTCCAGTTACCATTATCAGCCCTAACCTCTAACCCTTATTGCCCTGCAAACTCACTCATTTTTCAAAGCCTCTATGAGGACTCCCCAGCAATCCCATTAGTGTAATGACTCTGTCCTCTGGGTTCAATCTGTACCTTTTATTGTTTGTGTTATTGGATTGAGAACTTCTAAAGGAAATGACTACATCAAATTAGTCATTTCCCCTCATGTACATGGAATATATGAGTTAGGTGTAATAAAAAACTTTCAAAGAGGACACTAGATTGTATGTATTCTAATTCTAAAATATGATTTGGGTATAGAAATGGACTGTATCGGATATAAATTCATAAGCTTTTGAAATATGGAGACCAAACTCACTTCACCAATTTCATTAAACTGTCAAAGAAAGTTCATTAGAAAGGAACCAGTAGGGAGAAAACAACCACAGAGAATGACTTGCATGTTTACAAATAGAGGTGCTTTTCCTCCCCTTAGGCAACTGTCATTTCTCTTTCCTTCATTCTCTCTAAAATTCTCCGAAGTCATTTGCATTAGCTGTGTTCACTTCCTCACTGCCCATTCATTTCTCAATCCATTCCAATGAACCTACTCCCCACCACACACGTTGAAACTCCTCTCACCAAGGCCACCAGTGACCTCAGGGTTGCCCAATCTAACGGTCATTTTCGCCTATGATCTAGTTGTTATTGCTTCCTTTTTGAAATTTCACCCTCCTTGGTGTTCCTTGCCTTTTGGACCACACTTATCTCCCCAGGGAGCTACCCGCATCACTGGCTTAGCTTTTAAAATAAATTTGCTATACATCTACTATCTTCTAAGTCTTTATCTCTACCCTCAAACTTCTGTTACACTTAATGTTATCTGGAAATCCTTGGCACATAACTCCCCACCACCCTCCCCCCCCCCCCCATCAAAATTAAAGCTTGCCAGGAGTAGACTTGTAAAACAGACCTTCTTGAAGACTCGAGGGTTTATGAAACTTGGAAAAATGAATAAGAAATAGTGAATGCAATGCTGTTACAAAAAGACCATGATGCACATCATGGGATGTTAGGCTCCTGCTGTAGCTATAGCTCTTAAACAACCTTTTAGTCCAGGTTTTTCAAATTGCACTACCATGGGGATTGGGGACCTCAGAGCCCTTAGGAAGGGATCGTGAGTCAGGAAAGGGACAACGAGAATGTCCCACATGTGGGCCAAGATGTAACAGCAGACAACCATCGTCCATTAGGGTCTCCAGAATGTCCACCTTGAAATTTGGCCCAATAGAGGCATTCCTTGGAGTTAAATAAGAAGGCTCAGAATGGGGTTTCAGAAAGCTGGCATTCACATATATGAGCTTGGCTTCTCAGTATTCTCTTTTCATCCCACTGGCAGTCTTAGGCAGTGTGCCAGGTTGAGTTTGTGTGTACCCCAGAAAAACCAAGTTCTTTAATCCTCATTCAGTACTGCTGGGTGGGATCCTTTTTATTGTTTCCATGGAGATGGTACCCACCCAATTGTGGGTGGTAACTGTTGATTAGATTCTGTCCCTGAAGAGATGTGTCTCCACACATTCAAGGTGTGGTTGCTTACTGAAGCCCTTTAAGAGGGAAGCATTTCGGAAAAAGCTGTAGAGACACCAGAACCAACAGAGTCCACACAGCTAGAGTGCTTTGGAGATGAAGAAGGGTAGTGCCCCCAGGGAGTTTCATGAAACAGGGAGCCAGGAAAGAAAGCTAGCAGATGTTGCCATGTGCCTTTCCAATTGACAGAGGTATTCTGGACCTGTTGACCTTCTTGAGTCAAGGTATCTTTCCCTGGATGCCTTAATTTAGACATTCTTATAGCCCTGCCTTACTGTGGACATTTTAACAGCCTTAGAACTGTGAACTTGCAACTTAATATATTCCCCCTTTTAAAAGCCATTCCAGGGTGGTGTAACAGTGGCTCAGTGGCAGAATTTTTACCTGCCAAGCTGGAGACCCAGGTTTGATTCCTAGAGCCTGCCCATGCCAAAAAAAAAAGAAAAAAAAAAGCCATTCTAATTCTGGTATATCACATTCTGGCAGCTTGCAAACTAACACAGGCAGCATCCTGCCTGTGCTGAGGGATTGAAAAATAAGATAGAAATGGCAGTGGTGGGAAGGGAGGGAATTCCTGGGGGATGATAGACAATTTGAGACCACATAAAAGCTGGAGAATTCAAACTTTTGCCAGTGGGGCCTTTATAAGCCTAGAGTCATATAGGAAAAAGACATCAAAAACATAATTTCCCATTAAAAATTGATGCAAAAGTTGAATATCAATGTAGAAATATATTCTACATTTCTAAATATATTAAGTAAAAATGAATACTTTCCAAAAGATTACTTAAAATACAAAACATTTCAAAGATGTACTTTAAAGTAAAAACCATGAAATAAAAGGTTAAAAACAAAACAAAAAGAATGCATAGAAAATAACATGGAGATACAGGGAATGTTTATTGTGGGGTTTGACTTATCGTGTTTTTATTTTCTATGTTGAAATGCATTGCTTTTATAATTTAAACAAATTAGTTGTATTTTATTTATATCACATATATATGTATAAAAAGTTGACATATAATCAATAGGCCATGCCCTCGATCATGAGGCTTACTTTTGTGAAGCTTATGTAGGTAGCAGAGAAGCTTAGACTACCTGTAGGCATGCCTAAGAGTTACTTCTGGAGGACCTCTGGTGTTGCTCAGATGTGACCTCACTCTCTCTAAGCCCAAATCTGCAATTAAAATCATTGCCCTCCCCCCTGTGTAGGGCGTGACAGCCAAGATGAAAGTCTCCCTGGCAACGTGGGAGAGGACTCCTAGAGATGAATCCAGACCTGGCACTGTGGGATCAACAATTCCATCCTGACCAAAAGGGGGAAAAGAAGTGTAATTAATAAAGTAACAGTGGCAGAGAGAGTTCAAATAGAGTTGAGAGGCTACTCTGGAGGTTGCTCTTATACAAGCTTCAGATAGACCTTGCTACCTATCATAACCTGCCAACCCACAACCAGGACCATTCCAGCCAATCCTAAAGAACACCTAGGGCATTATATAAGATTCCACAAGGTTTCCATGAACTAGAGTAACTTTCCCAAAACCTACAACCTCCCATGGGTCCCTGGTCCAGATAAGTCCTGAAACCTAGCCCAGCCTCTCCAGAACATCAAATAGTTTCATCTCCCTACCCCACATTAGTGACAGACCCTTCCAATATGAAAAATTTAGAATTGTCATAGCCCAAACAACCCCAAAGAGAGGTATGGAAAGATCAAAAGTGATGGTGGAGTTATACAGTGAAGGTAGGATTTAACAAATGAATATGAATGCTGAATAATTAAATTGATATCTCTTTTAGTCTCTAGTATTTTAGAGCAGCTAGAAGTAAACATCTAAAATTGTGAAATTGTAACCCATGTCAAAGTCTGAATATGTTCTACAACTAATTGTGGCTCTGTGCTTTGAAATTTATAGCTATTTTGTATATATGTTATTGTTCACAAAAAAAAAAGAAGGAAAAAAAGTCGATTGTGATGATAAAAAAGTACCGAAGCACTCTAGCCTCCTATATTCTGGAGCAGCTAGAAGGGAAAATATGAGAAGATCATGTGGTAGCCCATGACAAACTTTGGGATCTGTCCTGTAACCACCTTTTGAAGAGTACTTTGAAAACTATTGCTTTTTTATTTCTTTGCTTTGTATATATATTATACTATATGATAAAAAAAGTAAAAAAAAAAAAAAAAAAAAAAGGTAATGGTCTTCTGATATGACCTTGAACCAGAAAGTCATAAAATTTTCTCTAGATGTTTAATAAAGTATATAGACTGGCTCTAAGTTAATAGTGTATAAAGTAAAATGAACATATCTCCCCTTAATCAACAGTTATGTATTAATAATCTTGAAAGGAACCGCTATTTATATTTTCCCTGATAGTTATCTACATTTAAATTTATGAACTTCTAAACAACAACAAAATACTTTCTAACAATGAAAAAAGGAGTTAAACACCATAATTACATGGAATAATGAATAAGTCATGAGATCTTGTTGGTTTGTATGGGTTAATGTGATGCTCTGATATATTCCAGAGTAGTTTGGGCAGAGAATAAAAAAGTATTTTCGAAGTCCCCTTGGGGAACTGGGGAGAAAGGAGGAAATATTAAACTTCCCCATTTGGGGAATTCCTGATATTCTTGCAAGCAGTAGGGACAACCAATTCAATAGGCTGAGCCATCGATCTTGGGGCTTTCCCCTATGAAACTCATTTCTGCAAAGGAGAAGCTAAGCCAACTTATAATTATACCTAAGTGTCACCCGCTGTGACCCTCTGTTGTTGCTCAGATGTGGCCTCTCTCTCTCTAAGCCGACTTGGCAGGTGAACTCACTGCCCTCCCCCCAATGTGCGGCATGATTCCCAGGGGTATAAATCTCCCTGGCAACATGGGGCAGGACTTCCTGGATGAGCCTGGACATGTCATCATGGGATTCAGAAAGCCTTCTTGACCAAAACGGGGGAGAGAGAAATGAGACAAAATTAAGTTTGTGGCTGAGAGATTTCAGACAGTAGAGAGTTTATCCTGGACGTTATTCTTATACATTATATAGGTGTCCCTTTTTAGTTTGTGGTGCAGTGGAGTGGCTAGAGGGAAGTACCTGAAACTGATGAACTGTATTTCCTTAGTCTTGATTCTTGAAGATGATTGTATAACTATATAACTTTTACAGTGTGACCATGTGATTGTGAAAACCTTGTGTCTGGTGCCCCTTTTATCCAGGATATAGACAGATGAGTGAAAAAGAAAGTATTAAAAAATAAATAATAAGGGGGATATGTGATAATTGGGTAGATTGAAATACTAGTGGTTAATGAGAGGGAGGGGCAAGGGGTATGGGATGTATGAGTTTTTTTCTTTTTATTTCTTTTCCTGGAGTGATGCCCATGTTCTAAAAATAATCATGGTGATGATTAGACAACTCTGTGATGACTTTGTGAGCCATTGATTGTACACCATGTATGAACAGTATGTGTGTAGATACTTCTCAATAAAAATATTAAAAAGAAAAAAAAAAGAAGTTCTTTTTTTGTGGCTCCTTGGAAGAGTTCGACTGCCTCAGCATGAAGCTGAACATCTCCTTCCCAGCTATTGGCTGCCAGAAGCTCATTGAAGTGGACAATGAACACAGACTTCATAGGTTTTGTGAGAAGTAAATGGCCACCGAAGTTGCTGCTGACACTGGGTGAAGAGTGGAAGGGTTATGTTGTCCAAATTAGTGGTGGAAATGACAAACAGTGTTTCTCCATGAAGCAGGATGACTTGACCCATCTGTGTCTGCCTTTTACTGAGAAAGGGGCATTCCTGTTATACACCAAGGAGAACTGGAGAAAGAAGTGCAAATATGTTCAGGATTGCACTGTGGATGCCAATCTTTGAGTGTTCTCAACTTGGTTATTGTAAAAAAAGGAGAGAAGGATATTCCTGGATGACTGATACTATTGTGCCTTGTTGCCTGGGGCTCAAAAAAGTAAAATTTGCAAACATTTCAATCTCTCTAAAGAAGATGATGACCACCAGTTTGTTATGAGAAAGCCTGTGAAAAAAGAAAGTAAGAAACCCAGTACCAAAACACCCATGATTCAGCATCTTGTTACTCCATGTGTCCTAGAACATAAACATCGATGTACTGCCCTGAAGCGACAGCATACTAAGAAAAATAAGGAAGAGGCTGCAGAATATGCTAAACTTTTGGCCAAGAGAATAAAGGAGGCCAAAGAAAAATGCCAGGAACGGATTGCCAAGAGACAGAGGCTATCCTCTTGTGAGCTTCTACCTCTAAGTCTGAGTCCAGTCAAAAATAAGATTTTTCTAGAGTTACAAATAAATAAGATCAGACATTTAAATTTTAAAAAAAGTTAAAACATAAATCACATATTGGTAGAAAAAATTAATGTAGCATATGATGCTACGTTATGCAACCCATAATTGGTAACCAGAATACATGAAGAATTCATATAAATCAGTAATAAAACATTTAAAAAACACTGGCAGCTATTCCAACCCAGCTCTTGAAGCTCTTGGATCAAAACAACCACAAGACCAAAGAACATGCCAGACACAGAGTCTGACATGAGTTTTATCAGGACTTACAAACAGGAGAGAGTCTCCAGTGGTGGCAGTCCAAAAAGTGGAAGTAGCACACTGCAAAGAAGGGAGTACAAGGGGCAGATTATAAGGGTTTAGGACAAGGACATTCCACAGGGTGTGAGATCTGAGTTTCTGCAGCGTCTCATGATATAGGGACTTGGAGATTTGTTATCAACATATATGTCATGGGAAAGGAGTTTTACTGTTCCGCAAAATGAGTGGTTTACGATACCATCTGTACATTCTTTCCTCCTGAGGAGGTCTGTTGACCTTTTAACTTTTGTCCTGGTCACGTAGGCAAGCTACGTGCCGCAACTTACTCTCTGTACTGAGGGGAAGCCTGGACCCTGGGTCTCCACAGCAGCTCGCAGTGGAGGAGAACTATATGGCCAGTAAACAAATGAAAAGATGCTCATGCTCACTTGTAACCAGGGATTTATAATCTCACACATAGCAGTGTGCCAAAAATGTAAAAGCCTGATGATACCAAACATTGTTGAGAATGTAGAGGAACTGGAACTCATTTACAGCCTGATGTCACTGTAAAAAACACCCACACTTTGGAAAGCAATTTGTCTATGTTTAATGGAATTGAAGTTGTGCATATCTGACAACCCAGTAATCTCAATTCCACTTCTAGAAACTCTCCCACAAATAAATTTAAAAATCAGAAGAAACCAGGGTGGCAGAAGTAAATGTCTGTTTTCAGGAGGGTGGATAACTAAATTACGGTAAATTCATGCTATAGAATATGATACAAAACTTAAAAAAGAACTAAACCTGAATGGGTTATTATGGGTAAATCTCAAAAACAATGAATGAGATTGAGAAAGTTAGTTCCAAAATGATATATACAGTAGCAACACCATTTATTTCAACATTTACTACTTTCTGTATTCTTAAAATATTTAATGATAAAAGTACATTATAAAAATTGGAAATATATATGAAGAGATTTTGAAATATTTTATACAAGTGCCAATTACTATGGATACTTTTTTTTTTATCCTTCTTCCTCTTCTGGCAACCAAGGCAACTTGATTTCTGAAAGTGCCACAAAAGTCCAGCATCACAGCTGGAGATATCCCCCATTCTCCTACCAAGGTGAACCCTAGCTTTAAGGTCCCAATCTTTCTTCCTAATTTTAACTATAATAAAACATCTCAAGACTAAAGTTAGCTCTTTCTCTGTAACCCCCTCTTAATGAAAATTCTACCACCTATCCTTTAGCTCTGTTTCTTGTGGACTCTTTAGATCCATATTTTGTATGCTGCCACAGCTCTCTGGATATAATCAAAATTTTCTTTTAGATTAACATGATCGCAAGATACCCATTCCATTTCCTGTAGCATATTCACTTCCTTATGAAGTAAGTTTTCTTTCCCCCAGACTCAGCATCTGCCCCATTCTGTCCCTGGTGCTGCCACTGCTTCCATTTCATCTGTCCCCATCTGTCAATTTATTCCTCTTCTCACAGCTACCTTTATTTTCAACTCCCACTCTCTTAGTTGTAGCCTTTCTTCCCCCCCCCACCCCGCCCCAACTCCCAGAGGTCTGGTTTCTTGAATACAATTCACTTTTACCCCGCAAAGTATCATATATCAATTTTCTAAACTTACACTAGCCCTCTGCAATGTCACCTAGAAATACTGCCTCATTCTGTATTTGTGAAAATAGGTGATATATCTTCTTATATATATAAGGGCTGCCTTTCCCCATGCTGTGAAAAATATATCCTGTCTCCTAGCTGCAATTAAAGACTCTTAGAGAAAAAGGGTTATCATATCCTTGTTGTCCCAAAATGCACGAAAATTTCTTGCAATATCTAGGTATTTGTTCCAGAGAAAGTAACATGGTACACCATCTATACTTCTGTTATAATAAGAATTAAGCAGTCAATGCAACAAATGCTAATCCTCATTGGAAAAAAACTTTATCATTTGGGGTCAGGAGAAAGATTTATACTTGAACACTCTGGGGGGAATGGGGTTGCTTTGTTGTGTTTTGTCTTAAACCTGACTCTTCAACATATTATGTGATCTCAACTGTTTGGGGGGAATCTAAAGATAATAAAGAAATAAAGAAGAGGGTAAACTAGCCTGATTTACAAAGTGAAAGGGCTTTTTTGAATGCAAGGTCCAGGAAACCAGAGTGAAAGTTTTTGTTCCACCAGCGCTAACTGGCCTTGAACCCCCCAGGTCTTTGCTTGGGCGAGAAGTCTGCAGAGAGGAGGACTTGATTTCTAACTCCTCAAGAACTTGGACCTAGAGATCGTTCTGCTTGGGTCACAACTGAACTTCCTGCTTTTCTTTCTACTTTTTTCTTTTCACAACCAAAGGCAAAAGTCCTCCTTCCCATGCCCTCCCCTTATCTAGTTTCAATTCTGAAAGGCAAACTTCTTACCTAGGTGCTCAGTCATCTCTGGAGATCAACACAGGGAGGAATCTGACCTTTTAGGTGGGGGCTGTCTTACTCCTGGAAACACTGACAGAACAAGGGTGCCTACACCTGACCGTAAGCATAACGTCTGGGGAGGCCAGTCTTGGGGTGATGGTCCAAGTCAGGCAGACTGCAGCCTTGTGTTACAGAGATAGCTGGAGAGAAGGAACAGGACCCAGTGCCCAGGAGAGGAGCTGGAGGGCCAAGTAGGGTGTCAGAACCGCAGCCAAGGAGGGAGGAGTCAGGACGGGGCTCTGGTCTCAGAGGAATAGACATTCTGGGTGGTATTGCTTAGACAGTAACTCAGTGTGAAGGCGAAGCCAACACTGCAGGACAGAGCAAGAAAAGCTACAGTTCAGAGACCACACAAGCCCCCAACACTTATTCCAGGCACTAAGACATTTCAGTCCTGATTTTCATTCCTACCAGTTTCCACTCTATGTTCAACTACAGTTCTTATTAAAATGTGGTTCTTGGGGGAACAGAGGAGCAGAAGCAACTTCAACATCACCTGGATACTCGCAACAATGCATATTCTTGGTCCCTACTGCAGACCTACTAAATCAGAAGCTCTGTGAGGAGGGTCTGGCAATCTGTTTTAACAAACTCTCCAGGAGTTTGTGATGCATGCAAAAGTTCCAGAACTGCTGCTCTTAATAATGCCCTTCTTTAAAATTTTTCAATTATGGCATGATTTGGTTCTGGCGGTCTGCTTTTGCCCTGAACTTGCACTATCTGTCCCCATGCTCCACCTCCTTCACCCAATTCCAACTGACACTTGAAGACTCCCTCACAGTAGGCCATCCAGGAGGTTTTTACTAGAATTCTGCCCCACTTTCCATCGTGGCTCAGTCTCTCATATTTGATGACTCAGGGGATGCTGGATATTTCCCTTTGGCCACCCTTATCACACAGGATTGCTCGGTCTGTGTCTGCCAACCCCATTAGGCTCCTGAGGATCAGCTGTGCAAACTCCTTCAGTGTTTCTAGATAAATGAGGCTAAACAAACACAACAAGGGTGCTCAGTAGTGATGTTTATCTTTCCAGCAAATTTATTTAGATTTGAGCCTGGCCTCCTAGTGAAAACAATACTTTACCCTCAAAGGAATATTCTGAGGGTAGGAATTTCCGACCCTCACTGTGATAGTGTTCTTGGGGGAGCAGGAGCTACTTGGGTATAAAATGAGGCCCTTGCATGGCTTTGGATTCCATGACTAGAGCCTGTTCTTCGCTTTCCCAGATGGAATTTCCAGAAACAGTCAAGGCTGCTTTCTCAGTTTTTACCTGAACTCTTGGAAGGGTAAAAAGTTCAGGGTACTTGAAAAGGAAATGCTCAGCCCTATTCAGCTGGGAGCTCAGAAGTGTCTTTGAGATGCACTTCTCATAACCAACTGAACGCCCCATCCCTGAAGAGGAGCTGGCCTGAAAGTCCTAGACCTAGAACTTATCAAGACCCACCCGAATGGGTGGAGACATGTTGCTACCTAATCTAACAACCACTCTTGATTAAATCACATCTCCAGGGAGATGATCTAATTACAGATTCAAACATACAGTATTGAATAGGGATTATTCTGCCTTAAAAAAACGAGATTTTGATTAAAGCATGGCTTTTCTAGGGGACATACATCCTTTCAAACCAGCACAGCATCTTCTGAAGGTAAGAGCCTACTGAAATGGAAACCATAGGGCAGAATATTTCACATTCAGGCGTCTTAAAAACTTGGGACTTGTGGTTACTTCATATGCTGAAAGGACCAAAACTCCTTTTGTAAATTTCTGTTCTTTCGGGACAGTATAAACCTCTGCCAGAATGAATATGAATGATGATAAAACCTCAAGAACCTGACTTTAACTCCAAAGACTTCCTATATATAGGAGTTCACATACAAACTTTCAATCTGGAAACTTACCTGTCTGTGAACAAAGGTTGATAGTAAATCATGGACCTTCTGCCTGCTCCCGATCGGTTGGACAATGTCACTTTGGAGTTCAGATCAAAAGGAGCAGCCTAGGCTCATAGAGCGTTTGGAAGCACCTGGTGGCAGTGACACACGGGTTCTGAAAGCCCGAGGTCTCTGATCAAGCCCGCTAGGGGGCAGCAATCACGTTCTTTCCCTCGTGCTGGAGAGCTTCAGAATTGGGGAAATGATTGAACTGTTGTGTCTGAATTTCCATCTCTCCATGTGCGAAAAGTCAGCAGCAAAACTTGTGTGAAGCTTTTAAATATTTTTTGATCCATGCTTTACCACCTTGCCCTTCAAGTCTGTTTTACAAAAAACCTAGTCAACCAGGTTAATTTACTATGTCAGCTTTTCAGAATGAGAAATTCAACTTGATTTCCCCCAGTTATCCATTTTACCTCCCACCCCACAGACCTATTTCTTAAATTCCTGCTTACCTTTTGTCTAAAAGTGTAAGGATTTCCCAGACATTTTCTAATTGATACCATGATCAGAAATATGACCCAGTGGAAGCTATTTACTTTTGTAGAGAAAATTAACAACTATGTCCAGTCACAGATTCTGTTACTATCTCACAAATTCTTGCTTTTCTCATCTCCACCAAAGAGGGTGTGCATAACCCAATTTAAACCTTTAATTGCAATTGCAAACTACATATTTCAAGAGCATATCCCCCCTCCCAAATGTGTTAACTGCATCACTTTCGTACTTGAAAGATGCATGACATATATACTTTTTCATTTACAAAAATTAGAAGGGACTAGGTAATAAGACAAAGGAGAGATGAATGGAATCTGGAGAAGGTCGTTGTGTTTTGTCTTACCAGCCTGGTCCACAACTATCCCCAGGTTTGAAAATTCCTGTACCCAATGTACCTGATTCTTTAGCAAATTAAGTCTCTATGGTAAATCCAAATTAGATTTTGTGATGCTGCAAAAGGAAGAGGGGGGTTGGGAAGAAATTTCTTAGAGAATACATTAATGTTAACGTTTACTTAGTAAAATCGAAAGTCTATTTATAAATGTACATTATTCAATTATATAGCAATCTCTTACAGAGATCAAAGGACTTTGCAGAAAGGAATTCTATATAAAATGCTATGAAAAAGTCAGAAAACTTTAAAAAGAAAATTGCAAACATAGATAGCATCAGGTCCATTTTACTTGTCTGAGAGCTGCATTTCTGGTGACCCTAATGATTAACAACATATAACGCTACAAAGTCAAATCCATTGCCTTTAAAAATCACCTTTCATTGTGATTCCTTGTGGGTTTTTCTCCCACCAAGGCTTCTTTTTTAAAATTTTTTTTTAAATAATTTGAAACTTACAAGATAGTTACAAAAATAATGCAAAGCCAAAACAGAGAACTCCAATAAGCCCCCTACCTAGACACCCAGATTTAACAATCTTTAACATTTTTCCCACATTTGTTATTTCATTCTCTCTCTCTCTCTTCTAAAATTTGCAAGCAGGTTGCATGCATCTTGCTGCTTGAATACTTAGTATTTCTGTGTATATTCTCTAAGAACAAGGATACTCACTTACATAACCTCATTATGTAGTTATTAAGTTTAAGAAATTTAACAATGGTATAAACCATAGTCTGTATTTTTAAAATTTTCCCGATAGCGTCTTATTGAGTATTTTCTTCTCCATTATTAGACCCAGAACAGGATCATCTACAACACTTAATTATCATTCTTTTTAGCCTTTAGCTTTTTTCTTTTTATCATGGAGCCATATAAAACATAAAATTTCCCATCTCAACCACTCCCAAGCACACAATTCACTAAGACTCATTACACTCACAGTGTTGTGCTAACCTGCTGGAAGGAAAACTGAACTTGTAGAGTTTGTTATGCTCAGCTGATGTTGCTATTGTGTGACCTTGGTGAGAAATTGTGAAATGTGCACTCCGGCTGGGAGGACTGGCTATCCTCCCAGAAGGAGGTATACTTTGATATCTAGGTCCCAGGAAACTCCTCTTGGTCCCTAGCCAGTTCCCAGAGGACCACCTGGGCCCGGTCACGTTAGCTATTTGGAATCTGGCCACTATTGTGTGAAAACATCATATAAATTGCATGTAAGCAGCTAGAAAGAAGAAGAGGAGAGAGAGAGAATCTTATCCAAGAGGAAAGGAAGATGCTGTGCTCCAGTCAGACCCTGAAAATGCTATCTCCGGGATTCCCCAGCGCTCCTTTTCGGGAGTTGCTGCTGTCCCGCCTGGTGATGTAACTATGTCTCATTTCTAACAATCTTTTGATTAGTTTTCTAATAAATTCTGTTTTTATATCACTGAAGTCTGTGTTGTCCGAGAATCTGAACCTCTAAATTAAATGGCCACAAATATCACATTGCCTTTCGTGTAATACCTGCCCACCGTTCATTACCTGAATTTTTCCATCAACCAAAACAGACACCCCATACCCATTAAGCATTAACTCCCCATTCACCTTCCCCCCTTCATCTGGTAACCTGTACTTTAATTTCTGTCTCTGTGAAATTGTATATTCTAGTTATTTTACTATAAGTGGTATCATACAATATTCGTCCTTTTGTGTCTGACTTATTTCATTTAACATGGCATCATCAAGTTTCACCCACATTGTAGCATGTGTCAGAATGTCATTCCTTTTTTGCAGATAAGTAGTATTCTATTGTTGTATATATCACATTTTGTTTATTTGTTCACTTGTTGGACATTTGCATTGCTTCCACACCTTTTGGCTATTGTGAATAATGTGGCTATGAACATTAGTGTAAAATATCTGATCCTCTTTTCATTTCTTTTGGTATATACCTATATGCTTGTAAACAGCATGTAGTTGAGCCGTGCTTTTTTTAAATCCGTTTTGCCAATCTGTCTTTTGACTGGAGAATTGAATCCATTTACATTTAAAGTAACAAATAATAATGCAGAGCTAACTTCTTCCATTTTGCTCTTTGGATTTTCGTAGTCTTATCCTTTTTTTGTCCCTCAATTCTTCTATTACTGCCTACTTTTGCATTTAACTAATCCTTGTAGAGAGCTCATTAGAATCTTTTCTCATTTTCTTCTTTGAATATTTTTCTTTTTTGGTTTAAATGTAATATCTTACATCTATAACAATCCTGTTTGCTTTGATGCAAGCTTAACTTCAGTAGCATATACAAATTACGTTTCTCTAATCCTCCAACCCCCACACCTTGTGTGTCCCAAACCATGGATTTATCATTACTTTTTATGCATTTCCTTTTTAGATACTGTAAGAAGTAAAAAGTGGAGCTACAAAGGAAAAATACTATAATATTGACATTTGAATTTACCCATGTCATTACTTTTATAGAAAATCTTTATTTTTTCATGTGGTTTTGATCTATTGTATAGTGTCCTTTCCTTTCAATCTGAAGAACTCCCTTTGGCATTTCTTGTAAGACCAGTCTAGTGGTAATGGATTCCTTTAGTTTGTCAGTTTTTATTTTTCTGTGAATGTGCTAATTTCTCCCTCATTTTGGAAAGATGGTTTTGCTGGATATAGGATTCTTAGGTGGAAACTATTTTTCATAATTAAAAATATATCATCCCATTACCTTCCCTTCTCCATGGTTTCTGATGAGAAATTGTCACTTTGTCTTGTTGAGGCCCCCTTGTACATGACAAATTGCTTCTCTCTTGCAGCTTTCAGGATTCTCTCTTTGTCTTTGACATTTGACAATTGAATTATAGTGTCTTGATGTGGCTCATTTAGGTTTATCCTATTAGGATTTGTTAAGTTTTTTAGATATGTATATTCATGTCTTTCATTAACTTGGGGAATTTTTTAGTCAGCATTTCTTTGAATATTATTTCTGCCCCTTTTATCTTTCTTCTTCTCTGGAACTCACATAAGGCTTATTTAGGTACGTTTGATGGTGTCCCACATGTCTCACAGACTGTTTACTTCTCTTCATTCTTTTTAATTTCTTTTCCTCAGGGTGAACTTTCAGTTGCTTTCTTTCATGTTCACTGATTCTTTTTTCTGTCACTTCCAATCTTCTGCTTCTGTTACTGTTGGCTTCAGCTCTGTTTTGTGCCTCATGATGTCTAACTCTTTTTGTTTCTCTACTGTTTTCCTGATTTAGTTTCTTTGTCCATGTTTTCATTTAGCTCTGTGAGCATATTTAGGACAATTTTTTTTTAAGTTTTGTCTGATATGTTCAAGTTCTGATTTTCCTCATTGTTGGTTTCTAATGTTTTGTTTTGCTTCTTTGCATAGATCATCGTTTCCTGTTTGCATCTCTTATAATCTTTTGTTATATATTGGACATTTTTATACTTAATGTACTATCTCAGGGATTTGGTGCATTCCTTAGGCCAATTCCTGAAGTTTGTATTTAGGTAGTATTATGAGACTTCCTTGAAAGCCAGGAACTAGTGAAAAAAAAGGAAAGAAAAGAAAAAGAAAACATCTTTCCCACTTTTTGCAGATTGGCCTATGCAAGTGCATAATAATGAGTTTAAAGAGTAGCTTGGGGTGAAAGTGTAGGGTCTACTCCAGTCTTTCTGACTTCACATCTTGTTCTGGGTATGTGACCTTGGCCCTAAGAATTATCCCATTTATATAGAGGTGAATGTTCTCTTTTTCCCTAGGAAATAGTGTTTCCTTCCATTCCCAGGTGCTGCACAATATGTCCCAACAGCCAGCAATTCTTTGCCCCAGACAACTGGTGTTTTGACTGTTCTACAGCATTCTAACTGCCCTGTGTTCTACCCATTTATGTGCAACTCAAGTTATGGGATGGCAAGCCTACAACAAGCATCCTGGTTCAATCCTTTAGGCTGCCAGCAAACAGATTGGCACAGACATACATCACCTCAGTATGTACACAAGGATTATTCTGCTCCTTCCAGAACTGGAACTAGGGACTTGCATTGGGAATGTAGACCAGCTCTGTTCTGGAGAGGGAGTGGGAGAAGGGCTAGCTAGTGTGCCTCAGGACAGTTCTACCATTTTTAAATTGCCTTTTTCTTGATTCAGTGCTCTCCCTCTTACTTCAACCCTTTAATTAATTTGTGGAGTTCTGAAAAAGGTGATTCTGCCAGATTTTTGTTCTCATTTAAAGCTTCTGTGGGTTGATGGAAACCTGGAGCATCTCATTGCCGTCTTTGTAATGTCCTCCTCCTCTTCCCCAGAATTTCTTCACTCATATCAATTCCTTGCAAATGAGTTAAGTTTTATTGTTATGATTAAAGAATTATTATGCAACAAAATCCATAGGTATATTGGCCTAGAATATACCTTGCAGATTGGGTCCACTAACCTTTCCGAAGCTTCTCCTTTTCCTCTTCACCACAGCAAGCCACTGAATCTCTGAATAGGCTGTGCAGCGCTCAGGACCCAGGAACCATGGAGCCTCAAGCAGCCATCACCAGAGTTCACACTATCTCCTTAGGTGTCGTCGTACCCCAAATTCTATCATTAATTTAATGCTTTCATTCATTCAGTGAGTATTTATTGAATTCCTTTTCTAGGATAGGCATGTACTAAATGTTGGGCATGAAGTGGAGAATGAAGATCTGTCCCAACATTATAGAACTTGGAGTCTGACAGGAAAGACAAGCTATTAAATCTGGTCTCTGAAAGAGGTGGATAAAGTGCTAGGAGAGCAGAGAGCCCAGGCATATAATGGAAAAGTTAAGAGAACTTTTTAGGAGGGTTATATTTTAAGGGTCAGTAGAACTTTGCAAGGAAAAGATTTGAAGTTGGCACAGATACTGTGGGGAGAATATGTTCTAGGAAGTGTTAAAATTGTTCTCCCTCTTTTTAAAATGCAAATGTGCTCGAAAGTCAGTAGGCTGCAAAAAGAAAAAGTTGATTGTGATGATAAAAAAAAAGATTCATTCCTTCTAGCCTCCTATGTTCTGGAGCAACTAGAAGGAAAAATCTGAGATGATAGTTTCGTAGCCCATCACAGACTTTGAAATCTGTCCTGTAACTACTTGCTGAAGAGTTCTTTGAAAACTATTGCTTTTTTTCCTTTGATTTGTATATATGTTATATTATACAATTAAAAAAGTTAAAAAAAAAAAAAGTCAGTAGGCTGCCCTCAGTTCCTTGCCACATGGAACTCTGTGCATCCTGTTATCAAAGCCAGAAGGGATAAAATCGATAGAATCTGTTACCAAGGGGAAGTTACAATCTTATGTAATATCTCATGACATAATGAAGTGACAGCCCATCACCATTGTAATATTGTATTGGTTAGAAACAAATCACAGTTCCCACTCACACTCAAGGGAAGGAGATTACATAAGGGCACAAATACACAAGATGGTAGAGATCATTGGGGGCCCTCTTGGAGCCTACCTGCCTGTGGTGGCTTGGAGCTATATACCCCAGAAACATGTTCTTAATCTTAATCCATTCATGTAGGTATGAATTCTTATTAATAGGACCTTTTGATGAGGTTACTGTGTTCCAGCTGTGTCTCAACTGAATCAGGATGGGTCTTAATCCTATTACTGAAGGCCTTATAGGAAAGGTCCCATAGAAAGAGAAAGCCACAGGGAAAAAGCCAGAAACTGGAAGTCAATGGAACTGAGAAGCCATAAGAGGCCACATGTGCATTGCCATGAGACAGAAAAACCAAGGACCAACGATTGCTGGCAGCCAACACCAGAATGCCACAGTCCTCTGGGAGGAAGCAACACCTTGATTTAGGACTTCTTCTAGCCTCGAAACCATGAGTCAATAAAGTCCTGTTGTTTAAGTCAACCCATTGCACAGCATTTGATTTAGCAGCCAGAAAACAAAAACACGGCCGCACCTGGATTATTGATATAACTGTTTTAAAGGAAAACACTTTTAAGCCCTACATTGGACTGTACAGTTGATGCCATACAGCCCTGGGAGTTCTGGAGAAATAGAAATCTCAACTAAGGGCTGGCACCATGAGGGTTCTTGACCCAGTTGCAAGAAAGAATTCAGTACCATTTTTAAAAGAGACTATTCTTTCCCCATTGAATAGATGTGGCAGAGATATATGGGTTTATTTCTGGACTGGCAGATTTATTTCTGGACTCTCAATTTTCCATGGCTCTGCATGTCTATCCTCATGCCAGTACCACACTATTTTAATTATTATAGTTCATAGTAAGTTTTGATTAGGAAGTATGAGTCCTATGACCTTGTTTTTCTTTATCAAGATTGTTTTGGCTATTCAGGCTCCTTGCTATTCCATATGAATTTGTGGATTGGGTTTTCCATTTCTACAGAGAGACACTGGTAGAATTTTGATAGGATTTGCATTGAAACTATTGATCACTTTAGGTAGTATTCATATTTGAACAGTTCTAAATCTTCTGATCTATCAACATGGAGTATCTTTTCATTTATTTAGGTCTTCTTTAATTTCTTTCAGTAATGTTTTGCATTTTCCAGTGTACAAGTTTTTCACTTCCTTGGATGAATTTACTCATAAATATTTTTACTTTTAGATGCAATTATAAGTGGAATTGTTTCCTTAATTTCTTTTTCAGATTGTTCATTACTGGTATATAGAAACACTGCTGAATTTTGCCTGTTGCTCTTCTACTCTGCAACTTTGCCGAATTCATTAACTATAGCAGCTTTCTTGTGAATTCTTTTGGATTTCCTATATGTAAGATCACGCTTTTTGTGAATAGAGACAGTTTTATTTCTTCCATTTCAGTTTGGATGCCTTCTATTTCTATTTTTCCTGCCTAATCGCTCTAGGTAGAACTTCCAGTACAATGTTGAACAACTGTAGTGACAGTGGGCATCCTTGTCTTGTTCCTGATCTTAGATGAAAGCTTTCAGTCTGTCACCATTGAGTATGATGGTAGTTGTGGGTTTTTCATAAATGCCCTTTAGCATGTTGAGGAATTTCTCTTCTATTCCTTGTTTTCTGAGAATTTTTATCATGGAAGATGTCGCATTTTCTCAAACACCTTTCTGCATCAATTGAGATGATCACGTTATTTGTTTCCTTCATTCTATTAATGTGATGTATTGCACTGATTTATTTTGTTGTTGATTTCACTTGTTTTTCATTTGTTAAAACCACGCTTGCATTGCTGGAATGAATCCCACTTGGTCATGTTGTATAATCTTTTTAATATACTGTTGGATTCAGTTTGCTAGTATTTTGTTAACTTTTTGTATCTGTATTCATAAGACATACTGGTCTGCAATTTTGTTTTTTGTGTGCTACTTTACCTAGCTTTGGTAAGGAGCTAATGCTGGCCTTATAGAGTGAGTTAAAAAGTGGTCCTTCCTGTTCTACTTTTTGGAAGAGTTTGACAGGAACCGAAGTTAAATATTCTTTAAATGTTTGGTAGACTTCAGTAAGGAAGACATCCAGCCCAGGTCCTTTCTGTTTGGGAGCTTGCTCATTAGCAGTTCAATATCTTTTCTTATTATAGGTCTGTTGAGATTTTTAATTTCTTTTTGATCAGTTTAGATAATTGATGTGTTTCTAGGAAGTTGTCCGTTTCATCTATTGTCTAATTTGTTGACATACAATTGTTCACAGTATTATCTTAAAATTTTTTTTATTTCTGTAAAGTCTGCAGTAATGTCTTCTTTCATTTCTGATTTTTCTTATTTGGCCCTTTCTCTTTTTTTCTTTGTCATTCTAGGTAAAAGTATGTCCATTTTTAGTGAACTTTTCCAAGAACCATCTTTTGGTTTGGTTGATTCTCTTTATTGTTTTACTATTCTCTATTTCATTTATTTCCACTCTAATTCTTCTCCTAAATTTGGGTTTAATTTGTTCTTCATTTGCTAGGTATGAAGTTAAGTTATTTATTTGTGAGATTTCTTCCTTCTTAACGTAGGCATTTACAGCTATTATCTGAGCACTATCTACCCAGCATCCTGTAGGTGTTATGTTTTATTTGTGTTTTCATTTATCTGTAAGTATTTTCTAATTTTCCTTGTGATTTCTTCATTGACACATTGGCTGTTTAATTTCCAAATATTTGTAAATATTCCAGTGTTCCTTCTTTTATTGATTCCTAACTTCATTCCATTTTGTTGAGTGATGATAACTAAGTTAATATAGCTTTTAACTGTGGGGAGATGATTCACAGACTTCAGAAAGCAATATTTCTTAGGAAATTCAGAGAAAATTGGATGGACAGAAAAGTCAAATCAGACTTCAGCAATAAGGGAAAGAAACCAACCGTGTGTTTTTGGGTCTAAATATAGCTCTTCTACAAGGTTTAGGAGTCTAATGGAAAGATCAACAAAGGAAAACTTCAACATGTGTTCAGTTATGTTCTGGAAGCCTAAAGATGAAATACTGAGGTAGAGTTAAGACAGCATGTGCCTGATGTGCAAGTGGAAAGTATTAGCTCAAAACCAGCTTTATATGGATGTAGTAGAGCTACATTCCCTCTAATACACAGGAACAGAAGCCCCTCTTTGTAAATATCTAATTCCCCGTGTGTAATAAAGCATTTATCTTACCCAAAGGGAGGTCTGGCCTTTACCCTCAGCCCCTGGGATGTAATTTTTAAGCCCTTGGAGAGTCCTGAATGAGAAAGGTGTCTTTGTTACCTGGGAGCTTTGAGTAACTTCAGAGAGCCTATCAAGGTGATTTATAGTGGGGGCTTCAGACCCTGCAGTACCATCACAACCTCTAGAGGTGTCCAATAAAATCTCTGGACAGCAAAACTCAGGTGAATTGTTATGTGAATTGTTATGCACCGTTCCCAGAAAAAATGAGTGTTGTCCATGGCTCCCCTGGGAGAAGACAACTGGAAGCTTCATGCTTGGAATTTTCCTGGTCTCTGTCCCATGCATCTCATTGCTTGACTGATTTTTATCTCTATCCTTTCCCTGTAGTAAACCATAACTGTGAGTAGAATAGTTTTCAGTGAGTTCCGCGAGTCCTTCTGATGAATTATAGAAACTAAGAGTGGTCATGGAAACACCCTAACTTGCAATTAGTATCAGATGAGAGGGTGGTCTTGTGGACCACTTTTCTAACTTTGCACCAGGTATTTTCACACATACATTAATTTTATTTATAGGGCAATATTTATCACATTTTCCTTAAGATCAGCTAGCCTGATGGTTGAAGAATAGCAATCTAGCCCTAATCTCTATGTCTAACTACTTAATTTCTAGTTCTACATAGAACATTGTAGAATATGGCTGCTTAGAGAGCCAATTTGAAAGCTTTATCAAGTGAAGGACCCTGTAAACTCATAGGATCCCACAGGACCAGAACTGATATTGTAAACAAAAATGAAATCAACCAAAAGAAAGAAAAAATTAACCTGCAGTAATTTTCTTTCTTTCCATCAGTACATCTCCTAAAACCTCCTTTTGTCTTATGAATTAATATATATTTTTTTATTCTCTGGTTCCTGGGAGAGCTCAAACTTTCATCCCACAACCTCCCGGTCCTCAAAAGGCATCCCCAAATTCACTGTACTTAAGAAGATAAACTGTCAATAGTGTTTTTCTCCTTCCCTTTGATGTAGAAATATAGAATTTTAAGGCTACAAAGAATCCTGAGGATAATTTAGTCCAGTTCTCTCAGTTTATAGCTAAGGTGGTGAGTCCCAGAGAGGTTCAGGGGTATAAATTAAACTGAGTGGGAATAGGGCAGATCTCAATTCAAATCCCAGTTCTGCCACTTTTTAGCATGAAAGTCTCTTCTTCATCAGCAATGTGAGGATAAAAATACCTATCTAAAAAAAGTGTTTTGGCAGGAAGGTGAAGTAGACATACTTTTCCTATACCCCCTGCTAAGTACAATGGAAAGCTCTGGGCATTTGATATAAACAATAAACATAGGAAGACTCTTAAAGTTGAAGAGAAGAATGCAGACTGACTAGGGACCTCGGGGTATGGCATTGTAGTGGGTTTTTATTTCCTCTCATGTATCCCAGATTGAAGCTGAAAGAAGTCAGCAACTCAGAAACGCTAATGAACCAGATGAAAAAAAAAAAAGCCCACTGAAAGAGTTCTTTCTGTCCAAACAACTAGGAAAAGGGCAGGCAAGCAAGACAGAAAATGTTTAGAAAATAACTCTGTGCTCCAGCCAAAGAACACAGAAAAAAAATCATGCCCCATCCCACTCATGCTAGCAAGAGTAGGAGCCTAGACTTCCAGCCCTGCCGGGCTGTAATGAAGTGCTCACTTCCCCCGTCCACTGGGGTGGCATCAGAGAAAGCTGAGTATAGAGCCAGGACTTTCATCTCTACCAGATGATGAGTTCCACCTCCGCTGTGGTGTCAACAGAAAATAAGTGGTAACTGAAACTCTCATTCCCACCTTGCAGGAATGAGGATTCCTCTCTCATACACACCCCACCGCCACCACTTTTCAGAGGCCAAATGGGGAAGCTGGACTTACATCTTCAAAAGGTAGTAACAAGGCAGCAGCACCCCCCACCTGCCTCCCACTTATTTTCCTGTGAGAGCAGTGTTAAGAGAAAGCTAGCTAACTGAAGGTTTAATTAATATCTGGTGTCACACAACATACTATGGAAATGTGCAGGATTTAATAGAGAATTATTCATCACAGCACAAACCAGAATAACCTCAATTTGAATTAAAAATGACAACAGATGCCAACATTGAGATGATACAGATGTTGAAACTATCTGACAAGGATTTTAAAGCAGCTATATCAAATAATTTTCTTCAATGAGGGATTATGAACATGCTTGGAACAAATGAAAAAAATAGAAATTCTCATCAAAGAAATAGAAGATATAAGGAAAAACCAAATAGAAACTTTAGAACTTAAAAATACAATAACCAAAACAAAAAATTCAACGACAGATTGGAGAGGGTGAATGGCCTCAGTAGCAGGATACAGAGGATGGGAAAAGAGGAAAGAATCAATAAACTTGAAGATAGAAAAACAGCAATTACCCAATCTGAAAAACAGAGAGAAAATAGACCCCACCCCACCTACCCCCAAAAAACAGAGAGAGAGAAGAGATATTCAAGGGCCTGTGTCACCATATCAAAAGACCTAATGTTAGTGTCATCAGAACTCTATAGGAGAGAAGAAAAGTGTGGCGCTGAAAAAGTACCTAAAGTACATTCAGCTATATAAAGAAGGAATTGAAAACATGAAGAAAGTGGCACAACATTTTTTAAGGGCTGAAAGAAAACAACTGTCAGTCCAGAATCCAATAGGCAATGAAAATATCCTTCAGGAATGAAGAGGAAATCAAGACATTCTTTAATTAAAGGAAAACAAGAAAATTCATTGCTAGCAGACCTGCTCTAAAAGAATGGTTAAAAATAGTTCTCTAAGGAGAAAAAAAATGTTGAAAGAAAGAATCTTGGAACATGTACAGGACTTATATGCTGAAAACTACACAAAGCTAATGAAAGAAATCAAAGAAGATAAAAATAAATGGAGAGACTGTGTTTATGGATTGTAGCACTCAACACAGTAAAGATGTCAGATCTCTCCAAATTGGTATACAGCTTTAATAAAATTTTATCAAAATTCCACCAAGATATTTTATAGATTTAGACAAGATTATTATACAATGTATATGAAAAATCTACGGAACTAGAGCAGCTGAAATCATTTTAACAAAGAAGAATGAGGTGAGAGGAATAGTTTACCTGATTTCAAAACTTTTATCACTGCAGAAATCAAGACTTCATGGTATTGTGTGATGGAGGGACAGACAGAAGGATCCATAGAACAGAATAGAAAACCCAGAAATAGATCATGCAAGTACGCCCAACTGATTATTGATAACGATTCAAAAGTAATTCAATGGAGGAAAATTGACCTTTTCAACAAATGGTACTAGAGAAATTGGGCCACTGTAGACCAAAAAAAAAAAGATTACTCAAAAGAGATCATGGACTTAAATGTAAAATTTAAAACTATTAAACTTTTAGGGAAAAAAAATGGGAGAAAATCCTCAGGATCTAGGACTAGACAAAGAGTTCTTAAACTTGACAGCAAAAGCATGATCTATAAAAGAAAAATTGACAAATTGGACTTCATTATAATTAAAAACTTTTTCTCCATGAAAAATACGATTAAGAGAATGAAAAGACAAACTAGAGTGGAAGAAAATATTTTCCAAATGAGTGGTATTTAGAAAACAAAAGGAACTCTCAAAACTCAGCAGTAAAAAAGACAAAACAAAATGCAAGAACATAAAATTCTACCAAAAATGGGCAAATGACATAAACAGATATTTCACCAAAAAGGAAAATACATGCATGAAAAGATGTTTAATATTATTACCCAATAGAAAAATACCAATTAAAACCACAATGAGATATCACTACGCACCTATCAGAATAACTAAAATGAAAAATAGTGACAACACCAAATGCTGACAAGGATACAGAGAAACTGGATCACTCATACTTAGTTGCTGGGAATGTAAAATGGGATAGCTACTCTGGAAAACAGTTTGGCAGTTACTTAAAAAAAAAACTAACCATGCAATCGCACTCTTGGGTATTTATCCCAGAGAACCGATGACTTGTGTTCAGACAATAACCTGTATATGAATGTTTATCGCAGATGGATTTCTAATAGTCAAACCAGAAAACAACCCAGATGGCCCTCAATAAGTGAAAGGTTAAACAAACTGATATGTACATACCATGGAACACTATTCCATACCGAAAATAATAGAACTATTGAGAGCAACAACCTGTATAAATCGCCACAGAATTATGCTGAATAAAGAAAGCCAACATCGAAAGATTACATACTGAACGAGTCCATTCATATAACATTCTTAAATGAAAAAGTATAGAAATGGCACACGGATTAGTGGATACAGATTGCTGGGCATTGAAGAGAGAATGAGGGAAGTGGGTGTGGGTATAAAAGAACAACATGAGGGAGATCCTTGTGCTGATGGAAATGTTCTCTATCTTGACTGCATCAATGTCAAGATCCTGGTTATGCTATTGTACTATAGTTCTCCAAGAAGTCACCACTGGGGGAAACTGGGCAAAGGGTACAGAGCGCTACTCTTTATTAATTCTTACAGCTGTATATGATCTACAGTTATCTCAAAATAAAAAGTTTAAGAAAAAGTCATTGAAAGGCAGAAAGAAAACAATATTTGCAAAGTCCTCAGCATCTAGTAGGAACTCTAAGGGCTAAGACTGAAAATATCCCAGGCAAACAAGGACAGTTCGTCACCCAGCAGGGAAGCTTCACTTTGACTAACTCAGCATCCTTGAAGACCCAGGTTCTCTCTGTTTTTCTACCCTGGTCCTTCTTAGCATGTTGGCTCATATTCAAGCTAGATGCCATCAGGGTCATAAGGACCGTATCTCACGTGTATCTCTCTGAGAACAAAGGCACTGTTCCTGGGAGCCTCCCAGCTCTCTTTTCCTCACAGCTTAGTGGCCAGGATCGCATCACTCATGCATAAAAATTAGCAAGGGGACTGGGACCATAATCCTTAGGTTAGATCAATCTGTATTATCCTCTAGACCTGGGACAGGATCTCCTTTCTGAGTCAAGTGACAGAATCACATCTGTTTCAGCCAGAAAGGAGGAAATGTTTCTGGAGTAGCCAACCAACCAAGTATTTATTCTTCCTCCCTTCCCAGGAGTCCCATAGCCTTGCACGCATGGTACTTGATACCTTGGGATGTGTTTGGTGAACCCACCAGATCTAAGGTTGTCAAAATCAGGAACTGTTTGTTCATGCTCTTAGCCTCAGTATTTTGTAGGATACCCCATGAATATAGTTAATAAATATTTCTTGAAATGAATTAAGTAGCCTTCAACATATTTATTCTGCCTCTCAAATATCTAATTAAATCTTCACCCATTATCATATCATGATAGTACAGGTTAGGAATTTAATCTTGCACTAAGACTGCAACCTGGAATGCCTCTTACTTTCAGCAGAAGCAAAGCTGTAAATTCTTCTTGCTCCACTGAGCATTCTGACATTTGAATCTTTCATTTGACATTTTAAGCTGAAGGCAAGACAGTGTTATTGTTAGGCCCTTTGTGCTTTTCTTTAAAGTATTCATTCATGATCTAAACCCAAATGAATGCTGCACAGTTATTATTCATGTTTTCTAATTGTTCTCCATGTCTCCTAGAGGGAGGGTAAAAAAGCTTTGAAACTCACATTTTTAGTTAGTAATTCATTCAGCATACCGAGTAAGCAAATTATTTTCCTCCACAAAACTTGACTTCAGTCAAGTAAGTTTGTTATTTATGCCAAATATTGTTTTGAATTTAGTAGTACTGTACCCCTTAAGTAGAATTCAGTGCAACTTCTCTCTTTTTTTAACTTACCATTGAATCAACTATGAGAATGATTCTTCCCCACAAAATCATTGTGTTCCTAAACCGAACAAAAGCTCTGTTCTTTTCACCAGATGTGTCATAGGGTGTCATGCTTCCTGGATTGAACTTAAATTTTTTGACCTCATTTTGAAGGCCACCTGTCATTTTGCCCCACACATGCCTCAGACCCATGAAAATCTAGTCCTGCTTTTCCCAGTCTGTTTTCAGACTGTGTCTATTCAGTTTATGATAGTTTATGTCTGAATGTTAGACAAGACTCTTATCGATGCCTAAAAATATTCACTCTGCCAAGACGTAAAGATTCAGCAGAAACAGTGATGATTCAAAAATGTAAAAAGGGTCAATGTTCTTCTGTATTACAAAGATATAATTGCATAAATCCTTCCTGGTTAATATTCTGACTATGCCTAGCAGACGTTCTGCTTGAATAAAGCTTGAAGGATCAGACCTAAAAACAGACCACCTAATAACAATGGTTAGTTTTGGACTAATTTGCAGAATTAATAGACCCTTAGCTGTCATCTGAAAGAGCTGATATCTAGGAATTTCAAAGCACTGTCATCTTGGAGACAGAAGGGGGCACTCCTGGTAAATATTAAAATAAACTAAAAAACAAAAATCCTAGAATAAAAGGCAATTTGGAGTACTAGATGTAATGCATGATAAAACACCCTGTGAAATTTCTCCTGCTTAAACCTAAGATATTTCCTATTTGTTTAAGTTCTTAATATTCTATAATAAATTGGTCATTGGCCAATGTGGCTAATGGGCACATAAAGTGTGGCTAGTATAACTGAGGGACTAAAAGTTCTATTGAATAGCAGTGTAGAAGTCTCAATTAGCACTATATATTAAAACCTACGAAGGTTTTATAATTGAGCAATAGGGACTAATCTAGCAGAGATGCTGAATTCCTGAGGATGACTGAGCCTGCATCTTAGGTACATGTGCTATCCATAGAAATGAGATTGCCTGGTGGTAATAACTTGACCATCCTTCCACTGGGTCTCTCTAATTTTATGTTGGAGAAATACTTCAATTTAAGAAAAGGTGTAGAGAAGGCACTTATCTTAATATCATTTGGGACTTGCGCTATATGAATTACAGATTATTGAAAAAATCTAAGCATTTCACTGTTCATTTTAGGGGCCCTTAAAACAATATTTTAACAGCCACAAACAGAAAGTTAAATATAAACTAACATATTGCCATGCCAAACACATAAGTTTCCAGAATTAAGAGAAACAGTAGAGGTGGTCTAATCCAAATGATTCATTTTTTGATGATGAAAGCACTATGACATGAAAAGCTAGAAGTGTCTCTCACAAATTCTCAAAATTATTGCTGAGGCACTCTGTATTCTGACTCGATCTCGTGCTTTTTCCCTTATATTATGGTTACATAAAGGGTTTTTACTGAAAATGTGGACTTTCTTCAAGCCTTGAGATTAGAACTATCAAGAAGAGCTATCTCTTCATCTGTTGGTGGTAAATAATTAATATAGAGGCACATGCACGCATGCACATATTCACATAGATGTTTTACTTCCCCTCAGCCTAATTTCTTGTATGGGGAATTCAGTAAGGTGAATCCCATGATTTCAGATCCAGTTCAGAGGGCCTCTTTTAGGAAATGCAACAAGAAAAGAAGGAGAAATATGTTCTTGTTTCTTATGTAGAAGAAACTGAATAAAAGTACCCAACACAGCACCATATGCAACTGTGACAAACACGAGACATGCTTTAAGCATTTGAAACTTTGATAAAGATTTTGTTGCCTGGCCCCATCAAAATGACATATGGAGGAGAGGTTGTGGTGAAATTGAAGGGTGATATTCAACTTTCATCAAGGATGTCTCTCTGGGTCACCACTCCAATGCCAATGCCAATACTGCAGTATAAGATTGAGACTCTAAGCCTTCCATGCCATAATCAAACAGATCAATAATAGCATCAACATTTTAATTGATTATTTTATTTGTGCCTTTATTAAAGATACTGAATCATAGCAACCACTCATAAAATAGATGATGTATGTTTTATGACTAATAAATAGGTGCTTTTTTGCTTCTGTATTTCCCCCCAAGAAACTAAATCTATCTGAGCCTGGCTGGTTCTTCATTTAAGTCTGAAAATACAGATTTGCTGATCCTAGAAATAAATATTATTTTTTCTTTCTGGGTATATCCCTTAATCTTATTCCTCTTTATTGGAAAGCTGAAAATAATAGGTGTTTTAGTTTTTGAATACTACTAGAATGCAATATACCAGAAATGGATTGGCTTGTATAAATGGAATTATTTAATTTATGAGTTTACAAACCTAAGGTTATAAAAATGTTCAAACCAAGGAGTCCAGAGAGATACCTTGACTAAAGAAAGGCAGATGGCATAAAACACCTATGTCAGCTGGCATCTGCTGGTCCTTTGGCTTCCACTTTCAAACAGCTTCCCTGGGGGTGTTTTCTTTCTGTATCTCCAAACGTCTCTGTGTCAGTTCTGAGCTTTTTCCAAAATGGTTCCCTCTTAAAGGACACCAGTAAGTAGATTAAGATCCATTTTGAATGGGTGGAGACACATCTCCATGAAAACCACCTAATCAGAAGGTCCCACCCTAAACAATAGGTCTGATTCTGCAAGATTTGATTAGGAAAAAGAACATGGCTTTTCTGGGGTACATGACAGTTTCAAACCATTCAATAGGTAATGAGTCACAAGGGACAACTCTCAAAATGAAAGCCCCACTTCCCAGTTACCAATAGACATGATAATTTACTACTCCTAGCCTGTGGTAAGGGATTCAAATTCTTTGGCAGTATACTGGTTAACTCTAGACCCAAAGGCTCACACTCAATCAATGATCAGTTTCTTCTCCTCAATCACTCTTCTCAATTCTATATGGCTCCCAAGCTATGGATTGTTCCAGCTTTATATATTTTTCGAATTTTGTGGGTGAATATTTAAAAACATACTTACATGATAAAAGGAAATATATGAAAAACCCACAGCTAACATCAACCTCAATGGGGAAAAACTGAAAACTTTCCTCCTAAGATCAGGAACAAGACAAGGATGTCCACTATCACCATTGTTATTCAACATTGTGTTGGAAGTTCTAGCCAGAGCAATTAGACAAGAAAAAGAAATACAAGGCATCAAAACGGGAAAGGAAGAAGTAAAACTCTCACTGTTTGCAGGTGATATGATACTATACGCTGAAAACCCTGAAAAATCCACAGCAAAACTACTAGAGCCAATAAATGAGTACAGCAAAGTGGCAGGTTACAAGATCAATACTCAAAAATCTGTAGTGTTTCTATACACTAGTAATGAGAAATCTGGGGGAAATGAAGAAAAAAATTCCATTTACAATTGCAACTAAAAGAATCCAATATTTAGAAATAAATTTAACTAAAGATACAAAAGACCTATACAAAGAAAACTACAAGAAATTGTTAAAGAAATCGCAGAAGACCTAAATAAATGGAAGGGCATACCATGTTCATGGATTGGAAGACTAAATATATTTAAGATGTCAATTCTACCTAAATTGATTTACATATTCAATGCAATACCAATTAAAATCCCAACAACTTACTTTTCAGAAGTAGAAAAACCAATAACCAAATTCATTTGGAAGGGGAGGGTGGCCCGAATAGCTAAAAATATTCTAAGAAAGAAAAATGAAGTCGGAGGTCTCTTGCTACCTGACTTAAAGGTGTATTACGAAGCTACAGTGGTCAAAACAGCATGATACTGTCATAAAGATAGATATACTGACCAATGGAATTGAATAGAGTGTTCAGAGATAGACCCTCTCATCTATGGACAATTGATCTTTGATAAGGCAGTCAAACCAACTCACCTGGGACATAATAGTCACTTCAATAAATGATGCCTAGAGAACTGAATATCCACATGCAAAAGAATGAAGGAGGATTTATATCTCACACAAAAATTAACTCAAAATGGATCAAATACTAAACATTAGATCTAAGGCCATAAATTTTTAGAAGAAAATGTAGAGGAATATCTTAAAATATTATAATAGGAGGCAGTTTCCTACACCTTACACCCAAAGCACAAGCATTGAAGAAAGAAAGAAATGGGAACTCCTCAAAATTAAACACTTTTGTGCATCAAAGAACTTTGTCAAGAAAATAAAAAGACAGCCTACACAATAGGAGACAATATTTGGAAATGATATATCAGATAAAGGTCTAATATCCACAATATATGAAGAGATTTTTCAACTCAACCACAAGAAAGACAGACAGCCCAATTACAAAATGGGCAAAAGAACAGACGCTTCTCAGAAGAGGAAATACAAAAATGGCCAAAAGGCACATGGAAAGATGCTCAACTTCCCTGGCTACTAGGGAAATGCAAATCAAAACCACAAGAGATATTATCTCACATCCACCAGAATGGCCATTATCAATAAAACAGAAAACCACAAGTGCTGGAGAGGATGTGGAGAAAGAGGCACACTTATCCTCTGTTGGTGGGAATGTCAAAAATGGTGCAACAGCTGTGAAAGGCAGTTTGATGGTTCCTCAGGAAGCTAAGTATAGAATTGCCATATGACCTGGCAATACCATTGCTAGGTATCTACTCAGAGGACATGCGGGAAAGGACACAAATGGACATTTGCACACCAATGTTTATAGCAGCATTATTTACAATTGCCAAGAGATGGAAACAGCCCAAATGTCCATCAACAGATTAGTGGCTACACAAGCTGTAGTATGTACATACAATGGAATATTATGCAGCTGTAAGACAGAATAAAGTTATGAAGTATGTAACAACATGGATGGACCTTGAGGACATTATGCTGAGTGAGATTAGTCAGAAACAAAAGACAAATACTGTATGATCTCATTGATATGAACTGACATTAGTGAATGAACTTGTAGAATCGCAGTTGGGAACAGAGGCCATCAGAAGATAGAAATAGGGTAGATATTGCATAATTGGAGCTGAAGGGATACAGATTGTGCAACAGGACTCATAAAATTTCAGAAATGGATAGCATAATACTACCTAAATGTAATATAATAATGTTAGGACACTGAATGAAGCTGAATGTGAGAATGATAGAGGGAAGAGGCCTGGGCGCACAAATGAAATCAGAAGGAAAGATAGATGATAAAGACTGAGATGGTGTAATCTAGGAATGCCTAGAGTATATAATGATAGTAACTAAATGCACAAATTAAAAAATGTTTTTGCATGAGGAAGAACAAAGGAATGTCGATATGCAGAGTGTTGAAAATAGATTGTGATTCATATTTTAAAACTTTAACTTATGTGTGAGACCAAAGCAAAAAATGTATATTTTGACTAGTGCATTCCCTAATATAACTTATGTGGACAGCTTAATTGAACACCATAAGTACATGGAACCTTGAGTAGGGCATGAGATTTTGTAGGTTTGTCCAGAGTGATGCCCTGATAAATCCCAGAGTGATTTAAACAGTGAATAAAAAGTATTTGCAAAGTCCCCTTGGGGGAATGGTGAGAAAGGGAGAAAATTCAACTTCCCCAAGCAGTGGGGACAACCAAAGCAATAGACTGAGCCCTCAATCTTGGGGTTTGCTCATATCCTGCAAAGGAGAGGCTAAGCCTACTTAAAGTTAGGCCTAAGAGTCACCCCCAGGGAACCTCTTTTGTTGCTCAGATATGGCCTCTCTCTCTCTCAGCCAACAGGACAAGTAAACTCACTGCCTTCCCCCTTTCAATGTGGGACATGACTCCCAGGGGTGTGGACCTTCCTGGCAACATGGGACAGAAATCTTAGAATGAGCTGGGACTCAGCATCAAAGGATTGAGAAAACCTTCTCTACCAAAAGGGGGAAGTGTGAAATGATACAAAATAAAGTGTCAATGTCTGAGAGATTCCAAACAGAGTCGAGAGGTTATCCTGGAGGTTATTCTTACACATTATATAGATATCACCTTTTTGGTTAAGGCGTAACAGAGAGGCTGGAGGGAACTGCCTGAAAATGTAGAGCTGTGTTCCAGTAGCCATGTTCCTTGAAGATGATTGTATAATGATATAGCTTTCACAATGTGACTGTGTGATTGTGAAAATCTTGTGGCTGATGCTCCTTTTATCTACCTTATGAACAGATGAGTAAAACATATAGATTAAGAATAAATAAATAATAGGGGGAACAAATGTTAAAATAAATTTAGTAGATTGAAATGCTGGTGATGGGTGAGGGGGAAGAGTAGGGGGTATGGTATGTATGAAGTTTTTTCTTTTTATTTCTTTTTCTGGATTGATGCAAATGTTCTGAGAGGTGATTGTGGTGATGAATATACAACTATGTAATGATATTGTGAGTTATTGTTTATATACCAAGAATGGAATTATCATATGGTAAGAATGTTCGTGTTTGTATGTTGTTATGTTTAAGAAAAATTTAAAAATTAAAAAAAACAAAAGAAAAAACATACTTAGAGATCTTCTGAAATATTATCCAGTGTGCTATTTTACCTTCAGAAGCGTAAGAGACTTTTGTTCCAATTGTTTTTTCTTGTATCTATTTTTTTTACTGTTGTAAACACCACATTTATTTAATTAAAAAAATTTTATTGTGAAAAACAGCATATATACAAAAAGCAATAAATTTCAAAGCACACCACAACAATTAGTTTTAGAACAGATTTCAAAGTTTGATATGGGTTACAGTTCCACAATTTTTGTTTTTTCCTTCTGGCTGTTCAAGACACTAGAGATTAAGGAAAATCAGTATAATGATTCAGCAGTCATACTCATTTGCTAAATCCTATCTTCTCTGTTATAACTCCTCCTTCTCCTTTGATCTTTCTCCCAATCTTTAGGAATATCTTGGCTATGCCTATTCTAACTTTTTCGTGTTGGAAAGGGCTGTTGATGATATGGGATGGGAGGATGGAACTAGCTGATGTTCTGGAGAGGCTGGCTCCTCTGGGTTTCAGGACTTACCTGGCCTAGGAACCCATCTGGAGTTTGTAGGTTTCTGGAAAGTAATCTTAGTACCTGGAACCCTTGTAGAATCTCAGATATAGTCCTAGGTGTTCTTTAGGGTTGGCAGGAATGGTTTTGGTTGGGTTTGGCAAACCATGATAAATAGTATTATCTACCTGAAGCTTGCATAAGAGCAGCCTCCAGAGAAGCCTCTTGACTCTATTTGAACTCTCTCAGCCATTGATACCTTATTTGTTACACTTCTTTTCTCCCTTTTGGTCAGGAAGGTATTGTCGATCCCTCAGTGCCAGGGTCAGTCTCATCCCTGGGAGTCATATCCCACATTGCCAGGGAGGCTCTCACCCCTGGATGTCATATAGAGGGGAGGCTTCTGCCTTCTCCTGCTTTCTCCTGGATGACTGTGTCAGTATTTCCTCTCTTTATAAGGCCTCCAGTAATATGGATTAAGACACACCCTGATTCAATCTCACATCTCAAAGAACATCACCAAAAGGTCTTATTGACTAACAGGCTCACATCCACAGGAATGTAGAGTAAGATCTGACCATGTCTTTTGTGGGGTCCATGATTCAGTCCCCAACTGTAGCAGACTCATTTATCATTATACATTCTTTTAGATACTTGAAATTTTTGCTATGTGCAACTATTATTTTTAATGTGATAAAATAAAAAATGATGAACAAAAAATCCTTTTCTGGCAGGACTGAGGTTTGGCTCTGGGTTACTCTTTCATGCTTTCCCTTATACACAGGTGAGGACAGCGACAGGGAAATTTTAATTGCTTTAGATTGAAGCAAATAAAAGGAAAGCTCTCACCCAAGTCAAATAGCTATGTTGGTGTAAGAATAAGGTGGATATCATCTGGAAAGGAAAGAAATAAAATGATTTTGAAAATTAAAAAAATTAAACTTTACTAATATTTAATATACGGATTGACAGTTGCATTAGTTATCTATTGCTGTGTAAAAAATTACCCCAAATTTAATAGCTTAAAACAACACACACTTTTTCTGTAAACTGAAAGTGCTCTAAAAATAAAGCCCATTATACACACAGACACTTATTAGCTCATGGTGCCCGTGGGTCAGGAAGCAGGGCATGACTTAGCTGGGTCCTCTGCTTCAGAGTCTGACAGTCTCTCAAAGTGTTGTCTAGAGCTGTATGCCTCTGAAGGATGGACAGGTAGAGGATATATAGAGAGGCTCACCGGTTGTTGGAAATGTCAAGCTCCTCCCAGGTCACTGAACTGAGGACTATAGTTCCTTGCTGGCTATTGGCCAAAGTTTGCTGTCAGTTATTTGCTAGATGAGGTGAGCCTTGCCAGCATGGCCACTTGGTTCATTAAAGCCTGCAACCTGAGAAGGCAATCGAGTCAGCTAGCAAGATGCAAGTTACAGTCTTCTGTCACCTAATCATGGAAATAATCCCCTATCGCTCTGCCATATTCTATTGGCAGAAGTCAAGAGAAGCCAAACCACTAGGTCTAGCCCCTGCTTCCGGGAAGGGAGTATACAGTGTTGTGAATACCAGGACGCAGGAATCATTGGGGGTCATCTCGGAAGTCTGCCTACCACAGTGGTTCTCTCAGTCCATAAATCAGCCTCATGTCACAGACTGTCCAGAGGATTTACAGTGGCATATATAGTCTTTGGTTTAATTTCAGTATATTGTGCCCTATAGCTCTTATATTCCATGTTCAATGAATTTATAGATAGTATATCTCTTTTAAAGAACTGTAATGAAATAGGCAATTAGCATGAAAGAATTCCTGCAAAGAAACCCAACATTAGACTTAATGCTAATCTGCAGTCACAAGCTGCCCTCTCTCTACTCTCAGTACTTCATCAGCCATGTTACATGGTAAAAACATCATCAATCTCACGAATTCTGAAAAAGAACTTGGGGAAAAAATTCAATATAATTGAGAAGACTATTTGAAATACAGTTTTACATCCATTAATGGGCATATATTGAGTACTCTTGCTTACATTTGTTTTGCCGATCAGATTTACTAAACTAGTGTAAAGGAACTTTCTTTCATTCTGTCTCACGTCAATCACTACTAAAATTGTATGTGAGCTGACCACAAGGCAAATAATATTAACATATTGAAAGTGTTTACCATGTCCTGACCTGTGAGCTGTACTCTGGACGTGGACAATCCTATTAGACCATTCTCTTTCCTATGGGGTCGTTATTTATCCTCATTTTCAAAAGGAAACGTAGGAGTAGAAAGATTAAGTAACATGCCCAGGATTACTCAGGTGGTGTGGGTTGTAGAGATTCCTGTCTCGTCCCAGAATCTGCACTTTTAAGCAAAATACTTTATTGTCTTCTTCCGGGTAGCTTTGCCTTTTCATATTCCGATAATCCAGTACTTTTTATAAATTAAATCTATTTAAGATTGACATTGAGGGTTACCATAAAGGAAATTTTAAAAGGTCAGGGCAAAGAAGGAGTTTTCTTTCTTAATATTTAAGTGCTTACATAATATCTACAAAGCCTATGATATTTTCAATGAGGTCCTCAACAGGTAAAATTTGTTGACTCCTAGGCTATCAGATAGGAATGTGCTCTGGGAAAGGGAAAGAGAAGAGTCTGTGGAGAAGCTTGAGCTAATTTGGGCGTAACCAGTGGAGTTACCCAGACAAAGAAGAGTCACCAGGACTTCACAAGCTGCTGTGTGCACAGGCCCTAAGACGTGTACAGGCAGCGTGCCTTCCAGGAGCAACAAGTGGCTCCCGGAGGTGGAGCACAGGGGATGTGTGGGCGGGTGAGGGATGGGGCTGGAGGGAGGGACAGGGTCATACCATGAAGGGCCTTTTGTGCAATTCTTAAGAATTTGCTTTTTGGCTTGAGGCTAATATAAAGTCATCGAGATAGGTTGTGTTGCTTATCCAAAAGCCATTCCCTTTTTTTTTTTAACAGTCCCAAATTTAGTTTGGTGCAGCAGTGTACCCCGCAAGAATGCTGCATTTCCAAGCCTCCCTTGCAGTAAGGAGGGGTCATACAATACCTTTCTGGCTGGGATAAAAGCCGAAGGCATTGGGTACAACAACATTTGGGAGAGCCCTTAAAAAGGAAGCAGATTCAGGAGACTCCCACCCTTTCCCCATCACCTTTTCCCTTCTTCCTTCAAAGTAGATACTGTTGGAGGTGGAGCAGCCTTATCTTAACCACAAACAGCTGAGAACTACAAACTCAAAAGCCAAATACCAGGAATGACTGAGTGCAAAAAGAGTCACTGATGGCGTTGTGGCACGGCTATATTAGCCAGGATGACTAACACCACACTTCTTGATCTGCAAGAGAAAGGAAACCCCTATTTGATTAAGTCACTATTATTCATGTTCTCTGTTACAGGTCCCTGAAGCCGGCCACTAACTCATATAAGCATTAAACAGAGAAATCACATGATCAGATCTGTATTTTTTGAAAAACCACATCTGTCATAATACAAATCAGACCATTTGTTTTTCTTGTCTTGAAGCTCCAGCATCTATTAGAATGCCGGGCATGTTGTAGGTGCTCAATAAAAACTGCTAGAACAAATGAACAAAAAGATAATTTGAGCATCACTATGGAGAAAGAAATGGAGATGGTGAACACAAGTCAATAACAAGGCCCTGACCAGACTTTGTGATTTTCCTCTTTATTCCATCTCCTAATGGAAAATATAATCAAGATAAGGTTCTTAAAATTTTCCCAGCCAAAATGTACAAATACTCATTTTCATTTTACTTATCTTCACTTTTAACAGCTTTCTTCTTGGGATATGACTTATTGGCATCTATTGATGGAATCCTACTAATAAAGGGAACTCTTCACTGAAAATCATGTATGAATTTTTCAAGATTGCCTCTTTTTTAGCGTCTTCATTTTCAATGTAGTGTGTAAGGTTATGACTGCCATTCAATAAAAACAAATATACAAATATGGCAAAAATAGGATGCTCTAGAATTTTAGCTATTTTTGTATATTTTTAAAATTTACTTATGCTTTCAAAGAATACGCTAAATGTCTTCAAATGGGAAGAAAAATGCTAGGTCCAGAGAGTACAAAAAAATAAATGGCATGGCTGCTACCTTGAAAGACAGACACATAATTATAGTATTGGAAAAGCTACAAAAAAAGTATGGAAAAGTGCTGCTGAAGTGGGAGAAGTAGCAATTAGTTCTACAGATGAGGAAGACTTTAAAGAGGAAGTGATACTGACAATCTTTAAGAATAAGAATAAGAATAAGTTTATGAACAGAAAATGATAAGAGCACTTACAGTCAGTTTAATGACTTGGAACATGAAAGCAAGGGTTCATAGAACAGTGAAGTTCTCTGAGCATGATATGGTGTTGATTAGACAGGAATATTTGCTGCCACAGTCCATGGAGTACGGAGCTCCTTCTTGCCTGATGCTAGGGACTTCGAGGGAGGAAGATCCCACCCAACCTTTATGTTCCTATTCAAGCTTCTCGTAGGAAGAGCTGAAGCTAAGCAGATTGATCGAGACTTCACATTCTCTGGGCCATAGTGGGTGGAGTCAGTGTCCATCCAAAATGAGACTTGGTAAACTGAGGCAGGGCCTACCTTTTGTCCCACTCCCAAATGCTCCCAAGGAGTATGGCTGAGTTTTCAAGTCCCAAAGTCTAGGTTTAGTTGCAGAAGAGCATTGTACTTATTGTCTTGTACTTATAAGACTTATAAGAGACTTAACTGTATTTTCGATCTAACTTTCACCAAACTTTGGAATGTCAGATATTGGTCAGCAATTGGTTCATTAAATGGCACCTCTGTTCCATTTGGCCTCTTACCGCTGAGTAAATGTCCGCTTGGGACTCCGGAGGCAAGAGGGTATGCGGTGGTTTGGAGCTGTGTATACTAGAAAAATATGTTTTTAAACTATAACTTTGGGTATAGGCTTTTGTAAATAGGACCTTTTGATGAGATTGCTTCAGTTAAAGTGTGGCCCAGGTGAATCAGGATGGGTCTCAAACCTATTACTAAAGGCTTATAGGAAAACCACAGAAGAAGCAGCCAGAAGCTGTAGGTCAATAGAACCTGGAAGAGAAGAGCGAAGCCAGGAGAGGCCGCCATGTGCACTGCCATGTGATAGAAAAAACAGGGAACAGGGATCTCTGGCAGCCAGCCCCAGAATGCCACAGCATTGTGGGCAAAAGCATTACCTTGGTGATACCTCAATTTTGGACTTCTAGCATCAAAACTGAACAAATGAATTCCTGTTGTTTAAGCCAATCCATACAATAACAGTTTGTAATTTGCAATGGTACCTTACGCAATTTGCTTTGGCAACTAGAAACTGAAACAGGGTATAAGTATTAAGTGGCAAGATGTGAGTTAAGAAAGAATGGTTGGAGTCAGACTAAGAAGAACTTTTTGAACTTTTTTTCTGTAACAGGAACTCTCAGAAGTAGCATCGCTGTACTTGGGTTTCAGAAAACTCCTTAGTATTTCAGATCTGCAGTAAAAGAAGGGCCAGACCAGAGATAATGAGAGCCTTGACTCAGAGACATGGGAAAATCAAAGAAGCACATCTGTTCCAGAGGACTTAAAAGAAAAATTGCCTATTCTTAGATGTACACAGTGAAGTACAGGAAGAACTTAATAACTCCTAGATTTCTAGCTGAATTGAGTAGATGATTGTTGACATCATATCCAAAATAAGGGACCTGGGAGAAGCAAGCTTGTGATAATACCTTGACAATAAATGAAAACTGGATAAAAGGAATAAAATGGGGGGGAAATTAAATATATAAATTAGTGAGTGTACTACAAAGTCAATGGTAAATCAGACCATAACAGAGACTTGAGAGCCTATTGTGTATATGAATGTGCTCAATCAATGCATACATTTCACCCAAGAAAATTGGGTCAGTCATCTTTACCCCACAGTTTTCAAGAACAGAGCCAAAGTGAATATCCAATTTGTAGCTCATTGCAGAATTGAGCACCATGGCTTCCATAGGGTAAGTGTTACAAAAATTCTGGTGAATTAAATTGTTAGCCAAGCAAATTTTCAGGTTTACCCTTTGATAAAACTAACAGAAATCTGGAGAAATGAAATGAGCAAATAAATAAATTTCAAATGTGAAATGGGAGGTTGAAATGAAGGCAACGTGTGGAAGGGGAAATTCAGAGAAATTCAGCTGAAAAGCAAAATGTTGAGACAAAATAAGCAGAGGCAAGGCCAGAAAGAGGCCCGTTTAGGGTATCTTCTCCATAAACAGGCTCTGGGTATGGGATGTTTTATCACAAATGTGCCCCAAAGGAGATATATTTTAGGAACTTATGTGGAACCATTGCTGGGAAAGAGTATCTTCCCAATGATTGTGGGAAAGTTCTGGTCACCCCAGGAAATCTAAACAGGCTGCCTTAAAGAGTAGCCAAGGTATCTGGGTCTGAGTGTTCAGGAACTACTGAGGTTTGCCAGAGACATTGTGAATGTGGTCTTATGCTAGGTATATGAGACTTTAAGGGGGAGAGATTAAGAGAAGGCTCTGGAAATAAAGTTGTACTTCTATCACAAAAGTTATCATCAGCTGTTTTTGTTTCCCAGCTGCTGAAGCAAATACCGTACAGTGGGTTTGCTTACACAATGGGAATATATTAGCTCATGGTTCTAAGGTTAGGAAAAGTCCAAAACCCAAATGTCAGCAAGATGATGCTTTCTCCCCGAAGACTGTGGCATTCTGGGGCTTGCTGCCAAACATCATCGGCTTTTCTGTCACATGGGGATGCACATGGTGGCTTCTCCTGGCTTTTCTCCTGTCTTGACTTCCACTCTCCCTTTAAAGGACTCCAGTAATCCAGATTAAAGCCCAACCTGATTCAATTGGGCCACACCTTAACTGAAGCAACAGCTTGAAGAGTTCTCATGCATAACAGGCCCACACCTACCAGAATGCAGACCAAGACCAAGGACATATCCAAACGGGGGTGCACAATTCAATGTTCCACATCAGCTAACCATGCCCTGGGGATCAGAAGATGCTCATTTATTTAGCTTTTAATTTGATATTATAACTTGTCCCGAATGCACTTATATCAATGATCAAGTGGCTAATGTGTCAGTCTATTTGAGTTCTGCTTAGATACAATTTGGTAAAGTTTAAATCTCAAAGTAAATTTAAATTCTGTTTAGGTTTGGTTTTGCAGCTGAACAATGAAATGGTGGGTTTTTCACACTTAGAACAAAGCTAAGGGGTTCAAGCAAGCATCCAACTCAACCAGGAAGCCCTAAGCCAGCAACTGATGACATATGTGGCCTGGTCACCAGTAAAATGATGAAATCTAGAACCATCACATTCAGTCTAGGAAAGCCCACAGCTCTCTGTAATCCTACCTCCTAATTTTATAGAAGAGAAAACAGAGGGACAGAGTTTAAATAACTTGCTCAAGGTCGTATCTTTTGTATTAGCTAAACTTGGATTACAATTTAAATTGTCTGACTCCTACTCAGTTCCGTTTCCTGTGCCCCAAGCCTCACCTCTTGGCTTTTTGTTTTGGGGACTCTGTGATTATGTTTTATCTGACTTTCACCCTACTGACAGTTGCTTTTGCAAAGGCAAAGAAATGTTACCTCTCCCAAAACTAATTGTATTTTTGAGAGAAGAGTAAGGTTTTAAAAATATGATTTAGGAAATAGTAATCGTGAATTTCAGGCATAAGGAAAACAACAAGGGAAGATGTTTTCCCTATGGCTTTGTTGTTTTTTGCCTATTTTGTTTTGTTTTTACTTCAAAATCAAATTTAGATAAATAGCTATTGTAAAAACTAGCCTAGAATCATAATGAATATTCACATAATCAGAATGCTGCCTCTCCATGTTGTGCTTTTATAGTCACACTAGGTTATGAAGTTCACAGACTCTTGATGTCACAAAGCACTTAAAGACTGTGTCACCCAGTTGCCTGGAGATGTGTGAAATTGCTCTGTTTGTTCCCTTTAAATGCTCCAACAACTTTGACAGGCAACTCACCTCTCTGGAAATAGCCTCTTCTCTCTTTAAACAAGTCAGAAAGTTACTCCTTGCAAAGGATGCAAGTTTCTAACTCTGGAGCTTCTCCCTGTGGCTTCTAGTTGTTCCTAGTTCACAAAGAACAAACCTAAATCCTCTGCTGTAGTGTAACCCTGCAGACATTTGACAATAGAGGTCATGTCACTTCAGGCTTAAAACAAGAGGTTAGAAAACTCACATAGGATCATAATCAGTTCTCAGAAAGATATGCATTGCTCAAACAAACAGATAAGGCAGAGTTGTGTGTATCCGTGTGTTTTGGATATTGTGAATGAGGGAGTTGGAACTGGTGAGGATATCATAGTGATGAATTGTTTATTGCTGTTAGCTTTGTCTGGCTTAGATACAGGTGAATGAGAAAGTTTTCTAAGTCTGTCTTCTCAAATTGAGTGTAAGTTATGATAAAACCAGTATCATCAAGAAGTGGAGGACAGCAAGATATTTTTAAAGGCTAATTATTCTCAGAATTTATCCCAACGTCTGTTTAAAACATTTCTCATGCTTCTTGAAACTAACTGAAGCTAATTGTGACATTTGTGCTAAAATCTAATAATAATGGTCACGACTCTGGCAGATGGGTGGAGTCTGTATTGTCTTATTTAAAGTGTAAGACTTTGACATTGGCTTCTCCTTTCTCTCGCTGTTCTTTTTACTCATGTCCCCATCATGGCGCACCACAAGAACATAACAAAGATTTCTATTCTATCATGATAGAAACAAACTGTCACAGGACTTAGGCATTCTATTTTAAAAGAGTTTTGCATGTGGGCATGATTTTTTGACAAGTTCTATTAAAACTCACATTAATTCAGAAAAGCACATTTGTTAATTATCATTAATGTAACAGGGTGCCCCAGCTGATTTGGAGCTGAGGCCTGATACCTTATTCTTTGTGTTTGACTCCCGTGGTCGGTTTTCATGTTTACATGAGGTCTTTTGATATTCTGAGTGGAAATAAGACTCAAGCAATTATAGAGGGTTGAGGCCTTGCATAATTCCAAAGGAGAAATGAACAGTCCACACCTGGTGCCTGTGCTCTGATCTTCCTACTCACCTCCCCTGGAACAAGAGCTGCTGACACATCTCTGATTTGTAAGCAGCCAGAGAGCTCCACGGGAAACAGAACTCAAACACTGTCCAGATTTGGGGTTTAGATAAATACCAAGAGTTACATCTGATGAATTGGGAGCAAAGACACAAAAGATGCCAGATTACGAGGAGGGGAAATGAGTGTCTGAAGGATAATCACCACAAGTGAACAAGGAATAGGACATGTAGGCTGGGCTCAATAGGAGGCCTCTAGGTTGGTAGAACCCCTAGGAAGCTAGCCCAGACAGCTACGGACCATGAACCCTTCCTGGGTCCCAACGACAAAGCCCGCAACAAAACTGGCTTAGTTCCCCCAAACCACCCCACAACCACCAATGGCACTTCACCACAGTAAGATTAAAAACAGTCATCTCTCAGAAGATAATGGATGACAAATCTAACTGCAATTTTGATCATTAATTAAATAATTCCACCCAACTTTCTCCCCTAAGGGTCTTCTCCTAATTCAATTTGTCCTCCTTTACTACACAATAAGAATGCTGGCTTTTAATAAACCCACCAATAGATTATCTACCCATGTAGCTCCTATGATGCTACACTGCTATTGTTGTAGAATGTACAGCACCTTTGGTTCCAACCTTTTATGGGATCATTCGTGGGGACACTCAGAAAAGGCCTACCATGCAAAATACCTCCCCAATTGCTCGTCACAGAGGCAAGCAGCCACTACAGCAGGGATATGATCATGTAGTGGGCTTAGACATCAAGCCTCTAAATGGTTTTCATTAAAATGTATCCGCTGGGAAAAAAAAATGCATCTACTGGAAGAGTTAAGAACAAAAGAGAAATATAACACTTTTAGATAGCATCAGCTCTTAGGCACATTGTGAATTATTTTATCTGGTCCTTTAGCACTAGGTGACTTTTAAAGGGGAAGAAAAATAAAAGGTAAAGAAGAATACCCTGGGAAGCCCTGTTAGGAGGTAGGAGTTATGGCTCTGTGGGCTCATCAGCTGGTAAGGACTCCATTGGAAAGAATCCCCATTTGGGGTAATGCCTGATCTAAACAAACGGGCATCTTACAATGGGGAAAAAAATTAGAATGTGCATGTTTGAATATTACAAGTGAATATTCAGTTCAGTCTTTATCTGAATTCATGCAACAATCAATGGTGTTTGTTCTCATAATTATTCCTCCATTAACAAATCACTCCAATACTTGGTAGCTTAAAACAACAACATTTATTTTGCTCACAAATTTGCAATTTTGGCAGAGCTCAGAGGGATAGTTTGTTGCTGCCAATGCTGTGTCATCTAGGGTAGCTTGACTGAGGCTAGAGGATCTGCATCCAAGCTTTCTCACATGCAGGTAAATTGGTGCTGGCTATTGATTTCTCCATATGGGTCTCTCCATAGGGTAGCCTGGGCTTCCTTGCAGAACAGTGGCTGAGTTCCATGAGCGAATAACCCAACAGATAGGAAGTGGAAGCTCCTAGTTTCATAAGGCCCAGACTGAGCAACTGCACAGAAGCCCTTCTACCATGTTCTATTGATCAAGCAGTCACAGAACTCAGATTTAAGAGAAGTGGACATAGACTTTATGTTCCAATGAGGGGAATATCAAAGAATTTGGGGACATGCTTTAAAAATACCTCAGTGTACTTTTCAGGGACTATTTCTTTAGTTTCCTACTAAAGTAGCTAGGTAGATGGTGCTCTGAAAATGGCAATTAATATATCACGTTACTTTCTACATAGCATTATCTAACTGTTGGTTAGACTTCAAGGAGCATACATTTGTGATATCTGTTGTAGCTTGGCAAAAGGGCCACACGCTGTCTGCTCTACAAACAAACCTGCATGGTTACCTGCTCAGGCAGCCAAGGCAACACTCAGGCTGGGTCTAAATTTTTATTCATTTTTGGTCTGTAAGGTGAAGACAAAAGAATGACTTCACAGTAGGGAATTCATTTATAATGCTATTTAATAAATATGAGAAGAACACTGTAAGCGTTATGCTAAAAAAGGTTTCTGTTTCAAGGCTGAGCAAAAAGATCGTGAATTTAGTTGGTACATTAATACTTCAACCAAAAGATAGGAATGTGAAATTAAGAAAATTCATCAAACCAGTTTTATCAACTGAATGTTTGGTGGTAACCAGTAGATAACAACTCTAATATATGCAAAAAAAATGGGTTTATTAGAAAGCTGCAGGGGAGGCTCAGAAAATGGAAGGAAACACTGAACAGACAAGCCTCCAGAAGGACAGGAATTAGGACAGCTCTGTGGATCTACGGGTCAAGAACTTAACAACTTGTCTCCATGGCATGGTATCAGATGTCTCATTTCTAGCCACCTTCTACCATTGTGGGTCTTCATTTGTGTTTATAAATTCCCCAAAGTGATGATATGATTGACCCAGCTTAGGTCAGACATATCAACTTTGGATTAGTCAACCATTGCCCAGGGATCGCGCTGAAGCTTGGCTATGGCCACTGGGGGAATGCTGTGAGCTGAGCCGACAACCCAATTGGAATAAACTATGCCGGTTAATATTGGTGTTAATTTTAAATATATATTTGCTGTTTTGACTAGGCAACACATTCACAAGGTTTAAAAATAATAGATGTTCAGAATGATAAGTATGTATATAGCTGCATATACATAGATAGGTATTTTCTCTCTCTTCCCCCTTCTCTTCTTTGTCCTCCACCAATATTTTCCCTTTCCAGAAACCAGAATTCTTTATAATTTCTTATGTATCCATCCAGAGACATTCTATACAAATATAAGTCAATACCAGGTATAATGCCTCCTATCCTTTCTTATATGCTATTTTGCACCACGATATTTTCCCATATCTACCTGTTTTGATTTGCTAAACCTGTTGGAATGCAATATATCAGAAATGGGTTGGCTTTTACAGTGGGAATTTCTTAGCTTACGAATTTACAGTTCTAAGAATGTGAAAATGTCCAACTCAAGGTATCAACAGAATGATGCATAGATTCTGAAGAATAGGCTGCTGGCTTCTGGGACACCTCTATCATTTGGGAAGACACATAGCCAGTATCTGCTGGTCCTCTGCTCCTGGGCTTCATTGCTTTCAGCTTCCAGTTCCAGTGGCTTCCTCTCTCAGCTTCTCTGGAGCTTCTCTGCCTTTTATCCTTTTTTAAAGGACTCCAGTAAAAGGTCACATCACAATTGAAATAACCTAACCAAAAGTCTCAACTACAACATGTCTGCCCTCACAGGAATGGATTAAAAAGAACACCACCGTGGGCCCTCCCACCACTGTTGTGCCGGGGAAGATAACTGCCTCTTCTCCCAACCACCCCTTTGCCTCCTGTCTTCTCTGGGAGCCACCCGACCAGGGGCCCAGGGCCACGGGCTCAGGTGACGACCATGGGCTCCCTGTCCAACCAGTACTTTGCAGGTGGCTGTGCCAACGTGGCAGAGGAGGCACGGAGAACGCAGCCGGGGAGGCAGAGCAGCCACAGCTCTCTGGAAGTGGTTCCAACGGCATCTGGAAATGGTTCAACGTGCAATGGCGTTCAGTTTCCTGTCCATGACCACCGGCGCGGGTCGCGCTCGACCCCCCCAGTGGACGTCTTTGTGCATCAGAGTATACTGACATGGAGGGCTTCCGGAGTCTGAAGGAGGGTGAAGCAGTGGAGTTCACCTTTAAGAATTCTGCCAAGGGCCTGGAATCTATCCGCGTCACTGGATCTGGTGGGGTGTTCTGTAATTGGAAGTGAGAGGCGGCCGAAGGGGAAGAATATGCAGACGGGCAGAACAAAAGGGAAAAGGTGCTACAACTGTGGAGGTCTAGACCATCGTGCTAAGGAATGCAAGCTGCCACCCCAGCCCAAGAAGTGCCACTTCTGCCAGAGCATCAGCCATATGGTGGCCTCATGTCCACTGAAAGCTCAGCAGGCCCCCAGCTCACAGGGAAAGCCCTCGTACTTTTGGGAGGAAGAAGAAGAGATCCGCAGTCTTGCCTTGCTGCCGGAGGCCCAGAATTGAGCCACAGTGCGTGGGGGCAATCCTTTGCAATCAGGAAGTTCCAAGGAGCAGGCATCAATCCACAAAGTGGAGAAAGTGAGATAGGATAGATAGGGGCAGCTGGCACTGCATGTATCTTAGGCTGGGGTCCATAGCATCAGTCCCTCTTCCATTTTGGTGGGGGAAAATGGTGAGGGAAAGGAATTCCAACCATATTCTATCCAAATATAAAGTGAGAGCTTTCAGAAGAAATACCCCTAGAGCCTGCATGAAATACCCCTAGAATTTCCATTTTTTTACATTGGCTTAGATAGGGAAGATGTTTTCCTTTGAAAGAGGAGTTATACATTTTTTTTAGGCCAGAGTGAAAATATAAGTATGAGAGCAGATTGATGGACCCAACCCATGAGCCACTATTCTGTGGGAGGGAATCTCTGAGCGTAGGGCGGGTTTTCTCCATGTCTTGTCTCTTCATAATCCACGTTGGGACAGGGTGCTGGGGACTGTCCCAAACAGTGGATTGTGATGATAGACAAAAGGAGTGGTTAGTGGGACAGCTGCAGACCTACTTTTCCCAAGTTCACTCCTACCCCATTCTGGGCCAATCCGATTTTATTTATTTACTCTCTTGGATAACTGTTCCTAGGGTCCCACTTTCTCCAGGATGCCAACTGCACTAGGTGTGTGCAAATGACATATCTTGTGCATTTTAACTTTTTTTTTTAATATAAATATTCTGGTTTTGTATTTTTGTATATTTTAATCTAAGCCCTCATTCCTGCACTGTGTTCTCAGGTATGTGTGCAATCTCAGGGATAAATCTGGCAGCAGCTACAGGTCTGCACAGCAGGAATACTTTTTTATTGTCGTTGATTTATCATTACAAAGAACAACTATTTGTACTGCCTCATTTTTGCCAATTAGAACTGGCTTTTCTGCCATAGTGTCCTCTTGAAATCCCTCCCTTTCATGGAAGACTAGGTTTTAATTGGGTTGCCCCATGACTTGATCTCCTACTGGAAAATTGGAAATTAGTTTAAATGGGAAGATGGTACAGAGAGGTAAGGCGAGCTGGGCAGTTTAAAGGTCAAGAGATGAAGCCAAGGTTAGGTAAGAGTTATCTATATATGTAATAAGGGATTCCTGTTCCTAGCCTCTTAATCCTAGAGCACAGGATTTGCCTGGTACATCAGGTCCATCCTTCACTGAATTAGGCTAGGCCTGCCATGCACTGTGTGTGTGTGTGTGTGTGTGTGTGTGTGTGTGTGTGTGTATCCAAGGATGAATGTATGAAGCAAAGACTAAAATCCTTAACCTTCCAAAATTCTGCACTTTTCCTGCTTGACTTCCAGAGAGACCATAAATTAAGACTTCTTCATGGCACCCGAAGCCCATGTCCTATTCTAATGCAGTAGTGATTGTAGTGTCATTGTAGCCAAGGAGAAAGGGGGTTTCATTTACATGCTGTGGGATCACTGCAAACCTACCTCACTGTGTTGAAACAGGGCATATGCAATAGAACGCTTTGGATGATGTGTGTCTGATCCTGGGTTCTTCTCTCCCCCAAATGCTGCCCCCCTCTAGTTACTGTATTTGTCTGGGCTTTGTAGAACTTCATGAGTCACTGATTTGGTGACTGCTAGGTGGCTTAATTTGTGTAAATATAATGTGTTGGTCTTTCTCCATGTTCTTTTGGAGTTTTTATTGTTTACAAACTTCTGTTTTGTGTGTTGGAAGAAAAATAGCCAAACCATCTTTGAAAGAAGATTCTGCACCAGGCAAAAGGATCTGAAACATGCTTGGGGGCCTCTCTTTGAAGTGAGAATCTAAACCATCCTTTCCTTCATATTCCCCTATTTCCTATTTTGAACTAGATCTTCTTCCTAAAAACTTACCCCACTGCCCCTCTCCAGCTCTGCGTCCCCAACCCCCCCTCTGCTGTCCCCATACACATTTAATTTGGAGGGTATCTCTACCACTGTTCAATGACTTTTGCAAAAACCTGAAGAACCTAAGAACATTCCATCCCTCATACCCAAGCTTTTGAGTTAAGACCTCCTCTATATGATTTGTGCCAAGAGATTAATACTGCTGTACTTGTATTGGCCAAACCTACTTAATCGTCAGTCCTAGGATGCAGAGAAAAAATGAGGTAGGGGGTGTTTCCATGTAGAAAGTAGAGGTGAGAGATCAAGAAAGGGAAAATGAATGTATATCCAAATCATTCAGGAACTTTTATGTGGGTGCATGAAACTTATATCAAAGTGGCCACAAGATTGTTTAATAAGAGACAGAAGAATGTAACTCCATGTTTACTGCTAGAAACCAAAGCTTTGTGTGGAATCTTGAGTTTATGGGGAGGAAGGGAGGGTAAGAAAGCATGTACCTGTCCTTTCCCTAATCCCTTCCCCTCATTCCTGAGCTGCAGGAGACTGAGCCCCTTGGCTATTATACCCTATCACTGGGGTATTGTTTTTGATGGTTGATTTTGTGCTGGGTACTTTACCTTCTGCTATAATTTTATAACATGCTGACCCTTTCCCCTTTCCCACTTTTCCCTGGGATAATACAATGAATAAATAAAGACTTATTGGAACTGAAAAAAAAAAAAAGAACCTGGCTTCTTCTTGGGTACATAGCAGCTTCAAACTATCACACTACCAATTGCGATATGTTTTCACTTGTGCAAAAACTTCTGTCTAAGAGGATATTAAAAACATCTAAAATAAACTTTAAAATGACCTATGGATTTATACTGTCCTTAGCTGTTTCTGTAACCCTGTATAAGTAAGAGTTAGGTTATCACTTTTTGAATTGAGACTTCATTTATAAACATTTTGCCATAGATTGGTTCCCTTCACTGTTGGCATCTGATTTTACTAAAAAAAATGATGACAGTTCAGTATGTAGTAACATAATTTAGTCTTGTCAATAATGGCTTTCAGAAGGTTTAAAAATTCATTACACATTTTATTATTCTATGTCCCCAACAAATTTTAAATGTCACAGATATTATATCCTATTTCTCAATAGCTTAAGAAGATAATCCAATTTCTGTAATTCCCTAGGAATTCTCTATCACAAAGAATTATATTAGTATTTAATTCTTTCCACTTTGTATAATCCAGTATAATAACAAAGTTGTTTAAATATATATATATCCTGGAATCTACCTAATTTTAGGATATTTGGTAGTTTAATGCTTCCAAAAAGTTTTTTTTATTCGTACCAGGTTTTTCTCCACTTTTCCAGGTAACCGCTGAATTGAGTAAAAACTGGCTCTGCTTATCACATTATCCCTTATTGGATACCTATCATGGATGAATCAGCATAAAACATTTCAGCATTTTTGGCATACTTGTCAAAATGGTGTCAGCTTACTGACACCTTCAGTGCCTTTTATTAACACAGACCAAGCATAGGGTTTGGTTTCACAATCTGATAGGTTGGTGCTCAGGTTTATAAAAAAAAACAAAAAAACCATAGATCAGAGTGGAAGCAAGAACCTTATTTAACCATGTGATAAGTCTGTTCTGATAAGGTAAATCCCATGGACTTATTGAAGTAAACAACTATGGAAAAATTCAATGGAAAATATTTCTTTGTATTAGTAGTTTTTTCATAGGTAGTAGAGGAGTTAAGTACAGACTCTAGCCAGAATGCTTGGATTCAAATCCTGTACCTACTAATTGTGAGTCTTTGGCCAAATCACATAACCTTTCATGCTTCGGTTTCCCCATTTTATAGCCTCACAGAGTTGGCACGAGGATTAAATGAGTCCGTATACAAAAAAAAAGTAAAACAGCGATTGGCACACATACGTCCTATAAATATGCTTGCCGGACCCTCTGAGGAGGTGTATAGAGTTACTTGGTGGAGGGATGAATGAGGGGAGAATTGATCCATGGGCACCATATCTTCGTGATCAAGGGCTGCCCCATGGAGCAATGATCCCCTTATATATCTAGGTTTGTACATTCATCACCTTGGCTGAGCAGAATCCTACAGGTGTTCCACACAGGCAGAGAATCGAATAACCAGAAAGCAAGAGGTGTGAGTTACAGCTGAGGCAAGGGTACACATGGGAGCAGCTAGTTGCCAAAGCAATAGCTAGAGTAAAAAGATGCAACATAAAATGGTTAGGTTGTGAGGTTTAGGCACAAGAGATACCTGATACATAGATAGTGGCAGAGAAATAAGCAGTAAATTAACCAATAAAATTTATTAAAATAAAATGAAAGTGGAGAAAATTCACTAGAATGAAAATTTATCTAAAATTAGAAAAAAATTTAATCAGGGAAGAAGAATAACTGGTTGATAAATATGTATTTGTGTGTGTGTCTTGTAGCTCAGTCTTAGACTAAGTAAGGACCAAAGTCCCTGCCCATCCAACTATTTGCCCTATTGTTTCCTTGACTTGATCAGGATGTAGATGATTCTGAATGAAAATACATCTCAAAAACACCACACAATGGTGTAAATAACTCATTTTAATTAAGAGCAGGTTTGTATAAAGAGAAGGCTTTGGCCAGCCATGTACAAAGGAGAGGCTGGGTGATAGTAGAAAAAACTTTACCTACAACAATTTGCATATATTCAAAATGGACTGAATTGTGTGCACCAAAAAGATATGTTTTAGTCCTAACCTCTGGTCTTATGAATGTGACCCTATTTGGAATAGGATCTTTGAAGATGTTTTTAATTAAGATGAGGTAGAACTGGACAGGGGGTTGGGGGGAGCTATTTGCACACAGATAGAAAGAGAGAGAGAGACTGCCATGTGATGGAGGCAGAGGTTGAGTTATGCCACAAGACAAGAACCATCATGGATTGCCAGCCACTGCCAGAACCTATGCTCACAGACTTCAGGGGAACCCGTGGCTCTCAGAACCTTGATTCTGATTTCTAGTTTCCAGAAGTGTACGACAATAAATTTCTGTTGCTTTAAACCATCCGAAGTACCCACCACCCAGTTCATGGATATTTGGCTATGGCAGTACTAGGAAATTAAGACACAGATGTATAAACCAGCACAGACAGACATATACCTATATACTGCGGCATGATCTATAGAACTGAATCCAGAGACTCTTGGGTCCATTAATTCCCCTTTAGTCCCGGGGAACATCCCCAGAATGAGGGTAGTAGGGTAGCTGTCTGCAATGTGGTGTGTTTTGCCTCTCACTTTCATCTGGAATCTGGAATCTGAATTCCTCTGGAGAGTAGGAGAGCTATGGGGGAGATGAACCGGGTGAGCAGCGGCTGCAGCACATCCATCTTGCTGGTTTTTGCTCCTTTAACTAACACTGGCTTTCATTTACTAAGTGTTGAGAGGACTGAGCTAAGTGTTTGATGTGCATTTTCGAGTTTATGCTCACTAACGGCCCAATGAGGGTACTATTCTTTTCCTGCAGATGGAGAAATAGGCACATAGAGGCTGAAGAATGCACCAAAGTCACACAGAGAGTTCATAGTAGATGTAGGGCTTGACCTGGAGATTTTCTAAGTCTAGAACTTTCCCACAGCAGCAATATCTATCCCATAATTAATTTAGGAAATATAGATACCATTCTAGTTTGCTAGCTGCCGGAATGCAATGCACCAGAGATGGATTGGCTTTTAATAAAAGGGAATTTATTATCACTCTCTCCATATATATGGTCACATGCTATTGGCTCATGTCCACAGCAATAGAACTAGGCACCTTCACCTAGCCAAGCTGACACCTGTACCTAACTACCACAGATACGCATACACATGAATATGCAAATACACACAATTAAGTTGATCTGGAAATCTTCTCTAAGAGACATTCCTAGTCTGTCCTGTAACACTGTCTACAGTGACTGATTGGGATGTTAACAGTCAATATCACAGAACTCCCTGAAAGGTTTCCTGGAAGTATCAGTGATCAGACAAAAATAGCCTTCCCATTAATTCATTCATACATCCAAAAATATATATTGAGGATTACACACAGAACCTTCACGCAGGTAGATCATTTTCCTGGTCAGAAAACAGGTCTTAATAAATTTAAAAGTGATGAAATAAAACAGAGTGTGTTCCTTAAACAAATGGAATTAAACAGGACTAATAATAGGAAGATATCTGAAAAATAACCAAATATTTTGAAAATAAACAACACACCTCTAAATAACCAGTGGATAAAAGAAAAAAGAACTAGGAAATATTTTGGACTGAATGAAAGTAAAAACACAAACACAATATCAAAACTTGTGGGATGCAGATAAAATGATTAGAGGGAAATTTCTAGGACCGGTAGAAGTACAGTTCACGAGGATGCCCTGATGACCTTGCACATGCCATCTAGGATGCTCTTTGGTCAAATACCTGTGATCCTCTCAGATAGGTAGGCTCGTGAGGATTTGCCATATGGGTAGTTCTCAGCCCTCTCCCTAATTTGAGGGAAGCTGACATGAAGCAGCTTCTCATCTGCTTCTGTCTTAGTGCCCTAAAGCTGCTGTAACAAATCACCATGGACTGGGTAGTTTAAAACAGCAGAAATGTGTTCTTTCACAGTTCTGGAGACCGGAAGTCTGCAATCAGGGCCTCCGCAGGATCGTGCTCCCTCTGAATTCTCCAGAGAAGAGTCTGCTCCATGTCTCTCTCCCGGCTTCTGGTGGTGGCAGGCAATCCTTGGGACTCCTTGGCTTTAGACACAGCACTTGGATTTCTGCTCTGTCTTCACATGGTGTTCTCCTCTGTGTCTGTGTTCAAATTGTCCTCTTCTTGTGAGGACGCCAGTGGATTAGGGCCCACCCTAATTTTTAAGGTCATTAACTAACGACTTCATCTTTTTATTTTTCCTACGTGGGCAGGCACCGGGAATCAAACCCAGGTCCTCTGGCATGGCAGGCAAGCATTCTTGCCTGCTGAGCGGCACCGGGAATCGAACCCAGGTCCTCTGGCATGGCAGGCAAGCATTCTTGCCTGCTGAGCCACCGTGGCCCACCCTAATGACTTCATCTTAACTAGCTGTTTCTGCAAAGCCCCTGTTTAGAAATAATGTCACATTCACGGTACATATCTTTTGGGCGGATACAATTCAACTCACAACAGTGTCCCTGATTTTTGTGAGGGATGAGATGTTTTACCTTGCCTTCCCCTTGGGGTACAACTGCAGACCATAAAACTACTTTGCTGCTGCATGGAATTGGCTCCTCCTCAGCAGGGTTCCCTACCACTTGTGTTCTCTGTCATCTGGCCCCTTTGTTTCAGTGTCATCCTGTGATAAAAGGGATGCGGGGGAGCTGATACCATGTTGATACTGCTTTTTCTGTCTGTGTTAAGTGATAAACTAATTAAATCCATTTGGGTAATTGTCTCCTTATCAGCCAAATCTATAGAAGTATGGCAAGCCATCCTTCAGCTGCCACTGCATTGCTGCTTAAGGACCTCTCGGCAGTATTAAATGTTCTTTTATAAGAAGAGAAAGGCCTCAAATTAATGATCTAAAAAAAAAAAGGGAAAACAGGAAGTAAATTGAATTCAAAGTAAGCAGAAGGAAATAATAAAGAACAGAAATCTAATCAAATAGAGGAAAAAATATAGATAACAAATAAAACCAAAAGCTGATTTCCTGAAAAGATCAACAAAACTGTTATGCCATTAAATTTGACAAGTTAAATAAAATACACAAATTTCTTAAAAGACATAAACTACCAAAGCTCACTCAAGAAGAATAGATCATCTGAATAGCTTATAACTATCAAAGAAATTGAATTCTTAATTTAAAACTTGCCCACGAAGAAAACTTCAGGCACAAATAGCAGAGGATGAAACTTCTCAATGTAGTTTTAATGACGCTGGTCATTATATGTATCAAAATCATAAAAAAGGCATTATAAGAAAGGAAAACTACAGACAAATATCCTTCCAGAATCTAGATGCAGAAATGCTTAACAGCATTTTAGCAAATTGAATCCAGTAATATATATATAGAAAGGGATACTATATTATGACTAAGTGGGGAATACTAGGAATGCAAGAGTGGTTCAGTATTGGAAAATTGGTCAATGTAATGCACCATATTATAGTTTAAAAGAAAATCCCAATGATCATCTCTAAAGATGCAGAAAATCCATTTGACAATATTCCACATTCATTAGTGGTTTTATTCAAACAAACAAAAACCTCAGCAAGTCAGGAATAGAACAGAATTTTCTCAACCTGAGGAGGGGCATCTATAAAAAAACCCCTACAATTCGCAATGTATGTTATTACATACATAATGTAATAACATACATAATGAAAGATTAAATATTTTCTCCCTAAGATCAAGAACAAGGTAAGGATGTTCCTTCTTGCCACTTCTATTAACATGGTACTGTAGTAAGCCCTAGCCAGTGCAATACAGCGAAAAAGAAAAGGCATACAGATTGTAATGGAAGAAATAAAAGACTTTATTTGCACATGTCATGAACACTTACATAGAAAACCCCAAGTAATCTCAATAAAACCTACTAGAACTAATAAGTGAATTTATTATGGTCAAAGGATACAATGCCAATATATGGAGATCAATCACATTTAGATATACTAGCAACGAATAACCAGAAATTAAAATAAAAAATAACATTTACATCAGTGTGCTGGGTTGAAAGGATGTATGTACCCTTGAAAAGCCATGCTTTAATCAAAATTCCATTTCGTAAAGGCAGAATAATCCCTATTTAATACTGTATGTAATTAGATCATCTCCCTGGAGATGTAACCTAATCAAGAGTGGTTGTTAAACTGGATTAGGGGAGGCATGTCTCCACCCATTTGGGTGGGTCTTGATTAGTTTCTGAAGTCCTATAAGAGAGGAAACATTTTGGAGAACAAGAGAGATTTGGAAAGAGCAGAGCAGAACGACATGGCCATGAGAAGCAGAGTCCACAAGCCAGTGACCTTTGGAGATGAAGAAGGAAAATGCCTCTCAGGGAGCTTCATGAAACAGGAAGCCAGGAGAGGAAGCTAGCAAGTGACGCCGTGTTAGCCACGTGCCCTTCCAGATGAGAGAGAAGCCCTGACCGTGTTTACCATGTGCCTTTCCAGATGACAGAGAAACTCTGTGTTCGCCATGTGACCTTCCACTTGAGAGAGAAAAACCCTGAACTTCATTGGCCTTCTTGAACCAAGGTATTTTTCCTTGGATGCCTTTGATTGGACATTTCTATGTACTTGTTTTAATTGGGACATTTTCTTGGCCTTAGAACTATAAACTAACAACTTATTAAATTCCCCTTTTAAAAAGCCATTCCATTTCTGGTATATTGCATTCTAGCAGCTAGCAAACTAGACCAATCAGTATCAAAAATATGAAATTTTGGGGCGGTGAAGGAAATATTCTATATCATGAATGTGACGGTGTTTCATCGCAATATACATTTGTTAAAACTCAGCTTGTACATGTAAAAATAGTGAATTTTATTGTATGTGAATTCTACTTTAGTAAGGAGAGAGAAAGGAGGGGGGAGGGCACACTTATGTGCCAGATTCTAGGTGCTGAGGGTACGTTAGGGAACAAAACAAAACTTTTCTGCTGGAGCTTACTTTCTAGTTGCCCTGAGGCAGGTGCCATTGACTGAATGAATATGTCTGGTAGTGAAAAGTGCTAAGAAGAAAAATAAAGGAGGGTCAGGGAATTGAGGGTAAGGGGAGAGAAGGGGTATGAATTATTTTATATAGAATGGTTAGGGATGCCTTGTTACTGATAATATGATAATTTTCCACATTCATTAGTGGTTTTATTTAAACAAACAAACAAACAAAAATTGAGCAGATACCAAATGAATAATTGAGCAGACACCAAAATGAAATCAGTGCATGAGCAATATTGATATCTGGAGAAAGAACAGTAGGAATATGCTTGGTAAGTTAGATTTATGCAAAGAGTTTGGTATGACTGGGAAAGGGGGAGCCGGGTGGACAGTGGTAGGACATTGAGGGGGTTGGGATGACAGGTCATGTAAGGGCTCTAAGACCACTGAAGGTACTTTGGAATTTATTCTGAGTGACATGGGAAATCACTAGAGGAGTTACATAATTTAACTTTCATTTAAGAAAGATGTTTTTGCTGTTGTAGAGAAGTAGGGAGGTGAATTTAGACAGCTCTTGCAATCATCTAGGTGGCTTCAAATATGTTGGCAGTGGAGGTGAGGACCATCTATTTCTAGGTGTGCTGGTTTGAAACTGCTGGTTTGAAACTGCTGTGTATCCCAGAAAAGCCACGTTCTTTAATCCTGATTCAGTATGGCTGGGTGGAATCTTTTGACTAAGTTGTTTCCATGGAGCTATGACTCAGCCAATTGTGGGTAGGACCTTTTGATTAGGTGGTTTCTATGGAGATGTGTTTCCATCCATTCAAGGTGGGTCACCTACTGGAGTCCTTTAAGAGGGTAGCATTTTGGAAAAGGCTTCAGAGCCCACACAGCCAGAGACCTTTGGTGGTGCAGAAAGAAAACGCCCCTGGGGAAGTTGTTTGAAACCAAACACTTCAGCAGATGCCAGGCACTGTTGCCTTCTCAGATGACAGAGGTGTTCTGGACCGATTGTCTTTTCTTGAGCCAAGGTAACTTTCTCTGGATGCCTTTGTTTGGACATTTTGTTTGTTTGTTTTTGTTTGGACATTTTTATAGCCTTAAAACTGTAAACTTGCAACTTAATAAATTCTCTTTTAAAAGCTATTACATTTCTGATATACTGCATTCCAACAGCTTTAACAAACTAATAATGTGTTTCTGGTTGTACGCAGGGCAGTTGAGTATTGTTAGGCAAAAGAAAATGTGTCTATTACCGTTTTCTATTTAGAGATTAAGCATGGTTTAAGGTGATGCGTATAGCTGCCAAGTTGACAAGGCGTGGACTGTGACAGGTTCATGTGTCAAGTTGGCCAGGTGATGGTGCCCTGTTGTCTGGTCAAGTTAGCACTGGTTTATCTGCTGCTATGAGGACATTTCATGGACTTAAATCATGATACATCTGCCTTTGGCTAAGGGAAGTGTTTCCTGCAATGAGTGACATTTAATCTAATCACCCAAAGGCTTTTAAGGAGAATTCAGAAGAGAGAATCTCTCTGCTTTAGCCAGCCATTTTTTCCTGGGGAGGGACGAAAGGAGGTGCTGATGGACATGGATGACAGTGAGAAGTCAGGATGCCTTCAAGGTTTTTGTCCAGAGCAGCAGGAATGATAGAACTGCCATGTACTGTGAGGGGAGAAGATGGTGGGGAGTTGGGCTCAGATTGTAATGAAGATGTTGGGAATTGACAAATTGTTATGATTATTTAATTATTATATAGGTATTTCCTTTTACTTTGCACATGTATTAAAATAGATAAAAGGAAGTACCTGAAATCTCTTAACTGTAACCCATCTGCCTTTATCTCTGATGATTGTATTGCCTTTATTTGGCCCTTATGATTGTAAAAACCTTGTGACTAACCTGCACTTATAACCATTTATCCAGTTTTTGGACTTTACAGGCTTGTGATCACTAAAGACAGCCCTTAATGTATATTAATGAACTGCCCTGGATTAATCCAGAACTAACCCACCCCAAGTCCAAAGCTATCTTTATAACTGAGACTGGTTCTAATCAAATGGGTCTATGTTATATGTGCAGTAGCTTAGACTTTAACCTATGTCATCTGTACTTCATTATAATACTAAAATTCACACCCATCATCATATTAAGTCCCCCATTTTCTTACATAAATTCTGCAACTAGGCATGTAATCCACATGTGCACGCTCAAAAATTAAATCACCTATAATTACATCATCTGAGACCACTGTACTCATTATCCTAAAATTATCAAAATTACTGCAGGTCAGGGAGACAGATATTTGTCTGATAGGCCATCTGATCTCTTGCTAGGTGCCTAGTAATAAACTTTTTCTCTCTTTGAAACCCCAGTGTCTCAGGAATTGGTCTTTTCAGCACATGAGGCAAAATAATCCACTGCCTTTGTCCGGCTACAAGAAGTCGGTGTTAGGTATGTACAATTTGAGATTCAAGGGCAGGTGGATAGGTAGTTGGATATAGCAATCTGGAGTTCAGGCGAGCGGTGGTGCTTGGTGACCTAAATCTCAGACCCAACAGAGAAAACGCTGTAGTGTATCTGGCTACACAGAGTCCTCCTCTAAGCAGGCACTTGTTTTCTGATGTCTGCCAACTCTGACAGCTGTTCTTACGGAAACCTTTGCAAATTGGTCAGCATTTTTACCTCGTTCATCCGTTACGCCCCACGACCAAACGAGAAACCAGAAAAACAAACCAGGCCTCAATTTAATAATCTCGCTTCTCCGCGATCTGCTTCACAGCGAAACCCTAGCACTTGCCCCTTCGCCCCCTGCGGGGTTTGTCGTCGCGCTTGTCAATCATCTGGGATTCGGTGGTGATTGGTGGAGGGCTGGCACGAGGGTGGGGCGAGCCCCGGACTCCCGGAGCCGCAGAGCCTCGACCCTGTGCTACGGCGAGCCGGCTTCCTGCGGCGGGGCGACGTGGGGGCGGCCGCGAACCCGGAAGGAGCACCCAATGGTTGCGGTTCACCGCTTGGGTGGTGTAGCAACCCGCGTTAGCTTCGGGTTCCCGACCTGCAGGCTAGGTAAGATCGATTTAGGCGTGAGCTGGGCGAGGGCGCCGGATCCCGACCGAAGAGAGACGCCGCTCTCATGCCGGGGACAGTCACTGGGGCTCGAGTGGTCACGTGCGGGGCCATTGCGGCGCTTCTGGCGGCCGCGCTCGCGCTCTACTGGCCGCCCCTGAACGCAGGTATAGTCGGCCGCCGAGCCGTTTCTCCCGGGTGGGAGGGAGGTGAAAGGCCTGCACCCTCTTGACGTGCTGGAGGCGCTCGCCATGGAGCTGCCTGCGTGCGAGGGTGGGGGCTTCTCCGGGAGACGCGCCGCCGAGGTCCCCAGAGCCAGTCCTGAGGGCGGGCGGGCGAGCTGGCGGCGCAGGTCCAGGAGAGCCGCGAGCCCTCCGAGGAGCGCACCCCCTTGTCGGTGCGCCGTCGTGCCCAGGGCAGAGTGGGTGGCCGCCGGAGCCTGCCGTGGGCATTCTTGGAGCGCGGTCGCCCGAGCGAGGCCCGGGGAGGCGGTGCCTCAGCCTGTCACCGGAGGAGAGGCGGGGACGTTGTGTGTGAGTGGCACCCGAAGGGAGGAGGAAGGCTCCGGGAAGGGAGCGGGCGCGTGGGGAAGGGTCGCGGTGCAGAGCCCGGCAGGTGCGGGGAGGCGTATCTGCGGGGCGCGGGGCTCCGGGCGGGGGTGCGGGTGTTGGTGAGAGGGAACGTGGGCGCGCTCGGGGGAGGGGAGGCTTCAGTTGCCGCCGCGGGCGCGGAGAGCGGGCCCCGGGCGGGCGCTGGGCGGGCTTCCGGAGCCTGGTCGTCCGAGCGGCAGGCAGAGCCCGCTCACTGGGCCGAGCCGGTGGCAGGCGCCGGGATTCCACGCTTCACGGGGCGGTCTCACCACAGTCTCCCGGCCGGGCGGCGACGTTTGCGCGGGACTGTCTCCTCGGTGTGGATTTGCATGTGAATGGCGGCGCAGAGCGCGGCTCGACACCCCCTTTTAAACTTTGTTTCGGCGGCGGGCGGAGCGGAGTGAGGGGCAGCTGCTTCCCGGCCCGCGTTCCCCGGGCGTGGCTGGAGAAATGTGAGGCGCCGCGGGGAGCTGCCCTCTCTCTCCCCGGCTTCCCGGCGAAGGGTCGGTGTTTTCTTTGGACTTTTCCTTCCCCTCGTCGTCGTCCGGTTGCGGTCCCTTTCCTCGCGCCTACCTGGGCCGGGTATGATGATCACCCACACCCGGGGCTTCCTGTGGTCCGACCTGGAGACGCGAGCCTTGCTGGGCATCTGGGGCGAGGCGGACGTGCAGTCGGCGTTGGACGGGAACTTTCGGAACAGCCATGTGTACCGGGACGTGGCGTGCAGGCTGGCCGAGGTGGGCTTCGACCGGACCCCGGAGCAGTGCCGGATCCGTATCAAGGGCTTGAAGCGCCAGTACTACCAGGCGAGGAACGGGCTCCCTAAGGGCGGGCCTGTGCGCAAGACCTGCAAGTTCTTCGACGAGATGGACCGGATTCTGGGCGCTCGGGTCCCTTCGGGCAGCCTAGCGCTCCTCCGTGGAACCCCAGCTTCCCGGTACGCAGCCGATGGGGACCCGACGGCCGAGAAGGACTTGACCGGGGAGGGCTCCTCCTTCGCGGAGCATCGCGTCAAGGTGGAGTGTCCCCCTCTCGCCATCCCCGTGCCGTCGGACGACGGTGAGTGCAGTGTGTGTGTCTGTGTCTCCTCCGGGAGGGTTAACCCACGTGAACCCCATGACTTGGAGGGTTGACCTGGCGCCCCTGAGGACCCGCATCCCTGGCTTTGACTAATGGATCCTAGAGGACTCTGAGATGCATTATTAAATAGGACAACATACGGAGAAAGAATTTAGGCATAAAACGAACAAGTGGATTTTAATTATTTGAAGCCCTAAACCTCCTCATGTGTTTTTTTCTCTTTCTCTTTAAGCTTTGAGTATCAGTATTCTAATATCTTTTGTTCAGCTAAGTAGCATGTGTATTGTATTATCCCATTTATCGCAAGGTGGGAAGGCTGCTATTATTCTCCTATGAGAAGGTAGAGGCTCTGAGAAAATAAGAGACTTATCCAGAATTCTACAGCCAGTGAGTGGCTGAAATGGTAAAGTGCTGTGTGTTGTGACTGTAAAGGAGAATAGTTTTAGGAGCTTTAGTAGTTATTAGAAAGATTTTACCATATGTATACATATATATGTATGTTGGGAATGGTCAGAGAGCAGTCAGCTTTAGGGAGTTTTGGCCTTTTGTTTTCTGGCACACTTATTCCACTTGAATTGAAGGGCTTGCTACAAGCTGCTTGGGTGGAGCTTCTCTGCTGGTTTCTACACCTGACAGTAATCAACTATCTGCAGAGGGACTTCTAAGCACCACTTCATTTTAGAGATTTTGGGGTAGCTCCTTGTCTTAAATTCACACACTTATGGTTGGTTAGCAAGAATTTTCGTTGGGTTTGTTTGACGCTTCATTATAAAACTGATTTGCTGAACTTTTGCCAAAAAATAGGCAGCATCAACCTAGATCACTGACTTCCCATCTCAGATTTTAGGGGATACATGCTCTAAATTAGTTATAAACTCACATAAAAGCACTTTTGGCATGGAGAAATAATGGTGAGCTCAGAAAGCTGCAGTTCATAAGTAATTCTAGAAAACAGCCCTGACTAAGAAATCCATTTCATTCTCCAGTCTTTCTCAGCCAGACTTCTTTAAACAAAAAACCAGACAAACTTGACCTGTTCTTCTAGACTCAGAATTGTCATTAAGACCAAGTTACAGAATAGGATAAATTACAAGTTGCCTCTTGTCAAGGCCTTTTTATCCTTCAGAACTTTGATGTTTATATTTAAATACCTTTGTTGATAGGTCTAAATAGTGTATGTCAGAAAGTCAGCTGAAACTTTTGGTGTAAAGGAATTTAACTGACCTTCCTTTGAACTTTTGACTAACAAAGTATTTGTCTCAGGTGAACAGGACAAAAAGTTGATGGGCAGTACAGATTTTACTTTGCATTCATACAATTCCTGTTAAAAAAAGTGAAAGTGCTTTATTTCTTGACAATGATTTTTTTCCCTCCCAAATAGTTTCGGAGGGCATTTGTAAAGAATTTGACTTTTCCTCTGGTTGGAGAGGTGAATATTTGATTAAAAAGAAATTGTTTCTTTTGCCTTAAAATGTCAGTCTTCTTGCTAAAACACTATCTACTGGCTTGTCCATTACTAACTTGGCATCTTCACAGGTATGTCTCTCTGAGCTTCAGTTTCTTTATCTGTAAAAGAAGGATAAACTGATTTTTATTAATGAGAATACCTTTGATTCACCACACATTTATTGTCTTATTTTGTGTAAGGCACTGTTAGAGGTGATTGAGAATGGGGTGTCCAAACTTGGAAAACACATAGCCCCTGCCCTTAAGCTACAGTATGGGAGAGACACCACACTCCGTGTAGGCAAAGCTTAGTAGCTTAGTGATTATCGACCAATTCAGATATGAAACTCCATTTTTATGTCCATTTCAATCCCTACTACATGTATTTTCTGTGGGTTTTTGAAAGGTTTCAGAACCCCACTGGTAATAATAGTTGCTTTACCGTTAGTATCTGTTAATGTTTAAGAACATAACAAAAAGCGTCAATCAATTTAGTTATGCTTTTAAAACAATCTAAAAATCGACCTACATTTGAAAGATAATTTCTCATACTCAAATCTTCAAATATTTTACAGAGGTTTCCTGTTGTCTTCAATGATTCCTAGACTCATTCCTTGTAGTAACGTCACAGCTCATAAACTGGGAATACTGATAAAGTCTAAATAAAACGTTAAGGCATAATAGAGGAGAAAGATGAATTTTATATTGGTGATCTGGTCAAGTTGCTATGGAAGGTGACAGCATTTATGTGCCTTTGGCTCAACTACCGCAGTTCTATTTGAGATGAAGTAAAAGCTCAAAACAGAATTTCTTTTTCTGTGTTTTCTTTGTGGAAACCATAAAAATTGCAATGTTAATATAATATATTTTCATTCAATCACAGCATATATTTTTGGGTTATGGACTTTAATTTTTTTTAAAAAGCTTAACTACTATCAAGATCTGTCTGTCATAGAGAATAGTTTAAATGCATGGTATATTTGTTAAGTCCTCTGTTATCTTACCCTTCTAATAAAGTTTATCTTGAAGTGGAGGAAAAATGACAATATGTGTACTAGTCATAATTGGAGTAACAACAAAAATCATTATTTGCTTTAAAAATTGTAGGCTTTAAGCATTTCGGTGCTCAGGCCAGCACACCTCCTCTTTCTCCACCAAAAAGATCAAAAAAACACCATACCAGTAGACCTCTGGACAAGATGATGGGAAAACTTTTACAGCAGAGTGTGGATGCAAAACAGAACTTTTTCAGATATGAAGAACAGAAGCTTAAAATGGAGAACAAGCACCGGGAAGGGGAGCGCACCAGAGAGTTCCAGATGTTGGGACAGGTGTTAGCTGGAATTTCCTCGGCCGTCTCGCACAGGGCACAGTCCAGACCGCCAAGCCCACCACAGCGAACACACCACCAGGAGTATGGAGATGACATTAGTTATAATGCTATGGCAGCAGCTCTTTCTCCTCCCCTAGGTATTGCATTTTAGCATGTGAATATAGCTTAGTTCTGTGCCAAGTCTCTTGATAATATGTGGGCTTTTTCTGCTATGATCTAAAGTACAAAGCGCAAGTTAAGTATTGATTTATGATATTTGCCGTTTTTGATATCAAAAGTAAATATTTCATGTGCTGTCTACAGTGCTGTGTTGGTTTTTTTTAGGCTAAAAATCTGAAATTTAAAGTATAAATGAGGTGTTTTTAAGATATAATCTCAGGTAATTGGGGAAAGAAATCTTCTAAAAAGTGAATTATCTGCTGGACTGATTTAATTCCTTTTCTTAATGTAGGAAATAAGAGTTTTCCAAGCATTGCTATTTAAGAGTAGTTTTCATCAGGTGTATTAGATTGATATAAAATGTTAATTTTTAATAGCCATAAATTGAGATACTTAAGTCATTTTTCTCTGAATTGATTTCATAAGTTAAATTTATGTTTTATATGACCTTAAATATCACTTAATTTGAAACACTGATATATTTAAAGTTTCATGTTTAACAGCATCTCTGGCCTTCTGTAGAAATTCAGCAGGGAAAATGTTAGGGTTAATTTTTATTGTGAACTTTGCAAACATTGTTGTGCCTTAAAGAAAGAGAGAAGTGTTTGAAAACTCGGGAACAAAGATTTTTACAAATCTTGTATGCTTTGTCTAAGAAAGTTTTATTTGGCAGAGTTTTTGCTAATAACATGATTCATTTTTTGATTATAGAAACTCTAATAAAGTGGCTGCTTCTGTCACTAATGCAAGGTCCACAATTCCATCTTGATTTTTATTTTAAGACCAAAAGCCTAAATTACTGCATACTGGGAAAGAAATGGTAATTTGATATATTTATTCTATCTTTTTAAATGCCTATTTTTAGACATAAAGGTTGGGGAAAAATGGGTGTACACATTTCAAAGTATTTTATATATGTTTTTATTTAGTGACAAATAATAAAAGTAATTTAAATTTCCCCCAGACTGTCTTTCCTTGCTAAATGTTTAAGCTCTTAAATATTTTGAAAAACCGACTTGACATCCATTTACTTTTTAGTAATGATTATAATGAATTCTTAAGTAATATGACATAATCATCTCAATAACTACTTCCTGGAAGACTTATTGAAATGCTGGTTTGGAAACAGCAGAACTCCAAACCCAGGCATCTTTAGTATCAGTATCTATAGCACAAAGAAATCAATATGGTTAGGGATATTTTTATATGTGGCTAAGTACTTAGTATTAAGTGATGATTTATAATAAACCCAGAACACACAATGCCCCTTGAGGGACTGGTGATTCGATATGTCAATTCCTAGCCTTTAAAAAGCAACTGTATTGCATGTTCTGGAGAATTTGAATGAGTGAATATTCATTCTCTGATATTCTTGTTTTTTCCTTTTGATTGGTCATATTGTTATTATACCAAATATATTAAGACTTGGAGCAAACTCATGTTAGCATTTTCATAGCTGCATAGATTCTTCATCAGCATTCAGTTATATGGTAGTTAAATCTAATTATAGCAACTCTAATTTCTTTCATGTAGCTTATTGCAAGGGAAAAAGGAGTTTACAATTATGCTGTTCAAAACTGGTGATGTCTAGTGCTTTTAAATATGCACAGTGAAAAGACAAGGCATAATCTTGGAATTTGGGGTATAGGATGAGAATTTTAGAAGTTGAATAAATTGAGGAGGGAAAGAAAGATTTAGAGCAGGGTTGCTTTGTTAACTCAGTGTTACACTGCCCTGCCTCTGTGGCCTACCTCCAAATTAAAGGGTGGGAGGTAGTACTGCAGGCAAAAGCGGTTCCTTGTTTCATTGGGAGCGGAATGTCAGTTATAATGAAAGACTTCTAGAGTAGAGGGATTAGCCAGCTCTATTTATTGTTGAGCAAGCCTAGTCGTGCTTTTTCCTGGCCAAAGATTTACACAGTGATATTGTTTTGAGTTTTAATCCCGTGTTGGCTTGGGGGTGAAAAGTGTTTGGTTTGATAGTGAATAATATTATATTTTCATCTTGGGTGTAAGCATGTATATATCAGTTAAGACATTTACTTCAACTCATTAAAGAAAATTACTTGAATAATATTATTGAATTAAAAAGTAAATTTTGAAGTTTTACCAGATAGAACTGTCAGCTCTTGAACTTTTAGTTGAACTCTTGATTTTCTGATTTTCTTAGCTGCTGAGATAATTACAAAGATAAAAATATTTGTTGCCTTGTTAGAGAAAAAATGGTTTATATTTACAGAATCATTTTAGGGAGAATGTGTATTTTGTATGTTCATATATTGGTCTGAATAGAACATAGTATCTCTCACAGCTGAGCTGTTTTAAATGTTAAGGCAAAATACAGCAATGCAAAAAGTTTTAAAGATAAATAAAATGTAGCTACTTAGAGATAATTTTAAACTGATCAAATTATTTTAAAATGCCACTTTGAACCCAATTTAAATTATTTTATGTTCTGTATTTAGAATGGTGTTTCTAGGTTGTCTAATATCCACATGAATTTTGGAAATAACAGCTGGAAAAATTGGGAATAATATGATGAATCTGTCAAACGTTTGAAGATGACAGTGGAAGGTTACAAATGGGAATTTACTTCTCCAAATTGAGCACATAGAAGAGACCTAATAAATGTAAAAGAAGATTGAAATATGAATATGTATAGTTTATCAAAGAACATTGCTTTTTTTGTTGATACAACTTTCTAGAAGATTAAGTTGTCTTTCAAAGTGTCTGATGCATTCAAATTGCCTAATGCATTTAAAAAGTAAACAATATACATAGCATGTATTAGTGTTATGTTGTAACTTCTGAATATCATTTGCTTACGGAAATAAAATAGTGAAACAACTGGATAAAAAATTGTAGTATAGATAAGTCACCTTTGGAAAGTATTTTGGTTAATGGAATATTTAGTTTCTGTTCTTTATATTAGTAGATATTTACCTTTCTGAATGAATTTCATTTTCCTGTTTTTCAGTTTTAGAAAGAGCATTTTCACTACATAAGGCACATTCTATAAAGGATATGGAAAATACTTTTCAGTTGGTGAGAAATATTATACCTCCTCTAACTACCAAAAAACACAAAGGACAAGATGGAAGAATAGGCATAGTTGGAGGCTGTCAAGAGTAAGTTACAAATGTAAAATGTTTGTTAGTTTTAAAAGAAATCTGTTTTTTAATCAAAACAATTGATGTTTTGATTAAATTGTTCATGAGTGTGTGTCAGTGTTAAGGTTTTGCCTTTGGTGAGGTGAGACATAGTTTTTTCTAGTTTATACTTTCTGTATGTATCAGACTTCATATTATAAGCATGTATTACTTTTTTTTTTTTTAGTATGGTGGGGGTCACATTTCATTCTTTCCATTTGGCTTTTCTGTTCCTGCAGCACCATTTGTTGAATTTTTAAATTTTCATTTATCTTTTTCGGTGGGTGGAGTACATAGGCAGGAAATCAAACCTGGGTCTCCCACATGGCAGGCAAGAATTCTACCATTGAACTACCATTGCACCCCCCTTAAGCATATAATCCTTTTTTTTTTTTTACTCTAGATTGAGGATGTTTTTTTCCTCATGCAAAAATGTTTTTTGATTTTTATATATTTAGTCACTATCATTGTACACTCTAGGCATTCCTACATTATACCATCTCAGTCTTTATCGTCTATCTTTCCTTCTGGTTTCACATGTGCCCCCAGCCCTCCTCCCTCTATCATTCTCACATTATGCTTCATTCAGCATACTTGCATTATTGTGCTACAATCAGGTAGTATTGTGCTATCCATTTCTGAACTTTTACAGTCGGTTCTGTTGCACAATCTGTATCCCTTCAGCTCTAGTTAACCATTCTCTACCCTATTTCTATCTCCTGATGACCTCTGTTCTTAACTGAAATTCTCCAAGTTCATTCATTAATGTTAGTTTGTATCAGTGAGACCATATAGTATTTGTCCTTTTGTTTCTGGCCAGTGTCACTTAGCTTAACGTCCTCAAGGTCCATCCGCCTTGTTACATGCTTCATGACTTTATTCTGTTTTACAGCTGCGTAATATTCCATCATAAGTATATATACCACAGCTTGTTTAGCCGCTCATCTGTTGATGGACATGTGTATTACTTTTAAAATCAGGATAACAAACATTTTGTATCTGCTTGGTCTGCTAAATCAATTTAAAGCTATTCTTGGAAGCCATTGATGAAATTTAACAGATCTTAGATTTCTTCCGAGTCTGCTTTATCTTATGGTTCTATTATTTTGCTGCCATGCTATTTGGCAAAAAAGATTTGTAATTTGTTCTTCTTTGTGAATGATACCTATTGCCTTTGACTTAAATTATTTGATTACTGCTTTTGTTTCTGTTTGCATTTATGTGATTTATTTTTGCTTATCCCTTTATTTTCGACTGTTTATCACGTAGTCAAGTATTTGTCTTGGTTTGCCAGGCTGCTATGACAAGTACCACACCCTGATTGGCTTAACAACAGGAAATTATTGTCTCATGGTTTTGGAGACTAGAAGTCCCAGGATCAAGGGATCAGCAAGGCCATCCTTTCTCCCCCAGATCACTAGTGATCTGGTGATGGGAGCCCTCCATCACATGGCCATCTGCTTCTCTCCTATCTGCTCTTCTAGTTTCTGCGACTTCTGGCCTCTGGCTCCCTCTGAGTCAGAATTTTCTCTCTTAATAAGCCTCTAGTCATACGCATTAAGACCCACCCTGATTCAGTTTGGCCACACCTTAGCTAATAGTAATATCTTCAAAGGGTCCTATTTCCAAATGGATTCACACCCACAGGAACCTGGATTAAGGTAAAGATCATGTCTTTCCTTGGGGTACACGATTCAATCTACTACAGTATATTTATTATAAGTAATGTATAGCTGGATTTTGTTTCTTGACCCAGTCTGACAGCATCTCCTTTTTTTACTAGGGAAAAACAAAAATATTTGCATTTAGAATCCACTTGCCTTTATTCTTCCTAAGATGTATTTGCCTGTATTCATCCTAAAATTTTTAAAGTTTGCTCTCTATTTTATGTTGTGTTTCCATTTTTCCTTCCTTTATTTTTGCTAGAATTTTCCTTTTATTAAATTAGAAATCAAAATTATCCTTTCAAATTTTACTTTTTATTAAATTTTTATTAAATTAAATAAAATAAGTTTTATTAAATTATCCTTTCAAATTCAGCTAGTGGTTGCCCTTTCTCCTGTCATTGGGAAGAGAGTATACTTCACTTTGTATACTTCACTCCATAAAGGTGAAATTTTTAGATAACTTTTAGTCCCACCTTGCCTGATTTTTGGTTTCAACCTTCCTTAGTTAATAAGTTAGACTAAGAATTCCTAGCCCAACTCTTAGCTATTGAATTTAACTTTGACTATTGCAAAATATATTTGTTTATTTTCCCATCTTCCCTTATGGTTTGTAGCTTGGGTAGGAATACTTGGCGTTCTTTGGGATTATTTTCTTTGAGCAGAGGATGTGAGTGATTTTTTTCTCTGAGTCACTGCTCACTGCAGACCTCACTGATTATCTTTGCTGAGACAGGTGAACTGAATTATATTTTAGTTGAGTATTTCGAGCTCTTTTTTTTCTAGAGGTCCTGGACTATGCTCAGGTGTGCCCTTTGGGGAGATTTGAAAGGAAATTAAGGATTGATTCCTCAAATATCCTCCTTGTCTTGCCTTTTATTTTGGGAAGACTACATTGGAAGAGTTGCCTATCAGCTTTGCTTTTGAGATAAGTTTAGTAAGGTATTATTCGGGGGTATAATTTTCAACTTAAGATATGTTAATTAATTTTAGTGACTAAACTTTAAATATGGAAGTATTTTTATTCTGATTATACAATTATTATCTGTTTATTGTAAAGAAAGTTCAAATACTGAAATGTGTAAAATGAAAGTTTCACAGTAGCCCACATCATAATAAATACTGATGTTGTTAACTTTCTAGGCCTTTCTATGCATATAACTATTTTTTACAAAAATGGGGCCATGTTTTACATACCATTTGGTGATCTGACAGCTTTTATTTAACTCTGTGTCATGAATATCTTTCCATGTTGGTTCATAAACATTCTTTTTGAATGATCTATTCTTTTTAAGTGATGTATGATATTCATTGTAAGAGTAAGCCATAATTTATTTAATTCCCTGTTGAAAGACAACAGGTTATTTCAATTATATTGTTTTTTTCTATTAATAATACAGTTGCGAATATCCCTGTAAATATATATTCTTACCCATGCCAAACTCTGAAATATGTTCTACGACTAATTGTGGTGCTGTGCTTTGAAGTTTATTGCTTTATTGTATATATGTTATTTTTCCCTAAAAAGAAGAAAAAGTTGATTATGATGATAAAATATTTATGCCTTCTAGCCTCCTATATTCTGGAGCAGCTAGAAGGAAAAATCTGAGAGGATGGTATGGTACCCATGACAAACTCTGGAATCTGTCCTGTAGCTACTTGTTGAAGAGTGTGTTGAAAAATATTACTTTTTTCTTTCTTTGCTTTGAATATATGCTGTATTATACAATAAAAAAGTTAAATATCTAAGGTAAAGAAGAGAAAATTAAGTGTTTGATTTAAAATGAAAAACATTACTGGGATTTATAAACAATTAAAATATATATGTGTGTGTGTGTGTGTGTATATATATATATATATATATATATTCTTGTGCTGCTATTTAGTTATTTTCAAGGAACCAGTTCCTAGAAGAATTTTTACTAGTTCACAGTACATACACATTTTAAATTACACATACATTATGTATATGAATATATTATATATTAATATGTATATAATTAAAGTGCATATACGTTTTAAACATTGCCAAGTTACCCTCTTCCCCAAATTGTTGTGGTGTATACTGCTACCAGTGATGTTCAAGAATGTCTATTCCCCTTATACCCTGTAGGTATCATCAACCTTTGCTAGTCTAGAAAGCAAACTGCTTTTCATTGTTTTAATGCATTTCCTTTATTAGTGAGGTTTATCTTCATCCTGTGGGCTGTATATATGCAAATTGTATGTTATATCCTTTATTTGGCTGTTGTGACACTTCTTTGTGTGAGGGCTGCATGCAGGTAAAGTATACTATTTTTTTCTTGTCCTCAGTGTTTAACTTGGTTAGTAAACACTTTACCATTTGAAATTAATATAAAAGGAACAGTCTGATGCCAGGTCCAAAGATTTTCGTTTCTTTGCTTGAGGTGACATTAAAAATAAAGTTTCAAGAATTCTGGACCATTATGACTGAAGCAAGAGGAAGATGTATATGTAGTCTCTTGCTGTTTGTCTTAGAGGGGTTTGACTTTGGTCCCTATTACAAGATGACTGTTGCTTTTGCTCACTGCTGTGTTCTTAGAATTGGGTTCACTCTCCTCTGGGACAGTGTCTGCTCCTCTTATTTCTCTGAACACTTGGTGTCTTTCCTGGAAGAAGCCTTCAGTATATTCTTACTCTCTTCTTGACCTTTTAGTTTGAACATGCACTTTAAAGAGAGGCTGCAGTAACATGAAGCCAGAGTTTGACTCTGTTGAAATTGTACAAAAGTTTTATGTAAAAGATTTACTTAATGGTCTGATTCATGTTTATTGAACATTTATTGAGCATCTACTAGGTGTTGAGAGTGCTGTGCACGTAATACTTCATGTCTTTATTATTTATTAATAAACCTGGATTATTTGCCTTATTGTCAGAAGTTTTTCTGACTCTGAACATCTCATTTTTAGGTACACTGGAGCCCCGTATTTTGCAGCAATCTCAGCTCTCAAAGTGGTATGTTTACTTCTTTACTGGAATTTTCCTAGTAAAGGATTGGGTTATTTAAATATGATTTAAGCAAATATTTTCTTGCAGAAATATAAATAACCTCTAAGGGTAATTGTAGGTAATAGAAATACACCTTTAAATCTATCCTGGTTTTGTCCAGCAAAAAAATAGCTTGAATTTAAGCAAAATAGATTGAATTAAAAAAAAATTTTTAACTAGATTTTTATTAGTATGTATGCCACAAAAATTATCCTGGAATAAATGTTTTAATTTGCTAAAACTGTCAGAATGCAATATACCAGAAATGGAATGACTTTTAAAAAGAGAATTTATTAAGTTGCAAGTTTACAATTCTAAGACAATAGAAATGTCCAAACTAAGACATCCAGAGTAAGATACCTTAACAGCATTTCTCTTTCTGCTGGGAAGGCACATGGCTACACATGGCTACGTCTTCTAGCTTTCTCTCCTGGCTTCTCATTTTATAAGGCTTTCCTGGGGATGTTATCCTTCAGCATCTCCAAAGGTCTCTGGCTATATAGGCTCTGTTGGCTCTGAAATTTTTTCCAAAAAGGTTCCTTCTTAAAGGCCTCCAATAAGCACCCCCACCTTGAAGGGATGGAGACCCATCTCCATGGAAACAGTTGAAAAGATCCCACCCAGCAATATTAAATGAGGATTAAAGAACATGACTTTTCTGGGATACACAACAGTTTCAAACCAGCACAGTCCTAGCTTAAACAGTTGAAATCTATTAGACCAGGTAATTTCCCATGAATTTTGATCAGATCCTAATTGTTCAGTCATAACAGGTAATGTGAAGTGGGCTGAAATCCTTAGCTGTAGTTCTTCCTGTGAACCTTCGTTTCCTAGATGATTACTAGTTAGAAGGAAAAATGTAACCTTTTAAAGCTGAGCGGGTCTGAGTTGATGCTAGATGGCTTTGACCCTGCCTCTTAGGTGGCAGCAAAAGTATTTCTTTATAGGCATTACCTTTATATTACTTATGCTTTTCCTAAGCCACGTAGTTAACTACTGTAGTGTAATTTTTTTCACTTACACATGTGGCTGAGAAATTCTAATTGTTGAATGTCATATATCTTATTAGTAACTGAGTTGTACCTGAAAAACCAGTTTTGGTGTTTGTGTGAGTTCTTGTTTTAAGTCTGCCTCTTATGCCTCATTTCTCAGGGTGCAGATTTATCCCACGTGTTCTGTACCAAGGAGGCCGCACCTGTGATTAAGTCATACAGCCCGGAGCTGATTGTTCACCCAGTTCTGTGAGTACCTTCGCCTTGGGTTTTCTTTACTTGCAGCAACTTTTCTCAGTCACTTAGCATTTTTGCGCTAACAAACTAAGAAGCATTTATTAAGTACCTGCTCTAGTTCAGTTTCTTTGCTGCTAAAACAAATACCTTACAATAGGTTCATTTAACAACAGGAATTTATTGGCCTATGGTTTCAGAGGCTAGAAAGGTTGCTTCCTCCCTGGGTGAGTACCTTCTAGCTGGCAGCAGTCTTTGGGTTCCTTGGGTTTTCTGTCGTATGGCCATGCACATGGCGGCATCTATATCTTCCAGGTTCCAATGACTTCTAGCTTCTGACTGCCCCTTGTGGCTTATTTTTCTGTGTCTAATTTCCTTTGCTTATTAAGGATCCAATAATCGATTAAAGTCCAACCCGATTCTGTTGGGCCATACCTTACCTGAAGAGATCTTATTTACATGGGTCTACACCCACCAGGATATGGACCAACACCAAGAACATGCCCAAAGCGCGGTACACAATTCAGTACACCACATGCTATATACAGTGTTTTTTTTGGCTATCAGAAGAAATATAAAAACTATAGTCTTTTTTCTGTGGTAAAAATAAAACAAAAATATATGTGAGATAGGTTTGAAGCATCAAGGTGATGTACCAAGAACTGGTCCTTCATAGTTCAGGTGCTTCCAGCTCTTTCCATAGCTCTGGAGACAAACAAGAAAGATTCAGCATGTCAGATGGTGATAAGAACCGTGGAGAAGCGTTGAGTTGGGAAAGGGCCTAGGAAATGCTGGGTTTGTGTGTCTTGGAGTTTTAAATAGACTAGTCAAGTAAAGATCTGTAGAAGGTAGGGAAATGAGTCCTGCAACTCTCTGGGCAAAGGCCCAGCCATACTTAGGGAAGAGAACTCTGAGATGGGACATTGCTGGTGTGTTTGAGGAACACACCATCGTCAGGCTTTGGTAGAGGAGAGTAATCAGAGAGGGGAGAGGTTCAGGGGACCAAACCCTATTAAGCTGTGTTTAGTTTCCTGGGCTGTTCGAGCAAATAACAATGCAATAGCTTGACTTAAACAGTACAAATTCATTTGCTTATAGGTTTTGAGGTAGGGAAAAGGTCCAAATCAAGGCATCAAGACAATGCTCTCTTCCTGAAGACCATGCTGTCCTGAGACTGGCTGCCATCCTTGGTCCTTTGCTTGTTCTATGGCAAGGCGCACATGGCAGCATCTCCTGGTCTCCCTTCTCTTTGGGTTCTGTAGACGTTCAACTTCTGGCACTTTCCTCTCTGGCTTTCTCTCACTCTGCCTGAATTTCATTCTGCTTTTAAAGGACTCCAGTAATGGGATTAAGAATCATCCTTATTGAGGTGGACCACGCCTTAACTAAAATAACCTCATCAGAACATCCTCCTTACAATGGGTTCATGCTCGCAGGAATGGATTAACTTACAGAACAAGATTTTCTAGGGTACGTGCAGCTCCAAACCCACAGGCTGTGTAGTCTGTTGTAAGGGTTTTGGCTTTTTCACTGAATGAGATGGGAGGTCATTGGAGTATTTTGAGCAGGGGTATTATATCACCTGACTGATATCTTAAAAGGGTCAGTCTGTCTACCATGTTAGGAATAAGTCTATGGGGTTAAAATATGAAAGTAAGGATTCCAGTTAGGAGGCTGTGTAATAATCCTGGTAATAGACAAATGGTATAGTACAAATGGTGAGAAGTGATTTGTGGATATATTTGAAAAGTAAAGCCAGCAGGATTTGCTGAATTGGGTATAGAGCATGAGAAAAGGAAGAGTTATGGGTGGCACTAAGATTTTTGGTCAGAAATTTGTCCTTTAATGAGATGGAGAAAGTTATGGGGGAGAGGTTTTGAGTGGATATAAAGATCAGGAGTTTGGTTTTTGATGTGTTGAGTTTGGTTGTCTATTAGATACCCAAATGGAGATGGCTAGTAGGCAGTGCATAAGAGTGTGGGGGTCAGGAAAGGCTTGTATTTGGGAGTCGTTAATGTGTAGATGGTATCTAAAGCCATGAGAGTGGATGGGATAATCAAGGAATGGGGGTATGTAGAGAAGAGGTCCAGTATTCAGATCACTGGCAGAAGAGGTATACTATATCAGACAAAAGGTGGTGGGTGGAGTGTAAGAAACCAGGGGATGTGTCCCAGAGGACAAGTGAAGAAATTGTTTTTGGATGATTCAAGAAGAGGGTTGTGATCAGCTGTAACATAGGTCAGTTGAGAGATGAGAACTAAGGATGGGTAATTCAACTTAATGTGGAAGTCCTTGGTCTTGATAAGGGCCACTTGGGGGAAGCTAGAGGAGATAAAAGCTTTATTGAATGGATTTAAAAGCAAATAGGAGGCAGAGTTTGAAGACATTGAATAAAGACAACTCTTTGTGTCCCTGACTAACATAAGGGTATCTGTGTACTCCCTCCTCATATGGTGTGTTGTGTGTGTGTGTACGTGCGTGCGTGCGTGCATGCATGCATACATGCATGGACACTTGCTTGCACTCTGAGAGCAGAGTCCATGGCTTTCATAAAGTTTTCAAGGGGTTCTTTGGCTTACAGAGTGTAAGGGATGGAATTGAGGGAGAAATAGAGGAGATGAGATGGCAACTTCTGCACTTCATTTTTTAGTTGATAATTAGTCATACTCTATTTAACTATTCCTAGGAAGAGATATAGGAATACGGCAGCCCTGCCCCTAGGGAGCTACTAGTAAACACTCGTAATTCTCTGTGATAAGAGTTGTAAACCATGTATATACAGGTGACTGTTACGGCATACTGTGTGTTGAATGATGTGTAAGTATAGTCAGCAGTGGGTTAAGCACAGAAGATGCAATGCATAGGAGGGTGAGCACGCTAAGGATTCTTTTTTTTTTTTTGGCATGGGCAGGCTCTGGGAAACGAACCCGGGCCTCCGGCATGGCAGGTGAGAACTCTGCCTGCTGAGCCACTGTGACCCACCCTGAGGATTCATCTTAACCAGGGCTTAGAACTTCTTTTAAGGAAAGATAACTGCCAAGAATAATTGGGGCTAAACTTGTGCTTCTTAAAATGTGAACCCTAATAAGCCTCAGAAAACTAGATCCAGTATTAATTTAGGTCAGCTAATGTCAGGACAGTATAAAATGATGCCAGTTATAGATTGTCACTATCGTGATAGATGAAATGAACTGTCCTCAACTGAAACCTAAATCTTAAAATTAGAGATGATAGTCCTGTTCTAGTTTGCTAGCTGCCGAAATGCAATATACCAGAAACAGAATGGCTTTTAAAAAGGGGACTTTAATCAGTTGCTAGTTTACAATTCGAAGGCTGAGAAAATGTCCCAGTTAAAACAAGTCTATAGAAATGTCCAATCTAAGGCATCCAGGGAAAGATACCTTGGTTCAAGAAGACCAATGAAGTTCAGAGTTTCTCTCTCAAGTGAGAAGGCACATGGTGAACACAGCATCATCTGCTAGCTTCTTCTGGCTTCCTGTTTCATGAAGCTCCCCAGGAGACATTTTCCTTCTTCATCTCCAAAGGTTGCTGGCTGGTGGACTCTGCTTCTCATAGCTATGTTGTTCTGCCCTGCTCTCTCTGAATCTCTCATTCTCCAAAATGTTTCCTCTTTTATAGGACTTCAGAAACTAATCAAGACCCACCCACATGGGTGGAGACACACCTCTACCTAATACAGTTTAACAACCACTCTTGATTAAATTACGTCTCCAGAGAGATGCTCTAATTACAGTTTCAAACATACAGTACTGAGTAGGAATTAGAAGAAACAGCTGCCTTTACAAAACAGGATTAGAATTAAAACATGGCTTTTCTAGGGTACATACATCATTTCAAACCAGCACAAATCCCAAGATTTTTTTTCTAATTTACATTCCTTTCTATTGGGGCCTTTTAAAAACACATAATTTGTACAGGTTAGGAACTACTTGTAATCTTTAAAACTGGATATCTTAGTTTGCTATTCAGCTATGTTAAATACCACATGATGAATTCACTTAAACAGCAAGAATTTATTTGCTCATGGTTTCAGAAGCTAGAAATCCAAAATCAAGGTGTTGGCAAGGTAGTGCCTCCTCCCTGGAGTCTCTTTTCTGCTGGGACGGGCTTGCTGTAATCCTTGGGGCTCTTGGCGTTCGTCTTCGCCTGACCTCACAGGGCGACGTCCTTTCCTTTCTCCCTTCTGTGACTCCTGGGTCCTCTGTATTTGCCCTTTGGTAATCTGGGTGAGGGCCACCCTCATTACACCTTAACTAAAAACAGCATCTTCAAGTGGTCCTATTTACAGTGGGTTCATACCTACAGGAATGTGGATTATAATTCAGAACATGTCTGTGTTGGGGTGCATAATTCAACCTATCACACTGGATAAGTATTAACTCTTATTATTAACTGTATTTTAATATAATTTTCTTTCTTCATATAATTTTTTAGCTGAGATTTCTAAGGTGAGCCAGAACTTTCTCGGGGTATAAAAGGTGAATAAGAGGAAGCTTTCTGCTTTCTAGGAGCAGATAATCTCAGGGGACAGACAGACATGCTGAATTAGAGACATAAGAAAAATGAGGCAGGAACAGAAAAAGGAATGGTTCCTATTGATTGAGCCATCAGGGAGGGCTTCACAGAGGAGATGGTATTTGAGCAGGTGTTCCTGCCCTGTTCCTTTTTTCTCTCATCTCATTCTTAAGTATCCTCTCCACTTTCCTCTTGCCCACCTCACCTCACTGTTCTCTGTGTTTAGGGAGGACCTCTTTTACAAGTAAACTATGAACTTGTGATTGTAACTGCCCTTTTGTTATTCTCCCTCTTCACTTCTGCTGTTTACTCTCAGATGAGGAAATATCTTTCCTTTCCACTGCTGACCATCTTTTATGTCGTGACTGCATTCCCTTCATCTTTTTCTCACATTATCAAATCAATATGCCTTCCCTGTAGACTACAGATATCTTCAATGTTTCTCTACCTTAAAAGCAAAAAGACAAAACTAAACAAAAAACCATATCCTGATTCTTTGTCATGTTGTTATGTCTTTAGTTCTTTACTGAAATTCACAATAGTCTGTTCTGCAGTATGTGGAGGTGAAGTTGTATCCAGGGCTCTTGATCTTCACATAGCTCTTGAATGTTCAAGTGAGTGTTCAAGACTGTAATCTGCATTAGGATATTATATGTTCCTAGATTCCATGGCACCGAAGCATTCACAGGTTTAATGATTGCAAATGAGATTGTAGGCAGGTTTAAAACTGAAGCCTACAGGTCCCATCCAGCCAGCTGTCCTGAATGCTGAGAATAGTTTTTACATTTTTAAAAGTTGTAAAAAGAAGCAAAGAAGAATATGAGATGAAGATCTGATGTGGCTTCCCCAGTGCTTAAAATATTTACTCTCTTGGCCCTTTACAGAAATCCTTTGCCTCCCTGTTGTAGAGCTGTGTAACGTGTATTATTTTGAATACGGACTACTGCATTGTCATTTTGAATGAGTAATTGTAAGGACAATGATTTCATTCTACTTCTGTGGCTGACTGGCTTGGACCTTGAGCTACTCATTTAACTTCTGCAAAGTAAAGATATCTTAGTGATTCCGAATATTAAGGATTTGTTTTAAGTTTTAGATTGTCACTCTCTGCCCATATCCTTTTAGATTTCTCCTAAGATTTTTGTGCCCCATTTTAACTGGCTTGGTCTGTTTTAACAGGCTGATGGCTCTGTGAATCTCTGAAGGTCAGCAAGTGAGTTAAAGAGATGTCATTACAGGCAAAAGCCTTTTCTTTAAAGATCATAGAGTACCATTTGTTCCTCTACTAATACATTTTTTTTTTTTGCTACATCTTCTACTGGATTTCACCATTGCCTCCGCTGTTGAAAAGATAGACCTCTCTGAACTTACCTGAGAGCATTTCATTTTTATATTTTGTACCGACTTACATAAATTTAGGCCACCTACAGTGTAATTGAGAGCAGGGAACATGGTCAGTAAACTCCATAAAAATTTTTACCATGATCCAAACAAAAGGCAGAGATTGTCAGACTATATAAAGCATCTAACTGTATGCTGTCTACAGGAAACAATTTAGATTAAAAAACATAAATAGTTTGAAAGTATAAGGATGTAGAAAGATATACCATGCAAACAGTAACTATAAGAGAGCAGGAGTGACTATACAATTGTAGAAAGATATACCATGCAAACAGTAACTATAAGAGAGCAGGAGTGACTATACAATTGTAGAAAGATATACCATGCAAACAGTAACTATAAGAGAGCAGGAGTGACTATACAATTGTCAAGCAAATAGACTTTAAAACAAAAAAATGTTACCAGAGATAAAGAGGGGCATTTATGTACCGGGCAATAGAGTCCCAAAATACTTGAAACAAACACTGATGGAATTGAAGGGTGAAATAGGTATCAACAATAATAATTGGTAACTTCAATGGCTAGTGATTGCCAGTGGTATGGGGTTTCTTTTGGCATAATAAAAATGTTCTAAATTTAAATTGTGATGATGTTTGCACAAATCTGTGAATATCCTAAAAACCATTGGAAAAAAATTTTTACCATGAGAGTGATGCAAATGTTCTAAAATGATTGTGGTGAAGAATCGTACTATATGATGATCATTGTTTGTATACTATGGTTGGATTGTACATAATGTGGATATTTCTCAATAAAAATAAATAAAAAACAAGGATAAAAATAAGTAATAGGGGAAGATAAAAGGTAAAGATTGTAATACTGTGGGTCAGTGAGAGGTTAAGGGGTACGGAATGTGTGAATTCTTTTTTTTTCTTTTTATTTCTTTTTCTGAGTGATGCAGATGTTCTAAAATTGACCATGGTGAAGAATACACAACTATGTGATGATATTGTGAGCCACTGATTGTATAATATGATTAGACTGTATATGCGTGGATATTTCTTAATAAAAATATTTTAAAAAGAAATTTCTATGAGATAGGAAGAAAGGCATGATGCAAAAATGTGGAAGAGTCACATTAAATCAAAAAGTAATTTAATCTTTGTTAGGAATTATATTGGTTGTTCCAAGTTCCAAGAACTTTAAATGTTCTTAGTCTTTGGGCTAAAACTGGTGAAAAGTTTCTCATTATATTCCTGGATCCAGAGCAAGTTTGTGTTGGTCAGTTCCACTCAAGATCTGCCTCTGGCTGGAGCAGGGATAAATGGGAAAAATTAATAGCTGCAGAGTAGAGTTGGTTCATTAAATTTCATGAATGAATTCAGAGTTTTTTAAGGTGGTATCTTAGTCTGCCAGAGCTGTTACGACAAACACACAGTGGGTTGGCTTAAGCATTTGTTGTCTCATAGTTTTAAAGGCTAGATGTCCAAAATCACGGTGCTGCCAAGGTCATGCTTTTTCCTGGGGTAGGCAGCTAGCATTCTGGTGATGGCAGGCCTGTGTCACATGGTGATCTCTATCCTTGGTCTCTGCTGGCCTTCTTTGACCTCTGGCCTCTACTACATCTTCTAGCTTCTCGCAGTTTCTCCTCACTGACTGAGTCAGAATTTCCCCTCTTTATAAGGCCTCCATTAATAAGGATTAAGACCCAACCTATTTCAGTTTGGCCATGCCTTAACTAATAATAACATCCTCAGAAGGTCCTGTTTATGATGAGTTCACACCCTCAAGAACACAGATTAAAATTCAAAGCATGTTTTTTATAGGGTGCATTATTCAATCCCCAACAAGTAGCTTGGTTTATTAGACTGTAGCTCACGGTCTGGACTCCTACTGGTCATGTGACTGTGAATAGATTTCTTCTGAATTGCAGATTTACTCATAAATGGAAATTTAAGCCTGTCTTACAGGACTATTGTAAAGGTTACAGGAGATAGAGTATGGATGAGATGTGCATTATGCCTGAATGCCTCTTTCCTGGCTACGTGCTGGTTTATGTGCCTGATAGAAGGATTAAAGTTGAAATTTGAGTTCGGCTGTTTGTGGAAACCTGGAGCTTATAAATGGCATGAAGAGAACCAGACCAGAAGAGTTTGAGGTTTAGGACATAGGCCCGTGCTTAGAAGGTGCTCAGTAAGATTTGACTTGAGTCAGAAGAGGTAGAAAGTACATGGAAGATCGGGGTTTCCCATCTAGGGGATAGCAGGCGCACTTATTAGCTGTGTGATCTGGAGTCCATCACTTGGCTTCTCTGGGCTTTAACACCCTTATTTTACAATAAAAGAATCAGACTAGATGTCTCCAAGGCTTTCCCAGCCATGAATTTCTGGTGCTATAATAATCCAAAGGGTACTCTGTATGTGGATGGGTTTGAAAACAAAAAAAAATTTTACTTCAATGGACTCAGAATTCAACTAAGGACCAGAGACAAATCTTGTGAAAGCATACAGATGAACAGCAGCTTGTCTTTACCATTAGTGTGAAATTCCAGGTTGTCAGTAATCCTGTGGGAGAATTAAGTCATGGAAGTCTGCTGGAAATAACCTGCTTCTTAGCCAGTTACTTTGAATGGCACATGAAGCTGAATTTTGTCACTGGATCCTACCCACTATCAGGGCTCTGTGATGCCCGAGGAACATAGCTCCTGGCTTTTGGCAAGCTACATCACCACCCTGCTGCCAGCAAGGAGTAGAATTTACGACTTTTGGCAAGGGGTGGTTGAATAGTCATTGTCCTATGGACTGGCAATTGTTTTGGGAACTGCTCAGATTCTCAGTAAGTTCACCTGCTAGAAGACTTTTCCACCTTAGATTGAGAGGACATTGTACCGCCATGAGTCGTGGGACTATTACCAATCCCCACACCTGTAAGCAACAGATAGGAGGGCCATGAAATGGATCCTCAGGTATTTATTAGTTGGAGGAACTGAATGAAAGCAGTTGCTGGTGTGGCAGGGAAGAATGGGCTGAAGTTTCCACAGTCACCCATCACTTTGAAGAGGGTGCTGTCTTTTAATGCCTCAAGGCTCCTTTCTTTAGGGCATAGGCTCTGAGATGGCACGAGGTCAATTGTGTTTTCTCTTCCCTTTTTGTAAATAGTAACATTTATTTGTGAGATCATCAGTCACAGTAACCAGACAAACTGTCTTAGTTTCCTGTGGCTGCTTAACAAAGTACTGCAAACTTGGTGGTTTAAAAAAGCACACAATTATTCTTAAACAATCCTGGAGGCTAGAATTTTGAAATCCAGGTATCAGCAGGTCCATGCTCTCTCCAGAGACCCTAGGGAAAAATCCTTCCTTGCCTCTTCCAGCTTTGGGGGGCTTCTTGCAGTCCTTGTGTGTTCCTTGGCTTAAAGCTGCATCACTCCAGTCTCTGCCTCCATCTTCACATGGCCTTCTTTGATGTCTCTGTGTCTCTCTTCTTCTTTTAAAGAAGCTAGCTGTTAGATTTAAGGTCTACCCTAAATCAATGTAATATCTTCTTAAGATGCTTAATTAATGACATCTGCAAAGACCCTATTCCAAATAACTTCATATTCTGAGGTTCCAGCAGACATGAATTTGGGGGGGGAAACTCTTCAATCCATTGCACACATCATTAGATTTATGAGGGTAGAAATCTTCCTAATACGCAGCTGTTAAAATTAATAAATTTGTTACATGATCATTGTTTTTCTTCAAAGTGATAGGTACTAATAGAACCTAAAGGAGTACCTGGTACTTAGCAAGAGCCAAGTAAATGTTAAATGAATAAGTGTTTGTGAATGAATAACTGCAACAGTAATTAGCCAAAGAGAAGGTTATGACTTTTTTCTCAGAGGAAACTAATGGTTTCTTTGTCTCCTGCATGTATCTGCCTATACAAAACTTAGTTCCATTTTCATCTTTGACTGAATGAAAATCTTCATTCATTTACTCAAACTTTATTATGTATTAGGAATAAGACACTATACTAGGAGCTATGAGGAATATAATGATAATTCAGATAGTACCAGAGCTTCTAAACAGGATGTTTAAGGTGTGACCAATATTAAATATCTTCAGAATCCAGGCAGAGAATTCCCCCAGAATTTCTTCGTATACATTCCTTAAGGAATGTGTAGTCTGCATTTCTTAAGGTATGAATGAGAACTAAATTATGTTCACTATTAAATTTAATTCAAATTATTTGGTAATTCAGATTCTGAGGCATAGCATTCGCCAATCACTGTATTTCAGTACATATCTCTTTTATGTGAAGAGAACAAAGCAGTGGATAATTCTAGGTGCAAAGGACAGCAGTTCTTCTGATTTCATTGTATTTATTTCTCCCGCCAGATATTACCTCTCTAATAATGGTTTGCAGCCCTAGTGTAAGCCCCTGAGGCCAAGTGTTTTGTCCAACTTGACCAGGTTTGCTGTTCTTTGCACACTACCTTGAAAATCATAGACCCTCAAATATTTGTGTAGTCAAATTGAATCGAAACTTGCTTTGACTCATATTGCAATTGATTTGCATCCTCTTTGTGGGTGACAAGATGGAGGTGCCAGTCTTAATTAAAAGTGGCTATGAATAATTACAGATGTTATCAGTGCAAGTATTTTGAATTTGAAAGCTCACCTTTGAGGTGACTGTATATGTCATCCCAGCAGGGAAGGATTAATTGGCTTCATGAATAATCTTACCGTTTATGCTTGGAAAGCTAATTGTTTAAGTAAACACTGCTTCCCTGAAAGATTAACATATGGACAGCCACATTATTCCTGTATTCAAGCTCCGGTCAAGGCACAAATCTTACCCATTCATGTGTGCAACAAGTGTCTAAGAGCCCTGTGCAGACACTGGGACTCCAAGGACAGTGAGGTACATGCCTGTAACCTAGTGAGGTAAGGACAGTTTAGGGACTGTGATGAGCATGTACATAGGATGTGAGGACACGCAGGGCCACCCAGTGCAGACCAGATACCTGAAGAAACCCTCCTAGAGGTTGCTCTCCTCCCCCCAGGCTGGTCTTAAGGGTTAAGCAGATGGTGGAGGTTTCCTGGCTCAGGCCACAGGAGTTTACAGTCTAGTATAAGAGCTTCTAGAGCGGATGTTTGAGCTGCCTGAACAATTGACCCTCCTTAAAGAGAAGCAGAGGAGAGGGTGTGTTGTGTTGGGATTGCTTGCCTGCAGGGATATATTGACCACACTTCCAGGTATAAATGTGTATTTTTTTTTATAGCCTTCTTTGAACAACTTCTGATCAGTTTTTCTCAGTTAAATGAAATGAAGTGCATCCTCTGGTTAAGTTGTACGTTGAGGACAAGTTAAGATGATAGGCAGTATTTTTGTTCCCTAAGCTGAAACTGTACTCAGGTACAATACTTATTTTAAAATGTATAAGTTGGTTTAGAATTAAGCTGAACCTCATACTTAGATAACTTTTTGTATTTTATTATTGACATTGTGATGTTGCCTGTTGAACCAAAAGGATCTGCTTTAGAAAAACAAAAGTTTTTCTTTTGTTTCTAAGTTAAGGCATGTTGAAAATTAATTGGCGTCAGATGAAACTAAGCCATTTCTTCTGTAGCCAAGAAATTCTGTGCTCAAAATAATTAAATCATTAAGCGTACATTTTAATTGATAGCTTTCTTTATTTTCCTTACAAGCATAACTAATGTAGTCCTAGTTCTTTTCTTGGTTTTAATCAATTAAAACGACATTTCATAAATTTTTACATTTTCAGAGAGGGTGTTCTTTTGAATTTATTATGTATAGCCCATGGTAATTTTCTTAAATTGCCAGCCCTTAAGGTAAATCTGGTCATGTTTGTCTTCTGCTTTCCGTGCTTTCCTGGCTTCCCATCACCTTGCGGAGCAGCAGGAAGGCCTTTGAGAATTTGCCCCCAGTCTGCTCCTGAGCCTTGTCTCCTGGCCTTGAAATCTTAGTTTCTACCTGTGTAGGGCAGCTCTCTCCTCCCCTCAGGGGCTGCACACCTTTCTCCTACAGTGAAAGTGTGGTGCCTCTGGCAGAATTGTTCCCTACCTACTTTACCTTGCCAGTTCCCCGTCACCCTTTAATCTTCCCGTAAAGGGCTGCCTCTCATCGAGGCCTCTGGACTTCCTAGTCTGGCTTAGGTGTGTCTCTTCTGGGTCCTATGTCTCTCCTGGGTAAGGCTGTGCCACAGCGCAGATGGCACTTTATTCTCACTGTATTCGGTCATCTGTGCTCTTCACTGCTCCATGAGCTTTTCCAGAGCAGAAAATTGTGTCTTGTTTCAGTGTCTGACACATAGATGCTTCATAGGAATAACCAGTGGAATTTTGAAGATATTTTCTTAGTTATTAAAGTGAGAATCTGGTCATTTTATATCCTAAACAGGAGTGTGCAGGTTGGTTATCTGTGGCTCTCTTCCACAGGTGGGGTGTGGACTGTGTGACCCTTACTTTGGCTGCTCAGAGCTCTTTCAAAGCTGAGCCCCCTGGTTCATGGCCATGTGGAGGTTGAGGACTTTGTTGGATGTCCAGTTTTTCAAAAACCCGAAAGATTATTGCACATCCTTTAATTAGAGTAATTTTAACAATGTTTTTATCAATTAGGAATTTGAGAAGATTGATGTGTAGAGACTTTTAAGTATTTCCCAGATCAGAATTAGTCATTTGGCATAGTTTTCCCCATAAAATATAGTAAAGTATTACTGGAAAACTTAGGTGACCCCCTCAGGTCTTCATGAGGTTAGCTATTAAAAATTAGGCTGTTGATTTCAACCCTAGGCCTATGCTGACCAATGTGGTAACCTCTAACTCCATGTGGTTGTTGGATACTTGAAAATGTGCCTTGTCTGAGTTGAGATAGGCTAAAAGTATAAAATATACTGGGCTTTTAAAGACTTACTATGAAAAAGAATGTACAGTAATTCATTACTTATTTTTTAAATGCTGATTACATGGTAAAATGTTAATATTTTGGTTATGTTCAGTTAAATAAAAGATCTTATTAAAATTAATATTGTCTGTTTCTTTTTAAAATGTGGCTACTGGAAAATTTAAAGTTACATATATAACTCACATATTTCTATTAAACAAGCCCTGTTCTGGACCATGGCTAGCAAACTAGGACCCATGGGCCAAATCAGGCCCACTGTCTGACGTTGTAAATAATGTTTAATTGGAACACAGCCATGCCTATTCGTCTACACATTGTCTGTGGCTACTTTCACGCTGCAGTGGCAAAGTTGTATATTTTTGAGACACTATAAAGATAACAAAGCCCAAAATATGTACTATCTGGCCCTTTACAGAAAAAGATTGCCAGTCCCAGCTCTGGATCATTGCACTCAGTCTGTGCTCTGTGACTTTTGAGATTCTGCAGTTTTGCAGGGAGTTAATGACCAGGCATTGATTGAAGAGATGTGTTGTATAAATACATTCTCTTTTTCAAATGTGTGTAGACATTGGAAAAATGCAAACTGGTTTGTGTTATCACTGTGAACTCATAGCCCCCGCCTTTGTTTTGGGCATAGGCAGGCACCAGGAATTGAACCTGGGTCCTGAGCCTCCATAGCCTGCCTTCATAGCCCTTTTTGTTGTGTATTTTTCCAAACAGTATTGAAGTACACATGAGCTTATATTAGATGTTAAAAAGAAAATCAGATTCTTTAAGTATACACTCATCTACACTACTCATGTATTTCTATATGATGTTATTGCATTAACAGTTCCCATGACTTTATTGGAATTATCAAGATAGTGAGAAAGTATGCTAAAGATAGCTGTTGTATGACTTTTGGTTCATTGCCAGGATGAAGGTACATGATTCTTACTTTTTTTTTTTATTTATTAATTAAAAAAATAAAGAAACAAAATAAAACAACATCCATAATCAGTAATTCACAATATCATCATTTAGTTGCATATTCATCATTTCTTAGAACATTTGCATTAATTCAGAAAAAGAAATAAAAAGACAATAGAAAAGAAATAAAACGAACACAGGAAAGAAAAAAAAGATGATACCTACCATACCTCTTACCCCTTGCTTTCATTGATCACTAGCATTTAAACTAAATTTATTTTAGCATTTGTTCCCCCTGTTATTTATTTTTATTCCATATGTTCTACTCCTTTGTTGACAAGGTAGATAAAAGGAGCATCACACACAAGGTTTTCACAATCACACAGTCACATTGTGACAGCTGTATCATTATTCAATCATCCTCAAGAAACATGGCTACTGGAACACAGCTCTACATTTTCAGGCAGTTCCCTCCAGCCTCTCCATTACATCTTGAATAACAAGATGATATCTACTTGATGCATAAGAATAACCTCTCGACTCTGTTTGGAATCTCTCAGCCATTGACACTATGTCTCATTTCCCTCTTCCCTGATTCTTACTCTTGAAGAGCAAACCCTGCTTATTCATAAATTCTGCACTGCTACATGTTACAGTAGTCTGTCCTTGACTTTTCTTAAACTGGGATGCTTACTTCTTCTTGGCTACATATTCTTTTCATGCTTGACTCAGCCTTCTGTTTGTCTTCAATAAGAAGGAGATGTTGCTGTGGCCATGGGGTCAGCATCACAGTATGCAAAGAATACATCATGGGTGGTCTGCTGGGCGCTTCTCAATATCTTACTTCTTGGGAAGGTTTCTGCATTTTTTTTCTACCTTAAAGAGTCCAGTGTTTCCTGTGCAAACTACAAGTTCATCTTCTCTTTAACTTTCTATGAAGTTTTACCTCTTATCACCTAAACACTTTTTGTATTTTTAACAGAGTCACTAAAACATGTTATTTACTTGCCGGTGTTGTCCTATAGCTTGTTGGTTATAGACCTACAGGCTGGCAGCTTGTGTACCGGATGTGATCTGTAGATATATAAATCTTCTCTACATTATGTTTTTAAAAATCTGAGCACTCATAAAATTAGATCTTACACTTAAAAAAACAGATTTTTGTCAACTCTTGAAAACTTGGAAGATCTGGCACCACTGAGCCCACAATGACAAACAGCAGTAATCTCCTGAGTAGTAATAAATTTACTACTAAATTTTAATAAATAAATGAAAATTTATTACTGAGTAGTAATAAATTTTCATGAACTACCTTCCACCATGATCTTCTCTACTCATCTCTGTGGTGTATGTATACCTGGCCTTTTGCAGGTGAGGTCTTGAACCTTGCTGTAGCTTTTACGTGATAGGCTTGTATTGTCCTTCCCAGCCCCACTGCATTTGATGGGCTCCCCTTTACTGACTGTTGTTAATAATAGCAATTAATAGTAGTCATAGTAGGTGATCTTTAGGGGAATGTTTACTAAGTTCTGGGCACCATGCTAATTTCTTTGCATGCATTTTATTGTTTGACACCCCTGACATCTTTACAAGATGTAGATATTATTGGCCCCATTTTCCAAATTCAGGAAATGAAGCTCAGAGAGTTAAAGAAATTGCCATAGGGCATGCAGCTGGTAAGTGGCATAATTGGAGTTTGAACATGGATTTATTTGATTCTGAAACTTGTGCTCTCAGTTACTTTGCTTTACTGGCTGAGAACCATCATTTCTGTACCCATTGCTGAATTTCTTTACTGCCAACACCAGCAGTAGCTAGAAGTTGCTCATTTTTCTAGGGTAGTTTGTACAAGCTGCTGAGATGGAGTTAGACTTCCTGGAAACTGGTTCTCAAACACCACCATCCTGGTCTCAGGGTTCCTAGTCCTGCCCCTGGAAAATGAACCTTCAGGGTGCTTCAGTGGTCAAAAATGAGTGTTACAGCCAATAATGTGGACAGTCTAACATGCACTTTTTTCAAAGACTCTCCGAGTGTTGACAGTACTTTAGCTACATGAAATTTGGATAACTTAATTGCTTTACTGTTTGATTTTCTATTTAGAGTATGCCCCTGTATAAGCACATTCTACATTTGTAAAAGTCATCTTGCAACAGAAAAATGAAGCAGTACGGTGTAATGGAAAGAACCCTAAAGCAGGACTGGGTTCACATTTAGGCTTGCCATAGACACTGGTTTGTTTGAAAGGATTTACTTTTCTGTTTTTGGGTTTCTTCATCCATGAAATGTGAGTCAAAATACTTTCCCCAGCTCCCCAAGAAGTGTGTTTTGGGCAGAGAGATTTAGTCAGATTCTAGAGAACTGGGTGTGGCACAAAGGTGGGAGGGAAAAGGTAGGGAGGTATCAGCCAGTGAGGTCATGAGAGGGAACCTGGGGTTGAGGACTGGGTGTGCTTAGCCTGGAGAAGAGAAAACCTGGGCATTGAGGGTGTTGTTACATACCCTAATATGACAGTGGTTGTCTCCAGCTATCGGATAGGCTGTCCTGTGGAAGGGGATAGGGGCCATGCCCTGAATCTGGAGTTGAGAGCTACAAGGCTGCCTTCTGCCCAGAATGCTGTTCTTTCAGCAGTCACTTAGTGACTTCATGAGACCTGATTCAAATGTCACTGCCTTTGATGTTCTTGGCAGAGTTGGTTGTTTACATGCAACCCTTGGGTATTCCCATTTCTCCCCTGCTCCATTGTGTTTTTAGCATGAGTGGAGTAACAGATTTTTAATTATTCTTCAGCATGTTTGTCCATCAGATTGTGAGCCCTGGGAGGAAATGGAAGTCTGCCTAATTTAACCCCAAATTTAAGTGTCTGGCACAGTCCCCCACATGTGGTAGGTACTCAGAAGCTATTTGTTGAATGAGCAAAGGAGCGTTACAAGGAGGCAGATTTCCATTGAATCTCAGGAGTGCACAAACAAATGAAAACTTGGTCAACTGTGGGACAGCTGTTCAAACTCGGTATTTAATCAGAGGTGGGAAGTGCCTGAGAGACGTTTAGGAGGAGTTCCTACTTTAGATGGGAGGTTAGTTAGGTCACCACTAGTATTCCTTCAGTTCCGAGAGTCTTGAGTTTTATGAAGTTAGATGATAAATATGAAGATGTGAAAAACAACAAAATACTATACAACTGTAAAGTATGATAAAGGCATTAATATAGAAGGATTTAATGTAATTAATGCATTTAATGTAGAATATTGTTTATAAGTATATAAAGTATACTTTATATCTACATATAGATGTGATAGAAGCAAACTGGTTATTTTGGAGGGCAGAAATAATTTTGAAATTTACTATAATTCTTATTCTAACTTGTTTTATATGTTGAAAATCAGACATCTAAGTTAGGGCATTAAAAACGTAAACCAGTCTATGGAGAAGACTAAGGTGACATGCAGTGTGGAGTTCTAGTTTGGTTCCTGGAACAGGAATAGCCTATTAATGGAAATCTGATGAACTCCAAATAAAGTTTTTGACCTAGTAAATATTGTTCCAACATTTTAACATCTTAGTTTTGATAATTGAAACGTGGTAAAAAGTTATCATTAGGAGAAGCTGGGTAAAACATATATAGGAACTTAATATACTATTTTTGTAACTGTAAAGCTAAAACTTTTTCAAAATAATTAGTTTAAAAAGGTAAATAAAAATTTTAAGTAAACCTATTTGCCCTTCTTTTCCTTATTTAGTGACAGCCCAAATGCCGTTCATGACGTGGAAAACTGGTTACCCCGATTGCATACCCTTGTCATAGGACCTGGCTTAGGTAGAGATGATGTTCTTCTAGAAAATGTCAAGGTAATGTATATAATTATTAAATATAACCTCTCATAATGGACTTAAAGCTCTTGAAGTCAGAATAGAAACATTTTTCTTTGATTTTCCAGGCATAAATTACATTGTTGGTTAGTGTTCTGTGCAGCTTGTCTTGAAATAACTGAAATAGATAAAAATTGATTTGAGGGATAGAAGAGGAGATAGGCTAATGGTAGAAATGAACTGTGCTTACAAACAAAATGAAATAAATCAACAGCAGACTGAATGAATCTCTTTTTCACTCTTTGGGCACTAGCTAATTTTATACTGAATAGTAACAAAGTAAATATTGAATCAATTCAAACTTTTTATGGGTGACACAAGTTTATATGTCTTTTTGTTCTGTGTGATCAGAAGTTCAAGCATCCAAGTTGAGAGTGTTGAATAGTGAACAAAGATTTGGAGCCAAAGGCTCAAACTTAAACTTAACTTTCCAGCTCAACCTCTGCATTTGCTATGGGACCCTGGCAAGTTATTCATCCTCTCCAGGGCGTGATTTCCTCTCTATAAAGGGGGTAATTGCACTTATCTGAGGGTTACTGTGAGTGAAATTTTGTAAAACACTTTGCATAGTGCCTAGTTTTAAGCATAGTATATGACATAGAAAAAAGTTGAAAGTCATTCTCAAAAGTGACTTGAATTAGAGCATGATATTTCTGAGACTAAATTATTCTAAAAACATTATTTTTGTAAGTTGTATGTTTAGATAAAAGTCCAAAAAATACTCTGTTGGTTCTAGCATTGTGTTGTCAGCTGGGTTTTCTCAAATCTTCTGTTAACCCAGTTTCTTAGCCGGGATGCTGAGGGTCCTAGAGGCATTTTGGTTGTGGCTGACACCATTGTTGACATCTCTGTTGCCTGATGTCTTCCCAGATAAAACCAGCTGTTCTAGTTTGCTAGCTGCCAGAATGCAACGCACCAGAGACTGATTGGCTTTTAATAAAAGGGGGTTTATTTTGTTAGTTCTTCAGAGGAAAGGCAGCTAACTTTCATCTGAGTTTCTTTCTTACGTGGGAAGTCTCAGGGTAATCTCTGCTGGCCTTCTCTCCAGGCCTCTGGGTTCCAACAACTTTTCCCTGGGGTGATTCCTTTCTGCATCTCCAAAGGCCTGGGCTGAGCTGCGAGTGCTGAGATGAGGGATGCCGAGCTGCTTGGGCTGTGCTATGTTGTGCTCTCTCATTTAAGCACCAGCCAATTAAGTCAAACGTCATTCATTACAGCAGGCACGCCTCCTAGCCGACTGGAGATGTAATTAACAACAGATGAGGTTCATGTACCATTGGCTCATGTTGGCAGCAACAAAACTAGGTGCCTTCACCTGGCCAAGTTGACAACTGAATGTAACTACTACATCAGCAGACAGAGCACAGCCAGGTACAGTGATGAGATATGGTTGTAGAATCACTAGGATTAGGTATGAGACTGCAATTCATAGCCACATTCTTTCATTTATTATTTAATATTTATTTTTGATAGTCTGTCTTTTTTAGAGTGGTTGTAAGTTACTGAAAAATTATGCAGATAGTACAGAGTTCATGTTTTCCCTATTAGCATTTTGATTAGTGTGGTACATTTGTTACATCTGATGAACCATTATATTATTAACTAAAGTCCATAGTTTACATTAGTTGTATTACATAGTTTATATCTTTGTGTTATAGTTCTGTTTTTTTAAATTTATTGTGATAACAAATGTACAACATTAGTACCCCATTTTAAGCACTTTCAAGTATACGATTCAATGGTGTTAATTACATTGACAATGTTGTGCTATCACCACCACCATCCGTTACCAGAACTCTTCCATCTCTCCAGACAGCAGCTTTGTACCCATTAAACATTATTTCTCCATACCCCACTCCACCCCTGCCCTGGTAACCTGTAATCTACTTTTATGAATTTGCATATTCTAGTCCTTTCATTTAAATGAGATCATACAATATTTGTCCCTTGTTATCTGGCTAATTTCACTCTATGATGTCTTCAGTATTCATCCACATGTAGCATGTATCAGAACTTCATTCCTTTTTATGGCTAAATAATACTTCATTGTATGTATATAACACATTTTGCTTATTTATTCATCCTTTAATGGACACTTGGGTTGCTTCCACCTTTTGGCTATTGTGAATAATGCTGCTTTGAACACTGTTGTACAAGTATCTGTTTGCATCCCTGTTTTCAATTCATTGGGGTCATCTTAGTTTGCCAGGTTGCTATGACAAATACCACACAATGGGTTGGCTTAAACAACAGGAATTTTTTGGTTCATGGCTTCAGAGACTAGAAGTTCAAATCAAGTCGTTGTCTAGAAGGCTTGTTTCTACCAGGGTCAGCAGTAGTCCTGTTGGCCAGGAATCCTTGGGCTCCTTGACTTTCCCATCACATTAGTTTCTGCTGACTTCCATATTCTGGTGTCTCCGCATAGCTTTCTCTATGTCTGAATTTCTTCTGCTTATAAAAGACTCCAGTAATCCAGATTAAGGCCCACCCTCATTCAGTTGAGCCTCATCTTAACTAAAATAACATCTTCAAGAGATCCTATTTACAGTGGGCTCATACCCACAGGAATATGGATTAAGAATACTTCTCTAGTACAGGTTATTGTGATGCCCGGATATATCCCAGAGTAATTTGGGCAGAGAGTAGAAAAGTATTTGCGAAGTCTTCTGGGGGACTGGGGAGAAAGGAGGAAATATTAAACTTCCCTATCTGGGGAATTCCTGATATTCTTGTAAGCAGTGGAGACAATCAATTCTATAGGCTGAGCCCTCTGTCTTGGGTCTCACCCAGATGACACTTATTCCTGCTGAGCCCTCTGTCTTGGGTCTCACCCAGATGACACTTATTCCTGAAAATAGAAGCTAAGCCTACTTATAATTATGCCTAAGAATCACGCCCAGAGAACCTCTTTTGTTGCTCAGATGTGGTATCTTTCTCTAAGCTAACTTGGCAGGTGAACTCACTGCCTTACCCTCTATGTGAGACATGACTCCCAAGGATTTAAATCTCTCTGCAACATGGGACCTGATTCCTGGGGATGAGCTGGGACCTGGCATCCCGGGAATGAAAACGCCTTCTTGGCCAAAGGGAGAGAAATGAGACAAAATGAAGTCTCAGTGGCTGAAAGATTTTAAGCAGAGTCAAGAGGTTATCCTGGAGGTTATTCTTAGGCATTATACAGATATCCCTTTTTAGTTTATGGTGTATTGGAGTGGCTTGAGGAAAGTGCCTGAAACTGTTTAACTGTGTTCAAGTAGCCTTGATTCTAGATGATGATTGTATAATGATACAGCTTTTACAATGTGACTTTGTGATTATGAAAACCTTGTGTCTATGCTCCTTTTATCAAGGGTATGGACAGATGAGTTTTAAAAAAAGGATAAAAACAAATAATAGGGGGAGATAAAGGGTAAAAAGTGGGTAGATTGAAATACCGTGGGTGAATGAGAGGGAGGGGAAAGGGATATGGGATGTATTAGTTTTTTTTTTTCTCTTTCTGGAGTGATACAAATGTTCTAAAAATGATCATGGTGAAGAATGCACAGCTATGTAGCTATGTGATGATTGTGAGCCATTAATTGTATAATATGGTTGGACTGTATATGTGTGGATATTTCTCAATAATAATCTTTAAAAAAAACATGTCTCTAGGTTGGAGTACATAATTCTGTCTACCATACATGTATATACTGGAAGTGGTACTGTCCAGTTAGAGGTAATTCTACGCTTAACTTTGTGCGGAACTGCCTAAGTGTTTTACAGCAGCTGTTCCATTTTATATTCCCACCAGAAATGCAGGAGGGCTCCTGTTTTTTCCAGATTCTTGCCAACACTTATTTTCTTTTTTTTAAACAATAGCCATTCTTCTGGGTGTAAAATGGAATCTCACTGTGGTTTGACTTGCATTTCTCTAATGGCTCGTGATGTTGAGCCTCTTTTCATGTGCTTATTGGCTATTTGTATATATTTTTTAGAGAAGTATCTATTCAAGACCTTTGCCCATTTTTAAATTGAGTGGTTTGACTTTTTCTTATGGAATCGTTTCTTGATATTAAACCCTTGTTTTTTATATGGCCTCCAAATATTTTCTCCCATTCTGTAGGTTGTCTTTTCCCTTTCTTATAATATCCTTTGATACATAGCAGATTTTAATTTTGTTGAGACCCCAATTTTGTGTTTTTCTGTTGTTGCTTGTTCTTTTGCTATAAAGTCTAAGAATTCATTGTCTAACACAGGGTCCTGAAGATATCTCCTATGTTATCTTCTAGGAGTTTTATGGTCTTTCGTTTTTAAATAGATCTTGATTCATTTTGAGTTAATTTTTATATATAATGTGAGGTAAAGTTCACTTTCACCACTTGTTGAAGAGACTTAATATTTATTTTATGATTGCTTTTCTTAAAAAGATAAAAAATTACTTTTTATGATAAAAAATTGAAATACAGATTTGGAAAATGAAATACAGATTTAAAAAATGCCAATCAGGATCAAGAAAAATAAAAAATTGGAAGAGCATTTTGGCTTCATATTCTGTAACTCCTCCTGCATTCCCTCTTCCATTGAGTTGGCTCACCTTCTTCTGACACTACCTGCACTCCCCATGCAGTTCTCTCTGTCTGGATTGTCTGTTCTCCTCGGTGAATACAGCTCAGGAACTGTCCTAAGAATCTTTCCTGAGTTCCCCACGAGGCTCCCTAATCAGTGTTCCCATAATGCCTGCTTGCATTCTAGTCCTAGAAGAAGACAGTACAGTACATCAAGTACAGTCTGGTTTCAGGTCTCAACACTGCTGCTTAGGTAGGTGATTTCATTCCTTGGTGCCACAGTGCACTCAAATGTAAAATGGCAGTGTGACTTAATGGGGGGTGGTGGGCAATAAATGAGGGAATTTAAATGGAGCTTTTAGAAGGTGTCTGGCCACATTGTGTTCACAGAAAGATTAGCAGTCACACTAAATATTACTACTGCCATCATCATGGTGCTCTTTTGCAGTGAACTCTGACATCTGTCTGTAAGGCTGTGAGGTTTTGAAGGCAGGGAGTGACTCTCATGTGGGAATCCCCAGAGCTCAGCACTGAAACTTGAGAGGAAGAAGGCCAGGATGGAAAGAGAAGACAACAGGGAGAGGGAAGAACCATAATGATGAGGGAGAGAGAACTGTATGAGAGTGACTGTTCTCTGTTCAGCTTTTGCCTTTTGAATTTAGTTGAACTAAAGCTCAAGTTAAAGATATATAGGGAGCTGTCTTTGTTAGTTACACTTTCTACCTTTTGTTATAAAGGTAGAAATATGTTTGCTTTACCAGAAGTTAGCAAGATAATGCATTTTAAGGGTATCTTCCATGCTAAATCTTCCAGTTCCAGCTTTTACGGTGAAAATTGGGTTTTGAAATTTCAATCCCCTGAAACTCAGATGTAGTTCAGAATTATCTGCATACTCCAGAATTATCCGCATACTCCAGAATTACCACTGATGAGAAACAGTAACCATAGTAAGGGGCACTGATCAAGATAACCAAAATGAAACAGTGTATTTTTTGCTTTAGAATTGATGCTGCCCTCTCAGAAGGGTTGATTTAAAAATATAGTGATTTGTGCCTGGGTGCTTGGGTGTTCATTCAGTGAATTGTTTGTTTGTCAACAGTTTGCTCTTCGTGCAGAAGATGGATAATGCCTCATACTACTTTGGATTTAATGGTTTACCTTTTGGTTTAATGAAAATTCTCTAAACAAAGAAAAGGAGCCCGCTGTCTAGAACTGCAAGGCATCGACAAGAAAGATGGACTGAAATATGTGGGTAGAGCTGGAAGATTAGAGCTCTTAGGAACAGAATGCCTGTGTGTTTCAGAAGGAGGTTTCGGTTCAATTCTGGAATAAGAGGCTGTGATAATAGAAGTGCTGGTGGTAGAAAGGGTAGCAGCTATTCATTCCTTTTAAAAAGAGCTAGGAGAATAGTGAGTGATTAATGAGCCAGCAGTTGTGCATTCAGGGTAAATAATCTGCGAGGCAATCAAATACAATTTAAAAGTAGCTCTAGGTGACACATTGTGCAAATTAGAGGCATTTAGGATTCTACTGGATTTGAAGTGACATGAAATTAGCATGGTGAGTGCAAGTTGTTTATCAGGTGGCACCATTCAGATCTTTGAAAATTTTTACCAATTGCTGAAAATTAGAAGTTAATAGTGGTTTAGGAATGATAGTTCCTTGGTTTCATCAGAGGGGGACGAAATTGTTCACTGCGGAATTCCCATTTGTAAACAGCATGTCTGAAATGCATGGTTGCTTTTCTCTCTCCTGCACTGAGGGTGCCAAATGCATTAGTTGTTTGCCACACAGTAGGGACTTAGCTACTACAGGTCATTGCAGCTCGGCCATGATAATTATGCCACTTCACTGGAAATAAGGGCAAATGAGGGTTTCCTGCCAGGTGAGAGCCCAGACTAGTTGACTCCTTGATGAGCCTAGAGATGATAGGAATTCAAATCTTTTAGGATCTGCCAGTTAACCCCTGGCCCCCATTTTTCATTTATTATTAATGCCCTTATTGTCCTTGATTCTTGCATCTTGAACATTTCTCACATATTTGGGAAACTTATATATGCTATTGGTGTAAATAGGTTTGAGTGCTGTAACAGCAACTGTAAGATTCAGGCTCAGGCTCCTGCAGGAGAAGCCTGCTGTGTAATAGGTGGTTCAATAGGATTGATCATGCCATCACAATGTGGAGAATATGAGGGTTTCACTGGGATTTGCTTCCAGAAGCCATTTATTAGGGTGTTTCTAGAACATGACATTGACCATAGGCCTTCTTGGCCACCGTTGTGATATGATGGTCAGAGGCAGAACCCCAAGTTTGATGCTTCCCTGCTTGTCCCTCCTCATATAAGATTACCTGGCAGGTCACAAAGAAGTTAAAATGGTCATTGCCCAGATGTCCCTAAAGGTTGAAAGATCAAATATAACTGAGAAATAAAGATTTAACAAATGACCGAGTACTGACTCATTATATAGATATTTCTTTTTAGAACCTAGTGTTTTAATTCCCAGAAGGAAATATCTGAGTTGTTGAACTGTAATCCAGTAGCCCTAATCTTGGATAGTGATTGTATAACTATATTAAAAAAAAAAAATGGTTGCCTGTGTTTGCGTGGATCTACTTCTGGATGTTTTGTTCTATTCCTCTGATAAACATTTCTATCTCTGACAATTCTACACTGTCTTTGTTAACTTATCTCTATTGTAAGTCTTAAAATTGGGTAGACTGCAACCCTAGTAGTCAGTAAGAGGGGAGGAGTAAGGGGTATATGATGTGTGGGTTTGTTTGTTTGTTTGTTTGTTTTCTAGAGTAATCCAAGTGTTCTAAAAACGATCATGGTGATGAATACAAAACTATGTGATGATATTGTGAACCACTGATTGTGTAGCTTGGATGGATCATATGGTGTGTGAAGATAACCTCAATAAAACACATAAAAATTAAAAAAAAAAAAAAAAAAAAGATTACCTGGCAGACCCCAGTCAGCCCACCCAGATAAATTACCTATCTTGGCAGTACTGCTTCCTAAGGCTGCTGACCACTAGGTAATATCTGTGTTTGTTAAACTCTTAAGAGACTGTACCATGCTGGGAATCTGTTATTTTCACCCATAACCAGAGACTCACCGGGTATTTCTAAGTACTTGCCATAAAGATGATTCAGTCAAAGGATTTAATGCACAGAGAAAAATTGAAAATCATCCATTTGAAATGACTGATAATTGAAGGTTAATTAAAAATAAGGAATATAGTTTAGAAATGACCACTTAAGCAAATGGGAAAATATGCTTGGATTTTACTAGGAGTCCTCATAAACATTTTTCTGTTGGGGCAGATCTGTCTGCTAGGTCATATGGAACACTGGCCTGTTGGAACAGCTGTTGGCTGGGTGACTCAAGACAGGTCCTGGTGCTCTTTGATCTTGGGTTTCCTCATCAGCTTTGCTTTCACTACCACATATTAGTTATTGAATTACTGAGATTAATAAAATATGAGGGCTATATACTAACATTTATTGTATGCCAGGCTCTTTTCTAAGCACTGTGTATTATTAAACTCAAGTTCTCATAACAACCTTATGAAGGAGGTATTATTTCCAATTTACAAATGAGGAAACTGATAGAGGTGTAACAGATGATGTCTAAATAGGTATCAGACGTCCAGGGTCATCTAGGTAGGAAGCTTTATATCCAGAAGCTCTTCAGACCTCAGCTCTGAGGAGCACGAGATTTTATATATAAAGCATCCTTAGAGGGCTGTGTAATTAAAGAGCAGTATTTATTTCTATTGAATTCTGTTATCATGTGTCATGCATTGGGGATGACACAAATCTAGTATTATATCCAGGAAATAGCCCAGGGCAGAGAGACACATGGGAGATGGTGCTGTCTTTGTGCAATATCTTAAAATATGAACTATCCTACTAAACATGTTCAGGTCCTTTGTTAATTCCAATTCAGAGACTATATTTCGAACAGAAGAATCCAAAGGGGGGGAAATGTGATCTGTAGAAGGTTAGATATGGTAGTGTCTGTCCATGATCAGATAGGGAGCATAATTAAGCAAACTTTGGTATATTATACAGCTGGAATACTATAACCATATATTTTTCTGTAATCATATTACAGACAAGACTGTGTTCAACTAAGGAAAATTGTATAAGAAATGCTAAAATAAAAAATGATTGTGGTAATGTAAAAAATATAGATCAAGAGGGATCAGATGAAAATACTAGTGTTCTTTATGTTTCATGTTTTCCCTATGAATTTAAGTTCATAAAAACTTAGCATGTTTATCTTTGAAAACAGTAATTTCTGCTTTTATCTTTAGGATAAAGGACTATATTGGTTACTTACTTGGTGTTGAAAAAGGGCCCAGGAATCCCCTTAAAATATCTAATCCCCACATCTCTTTATAAATAAAATGCTTTCCTTATAAGCACAAACATCCTAGCTTCTCATCAGTTTTATTTTTATTTGGTCTGATTGTTGTCATTTTTCTGAGGAGCAATTTATTCAGTGTGAGAAAGTTAATAGTATGAGATGAGCACAGATGCTCATCACAGAGTATTCATAACCAAAAGTTGAAAAGTTTTTATTAAATAATACATAACAGTAAGAAGTGGGTTGAATTCCTTAAAGTGTAGAATAGCATGCGCTCATCTATCGTTAACTTAAAAAAACAGGTTATAAAATACCTACAATAGGTTTGCAAATTTTTAAAGAGATGTACAAAGGAGAAAGACCAGAAGGATAACACTGAAATGTTAAGAAGTGTTTTGTTGGAGTAATAAATTCATGAGCGTTTTTTTCTCAGATTATGTCTACAATGAACATAAGATTTTAGAAACATTTTTAACTTAGCTACAACATTAGAATATTTAGGGGAGCATTGTATTTATGTTCATGGTGAATCAGATGGTGTGTTTTGACCTGCAACAGTACCTGTTGACTCAGATGCTGGTTTTATTTTGTTTTTCTTTTTAACTTTTATTTCCCATTTTAACCACTTTCAACTTATAATTCAGTGGTATTAATTGTATTCACAAATGGTTTAACTTTTTGGAAGGATTAATTTGTTTTTATATTGTCAATGTGGTATAGTTTGGGATATTGTTTGTATGTAGGGATTCCTTCATAGGCATCGTCTGGAAACTGAAGTTTAGGAATTGGAATAGCAGGAAAAAGTACTATCATTCTCCTGTGAGAACTAAACTTCAAAAATAAAGAGCTGTGACTGGTTTGAAGAAATCCACTTGATATCAAGATGAAGGCAAGAACACAGGTTGAAGGTTCAGTTGGAAGACAGGTCATTTGGAACTTGAAAACATATGCTTAGTGAAAACATGAAAGGTAGTTAGGTTCACTAGGCTAGCCCACAAAGCTTCCTACAAACTGGCATTTCCAAATTCCTAACAGATATTATCCTTCAGGTTTGGAGATAAGAAATCTAAATTCTTGGGAAGAATTTAGATTTCTTGTCTCCAAATCTCTTAGACTTCTTGTCTCCAAATCCTGAAGGGTAATAACTGTTAGGAATTTGGAAATGCCAATCTGTGGGAGGCCTCTGTGGGTTAGCCCAGGAACCTAACTACTTTTCATTGAGCATGTGTTTGAAGTTCCAAATGACATGTCTTCCAAGGGCCTGTCTTTTCAGTTCATTTGGGCCTTTCATTATTTTTTGTTTCTTTTCTCTTTATTAGTTGGGAAGCTGATTGAAATTCATTGCATAGTTACTTCATTTTGAAAGAAACTGCTTAGTTTTCTCTTAATTCACCTGAGAGCTAACACAGGTTGTTTTATTTTCTCATAGGGCATTTTAGAAAAATCAAAGGCCAAGGGTATCCCTGTCATCATTGATGCGGTAAGTGCTGCCATGTCCTCTCCTGCACACAGCAAGGGAGCCCTTTCAAATCCCATGGAGTAAATGGCTGCCTTCCTTATTTTGTGCAGGACGGATTGTGGCTGATTGCTCAGCAGCCTTCCCTCATTCAGGGTTACCAGAAGGCCATTCTTACACCCAACTACATGGAGTTCAGCAGACTCTATGAGGCTGTGGTAAGTCTGTAAACCAACTAAAAGATAAGAAACAAGCCTTCTCATCTTTGAGGAGGGAGAGAAAAGCATGCTGCAGTTTTGCCCCTCGGGTATATCTTTGCAGTGAGTTTACCTGTGATTGACACAGATTTCACAGATTCTAAAATGCACTTTTTTTTACATGCTAACATCTTTGTATTGGGCTGTGCTTTACAATCAACGGTGCATCAGTTTAATTAACAAACCATTTTTTCTTTATTGACAGTACACGTAATAGTGGTACATCTTATAATCCTTGACATCTTCAATTAGATGAAATATGATATGACGAAGTTGGTCCTTTCATTGTTTACTTTGGGCAGATCACTTAATACTTAATCCTGCATTGCCTTATCGGCTAATGATAATAATTGCTGCATTTTCATTAGGAAGAAATGAAAAATGTAAAGCAGTTTGTCTGTATACATTAAGTGTCCAATAAATATTTTCTCTCATAATTATATTTATTTTACTTCTGCAAAGCTTTTAAAAACTAGCCACTGGTGATATTCTTTTAAAGTTGATCTAACCAAGATAGAGCAAAGGCAACTTGAACAGTATTCCTGCCACAAGCACCTGCATCAGAGTCACCTTAAGTACTTAGTTAAAGTGCACACCCCAGGCCTCCCTCCACACTGACAGAATATGAATCTCTGGGAGCACAGGGCAGAAATCTGCATTTAATCAAGCAGCCTCACCTAAGTGATTCTTTAATATGCGAGTCTGAGAATCACTGATACATAGGACAACTCTCCTCTAGTTGCTTCATATATGTTTCAGACTCCTGTATTAAATTTCTAATAAATATTTTGATTTTCCTGTGGTCTTCTTGTATCATAGCTTAGAGATACTGTGGACATCAGTGATAATCAGGGATCTGTCTTGAGACTCAGCCAAGCCCTAGGGAATCTGACAGTTGTTCAGAAAGGAGAGAGAGATGTTATTTCAGATGGTGAAAAGGGTGAGTATGTTTTTTTCTGTCATACTGTATAAGTTAACTTTTTCTGCCAGCACCATGTAAGTTAACTTTTCCATGGTTGATGAACCCCAGAAGCACTGGTCTTTAGTGTACTGATTTGGTCATGTTTCTGTAGTTCAGTTTGGTTCATCAAGCATGTTTATACCTGTTCAGAAAAAAGAGGGTCTTCCTTGTGAGTATATTAACCACAGCTTGTTCAGAGTTCCTGTTTTGCTTTACTTTTCAACATTTTGCAATAGGAAGTAAGAGCAATGAATTAAGTGTTTAAAGATTAAACTAGAAGTCAAAACAAATGTCTTGGTCTTTATGCATTAGCTAAACTTCCATTAATGATTTATAAGAAACTGCCTAGTGATAGAATGATTATAACTTTCATTTGTTTCTATGCTTGATTCGATGAGTCCTTGTATAAAAAGCCATGAAGAACATTTTTTCTCCGTATTTGCAGTTATACCTCAGAGAGGTTGTTTCTTTGACATTCAAAAACTGTGTTACAATTTTAAGCCAGTATAGCAAATAGGTTTCGTGTGATTTACCAGAGCATCACTTGGCTCAGAGTGTTGAAAAGGTTTCCAAGGGCCTTCCTGAACGACCTTAGTGGGGAAGAAGGCTGAGGGCAAGTGAGGGGAAGGTTGAAGCAGACATAGATAGGCCACTTCTGCTTGAGCTCTTCTTCCTAAGGTAACTGGGAAAGACATTCTGACAAAGATATATGCCCTCTTATCAAGAGAAAGCTGATAGAATCCTTTGTGCCTTTCTCTGTTGGTAATTATGTTGGGCATATCTAGATCAAAAATAATCTCATGTAGGGCAGGCCACGGTGGCTCGACAGGCAAGAACACTTGCCTGCCATGCCAAAGGACCCGGGTTCGACTCCCCGTGCCTGCCCATGTAAAAAAAAATAATAATAATAATAAAAAATAATGATCTCATAAGTGCATGTGAGTATTTTAAAGGTCAAGGTATACTATTTTGTTTTTTTTAATGTTTATTACATGAGATTACTCACCAGTAAGGTTAAGGAGTTATCTTTTGTGCAACATTTCCACCAAGAAGAATGCAATCTCTTCCTGATGGCATGTGAAAAAGCAGTATTGTAAATACTTTAACTATATAATTACCTGGGTATATAATTGTAGCCTAGTAGTTCCCCTGTATGGGGGTGGGGGGTTGATTGTTCAAATGCGAGTGATCCTCACCTTTCCTGTGTACCTGAGCGGCTGAAATCTGGAATTCTCCATTTTATGACGGTGGTGCATCAGGTGAAGAGCATCTCAGGGAGTCCTGCAGTGGTCCCATGGTCATCTCACCCACAGCATGTGTGCAGTTATTTGAATGTTTTACTGCAGTTTGTTCCTATCTTATAAATGTGCCTGGAAAGTGAACAAACGAGACGCTGACACTGGTGGAAAACAAGGTGCTGAATGTGATGAGACTTTTGAGCAGAGAGCAAAATGGAAAGCAGGGATGAGCTGCTGAATTATCAGCAAGCACCCTTGTCTAAAAAGTAAGGTGTATAACTAGGGATTTTATAACATCTTTAGCTCTCTGAAAATAGAAATCCTCCCTTCACTAATGCCTCTGGGGAGACAGAAACCACAGTTATTTTTACAGAATGATTTAAAACAAAGAATTGTTAGGTATTAAAATTTCTGACTAAGTGTTTTAGTTTCCTAGCTGCCAAAGCATATACTATGCAGTGGGGTGGCTTAAACAGTGGGAATTCATTGGCTCATGGTGTTAAGGCTTAAGAAGTCCAAATCAAGGCTTCATCAAGGTAGTGCTTTTCTTCCTGAAGGGGGCTGGCTGCCAGTGAACCTTGGTCCTGGGCTCTTCTGTCACATGGTGGCCTCTCCTGGCTTCTCCCTTCTCTTCTGGGTTCCACTGACTCTACATGCTCTGGCTTTCCCTATAAGGCCTTCAATAATAGGATTAAAACTCATCCTGATTCAGCTGGGCCACACACCTTAACTGAAGTAACCTCATCAAAAGGTCCTACTTACAATGGGTTCACGCCCACAGGAATGGATTAAGTTTAAGAACATGGCTCTCTGGGAAACAGCTCCAAACCACACCAGGTAACTGTAACCAGGTTAAAAAGACAATGCTAGGGTATACATATGCATGCAGTACAGAGCTATGCACAGGAAATGCCAGAATAAATGTTCTCTAAGGGACTCTGAAACTTGAGGTTGAATTCTTTTTTATTAATAACAATTGTTTTCAAAACATCAAAGAAGTAGAAAAATCCAGCATATATAGGTGTAAGTGAAATTATAATGGTTAAGGGAGGAGCCAGTTGAGAGCGGCACTGAATGACTTTTCAAGTGTCTTATTTAAGATGAACTTCTTTGAAGTGTGAGAGCCAACTGAAAGCTGTTACCTAAGGACTCACCATATTTATATAAATGTGTTCTTGGATCTTTGATTTTAACAGATAAATAGGTGTTTCTATTTAAACTCTTCATTTCCTTCTCATTGTGCTGCAACCACTGTTTTGTGAACTCCAGGTGTCTCTATTGCCTTACCTGTCGTACAGCAAGTTGTCTTCCTCATACATTAGTGGTGTGATGGGGGCAGCCTAACCTGTCTGTGCCTCAGTTTCCTCTTTGGTGAAAGAGACGCTGCCTTAAATCCTTAACAGAAATAAACAGGGAAGAAACAGTCGATAATATAAAATGAACTTCGAGTCTGAGGCAGCAGATAAAGTTCTCACAGGAAGTTTACCTCGAAAGGAGCTATTCCCTGTAGAAGTGTCTTGCATTTGGTTAAGAGGAAACCTTTGGAGCTAATGTGGGCTCTTGGTTTGTTTTTGTTTAGTGCTTGTATGTAGTCAGGAAGGAAGCAGTCGCAGGTGTGGCGGGCAAGGAGACCTCCTGTCAGGCTCCCTTGGTGTCCTGGTGCACTGGGCCCTTCTTGCTGGATCTGCGAAAACAAACGGGTATGGTCACCTCTTAATTTATAATGTGTTGAAATGTCGGGATTTTATAAGATATTTTAGCAGCTCATACCTTTAATAAGTGGTCACTTGAAAATTCCAAATGAAATATTAGTGCTACATTCAAGAAATGCCAGGCCAGGGCTAATGCTGTCTGTATATTAAGAACACCTGGGAGGCTGTAGTTACTGATGGAGCCTGGGCCCCATCCTGTTCGTTCTCTGTGGATGGGGTGGGGGCATCAGTGTTACTAGAAGCTCTCCAGTTCCTTCTAACATGCATACAAGTTCGAGAGCCACAGTTCTAGTCAAGTTCCCTCTGTAAAATGAAATATTAAAACAGAAAACATACAGAGTGAAGTTATAGCTAGCTTATGTTAGACATTTATACTTTAAAATAAAAATTCACATCTTTAAGAGGAGCAGGTTTTGGGCTAGGTACTGTTGTCAGGCAACTTTGTGACTGGGGGCAGGCCATACAATCTCTGTGAGCCTGCTTCTTCTATAAAATGACAACAGTGGCTGCATATATCTTCTATAAGGTGACAACAGTGGCTGCATATGCTGTGAAATGCTCAGACTCCTGGAAAGCCTATGTTCCAGTGCCTCATTGCCACCTTGTAAACACTGCACTGCTAGCGATGTCTCATCCCGCCTCTGTGCGAGCACTGGGCTGGAGATGGAGCTGAGACTGCCTGTGCCTGGTGCCAGGCACCAAATTTGTTTGTGTCCACATAGTGGTCACTCCCTACACTGTAGAACTGGGGAAGAGTCACGGGTATTTGCCACTGCTGGGTAAAGGAAGCAGAGAGACAGCTGTAGCTCCTCCCCCCCCCCCAACTAGGATGTAGTTTTTTTAGTAGTGGTAACAAACACAGAGCACTTTTAAAATATTTATGACCACCAAGTAGTTGTCTAGTTTTCAATGAAGGGGAAAATTACTTTCCACTGCTGTATCTTAATACCTCTTTAAATGGATATTTTTGATGTGCCTTTGTCAGGGAATATTAATAGTAGAGGGCTAGTTATTGCCAACTAATAATTATTAAATGCTTGACTCTAGGTATAATGTTGCTAACTGAAATCAGGGTGAAAAAGAGAACACTAAGGCCCATACATAAGTGTGTATACACACACACATAGCTCAGACACATATACAGACATTAAATTGCCAATTTGGGGGCCCAAGGCTGAAACTAGAATAAAAATCCAATCCTGTGTAGTTGTAAGTCCGCTCACCTTAAAAAGGCTGATGCCTTTGAGACTTCTGACTTTTCTCTGAGGCGTCTGACTTTCCATTAATTTGGTAGCTTCTTGCTAATACCTCTCCCTTTTTCCAGTGTAAATCCTTTACTCGTGGCGGGGTTTGGTGCCTGCTCTCTCACGAGGCAGTGCAACAGCCAAGCCTTTCAGAAGTATGGACGTGCTACGACCACCACCGACATGATTGCAGAAGTTGGACCTGCATTCAAAAAACTTTTTGAAACCTGAGCCAAGTGCAAACAGGAAGGAAACAGGCACCACTGGTAAAGGGAAATTGCATTTATAGTGGGCCCAAAATAGGTATTTATATATGTGATGAATCATTTGAATATATGTGATGAATCATTTGGGTATTCTGGCAACACATTGTTTGGTAGACTTTTTAAGAATAAACTGGTTAATGGAGAGGCTTTTAAAGGATTTGGAAAATAACAATTTTTGGCTAAAATAATATGTAGTTGGAGATGTTACCATGAAACTAAACAAAAGTATTCCTAAACTTTTAGTTTCTCACCAATAACTGAGAAAGAATGAAATTTTTTTTACCACTCAACTGAATTTCTTGACTTATTCCAGATAAGCAGATTTTCAGTCTTTCGGTAGTTATATCTCATTCTCTCCACTGATGTTCAGTTTTTCCATTTATGAAAGCAGCTCTTTTATCTGATATTCCTTTCACAGGGATCAGTTCTTGTTTTCAGATGAATAGTGAGTTGTGTGTTTTTTTAATTGAAGTCCACCATGGAAATTAGCATCCATTCTCCAGTTTTATTATTTCTTTTAAAGTGATTTGGTTGTTTTCGTTAACTTACTAAAGTACTTCAGAATAAAGTGGTAAATTTGTAATTTTAGAGGCAAAATGGGGACATCAGATAAGGAAACTTAGAACCTGCCACTGACACTTATAATGGATGGGTGGGAAAGGGCTGTCTGAATGCCTCAGGTCTTACCCTCTTCATTTTCCATTTCTACGTGCACACAAGTACACAAGATGGCCAACAGGTTATCAGCCAATTAAATACGACTCGAAAGAATATTAGCGGGATCATTGCAGTCCCATTGTTTCTCATGTGGTCGAATAAGTGCATCATTTTGGAAGAAAGGCAGAGTAAGTTAACTTTGGCCTTGCTGTTCTCGCTCATCTGGAAGACTTCAAGCCTGTTCTGTCCGGCACGGTGATGGCACCACAGCTGCACAGGAGGAAACACTAATGGCCTCATTACTTCTACTTATGAAACAGGACAGCAGCCTCTCCTTGTTGTAAATGTGGGTCTACCCTCAGGAATATTTATAATCCATAGAAGATAATGATTTCTAGCATTTTAGTAAATGGAGATGTTTATTTTATGTTAACCTCAGCTCAGTGGCTTTGCATAGGTGGTTTTCTTAGTGCCATTCTTCAGTGGGATTTGGTATCTAACGCATGCACTTGAGTCTACTTTTTTCTACAACAAATGCAAAACTTATAGTTTCTTTAGAAGTCTTTTTGCCCTTGATGATTAATGTTTTGGATGATTCAAACTACCTCACCCTAAACTGACTTTTACTTTCTTAAAAATCAGTGATCAGCTTTTTAAGATTAAAAAAAAATTGCTATTCATTTAGTCAACTATATATTTAATTTTAGAAACTTTAATATGTGAACTCTGGAAATATTGACAGTAGGTATTTTTTTTCTCCTTTGGAGAATTACATTTGAACACTAGTAAACTATTAAAAGACACAGAGCTGATTTATTTAAATGTCGAGTTTTGTATTTTTTTCTCAGTTAAATAGAAACTATTTTTTCAACTTTTCTAAGTGAGGACATTGTCAGATACTATGGAAGATAAAAATACATAAGGCTTGTATACACGTAAGATGTATTTCACAATGCATACCAGTATTGTTGAAATTAAGTAATTTAAAGAATAACCTTGAAATAAATAGCCATTTATTTCCATAGGAAATAAATGTAGCAAAGCCACAGGCATTTATGTTTTTTTAATTAATGTTTTTCTTCTAAATAAGTACAAAATCTCTTTGCTTAAAAAGAAGATAGGGAGTACATCCAAGTCACATTGATTTTTTAAAAATGAGTTTACTACTTATTGTTCTTTTACAAACCAGTCTGTACTAACTCCAGCTAGAGCAGTTGAAATATTTTCTCTTTCTGGGAGTTTCCCTGTGACCTGGGTAACAACACTGAAGTATATTGTTTGGGAACCTCACTTTACTATTCATTAGTTGGGTAACTTTTAACAAGTCAACTTCTGAACCTGTTTCCTTATCTGTAGGACAGGAAAACCAATGACTTTGCAGGGTTATGAAGATTGACTGATAATATGTACAAAGTTAACCATACTAACTCAATAAATGCAAGCTATTATCCTGGCCGTTTGCTTACCTTTTGCCTACAGCTTCATCCACAGTATTAAATGCTCAGTAGTGACCATGACTAGCAAACGATAAGAAATGACATGCTTGACCCAGGATTGAAGAACTGGAGAAAAGTGGGTAGTATCACCTAGTTTTCTCTTTATTCCTTAGCAATGATTGTATTCTACCTATTACACAACAGTTGTAAGGAAATCAAGAGTAAGGTGGCTGCTTTATAGTAAAGAGTACCAACAAGCTGCACCGTAAAGTTCTCTACTGTTTGCTTGCTACCATGACCCTGAAATCATTTGTCCTCCTCTGGCCCAGTCACTCTTGCTGTTATTGTTGGTAGTGACCATTCTTCCAGTCTCAGGTCAGTTGTCCTTGATGCCATCTACAAATCCCGCCTTTGTCCTGCACAGTCCTACCTTGGGTCCTCATGCCATCTCACCAGTTTAGCCTTTACCCATGCAATCCTTACTCCTCAGGATTAACCTTTCTCAGGAGCACAACCCTGACTGATCACTTCTGCTCAAATTTCTTCGGGGTTAACAAAGTATCATATACCATGTGTCTTAGTTTTAGTGAGGCTGCAATCACAAATACCACAAACTGGTTTTGAGCAATACAATAGAAATTTGTTGCTCACAGTTTCAGAGGCTGGAAGGCTTGCTTCCTCTGGGGATGGTAGCATTTTGGCTGTCTGGCAGTCCATGGGTTCCTTGGCTTCCCATCACATGGGACTGTCCTCTCCTTTCTTTTCCTTTTTCAGTTGGCCACATCTTAATTAAATAACATCTTCAAGAGATTCTGTTTATAGTGTGTTCACTCTCACAGGAATGCAGATCAAGATTAAGAACATGTCTGTATCAGGGTATGTAATCCACCACACGATGAAAAACAATTTACTTTTTAAAAGAGGTTAAACACAGAATAAAAGATGAAATATAGCTATCACAGTATTAGCTGTGCTAGTATGATTGCAGGAGATTTCCCTTTGTTTTTTCTATGATGAACTCATCACTTTTGTAACCAGGAGAATGTAAAAATTTATTATCACCTCTGGGGGAAAAAGCCTCCCCATGTTCAGCATTGCCTGGAATCCCCAAGATACTGAAATATTTCCCTTTCCCTGTTTCCCTCTGCGTTAGACAAGGTAGGGGAACAGCCATATCCTGTGTGAGTCCCAGTGGGTGAAGGGCTCATTGGAGCTGCTGCCAACATCCTCCCCTGCTTCATGAGTCCTGCTGGCCCTCAGCAGCCAGCCCCACGCCATGCAGTATTCCCCACCCTGGCGTCATGTGTATTATACCCTCTTTTAGAGCAGAGCACATACTTCTTTGAGTTCCTGGTTTTACTGTCCTACATTGTCAGGTCCTTAGGCACAAGGAGCAGCTGTGTTTTCTTAGGCATACATAATAAGTTTTGCTGATTTGGCCTCCACTATACATCTGGCATGCATTTTTACTGAAGTGAACTTTGTGCCTGCGGCCACTTGAACTATAAAAATTAATTTTTTAGACAGTTATTAAGCACCAGTGGGAAGGTTATTAGTTTATTTTAATATTGACTTAGCTACAATAAAAACTTTAATGTAAAGTTTTTATCAAACAATGAAACATAGAACCTATATCATGAACGTGTGACTCCAGTTCCATGTGGCTTTATTTAATCTTCAGTTCCCTGCTTTCTAGTCTTTTATTCTTTGATCCAGTAGTTCCCATGTAGATGTTGTACTGCTTCTATCCTATAAAAAGGAAAATAAGATCTAAACAGTCTCTATGAGGATATCACGCTGGCTCACAAGGGGTTAACGGGTAAGCACAGTAAAAATTCAAAGAGCAAGGCAAAACATGCTGCCCGCCTTAATGCTAAAACAAAAACAAAAACAACCATACACACCAAACTGCTGTATGCTTAAAATAATAATAATAAAAGGCACGTGGCTAGGGCCTGGTACAGAGTGTCCTCGTCTAACACGAAGGTGACATAAAATTAGGATGCTGTGGCTGAAAGAGGGTGTAGCTAAGAACCCAGGTTCTGATGTTCTCTCTGCCCTTGGCTCCTAGAGCTCACACACACTTCCCTTCCAGATCAGACATGCCAGGATTGATGTCAGTATTTTGTTCAAGAGATCATTATAAAACACGGCGTAGTAATTTGGAAGTCTGGCTCCCATGATGTTCCTCTCCACATCTGCCAGAAGGGGTGGGCTTTCTCTCATAAAGAAACATCAGCATGATGATGATGATAAGAGTCTAACAGGCGTTGTAAAGCTGTGTGATGCCTGTTAACTTACAAAGCATCTCACTATGCATTCTCTCTCAGTGTCAGGGTGATGATCCTCCCTCCACCAGCAGGGAGAGAGGACCACCCAGCCCCATGGGCCAGTGGCTCACCTTGATGTTGATGCCATGGACAGCGAGGTCCTTGCGCAGGGCATCGCATGCCTGAAGCAGAGGCTGTCTCTCCAGGAGCCGCTGCTGCCGGGCCTCCCTGCTGGCCTCCTGGGTGGCCAGGGCATACTGACGTACTTTCAGACGAAACTGAACCAGCTCATCAACCACACTTTGCAGAGTAGCTGAGTTGCTGTCTCCTGAAATAAACTTAATATAGGCAAGAGGCATTACATAGCGAGGTTCTAGACATCAGAGTTAGGTCCACGTCATGACAGGAATCCGAAGACCATGCTCTGCTGATGTGGTCAGAGTGAATACTCTGCAAAGACCACTTCACCACATGGTCAGGTCAGCATTAAGGACTCAGAACACGGGTAAGAAGGACACTACACTGTCTGTATCTTAGAATCGCACCTACTCTTTGAGACCAAAGGAAGAAAGGTTTATTTTGTCCGGAACCTAAATTTTCTGTAGCACATAATCTCAATCTGTCTAGATAGCTCATTAAAATGACAGAAACACAGGGAGCCCAGAATAAAAATGAGGGCCTTTAATCCTGTATAGCTTAATGTAATACCTGGGTATATCCCAGAATATATTAAGCAGATAATCAAAGTGTTGGCAAAGTTCCTTGAGGGATGGGAGCAGAAATATGGAACTGTTAAACTTTATCACTGTGGAAACCCCTGCTACTGTATCAAACATTAGGGACACTCACATCAATAGGCCAACCCTGGATCTTGAGGCTTGCTTTTGTGAAGTTAATGGAGCAGAGAAACTTAGCCTACCTACAGGTGTGCCAAAGAGTCTCCTCCAGAAGACCTCTTTTGTCATTCAGATGTGGCCTCACTTTTTTTCTCTAAGCCCACTCTGCAAGAGAAATCACTGCCCTACCCCTTACATGGGACATGACATCTAGGGGTGAAAGTCTCCTTGGCAGCTTGGGAGATGAATCCCAGAGGTAAGTCTGGCCCTGGCGCTGTAGGATCAACAATGCCGTCCTGACCAAAAGGGGGAAAAGAAGTTCAACAAATAAGATATCAGTGGCTGAGAGAGTTCAAATCGAGTTGAGAGGCTACTGCTCTTATGCAGACTTCAGTTAGACATTGCTACCTATCATAACTTGCCAAACTCCAACCATTCCAGCCAATCCTAAAGAACACCTAGGGGAATATATGAGATTCTACAAAGATTCCATGCACTAGGGTAACTTTCCAGAAACCTACAATTTCCACATGGGTCCCTGGACCAGATAAGTCCTGAAACCTAGAAGGGCCAGCCTCTCCAGAACATGAGATAGTTCCATCTCCTGACCCCTTATTACTGAAAGCCCTTCCAACATGAAAAAGGTAGAATGGGCACAGCCCAAATACTCCTAAAGAGTAGAACGAAGATCAAAAAGTGATGATAGAGTTATACAGAGAAGGTAGGGTTTAACCAACAATTTTAACTGCTGAATCATTATACTGATATTTCTTTTAGTCTCCAGTATCTTAAGAGCAGCTAGAAGTAAAAACCTAAAATTGTGGAATTGTAACCCATCCAAACTTTGAAATCTGTTCTATAACTAATTGTGCTGTGCTTTGAAATTTGCTGTTTTTTTTTTTTTGTATATGTTATTTTTCACAAAAAAGAATAAAATGATAATAAAAATATATAATCCTAGCTTCCAATGTTCTGGAGCAGCTAGAAGGAAAAATCTAAGATGATGGTATGGTAGCCCATGACACTCTGCAATCTGTCCTGTAACTACTTGTTGAAGAATGCTTTAAAAACTATTGCTTTTTTCTTTCTTTGCTTGTATATGTTATATTATACAAAAAAAAAAAGTTAGAGAGAGAAGGATGTACCTGTCGATTTGCCAGAGAAATTCCAACAGTCTCTAAAAACTGTTCAATGTAGGAGATTATGGAGCCAAACACAGCAGGACTTCTAGGACCACCTGTTTCCTGCAATAAATTACCCAATAGAGTTCTTTAATACCAGTCTTGACATCAGGGCACAAAGGCATTTTTTCGCTCTTTAACTCAGATGTAAAAGAACAAAGACTTCAGTAGGTTACAGCCATCCTCACCTTTCTTTTAAATTCCTATGTCATGAAAATGCAAGCGCCTACATGCGGATTAAATCCTGGATTTACCACTCACTAGCAAATCAGATTACTCTGGGTAAATCACCTAACCTCTCTGAACCTAGGTTTACCAACACCCTTAATATGGGGCTGATAACAGTACTTGGCAGGTCATAAAACACTTAGGATTACAGGGTGACAATGTAATATAATAGGTGACACACAGTAAGCAGAGAACAAGTGGGAAAAGGGCTGAATTTCTGAGTCAGATATTGAGAAAATCCTAAAATGGCCTGCATTTCCCCTCAGGTTTGGCTACATGTCTCCAAATTGACAAGGATAGAGACCCTCAGGTGACTTTAGCCTTAGTTTCTTTGCCACTAGAGTTATACAGAGAAAGGAAGAGAATCACTTGGCTAGTTAAAATTGCAAAAGTCAATCCCATTTAGTAGGCTGTTCCCTGACTCACTCTTAGGAGAGGTTTGTGCTTCATTCTCTAATTGCCCTCCTCCTGCCTCCCTCCCAGCACTGAACCACTGCTGGCAGTGAGAGCTGTGACCCATGGGAATGTGTTGGGTCCGAATGGAGTAAAGGAAGAAAACAAATTAAGCCAAGAGTGAAAGATACTGTCTGGCTGGTTGAATGGGAAATGTTCACATGCTAAGAGTGCTCATTAATGACAGCAACTCTTCCCTGGGAATCTCTGCCTGACTGCTTCCAATGTTGGGCAAAGTATTCCTGCACCAAGTTTTGACTTTTCATTTCTCCCAAAAAGTAACTACCTCAGCCTGATTACAGAGCAGATTCAACTATAATCCAAGGTGTTTTTCCATTGGACCTTTCACTGCCCCAGAGTTTAGCGCTGCTTTCTAAACATGCAATGATCTGGTGATCCACAGGTGAATGTGATATAGGGTCAGGCCTGGGAATCCATGCTCTAAAATTCAAAATTGAATATGGCCAGGGGCAGAGACCTCCACTGAGATGCTGAACTACTGGAATGAAGGACTCAGACTTGAAGAATTTGAACCAGGACTTAATGTATTACTAGAAGGAAGTGAAAGGCCTAACGATGACCTTAAATAAGGTCTTTCCCACAGCCTCAACTTTTCATATTAGCTAATGATTAAATGGGTTCCCTGGACTGGGAACAGCTGCAAGGGCAAGAACCCTGCCTTAACATTCTGTATGCCAGCTCAGCGTGGAGAGCACACCATAAACTCATGCTTGCTTGGAAGACTATCTTCATTGGCTTTGTCCAGCACTCAGAAGGTCCTCATATTATTTGGCAATTCTACACTCAGAAACCCTTGGTTGCTTTAGTGAAATCAAAACACTAATTCTGCAGATTGTGTAAAACTTGCATTGGGTAAGTAGAGCTTTGAAAAAAAAAATCCCATACAAAAGCTATTCTATAAGGAAGTGTCCGAAATGGAATGGATAAGTAAAAATGTTTTCTTAGAGGAGAAGACACAATTAGAATCTTATGGGATCAAAGAATTCTGAAGTTGAAACATTCTCAAGAGCATCCTCCATGTAGCACCAAGGAGAGGGGTTAAGACACAGGTTGGGTGAGCAGCAGAGTCAGAGGCCCTGAACCACAGCTTCCTCCCCCATGTGATGTCTTAGCAACCAAACTCAGATTCAGAGCTTCACCAAACAGGAGGGCGAGGCAGCACATTTATCAGCCACACACAATGCCCACTGGCCAATGTGCCAAGAACTGCCCCAAGTGCTCCATAGTATCCATAGTTAATTTTCACAACTCAGTGAGGTGGGGATTATTAATATTCCATTAGGGCATCCTGTTGCCTCTGTGCGTATCAGCAGAGACAGACCTCAAACACAAAATAAAGAAGCTCCAGGAACTCTTAAAGAAGAAAAGGGTTTTCAGTAAATACCTGAAAACACCAGCTGTAGAAAATGAAGTCATTCCCAAGAGTCAGCAGATTGTTCTTCTGTTTTTCTTTATTAGAAAACACACGTATAACTAATCTGTCAGTACTAAGTAGCAGGACTATAGGAGCTGCCATAGCCTAACAAGTTACCTTAGTAACTGCCTTAAGCTGTCTGTTCCCATGGTGAATGAGGTCCATAATGGCATCCAGTGCTCTCGGTGTGTCAAAGTCATCTGCGAATGCAGCCTGCACAGCCACCTTTGTGTTGGCTAGTCTTTGAGGAAAAATAAGGAAAAAGATTAATCAATTATTCAAAAAGAGAACTTGAACAAGAAGGAAAACCCACCAGCATTCCTCAGTCCCGGGCACCCGACATTACGACTATTAGTTCACCAGTTTCAAGGCACCTAGTGCCAATTTTTCAGAAGCAGAAACATTTCCCAAGGAGAAGCCTCGTGATTCTAATTTGGGGGACTCTTTGTTTCAAAGGCTTGTCAGAGTCTTAACCCTTTCCTCTTTCTAATAACTGGACTCTGTGGGGTAGTAAGCTAGTTCTCTGTGTAACAGAGGCTAAACTGGTTAAGATCAGGTGGCAGTTGTCATATTACCAAATTAAAAACTGCTTTTGAACACACAGATTGCAGGTGGGCACAGTCATAATGGTTTTAAAAATGAAATGGGAGCCATACAGCATACAAAAAAAAAAAAATGAGGCAGAATTGGTAGAAAATATCGTCATAATTTTAATTCAAATGTATTATGCAACAAGTAATAACAAGCAAAGATTTAAGCCGAGGGAAAGCTGGTGCCATGTCCCAGTACTCATCAGGTACCCAGCACAGAGGAAGTGACACGGGCAGGTGCCCAGGCACCATGTCAGGACACCTGGGTCTCAGCCCTCGCACGTCACCAGCTTCCTGACTGTGCCAAGCACTCAGCTGCCCTCCCTGTCCAGTGGTGCTAAGCTGTGAGGAAGTACTGAGATGACGTAGCAAAGAATCCAGAGAATTACGAAGTGCTGTAAAAAGGTCAAGTGCTACTGTTTAAAAGCAGCAGGAGATTCCGCAGGGGGTGGGGAAGGAAATCAGGGCCCACGTGCTGGCCTGCGGGCTCACGGTTCCTGGAGGAGGAAACGCGTTCCATGTGCCAGACCCGGCATCAGAGGCTTTCATATGTCATTTAATATTCTTAACCATAAGATACTCTATTTCACTTAATATTCATAATAACTCATATTGATAACTTCGGAAACATGAGAATCTCACATACGGTGGTGAGAAAATGTGCCCAATATGTCGCAGACGAAGCAGCAGGGCCCAGAGTCCTGGAATTGTGGGATTCCGGGTGTCCTGGTCGGGACTAGAACCACTACTTCCTGTCTGGATTCGGGTTTTGGTAAAACTGTCTCATTTCTAAGGGTCACCAATAAAAAATCAAGATCAACCGATGGGAACCCCTCACTGCCTGACCTGGCACTTAGAGACCTGCGGGCTGCCCTCCTGACCGGCCGGGCAGCTCTGCAGGCGTCCACGAGCCCGGCTCAGGCTCCACAGCCCTCCTGGCCCACCTTGGCCCTGCCCTCGTCTCGTTCCTCTCAGCGTATAAACAAGCACCTGATTCTTACTTTTGTCACCCTCTAGCCACAGCCCTCTCTGGTTCCATTCCTTCGCTGCCAAGCTTACCCCAAAGAGTAGTGATGGGCTCAGTCCCCGGCCGCCTTTTTCTCTAAACAGTGACAAGGAAACTGCTCCTGCTTTGGGTCACCAGTGACCTCGTGCTTTTCAGCCTTCCTCTTAGTAAGCTTCCTGCAGCCCCTGGCACGATGGCCACATCTCTGAAAAAAACACCACTTCTCTTGGCCTCCAGGCGCCCTCCCTCCTGGGTGTCCCCTTCCTTCTCTCCCACTTCACACCCCCAGTTCCCAGCAGCTCCAGAATGCTGGGCATCACCCCAGGACCCCACCTGCCCTTATTTCTTGCTCTAGACGTTTTCCTCGGGCATACTTGTGGCTTCACTCACTAAGCACTCCTAAATCTTTATCTCTGGCTCAAACTTCTCCTCAGAGTGTAGACTCTGGTGTCTAACTTCCTGCCACAAATATCCATGTGGGGTCTGCAGTAGTCATCGGTGCTGTCTGCCCCAATTCCTCTCCCCACCGTGGCCACACAGGATTGTGCTCCCTGGCTCCCTCACATTCGGGTGGGGCCCTGTGGCCACCTCTGGCCACTAACCCGTGAGCTGAGGTGACCAGTCCCTCACTGCTGATGCCAGGTTCCTTGGAACTCTTCTCTTCCTTCGGGCATGGCAGCTGTCACCGAGCTCCACCAGCCAGGTCCCCGAGTGACCTCCCCGAGAGGTCCTCTGCTGACCCACAATGGACAGGTCGCAGCAACGAGGATAACCCTGTGTAATTTCAGGCCATTTGGTTATTTATTCCAAAGCATAGCCTGGCCTAAACGAACTGTGAGTGGAACTCACCTTCCCCTTCGCCCTGTCTCTCCCTGCTGGATTCTCCACCTTAGGGAGGTATGCCACCAGCCACCTGAGAAAAGAGCATCATCTGTATCCCTTCCTTTCTCTCACCAGCCACACAGATGGCTGCTAAGTCCTGCTGACCGGATCCCCCGCGACACACAACCACTAAGACCCCAGGCCTCGGCACGGCTCTCCCAGTCCCCTGAGTGCCGCCCCCAAGCCCCGCCCGCTCCAATCAAGGGCTTCTCATCCTAAAGGTCCAGCTCAAGCCCCTTCTCCTCAACTGACCCACAAAGAGCCCCCACTTCTTTCTTCTTCTTCTTTTTATTTTTCCCATGAATTCCTCAAGAGAAGGAACATGGCTTATAACCCTCTGGCTCCCCTGTTCCCAGACACACAATCAGCAGCCAATAAACGTCTGATAAACTCATTGTACTCTTCGCTCCTAATTCCCAGGGAGGTATTTCCATGGTTCCATAAACCACTCCAGTTTCTCACCTTCCTGAGGAAAGCTCTGTTAATATCCATCCTGAATCTTTCCAACTTTTTGATGTACCGGGCAATAGCAAACATGTTTAATCATTTAACAAAGCAACAGAACAGAACCTTTAATAAGAAATTCCCATATTAAATATCAGGAGTGTTAGGAGTCCAAGTTTTTCTTCATCCTTGCTATTCTATTTTTAATTTACTTTATAGGTATCTCAGTAACTCAAATACCTGATCTCTCATCTTTTTTTAAATTTATTAATTAAAAAATAAGAATAAAACAACAACATAATCAGTAATTCACAATATCATCACCTAGTTGCATATTCATCACTTCTTAGAACATTTGCATTAATTCAGAAAAAGAAAAAGACAATAGAAAAAGAAATAAAATGAATATAAGAAAAAAAAAGATACCTATTATACCCCTTGCCTTCATTGATCACTAGCATTTCAAACCAAATTTATTTTAACATTTGTTCCCCCTATTATTTATTTTTATTCCATATGTTCTACTCCTTTGTTGACAAGGTAGATAAAAGGAGCATCACACACAAGGTTTTCACAATCACACAGTCACATTGTGACAGCTGTATCATTATTCAATCATCCTCAAGAAACATGGCTACTGGAAGACAGCTCTACATTTTCAGGCAGTTCCCTCCAGCCTCTCCATAACATCTTGAAGAACAAGATGATATCTACTTGATGCATAAGAATAACCTCCAGGATAACATCTCTCAACTCTGTTTGGAATCTGTCAGCCATCGACATTTTGTCTCATTTCCCTCTTCCCCCTTTTGGTCAAGAAGGTTTTCTCAATCCCTTGATGCTGAGTCTCAGCTCATTCTACGGTTTTTCTCAATCCCCTGATGCTGAGTCTCCGCTCATTCCAAGATCTCTGTCCCACATTGCCAGGAAGGTCCACACCCCTGGAAGTCATGTCCCACATAGAGAGGGGTAGGGTGGTGAGACTGCTCGTTGTGTTGGTTGGAGAGAGGGGCCACATCTGAGCAACAAAAGAGGCTCTCTTCGGGGTGACTCTTAGGTCTAAATTTTAGGTAGACTTGACCTATCCTTTGTGGGGTTAAGTTTCATATGAACAAACCCCAAGACTGGGGGCTCTGCCTATAGCTTTGGTTGTCCACACTGTTTGTGAGAATATCAAGAATTCAAGTTGGGGAAGTTGAATTTCTCCCCGTTCTCATCACTCCCCGAAGGGGGGCTTTGCAGATACTTTTCCACTCACTGATCGAATAACTCTGGGATTCATCGGGGCATCACTCTGGACAAACTAACAAAATCTCATGTCCTACCTGAGATTCCAAGTACTTACAGCGTTCAATCAAACTATCTACATAAGTTATAGTAGGAAATGCACTAGTCAAAATATTAATTTTGTAACAAATAAACATTTTTTGCTTTAGTCTCACACAGAAGGTGACATTTTAAAATATTAATTACCATCTATTTTCAGTACCCTACAATAATGACATTCCTTTGTTCTTCCTCATGCAAAAACATTTTTAAAATTGTACCTTGTACATTTCACTATTATTATACACTCTAGGCATTCCTAGATTATACCATCTCAATCTTTAACATCTATCTTTCTTTCTGATTTCAATACGCCCCCAGCCCTCATCCCTCTATCATTCTCACATGCAGCTTCATTCAGTGTTTTAACATAATTATATTACAGTTAGGTAGTATTGTGCTGTCCATTTCTGAGTTTTTGTATCCAGTCCTGTTGCACAGTCTGTATCCCTTCAGCTCCAATTATCCAATATCTTACCCTATTTCTATCTCCTGATGATCTCTGTTATGAACAAAATATTCCAAGTTTATTCACTAATGTCAGTTCATATCAATGAGACCATACAGTATTTGTCCTTTAGTTTTTGGTTAGTCTCACTCAGCATAATGTTCTCAAGGTCCATCCATGTTGTTATATACTTCATAAGTTTATTCTGTCTTAAAGCTGCATAATATTCCATCGTATGTATATACCACAGTTTGTTTGGCCACTCGTCTGTTGATGGACATTTTGGCTGTTTCCATCTCCTTGCAATTAGAAATAATGCTGCTATAAACATTGGTGTGCAAATGTCCGTTTGTGTCTTTGCCCTTATGTCCTCTGAGTAGATACCTAGCAATGGTATTGCTGGGTCATATGGCAATTCTATATTCAGCTTTTTGAGGAAACGCCAAACTGCCTTCCACAATGGTTGCACCATTTGACATTCCCACCAACAGTGGATAAGTGTGCCTCTTTCTCTACATCCTCTCCAGCACTTGTCATTTTCTGTTTTGTTGTTAATGGCCATTCTGGTGGGTGTGAGATGATATCTCATTGTGGTTTTGATTTGCATTTCTCTAAATGGCCAGGGACGTTGAGCATCTCTTCATGTGCCTTTTGGCCATTTCCTCTTCTGAGAAGTGTCTGTTCAAGTCTTTTTCCCATTTTGTAATTGGATTGGCTGTCTTTTTGTTGTTGAGTTGAACAATCTCTTTATAAATTCTGGATACTAGACCTTTATCTCCCATTGTGTAGGCTGTCTTTTTTACTTTCTTGATGAAGTTCTTTGATGCACAAAAGTGTTTAATTTTGAGGAGTTTCCATTTATTTATTTATTTCTTCAGTGCTCTTGCTTTAGGTGTAAGGTCTATAAAACCGCCTCCAATTATAAGATTTATAAGATATTTCCCTACATTTTCCTCTATTTTATGGTCTTAGACCTGATGTTTAGATCTTTGATCCATTTTGAGTTAACTTTGTATAGGGTGTGAGATACGGGTCCTCTTTCATTCTTTTGCATATGGATATCCAGTTCTCTAGGCACCATTTATTGAAGAGACTGTTCTGTCCCAGGTGAGTTGGCTTGACTACCTTCTCAAAGATCAAATGTCCATAGATGAGAGGGTCTATATCTGTGCACTCTATTCAGTTCCATTGGTCAATATATCTATCTTTATGCCAGTACCATGCTGTTTTGACCACTGTGGCTTTATAATATGCCTTAAAGTCAGGCAGCGTGAGACCTCCAGCTTCGTTTTTTTTCCTTAAGATACTTTTAGGAATTCGGGGCACCCTGCCCTTCCAGATAAATTTGCTTATTGGTTTTTCTATTTCTGAAAAGTAAGTTGTTGGGATTTTGATTGGTATTGCATTGAATCTGTAAATCAATTTGGGTAGAACTGACATCTTAACTATATTTAGTCTTCCAATCCATGAACATGGTATGCCCTTCCATCTATTTCGGTCTTCTGTGATTTCTTTTAACAGTTTCTTGTAGTTTTCTTTGTATAGGTCTTTTGTCTCTTTAGTAAATTTATTCCTAAGTATTTTATTCTTTTAGTTGCAATTGTAAATGGAATTCGTTTATTGATTTCCCCCTCAGGTTGTTCACTACTAGTGTATAGAAACACTACAGATTTTTGAATGTTGATCTTGTAACCTGCCACTTTGCTGTACTCGTTTATTAGCTCTAGTAGTTTTGCTGTGGATTTTTCAGGGTTTTCGACATATAGTATCATATCATCTGCAAACAGTGATAATTTTACTTCTTCCTTTCCAATTTTGATGCCTTGTATTTCTTTTTCTTGTCTAATTGCTCTGGCTAGAACTTCCAACACAATGTTGAATAACAGTGGTGATAGTGGACATCCTTGTCTTGTTCCTGATCTTAGGGGGAAAGTTTTCAGTTTTTCCCCTGAGGACGATATTAGCTGTGGGTTTTTCATATATTCCCTTTATCATTTTAAGGAAATTCCCTTGTATTCCTATCTTTTGAAGTGTTTTCAACAGGAAAGGATGTTGAATTTTGTCAAATGACTTCTTTGCATCAATTGAGATGATCATGTGATTTTTCTGCTTTGATTTGTTGATATGGTGTATTACATTAATTGATTTTCTTATGTTGGACCATCCTTGCATACCTGGGATGAATCCTACTTGGTCGTGATGTATAATTCTTTTAATGTGTTGCTGGATTCGATTTGCTAGAATTTTCTTGAGGATTTTTGCATCTATATTCATTAGAGAGATTGGTCTGTAGTTTTCTTTTTTTGTAGTATCTTTGCCTGGTTTTGGTATGAGGGTGATGTTGGCTTCATAGAATGAATTAGGTAGCTTTCCCTCCACTTCAATTTTTTTGAAGAGTTTGAGCATGATTGGTACTAATTCTTTCTGGAATGTTTGGTAGAATTCACATGTGAAGCCGTTTGGTCCTGGACTTTTCTTTTTGGGAAGCTTTTTAATGACTGATTCAATTTCTTTACTTATGATTGGTTTGTTGAGGTCATCTATTTCTTCTTGAGTCAAAGTTGGTTGTTCATGCCTTTCTAGGAAGTTGTCCATTTCATCTACATTGTTGTATTTATTTGCATAAAGTTGTTCACAGTATCCTGTTATTTCCTTCTTTATTTCTGTGGGGTCAGTGGTTATGTCTCCACTTCCATTTCTGATCTTATTTATTTGCATCCTCTCTCTTCTTCTTTTTTGTCAATCTTGCTAAGGGCCCATCAATCTTATTGATTTTCTCATAGAACCAACTTCTGGTTTTGTTGATTTTCTCAATTGTTTTCATGTTCTCAATTTCATTTATTTCTGCTCTAATCTTTGTTATTTCTTTCCTTTTGTTTGCTTTGGGGTTAGTTTGCTGTTCTTTCTCCAGTTCTTCCAAGTGGACAGTTAATTCCTGTATTTTGGCCCTTTCTTCTTTTTTGATATAGGCATTTAGGGCAATAAATTTCCCTCTTAGCACTGCCTTTGCTGCATCTCATAAGTTTTGATGTGTTGTGTTTTCATTTTCATTTGCCTCGAGATATTTACTGATTTCTCTCGTAATTTCTTCCTTGACCCACTGGTTGTTTAAGAGTTTGTTGTTGAGCCTCCACATATTTGTGAATTATCTGGCGCTTTGCCTATTATTGATTTCCAACTTCATTCCCTTATGATCTGAGAAAGTGTTGTGTATGATTTCAATCTTTCCAAATTTGTTGAGACTTGCTTTGTGACCCAGCATATGGTCTATCTTTGAGAATGATCCATGAGCACTTGAGAAAAAGGTGTATCCTGCTGTTGTGGGGTGTAATGTCCTATAAATGTCTGTTAAGTCTAACTCATTTATTGTAATATTCAAATTCTCTGTTTCTTTATTGATCCTCTGTCTAGATGTTCTGTCCATTGATGAGAGTGGCGAATTGAAGTCTCCAACTATTATGGTAGATGTGTCTATTTCCCTTTTCATTGTTTGCAGTGTTTGCCTCATGTATTTTGGGGCATTCTGGTTCGGTGTATAAATATTTATGATTGTTATGTCTTCATGTTGAATTGTTCCTTTATTAGTACATAGTATCCTTCTTTTTCCCTTTTAACTGTTTTATATTTGAAGTCCAACTTGTTGGCTATTAGTATAGCTACTCCTGCTCTTTTCTGGTTGTTATTTGCATGAAATATCTTTTCCCAACCTTTCACTTTCAACCTATGCTTCTCTTTGGGTCTAAGATGTGTTTCCTGTAGACAGCATATAGAAGGATCCTGTTTTTTTAATCCATTCTGCTAGTCTATGTCTTTTGATTAGGGAGTTCAATCCATTAACATTTAGTGTTATTACTGTTTGGGTAGTACTTTCCTCTACCATTTTGCCTTTTGTATTTTGTATGTCATATCTAATTTTCCTTCTTTCTACACTCTTCTTCACACCTCTCTTTTCTGTCTTTTCGTATCTGTCTCTAATGCTCCCTTTAGTATTTCTTGCAGAGCTCGTCTCTTGGTCACAAATTCTCTCAGTGATTTTTTGTCTGAAAATGCTTTAAGTTTTCCCTCATTTCTGAAGGACAATTTTGCTGGGTATAGAATTCTTGGTTGGCAGTTTTTCTCTTTTAGTAATTTAAATATATCATCCCACTGTCTTCTCGCCTCCGTGGTTTCTGCTGAGAAATCTACACATAGTCTTATTGGGTTTCCCTTGTATGTGATGGATTGCTTTTGTGCTTGCTGCTTTCAAGATCCTCTCTTTCTCTTTGACCTCTGACATTCTGACTAGTAAGTGTGTTGGAGAACGTCTATTTGATCTATTCTCTTTGGGGTACGCTGCACTTCTTGGATATGTAATTTTAGATCTTTCATAAGAGTTGGGAAATTTTCAGTGATAATTTCTTCCGTTAGTTTTTCTCCTTTTCCCTTCTCTTCTCCTTCCGGGACCCCCACAACACGTATATTTGTGCACTTCATATTATCATTCAGTTCCCTGAGTCCCTGCTCATATTTTTCCATTTTTTTCCCTATAGTTTCTATATCTTGCCGGATTTCAGATGTTCTGTCCTCCAGTTCACTAATCCTAACCTCTGTCTCTTGAAATCTACCGTTGTAGGTTTCCATTGTTTTTTTCATCTCTTCTACTGTATCTTTCATCCCCATAAGTTCCGTGATTTGTTTTTTTCAGACTTTCCATTTCTTCTTTTTGTTCGTTCCTTGCCTTCTTCATATCCTCCCTCAATTCATTGATGAGGTTTTCCATGTCTGTTCGCACATTCTGAATTAGTTGTTTCAGCTGTTCTATCTCATTTGAACTATTGGTTTGTTCCTTTGACTGGGCCATATCTTCAGTTTTCCTGGTGTGATTTGTTATTTTTTGCTGGCGTCTAGACATTTGATTACCTTAATTAGTTTATTCTGGTGATTGCTTTCACTTCTCTTACCTAGGGTTTTCTTGCTAGATGAATTTGTTGTCTACCTGTTTTTTGACCTTCAGTTCAGCTTTTTCTTGACCTCTAGCTTAGGTTTTGTTTAACAGAGGATAATTTTTCAGTTTTTGTTTTCTTGTTTCTTGCCCTGCTTGTATGGTGCCTTTTCCCTCCCCACCCTTAGGAGGGTCTATGTAGGTATTATAGACTCGAGCCAGGTTTTCCTGGACTAAACTGGCCTCCTATCAGGGGCAAGGAGTCACCTGCATCAGTTTTCCCTGAGGGTGAGACCCAGAAGGTTAAAAGACTTTCCTGTGAAGTCTCTGGGCTCTGTTTTTTTTATCCTGCCCAGTATGTGGTGCGTCTGCCTGCAGGTCGCACCAGCAAAAGATGTTGCAGCACTTTTAACTTTGGAAGACTCTCCCTGCTGGGGGCGTGGTGGAGATGGAGGAGAGGTTGTAGGCTGGTTTTAATGGCTTCAAATTGCCAAGCCCTGGGGTCTGAACTCCTTGAGGGAAGGATTTCCCCTGAGTTGGGCTTCAGCCCTCTCCTGGGGAAGGCACAGGTGGGAGACAGCCCTGAAAGCAGCCCATTTCTGCCTATACCTGGGGCAGTTGCAGCCTGAGAAGTCCCGCCGCTGAATCCAGAGGCTGGCAAGTCTCCGTAGAAACACAGCCAGTAAAACCTCTGTTTCCTCCCCTTTCCTCTTTTTCCATGAGCCCAATGAGCGAACTCCACCTTGACCAGGTTTAGAGTCTCTTTCCTTTCCCTCTGGGAAGCCGTCTGTGGGGGAGGGGCTCTGGGCGCCAGCTGCTGCGGCTTGGGGAACTCATGGTTTTGGGGAGGCTTGCAGCCAGTCCAGCTGGTCCCGACTGGGGTCCATTGTGTGTCTGGTCACTGACGTGGCTCTGGGAGCTGTTCAGCACTGTTTCTGGTTTTTAGTAGTTGTTCTGGAGGATGAACTAAAATGTGCACATTGCTAAGCCAACATTTTGGCCCCTCCTCCAAGAGAGATCCAAGATCCAAGGTGATCTTTCTCTCTTATCTTTTACAATACCTTTCTTCTTAGTTCTGGAAATGCATATGTCCTAAGCAGTCTGTACACTGCATAAGTTTGTGTTTCTTCCTGTGGCTGACAGTAGTTTCACTATTAACTGATGGGGGTGGATAATGTGGCACACGTTCACTTTCAGATTGGTTTGGTAATTCCTATCCCCCTACACATTCATGAAATGTGCTCGTTCCTCAAAGGTCTAATTCATGTAGTGACCTGTAAATCTTCCTATAAGGATGAAATAGTGATAAGCTCTATCTTTTATTAAAATGAATAAATTTTGACAAGCACAGGGAAAACACTTTGGTCCTCGTAGGTACATTACCCACAAGCTTCACAACCACTGCATGAAGGCGGGGTCTCCTCAGTTCTCACCCAGTAAGACAGATGGACTTGCCCAGGGCCACAGTGCCAGCAAGTTGGGGACCAGGATGCAAAGCCAGGTCTATCAGGGTCCAAAGTCCAAGGATCTTCTAAACTACCACTTTCTAATAAAAAAGCTTCAATTTGTAGGAAGTCTTCTTCCTGCCCGCCTTCTCAGAAACCCATAGCAACTCAAACACTTCTTAAAGTAGCAGCCCTTATCTGGCTTCTGAGGAAAAAGTAAAATGTTTGGGCATTCCTGGTTGTAGTGACTTAAAACTGTCTGTACCCCCAGTAAAGCATGTTGTTAAAATTAATCCATGCCCGCAGGTTGGATTCATTGGAAAATGAACCCACCCACAAGATCTTTTGAGGAGGATACATCAGTTAAGTGTGATATACTTCATTCAGAATGGGTCTTAATCCTCTTATTGGAATCCTTTAAAAATGGGATAAATACAGAGAAAAAGAGAAAAACACAGAATAAAGAGGCTGAAAGCAGCGAAATCTGGAAGAGAAGGAAAAGACCAGCAGATGCTGCTATGCTTCTCGCCATGTGGCAGAGCACACAAGGATCGCCAGCAGCCGGTCTTTGGGAAGAAAGCATCACCCTGATAATACCTTGATTTGGACATTTTTCTCAGCCTCAAAACTGTCAGCTGATAAATTCCCATTGTTAAACGCCAACCCCTCTTATGGTATCTGCTTTCAACAGCTTAGCAAATAGAAATACCTGTGGAAAACATGCATGTGCAGCTTACCTTTCCCATAATAGATCTTCCCTGATGGAATCACACACAAGCTGCCCTTTCATATAGGCTTGCGCATCCTCAAGGAAAGAGGAGATCCCAAGGAGGAGATGCTTGGCTTCATGCATGGTGGAGTCACTATAGTCTACAGCTAAGAAAGAAGAGATAGCACCTTGAGGTGAGGTTTACATCTAACGTTTCCTACAACAAGTGACATCAATTACACTCAAGTCTCCTGGCTGCATTCCTCCAGAGGAGCCTTGCAAGCTGTAGCCTGCCCTCACGCTACTCAAAAACCAAGTAGAAGAAAAAAGAGCCATTTTCCTATAACCTTAATTCCTCAAGTATCCTAATCAATATGTCATGCCACCTTGGAAGAAACAAGGTAGTCCACAGAAAAGCTTTCAGAATATTTTTTGGCTTTCAGAATATTTTTTGGCCAAGGGGGCTTATTCTCACTGACAGACACAGAGAACAGCTAACTCTGAAAAGTTGGGGAGCACTCACCCTGGCTGCCTTTTGGAATATCAGAAGCTCCTATGAAGAAATCTGCCAACTGGCTGCTATGAGGAGCTTTAGCTCAATGTTTCAGAAAAGATATAAAGAGAAATGGTCTTCAAATGTCAAAGTTTTGTTGTTATGCTTTTTGTTTTTTACATTTGTTATTGTGAAATATAATGTGTATACAACAAATCTTAAAGCATACAGCAACAAATTAGTTATAGAACAGATCTCAGAGTTTGGCATGGGTTACAGTTCAACAATTTCAGGTTTCTCCTTCTAACTGCTCCAAGACAATGAGACTGAAAGAAATATCAACATAATTCAACAGTCATACTCATTTGTTACATCCTATCTTCTTTATTATAATTCCTCCTTCTTGATCCTTCTCCTAATCTTTAGGGATATTTGGGCTCTGCCCATTCTAAATTTTCATTTTGGAAGAGGCTGTTGATAGTATGGGATAGGGGGATGGAACTAGTTGATGTTCTTAAGAGAGGCTGGGCTCTCTGAGTTTCAGGACTTATGTGGCCTATGAACCATCTGGAAGTGGTAGGTTTCTGGAAAGTAATTTCAGTGCATGAAACTTTTGTAGAATCTCAGATAAAGCCCTAGGTGTTCTTTAGAGTTGACAGGGATGGTTTTGGTTAGGGATTAGCAAATCCTGGTAATTAGCAGTACCTAACTGAAGCTTGCCTAACAGTAGCCTCCAGAATAGACGTCTAACTCTATTTGAACTCTCTTAGCCACCTATACCTCCTTTTCTTACATTTCTTTTCCCTCTTTGGTCAGGAAGGCACTGTCGATCCTACTGTGCAAGGGCCAGGTTCATCCCTGGGAGTCATGTCCCATGTTGCCAGGGGACTTTTGCCCCTGAATGTCATGTCCCACATAGGGGGGAGGGTAAGGATTTTATTTGCATAGTTCAAGTGTCAAAGTTTTATAATATTTCAAACAGGTTTAAGAATACTTAGTCTACTGAGTAAAACCGGCCTGCCTAGGTCTTTAGAAACATCTCTTCTGGGCACCCAGCAAAAAGCGAGAGTTCTCTCTTCTGGCAGCCGTTCAAAATGAGCCATGTCCTCTCTAAAATAAATAAATTTCCCAGCTTCAATTACTTGTGTATTATCTTCCCGTAAAGGAATTGCTTTTTATGGGTCATCTGTTCCATTAGATGAATACGAGAAAACAGGGTGTGGGGAACAGTGAGAAAGATCAGTAAGCTCAGGAATTCTTAGGAGAGTATGGTGGGGGTGGGTGCAAGGAGCAGAATTTCTTGAATTTGTGTAGGAGAAAGAGCTATTTGGTTGTGGGAAGGAGTGAAAACATGGCTACAACCACAGTCCAGCTAGAAATCAAAGTTTCAGCTAAAAGAAAACTTAGAGATGAGGTAAAGGAACAAGCCCTTGAGCACCCTGAGAGTGTGAATTAAGTGTAAAGTTTAGGGATGTGGGCTCTGTGGCCTAAGGGCCAAAGTTGGAATCCCAGCTCCACCATTTTCTCAAAGTAACCAAATTACTAAGCCTCCTGGACCTCAATTTCCTCATCTGTAAAGTATGAGCTATAATAGGATCCATATCCATAGATTAGTGAAGCTGAATGCCTGTATACATATGAAGTAAAATGTCTAGAGTAGCAGTGAACATACATTAGCTACTGCTCAGAAAAACATTTTATAAAAGATACAGACAATATTAATGGCAATATATGGCCCAAAAGAATATTAATAAGAGTAAATATTAAAATATTTATATTAATATAAATCCTAGAATTATGGGGCAGTGGAGACAAAGAAATGTAAAAATAATTATCGCTCCAAAACCTACTTTTAGGAAATAGTAAATGGAATTTCTAAATAATTAACCCCAATTATTAGAAATTTACATTTTAAGACTAAATGATTAATGAGTATGAATAATGTCTTTTATTCATGTACAGTTTCAATTAAATGCTGACATGTTTCCCAAGTATTTTAGAGCAAGACATGCCAAAGACTGTACTCTACCAAAAGATGGCATTGCTACCAACTCTTCCAAGAAGGCCAGGACACTCACCCTCAGGTAAGGAGGACACAAAGAATAAAAACTAAAATTCAGTGGTCATTTTCTTGGGTATTAGCAGAGTGAGTATGAAATCATCTTCAAGAGACTGATGTGCCATGATGAACTAAATTTCAGTGTTAGCTGGGCTCTAGATGAATCACAACAAAACGAAGGATTAAGAGTTAATGAGCTAAATTCAGGATGCCTGCAATGGAGATTATCGCAGAAACAGCGGCAGAATTCTCGCTTGCCATGCCGGAGACTGGATTCGATTCCCAGTGCCTGCCCATGCAAAAGAAAAAAAAACAAACAATCTACAGGATTCTGCAAATCACGTTTCTTCCCCAGAAGATTCTGAAAATTTGGAAACAAAAAAGAAAAAAGATATGAGGTGGCCCATGCCATGCCTTAAAAAAGAACTAAAGTTATTTCAAATGGTATTTGGTATTTGCAGAACATCAATATGTATTTTGAAGAATACAAGACTACTTTTAATTTTTAAAAATTTTTTAAACATTCTTCCCCCAAAAAAACCTCTAAAAAATTAAATGAGGTATCCTCTGAATTTTTTGTCAAGTATATCCTCAATTTCTGTATCATCTGCCACTTCTTTATTTTTGCTGTGGGGCACCTGAAAATCCACTATAATGCAGCTATACCAAGGCCCCAGGGAACGGATGATTTTGAGTAGTATATTCAGATGGCCTTAGAAGAAGGGGGTCCTGCTAACCCACCGCTGCTTGAAATGTGCTGTAGCCTTGTATCTAGCAAGAACAAGTATTCGTGCAAGGGAGGGAGGTGAGAAAGGAGGGAGTTGCTTTCGGAGGTTCTGACTACAAATTACCTCCGTGCTCTAATCTAGCCCTGCAGGTGCCTGCAGTCACAAGTGCCAGGAGCTGGGCAGGATCAGGGCTCCACCTGCAGATCTTGGTGCCTGGCTGAACTGGTACCTTGGAGTAAGATGGAAAAGATGCTCTATGCTTGGTTTCACTCAAGCACTGATGAAATGTGTAAGGAATGGCCAGAGAGTGTGTCAAGAATAGCTCAACCAATGAGGAAGAACAAAGGAATGCCAGTAATGCAGCATGCTGAAAATAGATGGTAATTCATATTTTAAAACTTTAACTTATGTGTGAGACTAAAGCAAAAAATTTTTACTTGGTACAAAATTTGTATTTTGACTAGTGCATTTCCTAATATAACTTATGTGGACAGCTTAATTGAACATCATAAGTACATGGAACCTGGAGTAGGGCATGAGATTTTGTAAGTTTGTCCAGAGTGATGCCCCCATAAATCCCAGAAGGATTTGAACAGTGAATAAAAAAGTATATGCAAAGTCCCCTTGGGGAAATGGTGAGAAAGGGGGAAAATTCAACTACCCCAAGTAGAGAATTCTTGATATTCTCACAAACAGTGGGAACAACCAAAGCAATAGGCTGAGCCCCCAATCTTGGGGTTTGTTCATATGAAACTTAACCCCACAAAGGACAGGCTAAGCCTACTTAAAACTAGGCCTAAGAGTCACCCCCAAGAGAACCTCTTTTGTTGCTCAGATGTGGCCTCTCTCAGCCAACACAACCAGCAAACTCACTGCCCTCCCACTCTACCTGGGGAATGACTCCCAGGGGTGTGGCCTTCCTGGCAACATGGGACAAGAAATCCTAGAATGAGCTGGGACTCAGCACCAAGGGATTGAGAAAACCTTCTCAACCAAAAGGGGGAAGACAGAAATGAGACAAAATAAAGTGTCAATGACTGAGAGATTCCAAACAGAGTCAAGAGGTTATCCTGGAGATTATTCTTACGCATTATACAGATATCACCTTTTTAGTTAAGGCGTAACAGAGAGGCTGGAGGGAACTGCCTGAAAATGTAGAGCTGTGTTCCAGTAGCCATGTTTCTTGAAGATGGCTGTATAATGATATAGCTTTCACAATGTGACTGTGTGTCTGAAGCTTCTTTTATCTACCTAATGGACAGATGAGTAAAACATATGGATTAAAAATAAATAAATACTAGGGGGAACAAACGTTAAAATAAATTTAGTAGATTGAAAAGCTAGTGATCAATGAAAGGTAGGGGTAAGGAATATGTTACATATGATCTTTTTTCTGTTTTCTTTTTATTTCTTTTTCTGAATTGATGCAAATGTTTTAAGAAATGATCATGTTGATGAATATACAATGATGTGATAAAAAAGAAAAAAGAATGTTAAAAAAAAGAATGATACACATATGTCAAAAGGACTCAGGAACAAAAAATAAAATAAATTAAAAAGGACATAGGTCTAATTGCAATTAAAAGAAAATGTCAAAATATTACTTAAAATGAAAATAAATGTAATATTTTTCCCCCCAAAAAACCAACATAGGAACCAGCTAGAAGGAGATTCCAATGGCCAAATGTGGGACAAGTTTAGCATCAAATCAATTAATATTGATGGGTTATAATCCACTGAATAAAGCAGAAAGCCACAAGTCCATACTGATGTAAATAAGTAATAAGGACAAAGGAAAAGCTATTTCTTACAACAGAATACCAACTGGTAAATGTTTTAAAAATGCTGGATATTACAAAAACTACATTTGCTTATCATCACAGTAATAATTTATTCAGTTGAGAATCATAAAATAAGTGAGTAAAAGTTGGTTAAAGAACAGGATGTTTACATAGTCTCAAATTATCTCCCCACAAAGTGATTATTAATTATAAAGGGAAAAATACTAACTTCCCCATGGAGAAACCTGACAGCTGTCACCCTAACCAAGTGATCCAAGTTAACCTCACCAGCAGAAGGACAAATCAACACTGTACATTTCTTAATATGATACACTGAGAAGAACACAGTATCATTTGTCACATTCCTCCCCAAAATGTATAATCTGGATCTAATCATGAGGAAACCCAATTTGATAAACCCAAAACTGAGGGACATTCTACAGAATAGATGCCTAACATCTTCAAAAATATTAGGGTTACTAAAGACAAGGAAGGACTCAGGAACTATCATGGATTAAAGATTAAAGAGACATGAAACTAAATGCAACTCATGATCCGGGATTGGGATCTCCCAATTCTAAGTAAAAAATATTTTTCTCCTATAAGGGAAATTATTGGGACAAAGGGAAAAATTTTAATGAGGTCTGTGGATTAAATAGTATGATTCCATCAATGTTAAATTCCTGGTTTTGGTAGCAATACTGCGGTATTTGGAAGAATGTCCTGGTCTTCTAGGAAGACATACGGGTATTTAGGGAAAATGGGGCATCATGTCTGCAACTTACTTTGAATTGATTGAGAGAGAGGGAGGGAGAGAGGGAGGGAGGGAGAGTGGAAGGGAGGGAGAGAGGGAAGGGGGGGGAGAGAGAGAGAGAGAGAGAGAGAGAGAGAGAACGCGCGCATGACTATGAATGACAAAGTAAATGTTATAAAATGTTAACAGTTGGAGAACTTGGGTCAAAGATACACAGGAATTATCCTTCATCTAGGAATTCATTGTACCATACTTGCAACTTTTCTATAAGTTTGAAATTATTTTCAAACTTACGAAATTAAAGTTTCAAACTTAAAATTAAAAAGTTAAAAAATTAAAAAAAGAATACCTCAACCATCCATGAAGTTTATCCTGTTGTTAATGTCCAATGAAACAGGAACAAGCCAATAAAAGGAAAAGATTTATTTTTCTGGCATGCTTTTACTCAGAGAGCCCTTGATATTCTTATACAAATTTAATACTCTAAGCCCCAGAATACATTTTGATGTACACTTTAAACTAGTATTTCCCAAGTTTTTTTCTTTTTTTAGGTTCCCAGTCCATTGTGATTTGATATGTAAAATGCAGTAAAAGAATGAATCACTTGCAAATGGTCACACTTGACATTTTACAAATTGTTATAGATTTCAAATTGTTATACATTTCTAAACGTTTACATCCTGTACTTACTCTGGTTTAGCCCTGGGACAGCTCACAGGGGCTATGGGTCTACAGCCCACACTTTAAAAGCCACAAGAATGAAAGAACACATATGCCAGAAATGACATCCTGACAGGCCTAAAGGTAACAGTTTCGAGATGAGGATTCCAAAATTAGACATGGATTCAAACTGGGGAGCAATATACTGAAAAATTTCCTCTAGGTTCTCCAATGTCGTACAATTTCTTCCCTCTTTTAATCATAGATTAAAGATTAAAGAGACATGAAACTAAATGCAACTCATGATCTGGGATGAGTTGTCAAAATCCATTGGCAGAGGGACTTCCTGGAAGATGGCGGCTTAGTAAGACACGCGGATCTTAGTTTCTTCTCCAGGACACCTACTAGGGGAGTAGAAACGATACCGAAAGCGCCCAAAGCCACAACAGAGATAAAAAAGACAGCGTACCCCATCCTGGAACGGCTGGCTGGCTGAGAGAAGCAGCTCGGGTGAGATCGCCGAGGCGCGCGGGCCTTACCGGGCGGGGTGGCAAGCGGCCGGAGTTACTCCCTTCCCCCTTCCCGGGCCGGCTGGGAGAATTGGAGAGGTGGTCCCCTGAAACCAAGGCGACTGGCGCCCACACCACGTGCAGCCCCCGGACCAACTGAGAGAATTGGATCGGAAACCCCCAGGCCGCGGAGAACGGTGACCCCGTGACTCCCGGGGAACGTGCACTCTCTCGGGCGGGCTACTGCCGCTGGCGCCCTCCCGCCACGCTTGTCGCCCAGGGCCGACTAGGAAATTCGGACGGGCTCTTTCCCTGGCTGCGGCGACCAGCAACCCTCCCTGCGTTCGGACACCCTCCCTGCGTTCGGACCCCGGGCCGGCTCAAGCCGCTTCGGCTAGCGAACCCCCAGGACGGCGAGAGTTTTTCAAAGTTTAAGGTCCCACAGCACCTTTTACTGGTGGGACCCGCAGACAAACGTGTGCCACGAGCGCCACCTACTGGGCAGGATAAGAAAAACAGAACCCAGAGATTTCACAGAAAAATATTACAACCTTGCTGGGTCCAACACCAAGAGAAATCTGAATAAATGCCCAGACGCCAGCAGCAGAAGATAACTGTCCACGCTCAAAAGATTGAGAATATGGCTCAGTCAAAGGAACAAACCAATAGCTCAAATGAGACACAAGAGCTGAGACAACTAATGCTGAATATACGAAAAGAAATGGAAAACCTATTCAAAAATGAAATCGATAAATTGAGGGAGGACATGAAGAGGACATGGGCTGAACATAAAGAAGAAATAGAAAAACTGAAAAAACAAATCGCAGAACTTATGGAAGTGAAGGATAAAGTAGCAAACATAGAAAAAATAATGGATAGCTACAATGATAGATTTAAAGAGACAGAAGATAGAATTAGTGATTTGGAGGATGGAACATCTGAATTCCAAAAACAAACAGAAACTATAGGGAAAAGAATGGAAAAATTTGAACAGGGTATCAGGGAACTCAAGGACAATATGAACCGCACAAATATACGTGTTGTGGGTGTCCCAGAAGGAGAAGAGAAGGGAAAAGGAGGAGAAAAACTAATGGAAGAAATTATCACTGAAAATTTCCCAACTCTTTATGAAAGACCTAAAATTACAGATCCAAGAAGTGCAGCGCACCCCAAAGAGATTAGACCCAAATAGGCGTTCTCCAAGACACTTACTAGTTAGAATGTCAGAGGTCAAAGAGAAAGAGAAGATCTTGAAAGCAGCAAGAGAAAAACAATCCATTACATACAAGGGAAACCCAATAAGACTTTGTGTAGATTTCTCAGCAGAAACCATGGAAGCTAGAAGACAGTGGGATGATATATTTAAAATACTAAAAGAGAAAAACTGCCAACCAAGACTCCTATATCCAGCAAAATTATCCTTCAAAAATGAGGGAGAAATTAAAACATTCTCAGACAAAAAGTCACTGAAAGAATTTGTGACCAAGAGACCAGCTCTGCAAGAAATACTAAAGGGAGCACTAGAGTCAGATACAAAAAGACAGAAGAGAGAGATATGGAAAAGAGTGTAGAAAGAAGGAAAATCAGATATGATATATATAATACAAAAGGCAAAATGTTAGAGGAAAATATTATCCAAACAGTAATAACACTAAATGTCAATGGACTGAATTCCCCAATCAAAAGACATAGATTGGCAGAATGGATTAAAAAACAGGATCCTTCTATATGCTGTCTACAGGAAACACATCTTAGACCCAAAGATAAACATAGGTTGAAAGTGAAAGGTTGGGAAAAGATATTTCATGCAAATAACAACCAGAAAAGAGCAGGAGTGGCTATACTAATATCCAACAAATTAGACTTCAAATGTAAAACAGTTAAAAGAGACAAAGAAGGACACTATATACTAATAAAAGGAACAATTAAACAAGAAGACATAACAATCATAAATATTTACGCACCGAATCAGAATGCCCCAAAATACGTGAGGAATATACTGCAAACACTGAAAAGGGAAATAGACTCATATACCATAATAGTTGGAGACTTCAACTCACCACTCTCATCAAGGGACAGAACATCTAGACAGAGGATCAACAAAGAAATAGAGAATCTGAATATTACTATAAATGAACTAGACTTAATAGACATTTATAGGACATTACATCCCACAACAGCAGGATACACCTTTTTCTCAAGTGCTCATGGATCATTCTCAAAGATAGACCATATGCTGGGTCACAAAGCAAGTCTCAACAAATTTAAAAAGATTGAAATCTTACACAACACTTTCTCGGACCATAAAGGAATGATGTTGGAAATCAATAATAGGCAGAGTGCCAGAAAATTCACAAATACGTGGAGGCTCAACAACACACTCCTAAACAACGACTGGGTCAAAGAAGAAATTGCAAGGGAAATTAGCAAATACCTCGAGGCGAATGAAAATGAAAACACAACATATCAAAACTTATGGGACACAGCAAAGGCAGTGCTAAGAGGGAAATTTATTGCTCTAAATGCCTATATCAGAAAAGAAGAAAAGGCAAAAATTCAGGAATTAACTATCCATTTGGAAGAACTGGAGAAAGAACAGCAAGCTAACCCCAAAGCAAGCAAAAGGAAAGAAATAACAAAGATCAGAGCACAAATAAATGAAATTGAAAACATGAAAACAATAGAGAAAATCAATAAGGCCAGAAGTTGGTTCTATGAGAAAATCAATAAGATTGATGGGCCCTTAGCAAGACTGACAAAAAGAAGAAGAGAGAGGATGCAAATAAATAAGATCAGAAATGGAAGAGGAGACATAACTACTGACCTCACAGAAATAAAGGAGGTAATAACAGGATACTATGAACAACTTTACGCTAATAAATACAACAATTTAGAGGAAATGGACGGGTTCCTGGAAAGACATGAACAACCAACTTTGACTCAAGAAGACATAGATGACCTCAACAAACCAATCACAAGTAAAGAAATTGAATTAGTCATTCAAAAGCTTCCTAAAAAGAAAAGTCCAGGACCAGATGGCTTCACATGTGAATTCTACCAAACGTTCCAGAAAGAATTAGTACCAATTCTCTTCAAACTCTTCAAAAAAATCGAAGTGGAGGGAAAACTACCTAATTCATTCTATGAAGCCAACATCACCCTCATACCAAAACCAGGCAAAGATATTACAAAAAAAGAAAACTACAGACCAATCTCTCTAATGAATACAGATGCAAAAATCCTCAATAAAATTCTAGCAAATCGTATCCAACAACACATTAAAAGAATTATACATCATGACCAAGTAGGATTCATCCCAGGTATGCAAGGATGGTTCAACATAAGAAAATCAATTAATGTAATACACCATATCAACAAATCAAAGCAGAAAAATCACATGATCATCTCAATTGATGCAGAGAAGGCATTCGACAAGATTCAACATCCTTTCCTGTTGAAAACACTTCAAAAGATAGGAATACAAGGGAACTTCCTTAAAATGATAGAGGGAATATATGAAAAACCCACAGCTAATATCATCCTCAATGGGGAAAAATTGAAAACTTTCCCCCTAAGATCAGGAACAAGACAAGGATGTCCACTATCACCACTATTATTCAACATTGTGTTGGAGGTTCTAGCCAGAGCAATTAGACAAGAAAAAGAAATACAAGGCATCAAAATTGGAAAGGAAGAAGTAAAACTATCACTGTTTGCAGACGATATGATACTATACGTCGAAAACCCGGAAAAATCCACAACAAAACTACTAGAGCTAATAAATGAGTACAGCAAAGTAGCAGGTTACAAGATCAACATTCAAAAATCTGTAGCATTTCTATACACTAGTAATGAACAAGCTGAGGGGGAAATCAAGAAACGAATCCCATTTACAATTGCAACTAAAAGAATAAAATACCTAGGAATAAATTTAACTAAAGAGACAAAAAACCTATATAAAGAAAACTACAAAAAACTGCTAAAAGAAATCACAGAAGACCTAAATAGATGGAAGGGCATACCGTGTTCATGGATTGGAAGACTAAATATAGTTAAGATGTCAATCCTACCTAAATTGATTTACAGATTCAATGCAATACCAATCAAAATCCCAACAACTTATTTTTCAGAAATAGAAAAACCAATAAGCAAATTTATCTGGAAGGGCAGGGTGCCCCGAATTGCTAAAAACATCTTGAGGAAAAAAAACGAAGCTGGAGGTCTCGCGCTGCCTGACTTTAAGGCATATTATGAAGCCACAGTGGTCAAAACAGCATGGTATTGGCATAAAGATAGATATATCGACCAATGGAATCGAATAGAGTGCTCAGATATAGACCCTCTCATCTATGGACATTTGATCTTTGATAAGGCAGTCAAGCCAACTCACCTGGGACAGAGCAGTCTCTTCAATAAATGGTGCCTAGAGAACTGGATATCCATATGCAAAAGAATGAAAGAAGACCCATCTCTCACACCCTATACAAAAGTTAACTCAAAATGGATCAAAGATCTAAACATTAGGTCTAAGACCATAAAACAGTTAGAGGAAAATGTTGGGAGATATCTTATGGATCTTACAACTGGAGGCGGTTTTATGGACCTTAAACCTAAAGCAAGAGCACTGAAGAAGGAAATAAATAAATGGGAACTCCTCAAAATTAAACACTTTTGTGCATCAAAGAACTTCATCAAGAAAGTAGAAAGACAGCCTTCACAATGGGAGACAATATTTGGAAATGATATATCAGATAAAGGTCTAGTATCCAGAATTTATAAAGAGATTGTTCATCTCAACAACAAAAAGACAGCCAACCCAATTACAAAATGGGAAAAAGACTTGAACAGACACCTCTCAGAAGAGGAAATACGGATGGCCAAGAGGCACATGAAGAGATGCTCAATGTCCCTGGCCATTAGAGAAATGCAAATCAAAACCACAATGAGATATCATCTCACACCCACCAGAATGGCCATTATCAACAAAACAGAAAATGACAAGTGCTGGAGAGGATGCGGAGAAAGAGGCACACTTATCCACTGTTGGTGGGAATGTCAAAGGGTGCAACCACTGTGGAAGGCAGTTTGGCGGTTCCTCAAAAAGCTGAATATAGAACTGCCATACGACCCAGCAATACCATTGCTAGGTATCTACTCAAAGGACTTAAGGGCAAAGACACAAACGGACATTTGCACACCAATGTTTATAGCAGCATTATTTACAATTGCAAAGAGATGGAAACAGCCAAAATCTCCATCAACAGAAGAGTGGCTAAACAAACTGTGGTATATACATACGATGGAATATTATGCAGCTTTAAGACAAGATAAACTTATGAACCATGTAATAACATGGATGGACCTAGAGAATATTATGCTGAGTGAATCCAGCCAAAAACTAAAGGACAAATACTGTATGGTCCCACTGATGTGAACGGACATTCGAGAATAAACTTGAAATATGTCATTGGTAACAGAGGTCAGCAGGAGTTAGAAACAGGGTAAGACAATGGGTAATTGAAGCTGAAGGGATACAGACTGTGCAACAGGACTAGATACAAAAACTCAAAAATGGACAGCACAATAATACCTAATTGTAAAATAATCATGTTAAAACACTGAATGAAGCTGCATCTGAGCTATAGGTTTTTGTTTTGTTTTGTGTTGTTTTGTTTTGACTTTACTATTATTACTTTTATTTTTTTCTCTATATTAACATTCTATATCTTTTTCGGTTATGTTGCTAGTTCTTCTAAACCAATGCAAATGTACTAAGAAATGATGATCATGCATCTATGTGATGATGTTAAGAATTAATGATTGCATGTGTAGAATGGTATGATCTCTAAATGTTGGGTTAATTTCTTTTTTTCCGTTAATTAAAAAAAAAAAAAAAAGAGAAGGGATAATTGGAGATGAAGGGATACAGACTGTACAACGGGACTGGATATAAAAACTCAGAAATGGACAGCACAATACTACCCAATTGTAATGCAATTATGTTAAAACACTGAATGAAGCTGCATGTGAGGTATAGGTTTTTTGTTTTTGTTTTTTTTGTTTTTTTTCTTTCTATTATTGTTTTAATTCTTATTCTGTTGTCTTTTTATTTCTTTTTCTAAATCGATGCAAATGTACTAAGAAATGATGAATATGCAACTATGTGATGTTATTAAGAATTACTGATTGTACATGTAGATTGGAATGATTTCTAATTGTTTTGTTAATTCTTTTTTTAATTAATAAAAAAAAAAAAGAATTAATGATTGCATGTGTAGAATGGTATGATCTCTAAATGTTGGGTTAATTTCTTTTTTTCCGTTAATTAAAAAAAAAAAAAAAGAGAAGGGATAATTGGAGATGAAGGGATACAGACTGTACAACGGGACTGGATATAAAAACTCAGAAATGGACAGCACAATACTACCCAATTGTAATGCAATTATGTTAAAACACTGAATGAAGCTGCATGTGAGGTATAGGTTTTTTGTTTTTGTTTTTTTTGTTTTTTTTTCTTTCTATTATTGTTTTAATTCTTATTCTGTTGTCTTTTTATTTCTTTTTCTAAATCGATGCAAATGTACTAAGAAATGATGAATATGCAACTATGTGATGTTATTAAGAATTACTGATTGTACATGTAGATTGGAATGATTTCTAATTGTTTTGTTAATTCTTTTTTTAATTAATAAAAAAAAAAAGAGAAAAAAAAAATCCATTGGCAGTTTTGCTTTTGGGAAGCTTGATTCAAAACAGAAAGACCCAGAAGGCCACAAACAATCTGACCAAGTTTAAAATAAAGATAAAATCAGAACTGAGGTAGTAAAGGTAGAGCCTCTGATGTAAAATGAGAGCTAATGACTCAGAAAGAACAATCATCCCAGACAGAGAGGGCAGAGACAGACAGGCTGTCTGCAAGCTACGCTGTACCTGAGTTTACCGAGGAAAGCATTTTCCATACACAGTCCACATAGTCAATTTTATAAATGGGGAATCTGAGGCAGGAGAACAAAGTGGCTTTTCCCAAATCTTTAAGCAGCACTGTCGAGTAAGGCTTAGACACTCGCTGCCAAGGATCACATTCCATCTACTTGACAACGTCTCTCCGAAGGAAAAAAGCAGTGTTTTAAAAGAAGAAACTGAACTTCCAAACCATTGGGACCTGTGGCGTGTAGGGAAGCTGAGACAGCGAGTGGCCAGACTGCAGCCTCACCTGAGGCCTCTGATTTCTGAGCTTGCAGGCGCCTCACATTTCTAGAAGACTATTCAGAGCTTTAGAGCTTTAGCCATGGGAGTCCACATCTTGCTAACTCCCTACTCAAAGATGCACCAGTGTTTCTAGAACTCTCTCACTGGTAAGAGCCCCCCATATCCCACCAAAAAATTATCACACATAAAACCCTAACGTTTGAGAACGGTGCTTCTCACTGCTTCAGTGAACTCCATTTCCCTGGCCAATTCTCTGTAGTTCTACCCAATGGGGAGAAAGACTAAAATATTCCATAATGCAGAAAACCTGGATTTAGTAATATAAGTTTGTGAAATAGCTGTCACTGCTTGAGAAAGTCTCTTTTCGGACCAACTTGGTTTCCAAAGTTCAAAAGGAACTGCACACATGAGCAGAAATTAAAACTAAAAATTTCCACAATCTATGAAAAGGAGCTGGGAGCAGTGGCTTTCCAGGGTAAACAGCCACCAGGAAGGGCTCAGAAGGCATCTATCCAGGACGCGCCAGCTGGGCCCTGCTGAAAATGCTAATCCAGATCATCTGACCTGGGAAGTCACATCATCTCACTTCTCCTTCACCTGTGAACAGAAGGCAACGTCACCACTCTCTACCACGAATGCCACTCACTATAGCCAGCTGCTACTCTTCTATCATGGAAACAGTACGTAACAAGGAGGAATAAGCACAAGCTAGGAGGAAATAATTTTGCACAGTGCATGTACAAGGAGCATTTGTGTATATGAGATTCACAGCACCATTTTCTCTCTGAATGACATTCTCTTCCCTTTTGTATCTTTGAGCAAGATGGAAATAATGAATTTCTCAAATCAATCTACCTTTCTGAATCTTCCTCTCATACAAATGGCTAGGCTGGGTTCATATGCACATATAATCAAGCATACTCTATCTACAGATATTACATTACTCAATAATGAATAGTGACTTTACTGGTTACTTTATGTGTGTCAAGACTGACAACTGAAAATAATTTGAAACCAGGTAGTCAACCTAGAGTCACCCTAACGTTTGAGAATGGTGCGTCTCACTGCTTCAGTGAACTCAGTTTCCCTGGCCAATTCTCTGTAGTTCTACCCAAAGGGGAGAAAGACTAGGATAATCCATAATACAGAAAACCTGGATTTAGTAATATAAGGCCAACAACACTACTATGTGTGCACCAGAGCCAGGATAAAGATTTGGGCAAAAGGAGCAAACATACGCACATCCCGCAGGCAGAAGGGATTTGATTTAAAGTTGGGGCACTATTTGCAAAGTCCATCACTATTTCCGGCTGTGCCTTTTCAGACTCTCTCATTTTGTCTTTGTTCCAAAGGACAAACCTTGCCTTGGAATGCCACTGATGTTCTTTCCAAACAGGCCAGCTATTCTTCAGTGGCTGAAAGTATGTGCTCAGTATTTCTTCCGTACGTCATGCTTAAGCCAACTGCATCCAGCTCGGCATTATCTGTGCTCCCCACACATCCCGTGCAGCAGAGCTGTCTTTGATCAAGCATCAGCTGGGTGCTGAGGGACTGGCTACATGGGATGGCCTTGCATTTCCTGATCCCATTTTATCAGTGGGCACTGAATGTAGTATATAAGCTTCTCAAGCCAGGGATATCTGCATCTCCTCACAGAATCCAGGCATAAGACTGCATCCCTGGCTTGAGAAGAATCATAAAAATCTGATTGATGAAGAAATGTTAATTAATCAACAAATATTTAAAGGGAATGGCAATATACAAGGTACCATGCCCAGTGAGACTATAAAAGGTATAAAAGGCATAATCTCTCCCTTTGAAAAGCCTGCCATATAGCTGAGGAGAACATTATCTCCTACTAACAATACCAAGCAGAAAAGGGCACATGGCAAGTGACTAAGTGCTAAAGAAATTTGGGGACTAGAAGTTGCATGTGTGTGTGTGTGTCTGTGTGTCCAAGTGTGTGAATTGGCATGTGATCAAAGTGTGCAGGTGTCTCACTTTCAGACCATCTGAGCAGGCAGGTGTCCATGTCCTCATGTAGCTGAACAGTTGCTGCCCTAAAAGGCGCAGGAGACCATCTACGGAAGACTTAGAAAGTTTGGTGCATGAGATAAATTATATTGTCAGGTCAGATTCACTCAGTTGGTGAGATAAGATTCAATTATGTTTCCGTTGCCCATCCCTCACCCCCATTGTCTTCATACAAAACAAGAAAGAAGCAAATTAGGGCAAGGGAAGCGAGTGGGAGGTTTAAGAAGAGGGATAGAGGGAGATGGTATGACAGAAATAACAGCTAAGGAAAATTTCGGTATCAATGGAGTACAGTACAGAAGGGAACAATAAGAGGCTAAAGGTACAGAAATCAGTATGCTCCCTTGATGGGGTGGTGGCTTAGAAATGAAAGGCATTATGTAAGACTAAGGCCAACTCAACAAAGGTTAATCTGCAAATTAGGGAGAGAACTGTAGGAGGAAAATACCAAGGTCAGTTTCAGAGTGGAGTCAGAAGGAATGTCAACACAACCAGGAAGAAGTGTTGGGTGAACAAATGGCAACAGGGAACAAAAGGTCAGATTGCTGTATCTAATGAGGCTGCTGGAGAAGCTGGATGGGGGGAGAACCCCACTTGTCATGGAGCAATGGCCCGGAGAGACCTTCTAATCCAGGATTTCACAGCTCAGCTAACACCTGAGAATCTTGCCAAATCCAAGTACTAACCATTAAATATCTAATCTTTTTCTTTATGATCAATCCAATCTTTAAACTTCAGTAAAAGTAATTTTGAAAGGAAATTGCATATCACTCATGCAAATGGAAAACTGTAATTCCCATCAGTAGGAGGTGATCCAACAGAGCTCTCAAAATAAAAAGTGCTCCTCTCTGAGCCACACAGCATCTTGCCAGCACCCAGTCAGGCCCATTGACTGCACTTTGGAAAACATTAACTCATCCAACCCTCACCTAAACTGCCCTCACAGAGCAGGTGGGGATGAGGGGAGCACCACAGGGCTGGTGACATCTCCCAATCCTTACATTACTCACCTACTCTAGGCCACCTACAGAGAAGCCCCAACTCTCCCCAAAGGACCCGAGGGCCCGGTTCCTTGTACATCTGTAATGATAAGCTCTGGAGGCTGCTGTTGCCAGTTAGATTGGTGAACCACACCAGGCAATGCCTAGTGTCCCCAAACCTAAACCTCACCTTCCTGGTTGGCTTGGAAGGAGAAGAGAGTGCTGGCCTGGAGGGACCTATCACTAGATAATTCCCATGCCCAAAGAGTCTAGTCCTGGAACAACATGCAGTAATGCAACATGGTGAGAGCTCGGCACTACTCTAAAGAGCAGTCCCATTGTGCCACCCACCACAGGAAGTATGGTGTGTGCACCCTGGGCGGGCGGTGGGCTGGGGGTACCTCTGTGTACCTGTGTTTCAGGCACTTGATACATATTAAGGCCAGTCCTCACAGCTCTGCAAGGCTGGTTTGAGCTTTCCCAGTTTAGAAAATAGGATGCCGAGGTGCTACGTGGTTATGTAACTTGATCCAGAACTCACAGGGTGAGGAGTGGGGGGCACGGGCTTCAGTCTGACTTGGAAACCCATGATCCAGTACAAGATGATTCCCACTCAGGAATGCGTGTGGCTGTAGGGATCTTACAGCAGGTTCACAGCCCACAGTGCTGTAATAATGCTTCCTAATAATTAAAGGCTTCATAGTAAATTTCATAAATTTATGAGCCTCTGCATTTACTTTCAGAACCTAAACCTTAAGGCATAAAAAGCAATCACATATAATAAGAATATGCTTATTTTAGCCAGATTTTTGTACTCTCCCAAATAGTGTCGATATGTCTATGTGCTGAGTTATAAAGGAATAAATAATGTGGTAGTCAGATCCTAGAATATGAAGATTTTTAGCTGTTTTCTTACCAGACCTGTAACTACTCCGCATACAGAAGAGCCGGAAGACATCAGGTGAAAAATTCTTTAGAAAGTCCTAATAAAATAAGAAATAAAGCACATTTGTAATATTCTTCTTTTAAATTTTGTGTCATTTGGAGGTTACTTTTATATAATTTACTACCATCATGTGAGTCGATAAACACATACCAAGAAATCAAAAATTTTTAAGAAATGCTTTGTTTCCAAACTCAATTTGAATCACCTTTTCCCTGGCACTTTCCCCCACTAGACTATCAATGTTTAGTCTCGATACTTGTGGGAAAGGCAGAGAAAAAAAGCCCTTTGCCCTGAAAAATCTACTCTAATAAAGTGCAGGGAGAAATCTTTTCTGTTAACCTTGGAGCTCATTTACCCATGGCACAATTTTAATGGCTCTCATGGTAAGAAGTCAGGAACACAACCAGAGCCTGCCAGACGTCTGGGGACTGAGAGAATGACGCCGTGCTCTGGAAGGGGATAGGGCTGGTGATGGGAGATGTAAAACACATCATCTCCTGGCCGAGTGAGGAAGGAGAGGATCCTAGGAGCAGGGAGCAAAGTTTCCAGGAGAACTTCTGCAGAGGTTAAAGGACAGAGCAGACCAGCATCCCAGCTCAGGGTCCGACTGCGGAGAAAACAGCCAATCTCATCCTATTTGAGGACATGGCCTGACAGTGAGGTTAAGGGAAGCCCTAAATATCTCTCTCAAAGCATAAATCAGCCTGCCTCTGGTTTAACATAATTAATTCTAAGTAAAAACAGAAAACAGTCTTCTAAGAAAGAACTCATTTCTTTACCTAATCCAACTGGTATCACCCTAAAGATTCTTTCTAAAATTTCTGGGCACAAAAGTGAAAATCCTATACCAAACAGGATAACTTGGGAAAAACTTAACACAAATAATCTGTTAAATAACTGTTAAAACAACACAAACATTCAAGAAAATGTCTGTATATGGTGGTCACTGCTAAAGTCCTGGGAATTATTTATTTATTCATTTTCTTTTTCTGGGAATTATTTTAAAGAGATCAGATACAGGGGTTGGGGAAAACAAACAGTAGGAAAAAGGGCTCAGCTTAATCAAGGTCTTCAAATACGATGAGAGTAAAGGAAGCACAAGCTCAGGCTTCAATTTCTGCCAGGAAAGCCCGCAGCCCAACACTGCCAAAGAGAAAAAAGGGGACCCCCGAGCAGCACCTTTCCTCACGCAGGCCAGGGCGTAGGACACGCACACACCTCCTGAGGCGCCCGGGCACAGGGCAAGGGATGAACGCTGTCCACTTCCCAGCCCAACACTAGCTACAAAAGAGACTGACCTGGCTCTGACGTTGCCATTTGATCACAATGAGTTTAGGTTAAAGACCCTAATATTCTGCAACCTTCTTCCAGGGATTCTAAGTTAAGAAAGGGAGCGTTTTTAACCATTCTGCTTGTTCTGGCTATCCCTCTTCCTCTCTGGTGGTTATTTCTGTCCTCCAGGCGGCAAAAATAACACAAAGTACAACAGCTGGGTCATAAAATACCCATTAAATGATCCTGTGAAAAGAGCGGGTTTAGTTTGTTCCAATGTGGGGACTTCAGAATTGCTGTTTAGAAACAAAGACCCTGAAGGATCTGCTGTGGCCCGTGGCTTCCTGGTTTTCACTGCAGGGGGATTTACACTAGGAGGGGACGCTTGGGCCCACCATGTCAGTGTCAAGAGAAAGTCCTCCCTAGTGGGTGCCAAGCGCCTCAGTAATGGGCAGCTCTGCCCTGGCAGCTGCCCGTGCTGGCCAGGAGACCTCGATGCCAAACTCACATGCCTGGACTTGGACGGTGCCAGCAGGTTCAGACTCCAAGCAATCTCATTTTCTTCTGAGCATAAACTGATTATTATTTAAAAAAAAAAAAAGTCTTCCCCCTCCATCCTGCAGCTCATAGGCTAACACCAAAGCTACCATGAGGCCAAATTAAATTGCAGGCGCGGATTCTAATTTGGTAGATATTAAATAAAATATCACGGTGAAAATAAGAAGGGATTCCCCAGAGCCTAACAAAAAGTTGGTCCATTAACCACAGCAGATTTTAGTACATTTCAGGCTTATTACAACCACATTAAGCAATTTATTTTTTCCAACTTGTACATGCCCACAGCTCTGCTGGCGCCACATGGCACAGGGGCATACCCGCTGGCAGCCCGGCTTCCTGCCTCTAAGGAGGCTCGCTCGAATCAGAGAGGAGAGCTGCCCCTTAACTCTGCCCCCTCCTCCCCCACACGGACTTCAGGCTCCAGGGATTTGGGAGGAAACGGCTACTGGGTCCAAATGAGTGAAAAAAAGCCAGAAAATCATCTGAAAGGCAGGAAAAGTAAAAATTTAACTTGAGGGAAAAATTAAAAACAAAAACTACTCCTCTAACAATATAAATTATCCGTCAGCTGCTGGGGTATGGGGGTCACACCAGGCTGGGCTCCAGGAGCTTCTTTTACCTCCACAAGTTTCTGTTTCTCTGTAAAAGTTAGGCAGCAAAGGCAGGGTGGCTGGAAATAAAAGGCACAACAAGGTGCCTTCCAACGCAGACATCCTATTAGGTGCATCCCTGCTCTGGCCCCCTCTGTGCCCAGAGTGCCCCAGCCTCCCCTGAGAGGTCCCCTGGAGCCTGCACGGATGGGACTGACCCTCTTTGCACTCTGTCCCTTGGCAACATCTCAGAAGATGTAGCTGGTTACTAATCCCAAACACAGTCTCTCCCCTCCTGCAGCAGCCGGGCCCCTGGCTGCAGGGGGAACCGAGAGCAGCGACAAGACAGCCAGTCTTCCTCTCATCCCTGACCCACCGGGACCAACCTGAGACCCCTGAACAATGAGGCAATACAAAATAGCATGAACGCTCACTATTCATGCTGATTATAATGCCTCGTCCAGATACACACTTATCTGCACCTTCTCACTGGGACAAAGCAAACTCCTCTTCCTCGATATGATGCCACATAGAGTAACTAGGCTACTTGTCACTGAAATAAAAACCATAATGGCTTGAAAGAATTAATAAGGTGACCCACACGTATATAAAGCAAGAGAATAAAAAAACCTAGGTGGCTGAACAATGTAGCCTGGCTCAAAATATTTTATCAGAATATATAATATTTTGTGTGGTGTAAAACACTGTTTCAATACCATATCGCTGCACAACCTCACTGAAAAGCAAACAAGCTCAACAGCAAGCAGACTCAGCAGCCCCCTGGCCTGAAGGCTGCTGAGGGGACGTGCTCCTGGCTGAGCTGGCAAGAAGGAACGAACTTGCCTGGCTCCGACTCCTCAGGGCTCTATGTTTTCGGAGGGAGCCAGGGTGTTTGTGGTCTGGCCTCTAGCAGGTGGGAAACTTACAGAGCAGGTCTGTCCCCCCCCTTCCCCTCCTCTCTCCAGCCTCTCCGGCTGTGCTGGAGGCAATGCACAGCCAACCCTCCAGGCTAGGATTTCTCAACCAGGTCAGTAACTTCCTACTGGGCCATGCACAGAATTCAGTGCCCCAGGAATCTGGGTGGGAAAATAGTTATTTATTTACCCCCACTAACCTGTAAGTCAAATACGGTATTTCCTTCAATCAACATGGTAAACAAAAAACACAGTCGGATTATCAGCACCTACTACTCTGTCACCTGTAGAAATCACAGATACTTCTATGTCACATTTTGGCTGCTGCAGTTCCTCCCAAATGTCCCAAATATTACTAATGGGGGCTATTAGACTTGCTGCTAGATTCTGTTAAATATGCTAATAAAGAAGTTCATATTTACTACATTTCAATAGCATTAACTTGTAATCCTATGTATTTCACTTGATGTATTTCAAATGTTATTTTAAGAAAGGCCCCATAGATTTTACTGGGCTGTCAAAGAGATCCACAACACACACAAAAAGGGAAGAACCCCTGTCTAATCCTACTTTTATTAGTAATAAAGCTGGTATTCCAATTCTGTCTGTGCAGTTTTCCAAATTGTGAAAAAAGAAATGTTATTTATTGGTTTCTTATCTCCCTCAAACTAGGCTCATCTAATTTCTATACATACACCTCTTTTTTTTTTTTGCATGGGCAGGCACCAGAAATCGAACCCGGGTCTCCGGCATGGCAGGTGAGAATTCTGCCACTGAGCCACCGTCCCACAGGCCTACACGTACACTTCTGCAGTTTTAATTAACACATACTTGTAGTGATGCTTCCTACTTTTTCCACTTCAAGTTACTTTCTATTCAAATTTTGAAGTGTCAGTGTAGAAACATACTACTTGAAGTGCAATGCAGTGTCCCAAGTTAATATACCACAAATATAAACAAATAATGCTTTTACATAAGACTTTATCATTTACAAAATGCTAAGATATAACACAGCATCAGTCCTTAGAAGGTGACAGAGAAGCTTAGTGACCTTAAAACCAAACCACTAAATGTCAGATTTAATGTCACTCAAATCCTGTATTTTTTTCCATTACTAAATCATTCTTATGTCTTGATCTGCTCAGTCATTTCCTCATGGTGGTACTGCTAATTTCCAACTTTTCTATTTTGAATAGTGCTCCTCTGAATAGTTATTTGCATACATTACAAAGTGGCGAGAGTCCCTAGTCATAAGTTTGTGTCTTCTAGCTGTAACGTTATGTTTTTTTCTGGGTAAGGCTTTACAATACAAGTGACTGTGTAGGGGCACCCCTACAGAATGCAAAGGAACAAAGAGAAGAATTCTAACTAGACACATGTTTTTCTTTGTTCCCTTATTTTAAAATTATTTCTTCAGAATTCATTCCCCAAAGCATAGCCCATAAACTGCTTTAGAGCTTGTTACAAGTTACTTTATTGCTGGAAATTCTTTTTTTTTTTTTTTTCTGGAATGGCTTCCCAACTGCCATGCCAAGACAGGATGAGGTTTTGTGTGTTTTAAATTTTTGTTTGTTTTGCTTTTTATAAATTGTTGCCAAATGTTTGACATTTATGAGGATAGACCTATCTTCAACAAAAATAAAAGTTGTTGATTTTTCCTTAATGACTTGCTGTCTATAATGCCTTATCCTGTCCTTGTACTCACCTGACCACGTATCAAGCAGAATCTTATATAGTTGCATCAAGTCTCTCTATATTGTTAGTTTCTTAGTAAATCCTTTTTCTGTTCAATTTTCTGCTTTTTTGTTGTTTGCATTTAGTTATGAAATTTAAAAATTGTAACATGTGTGAATATTTTCTGCCTGATGAAGTTCTCTAGTTTTTCTAAAAGAAATTTCTTTCTTCTTTAGAACTGGGGTAAATACTGTATTTAGTATTTCTGGGCAGCCATGTTGTCTACTACACTCCAAAAAGGATCTTAGGTGCTTTCTTTCTTTTTTTTTTTTTTAAAAAAAGAAAGGGTTTTGCCTTTCATTCAGAATCTGGACTTGTTCAGAATTAACTGCCACGTGTGTTCACAAATATAAGTCAATATTTCTCTGAAACCCTAGCAACATTAAAGAGGGCTTCCTTCCCCCACTTTGGGGCACTCAAATTGAGTTAGGTTTAGTAGTGCAAATATAAATCTGGAGTGTCATCTTTCTAGAACATTCAGGGTCTATGGAATGCTTCCAAATAATAACAAAAGGAGGGAAAACATATTATTAAAATGTCTTTTGTTTCTATTAATGCTCGAGTTATATTCTGATATGGGTATGATAAGGTCTTCAATTATATTGGTTTTACGAACATTAATTTTTTTTAAAGTACTCATGCTTATTGCAATCACCTAAGTTTCCATTTGACTCTGGTTCCACCATACAACTTGGCTCCAGGCTTCTTTAGAGGGGGAAATGTGACACCACTCATGTAAGTTTGTGCTGGAAGGATCTGAGAGTGAGCTAAGAGGTCTCTTAGCCAACCAAGTGCTCCCAGTTTGGGCTGCCTGCCCTTGCACGGACATTAGGAGGGGCCGGCAGCAACCCCCTCCGAGCCACTGGGAGTGTGGCGGGTAACGGGAGATGCCTACTGGCACGGAGCCATCTGAGGTGTCACCAGGACCAGTGGGTGACCAAGGGGTAGCTGCCACTGGACCTCTGCACGGCCCAGGCCCTGGCTTACCTAGCACCTTATGTAATTTAACCTGCACTGGAACCCTAAAAAACAAGGTGTTCCCTCATTTTAGAGAGGGAAAACACTAAGTCTTTGAAAGGTTTTTAAGTAACTGGTTCTAAATCAAAACCCAGAAAAGGACAATTCTGAAACCATAACTGAATTCTGAAGTTTGAGCTCTTTCCACACCAACTTGTCTCCTCTAAGGAACAAAAGAATTAAGAGTTTCCAGGCAAACAGTTATAAATCCCTATCAATGGTCTCTAAAAAAAATGACTGTCGAGAACACTGTCTTCTATCAGAAATCAGGAAATAGGAATAAAAAGACAAAACTGACAAATATTTTTAACATGCAGGGCAATAGCTTAACAGGCCTAGAGAAAAATGGGGAAAGGGTAAATGCAGGCTAGCCAAAAAATACAAAATAAAATAGCCAATAAATATATATATACATGTATAAATTCCATCTAACTAATAAACAAAGAGATAGAAATTTAAAATCAAGATACCATTTTCTACCAAATTAACAAGACACATGTTAAACTCGTTAGGATTTATCTAATGACATTGAAAGGGATCTGGAAAATGGACATTTGCAAAGACTGCAAGTGGGACTGTAAACTGATATTAAATTAGCAGAAGCTGCATCCAAAGCACTTTGAATGTATATGTCTTGATATCCAATTCTACACTGAAGTATTTATCCAAAGGAACTAATCATGAGATGTGCACAAATATTTAGCTAAAGGACATTCATCACAGGACTGCAGACTACAGAACTCGGGATTCCCATAAAAGACAACAACAGGGAAATAGTGGGTCATGGTATATCACAACAACGAGCCACTAAATGATCATTAAAACTAATGCCAGCCATTCCTACCTACAGCAACTGTTAAGAAGCCAAAAAAAGAGATCAGGCTTCAATCAGAGATAAGAATGAAGCCAATTTGGTTGGGATTAAGGTAAACCAGAATACAGGGTAAAGGATGATATTGTCTGTATTTTAGAACTTTACCTACTTTATGAGACCTAAGGAGGAGAGGTTTATTTTGTCCAACATCTAAATTTTCCGGGGCACACAATCTAATTTAACCTATCTGGCCAGTTCAATTAAACAACCTAAACACATGGAGCCTAGAATTGGGAAAGAGGTCTTGCAATTCTGTATGGCTTAAAGTAATAGATGGATACATTCCAGAATATGTTGGGCATATAATTAAAAAGTACTGGCAAAGTCCCTAAAGGGACAGGAGCAAAAATATGGAACTATTAAATTTTCCCACCTGGGAAATCCCTGATACTCTCTCAAACATTAGAGACTCCCAAGTTAATAGGCTAACCCCTTGATCTTGAGGCTTGCTCTTGTGAAAACCTTATTTCTGTAATGGAGAAGCTAAGCCTACATATAGTTATGCCTAAGAGTTACTCCTAGAGGACCTCTTTTGTTGCTTCAGTGTGGCCTCTCCCTAAGCCCAACTTTGCAAGTAAAATTATTATCTCCCCCGCCACACGGGACATGACATCCATGGGTGAAAGTCTCCCTGGCAACGTGGGACATGACTCCTAGGGATGAGCCTGGGCCCTGGCACTGGGGGATTGACAATGCCTACCTGACCAAAATGGGGAAAAGAAATATAACAAAATAAGGTATCAAAGGCTAAGAGAGTTCAAATAGAGCCAAGAGGCTATTCTGGAGGTCACTCTTATGCAAGCTTCAGCTAGATTGCTAATTGCCATGGTATGCCAAGTCCCAACTAACAGTATTCCTGTAAACCCTAAAGAACACCCAGGGCTCTGAGACTCTATAAAAGCTTCACTCATTAAATTTATTTTTTAGAAACCTAAACCTCCAGATGGTTTTAAAGATTAGGTGAAGGATCAAAGGAGAAGGAGGAGTTATAACAGAGAAGTTAGGATTTAACAAATCAGTATGACAACTGAATCTTTATACTGATATTTCTTTTTAGTTTCCAGTATCTTAGAGCAGCTAGAAGGAAAGATCTGAAATGGTAGAACTATAACTTATACCGAACTTTAAAATTTAGTGGGTTTTTTTGTATATATGTCATATTTCACACACAAAAAAAAGTTAAAAAAAAAATGCTGGCTTGGAAATATCTATGAAAATTTAAAATGCCTATCTTCTAGTAGAAAATTTGATATAAATGACCATTAGTAGGAGTTTGTTAAATTAGTAAGGCTTGCCCATACAATGGACTATCATATAACCATTCAAAAGAATGAAACAGTTCCTTAAGGTAGAAAACTGACTAATCCAAAAGATTGGTCGAATGAAAAAAGCAAGTGCAAAACAGTACAACTATTCTCTAAAAAGTGGAAACCAGCCAAGTGTCCATCAACAGGTGGCTGGATAAGGAAAACATGGTCTGTCTGTATAATGGAATATTTTCAGCCATAAAAAGGAGTGAAGGTCTGATAATTGCTACAACACTGATGAATGCTGAAAACATGATGCTAAGCGAAAGAAGCCAGACACAAAAGAAAAAATATATCCACTTATATGAGATGTCCAGAACAGGCAAAACCATAGAGAGAAAGTAAATTAGAGTTCACCAGGGGCTCTGGGCAGGGAATGAGGAGAGACTGCTAAGGGGGATGCGGTTCGTTTTTGGAGTGATGAAAATGTTCTAACGTTAGATTATGGTGCTAGTTGCAGAACTCTGAATATACTAAAAACCACTGAACTGTACACTCTAAATGGCTGGATTATCTGGTATGTGAATAATTTCTCAATAAAACTGTTTTACCTCTTAAGAAAATGTACTACCATTGTGTGGAAGGAAAACAAGAGAAATATAGTTATGACACATAAATATAAATATACACACACTTTGATTCCTAAGAAACTGGTAACAGTTGCTCTAGGAGAGAAAAATTGTGCAACAGAAGAACATGGCTGAGAAGATTTTCTCTTCCTATTTTGTGCCTTTAGTTTTATATCATGTGCTTCCTTGCCTGGTCTATACTTTTCAAATGTTCTGCAATGAAATATATTACTTCTATAATCAGATTAAAACATTACTTAAATAGTTAGGTGAAAAAAAAGCAAATACAGAACACTATATATAGTATCCTACCTTACATGAAGGGAAAATGAAAATTTATATACATGATTGCTTATTTTTGTAAAATAAAGTACTGCAAGGATAATCCAGAAATAAACAAACATAATGATTAAATACAGGGATGGGTGTAACAGGGTGCAGGGAAAGGCTCAAAGTAAGATTTCTCTAAGAGTATGGTCGTCTCTAAATGTTAACTAACAAACCCTGTAAACACTGGACATATTTGAAAAATAAAAGTTGATTAAAAAAAGGAGGAAACAGTATTTCTCAAATGGAATACAAACTGAACACTGAACCTAACTGTAACAAAAGGGAAACAATCACACAGAGAAAATAAACATTTTAAGAGAATTTTGACCATGTCCTCTGTACATATAACTTCAGTGAGATATGATAAGAGTAAAAAGAAATAGAGGTCCAGAATAGGCACCTCTATAGAAACAGAAAGTAGATTAGTGGTTGCCAGGGGCTGGACGGAAGGCAGAATTAGGAATGACTGCAGTGAGTATGGGGTTTCTTTTTGGGGTGATGAAATATTCCTTAATTAGATAGTAGAGATAGTTATACAACTGTAAATATACTAAAAAATACTGAGTAATGTGCTTATTTGTTATCACAATTGGCTTTTTTCTTCTAGTGAAAAATAACATATTAATGTAAAAGCAGTAGGTTTCAAAGCACATTGCAACAATTAGTTGTAGAGCAGATTTCAGGGTTTGTATGGGTTACAATTCAGTAACAGGCTTTAAAAAGATGAATTTTATGGTATGTGGATTATATCTAAGTAAAGCTGCTGTTTAAAAAAAAAGAAATGGAGTGAAATCTTAAACTTAACTGTTTTACTGTTAACAAAACTATTTGAAAATTCTTATTTATTTTGTGCATATTTTAGGATAAAGCAACAAGCTAATATAAGGAATGAAGAGGGGAAAAAAGCTAAAATATAAAATCCCTGTATTATTACTTTTTCTTGGCTATTTCAAAATGAACTCAAATACAAGATCTATTTCGTACGTATATACTTGTTTTCCTCTCTATAGCTCTGCCCCTTGAAAAAGCCTAAAAACAAGGTCTTTCCAGGAGCAATAAAGATACCCAGTGCCAAGCTCTTCCATTACCCTCTCACAAGGAGCAAGGCTCCTTAGAGAAATGGCAAGTCTGGGACGGGGAAGTAAAATGTAAGCATGAGCAGAAAGCCAGGAAAGCACAGAAAGAATAAGAGGCTCGCTCAAAAGGGACAAGGGAGCCAGCCTGAAGAGACCTCACTGGCCAAACATCAATTGAGCACCAAAAGGAATAAGACTGAATTAATAATATATGAATGACTACAAATCCTTGACTCCAGAGTAATATTAAAAAAAAAAAAAGATAAAAATTCTTTTCTTTTAAAAAAAGAATGCCCGTACAACTAAGATTTTGCAATAATCAATGAAATAAATGATTAAGGTGAGGTCTGTCAATGGATGCTAAAACCACAAAGTGAAAGATCATTGGGCAACAAGATATCCACGTGGTACTCAAATATCACCTCTTGGAATCATAATATCACAAACAGGTATTAAAAATCCTTATAACAGAGAGATCTGTGTTGATCCTTTCACCAAGAGACCACATCTATCATCAGTACTGAAGGACACTGGCACTGTGGTCTCCCAAAGGAATTCATCATCAAGCACCTCGCGACACCTAGGAAGGAATCGTGCAAAAATGCTTAGCCTCAACCACGTCAAGCCTTTAGACCTCACGCCCAGTTAAAGGAAATACAGGAGATGAAAGAGCAAGTTAAAGGACACCACAGAGAACGCACGTCCAAAACGCAGGACTTTATCCAAAGCAACTGACCTGGTCTCTTCAAAAAGTCAACATCATGGGGAAAATAAAAGTCAAAAGCAACTGTGGCAGATTATAAGCCAAAAAGGACAGGACATCCAAGTGCAATGCACAGACCTTGCTTGGTTCCTAGTTAAAGGGGAAAAAAGCCCTAAAAATCATTTTGGGGACAGAGAGAAATCAGAGTATGGACTAGATTATATTAAGAAGTTATTGCTAACTTTTTAGGTGCTTTGATTATGTAGGAAAGCATCCCTATTCTTAGAGGTTGCAAGCTGAATTATTTAGATAAACTCATGATGTTTGCAACGTGTTTTCAAATGGTTCAACAACAAAATACATATACACACACATATACACATACACACACTTTCACAGGCATACCCCATATAGGTAAAGAAACTATAGCAAAATATTAACAACTATTGACTTTATGCAGTGGTATACAAATGTTTCTTTCAACTTTACTATATTTGAAAACTTGCATAATATGGAAAATTCTATTGAAGATAAATGTATAAAAATTATTTTGAGAGGAGCATACCACCTTTGGTTTATTCTAAATCTAATGGTAATAGATTTTTTTTTTTATGGGCAGGCACTGGGAAGCGAACCTGGGTCTCTGGCAGGGCAGGCGAGAACTCTGCCACTGAGCCACCGTTGCTCACCCAGTAATAGATTTTAGTGGTTGGAAATTTAGGTGGCAAAAGTTTGGTTATAATTGTTGCAATTTAATTTGCCACTAACGTTAAATTTGGCTTTATAGGCCCAAAGACAAAAAGGACACCAATCAAGCTATTTTTAAAAGTATTCATCTATTAGTTCATTTCTTTTCCATTAATATGGAAAATCACATTCCATTCTTCATTACCACAGCAAAATGACATATTTCAGGTACGTTAAGAAGCCAGCCATCTCAAGAAAAAAAAAACAAAAACTAAACACTCCCCAAACCACACTTGGTAGTGGGAAAGGCAAAGGAAAGGGAAGGAATAAGCAAAAATGATTCAAGAGGTAAAACTGTTATTTAAAAAAATAAAGAAGGGAGTAAAGAAGAAAGTGTAAATATGGAATGCAAAAAGAGCAAGACAACAAAGAAAGCTGACACACAGAAGAAAGGGCAGGGGGCACCAATACCCTTGAAAGGAGACTAGCTAGCAAGTAGAAATGCCACAGTTTAAGGCAGAGCAATTTATATGAGAAGATAGCAAGCACAGGTTGGGGCTAAAAGGAAAACAGGTTGGAGACCCAAAGGAATCCCAGACTTGGGTCTGCTTCAGCCTTTACAACTGTTGTCAGCAGGCTGGCACCAACTCAGAAAGCATAAAAGTTTATTACCTTAATAGTAATGTAGTTTTTTAATGATTTGGACATTTTTTCTTCTTTGCCTTTAACATGCAAATGCCCTGAAATAAAAACAAAATCATTTATTCTGTATTGGATAGGAAGAAAGAGACTTTCATTCAAAAGAGGATAAGAAGTGCTAGGTATGTGCTTCTCAAACTTGACTCCTGAGCCACGGAGCTAAGCCTGCATTCCAACCTCACATTCGCTGTAAAATACTTAATATTTAAATTCGTGTTCTATAATCAGTGAATACCCATGCATATATTGATGTAAAAGATATTCCCCCTCCCCTCCCCCCAGCCTTCATTTTGACCCTTCAGGAACATGCATATGTTCGTCCACTGGTTTCAGGTGTATCATGAAACCATCATATGACACGGGTGCCACCGGCTTACTCAGGATTTAGACAACAGTGTACAACGGTGACATGACGGCAATAGTTCACCTTTCTTCACCTTTCTATAATTTAGAAACACTGTTCTATCTAAACACATGAAGAAATGATAAATCTCTCATTTTACAAACAAGGTAATAGGGCAATAAAGGCTTGTTTACAGTTGCTCAGAACTGAAGAGTCGAGCTTGCAGGTTGAGCAATCAGAGTATGATTAATTAGACTTTCTATTGCAATTTGCTTTCACAGATTTATCAAGACCTTAGTATCGCTTCCACCCCCTCCGCATATGAAAGATAGGGAAACCAGACCAATTTAAGGAACTCCTAAATTTGAGCCTAGAATTTTTTCTCAACTATAATTTTAAGAGATTTATTTCCATGGGAGGGCCTTTTTTGAAGAGAACATTCTTCTTTTTCTGACACTACTTAAAAAATAAGATTAATCCAAGGTCAGTTTTTCCTGAGAACTGGTTACAATGTGGCTTTCAAAAAGAAATAAAACTGGGGGTGCACAGGCAGCTCAGTGGTAGAATTCTTGCCTGCCATGCGGGAGACCCAGGTTCAATTCCCGGCCCATGCACTTTCCACCCCCTCACCCCCAACACACACACACACACACACACACACACACACCCAAGTTCAACAACTGGTGGTGCAATAAGGGGATGGTCACATGGAAAAAGAATGAAATGTGACCCCCACCACATAGCATTAAAAAAAAAAATGAAAGGAAACCGTAAAAATATAATTCTATGTAATTTTTTAAGCTGGGCAATATATGGAGAACAAGTCTAACTATTTAACTCTACCTCCCATTCATTTACTTCAGACAGAAAGTATTAATTCTCCTCTGTGTCAGGAGACTGTCATTTTTCAAGACAGAGTTAAAGTAATATCAATATGATGGCTACTGTCTTAAAATAAGTGGTAAAAGTCATAACAAGAAACAACAAAGAAAACCCTTCCCTTTCTCAAATTCAAAGGTGAACAAGATGTGCTGCTTTATATATATATATATATATATATATATATATATATATATATATATATATATATATATATATATATATATATAAAAAATACCTCATTATTAACCCACAGAGGTTGAAGTAGTTTGAGCATCAGTAATGCTGAGAGTTTTCTTCTGATGCCTTGAATTCACATGCTAAAGGACATACTGCATTTCATTTTCTAATCACAAATCACAACCCATTCAAGAGAATTAGTCATGGACAGTTAAAGCATCTGCAGAGGAAGGATGCTGTAACTTTTCAGACAGTTAGCATGGAGATAAGTATGACCGAGTCTGAGACAGAAGATACAAATCTCTTTGTTACTGAGATGCAGTAAAGAGACCCACAAATGACTTCTGCACCAGAAAGGCTCTGACCACATTTAGTTTGCTAAGGACAGAATTCAGAACCCCTCAGGTCAAAGGAGAATAGACTTCATTTGGCATGACTTCTAAAGTGTAGGCATCTGACTGCTGAAATACAGCGGGCTCTACCTCAAAGGGGGTGGCCAACCTACCCTTCCCACATGAACATCAGCTGAAAATAAAAGATAAGATAATATTTAGGGAATCATCTTATATTTAGGGAATCAACCTAGCAAGTTACATCATTAGTAGAAAATAAGCGGGTTTTGGGTACGGCTCGGCTGTACCCAGGGAAATGCAGTAGAATAGTAAAAATTGGCTCCTAAGTTCAAGACGTAACTATTCAGCCAGCTCTGTTTTTGCTTTATTCATTTATTTATTTATTTTATTTTATTTTTTGGCATGGGCAGGCACCAGGAATCAAACCCAGGTCTCCAGCACAGCAGGCAAGAATTCTGCCACTGAGCCACCATCGCACCGCCCTCTGCTTTATTTTCAGACAACTTGAAAGCATCATAGAAATGAGCTGATAATTTCAGAGAACTGAGATAAACAATCTTAGGGTGCTGTGAGGGAGGTACATGGTAATGGTCAGGATGGAATCCACTTCGGGGTCTCCAGGACTCCTAAGGAAAGCTTGGAGGTACAAAGGAACAAGTACACTAAGTGCACCATGGGGCCAGCAGCCTTATCTTTTTATTTTCACAAAGAAACTGCAATGAACCCTTGCTGCAGAATTTAAGCATCCTACTGCATGTTCTAAAACAAGAGTGTCTTTGTCACCTTACTGGTGACAACCTAATTTCCTTCATTCAAATATAATGCTATTTATAATTTACTATATTTTAAATATTGACTGTTTACATCCCCCAGTCAAATGCTATCTTTCTCTCAAATAGTTTAACTGCTCATTCCAAAAAGGTAGTAAAACTGGATAACTTCAGCCTCACAACCTTTATCAAAATTTGAACATATGAATCTTCTTGTGACTCAAAGGAAACTCCAAAATTGCTATGAAATACGGTATCACTTATTTCATAACGTTGTTTCCATTTCTGAGCACCGCTGTCTGGTGTGAATCAATTGTATTTTTTGAACAATGAAGAGGAGGCAGTGCTCTCAAAGGATGATAAGATATGTATGCTGACATTAAAAGCTTATAAATTATAGATAATTACTATTGCGTTATACTATTTTTAATTCCTCTTTAATAATTTTATCTGGAAAAAACATATAGAACAGGACTGCAGAACATTTTCCATATTCCAGTCTGCTGGCATTTCAGTTCCAAAAAAGATATACTGATTATTCCAAACCAAGGAAAATTCATGTCCAACTACTGAAGTTCAAAAGCAACTTAAGAGACAAATCTGTTTCTTAACCTACAGCTTATTTAGGCATTTCCAATTGTAGCTTTTCACCGATAAAGACAGAATTCAAATAGAATAAATTAATTTCAAGTCATTACTTACCAGAATGTAGAAAATAATTTCCCCATTGCTGGCACTGATGAAAGACTTCACACTGTGCAATTTCATTCTCATGATGTGGAAAAGCTAAATCCACCCCACCTGAATGGATATCCAATTGACTTCCAAACACCAAACTGCAAGACAGTGCAGTGGATTAATCTAATCAAATAACGTATTTCTTCAAGCCATATCTTATATTTAATCCTCCATCCTTTTTCATGCAATGAATAAAATAAATGGATCTTAATTTTAAATCAATTTGCATGGTAATTTAACTGACACAAATGAAAACTGATATTCTATTTTTCCTTCATCATAAAATCCCTAATTCAGAACTTTTCTTCCATGTAATGACTTAATTTTCTTTGTTCCAGATTCAATACATAGTTTTTTTTAGAAAGCTACAAAATTATCACCTTTTCTCACTTTCCCTAAGGAGAGTCTAGAGGGTTTCCTATTTTAACAAAAGAGATAGAATTATAAAATCATAAGGCTTTTCATTTGTCTTTTGAAAACTTAACTATTTACCAGGAGTCAAAGCAACACATTTTGGTTGTCAGCATTTCTGCTATAACTCTGTATTATGCATTCTTGAAAAACCTCATGTTCTCCGAAAGGGTGCATTAAAATTAACAGGATAGATGGAAAAGATAGATAGGCTGGGCTAGACCACTCAAAACCCATGCAACCCTCTCACTAGGGCACTAGCCAAAGCAAAATTTGAATTGTCCAGGTTGATGGGGTGGGGGTGGGGATGGGGGTTATCTGCTTCAAAAATGCAAAAACAAGGTGGAAATGCTGGCACTGCAAGAGGAAGCACAACCTCTACCAGCAGAGCTCAGCAAAGCTGGGATGCAGACGCTCATGAATTTCTTTAGAAATTAAAAAAAAAAAAAGCATTGGAAGGGTGCCACTTCCAATGGTCAAGCTGAGGTCATTTCCTATTGAACATTTTGACTCATCTGCCTCCTGTCACTTAGGAAAATCCAAATATCCACCGATCTAAGCTAAGTGGTGTTACAGAAATATGTTGTAGGACAACAGCACATATGATATTTTTTATCTTCAGTGATGGGGTTTAGAGTGTCCCTAAGAGTACCTGAAAGTCAAAATCTTATGAAGGATAAGACAGATATATTGGTCAACAGAATCAAATTGAGAGTTCAGAGACAGACCCTCACATCAATGGTCAATTGATTTTTGCCAAGGATGCAAAATCCACACAACTGGGACAGAATGGTCCCTTCAACAGGCGTGTTGGGAGAACTGAATCTCCATATGCAAAAGATGAAAAAGGACCCCTATTAAACACTTTACACAAAAATTAAAACAGATCAAAGGCCTAAATATAAGAACTGGGACCATAAAACTCCTAGAAGAAAATGTAGGGAAGTGTCTTCAAGACCTTGCGGTAGGTGGTGGTTTCTTAGACCTTACGTCCAAAGTACAAACAATGATAGAAAAAAATAGACAAATGGGACTTCCTCAGAATAAAAACTTCTGCGTTTCAAAGAAGTTTGTCAAGAAAGTGAAAAGGCAGCCTATGCACTGGAAGAAAATATTTGGAAACCACTTATACAGAATATATACAGAAATCCTAACAACTCAAACAATAAAAAGACAATCCCATTTAAAAAGTGGGCAAGAGGGCGGGCCGCGGTGGCTCAGCGGGCAAAGTGCTTGCCTGCTATGCCGGAGGACCTCGGTTCGATTCCCGGCCCCAGCCCATGTACCAAAAACGGAGAAACAGAATACAATAAAAACAAGAAAATGTTTAAAAGATGTTTCCCTTTCTTCCTTCCTTCCTTCCTTCTATCCTTCCTTCCTTCTCTCTGTCTTTCCTTAATAAAAAAACAAAAACAAAAACAAAAAAAAAAAAAAAAAAAAGTGGGCAAGAGACTTGAATCGACATTTTTCCAAAGAGGAAATACAAATGGCTAAAAAGCACATGAAAAGATATTAAACATCACTAGCTATTAGGAAAATGCAAATCAAAACCATAATGAATATCATTTCACACCCACTAGAATGATCACTATTCAAAAAACAGGATCTACAAGAACATTCTTATAGTTATAATATTAACTATTGGCCATTGTCTACAATGGGGTTCACTGTTCTAGTAATATATACACCCTAAGGTTTCCCCTTTTGACCACATTTACCTCTCTAGTTCAATGCTATTGATTACATTCACAACAATGCGAGTGTGCTACCACCACCACCATCCATTACCACAGCTTTACCATCAACCTAAGTAGAAATTCTGCACAAGTATCAGTTCTTCGTGCCTCATTCATGTTGCATGCATCAGTACTTCATTTCTTTTTATGTATGTATATACCACATTTTGTTATCAAAATGATGGATACTTGGGTTGCTTCCACCTTTTGGCATTTGCAAATAATGCCGCTATGAACATCGGTGTACAAGTATCTGTTTGAGTCCCTGCTTTCAATTCTTCTGGGTATATATCTGGTAGTAAGATTGCCAGATCATATGGTGATTTTATACTTAGCTTCTGGAGGAACTGCCAAACTGTCTTCCAAGTGGCTATACCAATTACATTGCCACTAGCAGTGAATGACAGTCCAATGGAAAGACATCCCAGGTTCATGGTCTTGAAGACTTAATATTGTTAAGATGGCAATACCCCCACAATTAAATTATAGAGTCAATACAATCCCTATTAAAATCCCAGCTGCCTTTTTTTTTCTTACAGAAATCAATAAGCTGATGCTAAATTCAAAAAGAAAGGCAGGAGACCCAGAATGACAAAAAAAAAGAAAAAGAAAAAACGAAACTGACGGACACATATTTTCCAATTTCTAAACTTATTACAAAGGGAGAACAATCAAAGCACTGTGGTACTGACATAAAGCTAGGCATCCAGACCAATGAAATAGAACTGAGAGTCCAGAAGGAAACCCTTATACCCACAGTCAACTGATTTTTAACCAGGTTGCCAAGACAGTTCAATGGAAAGAACAGTCTTTTCAACAAATGGTGCTGGGAAAACTGGATGTCCACATGCAAAAGAATGAGGTTGGTTAACTTATTCACACTATATACAAAAAAAATAATTCAAAATGTTTGACAGACCTAAATGTAAGAGCTAAAACGATAAAATTATTGGAAGAAAATATAGCAGCGAATCATAATGACCTTTGATTAGGCAAAGCCTTCTTAGATATGACAATAAAAACCCAAGTGACAAAAGAAAAAAATAGACAAAATGGACTTCATCAAAATTAAAAACTTTTGTGCTTCAAAGGGTATCATAGAGAAAATTATATCATAGAGAAAGTTAAATGACAACCCACAGAATGGGAGAAGATATTTGTAAATCATATCTCAGAAAAAGGACTTGTATCTGGAATGCATAAAAAACTCTTACAACTCAGTAATAAAAAGATAAATAATACAATTAAAGACTCAGCAAAGGGTCTAAATAGACATTTCTCCAAAGAAGAAAAACACATGAAAAGATGCTCATCATTAGACCTCAGGGAAATGCAAATCAAAACCATAATGAGATACCACTTCAAACTCACTAGGATGGCTATAATCAAAGAGACAGACAATAACAAATTTGGGAGGACATGGAGAAACTGAAACCCTCTACCCTTTCATGGAACATGAAACGGTCCTATCACTTTGAAAAACAATCTGGCAGTTCCTCAAAAGTTAAACGTCGATTGCCACAGGCCCTGGCGATTCCACTCCTAGGTATGGACAGGGATACAACCTTGAGAATCGAAAACATACCTCTACACAAAAGTTTATACACCAGTGTTCACAGAAGTATTATTCGTAACAATCACAAAAAAGTGGAAACAACCCAAATGCCCATCAACTGATGAAGGAATGAACTTCAATATATTCTCACAGTGGACTATTATTCAGCAATAAAAAAGGAATGAAGTACTGATACATGCTACAGTGGATGAACATTGAAAGCACTATGCTAAGTGAAAAATGCCAGCCACAAAGGACCACATACCATATGATTCTATTATAGGAAATATTCAGAATAGGCAACTCTATAGGGACAAAGCAGAATAGTGATTGCCAATGGCTAGGAAGTTGAAGGGAAATGAGAAGTGATTGTTTCTAGGTATGCAGTTTCTTTTTGGAGTGACAGAAATGTCCCACAATTGATCGTAGTAATGGCTGCACAATTCTATGAATATACTAAAAGCCACTGAATTGTACACTTTAAAAGAGTGAACTGTATGCTATGTGAATTATACCTGAACAAAAGCTGTTTTTTTTTTTTTTTAAAAAAAAAAAAAAAGGCTTTGAGAGGGGGGCAACAGTGGCTCAGTGACAGAGTTCTCGCCTGCCATGCCAGAGACCTGGGTTCAATTCCCGGTGCCTGCCCATGTAATTAAAAAAAAAAAAGCTTTGGAAACTAAAGAGACAAGTGAATGCTGCATGCTCCAGGACTTTCTTTTCCTTAGAGAACATTATTGGGACAACTGGTAAAATGTGAATATGGTCTGTAGATCAGCTAATAGTCTTATATTGGGTAATTTTCTGATTTTGATAATTGCATAGTGGCTAAATAAGAGTGCTTTAAGGAAAGACACACTGAAGTACACAGTTAAGGTCATCATGTTTGCAAATTATTCTCAAACAGTTTAGAAAAAAATAATACGTGTATGTACAGAAAGACAGAAAGAGGGCAATAAAGAAATATGGCAAAATGTTAATATTTAGGAAATATGGGTGAAGAGTACATGGGAATTCTTTTAATATCTTTGCAACCTTTCTAATGTCAAAATAAGAAAAGGTGTTTAAACAGTCAGGAAAATATACTGTATGGCTTAACGTAAGGTATCTGGTTAGTAGCATGGTTTTCTAAGAATCCTTTTTGATTACCAAATTCTTCTCAGTAAGAAACAAACTGATAGAAATTCATATACACACATATCAGTATATACATGCACATAAAGCTATTCACCCTGGATATTTTACATTAGTCTTTCATATAATCTATGCCTTGTATGTAATATCAGTAAGTTTGATGGTATTCCTTTTACAATAATAATTCAGTACAAATTAATAGGAGCAGAACCAGGACTTGCATGTGGCTGCTTCGACTCCCTAACTTTGAACCTCAACAAGAGAGTAAGGTCACACTCCAAAGAAAAATATGTATGATTGCAAACTGCAATTGAGCTGGCCTAAAATTCCTCTACCTTAAACATAGTCTCTCCTGGAAAAGTGTAACAGACCAGAAACTCCGTACTAACCACCCTCAGGCCTGAGGGAGGGGAGCCCATCTCACAGATGTGGAAACACGTCACTAAACATTACTTCAATCCAATGTATCTCTATCATTACTACACATCAGGACACGGCAGCCGATGGACCCAGAGGCAAAAAGGGGAACAGATGCAAGTTCATTTGCATATGAGGAGAACTAAACATTTCTAAGTCTGGTTTTCCATAATTATTCTTTTTAAAAAAAGGGGGGGAGCATAAAAAATTTAAAAATGAGTAGCCAACTTACCTCAGACCAAGAGTAAAGAAATATTACTCAATATAAAACCCTTTCTCGGCAGGCCATCTTATCATCGCTGACAAGGTTTCCGGGGCGCTGAGTCATTCAGTGCTTCCCTGAGTTAGGATCATGTCTTACGCCCATGTGGTAAATGTCATATCAAGAGAGGAGGCGCCACCCTTTTATCCTACAGCTGATTCACGTTGAATGATGTTTGGAAACTCTGTGAAGTGGGCAGGGACTACGAGGTACCAGAGACTCTGGCCTGAATTCATGTGGGAAGCAGCCACCCCCAATCTCTGCCAACTCCCAGTCCAGCCCTACTGCCAGGCCAGGCACACCCCAACTCTCCTCTTCACATGCCCTAAGGTTCTCCAGAGAAACAGAATCATCAAGAGATATTTGTAAATATAAAATTTATAAAAGTGTCTCATGTAACCATGGGGATTACGTGAGTCCGAGATCTGAGGGCAGGCTGTGAGTTGGCAGCTCCAATGGAGGTCCTCAATGAACTCTCAGGAGAAGCTGGCTGGTTGAAGCAGGAAGAGTGATTATCTTTTCTGAATCCTCCTTAAAAGCCTTCTAGCGATTAGATTAAGTGTCACTCATTGCAGAAGACACTCCCCTTAGCTGGTTTCAAATGTAATCAGCTGTGGATGCAGCCAGCATGGTCATGATTTAAGTTCATGAAATGTCCTCACAGCAACAAACAGGCCAGCGCTTGCCCAATCAGACAACTGGGCACCATCACCTGGCCAAGCTGACACATGAAGGTGACCATCACACCCTGCACTACAGCCAGTGGGCTACGGACAGGGCACCATGATGTTATTGGGAAGATCAAGGTGAGGAAGAGTCAGAGAGCAAGACTCCAAATCCACACTGGTCAACTTTGCTTTTTAATCAGAAATAATATCTTTTATACTAAGAAAAAAGCTTTACCAATCTCAGATGACTGCCCTACCACTTATGAGTTGTGAAACCTCGGGTACATTATTTGACCTCTCACAACCTTTTTCTCATCTGTAAAATCGTGATGACAAATTAACTCCCCCCTCTCTGGGAGTTGTTGAGAGCCTAAACTATTACATGTTATGGAGGTTGCTATTTAAGTGTATTTCTGGACACAGGACATATGTCCACACTTTGGCTCCTTCACCTGTGACAACAGGGATGATGCTGAGATGTGCAAGTTGCACAAATTAACATCCATGCAGCCCTAGCACACACTCGATGACTGTTCTGGTCAAGTTGAACAAAAGGCCATCAGACCTCCAGCCTTTTGCTTGCTTTATTTTCTGTTGGGGTAAGGACCTTTTTCCTTTATCTCCTCCTCTTAAAATTCCTTCTCCAAGTCATCTTCTTTGGTAAGACCTTCCCTGCAATCACAATCTAAGGTAATCACTCTTCTTGTATCCTCAAAGAAGCTTTCCATATATGTACTGCACAATGTCCGTTGCCTTCCTTTTGGCTTTACCAAGTCACTGCTGTAATAAAGATAAGGCAGCCTACAGCTCACTGCTTTAAGGTCTCATGGGCACTGCCCACCATCATATGATCCTCTCTCCTGCCCACTTGATCCATGCCATTTGGCTTTCCTAGAATGTAATTTTCACATGCTCATGCTCTCTCTTGCCTGCTTATGCTATTGCCCATTCAAGAGAAAAAGACATTTATATCCTATGTGCTGGTATCTTTTACCTTCTCAGGATACTGTCCAAGGCTATAAATCTAACCAATAACAGAATTCACCATTACTCTCTGTGCCAGCATGCAAGAAGCCCATCTAATGAGCCATAGCTGTTCTTCACTGAGCTAATGGAACTTATCAAAACCATAAAACTGAGTCATGTGAAGATTTTCACTTAGGAACAGCATCTTCTCTACTCTCAATTTCTCTTTGGCCACATTCTAAGAGTCAGGCAGACTTGGACCCAGGCACAGCATGAGGCAGAATCACAGTGTTGAGTCCTAGGAGAGCCAAGAAGACTAGCCAAGAAAGAAGATGCTTACCCTGTGACTCAGATCATCCATACTGTACTTTTATTGTCTCCTTTCTTGCTTCCTGCTTAAGATAATAACTAGTTTTTCCTCTTAAGCAAATGAATAATTACCTTATTTTCAGCAAACAAGGATAGGCTAAATTGGTGTGATCTGTGGAAGGAAAGGAGCAGGAGACAGTTGGGACTCAGACGCTGTTTCTGAGGAAGGGAGCCGCATGCTCCTGACTCATTCATTCGAAGCAGTCCTAGATGGAGATGCTGTCCTATGACTCGTCAAGAATCACAAATGCAGGAGACTTACAGGAAGATGGTGCAGTAGGGAGCTCCAGGACTCCTTAAAAAAAGCTAGTGGAAACAACAGTTCTGGGGGCTGCAGAGGCCCGGAGGGTATTGACTTGGAAGAGTAGGAAGAAGCAGCTGAGAAACTGTAGTAAAGAACTGTAACTTGCTCCGCAGCAGCTGCTGGCGACCATCTCCAAGCCTCAAGGTGGGCTATGCTGGCAACCATCTCCAAGTCTCGATGCCTGCCTGGCTGCTGTGGATAAAGAGGGACTTGGAAGTTCTTTTTCTCTAGGAACCGGGTGGGGCATGGCTGAACACTGATCACAGCTTTTGATCAGTGAATTTGGATCACTGGGTCCCTGCTCTGAATTGCTGTTTTGCTCTCCCTAGGGAGGGACTGCCCATGGTCACTGTTTCAACCCTGCCCTGGATGAGAGCAGAGAAGGTAGAGGTTTAAAGACACAGTTTCTCCTTAGGGCTGAGGGCATGCTTGCTGAAGAGCACCAACAGCTAAGCAGGCCAGGAAAGCACAGCTTCAGGGAGTCATCGAAAAGGCATCTGGCATCTTTCCTAACTCTCTCCCCTGGGCTCTTTGGAGTAGCTCTGCGCTCTAATGCCTCATGGGTTGTTGCCTTGCTTTGGCTGGAAAATACTGACCTAGGAAAGTTCACTCTGAGGTGACCCTCCTCCCAGAATTTGCAGTCTAGGAAAAAGCAGATAGAGGCAATGAAAGGAGTGGAAAAAAAAAAACAAACCAAAAAACAAATAAACAGAGGCAAAAGAAAAACAAACAGATTAAGATTCCTGGAGAAGAAACAGAGGAACAGAAGCTCTATCCTAGGGGTAAAACAATTGCACAAAAAGTATAATCTTGAAAACTGTATCCTATATCCAGGACAAGAATCAAGTGAAAAAAGAGCTGGAAACATCTAATCAGTTAAAGATGGGCAATTCTAAAGGTCTAGAAAAAGTTGAACCAAGTGTCAAAGAAGAGCCTTAACACAAAGCCAATCAACAATAAAACCTTAGGTAAGAGAGAGAAACTGACCTTCAGAGTAAACTTACCAAGATAATCAAAGGCCTAGACATCACCAAAAAATCACAAGCTCTACTAAGAAACAGGAAGATATGTCCCAATTAAAGGAACAAATAAAAATTATTTCTCTGACCATAATGGAATGAAGCTGGAAATCAGTAACAGGAAGAAAACTGGAAAATTCACAAATATATGGAAGTTAAGCATCACACTTAAACGATCAGAGGGTCAAAGAAGAAACTGCAAGAGAATTCAGTACATATCTCAAGATGAATGAAAATGAGAATACATCACATCAAAACTTATGGGATGCAGAGAAGGCAGTGCTCTGAGGGAAATTTACAACCCTAAAACCTACATTAAAGAAGAAGAGAGGAGTGCAAGGGTAGTTCAGTGGTAGAATTCTCACCTGCCATGTGGGAGACCCAGGTTTGATTCCCAGCCCATGCACTTCCCCAAACAAACAAAAAGTCAATAAATGGTGCTGAAATAACAGGATACTCACATGGAAAAACAATGAACTGTGAACCCCATCATACACATTAAAAAAGAAAAAGTAAAGCCAAAATCAGTGACCTAACAGCACACCTGGATGGAGAAGAACAGCCAAGCAGAAGGGAATAAATAACAAAGGTTAGAGCAGAAATAAATGAAATTGAGAATTTAAAACAAAACAAAACAATAGAATTAACAAAACCAAAAATTGGTTCTTTGAGAAGACCAATGAAATTGACAAACCCTTACTTAGCTAGACAGGCAAAGAAAAAAAAGAGAGAAGATGCAAATAAATAAAATAAAAAACAAGAGGGAGAACGTTATTCCTGACTCCTTTGAGGATTTTTTGCATCTGTACTCATAGTAACTGGTCTGTAATTTTTTCTTGTAGTAGCTTAATCTGGCTTTGATGTTAGGGTGATGAATGAGCTGGGACTCAACATCAAGGGACTGAGAAAACCTTCTTGACCAAAAGGGGGAAGAGAGAAATGAGACAAAATAAAGTGTAACTGGCTGAGAGATTTCAAATAGGGTTGAGAGGTTATCCTGGAGGTTACTCTGACATATCATATAGATATACCCTTTTTAGTTTAAGGTGTGTTAGAGAGGCTAAAGGGAAGTGCCTGAAACTGTAGAGCTGTGTTCCAGTGGATATGTTTCTTTAAGATGATTGTATAATGATATAGCTTTCACAATGTGACTGTGTGATTGTGAAAACCTTGTGTCTGATGCTCCTTCTATCTACAGTATGAACAGAGGAGTAAAAAATATGGATTAAAAATAAATAAATAAATAGGGGGAACAAATGTTAAAATACATTGGGTAGAGGGAAATACTAGTGGTCAATGAGAGAGAGGGGTAAGGGGTATGGTATGTATGAATTTTTCTTTTTATTGCTTTTTTCTGGAGTGATGTAAATGTTCTGAGAAATGATCATGGTGATGAATATACAAGTATGTGATGACATTGTGAGCCACTGATTGCACACCAAGTATGGAATGCTCATATGCTAAGAATGTTCATGTTTGTATACTGACTGGTTTTACTGATAAAAATTTAAAAAAAAAGATCTTGTGGTAGGCAGCCGTTTCTTAGACCCTAAACCAAAGCACAAACAATGACAAAAAAAAAAAAACAGACATATAGGACCGCCTCAGAATTAAATACTTTTGTGCTTCAAAGAACTTTGTCAAGAGAGTGAAAAGGCAGCCTACTCAATGGAAGAAAATATTTGGAAAGCACATATCCAATAAGATTTGATATCCACTATATATAAAGAAATCTTACAACTCAGCAATTAAGAAACAACCCAATTATAAAATGGGCAAATGACTTGAATAGACACTTTCCCCAAGAGGAAATACAACTGGCTAACAAGCACAGGAAAAGAAGCTTAATATTACTAGCTATTAGGGAAATGCAAATCAAAACCACAATGAGATATCATTTCATATCTACCAGAATGGCCACTGTTAAAAAGAGAGATAAGAAACTACAAGTGTTGGAGAGGTTGTAGAGAAATAGGGACTCGTGTTCACTACTGGTGGGAATGTAAAATGGTGTAGTCACAGTGGTAGACAGTTTGGCAGCTCCTCAGAAAGCTAGGCATAGAACTGTCATATGATCTGGCAATCCCGCTACTAGATGTATGTGCAGAAGAAGTGAAAGCGGGGTCTCAAACAGATTATTTGCACACCGATGAATACTAGCGCCATGATTCACAATAGCCAAAAGATGGAAGCAACCCAAGTGTCCATCAAAAGTTGAATGGATAAACAAAATGTGGTATATACATACAATGGAATATTATTCAGTCATAAAAAGGAATGGAATCTTGATACACACAACAAGATAGCCTGATACACGCGACAAGATAGATGAACCTTAAGGACATTATGTTGAGTGAAATAAGCCAGACAAGAAAGGACAAATATTGTATGATTTCACTGACATGGACTATTTATAATAAGCAAACTCAAAGTCAGAATCTATAGGTTCCTAGGGGACAAACAGGATAGGGAATGGGGAGCTGATGATCAGTTTGGGCAGAATTTCTATTTAGACTGTAAGTGTCTGGCAATGCAGAGTGGTGATGGTAGCATGTTATAGTGAGTGTAATTAACAGCACTGAATTATGACTGTGGACGTGACTGAAAGGGGAAGTTTTGGGTCATGCATATTACTAGAAGGAAAGTCAGGCGACAAAACAGGGGTCTGTATATCACAGTGAACCCTGCTGTGGACAATGGACTGTGGTTAACAGTACAAATGTAAGAATGTTCCCTCATGAATTGTAACAAATGTACATAACTATTACAAAGTGTTAAAAATAGGGTGTATATGTGGGAAAAAACATAACTAATGTCAACTACAGACTATAGTAAATACTTTTTTTTTTTTTACTTTTTTATTGTATAGTATAACATATATACAAAGCAAAGAAAGAAAAAAGCAATAGTTTTCAAAGCACTCTTCAACAAGTAGTTACAGGACAGATCCCAGAGTTTGTTATGGGTTATCATATGATCCTCTCAGATTTTTCCTTCTAGCCACTCCAGAATATAGGAGGCTAGAGGGCTTAAATATTTTTTTATCATCATAATCGACTTATTTTCCTACTTTTTTGTGAAAAATGACATATACAAAAAAGCTATAAATTTCAAAGCACAGCACCACAATTAGTTGTAAAACATATTTCAGGGTTTTACATTGGTTACAATTCCACAATTTTAGGTTTTTACTTCTAGCTGTCCTAAAATACTGGAGAATAAGAGATATCAATTTAATGATTCAGCATTCATATTCATTTGTTAAGTCCTATATTCTAGGTCTAGCTCGACCATCACCTTTGATCTTTCCATCATTCTCTTTAGGGTTGTTTGCGCTATGACAGTCCTAAATTTTTCATATTGGAAGGGTCTGTCACTAATATGGGGTAGGGAGATGGAACCATCTGATGTTCTGGAGAGGCTGGGCTAGGCTTCAGGACTTAACTGAACCAGGGACCCATCTGGAGCTTGTAGGTTTCTGTCAAGTTACTCTAGTGCCTGGAACTCTTGTGGAATCTTATATATTGCCCCAGGTGTTCTTTAGGATTGGCTGGAATGGTCCTGGTTGGGGATTGGCAGGTTATGATAGGTAGCAAGGTCTAATTGAAGCTTGTGTAAGAGCAACCTCCAGAGCAGCCTCTCAACTCTATCTGGACTCTCTCTGCCACTGATACTTTATTAGTTACACTTCTTTTCCCCCTTTTGGCCAAGATGGAATTGGTAATCTCACAGTGCCAGGTCTGGATTCATCCCTGGAGTCATCTCCCACGTTGCCAAGGAGACTTTCACCCATGGATGTCATGTCCCACGCAGGGGGGAGGGCAATGATTTCACTTGCAGAGTTGGGCTTAGAGAGACTGAGGCCACATCTGAGCAACAACAGAGGTCCTCCAGAATAACTCTTAGGCATGTCTATAGGTAGTCTAAGTTTCTCCGCTACCTACATAAGCTTCAGAAGAGCAAGCCTTATGATCACAGACATGGCCTATTGATTTGGGAGTCCCTAAAGTTTGATACAGTATCACAAGATTCCCTGATGGTAAGGTTTAATAGTTCCATATTCTTTCTTCCATCCTTCAGGGGACTTTGCCAATACTTTTGATTATCTGCTTAACATACTCTAGGATATATCCAGGCATTACAATAATCTACATAGGATTAAAGGACCTCTTATTCTGTGCTCTCTGTGTTTCAATTGAACAGTAATATTTTAATATTATTTTATCAATCATAAAGGAACTACACTAATGCAAAGTGTGGAACAATGGGGGATATTTGGGATTGTTGTATTTTTTACATGAATTTTCTGTAAACCTACAATTTCTTTAATTAAAAAAACTGCAATGTTTTCAAAGCCACATGAAACATTATGCTAAGTGAAAGAAACCAGACACAATGTACTGTATTTATATGATTCCATTTCTATAAAATATAAATATAAATACATTTATGGAGTTAGAATTAAGTTAGTCACTATTTAGGGCTGGGGAAGGATAGAAGGATTGAGAGGTGACTGCCAAGGGATATGGGTTTTTTGTTTTTGGAATTATCAAAATGTTTTAAAATTGATTGTAGTGATGAATGCACCACTGTGTAATTATACTAAAAGCCACAGATTGTACAATTTAGATTGTACAGTATGTGAATATATCTCAATAAAAATGCTTTAAAGAAAAAAAAAGAATCACCTGTATGAATGTCAAACTCCCTCCTCAAACTCTTAGGTAAGGAATACTGTCATATTTGACACCTAGCAATCCAGGAGGAAAGTCCAATTAAAACATTTGAGAAATTGAATAGAACACCCTTCAATACAACCAAGATGTGGGTACTTATGTACTAAGCACTGTGCCAGGCTCTAGGTGGGAGGCTGGGGGTGGTACAGAGGGAGAGAGGAAAGGACTGGACAAAGAAGTTGAAAACAACACACTTCCTGCCCTCCAGGAGCTTACAGTTTAATGGCTTCAAAATAATATGGCTCAGAGAAGGGCTCAGAGAGAAGGATGTTCAAGAAAGTGAGGAGAGCAAAGAAAGAGGTCTCTGCCCAGCCCAGTGATACTCTGTTGAGCCTTGAAAAACAGACAGGAGCCATTTAGCAATGAGAAGACATTCCCAGAGGTGTAACAGCATGAGCAGAAACAGATGGACGGGGTGGAGGGGACCACAGGAGTTCAGTATTGCCAGAGTATAGGTTCAAAGCAGAAGTAGTGAGAAAGGAAGCTGGAACATTTGTTAAGGGGCCATGCCAGAAAGAACAAGCTAAGGCACATGCACTTCATGCTACAGATGACAAGAAGCTCTGTGACAGTTTAAGCAGGACAGTTACTGCTCAAGTTTGTATTTTGGTGTTGTCCCGATGGCAGTATGAAGTCTGAACAGGAGAGAGGTCCTTTAAGAGAGTATTGTAATAGTTGTGATGCAGGCTGAAGGAACCCAGACCAGCAGAACTGAGTACAGACAAGAGGGAGGAGAGATTGAGTAAATCTGTCATAGTGGGGGCAGAAGGGACACAAAAAACCATCAGCTAGACTAATCGACCAGTTGGACACAGGTGAGGAGAGGGTCTAGATAGTGCTGCCCAATACCTTTCTGCGATGATGGAAATGTTCTATAGCCACACTGTCCAGTTTGGTAGTCACTGCACATGTGTAGTTACTGAGCAATGAAATGTGGCTAGTGTGTCTGAGGGACTAAGTTTTACATATTTTTAATTTAAGTTTAAACTGCCATGTGTGAGTAAAGGCTACTACAATGGACAGCACATCTCCAGAGTTTCTTTCAAATTCTGTTTCGAGTGACTAGGTAGATATTACCTAAGATAGGGAATAAGAGAAAAGGGACAAGTATGGGAGAAGGTAAAGGTGAAGTTAGCTTTAGTGATATTGATTTTGAGGTGCCTTTGCAGCATCCAGTTGTCTTTGCCCAGCAGGCAGCTGGACCCACAAGTCAGAGGATCGGCCAGGTAAAAACGTGACAGTTAAAACCAAGGAAAGAAGGATAACAAGGAAGAACGTAGGAAAAGGGGAATTTGGCCAGGGAGGGATGATATTTAAGGGATACTCAAAAGAGAAGAGCACAAAGGAGATGGAGGTTCATAGAAGATGTAGAAAAGCAGAAGAAAATTGTTCCAAAGAAGCCAAGGAGAGCAGAGTTTCCAGGAGGAGGAAGTATTAGGTCCAGCCTGGGGACTGCACAGGACTGAGTAGCATCCTGTGACTGGGCACTGACTGTGAGGTCACTGGTGGCCCAGGGAGAGCAGGTTCAGTAGGGATGAGTGGGGATGAAAGCAGATGACGGAGAAAAGCGGAGAGAAGAGGCTACTTCTCCAAGAAGCTTCACTGAGAAAAGAAGGCAAACAAGATGGTAGCTTGTTTGGACCATAAAACAGGATCTTTGACTGGAGATTAATACAGAAAAGTCTTATGTAAACTTGTTGCCTGAGATGAAAAAGCTGGTAGAAAGGGATTGGTTGAAGATTCAGGAGTCAGAAAAGTGAAAACCGATGGGGGCTGCTGGACAGGATTTGATAAAGAACCAGCTTTGGGGTGGTAGTAAGGATGTAGGGGAGGCACAAGAGCCGGTCTGTTGATTGACAGACTAGGTAAAAATAAGGTCATTGAATAGTCATCTGTCCTTGAGAAGTGCCTGAGAATTCTGTATATCAAAGGAGGTCCTGCTCTATGCGCATACTCAAGCTGCTGGGTGCAGCTGGAGGACGGAGTCATTCTGGTGACACTCTGTGCTCCTGGACAAACATTTTCCAAAACCCAGCACACAATGGCAATGAAGATAAACAGGGAATGTGCAGGTATGTGTTAGGAAACCAAGACTTGAGCAACTAAAGCAGCCATTTCTGCTAAAAAGAGGAAGGGCCGATGTATGGAAATAAAAATGTGTCATGGATTTCGTTGTTTTACTTCTTATGGCTAGTCATACTCTAGGGCTAATTTTTCTTCTATTTCATTGCACTGGTTCTTAGACTAAACTTGCTTACATCTACACCCTCTGCTGACGAAATCATGCACTGCTTGAACTTTAACACAAATATATAATGCACAAAGCATTCAGAAAAACCGTACCTAGATATGGTAGAACATTCAGTATGCCAGCCAGGTCTTCCATTTCCCCAGGGAGATGCCCAAAAGATCTCCTGGGGTTTAGCTGCCTTCCACAGGGCAAAATCTTTGGCATATCGTTTGTCAGAATCAGCTGCCAAAAGAAAAAAAAAGGGTTAATTAGCAGGGTAAAAGTTAAAAGAAGCAAATAACACTTCTTTTATGAAACTGAGAAGACAACAAACATTCCAAAAATTCTATTCCCTCTTTTAAGTAACTTCACATTACTCATTCATATAGTTTTCTCTTTCCCCACATGATAGATGGAATTACTACCAAATACTTCTATCTGAAATGTGCCAGAAGCAAGAGGTATAGCAACAGTAAGAGCCAGTTTCAGTAAATTAAATAAATAAGCAAAGATTTCAAATGCACACCAAGTGATGCCTGCCTCTGAGGGATGTACTAAACTGAGTATTCTCATTTTTCCTTATTCTATGGTGTGAGAAAGGTTATACTGATCTATAACTGTGAACTGCAGTGTGAGTTTTCTAAATGAGATAATAATCATATGTAGTAAAGGGATTACCAAAAGGTATTAATCACATTCAAAGCAAAAAAACAAAAGGTCTCAGAAGAGGAAGGTTAAAGAGCTGCTAAAATTTATACAATGACTGAATATTGGGTTCAAGCCACAAATAAAGATTAAATAAAATTTAGGACCTTGTCTACCTTTTAGGACGTATTACACCCAGTCTTTAAAGGGGTTTCCCATCCCCATAAGAGAATAGTATACTATTTCTCTTTATAGTTTAAATGTTGGTTGTTCAGATTCAAGGCAATTCTGCTCAACTGTTAATGAGCTGATCATCCCTATCTTAGCTGTCGCATACACAGTGACGGAAAGGAAGTAACAGAAACCAGGAAGGTCAGATCAGCACCGTCATGAGCAAGCCCTGCCTTCCAGGTGCACAGGCTAGTGCCCAAGGCAAACAAGTAAATCAATATTCCCAAAGACTAAGCACAGAACATAAGTTATACTTACCTGACTCCCCCCCCCCCACACACACACAAGGCAAGGCTTCACAGAGGCAGATACCAGAGCAAAGTTCTGAAGAATGGAACAGAAACCAGGCAAATGGAAGAGAAAAGCAAGCATTCCGGGTGGGAGGGGCGGCATGAGTGGGAACAAAGAGAAGCGAAAGTGTTGGGTGTGATAAGAAATGCATCACCCATAGGAATGTGATTTTAACACAGAACCACATTTCCTACAGTACATTCTACTTTCCACATTTCTAAGTGTGGAACATGATTTCCCTTCCCTACTGGCAGGATTAGGATGTATGCACAGAGTATCAAGCTAGTCCTTTGAAGTGCTGCTCACACAAGGTGATTTACTTTTCCTGGGAATGTTCAAGGCTGGAACTGCTCTGTAGGGATTGTCTTTGAATAGTCTCAATGAAAGTAATCACCCTTGACAAGGAAGATATGCTTGCAGGGCCCTGTTAAAGGGAAGAAAAGGAAATGACTGAGGTTCAGTGTCAGGCCACTGTGAAGCCCTCTGCCCCTGGGCCAGGCTGCCTTGTATTCACCAAAATCGACTTCCCAGGTGGAAGAGGAGGGACAAGCAGCATGTGCCCAGCGCCTTCCCGGACACCTTTCTCACCTGTGCACACGGGACAGGCATTTCTTAAACTGCCGTCAATTTAAAGACGTTGAACTTCTGTGTGTGTATGCAGACGCTGATACTTTTTAGGTCAGACTGGAGGTACCATATTCTCACTTCTAGTCCATGACTAGGCTTAAAGAATAAAAAAATAAACAATCGTTTGGGTACCCGGGTGAAAAAGAACAACTCATTCATAATGGAAGAGAAATTAGATAATCACTAGACTGCAACAACACATGACAGAAGAAAATGGAAAGACATGTTTAAGATACATGTTGTTGCCTGAGACGAAAAAGCTGGTAGAAAGGGATTGGTTGAAGATTCAGGAGTCAGAAAAGTGAAAACCAATGGGGCTGCTGGTTTACAATGACTGATTGTTAAGTATCTATATGGACAGAAAATTTAAGCCAAGAATTTTGTATCCAGCCAAACTGACTTTCAAGGAAGAAGGCAGCAAACTGCCATTAAAAAGCAAAAGTTCAGGGGCGGGCCGCGGTGGCTCAGCGGGCAAGAGTGCTTGCCTGCCATGCCGGAGGACCTCGGTTCGATTCCCGGCCCCAGCCCATGTAAAAAAAAAAAAACAAACAAACAAACAAAATATAATAAAACAAGAAAATGTTTCCCTTTCTTCCTCCCTTCCTTCCTTCCATCCTTCCTTCCTTCTCTCTGTCTTTAAAAAAAAAAAAAAAAAAAAAAAAAAGCAAAAGTTCAGATTACTCTTCCCAAGAAAGGGTTCTTCCTTCAGAATCTAATACAGAACGAATTTCATGACCAACCAACCGGAGAGAAATCAACTTACAGACTAGTGGTGGGTGTTAACATATTTATGCAGAGCTAAGACTACGTAAGAGACTTAAGGGAGTAAATGTACTAATATGTAATGGCTATATGCTCTGACAATGGAGACATAGTAAACCTCTTAAAAAAAAAAATGGAAAGAAAACGAGAAGGACATAAGCCAAAAAAAAAAAAAAATCCCAAACAAACTCTTTTTAGCCGTTTTCAACAATCATGTTGGTAGCAGTGTAAGAACTGTTATTCTGAAACTGCTGGATTATCATGTGGGATAAAGTAAATGAATTATCACTGGATATTCTATCACACCTGGTATTCTTAAATACCAGCATTTCCCATATAGGGAAAAAGGAGGAACTAATGTAAAACAGAACAGTTAAGTAAATTCCTGTAGTCCTGAATTTGATTATCAGTATGACCTTATGTGATATCTTGTGTGTGTGTGTGTGTGTGTGTGTGTTTATTTCTTATCTCTGCCCACTGAAAAGACCTAGAAACAATGACTGATTGTAACAGTGAGCATCCTTGGTGCTCATACTGTACTCTCAAAATACCATTTACTACCAGAAGAAATCAGGGCTTCCAGGCAAAATTATTTATTCCATATCTGGGACAGAAAATGTACAATATGAGCCAGTAAAACCCTGCCCTATCAGGTAGATCACAACAAAACCTGCAAATACTAGTAGGTTTGTGTTCAAGGACTTAGGAGCCACCCTAAAGAAGCTTCCAATGCTAAACGAAGGGAATACTTGAGAATCACTGAGGATAATAATAATAATGGCAAAGAGCTGAAATATATCAAATATATCTTTGTGTCCATATGTCCTTTACGATTACAAAAAAAATCTAATTGGTCTCCTTCAAGGATGATATGGAAACCGACCCTTCCTAAGAAAATTGGCAAATAACGTAAAAGACTCACATATTTATTCCTGCAAAGGAGAGGCTACACCCACTGGTAATTCTAAGAACCACCCCAGAGAACCTCTTTTGTTGCCCAAATGTGGCTGCTGCTCTCTCTAAGCCAATATGGCAGGTGAACTCACTGCCCTCCCCACTACGTGGGACATGACTCCCTGGCAACACAGGACAGGACTCCTGGGGATGAGCCAGGACCCCACATCATGGGATTGAGAAAGTCTTCTTGACAAAAAGGGGGGAGAGAGAAATGAGACAAAATAAAGTCTCAGGGGCTGAGAGATTTCAAACAGAGTCAGGAGGTTATCTTGGAGGTTATTCTTATGTATTATATAGATATCCCTTTTTAGTTTATGGTGTATTGGAGTGGCTAGAGGGAAGTACCTGAAAATGCTGAACTGTGTTCCAGTAGGCTTGATTCTTGAAGAAGACTGTATAACTACACAGCTTTTACAGTGTGACTGTGTGATTATAAAAACCTTGTGTCTGATGCTTTTTTATCCAAGATAGCCGAGTTTTTTTGATAAATACAAATAAATAATAGGGGGATATAAAAGGTAAAGCTGCGTAGACTGAAACATTGTGCGTCAATGAGAGGGAGGGGTAAAGGGTATGGGATGTATGAGTTTTTTTCCTTTTTATCTCTTTTTCTGGAGTGATGCAAATGTTCTAAAGATGACCATGGTGAAGAAAACACAGCTATGTGATGATATCGTTATCCATTAATTGTATAATATGGTTGGAATGTACGTATGTGGGTATTTCTCATTAAAAAAATGTTTTTAAAAAAGTGTATATATTCTGAATACTGTAAAGGAAGGAAATATATTAAAAGTGAGCTTTCAATCTGAATTTATCTCTAAAATCCTGAGTGTACAGAAAAAGTGTCATGACACAGGGTCTATAAACTTGAATTGAGGAAAACCTGGAAACTTCAGAGATTGTTCTGATTCCTATTAATAAAACATTAAAACATGGCTGGGGATATCTGAACTTAAAAAAAAAAAAAAAACAGATTCAAGCATTTACCCTGCCTTTTCTATGAAAACTCCTCCTTTGTATAAACCAATAGCAATCTGTCTCTATAAAAGTATTCTGACAAAGAAATGAAGAAGAAATTATAGAATTGGGATATTGTGATTGTACAGCCTCTTATTGGAATTGAGGATCTAAGCCTAGAACATCGATGGCTGATAACAGAAAGACAATCAAACCATGTGTATCTTTTGATAAAGAATTCAACACAGCTATAAAGTCTAGTCTTCTTCAGAAATTCAGAATCTGATTACACCTCCAGATTAAACTACCAATTTGCAAAAACTACCCAGGACAGAGGCTAACCTTACATGCCACGAGGAGAACTGAATTAGCAAAATCTCAACTGAGGGAACTTTGTAAGACAAATGAGGTTTCTTCATCAAATAATGTGCAAGGGGAACAAGTATGGAAGGGGAAGCCAGAGATTTAAAAACATCCTAAAAAAATATAAGACATGTAAGGCTAAGCTTTGTGTTTAAGGATACATGCTTGTGTAATAAAACCACTAAAGAAGGAGGTGCATACGTAATAGGAATGTGGTTCCTACTGAGGAGGTGGGCAGGAAGGGCTGGGGCTAGGGCAGTAAGAAGTGAGGGCCTGTGTGTCTGTACACATGGCTCACTCTCCAAAAATCACTGCGCTATGCCTGTTTTATGTTGTTACATTACTGTAACGATATACATTTAAAATATATATATATTGCTTCTCAAATAATGTACATCAAGGTATTAAATTTTTTCACTGTGAGGGCATGAATGCTTTCATTACCTTTGCTTTGCATAATTATATCTCTTAATTTTCTACTGCTATTTGTATATTGCCTTTGCATAAGCAAATAATTTTCATTGTCAAAAGGTTTGCTGATAAGAGAATGCGTAACTATTAGAAACTCCTCCTCTACTTTCATGAGGCACAAAACAACCACCCACTTGGTTTGATGGAGGAATTTTTTGTTCTGGCCCTAGTAGGGAGGTCAGTAGAAAACTAATGATTGGGTAAAAGTAACATTTCTGAGAACACAAATAATCCTTTTAATTAGATTTAAATGGCACAGTTTATGAAGTAGGAGGTTAAAACTTGAAGACAGACATAGTTGGACAATTTGTCTTAAAGGGTTTTTTGCTGCTGTTCTGGTTTAGTTTCCTTAAACAGGAGCCTTTAAAAGTTATGCTTAATTTCATTCTAAATTCTTATTTCTTCCTCTATAAAAATGATTTTGATCTAACACACTGTTAGACCGGAAGAGAGTACAGAAATAGATTCAAATACATATGGGAATTTAATATACAATAAAAGTAAGATGTAAAGGAGCTACATCTTTGTTCACATGCAAAGATCTCAGAAAGGAAACATGGGAAATGGGCGAGAAGTGTCACCTCCAGGGAGAAGAGCTGGGGGACAAGCGGCGGGAGTGGGAAGAAGACGTTCCACTTGCTCTTTTGATTTATATGCCCCACGTTTTAAGCACTCTAGAAAACGAATTAAATTTCAGCCTCCCCGGAACCTAAGACACAAGGAAGAGGTTAGGTGCACCCCGAGGGCTCACTTAGGGACAGTCCACCCACCTGGTTCTCCAAGGGGATCAGGGGCCACTCCGACTAGTTTCCCATACTTATCTCCTCTAGACTTCACATCGAAGTAGACATTGCCTGTTTTTAAAAGATAATTAGGAAATTTGTCATTTCTTAATTTTAAAAACCAGTACCTACATAAGTTTAATATCTAAAAAGTTAGAATGTGGCATTTGGCCTTACTTTGGTCCCTTTTATTAAATTTTAAAGCCAGAAATTAAAAAAATTATTGTATTATAAAAGCATGCATTTGTACAAATCATATGGATGGGAAAGTGAGAACACAAGTGTGTCAACTCTGTAAAATGTTTAGACGGTACTTTTTAACAGGAAAAGAGAAGATAAGTTTAATGGATATTCATTCAGATTTTGGGTTTTAAGTTACACACCAATTAATAAAGAAACCATTTCTTTAAGTATCAACAGTTATTTTTTATTTAGAATACAAACACCAGCTCAAATAGGAAGTTCTGAGTTGTACATATGTTACTACAATAAAAAGTAAGAAGAAAAAAGAAAATCTCTCTACACTCAAAGTTTCTATGCAACTGTTCTTTTTCAGAAATATACATGGTCCATTTTTTGGATTGATGGTAAAAGATAACAGTTACCAAAACCACGCATAGTTGGTTTTAACCCTTTCCTATCTCCAAACATAAAGTAGAAAGAAGCAGAGCTGAGAAGTAAAATGCTCGGAGCTGAGACCTCTGTCTAGAAGACAGAATAACCCATGCTAACTCAGAGTCACACCACAGCAGCAAAGGCTGTTCTGTATTCCAAGCCTGACATTTCTCTCAAGGAAGGAGACAGTGCCAATTAAGGGTGGGAAATATCACAGATCTGCACTGTCAAACCAGTGTACCCAAAAACCATATTTAATGCACATGCTCATCATGGGGGCCCAATGATGGGTGCAGTTTTTTAATCTTCATTAATTTTAGTTTTTAAATTTTTAATTGTCCCTTCCTTCCTTTCTTTCTTTCATTTTTTTGGGGGGGAGGAGGTGCATGGTCCAAGAATCAAACCTGGGTCTCCTGCATGGCAGGCGAGAATTCAACCATTATTAAGAATTTACAGTAAAACATAATGTGGTAGTTTGGAGCTAGTACCCCAGAAAAACACGTTCTTAAACTTAATCTATTCCTGTGAGTGTGAACCTTTGTAAAAGGACCTTCTGAAGAAGTTACTCCAGTTAAGGTGTGGTCCAGTTGAATTAGGATGGTCTCAATCCTATTACTGAAGGCCTTAAAGGGAAGGTCACAGAGAGAGAGTAAGAGGAAGCAGCCAGAGACTAAAAGTCAACCCAGAAGAAAAGGGAGGAGCCAGGAGAGACCGCCACATGCACTGCCATGTGACAAAAGAGCCAAGAACCTGGCATTGCCAGCACCATCCCACAACGCCCATCTTCGGGAAGAAAGCATCACCTTGATGGTGTCTTGATTTTGGACTTCTAGCCTCAAAGCTATGAGCCAAGAAATCCCCACTGTTTAAGCCAACCCATGCCATGGTATTTGCTTTAGCAGTGAGAAAACTAGGACACATAGTAATAAAACAATAGAACAGCATCTAGTTTTAAAGTATGTTAGGATGAGAAGCTCCAAACACCTCGAGCATTCATCAGTTCATTTTAAAAAACTGGAACCAACTGGCTATCTCTTATGTCAAGTTACACAAGAGAAGACAAATAATTTCTTTATTTTCTGGAGCAAACTCCAGTTTAGTCACCTACACCCTTTAAAAGAAATTTGGCTTGGAAATAAAATCTAAATATGGCAACTTAGATAACGTATAAAACAATAAGTATTTCTACATGCATAGGCTATTGACTAAATTCAGTAACATAGTTATTGGAGTCTGGAGGATCCCTAACATTTATCTTTGGCTCTCAGGTTGTACCAGTAAAAGAAAGATGCTTTCAGTCCAGTAATTCCTATACAGTGCCTATGATAATGCTCTATAGTTTTTTATCCACTTGCAATAAGCATTTCAATGCCTACAAAGCCCCAACCTTGGGCTGGATACCATAAAGTATTATTTAATAAAAGCAAAAGGTATTTATGGCCTAAGAATTTATAATTTAGATGGGGACCAAACACAAAAACATGAAACAGCAAAACAGGGCAACATATATCTGGCTACCAAATGATATAGTACAGCCATAAAAGGTACGAAAGTAAGTTCACTTTCAGCTCTAGTTGAAAAGCAAAAACTTCATCAAAGAGATAAGTCTTTGGTTGGGGTTTGAGAGAAGGGTAGGATTTGGATTTAGGAAAAATGGCTGGAAATGAGAAAAGTATGAATAATGCTTAATCATGTAAAATAGCAAAACGTTTCTTTTTGTCAGATAGCTTTCAGAGTAACTGCTTAAACAAATTAAACCCTATCAGAAGGAAATAATCACACAATTCCGGAATGTGAGACCTTTTATAAGACAACTGATCAGTTAGTCTCTTGAAAAAGTCCATAACCAGATGATTTCTATGCTGTGTGAATATATCTCAATAAAATTGCATGGGAAAAAAAGTCTACAACAATGGGGTAAAAGTAGGGAAACCGTTTTAAACCAAAGAGGCACAACAATCAAATGCAATGCATGATCTTGATTAGAGACTGTTTGGGGCTGGTAGGGGGAACAGCCATGAAAGAAATTTGGGCGGCAACTGGGTAATGGAGAGGATATTTGATGAGACTAGGGAATTACTGTTAACTCTCTTAGATCTGATAATGATATGTAGGAAAACATCCTTATTAGTCAGAAATGCATGTTGAAGCATCCAGGGGTGGAGTCATGATGTTTGAAACTTACTTCCAAAGGTCCATAAAAAAGGTTATCCACCCACACAGAGAGAATGTCTCGAGTAATATCTAGAACAAAAAGGGTGTGGGTCTTCAGAGGTACTACTTTTGTCTCCAATTTTCAGTTATGAAAATTTGTAAACAAAGTTGAAGGCATACAATGAACACTTGTATACCTAACATCTAGATTCATCAACATCTATGATTGATAATATTTTGCCAAAGGTGTTTTCTCTAGACTAGATCTCTAGTTATTTGTCTCTTCTCGTGTCTGTGGGACATACTCTTAAAAAGAACTGAGTCAATGGATTTGCAAAGAGATACAGTAATTGCAGAAAAGTCTGTAACATTTTCAATTTGGAGTCATATCAAGAAAGACAATAAAATGTTTGACGAGTGTTCCAACAATTCATAAATATGCGTCTAGTTTCTCAAAATCCTACCAACAATCAGGTTTAACAGAAACCCTACCTTCTACAGTTGAATAAGCATGCCCATTAGCAATTATTCCTTTAATGAAAGAAATGATCTGAGGAACATTTTCAGTTACCCTCAAGTACACCGTGGGTGGAAGAACCTGAAATTATAAAATAAAGTGTTTCCTTAGTTAATGATTGTAGGTCAGCCACAACTGATTTTCATTGTTCAAGCTTTTTATACTCGCAGCAGGAAAAAATCAACAACAAATTTTACCTTCAAGGCTGCCATATCTTGTTTAAAATCTTCTTCATAGAGTCTGGCAAGAGAAGTGGGTGATACATTCATCTGCAAGATTAACAGGTAAACATATTAATAAGTCTGGAATATCAACAACAGAACCAAACAGAGGCACAATGGCCCCTCTGCACCCAAAGGAAGCTAATTTCTTCCATGGGACCATCCTAGGCAGACAGAAGAGCTGTGTCATGTGGTCCCACTGTGGCCTCGGTTTAGCACTGCCCACTCATGAAGGGGGGAATTGGATTTAGTTATGAAACATATCATTGCTCAGCTGGTCAAAAAGGTTTACTGACTCCGTTATCTGATTAGAGAAAAAAAGGAAATAATGCCATGATTTTTATTACATAATAAAAAGCAAACCAAAACTAAAACAACACCCTCTGCTTTCCTAAGACAAGGACAAAATCAATACTCTACATAATAACAAGAAATCAGAGTTCCTATATTATCCATTAACTCTCAGGAGGCAAAAGAAAACAAGACCAAAAAAAATCACATCAAACTAGCAAACAAAAAAAACCTAAAATCACCAAATTGCTCTTATTGATTTATCTTGCCATGTAAGAAGTTTCAAATCCTATGAAATTAGATCTAAAGTCACCAAATTGTTTTTATTTACCTTAATTTTAGTTTTCCAAATAGGTAGTACATTCCCAGAATTCAAATGACAGAAAGGGCTGTGTCTAGAACCCAGTTTCCCTCCCAGAAGGAAAACACCGTTATTAGTTTTTTCGTAAGTACAAATGTATTTATGTATATATACATTTGTATCCTTTCCCCAAACATAGCACCCCACACAGCGGCCTGCACCTTGCTTCACTTACCTAATAACACACAGTAACTCAGGAGATCTTTCCATGGTAGGTTATATTGGGCTGCCACATTCTTTTCAACGGCTGCATATATTCCATTTTACAGATGCATCGTTAACCATTTAACCGTCCTCTACGGAAGTACATGCCAATTGTTTGCTATTATAAACACCACTGTATACCCATCATCTCACACAAGTTCAAGTATATTTCAAAGCTATACACCTAGAAGTGAAACTGCTGGGCCGAAGACTACATGCACTTGTACCTTTACTATCAAACTGCCTTCCACAGAACTAATACTAGTTTAAACCTAACTAGCAACGCACAGAGCACTCATTTCCCCTACCCTTACCAACAGTGTTATCAAACTTTTAGACTGTCAACATGACAGCTGAACAATGCTTTCTCAGCATTGCTGATTTCACTTCTCTAATTCTGAGTGACTTTAAATATCTCTTCCCTCGTTTAAGAACCATTTGCGATTAAAAAAAAAATTGCTCCTCATTGTATTTCTGAAAATTCTCCACATAACTCCTTGGCCTTCCTATATTTTCATTTTGACTACCTCCACTTTCCTTAAATTCTCTCCTCCTGATTCCTGGCTCTTCATTTACTCCTTTAACTGCCAACATTCCTGCCCCATCTCCTCCAAGTCCATCCTACCCCAACCTAATTCTTGACTCTCCTCTCCCGCTCCCGCTCCTTCTACTGAGAACCCCTTTTATGTTCCGGCTCCTTCAAAAGGGCCTCAATCAACATTTCCATGATTTAATGACTTTCAGATCTCCATTTCTAGCTCTGATTTTGAAGATTCACAACAGATTTCATTTCACCAACTGTATAGACACATCTACAGAAACTTCAGGTTCTGATTATTTTACAGGTCAAAAACTGAACTACTTGTCTTTCTCTTTAACCAACCTGCATCTCCAAATGCCATCTTTGTTATGGTGTGACTTTGTAACTATTCATCCATCACACAGTTAAGAGAGCACTACTTTCTTTCATTTGCCTTCTAATTCCAGCCAATTAGGTCCAAGTCCTATAAGGTGCTCCCGGACAACTTTTCTTGGATTAACTTTACTCAACAACTACCTCTGTGTACCCCATCTGCAGCTCATGCTTGGATTATCCCAACAGATGTTAAACTGATATCATGACTCCTTACCCCACCCCACCCTTTAATGCATCTGAACTGTACATTATAGGATATTCCTTCTGAAAACTAATTTCATCATGTTTGCTCAAAACTTAAGAGTGACTACCTCTCACCTATCATCCTAAAATTCAAGATCTATCACCTCAACAAGTGGTTGAGCATAATCTATGAAGTCAGAAAGCTCTGGGAGCAAATTCCAGCTCAGTTATTCACTAATTAAGTAGTTCTGGGTAAATTACTTCAATCTCAGAACTCATTTGTAAATGGAGAAAATAAGTTCTACTTTGATGGGATCCTATAAAGATCACAAACAATATAGGCAATGCATCAAACACAGCAGGAGCTCATTAAACACTGAGTGACACTATGCCATAGCTGTGTGTCAATCATTTTATTATTCCCCATTGCAGACTCTCTTTAGAAATTGACAGATCTCTTTATGACTTCTGTCCCTGGCCTCTTACTCACAGCTTCCGATAAAGGTTAAAGGAACGAAACAAGGAGACGTGAGAATCACACAACCTGGCCTCCATTGCTTTAGGTGGCACTAGGGTGGATACTTGACCTTAGGGAAACCAAGTCAGACTAGGGATTTAGAAATGGGACAGCGACAGAGTCACATGCTGATGAGTACTTGAACTAAAATGTTAAGTTTAGTGATGTCTAACTAACGTCAGAGTCAGGGATGGGGTGATGACACCAAGTGCAATTAACTACAAAATCCTTATTTTCAACCCTGATCTCACTGACCTTCAGATTTATATATCCAAGTGCCTGGAGGAGTTGGTCTGGCTTTCTTAGTTAACTCAAATTCAACATTTCCCCAAGTTAAATCGTCTCGGTCTCTAGTCATGTGCCCAGTCCCACCATCCACCACCTTACACCTGTTCACACAGGAGAGAGTGAACATTTACATCTGACCAACCCTGCTCACAATGCTCCACTAATCTAAAGATAAAGCCAAGCTCCTCAGGAAGTCACAACAGGCCCAGGATGACTCTGCTGTTTCTTCAGCTTCATCTGCCAATCCCCACCTCAAATTTTCTATTAGAAAATAATAACATTGGACTATTAGTTCCCCACACAGACATGCTTTTTAATGCTTGTGCTGGTTTGAAAGGAGGTATGCCCCCTAAGAAAAGCCATGTTTTGATATAAATCCCATCTCATAAAGGTAGAATAATCTCTATTCAATACTGTATGTTTGAAACTGTAATGAGATCATCTCCCTGGTTGATGTGATTTAGTTAAGAATGGTTGTTAAACTGGATTAGGGGATGACATGTCTCCACCCATTTGAGTGGGTCTTGATTAGTTTCTGAAGTCCTATAAAAGAGGAAACATTTTGGAGAATGAGAGACACAGAGAGGGCAAAGAATGCTGCAGCACCACGAAGCAGAGAGTCCACCAGCCAGTGACCTTTGGAGATGAAGAACGAAAATGCTTTCCGGGGAGCTTCATGAAATAGGAAGCCAGGAGAGAAAACTAGCAGATGACGCCGTATTTGCCATGTGCCCTTCCAGCTGAGAGAGAGCCCTGACTGTGTTAGCCATGTGCCGTCTCACTTAAGAGAGAAACCCTGAACTTCATCGGCCTTCTTGAACCAAGGTATCTTTCCCTGGATGCCTTTGACTGGACATTTCTATAGACTTGTTTTAATTGGGACATTTTCTCGGCCTTAGATCTGTAAACTAGCAACTCATTAAATTCCCCTTTTTAAAAGCCATTCCGCTTCTGGTATATTGCATTCCATCAGCTAGCAAACTAGAACAATGCTTGTTTCTTTACTTCTCATCATGCTCTTTTCTCCCCATAGACGTCCTTACTAGCTTTTATTTTTTAAACTATTTACTTTAAAACAACTTCAAATATGCAGGAAAGTTGCTAAAATAACACAAACCCCACACAGAGAACTCCAACAAGCCCCACTTCCTCCCCCAGATACCCAGATCCATCAATTTAAATATTTTGCCACCTTTCCCGTATCATTCCATCATCTATTTTCTGAACATCTGATAGCAAGCTGCATACATCATCCTCCTTGAACACGTATTTCATGTACATTTCCTACAATGTTATTAACTGTACTTAAATGCTTAAATATGAGTGATCTAGTTCAAGAAATTTAACACTGATATAAAGTTTACACTCTATATTCCAATTTTTTTCTTGTATGCTTTATGGTGAGAGTCACATTTCATTCTTTGTCCATGCGAGTATCCCATTATTGCAGTACCATTTGTTGAATTTTGAGGTGGGGTGGGGTGAAGTACACGGCTAGGAATTGAACTCAGGTCTCCCACATGGCAGTTGAGAATTCTACCACTGAACTACCATTGCACCCCCTACATTCCAATTTTTTTATGTCCTAATACCCTTTAGAGCTTTTTCTCCTCCATTCTTAGATACCATCTAGTAGCATGCATTGTATTTAAGTGTCATTATCTTTCACTTCTCTTTCCTTCCTTATTAATTGTAGCAACCAATATACAACATAAATCTTCCATCCAACTCCTCCCAAGCATTCCATTCAGAGGGATTAACTGCACTGACAGCGCTGCATTACTCTCACCACCATCCATTACTAGAATGTTCCCATCAACCCAACCCTACAATCACTTTGCATTAACTCCCCATTGCCCCTGCCCTGTCACCTGTTCTCTACTTTCTGTCTCTAGGGGGTCACATATTCTGTTATTTTCTTTGTGGTGACCATGGGGCTTAAATGTAACATACTAAATCTATAATAATCTTGCTTCCTCTGATGCCAACTTAACCTCAACAGCAAACAAAAGGCATGTTCTTTTATCCCTCTATCCCCTCACTTTTATGCAGTTCTTGTCACAATTACATATTTACACCTTGTGAATCCAAAGCCATGACTTACTACATTTTATGCATTTGCCCTTTAGATCCTGTAGGAAGTAAACAGTGGATTTACATATCAAAACTACAACAGTCTGGCATTTACATTTACCCACATTGTTACTCTCCTAGGAGATATTTCTTCATGCAGCTTTAGAAACTTTTCTAGCTCCTTTTCTTTTAACCTACAGCCTCAGAACTCTCTTTAGCATCGCTTATAGAGCAGATCCAGTGATGACGAAGCCTCTCAGCTTTATTGGGGAACGTCTTAATCCCTTCCTCATTTCAGAAAGTCAGTTTTGCCAGATATAAAATTTTTGGTTGGCATTTTTTGCTTTCAGCACTTTAAATATGCCATCCCACTGGCTTCTTGCCTTCACGGACACAAATCTTTAAGAATCACAACACTCTAAAGCACTCAATTTAGACTTTTCTGTAAATCTGACAATTTAACCATTGTTTACAGAAATATATAATTATTAAAGCTGCTAATTATAAAAAGCAAGAGATGAATCTTTGAAAGGAGAAATGTTTAAAATATAACTATAATACTATTTAATTCCTCAGGAATTTTCCCAAGGACTTCCTCATACTATTCCTCTAACCCTCCATGTGAAATACAAGAAAATCCCTCTCTTCATCTAACAAATGAGAAAATAAAACCACATATGAGCTAAATGCCCTCAACCACAAAGTGGCCTTTTGACTTCTGATTCAATACTTTATTCACCAGTTTGTCCCACCTCTTTATTAGTCTGCCACAAACCTCCTTGCCAAAATGATTATTTTAAGGAGAGCCTGAGGATGTTCAAGCATTACAGGAAAGAAGATGGGTAGGATGTGAATTGGGAGAATGTTAAAGAGGAAAGAAAGAGATAAAGACAGACATAATACAATGATTCAAATACCACTAATAAATTTTTTTAATGAAATTCAGTAAAATTTTTTAAACTTTGTTTTATTGTATAGTTTTAACATACATGCAAAGCAAAGAAATAAAAAAGCAAGTTTTCGAAGCACTCTTCAACAAGTAGTTACAGGACAGATCCCAGAGTCTGTCATGGGCTACCATATGATCCTCATATTTTTCCTTCTAGCTGATCTAGAATATAGGAGGCTAGAGGGCTTAAACACTTTTTTTTAACACGACAACCATCGTTTTTTCCTTTTTTTGTGAAAAATGATATATACATAAAAGCTTTAAATTTCAAAGCACAGCACCACAATTAGTTGTAGAACACACTTCAGACTCTGACATGGGTTACAATTTCACAATTTTAGGTTTTTACTTTTAGCTGCTCTAAAATACTGGAGACAAAGAGATACCAATTTAATGATTCAGCAATCAAATTCATTTGTTAAATCCTATCTTCTCTGTATAACTCAACCATCACCTTTGACCTATCCATCTCTGTTTCTAGGGGTGTTTGGGCTATGGCAATTCTAAATTTTTAATATTGGAAGGGTCTGTCACTAACATGGGGTAGGGAGATGGAACTATCTTACGGTCTATGTTCTGGAGAAGCTGGGCTAGGTTTCAGGACTTTAATGGACCAGGGACCCATCTGGAGCTTGTAGGTTTCTGTCAAGTTACTCTAGTGCCTGGAACCCTTGTGGCATCTTATATGTTGCCCCAGGTGTTCTTTGGAATTGGCTGGAATGGTCCTGGTTGGGGGTTGGCAGGTTATGATGGGTAGCAAGGTTAACTAGAAGCTTGCGTAAGAGCAACCTCCAGAGTAGCCTCTTGACTCTATTTGAACTCTCTCTGATTACACTTCTTTTCCCCCTCTTGGTCAGGATGGAATTGTTGATCCCATGGCACCAGGTCTGGATTCATCCCTGGGAGTCATCTCCCAAGTTGCCAGGAAGAATTTCACACCTGGATGTCATGTCCCATGTAGGAGGAGGGCAATGATTTCACTTGCGGAGGAGTTGGGCTTAGAGAGACTGAGGCCACATCCGAGCAACAACAGAGGTCCTTCAGAAGTAACTCTTAGGCATGCCTACAGGTAGTGTAAGGTTCTCCGCTACCTAAATAAGCTTCACAAGAGTAAACTTCATGATCGAGGGCATGGCCTATTGATTTGGGTGTTCCTAAAGTTTGACACAGTATCAGGGGATTCCCTGACAGTAAGGTTTAATAGTTCCGTATTCTTTCTCCCATCCCTCAGGGGACTTTGCCAGTACTTTTTGATTATCTCCTTACTATACTCTAGGATATATCTAGGCATTACGATAATCTACACAGGATTAAAGGACTTCTTTCGTATTCTGTGCTCACTGTGTGAAATTCAGTAAATTAAAAAATTCACTACACTTTCTAACTAACCAGAGTTTAGAAAAATACCACCTTAAAAATTGAAAGGGAAGTATATGTTCTTATAGTGTTATAACTGCCAGATAGCAGCTTCATTTCCTGGATACCTTGCATAACAATCTCCACAAAAGGCAATGATAATATGGGCAAAATTTTGCTCACTGCTGAAGCTGGTGATGTGTATACAGCCTCATTATATTATTCTCTCTACTTCATATATGTTTAAAACTTCCCATAATAAAAAATGTTCAAAGAAAGTAGTGTTAAATGACAATATTAGAGACCATTTTAGGTGAAATTTTTCACATTAAAATTCCATTGTCAGATCCAGGAAGGGGAAACCAACAGCCAACCATTCTAGCTTATATATACTGAATTGTGAAGATGGGCAAACTGTTTGGAAAGGAAGGCAATGAGAAAAAGCATCTTTAAAGTGTTGAGCCATGGAGAAACTTATTAGAAGTAAAAATGTCAGGCAAAGAGCAACAGCATTTGACCAGAGTAACTTTTAGAAAAGACATCCTCACCAAAATGTAACAGCAAAGAACCCTACAAAACCCCTCTGCCAGCTCTTTCTCTAAGCCAACTAGGCAGGTAAACTCACTGTCCTCCCCTCTACCTGGGACATAACTCCCAGGGGTGTAAATCTTCCTGGCAATGTGGGACTGAACTCCTGAGATTCACTGGGACCTGGCATCAAGGGACTGAGAAAGCCTTCTTGTCCAAAGGGGGAAGAGAGAAATGAGACAAAATAAAGTGTCAGTGGCTGAGAGATTTCAAACAGTCAAGAGTTTAACCTGGAGGTTATTCTTACGCATTATATTGATATCCCTTTTTAGTTTACAGAGTTTTGGAGTAGCTGGAGGAAAGTACCCGAAACTGTAGAGCTGTGTCCCAGTAGCCTTGATTCTTTTTTTTTTTTTTTTATTTTGATTGGTATAACAACATATAAGCACATATCCTTAACGTACATTCTATACATGGTGTATAATCAATGGCTCATAATATTATCACAGAATTGTATATTCATCACCATGCCAGTAGCCTTGTTTCCTAAAGATGATTGTATAAAGATGTAACTTTTACAATGTGACCGTGTGATTGTGAAAACCTTGTGCCTGATGCTCCTTAAACCAGTGTATGGACAGATGAGTAAAAAAATATGGATAAAAAATAATAGGGAAGACAAGGGGTAAAATAAATTGGGTAAATGGAAATACTAGAGATCAATGACACGGAGGGGTGAGGGATGTACAAGTTTTCTTTTTTCTTTTTACTTCTTTATCTGGAGGGATGCAACTGTTCTAAAAATGACCATGGTGATGTAGACACAACTCTGTGATGATATTGTGAGCCACTGATTGTACGCCAGGTGTGGACTGTCTTGTGTGAAAATCTGGCAATTTAAAAAACCCTCTGCAAGGAGGGCAGCTGTCTCCAGCTCACTCTGTACCTCTTCATCCCCACCCAGCCCCCAGCTGTCTGAGTCAGGGAAACTCCTTCACTTCCCCGCCTCACCTAAGAGGACATGAATGAAGAGAAAATATGCTCTCCCCATGGCCTCCCTCCCCAGACTAGACTCTACCAGCCCCACACTCCAGGTGTGGGGACCTGCCTCTTATAGGGCCCTCAACCCTGACTGTGAAAGACAGACTTTCTACTACCTGCCACAAAGTACCAAAATTACTCACACGTGGTAGCCTAGTACCAGAAGAGGCAGAAGTCAGAACACCTGGGCTTGCAGCCCTGCCACTTAGATTTCTGGAATCTTTGGGAATCACTTTAACCTCTCATTACTCTTCTGTAAACAGCAGAAAGAGCCAGCGGATCCAGGTTGAGGGTCATCCTACATAATGAAAGTCCTCTAATCTTTTGGACTGTAAAAGACACTTAAGAAAGGGCAAGTGTGAGGAACATGAAACTGTAATAGACTAAAGGAGACTGATGAGACAGAACGACTAAAATACCCAAGAAGGGATCCTGCATCAGAAAAGAAAAAGACACTTTGGGACGGTTGGCAAAATTTCAATTGGGCCTGTAAACTGGATGGTTGTATGAATGCTGATTTTCTGATCGGAAGGGATAGACGGTAGCAACGCGAGAGTCTCTGTTTCAGGAAGGTAAGCAGTGGAGTATTTAGGGAGGATGGGGCCTCATGCTGGAAAAATATCATTACAAGAAAAATGATGGCACAAATACAGTCAAGTGGTAACAACTGGGAAAACCTGGTAAAGGGGATACAGGAGTTCTTTGTACTGTCCCCGCAATTTTTCGTGGCTCAAAATCATTTCAAAATTTTAAAATATCCTAAATTGAACACCTGTTAAAAAAGGCACAATAAGGTCTGGTCTGCCTAGCACAAAGGATCACAGACTCAAATGGTAATATATAAAGACAGAAAAAAAAACAAAAAGCCCTACTTTTTAAGCTGTCACAAAAACCAGAAGAAAGGAATCATTAGCAGAAATATGATCACGTACAATGTAGAGTATTAGTGGACTTGATGCCTCTGCAGAGAATGAGTAAGTTGTTTATCTTGGAGGCTGAGGGGGCAGAGGATTAAAAGTTCAAGCCAAGATATCACCACAGAGTGAGGCCATTTATTAAAATGCTTCAGGGACCAAAATTAAATAGACCTTAATTTCCTTTACTAAGATAACAAAGATTACTCTGATAGCCTGTCACTGTTTTGCTTATTAAATTGTACTTATTAGGCCATAAACGAATAAGATACAAAAACTACTTATAAAAATGCAAAGATTAAAAAAGATTAACTATCACATCAGGGTCACAACACTCATCAATCAAGTTATCAAGAAATGTAAATCTTCCACATTTACCTCATTGGCTCTTTTGATTATTTTATCATCCACATCTGTAATTCCCATCACCGTCACTATGTTACATCCAAAAACCTTGGTTAGGATCCTTCGAATTATATCAAACCTAACATATGAGCTAAAAGGGGAAAAAAAAGGTTAGGATATCTTTAAAACAGAAAGTCATCATTGTGCTATTTTTTTAAGTTCTATATTTAAAGAAGCTGCTGCATAATTAAACTGTGTAATGCAATTGACAGTCAAGCAGAGCTAAAAAAATAATAATAATAATAAAGGAAAAGTCTTTTTCTGACTGGCCCATAGAGTTCCTCACAAAAAACTAACAATGGTGTTGCCTTAAGTACAGGATACAATATTAGCATTTTTATTCTAGAGCTGTTATTTAAGTGAGTTTACATCTACTTAATTGTATAAAAATTTGCTTGGAATGTAATCTCATTAGGTAGTTACAGCACTGAAAGCTTTTGCCATCCTTACTCATGTTCTAGAATAATTCCAGTTTTTCACTATGACAAAGAGATAGAAATAAATAATAATAAATCAAGACAAGTGCAAGTCTCAAAGTTGTACAAGATTATATTTACGAAATGTTTACACTACTGCGGAATGTTAAAATACCAGCTTATTTATATATTACTTTGGGTTAACTCAAACTTTTAAAACCAAAAGGGGAGAACATGTGAATTCTATTAAAAATCTGAAAATCCTCGTTTCCCATAAAAACAACCTTAAAATTCAAGGTCAACTAATCTCCTGCTCAGGTCTATCATCTATAGGGCCTCTCTAAATCTGAGTTCAGAAAACCGTTTTTCCTTGGAAAAAAATCCTAGCCATATTATTATACCACATTGAAATCCCACACTCACCCAGCCCCACCATACCGCCAACAGAGCTGAGTTCAAATCTCGATTGTGTGATAAAACTATCTCCAAAACTCCCTGACAAGATATACAACCTCTTGAAGCCTCAGTCTGCTGATTGATAAATCAGGCAAAGTTCTACCAGTCCATGGGTTGAATAAGATAATCTTCAGTGCCCGGGAAGCACTAATTCCAACAAACAGAAGCTGGTAGTACTGTTACCATCACTATGCCCTTCGTGAGTCTTGAGTTGGCAAAGATGCCGCAAGAAAGGAGACCGTGAAAATGAGAAAAATCACCTCCTTCACCATAAGGAGCTCAGGCTGAGAGCTGCGGCACAGCTCTCCAGAGCTTCCAGGGGCTCAGTAAGGTCCTGTGCTACCTGACCTCCTGGTGAGCCTGCAGCTGTGCTGCTGCCAGGACGCCCACACACACACCTGCAAGTGCCAGACAGCCAGAGACAAGAGCTTAAAGAGAAGGCAGCATTCAATTCCTCAGATGGTGAAGTATGGGACCTCTGGCCGGATCACTTCACTGTTTGTAGGGCTTAGCTTTCCTATCAATAAAATAACAATGCTAATCTAGATGACTAGATTACTCCCAGCTGTACACTTGAGATTTGCACTTTTTGCATTTTACACTTCAAATAAACAGGTCAAATATATACTTTTAAAAATTAACAGTAAATTAGCCCAAAGTGAAGGGAAAAATAACTCCTGGACCATTTACTTCGTCACAACAAAACACACAAAAAGCTTTCAGTTTTGCCAGTGATAAATAAACAAATGAAATGTTTTACTTTTAGTCTAAACAATAACAAGGAAAAAATGCACAAGAATACATACAAAATATTAGGAAAAAATATATATCAGGAAAGGCGGTAATCCTGGCAAATGTAGGAAGTGCATGGTTAAGAGGGCAAAACAGCAAGCACTTGGCAGTCAGCTAAACCCAGGCTCCATCCCAGGTGCAACGTTTCCTAAATATGTGACCCTGTATTAAGCTACTTATCCTCAGTAACTGTTGAGCCTGAACACATGTCAGGTTTTATGTCAAGCTGCACTTTATGGGCATTATGTCATAAAATTGTAGTGAAAATTCAGAAGGACGGATATTATTATTATACCCATTTCAAAGAAAAAAAAAAATAGGACTCAAAGCAATAAAGTAATGTGTCTAAGGTTGGAAAGCAAACAAACGGCAGGGGCTAGAAATGACTCTTCTCAGACTCCAGAATGCCTGGAAGGGCCTCCGTATCTCACTCAACCCACCAAGAATTACCTGCTTCCACAACAGGTCATTCATCATTGCTCCACACTGCCTCCCTGTGTTTCCTCATTTGTTAAATGGGTTAGAACTGGTACAAGAACCAAACGAGACTAACATTAAGTGCTTCACACAACGCAGGGAACATAGCAATTATTCCTAAATTGCCACTTAAGTGAGGAAGAAACTTGCAAAAGGCCAATTCTTTCAAAAACAAACGGTCTCTTGAAGTGGGGAAATTCAAATCCAGGAAACTCACCAGGCGTGCCCAAGGTGCGCGTGATCATACACAGTTGGTCCACAGCTATACCTGGGAACAAAATTGAGAACGATCAGGTGAAATATATTGCAAGAGAACTCTAGATTTCTAATTATGATTATCAAATAATTTTTTTTAAGCGATCACGTTTTGGGAATGCCTAACTGGAGCTCTATTATTTGAATTCCTAAATTAATAACCAAAATCTGTAAATTCATTATAAACATATCCCAATGTCTTTAACGGAGCCCTCCAATGCTTTTTTTAACCTAAAATACATTGCCACCTGAAAACCCAAGCCTGCTTTCAACAGCAGAAAGCCCTGTCTACCCAAAAATGTAAAATGTACAGATCCTTTCCGGGCTCCTCTACTCCTCGCAAACCGCTGCGTTCCCAACAGTTCGTCTCAAACCCCACCGGGGGGGTCAAGACGCTACCAGGAGACGGCTTCCGCGTTGGCCACTATTAAAGGGTCTCTCCTTCGCGTGAGACTGTTGTAGACCTTCACGCCCGTGTCATGGCCCGAAGGTTGCAGCCAATCCCGCCCGCGTCCTCCAGACACAGCCCGACCTGTGGGCTGTCCCCGCTCCCCCGGCCCGAGACCCCGGGAAGCCCAGAGGAGCGGGAGCCAGAGGCGGCTGGACCGCAGCGGGCAAGCGGCCGGAAAAAGGTGGGCCCGGCGCGTGGACAGCATGGTCTGCAGGCTGCGGGAGCTACCCGGATAAGGCCGCGGAAAGGGGAGGGCACCGAGGCCGCAGGCCCCGCCCCGCCCAGGACCACACCCCACGGTGGTCCCGCCCACTCCCGGAAGGGGCGGGCGGGAAGCACTGCTGTCTGTGCGGGGCGGGTCGGCACCACCCACCCCTGACCTGGGCTGGGGTTCGCCGAGGCTTGGAGGACGGGCACGAGCGAACCCTGGAAGGAAAGGGCGGGCCGTGGCCCGAGGCGGCACAAGAGCCCGGCCACGCCGGAGGGGCTTTGGCGCGGGCGCCAGGCTGCCGTCCACCCGGCGGTCGCAGGAAGAGGCGGGGTTCGCGGCCCGCACCGTGCTGCCGGGCGTTTCGGTCCACAGAGAAAGGGGACTTTGTCCTAATCAGCGCCTGTCGCTCCTGGGCATCTATTTGGACGAGGTGCCATTCGAAATCCAGCCTCCCCCGTGGCTGGACCGGTTACCGAGCGGCCGCCCCCAGGTTGGTGCTTTCTCAGCCTGGAAGAGATCACAGTGCGGGGCGCTCACCCGGCAGCATCTGAAACCTGCTTGTTAAGCACGTTTGCATCTCCAACACTCTTAAGCACTTACATCCCTCCCGGGGCCTCCTATAGAAAGACCAAAGGCAAGAAACTATCCATTCATTATTATGCACGTGCTGTAGGAAATTTCCACCTGGGATTCATTATTAGGTTAAAGTTCTGCCATTCCATCTCTTGAGAACATTCTGAATTGCGGTTTAAACGGACGCTTTAAATAGGCGAATTCACCTGAAGCTAACTTTCGAACTATCTCAATAAAAGTGCCCCTATTTTCCTCCTTTAGTATCTTGCAAAACAGCGTCTAAAAAAAAAATCCCCAATCGCTTTTGCACTCCTCAAAACTGCACAGAAGTTCCTCAATTCTTTTTTTAAGTTTGTTTAGGTCGTTCTATTGAAAGGCGAATATAAAAAGTAGAGACATACAACTATGTCCCTAGAGTACTTAGTAGAGAAAAACTTTTTTCAAGGTCCCTGGAGTCCAACTCTGCAGTTCTGTTTCAAGCTGCACTATTTAGTCTCATCTGTCGTCTAATGTGAAACGCTAAGATGTCAGAAAATATATTTTTCAGAATGAAGAGACTCATTAATACTGACTGCATGTGCTCCTTGACTACTCTAAATTCTATTGGATTACTTACTATCACTCTGCCTGTGCAGTACTTGTCTTGATTTTATTTTGTAATTGTCTTTTGTTTCTAATTAGTACAATGTGTGCTTTTCTCTCTAACAGAATATTTTAGATTGTAAAATCTTCTTAACTCTTTCACCATATGCAGCACTGAGTTCAGAAAAGGGCTTGTTGAATATTGCTGAGTTAATCTCATGGAGTACACCTGTTGTGCAGGTCCAAGATATTTGATCAGTAAACTATCAGATAAAGCAGCTATTATATGTGCCTCTACAATAAGAAAATGCACAAAAAGTTTAAACCAGTACATGATGGGGTGCAAGGGTGGTTCAGTGGTAGAATGCTCGCCTTCCATGTGGAAGCCCAGGTTTGATTCACAGGCCATGAACCGCCCCTCCCCCCCCAAACAGTTTAATTGCAATCTGTGTCAATATGCAGAATACAAGGAAAGGGTTAGAAGAGTTCTTTTGGAAGCAGTTAGTAACACTGAACACCAAATCCTGTACATAAATCTGGATAGCTGGCATATTTGAACTGGCTGCAGAAAATCATGACTTTTAAATTAACAATGCCATCTTTTGTCTTCAGGAAACAGTGTTCAGCCCTTGCCTGTTCTACTCTTTCTTAAAGGCACGTAGGGATCATCAAAACAATACTAAGAAATAACACATTATTCAATGATAGTTAAAAACATGATTCGTTTTGCAGAGACAGAGATTTAGGCAAAGTAAAAGTGACTAGGAACATGCATAAGCATATTTGACCTTAAAAGAGAATCCTGTTAATTTGAAGTGACCCCTCCCCAGTCTAGGTCAGACCAAAGAAGTGTATGAAAATCAGTGGCTCTAAAATATGCCACTTCTTAGTCCTTAACTACAACAACAAAAATGTAGTTTTAAGTGTTGTATTTTCTTTGCAAGACAAAATTTTTGTAAATACGAAGTTCTGAGTATGAGGGGAATGTGTTAGCATTTATTTTCCAAGCTAACTCAGAAGATACAGAATTGTATGTTCATCCCTTATCTTTTACTCCCATAAGTTTGAAAGCATCTCCTGTTAGGCAGAAATTTAATTTTACAAAAACACTTTTTTAGAAAAACTTTTAACATCTATTTTTACAACACAACCCAAAGAGCCAAACATAAAGGACCAGGATTCTTTAATATATCTTGAAAATTTAGGCACTTTTCCTGACATATTTTTAAATGCATCATCACTGGTTAATTATATTTCATTTATTGGTGTTCAAATTTTCTTCAGAAAACTGTGAAATCATTGAAGAACTCTGTAAAGTCAATAAATAATAAAGTTCTAATATTTTTAACCTAAGGACCACAATGTAAGTTCTACAATGTAAGGACTACATGTAAGTTCTTTATGCACACTGTATCCCCAGTGCATGTTAACATATGGTAGACACTCATTAAGTATTTATTAAATTTAATAAGATACCTCTTTTTATTTATGTTCGTGAAGTCCATGAAAAAAAAAGATGAATGAAATAAGTATTCAGGTGGTATCCATGATTTTTAAAAACGATAACCTAGGTCAAACTCCAACTTACTTACCTTTGAAAGAAATAAATTGTTACTTATAACCTTTATTCCTGTGTTCAAATTAACACTACTCATTCTAGAACTATTGAATACAAGGATGAAAAGAATCTGTTTCTTTCTTGCTATTGTACTTTAAAATCACTTGCGTGATCTCTGAGTTAAGGGCATAATTTTTCTTACACAAACTTACAAGACTCCCTACCCTCTACTCTTACCTCTCTGTTTGCATATGTCATAGCATTACAGTCCTTTGTGCAGAGTAGTGGCCAATAAATGTATGTTGTCTGAAATAAAGTGCAATTTTACACTTTTGCTTTTAACTGGGCCAAGAATGAAAGTGTGAGTTATAAGGATATTAACAGCCATTTTTCTGAATATCAATCAAAGTGCACATTCTCTTGATGTAGGGGTAGGGTTAGAAGGTTTAAAAGTAAAGAGCAAATCCATTTACTTTAATTATTCAGAGAGTAGCATTACAGCAATGTTCCAAAGTAGTGAATCACTTCAAAATGCAAAACAGCTCAATTGAGTCTCATTTGCTTATTGACATCCACATCATCAAATACTCTTACAGGTAAGAAATAAGACCACTGAAGCAATCCATTTTATAAATTTTGGATTAGCACGAAATTTTACTGAAATACATATAATACTTAAAAAAAAATCCCAAATGGTTTTATATGTCAAAACATTGTTTGACCGAACATTCGAAATCTTGCCAGGATGTGCATACACTTAAACTGCAAAGCAATTTTTTTTAATACCTGACGTGGTGTGTATGCTGGTAATGCAAGCGAATAAACCCAGGAGATACAAACTGATCTCCGACACTGTCCAAATTAAAGAGGATAAGAAAAAATGGAGAACCGCCCTGAGTTGACACAGAAACATTACCAGAGTCGGGAGTTGAGGTTAATTTAAAGAACACAATATACAGTTTCACTGACGCCCCCACCCCCCAAAAAAGAAACCCTAGTGAGAAGGGTTAAAACTGGCATGGCATCCCTCTCCACCTTAGCAAATCAAAGACGATACAAATAACAAACCAGAAGTGGGTTTAAACTAGAATCAAACCGGGAAAAGAGAGAGAGTCACGCGGGGCAAATGCAGCTCTTGGAGCAACCACGGAGAAGGAACCCAGAAGATGTGAAGGTATGGCCCCGCGGAGTCGCCTTCCTCAATCGCAACTCCGGGGGCCGAGCGGACATTCAACCCCAAACTGCAGCGGTTGAAGGGTAACAGAAACAAAGGCAGGACACAGCGCGTTGCCGGTCGCTGCGGGGAGCTGCGGGCTAGTGGCCGCCCTCGGAGGCCAGGAGGTGGGCGGGGCCTCGTGACCGGAAGGGGCAAGGCCAGGCGCACGCTCCAGTCCCTGTTGTCTAGGCAACGGATTTGCTCTATGCTGGAGCTTTTCTGAAAGCCCTAAATCCGGGAGTTTGGGGTGGGAAGAGAAGACATGGGGGGGGGGGGGGAGAGAAAGAGAAGGAGGACTGGGAGAGAAGAGCCCGGCAAGCCAAAGGGCCTCAGGATCCTCACGGACTGGATGTTTGCCCCGCCTTGTTTTGGGTGGTTTTTTGAAGTGCGTGAGGCAGACGTTAAAAGCGGATTCCATGACCTAGAACAGGAAAGGGGATAGAGGTCTAAGGAACGAGCTTGGAAGAAAGTGGATGACCTAGGGAGAAGAGGGGAAGGAATCTCGCATGGCTCACCCGCTCTCTGCAGGGCCTCTGGGCACTGGAGAGCGGCTTCGCTCTCGGGCCCCTTTGTCTCCAAGCTGTTCGAAACTGAACTCCATGAGGAGACACAAAGGGAGGGCGGTGATTAACGGCGCAAGCGCAAGAGCTGTCGAGGCTGCCGGGAGTGGTGGTCCAGCTGTGGAATGGTAGGTCTACTCCAGCGCGGGCCAGCAGCCTCCCCCTTTTGATTCAGCCTATGAGGTAGAAATGCGCATGCGCCACCCCTTCCGCTCTTCTCTCGACCCGCCCTCTCCCTCTCAATCCTCATACCGCCGCCCTTCGCAAGACGTGGTTTTCTGGTAGTAAGAGCCGGAGAGGACTTATCAATACTCATCCCGCCTCCTCTCCGTCCTGATAGGGCAACGAAGGTTAAGGTGGCAGGTGGATAGGCTCTTGAAGTTGTCAGTTCTGTCCGTTACTGTACTTAAAGACCGCTGCGGGGGCGGGAGATGAGGAGAATGAGGGGGCTTTGTGGAGAGAAAGTAGTGGTTTATACATCCAGTTGTCTCGTGACGGATCTACGGCCGTCCAGTTTCAGCTGGTTCTTCAGTGAAAGAGGCAGCCACTCCGGCGTCTCCCGGCGGGTGTTCAGCGCCGCCGAACAAGCTCTGCCACCAAGTGCGAAACTCCTAGTAAAGTTTGCTGTTCACCCCGCCCGCCCTCTTGCCCCAGGCTTCCCAGCCGCTGTCCTCCCTACGACCCTTCAGCCACACAGCAAAAAATGACAAAATTAAACTGCCGACGCGGTCGCTAGCGTGGGCCAAGCATCATGGGGCGACCCTCGCTGCCTTACCACCCCTAGAATGGTGAGGGGCGTGAATGCTGCCGGGAGAGGGCGGAGCCACCGCCGGATTCCCGCGAGGGGGAGGGGGAGTGAAGCGGGGATGGGGGGGTAGGGAGGGAGCGCGGGGCGCATGCGTAGTGCGTGGCGGGGCTGAATGTTTCCCAAGTGTTTGAAACTGGTATTTGGGTTTTCCACGTTGGATAAGTGCGGCGCATCGAGCGGCGGGGAGCTCGCGCCCCTTCTCTTCTCCTTCCTCCTTCTCCTCCCCGACTCGGAACCGGGGACGGCACTGGCCGCAGGAGGGAGGCAGGCACACGCAGACCCCCCAGAGAAGGCAACTCGGCTGCGGCTGCTACTCAGACTCCCTTTCTCCTCCCTTCTGGGTGTGTGTGCGCGTTTCGTACGCTCTGCTCTCCCCGCTCCCCTCCTCCCCCCCCCTCCCCGCCGTCTGGGAGGGGGGACCTGTGCGGTCGTTTTAATTCCTCTCCGCCTCCCGGCTTCTCTTCCTACCGAGCCGACACTCCGCTGGTTCGTACAGCCCTTCGGCGCGAGTTACCGGAGCGACCGGCGATCTCCGCCGCGGAGCAGGCGGCCGGGGGGAGGTGTCTCCTTCGGTCTCTGCTTAGCTGAAGGAAGGGACGAGCGGAGGAGCCACGGCAGATGTAGCTTTCCTGGGGGCTTGAGAGCCGGAGCCAGGGGAGGGGGGAACCAGAGGAGTGCGAGAGAAAGAGCTTTGCATTTTGCAGTGCTATTTTTTTATTTGAGGGGGGCGGGGGGGGGGTGGAGGAAGCGGAAAGCCGTGTAGAGTCGCCGGGGACCTTTCGGGTGAACCATGTTGAGTCCTGCAAACGGGGAGCAAATTCACCTGGTGAACTATGTGGAGGATTATCTGGATTCCATCGAGTCTTTGCCTTTCGATCTGCAGAGAAACGTCTCGTTGATGAGGGAAATAGACGCGAAATACCAAGGTAAGGGCCGGAGATGATGGATGGGGCGATTGGTTGGATCCCTTGTCTTTTATTCCTAGCTAATCTGTGGTGTGTGTCTGTGTGTGTAAATGTGTAAAGCTCGTCTCCCCTTTCTGCTCTCTTACCCTCCTCTCACTCGTCAGGAAGGGTAGTTTTATTTTCATTGGGAGCTGGCGGAGGCAGAGGGAGCAAGTAATGTTATTGAACTGGAGAAAGCAGCACAGGGGGATCTGCAGCGGTAGCTCTTGTCATGGGGTGGAACAAAAGGTCTTCAGCTTCTTTTATTCACTAAGGTCCTTCAGTGTAAAACATGGGACAAGAAGGAAGAAGGTGGAAAGAAAGGTCTTAATTTAAAGCAGCGCTACAAAAGCAGCTCTTTGTAGTGAAGTGATGAGGTGGTGGTGTGTTGCAGAGGACGGGGGGAGGGGGACACGGGGTTTAATTTGTGTCTTTTAGAAAAGGGTGGCAAAGGGGGAAATGCTGGGTGGACACAGATTACAGCACAACATTGAGGAATGTACACTGTTCATTATGGCTGTAGGCGCAGCAGAGACCGTAGCTGATAGTAGAGGCTGTTAGAGGAGAGGTGGCTGTTAGCAAGGTTGTTTCATCCAAACCCGGGCTACGTCGGTCCCGAGAAATGCCTCTTCCCTAAGCCCCCTTCTCTCCACCCTCCAAAACCATCGGCCCACCCTCAGTCTTTAAATCTAAGTGTTATATAAAGTATCGGAGGGTAGATACTCTGCTTGGTGTAGTCTCCGTTCTCTTCTCCTCTCTCCCTACCCCCCTACTGGCCCTTCTTTAGTGCTGGACACTTAGTAAAGACCGATGTACTAGGGGAAGACGCTGCTGGGTGTAGTTTGCCGAAGATGAGGGCTTTATTCAGTGTGTGTGTGTGTGTGTGTGTGCAGTGGGGGAGGGCAGGAGGTGGAGTGAAGGCGAGAAAATCGCCGATCTGTTTTGTGCTGCGGGGGGGGGGGGGGGAATAAAAAATTGTTAGAATGAAGGAGAATATGGCAGGTGAGAGAACCTGTGGGTTTTCTGCAGACCCGGCCGCGAAGAGTGTGTCAGGGAGGAGGTTGAGGGTTAATGTCCGCTGGGAATTGTTGACTGTTGGGGAAACTTTTCTTCGAGGTCAGGCAAAAGCATTGGGGATTCTGTTTTGAATGTGGATCATCACTCTGAGTTTACTAATGTTTACAGGGCTGCGCAGCAGTGAAACGGAAAAGGTGGGGGTAGGCGGAAAGCGATCGCTCACTGCCAATTACACAAAAACCCCTTCCTCGCAAGGCGCCCCTGCGCGCTCTGCCAGAGTCGGTTTCGCTGCGTTTTTTATAGGAGGGGTCATTAGCATATTGCGGAACATCCCCGCCTCGGCCTCCTTGTGATTGGCGGTGACGTCCCCCATGGAATGTCCTTATCACTTCACTGCGGAGTGATTGGTCTCGGATTTCGAGAGGGGAGGGCCGTGTGCAGTGACTAGCACAGGTCTCTGTTTCCGCTGCTTTCTTTTTTCTCTATCGGAGAGGGGCAAGGAGGAAGCGGGGAGAAGGGAGGAGGTCGTGTTGATTTGAATATCTCTTGGTCGTCCGGCCTCCAGCCTCCGATTGGCACTTGGGGTTCCTGGGAAGGACAGTATTCTCGGACCCCAGCGTTGTGATTGGTGTCTCGGCCGGACTGGGGTCGGTACCGAAGCCTCCGCCCTCGCGGTCGTCAGTTCCCATAGGCCAGCACCTCCCGGGGCGGGACGCGCCGCCTGCCTGGTTCGCTCCCCATTGGCCGGGTGGCACTAGGCTCGGCACCGCCTTGGTTCCTTCTTAGCGCCGGAGAGTCCCGGCCACTTCCGGCCGCAGAGCAATGGCGGCGAGTAGGGGCAGGCGGGTGGCCGGGAGGCCGCCGAGCCGCGCTGCTGGGAAGGTTGACGGCGCAGCCCCGGCCGCCCTGCCAGAGTACCGGGCCGATGCTGCTTGGGCCACAGTGGCCGCGAGGGCGTCCCCGCACATTGCAGGGTTCGGCTTCTTTCCTGGCCCAATGTTCGGCCGCGGGAGATTGGACGTTGCCCTCGGCTGCGCGAACGCCTGCGGAATGGGGCTCCTCCTGGTGGCCGTGGGGTCTGCGAGGCTTCCGCCTCTGTCCTTTCGCGAAACGTGAGTGACTCCCGCGGCGACTCGTTCGGGGGAGGGAGCGCGGTCTGTGGATCACTGTCTGAGCTCCTATTCGTAGCACTGCCTTTCTGCCGCCTCCCCAGCCCTGCTACCCCACGGATCCAGGTGTCTTTCGATTCTAGATGATTAGTGCATCCCCCTCACCCCACCACACTTGGGGATGAAGGGAACCTGGAAGGACCGTCTCCTGCTGTTGATCCTCTAAATTCCAGAATCTCCCACGAATTCTGTAGAGCTCTTGAAATAAAAGGAAGTGAGGATCAGAAAATATTCTATTAGTTTTAGTATTTGACAAAGAAAAAAAAAAGAATTTAAGGATTTTCACAGTCTTTATGCATGTTTAGCACTCCTCATTACCACTCTTAGGATACTTTCGAGATGACAAAAATGTTTATCTTTTTTCTGGCCTTCATGTCAGTATACCCCATAATGCTGCTTTATCGTTCCTTCCATTACTATGATGAAATCTGACCTGCTGCTTCAGAACAAAAAATATTTTCCAGTACGTTAATGTAAGATGATGAACTTATTTGGCTCAGGCGGAGAAAATCCACAATCCTTCCCACCATCTCCCACCCTACGTATATTTAAAGCTAGTGCTATTAAGAGTAAAGTCTAAAGCATAAATATCCAGAGGGCATAGATAATTGTCCATCACAACAATGGTAACTTATTTGTTTGGAACTTGCTATAATGTTGAGGTGTAACATCGTTCTAAAATATTAAGCTATTATTTTTAAAAAGCTGTTATGTTGCAAGTCAAACTTGGTTAGCAACCATTTGCTTAGTAATCATAAATTGGAAATTAGGCTATAAAAGTGGATTTTAATTGGTTTACCAATTGTAAATGGTGTTTAAAGTTGCTTGAATTATTTTTCAAGTATTATAATAAAATATCCACCTACCCCAGGGAATTCTGATTCATAAAGAACTTCAATTCTTTAATTTTCCATTTGTAAAAATTTGGCAGATTAGATTTTGTGGCACTCTCATTTAATCCATTGGATAACACTTTGTAGATTCTTTCCATACCATTGCTTTCCTGTAGTAATGTTGATGTGCATCGCTTTTAGAAAAGGGTCAGCTTTGGTTTCAGTTGAGCTGATGGACCTGCAGAGCAGCAGTGTCACTGGAAAAATGCCCTTCCAACTTAGCATCGTTGTTATTGTTCTTGTTTGTGTATGTCTATACTTCAGACTTTGTTGATAAAGTACTTTGCTTTATATGCCATTGAGAGAGTACACAACTACTTAGTAATTTTGTGATATTTGATTCCTCAAAAGTGATGCTTCACATGCAAGTAAGTTAATTTGTGATATAAAAGATGCTGTATATTTTAAAATTAGCAATATAATAGAATTGGTCTCTTTCTATGAAATGTCAACATCATCTTTAGAAATTTGATTTTAAACTAGACTATCATTTTGTAACTTGAAATTCATTTAAAAATGACAGAAACTAATTTAAATTTATGAAAGGGAACTTGAGTATATTGAGGACAGCTATTTATTTTCAGAGTTAATTACTCTAAGAGATTGTGACATTCTTCCTGTCTGGCAGACGGTCTGCATTGTTCCTTTAGGAATTATCTTCAGAGCTATCATCATTTTGAGAATGTAGGCTGGAAAATAATATTTACCATTTAGTTCAGCTTGAATATTGGCCTACTTCAAATGTTTACTCCAGTATGTTAGGTTTATATCTTATAACTGCTTGGAGGTAAGGTTTGGATAGACTGATGGGAACATTTTATAAGTTCCTCTACAAGCACACACACTTCCTAGTTGGAGAGTATAGTAGCTTTTCTTGAGACTGGGAAGAGTTTCAGAAGAAAAATCTGATACTATGTAATGGTTACTGTTTTGGAAAAAATAAAGAGACTTTTATTTATGTATCTAAATAGGCTTTCCCTATTTAAATTATATCATTTAATAGCATTTATTTCTTAAGAAATTAACTAATTACATTTACTTAATTACATTTTCAAATCATATGCATTGTCTTCTAACCTGAGTAAGGTTTAAATTTAGTACAAGGGTATTTGTTTGTTGAAGGAAATCAAAAAGCTTGTGCTTGGAAAGGGTGGTTGTAGATTCACAAATTGTCCATTTGAACATTTACTTCTGACCTTGAGACAAATTATTACTCTCATCAGCTTCTTTTTTTGGTTTAACTCTCAGTTGGGTTTAATGGCAGTGCAATTTTTCCAGAGAATAGTTTGGGTCTATAAACTTCTCAAAGAAATAAATACACGGGATGAATGCTGCTGCCGCGCCCCCCCCCCCCCCCCGCCCCATTGCCATTCCCCAATGTCTGATCTGCTATCTAATGTTTTAAAAATCTGTTGACTTTATGTAGGTATAAAGATGTTATTGTTTTAAACAGTAAATAAAAAGTAAAATCTGCCACCTTTGTTTTAAAGCAGGGCTAGGTTTTGTTTGTTGTGGCCAAAGCATTCTTGTTTTCAATATACAGAGAAATAAGTGCAAGAATAAAGAAGTAACTGAGGTCCTGCTGTCACTAAGTAGTCTGGACCCTGGCCTGTTAACCTCAGTCTTTAAACCATATTGAGCCATTATATGAATTTGTATAAATTCTCTAGGTTAACAAGAGTATTCTAGATGTTGGTACATTAAAGAAGGGGAATAAAGGCCTTTAAATTATTTTTTAAATAATTGAGTAAAAATGATGAAAATAGGGGTAATAAATCATTAACTTAGTAGAAAATAAAAGTTTAGGCCTAAGCAATTTACCTAAATTTGAACTTTCCCCATGTTTACCTGTCACTGAATTGCACAGAGTTCCTTGGGATGCTTTGAATGGCACTTTGCTAAATGGAAACTGTGTTTCCTTTGTATTTAATTCCAGAGGTCTCTTTCAACAGGAAAAAAAGTGCTAATAAAGCCTTCAGGTTATAAAATTTTTATACTGGCAACCTCACATTGATCATTTCTGCTCTTTGCAATTACTTTTTTATAGAACAGAGAATTAATAAAAGGATAATTTAATTAGGGTGGATTGTCACTGTAGTGTTTATAGCATAGATGTAACATATTTTTTTCCTCTGCAGAAATTCTAAAGGAATTGGATGATTATTATGAGAAATTTAAGCGTGAGACCGACAGTACGCAGAAGAGGAGAGTTCTGCATTGCATTCAGAGAGCTCTGATTCGGAGCCAGGAACTGGGCGATGAAAAGATTCAGATTGTGAGTCAGATGGTAGAACTAGTGGAGAACCGTACCAGACAAGTGGACAGTCATGTGGAACTTTTTGAGGCACATCAAGAGATCAATGACACTACTGGCAACAGTGGCAAAACCAGCCAAGACAAGTCGAAGAATGAGACAATCACTCAAGCAGAAAAGCCCAACAATAAAAGATCTCGGCGACAACGCAACAATGAGAATCGAGAGAATGCATCTAATAATCATGATCACGATGACATCACCTCAGGAACACCGAAGGAGAAGAAAGCAAAAACGTCAAAGAAAAAGAAACGCTCTAAGGCCAAAGCAGAGAGGGAAGCATCCCCTGCAGATCTTCCCATTGACCCGAATGAACCAACGTACTGTCTGTGCAATCAGGTCTCCTATGGAGAAATGATAGGCTGTGACAATGACGAGTGCCCCATTGAGTGGTTTCATTTCTCCTGTGTGGGACTAAATCATAAACCAAAGGGCAAGTGGTACTGTCCCAAATGTAGAGGAGAAAATGAAAAAACAATGGACAAAGCACTGGAGAAATCCAAAAAAGAGAGAGCATATAACAGGTAGTTTGTGGACGTTCATTTAATAGTGAGGAAAACAAAATAAACTGGTGTATTTATTATAACATTGCCATCTTTGTTGAGGTGTAAGGATTGTAAAATGTATATTTTTAAAGAATGTTAGAAAAGGATCCATTCCTTTTACAGGGATGGCAGTGGTTTTTTTCCCCCATTTGTTTTCATTGGTACACACGTGTAACAAGAAAGTGACCTGTGGATCAACATTTTAGAAACTACAAATATAGGTTTGAATTAAACAATCAAGTGAGTCTCAGACTGATTTTTCTTTTCTTTTTTTTGTGACTGGAAGCAACCTAAAGCATTAAAATGCAGAAAGAAGAATATTTCACTTGATATTTTAATGAAAATGTTATCACTTCATGAACACATTTTTTTTTAATTAGCCATGTGGTTAAAAATAAAACCCATAGCAAATTTGTTCCTTGCTACCATAATGTATATCCATATGATATTTCAGTAACAAAGGTTTGAAGTTAGATTATTTTTTAAAAGGAAAAATGGTTAAATTTTACTGACAAATACTTTATACATTGGCCCATTTCCCAAATGGCCATTTTTAAATGATTTGAGTACATTTTATATTAAGCCAAATGGAAGTGGTCTAGTCATGTCAAATCATGCTTTTACATCACAGATCACAGTATAGCAGTCTTTAATTTATATAAGCTGTATAAATGTACATTTCCAAGTGAACTTGCACTTGCTGTATTATAACTGGAAATGCAGCCAGATGCTATTGTGAAACCAAGGTGTGTTTCCTCTTGTATGTATGAGAGTTGTACAGATGTGACATTAATAAATGAAACTTGGCCAGTTTGTTCCTCTAGCAGTATATTTAATTTTGACTTAGGTCTAATTTTCAAAATTCTGTCTTAAAATTTATACACCAGCAGTTTACACAAAGCCTTAAGCAAAGTCTTTATTATCATTCTCACTTAATTATAATGAAGTAGAATTTACCTAATGGATATATAATTAGACCAGGGTCTGGAAATTATAGCCCTATAGATCAGATCCAGCCCACCACCTGCTTTTATATGGCCTGTGAGCTAAAAATGGTCTTTACAGTGTTAAATTGGTTAAAAAAAAAAATTCAAAGGGATATTTTTTTGACATGTGAAAATTATATGAAATTTAAATTTTAGTGTTCATAACTTCTTATTGTAACAGAGCCATACTCATTCACTTGTGTATTGTCTATGACAGCTTTTGTACAATGGTAGAGTTGGAATACTTGTGACAGACTATATGGCCTGCAAAGCCTAAATCATTATTTATTTGCTGACCCCTTACAGAACAAGTTTGCTGACTCCTGATAGAGAATAACATCTAGTGTGATATCTGTGTCCTTTATTTTTTAAATGCCCACATATTGAAAGGGTTAGTGCAGTTTTCCCTTCTAAGCAATGTATGATTCACTAACTCAAATCAACATGGTAAAATTAGTTTCTACCCATAGTCTGTTTTATAGTTTATATAGAGCTACCACAAAGAATAATTGAGTCATTTCACTGTATAATCTAAGGATTCATATGGCATGTTTTTTAAATAAATAAAACAGTAAGTTGTCACCTTATCATTTTCTTCAATGATAAATAGTTACTGTAAATTTTATTTCTGCCAGACATAAATTTCCTGTTATCTGGTTTTAGTGAAGGTCCATTATAGAGGACTATTTGATCAGAGAAATGCATGTTATAGTTGATCATACATAAAATGAATTTTCTGCATATCAATATTTAGAAATAGATATTTGCTTACCAGCAGAACCCCAGAACATTTAAATTTAAGAATTTTGAATGAACGTTTATTTTAAATTTAATGAGATTTACCTTTAACCTTTTAAAGATTACCTTTAAAAAGTTAGTGATGAACATAGTACTTGATAATAATCCAGTGGCAGTAAAAATAGTTCAAGGACCGTTGCTTATATTAAATTCTATCTTCTGCTAGTTTCTCACTTTTGTTTTAGTTGGGGCTAATACTGAAAATTTTAGGGGAATGAAGACTCCAGTAGAACTCAGTTGGTAATACTAGATTTTGTCGTATTTATTTGGTTTTGCTGTAGACAGCTCTATAGTGGAGAAGCATAATCAGTCCAGAGTCTTGGTCTATTTGAATCCTACCTGTGTTCCTTAGGCATTTGATCTTTCAAATAAATTGCTTAAATTTTGATCACACTTCATCACTTTTAAAGTATCTGTTTTAAAAGATATAGGGTGTTGTGAGAAGTAAATGAATAAGGGACTGGCTTGTTATTCAGATGTTTTTCCCCTAATTTTAATGAACTCTATTAAGGAACAGTGATCAACTATGTTTTCTTAAGAATGGAACATTGGAGACACAAAATTGCATGGATTTGGCAGTTTTTAAAATCATTTTCATTAATTCTAGTGGACAGCTGAAAAACCAACCTACTTAGAAGCATCAAAATGTAGTATTTACATTGTAATTTGATTTAGGTAATCTCAGGTAACTTTACTGAAAATAAGATTGAATTTTAAAAAAATTGGCAGAAAGCAATCTAATGTAAGCAATTGCTTATATTTATTCAATACATATTTTTTAAATCAAGTTATTGCAGTTCAGATAAAAGGAATAAAGTGTTTCTATTAAGAATATAACTGTACTTAGGGCGGGCCACGGCGGCTCAGCAGGCAGGAATGCTTGCCTGCGATGCCAGAGGACCCGGGTTTGATTCCCAGTGCCTGCCCATGTAAAAAAAAAAAAAGTTTCCCTTGAGTGGGAATTAAAAAAAAAAAAAAAAAAGAATATAACTGTATTTTAAACTGGACTTAGCAAACTCCATAACTCCATTCACTCAAGTATTTATTAAGCAGTTATTTATTAATAATAAATTAATCATTATTAATTAATAATAATAAATATATAATAAATAATTATTTTTGCTGTTCTGAAAGTTTTAAGCTATTTTAAAGTAAAAAGTTTATATATGTATAATCATTGCAGTATAAGTCCATGTAGCTAATGCCCTGTCACTGCTGTATTCCTTTCTTGTATATATATATATATATATACATATATATGTATATATTCCATTCCCTGCCCCCCCCACACACAGATTCCTACATTCAATTTGCATTAGCTCCCTATTACCCTGCCCCCCACCAATAGTAACTGGTACTTTTCTGTCTCTGAGCTTTCATAATCTATATATATTTTTTGTGGTTACCACAGAGCTCAAATTCAGCATCCTAAACATACAACAATCTCATTTGCTTTGACACCAACTTAACTTCAACAATATACATAAACTGTTTCTATTCCCTTACATCCCTGCCCCCACTTTATATAATCATTGTCACAAATCACATGCTTACACATTATGAGCCCAAAACTGATTTATCATTACATTTTATTCATTTGCCTTTTAGATCCTTTAGGAAGTAAAAAGTGGAGTTACAAATAAAATAGTACTAATAATTATAATTACCCATGTCGTCTTTACTAGAGATCTTTATTTCTTCGTGTGGTTTCAGTCAATTCTCTATTCTCCTTACAACCTGCAGATCTCCCTTTAGCATTTTTCATCAGGGTTGTATAGTGGTCCCTCAGCTTTTGTTTTCTGGGAATGTCTTACTGTTCCTCATTTTTGAAAGTCAGTTTTTCCAGAAATAGAATTCTATACAGAACTGGCAGGATTTTTGTTTTCAACACTGTAGATTTATTATCCCACTGCCCTCTTACCTCTGTGGTTTCCAATAAGAAATCAGCACTTATTCTTATTGAGGCTCCTTTGTACATGGCATGTTGCTTCTCTCTTGCATCTTTCAGAATTCTCTTTATCTTTGGCATTTCATAGTTTGATTATAACATGGCACAGTGTGGGTCTATGAGTTAATGCCATCAGTGTAGCAAAGTACTGTTAAAAGACTTAGTCCAATTATACAATAAAAGTTTAGAAAACATTTGTATGACTCAAACTGGTTTGGAAGTTGTAGAGGAAGGGAAATTCCTGCAAAGTTACACTGTGAAGAGATTCTCAGACATTGTACTTCTTTTAACACCTGCTACTGAATGTTCTTTGCCAAATTATCTATACGAGTCCTTAAATGAACCCTGTCTACCATACTTGATGCTGACATACAGTTTTTCCCTTAACCTCTAGATGTGCAAACTTTTCTCATTATAGCCCATTACAAAAACATGTCTTGAACAGACCATTTTCAGCAGCCTGTTTGGTACCCGTGCGTTTTTTGTTAGTGTTACCTAGTGTTAATCATTTATAAGTGGAAAATATGACCAAGTTCTGTGACTTTTTCTTTAAAAATAAAGCAGCTTCAATTTTTTTTAAAAAAAAAAAAGCTTTTTACATTTGGTTCTGATGTCTATGAAAAAATTTTAATGAACAGCCAAAAGACTAGGAAAAAACTGGTTGACATGTATATTTAAGAATATTTAGAGTTGATCTAGTACAAAATAATGAAAACAAAAACATCTCAGCAACGTAAGCCAGTATTATGTTGGTATTTGTTCTAGTGTGCTAGCTGCCGGAATGCAATATACCAGAAACAGAGGAGAATTTAAAAAGGGAATTTAAAAAGTTGCTAGTTTACAGTTCTAAGGCTGTGAAATTGTCCAAATTAAAACAAGTCTATAGACATGTCCAGTCTAAAGCATCCAGGGAAAGATACAGTGGTTCAAGAAGGCTGATGACGTTCAGCAGTTGTCTCTCAGCTGGAAAGGGCACATGGCGAACATGGCAGCATTTGCTAGCTTTCTCTCCAGGCCTCTTGCTTCATGAAGCTCCCAGGAGGCATTTTCCTTTTTCATCTCCATAGGTTGCTGGATGGTGGACTCTGTCGTTCTTCTGACATATTTCTGCAGATCTCTCCTCATTCTCAAGAGACTCTCCAAAATCTCTCCTCTTTTATAGAATTCCAGTAAACTAATCAAGACCCACATACAATGGGTGGAGACACATCTCCATCTAATCAAGTTTAATACCCACATTGATTGAACCGTATCTCTGTGTAGATAACCTAATCAAGTTTCCAACCTATATACAGTACTAAATAGGATTAGATGAAACCATTGCTCCCACAGGATTGATTAATATTAAAACATGCCTCTTCTAGGATACATAAATCCTTTCAAACTGGCACAGTATTCAAAACCACTAAAGGGTTTGATCACTTACCCCTAAGTAAAATGCCTCTAGGTGATATTAATAACAACAAAATATACCCCTTTTCAATCCTTAAATTTCCCACACCCTTGTAAGTTTTATCAAATTACTGTAGACGTGAGTTGTATCTGGATTCTTGTCTTTAGTTTCATCTCACATTCATGGTTTCATTAGTGGCTTACTTGGGAAACCATGACTATGAAGCATCTCATGGCTAAAGTCAATCTTCTATCCCCAATCCTTTCTTCTAATTTTTGAGACCAAGCTATTCCTTCTAAGGGTTTGAAATAACTAGACAACTTTTATCTCCTAAGATTTTAAATTCATTTGGTACTTATTGAAGTCTACCATACTCACTCTCTATGAACTCCAGAACTGGATGGTAAAATGCAAGCCCAGCAATCTTAGCTGAGTGCTTAGACCAGAAATATCTGTTGTATAAGAGCCCAGAAAAACCAAATCTGTCTATTCCTTAAGTGGAAAATTCATAGAGTCAGAGAAAATGAAATGAAATAATAAAAAATAATAAATGATGGCATAAAAATAACAGACTCATATTAAACAGTTTTTAGCTTTCAGGTCCTTACAGCAAGAATCCCATCCTTGTGATTCAACCTCTAACACTTAATTCTAAGAATCAGAAGCAGTTTCAGCATCACAAGGACCAACACATAAACCCACCCCTGTGGATAATGTGGGTCCTACCCCTGTGATCACGTAGAGTCCACATGAATTTCTTCTTTAACAAAATCAGGAACTGGCCACATGCAAGGTCCTTCCACCAACAAGGGTCAAGGACCTTTAACCCATCTGTTCTGTTAGTATTCATAAACATAGATCTACCCATTGATAATATGGCAGTCATCATCACAGGCCACCCAATAAAAATGTTGGTCTCCCTGTTTTAAAGAAAACAGTTAAATCTGTTTTATTCCAGGCACTATCTTAGTTGAGCAGGTAAGGTTTACTACCTTGTAATGGGAGAAATTTGTTGATGGAAAATCTTCCATGCCCACTAACTGTGTCTAGTATAGGCTTTAGACCAGTAGGTCCCAGAGGTAGCAGCGGAGGAAATCATCCCATCCACACTACTGCTGGTGATGGGTGGCAACTCCTGGGCACTCTGGCTTTGGTGGAGATTTTACCGGCTGGGAAGGGATATCACAAAACTGGGGGCTTGACAGTTTCTCCCAGTCCATACCCAAGGCGGTTTCCCTCCTTTCTGAAGTGCTGGTCTCCACTCTCATTGGATTCTCCAACAACCCTGGGATCCACGAATTCAATCGTCTCCTCAAGGTCTGCAGGCAGTTCTGAGGGTCCTGACCAGCCAAGGTGTTGAGTTGGGACAGACCAGGTACATGAGATTTCTGAGGGTGTTGCAGTGGTTGTAGTGGAGTTAAATGTATATGCCGAGAAAAACAAAGGTACAGGATATATGCATTCAGTCTCCTCACTGCTCCAGTAAATTTCCGTCTGCTGATATTTCCCCCACAAAAGTCACTATTGCTCAGTTTTGGGGGAAGATTTACATTGAGCACCTGTGAGAAAATGTTGACCAGTTGAGTCTCATAGCACAATGCAGCACTGATCCTGTACATAGAAACACTATGCTCCCTATTGGTTTTCTTCTCTTCCACCCGATTGTAGCAGGCAGAGTAGTCCCCATTGATTCGGAGGCTAATCCATGACCCAGTTATGCGAATGCTGGTGTCCCCTTCCACCTCCCGAAGGGCAAGTCCATTCACCAGGCCTCAGCAAACTTGTACTGCAGAAGGCCAGGGCACTGTCACTTTCTGAAGACACGTCAGGGGCATCTCTCAAACCTGTCTTCACTTTCCTTCCTCTATTGGAAAAATGACAGAGGTGAGCTTTAACATGTAAGACTGCCAAATATTTGTCAGACACTCATAATGACTTTTTAAGTCCATGTTTGTTTTTTTCCACGACATCACCATGTTTGTGATTGTGTCTCTGAATCTTCTCTTGGTGCTGTTTGTGCTCAACTGTAAAGGTGCTGATTTTTTTCCTCGGCTTTGAGAAGGCCTTCAGATGTTTTCTTCATTTCTTCCTTTCCTGTACATATTGTTTATTTCAGTTGTTCAATCCTCATCTTGCAGGACATTATTTTCCATCTTAACTGATGTGCTATCCATTTTCCTTTCACACCTCTTAACGCTTCTGTTTTAAATTCTCGCTTGCTCTAAAGTCAGCTTAACCTTTCCTTCTTGTCAATAAACCTCTCATGGTCACAGTGGTTGAGGTAGATAAAATCACTGTGCTGGATGCACATTGCACAAATCAGCCCCAGCCAGTGGTGTTGCATCTCTGGCACTGCCGGACCCACAAGTACAGCCACTTTGCCTCTCCTCCTGTGTCCATCAGGTCCAGAGCCAGTCCTGAGACTGCCACTCTCTTTTCTTCATTCTTTCCTCTTTCTGCTCCTTAGACTAGATGATTCCAGTTGTTTTACCTCCACATTCACTGATTCTTTCTTCTATCAGCTACAATCTGTTGTTGAATCCCTCAAGAGAATTTTTAAATTTGTTACTGTGATCGTCATCTCTGTTTGGTTCCTTTTCATAATTTCCATCTCTCTGTTGCAATTCTTTGTGTTCATCTATTATTTTCACAGTTTTCTTTAGTTCTTTATCCATGTTTTCCTTGAGCTCTATGAGCATATTTAGGGCCATTTAAAAAAAAAAGGTTTTGTCTGGAATGTCTCAGGTCTGATCCTCCTCATTGATGCTTTCTAATGCTTTAATCTTCTCTTTTGCCTAGGACATCACTTCCTGTTCCTTAGTATGGTTTGTAATCATTGGCTGAAACTTCATATTTTAAAAAATATTTTTATTGAACACAGCAAACATACAAACATTCTGTACATGGTGCGTAATCAATGGCTCACAATATCATCACATAGTAGTGTATTCATCGCCATGATCTTTTTTTTTTGAACATTTGCATCTCTCTAGCAAAAGAAATAAAAAAGAAAAAAACTCATACATGCCATCCCCTTACTCCTCCCTCTCATTGACCACTAGTATTTCAATCTACTCAATTTATTTTAACCTTTGTTTCCCCTGTTTGTTTTTTATCCATATTTTTTACTCATCTGTCCATACCCTAGATAAAAAGAGCATCAGACAAAAAGTTTTCACAATCACACACATTGCAAAAGCTGTATCATTATACAGTCATCTTCAAGAAACATAACTACTGGAACACAGCTCTACAGTTTCAGGAACTTCCCTCCAGCCACTCTAATACACCATAAACTAAAAAGGGAGTATCTATATGATGAATAACAAAAGCCTCCAGGATAACCTCTCAACTCTGCTGGAAATCTCTCAGCCACTGACACTTTATCTTGCCTCATTCCTCTCTTCCCCCTTTTGGCCAAGAAGATTTCCTCAATCCCTTGATGCTGAGTCTCAGCTCAACCCAGGATTTTTGTTCCATGTTGCCAGAGAGATTTATACCCCTGGGAGTCATGCCCCATGTAGCAGGGGGAGGGCAGTGAGTTTGCTTGCTATGTCAGCTAAGAGAAAGAGAGGCCACATCTGATCAACAAAAACGGTTCTCTGGGGAATGACCCTTAGGCATAATTTTAAGTGGGTTTAGCCTTTCCTTTGCAGGGATAAGTTCCATAGGAGCAAACTACAAGATTGAGGGCTCAGCCTATTGATTTGGTTGTCCCCACTTCTTGCGAGAATATCAAGAATCCTCCAAATGGGGAAGTTGAATTTTCAACTTTCAATCAAAATACAAATTTTGCACCAAATAAACATTTCTTCCTTTAGTCTCACACAGAAGTTGATGTTTTAAAATATGAATGACCATCTATTTTCAACACCCTGCAATACTGACATTCCTTTGTTCTTCCTCATGGAAAAACACTTTTTAATTAGTACATTTAGTCACTATCATTGTACACTCTAGGCATTTCTAGATTATACCATCTCAGTCTTTATCATCTATCTTTCCTTCTGGTGTCATTTGTTCCCCAGCCCTCCTCCCTCTATCATTCTCACATTCAGCTTCGTTCAGTGTACTTACGTTATTGTGCTACAATCAGGTAGTATTGTGTTATCCATTTCTGAATTTTTACAATCAGTCTTGCTGCACAATCTGTATCCCTTCAGCACCAGTTATCCAATCTCTACCCTATTTCTATCTCCTGATAACCTGTGTTCAATAACTGAAATTCTCCAAGTTTACTCATTAATGTTAGATCATATCAGTGAGACCATAAAGTATTTGTCCTTTTGTTTCTGGCCAATTTCACTCAGCATAATGCATAATGATATTTTCATATTTTAATGTGTTATTGCTGGAATTTGGACTCTGAGGTGTCTGTTCCTTATTATAGCCACTACTATTGTCATAGAGCTTTCTTTGCAAGGAGCTAACAAAAACAATTAAAAAGAAGAAAAACACCTCTCCCAGTCTTTGCAGATTGACCTGTTCAAGAGCGCTCCTTAGGGCCTCTTCCATACAATGAGTTTAGAGAGCTCCAGGCCAAAGCTTAGGGACCTCCCTGGTTCTATCTGTGCCCGTCTTGGGCATGTGCATTTGGCCCTCACAATTCCCCTGTTGGATACAAATATCCCCTCTTCTTTAAGAAACAGCTTCCTCACTTTGCTGCATGCCCTGTAGCCAGCAGTCCCTAACCTCTAGCAGCCACTTACTGCTCTCACACAGTATTCTACAGAGTCCTGTGTGCTATCTTCCATGTGCAACATGCAGGGCAAGTTCTGTGGCAATGAATCCCTCAAGCTACCACTAGACAGATTGGGCCAGACATACATGCTCCTAGTATGTGCACAAAGGTTACTCAGCTTCTTCTGGAACTGGGACCAGGGATCTGTTCCAGCTCCATGTGGAGCAGATGATGGGTTGGGGAGGGACCAGCCAGGGCACCACGAGGTCCAACCACTTTGGAGTGGCTATTTTCTTGATCTGGTACTTTTGGTTACTGCAGTCCTTTAATTGTTTTCTGGAACATTGAGAAAGACATTTCTGGTAGTTCTTACTAGGTGTTCAAAACTTCTGTGGGGAATGGATCCTGAAGCTTCTCTGCCATCTTGATCAGAGCCCCAGTGATTCTTTCACTGTATGATTAGAGATATATGTAAGTCATCTTGATACTTGAGAATATCAATGCCCTACAAATGCTGAAGTAACAAGACATTTATCAAAATAAAATCCATTTTGTTATTACATTATATTTAGAAGTAGGTATTTGACTTGAGATGGCCTTTTGTATCTCAAGTTCTTGTAGTGTTCCAGGCAAAATTTATTAAAAGATTAAACCTTAGTATTAGGCAAAATTATTTAAAATCTTTTTGTATTTGTACTTTTATAAAAGATAAAACGTGTTCTTGCAGGATTTCTAGCTTTTCTCCAGTGTTCTCTCTAAAGTAATTTATAATTCTTTGGAATCACTTGCAAACTCCAGAACAAGATTTTGTATATACAGTTATTGTTTTTCCGTCTCCCTCTTTGTTTTAGCATGTGATCCACTTGCCTTTAATCTTGGGATCCAGGCAGTTTCAGGCAGCTTGGAAGATAGATTTGTGCATTTGTTTAATCTGGAAAAATTGTTAATCAATTATTGTTTTTCTTGTGACAACCATAATCTTTCATCACTCTTTCTCATTCTAAACATGGAGAGTTCAGGAAGATAATAATTAATGAAAAAGAAGTAGAAGGACAAATAGAGTGCTATGTAATTAGATCAGCATATATGTTATATAGCTAAGTCAGAACAGCCTTCTGAGGCTTTGTATGAGGGATTTTATTTCAGAATATTTATTTTATCTATTTTCTTTCACTAACCAAGCACCATAGTACCATATAATGCACCCCCATTCAAAAAAAAAAAAATGAAGGAAGGAAAACCATAGTTTTATTTAGAAGAAAAGGTGACTTTTCAGTATTGCCTGATTTCTTCATAAAGATTAAAGATGGGGTTGATAATCCTCAAGTTAAAATCCCAACTGAAAAAGAAGTCACTGGCTGGGGCAAAGGTAACTCCATGGTAGAATTCTCATCTGACAAGCGGGAGACCCAGGTTTGATTCCTGGAGCCTATTCATGCCAATAATAATAATAATAATAATAATAATAACAATAATAATAATGAAGTCACTGTAAACTTTGTAACACTATGATTCTTGGCTTTGTACTTCAAAGCTTCATTAAACCAGTTTTTTTCTGTTAAACAAGAAGATATTTAGTGGAACTCAAGGCAGGAAAATTGAATCAAAATTGTACATCATTCAGTGTAACTGGCAGATAAAAGAATTATACCCACCATTTATTTTCTATATGTGTCAGACACTGCTAAGTAATTTGTATACTTCAAGTTAAATCTTTATAAGAACCTTGCTAGGTGAAAGTTTTATTCCTGGTGAAGATGCTAAAACTCAGAGAAGGGAGGGGACCTGATATGCATAAGATCACATACTGCACTTGGCTCCAAAACCTGCATCCTCTTACCACCATACTGTATGTATACCAGGATACCCCCCTAGGATGAAGTAGAAAGCGACCACTTTGTGCTAACAGTCCATCTGTTTGCTAATATTAATTGGATGTTTAACATATGCCAGGAGCTGTGCTAAGTGTCTTTTATTGATCATTTATCTGTTTCTGCCCTTCCATCCACCTTACTAGTAGAGCTGGTGAGGAACTCAAGGCAGTCAGAGCCTCAGGTCTTAATTGCTGGGCTTTTTTCCCTAAATAAATGCATCTATGATAACCACATATTCTATCAAGCATATTGTATGCATCTGATTCTTTTCTAGGTAAACAGCAAGCTTCTTGTTTTGCCTTATAATACACTTCAGCACAATGTACTTTACTCACAAGATTTTAAGCAATTTACTAGAGACAGCATGTTATGCTAGAATCAGCATGAGATTTGAAGTCAAAAGATTTGAATCAAGAAACTAGTTTATTCCTTATAGTCTAACATTAGGGAAGTTGGTTTTCTCAGTATGAGTTTCCTCACAGGCAAAATAAGGTCAGTAATAATGTATATCCCACAGTTTTGAGGAACAGCTCAGCTAATGTGAAAGTACTTTGTAAATGCTAAAGTACCATATAAATACAACTGAGTATTATTTTTGGTTCATTGTTGACTATTCTAGTTTAACAGATGGACTCAATTTTTTTTGGGGGGGGGGGGGGTTTAGAATTGAGTTTCCCTACAACTGGAGAGAAACAATCATGTCCAGCCTTAGCACAAAGTGGTCACTTTCTACTTCATCCTACATTAGGAGTCAGTCGTCTGCAGCTGCTTTTCCATAACTGATTCTGTTCCTCTTTGTAGAAAACAGAACTAAATAGAGAAATCAAGTTTTCTTTTTCTAGTAGCAATCAATGCCTATCAAACTTCTTGTTGACTGGCCTCTTGACTGAATTTGAGAGCAGATAGAAAATCTAGAGGAAACTGAGGTCCAGAATTATTAAATATCTTACTCAAGGGCACTCAGCAAGTTGATGATGGAACCACTAGACCATGTTCAAGTGTGGTTATTCCAGCCCAGTGCCCTTTCCACTGGGCTATCCTGCTTCTCATGTGCACCTGGGCTCATTCAGGTGGGCCTTAGCATAGCTCACTTCATGGCAAATCAACGGCTGTCGGTATGTATTTGTTGAGTAAACAATTAATCTAACAACTGATGTTCAAAAAGGATATATTTTCCTTCTCAACTTTTAAAATGGTTCTGAAAACAGACCTAAAAAGGAATTTCACATTGATCTGTGTGAAGGAATTATTTTTAGGGGAATTGTATAAGTCATTAGAAATATAAAATTGCTAAATGATTAATATCTAAGAAATCGAATTTGGTTAGATTTTGATCACCCAAAGAGTTTTGTATTTTCCTGAAAGTATTTTGTAAAAACAAATGTAAATAATTGTCCACAGGGTTTAATAGCACTTTATCAAGTTACAAAGATACTCAGAAGTGGTTTGCGTCTCCCAAGTTTGTTTTGTTTATTTCACATGAGAAAATTGCTTGAAGAATACTTATTTCACACTGCTATATTGTTCTACGAAGCTTCATTTGGTTTCCAGTGTTAGTAATTTACTCTGACAGTGCCTTAAGCAAAGATGGGAAAGATAGGAGGGTCTCATGGAAACTGGGTTCCAGAGCAATAACTAGGAACACAACAGTAAGGCTTTCTTTTGGCAGCCCTGATATACTGACTTGATTACAAAAACTAACTCCCAGCCTCTCTGCCTCTCAGTTCAAACTTCAAATTGCCTGGAGAATTTGGCCCAGGTCAACGTAGATGGACCCACCTGGCATCATCAAGCTGCGGCCAAGGGGGCAGATGGCATGCTAGACACTGAACTGCTGGGAGTCTGTCCTGGGCATTCAGGTACAATATTTAAACTTTCCCATTTTAAAAATACTTCTCATAGATGCCATGTTTAAAATGGATAGTTCTTCTGCCAGTATGGCAACTAGATTAGATCTGACTTCATTCTTTTTCCACTGATTGGATGTGCTCAGGGAATGGAAATTAATTTTTATATTTTCAGGTAAGTAAAAATTAGATAGGAGGAAAAATTATAAATATCCCATGGTCAATAAACATGATTGCCAAAATATATTTGATTCTCCACATCATTGGTCTGCTCCATTAATATGAAAAATTAGAAATTGATCAACAGTGAAGTACTTTTATGGGACAAAGATCTTCAACAAAACGTCAGTTAGTTGGAGGTAATAATATACAAAGATGAACTTCTCCATCATTTCAATCTATAGAAGACATGCAAACTTCTGTAAGTATAGTAGACTGAGCTAGCTCCCCCAGAATATAAAGTATGAAATAGGGGTGGGGGGAGGTTTAAATTCATATCTAAGAGCAAATAAAAGAAAGTGAAGTCCCCATGGGCCAAAACAAAGAAAACCAAAGCAGGAATACTAAGCAGTTGCTAAAGAGATAGGCATGTGATGGGGGGCCCTGTCAGTCAAAGTTCCCCATCCTGCAACCCAAGCCGTGAGTATAAAGATGGGGAAGCACCCTGAGCCAATCCCTAAGAATCTTTTGCTGGGATGGAAAAATTTCATTTTCTCTTTCCTTCGGAGCTGCTAAGCTGTCAGGATTTGGGCCTAAGGCTGCTGGTGGCTGTCTTGCCCACTACATGGAGAATGCCAACCATGTGGAATTATCAGTTATGGGAGCCAACAGCTTTTTCTTAAGCCAGTTCAAGTTGGGTTTGCATACTAACCAAACCAGCCTACCACTGCCTCCGTCTCTCAATCCTACTGCCCTCCCAAAGACAAGAGCAATTAACAGTTGCTGGGTATCTATCTTTACATCTTTTTCTATGGAATTATGCACACACACCTCTATGACTGTTTTAAAACGTGCACAAATTTGGCATACTTTTATTCCCCATAAAAGGCGGAGTCTAATTCCCTCTCCTTGAATGTGGCTGGCCCTTTATGACTGCCTTAAGGAATAGAGTGCAGCTGGAATGATACCAGGAGACTTCCAAGGCTAGGTTACAAAACACAACTCAGCTTCTGACTGGATCTCTTTCTATGGATGCACACCCTTGGAACTCAGTCACCATGTTCGGAGGAAACAAGCAGTCGCATGGAAAGGCCACATATAGATATTCTAGCCACAACTTTAGCTGTGGTCCCGACGGAAAACCAGTGTCAATCACTCCCCTGTTCCTGTGAGTGACCCGGGCTACAGACGATTTCCAGCCCTTAGCCGTCCAGCAGCCCAGCTGATGAGCGTGGAACCGAGATGAGCTGTCCCCACCAAGCCCTAACCAAAATGCAGATTCGTGAGCAAAATAATTTCATTGTTTTAGGCCATTAAATTTTGGGGTGAATTGTTACCTAGCAATCGATAACCCGAAAATACCTAAGTAAAGCTAACAGTTTTGCTTTGCTTTTTATATTAATGGAGTAATGCTCTACGTATGGAATTTCAACTAGCTAATTATTTCCCTATGTAATAGGAAGATATTCCATGGAGATATTTCCATGCCAATAACACAGATAATTAACACATTCTTATTAATTACTGCAAACTGTTATGTTCTATGGATATACCATAATTTGTTGAAACCTCTATTGGTCAATAGTGGGGTCTTAAATTTTTCTTTATTGTTAGACATTCCGAAATGAATATGTTTGTCTTGGTCTTATCATACATAAGTATGTGTATTTCTCTATGATAGGTAATGGGAATAAAAGTTTAGCAAACAAGGTTTTCATGCCTTATCTTTCTGCCAAATTGCCAAAAAAAGCAAACAACAACAACAAAAACCCAGCTGTTATTTTGCCCTTGAACTTATCCAAAAGGCTAAGAAGTGATAGCTGTGTTCTTCTAGACTTGCACCAATTGTGTATCAGTATATGAAAATACTTGTTTCCCCTTACCTTCATTTTCACTGGATATTTACCAAATAAAACTTTTTTCTATCTTGCAAAAAAATTATACATAATTGTACACAATTAGGTAAAATATCATATATAATACAATAAGTCATTATATTATGTGTTCTATATATAAATCTATGGATTTAAATCTATGTATATACATACATATATAATGTCATTAATGTGCATTTTTCTTGTCTCTACTGATTTCGTACAACTTTTCATACATGCTTTGGCCATTTGTATTTATTCTAAAAAGTGTTCATTTTCTTATTGTTTTATGTTGCAAATATTTTCTCCCAGTTTATTGTTATTTTATGTTTGTTTATGGCAAGTTGTCATAAGGAAGCTTTAAATTTTCTTTGCAGAGTTTCGTATTTTGCTTAACAAAGTGTTTTCCACCTTAAGATTATAAAATACTCCATGTTTTGCCATACTTTACAATCTTGTTTTGTATATCTTTAATTCATCTGGAATTTATTTTGGTATTTAAGGTAAGGAGTTACTAAAGTTCTTTGAATATGATGGGAGAGTATGAGTGGTGTCATGTGGTATGCGAGAAAGAATATGAGCCTTGAAGCCGAAATAGACCTGAGCCAAAAAAGTCTCTGATACTGCTGAGCTGTGTGAGCCTGGTGGGGTTTCTTCATCTTTCAGTTTCAGTTTTTCCATCTGTAAAATGGGCAATAATAGCTGTCACTAAGAGTGTTAATATGAAGTTCAAAGAAGATACTGTGTGTGAAAGTATGTGGAACTTACTCTAATGTTATACATTAACCCCTTAAATTTTCCTATGTAAATGAGCATCTCAATTAATTTCCATCAATCCATTTGTTTATCCCTACCAAAAAAAATCACAAAAAATTGTTTTGTCAGAATGGCTTTTGTAGTATTTAAAATATATATTTAATTGGGTAAACCATTTTTTTCTACTGACTGTTGTAGATTCATTTGGAAAAGACCTATATATTTGCCAGATCTATCTCATTCAGGCATATGGTATATTTACATTTACTCCTGATATCTTTTATGGCCGTCTGTGGAGTTTTATAGTTTTTTTCATATTGTTTATTGATATTTTAGATGCTACCATAAAGGAATACTTTTTTCTATGACTTTCTATTAGTGATTATTTGCATGTAGGAAAGAAATTAATTTCTGTATAATGATCTTAGATTTGGCTACCTTGCTGAAATTTCTTTTCGGTGCTATAAGTTTGTCAGTTTATTCTCATCACTGTGGTATCACTAGTGCCTAGGACATTTCCATGGCCAACAGTAGGAATTCCTGCTTCTTTCCAAAGTTTATAGCTTTTCTTTTCCCTTCTTTCTTTCCCTCGCCTATCCTACGAAATGGGCAGGATTTTCAGTGCAATGTTAAGCAAGACTGGTGATGGTACATATCATTCTTATTCTGATTCTAATGGAAATGCGTGGAGTATTTTCACCACAATTCTGATATTGCTAGAGATTTCTATTCAATACTGACTCACAGGTTTGGAAAGTTTCCTCCTATGTTTTCTGGTATTTCCAGAGTATAACCAGAAATTAGAGTTGAATTTTTTCAATTTTCTTTTTCCTGGGGATGGGACTGCAGGTAACTATTTGTGGTTCTTTAATTTAATAAAATTTCTAATTTTAATAATCCTTGCATTTTTTAGATAAATTATTCTTGGTCCTGACAGGTTATTCTTTAATGCACTGCTATATTTGATTTAGTAATATTTTAGTACAGTATTTTTATGCCTGTGAGATTGGTCTTTTTTAAGCTGTTCTGCTCTTGTTTGGGTGTCGAGTTACATTAACCTTATAGAATAAATTTAGAAGGTTCACTGCTTATTTTATGCTCTGGAAGCATTTGCATAATAAAGGAATTATTTGTTCCTTGAAAATTTGTTAAATATAGCTAGGCAAGTGATAATTTTAGTGGTAAATCTTTAATTACCTTTTTAATTTCTTCTGTTCATAATCTCTACTTCTTCTTGACTTCATATATTCTATATATTTTACTAGAAAATCTATTTCATCTAGGTTTTCAAATTTATTGGTATATTTTTGAAGATATTACATTTGTGTTTTTGTCTCCTTGATGACTGGGTTATGTCTTTCTCATTTCTAACATCATTTGTTCTATTTTTTCTCTTGTTTCTTAGATTGGCATTTTAGATATTAGTCTATTTAATGGTCTTTTCAAGAAAACAGTATCTGGTTTTATTGATCAAATCTGTTATTTTTATTTTATTGATTTCTCTTATCATTTAAATTTTTCCATAGTTTCTTGAGGTGAAAGATTAGTTTATGTATTTTCATTTTTTCTGGTTTTCCAATAAATAAATAAATGAATCCAAATATTCCTTTATTTGTAGCTCACATATTTTCATGTATATTATTTATATTATTGATTTCTGATAACCTGTATTTTTATTTCATTTCTTCTATAATTAGTTACTTAGAAGCATGTTTTAAAATTTTCACATGGATAAATATACCCTCTCCAATGATTTTTTAATGCTTATCACTAATTAATGATGCTGTGTTCAGAGAATGTGGTCTACTTCTGCATTTCAGAAAGTGTTTAGATTTTTTTTGATGGTCTTTTACATGGGCAGTCTGCTTAAGTACTATTTAGGCGTTCTATATTTTCACTTATCTATTAGATCTGCCAATTTCTGGTAAAAGTATACACATAAATTTACTATTGTGAATTTGTCACGTTCTCCTTAATTTTTACTTTAGTATGTGTATAAATATATTTAAACTGTATTATTAGGTGCTTGAAAGTTCACTATTGTTTTATATTTGGGGTATATTATAACTTGTTCTCAATAGACAAGATCCATCAAACTTTACTTATACTTTATTCTGTTAATTCAGAGAGGATGCTTGCTTAGATGGTTCAAATTTTGTATCCTTGCTCAAAGGTACTTCCCTCCATTTCTTAATAAAAATTCCTCTATTTTTTTTAAATGTATTCCTTCTGGAATTCACTTTAGGTGAATGCTTGGGATTTCAGAATTACTTATCTTTTTTTAAATTTTATTAATTTTTTAATTAAAAAAAATTACAAGAAAGAAACACAAACATTCTTAACATATGATCATTCCGTTCTATATATATAATCAGTAATTCACAATATCGTCACATAGTTGCATATTCATCATCATGATCATTTCTTAGAACATTTACATCAATTCAGAAAAAGAAATAAAAAGACAACAGAAAAAGAAATAAAACGAAAACAGAAAAAATAATTATACATACCATACCCCTTACCCCTCCCTTTCATTGATCACTAGCATTTCAAACTAAATTTATTTTAACATTTGTTGCCCCTATTATTTATTTTTATTCCATATGTTCTACTCGTCTGTTGACAAGGTAGATAAAAGGAGCATCAGACACAAGGTTTTCACAATCACACAGTCACATTGTGAAAGCTGTATCATTATACAATCATCTCCAAGAAACATGGCTACTGGAACACAGCTTTATATTTTCAGGCAGTTCCCTCCAGCCTCTCCATTACATCTCGGATAACAAGGTGATATCTACTTAATGCGTAAGAGTAACCTCCAGGATAACCTCTCAACTCTGGAATCTCTCATCCATTGACACTTTGTCTCATTTCACTCTTCCCCCTTTTGGTCGAGAAGGTTTTCTCAATACCTTGATGCTGAGTCTCAGCTCATTCTAGGATTTCTGTCCCACGTTGCCAGGAACGTCCACACCCCTGGGAGTCATGTCCCACGTAGACAGGGGGAGGGTGGTGAGTTTGCTTGTTGTGTTGGCTGGAGAGAGAGGCCACATCTGAGCAACAAAAGAGGTTCTCTTGGGGGTGACTCTTAGGCCTAATGTTAAGTAGGCTTGACCTATCCTTTGTGGGGTTAAGTTTCATATGAACAAACCCCAAGACTGGGGGCTCAACCTATAGCTTTGGTTGCCCGCACTACTTGTGAGAATATCAAGAATTCAACTTGGGAAAGCTGAATTTTCCCCCGTTCTCACCATTCCCCTAAGGGGACTTTGCAAATACTTTCCCACTCACTGATCAAATTACTCTGGGATTTGTTGGGGTATCACTCTGTACAAACCAACAAAATCTCATGTCCTACCCAAGGGCCATGTACTTATGGTGTTCAACCTAGCTATCTATATAAGTTATATTAGGAAATGCACTAGTCAAAATATAAATTTTGTACTAAATAAACATTTTTTGCTTTATTCTCACACATAAGTTGAAATTTAAAAATATTAATTACCATCTATTTTTAGCACCCCGCAGTAATGACATTCCTTTGTTCTTCTCATGCAAAAAGAATTATCTTTTAACTTTATTTTCTATTTTTTTTTCTTGATATTCCAGAAGATTTCTCCAATTTTATCTTTCATGTTTCCAACTTAGCCATACCCATTATAATATTTAACTTTCATTTTTAACGATGAGGGATTTATTCTGGGGGTGGGGAACTTCAATGTCATTCTAATTTTGTCTGAGATATCTTTTCTTCACTCCTGTCCTTTGCAAATGTTCACCATTAGCTTAAGCTTTATTTTATTCTGTTAAAATCCTGCAGCCACACTCTGAGTTTCCACATGCAGGTAGTTCATTTTGTATGAATTATTCTAGACATGCCAAATCGTATAAGGAATAATATGTTAAACACCCATATGTCCTACACCTCACTCAGAAATACAATTTTATAGACTTAATATAGTCAAATTTCTTTAGAGTTTGTGCTTTTTTTGTCTTACGTAATCAATTCTTCTTTACCAAGGTCAAAAAATATTCTCCCTTTTTCTCCTAAAATTTGTATTATTTTGCATATTGAAATTTTTTTTTTTTTTTTTTTTTTTTTTAAAGGAAAGACAGAGAGAAGGAAGGAAGGAAGGAAGAAAGGGAAACATCTTTAAAGACAGAGAGAAGGAAGGAAGGATAGAAGGAAGGAAGGAAGGAAGAAAGGGAAACATTTTTTCTTGTTTTATTGTATTCTGTTTCTCCGTTTTGTTACATGGGCTGGGGCCGGGAATCGAACCGAGGTCCTCCGGCATAGCAGGCAAGCACTTTGCCCGCTGAGCCACCGCGGCCCGCCCCATATTGAAATTTTTTAATCACCTGGAAAAGTTTTAGGTAGACATCTAACAACTTTATTCCTATGTAGATAACCAATTATCATGCAGTACCTTTTATTGACTAGTCCTTCCTTCTCCTATTCGTGCCATTAATTTCTGATTTCAACAGCCAATTGCTACATGGCTCTGGAATCTATATACTTTTACTTATCTTTCCTCTAATACCAAAATGTCTACATTACTATGACTTTATATCTATTTTTGGAAGAGCAAGTCTCTTCAGTATGATTTTTGAAATTGCCTTGGTAATCCTTGGTTTCTTGCTGTTCCATATGTATATTTTAGACTCATGTATCAGATTCCATGAAAGACCCTACTGAGATTTCAACTGTAATTTCATTTAACATGTAGTTAAATTAAGAGAACATTCTTGAACATATTATGTTTGTTAATTCACTTAAATCTTGTTTTAATTTTCTAGTTTTCTTCGTAAGGGACTAGTACATTTTTTTGTTGAGTTTACTCCTAGAAATCTTATGTTTTGGTTTTATTAATAAACTTTATTTTTTAGAATTTTAAATATACAGAAAAAATTGAGCAGATAGTACAGAGCATTCCCATATGTCACCATCACCCATCCCTGCACACAGTTTCCACTATTATTAACATCTTATATTAGTATAATTCATTTGTTACAATTAACCATTATTGATGTATTATCATTATCTTAGTTTCCTAAGGCTGCTGTAACAAAGTACCACAAACTAGGTGGCTTAAAGCAATAGCAATTTCTTGTCACACAATTCAGGAAGACAAAGGTCTGAAATCAAGGTGCCAGTGGGGCCATGCTGCATCCGAGATCTTTAGGGGAGGATCATTGCTCGCCTCTTCCTTAAGCTTCTGGTAGTTTCCTGGCAATCCTTGGCATTCTTTGGCTTGCAGCACTTCAACCTCTGCCCTCTTTTCTCTGTGTCTATTCATCTCCTCTCCCCTTCTTATAAGGACACAGTGGATTAAGGGCACTCCATACTCAAATGGGATCTCATCTTAATTTAACCATTTCATCATTAACTATCCTATTTCCAAATAAGGCACACCCTGAGGTACTGAGCTTTAGGACTTCAATATATCTTCTGGAGGGCTACATTTCAACACATGATAATCATTAACTAAAGTCTATAATTTATTCAGATTTCCTCATTTTTTCCCTTAATATCCATTTTCTTTTCCAGGATCCTACCCCAAAAATACTAGATTGCATTTAGTCATCATGTCTCCTTAGGCTCCTCTTGGCTGTGATAGTTTCTCAAACTTCTCTTCAGTTTGATGACCTTGACCATTTTGTGGCATTCTAGTCAGGTATTTGGTAAGATATCCCCTATTAGAATTTGCCTGATGTTTTTCTCATGATTATACAGGAGTTTTGGATGATTTGGGAGGAAGATCGCAGTAAAGTGCTGTTCCAGTTTGAATCTGTTGTGTACCCCAGAAAAGCCAAGTTCTTTCATCCTCATTCAATATTGCTGGGTGGGAGCTTTTTGATTGTTTCCATGGAGATGTGACCCACCCAATTGTGGATGGTAACTTTTGATTAGATGGTTTCCATGGAGATGTGTTTCCACCCATTCAAGGCAGGGTTGCTTAGTGGAGCCCTTTAACAGGGGACCTCTTTTTCCCCCCTTTTTTTCACATGGGCATGGGCAGGCACCAGGAATCAAACCCAGGTCTCCGGCATGGCAGGTGGGAACTCTACCTACTGAGCCGCCATGGCCCACCCAACAGGGAACCATTTTAGAAAAAGCTTTAGAGCCCATGTAGCAAGAGACCTTTGGAGATGAAGAAGGAAAACACCTTTGGGGGAGCTTCATGACACAGAATCCAGGAAAGAAAGCTAGCAAACTTTGCCATAATCCCTTCCAGCTGAGAGAGAAACCCTGAACTTCATTGGCCTTTCTTGAATGAAGGTAACCTCTTGTTGGTGCCTTAATTTGGACATTTTCACAGCCTTAGAACTATAAACTTACAATTTAATAAATTCCCCTTTTTAAAAGCTGTGCTGTTTTTGGTTTAGCACATTCTGGCAGCTTATAAACTGTAAGTGCCATTTTCATCACATCACATCAAGGATACATGCTACCAGTATGATTTGTAAATGTTGACCTTGATCGCCTGGCTGAAGTAATATTTATCAGGTTTCCCTTCTGTAAAATTACTTTTCCTTTCCTGCTTTCCGTACACTTTGAAATGAAGTCACTATACACAGCCCACACTTAAAGAGTGGGGAGTTATGCTCCACTTTTTACAGTGGTGTATCTACATAATTTATTTAGGCTTCTGAACAGGAGCTTTGTCTCTTCTGCCCTGTTGTTCATTCATTCAATCATTTACTTCAAACATTATGGACTCATGAATATTTATTTCATTCTTTTGGTTATAATCCAATACTACTTTATTTTGTTGCTCAAATTATTTCATTTTGGCCATTGGACACTCTTTCAACTGGTTTCTGTGTCCCCTTTGACATACCCCATCATATATATATGTATGTGTGTGTTTTGAACACATCCTTACTTTCTGTAACTATAAGATGCTCCACGCTAATCTTTATATTTCCTGCCCCAGACATAGAATTAGCCAAGGAACCCAGGCTTCTTTTATGGAGAATGATTTTAGAAACCAAGCTTGGAGTGCTAGGTATGCTCATTGTTGCCTGCGTGTCATTGCTTTTAAGTCCTCTTGGCTAAGAGCAAGTAAATACATGTTTCTATACCAATCCATTTATATAAGTTCTTATGTTTTGAGTTGCCTTTATAAACAGCATTTTAAAAAATTATATAAGTATAAGGTATACATAGAAAACTGCATAAAACCTTAATGAACAGCTTGTTGAGTTATCACAAAGTAATTCTCAAGTGCCACCCTCAGGTCAACAAATGGTTCATTACTAGATCCACAGAAGGCATTAAAAGCTATTTTATCTGATTTAATATATCTATACATTCATTTTAATTTTCTCAGTCATTATTTTATTTACTCTTTTCGTTGGTCTTCATCCATTCCTGCCTTTCAGACTTCCATCTGGATAATACTTTACTTTAGCACAAGACTGCTGGAGATGAAGTCTGCTAAATTTTGTTTGTCTGAAAATGTCTTTATATCATTATTATTTTTTATTTTAGTAACACATATATAACCTAAAATTTCCCCCCATAACCGAAATAATTCAGTGGGGTTAATTACATTCATGATGTTGTGCTACCATTGCCATCATTCATTATCACACTATTTATCACCCCAACAGAAAATCTGTACCAAGTAAGCCTTAAATCCCAATTCCCTAACCCTCCCCAGCTCCTGGTAAACTGTATTCTCATTTCTAACTCTATGAATTTGCCTACTATAATTAGTTCATACCAGTAAGATCATACAATATTTGTCCCTTTGTGTCTGTCCTATTTCTCTTAACAAGGTATCTTATCTTCAAGGTTCATCCATGCTGTCCCCTTTATCAGAATGCTATTCCTTTTCATGGCTACAATAGTCCATTGAAGGTATATACACCACATTTTGCTTATCCATTCAGGCGTTGATGGACACTTTGGTTGCTTCCATCTTTTTGTAATTATGAATAATGCCAGTATGAACTTCAGTGTGCAAATGTCTGTTCAAGTCCCTGCTTTCAGTTCCCGGGTAATATACCTAGTAGCAGGTTTGCCAGATCATATGGCAGTTCTACACTAAGCCTCCTGAGGAACTGCCAAACTGTTTTCCACAGCAGCTGCACCATTTTATGTTCCCACTAGTAGTGAATGAATATTCCTATTTTTCTATATCCTCTCCAACACTTGTAGTTTTCTATTTTTTTTTTAAATAATAGCCATTCTAGTGGGTGTGATGTGGTATCTCACTGTAATTTTGATTTACGTTTCCCTAATGGCTAATGATGTTGAGCATCTTCCCATGTGTTTTTTGGTGATTTGTATCTTTAGAGAAATGCCTATTGAAGACTTTTTGACCATTTTTGATTGAGTTGTTTTTCTTTTCATGGTTGAAGTGTAAGGTTTCTTTCTAGATTCTTTTGGTGTAAGGTCTAAGAAACCATTGCCTACCACAATGTACTAAGGTGTTTATCTGAATTTTCTTCTAGGAATTTTACAGTCCTTGTTCTTATATTGAGGTCTTTGATCAATTTGAGTTAATTTTTGTACATAGTGTGTGTGATGGTTAGGTTTATGTGTTAACTTGGTCAGGAAATGGTGCTCAGTTGTCTGGTGAAGCAAACACTGGCATAACATTTGCTGCAAGAACATTTCACACTAAATTGATTATATCTATGACTGATTACATCTACAATCAACTAAGGAAAGTATCTTCAGCAGTGAGAGGCATTTAATCAAATCAATTAAAGGCTTTAATAGGAGAAGTCAGAAGAGAGAATTTTCATCTTTACTTTAGCCAGCCAGCCTCTCCTGGAGAATTCATCCCCACTGTGGGGAGACATGATCCAAATCCCATCGGGCAGGTTTTAAGTTGGCAACTCCAATGAAGGTCTTTGATGAGACAGTTTTATAAAATCTTATATTTATAGATATCTCCTGTTGGTTCTATTTCCCTAGGGAACACTAATATAGCTTTGGTACCAGGTATGGTTCTTGAGAAACTGAATCTTAAAAATGGGTTTTTTGCAATTGGTTCTCTACTCTGATTAGATTCAAAGGCACTAATGATTCTATTTCCAGTAATCAAGATGGCATTGACAGTCCATGGCATAAGTTGGCAATATAGATACGCAAAATATCACCGTTTGATTCTGCTAATTATACGCTTAATATGAGGCAAGGCTCTGGATGACAATGTTTTTAGCACCTTAACAGAGTTTTATGGAGTTAAAAGGTATAATGATATTGACTGTTAGTTCCTAGATATGCTGGATACAGTTAAAAAAAGAAAGGGATGAGCTGAAGGCTTCAAATTTGCAACTTAAATGCCATATGAAAGATATAAAAATTTCTAATGTGTGCCTGAAAGAAAAGCATATTTTCTGTGGCAGCAGACTTCAGATTGCTGAAAACCAAACCAAACCCAAATCTGCTTCTCATTGTGTGAGTAGCAGATTTACAACATAAATTAAATTCTCAACCTTATAGGTGTCCGCTGTTAAAGTGAAGACATTGGTAGGAAAGGATGGGATCCTGAAAATTGGGGCACAGACATATGGGTCAAAAATTATTGCAGTGGGGATACATAAACCCTAGATTCTGCTGAGTCTTTGCTAGATAGACCTGGAATGGTCTGCTTTGAAGAAACAGCCACTCCACCTCCAGCCTGCCCTGAGGAGTCTCCCAAGCATGGCTGTCTGAAGAGATTAACCCTTCACTGCCTGCTGACCCTGTAACCACCTCCCCTGAGGAAACAGCTCGCACTCCTCTGTCTGAAACAATTAATTCTGTTTCACCAGATGAAACTGCAAGGGAATTCCCTGGGGTAATCGGTTTGAAAGACACTTCTAATTCTTTTCATGACCCATGCTCACTGCCCTTCTTTTCTTTCAGGCCTATAACTAGATTCAAGTCACAAAAGTCCATGAAGGTGAGATGCATAGTGTGACTCCTGAGGAAGTATACTATACTGCAAAGGAACCGCATGAGTTTTTCAGTTTATATTGACAGAAATAATGGGAATACGTGTGGGAATTTTCTATTAAGGTTGTGGGATAATGGTGGAAAGGTTATAAAGTTGGGTCAGGCTGAATTTACTGATATGGGCCCCACTAAGCCAAGATTCTGGCTTCCGTGTTGTAGATCAAGGGGTTAGAAGGGCCCTAAAAAGTTTGTGTGGTTGGCTGAAACATGGACGAAAAGGTGGCTGACATGACCTGAAGCTGAAATGCCAGCACTGCCCTGGAATACTGGAGATGAGGGGACCCAAAGACTTAGAAAGAGTAGGATGTTAGAGTGGATTTATCGTGGAAAACCTGCTCACACACTCCCAGATGTCCAGAGGACATATCTTTTACCAGAACTGTGAGGAATAAATTTGTGAGACTAGCTCTGTCATCCCTACAGAGCTCTTAAGTTGCCCATCTCTGTGGGTCAGATATTACTATGGGAACTGCTGTCACTGAGCTGGAATCCTTAAACACAATGGGGAATGATCAGATCCCAACTTGGCAGAAGCCACAGGGCAGCACTTAATCACCAAAGAAAAGGTGGGCTTGGTTACCATAATGGGCAACAGACTCAAAGCAGCTGTCAACATACTCTTACTTGCAGGAACTTATGTCATTGGCTAATAGATCATGGGGCACCTAGAAGCAAAATAGATGGACAGTCCACTAAATTCTTGTTTGCGCTGTATAAGAAAAAGAGTTCTAGGTCAAGGGAACAGAAGTCTAACATGAATTACAAAAACAGAGAGTCACAATTCCTTAATCAGTTTCCCCAGAGTTGGCAGAGCCAGAGTCCCTTGAATGACAGAAAGGCTGGGTACCCTTTGGGAAGGACCATTTATGCTGCCAAAAATTTATACTGTTAATCTACCTCCCAGCCTTCCCCAAAGGGACCTATGGCCTTTTATTAGGGTAACTGTGCATTGGGGAAAAGGAAATGATCAGATATTTTGAGATTAATAGACACTGGTTCAGAAGTAACATGAATTCCAGGAGAGCCAAAATGTCACTCTGGTCCACCAGAGTAGGGTCTTATGGAGCTCAGGTCCATCTCACAGAGGGTCCAGTGGGTCCCCCAATCCATTCTGTAGTCATTTCCCTAGTTCTGGAATGCATAGTTTCAATCAACATATTCAGCAACTGGCAGAATCCCCACAGTGGTTCCCTGATTTGTAGAGTGAGGGCTATTATGGTTGGAAAGGCCAAGTGGAAGCCACTAGAACTGCCCCTAAAATAGAAGGTCAAAATAGTAAAGAATAGTAAATACTAAATACTAAGTAGTAAATACTAATATTTAGTGCAATATATATTTAGTATAATATAGTCTTATTTGCTATAATACTAAACCAGTAAATGCTAATAGTAAATACTAAACACTAAATAGTAAATACTAGAATAGTAAATCAAAAGCAATACTGGATTCCTGGAGGGATTGCAGAGATTAATATTACTTTTTAGGATGTGAAGGATGCAGGGTTAGGAATTCAGTTTTAGAACATTTGTATCACTCCAGAAAAAGAAATAAAAAGAAAAAAAAACAAAAGGAAAAACTCATACATCCTATACCACTTGCCCCTCCCTCTTACTGACCCACTATATGTGTGTGTGTGTATATATATATATATATATATATATATATTTTTTTTTTTTTTTTTTTTTTTTTTGCAGGGACAGGTGCTGGGAATTGAACCTGGGTCTCCGGCATGGCAGGAGAGAACTCTGCCTGCTGAGCCACTGTGGCACCCAACCCACAGTATTTTAATCTACCCAATTTTTACACCTTATCTCCCCCTATTATTTATTTATTTTTTTATCCTTATTTTTTTTCCCACTCATCTGTCTATATCCTTGATAAATGGAGCATCAGACACAGGTTTTCAAAATCACACAGTTACATTGTAAAAGCTATATAGTTACACAGTCTTCTTCAAGAATCAAGGCTACTGAAACACAATTCAACAGTTCCAGGTACTTCCCTCTAGCCACTCCAATATATTACAAACTAAAAAGGGATATCTATATAATGCATTAAAAAAAAACCTCTAGGCAAAAAATAACCTCCAGGATAACCTTTCAACTGTGTTTGAAATCTCTCAACCACTGAGACTTCATTTTATCTCATTTCTCTCTTCCCCCTTTGGTCAAGAAGTCTTTCTCAATCCCATGATGCTGGGTCTGGCTCATCCTGGGAGTCCTGCCCCACATTGCCAGGGAGATTTATATCCCCTGGGAGTCATGTCCCACTTAGGGAGGAGAACAGTGAGTTGGCCTGCCAAGTTGGCATGGGAAGAGAGCTGGCTAGGAACTTTTACACAAGGATTAGTAGAACTAGGATAGTGGGCATCCATACCTTATTCCTACGCCTTGGTCATTCTGCTGTTTGGCAGTACCCTATGTAATACTTTATCTGAATCCCCATGTTTTTATGTATTTTTCATTATTGTTCACTTTTAAATATTTTAAAATTTATTCTCTGATACATAAGGTGTTTAAAAGTATATTTTAATGTCTAAATATATGAGAGATGTTTGTTCTATTTTAGTGTTGATTTTTTAAACCTATTTGTGGTACAGTTAGAGATTCTAATCTTTGCATAGTTTTTAAGATTAGCTTTTGGTTGAGGGTGGGCCACGGTGGCTCAGCAGGCAAGGACGCTTGCCTGCCATGCCAGAGGACCCAGGATCGATTTCCAGTGCCTGCTCATTTAAAAAAAAAAAAAGATTAGGTTTTGGCCTAGTGTTTTGGTTTGCTAAAGCTGATGGAATGCAATATACCAGAAATGGATTGGCTTTTATAAAGAGGATTTATTAAGTTACAAGTCACAATTCTAAGGCCACAAAAGTGTCCAAACTAAGGCACCAAGAAGAGGACACCTTCTCTCAAGAAATGCTGATTCTGGGGTTTCTCTGTCACATGGGAAGGCACGTGGCAATGTCTGCGGTCCTTCTCTCTTGGCTTCTGGGTTCAAATGGCTCTCTCAGCTCCTTCTGCATCTCCCGATGTCTGTGTCTAGGCATCTGCTTTCCGTATGGGTTCTCCAAACCTCTCCAAATATCTCCATCTAGGTGTCTGCTCTGTGTCGGCTCTGTAAGCATCTCCAGGTGTCTGCATCTAGGCATCTGTAGATCTGAACTCTTCTTCTCTCTGTGAGCTCCTTTAAGAACTCCAGTAAACTAATTAAGACCCATCTTGAATGGGTGGGGCCACAACTCTGGGTCACTCCCACAGTTGGGTAGGTCACATCTCCATGGATTCAACCTCATCAAAGGATCCCACCCTACAGTAAGTCTGCCCCCACAAGATTAGGATGAAAAGAACATGGATTTTTGGGGGGTACATAACAGTTTTAAACTAGCACACTTGACAAGTGTAAATTTCTAAAAAATATTGTAAATTTTTTTTTCTCTACTTCAAAGGAGTGTGTTTTCCAGTTATCAAATACTGTCAGTGAAGGTCTTAGAAAGAAACTTTTAAGTGTTTAACTGAAGATAAGTTAATGAATGATCATTAACAGGTATGGAGAGTTAAGGCAACCAATATGGGATGTGGAGGCTCTGAGTCACTACCACTTTTAAGAACTAGTTCCAACTTTAGGCCTGAAGCAGGCAGAAGAATAAATAACATTACTAGGTCCTGGTGAGGTTGGAGAGGTGAGATAGGAGCCACTTGTGACCTGAACCTATAGGGAAACACATCATTGCTAGAATTGCATTTCTGAAGCAGGCAGGAAGCAGAGGAAAACATCCTGATTTCTCTATTCCTCCATCAGAGCTTTTAAGCGCTCCCCTTGGCTGATTTCAATTTGGAACTAGAGATGAAAGAAGCCTGGGGGATTCCATCTGTGGGATCAGCCCCTCCATTACATAGTACATGACAAAGAAGGGCAGAGAATGGATCTGAGAGAGGGGAACAGAAATAACTATCAAGTGTACAAGTTTCTCATATGTCCATTGGATCAAAATTTTAATTGAGCTGTTCAAATCTATTATATTTTTACTAATTTTTGACTTGGTCCCTCATTTACTGAGGGAGGAAAATGAAAATTTCTTACTATATTTGTAGACTTTTAAATTTCTCCCTGTTATTTTTTCAATTGCTGCTTGCATATTTAAGACTATGTTATTAGGTACACACAAGCATGGAGCTGTTAGATTTCCCCCCTTGAACTGAATTTTTTATCATTATGTGATAATCTGTTTATCTTCAGTATTTTAGTTTTGCCTTAAAGTGTATTTTATCTGGCATTAATATAGCCAAAAGACTTTTTAAAATTTCTGCTTTTCCAGTATATGTTTTTACATCCTTTACTTATATTTTTGTGTCTTTATGGTTTACATATATTCCTAGTTAATGACATATAGCTAGATTGTCTTTCTTCTTTAAAATACAATCTGACAATATTTGTCTTTTAACTTGAGAATTTATATAAGTTGTATTTATTTCTGATTATGAACTATCTATCCTATATTTTCTCTCTCTCTTTCTTTCATCGATTTCCAACCAGAGAAGCAGAATGGCAGAGTCCCCCCTGCTCAAAGGACAGCTAGAGAAGTGACAGAAAAAGGACCAGGACAGCAATTCCAGCCAGCAAATGACCTGAGAATGTCTTCAACTCTACATTCAGAGGTCCTGATGAAAAAACCTGAGGAATTAAGACTCAGAGAACTGGAGACCATCGGCTAGCGCAAAGAGCCTAAACGTGTCCCTTTCCAGAGGCCCAGAGCCCTCAGGAATGCGTGGACAGGGGAGGTAGAAACTAGGAAGTAAGCCAGGCTGTGCTCCTTGAATGTGCCACACCATGCGTGTGGCCACCATCCATGCCCCATGCACCTGTTGCCCCCCCAAGCCTCCCCTCCCAAGACCTGTGACCTGCCTACCTATGCTCCAAGCACCCCACCCCCTGGGGCTTCTTCATCCTTCCCTGCCCCTCCCCAAACCACATCCCCACGCCCTGGCCCCTCGGCCCCTGACCCTCCTGCCATAGGCACTTGTGCATTTCTACCCTAGCCCTCCCCCACGCATGCATGCACCCTTGACCCGCACGCCTATGCCCCCCCACATGCATGCACTCGCACCCTGCTTCCCCAGAATAGCACCCTGCCCCCCACCTCAGCACCCCCAACCCCTGCGCCCCCACACATGTGCACCCACACACTGCCCGTGTCCTGACCTCCACACCCTGATCACCATGACAACCACATTCCATGTTTGCACTGCCTTTGCCTATGCAGCCCCCCACCTATGCACCCTCCCCCATGCCATGCCCTCCCCTCCTGCCCCCTCTGCCCCTCCCCTCTCACTCCCTGTGCTGCACCCCTCTGTGCACCCACTCAGCACCCCCAAACCGCTGTCCACTGTACACGGCCTCCGTGTCCTCCATGTCACCATTGAGGCCCGCCTGGGCTGCCCCCTGCCCTTACAGCCTCCATGCCACCACCACCCCCACACAAACCTACACCCCATACTTCCAGGCAACAGCATAGCACCCCCACCCCTGCACCCTACCACTGAACTGCTGCATCCCACACCATATGCCACGTGCTACCCCATGTCCATCCCACAAATACAAAATCTTAGAACACTGAGGGAAATCAACATCCAAAGTAACCCTATTAAGATCATTAAATGCCTCAAAGGCAACTGAAAATCACAAAGTATATGAAGATGTAGACAGTTATAGCCAAGCCTAATAACTGAATTAAAACAGTTGCCTAATAAAGGAGCTCAAGAAGACACTAGAAGAGCATAAAGAGGATTTGAAAGAACAAATAGAAAAATAGCAGATATCACAGAGAGGAAAGATACTGTAGATCAAATAAAAATATACTAGAGCCACACAACAGCAATTTGAAGAGGAAGAAGAAAGGATAAGTGAACTAGATGATGGGACAATTTCAAATGCACAAAAGAACAAATGGCAAAAAAGATGGAAAAAATATTGAATTGGATCTCGGGGAAACAGTGGACAACAGGAACTGCACAAATATTAGAGTCATCGATGTCCCAGCAGGAGAAAAGAAGAGTAAAGGGCTAGAAAGATTAGTTGAGGAGATAATTAGGGGAAACTTACCAACCCTTATGAAAAACATAAATATGCAAATCAAAGCCCAATGAGCCCCAAATAGAATAACTCCAAATAGGCCTACTCCAAGACACAAACTAATCAGCCTGTCAAATATTAAAGAGAAGCAGAAAATCCTGAAAGTGGCAAGAAAAAAGTGATCTACTACATACAAGGAAAACCACATAAGACTGAGTTCAGACTACTACTCAGCAGGCACCATGGAGGTGAGGCGGCAGTTGTATGATATATTAAAAGATCCTGAAAGAGAAAGACTTCAAGAATTCTGTACCAAGCCAAAAAGTGAGGGAGAGATTAAAACTTTCACAGACAAATAAATACTAAGAGAATTTGTCAACAAGAGACCAGTCCTAAAAGAAATACTAAAGGGAGTTCTGTGGGCTGAAATAAAAAAGGTAGGAGGGGGAGGTCTGGAGGAGGACACAGAATTGAAGAGTACCAGGTAACTTAAAGAATAAAAAGAGAAAGAGGAAAAGGAATATATACATCTGACAAATAAAATCTAAAGGATAAGATGGTAGATTCAAGAAATGCCTTTATAGTAATAACTTTGAATGTTAATGGACTAAACTCACTGACTAAAAGGTACAAATTGGGTGGTGTGAAGGTGGCTCAGTGGCAGAATTCTTGCCTGACATGCTGGAGACCTGGGTTTGATTCCCGGGACCTGCCCATGCAAAAAATTAAAAGGGACAGATTGGCAGAATGGATTAAGAAATGTAATCCAGCTATATGCTGCTTACGAGGGAGTCATTTTAGACCCAAGAATACAAATAGATTGAAAGTGAAAGGATGGAAAAAGCCATTCCATGCAAGCTGTAACCAAAAGAAAGCAGGAGTTGCTATACTAATATCAGACAAAATAGGTTTTAAATGTAAAGAAGTAATAAGTGACAAAGAAGGACACTACATATTAGTAAAAGGGAAAATCACCAAGAAGTAACAATCATAAATGTTTATGCCCAAAATCAAGGTGCTCCAAAGTACATGAGACAAACATTGGCAAAACTGAAAGGAGCAATAAGATTTTTCAACAATAGTGGTGGGAGACTTCAATACACCACTCTCCTCAATAGATAGAACAACCAGACAGAGGATCAACAAGGAAACAGAGAACTTAATTTGCTAAATGAATTAGACCTAATAGACATATATAGAGTGTTATACCCCAAAACACCAGGATATACATTCTTCTCTAGTGCTCATGGAACATTCTCCAGGATAGATCATATGCTGGGGCACAAAATAGGTCTTTATAAATTTAAAGACACTGAAATTATTCAAAATACTTTCTCTGACCATAAGGGGATGAAATTGGAAATGGATAACCATAAAAGAACCAGAGCTTTCACAAATATATGGAGATTACATACTGCACTCTTAAACAACCAGTAGGTCAAAGAAGAGATTGGTAACTATCTGGAGATGAATGAAAATGAGGTTGAACTCCAATGTAAGGGAATAGATAGGAGTGAAGGTGGTTCACTAGGGGGTCTATAAGTAATATCACCATATGTTCTAGTTTGCTAGCTGCTGGAATGCAACACACCAGAGACGGATTGGCTTTTAATAAAAGGGGATTTATTTTGTTGGTTCTTCAGAGGAAAGGCAGCTAACTTTCCACTGAGGTTCTTTCTTACGTGGAAGGTACAGGATGGTCTCTGCTGGTCTTCTCTCCAGGCCCCTGGGTTCCAACAACTTTCCCTGGGGTAACTTCTTTCTGCATCGCCAAAGGCCTGGGCTGAGCTGCTAGCAGTGCTACGTTGCAATCTCCCATTTAAGCACCAGCCAATTAAGTTAGACGTCACTCATTGCAGCAGACACGCCTCCTAGCTGACTGCAGATGTAATTGGCAACAGATGAGGTTCAAGCACCATTGGCTTATGTCCTCAGCAACAAGACTAGGTATGCTCACCTGGCCAAGTTGACAACTGAATCTAACACACCATATTGAAGGTGAATAATTGAAAGGGGTTGTAGAGACCTATGTGTCCCACTAATTAACACTACAAATATAAGTAAGTTCTTTCATGAACTATTTCAAAGGTATGAGTCTTGTACAAAGAGTGTTTAAGTTCAGGGCGCAGGGGGAAACTGCCGTTGCATACTATGGGCTATGTTTAACAGGAAAACATCAGCACTACCACAGCAACACCAGGAGTAAATAATGGGGGGAGGAAACAAGAGTTAAGGGACGTTTAGATTTCCTATTTGGTGAGGGTGTGTTTATTGGTTATCTTTCTCTTGGGAACAATGAAATTATCTAAAATTGAGAATATTGATGGCCTGTAGACTTTGGATATTATACATGATGCCTAATGAGTGCAGTGGCTGAAAGATGCACTGACTGAAAAGTAGATTGGCGAAGGATGGTGTACACTCTATGATCAAATATCATGCTGCTGCAAAAAGGAACAAAGTTGTGAGGCATGCAACATGGTGAATGAACCTGTGGGACATTTGGTGAATCAAAATAAGCCAGAAACAAAGGAGCAATTATTGCATGGTCTCCTTTAGAAAATGCTTATAAGAAAACAGGGGCCTAGATTGTAAGCTCACATACCAGTCACATTTAGTCCAGAGTGTTTGTTGATTATTATTTCTGGATTTTAAGAGGCTGTTTTGTATGTATAACCTGGTATGTAGAGATAAGAATGAAGCTGATCAGGTCTGGATTGAGGTAATTCAGAACACAGAGGTAAGGAAGACATTGTCTATATTTAAAATCTCACCTACTTTTTGAGACCAAGGGAAAAAAAGGTTTATTTTTGTCTGCAACGTAAATTTTCTGTAACACATAATCTAATTCAACTTGTCTGGATCTCATTTAAGCAATTGAAATGCAGGGAGTCCAGAATAAGAATGAGTGCCTTTAATCCTGAATAGCTTAATATAATGCCTGGATACATCCTAGAATATATTAAGCAGGTAATCAAAAAGTATTGGCAAAGTCCCTTGAGGGATGGGAGAAAAATATGAAACTATTAAACTTTACCACTGGGGAAATCCCTGCTACTGTATCAAATGTTAAGGACACCCAAATCAATAGGCCAAGCCTTTGATCTTGAGGCTTGCTCTTGTGAAGCCTATGTATGTAGCGGAGAAGCTTAGCCTACTTATAGCATGCCTAACAGTTAGTTCTGGAGGACCTTTTTTGTTACTCAGATATGGCCTCACTCTCTCTAAGCCCAAATTTGCAAATGAAATCATTGCCCTCCGCCCTACATGGGACATGACATCCAGGGGTAAAAGTCTCCCTGGCAACGTGGGAGATGACTCCCAGGGATGAGTCTGGCCCTGGAACCATGGAATCAACAATGCTATCCTGACCAAAAAGGGAGGAAAGAAGTTTGACAAATAAGGTGTCAGTGGCTGACAGAGTTCAAATAGAGTCAAGAGGCTACACTGGAGGTCATTCTTATGCAAGCATCAGGTAGACATTGCTACCTATCAGAACTTGCCAACCCCCAACCTAAACCATTCCAGTCAATCATAAAGAATACCTAGTACAATATATAAGATTCTACAAAGGTTCCATGCACTAAATTAACTTTCCAGAAATCTACAACTTCCAGATGAGTCCCTGGACCAGATAAGTCCTGAAACCTAGAGGGGCCAGCCTCTCCAGAACATCAGCTAGTTCCATCTCCCTACCCTATATTATTGACAGCCCCTTCCTACATGTAAAAGTTAGAATGGACATAGTCCAAATATCCCTAAAGAGTTATGCAGAGAAGATAGGGTTTAACAAATGAGTATGATTGTTAAATCATTAAACTGGTATTTCTTTTAGTCTCCAGTATCTTAGATCAGCTAGAAGTAAAAACTTCAAATTGAGGAATTATAACCATACCAAACTCTGAAATCTGTTCTATAACTAATTGCTGTGCTGTGCTTTGAAATTTATTGCTTTTTTGTATATATGTTATTTTTCACAAAAAAGAATAAAAAATCTATTGTGATGATAAAAATAAATAGTTACCCCTTCTGGCCTCCAATGTTCTGGAGCAGCTAGATGGAAAAATCTGAGACTATGGCTTGGTGCCCATGACAAACCCCTGAAGATTGGGAGAAAGATCAAAGGAGAAGGTGGAGTTAGAGAAAATAGGATTTAACAAATAAGTATGACTGCTGAGTCGTTGTATTATTTCTTTTAGTCTCCAGTGTCTTGGAGCAGCTAGAAGGAAAAACTAAAATTATGGAACTGTAACCCATACAAAACTCTGAAATCTGTTCTATAACTAATTGTTGGGATGTGCTTTGAAATTTATTGCTGCTTTGTATATATGTTATTTTTCACAATTAAAAAAAAACAAAAGAATGAGTGTAGAGGTACATGTATAATATCCAACAGTCCTATCTTTTCAAAACTTAAAAAAAAATTATTTAATTTTTATTGTTTGGTAGTTAGACACTCGATGATTTCTTTTATTACTTACCCTAGTCATTAAACTTGCATCTCTAGCAAGGCCTAAAGTTAGCTAACAATATAAAGAACAATTTATATGCATTGTTATCCTGTATTTTAGTATTTTTCCCTCACATTCTTTCTTGCATATCAGAAGTTCTGCTTTTTGTTTGTTTTGGGTTCTCCTTTTTCTTTTTGCCTTAAGAAACTTCTTTGGATTTCTTTTGATGAAAATCTGTTGGTGATTTACTCTTTCAGAATGGTCTAAAACTATCTACATTTCATTCCTATTCTCATAAGCCAGTTTCTAGGGGCAAATAACTTTGAAGTGATAGCTTTTTTCATCTCAACACCTTGAGAGAGACTTCCACTGACTTTTGGCTTCCATTATTGCTGTGCAGAGTGAATAATAAGTATAGTCTCCCTTCCTTTGTGGCAGTTTATATTTTCTTTCTGGGAACTTTTTTTTTTATTATTGTTTTTTTTATATTTCATCTCTGGTAGTTTTTTCTTTTTCATGGGCAGGCACCAGGAATAGAACCCGGGTCTCTGGCATGACAGGCGAGAACTCTGCCTGCTGAGCCAGCATCGCACTGCCCTCTGGTAGCTTTTAAGATTTCTTTTTCTTTGGAATTCTGTAACTTCACCTTGATCTGCCTAATTTTGGGTTTTAAAAATAATCAAAATGACCCTTTATTTTAAATGTAGATAATATCATAATACATCAAAATAATTTGTAACACCTGTTTCTTAAATATTGTCTTATGAGTGATGCTTTCTTAAGTTAAAAGTAACAAAAGGCTTTTAAAGTTATCAATTTAGGACACACTCAACCAATGATGATATTAAGTTAAAAATGTAACTTGTATCCTATGAAGTCTTCTAAGAAAGGAAATCATAACAATTTTCATACTAAATGCCATCCCATCATTAAAAGGGATTAAAAAGAAGCGTAAATGAATTTGAACAGAAATTCTAATCTCCTGAATTTGGGTCTTTGTATAAACCAAGTTTTTAAAGATGTAAGCAAGATATTTAAATTCTGTAAGCAAGATATTCCTTAACTGCAGCTCAGAAACAACATAAATATCTTGGTGAAATGTCCTCCGTCATCTACTGACGGTAACATGGGATTGCAATCTCTAATTTATTTGCTGTCTTACATCTGCTAACATTCACAAGCATCTCCACAGGACAAGAAAATGCTCATCCTCTGAAAAATGGTTCTATCCAAATAGGGAATCAGTTCAGGTTTTTTCTTGTACTATCAATGTTCTTTGTAAAGTCCCTCACGTTACAGAGGAGGCAAAGCCTAGTGAATTGCACCATTCCATCTGAGGGCTCCACCTTAACCCTCCAAATGCCAGGGTTGTGAGGAGTTGTCATCACAAACTACCTCAGCAGCATAGCCCTTCTGATTCAGTGGACCTCTGGCACTCTCTATGTAATCCAAGAGGTTATGAATAGGCATTTTAGAGGCATGTGTCTGATAGCCCAAGTCTGTCAACTCCTGATCATGTTTATTAGACATCATACCTTTACATAGAATGAGAAAGTCTTCGTTTCTTTTCTTTTTTCCATATCAAATCTTTATCCTCTCCTCAAAGAACAACTGCTTTGTGATAGTATTTCTCAAAGTCTATCACAAGGAAAACTAATTCCAGCAACTCAAGGGAGAATTTCATGTTGTCTTTTCCTGGATCATCAATTTGATTATCTATCATGTCACCAATCTTGTTTGCTGTGAACTACTCAACTTGGGCCTTAAGGGCAGAATTTTGGGGGTAATGGTCCATGGGGCCCAGACTCCCTGAAGGGAATATTCTATTTTAAAAAAAAAAAAAAATTATTTATTTATTTACTATCAAACCAAAATAATATACAAACATGGACATTCTTAACATACAAACATTTGGTGCACAGTATACAATCATGGCTCACAATATCATCATATGGTAGTATATTCATCACCATGATCATTTTTTTAGAACATTTGCCTGACGGGCACATTCTCAAGTGACTGAGTCACTTCACTGAAGTTGAAATAAACAAAAAGCAAAGCCATTCAGGTCATAGATGTAAAAGTCAGTCATAGCAAAAATATCAAATTGTGACACCTCCCATTATATATCTAGCATAGCTGAGGAGCCGTTTTCAATTTCCTTTCAGTAGTTTCCAGCTATTTTCTCATTAAGTATCCTTGGTATTCAAAACCAGACACCTCCAGCTCGGAATTGAGGTCTTCCAGGACTCAGACTATGGAATCTTCTCTCCCACTACAGCCCTTGTCCAAGTGAGTGGAGCTACCTGGGATAAAATGTGGGCTGATGTTGGCATACCCAAGTGTAGTGCAGTCATGGGACACAGGTCATGGCACAGGTCATGGCCTAGGGCTCACCCAGTCCCCCTGTCTCAGCTAAGTTCCCCTCTCCCCAATTTTAAAAAAATCTTTTTAAATAGTCACTGGGCATCACTGCTGTAATAGCTTTTTAACAGTGTTTGAAAATACCTATCTTTTACCTTCTAATTTTACCTCTTCAACATTTTCTCTATCGCCATTTAGGATTCCAATTACAAAGACATACTTCTCATTCTATTCTTCGTTACCTCAATCTCACTTTCGAACACATTTTCTGTTTTTTTCTCTCCACATTCCATTCTAGATCATTTCTTCAGCTCTATCTTCCAGATCATTAATTCTGTTTTCAGTAATATCTAATCTATTGTTTCTTCAGTCTATTGCTAGTTTTTTAAATTTCAGCTATATTTTCCATTTTTAAAACTAATTATTTTTCAAATTTGTTTGTTCTTTGATCTTATGGCTGAATGTCTCTCATTTTTTAGTCATATTAAAGGTTCTATAATCTATGCCTGGAAGTTCAAATATCTGAAGTCTTTGAGAATTTTATTTTGCTGTTGTCCAGTTCTCAGTTGTAGTACCTTGTTTCCTCATATATACATTTGTTTATATATACTCTGAGCTGCCGATACCTTTGCAATTTTACTTGTAGGTCTGGGTTGAATGTGATTTCTTTCAAATGGAATTTGCTTTTTCTTCTACCAACTACTTAAGGTTACGTTAAATCAAAATTTCTACTTGGAATATAACCAGTATAAATTCAGACTACAATAATACATGAGAGCTGGCTTCTGTTTTCAGATTATCCAGGAGAACTATTTCCCCTTTCCATGCAGTATCAAGGTTGAAAAATACAAGTTTCCTTGCTGTCCTTTTCTGCATGGCAAATTTGTTTCTCAGTTACCTTTACCTGGAAGTGAAGTTCTAGCTTTATGAGAATGGACTACTGTTAGACTTCCTAAGTGGTGCAGACTCTGGGCCAGAACCCCCAAAGCAATATTCCTGCTTTTGTAAGCCCTGCCATGAGAAATATTAGGAAGCTCTGCTCTGGACTAGGTCTCCCCATCCCCACTTTTCACCTTGGGCCAAGCATAGTCATATAGGCAGTAGTCCAAGGCCGCCAAGGTTTGGCTTCAGGTGAACCATTTTTTGCACTCTCAAGTATTTTTGCTCTCACTCTTTTTTGGCCTCTGTGGATTTTCTTTTTCTTTTATCTCATGCCTTCTCAGCAATGCATTTAAAACTTATTTTTAACATGTTAATCATTTCAATCTTCAGGGTTGTTCAGAATATCTAACCTGCCATATTGCCAGATATAGAAATATTCATTTAACTCCTCCTGTTCATTAAATGTTGAGTTCCTAGAGTCCAAGAACCATGACTGATTCATCCTTTTATCCTAGGACTTGGCACACATTAGTGTATTCACAGGAAACATTATTTAAATGAATGATTGAATGAATGCCAAAAACAAACATTACAAATTAAAGTAATTGGTTTGAAATTCTAAGTACAACCAAAGCAACTTCCTTTCTGAAAACCCTTAAGGCTGCAACTGAACACCATCATCTGGTTCTGAGAATTCCTTGGGAAGTCGGTCTTCACTTACATTCCCTCTTTTAATCAAATTTTGTGCTGTTTTAGTAGAATTAAACAGAAACTCACCCAGTTGTACTTCAATTTCAATCTCATGGATTCAATCCAGTAGAACAGTAGACAAATTTATGTTATATAACTTCACGATTATATAAATCAGATTACATAGGTTTACAAAAAAATTCTTAGCATAAAAATATTGCCACATCTCTTACTACTTTCTAATGATATTTGACATTGCATCCTTGGTATTGACATTTTCCATTATCATTGGGTTACCTCAGTGATTCATTCTTCATAATTCAGCATTCATATCTTTAATGTCTTTATTGAGTGCATAGTAAGTACGCTGTGCTAAACCCTGGAGTTACAGAGAAAAGGCATATTCTCTGCCCTCAATGTGTTCACTGAGAGACTAAGGTTATTAAGTGCAATATGGTAAAAAATACCACCAGTAGAGTCATGTATGGGGTACAGAGCACAAAGGAGTGTTCCACTATGTTTAGGAGCAACTAGGAAGATTTCACGGAAGAAGAGACTCTGTCTTGAGAGCAGAATAAAGAGTGGCTTTAATCAGACAAGGGGTGTAGGACCAGGGAAACATGAAACAGCATCTGACCTCATCTCCCCAGTCAGTGTCAACATGTTCCCTGGTCCTCCTGAGGTGATATTTACATAACCAAATAAATATATCTCCAGATAATGTGTGAATTTTTTATTGCCGTCCAGTTTCCATACCCTTTTTTCCCTCCTTGCTTCTTCTTCCCCAACCCTCCCCCTTCCTCCTTCTTCCCTTGCATCCAACCTCCTTCATTCCTTTCTTTTCTATAGAATATTGCTGTTCCTTGCTATAGCTCCATTATTATAAGAACTAAATTGGAATTTATCACTTTAAATAAATGCAAATTTAATTTGCCATGGTCTCTACTTAGGAAATGTAAGTGACATAATTTCATACAAGAAAAAGTACAGCCAAAACTGTGTTTAAAGTGTTGCTAGCTATGAATATATATCCTCTTGCCCTCATGCACAGGGGAATGAATTACACCTGTCATGCTTAATCTAATCGTGTTATTGTGAGAACTAAACACAAAAAAAATTGTGAACAAATGCAGTTTGTAAGTTATAAAGTTTATCATCTCAAATTGTTTTAATATTTCAAGTTAATTCCCGCAGCTAATTAAGTGTGCAAAATTCACATGCTAGACTGCTTGGGTGGAGCCTGGCCATTTTAGTTTGTTAAATGCTGCTGTAATGCAATATACCAGAAATGGAATGGCTTTTAAAAAGGGAATTTATTAAATTCCAAGTTTATAGTTCTAAGGCCATAAAAATGTCCAAACTAAGGCATCCAGAGAAAGATACATTGACTCAAGAAAGGCCAAAGTCTGTCCCTTGGGAAGGCCTGTGGCTGGTGTCTGCTGGTCCTTGTTCCAGATTCTGTTGCTTCCAGCTTCTGACATCAGTGGTTTTCTCTCTAAGTGTCTGTGGGCCTTCACTTGGTTCCTCTGGGAACAACTCCAGTTTCTGGCTCACTTAGCATCTCATGGGATGGCAACAGGGTGATGTCTGCTGGGCTCTGCTTCTGCAAACGTCTGTGTCTATGCATCTGCTCTGTTGGCATGCCAAGCATCTCCAAATGTCTGCTTCTCTGTCAGCTCTGAAGCAACTGTGTTTTCTCCAAAATATCTCCCTTTTAAGGACTCCAGTAAAATAATCAATATCGACCTAGTTCTAGTTTGCTAACTGCCAGAATGCAATACACCAGAAACAGAATGGTTTTTAAAAAGGGGACTTTTCTAAGGCCATGAAAAATCTCCAGATTAAAGCAAGTCTTTAAAAATGTCCAAACCAGACACCATCAAGAGGTTATTTTCACTCAAGAAAGGCCAATGAGTTCAGTGTTTCTCTCTCAACTGGGAAGGGACGTGGCAAACATGATGACAGTCTGCTAGCTTTCTCTTTCATGAAGCTCCCCAGGATGCATTTTCCTTCCTCATCTCCAAAGGTTGCGGGGTGGTAGACTCTATACTTTGTGGTTCTGCAGCATTCTCAGCTCTCTCAGAATCTCCTCATTCTCTCATCATTCTCTTCATTCTCCAGTCATTCTCCTCCTTTACAGGATTCCAGTACGCTAATCAAGACCCATATAGAATGGATGGAGACACGTCTCCATCTAGTCAAGTTTAATACCCACAACTGATTGAGTCATACCTCCATGGAGATAACCTGATCAAGTTTCCAACCTATAGTACTGAATAGGAATTAGAAGATACCATTGTTCCCACAAGACTGATGAGGATTAGAACACAGCCTTTCTGGGGTACGTAAATCCTTTCAAACCAGGATACACCTCTAATGGGGGAATCACATCTCTATCTAATTAAAAGACCACACCTACAATTGGGTGTGCCGTATCACCATGGAAGTAATAATCAAAAGGTCATACCTATTTATTATTATTATTTATAATAATTTATTATTATAATATTGGCGTATTCAGCTAAAAAGTATAGGGTGAAAGGTCCTGCTGTGTATTCTACATTAAATCCTCATACTAATTCTGATTCACCTTCTGTCAGGTCAAATGGGGCTTGGTTAGTTTTGACTAGTGTTGAAATAAACCATATTATGGCAAATGGTCATGCTGGGATAATTAATATCACTATATAAATATAGTGAGCTAATTTCCAAAGAACAATCAAATTAAAGTTTTCCACCATACAAAATTGAATCTGAATTAAAGGACATGGTTTATCCAGGGTACACAACACTTTCAAACTAGCACACTGGCTTTAGGCAGTGTTGTGAAGATGACAAGCCTCAGGAAGCTGTTTCTTCCTTACTCATTCTCAGTGCCTGGTGTAGGAAATTCTAGGTTCAAAGGTCACTGTGGGGGTATCCACCCAAACTTGCCCTGTCTGGGCAGTACCAATCCACTGCAGGATTCTTCGTCCTCTTCTCACGTCCAACTCCTTGAAAAGCTTATTCTTCGTACCTTTTCCTAATGGTCTTACTTTTAAAGTTTTTACCCAAAGCAATAACTTAAATGCAATGGATTTCTAGATCAGGGAAGAAGATATCTTTGAATATGGGAGATAACTTTCAAAAGACTCTACATAGGCATCTTCAGCCTTTGAATTTCGAGCAACTCAGGGTCATCTGGATTCATCGTTAGCCAAATCCTATTTTAGAATTTTATTTTAGCAAGCTCAGAGAAACTTCCGGGTTACTTCTCTGAAAGTACTTCTTCCTCTGATGGTGGGACTTGTAAATTGATACAATATAGAATGTGATTTGACATTACGCTTCACACCTTTAAGATGTGCTTACTGTTTGTCCCAACAACATAGCTTCCAGAAATTCTTCTTAAGAAATAGTCTGAGATATTTGGAAATATTTAAATATAGAGACATACACCACAGTATTACTTGTAATTTACATTATTATTTTAAATTAAAATTAGAAACAGACTATTAAAAATGGGGAAATGAGTAAAAGTTCATGCTTAGTCATATGATGCTAATAATGTACAGCTATTGAGAATTGACTATTTGGCAAACATTTAACGAAATGGAGAAATGTATATAATGTGAAATTTTTTTAAAAAGATTACATAAGTCATATAAATGTTTTAATTTCAAGATGCTATTTTCAGTTTGTGTTTCTCTTTCCTCCTGAAGACCAATTTAAATGACAGAATAAATAAAAAAATTTTAACCTTCTTATGTAAAAATGACCCAACAACAAAGAGACACTAGATGTATGATATGTCATCAGTGTGAAATTGGAACACTGAACAATCAGAGAATAATTAATGAGGTAGATCCAATTGTTACATATGAAACCTTGTATTTTGAAACAGAGAAAACACATTCTTTTCTAGCATCCTTTGAAGAGACACAAATTTGATTATATTAGGCCACAAAGATGACTTCAACATAATAAGCTTAAATGATAATTATTTATTTCAGTGAACAAACGTAGTTTTGAATAAACGTCCTGAGAGATCATCTCTACCAAACGGTTCAGGTTATTTAAGTTTCTGGGCTACAACTTAAGACTTTTTGTGGTAGTAATATATATACATCTCAAAATTTCCCATTTTAACCACTTTCAAGGAAACAATTCAGTGATATTACTTACATTCCAAATATTGTGTGGCCATCACTAACATCCATTACTCCAACTTTTTATCACCTCATTCAAAAGCTCTGTACCAATTAAGCCGTAATGGCCCCCACCCAGTCCCTACTAACCTGTAATCTACTATCTGTCTCTATGAATGTAAATGTAAGTGGGATCATATATTTGTCTTTTTGTGATTGGCTTATTTCATTCAACATGATGTCTTCAAAGTTCTTCCATGTTGTAGCATGTATCAGAATTTCATTCCTTTTTGTGGTACATAACATATAATTGTGTATATGCATCATTTTTTTTAGGGGGTGTGTGGGTAATGGTCCAGGAATCGAACCTGGGTCTCCCACATGAAAGAACAGCACTCTACCACTGCACTACCCATGCACACTGTACCACATTTTGTTTATCCATTCATTGGTTGGTGGACACTTGGGTTGCTTCCATCTTTTGGCTATGTGAATAATATCCGTTTATGAACATTGGTGTGAAGATATCTGTTTGAGTTCCTGCTTTCAATACTTTTGGGTGTATATCAAGAAGTAGGATTGCCAGGTCATGTGGTAGTTCTCTGTTCAACTTTCTGAGGAACCACCAAATTGATTTCCACAGTGGTTGTACCATTTTACAATTCTGCCAACAATGTATAAGAGTTTCAGTTTCTTGGCATCCTTGCCAACACTTGTTTTTACTAGCCATCCTAGTGGGTGTGAAGTGGTATCTCAATGTGGTTCTGGTTTGTATTTCTCTGATGACCAAGGATGTTGAGCATCTTTTCATATGCTTATGGTCCATTTGTGTATCTGTTCTGGAAAGATGTCTTTCAAGTCCTTTGCCCCTTTTTAAAAATGAGGTAATTTGTCTTTTTGTTACAAACTTTTTTACTTGGTTTATTTTATCTCTGAAATAATGGAACATAGGTAATCATATGTGTTTAGCAAAAAGTCATTTTATTTCAAGCTGCCTTTTACATTTTCTTTGGTGCAAGATATCAGGTTATTCTCAGAGAAAATTCCCTATTAAACATTATGTCATTTTGCTGGAAAACTGAATTGTCATTATGCTTCATTTTCATTTGTGTATTGGTGCTTCTATTATGGATGCTTTATTAGTTTATATAAAAGTATATTTGCTGGTTCTCTTACAATTTTTCCATACAGTATCTATAATTTTTCTATGAAAGTAAACTTGTACTTCTTTGTCATTTTCTAGTTTTAAATTGCTTATAAAATAAATGTAGTGTTTTATAATCAGAAAAAAAGTGAGAAACATCCTCTTTAAGTTATTTTATTAACCCTTTACAAGCCTATTAAGGGCAAGGTGGGTCTACAGGAACCCTGACACACAGAAAATAAAAGGAACCGAACAACTTTATTTAATAGGTAGAGTAAGTGAGTAAGTTTTTCTGGTAAGCGGTAGAGATGGGACAACTTTTTTTTCTTACTCTGAAAGGCTACAACTCTTGATAGTATTCCATATTCATGGATATTTGTTATTTCTTAAATTATGCTGACTTACTTCTCTATGGAGTTGGACTGTTTTCTAGTATGGTGGGTTTGAGAGTCTAAGGGAAGGAACTCAAATATGTGAAGCACCCAGGATTGAATATTACTTTTTTAACTCTTTCAAAATGGGTTAAGAATCAATTTACAGGTGGACAACAAAGTCACCCAGCAAGAAAATCCTAGGTAAAAAAAGTGAAAACAATCTCTAGAACAAAGTAATTAAGAAAATTAAATGCCTAGATGCCAGCAAAAAAGTAATGAATCATACTAAGAAAATTGAAGATATGACCCTGTCAAAGGAACAAACCAACTATTCAAATGAGATACAGGAGTTAAAACAGTTAATTCAAGATGTTTGAACAGACATGGGAAATTTCATCAAAAAATCAAATCAATGAGTTGAGGGAGGATATAAAGATGACAAGTGATGAAAAAAAGAAGAAATCAAAAGCCTGAAGAAACAAATCACAGAACTTATGGGAATGAAAGTCACAGTAGAAGAGATGGAAAAAAAATGGAAACCTACAATGTTAGATTTCAAGAGGCAGAAGACAGAATTAGTGAACTGGAGGATGGGACATCTAAAATCTGACAAACGAAAGAAAATATAGGGAAAATAATGGGAAAATATGAGCCAGGACTCAGGGAACTGAATGGCAACATGAAGTGCATGAATATACATGTGGTGGGTGGTCCAGAAGGAGAAGAGAAGGGAAAAGGAGGAGAAAAATTAATGGAGGAAATTATCACTGAAAATTTCCCAACTCTTATGGGACTTAAAATTACAGATCCAAGAAGTGCAGCATACCCCAAACAGAATAGATCCAAGTAGATTTACTCCAAGACATTTACTAATCAGAATATTAGATGTTGAAGAGAAAGAGAGAATTTTGAAAGCAGCAAGAGAAAAGCAATCCATCACATACAAGGGGAGCCCAATAAGACAATACATAGATTTCTCAGCAGAAACCATGGAGGTGAGAAGACAGTGGGATGATTTATTTAAATTACTAAAAGAGAAAATCTGCCAACCAAGAATTCTATATCCAGTAAAACTGTCCTTCAAAATGAGGGAGAAATTAAAACATTTTCAGACAAAAAAAATCACTGAGAGAATTGTGACCAAGAGACCAGCTCTGCAAGAAATACTAAAGGGAGCACTAGAGACAGATAGGAAAAGACAGGAGAGAGATGTGTGGAGAAGAGTGTAGAAATGAAAACTATCAGTAAAGGTAAAAAGAAGAAAATTTAGATATGACATAAGAAATCCAAAAGGCAAAATGGTAGAAGAAAGTACTGCCCTTACAGTAATAACACTAAATGTTAATGGATTTAACTCCCCAATCAAAAGACATAGATGGGCAGAATGGGTTTAAAAACAGGACCCATCTATATGTTGTCTATAGGACATGCATCTTAAACCCAAGGATAAACATAGGTCGAAAATGAAAGGTTGGGAAAAGATATTTCATGCAAATGACAATCAGAAAAGAGCAGGAGTAGCTATACTAATATCCAACAAATTAAATGTCAAATGTAAAACAATTAAAAGAAACAAAGATGGACACCATGTATTAATAAAAGGAACAATTCAACAAGAAGACATAACAATCATAAATATTTATGCACCAAGCCAGAGTGCTCCAAAGTCCATGAGGCAAATACTGAAAAGAGAAATAGACACATCTGCCATAATAGTTGGAGACTTCAACTCCCCACTCTCATCAATGGTCAGAACATCTAGACAGAGGACTAATAAAGAAACAGAGAATTTGAATAATACAATAAATGAGCTAGACTTAACATTTATAGAACATTATACCCCACAACAGCAGGATATACCTTTTTCTCAAGTGCTCATGGATAATTCTCAAAGATAGACATATGCTGGGTCACAAAGCAAGTCTCAATAAACTTAAAAAGATTGAAATCATGCAAAACACTTTCTCAGATCATAAGAGAATGAAGTTGGAAATCAATAATAGGCAGAGGGCCAGAAAATTCACAAATATATGGAGTCTTAACAACACACTCTTAAACAACCAGTGGGTCAAGGAAGAAATTACAAGAGAAATCAGTAAATATCTTGAGCCAAATGAAAATGAAAGCACAACATATCAAAATTTATTGGATGCAGCTAAGGCAGTGCTAAGAGGGAAATTTATTGCCCTAAATGCCTATATCAAAAAAGTAGAAAGAGCAAAAAATCAAGGAATTAACTGTCCACTTGGAAGAACTAGAGAAAGAACAGCAAACTAACCTCAAAGCAAGCAGAAGGAAAGAAATAATGAAGATTAGAACAGAAATAAATGAAACTGAGAACATGAAAACAATTGAAAAAATCAACAAAGCCAGAAGTTGGTACTATGAGAAAATCAATAAGATTGATGGACCCTTAGTGAGGTTGACAAAAAGTAGAGAGAAGATGCAAATAAATAAAATCAGAAATGAAGAGGAAACATAACCACTGACCCCACAGAAATAAAGGAGGTAATGAGAGGATACAATGAACAACTTTATGCTAATAAACTAGAAAATGTAGATGAAATAGACAATTTCCTAGAAAGGCATGAACAACCAACATTGACTTGAGAAGAAATAGATGACCTCAATAAACCAATCATAAGTAAAGAAATTGAATCAGTCATTAAGAAGCTCCCCAAACAGAAAATTCCAGGACCAGATAGCTTCACATGTGAATTCTACCAAACATTCAAAGAATTAGTATCAATCCTGCTCAGGCTCTTCAAAAAAGCTGAAGAGGAGGGAAGGCTACATAACTCATTCTATGAGGCCAACATCACCCTCATACCAAAGCCAGACAAAGATATTACAAGAAAAGAAAACTACAGACCAATCTCTCTAATGAATATAGATGCAAAAATCCTCAATAAAATTCTAGCAAATTGAATCCAACAGCCCATTAAAAGACTTATGCACCATGACTGTGCTGGTTTGAAATGATGTATGTACCCTAGAAAAGCCATGTTTTAATCCTAATCCCATTTTGTAAAGGCAGCCATTTCTTCTAATCCCTATCCAGTATTGTATGTTTGAAACTGTAATTAGATCATCTCCCTGGAGATGTGATTTAATCAAGAGTGGTTGCTGAGTTGGATTAGGTAGAGGTGTGTCTCTACCCATTTGGGTGGGTCTTGATTAGTTTCTGAAGTCCTATAAAAGAGGAAACATTTTGGAAAATGAGGGATTTGGAGACAGCAGAGAATGCTGCAGCACCATGAAGCAGAGAGTCCATGAGCCAGCAACCTTTGGAGATGAAGAAGGAAAAAGCCTTCCAGGGAGCTTCATGAAACTGGAAGCCAGGAGAGAAAGCTAGCAGATGATACCCTGTTCACCATGTGCCTTCTCACTTGAGAGAGAAACCCTCAACTTCATCGGCCTTCTTGAACCAAGGTATCTTTCCTTGGATGCCTTAGATTGGACATTTCTATAGTTTTGCTTTAATTGGGACATTTTTTCAGCCTTAGAACTATAAACTAGCACCTTATTAAATTCCCCCTTTTAAAAGCCATTCCATTTCTGGTATATTGCATTCCAGCAGCTAGAAAACTAGAACAATGACCAAGTAGGATTCATCCCAGGTATGCAAGGATGGTTCAACATAAGAAAATCAATTAATGTAATACATCATATCAACACATCAAAGCAGAAAAACCACATGATCATCTCAATTGATACAGAAAAGGCATTTGACAAAATTCAACATCCTTTCTTGTTGAAAATACTTCAAAGGATAGGAATAGAAGGGAACTTCCTCAACATGATAAAGGGAATATATGAAAAACCCATAGTTAAGATCATACACTAGCAATGAACAATCTGAGGGGGAAATCAAGAAAAAAATTCAATTTCCAATTGCAACCAATTGCAAAAGAATAAAATATTTTGGAATAAATTTAAGGATACAAAAGATGTATACAAACAAAACTACAAGAAATTGCTGAAAGAACTCACACAAGACCTAAACAAATAGAAGGGCATACCGTGTTCATGAATCAGAGAACTAAATATAGTTAAGATGTCAATTCTACCTAAACAGATTTATAAATCAATGCCATACCAATTAAAATCCCAAAAACTTACTTTTCAGAAACAGCTAGAAATATCCTGAGAAAGGAAAATGAAATTGGAGGTCTCACATGACCTGACTTTAGGGTATATTTACGAAACTACAGTGGTCAAAACAGCATGGTACTGGCATAAAGATAGATATACTGACTAATGGAATCAAATAGAGTGTTCAGATGTAGACCCTCTCATCTACGGACAATTGATGTTTGATAAGGCAATCAAGCCAACTCACCTGGGACAGAATAGTCTCTTCAATAAATGGTGCCTAGAGAACTGGATATCCACATGCAAAAGAATGAAGGAGGATCCATATCTCACACCCTATACAAAAATTAACTCAAAATGGATTAAAGACCTAAACATTAGATCTAAGACCTAGATCTTATACCCAAAGCACAAGCATTGAAGAAAACAATAGGTAAATGGGAATTCCTCAAAATTAAGCACTTTTGTGCATCAAAGAACTTTGTCAAGAAAGTAAAAAGACAGCCTACACAGTAGGAGACAATATTTGGAAATGATATATCAGATAAGGGTTTAGTATCCAGAATGTATAAAGAGATTGTTCAACTCAATAACAAAAAGACAGACAACCCAAAGAACCTCTTTTGTTGTTCAGATGTGGCCTATCTCTCAGCCAACACCTCAAACTCACTGCCCTCCCCCTCTCTAAGTAGAACATGACTCCCAGGGGTGTAAACCTCCCTGACAACTTGGGACAGAAATCCTAGAATAAGCTGGGACTCAGCATGAAGGGAATGAGAAAACCTTCTTGACCAAAAGGGGGAAGAGCGAAATGAGACACAATAAAGTAGTCAATGGCTTAGAGACTCCAAACAGAGTCAAGAGTTTACCCTGGAGGTTATTTTTATGCATTATATAGATATCCCCTTTTTAGTTTAAAGTGTATTAGAGAGGCCAGAGGGAAGTGCCTGAAACTGTAGAGCTGTGTTCCAGTAGTCATGTTTCTTTAAGATGATTGTATAATGATATAGCTTTTGCAAAATGACTGTTTTGATTGTGAAAACCTTGTCCTGATGCTTCTTTTATCTACGGTATCTATGGTATGGACAGATGAGTAAAAAATATAGATTAAACATAAATAAATAATAGGGGGAACAGATGTCAAAATAAATTGGATAAAAGGGAAATACTAGTCATCAATGAGAGGGAGGGGTACGGGGTATGGTATGTATGAGATTTTTCTTTTTTCTTTTTCTGGAGTGATGTAAATGTTCTGAGAAATGATCATAATGATGAATATGCAAATATGTGATGATATTGTGAGCCACTGATTGTACACCAAGTATGGAATGTTCATATGTTAAGAATGTTCATGTTTGAATGTTGATTGGTCTTATTAACAAAAATTTAAAAAAGGAATCAATTTACAGTTACTCTTATGGGAATAGGTTAATGAAAATTTTATGAAAAAATTGACTTTGACAGGACTGAAACTCAATGGCTTTGAATTTTGAATCAAAGCCTTTTTCCATAAGTTAAGTCTTAGATTAGCAGTTATCCAAACTCACAGATGGAAAAGTAGCCACAGAAGGCACTGTGTGCTGGTCCCTGGAGGCCAAATATATTCAGCCAGACAGAGGAGAGCTAGAAGTCATGCACCCCTCAAAACCAGAGGCAGACATTTTGTACATAATATTCTGAGACTTTCCCAAAGGTCAGCTCTACAAGGAAATTTCATGTATACTGGATTTAACATAATAGCTCAGTCATGTCCGATGCTCTGCATTAATTACATTCCTTAAAGAAATGTGGAATTACTTAGCTGGACTTACTTCCTTCTTATATACTCCTGCTTGTGAGCCAGGACTGCAAGGGAGAAAGCTCTGGCTTGTGGGGTCAGTGTTTGCTCCTGTCACTGCCTTACTGTGTGCTTTTCAGTATGTACACCCTCTGATCAAGTAGTAAGCTATGCCAGTGAGGGCTGGGGAATTCAGTTTATTTTACCACCAATGAATTGGCCTCCATTTGCTGGAGAAAATGGAAAAAAAAAAAAAAAAAGAAGAATCAGTTCCTGTTTTTATAACCCAAAAATCACTCATCTCTGTGATGTATTTGGAAAAGAAGCACTCCCTCATCCATGCTTGAACCAGCTCCCCACTGTACCTGCCCCTCCGTGTTGCATTCTCCTGTCTCAGGAGCCAAAGCTCACCTCTGACTGGCCACTGCCTAGTATTTGTGGGCCACTGTCCCCTTTGATACTGGCTACTGTCACTGCCTGGCCACAGAGGAGGGGTCAATAGAGAAAGGAAGTCTACGGGCCCCATTTCTTCACAGGCCTAACACCACCATACAAGTCTGGGTCTGTCAGACTTTACAGAAGGTTTATTGATCTGCAACCAATGGAAAACACATTGTACTTAAAAGTAGGATGGTATAAGAGAGACTTGATTCCAAAGGGCAATTTACAAAGGTTGGCTGTGTAGGGGTACCCCAAGAGTTGAGCAATAAACTCCATCTAATAGAAGACAAACCGTAACCATCCCCAGGTATGGAAAATGGAGGAAGGGAGTATTTACTGGGCCTAGAATGAAAGAGTTACAGTAGAGGCAGCTGTCTTGAGAGGATGGTAACCTGAAATCAAAGGACACAACCAACCCAAGGCAACCATAGAGCAAGGGTGCCAGGGAAGTAAGTACTTTGACCTTATTCTCCTTCCTTCGTGCAGTTTCCTGCCAAGGTACTCCACTGATCAAACCCAACTGGCCAGGCTCCCTGTTGCACAAATAAGTCAACCTCCTGCATCAGAGACTAGAGTGTAGAAGGGGGAGAATGGATCTGCAGGGGTCAGTGAATATGTCTGGACCAGAAAGAAACAGTTCAATAACTCAACAAATAATTATTATGTATTGCATTTGTGCTGGTCACTGATCTAGGTTGTGTGGATTTGGCAGGAAGTGAGAAACCCAGGCCTTATCTTTCATGGAACTGAGACTCTAGAAAGGACAGATGGGCAGGAAACAAACAAATAAGCAGAGAAAATTTCACTTAATGATAATTGCTATAAACAAAACAGGTGGAGAGGTGGGGAGTTCTTTCAGATTGGGTGTTCTGGGAGATTTTTCAAAGGTATCTGAGCTGAATGAGGGGAAAACTTATATTTTCAAAGATCTAGAAATAAGAATGTTGGAATTTTTTTTGGGGGGGGGGCGGAGGCATCTGCTAGTGCACAGGTCCCAAGGCAGGAATAGAATTAGCTTGTTTGAGGAATGAAAAGAAGGCCAGTGTGACTGCAACATGGGGGAGGAAAAGGAGAATGTTAGAGATGAGGCAGATCATGCAGGGCCCAGCAGGCCCCTGGGGTGGCCTCCAAGATGGCCCCCTTGACCCCTGCCTCTCGGTCCTAATGCTCTTGTGCAGGCCCCTCCTACAATGAATAGGACTGACATGTATAACCAATAGGCTATTGCAAACATGGAGGCATGTGACTTCTGATGCAGCTCCCACTTTGCTCTCTTTTGGATCACTCCTTCTGAGGGAAGCAAACTGCCATGATGAGAGGACAGTCAAGCAATGCTAATAGAGAGGTCCACGTGGTAAGGAACTGATGCTTTCTACCAGCAACCTACACAAGCTTGCCATCATGAGAATGAACCACCTTGGAAGTGATCCTCCAGTTTCATTCAAGCCTCTACCCCTAGCTGATATCTTTTTTAATATTTTTATTGAGAAATCTTCACACACACACATAGTCCTTCCTCAGTATACAACCAGTAGCTCACAAGGTCATCACATAGTTGTGCATTCATCACCATGGCCATTTTTAGAACATTTGCATTGCTCCAGAAAAAGAAATAAAAATAAAAATTTCATACATCCCATACCCCTTATGCCTCCCTCTCGTTGACTACTGGTATTGCAATCTACCCAATTTCTTTTACCCCTTGTTCTAGTTTGCTACCTGCCAGAATGCAAAATACCAGAAATGGAGTGGCTTTTAAAAAGGGGAAATTAATAAGTGGCTACTTTACAGTTCTAAGGCCGAGAAAATGTCCCAATTAAAACAAGTCTATAGAAATGTCCAATCAAAGGCATCCAGAGAAAGATACATTGGTTCAAGAAGGCCGATGAAGTTCAGAGTTTCTCTCTCAGCTGGAAGGGCACATGGCAAACATGGTGGTGTCTGCTGGCTTTCTTGTGGCTCTACAAAAAAGAACTCTCCCTAAAATGTTTCCTCATTTAAAGGATTCCAGTAAGCAACTCCACCTTCAGGGGGTGGAGACACACCTCCATGGAAGTCATCTAATCAAAAGTTACCACCCACAATTGGGTGTGTCACATCACTATGGGAACAATCAAAATGCTCCCACCCAGCAATATTGAATGAGGATTGAAGGACATGGCTTTTCTGGGGTCCATCACAGATTCAAACTGGCATACCCCTTATCCCCTCTATTATTTATTCATTTATTTCTCCTTATTTTTTTACTCATCTGTACCTACCCTGGATAAAAGGAGCATCAAACACAAGGTTTTCACATTCACTGTAAAAGCTATATAGTTATACACTCATCTTTAAGAATCAAGGCTACTGGAACACAGCTCAGCACTTTCAGGTACTTCGCTCTACCTGGCTGACATCTTAACTACAGCCTCAGAACAGACCCTGATCCAGAACCACCCAGTTAAGTTGTCCCCAAATTTCTGACCCAGGGAAAATGCGTGGATAATAAATTTTCATTGCAGATGTGGTACGAAGCAGCTTCCCAATAGGCTTCTTGAGAAAAACATGTAGTAGTACTACTAACTGCACCAGCTGGGGGACATTTTTCAGAGGCTGGGAGTCTCAGAAGTTTCAGGGTAAACATTTGAGAACACCTGCCTCAGTGCTATGGGCTGAGACCACTGGTGGAGTTTCCCTGACTTCCCTCCAGGCCTTCAAATAGCTGTTTAAGCCTCAGTTCCCCTTCATTGGAATATATAGAGTGGCTTCTGTTTCCTGATCAAGTCTTGACTTGTAAAATAGCTTGCCTAACCAGCACTAATTCATCCCTTCTTCCTTCCTAACAGAGCCCAAGTTTTATCCAGACATCCTTTTCTTTGAAGCAAATGCCTCAGGGGAAGCTGATCCTACCCTCAATGCCAGGGATGGGCCTGATTGTTTGAATGATTGGTTCAGGAATAATAATATAAACCAACTATGTGATCCTTCAAAGATATAAGCTTGTTTTGTCCACCACTACAATAACTCTAACTCCTTGAAGAGAGTCTAGTGTATAATGGATGCTCAATACATACTTCTTAAACTCTAGGCAATGAGTCATAGAGAAAGCACCTGGGAACAGGGCCTTTATTCCAAAGAGAAAACCATGAAAAAAAAAAAAAAAGATTGCTCTGGATGATGTCAATTCTGGATGTGATGCCTAACACTATTGGAACCATCTTGTTCCCAGCCTGAGTATGAACGAAGCCAATACCAGGATGTCAATGCAGAGAGATGAAAAGAACCCTGGTCCTTGTTGATATCCTTGAACTAACTTAAAAGTCTACAGAACTTCTGAATTCCCTTTTATTTTAGATCAGTGGTTCTCAAACTCGAGCAGTGTGCATTAAGTAAAGGGTTAACTTAACAGGCCTGGGTTGCTCAAACCCTCCACATTCTAAAGAAAGGTCTGTCTTCAGGAATGGTCCTTGGTAGCCCTTAGGAGATAACCTCTCAACCCTTGGAATATTCTGCCTTATCAAAGTGTTTTTGCATGCCTGAGGGCTTGGACCAAACTGGTACAGTTTATCCTAACGATATGATTTATAGTGAATGCATGTGTTTATTCTGGCTGAGGGTAGGATTGTGGGGAGGGTCGTGGAGCCTGAGTAAGTGGGGTCAGTCATGTAAGTGCTGAATGCTTACATGACTGACCCCCAGTAAAAGCCCTGACCTGGGGGAGCCTCACTGCCATGTTTTCACACAGTATTGCTGGGAGAATTAAGCACATACCTGTACCACCCCACTGGGTGGGGGCACTTGGAAATTCGTGCCTGGTTTCTCTGGACTCCGCACCATCTGCCTTTGCTGTTTGCTGATTCCGATCTGTAATACCTTAACCTTGAGCATAACAGTTTCTGAGTCCTATAAATCCTTCCCATGAATTATCAAAACTAAAGGTAGTCTTGGGGACCCTCTATACTCAAGTGGGATCAGAAACAGTGGCAGGGCTTGTTAAAATACAGGATTCTGGGTTTATCCTCACAAAACTTCTGATTCAGTAGATCTGGGCTGCGGCCCCAAGTCTGCATTTCTAACGTTCCCAAGTGATGCTAATGCTGCTGGTCCCACGACCATACTTTGAGAACCACTGTGGTCATTTATTAATTTTATCTTGTATAAGTCAAGAGTGAAAGTTTCTGTTATTGTAGACAGAGCACACCAATAGTTTCACAATTAGGAGTTTGGAATTTATTTCCAAGTAGTGTGAGTGGACATCACAGCATTTTAAACAAGGGAGTGATCTGATCTCATCTGATCTATTTTTAAAATTCTAATCTGGCTTTTGGGTAGAGAACTGATTGTAAGGGGTTGCTAATAAAATTGCTATAGGATGGTGTTCGGTGACAAAAGAAGGAAACAAAATATAAATAGGGTGCAGAATACTATATAAGCATGTAAGTATAGAGGTGAAGAATCATATAAATTCAAACTGGGTAATAAAAACCAAGTAAGGGTAGAGTACATTTCTGTTTTTGACATTACAGAGCCTAGGTTATTAAGACTAAATTTCCTGCAGGAAATGACGAAACATTCAGGATAAATTTTTTTTCTTTGCAATCTTCTTAAAGTTTGAGAGACCTGACAGCCAACAGGCCATGAGATTGTTACTTTCTGGTAATACCCTTTTAACCATATATGATTATCATCTGTTTAGAAAAATTAGTTTGAAAATCACAGTTACAAAAATATGTAGCTTTATCACAAGGATCGAGTAAGAGCAAATAAGAATATTCAGCTCACCACATTCTAAGAAAAATGCAATGCTTTTTATATATTTGAAATTGTACTCATTTATTCAGTTTGCTGAAATTGGCCCAACTGTTGGTAGACCTCATGCTTCTGGCACATTTTAGTTGCTTATACCCCTTCCTCTTGCATCCTCCCCAACCAATCCTCTTACCCTCAGGGAACCGCTGGATATGTGGCCTTGGTGCTAGGTAAAACAAAGTAAAAAATAGAAAACTAGGGGAGAAAATAGATGCCTGAGAAGACGAGGTCTTAAGACTGACAATCGCAAAGATTTATAACTTGCTCCTATCACTAGTATGGGGTAGTGGTTCAGGGAACCTTATACTATAGATTTGGTTTAAGATGATATTGAACTGTTCGCATCTCCAGGCACTTAGATAAACAAATGAAAATCCTCTCTTCCATCATAGGCCTTAACTGTTCAAAGTCAATGAGCAGTGCCCAGAAATAAACAACCACATATCATGGACCGCATAGATCAGCAACAGACTGTAAAGACATCCAAAAGTGGAATTATCAGACACAGATTATAGAATAATTAAGCTTCTGAAATAGAAAAATTCCATTGAAAAGATCAACCCAGAATAGGAAGCCATAAAAAACAACCTAGAATATTTGAAAGACCCCAGCTAGAACTTCTGGAACTAAAAAAAATTGCAATACCTGAAAATAAGTACTCTATAGATGGATTTAATAACAAATAAAACAACCGAAGAAAGAATTAATATGTTGGAAGATTGGTAAAAATAAATCACACAGAATGGAATACAAGGAGGAAAAAAACGATGGAAAAATGGAAGAGGTTAAGAAACAGATGATATGATGAAGAATTAATATATAGAGAATCATGTTTCCAGAGGATACAAGGAGGCAAAATTGGAATAGAATCTATAGATTCAAGAAAACTAGCAAATATCAAGGAATATAAAATAAAAACCTATCCAGACATGGACTCAAATTAGTAAAACTTCAGAGCACTAAATATAAAAATAAAATGTTAAAAGCAACAAGAGAAAAATTATTACTTTCATGAGGTATCAGTGAATTTGACAGTTGAATTCTTTATAGCAACAATGGAACCAAAATATCAATAGAATAATATCTTCAATGTACTGAAAGAAGCTGCCAACCTAGAAGTCTATATACAGCAAAATTTTTTGATAATGACATAAAATAAAGATTTTACAGATAAACAAAAACAGAGAGCAGGCCCTTAATAAAGGAAATTCTAAATTCAAAGGGAAAATTATTTCAGAAGGAAAGTCCAAGCAAAGAAAGTTGAGTAAGTGGGAAAAGCTAAACAAATCTGTAATGACTTCTATCATTTCTTTTGAAGCTATAAACAAATGATAGAATTAAATGCATAATAATAGTGGGATGTGTTAAATGCAGTACAGTATTCTGAAGTTATCGTATTATCTTGGAAGAGAATAGAGATATTGACTCACTTTGAACTTGGGTTAATAAAAGATGTATGTTTTATTCACAAGGGTAATCCATAAAAGCAGTTTTCAAACATTTGGTCTCAGGACCCCTATATATTCTACGCTCTTTCAAGTTTTGTATCCTTTATAAATTATTTTTATACTTTTTGTGTTCTTAAAAATTATTGTGGGCCCCAAATAACATTGGTTATGTGGGTTATAGCTATAGATATTTACCATATAAAAATTTAAAACACAGTAACATACATGCTCACATTCCATTAGTTATCAGAGCACTGATATCATATACCATGAAGCCTATGGAAAACTGCACTCTATATTCATGAGAGGATGAGACTGAAAAGAGCAGATAGCATCTTAGTATTATGGGGGATACTTTTCCCTCACAGACCTTTCTATAAGGCTTTTAGTGGCTTCTAGAAATCCCTAGAGCTTATTTTGAGAATTTCTGCCCTAAAAGATTTCTAAATTAGAAAAGGGAGTAAATGGTATGATAAAAGGCAAGCAAACAATCTATAAGAAGGAAGGAAATAAGAGACAAAAAATTTACAAAAGATGGAGGGATAAAAAAATAAGAAGAAACTATTATGAAGAAAATTTTGCAACTAAATATGAAAATTTACATGAATGTTCCTAAGATATTTAAAACCAATAGTTTTTCAAAACTTACTCAAGAAGAAATAGAAAATGTGGATAGTCCTCTAATATTTATAGAGATTAAATCAAAAGTTAGAAATCTTCCTCCACAAAAGTAATTCCAGGCACATGTGGCTTCACCAAAGTTCTACTAGAAATTGAGAGAGAAATATATCATAGATCAGAAGACTTGATAATGTAAAGATGTCATGTTTCCTTAAAGATTCAAAACAATGCAATTAAAAATCTTAGGCTGTTTTGTAGAACTTGAGAAGATGATTTCAAAGAGCATGTGTGAACCTCCAGATGGTCTCTGGTCCAGATAAGTCCTGAAATGTAGCCCAGCCTCTCCAGAACATCAGATAGTTCCTTCTCTCTACTCCGTATTAGTGACAGATCCTTCCAATATAAAAAATTTAGAGTTACTATAGCCCAAGCAACCCCAAAGAGAGGTATGGAAAGATCAAAGGTAATGGTGGAATTATACACAGAAGATAGGACTTAACAAATGAATATGAATGCTGAATCATTAAATTGATATCTCTTTTAGTCGCTAATATTTAGAGCAGCTAGAAGTAAAAACCTAAAATGTTCTACAACTAATTGTGGTGCTATGCATTGAGATTTATAGCTTTTTTGTACATATGTTATTGTTCACAGAAAAAGAAGAAAAAAAGTCAACTGTGATGATGAAAAAGTATTTAAGCCTTGTGGCCTCCTATATTCTGGAGCAGCTAGAAGGAAAAATACGAGAGGATCATATGGTAGCCCATGACAAACTCTGGGATCTGTCCTGTAACCACTTGTTGAAGAGTGCTTTGAAAACTTTGCTTTTTTATTTCTTTTTTTTGTATATATGTTATACTACACAATAAAAAAAGTATGTGGGAGTACAGACACTATTAACCAAGACATTACTGAAGAGGAACAATGTCTACGGGCTTGCTTTATAGATTACAAAATTATTATAAAGGTATAGAAAGCTATATAAATACAGTTCGTATGAAGTAGAAATAGAGAACGAGATCAATGGACACAAGTCAAAGACCCAGAAAGAGACTAGTGCTATATGGCACTCAAGATTAGTGGGGACAGCACAGACTTTTTGATAAATGGTTATAGAATAAATGAATGTCCATATGGGGAGAAGTGAAATTATATCCTTACTTCATATCATAAGCAAAAATAAATTCTGGTAGATTGAAGACCTAAATTTTAAAAGGCATATCTATAAAGCTTTTAGAGTGTAACTGTATTGTTTCCTATGGCTGTTATAATAAATTACCATAAACTCTGTGGCTTAAAACACCACAAATTAATATTCTTGCAATTCTGGAAGTCAGAAGCCTAAAATGGGTCAACTGGACAGTGTTCCTTGTGGGGTTCTGGAGGGGAATCCACTTCCTTACCTTTTCTAGCTTCTAGACGCCACTTGCATTTCAGGGCTTACAGCCCAGTTTCAGTTTGCTAAAGCTGCCCGAATGCAATATATCAGAAATGGGTTGGCTTTTTCCATGGAGATTTATTAGGTTACAAATTCACAGTTCTAAGGCTGTGAAAATGTCCAAATTAATGCATCAAGAGGAAGATGCCTTCTCTGAGGAAAGGCTACTGGCATCCAGGATTTTTCTGACTTATGGGAAGGCATATGGCAATGTCTGCTGGTCCTCTCCTGGCTTCTGGTTTCAAAATGGCTCTCTCAGCTCCTGTGAGTCCTCCTTGCTCCTCCTGGGGCATCTTCTCTCTCAGCTTCTCTGAGCTCTCTGAGTTTCATTTGTCTTTTATTCTCTTGTAGAGAATTCCAGCAAGGGGATTAAGACCCACACTGAATGGACTGGGTCACATCTCAATTGAAACAAGCTAATCAAAAGATCCCACCTACCGTAGGTCTGCTCCCACTGGAATAGATGAAACATGGTCTTTTCTGGAGTATATAACAAATTCAAACTAACACAGACCCTATTCTTCATCTTCAAAGTCAGCAGCAGAGAATCTTCTAATCTCTCTCTCTCTCTCTTTGCATCCGTCATCACATTGCCTTTTCCAACTCTGGCCTTTTTGCCTCCATCTTATAAGGACCCTTGTGATTACATTGGGCCCCACAGATATTGTGGAATAATTCCCCCATCTCAAGATCCTTAATTTAATGGCATCAACAAAGTCCCTTTGCAGGATGTAAGGTAAAGTAAGGCAACATATTCATAGGATTAGGACATATATGGACATCTTTGAAGGCCATTATTCAGCCTAACACTAAAATATAGGAAAATATCTACCTCAAACCATACAAAAAAATCAATCCTAGGAGGACAGTATACCTAAATGGTAAGGAATCTAGAGGAACTCATAAGAGGATATTGTCTTGATATTGGGAGTAGAAAAAGGTTTCTTAAGACACAAAAAGGAAAAGAAGATTAAACAGATCACAAAAGTTAGACAATCTCTTAACCAAAAGACACATTTTGAAAATGAAAAGTCAAGTCACAGAAAGTGAGGAGATATTTGCAATACACACACACACACACACACACACACACACACACACACACACACACACACACACCTGGAATAGGGAGGCCCTTCAAATCAATAAGAAAGGACAAACAACCCTATTTAAGAAATGGGGGAAAGATATAAACAGGCACCTCACAAAAGAGAGTATCCAAATGGCCCAGGGAAGTACAAATCAACCCATCCCCCACCAGTTGAAATATTAATAGAGAAACTGACAATGCCAAGTATTTGATATGTGGAATAGCTGGAACATTCACACATGTCAGGAGGAAGTATAAATTGATACTACTTTGGAAAACTGTTCCACCACTCAAACTGAACATAACCTGTTCCTAAAAACTCCATTTCTAGAAGAGATTTCTTAAGCACAAAAAGCACTAATCATAAAGGAAAAGTTTGATAAATTAACAACCTTTAATATAAAGAATTGTTAGTAAACCAATGAGACCATTAATGAACATTAAAAGGTAAGCCACAGAGGGCTGCGAGGGTAATTCAGTGGTAGAATTCTCACCCGCCATGTGGGAGACCTGGGTTTGATTCCTGGTCCATGTACTTCCCCAAAAACAAACAAGCCAAACAAACAAAAAAACAAGCAAGCAAACAAAAATTCAACAAATGGTGCTGCAAAAACGTAACACTCACATGGAAAAATAAGGAAATGTGGCTCCACCATACAGCATACAAAAACAAAAAAAATGACAAGTCACAGAGCAAGAGGTAGCGTTTGCAACACACATGAGGTGAGCTTGTCATGTGGCAACTTAGCCAAACTGAGCTGTTTCCCAGAATTCTCTACCTTATATGTTTCAAGTTGGGGTTAGTCATAGAGAAATCTTGACTTCTGGAAATCTTGAAGATCTGGAAGGCAGAAGTGAAGCAATAGACATGTGTACTCTTACAACACTGAGGTAGGCCAGGCCCTGTTACAGCCCCCAAAGGATTTTTTGCAGATCTGGTTGGGGCAGCAGCAGGCCCACAGCTCCAGCCCCTGTAGGATCTCTTTCCAATTTCTGAGCCAGCTTCCCCGCCAGGTCAGCCAGCCTGGGAGGCTGGAAGCTGCAACAGGGACAGGCCCAGGCAAGTTCCTCACTCAGTCACTTTCTCTACTCCATGTCCTCACTAATATTTACTGTATTAAGTATTCGTACTTAACCCCATACTTCTTTCTATCTCAAGTACTCATCTTGTGATTTTCAGTTCAGCAGAAGAAATAGCCAGACTGACACTGTCTTACCAGCTCCTACAATTACATAAAGTCAAATCCCTATAATAAATCCCTTAGTATATGTGTCTCCTAGTGGTTCAGCCTCTCTGATTGAACCCTGACTGTTATGCAACATATAAATGACAAAGGAATATGTGTCAGAATAAGTAATAAACTATTGATCTCAATAAGCAAGAGCAAATAGCTGAGTCAGAAAAGTGGGTAAAATCCTTGAACAGGCCCTTCATGGGAAATCCAAAAGGTCAATAGACCTGATGAAACAGTGCTAGTCCTCACTGATAATTGGGGAAATTTAAAACTGAACTATAATAAGATAGCACAGCATACTCTTCAGATTGTTAAAAATTAACAAGTCTGACAGCACAATAAGTATTAGTGAAGATATGGAGCAATTTGGACCTTTTTGGAAAAAGTGTAACTATCTAGAAATTTGAAGATACAGTCTCTCCAATCTAGCAATTCTGCTGCTGGGCATAAACCCTAGTGACTCTCAGGACACAGTAGGGAATAGTGCGTTATATATAGTAACATAATACTGAAAATAATCACTGAGCCTGTCACAGCAGAATGGATAATGCATCCTACAGTCATACAGTGTAAGACACACTACAAGGAAAACAATGTACAAGACCCCACAACAACCCAACTGACTTTCACAAACACGGCGTTGAGTGAAAAAAGCATGATATGAAAAAACAATACAATTCTGTCTTAGTTTGCCAGGTTTACTATGACAAATACCATAAAACTGGTTAGCTTAAACAACAGGAATCTATTGGCTCACAAGTTTGGAGGCTTGGAGTCCTAAATCAAGGTGTTGGCAAAGCCATGTGTTTCCCAAAGTCTGCAGCCTGGGGGCTAAGGGTAGTCCCCACCTCGCTTGGCAATTTCTCTCTTGAGCGCTTCTCCTACTTCTGACTTCATTAGACTTCTGGCTTCTGCTGACTGCGGCATCTGAATTTCCTTTGCTCATAAGAACACGAGTCATCTGGAATAAGTCCGACCCTGATTCAATTTGGCTCCATCTTAGCAGGCTCTTCAAACATCTCATTTGCAAATGAGCCTATGCTTTACCTGATAATAACATCTTCAAAGGTCCTAGTTACAAATGAGTCACACCCACAGGAACAGGGAGTAAGACTCAAAAATGCCTTTTGTGGAGGATATGATTCAGTGCCCAGCAGATAACACTCACATAAAGTTTATAAACAACAAAACCAAAATTATGTTCTTTAGGGATCCACACATATGTTGCAGAAATAAAAAGAAAAACAAGTAAATAATTATTTCAAAAATTAGGATATTAGTTACTCGTGGGAATGGCAGCACTCTGATGGTGGCAGGGGTGGGGGGGACTCTGAAAGGGGTGGGGTACTGGCTATGTTCCATTTTGTGACCTGGCTATTTGCTTTATAATTATTTATTAAAATGTAGGTCTTACCCACTTTGTTTTGTTTTTCTTTCTCTTTTTTTTAAAAAATTCCCCCCAACTTTTCTATTATATTTTATACTTTTTTAAAAACAGAAAAGGATTATCCAAAGTTTGGCCCAGGGATAAACTTAAAAAGTCCAGAGGTCAGTTGACGGACTGGCTAATAAATTCCAGCTAATATAAGGTTGCAAGTGACAGGTGAGGGACCGGCTGGCCACACTGCAGAGGCACATTCAGCTTGTCCATAAGAAGCAACTCCATCCCTCCCCTCACACATTCACATCTCTTGTCCTGCTTGTGAATCTTTGACAACTTGCCTCAGCTCCGAGACTAATTCTGCTTTCTTTTGTTGGTTAAGAAAACTAGCAACCTCAGAAGTATACCATAAAGGAACCAAACCCATGATTTGGGGCAGGTGTAGGAATATATTTTGGAAATAATTTTGATAATTTGCATGTCTGTTTTTTTAAAGGTTTGAGGAATTTAATAGACTCTGACATCCGATTTATGATTTTAATTGAGATAGCTATGTGAATTAAACACATTGAGTTCAATGTTTACAGATTTAAGAAAACATTATCCATAAAATCTACAAGTTTAGACTTTTTAGATTTGAAAGACTTCAGAAAGTTTTTAAAAATTTGTGATTTGCTTTATTCAATATTTTAAATACTTGAGAATATCAGGCTTATTTGTAATGGAGAAATTAGAATTTAAGGGATGATTTGGGAATGGAACCCAAGTCTCCAGCATGGCAGGCGAGAACTCTGCCTGCTGAACCACCATGGCCTGCCCAAGGGATGATTTTGATAACGGAATCATTATACAGATATTCCTTCTTGCTTTCTGGTATATTGGAGTAGACAGAGGGAAGAACCTGAGAGCTGTAATTGTGATCCAGCTGCTTTATCTCTGATAATGATTGTATAGCCCTTATCTTCTGCCCCTGTGATTGTAAAAATCTTGTGACTAACCTTCATTTGTATCCATTTATCCAGTTTTTCAACTTTAGAGTCTTATAATCATTAAAGACAACTCCTAATGTTTATGAATGAAGGGTCTCGGGTCAGCCCAGAACTAACTACCCCATGACCAAAGTTATCTTGATAACAGAGACCAGATCTAACCGGCCTGTTTGACATGCACAATAGCTTAGACTTTAACCTACAAGTCACAAATACCTCATTATAATACTAAATATCATACCCATCATCATATTAAGGCCACCATTTTCTTACATACATTCTGTGACTCAGCATGGAATCAATCTGTGCATGCTCAAGAATTAAAGCACCTCTAATTATATCATCTGGGGTCACCATGCTAATTATCCTAAAACCTGCCCATCATTTAATTCTATAAAACGATCAGAATTACTCCAGTTTGGGGAGACAGATTTTGGGCCCATAGGCCATCTAATCTCCTGCTACATGTCTAGTAATAAATTTTTTCTCTTTGAAATCCCAATGTTTCAGGAATTGGTTATTTGAGTGCATCAGGCAAAAGAATCCACTGCCTTTGTCTGGTAACATATTAAATTCATGAATGTGGTTTAAAATATGGGGGTATATTTAATCAGTTTATAAATGGTATCAAGTGCTTAGGGGATCGAGTCATCAAATACACAAGCTAATTAAGCATAACTCAACTAACAAGTAAAAGTGAATGCAAAATTAATAGATTTATAAGTAAAATTGTCAAATATATAATAAGTTGAGCCTACAGGCTTAAGAAAATGAAGTTTCAAGTTTTATATATTTAATATCATTTAAAATGTGAGTATAAATGTGCTTTTTCCAGTACTCCAACCACACTTCAGACATAAAAGATGCAACTTATAGAGGGTGATAGTGGAGACAAAGAGAACAAACAGTAGGTAGGTTATTGCAGAGATCCAGGGAGAGAGGGGAGGGTTTGAGCCACGATGGTTGGAGTAGGGCTGGAGAAAAATTGTTGAACGTTATAGAGGGGAATGAATAGGATTTGCTGTTTATGGGGGCTGATGGTGGGCATCTGCCCAGGTAGAAGCAGGTTGGGAGAGGATTGGAATGATGGGCTCTGTCTTGATATAACTAGAAACAAAGAAAACATCTGAGGCATTGAAGTGTTTGCCTGAATGTGACTGCTTCCACGTTCAAAGGGGCAGAAGAAACACACCGCGGCTAGAATCCACCTGGGCACACCCAGTTGCTAGAGCTGCTTCCCTGTCCTCTTGCTGCACCTCTTTAACCAGATCTCCTTAGCACAAGTCACCACTCCTTCCTTAGCAATGCTCCCTTCTGTCATAACAGCAGTCACTAAAGAGTGACTTTTGTCCTGTGAGTCACCTCCCTGCCTGGTCTGGGAGTCTGGGGAATGCCGTCCTGCTGTAGAGGCTGGGGAATTCGATTTCAAGGCAACCACGAAAGGCTTCAAGAGCCTCGAATCCCAGAGTCCTCCTCCAGGTTGCCTACCTTGGGGTGTCCAGAAAAACCTCTTCATTTCTCCTGGTCTTCTGATTGGGCCAAATATCCATGCACATCTCCTAGGGATTGACCAAGGCTGTTTTGCTTTCTCTTGACCAAGCTGCCAGCCTTACTCCTCGCTCCCTTCCCTGCTCCCCGCTCCTGCCTGACTACCCTGAAACTCAACTTGCAGCTGTGGAACTGCAGAGAAAAACAACTCAGATTGCAGGGGGGGAAAGGAAAAAAAGACCGCTTTGGACCCTAACCCTAACTACTCTATCAAACTTGCCCCCGAGCTCCCTGCCCCCACTACTTCTCTCTCCAGCCCCCAAGTTACCCAGGCACCTGGGAGGCTCTGAATTGGGCAGTTCCTTATCTTATCCTGCTCCCTCCCCTGGCCTTCCCAGGCTCCAGATGCATGAGTCCAAAGAAGAACATTCCAAGTGAAGTGGTTCTAATTGAAGCCTCAGTAAATCCCTCACCCATCTCAGTGGGACCAAACCATCCTACCTGCAACCTCAGTAAATCAAGCCCTTATCAACTTCTGGTGCTTTCTCACTAACCCACTTCAGCTGTTAAAACATTTGCTGACCTTTGTTTCACCAGAGTTGAGTGCTACTTTCTGCTCCCTGCTAGTGCTGCCCCAGAATGAAAGGCATCCATGCCTGTTTAACATTGTCAAGTGCAGTTTTTTTTTTTCTTTTTGACAGTGTAAACAAATTCTTCTACAGTGGAATCTATGTCTATATTCAGGAAAAAAGACAATTATTTAATGCAATATAACCTGCAAGACGGCCTGCCCACAAATGGCAGAGCAATTCACAGAATTATGCAGCACAAAGTCAAGTTCTTCTTTGTTCCTCCTGTGGTTCAGACAGTGGCTTGGCCTAGAGTACATGAAAGAAGGTTCATTAACAAGTCTACCTTTGTACTGCAGCTCTTTGGGCATTCCAAACCCCAGCTGTATCTTGGAAATTAGAATTTGTTTCTCTCATTTCAGGATGAGGTTAAATTCTTAGATCCAGTATTCTCCTATAAAGGAAAATGTGCAGTGGGAGGACTGGGGTTGCTCTTTCAAATAAGCCTTTATTCATATGGTGATTTATTGCATTTTATTAATTCATTCAACAAGCATATTGAACATCAATTTGTATCACTTTGCAAAATGCTGAAGCCACCTTTTGTACTTACCATTATTTTCCTGGTTGTTAAATGGCCACACTGTACTTGGAGTTGTACTGCAGGTTGGAGTAGTTAAAATAACCTCTCAGATGAATGGATTACCAGTGTCAAAGACAAACACCGGACAAGTAAGAAGTTTGATTTCATTCAGGTTATGGCAATAGAGAGTACAGCCCAGATGTGGAGATCAGAGCATCTTAATATGGGCTGGTTTTGCCTTAGGTGTTTCTTGGGTGCAGCAGACGAGGTATGGGGGTAGGGTGATTTACAGTTCGGGATTTTTTAACAATTAGGGTATATCTCTGTCAGCTGAACAGAAAATGTTTATCTCCGTGTCTAGCTAGTTTCAGGGGAAAAAACAGTTACAATCTTAGCTCATGAGACCAAGAACAGAAAGTTGGCTAGGGGTAAAAGGGAAAGGGTCTCTGTTGGCCTTTTCATTTCCTCTCTCGTTTAAGACAACCAAAAGGTTGTCCTTGAACAACGGTGTCTGGAAGTGAGGCAATGGGGAAGTTCACCTCTACACTAGCGTCAGTCTAGATTCGTCTCTGTGTGTAAAGTTGTCAGCTCAGATTTGGCCTCTGCGTGCAAAGGCAATTGGAAACCGAGTTGTTCTCAGATCTGCTGAATCAAGATATATTGTTGAAGCATTTGTCAAGACAATAGCTGCAGAGTAGCATTTAAGACTCACCCAGAATGCATGGCTCAGTTGCAAAGCATAAAATTACTTACAAAAGGATTATTAATCCTTGCAATGTAACTTGAAACCAGGATCCAATATTTCCAAATTCTGGTCAGAAAAACATGTCTGATAGGTCATTTGGATAAATCTTGGAGAGTTAAGCAACCATTTTCTTCAGTTTCCTGAATGACTGTTCTCCTTGACCTGTGGTGATTATCCAAGTGCAACAAGAGGTGTTGGTTCTGCTGCAGACCTTTCCCTCGTTAGCTAGGAAGGAGTTGAGAACCATGTGATGGCCCATCATAACTTGGGTCAGTGAGTTTAAGCTGTTTCGAAGCTTCTAGGGTAGAAGGGTTATCATTTATTACTTCGGCAAAGGTTAAGGAGAGATTTTTTAAAATATATTTTTGTTGAGATAGCTTCATGCACAGACAGTCCATCCAAAGTATACAATCAATGGTTCACAATATCATCACATATTTGTGTATTTTCACCATGATCATTTTTAGACCATTTGCATCACTCCAGAAAAAGAAATATCAGGAAAAAAGAAAAAAACATATATCCCATACCCCTTACTGCTCCCTCTATTGACCACTAGTATTTCAATCTATCCAACTGTTTTTTTTTTTACCCCCTTATCCCCTCCTTATTATTTATTTATTTATTGTCCTTATCCTTCTACTCATCTGTCCATACCCTGGATAATGGGAGCATCACTAGGTTTTCACAATCACATGGTCACATTGTAAAATCTATATCATTATACAATTGTCTTCAAGAATCAAGGCTACTGTAACACAGTTCAACAGTTTCAGGTATTTCCCTCTAGCCACTCCACTACACCACAGACTAAAAAAGGAAATCCCTATAATGCCTAAGAATAACCTCCAGGATAACCTCTCAACTGTATTTGAAATTTCTCAACCATTGAAAATTTATTTTGTCTCATTTCTTTCTTCCCCCTTTTGGTCAAGAAGGCTTTCTCAGTCCCATGATGCAGGGTCCCATCTCATTCTGGGATTTCTGTCCCACGTTATCAGGGAGATTTATACCCCTAGGAGTTATGTCCCATGTAGGGGGCAGGGCAGTGAGCTCACTTGCTGAGTTGGCTTAGTGAGAAAGGCTACATCTAGTAACACAGGAGGTTCTCTGGGGATAACTCAGGCCTAATTTTAAGTAGGTTTAGCTTCTTTGCAGGAATAAGCTTCACAGGCTGAACCCCAAGATTGAAGGCTTAGCCTGTGGAAAGGGTTGTCCCCACTGCTTGCGAAAATATCAGGAATTCCCCAGATAGGGATGTTTAATATTTTCTCCTTTCTACCCAGTCCCCCAAGTGGACATTGGAAATACTTTTTTATTCTCTGCTCAAATTAATCTGGAATGTATCGGGGCATCACACTAACCTGTACAAACCAATAAGGTCTCATGCGCTATTGAAGATTCCATGTAATTATGGTGTTTGAATAAATTGACCATATAAGTTAATTAGATACTACACTACCCAAAATATAAATTTTGTGCTTAATAAATATCTCTTCCTTTGGTCTCACACAGAAGTCAAAGTTCTGTAGTATGGACCATATCATTCTTTACTCTATATTCTGATTTACAATAGTCCTATCCAGATCAGCTTCCTTCATATCTCTAGTCAAAGTCTGATTACTTTTTCAACTTCTTTAACGGTTACTCTATAGGGTAATGCTGACCTTCATTGCTTCAGGGCTCTAACTCTGAGACTCAGGTGTCACACAAATACCCGAAGTTTCAGGGAATGACCAGGATATACACAAATAGCTCATTATCTCAGAATTTAGAAATAAAAGTTACAACTCCTGAATGTATGTGAGCTTATCATCTATGAACCTTTGCAATCGGCCCCAACCTGATAACCCACGTTTTTGACTTATATTCTCCGAGTTTGTACATTATAATTAGTCCATATGAGTGAGGCATGATAGTATTTGTCTTTTTATTTCCGACATTTCATTTGACATATTGTCTTCAAGGTTCATTCACCTAGTTGCATGCCTCACAACTTCATTCCTTCTCGTAGCTGCTTGTAGTCTGTTGTATGTTTACACCAAGTTCCCTAAGGAGAGATTTTGAGCCACCTTTTCTCAGTCTCCAGGGGAACACATGGCTGACAGGTGTGGTGGTGGATTTGAATATTTGGAAGTCCTGGACACGGATTCCAACACATAGGAGAGATTGACATGGAGAAGGTAGATGCAGGTTTGCTGACCACATAAAAAGTCATATATTTGAGGTAAGGGAAAAGCAGTGCTTAGGATGTAGGAATTATTAATAATTAATTAATTATTAATAATGGCGGGGGGGTGCTGATTTGAAAAGACTTATGTACCCTACAAAAGCCTTGTCTTAATCCTAGTCAATCTTGTGGGAGCAACAATTTCTTCTAATCCCTATTCAGTACTATAGATTGGAACATGATTAGGTTATCTCCATGGAGATGTGACTCAATCAATTGTAAGTATTGAACTTGATTAGATGGACATGTGTCTCCACCCGTTCTGTGTGAGTCTTGATTAGTTTACTGGCATCCTATAAAAGAGGAGACATTTTTGGAGAGAGTTCCTTTGATATTCTTAGAGAGCAGAGAATGATGACAGAACAACATAGCCAGGAGAAGCAGAGAGTCCACCAGCCAGTGACCTTTGAAGATGAAGTAGATGCTCCTGGAGGAGCTTCATGAAACAAGAAGCCCAGAAAGGAAACTAGCAGATGCTGTGCTCACCATGTGCCTTTCCACTTGAGAGAGAGACCCTGAACTTCATCGGCTTTCTTGAATCAAGTTAACTTTCCCTGGATGCCTCAGATAGGACATTTCTATTGACTTGCTTTAATTGGGACATTTTCATGGCCTTAGAACTATAAACTAGCCACTTATTAAATTCTCCTTTTAAAAGGGGAAACCATTCTGTTTCTGGTATATCGCATTCTGGCTGCTAGAACAGGAGGTGTTAACCCTTTGGGTGACAGGGGGTCAGTGAGGTGACTGCTCACCTAAATAAATTCTCTTTAAGCCTTGGTCTTGCTCAGATTTACATGCTGTTGTTTCTGGAGGAATTTAGCAATCAATTCACACTGGTTCTCAGGCCATATTCTTCTGCATTCTCTGATTAGTAAGCTCCAGAGAAGCCCCAGAGATGCCAAGTCCAAATGAGCCACTCTTCAAGAGAACTTTGAAAGAAACCAGAAATGCCCTGAGACATAGGAGAGTGACTTTAAGAATCCATTCCTACTCCTTCCCCTCAAAAATTCAAAAATTGATTAGTCAAAAATACCAGGCTCAATAGAGACATGAAGAGACAATAAAGAGATGAAAACACCTCTAATATAGGCACAGATTAGAGAAGGTTAGGAAGGACTGCTCCAGTCTCCCTCTGGATGCAAACTGCTTCTGCCTTGGCCAGTAGCTCTGTTAATGGCTTACAAGTCAGAGATTTCTCTTGTGGTAGAGATGTTTGTAGAAAAAGAGAGTAGCTAGGTGATAAAACTGTTTTTAGACTGAAAGCAAACAAACAAAAATGTCTTGCAAAATATCCAGAGTCTTGTGAAAATCACTGGTCAGCTCTCTCTCTCTAAGGCCAACTCTGCAAGTAAAATCAGTACCTTCCCCACTATGTGGAACAGGACGTCCAAGGGTGTGAGTCTCCCTGGCAATGTGGGACATGACTCCCAGGGACAAGCCTGGCCCTGGGACCATGAGATTGATAATGTCTTCCTGACCAGGAGGGGAGGGGTTATGTAACAAAATAAGGTATCAGTGGCTTAGAGATTTCAAGTAGAGTCAAGGGACTGTTCCGGAGGCTCCTCTTTAGGCAAGCTTCAGCAAGATATTGCTAGTTGCCATGGTTTGCCAATCCCTAACCAATATTATTCCTGTTAACCCCTAAAGAACACCCAGAGCTCTATCTGAGATCCTGCAAAAGTTGCACACACTAAGTTTACTTTTCAGAAACCTAAAACCTTCAGATGGTTCCTTGGCCAGATAAGCCCTAAAAGTCAGAGGTGCCAGTCTCTCCAAGAACATTAACCAGTTCCATCCCCCTACCCATATTGTCAACATCTCTTTCCAACATGAAAAAAGAATGGGCGTAGCCCAAAATATCCCTAGAGATTGGGAGAAGGATCAAAGGAAAAGGAGGCGTTATAACAGAGAAGTTAGGATTTAACAAATGAGTATGATTGCTGAATCATTATACTGATATTTCTTTTTAGTCTCTAGTACCTCGGAGCAGCAAGAAGGAAAAACTTAAAGTTGTGGAAATATAACCCATAGCAAATTCTGAAATCTGTCCGAAAATGACTTGTTACAATGTACTTTGAAATTTATTGCTTTTTGTATATATGTTACATTTCACAATTAAAAATGTTTTAAAAAATCACTGACCAAATCATTGGTTGCTTCCCTGAGACCCCAAAAGTGCTCTTAAATTCCAACAGTCTAACAAACACTCTACTAAGATGCTCATTTCTTTCTGATGGAGCTGCTAATCACAGTAGACTATAAAGCTCTGCCCAAGTTCAGATTTGAGTCAATTTTGTTTTTCAGTATACTCAGGCAAAAGGTCTTAAGGTGTGATTTGCAGAGCCCTGGGGATCCCTGAAACCAGTGCTGGTCAAAACTATTCAAAATATTGAGACAACACTTGCATTCTTCCCCATGTGACATTTGCCCTGATGATGGGTAAAACTGCCAGTGCTTTAGCACAAATCAAGGTAATGGCACCAAATTGTGTTAATACTCGCTGTATTCTTCACTGCCACCCACTTGCAGTTAAACAGCCATGCCAACGTAACTAAGGGATATCTTGATGAAGCAGTAAACATAATTTCATTAAATCTCAACCTTTGAGTACAGGTCACTCTAGTATCCTCCATGATGAAATGTGCAAAAAGCAATTCTGAAGGATGTTGGTTGTGTTAGTTAGATTCAGTTGTCAACTTGGCCAGGTGAGCATAGCTAGTTTTGTTGCTGCGGACATAAGCCAATGGTATGTGAACCTAATCTGTTGCTAATTACATCTGCAGTCGGCTAGGAGGCATGTCTGCTGCAATGAGTGACATTTGACTTAATTGGCTGGTGCTTAAATGAGAGAGCACAACGTAGCACAGCCTAGCAGCTCGGCATTCCTCATCTCAGCACTTGCAGCTCAGCCCAGGCCTTTGGAGATGCAGAAAGAAGTCACCCTGGGGAAAGTTGTTGGAACCCAGGGGCCTGGAGAGAAGACCAGCAGAGACCATCCTGTGCCTTCCACGTAAGAAAGAACCTCAGTGGAAAGTTAGCTGCCTTTCCTCTGAAGAACTAACAAAATAAATCCCCTTTTGTTAAAAACCAATCTGTCTCTGGTGTGTTGCATTCCGGCAGCTAGCAAACTAGAACACTGGTTGTCTCAAGGAAAAGCACTTATGCAATAGCCTGAGTTGCAAGCTGAGCTTTTTCATGGAGCACCATTTTTACATGAAAGAACAATTGATGACAAACTATATTTATTCCAACTTGGATACTTGGCAGCCATTTTCTCAAAAATATATCAAGTAAGCCTGCCAGTTGAAGGAAAATAACTGACAGTATTGTTACCATTGATAAAATTTGAGCCTTCCAAATTAGAATTTTGGAAAGCCTGTTATTCTGCACTGTGAGCTTGATAGCCTCCCAATCCTTAAATAATTTTATGATGAGCTAGGTGGTGATATTAAGCAATGTGATTTTTGACATTGTGTAATGAAGTGTGTTGACATTTGGAAAATCTGCAAAACTTAGCGAACCAACATTTTAGAAACGACCATGGTATTACAGAATCATGCATGGGTTAATAGATACATTTAAAGTGCAAAACAGACTTATAGACTTAAAGGTAAGAGACCACAAAATGTTCATTGATGTGGTTTCAGATTCAATACTGCACCTAACCTTTAAGAAACTACCACTTGCTGGATTTTGGGATAATATCAAAGAACACCCACAGCTATCTTAACAAGCTATTAAAAGAACCCTCTCTTTTCCAACTAAATAGCTGTGTAAGGCTGGATTTTCTCCATATACGTCATCCAAGACCACATGTTGCAACAGAGTGAATGAAGAGGAAATAGAAGAATCCAGTTGTCTTCTATCCAACTAGACATTAAAAGAGATTTACAAAAATGGAAATCAATGCCACTCTTCTCAATAAATTCTTTTTGTGTTGGAAAATATAGTTGTTTTCATAAAAATATTTTATGTTAACATGGTGGGTTTATTATTTTAATTTTTTAATGAATTATTGAATAAATATTTGTAAACTTTATCAGTTTTAATTTCTAACAAAATAAGTATCAATAGATATAACCCACAAAATCTTTGGGATCCTCGGTAATTTTTAAGAGTTTGAAGTGGTTTTGAGAAAAAATTAAAAAAAACATTTTTATTGACAAATCTTCACACATACAATTGGTATATGATGTACAATCAATGGCTCACAATATCATCACATAGTTGTGTATTCATCACCATGATCAGTTTTAGAATATTTTCCTCATTCCAGAAAGAGAAATAAAAAGAAAAAACTCATATATCCCATACCCCTTACCCCTCCCTCATTGACCACTAGTATTTCAACCTGAGAAACATCTTATTTGGTACTTACTAAGAGTATGCAAACTCTATTGTGCTTCTCTGATTGACATTACGTAAGGATTAGATGTTTAACTTCTCTTATATCTCTTAGCCATCAATTGTTTTTTCCCTATCCTTGTATTTTTGATTCTGTTCCTTAGCTTAAGTCTGGTTTTCCTCCTCTTGTTAAGGCTGTTTATTTATAGACTACTATTTGAATTGAAATATAAAATATTTTAGAGATTACTTTATTCCTTTCACCTCAACATTTCTTTATTTCATATAATTTAAACATTTTTAACACCTGATAAAAAGGTTCCCATTATCTATGTATGCATGTGTTATAGTATAGTTTTCCCTTTCCTTTCTTTTTTTTTTAACATAACATAATACAAAGCAAAGAAAGAAAAAAGCAGTAATTTTCAAAGCAATCTTCAACAAGTAGTTACAGGACAAATCCCAGAGCCTTTCCTTCTTTTGATTTAGTTCTCCTTTTATATTTAACTAAATTTTCTATATTTCCTTGCTACTATAAGATATATTTTTCTCAGTTAAAAACTTCTCATTTTTTAAAAATTCATATTGTTTCCTTAGTATCTTCCCTTGGTCTGTAGTAATTTTTAAAATTTTTCTGTCTCCTTATAGAAATAGCCCATTTTGCTGTGCTTGTTTCTGTGCCCCCAGCCCTTGCACAATTGAGATGATATTGCTTAGTGGTTACAGGGGTGGGGTTTGGAGTTCCTCCAATCTCAGAGCATAGGGCTTATGGGGATTGGGGGTATAAGGGAGAAGAGTGGTGAGATGTGAATATCTGAGAAGGATTTTGGGGTTATATCTAAGAGAAGAAGATATTGTTGATGTGTCCTCAGAGTCTGCTACACCAAGTCTGAAACAGCCCTGGAGCAATAAGGAGGAGAAACAAAATTGTCAGACTCATTGTCAAATAAGATGTTTCTCAGGTTGAAATACTAGTGGTCAATGAGGGAGGGGTAAGGGGTATGGGATATATGAGTTTTTTCTTTTTATTTCTCTTTCTGGAATGAGGAAAATATTCTAAAACTGATCATGGTGATGAATACACAACTATGTGATGATATTGTGAGCCATTGATTGTACATCATATACCAATTGTATGTGTGAAGATTTGTCAATAAAAATGTTTTTTTTAATTTTTTCTCAAAACCACTTCAAACTCTTAAAAATTACCGAGGATCCCAAAGATTTTGTGGGTTATATCTATTGATACTTATTTTGTTAGAAATTAAAACTGATAAAGTTTACAAATCATCATTATGATTCCATTTGAACACAACTGACAAGGAAATGTTCTAGATGATCAGAAATGGGGGCTGGAGTCATGGTAGAAAATACTTTAGTATAGTACTTAAAATGACCTCAATATATTGTAGAAAATCTCTGAAAATTGGGAGGAGGGCACAATAGAAGAGAATGATCTAAAGACCAAATGGCAAAAATTAAAAAAATTACTATATACAATATTGATGAGGGCTCAGGTAAACAGACCTTTCTAAAAAAGGTAAATTGGTTTAAAAATTATTTAGGGGGTGCATGGGTGGACTGCCTTGCATACGGGAGACCTTGGTTCCATTCCCGGAGCATGCACCCCCCAAAAAAATTATTTAGGAAAATTTGGATATACATTTCAAAAGCCTAAACATACACCCATCATTTGATTCAACAAATTAAAACCACAATGAGGTATAACTACATACCTATTAGAATGGCTGAAATACAAAACACCGATAATACCAAATTCTGGCACAGATGTAGAGCAACAGGAACTCTTTTATTGCTGGTGGGAATGCAAAATAGTGCAGCCACTTTGGAAGACAGTTTGGCAGTTTCTTACAAAGCTAGACGTAGACTTACTTCTTGATCCAGCAATTGAACTTCTAAATATTTACCCAAGGGATCTGAAAACTTATGTTCAATAAAACCTGCATGCAAATGTCTATTGCAGCTTTATTCATAATTGCCAAAAACTGGAAGCCTCCAAGTTGTCCTTCCATGGATGAATGGATGCACAAACTGTGGCACATCAATAGAATGGACTATTATTCAGTGATAAAAAGAAATGAGCTATCAACTCATGAAGAAACATGGAGGAACTTTGAATGAAGACTGATAAAAGAAAGAAGCCAGTCTGAAAAGGCTACATATATCATCATTCCAGCTACACGACATTGTGGAAAAGGCAAAACAAAAGAGACAAAAATATCAGTGGTTGCCATGCGTTAGGGGCATGGAAGGAAGACATGCACAAGTAGAGCACAGGGCATTTTTAGGGCAGTGAAACTACTGTGTTTGATACTATAATGGTGGGCGCACGACATTATGCCTTTGACAAAACCCATAGAACTGTATACAGAAAGAGCAAACCCTAATGTAAATGATGAACTTAAGTTACTAATAGCAACTCAATATTGGTTCATCAGTCGTAATAAATATACCACACAAATGCTAAGATGTTAGTAATAGGTGAAACTGTGTGTGTGTATGTATATGTGTATGGGAACTCTAATTTCTGTGCAATTGTTCTTCAAACCTAAAACTACTCTAAACATAAAGTTTATTATATAAAAAGCACTTAGAATAGTGATAAACCATAGCATTTTTATTTGACAACTCTATATCAGATATTTATCCTAATAAAAAATAATAAATACTTATGGAATTTTACAAGGACTATTGTGGTTGCTTTACATGTACTTGTTAATTTAATTTTTATAGCAACACTATTCGATAGAAATTACTGTTATCCCATTTTCCAGATAATAAAACTGAAACACAGAGCAGTCAAAGAATTTGTCCATAGCCACACAACCAGAAAGTAACTGTTTCTTGGGAAAGAATCAATCAGTCAATATGACTACATGCTTGATGGCAGATCCTCTCAAGTTCTGATAGAATTTGGAGTCTGCAAAGCAGGAGGATCCTGAGACTTGAAAATTGAATTCCAAGATAGATGGAGGGTAGGGAGATGTGGTGAGGACAATTAAATGCTACTAACCCACATTTAGCTGTGCATAAATACTTGTAGGGCATGCAAGGAGGAGCTTTTGTTAATCCACCCACAGTGTCCTTGAACTATAATGAAATGCAACCCAACATTGTCATACATGATTCATGAGGGATTTTTGGTTACCATCTCTAGTTCTTGCTGTTGTTTAATCAGAGACGTTTACACATTGAAGAATATTTTCCTAGAGAACTCGACAATTGAGATGTCACTAAACGGTTATGGGTTTTTCGTGTTTGTTTGCTTTTCATTTATAACCTTGCTACAGGTGTTAATTTTCTGTTGCCTCTGACTTGTAAGGGATCTCTGATTTTACAAAAAAAAGAAAGAAAAAGAATATATTTGGTCTTCAGCAAAAGGGATTTTCAGCTAAATAACTGGCCTAAGGCTACCCAGTTAGTTAATAGGGAACTAGAGAATAGAAATTTCAAATCTGATTCTAGTTATTATGCTTTATTCACTGGGAAATGTTCTCCATTTTAAAGAGATGTTTTTCTTTAATAACATTTTAAAGTGTATTTTGGGGGTTGGGATAATAGAGAGGTAAAGTTTAATGAGCCATTCAACTTGGATAAAATAAAAAGAATAATTTCAAAAATAAATAAGAAAGTCACTTTTCACTCTCTTTAGTAGTTTGAAGACAACATTAGCCTGCTCCAAAATTTCCAAACCTTTCTCAGTTCAAGCATCCCTAAGCCAAAAGAAATACCTAACAGTTCTGTTTATTAAGTAGTAAGGTCCAAACAACTTAATAAGTATGTATGTCCTCACAACTTAGAAGCCATTGGAAAAAATAATAGTTTCATTTCATTCCTCACCACAATTACTTTCCATTGGGACAAATGCAATTATTGGGCTCTAACAATTTCTCAACCCTGGGAATCACTGGGCACAGCCACTTACTCGTTTCCAGTTCCCCACTGATTTTCCCCTGGTTCTTGTTTTTTTTTTTTTTCACGGCAGCTGAGGAAAACTCAGCTTTGCAAAGATGTGATGTCATCTGGAGGCACACAGCTGCAATCTAATGTTGAAATTGCAAACTGCCTTAAGCTAGTAGTTCCTGCAAAAATTCCTGTGTTTCTTCAAAACAAAATTCCTAGCACATGGTATGAGAACCACCAGAGCAAGCTTATTTTTAAATTTGCAACTATCCTCGCTGGGCATGTACAGCTGTTAAATTAGCTGCATTCCTTATCAGTTGTTCTGTGACTTTAAAAAGCATGTGAATTTGTAAATAATACTCCTTTAAGGTCTCAGAGGTGTTGGGCACAAGCCAAATTCAGTTCTTCATCCATATCCAGATGCAGATTATATGAATTAATTTGCTAGGTCTTCCTTCTCGGGGAAAATTGCAAAGTGCCAATGAAAAGAATATTCTGACCTTCTCAGGAACATTTTTCTCTGACCAGCCTTATACTGAAAATTGTGCTCCAGTTTTCTTATTCGAAAGAGAGCTCAAGACGGTGCTTATTTCTGAACGCTAGTCAGGTTCAGTAATTGGAGCTGACAATTAAACCTCCGACAGCCATTACTGGACAAGACAGGAGGCTTAAGGGACTCACGGTCAGATACTGAGCACAGGAAGCTCTTCCTTACGCTGATAACAGGTCAGTTTTCGCCATGACCCTGACAGGACTGTGCCCAGGTATCTATGCCTGATTGATACCATCGGGAACTTGGCATGTGTTAAAGGAAATTGGATTCTAATATAAAACCTTGTTCCTATTTTTTTCTGGCTGAAAATCCAAATAGGCCCCTGAATGATTAAAATATCAGGAGCTGCAACTATTTGAGTGTCTGTAGATGTTCTACGTGGAAAAACAATAGAAACAACAACAATCCTGAAATCCTTTACTGGGATTTATAAAAGGAGATTTAGACAGACAAGGCCCTCTGTCATATTTTCACTGCAGGAAAAGATTTAATATTATTTAAATGACTCAAGTCTTCAGTTTGCTGTAAGTCTCTCTTCATTCATGCACTTAATTGGAATTGGTGTTTTATTGACCAGATTTTTGAGAACGTCCCCATTTTGGAAATTCTTCCTCTAATCCCCAAATGCTCACACGATTTCAGTGTAAATGTTTCTGCTTCCTTTCTCTAAATTATGAATTAAGGGTTTACCATTGTGAAAGAAAAAGAAATGGCATCGTTATGTAAACCTGTAGAAAGTCCTTTTTACAAATTCATGCATTTGAGATGGTTCCCGAATGTGAGATGATGAATACCCTTCCACAAAATTTCACTTAATAGTGAAATTTCACAACATTCATGAATGTGGAGATTAAAAAAAGAAAGAAAGAAATTATCTCCTTAAATTAAATCCAAAGAGAATACATACATAAAGGTGGATCCATATTAACCCATTTTTTAAAATTCACTTTTAATTTTTGGAGTAGCTTTACATTTTCAGAAATGTTACAAAGATGGCAAAGAGAGTTTCTGCACACACCGCATCTTAGATTACAATGATACATTAGTCATAACTAAGAAACCAATGTGGTACATTGCTATTAACCAAAGTTCATGCTTTTCCTTCAGATGTCATTAGTTTTTTCCCACTAGTGTCCTTTTTCTGTTTCAGGATCCCATCCAGGTTCTTTCGCTACCTTTAGTCATCATACCTCCTAGCCTCTGCTGGTTTCTAACAGTTTCTTGGACATTCCTTTTTCTTTCAAGGCCTTAACAATGATGAGGAACACTGGTCTGGTACTTAGTAGAATGTCTCTCTATTTGGGTTTTATCTTTCTCCTGTTTAGGCAGGGATTATGGATTTTGGCAAATAGCTCACAAGCTGTGTGTCCTTCTCACCTTGATATACGTCCGTCTTTCTGTTGGGAATACATCCACCACGGGAATTGCTTCAACATAGGGTATGCACGCCTGCAACTTTAATAGATTATGCCCAATAGCTTTTACAAGGTGGTAGTATCAGTTCACATGCCTACTGGCAGAGTCTGAACATTTCTATTTCCTTACAACATCCAACCTAGGTGTGCTGGTTTTAAAGGATGTACGTACCCTAGAAAAGCTATGTTTGAATTCTTTTATTTTTAATTTTTTTTAATTTTTTTTTTTACATGGGCAGGCACTGGGAATCGAACCCAGGTCCTCTGGCATGGCAGGCGAGCAGTCTAGCCTGCTGAGCCACCATGGCCCACCCCCATGTTTTAATTCTAATCCCATTTTGTAAAGGCAGCCATTCTTCTCATCCCTATTCAGCATTGTATGCTTAAAACTGTAATCAGATCATCTCCCTGGAGATGTGATTTAATTAAGAGCGGTTGTTAAATGGATTAGCTGGAGGCATGTCTCCACCTATTTGGGTAGGTCTTGATTAGTTTCTGAAGTCCTATAAAAGAGGAAACATTTTGGAGAATGGGAGAGATTCAGAGAGAGCAGAGCAGAACCACGTAGCCACAAGAAGCAGAGTCCACCAGCCAGCGACCTTTGGAGATGAAGAAGGAAAATGCCTCCCAGGGAGCTTCATGAAACAGGAAGCTAGGAGAAGCTAGCAGATGATACCATATTCGCCATGTGCCCTTCTAGATGAGAGAGGAACCCTGACTGTATTCAGCATGTGCCTTTCCAGATGAGAGAGAAACTCTGACTGTGTTCGCCATGTGTCCTTCCACTTGAGAGAGAAACCCTGAACTTCATAGGCCTTCTTGACCCAAGGTATCTTTCCCTGAATGCCTTAGATTGGACATTTCTACAGACTTGTAATTGGGACATTTTCTCGTCCTTAGAACTGTAAACTAGGAACTTATTAAACTTTTTAAAATGCCATTCTGTTTCTGGTGTATTGCATTCCAGCAGCTAGCAAACTAGAATAATGAGGCTGAGCACGTCTTCATTTGTTTATTGGCAATCTTGATATTCTTCTTTGTGAAGCGCCTGTTGAAGTCCCTTGCTGTTCTCCCCGCCCCCCATAGGGTTGTCTATTTCCTTATATGTAAAGGTCTTTATAAAGTTGCAATGCAATCTCTTTGTCAGTTAAGGATCTCTCCCACTCTGTGGCCTGCCTTTTTGCTCTCTTAAGTTTTCTCATAATTGGCAGAAGTTCTTAAGTTCTTAAGTCTAATGTAGACCAGAAGAAGCATCTTTTTCTTTATGGTACGTTTTTTTCCCTCTGACCTGAAATCAGTCAATTTTTCCAAGTAGCACAGGTTTCTGTGAGTGGAGAATGTTATTTAAAAACCAGGATCTGAATGTCACATAGCTTGTCAAGTTCCACAAAAAGGTGTTTGAATTTGATGGAATTTCAGTGATTCTATAGAATACTTCAGGGGAGAATTGGTATCTTTTCAGAAATGAAACTTCCAGTAGATGAACTCCTTATTTTATTAGTTTTTCTTTAACTTGTCATAATGATATTTTACAGTTTTCTGTCTAGAGGTATTACATATCAATTGTTAGATTTATTTCTAGCTTTAGTATGTTCTTTTGGTGCTATTTTAAATGGTATCTTCTAAAACTTAGATTTTCTATTTGCTACTGATATTTTGAAAAAAAACTTATTTTTGCCTCTTAGACTTATATCCAGTTAAACAACTTATCAATTATAGTAATTTATTTGTAGATTACTTTTGCTTGTCTACAGACACAATCATATTATCTGAGAAAAATTGCAATTTATTTGTTCCTTCCAAATAGATTAGAAAGGGAGATTATGGATTTAATGCCTTTCCTGTCTTCTTGCACTGGTAGGTATTCAGTGCACATTTTAACAGAAGTGGTTGGAGCAGTTTTTTTCTCCTTCTAATCTCAAAATATTGAATTGTGAATTCAATATTTCACAACTAGGTATGGTGACAGCAGGGTTTTTTTTTCCAGAGTAGTCATTGTTCATGATTTATTTGGTGTTTTAGGTGGAATGAAGCATGGGATAGTTGGTTGCCTTGTTTATAGGAAGATATCTCTTTGCATATTACATGGCAATGTATTGCTTTGATACATTTGGTACACAAAGTAAGATCTTTAGAGCAGTTACGCACAAGACATGCAATGTTGGATTTATACATTAGAGTCCAGGATGTGATTGATGTGGTGAGGGGAAGAAGTTGGGCTAGGCATGTTGGATGAAGGAACCAGAAAGTATATAACACAATAGTAACCATGCATTCTTCTGGTTTGAAAGACAACTGCAGCATGTGCAACATTGGCATGGGTGCCTCAGACGTGAACTATCTTAGGTGGGACTACCCAAGATAAGTATCATCTCCAGCATCAGGATACAGCTGTAAGGTTTTATGAACCGTTCCTACTTTTAACTTTAAGAAATTGTTTTCACTAGGTCATCTTAATATCACTGCTTTAATCACAGATCAGATAAAAAGGGCAACATGCACAACCCCCAACTAAAATCCCGTTGTCACCTAGACATTGAAGTGATACATTAGAAGACTTTAAAATTGCAGCTCTTTTGGGATCCCTCAAAGTGTCTGCGCTCTTCTTCAAATCGGCCTCTTCTTCAGAAGTCAGAATCACCGTGGCAATATCTGAGATTCCATTCTGTCCTGAAATGTAAGAAACCCTAAGGAAAATGTCATCTTTTATTCTTTACAGACCCGTAGTCATGGTGGAAATTGGATGGGTTCTTCATTGTACTTTCTGCCAAATGTGTCACAGATAACCCAATGGCCTGAGAGGTTTAACTTTTCAGTTTGATCACCTCATAAGCACTGTCGACAACCTGTCTGTGAACCTCTTTCCTCTATTCCTTATGAACATCAGTGCCTAAATCAGGGTGCAGATTTTTCAAGGAGACCCCAACAACATTCACTGTACTCCATACAGGTACACTAGAGTCTCCATGTTCTCCAAGGTCCCAGCCACCACAGCTTAATGGGTGAATTCCAAGCCCCTCCCCCATTAGGTACTGGAACCAGGCTGAATCCAGATTGCAACCACTTCCAATGACACAGTTTTGGGGAAAGCCATTTATTTTCCAAGCCACATAGGTCAAGATACCAACTAGGTTGGAAACAATAAGCAACTTGCAATTTGGGCTGTTGTTTACAACATTAAGAATGATGGACTTAAAGATGTTCGTGTTATGCTGGAGCAAATTAAGATGGCTTTCTCCCTTTGCTGACATGTCCTGGCTGTGGTAATAATCACCTTGGAGTTTGCAGTCACACTATAGTCTCTGCCAGAGATAATTTTTGGTATCTAAGGAAAGGCTGCTATGTTGGAGATCCACCATCTCTCCTTCAATTTGTCTTCTGTGACATCAACAAGCACAACTTCATCTGTCAGTTCCTTCATTAAGATACTTATGGCACAGACCATGCCAACAGTACCAACTCCAACAACTGTAATCTTATTCAGAGGCATATGTTCTTCCTTAAGAAGATTCAGAATCAACTGATCCTTGAGAGTTGCTGTTTTAGACTTGGAATGGAAAGGAAACTTTGTATGGAAAAATAATATCGATGTTTCCATGTAAATATAGCCTCAAGAGGGCTCATTCATTTTGGTCTATTAACCCCAAGTGGGGCAGGCCTTCCCTCACACAAGATCACCAGGAGCCAACCATCCAACTCTACCCCAGACACTCTGCAGAAAAAATATGTTTTAAATCCTGATTCAGTCTTGTGGGGCAGACATTTCTTTTAATCCTGATTCAATACTATAGGTTGGAATTTTTTTATTAGATTATCTACACGGAGAGGTGGTACACTCAGTTGTGGGTGTGACCTTTGATTAGATGGAGATGTGACTCCACCCATTCCAGGTAGGTCTTGATTAGTTTACTAGACTCCTTTAAAAGAGGAAACAGTTTGGAAAGAGTCAGAAACAAAGAAACCTCAGAGTGAACAGAGAGAGCTGCCAGAGAAAGAGCCAACAGAAACTTCAGAGCAGAAATGGCATAGATGCCGACACTTGGAGAACAGAGACACGGATGTTTGGAGAAGCTTGGGGCCTAGTAGACATCACCGTGAGATGTTAAGCAAACTAGAACATGGAGAGAGCCAAGGAAAGTCAAGAGATGAAAGCCAGACCTGGAGAAGCAAAATGAGGAGGCCCCACAGGAACAGAGGCTGGAAGCAATGAGCCCAGGAGCAAGGAACCAGCAGATGCCAGCCACGTGACTTCCCAGCTGACAGAAGGGTTCCGGACCTATTGACCTTTCTTGAATTAAAGTATCTTTTCCCGGATGTCTTAATTTGGGCATTTTTATAGGCTTAGGACTATAAACTTATAACTTAATAAATGCACCTTTTTAAAAGTTGTTCCATTTCTGGTATATCACATTCTGGCAGCTTGCAAACCAACACAGTTGGCTTTGTTTTTTTACCTCAAATACTTGGTAGATATCACAAGTAAGTTGAATTCTACAACCAATAATTTGCATTTTTGTAGGAATTTGTTTATTATCTCTAAATTTCAAATATTGTTATAAAATTGTCCAAAATGTTGTCTTATTGCAGGATGTTTAGTGATGTCCCCTTTTTCATTCCTGATGTTGTGTCTTCCCTCTCTGTCTCACCATCTTTTCTTATTTGTAACCTTTCCAAGAATCAAGTTTTGGTTTTATTAATTATCTTTATTGTGTGTCAACTATTTCATGAACTTCTATTATCTTTATTATTTTCTCCCACCTACTTTGTTTTTATTTTATCATTCTTTTGTTAGCTTCTTAGTTGCCAGGTTCACCTGTATAGACCTCGCCACTGGCCCAGTTACTGTACAGTAACTTGTTACTTCTCCAAAGCCATACAGCATATATTTTATGGTTTGCCAGTTTTTCTAGCTATGCTTTTCAGAAAGTCTGGTGCAAATTACCCAGACAGTCATTTTTGGAAGCAAAAGTCATTCACTAAAATATTTTAGTCCCTCATTATTTATGAATCCACCATCCATATTCAGTATTTAAAAAGTAAAAAACAAGTAAAGATGGTTTGAACAAATGTAAACATTGCATTTTTTTGTCAAGTGGTCAGCTTGCAAAGGTACATATTTATTCCAAAGATATATATACCTTTTTTCAGCTTTTTATAAACTCTTCATTGGAAAATTTCTTCAGGGCAAATCTTCAAAACAGCACTCTTTTTGCTGTATTCTTACATTTCTTCCTTCTCTCCCAGGTCCTCTGCTCCCAAATAAAATGCCTTCTTTTGTATAATAAATTACCTTATTTATCAGACTTCATTTTTTTTTGGGGGGGGGGGTGCATAGTCTGGGAATAAAACCGGGTCTCCCGCGGGAAAGGCTAGCATTCTACCTCTTGAACCACCTGTGCACCCAGATTTCATTCTCAATTACTTTTGACTATTTCAAAAAATAAGACCTAACTTCAAAGAAAGCAGCTACACAACTATCTTGAATGCCCCATAGGTTCAGAAGACAATTCCCAGTGAAAGAGTTCCTACATGCTTTAAACACACCATTTGGATGTGTCAGTGGTAGGTTTGCTTTGTGAATGTTTCTTTGCTTATTAGACTGATAATGTTTGTGAATAAGCAAGCATTATAGTAGATAGTCTATATATTATTTGAGTCAACAAATATTATGTTAGATTAGTATATAAGGTCCATGCTCCAGAAAGGCAGATCATCATGAGTTGACTGCTTCTCCAGTTTCAATTCAGACTCAAAACACTGTAGCTTCTCTTTAAGAGACTGAATATTTTTGTCATCTAATATACAGTCTAACAAAAAAGGATTAGAATTGAATTGAATTTTAGTTCACTGCTAAATTTCTTTAAACCTGTGTTCAGATCAGAACAATTCATTGTCGATTTATTCAAAGTTTATGAATAACCCTGTTGAAGTCATGAAATCTAAATTCACTCCCAGGATGAAAGCATAAGATTTCTGTATGTGAGAGTTTTTCAAGCTTCCTGAAGCCTTGAATCAAAAAGGACTTGAAGCCAATTAGTAATCATCAAAATTCTAAATGCATATTTAAACTCAGTCATTTTAGGTTTCTGTTATACTAAAACACAGTTATACAACTGTTCAAGGATACATGCCCAAATCATTGAAGCATTACTTATAATAGTAAGCAATTAGTATCATCTAAATATCCATTAATAAAGAAAATGATAAAATTTATACATTCACACTAAGTAATACTGCTCAATTGTCAAGAAGAATAAGAATTCATATGAAAAGTTGTGATAGAACTAAACTAAAGATTATTTCAACTTAATTTCCATAGATGTAAGCCTGGCCTTGGCATCATGAAGCATAACTGGCCCTGGCATCATGGGACATAGGTTCCAAGGATAAGCCTGACCCTGGCGTTGTGGATAAGTTGACCAAAACAGGGGAAAGAAATAGAATTTCAATGGCTAAGAGATTTCAAATTGAGTCGAGAGGTCATTTTGGAGGTTACCCTTATGCGAGTTTTAGCTAGATATTACCAACTGCCACAGTATGGCAAACCCCAACCAAAGTATTCCTAGAAAGCCTGAAAGATAACCTGTGCTCTACAAAATTTTACTTATTAACTTTGTTTTTCAGAGACTTAAAACTTTCAGATTGTTCCAATGTCAGAGAAACCCTGAAACCTAGAAGTACTGGACTCTCCAAGAACAACCATTCTAATTGTATCACCCCTTTGCCCTTAATGACAGTGCCCCTTTTCAGCCTTGAAGCAGTTAGAAGGGTCATTGCCTAAATATCCCTCAAGACTGAGAGAGAATTATCAAATGAGATAAATGAGAGGGAAGAATTGCAACCAAGTAATCAGGATTTAAGGGATGATTTTGATTATTAAATCATTATATAGATATTCCTTTTTGCTTTCTGGTATATTATAGCAGACTGAGGGAAAGAGCTGAAATCTCTAAATTGTAATCCAGGTGCCTTTACGGCTGATAATACTTCTATAGCCCTTATCTTCTGCCTCTATGATTGCAAAAACCTTGTGAGTAACTTTCATTTGTACCAAATTATCCAGTTTTTCAATTTTAGAGTCTTATAATCACTAAAGACAGCCTCTAAAGTTTATGAATCTTGGGTCAGCCCAGAAGTAACTCACCCCAAGTCCAAAATTATCTTAATAACAGATTGGATCTAACTAAAATGGGCCAACCTTAGATTTTAACCTACAAATCACCCATAACTCATTCCGCCATTTTCTTACCTATGTTCTATGGCCAAGCAAGTAATCAATCTGCGCATGCTCAATAATTAGATCACCTCTAATTACTTTATCTGGGGCCACTGTGCTCATTAACCTAAACCCTGCCCATCTTTTTCTCTAAAAAAACTATCAGAATTACTGTAGTTTGGGGAGACAGATTTTGGCCTGATAGGCCATCTGCTTTTCTACTATGTGCCTAGTAAAAAACATTTTCCCCCTTTGGAAAAAGAAAAAAAGATTAATCCATATGCAGCCACTGTGAAAAACTGTTTGGTGGTTCCTCAAAAACCTAAATGTAGAATTATCACATGAGCAGGGTTTCTACTCCTAGGTATAGACCCAAGTGAATTGAAAACATATGTTCTCACAAAAACTGCTACACAATTTTTAAAAACAGTATTATTCATAATAGCCTCAAAGTAAAAACAATCCAAAAGTGCATTAACTGATGAATCGATAGAAAAGGTCTGCTTATCCATGCAATTGTATATTATTCAGCAATAAATATATATATATATTATTTAGAAGTACTGATACATGTCACAAAATGGAGGAACTCCAAAAACATTATGTTAAGTGAAAGAAGTCAGTCACAAAAGGCCACATATTGTGTGATTTCATTAATATGAAATATCCATAATAGTCAAATCCATAAACACAGAAAGTAGATTAGTGGTTGCCTAGGACTGGGGATGGAAAAATGAGATTAGGGAGTAATGGCTAAAGGGAAAAAGTTTTCTTTTGGAAGTGACAAAAATATTCTGAAATTAGAGGTAGTAATTGCACAACTGTGAATATACTAAAAGCCATCGAATTGTGCACTTTAAGATGGTGAAATTTATGATATGTGAATTATAGCTCAATAAAGCTGTTATTTTAAAATTTAATACAGTGAGTTGTATAATAAAGAACTTGGGTGGTCTGTCCTGAGTACCTGGAGATACCTTCTAAATCTTTGGAAATTCCTGTGATAAGAGTGCCTTTTGTTATTCATGGTAGTCCCCAGAGTCCCTTAAAAAAATCATGCTAACAAAAGAACTCAGGATTCTTTCATAACATCTTTCATTCCTCCCTGACCTCCAGGGATGAAAGTGGGGGGGCATGGACATTTATTCCATGAATGATTCCTATGTAATGAAGCTCCAATAAAAACCCTTGGGAGGAATGATGTCACCTGATGATGGAGTGAAATGTCCCAGGGTTCTGTCTCCCAACAGAATTTTTAAGTAACAAGCAGAAACTGGTATAATCATATTTCTCAGAGTGCCATAAAACAGATAAAGAGTTGCAATAAAAGCACTGAGTTAAGAAACAAGCACCTTAAAAATTGTAGAGAGACAGGGTTCCAGTTGACAAAGATAGTGCCATAAGAAGCTTGAGAGTGCTGTTCCCTATAGAATCTTAAAACTAAGAAAAACTGGCATAGCCATCTTCTTCAAAACATCAGAAAACAGTTAAATGGTTTTATTTGGGTCAGTACTGAATCAGGAAAATGCAGCTTTAAAAATGATAGGTGGAAAAAATAAACGTAGGTCAAGTTCATGAGCTCTTGCTTGCCCCTTTCCCAGCTCTTACCCAGTGCACTGTGAAGCCAACCTGTGCTCCAATTGTGAGCCCCTAACTCTTTTCTAGAGAGCATAGGGATCAAAGTAACCCCTATGTGCATACTGGGAAGTCTATAAGTCAGAGCCAGTCTATTGGGTAGAAACCTGAGCTAACGAAACAGGAAACAAGTCTCAGGCTCAACCTCCCACAACTTGCGCTGCAGGCAGAAGAACTCAAGACAGCTAAAGCGGTGTAAGAAACAAGCAAGTCGAAATGAGCTGGGGCAAAGGATTACCTGCGTTAGCCTTTATCCCCCAACTTTATATGGAATAGAGGGGGACTCAAATTCCTATAAGTGGGGAAATACCTAAGGCCACCAGTGAGCACAACTCCAGAACAAGAAGGCTCTACTCAGTTCTTCTTGAAAGGAGGGCTAAGGAGAACACCAGCCAAAGCAGAGCCAGTGTGCAAAGGCTTTGAAAGATGTTTTTTTGCATTGGTTAGTTTATTTTTGTTAGCCTCTGACACTCAAGGAAATTCCTGTCATATCACCAGGTAGATACAAACTTAACCGATAGGCAGCTCAAGGACTAAATCCCAGAGTTAACACTTTAAAATATTAAAATTTGTAGCAAAAGAGTATAAGACAAAGAAACAGGAAATGATGGCTCATCCAAAGGAACAAGGTAAAAATCCAGAAACCATCAACAAATGATCTTTAAACGTACTTGACAAAGATTTTTTTAAAAGATCCTCAGTATTCTCAAGAAGATAAAGGAAAGCACAGAGAAAAACTAAAAGACATTAGGAAAAAAAATGAGTGAACAATATAATGAACTCAATAAATGAAATAAAAAATTTCCTAGAGGATTTCAACAGCACATAGGAACTTGAAGAAGGAAGAATCAGTGATCTTGAATACAAGACAACTGAAACATTCACAGTGAGGAACAGAAAGAAAAATAATTTTTAAAAAGTAAACAGAGCATAGAAGACATGTGAGATACCATAAAACTTAACAATATATGCATTTCAGGAGTGCCAGAAGGAAAAGAAAGAAAGAAAGAAAGAAAGGGGCAGAAGGGATAGTCAATGAAATAATTGCAGAAAACTTCTTAAATTAAATGAAAGACGTGAATATGCACATTTAAGAGCCCAACAAACCCCAAACAGGATGAACTCAAAGTGAACCATGCCCAGATACATAGTAATCAAGCTGTTCAATGTCAAGGACTAGGAGAGAGTTCTGAAAGCTAGAAAAGAAAAAATAATATTATGTACAAGATAATCCCAATAAGATTAAATGCTGATTCCTCATCAGAAACCATGGAGGCAAGAAGACAGTGGGACTAAATACATAAAGTGCTGAAAGAAAATAATTACCAACCAAGAATCTTATATCCAGCAAGACTGTCTTTGAAAATGAGGGAGAAATTAGACATTCCCAGAAAAACAAAAGCTAAGTGACTTCATTACCACTAGAGTTGCCCTACAAGGAATGCAAAATGGTGTTATTCAGATTGAAAGGAAAGGACACTAGACAGTGGATCAAAGCAGCAGAAAGAAATAAAGACCTCCAGTAGAGGCAACCATGTGGGTAATTATAATTGCCAGTACCATTATATTTTTTTGTGTGTACCACACATTTTACTTCTCACAATTTCTAAAATGCAAATACATAAAAAGTGATGATAAACCTATGTTTTTTGACAAGCAATGTATAACGATATAATGTGTACCAAGTACAACAAAAAGGTTGGGGGCAGAGAAGGGTACAAGAACAGTGTATGTGTATGCTATTGAAGTTAATTTGGCATCAAATCAAATATGATTGTTATAGATTTAGGATGTTAAATACAAATTCCATGGAAACCACAAAGAAAATATATGAAAAATAGATACAGAAAGATTTGAGAAGACACTCAATATAGTACAACATGAAAAATAAAACAAATATAAATGTAGAGATTAATGGAAGAATTGAGGGACAATGCATACAACTTACAAAGACTAAATAACAAAATATCAGAAGTATGTCCTGCATTATCATTAGTGACTTTAAATGCAATTGGATTAAACTTTTAAGTCAAAAGACAGAGGTTGACAAAATGGAGAAAAATAATAATAATAATAATAATAATAATAATAAACATGACCTAACCATATTCTGACTGCAAGAGATGCACCTTAAACTCAAACACACATAGGTTGAAAGTGAAAGAATGGAAACAAATGTACAATGCAAATAGTAATCAAAAAGAGAGCTGGGGTAACTACACCAACATCAGATAAAAGAGACATTTAAGTCAAAAACATTAGGAGGGATAAAGAAGGTCACAATATTCTGTGAAAGGGATCAATTTGACAAGAAGATGTAATAATTATAAATATTTATGTACCTAATTGCAGAAACCCAAAATATATGAAGCAAATATTGACAGATATGAAGGGAGAAATAGATGGTTCTCCTTTAATAGTAGGAGACTTCAATACACCACTTTCAATAATGGATAGAACATTTAGAGAGATGATTAATAAGGAAATAGAAGACTTGAATGATTCTATAAACCAACTAGACCTAACAGACATATCTAGAACACTTTGCCCAACAGTAGTAGAATATACATTCTTTCTAGTATACTTGGATCATTCTCCAAGACAGACCATTCATTAAGCTTCAAAACAAGTCCCACTAAATTAAAAAATAGTGAAATCATACAATATATATTCTCTGATGACAATGGAATGAAGCTAGTAATCAATAACAGAAGGAGAAGTGGAAAAATTCATAAGTATGTGGATATTAAACCACACAGTCTTAAACAACCAATGGGTCAAAGGAGAAATGAAAAGGAACATTAGGATCTTGAGCTGAATGAAAATAAAGAAACAACAAACCAAAACTTACTACAAAGCCACAGTAATAAGCAAACAAACAAACAAACATGATATTTGCACAAGGACAGACATAGACCAATGGAATCAAATTGAGAGTTCAAAAATAAACAAAAATAAATTAATAAATAAACTGATTTTTGACAAGCATGTCAAGTCCACTCAATTGGGAAGGAATAGCCTCTTCAACAAATGGTGCTGGGCAGACTCTACATGCAAAAGAATGAAGGTGGACCCTTCCATCATATACAAAAATTAACTAAAAATGGATTAAAGACCCAAATATAAGGACTAAATGTTCTAGTTTGCTAGTTGCCAGAATGCAACACACCAGAGACAGATTGGCTTCCAATAAAAGGGATTTATTTAGCTAAAAACATATAGTTCTTCAGAGGAAAGGCAGCTAACTTTCAACTGAGGTTCTTTCTTACATGGGAAGTCACAGGGTGATCTCTGCTGGCCTTCTCTCCAGGCCTCTGGGTTCCAAAAACTTTCCCCGGGCTGATTCCTTTCTGCATCTCCAAAGGCCTGGGCTGAGCTACGAGTGCTGAGATGAGGTTTGCTGAGCTGCTTGGCTGTGCTACATTGATCTCTCTCATTTAAGCACCAGCCAATTAAGTCAAATGTCATTCATTGCAGCAGGCATGCCTCCTAGCCGACTGCAGATGTAATCAGCAACAGATGAGGTTCACATGCCATTGGCTCATTGCCACAGCAACAGAACTAGCCACCTTCACCTAGCCAGGTTGACACCTGAATCTAACTACCACACCAAAGAATAAAACTCCCAGAAGAAAACATAGGAAAATATCTTTAGGACTTTGTGTTAGGTAATGGTTTCTTTGGCTTTACATCAAAAGCTTGAGCAACAAAATAAAGAATAGGGACCTCATCAAAATAAAAAAATTATGTGCATCAAAAGACATTATTATGCTCTTTGAAAATTAAGATAGCTTCACCTATCAAGTGTCCCACATGCTGTTTTTGGTTGTACCATATGCACCATTCCAAGCTGCAACTGAGGAGGCTTGTCTGTGATGTGGGATTTCTGAGACCTGTTCACTGCCGAGTCAGTCTGTAGTAGTCAGCGTGTTCAGCAATAAGAACAACAAGCTGCCCAACAACCTGCTACAGTTGCAGAATCTGCTCAAGCGGGACCTACTGGCCTAAATTGAGGAGTTTCTATAGCAGTATAATCACTACAAATCCAATGTAGAGATTTTCAAATTACAACCAAATAAACCCAGCAAAGAACTGGGAGAGCTAGTGATGCTTATGGCACAGATTGGTCATTGCTATCCAGAACATCTAAGTAACTTTCCTCAATAGCTGAAAGATTTGCTCTCTTACAATTACATTGTCTTGGATCCAGATCTGCAAATGACATTTTGCAAATCTTTAATCTTGCTGAGAAAAAACAGTCTCATCAATCCATCAAGTTTGCTAGCGCTCTTCTTTGAACTTCTGCATTGCCATGATAAACTTCTTTGAAAAACTTTATACACTCATATTGTGACTGATATCAAGAATATAAGTACAAAACCCAAGTATAAATAGAAAGGTGAATTTGGTATTCACAGATGTTCTAGTTTGCTAGCTGCTGGAATGCAATATACCAGAAATGGAATGGCTTTTAAAAAGGGGAATTTAATGAGTTGCTAGTTTACAGTTCTAAGGCCGAGATAATGTCCCAATCAAAACAAGTCTATAGAAATGTCCAATTTAAGGCATCTGGGGAAAGATACCTTGGTTCAAGAAGGCCGATGAAGTTCAGCGTTTCTCTCTCAGCTGGAAGGGCACGTGGCGAACATGGCAGCATCTGCTGGCTTTCACGTGGCTCTACCAAAAAGGGACTGTCTCCAAAATGTTTCCTCTTTTAAAGGATTCCAGCAAGCAGCTTCCACCTTCAGTGGGTGGAGACACACCTCCATGGAAATCATCTAACCAAAAGTTACCACCCACAATTGGGTGGGTCACATCTTCATGGAAACAATCATAATGCTCCCACCCAGCAATATTGAATGTGGATCAAAGGGCATGGCTTTCCTGGGATCCACCACAGATTCAGACGGGCACAGCAGAATTTCATGTACATCATGTTAAGAGACAGTAGTGCAACTGCAGCCAAAATATCTTTAGTTATGATGATTGAACTCTGCAGAAGAAACATCTGGAAAGATGCCAAAACTGTCAATGTTAGCACAATTGCATGTTTCTACAAAGTCACCAAGATATAGTTGCTGCTTTGATACTCTTCCTAGGGAAAGATGAAGAGGAGAAACAGAACATGATTCAAAATCCAAATATGAAAGACCAACAACAGCAAGAGACCTACTAGTGCAGTATTCCACAGGGAAGAAAAGCTCCAAACACAAGAAAAGGTTGGAAAAGGTGATGAAAGTGCTCAAGAAACAGAAGAAGAAAAAGCCAAAGTGTTTAACTTTTTAGCTATTCACTTGATTCATGATCCCCAAGATTTTGCAGAAAAACTACTAAAGCAACTAGAGACCTCTAAGGAAAGATTTGAAGTGAAGATGATGCACATGAATCTTATCTCCAGACTGGTAGGAGTTCATGATCCTTTTTTCCTTAGCATCTATCCTTTGTGCAGAGGTTTCTGCAGCCCCACCAAAAAGAAGTAACAAAGATCCTTCTGTTTGCTGCACAAGCATCTCATTATCTGATACCCCACAGATCAGTCATTGCTCATGAATGTGGCCACTAATTTTGTTACCAACAAGAACACTGGGGAAGTTGTGACAGTAGGAATTAATGTATAAAACAGATTACAGGAGTTCCAGGATGATGGCTGAATAGAGTAGCTCGAGATCAGCCCTGCTCCACAGAAAAGATAGAGAAGAGACAAGTGGGGGACTGAGGTGGCGATTGGAGAGTGGAGCTGACCTGGGAGAGCCCTGTGCAGCAAACAGGGCAGCACTGCTTACAGAGGCTGAAGAACTGAGAGGCAGAAAGCTAGAGTCTGGTGCAGAGGCACAGAGCCTGCAGGAGTACATGGACGGGAGCCAGTGACTAGGAAGTAAGGAGACTGTGTTCCTTGGGTATGCTACCCTCACCATCGCAGCCCTGTGACCAGCAACTCACCCCACACCCCCTGCACCCGAACCCCATCACCCGTTCCCATTCCCTGCGCTCCAGGTGCCCCCACCCGACCAGCCCCTAGTGCATGTACCAGCCCCACACCCCCACACCATGTGCAGCCCAACCCACCTCTCCTGCACCCCTCCCAAGCATTACCTCCCCCTCCTTGTTTTCTGCAGGCTTTTGCCAGCACATAAAGGCTGCAGGCACTAACCTCCATACCCAGGTTACCCCAGCCCCCCTGCCCATAGTGTCGCACAGCCTTACCCTGCCCATCTCCCACCCCCATCCCTGAGCTCAGGGCATCAGTTTTTGGCCCTCCTAGACCCACGCATGCACATGGGACCCCAATCATGACATTCAGCTCTGAGAACCTCAGTTTACAGCAGTCCTAGAACTGCACATGTGTATGACCCTCAGCCACACTTCCCAACTCTGAGAAAGTGCTGACCTGGGCAGCTGGATCACATCTGCCCCCAATCCACAAAGGCATACCACTGACCTGCTGCCACAGCTCTACACACGTGCACAAAGGGCCCCGTGCCTTAGACCAGCACACACTAGGGTTATGACCCCCAAACCAGTGCACCCGGACAGCTACATCCTCCCTGGTCACTGGGTGCCCACATTTACAAGCATCAGCTTAACATGTGCAAATGGCATCTATACCTGCCTATACCTGTCCTCGAACATATCACCACACTTAGTGCCTCACCCCATGAACTGCTCCCTGCTGTACCTCCATCCTGCAAACACAAGGCCTTAGATAACTGAAAGAAATCAACTCCCAAAGTAAATCTATCAAGATATTTACATGCCACAAAGACAGGAGAAGATCACTAAGCATATCACAATGCAGACAGATATAGCCCTGTCTAATGACCAAATTGAAACACCAGAAGAGACACAGGCATTGGAATAACTAATCAAAGATGCTCACACAACTCTACTTAAAAAAATAAGTGGGATGGCAAATGACATAAAGGAGATCAAGAAGACAGTAGAAGAGCACAAAGAGGAATTTGAAAGAATAAATAAAAAAAAGCAGATATCACAGAGTTTAAAGACTCTGTTGACCAAATTAAAAACATACTGGATGCACACAACACCATATTTGAAGAGACAGAAGAAAGAATAAGTGATATAGAGGACAGAATAACTGACTTCGAAGACTCAAAACAGCAAATGGCAAAAAGATGGAAACACTTGAATTGGATCTCAGGGAAACGACAGACAAAACAAAGCACACAAATATAAGGATCATTGGTGTCCCAAAAGGAGGAGAGAGGAATAAAGGATTAGGAAGAGTAGTTGAGGATATAATGGGGGGAAACTTCCCAACCCTTATAAAGGACATAAATAAACGATGTCAAAGAAGCCCGACAAACTCCAAACAGAACAAATCCAAATAGGCCGTCCCCAAGACACATACTAATCAGTCTGTAAAATGTTGAAGAGAAGCAGAAAATCCTGAAAGCAGCAAGAGAAAAGCAATCTACTACATACAAGGGAAACCAAATAAGACTGAGTTCAGACTACTCAACCAGCACTATGGAGGCGAGAAGGCAGTGGTATGATATATTCAAGATCCTGAGAGATTCCCCCCTCTCTTTCTCCGCCGGCCCGCCGCGCGGCGCCCACGCCCCGCAGCAGCCGAGCCGCCCGACCTCCTTCCCCCCTCTCTTTCTCCGCCGGCCCGCCACGCGGCGCCCACGCCCCGCAGCAGCCGAGCCGCCCGACCTCCTTCCCCCCTCTCTTTCTCCGCCGGCCCGCCGTGCGGCGCCCACGCCCCGCAGCAGCCGAGCCGCCCGACCTCCTTCCCCCCTCTTTCTCCGCCGGCCCGCCGCACGGCGCCCACGCCCCGCAGCAGCCGAGCCGCCCGACCTCCTTCCCCCCCCTCCTCCCCCTCCTGCTCCGGCTGCTCTCCAACCACCACGGTGCCCTCTTCCCCCGCCTTCACCGTGCTCCTCTGCCACCAGCCTCGACAGCCTTGCCGCCCTCACCTTTCCTCCTCCAGAACAACTACTGGGGGAGTGGAGATAATACAGAGCAGCTCCCGGAGCCACGAGGGAGATCAAAGGGACAGCGTACCCCATCCTGGAACGGCTGACTATCTGGGAGAACCAGCTCCGGTGAGATCACCAAGGGGCACGGGCTTTCCTGGGTGGGACGGCAAGCGACCGGAGTCCCTCCCTTCCACCTTCCCAGGCCAGCTGGTAGAATTGGACAGGCGGTCCCCTTAGGCCGCGGCGGCTGGTGCCCCCACCACACGAGGCCCCCCGGAACAACTGAGATAGTTGGGTCGGAAATCCCCAGACTGAGGAGAACAGTGACCGGGGGATCCCTTCCAAACACGTGACTCCCCCGTCGGCTGGGAACAGTGCACTCTCCCGGGCTGCGACAGCTGGCGCCCTCCCGCCACGCTTGGTGCCCCGGGCCGACTAGCTAATTTGGCCGGACGCTCTCCTGTGCTGCGACGGCCGGCGACCCTCCCCGCATTCGGAACCCCAGGCCGGCTGGCATTCTTCCAAGACGCTTCGGCTGCCGAACCTCCCCTACGGCGAGAATTTTCCAGAGTTAAAGGACCTACAGCAACTTTCACTGGTGGAACCCACAGACAAACGTGTGCCATGAGCGCCACCTACTGGGCAGGATAAGAAAAACAGAACCAAGATTGCACAGAAAAATCTTTCAACCTGTGGGGTCGAACACCCGGGGAAATCTGACTAAATGCCCAGACGCCAGCAGAAGATAACGGATCACGCTCAGAAAATTGAACATATGGCCCAGTCAAACGAAGAAACCAATAGTTCAAATGAGATACAGGAGCTGAAACAACTAATGCTGAATATACGAACAGAAATGGAAAACCTCTTCAAAAACGAAATCCATAAATTGAGGGAGGACATGAAGAAGACATGGGCTGAACATAAAGAAGAAATAGAAAAACTGAAAAAACAAATCACAGAACTTATGGAAGTGAAAGATAAAGTAGAAAAGATGGAAAAAACAATGGATACCTACAATGACAGATTTAAAGAAACAGAAGATAGAATTAGTGATTTGGAGGATGAAACATCTGAATTCCAAAAAGAAACAGAAACTATCCGGAAAAGAATGGAAAAATTTGAACAAGGTATCAGGGAACTCAAGGACAATGTGAACCGTACAAATATACGTGTAGTGGGTATCCCAGAAGGAGAAGAGAAGGGAAAAGGAGGAGAAAAACTAATGGAAGAAATTATCACTGAAAATTTCCCAACTCTTATGAAAGACCTAAAATTACAGATCCAAGAAGTGCAGTGCACCCCAAAGAGATTAGACACAAATAGGCGTTCCCCAAGACACTTACTAGTTAGAATGTCAGAGGTCAAAGAGAAAGAGAGGATCTTGAAGGCAGCGAGAGAAAAACAATCCGTCACATACAAGGGAAACCCAATAAGACTATGTGTAGATTTCTCAGCAGAAACCATGGAAGCTAGAAGACAGTGGGATGATATATTTAAGTTACTAAAAGAGAAAAACTGCCAGCCAAGACTCCTATATCCAGCAAAATTGTCCTTCAAAAATGAGGGAGAAATTAAAACATTCTCAGACAAAAAGTCACTAAGAGAATTTGTGACCAAGAGACCAGCTCTGCAAGAAATACTAAAGGAAGCACTAGAGTCAGATACAAAAAGACAGAAGAGAGAGACATGGAGAAAAGTGTAGAAAGAAGGAAAGTCAGATATGATATATATAATACAAAAGGCAAAATGGTAGAGGAAAATATTATCCAAACAGTAATAACTCTAAATGTCAATGGACTGAATTCCCCAATTAAAAGACATAGACTGGCAGAATGGATTAAAAAACAGGATCCTTCTATATGCTGTCTACAGGAAACACATCTTAGACCCAAAGATAAATATAGGTTGAAAGTGAAAGGTTGGGAAAAGATATTTCATGCAAACAACAACCAGAAAAGAGCAGGAGTGGCTATACTAATATCCAACAAATTAGACTTCAAATGTAAAACAGTTAAAAGAGACAAATAAGGACACTATATACTAATAAAAGGAACAATTAAATAAGAAGACATAACAATCATAAATATTTACGCACCGAACCAGAATGCCCCAAAATACGTGAGGAATACACTGCAAACACTGAAAAGGGAAATAGACACATATACCATAATAGTTGGAGACTTCAATTCACCACTCTCATCAATGGACAGAACATCTACACAGAGGATCAATAAAGAAATAGAGAACCTGAATATTACTATAAATGAACTTGACTTAACAGACATTTATAGGACATTACATCCCACAACAGCAGGATACACCTTTTTTTCAAGTGCTCATGGATCATTCTCAAAGATAGACCATATGCTGGGTCACAAAGCAAGTCTTAACAAATTTTAAAATATTGAAATCATACACAACACTTTCTCGGATCATAAAGGAATGAAGTTGGAAATCAATAATAGGCGGAGTGCCAGAAAATTCATAAATACATGGAGGCTCAACAACACACTCTTAAACAACAAGTGGGTCAAAGAAGAAATTGCAAGAGAAATTAGTAAATACCTAGAGGCAAATGAAAATGAAGACACAACATATCAAAACTTATGGGACGCAGCAAAGGCAGTGCTAAGAGGGAAATTTATTGCCCTAAATGCCTTTATCAGAAAAGAAGAAAAGGCAAAAATGCAGGAATTAACTGTCCACTTGGAAGAACTGGAGAAAGAACAGCAAACTAATCCCAAAGCAAGCAAAAGGAAAGAAATAACAAAGATTAAAGCAGAAATAAATGAAATTGAAAACATGAAAATAATAGAGAAAATCAATAAGACCAGAAGTTGGTTCTATGAGAAAATCAACAAGATTGATGGGCCCTTAGCAAGATTGACAAAAAGAAGAAGAGAGAGGATGCAAATAAATAAGATTAGAAATGGAAGAGGAGACATAACTACTGACCTCACAGAAATAAAGGAGGTAATAACAGGATACTATGAACAACTTTACGCTAATAAATACAACAATTTAGAAGAAATGGACAGGTTCCTGGAAAGACATGAACAACCAACTTTGACTCAAGAAGAAATAGACGACCTCAACAAACCAATCACAAGTAAAGAGATTGAATTAGTTATTCAAAAGCTCCCTAAAAAGAAAAGTCCAGGACCAGACGGCTTCACATGTGAATTCTATCAAACATTCCAGAAAGAATTAGTACCTACTCTCCTCAAACTCTTCAACATAATCGAAGTGGAGGGAAAACTACCTAATTCATTCTATGAAGCCAACATCACCCTCATACCAAAACCAGGCAAAGATATTACAAAAAAAGAAAACTACAGACCAATCTCTCTAATGAATACAGATGCAAAAATCCTCAATAAAATTCTAGCAAATCGTATCCAACAACACATTAAAAGAATTATACATCATGACCAAGTAGGATTCATCCCAGGTATGCAAGGATGGTTCAACATAAGAAAATCAATTAATGTAATACACCATATCAACAAATCAAAGCAGAAAAATCACATGATCATCTCAATTGATGCAGAGAAGGCATTTGACAAGATTCAACATCCTTTCCTGCTGAAAACACTTCAAAAGATAGGAATACAAGGGAACTTCCTTAAAATGATAGAGGGAATATATGAAAAACCCACAGCTAATATCATCCTCAATGGGGAAAAATTGAAAACTTTCCCCCTAAGATCAGGAACAAGACAAGGATGTCCACTATCACCACTATTATTCAACATTGTGTTGGAAGTTCTAGCCAGAGCAATTAGGCAAGAAAAAGAAATACAAGGCATCAAAATTGGAAAGGAAGAAGTAAAACTATCACTGTTTGCAGACGATATGATACTATATGTAGAAAACCCAGAAAAATCCACAACAAAATTACTAGAGCTAATAAATGAGTACAGCAAAGTAGCAGGCTACAAGATCAACATTCAAAAATCTGTAGCTTTTCTATACACTAGTAATGAACAAGCTGAGGGGGAAATCAAGAAACGAATCACATTTACAATCGCAACTAAAAGAATAAAATACCTAGGAATAAATTTAACCAAAGAGACAAAAAACCTATATAAAGAAAACTACAAAAAACTGTTAAAAGAAATCACAGAAGACCTAAATAGATGGAAGGGCATACCGTGTTCATGGATTGGAAGACTAAATATAGTTAAGATGTCAATCCTACCTAAATTGATTTACAGATTCAATGCAATACCAATCAAAATCCCAACAACTTATTTTTCAGAAATAGAAAAACCAATAAGCAAATTTATCTGGAAGGGCAGGGTACCCCGAATTGCTAAAAACATCTTGAGGAAAAAAAACGAAGCTGGAGGTCTCGCGCTGCCTGACTTTAAGGCATATTATGAAGCCACAGTGGTCAAAACAGCATGGTATTGGCATAAAGATAGATATATCGACCAATGGAATCGAATAGAGTGCTCAGATATAGACCCTCTCATCTATGGACATTTGATCTTTGATAAGGCAGTCAAGCCAACTCACCTGGGACAGAACAGTGTCTTCAATAAATGGTGCCTAGAGAACTGGATATCCATATGCAAAAGAATGAAAGAAGACCCATCTCTCATACCCTATACAAAAGTTAACTCAAAATGGATCAAAGATCTAAACATTAGGTCTAAGACCATAAAACAGTTAGAGGAAAATGTTGGGAGATATCTTATAGATCTTACAACTGGAGGTGGTTTTATGGACCTTAAACCTAAAGCAAGAACACTGAAGAAGGAAATAAATAAATGGGAGCTCCTCAAAATTAAACACTTTTGTGCATCAGAGAACTTCATCAAGAAAGTAGAAAGACAGCCTACACAATGGGAGACAATATTTGGAAATGACATATCAGATAAAGGTCTAGTATCCAGAATTTATAAAGAGATTATTCAACTCAACAACAAAAAGACAGCCAACCCAATTACAAAATGGGAAAAAGACTTAAACAGACACCTACCAGAAGAAGAAATACGGATGGCCAAGAGGCACATGAAGAGATGCTCAATGTCCCTGGCCATTAGAGAAATGCAAATCAAAACCACAATGAGATATCATCTCACACCCACCAGAATGGCCATTATCAACAAAACAGAAAATGACAAGTGCTGGAGAGGATGCGGAGAAAGAGGCACACTTATTCACTGTTGGTGGGAATGTCAAAGGGTGCAACCACTGTGGAAGGCAGTTTGGCGGTTCCTCAAAAAGCTGAATATAGAATTGCCATACGACCCAGCAATACCATTGCTAGGTATCTACTCAAAGGACTTAAGGGCAAAGACACAAACGGACATTTGCACACCAATGTTTATAGCAGCATTATTTACAATTGCAAAGAGATGGAAACAGCCAAAATCTCCATCAACAGAAGAGTGGCTAAACAAACTGTGGTATATACATACGATGGAATATTATGCAGCTTTAAGACAGAATAAACTTATGAACCATGTAATAACATGGATGGACCTAGAGAATATTATGCTGAGTGAATCCAGCCAAAAACTAAAGGACAAATACTGTATGGTCCCACTGTTGTGAACGGACATTCGAGAATAAACTTGAAATATGTCATTGGTAACAGAGTTCAGCAGGAGTTAGAAACAGGGTAAGACAATGGGTAATTGAAGCTGAAGGGATACAGACTGTGCAACAGGACTAGATACAAAAACTCAAAAATGGACAGCACAATAATACCTAATTGTAAAGTAATCATGTTAAAATACTGAGTGAAGCTGCATCTGAGCTATAGGGTTTTTTTTGTTTTTGTTTGCTTGTTGGTTTGTTTGTTGTTGTTGTTTTTTACTATTACTACTACTTTTATTTCTTTTCTTTATATTAACATTTTATATCTTTTTCTGTTGTGTTGCTAGTTCCTCTAAACCGATGCAAATGTACTAAGAAACAATGATCATGCATCTATGTGATGATGTTAAGAATTACTGAGTGCATATGTAGAATGGTATGATTTCTAAATGTTGTGTTAATTTCTTTTTTTTTTCTTTCCGTTAATAAAAAAATAAAAAAAATAAAAAAAAAGATAATGTTTAACATTAGAATTGAAGAAACTCTGATATCTGTATCTATAGATTTTTTTCCTTCCTTGCTTTAATTTTAAATTGGTTCATGAAACAGACAAACAGGCTTTACAATGATTACGTAGATATTTTATTTAAATATGCCTATGGATAAGCTAACTAAGATATCTGTTTTAGGCAGTGAAGATTTTCATATGTTAATTGTAAAAATATTTGTATCTTCATATTTTCCTGAAGTCAGGAAAATGTTTAGTAACCTAGGTCATTACTATAGCAATGTAGATATTTGTGAGAACTTTCTACTTGATATTTTGACAACCTTCACAGTTTTGACAGCTGATCAAGCTGTATTTAAGTTAGTTTACTGTTTAGAATTTAAGAACTTCGCTATCTGAACTTGTAGATTTTTCCTGTTATCATAAGTTTAAATTGGTTTATGAAACATTGCGCCAACACAGATTTTACAACAATTATATGGATACTTTATTTAAATATGCCTATGGTCAAGCTAACTAAGACATCCATTTTTGGTGGTTCTAAGTGTATTGTTTGTTTTCTTATATAAAAGTCTTTTTTTTTTTTTTTAAAAAAAAAAAAAAAGATCCTGAGAGAGAAAGACTTCAAGCCAAGAATTCTGTATCCAGTCAAACTGTCCTTCAAAACTGAGGGGGAGATTAAAGTTTCACAGACAAAGAAGTCCTGAAAGAATTTGTCAACAAGAGACCGGCCCTACAGGAAATACTAAAAGGAATTCTGCTGGCTGAAAAAAGAGACAGGAGAGGGAGGTCAGGAGGATGGCACAGAATTGAAGAATACCACTAAGGGTAATCTACACAATACAAAGGGAAATAGGGAAAAGAATATATAGATCTGACAAATAAAATAAAAAAGATAAGATGGTGGATTCAAGAAATGACTTTTCAGTAATAACTTTGAATGTTAATGGACTAAACTTACAATTAAAAGATACAGATTGGCTAGATGGATTCAGAAACATAATCCAGCTATATGCTGCTTACGTGAGACTCCTTATAGACACAAGGATACAATAGATTTAAAGTGAAGGGATGGAAAAAGGTTTTCCATGCAAGTTGTACCAAAAAAAAAGCAGGAGTAGCTATACTAATATCTGGCAAATAGACTTTAAATGTAAAGACATCATAAGAGACAATGAAGGACACTATATACTAATTAAAGGGTCAATTCATCAAGAAGATATAACAATTTTAAATCTTTATGCTCCCAATCAAGGAACTTCAAAGTACATGAGACAAATTGGCAAAACTGAAGGAAGCAATAGATGTTTCAACAGTAATAATAGGGGACTTCAATACACTATGCTCCTCTATAGACAGAACAACCAGACAGAACATCAACAAGGAAATAAAGAAGTTAAATAACTTGATAAATGAATTAGACCTAACAGACACATATAAGTCATTGCATCCCAAAACACAAGGTATACATTCTTCTCTGGTGCTCATGGAACATTCTCCAGGATAGATTACATGCTGGGGAACAAAACAGGTCTTTATAAAGTTAAAAACATTGAAATTATTCAAAGCACTTTCTCTGATCACAATGGGATGAAGCTGCATCTCAATAACCACCAAAGAATGAGAACATTCACAAATATAAGGGGATTAAATAATATACTCTTAAGCAATCAGTGGGTCTACTGTATGATTCCACTTTTATGACCAGCATAAAGATATAATCAGAGGCTTATAGTATAGAATATAGGGGACTTAGAGATACATAGAAACTAGAGATGGGTGAACCATTAGCTAATGAGGTTGAACTCCAATGTAAGGGAATAGATAGAAGTGAAGGTGATTCTCTAGTGGTTCTAGAAGTAATATTACCATATTGAAGATGAGCAAGATTGAAAGGGTTGTATAGACCTACATGTTCCACTGACTCACACTAGACATATGAATGAGTTCTCACAAGAATTATTTCAAAGATGGAATTCTTATAGAAAAAGTGCTTAAGTCCAGAGTACAGGGGGAAAACTGCTATTGCATGCTGTGAGCTATGTTCAAAAGGAAACCATCAGCACTACCACAGCAACAGCAGAGGTAAATAATGGGGGGAGAGACAAGAGTTAAGAGGAGGTTTAGATTTCCTGTTTGGTGAGGGTGTGTTTATTGGTTTTTTGTCTCTTTAGATAATGAAATTATCTAAAACTGAGAATGTTGATGGACTGTGGGCTTTGGGCCCTCTACATGATGCCCGATGAATGCAGGCGGCTGAAGGATGCACTGACAGAGAAGTAGATTGGCAAATGATGCTGTATACGTATGAATGAAGGTTGTGCTGCTACAAATAGGAACAGAGTCGTGAGGCATGCAACATGTGAATGAACATGTGGGACATTCGGTGAGACAAAAGAAGCCAGAAACAAAAGAACAAGAATGATATGGTCACCTTTAGAAAATGCTTATAAGAAAACAGGGGCCTAGATTGTAAGCTTTTAGAGCAGACACAGTAAGCCTGGAGTGGTGATTAATATTTCTGGATTTTGAGAGACCTGATATTTAGAGATAAGAACGAAGCTGAACAGGTGGGGGTTAAAGTAATTCAGAACATAGGGGTAAGGAAGACAGTGTCTATATTTTAGAACCACACATACACTTTGAGACCAATGGAAGAAAGGTTTATTTGATCGCAACTGAAATTTTCTGTAGTGCATAATCTAATTCAACCTATCTGTATAGCTCATTTGAACAATTGAAACACAGGGAGCACAGAATAAGAAAGAGGCCATTTGGTCCTGTATAGATTATTGTAATGCCTGGAAACATCCTAGAGTATATTAAGCAGATAATCAAAAAGTATTGGCAAAGTCCCCTGAGGGATGGGAGAAAGAATACGGAACTATTAAACCTTACCATCAGGGAATCCCCTGATACTGTGTCAAACTTTAGGGACACCTAAATCAATAGGTCATGCCCTTGATCACGAGGCTTAGTCTTGTGAAGCTTATGTAGATAGTGGAGAAGCTTACACTACCTATAGGCATGCCTAAGAGTTACTTGTAGAGAACCTCTGTTGTTGCTCAGATGTGGCCTCAGTCTCTCTAAGCCCAACTCTGCAAGTGAAATCATTGCCCTCCCCTCTACATGGGACATGACATCCAGGGGTGAAAGTCTCCCTGGTAACATGGGAGATGACTCCCAGGGATGAATCCAGACCTGGCACTGTGGGATCAACAATTACATTGACCAAAAAGGGGAAAAGAAGTATAACTAATAAAGTATCAGTGGCAGAGAGTTCCAATAGAGTTGAGCTTCAGATAGACCTTGCCACCTATTATAACCTGCCAGTGCCCAACCAGGACCATTCCAGCCAATCCTAAAGAACACCTATGACAATATATAAGATTCCACAAGGGTTCCATGCACTAGAATAACTTTCCAGAAACCTACAACCTCCAGATGGGTCCCTGGTCCACATAAGTCCTGAAACCTAGCCCAGCCTCTCCAGAACATCAGATAGTTCCATGTCCCTACCCCAAATTAATGACAGACCCTTCTAATATGAAAAATTTAGAATGACCATAGCCCAAACCCCCCTAAAGAGAGGTAAGGAAAGATCAAAGGTGATAGTGGAGTTGTACAGAGAGGATGGGATTTGACAAATGAGTGTGAATGCTGAATCATTAAATTGATCTCTTTTGGTCTCTGGTGTTTTGGAGCGGCTGGAAATAAAGGCCTAAAACTGTGTAATAGTGGCCCACATTGGGCTCTGAAATATGTTCTACAACTAATTGTGGTGCTGCGCTTTGAAATTTATAGCTTTTTTGTATATGTTATTTTTCACAAAAAAAGAAGGAAAATAAGTCGATCGTGATGATAAAAAATATTTAAGCCCTCTAGCCTTCTATATTCTGAAAAAGCTAGAAGGAAAAATATAAGAGGATCATATGGTAACCCATGACAAACTCTGGGATCTGTCCTGTAACTACTTGTTGAAGAGTGCTTTGAAAACTATTGCTTTTTTATGTCTTTGCTTTGTACATATGTTATACTATACAATAAAAAAAGTTAAAAAAATCGATTACAGCTCGGTGTCCTCTAGCCATGAATGAAGAACTTCTCCAAGATCTGGTGAAATATAAAACACACCAAGACAAGAATGCGAAGATGTCTGCTAGAACTTTGATTCAGCTCTTCTGAATACTAAATCCTCAAATGTGGCAGAAGAAATTCCAGAGTAAGCCTCAGAAGTCTCAGCTGAAGAAAGACAGCATGAATATGGAGAATTACATGCTAAACATTGCCTTCCAGGAGCAGGCTTTATGAAAGTTGAGAAAGAGGAAGAGAATACTGAAAATGATGACAATGGGTGGGAAAATGCCAGCCTCAGTGAGTGAGGAGGAGGGTGCCAACGGTGAATAAGTACACATGCACCACTCTCCCAAGGAAGAACAAAATCAAACTTCCAGGAAGCTGAACAGCATGCCCATGGGAGACCGGAAAGTCAAAACTGCAGCCGTCAGCACAGTTGGGTTTTAATTCAGGAAGACTTCCAGAAAATCCACATGGAAAGAACTCATAGCTGCCCCTGGGAAAGGCGAAAGGAGGAAATATATCAGAATAGACAGTGATGAGGAACACCAGGGCACATGGGGATATTACTTTCCCTTGGGGATAGTGAACGTCTTCATAAAAAGCCAGAGTCTGACAAGGAGACGAGACTAGCAATTGCAATGGCTGGAAAGACAGACTGTAAAGAATTTGCGAGGAAGAAAGCCAAAATGAATCCATTTTCCAGCTCCATAAATAAAGAGAAGAAAAAAACCAGAAGAATTTTATGATGATGATGTATAGCCAGAAAGTCCAGTCAAAAAATAAACTTTGCTTCAGAGGAAAATGGATAGCGTTACAAGATGCACTTTTGAAAAAGGAAAGAAGAATGAAGTAACTAGCGAGCAAGTTTCCCATTCCTAGGAAAATCTGTATTTGTTTCACTGCTCTGAAAATTAGTAAATCACGAATGTCTGTTTACATTAAAAAGTCCAGAAGCACTTTATTTTGTAAATTACAGGAAAAAATAAAATAACAAGACCTTATCGTGAGGCGGGGCTCGTGGGGGTGGCAATGTGGTCAGATGGCTCTTCCTTGGTCAGCAGCGGTGGCCGCAGCCAGTGGTGGGGTAGATTGATCCCGCTCTCAGGTGGCGGGTCTCTAGGCTGCAGAGGCTCGGTCTTGGCTAGAGGGTGGGGGCGAATGCCGGAGATGCCCCGCAGGGTCAAGAGCAGAGCTTCGGCATTGCTGGGGGTCCAGGTCTCCCGCCACGCCGGCCCGGCCACCAGGTGGCCAAAATGGCAGCGTAAGACACTCCAGGGTGCCATCCCTCCACGGAATCTTTGCGCTAATAACAAATACTGACAGAGCCTGCTACTTCAAAATGCTGGAAAATAGTTAACGGATTGCGGTAATTGGGCAAGTGTTGCATGAAGAAAAATATTCACAGTTTTTAAAACTATGAAGGAACTAAGGCACAGAGAGGAAAAGGAACTTTTCCAGATCACACAGACGATGATGAGGACTCTGATGGCAAAGCTACAGGGGGAAGGACTGAAGGTCCCTAAAGCACCACACGGAGGAAAGCTGCCTGCTACCTGGACCACCCACGTTAAACTATTACATGAGTGAAAAGTAACTACTGATATGTTAAGTAATTGAAATTTGGGTATTTGTTATTGCAGCTAATGTTACTCTAATTATTACATTAAAAAAATTATTTCTGATCCCTCCATGGTATTTGCTAAGGAAGAAAGAAAACAGCTATTTGTAATTTTAATTTTCTCAATTAAGGCTATATTTCAGCTGTTTTATACATTCTAATCATGTAATCAGTTTAGGGATATGAAAAACACTATCAACATGGTCATGCTGTACATTAATATTTTTGTCTCCGTGATTATATACTATTCATGGTGTACTATTTGCAAGTCCTATGGAAAAAAGGAAGCAATGTTTTTGCCTTATTGTTACATGCTAAATTTAATAAAAGCCTGTTTTATCTTCAAAAAAAGAAGGACGTTATTGTGAAAGGAAAAAGACAACCTACAGTATGTTACTGGAAAACCACATATCCAATAAGGGTTTAACACCCAGAAAACATAAAGAAATCCTAGAATACACACAAAAGAAGATAAACTCAATTTAAAAAATGGGCAAAAGACTTGAATAGACATTTCCCCAAAGAAGATATATAAATGGCCAGAAAACACATGACAAGAGGCTCAATATCATTAGCCATTAGGAAAATACAAATTAAAACCACCATTTCACACCTACTCCAAAGGCAGCTTAAAAAATGGAAAATAACAAGTATAGGGAGCATGTGGAGAAATAGAAACACTTGTTCATTGCTGGTGGGAATGTGAAATGGTGCAGCCATTGTGTAAAATAGTTGGCAGTTCCTCAGAAAGAGAAATAATCTCACTTTTAGGTATGTATTCCAAAAGAATTGGAAGCAGAGACTCCAACAGATATTTGCACAGCAATATATACTGAGGCATTACTATTTTGCAAAGTTTCCAAAAGATGTTTATCCATCAACAGATAAATGGTTAAACAAAGTGTGGTGTATACACACACACACACACACACATACACACACACAATGGAATATTATTCAGCTATAAAAAAGAATGACATTCTAATATATGCAACAGCATGGTTGAGCCTTAAACATATCATGTTGAATGAAATAAACCAGACCCAAAAGTGTATGATCTCACTTACATAAGTAACTAGAATATGTAAATATACAAAGCAGAATGTAGATTACAGGTCACCAGGTGTGGGGGCTGGAGTGCAGGATGGGGAGCCAATGCTTAATGAGGACAGAGTTTCTGTTTCAGATGATGGAGAAGTTTTGATAATGGATGGTTAATGACGGCAGCACAACATTGTGAATGTAATTAATACGTTGAATTGCATACTTGAAAATGGTTAAAATTGGAAATTTTATATTGTAGATATGTTAGCACAATTAAATACAAGTACTTTCTCACAAAAAAGTAAAAAACAAAGCAAATATGTCTTGAGAACTGAAGCTCCAGCATTTGTCCATGATTGGTAATTTACATCCATGTGCTGGAGGCAGGAGGGCGTTACTTGTTTTGACTCCACTTGGAGAAGACATGGAAACTTTCATTTTAGACCCTCCCCGACCTTGTCCTATGCTTCCCTTATTTGTATCCTTTCTGCAATAGTTCTTTGAGTTATTCTAATGAATTATCAAACCTGAGGTTGTGATGGGAATCCCCAAATTTGTAGCCAGGTGGTCAGAATTGAAGGTGGTTCTTAAAATCCTGGTTCTTACAGCTGGTGTCCTAAGGCAGTCTTGTAGAGAATTACAAAATTACAAGAGTTTGCCTAACTCTAGGTGGATAAGAGTCAGAATTGTGTCATGGTTTGTGTTGGAAATTTTCTGAAGTCATTTAACAGTACACTCTGACTCTATGAATTTATATATTCTAGTTATTTCATATAAGTGAGATCATACAATATTTGTCCTCCTGTGTCTGGCTTATTTCATTCAACATGATATGTTCAAGGTTCACCCATGCTCTTCCATATATTAGAATACCATTCCTTTTTATAGCTGAATAATATTCCATTTTGTGTGTGTGTGTATATGTTTGTGTATGTGTGTTTGTGTGTGTGTATTTTGTTTAACCATTTATCTATTGATGGATACTTGGGCTCCTTCCATCTTTTGACAACTTTGCCAAGAGGTTCATTGTGATTATAGCATGGGTACTGATGGGGGAGAAGCCTTATATACTTTATATGTCATATCATTTATCAATGTATTGTATCTTGTGCTGCTTGAACTTTAATAAGAGTGTATTACTTTTGCAATTAATAGGAACAATTGGGAAAAGAAAGGAAAGCTCGCTTGGGATTTGATAGCCTAAGCTGTAAAAGAAAAGATGAATAAATCATAAAATATTTAAAACATCTGGATGGAAAAATATCATAAGCAAAGGCTGTCATAGACAAAGGGCTAGCTTTTTAATATATAAAGATTCCCTGCATCTCCTATCATTCTCCCTGATGCTCATTGGCTTTTCTGCTTGTCCTCCTTAGTCCTTCACATATCCTATTCTTTCTCCTTGAAAAGAACTTTCCCTCAACTTCTACATATCCTTGTTCCTCACTCAGTTTTCTGGTCAAGTGTCTACTTCGCTGATCAGTTTTTCTAAGTAAACACATAGCCCTCTCCAATACTGTCTTTCCCTGCTTTATTTTTTCATAGAATTGATCACCTCTAGATATATTATAAATTGACTAGTTTACTGTAATTGCTTGCTGTTGTTAATCCCTCACTAAAATAGAGCTTTATTTTGTTCATTTTTGCATCTCCAAAACATCATATACCTCCATGGTATATCAGTGTCTGCTGAATGAAACCAATAAGGACAGTTTCAATGACTAGGAAAATATATGAAAGACACAAGCAGACAATTCCTAGAAAAGGAAATACAAACGGCTTTTAAACATATGCAAAGAGGCTCAACTTTTACACAATTGGTGAAATGAGAATTGAAACTAAGAGATAGCATTTTTTAACCTACTGGATAGTCAGTGGTCTGCAAATATCATAGCACATGGTTCTGGCAATGGTTTAGGAAACAGACACTTTCAAATTCTGTTTGTGGGAGTACATATTTGGATAATTGATCATTTAACAAAAAAACAACATTTATATTAATATCTGATCCATCACTTCTACTTTTAGGAATTTATCTTATTGATTTAATCACACAAGTGATAAAAATATATGTACAAGGCTGTTTATTGCAAAATAATTTTTAACTTTTATTATAGAAAATGTCTAGCATGTACAAAAGTAGACAAAATAACACAATGAATTTCCATGTGTACATACCCAAGCTTCAACAATTATCAACTTACAGGCTATCTTGTTTCATCTTTCCCTCATCCACTTCTACTTTTCTTGTAGTATTTTGAAGCAAATCTCAGATATCATATCTTTTTCCCCTTATATTTTTTAGAATTTTAGTGTATCTTTTTTAGATATTAATGTATCTTCAAAAAATATGAACTCTTAAAAATAATAACATACCATTATGAAATCTCAACACATTTATAATTATTCCTTAATGCCTTTAAATATCCTATCAACATTTGAATTTTTAATTGTATTATAAATGTCAATTAATTTTAACAGGTTTTTTTGTATATCAAAATCCAAAAATATTCCAGATATTCTTATTGGTTCTTATGACTTTTAAGTCTCTTTTAAACTATAAATCTTTAAATCACCTTTTTTTAAGAAAACAGTTGCTTGTCTTACGGAGTTTCCCACAGTTTGTATTTTGCTTATTGCATCTTCATTGTTTCACTTAACAGATTCTGTTGTCCTCTGTATTTTGTGTATATTGGTAGTTGGATTCAGAGGTTTGATAAGTTCTTTTTTTTGTCAAGAATATACTAGGATTGTGTTGTGTTTTAAATAATAATATATTTGACATAACTCAAATAGCCATTAATATGAAATTGAGTAAATTGTTTATAATACATACATATAATAGAATATTATGCAGCTCTTAAAAATGAGGAAACTCTATAAATACTTATTTGGAAATATTCCCAAGCTATATTATTAAACAAACAAAAAGATGCTCAACTTGAATAACATTTAGTGATAAGATGGTCTCTGGTAGGGATAGCCTATTAAAAATGAACAAGAATACTATACTAACCAATGTACATCTGTTTCACATGCAAAGATCTCCTATATAATGAAGAACCAAATATCAACCAATCATAATTTCCCACTTGGAAATCCCCTAATTGCCTCTACAAGCCTCTGTAAACTGCTGGCAATTTTTAAACTCTCACTGCCCCTGGTTTGAGATATTCCTGCTCAAGCAGTTTCTCTTTCAATAAACCTGAAGCTTTGATGGTAAAAAATAAGGTAAAAATAAAAATCAAAACATGCTAAAGAGTATGTATAGCAAGAACCATTTGTTTTTCTTTTATTCTCTTAACCTGGAAGCAATTCTTAAACTGTCGGAAAGTACTAAGCATAATATAATAAATATTCTTTTGTCCTCCACCCAGAATTTAAAATGAGCATTTCATAACGTGTACTTCAAATTTTAAAAAATAAAATAAACAAACATTACTAATGGTTATATAGTTGAAATCGCCTTTCAATCTCATGCCCATCCTTCTCTCTCCAGGGCAATTGCTATCATGTATCTGGTGTGTAAATCCTTCCAGTCTGCGCTTCTATAATTTTACTAAATAAATATACACTGACATATGTAAAAACAATGTACGATAATTTTATGTATTTTTAAAAATTTACACCAATAGTATCATATTGTACATATCTTTCTGCAAGTATATTTTCTACTCTCAACATTGTGCTTTTATATTTAAAATAGTTTCTTGCAGATAGTACATGGCCAGGTTTAGCCTTTTGTCCAATTTGGGAGTCTCTGTCTTTTAATCAGTGTGTTAAGATTATTCATATGTGATATGATCATTTATATGTTTGGATTAAAATCTATCATCTTATTAAGCTATTCTCTATTTGTTCCATCTGATTTCCTTTTTCTTGGGTTCATTCAGCATTTTTTGTGATTCCAATTTATTTCCACTGTTGACTTATTATTTATACCTTAAAACTCTTTTCAGTGATTGAGCTAGGATTTACAATATAGATCCTTCTGTCCCTTTCAGTCCATACTAGCCATATAATGTTCTCGAGAACTTCGTGAGTCTCCTGTGTAGGTCATAAGAATTTACTTTATCAGAAAAGAGGCTTGTGCCCACTCTTCCTAGGTAATCCTTTCTCTGTTTTTGGTTTCTTCTGACATGTTTTGAATAATCATATGTAGATTGGATTTATTTATTTTAATGAGTGGACAGTATTCCATCTCATGATTACACCATAGTGGATTTATCCTTTTTTTTCTATTATAACTATCCTGTCATATATGTCTTTTGTAAACTGTGAGAGTTGGTTAGGATCTGTTTCAGTGGACCAATTGCTAGATTTTATGATAAAAGCAATTATATTTTTGTTACAGGCTGCCAACTCACTTTTTCAAAGAGTGTTCAATTAACATATCCACCAGCAATAAATAAAATTCTGTTTTTGGTCACATTCTCATTAACAGTTGATTTAAAATTTTTACTTATCTGATGGAGTGGAATCTTCTTCTATTTTTAATTTGCCATTCCCCAATAGGGCATCCCCTCAACTTTTTATTGGCCATCCTGTATTTTTCTTCCCACCAACCTGGGTGTCAAAAAAAAAAAAACAGTGCCTTTGCATTCCCTTTATCTGGTGTATGGACAGATAAGTAAGTAAAAAAAGACAATAAATAAATAATAGGTGGTTGAGGATGTTTTGGGTGTTCTTTTTTACTTTATTGTTATTGCTATTTTTATTTTTTTGGAGTAGTACAAATGTTAAAAGAAATCAATTGTGATGACTGCACAGCTATATGGTGATCCTGTGAACCACTGATTGTACCCTTGAGATGATTATATGGTATGTGAATATATAATATATCTCAATAAAATTGCATTAAAAAAGAGTTAAAGGGTAAGATCTTACTTAATGTGCCTATAAAGCATGTCAAAGTTATCTTCTCTGATTATTCTGAAATAATACCCCCTCCTTCAGGACACCCCAAAATGAATTGTTTTTAGATTGTCACTGCATTTGTGGTTAAAATTCTGAAAGATTTGTGCTAACAAGATATTTCTCCAGCTCATTTCAGTGTATTCCCCAAAGAGTGTAAATAAAACTATTTTTTTCATTTAAAAAAAGTGTCTTTGCATACACAGAATATCTTCAGAAAGGTTTAAAATTACTGGACTCAATTGCACTTCTGGAGAAGGGAATTATGGGCTGGAATCAGACAGTAGATCTCCCTGATTGCAAAAAGAAAAAAATCACATGCTTGCAATCACAGTTTAAATGAAAACATTAATACTTTAAAACAATGATGACTGAGGCTGGTCACTCCTGGGCACTACTACTTAGTAAGGAGGTACAGGTTCAGAGGGAGAACCATCAGCATAGCAAGACGGCGAATGGATTACAGGGCATAGGAACCATGACTAGGAAAGAAATTGAATCCACAGAGAGGCAATGGGAGCAGGTGACAGCGAGAAGGAGAACCAGGGGACCAGAGATATCAGAGGAGCATCTGCAGTCCCTTCGGATGGCTTCCTACATCCATGTTCCCTTGAGACCAAGCATCCTCTTTTTTCCTTTTTCTTTTCTTTTTTATAGATCTTTTTATCCACCAAATAAATCCCCCTCTGGTTTGGGCTAGCCTGAGTTTCTTTGGCTTATAGCTAAAAGAATTGTGAACATTTCACTATCTTGACAGGCAACATAGTTTAATGGTTAAAAGCAAATTTCTGGCACCATATACTCAGGTTCTGCCACTTACTAGATGTTTCACGATCACCTTTCTGCTTCGATACAGTATCATATTATATTTATCAATTCTGTCATTGATGGGTCTTTGGGCAATGTCCAGTTTTTGGAGCCTGCTATGAACATTCTAGTACATGTCTTTTGGTGAACATGGACATGCATTTTCGTTAGGTATAAACCTAGGAATTGATTTTCTCGTCATAGAGTAGGCATCTATTCGGTTTCTTCAAAACGTCACCATTTTATACCACTTCTACCAACAGCACGTATGAGAGTTCCAATTACTCCACATCCTCACCAACTCTCTTTTTCCTGCTTGTACAAGGTCTATTGTATTTCTAAATAACTGGTTGTATATAAACTTACAAAAAGTAAATCACTGTAACAAATGTTTGCAATACTTACCTAGACATTCCCTAGGGGAATGAGAGTCTTAGAAAATCAGCTTTTAGTATTTGTAGTACTACTGGAGAGCAAGAGGCTTTGCCAACAGGGAATAAACTCCTGCAAAAATATGTTTCCAATTACAAATCAATAAATTGGCATTACTATTTTATACATCTGCCTTATGAACTTGATTAATATCAACTCAGCCTGAGAGATTCATTGGTCCATACATAATGAGTTGATAAAGTCAAGTTTTTAAAACTTGTACTGGTAAAGTCCAAATGTGGTAATAATAAATGCCTTTTCATGTATGAGGAAGAACAAAGGAATATCATTACTGCAGGGTGTTGAAAATAGATGGTAATTAATATTTAAAATTTTAACTTATGAGACTAAAGCAAAAAATGTTTATTTGATACAAATTTATATTTTGACTAATGCAGTTCCTAATGTAACTTCTGTAGTTGTTATATAGCTTAATTGAATACCATAAGTACGTGGAAACTTGAGTAGGGCACGAGATTTTGTTGGTTTGTCCAGAGTGATGCCCCAATAAATTCCAGAGTGATTTGAACAGTGAATAAAAAAGTATTTGCTAAGTCCCCTTTGGGGAATGATGAGAAAGGGGGAAAATTCAACTTCACCAAGTTGAATTCTTGATATTCTCACAAGCAGTGGGGACAACCAAAGCTATAGGCTGAGCCCCCAATCTTGGGGGTTGTTCATATGAAACTTAACCCCACAAAGGATAGGCCAAGTCTACTTACAGTTAGGCCTAAGAGTCACCCCCAAGAGAACCTCTTTTGTTGCCAGATGTGGCCTCTCTCTCCAGTCAACACAACAAGTAAACTCACTGCCCTTCCCCTGTCTACGTGGGACATGACTCCCAGGGGTGTGGATCTTCCTGGCAGTGTGGGACAGAGATCCTGGAATGAGCTGAGACTCAGCATCAAGGGATTGAGAAAACCTTCTCAACAAAAAGGGGGAAGAGTGAAAAGAGACAAAATAAAGTGTCAATGGCTAATAGATTCCAAACAGAGTTGAGAGGTTATCCTGGAGGTTATTCTTACGCACTAAATAGATATCATCTTGTTAGTCAAGATGTAATGGAGAGGCTGGAGGTAACTGCCTGAAAATATAGAGCTGTGTTCCAGTAGCCATGTCTCTTGAAGATGATTGTATAATGATACAGCTTTCACAATGTGATGTGATTGTGAAAACCTTGTGTCTGATGCTCCTTTTATCTACCTTACCAACAGATGAATAAAACATGTAGAATAAAAATAAATTATAGGGGAACAAATGTTAAAATAAATTTAGATTGAAATGCTAGTGATCAGTGAAGGGGAGGGGTAAGGGGTACAGTATGTATGAATTTTTTCTGTTGTCTTTTTACTTCTTTTTCTGAATTGATGTAAATGTTCTAAGAAATGATCATGATGATGAATACACAACTATGTGATGATACTGTGAATTATTGATTATATATATAGAATGGAATGGTCATAAAAAATAAAAAATAAATGCCTTTTCATTACACATAGCCCATTCCATGGGCTTCAAATTTACCGTATTTCTTATCTTGAATTTTTCTGTACATTATTATTCCTGCTTTACAGATGTGGTAATAGATGTTTAGACAGATTAATAGTAGGAAATATAACGACCATTTACTCAAACTATTGAATATGTTAAGCATATCATATCATATCATATCATATCATATCATATCATAATGATCATCATAACTAATTCTATCAAGGATCCCATGAAACAGTTATTCTAATTCATTTATTTTAACAACAATAAAAACCCTGAAGCTCAGAGAAGTTATATGTTGCCTAAGTTCTCACAGCTAGAAAATGACAAAGCCTGTGTTCCAACCCACATGGTTGTGGGTTGTGCGTGTCTCCAAAGTTTATTCCACTAACATACCACTCCCTAAGCTAACTTCTTGCTTCTAAAGTTCCTTTCCTTCCATGGTGAAGGGGTTCTGACTGGCTTGGTGAGGTAGGGCTAGAGGGGTCCTTAGAGCTGCTGGGAGTCCTCATTTACAGTAACAGGGACTCTCAGATGAAACCCATGAATCAAATGGAAACTGAGGTATGTGCTGATATTAAAAGGTGAGATGAGAGTGGGGTTCAATTCCAGTATGAGAACAGTGCTGGGAGACTTGTGTCTGAAAGCCTTGTACTAAGGAATGAGGACAAGTCCAAGGAAGTTGGGGAAAAGATGGCAGTGTCTTGAGACACGATTGCATGGTGGGTGGCTACCTGGGTTATGGAAAGCATGGGATAAATTTCTGGACCAGAACAAATGTTTTAAATGGGGGAGTGTGGGAAAGAATCTGCAAACTGGTGAGCAGGTTTCCATTGTCCACAGAGAGTTAAATCTCAGATCAGACTTGGGCATTTCCTGACAGAGATACTGACCTCATGGCCTCAGGCTCACCATCATACTGGGTGGGGCTTTCACAGTGGTATGCCCTGATTGATTAACTGCAGGCTCTTTGAGGGAGAAAAAAGCAAACAAAAAGCCCTGATTTACAGCATTTACTGATTTCAAGCTCCCAACCTGAAGTCAATGAACTTGACTTAGGGTCAAGACGATTCTAAGACTCAGTCCTGGCGATTCTATATAAGCTGGCTCCAGCCCACCTCTGGTCTCCACCTGCTGGGGCTGTCCTAGGGACTGCAGTTAGAGGAGTTAGAAAGCGAGCCTGAGCTCTCCGGAGCTGGGAGAGCGCTCCTCACTTCCCTCTTGGCACTTAAGTATCTCCTTGGTGGTTGGGGCTTTCCTTGAGGCCCAGTGGAAGGGTCAGTGCCTTCTAAAGCAAGAAAACTGAAGCCAGGAATGCAAATGCAGGAGGGCCTGGGGAGGAGTAAATCAGATCTGGGTAAAAATCCTGATCTACCACTTATGGAGTGGCTTTGGCAAAGCCCCATACTTTCAGGTTTTCTCCCATGTAAAATGGACATAACAAGTGTCTCCCTGGTAAGGTTATCACAGAGATTCATGCTGCCACAAAGCTGCCATTATGGGGTGAGGACCATTAATTCTGTTTGGGACGTGGCTCTGCCACAATCTTGTGGAGGCGCTTTGGGCCAATGACTCAGCCTCACATGGCACCCATCTCACAGGCTTGTTGAAGGTCAAATAAGATGCTGTATGTGAAGCACCTGGCAGAGCACCTTGTCAGGTAATTAATGTTTATAGAAATCAGAATAGTGGTTACCTCTGGGCGTGGGGTGGGTAATAGGGAAGGTCCAAGAGAGAAACTTTTCATACTAAAAATGTTCTGTCTCTTGGCTTGGAATATACATAAAATCTAAGTTGTACGCTTACATTAGTACACTCTATGTAGTCTACTACATGTCATATACTTGATTTAAATAAAAAAAGCAATTTCCTTTCTCTTCCCCAGTTGGTCACAAGGTCCCTGTCAGCTAGGGGACTGTGATTTTAAATGAGGAAGGGTAAAGTGGAATCAGGGAAGAAAAGGGGTCTGAGAGAGGAGAAGGTCAAAGGAAAGATTCGCGGGTCCTGGGAGACAGGCTGGAGACAGCATGGATTTCTCCACCTCATAGCGGGATTTTTCCTCCCCTGAGCTGATGAATATTTTCTTTAGTGTGAAGGGTAGTTATAGCCCCACTCATGGAAGGAAGAATGTAAACTTTTTTGTTTTCCAATACATCAGCCTAAAAGACAAGTTAGGAAAAAGGTGTTAGCTTCAAATTTATAAGGCAACATGCTGGGTTTGCCAGTAAAAGAAAACCCAGTTGCTCAGCCAGATTTTGAAAAATATTGTTTGGTTCCTGAGTAAAAACAGATGTTTCCTGTTACAGAAATGAACTATAAATCTTCTGACATATACCAGCAGCAAGACATTCAAATCTCACTTATTTCTTTCTCCCTCCAGGATCAGCTCTACAAGGCAAAAGCGAAAGAAGAGAATTCCAATTTCATCATATTCTCTGTCGTTTGCCTTATGAGAAATGAGCAGGACAGTTGTTTTTTTTTTCCCCCTACCGAACTATATTTCATTATTGTTTCCATTTCCTTCACCCTACAGATGGAAATGTAATGACTGAGTGTTCTAAGACTTCTCTTTACTGAATGTTCAGAGAAGGACTCCAGAGAATGAGTCATTTATTCAGAGAAAGACTTTGCTTTTTCATGAGGCGTGGGGTTGGGGCTGCTGGCTGATTGTGTGATTGGTTCCTGTGCTTCCACAGATCTAATTTTTCCAGCTTCGGAAAGTGTCATTTGCCTCCTTGCCCAGGCAAACAATAATTTATGCTGGAAAAACAGATGAGAATATACCAATTTGATACTTTCAATCACCTGAAAAACTTACCATGGGTCCAGCCCTTAGCTAAATTGTAAAGTAGGCAGAGTCTATTTGGCAATACTTCAACTTGTCCTTTCCCTCTGGTTCTCTGTAATTGCAGCTTTCACTCACATCTTCTAAAATTACCTCCTCATCGCCCCCATCCTTACCCTCTCCGGTAAGTGCCTGGCACACACTCTTTTCCTTCCATATCATTGACTCAATCACACCTTCTAAAAGTTTCCCACCCGGAATTGTATTTCTTTGACATCTTAATAAACTGCCCCTTAATAAACCATGGGACAAATTATGACAATATCCTTTCTGCTTTGGCCACTAGAGCTATTATTTTGCCTTGATTTATTGGGAATTGAACCCAACTTAACTGTGAGTCCTTTCAGGTGTTTCTAAAGCGGATGCTAGTTTCCAATTAGCATCAGAGGGAGCCTCGCGGTGTGTGCCTGGCTCTCCGTATCTCAGCAGAGAGTTTACGAGAGTCCTGTAGGGCTGTCTGGCTTCCTAATTGAAAAGTAGTGAAGAAAACACTCCAAAGGAAAGAGTGGGTGAAAGGGAGTGTCTTTGGCATGGAAGACTTCTCCAGCCCTGGATTTTCAGACCCATTCTGTGCAGTGACTATGATCAGCTTGGGGCTCATGCCAAGTAGATCTTTAGCACCACTCTAGAGCAGTTGGCCACTTAGTGCAGGGCCAAGGACAACACCTGGATCATCCACTAGAATATTGTGTTGATGGAAATGTTTTATGTCCACTTTGTGCAATACGGTAACCAGTAGCTCCTCGTGGTTATTGAGCACTTGAAAAGTGACAAGTGTGAAAAAGAACCGAATTTTAAGGTCACAATTAAATTAGTTAAATTTTAATAGCCATGTGTAGAACGGGGAGAAAATAGTTTGGACTTCTTTTCATTTTTATCTAAAAAAGTTAAGTTAACCTTACCAATGTTTACTATTCTGAGTGGCCCTGGGACACTCATTGGGTTAGTATGTAAGAGGGTCATTTGTCACAATAGCTGTCCAGTTTTCTGGGGGAGAAGTGGTTTGTGGTGGTATCTTAACAGTTTCCACTCAGCATCTTGTAAATAGCTTAGTAGCATCTGTTTTCACTAGATTTACAAATTATATTATCTGGTTTTAAGGAAACTAATCCTTACAAAGTGGAACATTGACTTGAAAAGACTCCTTGACAGACATCACAGATTGATGATAATTATAAGGAAACAAACCCACACAAACAACAAGACAATGCTGAAGGTGACACTTCTACCAGGGCAAGCTTTTCCTTGGTTCATTATTATATGGGGCAAAAACAATGACAATCTAATAATATCTGACCAGGAGTCCACAAAAATCAAAAGTATTGAGATTATCTGAATTATGGATTAACATCCACAATCATTAATAACAACCCTCACCTCACCCTAAGTATAAAATATGTCTTGAAATAATAGCTATTAATATTACAAACTCTTAAGGATGAGCAAGACATTTAAGAGCTAATACTGAACATGAAGACAAACTTTTAGCATTTTAGAGGATCCTAAAAACAGCACCTTTTTAAATTTCACTAAATGGTTGGTAAATTTCCAGAAACCTCTTTTGAGTTTTCTAACTTCATAGAAATTTTAGTCAAATACCATTGACCACTTCCAACTGTGGTTAAAATAGCTGAAATACAAAGAACATGCATATGGCAGCAGACTAAAATGCATTCCTTTGCCATAAAATAGTGTTTGTAATGTATATAGAAAACATAGCTGAAGACTGAAAGAAATATTTTAGAACACATCACACAGTGTGAAACATTTGCTAAACTTTTTACTTTAAAATAATTTCAGATTTACAGAGAAATTGCAAAAAATCATACAGAGAGTTCCCATATACCTGTCAACAGCTTTTCTTAATGTTAACACATATAATCATGGCACAGTCATTGGAACCAGGGAATTGACACTGCTATAATACTATTAACCAATCTACAAGCCTTATTTGAATTCTGCCAGTTGTCCCACTAACGTCCTTTTCCTATCAGGAGCTGCTTAGTTTTCTAGGTTGGTCAAGCAAATACCATAAAATGGGTTACCTAAAACAACAAGAATTTATCAGCTCATGGTTTTGACACTCAGAAGTCCAAACTGAAGCATCATTAAGGCAATCCTTTCTTCCTGAAGAATGGCGTCCTGGGGCTAGCTAGTGGTAATCTTCACTCCTCGGCTCCTCTGACACATGGCAATGGACATGGTGGTTTCTCCTTGTCTTCTCCCCTCCTCTTCTTGGTTCTGTTGAATTTCAGCTTCTTGCTTCTTGTGGCTTTTTCTCTTTCTGTTTGAATTTCATTGTCCTTATAAAAGTCTCCAATAATAGCATCAAGCCCTATCCTGAATGAGGCGAGTCATACCTTAACTGAAGTAACCTCATCAAAAGGTCCCACTTACCATAGGTTCACACCCACAGGAATGGACCAAGTTTAAGAACATAACTTTCTGGGGACGCATAGCTTCAAGCCACCACAGTATCCATCCAGAATCCCACAATGCATTTTTGTGGTCCTGGTTCCTTTGTGTCCTCCAGTCTGGGACACTAATTCTTTAGTCTTTCTTTGTCTTTGCATGACTTTGATACTGTGTTAGTTAGATTCAGTTGTCAACTTGGCCAGGTGAGCATACCTAGTCTTGTTGCTGTGGACATAAGCCAACGGTACATGAACCTCATCTGTTGCCAATTACATCTGCAGTCAGCTAGGAGGCATGTCTGCTGTAATGAGTGACGTTTGACTTAATTGGCTGGTGCTTAAATGAGAGATCGCAACGTAGCACAGCTAAGCAGCTCAGCATTCCTCATCTCAGCACTTGCAGCTCAGCCTAGGCCTTTAGAAATGCAGAAAGTCACCCCAGAGAAAGTTGTTGGAACCCAGGGGCCTGGAGAGAAGACCAGCAGAGACCATCTTGTGCCTTCCACGTAAGAAAGAACCTCAGTGGAAAGTTAGCTGCCTTTCCTCTGAAGAACCAACAAAATAAATCCCCTTTTATTAAAAGCCAATCTGTCTCTGGTGTGTTGCATTCCGGCAGCTAGCAAACTAGAACAGATACTTTTGAACAGGACTAGCCAGTTAATTTTTAGAATGTCTCTCACCTTGGGCTTTCTGATATTTTCTCATAAACTGATTGAGGATATGCATTTTTGGCAAAAAGACCAAAGAAGCCACGCTGTGCCCTTTTCCTTGCATGATTGCATCATTTCATGGCATACATGATGTTGATATGTCTCATTACTGGTGATGTTAGACTTAATTACTTGGTTAAGGTTCTGTCTGTCAGGTTTTCTCCTGTACAGTTAATATTTTACCTTTTGTAATTAATAAGTGTCTTGTGGGTAGACAACTTGAGACTATGCAGATATCGTGTTTCTCATTAAAGTATATATGTTTCCAATTTGCCTTGACTCACAGTAGTTGCTATATTCTATTTCAAAAATTATATTTATAAAAGATCTACTTTTTTCTCTGTATCTCTAAAGAAAGATGTGCTGTGAACTATATATCCTTAACAGTAAATGGCTTATCTATTAAAGTAAAATTTTTTATAGAAAAGCTGCAATGAATTTCATTAACTAGAGTGAGAAAAGAAAAAGATTCTGGGGTAAGTTTACAGTTATAACAACCTGTATGAACTTTATTTATGGTTTCTGTCATAAGCAAGTTATAATAACCAAGCTGAGGAGCCAGAAATGCTCCACGTGCTTTTACAAGATATCACTAATGTTATTATTTGGATTTTTTAAAAGCAGACATTAAAATACAAAAGAATATTTATAATACTTTATAATGAGGTACAGGGTGGTCATGAAAATATTTTGTTCCACACAGAATTACTCTGGTTAAATTGTGGCAAAGTAATTTTAAAAGTTTTAAATTTAAAGATGAATTATATAGTTTTCGTTTACAAAAACAAATAGTTACTCAAAATTTGTGATCTTTTGTAGGGAAAGTGAATGGCTATCAGAAGGATGCATCTTTGCAGATACAAAAAACCCACTATTAATGTGTATTTTCAAAATAAAGGTGATGTTTTAAAAAAGAATGAGTAAGAAGGTAACAGCTTTTTTTTAAAGAAATTTGAGAGAATCTTTTGAAAATAGATATGTTAATAGGTTTATTGCTGCCAAAAATAGTGTGCCATTATTAAAATGATTGTGTCTGCATACTTGAAAAAATAGAGACACCGTTTTCTACTATTTCTAACACTCTTCCAAACAACGGTGGGTTATGAGTTCATTTGTTTAAAAATATGAAAATGTAACGCCTTCTGAAAAATCTTAAGAACAACTAATTGACATCACAGAAGATGGAAATTTACCAGCTGAGTTTCAGCAAAAAAGTACGCATAATTGGCGGGTGAAATTGAAAAATGAGTAACATAATTCAGAAAGTCTATTATTCATTACTATTTAGATCTGTGTATCTTTGAGAAGTACTTTTTACAATTTGACTGCCATTAAAATCAAGCATTAAATAAACCGGATTTAAAATTTAAAACCTTCAAATTCTGTACCACAAAATGTTAAACCAAGATTCTCAAGAATAGTTAAGAGAATTCAATCAGATTGCTCTCCATTAAAAATATTAATATGAATAATAGTATTATTTTAGTACAATGTAAAAAGGTTTTCTATACCATAAATTTAACAACCCAAATTATTTTAAAGTATTATATAGCTAATCTTTAACTGATTCTTTTAAAAATGTTATTTTGGTATGTTTTATAATATAGATCCGAAATACTTGTAGACCACTGCTTTGAAGCTAAAAAAAATACTTCTATGCAAGATCGAATTTTACTTCAAAATTTTTACATATGTTATCTCATTTAGTTCTCACAACAGTAAGAAGCACTTATTATTTTTTAAAAGATTTTTTATTATGAAATATACCATATATGTAGAAAAGTGATAGATTTCAAGGTACATTTTAACATGTAGATATAGAACAAACTTCAAAGTTCGGTATGGGTTACAGTTCCACAATTTCAGATATTTCCTTCTAGCTTCTCTGATACACTGGAGACTTAAAAGAAATATCAATATAATGATGCATAGTCATACTCATTTGTTAAATCCTATCTTCTTTACTACAACTCCTCCCTCTCATTTGATCCTTCTCTCAGTCTTTAGAGATATTTGGACAATGACCATTCTAACTTCCACATGTTGAGAAGGGTATAGGGATGCAACTGCTTGATGTTCTTAGACAGACTGATACCTCTGGGTTTCAAGGCTTCTCTGGAATAGAAACAATCTGGAGGTTTTAGGTTTCTGAAAAATAAACTGAATGAAACTATATTGAGTCTCAGATAGACCCCTGGGTATTCTTTAGGGTATTCAGGAATACCACTGGTTGAAGCTTGGCCCACCATGGTGATTTGCAATCTCTAGCTGAATTTGCATAAGAGTAACCTCCAAGATATCCTTTTGACTCTATTTCAAACCTCTTAGCCACTGCAACCTTATTTTGCTACATTTCTTTTCCCACTTTTTATCAAGAAAGCTTTATCAATCCCATGATGCCAGAGCCAGGCTCATCCCTGGGAGTCTTGTCTCATGCTGCCAAGGAGACTAACACCCATGGATGTCATGTCCCGTGTAGTGGGGAGAGCAAGGAGTTTATTTGCAAAGTTTGGCTTAGAGAAAGAGAGGGGTCACATCTGAGCAACAAAAGAGGTTCTCTGGAAGTTACTCAGACATAATTATAGGTATGCTTAGCATCCCTGTTACAGAATGAATTTTGTAGATGCCAGACTCAAGACTGAGGACTTGGCCTATTAATTTGGGAGTCCCTAATGCTTGACTCCCAAGTATCAGGAATTTCCCAGGTGGGGAAGTTTAATCCATTTTTTCTCTCCAGTCCTTAAGGCACTTTGCAAAAACTTTTTACTATCTACTCAACATACTCTGGAATGTATCATGGTATTACATTAAGCTATCCGGAATTACAAAATCGCATTCCCTATTCTAAGTTCCATGCAATTAGGTTGTTCAAATAAACTGGCCAGACAGGTTAAGTTAGATAGTGTGCTACAGAAAATTTAAATTTTGGACAAAATAAGCATCTCTTCCTTTGGTCTTACACAGAAGGTGAAGTTCTAGAATATAGATATTAACATCCTTTACCCTGAATTCTTAGTCCCAACCAGATCACCTTCCTTCGCATCTCTAATTGAAGACTGATCTCTTTTTTTGGCTTCTTTAACAGTTGCTGTATGGAGTAATGCTGACTTTCAGAGCTGCAGAACTCTAACTCACAGTTTTAATTGTCACACAGATACCCAAAGTTCCAGGGAAATAGCAAGTTATACCCTTTGGGCACAGTATCTCAGAATTTAGAGATAACACTTAAAACTAAGTAATAAATGTGACTGCTGTAAGAGCTTACAATCTAGGCCCTAATTTTCTTATAAGTATTTTCCAAATGAGACCATATAATATTTGCTCTTTTGTTTCTGTCTTATTTTGCTCAACATAATGTCCTCAGGGTTCATTCACTTTGTTGCATACCTCACAAGACTTCATTCCTTTCTTTAGCCACACAATATTCCATTGTATGTTAGGTATTATTTTTGAGGCAATAATTATCCCTAGTTTTTAGATGAGGAAACCTGGGACTGAGAAACATTAAGAAATATACCCATGGTTCAAAAGCAGTATGAGTTTATACTAAACATATAAACAAAAAGTAAAAATAGATAAAAAGGGACCTTTTATGTATATAGGATTTTATCATGAAAGTGAAAAGACAAACTAAAGAATGAGAGAAAATATTTGGAAATCACATATCTGATACAGGTTTAATATCCAGACTATATAAAGAAAACCTACAACTCAACAACAAAAGACAAACAATCCAATTTTAAAAAGGCAAAACACTGAATAGACATCTCTTCAAAAAAGGGATATAAAAGGCCAAATGCACATAAAAAGATGCTCAACATCATTAGCCATTAGGGAAATACAAATCAAAATTACAATGAGATACCATTTCACCCCCACTAGAATGGTTACTTGAAAAACAAAAAATGAAAAACAACAATGTTGGGGAGCATGTGGAGAAATAGGAACACTTGTGCATGGCTGGTGGGAATGTAGAATCATGCAGCCATTTTTGGAAGATATTTTGGCTGTTCCTCAGAAAGTTAAACATAGAATTACCATATGACCCAGCAATCCCACCTCTAGGTATATACCCAAAGAACTGAAAGCATTATTCACAATTGCCAATGTTCATAGTGGCATTATACAAAATTATAGATAGGCTTAGCCTTGTAAAAGATGGAAGCAATCCAAGTGCCCATCAATTGATGGTGTATAAACAAAATGTGGTATATACACACAGTGGAATATTATCTAGCCATAAAAAGGAATGGAGTTCTGATACACACAACATCATGGATGAAACTTCAAGACATAATGTTGAATAAAATAAGTCAGACACAACAGGAAAAATATTGTAGGGTTTCACTGATGGGAAATAATTAGAATGAGCAAACTCATAGCGTCAGAATCGATTACACAGGTTACCAGGAGCTGGGATGGGGAGGGGAATGGGGACTGAATGCTTAACTGTTACAGAGTTTCTTTTCTGTGCTGATGGAAAAGTTGGGTAATGGATGGTGATGATGGAAGTGCAATGTCGTGAAATGTAATTAACACCACTGAATTATATATTTAAAAGTGGTTAAAAAAAAGGAAAAATTTTAGGTTGCATATATGTTCCCAGAATAAAAATTTTAAAAGCCATAGAACCTCAGAACACAAAGAAGGAATCCTAACATAAACTATGGACTACATTTAATAATATAATTATAATAAGAGTGCTTCATCAGTTGTAACAAAGTTGCCACACAAATGCAAAACTTAATAATAGTGGAAACTGTGGGGGGCACAGTGTGGGAACACTATACATTCTGCATGATTTTTCTCTTTTAAACCTACAGATTCTCAGGAGAAGAAGCAGCCACTTGGAGTTTGCCAGAATTGAAAACCAGGTCCTGTGACTCTTTCCACTGCATCATTCTGAATGTCCTCAGGGCATCATGGTGTCTTCTAAAGCTGACCTCCCCCACCCCCTGTAATGGCTGTATGGTAAAGTCATCATAAATCATTAAAAGAATATTTGTTAATACCTTCCTACTGGATATCCAATACATACATGGGATTGGTTTAAGCAGGACTATTAATAGACACCAATGAATAAACAGTTTGTATATAATTTTACCATATGCATTTCCCCAGAGAAGCAAAAACATTCTATTTCTACATGAAGTAGCTAGTTTCCCCATGTAATATAGCATTATTATTCTTAATTACAGTATGTATTTGGAGAACATTTTTACATACAATTATCTCAAAAAACCTTTAGACTGGGTGTTATTTACCCCCATTTTGAAGAAGAGGAGGCTATGGCATAAAAAGAATAAATGATCTGCTAATAGATGCGGAAGTAAGAAGCCTCTGAGCCAAGGCTAGCTGCCTCTAAATTCAGACTCTGTCCACTTGAGCCTGTATACCTCCCAACCTCTGCAGCAGCAGAAACCCAGTTATTTCTCCTATACGTTTGCACATCCACATTAGAGAATCTCCTTTTTGTTTCAGCAAATTTTAACTCCACTACTACTCTCTTAAGATGCAAATATTCTTTGGGAGACACAGAGCAATTATCACTCCTTTATGCTTAATATTTATTATATTAGGTTGCTTTCCAAATGGTCACTTGACTGAAATTTTGTGCCAAAGAAAATGGGACACAAGACTTGCAAATTTTCATTTGGGGAAATGAGGGGGCTCAGGAGCACCGGGCACTGAAGGCAAGAGTAGACCTGTGGTGGATTACAGTACATTTGTATGGCATATTAGAAGCTAAAGTTCAAAAGTTCACTTCCACAAGCATGGTCACTTTCAGTATTTACATGAATCAAATAAGAGAGAAAAAGAGGTAATTCTTAGCTCCCATTTCACAGGGAAAATCCTTGGGAAACTTAACTAGTTAAGTTGTCCCTCCAAAACACATTCTGAGTCTACTCTTTCTTTTTATCTCTATTACTAATACTTCATTTCAGTGACACTTACCATGGATGGTTCTGCCTCCAAGGGGCCATTTGGGAAATCCATGGGGACATTTTTGGTTGTCCCAATGATTAGTAGCACTACTGGTATTTATGGGCAGAGTCTATGGATGCTAAGTGTTCTGCAGGATACAGGACATCCCCACATGATGAAGAATGGTCTTATGCTTGCCCAACTTTCAAATGATTAGCTGGACATTCATGTAGAATGGTTATTGTATGTGTCTAGGCTATTCTGAGCTTAGAATGTAGAGTTCTGTTAAAGGTCCAGCCATAAAGTCATATTCAGGACCAATCCTATTTCCATGGTTCTTGGGCAGATCCTAAAACCTCACTGTGAATATGGTGCTAGGGTCCCAGACTCAGATTTCACTCCAGGTAAATAAATGGAGACTGCGCTGTGCATTTTATCTTAACAAATTTTTAGTATTGCCTTGGACAGCCTCTAGTTTGGAAATATTTGTTCTTTGCCTCTATACTTAGTTGCAAAAGGATTTGTTTAAAAGCCATCAGCATGTCTTCTGAAGTTTTTTAATCAGACCTGAGCTCAAATCCTGGTTCTCCCAGTTTCTAGAGCAATTTACAAAGCCACTCTGGGTTTTGTGTCTTTATTTGTAAAATGGAGTAAAATATCTACTTCATGTATTTGTCCTGAAAGTTAAATAAGTATGCATTTGTGTAAAGCAAATTGACTGCTTTTTTCCGTTCCATTTCTTTCCATTCCCTGCCCTTTCCTTCCCTTCTTCTCCCTTCTTTCAATTGTTAAGGGGACTCTAGTTTGGCTCCATTAACTTAACCCAATAGAAATAATATATGTAGCATTGAGATTATCTTTCTTTCTGCGACTTTGTTTAGAATGAACAAAAGTAAGTACAGAGATTCCTACAGTTCTGAACATCTCAAAGGGGTGTGGACCGCTTTGAGATTCTAAGAAAAGTCTTTTCTCAGGTGCACAGACATACTTACCCACACACTTGTATATATACCTAGCTCCATCCAGGAGGACAGCTGGGTGTGGATTCAAAGGACATTTGAAACCACATTCAGCTGCAAGAAGGGCTGCCTTGTTGGGGGCTGAGCTGTGGCTGCACTGAATGAAGACTTGGAATGGAATCTGAGACCTGGGCCAGGCAGAAGTGGGATTGGATTGACTGGCCATGAACACGAGGCTTCAAGAGGAAGGCTGCAGTCCAGTGCTCACGCAGGCAGCCAAAAGCTTTTCAATTTCACCTGCAATCCCAAGTGACTAGGCAAGCTGATTGTCAGAGGTTGACTGTACTGACCTGGTGGCTGGATCCCCCATTATTGCCCCTGACTCCTGCTGCTGTAATCTCTCCTGAAGCTGCATACTCAGTCAAAGTGGAAGACAAGCCTATTCTGGTCGTGGATGTGTGAGCAATTTTTATTTCCATTGACAGTTTTGTTTATGTGACAATAAAACCCCTGATTGTCTTGAACACTTGAGGGATCAAATAGAATTATTAAATTTGTGGATTTCTAGTTTGGTCTGCATTAAACCATGGCCAGGGAAATTCATGCCAATAACAATCATGCACTTAAGTTTTCACCTCATAAAAAGTTACTTTTATGCAGAAATCATGAAGTTATTTCTTGGAAATTGTGGTGTAATATCTAAACTGCAGGAAATTTTTCATGTGAAAGTTGGCTAGTAGTGATGCCCAATGGATTCAAATTGGCTCAGATATAGAGATAAAAAGAATTTAGAATAAAAATAAGCAAAGAATTAAAACAACCAAGAAAAAGTACCTGATTTTCCAATTGGAAGTAGACCAAAAGCTGTGGTCAAGAACCCATGTTGATTTTTCAAGTACTTTCCAGGAAAAGAACTTGATGATTGTGGTAAGGTATTTTTCAAAATTACTCAGTCTTTGTTTCTCTTTCATCTTGCTATAATCATTGCAGTAAGTCCAGATGCTGGAATTAGCAGACATGGATTTTAAAGCAGCTATTATAACTATAATGATATAAAAGAAAATATATCATGGTTAATTAAAAGAAAACCTCAAAAGGGGGGAAATAAATGTAATAAAATAAGTCTTCAGTGGCTAAGAAAAATCAGATAGAGTTAAGAGGCTATTCTGGAGGCTACTCTTATGCAAGCTTCAGGTAGATAGCACTAATTGCCATGATTTGGTAAACCCCAACTATAGTGCATGAATTGAGACTCTATAAAAGTTTCAGGTACTAAATTTGATTTCCTGGAAGTTGTAATTTCCAGAGGGTTCCAAGGCCAGATAAATCCTGAAACCAGAGGGACCAGCCTCTCAAAGATTATCAACTGATTACATCCCCCTATCCTTCAGTGTTGACACCCCTTCTCAACATGAAAAAGTCAGAATGGGCATTGTCTAAAGATCACTATACATAGGGAGAAGGATCAAAGGAAAAGGAGGAGTTATAACAGAGAAAATAGGATTTAATAAACGAGTATGACTGCTGAATCACTATATTGATATCTCTCCTAGCATCCAGTGTTCTGGAGCAGCTAGAAGGAAAACTCTGAAATAGTGGAATGGTAACCCATAACAAATTCTGAAATTTGTTGTATAGCTAGAAGTTGAAGTGTACTTTGAAAATTATTGCTTTTTCTTTATTTTCTTTGTTTATATATTTTATAATAAACTTCTTTTTAAAGAAAATCTCAGTAGAGAAATAGATGCTATTAAGAAGAACCTAGTGGAAATTCTAGAACAGAAAATGCTAATATCTGAAATAAAAAATCACTAATTGGTCTAGTAGGATGGAGAAGACCAAAGAAAGAGACAGTGAACATAAAGTCAGAGGGATAAAAATTATCTTATTTGAAGAACTTAAAGAGAAAAGAAAAAAATAAAAAGCCTAAGAGAGCTGTGGGACAATATCAAAAGGTCTAACATATTTGTAACTGGAGTCCCAGAAGAAAAGGAGAGGTGCAGAAAAATATTTGAAGAGATAATGGTTGCAATTTTCTCAAATTTGTTGAAAGTCATAAATTTACAGAGTTAAGAAATTCAAGAAACCCCAAGCAGGACAAACAGAAGGAGAACCATGACTAGACATATAGAAACCTTCCAAAAGCCCAGTCCTATAGCAGAGTGGGCAGGGATGTTACGTGAGCCAGAGGGGGGCTCAATCTCTTTTGGGTCCTTTGGTTTGTGTGACGTATCGGGTTTGGAATAAGTCAGCCAAGTACTGTCTTGTCCAAGATGTTATCATTCCTTGTTTATTTATACCTGCCACCCCGTAGGGGAAGCATTAGTTCTCAGAAGGCAATTTGGTTTTATTTGGATTTCATGAAATTGAAAAAGATTAATGAGGTGATTGGGTAGCAAATTAATATATAAAAATTAATAACCTTCATTTCCGCATACTACAACTAGACGATAGGATGAAATAAAAGGCACTATAATAACAATAATAATGGTCATCATCGTATTAGTAGAATAGTAACTTTAAAATGCTGAGGACACGGAAGAAGACTTAAACAAATGGAAAGACATAAAATGTGCATAGGTAGGCAAGTCACCCATCATAAAGACATCAATTCTCTCTGGCTTATTTATAAATTAAAACTGATCCCATTTAAAATACCAGTGGTATTCAGTTTTTTTTTTTTTTATGAGATAAGTAGATTATGAAGCTTTTAAGAAAAATATACGTGAAATTTACATAAACTATATCTGGAAACATGCCCCCAAATCTGATTATACTGGTTATTTGCTGAGAAGGGAACTGAATGATTGGGGGATAGGGATTGGAAGAAGACTTTCCCATTAGTTATTGTTATGGTGGGGTTTTTTTTTAAATTTTGTACTATATGAATGTATAATTTTTGAAAAATAAAAATTATTTTTAAAATTAACTCAGTCAGATAAGTGAACAAAAAAAGAAAGTACTGAAAAGCAAAACTTACAAAGTGGAACTAGATTTCCCATATACTAAAACATGTAATGTGGAATTAGTTCATGAACAGACTTTTGGAACAATCTAGAAAGTCCAGAAAAAAATACAGCTGGGATTTTATTGTATTATAAAGTTGGCAATTCAAATCAACGAGACAACTGTGTGAGACAACTATCTGAGAAAAACAAGTTGGGTTCTAAATACCTATATATTATGCCACATCAACTTTCATATAGGTAGAAATCTTAAACATGAAAAACTAAACTTTAAAAATAATAGAAGAAAAATGGGAAATATCTTTTATAATTTCTGAATTAGAAAGATCTGGACATAAAACCTGGAAGCTAGAAAAGATTGATAATTTGACCAAAAAAAACAAAAGAAAAAAGACTTAAAATACTACTGGATGACAAACACAATATAAAGAAAATTCTAAAATATTCAATAAACTAGGAAAAATACGTATACCTCAAGGTAGAAAGAAAAATGGCTAAAATAAAGCTAATACTAATAATTCCTAAAAATCACTATTTAAAAAGCAAGAACTTATTACAAAAGAGGGGCAAGAATATTAAACGTCTTCAGAGAAAGATACATAACTGGGTCGTAGCGGCTCAAAGTAACGTAATAAGAGATATGCAAATTAAAGCAACACTGAAATATAATTGCTTGAATGATCAGACTGGCAAAGATGATTGAACATAGAATTTGACAGCATATCATATTTGCAAAGGTGGAAAGAAAACAGGCACTTTATACGTTGCTGCTGGGAGTTTAAACTGGCAAAAGCTCTATGGAAGTCACAAAATTTAAAATGCATGAAGCTGTTGACCCAGCAATCTCATCCTAGGTATTTATCCCACGGGCGTACTCCTATGTGTGCAAAATGACACCTGCACAAGCATACTGAGCAAAGAATTGTTTGTAGAAGCAAAAGAATGGAACTAATTTAATGTCTATTAGTGGGGCCGGTTAAATCAATGTTGATACAATCATACAATAGAACACTATAAAGTCATTCCAAAGGACTCTGTATGCGTACTGAAATGAAATAGTTCCTAATATATGTATATAGTAAAGTAAACACAAACTGAAAGAGTATGTTTAGTATGCTCTCATTTGTGTAAAAATATTGTATGTGTGTATTCATATATTGGATACATGTATCTGTATATGAATATATTTGTATACAGATAATAAGTCACATAATACTTATATTCTGAACAAGGATTTTTTTCTGGATAGAAGCAATAAATGTCTGAGGAACAGAGACAGATGCCAGTGTATACATAACATATTTAAAAAGCATAAAAATATAAAAATAAAATAAAGAATTTCAGTCATTTTTTCAATGATTTTGCTGAGTACCTCCATTGCTTACGTTGTCTTGGGTGATGGGGATAAAGCAGAAAGCAAGACCAGCCAGGTTTAAAGCAAAAAATAAGACTAAGAGACCAAAGATTGAGTGGGTGGAAAAGTTTACCTCTGAAGTATGGAACCCAATATAGCAAAGAATCTGGGTGTGGGGATGAGGTTCAGGAGAGGGAAATGGGGAGCACCCCCAGAACCCAAAGACCGTGAAGTGTCTGCTCCATTTTAGGAAAATAGTCTCTAAGGTAGCAGATTGGCGGGTGACACCTGTGTCCCTAGTTGGTTAAAGCCAGGGCTAACTGATGGTGTCTGTGTACCCACTAAGTCCACGCTGCTCTCAGCAGCCAGGCAGCCAGGAAAGGGTTTCTCACCGCATCTCGGCTTTCAGGGAGCTTGGATTCTAGCATCCAGTTAAAGACAAGCTGATGTCTTTAACAGCAAGAGAAGGTCACATTCAGCCCTGGCTGAATGTAGCAGTGGTTTGCTGCTATCCTTAAAGTCTCATGTTTGTCTGCTGCAATCCAGCACGACTAGGGGGTGAGGATCATGCCGACTAATAAAACACATTGATTAAGAGAAGAGTTTTCAGTGCGTGCATTTATTTCCAATTTGCAAAGAATGCAACAAAGCATCTTAACTACATCTCATTTCATCTTGCTCTGACAATTCAGAAAGCACCTCAGTGCCTCAGGGTCATGTTAGGAATTGTGGTTTTATGGGTGTGCACTCTTCTGTGAATAAAGTCTAAATAGCCAAAAAATTGAGTAACAGAACATATGCCAGGAGACGGTGGTCTTCCACCAGCACCGCCCTACACACCTCGGGGAGTGGCCCTTGCCTGGGGCCCATCTTAGCTAACAATGCATCCTTGTCTCAGGGTTTGAGCTCCTCCAAAGTGTGGAACAATCCTCAAAGGTAAAGCCAGTAGCAAATCGTTAACAAATTCCCAAAATGAACCTGTGAGGGTGGGTTGTGACCACTGAGCCCTATCCTTCAACAAAAGGAAGCAAGTCTGCCCTGACCCACTGGCGCTTGGTCAATTTCCACCTGTAACTAGAAGAGACCCAAACAAATGCCCAGTCCTGGCTCTACCTCGGTGAGGAGCAGTCTACCCTCCCCAAGGGGCTCTCACTTTCTTTCAGCATCTCTTTTTTACTATAATATGGAATATTATTTATCATGTTTGCCTCACAGGTATTAATTAAATGCATTAATGGGCAAGGAAGTGCTGTGAGGACTAGACAAAGTAATGTACAAATATATACCGTTATTAGATGTTTTCTCCTCACTTATTGGTCCTGCCATATTTGAGAAATAGTAAGTCTTGTTTACAGTGCCTGGCAAGCATTATTTCCCTTAATCCTCTCAACAATTGTTTGATATGGGAGCTGTGATATCCTTCATGCTACAGATGAAAAAAAAATAATAATTCAGGAAGGTTAAGCAATCAGTCTAAAGCTATACAGCTAAAAAGCAAAGACTTTGGGCTTGCATTTGAACCCAGGTCAGTCTGAGGTGAATGCCTTTGCCAACTCACCTTTTCCCACTCCCTCACTTAGACTCTGGTGGCTAAAGGGGGCCACATACATTCAAAGATGCTCAGAAAATGCACTTTCACTCTATTATGAGATTCCCTTTAGAGCCCATGACATTGGCATAAGTGCCGGGGACTTCAGCAAAACATAAACGTCCAGCTCTCTCTCATCCTTCACAAATAAAGTGATCAATGTCAAGGAGAGGGCCCTTGAATTTGGGGCCTCCTGCCAAGCAGGGACTGCAGAGCTGTCATTTCTGCCTCTACCAAGGGTCAATCTAGAGCCCACCTGCTGCTGAGGAGGAGGCTGAGCACAGCTGGCCACCAGCCCCTGGGTGATATCCCCGCACCTAAGTGCCTGGAGCCTGCGGATGTAAACTGGCTAATTTAGGGCATCATTTCTTGTTTACTCAGAGTTCCCACCATCATGCTCACAACGGCCCATTTTTTCTTTATTCTGCTCTATGCTATTCTATCTCTAGTCTGTTCTCATTTCAATTTTGAAAAATCGAGCTGCACAACTCATTAAAGGCCTCTGGCTGGCCAACTAGTTGCTATTACTTTCTTCCTCTGAAATGGAACTCTTCAGTTCATCTCCTTCCGTTTTTTTTAAATTACAGAAGTAATTAAAAACACCCATCAAAATGCAGGATTCCCCATATACCACCCTATTATTAACACCTTGACTTGGTGTGGAACATTTATCACAATTGATGAAAGTGTATTTTTATAATTGTGCTATTAACTAAAGTCCATGGTTTAACTTAGGGTCCACTGTGTAGTTTCGTGGTTGTATTTAAAAAAAATTTTATTCTATTGTCATATACACAACCTAACATTTCCTCTTTTAACTAGATTCAGATACATATTTCATTCTGTGAATGTTATTTACATTCACAATGTTGTGCTACCATCAATATTATCCATTACCAAAACATTTTCATCATCCCAAATATGAATGCTGTATATTTCAAGCCTTAACTTCCCATTCCTTATTCTCACCCTATCCCCTGGTAACCTATATTCTACATTCTGACTATATCAATTTACTTATTCTGATTTTTTCTTATCTATGAGATCGTACAGTATTTGTCCTTTTGTGTTTGGCTTATTTTACTCATTGTGATGTCTTCAAGGCTCATCCATGTTGTCATATGTATCAGAACTTCATTCTTTTTTATGGCTAAATACTATTCCCCTGTATCTATATACCACATTTTGTTTATTCATTCATCAACTTGGTTGTTTCCATCTTTTGGTTATTGAGAATAATGCTGTTGTGAATATAAATGTGAAAGTATCTGTGTGAGTCTCTGCTTTTAATTATTTTGGGTTTATATCTAGAAGAGGGATTGCTGGGTCATATGGTAATTCTATACTTAACTTTCTGAGTAACTGTTAAACTGTCTTTCACAATGGCTGCACCATTTTACATTGCCATGAGCAATGAATGAGTGCTCCTATTTCTTCATATCTTCTCCAACACTTGCATTTTCTGTTTGTATTTTTTTTTCAGTAGTAATCGTTCTAGTGGGTATGAAATGGTATCTCATTGTAGTTTTGATTTACATTTCCCTGATAGCCAGTGATGTTGAGCATCTTTTCATATGATTTTTGTTATTTGTATGTCTTCTTTGGAGAGATGTCTATTCGAGTATTTAGCTCATTTTTAAATTGAGTTGTTTGTCTTTTTGTTATTAAGTTGAAAGATTTCTTTGTATATTCTGGATATTAAAGTTTTATTGTATACATAGTTTCCAAATATCTCTGATTGAGTAAGTTGTTGTTTTACTATCATGATAAAGTCTTTTGAGGCACAAAGTTTTTTTACTTTGATGAGATCCAATTTATCTAGTTTTTTTATTCATTGCTTATATTTTGGGTGTAAAGCCTAAGAAACCAATGCATACAAATGGTCCTAAAGCTGCTTCCCTATACTTTCTTCTAGGAGCTTGATAGTTCCAGCTGTATATTTAGGTTTATGATCCGTTTTGTGGGGTTTTTTGTTTGTTTGTTTTTTCTAGCATGGGCAGGCTCCGGGAATTGAACCCAGATCTCTGGCATGGCAGGCAAGAATTCTGCCACTGAGCCACTGTTGATTCTTGCATAAGGTATGAGTTAGGAGTCCTCCTTCATTCTTTTGAAAATGAAGATCCAGTTTCCGTAGCACCATTTGTTGGAGAGAACATGCTTCCCAATTGAGTGATCTTTGCCACTTCTCAAAATTCATTTGGCCATAAATGTGAAGGTTGATTTTTAAGCACTCAATTTTATAGTCTATTTGCCTGCCCTAGTGTCAGTACCATGATGTTTTGTTTTGTTTTGTTTTTTTGTATGGGCAGGCACCAGGAATTGAACCTGGGTCTCCGGCATGGCAGGTGTGCTAGTTTGAAATGATGTACGTACCCTAGAAAAACCATGTTTTAATCCTAATCCCATTTTGTAAAGGCAGCCATTTCTTCTAACACTTATTCAATGCTGTATGTTTGCAACTGTAATTAGATCATCTCCCCAGAGAAGTGATTTAATCAAGAGTGGTTGTTAAACTGGATTAGGTGACGACATGTCTCCACCCATTTGAGTGGGTCCTGATTAGTTTCTGAAGTCCTATAAAAGAGGAAACATTTTGGAGAATGAAGGAGATTCAGAGAGAGCCGGAGAAGAACAACATGGCCACGAGTTGCAGAGAGCACACTCACTAGTCAGGACCTTTGGAGATGAAGAAGGAAAACACCTCATGGGGAGCTTCATGAAACAGGAAGCCAGGAGAAGAAGCTAGCAGATGATGCCGTGTTCACCATGTGCCTTTCCAGATGAGAGAGAAACTCTGACTGTGTTCGCCACATGCCCTTTCACTTGAGAAAGGAAACCCTGAACTTCATCGGCCTTCCTGAATCAAGGTATCTTTCCCTGAATACCTTTGATTGGACATTTCTATAGACTTGCTTTAACTGGGACATTTTCTCAGCCTTAGAACTGTGAACCAGCAACCTATTAAATTCCCCTTTCTAAAAGTCATTCCGTTTCTGGCATATTGCATTCCGGCAGCTAGCAAACTAGAACAGCAGGCGATAACTCTGCCTGCTGAGCCACTGTGACCTGCCCCATGATGTTTTAATTACTGTAGCTTTGAATAAGTTTTAGGATCAGGTAGTGTGAGTCCTCCAACTTCATTCTTCTATTTCACAATGGCTTTGGCTATTCAAGCCCCTTACCCTACTATGTAAATTATGTACTTATTTATTTATTTATTTTGGGGTGCACGGTCCAGAAATCGAACCCAGGTCTCCTGCACGGAAGGCGCGCATTCTAACCACTGAACTACCTGTGCACTCCCTACCATGTAAATTTGATGATTGTTTTTCCATTTCTGCAAAGAAGGTTGTTGGAATTTTTTTTTTTTTTTTGCTTTGAATCACTTTTTTTTCTTTATTAGAGAAGTTGTACATTACAGAAAAAGTATGTATAAAATGCAGGAGTCCCATTCAACACTCCACATAACACCTTGCCTTGGTATGAAACATTTTTACAATTAATGATAGCACATTTTTATGATTGAGCTATTAACTTAAGTCCATGGTTTAACTTAAGGTTGACTGCTTAGTACAGATCCATGGATTTAAAAAATTTTTATTGTTATACATGATCTAACATTTTCTCCTTTTAATCACATTTAAATATATTTCAGCGCTGTTAATTGAGTCCACAATTTTGTGCCATTATCACCAACATCCATTATCAAAACATTTTTTAATCACTTTTAAGGTACACTGAGGATAATCCCCCTTTTAAAGTTAACTCTGCACACCTAGTCATGGCAGTGACATACATCAGATTCATTAGTCCAAAGGATTAAACAGCATGTGCTCACCAGGGACTGCAACCTTGTAGACCACCTGAGAATTCTGCCTACGACAGAGCTGGATTTCAAAGGTATACTAGGAAAACATTTTTCAGATACAAAAGTGGAGAATGAGCTTAGTTGGCAAAGAAACGAGATTAGCAACAGCAAGAAATTTAGAGTAAACTATGAAAACTTTAGTATTAATAAGGTAAAAGAGACTTCCAGAAAGGGTGCTTTAGGCAATGAGACTATATATATGCTTCAAACAAAATTATGGAAAATCCCATTTCATGCGAAATGGCCTGCAATTTTTGTTGTTTTAATTGGCAGAAGGATTTAATCAGTAGACTAACAAGGTAAATTTGTTCAACTGATAAAATGCTTAGGCAAATACATAAGGTATAATTTGGCATAATACAAATCTAGAGTCAGAATCAGAAAGTAGAGCCAAGCAAGAGTTGATAAAGACATGTAATAGGAAAATAATAATAGAAAAGCAGAGGCTTGTGCAATTAACCTTCAGAATTAGGTTGGGTTCATAATGACTTGAGTTGGGGAGGCCATGTGGTTTCTGTTCTGGGAGAGACATGATCACAGACAAAAGGGAGGGAATCCTTAAAGCCTGTCAGGAGAATTTCGAGTTGTTTGTCATGAAGGATAGGCTATGTGTGAAGGTTTGTGGGAAATAAGATCAGAAAGCTGGAGTAATAGGGTAACGTATCTTTTTTTTCTCCACAATCCCACAGTCACATTGCAAAAGTTATATCCTTATACAATTATCTTCAAGAAACAAGGCTACTGGAACACAGTGCAACAGTTTCAGGTACTTGCCTCCAGCCACTCTAGTACACCATAAACTGAAAAGGGATCTCTCTATATAATGCATAAAAATAACCTCCAGGACAACCTCTTGACTCTGTTTGAAATCTCTGAGCCACTGTAACTTTATTTTGTCTCATTTCTCTCTTCCCCCTTTTGGTCAAGAAGTCTTTCTCAATCCCTTGGCATCGGGTCCTAGCTCATCCCAGTATTCCTGATCACATTGCCAGGGAGATTTACACCCCTGGGAGTCATGTCCCATGTAGGGGGGAGGGCAGTGAGTTCACCTACCGAGTTGGCTTAGAGAGAGAGGGCACACCTGAGCAACAAAAGAGGTTCTCTGGGGGTGACTCTTCAGCCTAATTTTAAGTAGGTTTAGCCTATCCTTTGCAGGAATAATTTCATAGGGGCAAACCCCAAGACGGAGGGCTCAGTCAATGGATTTGGTTGTCCCCAGTGCTTGCAAAAATAGCAATATCAGAAATTCTCCAAATGGGGAAGTTGAATATTTACTCCTTTCTCCCCAGCCCCCCAAGGGGACCTTGCAAATACTTCTTTATTCACTGCTCAAATTACTGTGGGATATATCAGGTCATCACACTAAACTGGACAAACCAAGAAGATCTCATACCCTATTCAAGATTCCATGTACTTATGGTGTTCAACTAAACTGACCATACAAGTTAAATTAGGAAATGCACTACCTAAAATATAAGTTTTGCACTAAATAAACATCTCTCCCTTTGGTCTCACACAGAAGTCAAAATTTTTAAATATGGACGGTATCATCCTTTACCCTGTATTCTGATTTACCTTAGTCCTATCCAGATCAGCTTCATTCATATCTCTAGTTGAAGTCTCATCACTTTTTCAACTTTTTAAATAGTTCCTGTATAGGGTACTGCTGACTTTCATAGCTTCAGAGATCTAATTCTAAGTACCAGGTGTCACATAAATACCTGAAGTTTCTGGGAACAATCAGGTTATAATAAACCCCACCCTGATAACCCCATGTTCTCGACTTCAGTTCACTGAGTTTTTATATTATGGTTTGTCCATATGATTGAAGCATGATAATATTTGTCTTTTTGTTCCTGACATTTTATTCAACATACAGTCCTTAAGGTTCATACACCTGGTTGCATGCCTCACAAGGCTGTTGGAATTTTTATTAGGATTGTGTTGAATCTGCATATCAATTTGGGTAAAATTGACATCTTAACAATATTCAGTCTTCCAATTCATGAACATGGAATGTCCTTCCATTTGTTTACATCTTATTTGATTTCTTTTAACAATGTTTTATAGTTTTCTGCACACAAGTCCTTTACATCCTTGGTTAGATTTATTCCTAGATATTTGATTTTTTTTTTTTAGTTGCTATTATAAATGGAAATTTTTCTTTATTTCTTCCTCTGATTGTTCACTGCTTGTGTAAAGCAACATTACTGAGTTGGGGGTGTTGTTCTCGCACCCCACCACATTGCTGAATTCATTTATTAGCTCTAGGAGCTCTGTTGTGGATTTTTCAGGATTTTCTGTGGATAGGAGCATGTCACCTGCAGATAGGGAAAGATTTACCTCTCTTTCACAATTTGGATGACTTTTATTTCTTTTTCTTACCTAATCGGTCTGGCAAGTAATTTTGGTATGATGTTGACTAACAGTGGTGACAGTGGGCATTCTTGTCGTGTTCCTGATCTTACAGGGAAAACTTTCAGTCTTTCATCATTAAGTAGGATGTTATCTGTGGGTTTTTCATATATGTCCTTCATCATGTGAGGAAGTTTCATCTATTCCTAGTGTTATAAATGTTTTTGTCATGAAACGTTGCTGGATTTTGTCAAATGCCTTCTATAATTGAGATGATCATGTGATTTTTTTTCCTTCATGGTGTTAATGTGTGTATTACATTAATTGATTTTCTTATGTTGAACTACCCTTGTACATCATGGATGAATCCCGCTTGATCATGGTGTATTATTCTGTTAGTGTGTTGTTGGATTTGGTTTGCTAGTATTTTGATGAGGATTTTTGCATCTTTATCCATAAGAGGTATTGGTCTGTCATTTTCTTTTCTTGTGGTATCTTTATCTGACTTTGGTATGAGGTACCAGAATTTGGTCTCATAGAATGAATTAGAGAGGGCTTCCTCCTCTTCAATTTTTGGAAGCATTTGTGCAACATTGTTGTTAAATCGTCTTGGAATCTTTGGTAAACCTCCCTGGTGAAGCCCTCTGGTCCTTGACTTTTCTTTGTTGGGAGATTTTTGATTACTGATTTAATCTCTCTACTCGTAATTGGGTTTATTAAGATCTTCCTTTTCTGCTTGAGTCAGTATGGGTAGCTTATGTATTTCTAAGAATGTGTTCATTTCATCTAGGTTATCTAATCTATTGGTGTACAGTTGTTCATAGTATCCTCTTCTATTCCTTTTTATTTCAAGGGGCTTGTAGTAATGCCCTCTCCCTTCATTACTGATTTGTGTCCTCTTTCTTTTTTCTTTGCCCATCTAGCTAAGGGTTTGTCAACTTTATTGATCTTTTCAAAAACCAACTTTTAGTTTTGTTGATTCCTTCTTTTTCTCTATTTCATTAATCTCCATTACAATATTTTTCCTCTCCTTCTGCTTGGTTTGGTTTTAATTTTCCCCTCTTTTTCTAGTTCTCCCAGTTTTGAGGTTGTGTCTCTGACTTGAAATCTTTCTTCCTTTTTAATATAAGCATTTAGAGCTATAAATTCCCTTCTCAGCACTGTTTTTGCTGTGTCCTTTAAGTTTGGGGATGTTATATTTTCATTTTCATTCACCTCAAGATATTTTCTAATTTTAGCTTGTGCTTTCCTCTTTCACCCATTGGTTGTTCAAAAATGCGTTAAACATATTTTTATATGTTTATATAAAAATTAAATGTTTAATTTCCACATATTCATGAATTTTCCATTTCCATATGGATTTCCAGCTTCATTACATTGCGGCTAGAGAAGATATATTGTATGATTGCAATATTTTTTAATTTATTGAGACGTATTTGTGATTCAGGATATGGTCTATCCTAGAAAAATGATCCATGTGCACTCAAGAATGATGTGTATTCTGTTTTTATTGGATCAAATGGTCTATTATATCTGTTAGATCTGGCTTAGAGAATCACTCAAGTCTTCTTTTCCCTTATTGATCTTCTGTCTAGATGCTCTATCCATTATTGAAAGTGATGTACTGAAGTCTCCTACTATTAATGTAGAACTGCCAATTTCTCCCTTTGAATCTGTCAGTATTTGCTTAATGTATACTGGGGCTCTGCTATTAGGTGTATTATAATAGCTACATCTTTTTAAATTGACCCCTTTATCAGTATTCAATGATGCTCTTGGTCCCTCATAACTGTTTTAAACTTCAGGTCTATTTTATCTGATATTAGTGTAGCTACCCCAGCTCTCCTTTGGTTACTACTTGAATGGTGTTCATTTTTTCCATCCTTTCATGTTCTACCTACTTGTGTTTGAGTTTAAGCTGTATTTTTTGCAGATGGAATATAGTTGGGTCACACTTTTTTATACATTCTGCCAATCTCTGCTTTTTGACTGGAGAGTTTAATCCATTTACATTTAAAGTCACTACTGATAATGCAGAACATTCTTCTGACATTTTTGCTATTTAGTCTTTGTTAGTCTTATACATTGTTTGTCCTTCAATTCCTCCATCAGTTCCTACTTTTACATTGATTGATTTTTTGTGTTGTACCATATTGAGTGCCCTCTCAATTCTTTCTATACATATTTTTTCATATCTTTTCTTTTTGGTTATTTTGGAGTTAAAATTTAACATCTTAGATGTATAACTATCATATTTAGTGTGATGCTAACTCAACTTTAACAGCATATATCTATACTTTTCCAATACCTGTCCATCCCCACACCTTTTTTATATTTGCTACCAATTATATCTTTGTACACTTGTGGTAGTTAGATTCAACTGTCAACTTGGCCAGGTGAAGATGCCTAGATCTATTGCTGTGGGCATGACCCAATGGCATGTGAACCTCATCTGTTGCTGATTACATCTGCAGTCAGGTAGGAGGCATGCCTGCTGTAATGAATGATGTTTGATTTCATTGACTGGTGCTTAAATGAGAGAGCTCAATGTAGTACAGCCCAAGCAGCTCAGCATACCTCATCTCAGCACTCACAGCTCAGCCCAGGCCTCTGGAGATGCAAAAAGAAATCACCCTGGGGAAAGATGTTGGAACCCAGAGACCTGGAGAGAAGGCAGCAGAGATCACCCTGTGCCTTCCTAAGTAAGAAAGAACCTCAGTTGAAAGTTAGCTGCCTTTCCTCTGAAGAACGAAGGAAATAAATCCCCTTTTATTAAAAGCCAATCTGTCAGAAAAAAAAAAACGCCAGTCTGTCTCTGGTGCATTCTGGTAGCTAGCAAACTAGAACAACACTATGACCAAAATCATAAATTTATCATTACTCTTTATGCATTTGCATTTAGTACTGGCATTTATAATAATTACCCAACTTGTGCCTTTACCAGAGGTTATCTCTTTTTGATTAGTGTTTTTTCCTCTTATTCTGAAGAGTTCCCTTTCGCATTGCTTATAGGGCAGGTCTAGTGGTGAAGAACTCCTTCAGCTTTTGTTTATATGGGAATGTCTTAATCTCTCCCTCAATTTTGATATAAAGTATGACCAGATATAAAACTATTGGTTGGTAGTTGTTGGGTTTTTTTTTCTTTTTTTTTTTTTTTAGCACTTTACATATTTCAACTCATTGCCTTCTTGCCTCTATGGTTTCTGAAGAGAAATTGGCACTCAATCTCATCAGGACTCCCTTGTACTTAGCACTTTACTTTTCCCTTATGGCTTTCAGAACTCTTTGTCCTTCCATTACAATGTTTGACTACTATGTGTCTTGGTGTATATTTCTTCAAATTTATCACATTTTGTGTTCTCTGGGATTCTTGGATATGCATATTCCCATCTTTTCCTAAGCTTGAGAAGTTCTCTGTCATTATTTCTTTGAATGTTCCTTCTGGCTCTCTATCTCTCTTTCTTATTATTCTGGGCTTCCTATAATGTGTACTTTGGTACACTTGATGGTGTCACAGAGGTCTCTTAGGATATTTTCACTTTTTATAATTCTTTTCTTCTTTTGCTTCTCAGCCTGGCTCATTTCAATTGTCTTGTCTTTGAGCTCATTGATTCTTTCTTCTGCCAGTTCCAATCTGCTGTTGACACACTTCTGGGAATTTTTCATTTTTTATTTTATTTATTGTGGCTTGCAATTCTAGCAGTTCTCTTTGGTTCCCACACACACACTCAAGCAGTAAGGATTACACAAAGGCACGAATGCTAGGAACTGGAGATCATGGAGGCCATCCAGGTCTGTTTTCACAGGGGCCAAGTTATTGAATGACTGCACGCATATGTATGATCACTAAAATAGACAATGACCACACAGTTAATTTTCAAAATATTCATTTTTAATTTTACTGAATGTGTGTTATGTGCTTAGCAATGGACAAAAACAGAGCAATCTCTATCCTTGTGAAACTTAAATTCCATTGGGATCACACTAAGTAAAATAGCAGCAATTGCATTTTATACATCAGCCTCTGCCTTTCTCAGTTTCAATAATACATATAAATGGTGTATACCATTATACCCCCCCCGTGCACTGAGTTCTATAGAGATAATATGTACAGCAAGAGGAAGTTTTATTTCCCATGTCTAGCTTTTCTTCCAAATATTCAATATGTTTCTATGCTCAAAATCTATAATTCACTTTCTATGAATCTTCTAATTGCAGACAGGGTAAAGGATACAGATGAGAAACCACAGAGAGTATAATTTGGAAAAGGGCTTTCTGGAAAAAGTAATTTGGAAAAAGACTTTTAAACTCTAGCTGGATTTGTACGTGGTGAAATTTACCCTGTTGCTGTTTGCAATTCAAATTTTTCTCTCCTGTCAGAGCTCCTATTTCTCTGGCCATTTTACCTCTAAGTTTTCCTAATTTCTCTCTCTCCTTTTTCCCAATATCCACCTCTCATCATCTTGAACTTTTCTTCCTTAATCACCACACGAAGTAATTCGTGTATTGCTGCTGGACTCCTCAGCGCAGTACGGTTCATCTCGCTCCAGTACAAAGGGAAGCCTTGATGAGTCTCACACGGGAAAGCCTCCAAACGGTAATGAAGGTAATTCTTTCACGAGTATATACTTTTACACCACTCAATATCCCACTTCCTGCAAGGGACTTACAATCGATTCTTGTTGGGAAGTCATTCAGGTACATTACAATTAAATGGCCTATTCAGAGGAATTTGTAAAGGAAAGAAGGAGTAATAAATTTTGTTGTCTTATGACCGTTATGTGCCCTTGTCAGTAAAAAGAGAGGAAAGAGCATTATTTCTGAGTGTCAAGTGTCCCTTCCCTTGTAAATGTGTCAGTTTTGATTTACTTAAGAAACAATATTTGCTCTAGGAAATGACAAAATAACACTCCAGAAAACAAATGTTCATGGATCCTTTGGGTAAGCTAGATGTCTTTAACCTAGCATTTCAAATAAGGTTCTCAATGCAAGAAAGAATGGCACAGAAACAAAAAAGTTGATCTACACTTGGGCCATTTCCACAATTAGATTACACCAAAATATATAGTAGGCCTTTTCCCTAAGTTACAAATCTTTGACTTATGGACAGCCCAGATATACAAATTGTAGGGGACCTACTGTGGCCCCAATTTACTTTGAAATGGTCTTTGAAACCAGACAACTGGGCTTGTCACTTACAGCTTCATGTCCTGAGTAATTTACTTGATCCCTCTGCCACCTCAGTTCTCTCAACTTCAAAATGGGAATAATAATCAACTGGGAAAGTGAGAGAAAGGCCAGTTGCTACCTGGTACAAATTGTTACCTGGCTACCCAAGTCCCCACTGTTTGACATGACTTCGAGGCAGTCATAACATTTCAGGTCTGGCCTCAATCTTGTAGGCTTGGAGATTCAATAGTTAGGACAGAATAGTTGATCAAGTGTCAAAGAACTGATATTAAATGAACACACAAAATTCTTAATTGATGTATTAATTATAGCAAGAACTATAACTAAGGGGATAAAATATGTGTTTGAGATAGTATATCTCCTCCCTAAAGGCAAATCTAAATGCGGAGTCAAATGACAATCCAAGGGCTGCCTGGAACATGGAGAATTTTAGCTGGGTGAAGGTGGGGATGAGTTTGGATGATTTTAAGAGTTGTAGTCCAGCTATGAAAACTGATGCTTCCCTTGCCACCATAAGGAGGCCCCACAACACACTTTATGTGCCCATGTGAGCCCTGAAAAGTGGCCTTTAGCTCTCTGTGGGATGTCTCTGGTGGATTCCTGCTAACTTCCACACATTTGTATGCCCCCAAAGATGACAGTAAAGCAAGTATATCAAGGTAAGTCTAAACCATAAGGCTTGAAGAAGATAGAAATAATAGCCAGTAACATCAAACATAAAAGACCTTGAAAATGCCAGTTAAACTTAAAAAGATTTTTACAACCTTCATCTATTTCTTCACGCCTTTCTTGAAAATCAGATGTTTCCTAAAGGGTAATACACACGAAAAAGAATATGTACTTTTTGCTGAAATGTACTATCGTCCCTCATGCTGTGAAATACATTATACATATAAAAGAGTATATAAAATTTACAAATAGAGGGCAGTGTGATGGTAGCTCAGTGGCAGAATTCTTGCCTGCCATGCTAGACACCCGGGTTTGATCCCGGTGCCTGCCCATACAAAAAAAAAATTATAAATAAATACAGCTTATACAGATATGAAACTGTTTTGTACCCCAGAAAAGCCATGTTTTAACCTTGATCCAATCTTATGGGACCAGAGCTATTGTTCAGGGTATTGTTAGATGGTTTCCATGGAGATGTGACACATCCAGTAGTGGGTGTGGCCTTTTGATTAGATAGAGATGTAACTCCGCCCATGCAAGGTGGGCCTTGATTAGTTTACTGGAGTCCTTTAAAAGCAGAATCATTTTGAAGAAAGCTCAGAGCCAACAGGAGCCCCAGATGTTTGGAGATGCAGAAAGAAAACATCCCCCCAGGAAGCTCTTTGAAACCAGAAGCCAAAGGAGTAGCAGACACCAGCCACGTGATTTCCCAGCTGAAAGAGGTGTTCCGGAACCATCAGCCTTTTTTTGAAAGATCCGAGTATCCTTCTCCGGATGCCTTAGTTTGGACATTTTTATGGCCTTAGAACTGTAAACTTGCAAATTAATAAATCCCCTTTATAAATGCCAACCCATTTCTGGTATATCGCATTTCAGCAACTTTAACAAACCAAAAGACCGTTCAAAAAAAAATAATAAAAATAAACATCTATATCCAGTACTCTGGCATGGCCCCCACCTGATGGCGTCCTGTTCCTGCCCCCTCCCAGAGGAAAGTACTGTCCTGTGTTGTGCGATAATTATGCTGTTCTTTACTTTATAATTTTACCACCTATGTATGTATCTATACTTATGGTTGTTTTGTTGTTTTGCAGCCTTATATAAATGGAATTATACTTTACATATTCTTCTATGACATTTCTTTTGCTCAAGAAGCATGTCAGGTTGCACCCCAGCAGGCCGCCGAGAGCCTGCAGCGGGCTGGCCACTGCTCAACCTCTCCAAAGTGACCCGTCTAGTCACACTACTGACAGCCTCATTTGGACAACTCTGTGCTCCTAATTGGGAGCACAGAGGCACTGCCCGGGCTTGGGAAGGTGCCTGGGAGACCTTTCAGTGTTTGTGCTTGTCTGACCAGCAGCCTAGAAAGCCTAGACTGATGGGTGCCAAGACTGGCTGCCCGCTGGAGCGCTGCCTCAAAGACTCTAAAAGGAGCTAATCCAGGCAGCAGAGGCCAGGACGGGAAATAGGGCAACCTGCAGCATCAAGGATTTCAAAGTTGGAAATCTGCTCGGTAAAAGATCCTTTGAAGCTATCTACAGGCTGAGTCCATTCATAGTGGTTTGGAAGTTGCAATCAAAATGATAGATAAAGCCAGGTACAAAGCTGGAATAGTACAGAGTCCAAAACGAGGTGAAAATGCATTGCCAATTGAAACACTCTTCTATCTTGGAGCTTCATAATTATTTTGAAGATAGTAATTATGTGTACCTGGTATTAGAAATGTGCCATAATGAAGAAATGAACAGATATGTAAAGAACAGAATGAAACTCTTCTCAGAAAAGGAAACTCCACAATTCATGTACCAGATCATCACAGGAATGTTGTATCTTCATTCTAATGGTATATTACATTGGGACCTCACACTTTCTAGCCTCTTACTTACATGTAACATGAACATCAAGATTGCTGATTTTAGGCTGGCATCTCAATTGAAAATGCCACATGAAAAGCACTATACGTTATGGGAAACTCCTGATTACATTTCACCAGAACTTGTAACTCAAAGTACACTTGGACTTGAATCTGATGTTTGGTCCCTGGGCTGTATGTTTCTACATTACTTATTGGGAGACCACCTTTTGACATTGACACAGTCAGGAACACATTAAATAAAGTAGTATTGGCAGATTTTATGAAAAGCCAACATTTTTGTTAAGAGAAGCCAAGATCATAGCAATCCAGCGGATTATTTAAGTCTATCTTCAGTATTAGATCATCCTTTTATGTCCCAAAATTCATCAGCAAAAAGATTTAAGAACTGTATAAGACTCAATTGATAGAGGAGATGCCACAATTTCTACTGCAATTACAGCTTCTTCCAGTACCAGTATAGCAGATAGTTTCTTTGGCCAGGAGTAAACTTTTCATTGGTCAACCACTCCCAAATAAAATGACTGCATGTCCAAAGAATAAAAATTAAGTGACTTTTCTTCTTCAGGAGATGGAAGCAGTTTTTATACTAACAAGAAACCAGTAACAGTAGAAAAGGGAGAGAAATCAAGATGCAGAAGGACCACTTTCTCGATAGCTTTGTAGAGCCCATTCACTTTTCTGATAGATCTGGTACTTCTAGTAGTCCCAGGGAAGAAAATATACAATGGAAAGATGTCATTCAGCAGAAATGCTTTCAAAGTCCAAAAGATCAGGAATCTATGCAAATGAAGAGAGATACTCTCCTACGAATAGCAATGTCAATATTTTTTTCTACTATACAGAAAAGACATTCAATAATTCCGGATCTTTTGAAAGACCTGATAACAAACAAACATCACCAGACATCTCATACTGAAGTGATCCAACAGTGGTTTGGGAATCTGCAAATAAATGTTATTTTAAGAGAACCTACAGAACACAACAGCATTAAACCAGACAGAGATGTCCAGGGCCAACCAGATGTGCAGGAGGACATATCAAGAAATGCCTGGGCTGATCTAAGAGCCAAGAAGAACTCAGATCTTCCCACTAACATACATTCTGTAAAACAACTGAATACCATGAAATGCATGACTTCACAGTAAACCTGAGATACTTCAACAAAGATCTATTTTTGGCTTAGAGCCTTTATATGAACAAAGCAAAACCAGGGATATGGATCCATCACTAGGTTATCAAAAACACACATTATGAAGCATTACATCTCCCTTGACTGCTCCAGGTTACTACCAATCAGACAGAAAACCAAAAAAGTCTGTGGTGGGTATACCTGATTCAGAGGATGTGTCTGTGTAGCTTCTAAAGGAGTATACATCTCAAGAATACATGAAAGAAGTTTTTCAAATATCTTACGATAAAAAATATAATCACTATTTATTATCTAAATGATGGAAGAGGTTTTCCTCTTGCTGATAGACCACCCTCTCCTAGAGACATCATCCATATGTTCCGCTTTGATAATTCACCAGAAAAGTACTGGAGAAAACATGAATATGCTTTCAGATTTGTACAGCTTATAATATCTAAAACTCTGAAAATAACTTATTTTACAAGATATGCCAAATGCATTTTTAAAAATTTATTTATTAATTTAAAAAATTAACAAACCAAATAAAACACTAACATATATAATCAGTAATTCACAATATCATCACTTAGTTGCATATTCATTTCTTAGAACATTTGCATTAATTCAGAAAAAGAAATAAAACGAAAACAGAAAAGAAAAAAAAAGATTATACCTTCCATGCCCCTTACCCCTCGCTTCCACTGATCACTAGCATTTCAAACTAAATTTATTTTAGCATTTGTTCCCCCTATTATTTATTTTTATTCCATAAGCTCTACTCATTTGTTGACAAGGTAGATAAAAGGAGCATCAGACACAAGGTTTTCACAATCACACAGTCACATTGTGAAAGCTGTATCATTACACAATCATCCTCAAGAAACATGGCTACTGGAACACAGCTCTACATTTTCAGGCAGTTCCCTCCAGCCTCTCCATTACATCTTGAATAACAAGGTGATATCTACTTAATGGATAAGAATAACCTCCAGGATAACCTCTCCACTTTGTTTGGAATCTCTCAGCCATTGACACTTTGTCTCATGTCCCTCTTCCCCCTTTTGGTCGAGAAGGGCCAAATGCATTTTGATGGAGAATTCTCCTGGTGTTGATATTGAGGTTTGGTTTTATGATGGAGCAAAATTAGACAAGACGGAAGATTTAATTCACATGCTTGAAAAGACTAGGAACTCTTACACCTTGAAAGGTGAAAGTCAAATTAATAGCCTGAAAGAGGAAATAAAAATGTATATTGACCGTGCTAGTGAGGGTTATCACGTTTGTTTAGCACTGTAATCTGTGATTTCAGAGAAGAAGAAAAAAAGTGGAAGTGCTCCCTTTTCCTTAATAATTGTAGGAAGAAACCTGGCAGTACTAGTTCCTCTAAAACCTTATTACTTCCTTCTTCTGTGGATCCAAACGACCCAATGAGAGCTGCGCCAGCTTTGAAGAGAAGGATCATGACCAGAGCTGCACCAGCTTTGAAGAGAAGGATCATGACCAGAGCTGTGCCATCTTTGAAGAGAAGGATCATGACCAGAGCTGCACCAGCTTTGAAGAGAAGGATCATGACCAGAGCTGCGCCATCTTTGAAGAGAAGGATCATGACCAGAGCTGCGCCATCTTTGAAGAGAAGGATCATGACCAGAGCTGCATCTCTGAAAAAGGCACCAATACCTAGTCCTTCTATGGTTACAAAGGAAGGTCTTGGCTTTACAGCCAAAGCTTCTGGAACAAACATCTATCAGTCTAAAAATTGTTTACCGAAATCAGCACAGCTTTTGAAATCTGATTTTGTGGAAAAGTGTTGATTAGCTACGCAGTTAACAAGCAGAGCTATGTGGGTTCAGGTTAATGATGGATCTCAGCTGGTTGTGACTGAGTTACCCATCCCCAAATGGTCAAGTAACCCATCCCCAAATGGTCAAGCAACTAGGTATGGAGAAAATGAAAAGTTACCAGACTACATTAAACAGAAATTACAGTGTCTTTCTTCCATCCTTTTGATGTTTTCTAACCAAACTTTTAATTTTCATTGATTAAAACTCCTTTTAGTTATGGAAGTTTAATAAATAACTTTTTGTTGATTTTCAAATAAAGTGACTTATTTAATATAACTTCTTCCTTCAGAAAGCCTTTCTACAAAAGAGAATTTTAATCTGTGCCATCCTCTATGTATTCTAATGAGAAAACAAAGCAGAATGAAATTCAGTTCATTTATAAAATATGGTAGGTCATATTATAAAATAGATAGGAAATCTAACTTTGTTCTTTGAGCATGCCTCTAAATTTAATGTGTTCATTTATTTGTATTGAACAGTCTTTTAAAAGCAAAAATATAAATGATGTGGGCCATCCTTGTGCTTTTATTGTTTTCCCCATTCTTCAGACATGTTGAGAATCATGGACAAAACTTGATGGACTTTTTGAATTTTTGAACATGTAAATAATGTGCATTTAAACTACAAGTAACATATGTAAAAATGCATATTTGTTTTATATTTATTTTTGTAGCACCAGTTTCTGATGCAACATTTCTGAAAATGCATTTTATAAAAACTAATAAATGTAGTGATACATTTTTTTAAGAGATGCATCAGATTGAGCTCCATGACTTCATTTCATTTTTTTTAACTACTGTATAGTTTTCTATTATGTTATTCACAATTCCGTTCTACTGCTGATGGATATTTGTGCTGCTTCCAATTTTTTTACTATCACAAATAAGGCTGGTATGAGAATTCTTATAAAAGTTTCTGATAAATAAGGATCCACATTTCTCTAGGTATATAACAAAGAATGAATATCCTAAACAATATATTCATGATGAACATATTCATTTCTACTAGACAGTACCCAATTCTTTTCCAAAATGATTGTACCAGTTTTTACTCTTACCTCAATTGGATGAGAGTTCCTCTTGCTACATCCATATTCCTACCAGTGTTTGGTATTACCTGACTTTTAAATATGATTTACTTTTAAATTTCTCTGCTTGCTAATGAAGTTGAGTCCTTCACATGTTTATAGGCCATTTCTGTTTTCTTTTCTATGAACTGCCTGAGTATGGAACAGTTAGGATTCTCCTGACTATTATGTAAGTAACATGAGATTTATTAGAAGAATCAGTTCACATGATTGTGGAGATTGGCAAGTCCAAATTCCATAGGGCAGGCCGCAAGTTGGAAATTCCAATGTGGCTTTCAGTGAAATCCCCCAGGAGAAAGTGGCTGACTGAAAGTAATTCTCCTTTCTGACTGCTAAAATCATCAGTTCTCCCTTTAAGGCTTTCAACTAATTAGATGAGACTTCTCTCATTGCTGAAGGCAGACTCATTTGTTGATTGTAGATATAATCAGCCATAAAGCAATCAACTAACTAAAGATTTAAATCCATCCAAACTACCCTCACAGTAACAATCAGGCCAGTGCTTTCTTGATCAAACAAACAGATACTACAACCAGGCCAAGTTGACACATGAAATTCATCATAAAAGCTCACTATTTGTCAATTTGGCACCCATTCATGTCTCCTTAAACCATATATAATCTCTAAATAAAGACAACCACATTGTCCTACTTTCATTTAATATAATTCAACTGATCTATGTACAACTGGAAATGCACTAACCTTTCCTCAGAATACTGTGCAAGTCCTTGGCTAATATTCATTCAGACTTGATATCCTATTAAAGTTAATACAACCTATGTTATATGATAAGGGGATAAGATATGGAAGAAAAAGATGCTTGCATTATGTATACAATATATATATATAAACATATAACAAAACAAAGAAGAAATTTTCATAATCATTATAGTCATTTCTGCAACTAGTCATGTGGTTGTAAGTTGTATTTATAACTATCTTCTTCCACTACTTATTCCATATTTCCTTTGCCTTCAGCAAACACCTCACCTGGTCATAGTTCATTGCCTGGTGGGGTGATCCAAATCTTCATTCCTAAAGTTTCTGGACCATTAGTAGTCCTGCCTGGATTGGGTTATTGAAATTTTCCACTGACTTTAAACACAGGGTGTCCTAGTACTAAGAGACACCCTTAGGGATCAACTGCAATACAGGCAAACTTTACCTCCATTGTGTAGTAGCAGTCCTATTTCTCCCTGGGATCAATCTTCCCAGCCAGTACAGTAATTTCCTTCTTTGCTTTTTGATTCAAAAGCATGAGGAAACCAAAGTGGCCAATCTGAATGTCCAGTTCAGTAGAATCAATGTTGTGTCTCCTGGTGGAAGAACTCCTCCATTTGGAACTAAGACCTGCAGACCAGCAGAGCTTAGGGTCCCAGGAACAGTAAGCAAAAATTTTCTAGTGGATCACTAGGGGTAATAGGGAATGGTGCCACTTTCATTTGCTTCAATCCTGGATCTATGAATCCTAGCTTATGGAGAAGAACCTTAGAATAGATGCTGATTTAGCGCACATACAGCCTCTTAGAAAACATGGCCTGGGCCTGCAAGGTATCACTATTACCACCCAGTTGATGGCATAATTGAGTCTTCAAAAGGTCATTCCACTGTGCTTTCATTCAGCTGCTTCAGGATTATGAGGAATATGGTAAGACAAATGAATACCATGAGCATGTATCCATTCTCACACTTCATTTGCTGTGAAGTGTGTTCCTTGATCACAATCTATGGAATACCATGATGGCGGATAAGCAATTCTGTAAGTCCACAGATGGTAGTTCTAGCAGAGACATTGCCCATAGGAAAAGCAAGTACACATTCAGGGTATATGTCTATTCCAAAAAGAACAAAATGTTGTTCCTTCCATGATGGAAGTGGTCCAATACAAGCAACCTGCCACTAAGTAGAAGGTTCATAACCTCAGGGACTGGTGTCATATCGGGGACTGAGTATTGGTCTCTACTGTGGCAGTTTGGACACTCAGCAGTGGCTGTGGGCAGGTAAGCCTTGGTAAGTAGAAGTCCATGTTACTGAATCTATGCATATTCTCCCTTCCTAACACTATGGAAATTTTCTTCATGGGCCCATTGAACAATGACAGGAGTGGTTGGAGAAAGAACTCAACTGGCATCCACAGAATAGTTCATCTTACCCACTTGATCATTAAAATTCTCCTCTGCTGAAGTCACCCTCTGGTGAACATTCACATGGGACACAAACATCTCCAAGCTTTCACCCATTTAGAGAAGTCTATCCAGATGACTCTCTCTCAGACTTCTTTGTCACCAATGTTCTAATCAAGTTCCTTCTGAATTCCTTACCATGCAGCCAAACCGTTGGCTGCAGGCCATGTATCAGTATACAAATGTACCTCTGGCCATTTCTCCTACCAAGCAAAATGAACAATCAGAGACACTGCTTGAAGTTCTGTCCACTGAGAGGATTTCCCTTTAGCCCTGCCCTTCAGAGATATACCACAAAGGGGCTGTAGTGCTGCACTCTCCACCTTCAGGTGGTACTGGTTTGTTGTACAGAACCATCTGTAAACCAGGCCCAAGTTTTCTCTTCTTCAGTCAACTGATTGTAAGGAACTCCCCAAGAGGCCATAGCTACAAGCTGGGAAAGAAGAGGTAATGTGGCAGCAGTGGAAGCCATGTTCATTTGGGCCCCTTCCTCATGGAACTTCCCTGTGCCCTCCAGCCTGCTTGAGCCCTATCTCATACACACCACTTACATTTGATGATGGAGTACAGGCCTGACATTGTATCTTGGTGGATTAGACAGCATCCAGTTCACAACAGGCAACTCAGGTCTCATAAAAATTTGGCAGCCTATAGTAAAGCATTTGGTCTCTACTAAGACCCAGTAGTAGACCAAACATTTTCTTAAAAGGAGAGTAGTTATCTGCAGAGGATGGCAAGGATTTGCTTCAAAATCCGAAGGGTCTGCACTTTGATTCTCTTATAAGGGCATGTAGAAGGCTGCAAATACCATCTCTATTGCCACTGAAACTTCTAGCATCACTGGATCTGCTGGATCATATGGCCCAAGTGGCAGAGCAGCTTGTACAGCAGCCTGGACCTGTTGAGACTGTCCTCTTGTTCGGGTCCCCACTTATAACTAGCAACCTTTTTGGTCATTCAGTTAATGGGCTGAAGTCACACACCCAAATGAGGAATATTTTGGCTCCTGTGCTGGTTTGAAGGGAAGTATGCCCCCTAAGAAAAGTCATGTTTTAATATGGATCCCATTTCTTAAAGGTAGAATAGTCTCTATTCAATGCTGTGTATTTGGGACTGTGATGGGATCATCTCCCTGGTTGATGAGATTTAGTTAAGAACGGTTGTTAAACTGGATTAGGGGATGACATGTCTCCACCCATCTGAGTGGGTCTTGATTAGTTTCTGAAGTCCTATAAAAGAGAAAACATTTTGGAGAATGAGAGACTCAGAGAGAGCAGAGAATGCTGCAGCACCACGAAGTGGAGAGTCCATTGGAGATGAAGAAGGAAAATGCCTCCCGGGGAGCTTCATGAAACCAGAAGCCAGGAGAGTAAGCTAGCAGATGATGCCATATTTGCCATGTGCCCTTCCAGCTGAGAGAGAAGCCCTGACTGTGTTCGCCATGTGCCTTTTCAGATGAGAGAGAAACCCTGAACTTCATCGGCCTTCTTGAACCAAGGTATCTTTCCCTGGATGCCTTTGATTGGACTTTTCTATAGACTTGTTTTAATTCTCAGCCTTAGAACTGTAAACTAGCAACTCATTAAATTCCCCTTGTTAAAAGCCGTTCCGTTTCTGGTATATTGCATTCCGGCAGCTAGCAAACTAGAACAGCTCCCAAATCAAAAGATGCCAGCTTTTTTGGTTGTAGAAGAGGCCAGATGCAAACAGCTTATCCTTCACCTTAGAAAGGATATCTAGCATGCCTGACACCACTGAATGCCTAGAAATTTCCCTGAAGTGGAGCACTCTGAAGTTTTGTTAGGCTTATCTCCCTCCCTCTGGCACACAAATGCTTTACCAATAAGCCTAGAGTAGTTGCTACTTCTTGCTCACTATGTCCATAAGCACAATATCATCAATATAATGGACCAGTGTGATGTCTTGTAGAAGTCAAAGGCAATCATATTCCCTGTGGACTAGATTACCACAAAGAGCTGGAGAGCTGATATAACACTGAGGGAGGGAAATGAAGGTGTATTGCTGGACTTGCCACTTGAAAGCAAGCTCTGTTTGCTGGTCTTTACTAACAGATTTAAAAAAAAAAAAAAGCACTAAGCAGTTCAACAGCTGCATACCAGGTACCAGGGGATGTGCTGATTTATTTTAGGCAATGATACCACATCTAGAACAGCAGCTGCGATTGGAGTCACCACCTGACTAAGGCTGCAATAATCTATTGTCATCCACCAAGATCCATCTGTTTTCTGCATAGGCCAAATGGGGGAGTTGAATGTGGATGTGGTAGGAATCACCACCCAGGCATCCTTCAAGTCCTGGATAGTGGCTATCCAAAGTGTAGCTTTGCACTAATCTTTGCAATCCCACCAGGAATGCAGTAGTGCTTTTGATTTACTATTTTGCTCGATAGAGAGAGTTCTAGCAGCTTCCCCTTGGCCTCTCTAACTTCACAAGTCACAGGGTGAATGTGGGGATTCTGCCAGTTGCTGAGTATTCCTATTCCAAATTATGCATTCCAGGACTGGGAAAATAACTACAGAATATGTTCAGGAACTCACTGGACCCACTGTGAGACAGACCTGAGTTAAAGCACCATTGATCACCTGACCTCCATTAGCCCCTACACTGACTGGTGATATTTAATATCAATTCAGATTCAAATAATCTCCCAAATATCTGATCATTTTCCAATGCACACTCAACCTGGTAGGAGGACAGGGGTCTCTTTCAGGAAGGCTGGAAAGATTAACTACAAATTTTTGGCAGTGTAGCAGGGTCCTTCCCCAAAGAGACATGGCTTTCCCTTCCTTCAAGGGATTCTTGGGTCTGTAAACTATCTCAATTGTGGAAATTTATTGAAGGGCTATGACTCTCTGTTTTTGTGATTCTAGTTGGACTTTTGTTCATTTGAACTAGAACTCTTTTGTTTATATAGTCAAGTAAGAATTTAGTAGACTATTCATCTATTTCCCTTGTAGGTACTCCATGGTCATTTAGTCAACGCCAGAGGTGTCTGCAAGTCAGACCAGTCTGACCACTGCTTCGACTCTGCCGTCTATTACAGTATCCACACATACCTTGTCTTTGGCAATAAAGTGCTGCCGCTTGACTCCTGCCAGCTTGAGGGCCATTATCCCCATTGTTTGAGCATCCAAGTTCTGTGGCAACATTTCCCACAGTAATATCTGACCAACAGAGAAGAGCAACACAGAGTTCTTCAAGGGTGATGGAGCTACTCTCACAAATTTATTCCTCATAGTTGTGGTGAAAGGTATGTTCTAGACATTCCCAGGGTGTATGGGCAGGTCTTAAATGATAAATACACTTTAACATTTTAGTGTCTGTAAGCCTTCAGAATCCTTCAACTACATAATACCGGGGCAGTTCTGGCATTTCACCTTCAGTTAATGTTGGCCACCTTTTCATTCATGCTTCAGCTAACCATGCAAACAAATTATTAGAGCTCTTCCTAACCCTTCAAGCTACAACACTGAATCTCTTGATGGTGTCTTTTGATGAATAGAAATTCTTAATTTTAACAGTTCTGTTTATCAGTTTTTTCCATAGTTACGTTTTTTGTGCCTTTTAAGATCAAACCCTATTTTGAGGTTATAGATAGACTCCTATATTATATTCTAAGAGTTTTATAGCTTTTTTTTCTTTCATGTTTATCTTTAATCTATTTGGAATTGATTTTTTTGGTATATAGTATGAAATAGGGATTAAATATTTTTCTGTATGTTTAATATATCGGTTCAGGACTACTTATGAAACAGAATATACCTACTTTCTCGTGAATCAGTTTTCCAAGTGTATTTGGGCTTTGCTTGGGCCTTTAAAATTATCATTATTCCACTCTCCACATGTATATTCTTGAGCAAAATCCTAAGTTTGTCAAAATCAAAAGCTAAGTTTTAATTATTTAGCTTTATGAGTTGTCTTCATTTTTTGGTTGTACCAGTGCCCCTAAATTTATTCTTCTCCAAGTGGGTCTTGGCTAAGCTTCATCTCTCATTTTTTCCAGATAAATTTCAGAATCTGCTTTTCAAGCTCCATAAGGGGGAAAAAAATCTCACTGTGATTTTAAATGAAACTGTATTGAATCTGCAAGAGAGATTTTAGTGGGTTTTTTTGTTGTTGTTTTCTTAAATTTTTTTTACTCAGCAAGGAATTCAAGCTCCACATAATAAACTGGAAAACATAGAAAAACAGACTGGAAAATAGAAAAGTAACTAAATTACCTTAATTCTCACCACCAGCAATAAGTGCTAATATTTTAATATATTTTTGTCTTCTTTTTAATATATTCAATTATATAGAAAAGATCTGTTGAATACACACACAAAAAGCACATATCCTGTATGTGTGTACATATGTGTGTATGCTATGGACCATATTTCATCAATTCTAAGGTAACCATTTTTTTCACATTTTATTATTTCTGGATTCAGGATGCATCTTTAACCAGTGTGGGTGTTGACTTAGCGCCACGGTCTCTGCATGTGCACTGAACCTTGCAGAACAGAAGCCTCTGTGGGGACAATTGTGGAACACTTCAAAAATGCTGCCTTCCTAATGCTCTTGATAGCACAAAAGATGATATTGTGTGAAAAGCCTAGGAAGACAGACTCTCAATCTGAAAAAGCATTAAGAGGTCTTAACTAATTTATTTTTCATTATTTTCTTAATTATACTTGCAAAAGAGCGCTATCTGATAAAACGTACGTCTAAATGAGTCTTCTGAGAAGGATAAAATGAAGATTCCAAGCGTTGAGGAAACCATGTCTTCGAGTTCAATTGGCATAAAATTTTCCTCTCAGCTGAATATAAAACAACGGGGCATGTTTCTGATTCTATGAAGTATCATATATATTGTCTGCGACTGGATCCGTCTTGGTAGAATTTACCACTGATTACTAGTGTCGGCTCCCATTGGGTAGGAGGAGATGAACCAGCTTTGCCGAACCGCCTGGTTGAAAGCGGGGACTGGCCTGGACCCCATGCCCCCCCCCCAACACCCCCCAAGCAATTGAGAATTGGCTGTGGTTTATTTTCATTAGGATTTCCTTCCCATAACCATCATTTCCAGATTAACTGAGGTTTGATACTGTGTTTTAAGTGCCGTATTTGAAGTGTCATATAGTTTCTAAAATACATACCCTAAAATTACTTAGCCTGCCATTCTCTGGTGAAGTGAATTCCGTGGGAATTGCCTGTTGGATGGAAAAGGCACTAAGACAGCTCTGGTGCCCCCTACTGGCGGAGTACCGGCAACAGTTTCACACCAGCTCGGCTAACGGGATACTGCGTTTGGAATACTCCTCTCACATTTCCGATTTGAAGTAAATATTTACTGGATGCATGGATCCAGAGCAATGGTGGTGTTACTTTTAGGTTCAAAGCTAGCATTCACTTTCTAAGAAGAATTTGCTCTTTCTCTATTGCGCAGTAGTTATTAAATATTTAGTGAAATTTCTTGCTTGTATTGGGCATCTAACACTGTAATTCTTTCAAATCTATTATTTTGTTTTATTTTGTGCATTTGTTTTTATTAAATTGTGTTTCTTTACATGTACTGTGGATACCTTTGTAAAGAATCATTCACGTTTTATTTTATTTTGTTTCTTATTTTGTACCAATTTTTAGAAATGCCTTTACTTTGTCTATAAGGCTTTTATTTAATTTTTTTCTACTTTATTTTATACTGTGGGTTTCTTTTTATTTACTAGTAGTTCCTGAAATACAATCACCTTATTTTCTTTTATATTGGAAGTACTTTAAATTTACTAATGAATTTGTTGTGTTTAGTTGCAACCTATTTAGTGGTATTTACTGATAAAACATATTTATTTTTAATGATGTAGTTTTCCATTTTTCTTTTTCAGGTTTGGTAGAAAATTACCACCTATCCTAAACTTAATATTTCAACTAGATTCCAATATACAGTGTAGCTTTATTTATGGCAGTTACTCCTATAATATCACTTGAAAATAGCTTTCAATACCTAAATGATGAAAAAAACTTAAGGTTTGGTTTTCGAAAAATGTCCTTGCTGATTAAGATAAATCAGAATACAGGGTAAAAGATGCTAATGTATGTACTCTAGACCTGACCCTACTGTATTAGACCAAAGGCTGAGAGGCTTATTATGTTGGGAACCTAAATTTTCTTCTGTAACACACAACCCAAATCAACCTGTCTGGATAGCTCATTTAAATAACCCATACTCCTGGAGTCCAAAATGGGAACAAGGCCTTGTAATTCTGTATAGCTTACTGTAATATCCATATATATCTCAGACTGTGGTGGGCTAGATAATGTTAAAGTATTGGTAGCATCCCTTGAGCGTCTGAAGAAAAGCAAAGTGGAGCTATTAAACTTTCCCACCTGGGAAACCCTGGGTATACTCTCAACAATTGGGAACTCCCAAGAGAATAGGTCAAGCCTTTGATTTTGGAATTTAGGTCTGCCAAAGCCCCACAGTCATGTGAACCAATTCTTATATTAAATTGGTTCTATTTCTCTGGATAACCTTGACTAATACAGCTCCACTTCCCATTCATAGTTGGTTGGATCCATGCAGATGCCTGTGGGAATTTGGAATAGGATTTTACATTCCACCCATTAGCCTTTACGTGTAGTTGGAATTGTGTCATGCAAACTCTGGAACTGTAGGCTAGCCCTATTATCCTGGAAAGCCAGTGCATGGAGGAAGAGGAAGAACCAAGAAAATACAGCGAGTAATGGAGACTAAAGGTGGAGAAATAAGCGTTCTATTGTCTTTGCAATTTCTGGTTTGAGGCCCTTCCTGAAGCATAGCTGCATTCCAGCTTTTGTGTTCATGAGAGCTCTTACAATAAATGTCATTGTTTCTTTTTCTTATTTCAGCTAGCCTGAGCTTGTGTCTATTTCTTTCAATCAAAGCATATGAATGAATACAGAAGGTAAAGCTTGTCTGTTCACTATTATGAGAAGCAACTCATAGATTTCAGGTGTTGTTTTTATATTTGATGATCATTTATTATAATTTGAAATATAAAATATCAAATCCTCAAAGAGTTGACTCTAATACTAATGGAGTATTGTCACTGGGTAGAGAATATATTCTGAAAACTTGGGTCATTTGTTTTTTGTTATAACAACAGAACTGAGATTCAAGGAGCTGACAGAATATGGTCTCATACATCAGATGGGTTGGCCAGCAAAGGAAGCCTAGAAAAGAGATTCAGAGTGAATTCTGGCAATGTCTATCCCAGATTCTCTCATCATTGATCTTCCTTCCTCTAGAAAATTTTACCTGACAACTCCCCACCACTACCACCACTGAGCCTAGCTGAATTGTTTCTCTTAAATATCCTTTGTATTAGCCAGGGTTCTCTAGAGAAACAGAATCAGCAGGAAATACCTGTAGACATAAAATTTATAAAAGTATCTCATATAAAGCATGGGAATGTAGAGTCCAAAATCCACAGGGCAGGCTGTGAAGCTGACGATTTCGATGGATGGTCTGGACAAACTCCACAGGAGAGGCTCGTTGGCAGAAGTAGGAAGAGAGACAGTTTCTTCTGAATCCTCCTTAAAAGCTTTCCAGTGATTAGATTAAATATCACTCATTGCAGAAGACACTCCCGTTGGCTGATTACAAATGCAATCAGCTGTGAATGCAGTCAACATGATCATGATTTAATTCTATGAAATGTCCTCATAGCAACAGACAGGCCAGCACTTGCCCAGCCAGACAAACGGGCACCGCCACCTGGCCAATTTGACATATGAACCTGACCGTGCCATCCTTGCAGCACTGAATTGTGAATCCCCATTTACTTATATATCCCAATAAGAGAGTAAGCTCCATGAAGGAAGGGACTGGGTCTGTTTTATTTATTTTTTTGTTCCCAGTACCTAGCTAAGTGCTTGACACGTACAAGGTGCTAAAAATAGAATAAATGTATACCTCAGTTCTTGTTGTCTTTGTGAATATGAGTCAGTGCCTCAGGTCTACCATTTTGGGTTTACTCACAAATTGACTCAATGGAATAGCTTGGCTGTGGATGGCCAGGGGCCAGGTCCTGGAGAAGGGGACACTGACCAAGATGAATGCCACCTTCAAAGGCCTCTTGGTGCCCAGCCAATTGGCTGCCAGTAGTCACATCCAAACCTTACCACATGCTTCTCATTCAAATTTCTAGACACCTACATAGGGTTTGATGATGAGCATCTCAGATTTCTGAGTGTTTTTTTGTTATTGTTGTTTTAATGAAATTAATTGAGATATATTCACATACCATACAGTCATCCAAGGTATACAATCAATAGTTCACAGGTTCTTCATATAGTTGTACATTCATCACCACAATCAATTTTTGAACATTTTCTTTACTCCAAAAACTACATATAAGAATAAAAAGAAAAAGAAAAAGAACACCCAAACATCGCATATTCCTTATTCCCTCCCCCATAATTTATTTATTTTTTGTCCTTATTTTTTTACTTATCTATCCATACATTGGATAAACCTGTCAGCCGCAAGGTTTTCCAATCACACAGTCACACTGTAAAAGCTATATAGTTACACAGCAGCCTTCAAAAATCAAGGCTACTGGAATACAGTTCAACAGTTTCAGGTATTTCCTTCTAGCTATTCTAATACACTTAAAAACTAAAAAGGGGTATCTATTTAATGTGTAAGAATAACCTCCAGAATGAACTCTCCACTCTCTTTGAACTCTCAGCCACTGAAACTTTGTTTCATTTCTCTTCCTCCTTTTGGTCTGACTGTGTTTTTAAAGATCTGATGAATGATTATCATGCTATTATATTTTTCATTCTTTTAGAGCAGAAAAGTCAAAACAACCTGAATGTCATTCAAGGTCACAGAGCAGATTAGTAACCGGATTCAGAAGTCTTGGGCATCCACTGAATATTCTTTTTTTTGGCTCCCCAAAACACATTTCCACCTGTAACCTGCTATGTACTCATGGGCCCTATGCTTTGTAAAATTGTATCTAAAACCCCACATTTATTAAATAATAATAAATTGGCTATTTTGTTTTTTAAATTAATCAAAGATGCAAAACAGCCAAGAAAAACATCTGAACAGCACAATACAAACTGGGTCACAAATGAGTTGATATAATTCCAACAAAAAAATTGCCACTTTGATGAGTCTTACCTCAGAAAATATATGACTTGTCTTGATTTCAAAATAGCTTGAGGTGGGTTTGGTTCCTGGATCATGCACCCCCTAAAAATAATAATAATAAAATAAACTACAAATAAAAAAAAATAGCTTGAAGACTAGGGAAGCTTACTAGAACCTTTTTTTGGTAGCTAGTGCTGTGTAATGAAACACCTCCAAATGTAGTACCTAGAATAACAACTCCCTTTTCTCAAAATAAGTTTAGGCTTGGCTGAGCAGTTCTGCTGATCTTGACCAGCCTCACCTGTTCTCAACTGGGTTTGCTTAAGAGATGTGGTCAGCCGACAGTCAATGGCTGGGTTTTTTTTGTTTGTTTGTTTGTTTGTTTGTTTGTCCTTGACTACAATATCTTGGCTCTGCGCCATATTGTTTCTCATAATCCAGAAGGGTAGCTTGGGCTTGCTCTGATTTCAAAGTAGGAGATTAAGTGTGGCCAAGCCCAATTAGGCAAGCATTTTTCATGTCTGTTTTTATAAATCTACTAACATCTCATTGGCCAAAGCAAGTCCAGAGGGAGGGATTGCAAAATTATAAGACAAAGAATGGAATACAAAGAAATAATTAATTGAGACTATTAATAAAATCCATCAACCAAATATGTTATTTCAGCCCCATCAGCTTCCCTAGGGCATTGTTTTTCTAAATATTACATGTGTTCACATGAAAACATTTACACCGGTCAAGCTTCAGGACAGGAAAAAGCAACTAGCACTCAACCTCAATTGAAATAGAGACGACAGGCCAGGAAAACAAACTTAAGCCAAGGTTTCTGTGGAATCTAATTGGTGGAATCTTCTGCTATTGTCTGCACCTCCTATTCAGGCAGCAGCATCTTAGAAACACACACTCCGTATTAGGGCAAACATATAGATTTATTGCTGGCTTAGACCACAATCCAGTTAGATTTTTACAGATAACCATCCATAACAGGATTCAGGAACCAAGATACCTTCAACGTACTGTCTCCCATCTGGCTTATGAATGAAGAGAGTGAAAAGGATCTTGTGAAATGTTTAGGGCCAATCCTGGAAGTGGATTCATCCCTTTTGCCCTTATCCCATTGGCCAGGACTCAATCAGATGCCCCATCAAAACTGCAGGGAGACTGGGAAATGCACTTAGCTGCCTGCTCAGTGCAGGCTTACTGGTTTGGTAAGCACCTCTGCCACACACTGCTCATCAGAGTCATCTCAATGAAATGACATCTCAAGGCAAAACTGGAAAGTAGGACAAGAACATTTGGTCCTATCCCAGTTCCCTTCTGTGCACTTACTTCCACCAGCCCATCCTCCCCCTCTTTGGACCTTCCCTCCAGGTCCTACTGTCCTTCTGCAGCCTATTGGACTGCAACCACTCCATACAAATGAAATAACTAGTGAAAATGTGTCCTGTATAAAGTATAGGTGGCCCCCGTATAGTATAATAAAAAGCCCTCTTCAACTTTCTATTGCCAATAAGATGCTTGGGGGTGGGGAAATAAAGGAGAAGGGAAAAGGGACAGTGAGGTCATTAAAAATAATGGTCTTCCAGAGAAGGAGTGCTTCTGCTTAAGGATGTAGTCATGTAATGTGGGCAAGGGGAAACGTCCCCTCCCATCCCATCTCTGCATGCCTTCATGAAACTTCTCTTCTAGTGTCCTCTTTCTACAAAGGCCAGAGGTGAAATGGCAGAGAGGACATTTTCAATGTATTTTTCTACTTCATTAAATGCTCCTCTATGAGGAAAAGGAGCTAATTAGATTGGCCAGAGCTTGATAGTAAATGAACTCTCTTACCATGTAGTTACAAGTAGTTTCCATGCTTCCAAAATAGAATGTAAAAAATAATGCTTCTTTTTGTCTTTTCTCATGCTTTGTGGGCTCTTCTCCCCTTCTAGCCCTCAAGGGGAAGCATCCATATCTGAGCTTGGCCCCAAGCCTGCCTTCCAGAATTGGATTTCCAAAACCATGCAGTTTTGGAGAATGGCCTCAGTGTCTGCTCTGAAGACTTGGACCATCTCACTCTGCATCAGCATGCGCACTAAGGAGGTGCCAATATCTGGACGGAGAGTGGGACACGGGCAGCCCCATCCAGCTTCAGACCAATGCCAAGATGGCTTACTAGAAAGCTTGCTTCTGGGGGATTAATTTCAATAAAATAGGCACTTATTCCTCTAGTGGGCAGAGTATGTTCCATTGGTCAGAACTCCTAAAGAGAGGGAGGACAAGCAGCCCTGCAGGGGAGGGACTGAGCTCTGAGCATTGCTGCCACCTCTTCATGCTATGCACACAGGAGAGGTCAATGCTGCCCAGACTTGGTCATCCTCCGCTGCCAGCCCAACAGCTCAGTCATAGCAAAGGAGAACAGCTCTGTAAGTTAATTCCCATTAGTATGTGAAAATGAAAGAGTCTTCCCCTGCCCCTTTGTGGTTATGTTTGTTTTCATCAAAGGTTTGGGGACTCAAAGGAAATTAAGCTCTACTGTGGAGTCTCAGAAATTGTGATGAGTGAATGTGTCCATCTCTGTCCTGACTCTGGGTTCACTTTGTGCACAGAATAACAGCTGTCACAGTTAACTGTCAGCAAATATTCATCGAATCAGCAGGCACATTTAATTAGAGGACAGGCCTCTTTATCCAGGGCCCACATAGAGTTCAAGGGGATTTGCATGTGGTTTACTATGTCCTTTGTCCTGGGAACTTCCAAAGCCCCGGTGAGTAGGTGGTATCCATTGAGGATCTCCTTGGTGTACACAAGGCTACTGCTATCTTCTCAAGTTTTGCAAAGTTTCAAAAGAATCCCCCCGTCCTTTTTGCACTCTGGTGTATAGAGGCATATATGGCAAAAAAAATCGTGCCCATTTATGTCTGGCTATCTGTCTGGGGCTTGCTTCATTTCCCCAGATTCTGCTGTGATAGCATTTGTCCCATTCCCACCCACCCCCTGCCCTCCCACAGAGTTGGCCCTGACTTCTCCCTTCCAACTGGATCCCTCATGTGCAGCCAGGACCTGTGATGCTTCTGACACACTCAGGTTTGGACTGTTTCTGTGGGAGAGGTTTGTCTGTCCCATTTCCTCATAGCACCATGAGCTCCAACTCTCACTCTCATTTCTTTCTACAGGATGCACTTCTCCATGCCTGAAGTTTCCTTCCATGTCGGGTGGGCCCTATTTGAGCAACACTCCTGTGTCTTTGTGCCCTCCCATTTTCTGCTCCTCTGGAGGGATGGAGAAAGGACCTCATCTATGAGTGGGAGAGCTGAGCATGAGCAGCAGTCGCACAGACTTCTCATTCTGGGGGCCGAGCCTGCTGCCGAGGCCATCTCCTCTGCTCTGGGCTGCAGGAAAGGTGTGGCTCGGCACAGGAGGACTGCTGGTTTCCAGTTCCCACCCCGACTGGGTAGCTGTGCCCAGCTATCCTGGAATGGGGAAGCCCACTTGCCCATTGACATAAGCCATATTCTCCAACACCAACTTTTATCAGGAACAAATGGAAATATTCGCTCTCCCTATCTGCCTTTACTTTTTTTGCTTTATGTCTTAATGAGTTCAGAGCATGGCCAGAAAAAAAGGAATGTTATGTATTGAGTTCACTCATCCCAGCAGCCTCCAGGGTCTGTTTTCTCTTTTAATGCCCAAATCCTCCTGACCAGTGGTGACCTCATGTTTGCTAAGGAGGGCAGTCTGGTGGGAAGTTAGGAGGAATCACTGGGGACTTGTTTAGGGCTATGTTTGAATCACTCTTTAAGTAAGCAGCTGTGTTGCTTGTTAATGCTTATTGCATCATTGTTTATGTCTAAGTATAGGGGGAGGCTAGTGGAGATAGGGGTACTGAAGCATCCTCCTCCTAAGTCTTCCCCTTTGTCACCACCTTTGGGTTAGCCTGTGTTTAGATGGTTTAGGGCAACTTCCTACAACAGGCTGATTATGTCCAGCATGGATGGAGAATAACATTTCTTGAAAAATTTAATACAAACACACATACATTTAGGAAAAAAAATGTTAAACATGGTAGGTAAATACTATCCTCTCCATGTCAAGACTAGGAGGCTGAGATGCTGGCTTTTGAGGCCCTTGACTGAGGGTCACAGCAATTGAGTTATGGAGCTTGGATTTAATTGCAGTCTGTGGTAGTTAGATTCAGTTGTCAACTTGGCCAGGTGAAGGCACCTAGATCTGTTGCTGTGGACATGAGCCAATGGTAAGTGAATCTCATTTGTTGCTAATTACATCCGCAGTGGGCTAGGAGGCGTGTCTGCTGCAATGAGTGACGTTTAACTTAATTGGCTTGTGCTTAAATGAGAGAACGCAATGTAGCACCGTCTAGCAGCTCAGCATTCCTCATCACAGCACTTGCAGCTCAGCCCAGGCCTTTGGAGAAGTCACCCCGGGGAAAGTTGTTGGAACCCAGGGGCCTGGAGAGAAGACCAGCAGAGACCATCCTGTGCCTTCCACGTAAGAAAAGAGCCTCAGTGGAAAGTTAGCTGCCTTTCCTCTGAAGAACCAACAAAATAAATCCCCTTTTATTAAAAGCCAATCCATCTCTGATGTGTTGCATCCCAGCAGCTAGCAAACCAGAACACAGTCTCACCTAATTTTGAAGCCCATGCTCTTTGGCAACAACTCATGAGGTGAGAGGACATTTGGGGACTCCCACATCTTGGCCACAGCCAAGTCTACCTGAGGCTGAGAGCTCTTGTTCTTTTGCTCATACTTCCGTTTGTTCCTTTCTGAGTTATACTCAGTCTAATATCAGACACACTCAGAATTATAACTGCCACCCTGAACTGAAGCAGCATTCCTTTTTTCTAAGCAATTGGTTTTCCTAAGCGACTTTTTGTAGCAGCTGGAATCATCTCCAGTTACTCATTCCTATTATTTGTCAGGTACCAGCCAAGTGGGAGTTTGGTCTTTGGGGTCAGATGGTGGCAGGCAGGCTTAACTTTCACTGGGAGAAATCATGGCTTTTATAAATTGGCTACTTGTAGAAGCAATCAGCTAATTACATAAATTAACTGATTGCATTCTCATATTATTATACCCCAGTAGAATATGAGGGTTCAATTTGCTGATGGTAAATTTGACAATGTGGGGTTTATTAAGTAATCCATTTAAGGAGGACAACATCCAAATCCTAAGGCTGACTGAGGACATTGGGAGGGAGGAAATAAACCTGAAGGAGGCTATGCTGATATGTCTTTCCCTCATTTGCCTCTTAAACTCTGCCTTCTATTCTAAGGAAGGTCCAAATTAAATTTTATGAAATCTATAAACTGGCCAAAAAATGTCAAAAATATAAATTTTATTTACATAAGTACTTCCTTTCATTCTCCTTCTCTTATCCAAATAGTATTATATGTACTATTGAGAGCAAATGTGAATTAAACAAATGCACATCTGGGATAAATTTTTCATAGGCCCTGATGGCCAGAGCATATAGCTAAAATGTGGTGTGGTAAAGAAGCTGTTTTGATCCAATAACATATTTCCAATGGCCTCCCAGAGTTTTCTGCTCAGTGCATTAATAACACTCCCTAAGTATTTAGTCGACTTGTGAGTTCAAGTGAAAACAGGGCCAGCTTTAGGAATAGAGTGTGTAGCTGCCTTTACAAAATGACGTGAGGGCCTGGGAGAGTCCTCACCCAATGGACCCCAAATGTCCAGGTGCCACAGAACCAGAGTGCTCACCGACCAAGATCACTTTAGGCTGAACATTGCGCTCTCTTCTTAGAAAGTGCAAATACCAAGGGGAAGGGTTACTGTTTTAGTTTGTAAACTGCTGGAATGGCTTTTAAAAAGGAAATTTATTAAGTTGCAAATTTATGTTCTAAGGCCATGAAAATGTCCAAATTAAGTCATTCAGTGAAAGATACCTTAACTCCAAAGAAAGGGCCTGAAGTTTGGGGTTTCTCTCTCAGCTGGGAGGGCATATGGTGACGTCTGCTAGTTTTCTCTCCTTATTTCATATTTTATAAGTCTTCTCCAGGGGCTTTTTCCTTCTGCATCTCCAAAGGTCTCTGACTGTATGGGCTCTGTTGGCTCTCTCCAAAATGGTTCCCTCTTAAAGGGCTCCACTAAGCAACCCCACCTTGAATGGGCGGAGACACATCTCCGTGAAAACCAGTTAATCAGAAGTTACCACACACAAGTGGGTGGGCCACATCTCCATAGAAACAATATCACATCTCCCACCCAGCAATATTGAATGAGGATTAAAGAACATGGCTATTCTGGGGTACATATCAGTTTCAAATTGGCACAGTTACTCGCTGAGTTACTGCTGCCTTACTGTGTGCAAGATTATCAGCTCCTCTCTTCCAGATACACGGACCTAGGGAAGTTTGAGAGCCTGGGAGTTCCTCACTGATGTGAGACCATCTCAGCCAAGGGCACTTGGGGGATTCAGTTCCGAGCTTTCTTCTCCAGACTTCTGCTTCCCTCCCTTTAGAAGAGTCCTCTGCCAGTAAGAGGATGTTTAATGACACCTATTAAAACAAGCCTCAAGTTGGCCATGGCCCCTCTCTCCAGGAGGCTGCCAAGTAGGACACTTGGCCAAAGCTATCTCCTACTCTAGATGCTCTCTCTCTCTTCAAATTTGTATTGTGGTAATATATATATACAATCCACAAAATTTCCCATTTTAACCACTGTTTTGGTTTGCTAAAGGTGCCACAATGCAGTGTAACAGAAACGGGCAGGCTTTTACAATGGGGATTTATTAGTTTACAAATTTACAGTTCTAAGACCATGACAATGTCCAAATTAAGGCATCAAGATGAAGCTACCTTTCCGAGGAGAGGCTGCTGGCATCCGGGGTTCCTCTGTCACATGGGAAGGCAAATGGTTGGCATCTGCTGGTCCTTCGCTCTGGGGTTCCATTGCTTTCAGCTTCTGATTCTAGTGGCATTCTCTTCAAGCATCTATGGGTCCTCTCTTAGCAACTCCGTGGCATTTCTATCCCTCCAAGCTCTCTCTATAAAGGCCTCCAGTAAAGGCTTAAGACCCACCTCAAATGGGCTGGGTCACATCTCAATTGAAACAACTTCATCAAAAGGTCCCACCCACAATAGGTCTGTATCCACAAGAATGGGTTAAAAGAATGTGGCTTTTTCCGGGATACATAACAAATTCAAGCCAGCACTACAAATTTATGATATCAATTACATTCATGGTATTTTGCCATCATCACCACCATCTATTACCAAAACGTTTTCATCATCCCAAACAAAAATTCTGTACCCATTAAGCATTAACTCCCCATTCTACCCCTCGGCCCTGGTAACCTGTAATCTAATTTCTTTATGAATTTCCTTATTCTATATATTTCTTATAAAAGAAATCATATAGTATTTGTCATTTTGTGTCTAACTTATTTCATTCAACATGATGCCTTCAAGCTTCATCCATGTTGTAGCACCTATCAGAGCTGCATTCCTTTCTGTGGCCTAATAATATTCCATTGGATGGATACACTATATTTTGTTTACCTATTCATCTGTTGATGGACATTTGGGTTGCTTTCACCCTTTGGCTATTGTGAGCAATGCTGCTATAAACATCAGTGTACAAATGCTCAAGAGTACACTGACATTTGAGAAGTACAAACTGTTCAGTGCATTTTTCTGTTATCAGTTGTTTTGAGTATATACAGGTACACCTTGGAGATATTGTGTGTTTGGCTCTAGACCACTACGATAAAGTAAATATTGCAATAAAGTGAGTCACATGATATTTTTTGTTTCCCAGTACATGTAAAAGTTATACTTGCACTATATCGTAGTAGTATGTACATAATAACATTATGTCTAAATAAATAATATACATACCTTAGTTAAAATGTGACTCAGAGACATGAAGTGGGCACATGCTGTTGGGAAAATGGAGCTGAAAGACTTGCTAGACACAGTTTGCCACAAACCTTCAAGTTGTAGAAAATACAGTATCTGAGAAGCACAATGAAGCAGAGCACAATAGAATGAGGTATGCCTGTACCTAGAAGTGGAATTTCCAGGTCATATGGTAATTCTATTTTTAACTTTTTAAGGAACCACCAAACTTTTTCCCTAATAACCGTACTATTTTACATTTGAACCAACAGTGTACAGGGTTCTTGATTCTCCACATCTAGGACTCTCTTTTCAACGCAACTATTCCTCCTCTCCTTAAGGATTTCATGGGTCCTAACGCTAAATGCTTTCCAGGCTCAGGGAAAACATGAGACAGCCCCTTCCCACAAAAATGGTTGGGGACCCCTGGATTACAAGCCATTTCCTTGTATATGTCCACTTGACTATACACTCCATAACAGCAGGTACCAAAACCATCTTGTGCAATTTGATCCCCAGTACACAGAACAGAGCTTGGCACAAAGTAGGTGCTGAATAAATATTTGAAGATCCGTGTCAAATCACTTCAGACAACTTTAGATAAAGATGAAGTCATGTGTATGCTTGGGCTCCTTTCTCATCTGTCTTAACCTCAAAGGCTACTGCAAAGCCCACCTTCTGTCAGCATCACCGATCTTGATAGGAAGATGTCACAGAGAACCTAGACCTTTGGAGTTCATTCTGATAAATTTCCCAAAGGGAGTTTTTCAGATTGAGAGGGAGAAGGATCAAGATTGATAGCTTATTACTAATTTCATAAGTACACTTACACTTCAAACCAATTCACTGAGCAAACACAAGTCTCACTCAATACCTCATTAAAAATTAAAACCAGTAGAAAACACAGCTCTGTCTGAGGATGGAGAGCTTTAGTCAATGGCAGCTTACACATTGTCATTTCTTATTGCTTTTCTCTCCCAGGAAGCCATCAGCTGTTTGGAATATGGTTCAGCCCTTAGTGTATGTTTATCCCTGGGGCAACTGCCACCATCTCCCTTTGCTCCAGTCAAGAACTACTCCCTCTGACTTACAGAGTTGGTCTGCTGCTCAAATCACAGGAATCTACTCCTTGGGCCTTCTCAGAGGCTTGGGGAACGGATGCTGTGTCCAGTGTCATGTGTCTCCTGCTCGTAGATGAGAAGCTGTGTCTAGAATTGTGTGTCTCTTTATGATCTACTGGTTTTCTATAGGTCTGTGAAATTGTAGGAATGTTACAGCCATATTGGGGATGAGTCTGCAGACCATCAAGTCCTCTCCACTCTTTACACATTGTGCCCGATCCTCCAGCCAAAGGCATTTCTTCTCACCTTGTTCTGCTCCTTTCCATGGTTGTCTATCTTGTTGGCCTCCCTGATAAACTGCTGCTGCTTGGGGGTTTGGCCATCTAATCCATCTCTGGGCCCTCTAGAATGCCTGAACATTGTGCCCTAACGAGAGTTGGTCCTCTAAAGTATTTAAGGTATAAGTGGTTGCATGGATAAACAAATGAATTCTCAAACTCTTTCAGTATGTATTTATCATGAGTTAGAGGGACAACTACTGTTGGGGATTGAAGTGTGTATGCCCATGAAAGTCATATTCAAATCTTAATCCTCTTTCCTAAGGGTGTGAACCCATTGTAAATAGAATCTTCTGCTGTTATTAGTTAAGGTGTGACCAAATTGAATCAGGCTGGGTCTTGGTCTGAATGACTGGAAGACATATAAAGAGAGGAAACTCTGATGCAGTAAATCAGAGAAAGCTACAGGAGGAAAGCAGAGATCAGGAAAAAATGGTAAGAACAGTCATAAGGAGACAGAAATCTCACAAGGAGGGAAAGATTGCCATGAGACAGGAGGTGAGAACGTAAGCCAAGGAACCCCAGGGAATGTGGCAGGCCAGCACTGGGATACTACAGACTTAGGTGAGAGAGCATAGCCTCGCTGATGCCCTGCTTTTAGATTTCTAGTCTCTCAAACCATGAGCCAATAAATTCCCCTGTTTTTAAGCTGACCAGTGTATCTTTTTAGTCATAGCGCTCTGGAAAACTAAGATAATTAACCCCCACCTCACCCACTCCCTAAATCCAAATTGTTCACCACTTAACTTGAACGGTCTATAGGAATCAAACACTCCTGGCAAGAAAGACAAAACTGAAAGTGAGTATATTTCAGTTCCCCAGAGAGACAGAACAAACAGGATATATATACATATGTGACTATTAAGAGATGTGGTATAGGATATATTTATATATATATTACACTTATTGTAGGACTTGACTCACATGACTGTAGGGATTGGCAAATCCAAATTCCAGAGGGCAGGTCACAAGTTGGAAATTCCAATGAAGGTGATGTTGAATTCCCCAGGAGAAGCAAGCAGGCTGAGATAGAGATAGAAATTCTTCTTTCTGACTGCTGAAATCCTCCCTTTAAGGCCTCCTACAGATTGGATGAGGAGACTCCTCTCATTGCTGAAGGCAACCTCCTTTGTTGACTGTAGATGTAATCACCCACGGATGAATCACCTGACTAATGATTTAAATCCATCTTCATAGTAACAATAAGGCTGGGCCTTGCTTGACCAAACAACTGGGCAACACAACCTAGACAAGTTGACACATGAAATTAATCATCAGGGAAAGGGAAGGGTGCCAGGCCTTGAGCTGGGTTCTTTAGTTGTGCTAATATTTAAAGCCCACAACAAACCTGGGATGTGAGTTCATCTGCTATTCAGGTGTTTGCAGTTAGCCTTTCTTCTGATAGCCAGGTGACTGTTTCTGATTGGTTGATGCCCATGACTCATCATTTGTTATACTCTGATGCCTTTGCCTGGGAAGCCCCACAGTAGCAGTTCAGTGGTTAGGAACACGGATCACCTGGATTCAAAACCTATTCCACCACTTACAAACTGTTTAACCTTGGCCAAGTTACTTCAGGGGCTTCCCTATTTATAACACTATACTAATAATGGAAATTACTTCTCACAGTTATTACAAAGACTAAGTAAGCTAATACATGTAATGCCTTTGAACCCTGCCTGCGCATAATAACACTTAAAAAGTAGGGACCATTGATATCTCCATTTCACAGATGAGAAAACTGAGGTGCTGAGGCATTGATTTACCCACAGCCACACAGCTAATAAGTGGCAGATAGAGGTTAGATCTAATTCTTTCTTCACCTACTTATCACAAAGTTGGTTAGACTCCAAAACTCTTCAGTGAACACCCCTGTTGACATTGCTCTGCCTTACCTGCTCTTGATGCCCAGTTTTTAAGCCTGTGTATTTTTCTATTTTCCAAACTTTATGACATCACTTACAAACAACTGTAAGTGATAGGTCAGTGGAGGGCCTGAAGGCACCTCCTGTCTGGGTTAGGACGGATATAAGGGAAATGCCCAAGAGGAAAAATGAGAACAGACTAGGAAACTCACTGCACTGAAGCCTGACTCCCCCACTAGGGCCTTTTCTTCACCCATTCCAGGTCAGGGAGCTGCAGAAGGTGTTTCCTGTGTAGCCCCTTTACTACCTCACCCAACCCCCATTCTTACTTGATATTGTTATCTGATCCACTAGGAGCTGCTTTCTCATACCTCTTCATTTTTGCTTTTTCTGGGTGATGACTCTGTCCTCTACCTTCAGCAATACTCCATGGACCTTCTGAGCCTTCAAGATATGCAGTTTGGCTCTGCTGCCCAGAAAATGTCATCTTATTTTTGTCCTGCTCCTTGGGCTTCATTTTGACTGGGGTTAGTGGAGAATGGAGGCCATTAAGCTTATAAATGTTTCCCTCTCCTTTGTGATCACATAGCAATGCACCAAGGCGGCTTAGTAATTTGTCAAATCCTACAATACCAGACACTTTTATTTTGTTCAAAGAAAGGTTAAGCAAATCAAGTTTTCACAGGCCATAGTTGATCTACTGACAGGCACAAATTGCTTGAGGAGAATTCATCTCACTGTAGGAAAAGTCAGTCAATCTAGGAATAGTTTTTCAGCATTTCCTGATAGGAGCCAAGGAAGCATAAAGGATATGGATAAATAGAAAACATTTAAAATACATAAACCCTGGCCAAACTATCCATTGGGAAGTCACCAAACCCTGATGCTATTAATGGAAACTTCTTGAGGACAGAAAGTGTTTCTTGTTCATTTTTGTATCCACCTTCACTTCATGTTCCTAGCACAGTGTCTTTCGCTGGACATAGCACTCAATTACATGAGTTAAAGTTTAGGCAACTGCTCAATTGTATTTACTACATACATATGAATAGCATCCCTGCTTTCCTCATTTCCAGTGGGGACTGCTTTGTCTGCCTTCCCACTCAAACCATTCTACAGCTCCCTTGATGGGTCTATTCGTCCCCAGTCCACCGGCACTCAATCCACCACATACACTGATTTTGACCCATTCTTGCCTGGGCCATAATTCTCCTTCCCCAGATGGAAGCAATGGCCCATCTTCCCAGCTCCCATTGTCCTCTGCATGATCAGCAGAATTATCCTTAGGTCATCCTCATTTACCTTAGGTCTCAGGTCCTAAGATGGTAAAAGGCCCTCCCAGTTACTCTGTCCCCTTGGCCATGGCAATTGGACCAAAATGGCCACTTGGGTCCAAATCAGCTTCTCTCACAGCTAACAGGAACTGGATAGAGAACCTGGTGCTAGGGCCCTGCTTAACAGGTGGAGACTAGGCCACCCATTAGGCCCTATTGTGAGCAGCTTTGGCTCCAGATGAGTAAGCACAGAGAAAAAGCATAGCTGAGTCATCCTAAGGAAAAAGTATGAAAAGAGGAAACAGCCATGATTAATGCTGAGGAGTGAATGGATTTTGGCCTCCCTGAGACTGGGCAGTGCTCTCACTGAGGATGTCTTCATCCTCTTTATTAAACTCACCAGAATACATCCTCATTGCTTGAGTGACTAAGGGACAAAAAATGATGCCTAAGTAGTCACAGCCTCATCCTCATCCCTATTCCCTGCCAACCCAGGAAAATCTTTCTTTTGTTATAGGATTTTTATCCCTTCCCTGCCTCCTCACCAGCAACTCAGGACATTGAGGCAAAGAAGGCAGAGGGCAGGGCTGAGATGTAGAAGTTGGAAGATAAGTGATATTCACATTAAAACGGGCAGGAGAGTCTCTGGAAGATGATAAAATAGGAGGAGAAAAGATGAGGGCAGATGGTGAAGTTGCTGGGTTTGGGGAATTGTTATGTGGAACAGAAAATGAGGTGATCTGTAGGAAGGAGTATCTTGAAATGTAGGGAAAATAGGGAAAGGGGAGTTTTAACTTTGTTCTGATTATGAAGAAAGTCCATTCTGGCATTCTCTCATGAGACTCTCATGGTGAAAGTCCTCAGCAGTGGACTTTAGAGTCCTTGAAGCAGACACTGATCACAGCAGCAGCAGCCATGGTGCCAAGGTTTTATATAATAAAGATATAGATTAAATATATCTTTAATAATTACAAAGATATTAATTATTTTTGGGCAGCTGGACTATGGTTTGATATGACTATGACTCCATGTAAAACTGGACCAGAAGTCATTAGATTTTCTGTGTTACACTTAAAACTTGAAAAAGCCTGGAGTTGGCATTAGAAATTTTATTGCAAGAAGAGCCCTACTAAGGAAACATGAGAAACCTGGTACTTCAGCTGGGTTTCAACCAGTGTGAATCACCTCACCAAGACCAGCACAGGAAGTGAGAAGACTGGTTTGTGGCCATCTTTGCTCTGTGATACCAAGATGGCACAGCAAACTGTGAAACTTGTCACCTCCCAGGCTCCAGACAGGAATTTAGGTACAAGTTCTTTTTGCTCCTGTTCCTAAACCTTTCCGGAAGTTCTTTCTCTCCCTGACTGGACTAGGGTTGATTTCTTCTCATGTGACTCTAATGCTTCCTGACGTTCTCTTTCTTTCTCCAGCTCATGGTATCTCAATCTGGTGGTGGTTTGGTATTTTAGTTTGTTAAAGCTGCCCTGTATGTAAAATGCCAGAAATGGAACATCTTTTAAAAAGGGAATTTATTAAGTTAGAAGTTATCAGTTCTAAGGCCATAAAAATGTCCAAACTAAGGTATCCAGATAAAGCTACCTTGACTCAAGAAAGGCTGATATCTGTCACATGGGAAGGCATGTGGCTGGCATCTGCATCATCTCCTGACTTCTGGTTTCAAATGGCTCTCAATCCCTGTGGATCCTTCTGGCTTCTGGCTTGCTTAGAATCTCATGGAAAGGAACATGGCAACATCTGCTGGGCTCTGGATTGAGATGCACTCAAAGCATCTCCAATTGTTTGTGTCTATGTTGCTTCTGGTTCCCATGTAGGTTTGCTGATTCTCTCAGCTCCTGGCATCTCCTGGAGCTTCTGCATTTCCAAACATCTGTGTTTCTGTTGGCTCTCTAGCAACTGTTCTCTAAGCACCTAATCTTCCTCCAAAATGTTTCCCCTTTTAAAGAACTTCAATAAACTAATCAAGAACTTTGTTGATGGGTGGAATCACATAACCTAATTGAAAGGCTACACTCACAACTGGGTGCCTCATATCTCCAATCAAAAGGTCACACCCACATCTCCATGGAAACAATCTAATCAAAGTTTCCCACCCTAAACAATTGGACTGACACAAAAGGATTGGATCAGGATTAAAACATGGCTTTTTCTGGGCTAGATAATGGTTTCAAACTGGCGCAGTTGGGGACAGGGGCTGGGAGGCTCTAATTCTGTCTAAACATATATTCTTGTAGTTATTCTTATCTTATACCTAAAATGGTTGTTTTGTTTTGCTTTGAAATTCAAAAGCCAAGACTTTGATACTTTTGTCTCTGGTTTAGTTGTGACAAAACCTCCTGGTGACACTAGAGGTCTCTTTAATTGTGGCATAAATATTGGGAGGAAAGTCACGGAGTAAAAGGATGTGAGTGGGGGGAAATACATAAATTAATACTTAATAAAACTATCCTGCCACATCCCACGTAAGCCTCACAGCTATGTGAAGTGAAACATATATTGTCATCTCCATTTTATAGAAAATGAACGCAAGATTCAATGAGGTTAAATACTAGCTGGTGGCAGAGTTGGGATTTGAGCCTTATGCCAGCTGCTTTCATGCATCGAGTGATGTTTATAAACTTCATAGGCTCCTCCAAGCTCCAGCTTTTTGGAGAAGCTACAGTTCATATCTTCCAGCTTTCTGCTCTTCAATCACAAGACATAACCCACATAAGCAGCTGACTACCTGTCCTGCTAAGAGTCTAGCTAGAGATGTACTGTGGTAAGAAGCACCATCCTGGAATATTTGCAGTGATAAGATGTGCAGAGGTTCAGTTAGACCCAAAGCCATGCTGTAGGTCTGTGCAGGAGGGATAGAGAACCCCCTTGGGAAGGCACTCAGACCAGCAGGAGAGAGCCAGGAGCTGCCAGGTAGGGTTCCAAGTTAGTAGGCCAGGGCTGGGAGGAAAGGGTGACTGAATTCAACATGATGACTTTCCCTCTAGTGGTCCTTGGGCCCAGAATCTACAGACACTTACCAGAGGCCTAGGGTAACAGAGTGATGATAGCCAAAGGTGAGAAAAAGAAAGAAATGAGTGTTTTCTCTTTTTAATCTCAGTGGGCACCAAGAGTGCATGAATCAGTGGAGCTCCTTCTGGCTTGAACATGTTTGCAGGGTTCTTGGTGGAAACACTTTGGCGATGGCAGCAGGAGGGTTGGTGATGGTAAAAGTCCTCAGTGGTGTACTGTAGAGACCTCAGAGCAGACATTGGTTACAGCAGCAGCAGCCATGGTGCCAAGGCCGAGAAGTCACTCTTGTCAACAGGGTTTACCAAAAATTAGGGCAGGGATTGGAATGGTCCATGCAGTCTGCAAGAGACAAGTTCTCGGAGCACAGACAAGATACCTTTTAAGCACTCCCAGAACTATTTGGGAAAAACCTTGCAGAATATATTTCCACTGAGATGGAATCAGATAAATGCTTTCTCGTGTTAGTTATTGTTAATCTGCTTGTATAGACTGGGAAAGATTTAAAATGGATATTCTCTGAATATCCCATGTAAGGAAAAATAAATTCACCACCTTCTGGATGCCCAACTCAATATCGAATCACCCTCTGAAAGAAACAAGTCGGGCTACATATCTACCACAGGACATTTTATTGGCATGGACTACAAAAACATTTCAAAGACACTCCACCTGGTAATGCTATATAAATTTAAAATAATGCTGCATGATGTCTGTATACTCAGTCTAGCATGAAGTAGATCATTGGGCCAAAATTAGGTGTAACAGATGCAAAAATATTGTTATTTAACAAATATATATTTACTCTGTTTTGGTGTAGGGTTCTTATATTACTTTTGACGAAGGACCAAAGAACAGAAATGATGCACAAAAGATAATAACATTTATTCAAACATAAATTTTCATCTCAGGTTTAAATACAGATTAAAATAGCTCCAGCAACATCACTTTTCAGGTCCAAGTGCCATATAGTAAATATGCCTCAAGGTTACCTTCCATTTCATAGTAAGGACTAAACATTTTTCCAGTAATATCTATAACCTAAGATGGAGCTATGACAGCCCAATTATGTTGTTAGCCTCACAATGAAGAACATGAAATAGTGATTTTGGGGAAAAGGCAAATACATTTACTTATTCCAAATTACAGTTTCTCCATGGTGGATGAAAAGATTATTAGGACATTTTCTTTTAAGGACAATGTAATTCAAGATAATGGTGGTACTATTTCAACTAATCATTCTCGTGATTGTATTATGGCACCAGGCCAAGCAACAACCACTTATGGGGTGTGTGTGTGTTTCTGTGTGTGTATGTGTGTTCTCAACCTTGGTAATCAGGCATAAAGGTTGCCTGAGTAGACAGTGACTTGAAAAAGGTCAGATCAGCTAAGAATCATTTCCACAAACAATGTCAAAAATTTCATTGAACACCTGCCATTCCTCCTTATGGAGATGTTGTTTAATTTACTTGGTGTTGCTCACAAGGCAGTAACTTAATATTTGTAATCATCATTAAAAAAAAAAGTGTTAGCTATGGCAAATGAGGCAGTAAATGTATCCTAATAGCAATATGCTGCAAAATGTGTCAAAATGAGCCCAAACATGTTCCTTTATTAGAATTCATGATCTCCATTTAGAATTTCATCTCCAGCTATAGCCTCATATTTGGTGGAAGGAAACAATTTTATGGAGCAATGTGGTTGCACAGAAATTGTTGATACATTATCTTCCTTCACCAAGAGTCAACATTTGCTGGAAAGTTACACATGACAAAGTTAATTCCGAAAAACAAATAGAATTGTAGTCCCATGCTCTTCTTCAAATTACAACGGTGGCTTTTAGAATTAAGTGGTTCTTAACTTGGCTGCAAATTAGGATCACCTGGGAAACCTTTAAAACTTCTGATGTTCAGGTGGCATCCCATATTGATTGAATCGGAATCTCCGGGCATGGGAGCCAGGCAAAAGTGGTTTTTAAAGCTTCCAGGTGTTTTCAATGCACAGCCAAATTTGAAAGCCAGTGTTCTACCTTGCTACTTGAATTATGGTATATGGAACAGCAATTTGAATGTCACCTGAGCATTACTAGAATGCAGACCATCATGACTGCCCCAGACCCACTGAATCAGAATCTGCATTTTAACAAAATACCAAGTGATTGGAATGCACCTTGAAGATTGAGAAGAGCTGTCTTAGAGTCTTTTCTTTAAGTCTGCTTACATAGCACTAAAGAGGCCAAATGTGTGGAATCAATTCCTTATTGACAGGTCAATCTCACAGAGTGTGGAAGAAAACTCTCTAAATCATAAGCTCAGAGTTGCTGATAGCAACCTTGTCTACCGATCCATGTGTCTTTAAACTGGGTACCTGATGTACTCCTGTACGTAATGTTTCCCAACAGGTTCACAGGCATGAAGAACTTTAGGGGAATTAATTCCAATATACTCAACATATATGAATTTTTTTGTTGTTGTTAATTGTAGATATAACCAGCCATCAGTGCAATTAACTGACTAATGATTTAAATTCATGAAATACCATGATCAGGCCATTGCTTGCTTCAACACTAGACACCATAGCCTAGACAACTTGACAGATGAACTTAATCATAGCAGCCCACCCTTTGTCAATTTGGCACCTGTATATATCTTAAACCATGCTTAATCTCTAAATAAAACAGTAACAGTCTTAACTTCACTGAAGCTAATTCAACTGTCCTGTGTTCAGCTGATATGCATTAACCTTTCCCTGGAAGAGGATGTAAGTCCTTGGGTAATATCCTATAACTTAAATACTATGACACAAAGTTAATACAACTTACATTATATAAAGGGCTAAGATATGGAAGAAAGCAAAGATATGTGCTTATGAAGAAATACTCATAACCGTTATAGTCATTTCTAAAACTGGTCATGTGGTTGAAGTTTGTATTTATAACTACCTTTTTCCACTACCCATTCCAAATACCCTTTACCCTCAGCAAGCACCTCATCTCGTCACAATTCTTTACCTGATGGGCTAATCCAGACCTTCATTCTTCAAGGTTCCAATCCTGTCTGGGTTGGGTTGTTGCAGGTTTCCACTGACTTTAAACACAAGGCATCCTAATACTAGAAATCCTAAGGGATCTCAAGTATTCCAGCCAAATTCTTTTTTATCTCCATTGTGTAGTAGCAGACCTACTTCCCTCTTGAAAATCAGGATGAGTTGCCCCAGCCAGTATACTAATTCCCTTCTTAGCCTATTGACTCAGAGCCATGGGGGCCTAAAGCAGCCATGGGGGCCTAAATAGTCTTAACTTCCATTTGAGTGGAATCATTATTCTATCTTCTGGTGGAAGCACTCCTCCTTTTGGAACTAACGCCTGTAGATCAGCAGTGCTTAATGTCTCGGGGACAGGAAGCACAAATTTTTCTAGTGGATCATTAGGGGTACTAGTGAATGATGCTATTTCCATTTTCACCCCTTGGTTCCTGGACCTATGAATCTTGCTATGAGAGTAACAGCACCATAGAGTGGACACTAATTTACAGCATATACAGCCTTATGATAAATAGTGCTCCAGCACTGCAGGGTATTGTCACCCAGATGGTACCTTAATTGAGTATTCAAAAGGTTGTCCATCATTCTATCAATCCAGCTGCTTCAGGATGATGGGGAATATGGTAAGACCAGTGAATTCCATGAGCATGTGCCCATTACTGCATTTCATTTGCTTTAACGTCGAAGTGGGTACGTTAATCAGAAGCAGTGCTGTGTGGAATACCATGATAATGGATAAACAATTCTGTAAGTCCACGGATCGTAGTTTGGCAGAAGCACTGCTTGTAGGACAGACAAATATGTATCCAGGGTATGTGTCTATTCCAGTAAGAACAAAGAATCACCATTTCCATGATGGAAGTGGTCCAATATAAGTAACTTGCCACCAGGTAGCATGTTTATCACCTCAAGGAATGGTGCCATATTGGGGGAATAAGTGTTGGTCTCTGCTTCTGGCAGATTGGGCATGCAGCATTGGCCATAACCTTGGTGAATAGAAGTCTATGTTGCTGAGCCCATGCATAACCTCCATCCCTACCACCATGGCCAACTTATTCATTAGTCCATTGACAATGACAGGAGTGGCTGGGGAAAGAGGCTGACTGGTATTCACAAAATGGGTTACCTTATCCATTTGATTATTAAAATCTCTCCTGAAATCACCCTCTGATGAGCATTCAAATGGGACACAAATATCTTCATGCTTTTTTGCCATTCTGAAAGTTCTATCCACATACCTCTCCCCCAAATTTTGTCACCAATATTCCAATCATATTCTTTCTGAGTGCCTGACCATTCAGCCAAATCACTGACCACAGGATCAGTATACAATGCACCTCTGGCCATTTCAACTTCCAAGCAAAATGAATAACCAGGTGCACAGCTTCCATGCACCTCTGGCCATTTCAACTTCCAAGCAAAATGAATAACCAGGTGCACAGCTTGAAGTTCTGCCCACTCGGATGACTTCCCTTCACCCTGTCCTTCAGTGATATTTTTGACATTTTATATAAACAGAATGATACCTTATGTGGCTTTTTGTATCTGGCTTCTTTCACTTGCATATGCTTCCAAGGTTCATCCATGTATTGCATGCATCAATACTTCATTCTGTTTTTTTTTTTAAGTATTTTATCGAGAAATTTCCAATAAACAACATTCCGTTTTTTAAAATGGCTGAATATATTCCACTGTGTGAATATAGCACTTTTATTTTATCTATAAATCAGTTGATGGATATTTGTGTCATTTTCACTTATGACAAATGCCATGGAAATTTGTGTACAAGTTTTTTGTGAACATATGTTTTCAATTTTCTTGGGTAGGAGTGAAATTTCTGGGGCATATGGTAATGCTATTGTTAACATTGTTGAACTGCCAAACTGTTTTCCAAAGCAGATGCACCATTTTATATTCCCACTAGGGTCCCAATAGTGCCACATTCTTGTCTACACTTGCTATTGTCCATCTCTTTGGCTATAGTTATTCTAGTGGGCCTGAAGTAGTATCTCACTGTGGTTTTACTTCACATTTAGCTATTGATTAATGATGTTGAACAGCTTTCCTTGTGTTTATTGGTGTTTTAGTTTTCTGGCTGATAAAACAAATACCATACAAATGGGTTTAGCTTAACAACAGGAATTTATTGGCTCATGGTTTCAGAGGCTAGAAGGCTAGCTTCCTCCCAGGATAGATGTCTTCTGCCTGGTCAGCAAACTTTGGAGTTCCTTGGGGTTTCTGTTATGCAGCAATGTATATGGCAGCATCTTCTTATTTCTCTTCCAGGTTCTATTGACTTCCAGCTTCTGGCTGCTCCTTGTAACTTCTCTTTTTTCATTTCAAATTTCCTTTGCTTATAAGGTCTTCAGCCATATTAGGCTGAGGCCCATCCTCATTCAATTTGGACACCTCAACTAAGAACATCTCCAAAGGTCCTATTTACAAATGGGTTCATACTCACAGGACCAAGGTTTGAGAACTGAACATGCCTTTCATGGGAGATGTTTCAGTTTGGTAAAGCTGCTGGAATGCAGTATACCAAAAGTACATTGGCTTTGACAATAAAGATTTTTTAGTTTACAGATTTACAGTACTAAGGCCATGAAAATTTCCCAGTGAAGGCATCAACAGGATGATACCTCCTCCAAAGAAAGGCCAATGACATCTGGGGTTCCTCTGCCACATGGGAAGGTACATGGCCAGCACCTACTAATCTTTCTTTCCTGAGTTTCATAGCTCTCAGTTCCTGACACTGTCAGTTTATGTGGGACCCTTGCTTGCTTCTCCCAGAGCTTCTCTTTCCAAGCTCTCTCTGGATGATTCTCTTTCCGAGATCTCTGGGCTTTTTTCTGTCCTTTCTCCTCTCTTAAAAGACTCTCATAAAGGATTAAGACTTACTTTGAACTGGGTGAATCACCTCTCAATTGAAACAACCTAATAAAAAAGACCCATCCACAATAGATCTGCACTCCCAAGAATACATCAAAAGAACATGACCTTTTCTGGGTACATAACAGCTTCAAACCAGCAAAGGGGACATGATTCAACCCCCAAGAACTGGCCTTTTGTATCTTTTTTGGAGAAATATTTATTTCAAATCTGTTGCCTCATTGTTAATTGGGTTAGTTGTCTATTCTTGATTTGTAAGAGTTCATTATAGATTCCAGATACTAGACCCTTATCAAATACATGTTTTGCAAAATTCTTTTCTTTTCCATGGTCTTTTTCTTTGATGCAATTTTATTTATAAATATTATATCCTCACACACCATATAATCATCCAAAGTATACAATCAGTGGTTCACAGTATCATCATATAAATGTTAATTCACCATCACAGTAGATTTTTTTTTTCTTTTTTCACATGGGCAGGCACCAGGAATCGAACCCGGGTCCTCTGGCATGGCAGGCGAGAACTCTGCCTGCTGAGCTACCGTGGCCCGCCCACACAGTAGATTTTTAAACATTTTCATTACTCAAAAAAAAGTAAAAATAAAAGTAAAAGTAAAAAAAAGAACACCCAAAACATCCCATATCCCCCACAGACCCTATTATTTATTTATTTATTGTCTTTATTTTCTTACTCATCTATCCATCCATTGGATAAAGGTAGTGTCAGTCACAAAGTTTTCACAATCATATGGTCACACCTTTAAAGATATAGTCAGAATTCTGGGAAGATGATGAAGTAGGATAGGTCGAGTTCACCCCTGCTCCAAGGAAAAGCTACAGAAGGGATGGGAAAGGGACTGGGATGGAGATTCCAGGGTGTAAATGACCTGGGAGAGTCTTCTACACCACATAGGGAAGCTTTGGTCTCAAAAGCTGAAGAACCAAGACACAGAGAACCAGAGACCATCCAGCTTGTACAAACAGCCTAATGTGTCCCTTTCCAAATGGAAGCCTGGAGCGCTCAGAAGTGCATGGACAGAAAGACGGGGACTAGGAAGTAAGCCAAGCTGCATTCTCTGAACACGCTATCCTCACGCGCATCACCCCCACCCCACGACCCACAATGATTCACCCAACATCCCACATACCTGAACCCCATCACCCACATGCCCATCCTGCTCCAAGTGCCTCCGCCCCATCCCCCACACAGTGAAAACGTGCCCCACCTTCCTCAACCCCCTCACCCCACCCCTTACCCCTGCCCTGCTTGCTTACATACCTGCCCCATCCTGACCCACCTCCCCTGTATAAGCACACACCCTCACCCTGCCCCTCCCGAGACCCTCAACCACCACTTCCCCCTCCCTGTCCCCTGCAGATGGCTGTCTGTGCATCCAGGCTGCAGGTGCTCACCTTCATACCCAGGCCACACCCACCTCCAGCCTATACAGTCCACAAACAACCCCCCCCCCGCACCCCCAGCTCTGCGCATGTGTACATCAGCATATGTCCCTCCCAGATCCACACACATGCACCCACACCTCCCAACTCTGGGCAAGTGCTGACCTGCACATCCAGCCCACATCCACTCCTAGCCCACACAGACACAACCCCAGCCGCTGCCCATGACCTCTACACATATACATACCAGGGCCACACCCCCAAGACCCATACATGTGCACAGCCGCATCCTCCCCACCAGGCACCCACATATCTGTGCACTAACCTTTTGACTCCTGCACCCCTGCACCCCTGCCGTGCACATGTGCACATGCTTGCTCCACTCATTGGCACAGTGCCTTATTCCCACACCCGGCAGGTGCTCATGTGTGCATATGTGCCACATAGCCCCTACCCTGCACACTTCTGTATACTTGCCCTAACCCCACATACACACCTGCACACCTACACCAGGGCCCCACCGACTCAATATCACCTGACCCTGACACACTTCCCACAAACACAGTGACCTGTGCCCCGCCCCTATACACCCCAATATTTGCATGCTGGGTCCCCTGGACCCTCCCCCTACATAAGAACACAACTACACCATGCCTTTTCTGTGCCTCGACTTCTGTGTCACCTACCCCACATCCTGATACCCACGACCCCCATGTTCCACATGCCCACCCATATCCTACCTGTGCTCCAACCCCCATCCATCTGCACAGCCCCTCTATTTGCCTCCTTCTGTGCCCTACCTCTGTGTCCTCTATGCCTCACCCTGTTCCTGTGTGCCAAGGCCTGCCTGAGCTATACCCCACCCCCAAGGCCCCCCCCACCACACCACTACAACCCAGTACCCCGCACCCCATGCCTAGTGTCCCCAATCTCTGCCTATACTTGTGCTGCAAACTGTCATTGCACTATTGTGCCCTGCCCAGCACCCAACATCTGGCTCCAATCCATCCTGCAAATACAAAGCTTTAGATTACTTAAGGAAATCAACTTCCAAGGTCACCATATCAAGATACTGACATGGAAAGGTAGGGAAAGCTGGTGGCTTAGTGAGGTGTGGAATTTAGTCTTCCAGAGCAGCTAGTAAATAGAAAGGAATGGTATAGAACGACTGCTGGGGCTACATTAGTAACTGCACACACAGCATACACCAGTCTGGACCTGCTGAGACCCCACACAAAGCTGTAAGTACCCCAAGCCAGAGCCCCTTCCCTACAGGCACAGCAGATTGGTTTCTCAAGGGGAAAGGAAACAGATTTTACCAGCAATAAGGGCTTAGCTCAACCAAGATACAACTGTGGAATTAATTAACAAATTCTGACTACTGAAAATAGGCCCCCAGCACAGATAAACCTAGAATAAGCACAAAAGGTACTAGAAGTACCTTTGCCTTAGCAGAGAAGGAGTGGGGTTGAAAGAAAAACAAAAACGAGGGTTTTGAGTTGGACAGCACAAAATACTGCAAAAGGGCTGGACCCCATAAAAAGGGGGCACATAGAGCTGGAGGATACAGAGTCACCTACAACTTAAGCTCTTCATTGACAAATCTGAGGAGTAGGGGTCCTGCTCTGAAGAAACACTCCTCAGAAAAAAAAAGTCTCCACATGGGCAGGGCAAGAAACAGAAAAACAAGAACTGAAAAGCAGTTCTGATGGGCTAGTCAGACTTTATGCTAGAGGTTTAGAATAAGTTGAACTGAATGTCAAAGAGCAGATGGAGAACAAAGCCCTCAGCAAGGAAATCTTAGGTGAAACCAGCATCCAGAATAAACTAAACAAAGAAATCAAATACATTAGATACATTAAAAAAAAATGAGGCATACTAGGAAAATTGAAGACATGGCCCAGTCAAAGGAACAAAACAACAATTCGAGTGAGATTCAGGAATTGAAACAACTGATGCAGGATGTTCAAACAGACATGGAAAATATCAAAAGTCAAATCAATGAGTTGAGGGAGGGAGCATACAAAGAAGACATTGGGTGAACAAAAAGAAGAAATAAAAACTTTGAAGAAACAATCACAGAGCTTATGGGAATGAAAGGCACAGCAGAAGAGTATAAAAAAATAAAACACAATGGAAACCTACAACAATAGATTTGAAGAGGCAAAAGAAAGGATTAGTGAACTAGAATTGTTGGTTTGTTTCTCTGACTGGACACCTGAAACCTAACACACAAATAAAATATATGGAAAAGTTGGAAAAATATGAGCAGGATCTCAGGGAATTGAATGATGACATCATGTACATGAATATACATGTTTTGGGTGTCCCAGAAGGAGAAGAAAAGGGAAAAGAAGTAGAAAGACTAATAGAGGAAATAATCACTGAAAATTTACCATCTCTTATGAGAGACATAAAATTACAAATCCAAGAAGTGCAGCATACCCCAAACAGAATGGATCCAAATAGACATACTTCAAGATACTTACTAATCAGATTGTCAGATGTCAAAGAGAGAGAATTTTGAAAACAGCAAGAGAAAGGTAATCCATCACATACAAGGGAAGCCCAAAAAGACTATATGTGGATTTCTCAGCAGAAACCATGGAGGTGAGAAGACAGTGGAATGATATATTTAAGATTCTAAAAGAGAAAAACTGCTAATCAATAATTCTATATCCAGAAAAATTGTCCTTCAAAAATGAGGGGAGATTAAATATTTTCAGACAATCACTGAGAGAATTTGTGACCAAGAGACCAGCTCTGCAAGAAATACTAAAGGGAGCATTACAGGTAGACAGGAAAAGGCAGGAGAGAGAGGTCTTGACAAGAGTGTAGAAATGAAGACAATCAGTAAAGGTAAAAAGAGAAAAAAATTAGATACAACAAATAAAATCCAAAAGACAAAATGGTAGCAGGAAGTACTGACTTTACAGTAATAACACTAATGTTAATGGATTAAACTCCCCAATCAAAAGACATAGACTGGTAGAATGGATTAAATAAATAGGATCTATCTATATCCTTCTACAGGAAACTCATTTTAGACCCGAAGACAAAAATAGGTTGAAAGTGAAAGGGTGGGAAAAGATATTTCATGCAAACAACAATCAGAAAAGAGCAGGAGTAGCTATACAAATATTAAAAGAAAATTAGACTTCAAATGTAAAACAAATAATACAGACAAATAAGGAGACTATGTATCAATAAAAGGAACAATTCAACAAGAAGACATTACAATCATAACTATTGCACCAAGCCAGAGTGCTCTAAAGTACATGAGGCAAAGATAGACAACACTGAAGGGAGAAACAGACACCTCTACCATAATAGTTGGAGACTTCATTTGCCCACTCTCATCAATGGATAGAACATCTAAACAGAGGATCAATAAAGAAACAGAATTTGAATAATACAATAAGTGAACTAGACTAACAGACATTTACAGAATATTACATCCCACAACAGAAGGATACATATTGTTCTCAAGTGCTCATGGATCATTCTCAATCTGGTCAAAATATGATCTATTCTCAATAGACCATAAGCTGGGTCACAAAGCAAGTCTCAGTAAATTTCAAAAGATTGAAATCATACAAAACACTTTCTTGGATCATAATGGAATGAAGTTGGAAATCAATAACAGACAGAGGGCCAGAAAATTCACAAATAAATGGAAACTAAACAACACACTTTTAAACAATCAGTGGGTCAAGGAAGATATTTAGAGGAGAAATCAGTAAATATCTCAAGGCAAACAAAAATGAAAGCACAACATATCAAAATTTATGGGATGAAGCAAAAGCAGTGCTAAGAGGGAAATTTACTGCCTTAAATGCCTATATTAAAAAAGAAGAAAGAGCAAAAATTGAGGATTTAACTGTTCCTTTAGAAGAACTAGATAAAGAACAGCAAACTAACCCCAAAGCAAACAAAAGGAGAGAAATAATGAAGATTAGAGCAGAAATAAATGAAATTGAGAACATGAAAACAATCAAGAAAATCAACAAAACCAGAAGGTGGTTCTTTGAGAAAATCAATGAAATCAATGAATCCTTAGCTAGATTGAAGAGAGAGAGAGAGAGAGAGAGAGAGAGAGAGAGAGAGAGAGAATGCAAATAAATAAAATCTGAAATGGAAGAAGAGACATAACTACCAAACCCACAGAAATAAAGTAGTTAATGAGAAGATATTATGAGCAACTATATGCTAATAAGCTAGAAAACATAGATGAAATGGATAACTTCCTAAAAAATGAAATGAAATTCTTGTGAAGAAATAGATGACCCCAATAAAACAATCACAAGTAAAGAGATTCAATCTGTCATCAAGAAGTTCCCCAAAAAGAAAAGTCCAGGACCTGATGACTTCACATGTGAATTCTACCAAACATTCAAGAAAGAATTAGAACAAATCCTGCTCAAAATCTTCAAAAAAATTGAAGATGAGGGAACACTACCTAATTCATTCTATGAAGCCAACATCACCCTAATACCAAAGCCAGACAAAGGTAGTACAAGAAAGGGAAATTACAGGCCAATCTCTCCAATGAATATAGACTCAAAAGTCCTCCATAAAATACTTGCAAATAGAATCCAGGAGCACATTACAAGAATTATACAGTATGGCCAAGTGGGATTTATCCCAGGTATGCAAGGATGTTTCAGCATAAGAAAAACAATTAATGTAATACACCATATCAACAAATCAAAGCAGAAAAACCAATGATAATCTCAATTGATGCAGAAAAGGCTTTTGACAAAATTCAACATCCTTTCTTGATGAAAACACTTCGAAGGATAGGAATAGAAGGGAATTTCCTCAGCATGATAAAGGGAATATATGAAAAACCCACAGCTAATATCATCCTCAATAGGAAAAGACTGAAAGCTTTCCCTCTAAGATCAGGAACAAGACAAGGATGCCAACTGTCACCATTGTTATTCAACATTGTGCTAGAAATTCTGGCCAGAGCAATTAGACAAGAAAAAGAAATAAAAGTCATCTGAATTGGAAAGGAAGCAGTAAAACTCTCACTGTTTACAGATGACATGATACTATATGACAAAAATCCCCAAAAATTCTGCAGCAAAGCTACTAGAGCTAATAAATGAGTACAACGAAGTGTCAGAGTAGAAGATCAACATCCAAAAATCAGTAGTGTTTCTATACACTAGTAATCAGAAATCTGAGGAGTAAATCAAGAAAAAAATTCCATTTATGGTAGCACCCTGTAAAGAGTAAAATATTTAGGAATAAATTTAACTAAGGATACAAAAGACCTATACACAGAAAACTATAAGATATTGCCAAAAGAAATCATGGTAGACCTAAATAAATGGAAGTACATACCATGCTCATGGATTGGAACTCTAAATATAGTTAAGATGTCAATTCTATGCAAATTTATTTATAGAGTCAATGCAATACCAATTAAATCCCCAAAATTACTTTGCAAATAGAAAAATATTAACCAACTTTTTTTGGAAGGGAAGAGTATAGTTAATAGCTAAAAATACCTTGAGAAAGAAAAATGAAGTAGGAGGTCTCACATTTCCTGACTTTAAAGCATATTAGGAAGCTGCAGTAGTCAAAAAAGCCTGGTACTGGCATAAAAGATAGATATACTGACCAATGGAATCAAATAGAGTATTCAATATATACTCTCTCCTCTATGGACAATTGATAAGGCAGTCAAGCCAACCCACCTGGGACAGAGCAGCCTCTTCAATAAATACTGATTGAAGAACTGGATATCCATATGCAAAAGAATGAAAGAGGGTCCATATTTCACACTCTATACAAAAATTAACTTAAAATGAATCAAAGACCGAAACATTACAGCTAAAACCATAAAACCTTTAGAAGAAAATGTAGGGAAATATCTTATAAAACTTGTAATAGGAGGCAGTTTCCTAGACCTTACACCCAAAGCAGGGCACTGAAGAAAGAAATAGATAAATGGAAAATTCTCAAAATTAGACACTTTTGTGCATCAAAGAACTTTGTTAAGAAAGTAAAAAAGCAGTCTATGCAATAGGAGGCAATGTTTGGAAACCACATGTCAGATAAGGATTTGGTATCCAAAATATATAAAGAGATTCTTCAACTCAACAACAAAAAGAGAAACAACACAATTTAAAAATGGGCAAAAGACATAAACAGAGACTTTTCAGAAGAGGAAATACAAATGACTAAAGGCACATAAAAAGTTGTTCAACTTTACTGGCTATTAGAGAAATGCAAATCAAAACCACAATGAGATATCATCTGACACCCACTAGAATGGCCATTATTTAAAAAAAAAAAAAAAAAAGAAAAATCACAAGTACTGGAGAGGATGTGAAGAAAGAGGCACACTTATCCACTGTTGGTAGGAACATAAAATGATACAACTGCTCTGGAAAGCAGTTTGGTGATTACTCCAGAAGCTATGTATAGAATTGTCATATGATCCAACAATCCCATTGCTATGCATGTATTCAGAAGACATGAGGGCAAGGACACAAACAGGCATTTGCACAATTTTTATAGCAGCATTATTTATGATTGCCAAGAGATGGAAACAGCCCAAATGTACATCAACAAATGAGTGGCTGAACAAGCTGTGGTACATATATATGAAGGAATATTATGCAGCTGCAAGGCAGAATAAAGTCATGAAACATATAACAATGTGGGTGGACTTCAGGACATAATGCTGAGTGAAATTAGCCAGAAAAAAGTGGACAAATACTATATGGTCTCACTAATATGAACTAACATTAGTGAGTGAACTTGGAGAATTGAAGTTAAGAACACAGTTTATCAGGAGACAGAAACAGGGTAGAGATTGGGCAATTGATGCTGAAGGAATACAGATTGTGCAACAGGACTGACTGTAAAAATTCAGAAATAGATAGCACAATACTACCTGATTGTAGCACAATAATACAAATACACTGAATGAAAGAGTGTGATAGAGGGAGAAGGGTTGGGGCCAAGTATGAAACCAGAAGGAAAGATAGAGGATAAAGACTGAGATGGCAAAATTTAGGAATGCCTAGAGTGTACAATGATGGTGACTAAATGTACAAATTGAAAAATGTTTTTTGCATGAAGGACAACAAATTAATATCAGTATTGCAGGTTATCGAATATAGATATATATGCAAAAAAGTACAATCTGTGTAAGCTAGGGTCTATAGTCAGCAGTAACATTGTAATATGCTTCCACTGAATGCAACAAAGGCATTATGCCAAACTAAATGTCAACAGGCAGGGGAATTGGGAAAAGGGTATGGATTCTTTGTCAAAGAAAAGGAAATGTCTTCACATAGTGCGGTGGTGCAGGCATATCTATACATTTAGGCTGGATTGTATGATATGTGAATAAAAATGCTTAAAAATGAACAGAGAGAAACAGGTGCTAGAAAAAATGTGGAGAAAGAGATGTTCCTATTCACTGTCAGTAGGGAAATGAGAGGTGTAGCCCCTTGGAGAGCAATTGATGGTTCCACAGGAGGCTAGGGGTGGGTTTGCCATATGATCCTGAAACTCCACTGCTCAGTATATACCCGGAGAAACTGAGTGTGGAGACACAAATGGACATTTGCACACTGGTATCTCTGTCTGGAGTGTTTCAGGTCCACAATGAATGGAGGTGGCCTAAGGGTACAACAATTTAGGAATGGAAAGGGGACTGATGGTGTATACATACAATGGACTACTGACTAGCTGCAAGGAGGAATGAAATTGTGAGGCATTCAACCAGGTAAATGAACCTTAAGACTGTATTTTGAATGACATGTCAGGAACAAAAAGACAAATATTATCATGTCTCAATTATATGGGCTAACTATAATATAAAAATTTGGTGAACTAAAGTCAAAAGCCTGAGTTATCAGGTTGGGGCCTACTGTAAAGGGTCCTAGATTGTAAGCTCCTAGAGCAGTCACATATATTCATAAAATGTATCTGTTAATTCTAAATTCTGAGATACTGAACTCCTTGTATATAACATGATCTTTCCCAGAAATTTCAGGTATTTATGTGGCACCTGAGACTCAGAGTCAGTGCTCTGAAGCTATGAAAGTCAGCAGTATTCCATACAGGAACTGTTTGAAAAGTTGAAAACGTGATCAGACATTGAGTAGAGGTATGAAAGAAGCTGATCTAGATAGGATTAAGATATATCAAAAGAGTGGATCAAGGATGAGATCATACATATCTTAAAACTTCAACCTTTGTGTGAGACAAAAGGAGAGATGTTTACTTGGTTCAAAATTTATATTCCGGGTAGTGCATTTCCTAATTTAATTTGTATGGTCAATTTAGGTGAACACCAAAAGTACAAGGAATCTTGAAAAGGGCATGAGATTTTGTTGGTTTGTCCAGGTTAGTGTGATGCCCCAGTATATCCCAGAGTAATTTGGGCAGTGAATAAAGAAGTATTTGCAAAGTCCCCTTAGTGGAATGGGGAGAAAGGGGGAAATATTCAGCTTCCCCATTTGGATAATTTCTGATATTCTCACAAGCAGTGGGGGCAACCAAATCAATAGGCTGAGCCCTCAATCTTGGGATTTGCCTCTATGAAACTTATTCCTGCAAAAGATAAGCTAAATTTACTTAAAATTAGGCCTAAGAATCACCGCCCAGAGAAATTCTTTTGTTGCTCAGATGTGGCCTCTTTCATTAAGCCAACATGGCAAGTGAACCCACTGCCCTCCCCCACCACTGACAGGGGTGTAAGTCTCCGTGGCAACTTGGGACAGAAATCCTAGGATAAGCCAGGACCCAGCATCAAGGGATTGAGAAAACCTTCTTGACCAAGAGGGGGAAGAGAGATATATAGATATCCGTTTTCAGTTTATGATGTATTTGAGTGGCTAAAGGGAAGTATCTCAAACTGTACAACTGTGTTTCAGTAGCCTTGTTTCATGAAGATGATTGTATAACAATATAGTTTTTACAATGTGACTGTATGATTGTGGAAATCCTCTATCTAATGCTCTCTTTATCTAGGGTATGGACAGAAGAGTACAAAATATGGATTAAAAAATAAACAAAAATAGGGTGAACGAAGGTTAAAATTAATTGGGTAGATGGAAATATTAGTGGTCAATGAGTGGGAGGGGTAAGGGGTATGGTATGCATTAGTCTTTTCTTTTTTCTTTTTTATTTCTTTTTCTGGAGTGATGCAAACGTTCTAAAAAATTATCATGGTAATCAATACACCACTATGTGATGATATTGTGAGCCATCGATTGTACGCCATGCTTAGAATGTTCATATGTTAACAATTTTGTGTTTGTGTGTTTTTATCAATAAAAATATTTTTTAAAAAGACACTAGAACAGCATAAAGGGAAATTTGAAAGAATAAATAGAAAAATTGCAGATATCACAGAGATTAAAGATACTGTAGACCAAATAAAAAATATGTTTGAGACACACAGCAGCAGATTTGAAGAAGCAGAAGAAAGAATATATGAACCAGAGGATAGGACAACTGATTTCAAACACACAAAAAAGCAAAGGGCGAAAAAGATGGAAAAATTTGAATTGGATCTCAGGGGAATGATGGACAAAACAAAGCACACAACTATAAGAATCATCAATGTCCCAGAAGGAGAAGAGTAAAGGGTTAGGAAGATTAGTTGAGGATATAATGGGGGAAAACTTCCCAACCCTTATAAATCACATAAATATGCAAATCAAGGAACTCCAAATAGACTAAATAAAATAGGCCTTCCCCAAGACACATTTGAATTATCTGTCAAATGTTGAAGAAAAGCTGAAAATCCTGAACACAGTAAGAGAAAAACAATCTAGTAAATACAAGGGAAACCACCTAAGACTGAGATCAGACTACTTAACTGGCACTATGGAGGTAAGAAGGCAGTGGTATGATATACTTAAGATCCTGAAAGAGAAAAAGTTCCAGCCAAGAATTCTGTACCCAGCCAAATTATCCTTCAAAACTGAGGGAGAGATTAAAATTTTCACAGATGAGCAAATGCTAAAATAATTTGCCAACAAGAGATCAGCCCTATGTGAAATACTAAAGGGAGTTCTGTGGGCTGAAAAAAATAAAGAGAGGAGAGTGAGATCTGGAGGAGGGCACAGAATTAAAGAGTACCTGTAAGGGTAATTTAAAGGATAAAAAAGAAACAGGGAAAAGAACATATAGATCTGGAATGATCATATGTTGAGAAAAAGAAAACTGAGTGGAAAGCAATAAATCGAAATATTAACTATGATTGTCAAAAAGAAAAAAAGAATATATAGACCTGAAAAATAAAACCCAAAGGATAAGATGGTGGATTCAATACAGTAATAACTTTACAGTAATAACTTTGAAAGTTAAAGGACTAAACTTACTAATTAAAAGATACAGATTGGCAGAATAACTTAAGAAACATAATCTAGCTATTTACTGCTTATAAGAGACTCATCTTAGACACAAGGATACAAATAGATTGAAAGTGAAAGAATGTAAAAAGATGGTTCATATAAGGTGTAACCAAAAGAAAGCAGAAGTAGCTACAATAATATCAGACAAAACAGACCTTATATGTAAAAACAACATATAAGTGATAAAGAAGGGCACTGTATATTAATAAAAGGGACAATTCACCAAGAAGAAGTAAAAATCATAAGTGCTTATGCTCCCAATAAATGAGCTCCAAAGTACATGAGACAAACATTGGCAAAACTGAAGGGAGTGATAAGTGTTTCAGCAATAATAAGTGTGCCAATTTGAAAGGATTATGTACTCAACAAAAGCCATGTTTTAATGCTGATCCATCTTGTGGAGGCAGTCTTTCTTTTAATCCCTATTCGGTACTATCAGTTGGAAACTTGACTAGATTATCTCCATGGAAATGTGACACACCCAATTGTGGGTTTTAACCTTTGATTAGAGGGAAATGTGATGCCATCCACTGCAGATAAGTTTTGATTATTTTACTGGAATCCTTTAAAAGAGGAAACATTTTGGAGAGAGCCATGACAGAGCCCACCCAGCCAGAGGTCTTTGAAGATGAATAAGGAATACACACCTGGGGAAGCTTCATGAAACAAGAAGCCTGGAGAGAAAGCTAGCAGACTTCACCATGTTTGCCATGGGACTTTCCAATTGGGAGAGAAACCCTGAATGTCATTGGCCTCCTTGAACCAAGGGAACTTTCCCCAGATGCCTTAGACTGGACATTTTTATAGCCTTGCTTTAATTTGGACATTTTCATAGGCTTAGAACTGTAAACTTGCAACTTGATAAATTCCCTTTTTTAAAAGCCATTCCATTTCTGGTATATCACATTCCAGCAGCTCACAAACTAGAACAGTAGGAGACTTTAATACACCACTCTCCTCTATATTTAGAACAACCAGACAGAAAACCTACATGAGAATGGAGAACTTAAACATACTGAAAAATGAATTAGACCTAACAGACACATATAGGTCATTGCACCCCAAAATTCCAGGATATACATTCTTCTCTACTGCTCCTGGAACATTCTCCAGTATAGATCATATGCTGGGGCACAAACAAGCCTTTATAAATTTTAAAATATGGAAATTACTCAAAGCACTTTCTCTGATCACTATGGGATGAAGCTGGGTCTCAATAACCACCAAAGAATGAGAACTTTCACAAATACATGGAGATTAAATAAAACACTCATAAACAATCAGTGAGTCAAAGAAGAAATTGCTAGAGAAATTGGTAGCTATCTGGAAATAAATGAGAATACAATACACCAGAACTTATGAGATGTAGCAAAGGCTGTGCTAAAAGGGAAATTTATTGCCCTAAATGCCTATATTTAAAAAGAAGAAAGGGCAAAAGTTGAGGACTTAACTGCTCACCTTGAGGAACTTGAGAAAGAACAGCAAACTAATCTGAAAGCAAATAGAGGAAAAGAAATAGCAAAGATTAAAGCAGAGTTAAATGAATGCAAGAACAAAACAACAATAGAAAGAATCAATAAAACCAAAAGTACATTCTTTGAGAAAATCAGTAAGATGGATAGACCACTAGCAAGGTTGACAAAGAAAAGAAGACAGAAGATGCAAATAAAGAAAATCAGAAAAGAGAGGGAGGTTGTTACCACCGACCCTGAAGAAATTTTTTTAAAAATCATAAGAGGATACTGTGAACAACTACATGCCAAAAAACTAGACAACTTAGATGAAATGGACAAATTCCTGGAAATACATGAACAAGCTGCACTGACTCAAGAAGAAATAGAAGGTCTCAACAAATCAATCACAAGTAAGGAGATTCCATAAGTTATCAAAAATCTTCCTACAAAGAAAAGCACAGGGCCAGATGGCTTTGCAGGGGAATTTTATCAAACGTTCCAAAAAGAACTAACACCAATCCTGCTCAAACTTTTCCAGAAAATTGAGGAAAAAGGAACTCTATCTAGTTCATCTTATGAAGCTAATATTACTTTAATGTCAAAGCTGGGTAAAGATGCTAGAAGAAAGGAAAACGACAGGTAAATCTCCCTAATGAACATAGACGCAAAAATTTTCAACAAAATACTAGCAAATCAAATCCAACAGCACATTAAAAGAATTATACACCATGACCAAGTAGGGTTTATATGAGAAATGCAAGGATGATTCAATACAAGAAAATTAATTAATGTGATACAGCACATTAACAAAATGAAAGGGAAAAATCACAGATCATCTCAATTGATGCTGAAAAAGCATTCAACAAAATTCAACATCCTTTTCTGATAAAAACACTTCAAAAGATAGGAATCAAAGGTAACTTCCTCAATATCATGAAGGGCATATATTAAAAACCTATTGACAGCATCATACTCAATGGAGAGAGACTTTTCCCCTAAGATTGGGAATGAGACAAGGATGCCCTCTGTCCACACAACTATCAGTGTTGTACTGGAAGTTCTAGCTAAAGCAATCAGGCAGGAAAAAGAAATAAAAGGATTCAAATTGAAATGGAAGAAGTTAAACTTTCATTACTTGCTGATGGCACTATACCATACGTGAAAAATCCTAAGAAATCTTTAACAAAGTTACTTGAGATAATAAACAAATTCAGCAAGATGGTGGGATATAAAATTAATGTGCGAAAGTCAGTAACATTTCTATACACAAGCAATGACCTAACTGAGGGCTCAATTAAGGAAAAAATTCCATTCCAAACAGCAATGAAAAGAATCACTTATTTAGGAATGAACTTAACTAGGGACATAAAGGACTTGTACACAAAAAACTACATAACATTGCTAAAAGAAATCAAAGAAGATCTAAACAGATGGAAAAATTACATAATATTGCTAAAAGAAATCAAAGAAGATCTAAATAGGTGGAAAGAATTCCCTGCTCATGGATAAGAAGGTTAAATCTATTTAAGATGTCAATTCTACCCAAATTGATCTACAGATTCAACACAATACCAATCAAAATTCCAGCAACCTACTTTAAGGACTTGGAAAAGCTACTTACCAAATTCATCTGGAAGGGAAAGAGACCCCCAAATAACCAAAAGCATTCTGAAAAAGAACAAAGTGGGAGGATTGAATCTTCCTGATTGTTTATTGAGCCTGAATTATTGAAGTCTGATTGCTTTTTTGGTGTTTTTACTAGTTGCTGTATGGGATAATGCTGACTTTCACAGCTGCGGAACTCTACTCTGAGTCTCAGGAGTAACAGATACCTGAAATTCCAGGCAATTACCAGGTTATACATAAAGAGCTCAGCATCTCAGAATTTAGAAATAACTGTTACCACTACGACTGCTGTAAGAGCTTATAATCTAGGAACCTTTACAATAAGCCTTCCTCTGATAACCTATGCTCTTGAATTCAATTCTGAGTTTGCACGCTATAGTTAGTCCATATTCGTGAGGCATTATAATATTTGTCTTTTCATTTCTGGCTTATTTCACTCAACATACTGTCCTCAAGTTTCATTCACTTAGTTGCATGCCTCACAACTCCGTTCTTTCTTGCAGCCACTCAACCATGTGTACACCACAGTTCCTCCTTCCCAGTCCTCAGTCAACGTACCCTTAGGCCAACTCCATCCATTGCACATTGTGAACACTGCCACCATAAACACAAAGTGCAAATGTGTTTTTTCTTTCTTGAAAGTGTCCTTTGAAGCACAACATTTTTAATTTTGAAAAAGTCAAATTTTCTATCTTTTCTTTGGTTATTTGTGTACTTGATGTTGTACCTAAAATTTCATTCATTCAGCCTATTCCAAGGTCATGAAGATTTACCCCTGTGCTTTTTTCTAAGAGTTTTATAGTTTTAGCCCTTAAATTTAGGTTTTTGATCCATTTTGAGTTGATTTTTTGTTATGGTGTGAGACAGGGGATCCAATTTCATTCATGTTATCCAGTTGTCTCTGCACAACTTGTTGAAAAAAACTTTTCTTTCCTTGTTGAATTGTCTTGGCACCTTGTCAAAAATCATTTAACCAAAGGTGTATGGGCTCATTTCTGGACTCTCGGTTTTCTTCCATTGTTCTATATATCTATCGTTATGACAATACCACACTATCTTGATTACTGTAGCTGTGTGGTAAGTGTTGTAATTGAAATGTCATGTGATGAATTCGTATAAGGTACAAAAGATATGCATCTTCTAAAATTCTCAAATGAATCTAGTCTCCAGGCCAACAAAACTTTCACTGACGATGAATTATAATTTCAACATTATATTTATCAAAACTGCAGTAAATTCCTTCTGTATTTTCACAACACAAAATACATCAATAACAAATGTTGTGAGTATGATGCTACAAAAACAAAAACCAAAGTTTAGATATTTTACCCAAAGGAATTAATGAAAAGGTGAAATATCCTAATATAAGTGTAATTTAAAAAATCTCTTTTGTACTCAAACTAATTTTACTCTTGAATGTTAACATTTTTTATACATATATGTGTGTGTGTGTATATTTATATATATTTATTTTGACCAAATTTAAAATTTGAAAAATTCATTTAAAATGAGTAAGGGGTGAAAAAAGAGGGAAGTGATTAGAGAAACATTCTATAGTCTTCCAACTAGGACCAATGGGTTTTACACATAACACACACACGCGTGCGCACACTCAGTCTCTGTCATGGTGAGCCTCATCCTGACAGTACCCTAATCAATCTTTCCTAGCACATGTGCATCCCCCAGTGGTCAGCTCTGGAAATGCTCTGAGGGCTCTGTGCTGGGGGAGCTGACCTCTGCTACACAGGATCCCAGAACTTTCCATAACGTCTGTGGAGACACAAATATCTTTTTTCAGTCTTTAGATCAAAACAATCCGTTGACAATCCTTCCTTCCTCTCTCTGAGAACCCAGGGTAACAGGTATAATTCTTTAGAAATACCTCCTGGACTATTTTCCCTTCTTTGTAGAAATTTATTTCACTGTAGCCCTTCCATCATCTTTCCCCCACGCTCCCTCTCAATTAGGGTTAGCAAAATCCCTTAGGAAAGGAGGAGGCAATAAAGTCATGATTCCTGTCAGAGAAAAAATGGAGAGGACACCTCTTCTGGGTAGAGGAACTTAGAAAGAGAGAAAGGAAAGTGTAAGAAGAGAAATGCTGTGTGTCCTAACTCTTCCCTCAGAATCCAAATCTCGGAGGATGCAGGACAGTTAGAAACAAGTGGAGATGCTTGGATGTGGCTGGAATTTCACGCCTGCGAACATACCACCAGAGCAAGATGGGAGATGAGAAACAGCCTAAGCAGGCTTTAGTCTGGTGGACCCTAAGTCTGGCGAAGGTCAGAGAGACCAGCTGACAGAGACACTGATAGAAAACTCTGTGGACAAATAAAAGCTTTAAGTTGAGACAAATAATCCTCAGAGCATGGAGATCTTGAGACCAGAGGCAACAGCTGAGACCATGGACTTCATCAGTGAGTGGAACTAGGCACACCTCCACACAGGATGTCCAGTCCCTGGTCAGGGCAAGATTCTTCTCCATGGAGGCCAGAAGGGGTCCGAGGTCCAGTCAGAATGGCGAGATGTCTTTCTCCTTCTGACCACAGAAAGATATTAGTATTTCCCTAACAAGTTTGGGAAGGGTTAAAGATGGGAGAGAGGAAAATCCATATTTGTCAGAATTTAATTCCTGAAAAGACCAAGAATTTATTGAAAAGACAGCCCTGAAAAGAAAAGACAACTGTTGAAAACAGCTGTTTTTTAATATGAAGTACCTGATTGAGACAGCTTTGCATGGACATGTTTAATTTTTTTTCTTTTGCATCAGTGCAAAATAGAACACCAAGGACAAGATGAAATGCCATTATAGAATTTAAAAGGAGGTTATATCTGGTTGTCACATTTGATTGGTAATTTGGTCCTGTTACACACCAAACCACAGTAAGCTTTTAAAAATAACTAACCAAGAGCCATCATTTATTTCATGGCTATTGCACACTAGGCACTGGAGATATGGCCCACCATCCTCGCTCCCATCCCCATCTCTAACAAAATACGTTTTATGGGTTATGCAACCCATAAGAGCATTTTGAGTTTATTATGGTCAAAGGTCTAAATTTCCAAAAATTTAAAAATAGCTAAGCTAGGTTACAGTTCAACCATATAGTGATGTGAGAAGTGCCAAAGGAGCCTCTTTCCCATAAGTACCACTGTAATGCATTGAATAATGTATGTGAATATAGTTACAGGTGAATATTTTGGGTCATGTTATATTACTAGTAAGTTAGAAGATAAAACATGGGACTGTATAAAACAGTAAATCCTATTGTGGACAAATGAACTGAGGCTAATAATAAAAGAATAAGAATGTTCTTTCATTAATTAGAACAAATGTATGACACTAATGCAAGGCATTAATAATAGGGTGGCATATGCGAAAAATACAACTACTGTATATTCTGGACTATAGTTAATAATATTATTTTAGTATTCTTTCATTAATTGTAACAATGGTACCACACTAATGCAAAGTGTCAATAGTAGGGATTTGTGCTGATTTGGGGCTGTTATGTACCCCAGAAAACACATGTTCTTTCTTTCGGTCCCGGTCCGGTCATGTGGGGCCAGACCTATTGTTTGGATGGGACTTTCTGGTTGGATAGTTTCCATGGAGTTGTGGCCAGTCTGTGGTTTCCATGGTGGTGTGACTCCACCTATTCAGGATGGATTGCTGGAGTCTTTAGGAGAGCTCCCACATGGAGGGGGCTGCTCAGAGCTGGCATGGACTCAGGCGTTTGGAGATTGAGAAAGGAAACACCCCAGGGGAAGCCAGGAGAGAGGGCCAGCAGATGTAGCCATATGCCCTGCCATGCAGTGGGAGGGACTCAGACATCATTGGTCTTCTCTTCAGAGTCACGCTGTCTTTCTCTGGATGCATTGGCTTGGACATCTTATGGCCTAGGAACTGTAAACTTGAGCTTCATGGGGCCCCTTTATATGAGTCAATCCATTTCTGTGTATTGCACTCCTGCAGCTTCAGCAGACCAAAACATGGGTATATGGGAATGCCATATTTTTTGCATGGTTTTTTTCTGTAACTCTACAATTTCTCTAAATAATAATAATAATTGAACATATTTCACAGCCCTGGTATTGGGTGTTTATTTGAAGTAATCCATGCAAATTGCTTTACACAGTGCCTAAAACATAGTATCTTTTACTAAATGCTGAGTACTTCTGTTAGAAAAAAGTACAATTACAAAATGTGCTGTCATTCATTATAACAAATGTTCCATGCCAATGCACGTGTTCGGCGTGGGTGTATATGAATCATGTATTTTATGAATGAATGTTCTATAAAACCACAACTTTTCTAATAAAATAAATAAAAGCTGTGGTCAATGATTGACCATGCCCACCCCTGGTTTGGAGGAAGAGAATTTTATGTCCCTTTCTGTCATTATCACCAGTGAGTTAGCCAGGAGTTGGGCCCTGAGCTGGCTTGCCACGAGAGTGTGGGACGGGCTGCAGTGGCAGCTGCATGGAGAGAGCAGTTCACATTTCTTTACTGTAATGTATCATCCTCTTCCTCCTACTCGTCCATGGAGACCACGAAGTGTTCTTCAGGAGTTTCAAAAGAGTTGTTTCAAACAGTTCTTGCCTGTTTAATAGTTATTTTGGCGAAAGGACTGAGTTTTGGAATTCCCTACCCTTTCATCTTACCATATTTCCTTTTTTGAGGATTATAAAGTGTTGTATAAAAATAATTTTTTGTTGGAGCAGTTGTGGGTTTACATAAAAATCATGCAGAGTGCAGAGTTTCCATATACCCCCTCCCATTACTGACAATTTTCTTTATTGAGGTGCATTTGTTACAACTGATGAAAGAATATTATTAAAACTTTATTATTATATATAGAAGATTTTTTTTTTAAAAGTACCTCTGTAACTTTGTGGCTCCTGTTTTAGTTTCCTAGGCTGCTGAAAGCAGATACCATGAAATGGATTGGCTTTAGACAATGGGAATTCATTAGCTAACAGTTTGCGGCTGTTGGAGAATGTCCAAATCAATACATCATCAAGGCAGGCAGAACCAAATCAATAGGCTGAGCCCTTGATCTTGGGGTTTGCCCCCTGAAACTTATTCCTGCAAAGGATAGGCTAAGCCTACTTAAAATTAGGCCTAAGAGTTAACCCCAGAGAAACTTTTTTGTTGCTCAGATGTAGCTTCTCTCTCTAAGCCAACTCAGCAGGTGAACTCACAGCCCTCCCTCCTACGGTGGACATGACTCCCAGAGGTGTAAATCTCCCTGGCAATGTGGGAAAGAAATCCTGGGATGAGCCAGGACCCAGTATTAAGGGATTGAGAAAAACTTCTCGACCAAAAGGGGGAAGAGAAAAATGAGACAAAATAAAGTTTCAGTGGCTGAGAGATTTCAGAGTCGAGAGGTTACCCTGGAGGTTATTCTTATGCATTACACAGATATCCCTTTTTAGTTTGTGTTATACTGGAGTGGGTGGAGGGAAGTACCTGAAATACTTAAGCTGTGTTCCAGTAACCTTGATTTTTGAAGACAGTTGTATAAAGATGTAACTTTTACAGTGTGACTGCATGATTGTGAAAACCTTGTGTCTGGTGCTCCTTTTATCCAGGATATGGACAGATGAGTAAAAAAAAAATATGGATTAAAAATAAATAAATAATAGGGGGACAAAGGGTAAAATAAATTGGGTAGATGAAATACTAGCAGTCAGTGAGAGGGAGGGCTAAGGTGTAAGGTATGTATGAGTCTTTTCTTTTTTCTTTTTATTTCTTTTTCTGAAAGTGATGCAAATGTTCTAAAAAATGATCATGGTGATAAATACACAACCATGTGATGATATTGTGAGTCATTGATTGTACACCATGTATGGAATTTATGTGAAGATTTCTCAATAAAAATATATTAAAAAGACAACATCAAGGCAATGCTTTCTTCTCAAAGACGCGTTGCCAGCAATCCTGCTCTTCTGCCTCATAGCAAGGCACCTGGTGGTATATGCTGGTCTCTCCTTTCTCTTCTCAGTTTTGTTGCTTCCAGCTTCATGCTTCTGTGGCTTTCTCCTCTTTGTATTGCTTTCATGTATAAAGGACTCTAGTATTGGGATTAAGTCCCGTCCTGAATGAGGTGGGTCACACCTTAACTGAAGTGGCCTCATCAAAATATCCTACTTAAAATGGATGTTGTATTAGATTTAAGAACATGCTTTTCTGGAGTACAATCAGCTTCCAACCACGAAAGTGCCTGAATTTCTATTAGCTCTATTTCGTTCATGAAAACATTGGGCCCATTATTAAAATACAGTGATCATTGTGTTTGATTCTCCTAATTTTTCAGTGCACTTGGCCTGATAATTGTCCCTTCTGTCTTCTGTGACTTGAAGTTCTTCCTTCCAGCTCTTTCCCCTCAAGATATAAACATACCCAGGTCCCTCCCATCCAGAACATCCTCTTCCCCCACCCTCACTATCTTTTCTGGTTACTATTCTACCACCTCCCTTGAGAATTAATATTATTGATAGTTGATATATGCATAGCTCCTCTTTACCTGCCATTTGTTCATCAATCTTTCTATCTAAATTTTGTCCCTATCATTCCACAAAACCTATTCTGTCAGATGGGCTCTTTGCTTCCCAGGTTACTGGATACTTTTCTAGTTCTTATTTTATCTTTCAGCAGCTTTGGGTACTGCTGAGCATACCTTCCTTCTTGAAATATTCTCTTCCACATTTCCAACCCACCCCACTCTCTTAGTTTCACCCAATATTTCAGCCTTCTTATCAGACTCCTCTTCCTCTTGACAGCATTCCCTAAACTTTTTTCATTTTCATTTCCTGCATTGATCCCCTCCATTTCCATTATCACAGTTAATCTGACAACTTCTAAATATCTATGGATGTCTATAAGTTCCTCAATCTCTTTCTTGAGTCCTAGACAAAAATATTCATTTCTAGCCAGATATTTGCACTTAGATGCCCCACAGGCTCCACCTCAAGATATCTCATTGTGAACACCCTAGCAATCGTACCCTTTCATTCCCTCCATTTGTTCCTCTTATGGTTTTCCCTATTTGAATCCATGCACAACAGTCCACTCCATGATTCGACCTGGGCTTCTGCCTTTCCATTTTCTCCTCTCCTGTGTCTTCATTCAGTCTATTATCAAGTCCTGCCTATCATTGGATAGGATAGGATAGGATAGATAAGTGATAGATACAAAGGTATAGATAGATGATAGAGATTGATCGATTGATCGCTAGATTGATAGATGAGATAGATAATCAATCTAGAATTCCCTTCATCCTCACTTGAATCTTAATTTGAAGTCCCCTAATTCTCTACCCTGAACCTAGAGTGATCCTTATAGACCTGATTATTCATTATAGGGGTATGAAACAAACTGCCCAACTCCTTAGCATGAACTTCTGTCCTTCTGTTTATCCTTCCAGTCCCAGGTCTGGTAGCCTCACCCTCCCCTGCTTTACCCCTGCCAGGAATTCTTGCTCCCAAGCCCACCATGTTCATGTTTTCCCCTGATCTCTGTACACGCTATTTCCTCAGTCCAGAATCCTAAAATCTTTCACCGTGATCCCACATCCCCTAACTCTCATCTACCCTTCAAACTCATTCATACATCCCTCCTATGATAAAACTTATCCTAAACCTCCAACCCTGGTATTGTTCACCCTATGTATTCCTATCAAACCTGCAGTGCTAGTTTGAATCTGCTATATATCCCAGAAAAGCCTTGTGGGTGTAGACTATTGTTGGGTGGGAACTTTTGATTAGACTACTTCCATGGAGATGTGACCCCCACCCGTTCAAGGTAGGTCTTAATTCTTTCATGGACCCTTTTATGAAAGAGATCAAAAGAAGCTAAGAGAGAAAATAATATTCCCCAGGAGAAGCCAGAAAGAGGCACAGGCGCTGAGAGAGCCATTTTGAAACCTACCCAGGGGATAAGAGCCAGCAGGCATCACCATGTGCCTTCCCATGTGACAAATGGATCCCAGATGCCATTGACCCTTCTTCAATGAAGGTATCTTCTTGTCCTTAGTTTGGACACTTTTTTGGCCTTAGAACTTTAAATTTGTAACCTAATAAATCCCCTTTGGAAAAACCAGCCCATTTCTGGTATATTGCATTTCGGGCTTAACAAACCAAAACACCTGCTCACACTCTATCATAACACTAACACACTTCATATCATTGCCAGTGTATACATATGGCTCCCACACTGAACAGTAACATCCTTAAATACTATGCCCTTTATCACTGTGTCCTCAGAACCTTGTGCATGGTAGCACTGTTATTATTTATTGCATGAACAAATATGTATTGCAGCATTTATATAATGATGAAACCTTGTAAACACACCAAGTAGAACAGCTAATTAAATCAAGGAAGAGTCAAACAATGAAATATCAGTCATCCATAAAAAAAAGTTGCTCCTGAAACTAATAAATGCCAAGGAAAAATACCCACACTATAGTGTTAAGTTACAAAAGTAGGATATAAAATTGTTCATTACTATGCTCTCAATTATGTTAATAAACAAATATACAAATTACAGGAAAATACATCAAAATATTAACAATGGTTATCTCTGAGTAATGAGGTTATAGGCAACATTTCTATCATTTTTTGGGTATTATCTAAATTCTCTACAGAAGTATGTATTACTTTTTTTTTTAACTTTTTTTTATCATGAAATATATATACAAAAAAGCAATAAATTTCCAAGTACATTTTAACAGGTAGTGATAGAGCAGACTTTAAAGTTTGGTATGGGTTACAGTTCCACAATTTTCCATTTTTTCTTCTAGCTGCTCCAAGACACTGGAGACCAACAGAAATATCAATATAATGATTCAGCAGTCATACTCCTTTGTTAAATCCTCTCTTCTCTTTAAGTAACATATATACATAAAAACAATAAATTTCAAAGTACATCACAACAGTTAGTTGCAGAACAGATTTCAGAGTTTGGTATGGGTTACAATTCCGCAATTGTAGATTTTTATTTCTAGCTGCTCTAAGGTATTATAGGCTAAGAAGAAATCAGTATAATGATTCAGCACTTATACTCATTTGTTAAACTCAACCTTCTCTGTGTAACTCCACCATCACCTTTGATCTTTCTCCCACTTTTTAGGGGTATTTGGGCTATGCCCATTCTAACTTTTTCGTGTTGGAATGGGCTGTCAATGATATGGGGTAGGAGGATGGGACTAGTTGATGTTCTAGAAGGGCTGGCCCCTCTGCATTTCAGGACTTCTCTGATCCAGGAACCCACCTGAAAGTTGTAGATTTTGGAAAGTTACCCTTTTGCATGGAACCCTTGTAGAATCTTATTTTATGGCCTAGGTATTCTTTAGGATTGTCAGGAATGGTTTTAGTGAGAGTTTGGCTGTATTACTTTTATAATTAGTAAAAAACTTCTTTTGCTACTAGCAGTCACAATTATCTGCCTCTTATTATCATGATTTGATTATTAAATTAGCTACTAATATATACATTAGAAAGCAAAGTAGAGAGACCTATTGAATGGAATATCAGATGGTAACAGAGCTCCAGGAAAAAAATGCCTCAAACTGGGTCATATTACCAACCTGTGAAGTTAGAATGGTACATGGCTTTACTAAACATCTTAATTTGCTTAAATTTCCATTTTTAGTCGGAAAACTACAAAGAAGAAGCTCAAAGCAACTGAGGCAGGCTGATACACCAACAAATCCTTTGCAGTGCTAATGAAGACCCCTGCCTCCCTGGGAAAGGAGGAACTGTGATAAACAGTCAAGCTTGTCTAAATAAAATAACAGGTCTGCTTCTCTTCTCCAGTTGGCCTATTCCTACACAAACGTTCTGCCTGGGCAGCTTTTGCAAATTTATGGTACCGAAGACAACTCAAGGAGCTTACGTCCTCCTTGCCTCTCCCTCTCCAGCCCCCATACTCTTTCTTTGTCCTAAGCAGGTATATAAACTGTCTCCCCACCACTGTTCTTTGAGGAGTAACTTTCTTTTAGTTCTGCTCCCACACGTGTCACTTCATTCAGTAAACTTATCCTGCACCTTGGTTTTCAGAGTCTGTTTTCAGTTTAACAGTCTCATGTCAGAGGAGTGGGATTCAAAGGCAGATGTCGGGAGGCATCCAGGAGGGCAATTCCGGGAACAGCTTAGGTACCAGCAGCAGCCCTCTGGGCCCATCTTCCCCGGGTTCCTTGTATGGCTTCCTGGGCAGGTCCCTCTGGGATCTTTGAACTCCCGCTGTGCTGTGGTTGAGGACAAATCCATTTGTTGAGCTGAAGTCTGTTTGGACCCTCTGCTATGGTCTCTGTTGTTCTCCGCCATGAAGAAAGAAAGTTCTCTATGTTTCTCTGTGAGAAACAGTCAGTGAGTCAATCTGTTTTATTGAGTAAATAGCCTGGTAAGGCCTTTGTGGATTCATTACTGAACCACCAAGAAAGAGCTCTCTGTTTTATTGACTCTGTTTTGTTTTATTTTAAATGACCGCTTATTTTATATATATATATATATATATATATATATATATATATATATATATATATATGAACTCTAATGTCAACATTTGCAACTATCCTAGCAGCGAGACTAACATCTGATGAACCTAAATTTACACAGCCAAGGCTAGGGCAGTTTTCAGCAGGTTAGACTTGATTATATCAAGGAAAAACTTAACCGCCCCAAATTTGAAATTAGTGTGCTAAATGGGATGCTTTTAACAAGTGGCTCCTAACAACTGCTGAAAGGAAACAAAGAACTTAAAAATGCGGCTGCTCCTCTCTCTGTCTCTCTGTCTCCTCCCTCTCAGAGCTGTTAAAACCCCTTTCCTCCTTTTCTCCTCCCTTCACTATACCTGAATTCCTATGCAGTCCCTGCCTGGACCTTAAAAACTAACCCATCTAACCCAGCCCCAATGTTTCTGTTCAAAATCAAATCCTTTGTTCCCTAGCACGAGCTAGGGTAGGGAACCTACAGGAGCAATCTCTGCGTGGCCTACTTTAATATAAGGAGAAGTCACCCAATTGCCTAACTGCTACAAACCTCCCTTTGAATAAGGGGATGCCCTGAAAACGCCTAAGGGGATGGAGTGCATGTTACAAGGACAAAAAAAATCTCTGCACTAGCCGTCAGCTGGCCGTTATTATGTGCGGTATGGTCAGCTGCAGTAAGCTGTTTTAAGAAAGAGGAATCAGCAAACTGAAAGAAAAGTTACAGCTGGAAAGAGATATGCAGATTTCCACCTGTGCTTTAGTAACAAGTTTGTAAGAACAGCTAAATAAAAGAGATAATGATACAAACGTGCTAGCCTGTCAGTTCTTAAAATTAAGAGGTCAGGGAAAAAAAATACCCAGCCAAATGTTAAAGCTATCTTAGCAAAAAAAAAAAAAAAAATGAGATCCAAAAACCTAGAATTTCCAAGAGAACATAAAGAAATACCAATACAATTTAAAAATTAGCAAAAATACAAATTGTCAGACCAGTGCAAAGTCCCTTTAACAGTCCTGTTTAGCCAGTAAGTGAAACTGTAGTTGTGAGGGAATACTCTGCTGAGGAATTAATTAAATTGGGAAAAAGTTCTACTCCTGGTAAGCAAGAAACAATTGCCTAATATGTTCCACATCTGCTGAGGAAGCTGCCTTATAATTGCATTTAAAAAATGGGCTTAGAGGAGGGCGAAAGCATTAGGAATCTCTCCCAAATAATCTAACTTAATAACTCTAATACAAAATTATGAAACTTGCTCCCAGCTTCACCTGCTTTCAGTGACCAGTAGTAGTAGGCATATACATAAAGCTACATGCCCCGAAAGGATTTTACAAAACTGTAAAGACAAAATACTTTCAGGGTCTTCAAAATTCATATAAAATTAAATCTTTTTTTTTTTAGGGGACAATATAATATATATATATATATGCCATCAATTCTTATTCAAGAGTAGATATTACTCTTTCAACAATGCATTGATTAAAGTGTTTTAAATATTTAGCATTATTCTAACAAGTTTAATTTTTTTTGTTGTTTGCATGGGGCAGGCACTGGGAATTGAACCCGGGTCTCTGGCACAGCAGGGGGGTATCCCTGTCACTGTGCCACCATGGCCCGCCCTAACAAGTTTAATTTTGATAGTGATTGTATGTTATAAAATGTTTACATGAAAACAGTTTCCAGAATCCTTCTGGTAATGTAGCTATTTAAGGAAAATATTTAATATTTTATTAAAGGAAAAAGAAAGCAATTTTTTCCAAAATAAAAAATAGACATATGTTAGATAAAAACCTTGTTACTGGACAAAGGTGGTGCATTCTCTGCCCAATGCACTCAAAAAAACAATTCCTGAGTCACCAGGGTTTCAAAATGAGAGTTTATTGCTAGAGGAGAAGCAGGAAATCAGATGGCCTATTGGCCGCAAAATCTACCTCCCCAAGCCGCAGCAATTCTGGTAGTAGTATAGTATCAAAAAAATGGCCGGGGCAGGCCACAGCGGCTCAGCAGGCAGAGTTCTCGCGTGCCATGCCAGAGACATGGGTTCATTTCCCAGTGTCTGCCCATGCAAAAAAAAAAGGGCAGGTTTTAGGATAATGAGCACAATGACTCCAGATAATGTAATTAGAGATGATCTAATTATTGAGTGTGCACAAAATTAATTATATGCTTAGTCATAAAATGTATGTAAGAAAACTGTGGCCTTAATATGATAATGAGTGTAATTTTTACTATTATAATGAAGTATAGGTCACTTATAGGTTAAAATCTAGACCACTGTGCATGTCAGGTGGACCCATTTTAGTTAAATCCATTTTTAGTTATCAAAATAACTTTGAAACTGGGGTGGGTTAGTTCTGGACTGAACTTATGAGCATTAAAGACAGCCCCTAAAAAAAACATTAGGGCCTGTCTTTAATGCTTGTAAGACTCTGAAGTAAAAAAACTATATTAAAAATGGATAACAGTAAAGGTTATAAAGTTTTTACAGTCACAAAAGCACAAAATAAAAGCTATACAATTTTTATCAGAGATCAAGGCAGCTGGATTATAGTTCAGAGATTTCAGCTATTTCCCTCTGTCTACTCTAATTTAACCACAAAGTAAAAAGGAATATCTACATAATGATTCAATAATCAAAATCGTCACTTAAATCCTAACTTGTCAGTTACACCCTGAATAGATACAGAAAGTTGCAGAAAGTCCATGGGGGAAAAATGTATTTCTTATAGTCAAAGGTGAGCAGAATTTGATGTCTATCTATAAAATGCTTTAAAAGTTTTAATATCAAATAATATATTAATGAAAACTAAAATTTAGTTTTCTCCCTATTAAAGTAACAAAGTTTTCTTAAATTATTAGTCTATTTTTTAGTAAGTGCTTAAAAAAGTTTTTCTAAATAATCAACGTGAAAAAAAGCAAAAGTCTGTATTTTATCAAAATAACTTCTTACAACTTATGTTGTCTATTATGCCCTTAGTTGTTTTAAAAAATTAAATCTCACTTTTAAAACAGCTAAGTCTTTTCCTTAACTTTAGTTAGATAAGAAACCAAATATTGTTTTAAACCTGACAACTTAACATTTTGCTTTCTCAAGGTCAAACTCTAAAGACTATCCTTTTTATTCCAAGTAGTTGCAAAGGACTTGTTCTTTTATCTGGTAAAACAAAAAATAATAATAAAGTACTAAAGGTTGCTAAGTTCATTTAACATAAGTTAAGAAATGTTTAAACAATGCTATAAAAATTAAGAGATATTTTAATCTGTTGGTTATTAAGCTGCAAAATATTAAACAATATAGCGCTACTAATTATGGTTTTATTTATTTTAAGGATGTTGTATGTCACAGAAACTTTCAAACTTCCTTGTCAGTTACACTGTTTTATTCTGCTTCTCTAAAAGTGCTTACGTCAGCTACAGGTTAAAGCTTCATGCTCAAAAAAAAAAAAGACTTTTAAAAGGAAGCAAGGCAAATTATAAATTATGTCCTACCTGTTAACTATATTACATTAAAATATAATCTAATAAAAATGTAAAGAATAAATCTGACCTTTGTTTTAACTAAAATACTTATATGTTTAAACCAAGCTCCTACTGCTGGGGCAGGGTGTCTCCCCATTTAAGTTATTGGCTAGACCCATTTCTGTGGTCCCCCAAACTATAAAGGTATCAGTCACATCTTCTGATCACTCCCCTAAGATGAATGAACACCTTGCTACTGTGGACCCCTGTAGCTCTGCCTGCCCTAAAAGGGCCCGCTCACTTTGGCCCTTCAAGAGACACTGCCTCCAGACAGGCTCCACAGAACCCTGGAGCCCATTTTCCTGTTCTTAAGAAAACTAACAAAACTAAAATACGAAGGATACACAAGAAACGTATCCACCAGGAGAATAATAGCCGGACCTATGTTGTTAAAACCTAAAAGAATAGATTTCCAGGAAGATGGCCAACTAGAGTAGCTCAAGGATAGCCCTGCTCCATGGAAAAGTTAGAGAAGGGACAGGAGGGCGACTGAGGTGGCAATTCGGGAGTGCAGCTGAGCTGGGAGAGCCTTCTGCACCACATGCAGCAGCCTTGGTCGCAGAGGCCGAGGAACTAAGTGGCAGAAAGCTGGAGACTGGCATGGAGGCATGAGGCATGGAGCCCACAAGAGAGCACAGATGGGGACACAGAACTAGAAGTCAGCCAGGCCGCATTCCTTGGGTGTGCTACCCTCATCAGCACAGCCCCATGACCAGCGATTCACCCCACACCCCACAAACCTGAACCCCTCACCCGCTCCATTCCCCACGCTCCAGGAGCCCCCACCCCACCAGCCCCCAGTGCACATATTTGCCCCCCATCCCCACCCCAAGTGCAGCCTAAACCACCTCTCCTGCACCCCTCCTGAGCACTACCTCCCTCTCCCTGTTCCCTGCAGGCTGTTGCCAGTGCATAAAGATTACAGGTACTAATCTCCATATCTAGGCTACCCCCACCCCCCACCCTAGTGTTGCACAGCTTTACTCCACCCTCCCTGAGCTCAGTACATCCATTTACGGCACTCCCAGGCCCATTCATCCACACGGGCCACCAATCACATCATTCAGCTCTGGAAACTGCATGTTACAGCAGTCCTAGAACTGTGCATGTGCACAGCCCTCAGCCTCATTTCCCAGCTCTGAGAAAGTCCCGACTTGCCCAGCCAAGTCACATCTGCCCCTAATCCATGAAGGCGTAATGCAGACCTGCTACCACAGCTCTACACATGCACACAAAGGGCCCCGTGCCTTAGACCAGCGCACACCAGGGTTATGCACCCCCATACCAGTTCACCTGCAGAGCTACATCTACCCTGGCCGCTGGGCACCCACATTCACAAGCATCAGCGTAATGTCCCCAATCTGCACCCATACCTGCCCTGAAACAAATCACTGTACTGAGTGCTCCACCCTGTGCCCTGCTCCCTGCTGTACAACCATTCCGCAAACACAAGACCTTAGACTACTGAAAGAAATCAACTCCCAAAATAAATCAGTCAAGATATTTATGTGCCACAAAGACAGCAGAAGATCACTAAGCATATCACAATGCAGACAGATATAGCCCTGCCTAATGACCAAATTAAAACACCAGAGGAGATACAGATGTTGGAATAACTAATCAAAGATGTTCATACAACTCCACTTAATAAAATAAGTGGAATAGCAAATAAAGGAGATCAAGAAGACAGAAGAGCACAAAGAGGGATTTGAAAGAATAAATAGAAAAATAGCAGAAATCAGACAGATTAAAGACTCAACTGACCAAATAAAAAACATACTAGGGGCACACAACACTAAATTTGAAGAGACAGAACAAAGAATAAGTGATATAGAGGACAGGATAATTGATCTTAAAGACTTAAGATCTTTTTGCCATTGGAAAAAGGCAAATGGCAAAAAAGATGGAAAAAGTTCAATGGGAACTCAGGGAAATGGTAACCAAACAAAGCACACAAATATAAGAATCATTGGTTTCCCAGAAGAAGAGAGGAGTAAAGGGCTAGGAAGAGTAGTTGAGGAATAGTGGGGGAAATCTTCCCAACCCACATAAAGGACATAAAAAATAGATAAATAGGAACTCCTCAAAATGAAATGCGTCCGCACCTCAAAAGACTTTGTCAAAAAAGTGAAGAGGCAGCCAACTCAATGGGAGAAAATATTTGGAAATCACATATCAGACAAAGGTTTGATTTCCTATATATACAAAGAAATCATACAACTCAACAATGAAAGAACAAACAATCCAATTATAAAATGGGCTAAAGATATGAATAGGCATTTTTCTGAAGAGCAAATACAGATGGCTTATAAGCACATGAAGAGATGCTCATTTTCACTGGCTATAAGGGAAATGCAGATCAAGACCACAATGAGATACCACCTAGCACCTATAAGAATGGCTGCTATTAAACAAACAGGTAACTTTAAATGTTGGAGAGAATGTGGTGAAAGTGGTACATTTATGTACTGTTAGTAGGAATGTATAAGGGTGCAGCCACTATGGAAGACTGTTTGTTGGTTCCTTAGGAAACTAAAAATTGAGTTGCCCTATGAGCCAGCAATAGCACTACTTGGTATATACCCAGAAGAGCTGAAAGCAATGGCACAGACATTTGCACAATGATGTTCATAGCAGCATTATTCACAATCACCAAAAGATGGAAACAAACCAGATGCCCACCAACAGATGAGTGGACCAACAAAATGTGGTATTTACGTACAATGGAATATTATGCAGCAGTAAGACAAAATGACGTCCTGAAGCACATGACAAGATGGATGGGCCTTGAGGACATGATGCTAAGTAAAATTAGCCAGACACAAAAGGATAGATACTGTATGATTCCACTTTTATGACCAGCATAAAGGTATAATCTGAGGCATATAATACAAAATATAGGGAACTTAGAGATACCTAGAAGCTAGAGATGGGTGAACTGTTAGTTAATGAGGTTGAACTCCAATGTAAGGGAATAGATAGGAGTGAAGGTGATTCTCTACTGTGTCTAGAAGAAATATTACCATACTGAAGATGAACAGATTGAAAGGGTTGTATAGACTTATGTGTCTCACTGACTCACACTAGAAAGATGAATGAGTTCTCACAAGAAATATTCAAAGATAGGATTCTTATAGAAAGAGTGTTTAAGTCCAGAGTACAGGGGGAAAACTGCTATTGCATGCTATGAGTTATGTTCAAAAGGAAACCATCAGCACTACCACAGCAATAGCAGAGGTAAATAATGGGGGGAGAGACAAGAGTTAAGAGGAAGTTTAGATTTCCTGTTTGGTGAGGGTGTGTTTATCGGTTTTCTGACTCTTGGGAACAATGAAATTATCTAAAATTGAGAATGGACTGTGGACTTTGGGCCCTCTACATGATGCTTGATGAATGCAGGTGGCTGAAGGATGCACTGATGGAGAAGTAGATTGGCGAACGATGGTGTATACTTATGAACGAAGGCCGTGCTGCTACAAAAAGGAACACTGTCGCGAGGCATGCAACAATGTGAATGAACATGTGGGACATTTGGTGAGACAAAATAAGTCAGAAACAAAAAAACAACAATGGTATGCTTACCTTTAGAAAATGCTTATAAGAAAACTGGGGCCTAAATTGTAAGCTTTTAGAGCAGAGACATTAAGTCCGGAGTGGTGATTATTATTTCTGGATTCTGAGAGGCTGTTTTATATACATAACCTGATATTTAGAGATAAGAACAAAGTCAAACAGGTTGGGGTTAAAGTAATTCAGAAACAAGGATAAGGAAGATGGTGTTTATATTTTAGAATCACACATACTCTTTGAGACCAGTGGAAGAAAGGTTTATTTGATCTGGAACTGAAATGTTCTGTAGTGCATAATCCTATTCACCCTATCTGTACAGCTCATTTGAACAACTGGAACACAGGAAGCACAGAACAAGAGAGGTCCTTTAATCCTGCAGAGATTAGTGTAATGGCTGGAAACATCCTAGAGTTTATTAAGCAGATAATCAAAAAGTATTGGCAAAGTCCCCTGAAGTAGGGGAGAAAGAATATGAAACTATTAAACCTTACTATCTGGGAATCCCCTGATACTGTGTCAAACTTTAGGGACATCCAAACCAATAGGCCATGCCCTTGATCATGAGGCTTACTGTTGTGAAGCTTATGTAGATAGTGGAGAAGCTAGGCTACCTATAGACATGCCTAAGAGTTACTTCTGGAGGACCTCTGTTGTTGTTCAGATGTGGCCTCAGTCTCTCTAAGCCCAACTCTGCAAGTGAAATCATTGACCGCCCCCCCCCCCTCCCCATGTGGGACATGACATCCAGGGGTGAAAGTCTCCCTGGTGATGTGGGAGATGACTCCCAGGGATGAATCTAGACCTGGCACCGTGGGATCAACAATTCCATCCTGACCAAAACGGGGGAAACAAGTATAATTAATAAAGTATCAGTGGCAGAGAGAGTTCCAATAGAGTCTAGAGGCTACTCTGGAGGTTGCTCTTATGCAAGCTTTAGGTAGACCTTGCTACCTATCATAACCTGCCAACCCCCAACCAGGACCACTCCAGCCAATTCTAAAGAACACTAGGGCAATATATAAGATTCCACAAGGGTTCCATGCACTAGAGTAACTTTCCAGAAATCTACAACCTCCAGATGGGTCCCTGGTCCAGATAAGTCCTGAAACCTAGCCCAGCCTCTCCAGAACATCAGATAATTCCATGTCCCTACCCCATATTAGTGACAAACCCTTCCTATTTTGGGTATGGAGAGGTATGGAATGATCAAAGGTGATGGTGGAGTTATACATAGAAGATAGGATTTCACAACCTAATATGAATGCTGAATCATTAAATTGATATCTCTTTTAGTCTCCAGTATTTTAGAGCAGCTAAAAGTAAAAATTTAAAATTGTGAAACTAACACATCAAAGTCTGAAATATGTTCTGCAACTAATCATGGTGCCTGGAAATTCATAGTTTTTTTGTATATATGTTATTGTTCACAAAAAAAGAAGGAAAAAAAGCCATTTGTGATGATAAAAAAGTATTTAAGCCCTCTAGCCTCCTAAATTCTGGAGCAGCTAGAAAGAAAAATATGAGAGAATTGTATGGTAGCCCATGACAAACTTGGGGATCTATCCTATAACCACTTCTTGAAGAGTGCTTTGAAAACCATTGCTTTTTTATTTCTTTGCTTTGTATATATGTTATACTATACAATAAAAAAAGTTATAAAAAAGAAAAAAACCCTGAAAGGACACAACTATCACTAAAGCCTGCTCCAATGGGGAAATAGTATGTATGCTACTGTAAGCCTAACACTCACCCATTAGCAGTAAATGTCCCAGACCCTACAAAGAAAGTTCTGCAGTAATTTTACTTACAGGAAAATACCTTCCCATTTGGGTACCCACTAAACATTTGTATTTGAGCTCCTAAGCTTCTTTCCTGCTTCATCTAAGTTCATCTGTCTGCCTTTAATTGAGCAGCAGCTGTAGCAGCATTCCACAACCAGACTGATTGTTGGATATGCAGATATGTTTCAGTTTCAAGTAGCTCTGGAATATTCTTCCATTGCCTTTAATTAACTGAAGTACTTAGATGATAACTGGTAATCACTCATGTTCCCCAAGGTGGCAACTACCTAATATTTTCTATAACTAGACTCTCTCAGTTTAATACGTCATTTCTATTATTAAGGAACATCTGAACAAAACCTGTCTGTCACATCTGTTTGGGATCACTTAACCTCGATAGGTGCTAAGCATGGTATCATGAGTGCCAAAAGTCCTTTGTGTACTGAAAAACATAACGCTTCTGATTTAGCTGAGCACCAACACATGAGATGGCTGTCCACATTAGATGTAATCAAAATATCATTGTATTGGCCAAACATTGCTACTAAATTTAAATTACTAATTTTTCATACTTAAACCATAAGTTTTACAATGAGAGCTTTCTAAGTCTTTAGTTTAATCTTCCTGATACTATATTTGATACTATATGTGATTGTAGAATCAGTTGAAATTTAACTTTGTTGAAAAGCTTCTTGTTATAGCCCAAAACCACATTTCCAGTTACTGTGTTTGTTAGAGAATTTCTGTCAATAAACTCCGAATTAAATAGAAAACAAAACAACACACACACAAAAACACCATTGTATGGAAGATTAAATGGACAAGGAAACAAAACAACTCTAAAGAAGCCAGGGCGTATTTGCCTCCCCCATTGCCGGTTGGTTATGCAGAAAACACTTTTGGCTATACCTCCCCTACTACTGGATGGGTAAATGCACTCTAAGATACCCCTTCCTGCCAGGAAGCAGTCATAAAGTTTTGCCTAGTGCACCCCAAAATCTTCCCACCCTCAAAAAATCATTATTTAAGCCTAAGAATAAAATGTTCTTTAGCATGGTGGGAACAGCCCCATAGTATTTTTCTCGCTAATGCTGGAGCTTTAAATGCCCTAACACAAATACCAATTTTAGCTAATTTCACTGCTCATGTTCTTAAAAATCCCAAATATAGTATGTCTTTTAAATAGAGAAACTAAACAAATAAAAAAAGAGTAGTGTTACTAAACCATATGGCCTTAAGTATATTCACTGCAGCTCAAAATGGTACCTGTACCATGATTGGCACCACTTGCTGTTCAAATATACCTGAGAAACATACAAATGTCATTAATACCTTGGCATACTTACAAAAAGCCTATAAACCATATCCAAAAATTGGAATTTGTGGACTCCTTCCTCATAGCTCACTAATCCACCTTTGCATTGGAGTTATCCTCTTCTTATTGGCACACTGACAGTATTAATTATTTGTCTATCTTCTTGCCATTTATATTGTAGTTGTGGCCTTATTTCTCATCATCGCAGGCTGTAAACCTGAGACCTCCCATGCCTACGCTCAGGGGCTTATGTAGAAGAGGTGGTGGAAAAAATTATAAGAATAGCGGGACAGAGTAAATCATCACATAGTAATACTTTACCGCCTTCCCTAATTTCCTCTTTAATTATTCTTATGCTCCTGCTCTTCTTTGGCCCAGTAATTCCTCAATGGCTCACTGGCTTCTTTGTCTCAAAAACTAAAAGCCACTAAACTATTTTCTGTGTTTCACTGGTGAAACACAGAAAAATCACTAAATCACCAAAGCCCTAATCAATAAAATAATCCCTCTTAGTCTTCAGGGAGTCCTGAAGCCCTCTTAATCAAAAGAAAGGAATGTGAAGTTAGAAAGGTAAATAGATTTAATCATCTTAATTTGCTTAAACTTCCATTTTAACTCAAAAACTACAAAGAAGAAACCAAAAGCAACTGAGGCAGGCTGATATACCAACAACTCCTTTGCAGTCTAAGGAAGACCCCTGCCTCCCTGGGAAAGGAGGAACTGTGATAAACAATCATGCTTATCTAAATAAAATAACAGGTCTGCTGTTATTTTATTTAGATAATAAATAAAATGGACCAGTGGGCCCATTCCTACACAAACGTTCTGCTGGGCAGCTTTTGCAAATTTATGGTACCGGAAGATGCCCTGCCCCAGACAACTCAAGGAGCTTACGTCCTCCTTGCCTCCCCCTCCATGTTCCCCTACCCTTTCTTTGTTTTAAGCAGGTATATAAACTGTTTCCCTACCACTTTTCTTTAAGCAGTAACGTTCTTTTAGTTCTGCTCTCATGCATGTCGTTTTGCTCAATAAACTTATTCTACACTTTAGTTTCAGAATGTATTTTCAACTGAACAAACCCTATCTGCAGGAAGGCTGAGTATTATGACTGGCAATAATGGTATAATTACGTGTGAGTGTTTTGGGGGGGTTGGTTACTGCCCAAAGGAAATAGTTTGTAATTACCGAAAGAAAGGAGGAAGGGGTGTGTTCTCATTTTCTAGGCTGCTCAAGCAAGCGCCATGCAAAGGGATGGCTTAAATGATGGGAATTTAATGGCTCACAGTTTCAAGGCCAGGAAAAAGTCCAAATCAATATATCACCAAGGCAATGCTTTCTCCCTAAAAACTGACATTCTGGAACTGGATGCTCGCAATCCTTTGTCCTTGGTTCCTCTGATACATGGCAATGCACATGGTGGCATCTCCTGGTCCCTCCCTTCTCTTCCAGGTTCCATTGCCTTTCAGCTTCTGGCTTTCTATGGCTTTCTCTCTGTATGTCTGAGTTTCATTCTGTTTATAAAGTACTCAATCATAGGGTCAAGACCCATCCTGATTGAGGTGGGCTGAAGTACCCTCATCAAAAAGTCCTACATACCATGGATTCACACCCACAGGAATGGACCAAGTTTAAGAACATGTCTTTCTGGGGTACGTGCAGCTCCAAACCAGCACAGGGTGCTAGGCAGAAGAAAATCACAGTGGTATGGGACCCAGTGGGAAACCTTGACATAGTAACTGCCACAGCATCTTCACCTGTCCCTGTTGACTTAACCCCCACGACAGCCTTGTGATGCAGCTGTATTATGATTTCTGTTTTACACATGAAAAGACAAGTTCAGAGAGGTGAAGTGACTCATGGGTGTGTGGCAGTGCAGACATTTGGATACAGACTTTCTGATTTTAATACCTAACCTGTTTTGTTTTTATTGCATGCTAAAAGGTTCTACACACTCAGGAGGTACAAAGCAGAGTAATATCAAGCATCAAAAAAAGCAAGGGGAAGAAATCTTGGAGTGGACTTTAGACAGTTAAGTAGAGGACTTCTAGGAGGATGTCTGCTTGAGCTCACATTTATTGCTCCTCTCACCTGGCTTGTTGATGGGTGAGCAGCTTCTGTGGAGAAGGTAAAGCCTGGCCCCCAATGCTGGAGCCTGGAAAGGAAGCCACTTGCAGCTGGGGCTTGGGCTTCTGAAAACATGGCAACTTGGGTGGCCACTCTCTCCATCTAGAGAAGGGCAGGAGGTTTATGAGCTCAGTGGGAGGCACCTGGGATGAAGTATGCTCATTCCTAGCTGCTTGAGAACAAAGAATAAAAAGGAAGTCTTCTCTTTTGCACAGATGTTCAGTCCACCCAGACTCCAGGCATGGAAGGGGCAGGGTAGGGAGGGTGGACTTGGTCCCAAGAGCAAGGGGAACAGGGGTTGTGGGTGTGGTAGTCAGGTTCAGGTGTCAACTTGGCCATGTGATGGTGCCTTGTTCTGTTGCTGTGGACTTGATCCATTAGCATGTGGAATTCATCTATGGCTGATTACTTCTGCAGTTAGCTAAGGGGAATGCCTTCCTCAGTGAGTGATGGTTAATTTAGTTAGCTGGAGGCTTAAAGGAGAGAGGTCAGAAGAGATCTCAACGCTGCACAGCCCAACCAGCTCAGCGTACCCTCATCTCAGCACTCACAGTTTAGCCCAGATGTTTGGAGATGCAGAAGGAAATCTCCACAGGGAAAGCCGTTGGAACACAAAAGCCAGGAAATGCCAGCAGACATCGCCCTGCGGCCTTTCTGTGTAAGAGAGAACCTCAGGTGAGTTAGCTGCCTTTCCACTGAAGAACTGTAAGTTTTTAACTAAATAAATCCTGTTTTATTAAAAGCCAATCCATCTCTGGTGTGTTGCATTCTGGTGGCTTTGGTAGCCTAAAACATTGGGTTCTACTTCAGTGTTCACAGAGGGGATGCTGGCCCCTTTACTTGGTGACTGAGTATCTTCCTCCCACATGGTTTATATCTTTATTGAAGAAAGACTATACCCCTTCAGATCAACATTTGTCTCCACCCCAAAGAAACAAAGGGTTCTATTATAATGCTGAGAAGCACTGTGTCCTTTCCTGCTTCATATGGAGACATATCAACAATAAAAAGAGCCACTCTTGCTTGCTTTGTGTTTATTTTGTTTTTATGTATTAATTGGTTATAACACACAGAGGGAAATGACAAATCATTGTCGTATGGCTTGAAGAATGATGACAGAGGGAACACCCTTGTGAAGTCATTATCCTTTTCCAGAAATAGAGCATTACCCCAGAAGCAGCCATTGTGCTCCCTCCCAAGGGAACTGTGATGTGACTTCTAACTCTATAGTTTGGTGTTGCCTGATTTTGAACTTTATACAATTGCATTATTTTGTATGTGATTCTGTTTCACTTAATATTTTAGTGCCATTCACCCATATTATTGCACAGTAGCTGTAGTTCATGCAGTTTCATTGTTGCATTGTCTTCCATTGTGTGAACATTCCACAATCATTTATCTATTCTACTACTGATGGATATTTGTAGGGTTTCCAGTGTTTCACTATTATGGATAATGCTGTCATGAACATATTACTGACAAAGAGCTCAGATCTAGAATATGTACATAACTCCTACGTTAAGTAAGAAAAGACATTATTCAATAGAAAAATAGGCATGAGACTTGAGCAGGCATTCAGAAATTAGGATTCTACAACACAGCCAATAAATGTATGAGAAGTGCTCAACATTAGTAGTCAGGGAAATTAATAATGAGAGATATATTCTCACAACCATCAGAATGACCACAATTTAAATGAGGTAAGTCTCTGGAGAAGTTCTCATACCCTGCTGATAGCACTAAATTGGTACCCTGGAAAATTAGTTGCTAGTTTAGTAGCTGCTACAGATGAACCAAAGAATACTCTGTGACACAACAATTGGGGATTATACCCTATGGAAATGCACCCATAGGCACAAAGAAGAATGCTGCTTTCAGCAGATGCTCTGTTTCCTGGGAAATGGAGTTGGTTCTGACTAAATCCTTCTGATTCAGAGTTTCTCTTCACAGATAAAGAAAGAGCATTGATCCTTTAAGGTCAGGGTTCTCCACCCACCATAGAACAATTAAATCAGAAACACCGGGAGTAGAGCTTGGTGTCAGGTGCCTTTTAAAACACTTCAGGTCATTTTAATGTTCCTCCAGAGAATCACTTGTTGCTTGAAAGGACAAATCCACCATGACTAATCAGAACAGGTAGCTTTATTTAGGAAGGTATAAGAAGTAGGAGAAGGAGGTGAGAGCTAGAAAAGAAGAGGCCTGGGAACAAAAAGAATGTACTTGAAGGAAAATCACAAGGTTTCTAAAATTTAATAAGTTAATAGAGGAAGTAAAAAATAGATTGGATATTTTTAAAAACAAATTAAGTGATTTAGAAAATTAAATGCAGGAATTATGTTCCCACACAGATCGAAAATTCAAAAAAGTGGAAATTATAAAAGAGGCGAGACCCAAGAGATCTAGTGACTGAATATTAGAAATTCCAGAAGGGTGGAACAAAACATTAGAGGAGAAACAATAATCACAGGAAAAGGGAGGGGAAAAAACTTCCATAAACTATAGACAAGTTTTCAGATGAAAGATCTTACTAAAAAGAAACATCTCTAGAAATATATTCAGTGAGACACTCATTGAAATTTTTCTGATAAACTTTTTAACTCCAGGGAAAAATCTCAGGCTTCCATATATATTAGGTAAATTATTTGCAATGAAGAGGGATTCAGGTTAGCCTTGGGCTCCTTATCTGCAACACTAGAATATAGAAGGCAGTGAAATACCATTTTAAGATTTCAGTAATGAAGAGTACTGTAATCATAGAATCTAATATAATCACATAAAAAAGTGAAAGAAAGGCATTTTTGAACATTCAAAGAAATTATCCAAGTGAGTACTCTAGGAAAATATAAACGTGAAGCCAACACAAGATGTAAGAGTGACTGGTGAGTAATAAAGCTAGTTAAACATGTGTCTAAATCTAAAGGGTATTTACAGTGTGATCATGAACATGAGTTTAATAAAAGATTCTTAAAATAGAAGAACTATGCTCCAAGAATAGCAAGTGAAATTAAAATTCAAAATTGTTTCAACTGAACTTGGGAGATTTGGTGCTAAAGGCATGGAAGAAGTAAAAGTTGGTTAATAAGGTCATCTTGGAGGGAAGAAGGGAGGCATATGTTGCTTTATTTTTAAATTTTGGTATATCGATATTGAACTATAGGTACGTGGCTTTCAGAAATACACAGGTAATCACTACTGGTGCAGAGATTATTATAAAATATCAACTACCAATATGAAAACATAAATTGGTGACTTTGTAGAAAAATTCATTCATGAAGTAATAGTAAACCTGAATAAACCAACAGCCATATAAAACTGTGAAGAGGATAGCAAAGACTTCTAAAAAAAAAAGATGTAAAACCAGATGGCTTTTCAAGTAATTTTACAAAATAACCAGGGAACATATAATTACTATTTACATAAACCTTTCTAGAATATATGAAAATATAGATGACCTACCAATCATTTTATCATCATTTAAAAGCTGATAAATATGCCCCTCCCCACAAATAAAATACACACATATACATGAACACAACACACACACACAACTGTAGACATTTCTTATGAGTACAGATGCTAAAATAACAAGATATTAGCAAAATGAAGCCAGCAATATATTAAAACAACAATATTCTATGAACAGTGATGAAATAGGATTTGCTTTAGCAACATGGAGATGGTTTATCATTAAGAAATCCATGAACACAATTCATTACATCCATCATACCAAACAAGAAAAATCATGTGATTTTATCACTATATGACTAAAAGAATCTGGTAACATTCAATACATTTTGTAATTACAAACTTGATATAAATAGAAATAAAAGGAACCTAGAAATATAATGAAGAGTATTTTATAGAAACCAATAGCAAATAGCAAATATTTTAAATGCTGAAATACTGGAGGCAATAACATTAAGGCGAAAGCAATTAAGAAATGCCTATTACTAAATAACGCTTTAGATATTTCAAAGCAATAAGTCAAGAAAATAATGTAAGTATATAAGTATTTCCAAAGAAAGCCAAACTATCATTAGTTTTAAGTTTCATAATTGTATAAGAAAATTCAAAAGATTTAACCAAAAACTATAAGAAAAAATAAGAGAATTCAACAAGATGACTGGCTGTGAGACAAATTTAAAGGAAAAATTATTTCTTTTGTACTGCTATAGTTGTTAGAAAATGAAATGAAAAAAATATTCATGAAAGCAACAAAAACTGACAAACATCTAAGAACAGTGGAAAAAGTACAAGATTGATATGAATAACAGCATTAGTGAAGGTTCTAAAAAAAAAATTCAAGCAAATAGAGAGGCTTCCTGATTTGGAAGACAGTATCATGTCTTCTTAGTTAATTCTCCTTAAATTAATATATAGGTACAATGCATCCTACAATCAGGATTCCCAATGAGAATTTTTGGGTAACAGGATCACTTAATTCTATGCTTCAGCAGTAAAGTGGATATATAAAATAACAAGAACATTGTAGAAAAGAGGCAGTATGAAGATAGCATTAACATAGTTGAATGATCCAAGGAACAGAATAGAATCTAGAGACTTGTTAAAAAATATATAAGAATTTAACATATGAGGAAAAATAGTATTTGAAATCAGTGTGGAAAAGAAATCATCCAACAAATGTTTTGGGAACAGTTTCCTATATATTTAGAAGATAAAAAATGATGTTTACCTCACACAATATACAAAAATAAATTCTAAGTGGATTAAGAAATAATTATAAAAATAAGATCATAAAATGATTAAAATAACATGTGGCAGCATATTTGTCAGTCTCACAGAAGGAAATGCAATTGTACACAAGAAATTAAATCCAGAAACCATCAAAGAAGAGATGAACGATTTGACTGCTTGAGGACAAAAACTATGGGTTAGAATGAACTTAAAAAACCAAGTGACACAGGTGGAAATATGTGCCATACATAAGAGATTGACATTATACAAAAAGCTTATAAACATTAATTTAAAAACAATCTAGTAGAAAACTGGGCAAAGCATACAAGCAAACAGGTCAAAGAAAAATATTTTAGATGATGAATAAATGTATTAAAAAGATTATAACTGAAATTTCACTATACTGAGACTGGCTTAAAATAGTGTTCAAATTCTTGTTTGAATTCTGTTGAAAATGCTTTGTTACATTAAAAAAAAAGAAAGGAAACTTTAAGAAATTGATCCTGCATACTTCGTATTTGAGGCAGTTGATGGGTGGAGGCAGTTGCAGCAGCCCACTTGCCCACACTCTCTGTAAATTAAACTTTAAATTTTGATCAAGCCTGACAGGCACAAATGAGATTCTGGTGTTTTCATAAAATGTGCGTATCTTTATTTTTTATGTGGATTGATCAATCAAGTTATCTTAGCACTTTAAGGGTACTCTATTTCCTGATTTTGGCAGAAACACATTCTTTCTTATTTCATAAATTAAATAAGTTTTAAGGAAAAAATATTTGGTCTTCAAGCACAGAAATTAAAAGCAGGGTACGGAGAACCTAGCAGATGACTTACTATCTGACTGCATATGTAACTTCAGTAAATCTGATGGTTTAACTTAAATTGCATTTTAAATTCTCTGTCAGCATACTCTAATTTATTTTCAATGAGCTCACTTTTTCAAGGTGAAATGAATTACTCTCTTTACAATTTCAAAAATCACCACTAGTACTTTAAATATCACCATTCAACTTTAAAATCCACACACATTCAACGGGCCAACTTAATTAAAGTTAGTTTCCAAGATTGATATCTGGAGTAATTTGAATAAAATGATGAAATTAAAGGCAGACCTAACCATGGAGGATGTTTTAGGTAAATCAGAGAAACTGGAGTCTTCCCCCAAGGTTTTCAGACTAGCCTCATTAATCGTGACAGCAGTGCGCCTGCTAATGTGCTAATGGGTCTTGTCCTTGACTCTGTACTCCTGGAAACAAAATTACTCTTAGCTCCCACCTGGTCCCAGACTTCCTATGTAATGCTAATTTTTCTGTCATCTTGTTCTCCTTCTCTCTGTGCCAGTTTTCTGCATCTTTTAAAAGAGATTTCCTATGGCTTGGTTATATTGCTTTCATCAAACAGATGAGCCTTATTGTGTTTGTGGATGAATAGGAACATTCAGCCTTTTTAAAAGACAAATACTTGCAATATGTATTACTCTGTGACTTAATTTTCAACGACAATCACCAAACCAGGCACATGGTTGGATATGGTGTCCTGCAGGTGTCGTAGGAGGGAAGAATTAGTTATCACCCCTATAGAGAACCTACAAGCACAAAACTAGCCTTTGCTTATCACAACCTTCTAAAGTCTTCCCCACAATTTCCTCCCCAACACATCTGTTCCCATCCTACCCCACCACAACCATTTTTTAAAAACAAGAGTACCCGAATTTACATGTCATCTTCCTTTTGGAAATTAAGTTGGTCAGATCTATCAAGAGCTTTGGAAAGGATCACACGTCTACTTCGACCCAATTATTTTATTTCTGAGAGACTATCTTAAGGAGATGACACCAAATACGGAAAACGTCATGTACTCACATATACAGTGAGATAGGATTTTTTGCCCTCCCTCCTTCTCTGAGGCAGAGCACTAGCCCACACTGGTAGGATGGATCCCTGTTGCTTTAGTTTCCTAGCTGCTAAAACAAATGCCATACAATGGGTTGGTTTAACAATAGGAATTTGTTGGCCCACAGTTTGAGAGGCTAGAAGGTTTGCTTCTTCTCAGGGTAGGCATCTTCTGGCTGACCAGCAACCTTTGGAGTTCCTTGGCTTTTCCATCACATGGCAATGCACATGGCGCCATCTTCCCCCATCACCTACAGGTTCTGTTTTCTTCCAGCTTCTGGCTGTTCTCCATGGCTTTACTCTCCATCTGACATCCACTCTGCTTATAAAGGACTCCAGTAGGATGGATTACAGCCCAACCAGATTCAGTGGGGTCACACCTTAACCAAAGTAACATCTTGAAATTTCATTTACCGTAGGTTCACACCCACCAGGATACAGACCAAGATGAAGAGCCTGTCCAAATTGGGATACACAATTCAACCCACCACACAGACCATAACAGAAAAGCAAAATAAGTCTCTGCCTTAACAGAGAGGGTGGATTGAGAGGGTCTAGGGCTCCAGTCTTCCCACAGAAGGTTTGAACAACCAGCAACAATTGACAGAAATATCTTCTCAAACTCTGGAAAGACAGTTAAAGGGTTGCAGTAACAGGTTGAGCACCAAATCAAGAAAAAGGCAACTTTAAAAGGCAAACCCGATGGACTTTAAAGACTCTCTTCTCCACCTTTAAATCCACTGTGTGCGCTTAACTTGGTCATTGCATATGATGTTGGCAGCCTGCGGATAGGCAAGCAAATAAACTGCATTAAGCATTTAAACTATAAAAAAAAGACGAACCTCATGGTGCCCTTGCTGGCCCCTCCTCCACACCTCACTGGCTAAGCACAGAGCCATCCTGCACCCTCAGTGTGGGTCCCAGGTTCCAGTTTTGGAGGGAGCATGGTAACCTTTTGTACATATACCAGGATGCATGTGTATCTGTGCCAATCTCTCTGGTGGCAGATTAAAGGATTTAACCTGGACATGCATGGCAGCCTTGCTATTCTGGAGCTCTGAATGGGTGGAATCACGTCTCCATCTAACCACAACTGGACATACCACACCTCTGTGGAGATAATCTAATCAATAGTTTCCACCCTATAGTATTGAATCAGGATTAAAACAAAGAGCTGCCCTCACAAGTTTGGATCAGGTTTAAAACATGACTTTTCTGGGGCACATGATAGCAAGAAAGACTTCTAGATCATAAGCTGAATTTCTTTTTCTTTTTAACTTTTTTATAGCTTAATTTGTACTATTTCAAGCAAATCCGTAAATGTAAAAATTATACTGTTGCCTTGATATAATCCAACTGACTGTAATGAGGAACAAATATCTAACTTGAAATGCATCCTAGGAGGTAAAAGCATGATAAAGTTGCTTCTGGTCTTTCCATTTCATGCTTAACCATAACATGGGCCTGTGGCATCAGGGAACATGCAGCGGTGGAGTGCTACTGTACAAAAGGAACTTTGGTTTTTCACTAGTTGTTCTTATCTGCTAGCCTTTTAGTTACATGTGTACTGTATTTGTTTACAGAGTGATGGATGAAGGATATATAACTTAAAAGCCTGTTTTAATAAAGTTTAACCCATCACCCCCCCAAAAAAAACTTTATGCCTATACTATACTATAGTCTACTAAGAGTGTAATAGCATTATATCAAAAAAAATGTACATATCTTAATTTTAAAACGCTTTATTTCTAAAAATGCTAATCACCAGAGGTGGAGCAAGATGGGGGTGTAGTGAAGCATAGAATTTAGTTTGTCCTCTAGGGCATCTAGTAAATAGCTAGGGGCTGTATGGAACAGCTGTCTGGGGAACCTCAGTGACCGGACATACATCCTACACCAGTCTGGAATGGTGGAATGGCTGAGATCCCACATAAAAATGTAAGTTTCCCAAGCTGCAGAGGTGGCGTCTCTCCCCCATGGGCACAGCGGACTGGCTCCCTGAGGGAATGAGAAGCTCTGGTCCACCCACCAGGGGCAGCCACTCTGCCGGGCGCCATGAGTAGCCACCCGGATGGGCACAGAGAAGAGCCGCCCCACCAGGCACCAAAAATAGCTGCCTCAAGGGCTGCAGAGAATAGCCGCCCTGCCGGATGCCAAGAATAGCTGCCACCCCACCCAGGCACGGAGAATAGCTGCCTTGCCGGGCGACAGCAATAGATGCCCTGCAGCATGCCATCTTGCTCAGCCAGCCAGGGCAGCTGGGGAGAGCCCGGACTGGGGGAAGAAGTGGTTCAGGAGCGCCATCTATCGGTAAGCCTCAAGTAGAACTGCATCACCTCCATGAGATCTGGGTCTTGGTTTGGCTTGTAATTGCAGGCAAATCAAGTTCTAAAGCGGACCTTCAGGGCAAGCCCAAGCAGATACAAAATCTTTGATGAGTAGAGGAAATCAGCTTGCAAAATAATCTCATCAAGATGAATAAATGCCCCTAACACAAGAAAATCACAGAGCACATGAAGACTCAGGCAAATATGGCCCAGCCAAATGACCAAATTAATACACCAGAGGGGACATAGAATTTAGAACAACTAATCAAGCACGTTCATAATGACAGAAAGGATATTAAGAAGACACTGGTGGAGCATAAAGAAGAATTTGAAAGAATAAATAGAAAAATAGCAACTCTCACAGAGATGAATGATACTGTAGAACAAATAAAAATATATACTAGAGTTTCCGGTGCCTGCCCATGCAAAAAATAATAAAATAAAATACACACACACACACGCTAGAGATATACAAAAGCAGCTGTTGAAGAGGCGGGAGAAAGAATAAGCAAGCTAGAAGACAGGATGATTGGACTCAAACATACAAAAGAACAAATGGCAAGAAAGATGAGGAAAATGGAACAGGATTTCAGGAGAAGAGAAGAGTAAAGGGCTAGGAAGTTTAGTTGAAGAGATAATAGGGGAAACTTCCCAAGTCTTATAAAAGACATAAATATGCAAATCAAAGAAGCCCAATGAACCTCAAATAGAATAAATCTAAATGGACATACTCCAAGACACAAAGTAATCAGACCATTAAATGTTGAAAAGAAGTGGAAAGTCCTAAAAGTAGCAAAAGAGAAGCAACTTATCACATACAAGGGAAATCACATAAGACTGAGTTCAGACTACTCAACAAGCACCACTGAGATAAGAAGACAGTGGTATCATATATTTAAGACCCGGAATGAGAAAAGATTTCCAGCCAAGAATTCTTTATCCACCAACTTGTCCTTCAAAATTGAGGGAGAGATTAAAATCTTCTCAAACAAAGGCTGAGAGAATTTGTCAACAAGAACCTCCCTATAAGAAATTATAAGAAGCTGAAAAAAAAAAAAAAAAGACAGGAGTGGGAGGTCTGGAAGAGGGCACAGAATTGAAGAGTATCAGTAAGGGTAACTTAAAGGATAAAAAGACAGGGGTGGGGAGAATATATAGATCTGGCAAATAAAATTAAAATGATAAGATGATAGAGTCAAGAACTGCCTTTACAGTAAAAATGCTAACATCATCTGAGCCTTCAGCAAGTTCTCATTTTTTTGCTGGTAGAGTGTCTTGCCTCAGTGTTGATGGCTGCTTTCTGATCAGAGTGGTGGTTGCTGAAGGGTGGGGTGACTGTGGCCATTTCTTGAAATAAGACAACAGAAAAGTTTGCTGCATTGATTGACACTTCCTTTCATGAAAGATTTCTCTATAGCATGTGATGCTGTTTGATAGCATTTTCCCAAAGTATAACTTCTTTCCAAATTGGAATCAAGCCTTTCAAACCCTGCTGCTGCTTTACCAAGTATGTTTATTTAATATTCCAAATCCTTTGTCATCATTTCAACAATGTTGACAATATGTCCACCAGGAGTAGACTCCATCTCAAGAAACTACTTTCTTTGCTCAAAAGAGGCAACTCCTCCTCTGTTCAAGTTTTATCATGAGATTACAGCAGTTCTATGACATTTTCATGCTCTGCTTCTAATTCTAGTTCTCTAGCTATTTCCACTGCACGTGCAGGTACTCCCTCCACTGAAGTAAAAATCATCCCTGAGAGTGGAATCAACTTCACCCATATTCCTGTTAATGTTGATATTTTGACACCTTCCATGAATCATGAATGTTCTTAATGGCATCTAGAATGGTTAATCTTTTCCAGAAGATTTTCAGTTGTTTTGCCCAGATCCATTAGAGCAACCACTGTCTATGACAGTTATAGCCTTATGAAACATATTTCTTAAATAATAAGACCTGAAAGTAAAAATGACTACTTGATTCATGGGCTGCAGAATAGATATGGTGTTAACAGGCATGAAAACAACACAAATTTTGTCTTACATTGCCATCAGAGCTCTTGAGTGACCAGGTGCATTGTCAATGAACAGTATTATTTTTGAAAGGAATTTTTTTTTTCTTAGCAATAAGCCTCAACAGTAGGCTTAAAATATTCAGTAAACCATACTGCAAACAGATGTGCTGTCATCCAGGGTTTGTTGCTCCATTTATTGAACACAGGCAGAATAGATTTAGCATAATTCTTAAGAGTCCTAGGATTTTGGGAATGACAGATGAGTATTCACTTGAACTTAAAGTCATCAGCTGCATTATACCCTAGCAAGAGAGTTAACCTGTCCTTTGAAGATTTGAAGCCAGGCAGTTTCATCTACAAGGCTTTTTCATCTACACTAAAAATCTATTGTTTAGTGCAGCTACTTTCATCAATTATCTTAGTTAGATCTTTTGGATAACTTGCAGCAGCTTTTCCATCAGCACTTGCTGCTTCACCTTATATTTTTATGGTATGGAGATGGCCTCTTTCCTCAAATCTCATTAACCAATCTCTGCTAGCTTCAAACTTGTTTTCTGTAGCTTCCTTAGTTCTCCTATCCTTCACAGAATTGAAGAATTCTTGCTGTGGATGAGGTTTTGGCTTATCAGCCAAATAAGGCTGTTTCGCTTTTTTGTCATTGTGTGTTCACTGGAGTAGCACTTTTAATTTCCTTCAAGACCTTTTCCTTTGCATTCACAAATCTTTGCTGTTTGGCACAAGAAGCCTAGCTTTTGCTCTATTTTGGCTCTTGACATGTCTTCCTATTAAGCTTAATCATTTCAGGTTTTTTATTTAAAGTAAGAAACATGCAGCTCTTCCTTTCACTTGAACACTTAGAGGCCATGATAGGGTTTTTTTTTTTTTTTTTTTTTTTTTTTTTTTTTTAAACATTTTCTTGTTTTATTATATTTTGTTTGTTTGTTTGTTTTTTTTACATGGGCTGGGGCTGGGAATCGAACCGAGGTCCTCCGGCACGGCAGGCAAGCACTCTTGCCCGCTGAGCCACCGCGGCCCGCCCATGATAGGGTTTTTAATTGAATTGTTGTATCTCAGAACAAGGAGGCCTGAAGAATGAGGCAGATGGTAGAGCAGTCAGAACACAAACATTTATCAATTAAGTCTACTATCTTATTTGGACATGGTTTGTGGAGCCCCAAAACAATTACATTAATAACATCAAAGATCACTGATCGCAGATCATTGTAACAGAATAATAATGAAAAAGTTTGCAATATCCTAGGAATTACCAAAATGTGATGCAGAGACATGATGTGAACACCCGCTGTTGTAAAAATAGTGCTGACAGAATTGTTCAACACAAGGTTGGCACAAACCTTCAATTTGTAAAAAACACAATATCTGCAAAGTGCAATAAAGGGAGGCACAATACAACAAAGTATTTCTGTACTCCACATTAATAGATTAAAGGAGAAAAACCACATTATCATTTCAATAGATACTGAAAAAGCATTTGACAAACTCCAAAACTAATCATGATTTAAAATAAAAACCTCTTAACAAACTAGAAGTAAAAGAGAACATCTTAACCAAATAAGCAGTAAAGGAAAAGAAAAACCTGTAGCCAACTTTATCCTTAAGGATTAAAGACTGAATGCTTTCTTCTAAGCCCAAGAACAAGACAAGGATGTTCATTCTTGCAATTTCTAATGCACATTGTATATTGGATGTTCTTGTCAGTTCAGCATGGCTAAACAAATAAGTAAATGGTAGCCCAATTCCAAAGAAAGAAGTGAAATTGTCTTTCTTTTCAGATGAGATGATCCTATATGTAGAAATCCCTAAGAAATCCGCAAAAAGACTACTAGAACTAAGAAGTAAGGTCAGTAAGCTTATAGGATAAAGAATCAATCTGCAAAACACAACTGCATTTCTATATACTAGCAATGAACAATCTGAAAATGAAAGTAAGAAAACTATTCCATTTATAACAGCATCAAAAGGAATAAAATATTTATTGTAGAATTTTCAAACTAGGAACCAGGCCTTAGTCCAGGGTAGCCACAGGATATTTTAGAGGAAGAGTACAAGAGGCTAGATTTGCATGGTGGGTGGGAGAAAAATGGTAATAAATAAATAAATAGTCACGCCTAATATCCTGTTATTGGCAGATATGTGTGGGTGACAGGGGTATGGGGGTGGTATCACAATGCCTGAGACACAAGAGCAAATAAACCCAGCTATATATATCAAGAGGACTTAATGAACAGCCAAAGAATAAAGTCCCAATAGCAGGCTTCAAGAGTAATTTAGCTTTGTATTGCTGCTGTAACAAATCATCACAAACTTGAGGTTTAAAACAACACAAGTATATTATCCTACAGTTCTGGAGGTCAGAATTCTAAAATGGATCTGCAGGCCTGGAAGCTCTAGGGGACAATCTGTTTCCTTATCTTTATCCACTTCTCAAGGCTGCCTGTAATACTTGGCTCATAGTCCCATATTACTTCCACCTCTGCTTTGTCACAGCTCCTGCTTTTACTTAAACCCTCCTACCACCCTCCTGTAAGGATGTTTGTGATAACATTGGCGCCACCCAGATAATCCAGGATAGTCTCCCTATCTCAGGATCTTTAACTTAATCATATCTACAAAGCCCATTTTACCATGTAAAGTGACATGCATGCAGGTTTCAGGGCTTAGGACCCAGACACCTTTGGGAGGGCCATTATTTTGCTTACCATGGAGAAGGAGGCAAGCTCAGCAAAAGAGCATAAGGGCGAGTAGAAGGTGGTCTCAGTGAATTGTGAGACAGGTTACATGAGTTGAAACTTTTCTATTTTGTTTTTTACATTCTTTTTATAAACATGCTTCTTAATTACATTATATTTCTGTTTGCATTTTTTGTTGTTGTTGTATGCTGTATGGTGGGGGTCACATTTCGTTCTTTTTCCATGTGAATATCCTGATGTTGCAGCACCATCTATTGAATTCATGGTGGGGGGGCGGGGAATGTGCATGGGCCAGGAATTGAACCCAGGTCTCCTGCATGACAGGTGAAAATTCTACCACTGAACTACCCTTGCACCCCCTTGCATTTGTTTGTTTGTTTTGGTAAAAGAAATATATTTATTGCAGAAAGTTTATAACATACAGATGAACAAAAGTCACTTCTAATTTTATCACATAGTGGTAGCCATTGTTACCACTCTGGAGAATATTCTTATCTTTAAAATACATGTTTCAACCTGATTTTTCTCTTAACACTTTATGAAGCAAGTTGTTCTATGTCACTATTTTACAGTATTATTTATTTTTAAAAAATTTTAATTACAAACAACGAACAAAAATACAAACATTCTTGACATACAAACATTTTTGACATGGTTACAATCAGTGACTCACAATATCATCACACAGCTGTGTATTCATCACCATGATCTTTTTTTTTAACATTTGCATCTCTCCAGCAAAGAAAGAAAAAATAGAAAACTCATACACTTGCATTTGTTTTAATAAATTAAATGCAACCCCAGATCTTTGCAAGAAAATCAGGTACAGAAAGACATTTAATAAAAATGAAAAGGTCCTCCCAGCCCACTTGTTTCATATCAGAGGTAATCGCTACATGTCAAACTGGGGAATATTTTCTATACATTTAAGAATTGTTTTCTATACTTTAAAATAGTCTTACATTTGGAGGTTTGTAAAATGCACATATTTTCCATCAAATACTTTCATGCAGTAACATTTTTAAAGTCATGTTTATTGAGATATAATTTACACTTTAAAAATCTCACCTTTTTTAACATGCAGTTCTATTAGTAATGACAAATACATGCAAGTTTGTAACCACAATTACAATCAAGAGATAGAACAGCTCCCCAGCTCCCCAAATTCTTTTGTGCCCCTTTGTAGTCAATTCCCTCCCCAACCCTAGCAACCATAATCTTTAACTGACCTTACAGTTTTGCCTTTTTTTAGAATGTCATATAAATGAAATCATATAGTATGTATCTTTTTAAAGCTCAGTTTTATTAAGATATATTCACATACCATACAATCTATCCAAAGTATATAGTATTTACCCTATTGAATTTGGCTTCTTTCACATAGCTTAATCTCTACAGAGTTTTAGTATGAGTTATTTAGTATCTATTATCTCCTTTACGTTAGAAGTATTATTTAAAAATTTTTTTTCTATGAATCAAACTAATTTTGACTCTGTGACTTGATCTCATTAGGCAGGCAGGAAATGCAGCCTCTGTCATTCTTGAAATTCTTCCTCTCCTCTACCCTTCCTATCCACCCACCTTCCACCCCCAGGTAGAGTTTCTGGGCCTTAGGCAGGGCTGAAGCATTAGCATAAGCTTCCTTTAGTCATCTGGATATGGCTGAGATCAGAGCTCACTGTCTTTGGGGTCCCTACAGTCTCTTCTGCTGCCAGGTAGGCCCAGCAATTTTTGGAAAGGCTGGAAGCTCAAGTCCAGATTTCAGCCTCCCTGCTGCACCCTGTGGCCATCCCTCTGCGGCCCTGCCATACCCATAGGGTTCATCCAGGAAGCAGGATTTAAATCTCACACACTATATTAACTGCAGATGCATGCTTCACTCTCACAAACCTGGCCCCCTCCATGAGCTCAGACTTTTACAAACTAAAGCAGGATGTCCTGCCACAAACCTCCTTTGAAACAAGGATGTCTATCCCACCTTGAATGGGGGGAAAGAAGAGTGAAACTATAGGAAGAAAATGCAAATTAACATCTCAAAAACTTATCCTGACCCAAATGTTCTTCATCAGGTGAATGATTAAACAAACTGTAGTACACCCATACCATGAAATACTACTCAGCAATAAAAGGAATGAGCTAATGGTACACTCAATGACTCAGATGGATCTCAGAATCCATCTGAGTTGTAAAAAAGCCAATCTCAAAAAGTTATATAATATATGATTTCATTTATGTGCTATTCTAGAAATAACTAAATTATACCAACTGGGAACAGATGAATGGTTTCTAGAGTTTAGGTTGCCATGGGGTGAAGGGGGAGGTATGGCTTCGAATGAGGGATTTTTGGGGTCATGGAACAGTTCTCTATCTTGTGGCGGTGGTTACATGAATCTACACGAGTGATAAAATTGTATAGATCTTTACACATACACACACACAGTAAGCACACAGATGAGTGCACTCACAACTGGTGAAACCTGATTAAGGCCTGTGGGTTGTATCAATTTTCTGGTTGCAATATTGTACTGTAGTCATCCAAGACATTCCCATTGGGGCAACTGGGTGAAGGGCACACAGGAACTCCCTCTACTTTTTTTTTTGCAACTTCCTGTGCCTCTAGAATTATTTCAAAATAAAAAGTTACAAAATTTACCCTATGCTTTCATCAGCGTTCTCTAAAGAAAAAAAACCAACAGGAGACCTGTAAATATGAGATTTATAAAAGTGTCTCATGCAACCATGGGAAGGCAAGAGTCCAAAACCTGTAGGGCAGGCTGTGAAGCTGGCAGCTCTGATGATGGGTCTTGACAACTCCATAGGAGAGGCTCCCTGGCTGAAGAAGCAGCAGTAAAAATCTCCCTTCTTCCTTAAAAGTCTTCAACAACTGATTGGATTATCTTCTTTGCAGGAGACATGCCCTTAGTTGATAGTAGATGTAATTAGCCACAGCTCCAATCAGCTGACTGATAATTTTATCTATCAGTCTTCTGATTTATCAACCAGCCATAAAATATCCTTGCCCTAACAGTTAGGCTCGTGCTTTCCTGACCAGACAACTGGGTACCATCAACTGGTCAAGTTGATGCCTGAGCTTAACCATCTCACCCTGTCACAAACGTAAACATGTTTGTAATTTTATTTTTATAAAGTGGAATCATAATATCCACATTATCCTATTTTAGAGAACTAATAATTTCTCTTTATAGAATAACCCTTTCATTTAACAGCATATATTAGTCATTATATGGATGTATTATTATTTATCCAATGTCCTATTGATTAAATTTAGTCAATAGGATTTTTACTAATACAGTTAATGCTGCAATAAACATCCTTATACATGAAACTGTGTGCAGTTTTTTGTACATGTACATTTCTATTTATTCCTTTTAGTCAGCAGATATTTACTCTCAAATGCTATTTTTGATTCTGGATATATAGCAGTGAATAAAACATGCAAAAATCTTTGATCTCACAAAGTTTATATTCTAATGGAGTCTAAATTGAATGGTATAATATAATATTATTGAAAACTATACTATAAGTAGAATTGCTATGGTCACATTTGCATTTTGAAATTTGAGGGCAATTTGGCCACCTTTTCCAGTGCATAACAAAGGACTAGGGAAGGATTGTTGGCAGCTAACTCATTGATAGATATTGGTAGATAATTGGTAGATTATAAAGAATTTATTTCTCATAAGTAACACATTTTAAGAGGATCATTGACAATTTTTAGAGGGATCAGACATACAATTTTAGGTACCATAGAGGCTAATAGAAATTTATAAAGGCAGCCTGAATGTAATTTATTTAACCAATAGTTGCAAGAATGAATGAATGAAAAAACATAAAGTTTGCATGAAACCCTTGATCCTTTCAAGAAATGTTGGATTAAGATCCATTTCTCCAAAGTTCAATCACTGTGAGAAATCTTGGGCCATCTCTTCTCTACCCTGTACACTACAATTACTAATTTACCTCATAAAGAGACCAAAGAGTGTTACTTTCCCCTCTTCTCAAGGGAAGGTGAAAGCCAAAATAAGTATATAAATAAATGAAAAAAGTCCCAACTCATCCTCCCTAAATCTTCCAATACCTTGTGAATTTTGCTGGCTTCTCATTAGTGGCTCCACAGTATATAAGGAATCAGGTAAATTCCACTAGGAACACAATGATTCTTCTCAGCCTAAAGAGACAACACAATTGACTGGCAACCCAGTCAAAATGATCCTCACAGTCTTGACCTTGCAATTAATAGAGATCCCTGGTCAAGCAATTGGAGTAATTGCTGACAACTGGGAAGACTGACGGTGATTTGACATCCTTCTTCTTCTTCTTTTTTTTCTTTTTTTATTGTGCAATATAACATATATAAAAAAGCAATAAATTTCAAAGTACATTTTAACAAGTAGTTACAGAACAGATTTCAAACTTTGGTATGGTTTACAGCTCCACAATTTCAGGTTTTTCCTTCTAGTTGCTCCAAGACATTGGAGACTAAAAACAAATATCAATATAATGATTCAGCAGTCATACTCATTTGTTAAACTCTTACTTTTCTGTTATAACTCCTCCTTCTCCTTTGATTCTCCTCCCAATCTTTAGGGACATTTGTGTTATGCCAACTTTTTTCATGTTGAAAAGGGGTATCAACAATATGGGATAGGGGGATGGAACTGGTAGATGTTCTTGGAGAGACTGGCACCTCTGGATTTCACAACTTATCTAGTCTGGGAACCATCTGCAGGTTTTAGATTTCTTAAAAGTACACTTAGTGTGTACAACTTTTATAGGATCTTGGACAAAGCCCTGGGTGTTCTTTAGGTTTAACAGGAATAATGTTGGTTGAGGTTTGGCAAACCATGGTAATTAGCAATATCTCATTGAAGCTTGCATAACAGTAGCCTGCAGAACAGCCTCTCAACTCTATTAGAGCTCAAGAAGCCACAGTGTGAAATCAAGAAACAAATTCCATTTACAATTGCAACTAAAAGAATAAGATACTTAGGAATAAATTTAACTAAAGAGACAAAAGACCTATACAAAGAAAACTACAAGAAACTGTTAAAAGAAATCACGGAAGACCTAAATAGATGGAAGGGCATACTGTGTTCATGGATTGGAAGACTAAATATAGTTAAGATGTCAATTCTACCTAAATTGATTTACAGATTCAACGCAATACCAATCAAAATCCCAACAACTTACTTTTCAGAAATAGAAAAACCAATAAGCAAATTTATCTGGAGGGGCAGGGTTCCCCGAATTGCTAAAAGTATCTTGAGGAAAAAAAACAAAGCTGGAGGGCTCACGCTGCCTGACTTTAAGGCATATTATGAAGCCACAGTGGTCAAAACAGCATAGTACTGGCATAAAGATAGATATATTGACCAATGGAATTGAATAGCGTGTTCAGATATAGACCCTCACATCTATGGACATTTGATCTTTGATAAGGCAGTCAAGCCAACTCACCTGGGATAGAACAGTCTCTTCAATAAATGGTGCCTAGAGAACTGGATATCCATATGCAAAAGAATGAAAAAGGACCCGTATCTCACACCCTATACAAAAGTTAACTCAAAATGGATCAAAGATCTACACATTAGGTCTAAGACCATAAAACAGTTAGAGGAAAATGTAGGGAGATATCTTATGAATCTTACAATTGGAGGTGGTTTTATGGACCTTAAACCTAAAGCAAGAACACTGAAGAAAGAAATAAATAAATGGGAGCTCCTCAAAATTAAACACTTTTGTGCATCAAAGAACTTCATCAAGAAAGTAAAAAGACAGCCTACACAATGGGAGACAATATTTGGAAACGACATATCAGATAAAGGTCTAGTATCCAGAATTTATAAAGAGATTGTTCAACTCAACAACAAAAAGATGGCCAATCCAATTACAAAGTGGGAAAAAGACTTGAACAGACACCTCTCAGAAGAGGAAATACAAATGGCCACAAGGCACATGAAGAGATGCTCAACGTCCCTGGCCATTAGAGAAATGCAAATCAAAACCACAATGAGATATCATCTCACACCCACCAGAATGGCCATTATCAACAAAACAGAAAATGACAAATGCTGGAGAGGATGTGGAGAAAGAGGCACACTTATTCACTGTTGGTGGGAATGTCAAATGGTGCAACCGCTGTGGAAGGCAGTTTGGCGGTTCCTCAAAAAGCTGAATATAGAATTGCCATATGACCCAGCAATACCACTGCTAGGTATCTACTCAGAGGACATGAGGGCAAGGACACAAACGGACATTTGCACACCAATGTTTATAGCAGCATTATTTACAATTGCAAGGAGATGGAAACAGCCAAAATGTCCATCAACAGACGAGTGGCTAAACAAACTGTGGTATATACATACGATGGAATATTATGCAGCTTTAAGACAGAATAAACTTATGAAGTATGTAACAACATGGATGGACCTAGAGAACATTATGCTGAGTGAGACTAGCCAAAAACTAAAGGACAAATACTGTATGGTCTCACTGATATGAACTGACATTAGTGAATAAACTTGGAATATTTCATTGATAACAGAGACCATCAGGAGATAGAAATAGGGTAAGATACTGGGTAATTGGTGCTGAAGGGATACAGATTATGCAACAGGACTGGATACAAAAACTCAGAAATGGACAGCACAATACTACCTAACTGTAATATAATTATGTTAAAACACTGAATGAAGCTGCATGTGAGAATGATAGAGGGAGGAGGGCTGGGGACATAAATGAAATCAGAAAGAAAGATAGATGTTAAAGATTGAGATGGTATAATCTAGGAATGTCTAGAGTGTATAATAATAGTGAAATGTACAATGTACAATTTTAAAAATGTTTTTGCATGAGGAAGAACAAAGGAATGTCATTATTGCAGGGTGCTGAAAATAGATGGTAATTAATATTTTAAATGTCACCTTATGTGTGAGACTAAAGCAAAAAATGTTTATTTGTTACAAAATTTATATTTTGACTAGTGCATTTCCTACTATAACTTATGTAGATAGCTTGATTGAACACCATAAGTACTTGGAGTCTCAGATAGGACATGAGATTTTGTTGGTTTGTCCAGAGTGATGCCCCAATGAATCCCAGAGTGATTCGATCACTGAGTGGAAAAATATTTGCAAAGCCCCCTTTGGGGAATGGTGAGAATGGGGAGAAATTCAACTTTCCCAAGTTGAATTCTTGATATTCTCACAAGCAGTGTGGACAACCAAAGCTATAGGCTGAGCCCCCAGTTTTGGGGTTTGTTCATATGAAACTTAACCCCACAAAGGATAGGTCAAGTCTACTTAAAATCTAGGCCTAAGAGTCACCCCCAAGAGAGCCTCTTTTGTTGCTCAGATGTGGCCTCTCTCTCCAGCCAACACTAGCAGTCTCACCACCCTCCCCCTCTCTGCGTGGGACATGACTCCCAGGGGTGTGGACCTTCCTGGCAATGTGGGACAGAGATCCTGGAATGAGCTGAGACTCAGCATCAAGGGACTGAGAAAGACTCTAGAATGAGCTGAGAATTAACATCAAAGGATTGAGAGAACCTTCTCGACCAAAAGGGGGAAGAGGGAAATGAGACTAAGTGTCAATGGCTGAGAGATTCCGAACAGAGTCGAGAGGTTATCCTGGAGGTTATTCTTACGCATTAAGTATATATCATCTTGTTGTTCGAGATGTAGTGGAGAGGCTGGAGGGAACTGCCTGAAAATGTAGAGCTGTGTTCCAGTAGCCATGTTTCTTGATGATGATTGAACAATGATATAGCTTTCACAATGTGATTGTGTGATTGTGAAAACCTTGGGTCTGATGGTCCTTTTATCTACCTTGTCAACAGACGAGTAAAACATATGGAATAAAAATAAATAATAGGGGGAACAAATGTTAAAATAATTTAGTTTGAAATGCTAGTGATAAATGAAAGCGAGGGGTAAGGGGTATGGTATATATAATCTTTTTTTTTCTGTTATCATTTTATTTCTTTTTCTGTTGCCTTTTATTTCTTTTTCTAAATCAGTGCAAATGTTCTAAGAAATGATGAATATGCAACTATGTGATGATATTAAGAACTACTGATTATATATGTAGAATGGAATGATATGTTAATATTTTTGTTTGTTGTTAATTTTTTTTAATTAAAAAAAAAAGAGAAGCCACAGTGTGCCAGTTTGAAACTGTTGTGTACCCCAGAAAAGCCATGTTCTTTAATCCATATTCAATGTTGTGTGGTGGGAGCTTTTTTATTGTTTTCATGGAGATGTGACCCACCCAGTTGTGGGTGGTAACTTTTGTTTAGTTGTTTTCAATGGAGACGATTTTCCATCCATTCAAGGTGGGGTTGCTTACTGGAATCCTTTAAAAAGGAACAATTTTGGAAAAAGCTTTAGTGCTGACAGAGCCCACAGCCAAATATCTTTGGAGACCCAGAAAGAAACTCCCCCAGAGAAGCTTTATGAAATGAGAAGAGAAAGCTAGCAGATGTCACCATGTGCCTTCCCGGCTGAGAAAGGTTCCAGAAGCCAGAGATCCCAGTAGATGCCAGCCATGTGCCTTCTCAGCTGACAGAGGTGTCCTGAATGGTATCAGCCTTTCTTGAGTAAAGATAACCTCTTATTTGTTTCTTAATTTGGACATGTTTACAGCCTTAAAACTGAAAACTTACAAGTTAATAAATTCCCTTTTTAAAATGCTGTTTCGTTTCTGGCATATTACATTCTGGGAGCGTCAACAAACTAAAATACACAGATGCCTTATCTGTCTACATTTCTTTCCCCACTTTTGGTCAGGAAAGTACTGTCAATCCTGCAGTGCCAGGGAGAATTTCACCCCAGAATGTCATGCCCCACATAGCAGGATGGCGGCAGTTGGGGGGAGGGGTGGGGGTGGTAATAATTTTCCTTGCATAGTTGGGCATAGAGAAGAGAGAGAGGCCACATCTGAGCAACAAAATGGGTTCTCTGAAAGTAACTCTTAGGCATAATTATAGATAGGCTTAGCTTCTCCGCTACAGAAATAAATTTCATAAGAGAAAGCCTCAAGATCAAAGGCTTGGCCTACTAACTTGGGAGACCCTAGTGTTTGAGAGACTATCAAGGGTTTCCAGGTGGGAAATTATCATCCTCCTTATTGACTCTGTAAAGAAGGTCCTCAGGGTCTCAGTAGGAACTATTTGAGGACTCATTGTCTTAATTTATTGTGGGTTTCTCTCTCCATAATAGGTACCTCCTAGGTAATGCATTGTGCCTTCTCAAAATCCGTTACTTTATCCTTCCATAAGGTATAATCACCAGGAAATTTCTATTTCTGCAATTCTCTCTTCTTTCTCTGTCCCTTTCCCTCATTTATTTAAAATCCTATTCAGGAGGTATTTTTTATTATTATTATTTTCTCTTCCTTGGTAGTGAATAAATTTTCTGTAAGCACACCCATTTCAACATTTCCAGCACAAGTTCCTTTAAGTAAACTTATTTTTTTTTCTTTCAAGCACTAACTTCATTTCCAATCTTCTTTCACTCCAATAAATGAACATGCCAAGTACCAGGGAATATCCCAGCTTCCTTTTATGCTGAGCGTTTGAATTTTTCTTTTGATATTTGCTTCCCACAAACTCTCAATCTGGTGTCTGTAACCAGCACATGGTAGGGTGATCAGATGAAAGTCTAAAAGGCTGTCTCATCTGGATCTCCCAGCCTTTCTTCCCCCTCTTTGTTCTGACATCTGTTACACTTAGCTGTAGAATGAATGGTAAATTTTAATTTGAGTAGACTTCACACAGAATAAATTGCAAGGTCATGATGAATTCACTTTAGAAATGACAACAATAATAGAACTAATTTTTGAGCCCATTAATCTACTCTGGCAGTGCTGAAGGAAATATGATGAACAGACTAACCAAATGACCCATGCTGCAAGCAAAACTGCACTATTCCATACTTTGTAGCATCAATTTCTTATTAAAGGCTGTAAAATAATTGATTTAGGATCAATATTATTCTGATGGAAAAATTATGGATTAAAGTTGACAACATGCAATATAATGGGGATAATTTTATGGTCTTGCAGTGAGGTCTGCAAACTCACTTCCTGATACAGGATAGGGCTAATGTCAGCCCTTTATGTTGACAAGAGTTTTTGATTAACAGGGAATGTGAGAGTCGACAACAGAGGGGGAAAAGCATACCCAAAAATAACCATTAAAAGGGTCAGTGTGGAGAACACAGGAGGTGCCAACTCTGTTCATTCCTCTTGGTCTGACCAAATGTATATTAGTTATTTCTTGCTGCATAAAAAACTATCCCTGAATGTAGAGCTTTAAACAACAAACATGTATAATCTCTCCTGGTTTCTTTCACTCAGGGATTTGGTAGTAGCTTGCCTGAGCAGTTCTGGCTTGAAACAAGATAAGAGCAAGGAACAGTCATCTGAAGATTTAACATGGGAATAGAATATCTCCTTCCAAAGTGGTTCATTCATTTGGCTGACAACATCACTTGATCTTAGCTGGTGGCATGAGGTCTCAGTTCCCTTCTATGTAGGCCTCTCCCAAAGCTGCTTGAATGTTCTGATGGCATGGTGCCTGGCTTCTTCCACTGTGAGCAATCCAAGAGAGAGAGAGAGTTAACCAGGTAGAAGTTATATCTTTTTTTTTTTATGACCTAGCCTTGGAATTCACATGTAGCTCTTCTGCCACATTCTGTTTGGTAGTTGAGTCACTAAGTCAAGCCCCCATTCAAAGGGAGGGAAATCGCACCCAACCATTTGAAGGCAGGAGTATCAATTTGAATTTGTGCCATCACGCTGCTCTATCAAGGAAACTGCTTACACTGTGAGAGGATCAAGCAGTGTAGGATGTTTGCACAGAGGGTCTTTAAGAGATCGTATGGTGAAGATATGGAGTCTGTGAAACCTAAGAAACCATTGAGAGGATTGATGATATTTAGTTTACATGGGAGGAACAGTAGGGCATATCCTGACTTTCCGGACTATTTTTCAGCTTTACATACCTAAATTTCCGCAAGAAATCATAACCTCCATTTGAATCGGTGAGGAAGCTATTATTACGTATACATATTTTGTGGCTATAGAATATTCCACTGTATGAATACAAGATTGGCTGAAAAACTTCCTCAAGGTCACATAACTTGTACCTATCTGGCCTGGAATTTAGGGACTTGTCTAACTGATTCTGAACGCCACGCTGTTCCTATTCTTCAACTTTGCCGAAAAGAATCATTGAATAGAAACAGATTATAATATTCTGTGTAGTTCTAAAGAAGCAGAACTAGAATATATGGATGAGAGTGTTAGGGTGTAGGTATCAATATAATATAAGGGAGGACTTTCCAATCTAGTGTTAAAGATTTGTTTACTTCTAAACCTTTCTTATTTTTGAAAAAATAACATACACAGAGAAGTATACAAACAAAAATGTACAACTCAAAGATATGTCATAAATTGAATTTTAGTGACCCCAACTGTTCTAGTTTGCTAGCTGCTGGAATGCAATATACCAGGAATGGAATGGCTTTTTAAAAGAGGAATTTAATAAGTTGCTAGTTTACAGTTCTAAGGCTGAGAAAATGTCCCAATTAAAATAAGTCTATAGAAATGTCCAATTAAAGGTATCCAGAGAAAGATACCTTGGTTCAAGGAGGCCGATGAAGTTCAGGGTTTCTCTCTCAAATGAGAAGGCACATGGCAAACACAGTCAGGGCTTCTCTCTCAGCTGGAAGGGCACATAGCGAACACAGCATCATCTGCTAGCTTTCTCTCCTGCTTCCTGTTTCATGAAGCTCCCTGGGAGGCGTTTTCCTTCTTCATCTCCAAAGGACGCTGGCTGGTGGACTCTCTGCTTCGTTGAGCTGCAGCATTCTCTGCTCTCTCTGAATCTTCTGGCTCTCTCTCGTCATTCTCTTTTATAGGATTCCAGTAAACTAATCAAGACCCACCCAAATGGGTGGAGATACATCTCCACCTAATTCAGTTTAACGGATGCTCTTGATTGAGTCACAACTCCAAGGAGATGATCTAATTATAGTTTCAAATATACAGTACTGAATAGGGATTACAAGAAACGGCTGCCTTTATAAAATGGGATTAGGATTAAAACATGGCTTTTCTAGGGTACATACATCCTTTCAAACCATGACACTAACAAAATTAAAAAAAGCATTCCAAGTATCCCAGAAGCCTCCCCACACTCTTTCTCAATCATGACTCTTTCTCTCACCCAAATGGTAGCTTTTGTACGATATTTTTCTTTACATATTTACCACCTAAGCACTAGATTTTTTAATGCAATCTTATTGAGATATCTTTACATACCATATAATCATCCAAAGCATACAATCAATGGTTCACAGTATCCACATATTATTGTGCACTCATCCCAACTGATTTTTGAACATTATCATTACTCCAAAAAAAAAGAAGAAAAATAAAAACAAAAAGAATGCCCAAAACATCCCATACCCCTTATTACCCCCTATTATTTATTTATTTATTGTCATGTTTTTACTCAACTAGATTTTAACTAGTCTGATTTTGACTTTATAAAACTGTATCGTGTGTTATTTGGTGTACAGCTTCTTTTACTCAACACTATGTCATAAGATTCATGTCTACTATATGGTGTGGTTGTAGTTCTTTCATTTTCATTGGTGTTCTGTATTCTATTCTATGACCATGCTACTAAATTTTTAAAATTCATTTTACTTTTGATGGACATTGGGGTTATTTCCAGTTTTAGGGGACTAGAATTAAGGAAACTATGAATTTTCTCGGACATATTTCATATTGTGTCCATATTTATACTATCTCTTTTGGATAAACATTTAAAGAAAGAACTGCTAGCTCATAGGCAAGTATATGTTAAGTGTTAGGAAAAAATACCAAGCAGTTTTCCAAAATGTTTGTATCAAACTACACTCCAACCAATAGTTCCTATTGCTATATCCTTACAAGCATTGGATATTATCAGTGTTTTTACTTTAAACATTACGATGGGTGTTTGATATCTCTTTGTGGTTTTAATTTGTGTTACTCTGACCTTATTAATGAGGTAGACCATCTACTAATATGCTTATCAGCCACGTGAATACTTCTGTTTACTTATTTCTTTGTTTTTGGTGAAATACCTGTTCAAATCTTCTGTGCATTTTCTTACTGGATTTTCATCTTTTCCTTATTGCTGTTAAGAATCAATATATACTTAGGCTGGTTTATATGATGTGTGAACTAAATTATTTAAAAATTAACAGAGAGAAACAAGTGCTCTGAGAAAATGTAGGAAAGGAGATGTACCTATTAACTCCTGGTAGGGAAGCTGAGAAGCACAGCCCTTCTGGAGGGCAGCATGGTGGTTCCGCCAGAGGCTAGGAGTAGGGTTGCCACATGTTCCTGCAACCCTGTTGCTAGGTATATACCTGGGGGAACCCAGGTATATACCCCGTGAGAGTGGGGACACGAATGGACATTTGCACACTGGTGTTTAAGGCAGCTGTGTTCTTTATTAGCAATGGTTGGAGATGGTCTAAGGATACAATAACTGAGGAATGGAAGGGGGAATTGTGATGTATATGTACAACCGAGTGGTTAAAGAAGGAACAAAGTTGAATGAACCTTGAGGAAGTATGTTGAATGAAATGTCATAAACAAAAAGAGAAATGTTGTCATGCCTTACTCATATGGACTAACTATAATATACAAACTCAGAGAACTAAAGTCAAGAACATGGATGATCAGGTTGGGGTCTATTGTAAATGTTCTTAGATTATAAACACTTATAGAAGTCATATATATTCTGGAGTTGTAGCTGTTATTTCTAAATTCTGAGATACTGAGCTATTTGTGTATAACCTGGTCATTCCCTGAAACTTCATGTATATATGTGACACTTGAGGCTCAGAGTTAGAGCTCTGAAGCTATGAAAGTCAGCATTACCCCATAGAGCAACTGTCAAAAAAAAAAAAAAGCTGAAAAAGAGATTAGACTTCGACTAGAGATATGAATGAAGTTGATCTGGAACAATAAGAATACGGGGTAAAGGATGATAAGGTCCATATTTTAAAACTTCAACTTCTGTGTGAAACAAAGGAAGAGATGTTTATTTGGTATAAAATTTATATTTTGGGTAGCATATTATCTAGTTTAACTTGTATGATCAGTTTAGTTGAACACCATAATTACATGGAATCTTGAATAGGTGTGGGATCTTGTTGGTTTTTATAGGTTAGTGTGATGCCCTGGTATATCCCAGAGTAATCTGGACAGAGGATAAAAAAGTATTTGCAAAGTCCTCTTAAGGACTGGGGAGAAAGGAGGAAATATTAAACTTCCCCATCTGGGGAATTCCTGATATTCTTGCAAGCAGTGGGGATAACCAAATCAATAGGCTGAGCCTTAATCTTGGGGTTTGTCCCTATGAAACTTATTCCTGCAAAGGAGAGGCTAAGCCTACTAATAATTATGTGTAAGAGTCACCCCAGAGAACCTCTCTTGTTACTCAGATGTGGCCTCTGCATCTAAGCCAACTTGGCAGGTGAACTCGCTGCCTTCCCCCAAGACATGGGACATGACTCCCAGGGGTGTAAATTTCCCTGGCATTGTGGAACAGAACTCCCAGGATGAGCTGGGACCCAGAATCATGGGATTGAGAAACCCTTCTTGACCAAAAGGGGGAAGAGAGAAATTAGACGAAATAAAGTTACAGTGGCTGAGAAATTTCAGAGTTGAGAGGTTATCCTAGAGGTTATTCTTATGCGTTATATAGATATCCCTTTTTAGGTTATGGTGTATTGGAGTGACTAGAGGGAAGTACCTGAAGCTGTCGAGCTATATTCCAGTAGTCCCGATTTTTTTTTTTTTTTTTTGGCTTTTATAAAGAGGATTTATTAAGATACAAGTTTACAATTCTAAGGCCATAAAAACATCCAAACTAAGGCATCCAAAGAAAGATACCTTGACTCAAGAAAGGCCACTGGCATCTAGAACACCTCTGTCAGCCAGGAAGACATGTGGCTGGCATTTGCATCCTCTCCCAGATTATGGTTTCAAATGACTCTCTCAGCCTCTGTGGATCCTTCTGGCTTCTGGCACGTTTAGTATTTCACAGGAAGGAACATAGCCCTGATTCCTGAAAAATGATTGTATGACTATATAGCTTTTACAATGTCACCAAGTGATTGTGAAAACCTTGCATCTGATGCTTCTTTTATCCAGGCTATGGACAGATGAGTAATAAAATAAGAAAACAAATAAATAAATAATAGTGGTGGGGGGGATAAGGCGTGAAAGAAAATGGGTAGATTGAAATACTACTGGTCAATGAGAGGGAGGGGTAAGGTGTATGAGAAGTATGGGTTTTTTTCTTTCTTTTTATTTATTTTTCTGGAGTGATGCAAATGTTCAAACAATGATCATGGTGATTTATATACAACCATGTAATGATATTGTGAGCTATTGATAGTACACTATGGACGGAATATATGTGTGGAGATGTCTCAATTATAGTATGTATTTTTAAAAGAATCAATACAAATTCTCCATGAAGTCTTTTTGTCAGTCACATGTATTTCTTCCATTCTCTGGCATGACTTTTCACACCCCTAATAACTTATTTTGATGATCACAAATTCTTATTGTTAGATATTTACATTTAAAAATTTCAACTGTCATTCATAAAAATTTCAGTATATATTTCTAAAAGATAAGGACTCATTTTAAAACATAAAATAACATCAACAATTTCTTAATATCATTTAATATACAGTTCAAATTTTCCCAGTTATCTCATAAGTGCTTTGCTTTCAGTTTGTTTGAATCGGGGTCCCCCAAAAGTCCATAGATTGCAATTGGTTGATATGTCCCCCAAATCTATTTTAACTAAAAGTCCCCCTCCTTTGTGTGTGTGTGTGTGTGTGTGTGTGTGTGTGTATGTGTGCTACATACACGCATGGAATATTATTGAGTCACAAAGTGGAACAAAGTTCTCACACATGGTACAGCATGGATGAATCCTGGACACCATGTTGGACAAGATAAGCCAGATACAAAAAAGACAAATATTGTATGATCTTGCTTACAGGAAACACCTATAATAAGCAAACTTCATAGAGACAGATATAGATCAGATGCTACCGGGGGCTGGTTGGGGATAGGGGGATTACTGTTTATACAGGGTTTCTGCCAGAGGCAAAGAAAACTTGGGACAATGGATTTTGGTGAGGGTGGCACAGCACTGAATAAAACCAATGCCACTGAATTGTGCGCTTAATGTGGTTAAAATGGGATAATTTGAGTTATATATATATGTGGTCTACAATAAGTTGTTCACTGTTTGTAAATAGAAGCACTACTGATTTTGGGGTGTTGATCTTGTACTCTGCCACACTACCAAATTCATTTATTAACTCTAGAAACATTTTTGTTAATTTTTCAGGATTTTCTGTATATAGAATCATAACATCTGCAAATAAGGTAAGTTTTACTTCTTCTTTTCCAATTTGGATGCTTTTATTTCTTTTGTTTCTTTTCCTTTTTTTGCTTAATCGACCTGGCAAGAACTCCCAGTATAATGTTATTCAACAGTGGGCTACTTGTCTTGTTCCTATCATAGAAGGAGCACTTTCAGTCTTTCAACATTAAGTAGGATGTTAACTGTGGCTTTACAAGTATGTCCTTTATCATGTTGAAGAAGTTTCCTTCTGTTCCTAGTGTTCTAAATGTTTTTATCATGAAGGGGTGCTGGATTTGGTCTAATGCCTTTTCTTTATCAATTGAGGTGATGTTTTTTTTCCTTCATTGTGCTAATGTGGTATTTTACATTAGTTGATTTTCTTATTTTGAACTATACTTGCACACCAGGGATAGATCATATTTGATCCAAATGCTGTTGGAATTGGTTTGCTAGTATTTTGTTGAGAATTTTTGCATCCAAATTCATAAGAGGGTATTGGTCTCTAATTTTCTTTTTATTGTGGTATTTTTATCTGGCTTTGGCATAATGTATGAAGCTGTGTTAGTTTGCAAGCTGGTGAAATGTGACGTATCAGAACTGGAATGGCTTTTAAAAAGGGGAATTTTATAAGTTACAAGTTTACAGTTCTAAGCCTATAAAATTGTCCAAACTAAGGCACCAACAGTAGGTTACATTCACTCAAAAAAGGCTAATAGGTCAGGAATACCTCTGTCAGCTGGGTAGTCATGTGGCTGGCATCTGCTGGTCCCTTGCTCCTACTCTCCATTGCCTTGAGTCTCTTCTCCTATAGGGGTTCCTCACTTTGCTTCTCCAGGGCTGGCCTTCATCTCTTGGCTTCCCTTGGTTCTCACCAGGTTCTGGCTTGCTTAACATCTCATGGTAGAGGTGCAAGGGTAGTTCAGAGGTAGAATTCTCACCTGCCATGCAGGAGATCCTGGTTTGATTCCTAGCCCATGCATTTCCCAAAACAAGCAAACAAACAAAAATTCAACAAAATGATGCCACAATAACAGGATTCGCTCATGGATAAAGAATGAAATGTGACCCCCACCATACAACATACAAAAACAAAAACAAAACATCTCATGGCAATGTCTGCTGGACTCTAAGCATCTCCAAACATCTGAGTCTGTTCTCCAAATGTTGGCACCCGTGTCAACTCTGCTCTGAAGTTACTGTCAGCTCCCTCTCTGTCGGCTCTTAGGTTTCTGTCATTTCTGTCTTTTCTGGCTCTCTCCAAAATGTTTCCTCTTTTAAAGGACTCCAGTGAACTAATCAAGACCCGCCTGGAATGGGTGGAATCACATCACCTAATCAAGAGGTTACACTCGTAATTGAGTGTGTCACATCTTTGTGGAGATAATCTAATAAAAAAAGATTCCAATCTATAGTATGGAATCAACACTAAAAGAAAAGCTGCCCCCGTAAGATCGAATCAGGATTAAACATGCCTTTTCTGGGGGTACATAATACTTCCAAATCAGCACAGAGGTTTTGACCTTGTGGAATGAATTAAGGAGTGACCCTGCCTCTTCAATTTTGGGGAAGAGTTTCAAATCTTTGAGAAGATTTGAAGTTACATCTTTCTGGAATGTTTGGTAGAATTCCTTGTAAAGCTATCTGGTTCTGGGCTTTTCTTCCTTGGGAGGTTATGATTATTGAGTCGATGTCTCTACTAGTAATTGGTTTGTTGAGATCTTCCATTTCTTCTTGAGTCAAGGTAGGTAGTTTGTGTGTTTCTAAGAATTTATCCATTTCATTTCACTTATCTAAATTTATTGCCCTATAGTTGTTCATAGTATCCTCTTACAGTCCTTATTTCAGTGGAGTCAGTAGCGATGCCCCATTTCATTTCCGGGTTTAGTTATTTGTAACTTCTCTCTTATTTTCCTTTGTCAGTCTAACCTAAGGTTTGTCAGTTTTATTGATTTTTTTAAGGAACCAACTTTTGATTTTGTTGTCTCTATTGTTTTATTTGTTTGTTTTCTGTTTCATTTATCTCTACTCTAATCTTTCTTACCTCTTTCCTGCTGGTCACTTTGGGTTTAGCTTGTTCTTTCTTTCATTGAAGTTAGGTCTCTGATTTGAAGTCTTTCTTCTTTTTTAATGTAAGCTCTTAGAGCTATAATTTTCCCTCTTAGCACTGTTTTTGTTACATCCCATAAGTTTTGGTATACTGTATTTTAATTTTCATTTGCCTCAAAATTTCCTAATTTTACTTCTGATTAACCCACTGGTTGTTTAAGAGTATGTTGTTTACGGCTGGGAGATCCGGATCAGCACTCCCCCAAGCCACTTCAGCTGGCGACCCTCCCCCACAGCGAGAGTTTTCCAAAGTTAAAGGAGCCACAGCATCTTTTACTGGTGGGACCCGCAGACAGACGAGCGCCACGAGCACCACCTACCGGGCATGATAAGAAAAACAGAGCCCAGAGATTTCACAGAAAAATCTTTCAACCTGCTGGGTCCCACACCCAGGGAAATCTGATTAAATGCCCAGACGCCAGCAGAAAATAACGGATGACACTCGGAAAATTGAAGATATGGCCCAGTCAAAGGAACAAACCAATAGTTCAAATGAGATACAGGAGCTGAGACAACTAATGCTGAATATATGAACAGAAATGGAAAACCTCTTCAAAAACCAAATCAATAAATTGAGGGAGGACATGAAGAAGACATGGGCTGAACAAAAAGAAGAAATAGAAAATCTGAAAAAACAAATCACAGAACTTATGGGAGTGAAGGACAAAGTAGAAAAGATGGAAAAAACAATGGATACCTACAATGATAGATTTAAAGAGACAGAAGCTAGAATTAGTGAACTGGAGGATGGAACATCTGAATTCCAAAAAGAAACAGAAACTATAGGGAAAAGAATGGAAAATTTTGAGCAGGGGATCAGGGAACTGAATGACAATATGAAGCGCACAAATATACGTATTGTGGGTGTCCCAGAAGGAGAAGAGAAGGGAAAAGGAGGAGAAAAACTAATGGAAGAAATTATCACTGAAAATTTCCCAACTCTTATGAAAGACCTAAAATTACAGATCCAAGAAGTGCAGCGCACCCCAAAAAGAATAGACCCAAATAGGCGTTCTCCAAGACACTTACTAGTTAGAATGTCAGAGGTCAAAGAGAAAGAGAGGATCTTGAAAGCAGCAAGAGAAAAACAATCCATCACATACAAGGGAAACCCAATAAGACTATGTGTAGATTTCTCAGCAGAAACCATGGAAGCTAGAAGACAGTGGGATGATATATTTAAATTACTAAAAGAGAAAAACTGCCAACCAAGACTTCTATATCCAGCAAAATTGTCCTTCAAAAATGAGGGAGAAATTAAAACATTTTCAGACAAAAGAGTATGTTGTTTAATTTCTACATTTTGGGGAATTTTCTATTTCTTCCTCTGCAATTGATTTCTAGCTTTATGCAATTGTGGTCAAAAATATGCATTGTATGATTTCAATATTTTTTAGTTTATTGAAACTCGTTTTATGACCCAACATATGATGTACCCTGCAGAATGATCCATGGGCACTTTAGAAGAATGTGTGTTCTGTTGTCGTGTGTGGTCTACATATATCTGTTAAGTCTGGTTGGTTTAGAGAATCATTCACGTCTTCTATTTCCTTATTGCTTTTCTGTCTAGATGTTCTATCCATTATTGAAAGTGGTGTATTGAAGCCTCCTACTATTAATGTAAAACTGTTAACGTCTCCCTTCAAATCTGTCAGTATCTGTTTCATATATTTTGGGGCTCTGCTCTTAGGTTCATATATATTTATAATTGTTACATCTTCTGGTTGAATTGGCCCCTTTATTAGTAATATTATGCCCATCTCTTTCCCTTGTAACTTTTTAAAAATTTAATTGCCATACAGTTTTTTTTTTAATTTAAAGTCTATTTTGTCTGCTATTAGTAAAACTCTCTCTTTTTTATTACTTGTATGGTATGCTTTTTCCATCCTTTCACGCTCAACCTACTTGTAAATTTGAATTTGAGGTATCTCTTTCCGACAGCATATAGTTGGATTGTGCTTCTTTAACAATTTTGCTAATCTTTGCTTTTTGATTGGAGAGTTTAATCCATTTACAAGTAAAGTCAGTACTGATAATACAGGACTTTTTTTCTGCAATTGTACTATTTGGATTTTGTTAGTTTTATGACTTTTTTTGTCCCTCCCTTCTGTTAATACTTATTTTTATATTCATTTCATTTTTGTGTTGCACCATATCGAGTGCTTTCTCATTTCTATCTGGATTTTCTAGGGCACATAATCCTTGCAAACCGGCACAATAGCAGAGCCTGGGTAGCATTTTTGTTGAAAGTGTCAACCAGGATCTTCAACTAATCTGCTGTGAATTTGGTGTGACTGTGCCTTTGACACGTAGCTACGATCTTGTTGTAAGAGCTCTTCTGGGCCATGCTGGAAGGGATTCCTGGTGTTCAGCATGTGACTGGGGGCCCTCACCATCTGCTTTACTTTACTTTCCTTATCAATTTACTTATTGAAGAAACTGGGTCATTTGTTCCATAAAAGTTTGAGTAATTGTGTTGTTCAAGGTTCCTTTACAGTCACTGATTTTTTGGCCTGCTGTTTTTGTCAGTATTAACTGGTATAATTGTGCTAATATCTCCTGTTATTATTACAGATTTTCTTATTTCTCTTTGTACTTTCAGGTTTGTAATTTTGGGTACATCTTATTAAGTGGATGCCATTTTAGAATCGTTTTATCTTTCTGGTGATTGTAACTTTCGTTGTTGTGAAGCTTCCATCTCTATATCTAGTAAAGCTTTCTGCCTTTAAAATGTACTTTTTCCTGATATTAATGCAACTATTCCAGCTTTTAGTTAATATTTGCATGTTTTTTTTTCTCATTTCTCTTTTACTTTGAACACTTCTATATTCTATGTCATAGAGAGGTTCTCTTTACAAACTGATAATTTTGTATTTTAAAATTCAAGCACTTATTCCATTTGTTATATAAACTTTATTTTCAATTTTATATTTAACATTTATTACGGTCTTCCTTTTTGTACCACATGTCCTAAGTTACTTTTTTTCTTTTTTCTTCCTTTCTGTTAGATTGGATGAATATTTTCATTCTATATTTTTCTCATTAACTTAAAGGTTACACATGCTTTTAAAAATTCTTTAGTAATAATTATAAGATTAAAAATATGCATCCATGATTTATCAAAGTAATTATCCAATATGTTGAAACCAAAGCAGGGCTAGGGAGAAGAAGTGTGCCAGGAGTAGGGGCTACTACTGAATATTAGGTGGTCAAGAAACACCTCATTCATAAGTGATGCTTAAGCAGAGACCTAAAGAAAATGTTCTCTGGGGAAAGAACATTCCAGGCAGGGGAAACAGAAAGCACAAAGATCCTACCGAGTTGGGTTTGGTGTGTTTGATAAGAGTAAGAAGGCCTGTGTGGCTGGAGCAGAGGGTGGCCTTAAAGGAAATACCAGGAAACAAAGTCGGAGGGATTATAGGAGATGCCTTAAAAGCTATTGCCAGGACTTTCACTTTTACTCTGTGTGAGAAAAAGATGTTGGGGTTGCGATTCTGAACAAAAAACGTCATGATGTGATTTATATTTTAACAGGATAACTCTGGCTGCTGCATTGAGAACATATTTACAGAAGCAAGAGCTAAAGCTGAGAGAACGATGTCCGGCAGGAGAAGATGACAGCCTAGTTAGGAGCAGTGGTGTGGTCAGAAGTGCCTGGATTCTGGGTATGTTTGGGAGAGCAACAGGATTTCCTGATGGATTTAGTTGGGATGGGAGGTGTGAGGAAAAGAGAAAAAGAGTCCAGGTGGAATCCAAGATTGCGACCTGAGCATCTGGAAGCATATAAGTTTCTATCAACTAATAAGTAAAGATGAAATAGATTTGGGGTAAAAATCAAGAGTTTGGTTTTGGATATGATGCATTTGAGATGCAAATCGTAAATTTTATTGGACAAAATGCCTAGGTGTAACTTGAAATGGGACACAAAAAAGGAAGTGAAATTCTGACTTCATAAGAAAATTCCTGTTGTCATCCATCTCAGAGTCCTCTATGGCAAGCATTAAACTGTCCACCATGGCCCCAGAAGAGTCGGGTAAGGACCCAGGGTGCTGACCTCACAGGTGATATGTTGAAAATATATATATATATTGAAAATTATATAGTTTTGCATGGGCAGGCACTGGGAATCAAACCCACGTCTCTGGCATTTTTTTTATAAATACGTATATTTTATAAGACAGTGAGAACCAGTCAGATTAGTCCCTCGTTCTCCCACGGGAGAAGTGAGCAAAGGGAAAGAGAAAAGAGTAGAGCTTCCTTCCTAGCATTTCTGGGAATGTCAAAACTATCGGCAGAAATTCCCTCCTCTGTGGGTAAAGATCAAGCTGTGAAGAAAGAGAGAGAAGGGTCCTCTACCACACCATACTCACCCAACTTCCCTCTGTGTAGTGCGCTCGTGCGTTTTACTCAGTGTCCCATCAACAAAGGGCTTAGGAGTCCTCCAGGGGAGACCAGTGGCATATCAGAGAGATTGTGCACCCAGGAGTGCTTAATAACCAGATCTCCAGGAAAAAGAAGCCCTGATTTGCACACTTTTCAATTTCCATGGTGTAAAACTAAGCCCCTTGGCAGATTTCCAGCCATCAGTACGTTGTCACTAGTTGTGGATTGGGAAACAACACATAGAACGGTTTGGGCCAGCTGTGAGCTGTGTAAATAGCTGCACCTGTGAGGTCAGCATCCTGGTCCTTACCCGACTCTTCTGGGGCCATGGTGGGCAGTTTAGTGCTTGCCATAGAGGACTCTGAGATGGATGACAACAGGAATTTTCTTATGAAGTCAGAATTTCACTTCCTTTTTTGTGTCCCATTTCAAGTTACACCTAGGCATGTTGTCCAATAAAATTTACCAGATGTTTTGGAATTGCTTTCTAATGACAGCCAAGTAATTCCCCAGACACTACCATGCCAACATGAAAATTCATCAGGTTTGAACAATTGACCCACCTTTCATTAAATTCCCAGAGAAGAATTAAAACCCACAACAAAACAAAACCTCCTCTGCAAATTCAATTCCCCTATACCTCCCTCCCTGTTCCTCACTGCTGTCAGTCTACCTTGGTGTCTGGATGGTGCCAGACATCCTCTTCAGTGGCAGTGACCTGACATGGGGGCGAGTCCTCAAACCTTCCAAAATTGAGTGACTCCGACCTCATGCCTCTCCTCTATCCCACTTTGCATTGAGTCCAAAGGGCGAATAATACAAGAACCACAGCAGCAGTCCACACCCACAAACTTCATAAACATATTCTACTTTCTAGTTCCTACAATGGTTATTCCAAGGACAGTTTTCTTTCTAGAACTCGGTACTTGGTCCAAAACAGACCCCGCTTCTGTTGTCAGGCAAAGACCACAGAAGCAGAGGTTTGGAGGCAAGGCAGGTAGAAATCACGAGAGAAAACTCTTTTTTAATTTAGAAAAATTTATTGAGGTACAACTCACGTAACATAAAATTCATCATTTCAGCTATTGTAAAGTATATAATTCGGTGACTTCCAGTACATTCCCGATGTTGGGCAATCATCACCACTATCTAATTCCAGAACATCCTCATTACTTCCCAAAGAAGCCTACACCAATTACACATTGCCATTTCCAGTCTCCCCAGCCCCCAGCATCTACTAATCTGCTTTCTGTGTCTATGAACCTGCCTGTTCTGAAGAATTTCATATAAATAGAGTCATACAATATGTGGCTTTTTGTATCTGATTTCTTTCACATAACAATGTTTTCAAGGTTCATCCATGTTGTAGCATGCATGAATACTTCATTCCTATTTGTGACTGAATAATGTTCTATCATATGTATATCACATATATTGTTTACCCATTCTATCAGTTGATAGACATTTGCATGCTTTCCTCTTTTGAGCTATTATAAATAATACTGCTATGAACATTTGTGTTGAAGTTTTTGTTTGAACACCTACTTTCAATTCTCTTGGTGTTTCACTTTGCTAAAGCTGATGAAATGCAATATACCAGAAATTGGTTTTTACGATAGAAATATATTACCTTACAAGATGTCCAAATCAAGGCATCAACAGGAAATGGTTTCTCCCCAAAGACCAGCTACTGCCAATCCTCAAGGCATGTGATAATATCTGCTGGTCTCTCCCTTCTGTACCAGCTTTGATTGCTTCCTGCTTCTCATTTCAGTGTCTTCCTCTGTTTTCCCGGGCCCTTCTCCCTCAGCTTCTGCGTGTGTTCCTCTTTGTCGTCTGTCTCTTTAGCTTCCGTGTGTGCTTCTCTAACTTTCATCTCTTATATAGGACTCGAGTAACAGGACTAGGATCCACGTAGGCAGGCCTCAAGTGAAATAACCTAACCAAAAGGTCCTGCACAATGGGTGCACACCTGCAGGAATGGATTAGCTTTGAGAATATTATGTTTTCTGGGGTGTGTAACAGCTTCAAACCATCACACTTGGGTATATACATAGGATTGGAATTATTGGTCATAATGTATACTCATTTTAATAGGCTGGTGGATTCAATTTCTTAGCATTTTGTGGAGGGTTTTTGCAACTATATCCATTAGGGATATTTATCTGCAGTTTACTTCTCTTGTGCTATCTTTGTCTGGCTTTAGTATCAGGGTAGTATTGCCTTCATAGAATAAGTTAGGAAGTATTATTTCCTCCTCTATTTTGGGGGCAGAGTTTGAAAAGGATAGGCATTCACGGAATTTTCTTTATTTTTTATTTTTATTTATTTTTTGGTGAGGATTTATTTCTTTATTTTTTTAATTAATTTATTTTTTATTTATGATACATAGCCACATACAAACACAGACATTCTTATCATATGATCATTCCGTTCTTGTTATATAATCAATAATTCACACTATCATCACATAGTTGTATATTCATCATCATGATCATTTCTTAGAACATCTGCATCAATTCAGAAAAAGCAATAAAAAGAAAACAGAAAAAAATTCATACATACCACACCCCTTACTCTTCCCTTCACCAATCACCAGCATTTCAATCTACTAAATTTATTTTAACATTTGTTCCCCCTATTATTTATTTTTAACCCATATGTTTTACTTGTCCATTGATAAGGTAGACAAAGGAGCATCAGACACAGGACCTCACAACCAGTCACACTGTGAGAGCCATATCATCATATAATTATCTTCAAGAAACACAGCCGCCGGAGCACAGCTCCACGTTTTCAGGTAGTTCCCTCCAGCCTCTCCATTACACCTTAACTAAACAGGTGATATCTATTTAATGCATAAGAATAACCTCCAGCATAACCTGTCAGCTCTGTTTGGAATCTCTCAGCCACTGATGCTTTATTTTGTCTCATTTCACTCTTCCCCTTTTTGGTCGAGAAGATTTTCTCAGTCCCTTGATGCTGAGTCTCAGCTCATTCTAGGATTTCTGTCCCACATTGCCAGAAAGGTCCACACCCCTAGGAGTCATGTCCCATGCAGACAGGGGGAGGGCATTAACTGGAATTTTAAACTTAGAGATACTAGTGATCAAGTGGATAAAACCTCCCATCAAGTGGTTAGCTGTAGTAGAAAACATCTCACAAGTTCGTTGTTGCTTTTTTTTTTTAAGACTTATTGATGCCAGGCACTATTCCATCAAAAAGTCATAGAAATTACCTCTCTATGCATTGTTTGTCCTCAAACTTTAAGTCTCTGGACTTGTTCACATTTAACTTCTCTGAGGCAGTATCACAATCTCTTTCCTATAATCACTTCCTATTGCAGGAAGGCCTGACCTCTGGGTATCAGCACTTCATGGAATATAAATAAAAACCTTTTAAAATTCCAGCCACCAATGTCCAGTGCTCCAGAAGTCTTACTCTAAAGATTAGCTCATGATCACTTTTGCCATCCTGGCAAAACAACCCATCTGTTCTGAGGTAAGGATAAGTGGTTTGCTTTTTTCACATGGACTCTGAATCATTTAAAAAATGCCAGTACCTTTGTATTCTTTGGCCACATGCTGTCAGAGATCAGATCAAGGTGATCCCTCCAAGCCTGTTTTCATCCCCCTCTTCCTATTAAACAGCAATGGGTGATGCTGAGGACATGGCCCTCCTTAAAACCCTAGGATGCAAACTTCGTATAGCAAAGCAGCCTCAGGGACCACCCACAGTAAATCAGTCTGCAGGCAGCCCTCCAGCTGAGGGCTTCAGCCTCCCCAGTGGCTCTTCACTTCATAGCCACTATTTCCGTAAATGCATTTACGTATGGGCCTCACATTGGGTACCAGCAGGATGGAAGTTCAGAGTGTAGTTCGATGCCTAAATTTTACCATTTACATAATTATCCCCCTAGGGATCTTGCTTAAGAAGTATGCACAGAATGAAATGAGGCAAATGAGGAACAGGAAATGTAGAGTTTGCCTTGTGTGGATTTTTGTTTTGTTTTGTTTTTGTTTTAATTCCCAACCTCTCCAAGTATAGGGAGAGTTGAAGGAATGTTGAGAAAGCCAATTCAAGTCTCCATCACAGCAGCCTTCCAAGAAATCCACACTAGATTCTGCTTCCTTGGATGGGATTTAGTCACTTGGCCAAACACACTGCAGGGGAGGCTGGGAAATACAGTCCTTCAGTGGATGCCCTGCCATTCTGAATCAAATCAGAGCTCCCCGTTGCTCTGGAAAAAGGACTAGGGAATGGTAACTAGCAGCTCAGCTGTAAGCAATCAAAGAAGCTTGTTTAGGAAGAGCACCCCAGGTAGGAGTCTGAAAAAAAAAAAAAAGAAAAGAAAACCAAAAAAACAAGGGCCAATCAGGTTTACTATTTCTCCTCTCATGGAAATGAGTGAATAAGAGAAGTGGAGGGAGGACAGAAGCTTCCAACTCTACATCCAAGAGGCTTGAGGCATTGGCAGGAGTTCAGCCTGAGAGTGGGAGTTAGAGTGTGAGAAGAGGAAGAGGTTTGGTCTACTTTGCCCAGCATCCATTAATGTCCCCTTTCCCTTTCATACATTACCCTGATTTTTGCTCAGTTGTTCACACTTATTTCTCAGAAGCTAAGGGACCCCAGGCTAACCTTCAGGGGTGGAACTGGTTGGTGTAAGGGGAATCCTGTCTCTCCTGCCATACAGTTAATTCAGGAACCCTAACTAATTTTAGGAGGCCTAAGCCAATCAGAGAATGGATTCCCCTGGCCATAGAGGTGTTGGGGTGGGACAGGGGTGGGAGAGATGGGAAGTGAGGGCATTGCTGAGATCAGGAGGAAAGACATTGTACCTGGCGATGCTCACTCCCCTGTGGACATTGTGGTGTGCAAACACAAAGCCTGGAACTGTATTAACCTAAAAAACTTGTTCTGTAAAGGGCCAGACAGAAAGGACTCTTGGCTTTGGAAGCCATCTAGTCTCTACTCAACTCTACCCTTGTAGAGCAAAAGCAGTCAATAAAGGGACAGATGCAGCTGTGTTCCAATAAAACTTTATTTATAAAACAGGTGGCAGGGCAGGCATGGTTGGCTGACCCCTTGCCTGGAGGGCTAAATCAACTTCTGGTGGAAGAGACTTCCAAGGGACAGCAGTGAAAGAGAGCCAGGACCAGCAGATTCACTCATGCCACCGCTGCGGTTGCTGGGGGTGGAGATGGGGTGGGGAAATAGGTGTTGGGCGAGAAGCAAGTGAACACCTTGTGCTGGACAGTTTGGTCTTTTCACCCAACTCTTTAAAAAACTGTTAACTCTTATCACATTCATCCCAGGAGTTCTAAAAGGCTGAGAGGCAAGTGATGGTGGTAGCAGAGTTGGGGTGGCGGTGGGAGAGAGATTTTTGACTGTAGGTCTCCATTGTGTGGATTTGCTGTGCTGTATTTATTTAGTGAACCACCAATTGTTGGACATTTACATTATTTCCAACTTTTAGCTATAAACAATTATTTGCTTCTTTGTACACATCTACAATTATTTCTTTAGGATAAAAGGGTATGCAAAATAATACATGTTTGATATATATTACCAAGTTATCCTTCAATAATAATAGTTGACAGGTTTTTCCACATAATTCCCTGGACGAACTCCAGTACCACAGGAGCCATATATGTTATACATAAATATTAAATTATGTTAAATATATATTATATATGTAAATACGAAGAGATTTTTTTTATAGGAATTGACTCACGTGACTGGGGATTGGCAAGTCCAAATTCCACAGGACATACTGCAAGTTGGAAACTCCAACGAAGATGATGTTGAATTCCCCAGGAGAAAGTGGCTGGTTAAAGCAGTGGCAGGAATTCTTTCTGACTGCTGAAATCTTTAGTTCTCACTTTAAAGCCTTCAACTGATTGGATAAGGAGACTTCTGTCACTGCTGAAGGCAATATTCTTTGCTGACTGTAGATGTAATCAGCTATAGATGCAATCAACTGACCAATGATTTTAAACCCCTACGAAATACCCTCACAGTAACAATCACACCAGTACTAGTTTGACCAAACAATTAGAGACCTTTGCCTGGCCATGATGATGCATGAAATTAACCATCATAACCACTTTTAAAAACTGTATTAACTCCATTTGCTATTAGTTCAACAGAGTGAAATATGTCTTAAATGAAATTCATAAAAACTATCCAGGAATTGCAATGGCCTAAGAGTTTGTCTTATTTGGCAATCCTGTCAATAGAAAATAAATTATGTGAAATTAATTTTACAATAAAATGTGCATTTTGCTGAAATTAAAAATAAATTTTGTGAAATAAATACATAATAATTTATGAATTATGAGTGCCCTTCATTACACATCCGAACATCACCATTCCATCAATAAAGCATTCAGACATGAGTGAAAAATCATTAAAAGTGGTCAGATTTTATATTTTGCAAATTTCTGTTCATACAGATCTTATAACTTTACGTATATTTTTCAAATTTTGTCATAAGAATTAAAATGAATGTCATATAATTTATAGAAAACCATGTAAATAAAAATGTTCATTACCTCACGTATTAGGGTTCTCTAGAGAAACAGATTCAACAGGGAACACTCGCAAATATAAAATTTATAAGTGTCTCATGTGACCGCGGGAATGCCGAGTCCAAAATCTGCAGGGCAGACTGTGAAGCCGACGATTCCCAGGGTTTGGACGAACTCCACAGGAGAGGCTCGCCAGCCAAAGTAGAAAGAGAACCTGTCGCTTCTGAATTCTTAAAAGGCTTCCAGTGATTAGACTGAGCATCACTCTTGCAGAGGACACGCCCCTTTGGCTGATTACAATTGGAATCAGCTGTGGATGCAGCCGACATGCTCATGATCCAATTCTATGAAATGTCCTCATTGCAACAAACAGGCCAGCATTTGCCCAAACAAACAGGTACCACCACTTGGCCAAGTTGACACATGAACCTAACCATGGCACCTCATTAGCTCAAAAACCATTGGCTGAAAGATATTTGTTTGTCTTTGGCATCCTTGGAAACTAGTGTTTCGCACCTATCAGTGTTTTTGTCTGTTTTGATTATGCTTTTATTAGGATGAGACCAGTGCCTATGACAGGTATGTCTCTGTCTTTTTTAGCATGAAAGCTCTTTTTTTCGAAGCTGCCCCCATATGTAAACTATTTTTCTAGTTACAGTTTCTCTTATTAGTAGCAAAAATAAGAGACTAATTCTGCTTCTCATTAGGATGAGAAAAGACACTTCACTTTATTAATGCTGAGAAAATTTTTGATAACATAAAACCATATATACATATGAAGGGATCTATGGAAGAGTGGTGGATGCAAGAAAGTCTTGATGAGTTTATTTCTAGAGATAGGATCCCTTCAGAGATTGTAGAGAACTACAGGAGCTTTCAGATATGGGTATGAGCAGGTGGGTCAAGAATAGGCCAGGTGAGGTCCTAGGATCCCTGGGACTAGGTGTGATGGATTGGAGTCTGGAAGATGCCCAGATGCCATGATAGCTTTTTCAGCCTAACAATTCTGTACCCTATCCACTCCTCCTGTTATGTCAATCACAAAACCTGAGTGAAAACTGAAAAGCCAATTTACTAGCATGATGGCCCACAGATGTACACAGGTATATCTCATGTTTTTCCTGGATCAGGAGAAAATAAAATTCCCCTTTTTGTCATTGTCACTGGCTCTTCCCATCCCAGTCCATCTCCACAGCATATTCTTCTACCTCTCTGTCCTACAAAATGAAGATAAGATACATCTGTGAGTATTGAACTGCCAGCAGCTAATACTAATAATTCACCTTCTCACTTCACACTCAAATGGTTCTTCTTTCTTCTTTCCTTTTTTCCCTTCTTTCCCTTGGCTGAAGCTTCGTGGGGGGTAATGGCTGCAAACCTCTCTATCCCAGTGGGCCCCCAAAGAGAATCACAAAGAATTACAGGGAGCCCCAGAGCAGTTATGACTTTAGATTTCTAAGACCCTGTTCTCATGGATCCCAAAGCCTCTTCTCCATCAGAAAAGCCTCCAGAAGCCCTCATCAAATGTGACTTTTTGTTTTATTTTTTTTTCACACAAACACTACTTGACAGATGCCACCTAAATAAATCTGTGTCTTGATTCAAAGCTCCAGGAGGAAAACTGAAATTCCATCAGGAAATAGAAGTGGCTCATTGTAGCCTGACAGGTCTGATTCATCAGTGGCCAGAAGAGTCTACGGAGATTTAATGTTTCTGGAAGGTCAGTGTCAAATGCAAGTCAAAATTCATGTATTCATTGCATCAGTCAGGGTCCTTCGGGAGACAGAAACCACACCAGTTATTGTAAGAGAAGAATTTAATATAAATAATGGCTCACTAGCCATAGAGTTGTTAACTAAATTGATATGCAGTGCACTAATTATTGAAGGTTTCTGGTCAGTTTTCTCTCTGGTAACGATCAGAGTGTTATTTTTCTTCCTTTCAACTGTTACTGTGAGAATTTATTGTCGCTTGAGTGACTAATGTTTATTTGCCTCATAATCTAAGATTTAAAGTCTTATTTGGATGCATCCATGCAGTTTCCTCTCCATTGGACTGACCCTCAGAGCTCGTCATTATACTCGACCCATGAAGGGGAATTTTCCTGACACATGAAAATGCTACATCCCTCTCCTCCTTTTAAATCAATTCCTCTTGCCCAGTGTTATTAAAAAGGTTGCCCCCAGAAGGTAGAAAATGCAAACGGATGTTCATTACTTGTACGTATAATAGCATTTTTGTCATTTTTATGTAACCTATTGAATACACTTCAATAGATTTAATTTAAATCTTGTGTTTTTACCCTGTCATAGAACAGGGGAGTCCATGCTGTCTGGGATGAAAGTTTCCTGGTTCCATTGGTTGCCTTTTCACATCCCCTATTCCTTGGTCTCCAACCCTTACCCCCACCCCCACCCCACCCCCATTTCTCTTTTGGAAAGCATGTCAAAACGACTGAATTAAGGGAATAGTGTTATTGTGATGTATTGGAGCTTTAATGTGGTATTTGATGGAATGCCTCATGTTGTTTTGCTTGCAAAATTGGCTTAAATTATCTTAAATTATGCGAACTGTCAGAAAAGCCATACAAACAGATGATGGTAATGGAAAAATATCTTATAGCAGAAAGGGGATGGGATGACTCATTGGCACATCTGAGTTGCAATTTTTTGGTAGCTGTTCCTAAAAATCATTTTAATTAAAATCACTGGTGATAACACCTTGGCAGTCATAAATGGTAAACATAAATTAGCTGTTTTCAAACTGTACTGGAATCTGAAAGTCTAGGGAGGCGCCTGTGGGACGGGGGTTGTCAAAGCCAGGAGGGAAAGGAAGTTTTAAGAGGAGGCCAAGATAAACCAAATAGAACTGTTCTAATTTGATTCTGTTCTTATTTTGGCTTTTAAATGGTTTTTACATAGTTGCTTGGGACCCTCCTTTGAAAAAGAGGCAATAAAATTAGAAACAGAAGTCATTCTTGTACCCTTTTACATCCCATTCCCTGTTCTCCCTCTGCCAAGTGACCACTCTCCTGAAGGCAGGGTACACCATCCCATCCATGTGGTTTATACTTTTACTACATCCATGAATGTGTCTGCAAATGATACACAGTATTGTTTATTTTATATATATATATAATTTTGTATACAGGAATTGTGCTGGACATACCATTTTGCCACTTGTTTCTTTCACTCATTGTGGTAATTAGATTCAGTTGTCAACTTGGCCAGGTGAAGGTGCCTCGTTCTGTTGCTGTGGACATGAGCCAATGGTACGTGAACCTCATCTGTGGCTGATTTACATCTGCAGTGGGCTAGGAGGCGTGCCTGCTGCAATGAATGACATTTGACTTAATTGGCTGGTACTTAAATGAGAGAGCACAACATAGTGTAGCCCAAGCAGCTCAGCCTACCTCATCTCAGCACTCGCAGCTCAACCCAGGCCTTTGGAGATGCAGAAAGAAAATACCCTGGGGAAAGGTGTTGGAACCCAGAGGCCCGGAGAGAAGGCCAGCAGAGATCATCCTGTGCCTTCCCACGTAACAAAGAACCTCCGTGGAAAGTTAGTTGCCTTTCCTCTGAAGAACTAACAAAATAAATCCCCTTTTATTAAAAGCCAGTCTGTCTCTGGTGTGTTGCATTCCAGCAGCTAGCAAAACGGACACTCATCCTCATGCTTTAGACATTTATGCATGTTTGTAGATGAATACCTACTTCATGTTTACTAATTGCTATGTGGTATTGCACTGCATGATTACACGATAATTTATTAACCCAGTCCCCTTCTGTTGGATATCTATGCTATTTCCAAGGCCAGGGCCAGCATCCTTGTGCATGTCTGTTGCAGACTGTCTCAGTGGATCCCAATAATCCCTGACTCTGTATATTTATGCCTTGTGGAATCCCTTCCATTTTTTTTTCTTTTTTTTAACTTTTTATTATTGTATAGTATGACATATATACCAAGCAAAGAAATAAAAAAGCAATAGTTTTCAACACTCTTCAACACGTGGTTATAGGACAGATCCCAGCGTTTGTCATGGGCTACTGTCATGGACAGGTTCCTGTGTCAACTTGACCAGGTGATGGTACCCATTTGTCTGGTTGGGCAAGTGCTGGCCTGTCTGTTGCTATGAGGACATTTCATAGAATTAAATCATGATCATGTTGGCTGCATCCACACCTGATTGCATTTGTAATCAGCCAAGGGGAGTGTCTTCTGCAGTGAGTGACATGTAATCTAATTGATGGAAAGCTTTTAAGGAGGATTCAGAAGAGACTCTCTTCCTGCTTTGGCTGGCGAGCCACTCCTGTGGAGTTCGTCCAGACCCTCCATCAGAGTTGTCAGCTTCAAGCCTGTCTTATGGATTTTGAAGTCTATGTTCCCACAGTTAAGTGAGACACTTTTATAAGTTTTATATTTACAGATATTTCCTGTTGATTCTGTTTCTCTAGAGAACCCTAATAGAGCTACCATATGATCCTCTCATATTTTTCCTTCTAGCTGCTAAAAATATAGGAGGCTAGAGGGCTTAAATACTTTATCATCACAATCAACTTCTTTTCATTCTTTTTTTTGTGAAAAATAACATATATACAAAAAAGCTATAAATTTCACAGTGCAGCCCCTCAATTAGTTGTAGAACATATTTCGGACTTTAAAATGGGTTAAAATTTCACAATTTTAGGTTTTTACTTCTAGCTGTGCTAAAATACTGGAGACTAGAAGAGATATCAGTTTAATGATTCAGCTTTCATATTCATTTGTTAAATTCTATCTTCTATGTATAACTCCACCATCACCTTTGATCTTTCCATACCACTCTTTAGGGGTGTTTGGGCTATGGCAATTCTAAATTTTTGATATGGGAAGGGTCACTAATATGGGGTTGGGAGATGGAACTATCTGGGCAGAATCAACTGGAAATATCTGTAAATTTAATCTAGCTGGGCTAGGTTCCAGGACTTATCTGGACCAGGGATCCATCTGGAGGTTGTAGGTTTCTGGAAAGTTACTCTAGTGCATGGAACCCTTGTGGAATCTTATGTGTTGCTCTAGATGTTTTTTAGGACTGGCTGTAATAGTCCTGGCTGGGGGTTGGCAGTTTATGATAGGTAGCAAGGTCTACCTAAGACTTGCATAAGAGCAACCTCCAGAGTAGCCTGTCAGCTCTATTTGAACTCTCTCTGCCACTGATACTTTGTTAATTACACTTCTTTCCCCCCTTTAGGTCAGGATGTAATTGCCGATCCTTGGGTGCCAGGTCTGGATTCATCCCTGGGAGTCATCTCCCATGTCGCCAGGGAGACTTTCACCCATGGATGTCATGTTCCACATAACGGGGAGGGCAATGATTTCACTTGCAGAGTTGGGCTTAGAGAGACTGAGACCACATCTGAACAACAACAGAGGTTCTCTACAAGTAACTCTTAGGCATGTCTATAGGTAGTCTAAGCTTCTCTGCTACCTACATAAGTTTCACAAGAGTAAGCCTCATGATAAAGGGCATGGTCTATTGATTTGGGTGTCCCTAAAGTTTGACACAGTATCAGGGGATTCCCAGATAGTAAGGTTTAATAGTTCCATATTCTTTCTCCCCTCCCTCAGGGGACTTTGCCAATACTTTTTGATTATCTGCTTAATAAACTCTAGGATGTTTCCAGCCATTGCAATAATCTATACAGGATTGAAGGACCTCTCTTATTCTGTGCTTCCTGTGTTCCAGTTGTTCAAATGAGCTATACAGATAGGGTGAATAGGATTATGCACTACAGAAAATTTCAGTTCCAGATCAGATAAACCTTTTTTCCATTGGTCTCAAAGAGTATGTGTGGTTCTAAAATATAGACACGGTCTTCCTTATCTCTAGTTTCTGAATTACTTTAACCCCAACCTGTTTGACTTTGTTCTTATCTCTAAATATCAGGTTACATATACAAAACAGCCTCTCAAAATCCAGAAATAATAATCACCACTCCAGACTTAATGTGTCTGTTCTAAAAGCTTACAATTTAGGCCCCTTTTTTCTTACAAGCATTTTCTAAAGGTAAGCATACCATTGTTGTTTTTTTGTTTCTGGCTTCTTTTGTCTCACCAAATGTCCCACATGTTCATTCATGTTGTTGCATGCCTCACGACTTTGCTCCTTTTTGTGGCAGCACAACCTTCATTCATAAGTATACACCATTGTTCGCCAATCTACTTCGCCGTCAGTGCATCCTTCAGCCACCTGCATTCATCGGGCATCATGTAGAGGGCCCAAAGTCCATAGTCCATCAACGTTCTCGATTTTAGATAATTTCATTGTTCCCAAGAGAAAAAAACCGAATAAACATACCCTCGTCAAATAGGAAATCTAAACCTCCTCTTAACTCTTGTCCCTCACCCCGTTATTTATCTCTCCTGCTGCTGTGGTAGTGCTGATGGTTTCCTTTTGAACATAGCTCATAGCATGCGATAGCAGTTTCCCCCCTGGACCCTGGACTTAAACACTCTTTCTACAAGAATCCTATCTTTGAATATCTCTTATGAGAACTCATTCATATTTCTAGTGTGAGTCAGTGGGACACGTAGGTCTATACAACCCTTTTTCAATCTCGTTCATCTTCACTATGGTAATACTACCTCTAGACACACTAGAGAATCACCTTCACTCCTATCTATTCCCTCACATTGGAGTTCAACCTCATTAGCTAACGGTTCACCCATCTCTAACTTCTATGTATTTCTAAGTCCCCTATATTCTGTATTATAAGCCTCAGATTATACCTTTATGCTGGTCATAAAAGTGGAATCATACAGTATCTATCCTTTTCTGTCAGGCTAATTATGCTCAGCATTATGTCCTCAAGGCTCATCCATCTTGTCATGCGCTTCAGGATGTCATTTTCTTCTTACTGCTGCATAATATTCCATTGTATGTATATACATTTTGTTGATCCACTCGTCTGTTGATGGGCATATGTTTGTTTCCATATTTTGGCAATTGTGAATAATGCTGCTATGAACATCAGTGTGCACATGTCTGTGTCATTGCTTTCAGCTCTTCTGGGTATATACCAAGTAGTGCGATTGCTGGGTCATAGGGCAACTCGATATTTAGTTTCCTAAGGAATGACCAAACAGTCTTCCATAGTGGCTGCACCATTATACATTCCCACTAGCAGTACATAAGTGTCCCACTTTCACCACATCCTCTCCAACATTTATAATTTCCTGTTTGTTTAATAGCAGCCACTCTTATAGGTGTGAGGTGGTATCTCATTGTAGTCTTGATTTGCATTTCCCTTATAGCCAGTGAAAATGAGCATCTCTTCATGTGCTTTTGAGCCATCTGTATTTGCTTTTCAGAAAAATGCCTATTCATATCTTTAGCCTATTTTATAATTGGATTGTTCTTTTGTTGTTGAGTTGTATGATTTCTCTGTATATGCAGGAAATCAAACCTTTGTCTGATATGTGATTTCTAAATATTTTCTCCCATTGAGTTGGTTGCCTCTTCACCTTTTTGACAAAGTCTTTTGAGATGCAGAAGAATTTGATTTTGAGGAGTTCCCACTTATCTATTTTTTCTTTTGTTGCTTGTGCTTTAGGTGTAAAGTTTAGGAAACTACCTCCTATTACTAGGTCTTGAAGATGTTTCCCTACATTTTCTTCTAGAAGCTTTATGGTTCTGTATAGACCTAGGGCCTTATATTTAGGTGTTTGATCCACTTTGAGTTCATTTTTGTGTAGGGTGTAAGATAGCGGTCCTCTTTCCTTCTCTTGGCTATTGATATCCAGTTCCTAGAGAATGTTCCATGAGCATTAGAAAAGAATGCATATCTTTGTGCTTTGGAATGCAATGGCCTATATATATCTGTGAGCTCTAATTCGTTTATCAAGTTATTTAACTTCTCTATTTCCTTGTTGATCTTCAGTCCAGTTGCTCTATCTCTAGAGGAGAGTGGTGCATTAAAGTCTCCTACTATTATTGTTGAAACATCTGTTACTCCCTTCAGTTTTGCCAATGTCTGTCTCGTGTACTTTGGACCTGCTTGATTTGGAGCATAAAGATTTAGGATTGTTATATCTTCTTGGTGAATTGACCCTTTAATTAGTATATAGTGTCCTTCATTATCTCTTATGATGTCTTTACATTTAAAGTCTATTTTGTCTGATATTAGTATAGCTACTTCTGCTTTCTTTTGGTTACAACTTGCATGGAAAATCTTTTTCCATCCTTTCACTTTCAATCTATTTGTATCCTTCTGTGTAAGATGAGTCTCTTGTAAGCAGCATATAGCTGGATTATGTTTCTTAATCCATCCTGCCAATCTGTATCTTTTAATTGGTAAGTTTTAGTCCATTAACATTCAAAGTTATTACTAAAAAGGCATTTCTTGATCCCACAATCTTATCTTTTTAAATTTTATTTGTTAGATCTATATACTCTTTTCCCTCTTTCTCCTTGTATTGTTTAGATTACCCTTAGTGGTACTCTTCAATTCTGTGCCCTCCTCCTGACCTCCCTCTCCTGTCTTTTTTTTTCAGCGGACAGAACTCCTTTTAGTATTTCTTATAGGGCCGGTCTCTTGTTGACAAATTCTTTCAGGACTTCTTTGTCTGTGAAAAATTTAATCTCTCCCTCACTTTTGAAGGACAATTTGGCTGGGTACAGAATTCTTGGCTGGAAGTCTTTCTCTTTCAGGATCTTGAATATATCATACCACTGCCTTCTCACCTCCAGGGTGCTAGTTGAGTAGTCTGAAGTCAGATTCATTTGGTTTCCTTTGTATGTAGTAGATTGCTTTTCTCTTGCCGCTTTCAGAATTTTCTGCTTCTCTTCAACATTTGACAGACTGATTAGTATGTATTTTGGGTAAGGCCTATTTGGATTTATTCTGTTTGGAGTTCTTTGGGATTCTTTGAGTTGTATATTTATGTTCTTTATGAGGGTTAGGAAGTTTCCCCCTATTATATCCTCAACTACTCTTCCTAACCCTTTACTCCTCTTTCTTCTTCTGGGAAACCAATGATTCTCATATTTGTGTGCTTTGTTTTTTTCTTTCATTTCCCTGAGTTCCCATTGAATTTTTTCCATCTTTTTTGCCACTTGTGATTTTGAATCTTCGAAGTCAATTATCCTGTCCTCTATATCATTTATTCTTTCTTCTGACTCTTCAAATTCGGTGTTGTGTGCCTCTAGTATATTTTTTATTTGGTCAACTGAGTCTTTAATCTCTGTGATTTCCGCTATTTTTCTATTTATTCTTTCAAATTTCTCTTTGTGTGCCTCTACTATATTCTTGATCTCCTTTATTTCATTTTCTATCCCACTTACTTAATTAAGTAGAGTCGTACGAACATCTTCAATTGGTTTTTCCAACATCTGTCTCCTCTGGTGTTTTAGTTTGGTCATTAGGCGGGGTTACATCTGTCTGCATTGTGATATTCTTAGTGATCTTCTGCTGTCTTCGTGGCACATAAATATATTGATCGATTTACTTTGGGAGTTGCTTTCTTTCAGTGACCTAAGGCCTTGTGTTTGCAGGATGGTTGTATAGCAGGAAACAGGAAATAGGGTGGAGCACTCAGTAAGGTGATTTGCTTCAGGGCAGGTATGGGCGTAGGTTGGGGACATTATGTTGATGCTTGTGAACGTGGGTGCCCAGCGGCCAGGGAGGATGTAGCTGTGCAGATGCACTGGTCTGGGGGGACGTAGCCCTGGTGTGTGCTGGTCTAAGGCATGGGGCCCTTTGTGCACATGCGTAGAGCTGTGGCAACGTTATGACTTTGTGGATAGGAAGCAGCTGTGACCCAGCTGCACGGGTCGGGAATTTCTCAGAGCTGGGAAGTGAGGCTGAGGATTGTGTGCATATGTGGTTCTAGGACTGCTGTAACATGTGGTTCCCAGAGTTGAATGACATGATTTGTGGCCCATGTGCATGCCTAGGAGTGCCATAAACAGAGGAGCTGATCTCAGGGAGGGTGGGGTGAGGTTGTGCGACACTATGGGCAGCGGGTAGGGGTAGCCTAGGTATGGAGGTTAGTGCCTGCAACCTTTATGCATTAGCAACAGCCTGCAGGGAACAGGGCAGGGGGTAGGTAGTGCTTGGGAGGGGTGCAGGTGAGGTGGATTGGGCTGCACTTGGGGTGCGGGTGTGGGGCAGGTACATGCACTGGGGGCTGGTGGGGTGGGGGTGCCTGGAGCGTGGGGAGTGGAGAAGGTGAAGGGGTTCAGGTGCATGGGGTGTGGGGTGAGTCATCAGTCACAGGGCTGTGCTGGTGAGAGTAGAGCACCCAAGGAACACAGCCTGGCTGACTTCCTAGTCCTGCGCTCCAGTCTGTGTACTCCCTCGGGCTCCGTGGCTCCACACCTCCATGCCACGCTCCAGCTTTCTGCCTCGCAGTCCCTTGGCCTCTGCAACCAGGGCTGCCACATGTGGTACAGAAGGTTCTCCCAGGTCAGCCGCACTCCCGAATTGCCACCTCAGTTGCCCTCCTGTCCCTTCTCTAACTTTTCCATGGAGCAGGGCTAATCTCAAGCTACTGTAGTCGGCCATCTTCCCAGAAGTCTCTCCCTTCCATTTTACTATGGACTCAATATAGTAACTCACTTCTAGTGAGTAGAAGGCAGCAGGGGTAATAAGACATCATTTTGAGAGATAATTACTAAATGACTGTGGCTTCCATCTTGGGAACTCTCTCCACTCTCACATGTTTACTCTGAAGGAAGCCAGCTTCACTGATGCCTATTGAGAGGCCCACATGGCAAGGAACTAAAAGAGGCCCCTGGAGAACATCCAGCAAAGAACTGAGGCCCGTCAGTCCAACAGCCCCTGAGGAACTGAAGTCTGCCATCAACCATGTGAGTTAGTTGGAAGAAGAGCCTGTCACAGTTGAGAATTTGGATGAGACTGCAATCCTGACTGACAGCTCAACTGCAACTTCATCAGAAACCTTGATTCAGAGGCATCTATCCTAATTCACCTAGATTCCTGATGCACAGAAACTGTGGGATAGCAAAATGTTTGTTTTTTCAAGTGTCTGAGTTTTGGAGTAATTTGTTACACAGCAATAGGTAACTAATACATGCCTCTGTAAATTACAAGTTTCTCTAAAATTCTACTACAGTTGGGATTACTGGGTCTTGGTCGGCATGTTTGGAACTTTACTATAGTTGTCAAAAAATTACAGGTAAAAATAGAAAAAAGCAAATAGTTATACTCAATTCTAGTTACTATCTATAACTACTCTAAAAGCAAAGTTATTTCTTATTTGTGTTCGGCATAAATTAATTATTCAGGATCCCTCCAAGAATTTTTTTATACCACTCATCCTTTTATTATTTAGTAGGTGGTTGCTGGTTCCAAGTCCTACACTTAGATTATATATAAATCTGTATAACTCTAAGTCCCAAGATTAGATTGTACCTTAATAAACTCCATTTCCAATTTGCTTTAATTAGGTTTTTCTTCTTTCTGGCCCATAGGCCAGAATGGTTGCTGTGCCAGCTTTCAATTCATGGCTTCTCAAATCCAGATTTACCCTTCAGTACCTGCTCTATGTTAATGGACTAGACTCGAAGCATTTCTTCCCTACAGTGAGCACGACAGTAATCTTTGCCAGTAGAGGGCATTGGAGGGACATTGCAGGAGGAAGGGGTTTCTCTTTCTGTTTCTGATGTGCTGTCCTTTGCATTTTCTTCCTCCTATTGTATGGCCCATCAGTGGTGTGTGCGTAGGTGTGGCAGGTGTGCAGTGGTCCTCGGACCTAATCACGCAGCCCGAGCAAGGCCTGGTGACCACCTCGCTGTGACTCTCCCAACACAAATGCTGGCAGTAGTGCACTGAGCTCGTCTGTGTGTCCACCCACCAGCCTAAATCTCCCTTCATCCCAGAGAGATGCTTCCTGCTTGCCTGGTGACTGCGTTTAGACAATTCATTGCACTTCATCATTCATTGTACTGCATCCTTCTCCTTGGAGGTCTGAACTCCAGATCAGAGGAGGGGACACCCCTTCCAAGTTTGTCCTCCCCTGGGTGCTGTACCTTTTAGAATTCTTTTTACATCTTTATAGCTTTTCTCCTATCAGAGCTTCATAGGTTAATAATATTAAACTTCTGTTTAACTTACTGTGTGGTTTGTGTCTGTGGATTGGACCTAAGGGATACCATTTCTGCCTTCCCTTGTTCAATTCTATTCCCTCCAACCACTTTCTAAACCTTTTAACACTTTTTTAGACTCAACAGCTTCAACGTACATATATATATATATGTTGTTTTTTTTAACATGGTCAGGCTCCAGGAATCAAACCCGGGTCTCCAGTTCAGCAGGCAAGGATTCTTGCTACTGAGCCACCCTATATTTCTTAATTTCAACCTCACCTGTCACGGTCTAAATCAAGAATTCTTAAATTCATATTACCCAACTAAACAATTATTTTAAAAGTCTATTTCAGGATGGTTTTTAAGATTTAATCAAATCTTATATCCCCATCCTACAAGATATGAAAAACAAAGAGAGGCTTGAACAAAGATGTCCATTCCTGTACTATTTGTAATAGAGGAAACATAAGACATTACAAATGTCCTGCTGACTTTAGACAGATTCACTTGTTTTAATGGTTTTGTTTTAAAATATACTGGTAATTTTGGTGCATCATTCAGAGGAAGTTTGAACAAACTTATGCGTCTTTAAACACTTAAGATTTTTTTTCTAGCTCTGTCCAACACTTTCCAACCCTCTGCCTTCCCCGCCGAGACTCTAATGCCCATGCATCTTTGCATAATCCCTTTTCTGACCTTGTCTCCCACCCTAAAATGCTTCCACTGTACCATTTGAAAACCATACTCAGTCGTTAGCAAAATCCCCAAAATGCTATATTTCTTCTCCTGATATTACTCTTTCTTCCTCTACCTGAAACTTGGTTCTCTCTGACAGGAGAACATTCTCCAAAACCGCTTACATGTTGCCTGTTCTCTCTCATACTGGGCCTGCAGAAGGTAAAGGTGTTTCCCTTTTGCTTTTTTTCTCCTTCCAGACCATTCTTCTTCTCTCATCTGTCAAATTTTAATCCTCTAACTACGCAACACACTACCCCGCCTTGTTGCAGTTATATCCTAACCCCGGGTCTCTTCTCTGCATTCCTTGGGGGATTTGAGTGTCTGTCTCATTATCATTCTCCAACCTCACTTCTGTAGTAATTTTGGATCATTTTACTATCCACAAAGATGATTCTTTCAATATTCTTGATCTCTCAGTTCCTTGACCCCCTTTTTTCCCATCACTCCCACAGTCTGACTACAGACCTTGACACAACTGCTGGCTGCAAATCCCTTATAATCTCAGTTACAAACACCCTGTTCTATCACGCCTTGCTTTTCTAGCCATCTTCCTCTAGCGTCCCGACTGGAGCAATTCAGCTCCATTAGAACTACAGTCCACTTTCTCTCGCCCTCCAATCCCATCTTCAATCCCCTCGTGAATTGGCTTAAATTCTGTACTCTATCATTACAGTCGTAATAATCCCTCTGTACTTCACTTTACTTGCCTAGCTAAACCATAATCTAATTAAATCAAATTCAACATAAACTCAGAAACCTTTGTGCCTGGTCTCACTTTTCATTTTAGTTAACAACCTCGGGTGATCCCCAGCCCCCCAGAAAACAGTGTGCATTTCTTTAGACCATTCATCTCTCACTGTCCTAGATGACTAAATCACACCTCCCTGCCTCTCCTCAAACACAACTCCCGCTCATCCTCACTCCCAGCTGATGGCTTAAAATTCCACTGGTAAAAGAGAACAGAACAGAACTTCCACAAGTTCTCACTTCACATCTTTCCAGTCCCAGAACTCTGTTTTCTCTCTTCTCTGGGGAGGAAGCACTAGTGCACCAGAGCCCATCGCAACCCACCTGCAACACCAGTGTTCTCAGCTCTTCTGTTTCCCTCCCCATCAGTTTCCAAAAATGTTGTTTTTTTCTTCTTAAAAAAAAGCCTCGGGTGCATGGGTGGTTCCATGGTAGAATGCTTGCTTTTCATGCGGGGGACCCAGGTTCGATTCCCAGACCATGCACCCCCCCCCCCCCCAAAATAAAAGCCTTAAAGAAAAAGCCTTTCAGAAATCAGTGTTCAGCCGAAGTGTGCAGCCCGGCATTTGTGGAGCTGAAAGAACATTGAAGGGTTCCCCTGTCACTGACAGTCATTGAGTTATAATGGCACTAGAATTTTCACTGTATATATGTCTCGTTTCCTGGGTCCATGGGAAGCATGAGTCCGTTGGGACCTGAGACAAGAAGAAAACAAGACATCTTTATGAGGAAAAACAGATACTAACAAAAAATACTCCAAACTCTGAAGGAGATAGAACACAAACATGACTGACAGAGGATTTAGGAATCCTCAAGAGGACTCTCAAAAGGATTTGGAAAATGACCCATCAATAAATTCTCAGTCACATGGGACCACAGTCACAGCAAGTGCCACTGAAGAAGTTCAGACCCCAAACCCTGCCTCTAATCTTCACAAAGCCCACCAAGAGGCAGTAGGTCCAGAAAGTACAGATACATGTGATAAATCAGAAAGTCCATGTGAAATAATTATGGGAAATATCCAAAGGATAAAACAGAGCATGAGAACAGAAGGCATTTTCCAGATGGGGAACAAGGGCATCTCCCTCCAGAAAGTCTGGGAGGACAACCCATGGATCCAGATCCTGACGGTTCTCCAAATGACAAGCTAAGAGGAGCAGATGCACACTCCAGGAGCAGCTCTGCAGGCCTCCTGGAGAAGCAAGTGGCAGGACTGGAGCTTCACAGGAGCCACCTGCTCCAGACTCCTGGATGCCCAGGGTCCTCATCATTCCTGTGCAGACAGGAGAGCCAGAGCACACTGGGGAGGCCACTGCTGGTGCCAGAGGCTGGAAGTCATCAACAGGAAACACAAAAATTGGAAGGAAACAAAGAATGCACAGAAAGTAATCAGAAAGACTAATATGATGGATTTTGTAAGCCATGGCTCCATCTCTCTTGCCTTCCTGGCTGTGGTTCTGATTTTTGTCTTGCTAGACTCTAGTAATAGCTACTTTCCTCTCAGGCCCAGCAGCGATCCAGAAATCCAGCTTTGGAGGCCTTCTTGGTTCAGTTCAACCAATTGAAGGATAAATTTCCAGGCCAGCGTCCCTTCCTCTGGCAAAGAGGATGTAAGTGTCTCCACAGAAGCACCTCAATGCTTCAGACCCCACAGAGCCAGCCACCATCATATTTACAGCAGCTCGAGAAGGAAGAAAAACCTTGAAATTCCTGAGGTGCTAGGTTGCAGACGCCTGTGCCTCTTCCCAGAAAGTCTCTGCTGTTCATATCGATGGGGCTGGAAGAACCTTGTAGGTCAAGCTGTTGGTCGACATGGAACTGAGCTCTGGATTTGAAAGTGGTGGAAGGTTGCCGTAGTACACCACGCTGAGTCCCTCCTGCAGGCACCTGGAGCTTCTACAAGTTGTAATCATGAGGATGCAGCTTTTAAAGATGTGGTCCTGGTCCTGACCATTTCCTTAGAGGAAGAAACATTAGAAGCAAACATAGGCCCAAGGGAAACTGAAGAAAAAGTGAGTGATTTGCTCTGGGCTAGATTTACTAATTCTGACACTCCCAATTCCTTCAGCCACATGGGTTCAGAGAAATTGAGTGGACTGTGGAGCCATATTTCATACCTGGTACTGCCTGTTCAGCCAGTGAGGAACATAGAAGAAGAGGGGCGCCTTTTACAAGGCCGAGCATAAAGGTGGATACAGAAGGCATCGATGTTTGGGGGAGTGGGGGGGTGGGGATGGCCTGGGAATCGAACCCGGGTCTCCGGCATGAAAGTTGGGCATTCTAACCCCTGAACTACCAGTGCACCCATTGATTCATTTTAAGAAGTCAGTTTAAAGGCCTTCTGTTTATCTGGAAGGAGGTTGAAAAATGTGAGGAAATGTCTTGAAAAGCACAAATTGGCTTATTTTAGAAATTTTTTGCTTTTTGCAAAAATCTTTCTAATCAAAGCATGACAAGGCTAAAAATTTACCTTTTTTCCCCTTGTCTTTCAAACAAATCAGGTTTGACATATAGCATGGTATATATAATTGAGGATTTTTTTTTTAAACCTAAAAATACAGTAACAGTCATTGCACAAAAAGATAGTCTTCTCAGATTGACTAAGAGTGATTTTTTATTTTCTTGAAAGACTATAATAAGCCTTTTTGATCACTTTTGGACTCTGACTAAAGCTATTACAGAAATAAAGCAATGGTCATTTTTAGAAAAATTTTCTATTACATATTAAATATTTTTAAAACTCACTTTATGCAATTTCATCTCATACTAATATGTACTTTTGAGTGGTATAAAAAAGTAAATATGAAATTAAATATTGAATACTTATTATATGTAAGGTACTGTGCTTTTATTCCATTAATGAGCTCAGGTAAAACCCACTGTACTTAAGAAATGTTCTTAAAAAATGGAAACAGCAAGGAAATTCTTAAAAATATTTACTATAGCTTTCTTGAATGATTTAAAACAGTGATTTTCAAACTGTGTCTACTTACAGGTTTAATTGGAACAATGAGTTCCACTGTTAATGAAGTTCAAAACCTACTTAAGTGGAAAAACATCTTAGAAGATAAGAATGGGTAGGAAAATGAATGTATTAAAATTTATGAGTAGGAAGAGTATGGATAAGGTGTAGGTTATAGAAGCGCTGCTTATGAAAGACACTACAGACGAACAGTTGAATATATAAACTAGTTCTTACTGGCATGTCTCTGGTGCTTTTGCTAATTTCTGTTAATCATCATGTCTGATGGAATTTTATAATTGTCTAAGACGAAAGTTTGTGTGTCCTCTAAGCAGAGTGTATTTTGATAAAGAATTTCATAGATTTTATATGGGCACGTTGGCATAACTTTACAGAGCTCTCTGTTATGCAGTGATGGAACATTATATAATGTAAAGCTCATTTTTAGACTAGCCAGTCAGAACTAAGAATTAAAGAAATACAAGAAATATTGTATTTAATGAGAGGAAACAAATGGTAGATAGATTCTCAGAGGTATTAAGGCCAATATCAATTGTTAAAAAGAAAAAAGCCTCTCTTGCTATGCCATATATGTATAACCTGGTATTTCCCTGGAACTTTGAGTACTGTGTGACAGCTGAGACTCAGAGTTGGAGTTCTGCAGCTCTGAAAGTCAGCATCGCTACATACAACTGTTAAACCAAAAAAGATCAGGCTTCTGTTAGAAATAAGAACAAATCCAATCAGGTTGGGACTAAGGTAAATAAGAATACAGGGTAAAGGATGATAGTGTCTGTATTTTAAACTTCACCTACTGTATGAGACCAAAAAAAAAAAAAGAGCTTTATTTTGTCCAAAACCTATATTTTCTGTAGCACAAAATCTAATTTAACCTGTCTGGATGGTTCAGTTAAACAACCCAAATGCATGGAGCCTAGAAGGGGAATGAGGGCTTGTAATTCTGTGTAGCGTCCTGTCATTCCGGGATACCTCCTAGAGTATGTTGAGCAGATAATTTTAAAATTTTGGTCAAGTCCCTTGAGGGACTGGAAAAAACTATGAAACTATTAAACTTTCCCACCTGGGATAACCCCTGACATGCTCTCAAACACTAGAGACTCCCAGATTAAAAGCTCAAACCCCTGATCTTGAGTATTGCTTTTTTTCCTTCAAATATTTTTATTGAGAAATATTTACACATATACAGTCCATACATAGTGTACAATCAATGGCTCACATTATCACACAGTTGTATACTTATCACATGATCACTTTTAGGACATTTGCATCGCTCCAGAAAAAGAAATAAAAAGAAAAACTCATACATCCCATACTCCTTATACCTCCCTCTCATTGGCCACCTGTTTCGATCTACCCATTTTTTCACCCTTTCCTCCCCACCTACTATTTATTTGTTTTTACTCATCTGTCCATACCCTGAATAAAAGGAGCATCAGATACAAGGTTTTCACAATCCCACAGTCACGTTGCAAAAGCTATTTTATTATACAATCATCTTCAAGAATCCGGGCTACAGGAACACAGCTCAACAGTTTCAGGTACTTCCCTCCAGTCACTCCACTACACCATAAACTAAAAAGAGATATCTATATAATGCATAAGAATAACCTCCAGGATAACAACTCTGTTTGAAATCTCTCAGCCATTGAAACTGCTTTGTATCATTTCTCTCTTTTCCTTTTTGGTCAAGATGGCTTTCTCAATCCCTTGATGCTGGGTCCCGGCTCATCCCGGGATTTCCGTCCCATGTTGCCAGAAAGATTTACACCCCTAGGAATCATGTTCCTTGTAGTGAGGGAGGGCAGTGAGTTCACCTGCTGAGTTGGCTTAGGGAGAGAGGCTGCATCTGGGCAACAACCCCTAAGGGTACTTTGCAAATACTTTTTTATTCTCTGCCTAAATTACTCTGGCATATATCAGGGCATCACATTAACCTGCACAAACCAACAAGATCTCATGCCTTATTTAAGGTTTCATGTATTTATGGTGTTCCACTAAACTGACCATACAAGTTAAATTAGATAATGCGCTATGCAAAATACAAATACAAATTTTGCATCAAATAAATATCTCTCCATTTGGTCTCACACAGAAGTTGAAGTTTTATAATATGGACCTTTACCCTGTATTCTGATTTATTTTAGTTCTGTCCAGATCAGTTTCATTCATATCTCTAGTCAAAGTCTGATCACTTTTTCAACATTTTTAGCAGTTGCTGCATGGGGTTGAGTATTACTCTTATGATACTTACTTCTGTAGCAGAGAAGTTAAGCAAACCTATAATTATGCCTAAGGGTTACTTCCAAGAGAACCTCTTTTGTTGCTTAGAGGTGGCCTCTCTCTAAGCGCAACTCTGCAAGTAAAATCATTACTCTCTCCCCTATATAGGACATGAAGTCCAGGGGTGTAAGTCTCTTTGGCAACGTGGGTTATGACTCCCAGGGATGAGCCTGCCCTGGTGCTATAGAATTGACAATGCGTTCCTGACCAAGAGGGGGAAAAGAAATGTAACAAAATAAGTTATCAGTGGCTAAGAGAGTTCAAATAGAGTTGAGAGCCTATTCTGAAGGCTACTTGTATCCAAGCTTCAGCTAGATATTGCCAATGGCTATGGTTTGCCAAACCCCAACCAACATAATTTCTGTTAATCCTAAAGAACACCCAGGGTTCTATCTAAGATCATACAAAAGTTGTACACATAAAGTTTACTTTTCAGAAACCTAAAACCTTCAGATGGTTCCTAGGCCAGATAAGTCCTGAAACCCAAAGGGGCCAGCCTCTGCAGAACATCAATTAGTTCCATTCCCCTACCACATATTATCAACCGCCCTTTCCAACATGAAAAAGTTTTAATGGGCATAATCCAATACACCTGAAGAGTGGGAGAAAGATCAAAGGAGAAGGAGGGGTATAATAGAGGAGATAGTATTTAACAAATTAGGTATGACTACTAAATCATTACATTGATATTTCTTTTTAGTCTCCTGTGTCTTGGAGCAGATAGAATGAAAAACCTAAAATTGTGAAACTGTAAATCATATGGAACTGTAATCCATACCGAACTCTGATATCTGTTCTATAACTACCTTTTACAATGTACTTTGAAATTTATTGCTTTTGTGTATATATATATATATCACAAGTTAAAAAGACTCTCTTGATGACATTTCTCCTTCTAAGTAGTCCCTTTTTAAAATTTCCCTTTATAGCAAAACTCTTAAAAAACTTGTCTATATTTTCTGTCTCCAATTACTTTTCTTCCATTCTCTGCTGTCTTCAATCTATAGAAAAGTTACAGAGTAATTCAGTGAACACCCGTGTATGTTTACCAATATTTACTAGTTGCTTAGATCTCATTGCTTTAGAACAATAATGGTATATTTATACCAGCAGTATCCAATTATGGTCTGCAGACCCTTGGTGACCTACAACCATTTCACAGAATCCATAAGGTCAAAACTATACTATGTATATGTAATTTTCAGTATGTTGATGTTTGTACTAATGGTTAAAAAAAAATAGTGGACAGCAAGAGGGAGTTATTGCTTACTGTGTACAGTTTCTGTTTGAGGTGATAAAAAAGTTGAGGTAGTGGGTATTGGTGATGGTGGCAGAACACTGTGAATGTTATTTGTACTACTGAAATGTACACTTTAAAGCGGTTAAAATGGGAAATTCTGAGTTGTATAAATATTACTACAATAAAAAGTTTAAAGAAAATGGAAAAGAAAGAAATGGTGGGTGTGCCAGTTTGAATCTGTTGTGTATCCAAGAAAAGCCAGGTTCTTTATTCCTCATTCAATACTGCTGTGTGGGAGCTGTTTGATTGTTTCCATGGAGATATGACCCACCCAATCGTGGGTGGTAACTTTTGATTAGATGGTTTCCATGGAGATGTCATATCTCCACCCATTCAAAGTGGGGTTGTTTACTGGACCTCTTTAAGAGCGAACCATTTTGGAAAAAGCTTTAGAGCCACTAGAATCACCAGAACCAACAGAACGGACAGAGCCCCAGGGAGGCAATTGAAGAAACCTAGCAGATCTCACCATGTGCCTTTCCAGCTGAGAGAGAAACTCTGAACATCATTGACATTCTTGAACCAAGGTATCTTTTCCTGGATGCCTTAGATTGGACATTTATACAGCCTTTGAACTGTAAACTTGCAACTTAATAAATTCCCCTTTCTAAAAGCTGCTCTGTTTCAGGTATATCACATTCTGGCAGCTTGCAAACTAGAACAGTGGGTAAAACTGCTAATATTTGAGCAAGAATCAAAGCCACAGTAACAAATTATCTTAGTTCTCATTATATTTTCAACTGTCCGGCGCCGTCTCGCTCAGCTCCTGATCCTCGGCCGGCGAAGGGGACAGGAGGGAGAGAGAAAGAAGGCTCCAGACACACTGACCTGGCGGTTAACCACGACTCAAGACGCACGGCAGTTGTGAGTGCAGCTTTTACTGAGGCTAGGCATACATTCTTTATTACAGGTTCCACACGGGGCGTACTGCCTCGTGGGAGAGCGACCTCGATGCGGCCGTCAGGTACAGCTCCCTATGGGTCGTCTCTCCGATTTCCTTCCCGGGGTCCCAAATATAGCATGGTGACTACCAATAGCTGAAAGCCACGTACAGAGTTGGGATAGGTGGGTAGGAGAGGCGGATGCATACATCATGGGCGGAAGTGACGTTCGGGCGCCATCTTTGCCCGAACGTCGGGTATACGTTTTAAGCGGAAGCAGGATGTGGGCGCCATCTTAGCTCACTCGATGGGAGGGGGAAACTCTAGAGCAGGCTGCAGCCAGTCCACCAGGCCCATCTGGGAGGCGGCTCTCCACATCTCCCCCTTTTTTATTTATTTTTGACCCAGTGTCTCCATTGATGAGTGTGCTCCCATGAGCCTGAGAGGCCCACTACATGATTTGGTGCTTTGGGGAGTCTGGACTAGGCTCCAGCCATCTTGCGGCTGAACCTCTGGCACCGACCAGAATGCTCACCTCATATAGAGACCGGAGAGCCTGTGAGCTGGAAACCACGTGACTCTCCCTGCAGTGCTTCGCCTCGCAACTGGGGAACAAGAGAAAGGGGATGGGAGAGCGGCTACCAGAGTCGAGGGTGTCTCTCGGTACCTCAGTGCAAAGAGCCCAGTCTGGCCACTACTGTGACTCCGCTCATGAGATCAACCGGAGACAAAAATTATGACTGCAGGCGCCGCCCTTTATACCCGGGACGGGGCCCTGGCCTTGCCGCAAACCTTACTCCTGAGTGCCCCTCCCAGAGTGGCCCAGATGGGGTACAAAATTCAGAAGGGTCATCATCAGGGATATGAGGGGGAGAAGACATAGCCATCATAGTGGCAACACGCAGTTGCTGCTGTGCTTGAAACAAGCGTTCTAACAGGCACTTTATAACAACTAGACCCACCAATAGTCCCACAATTAGGAGAAGCCAAGTGGTTAAGTTCGGCCACGAGAACCAAGAAGTGAACCGGTCCCACAAGTTTTTTACAGTCTCAGCAAGTGTGGAGAGATCAAAGGTGACAGGTTTTAACTGGATCTCCCCGATCTCTAGGAGACCAGATTCTACTTGATTGGAGAGGTTGGTGAACTTAGGGAGATAAGTGTCTCTAAGCCAGGTGGCAACGTTCTGCCTCTTTTAGGTCAGGTTTACTCTAACCGGGGTTACACAGAGCCTCCCGAAGAGCCACCGGGTATCACACCTCTGCTGAAGTACTCTCCATAGGCCATCTATTTCTAGGCCAAGTTCGTCTATTTCAGTCTGGAGATGTTGAATGGCTTGAGAGTTCAGTTCCAGCATCTGATTGTGGTGACGTAGGGTATCCCGCGTGAGATTAGCCAGGTTGTTAACTGCCTCCATCGTTAGGGCAAGTTGTTGTGATGTCCAGGCCTGCAGAACAGCATTACCTACTGCTGGGACAAACAATGAAGCGGCCACACCGGCGACATTCCACAGCCAATCCTTTATGCCTCTCGGGCGCCTGCTTTTTGTGAAAGTTAACTTGTCTACCGGCACAGTTTGGGAAACTGGGCCAACCCAGTCGGTCACATTAACGGGAACCCAGGCGTAACTGGGCCGATACACCAGAATGCTGTAAACAGGGAACCCATTCCAGCACTCGGACAGGGTGCAGGGTTCGTTGGAGCAGTTGAAACCTGGGGAATCAGAGAGCAAGAAAGCAAAAGGAGGAGACACACAAACGTCTCTGTGTAATGGAAAGGAACAATTTTGGTTGTTGTATGACGGGCTGGACTGCGAGAGAGAACAGTTAGTGGAATTACCTTCGGCCTCTGAGGAGGAATTATACAGGGTACCATTCAGAAGCAAGAAGTAGCGCAAATCTAAGCATGCTCCTAAGGGGTTACAAACCAAATGTTGGGCGAAAGTCTGGACTGGGGATTTTTTGGGGTCGAGTACTGGTTCCTTACATGGGTTGACAGTACCCCATGCAGCGTCTGTGGAGTAGTCTTGGAGTTTACACACTGATGTATAGTTACGTAAATGAGGACGCACGGACCAGAGCCACCAGTCTCCACCCAGCATGAATGGGTGGAACACACTTATGCAGGGGTGCCATGTAAACTCTTGAAGAGTGACTACCTTAGGCAGGCCGTGTACACAGGGAGGAAAGGGGGGTCGCGGGGTATCTAGATCCCGAGAACATTGACAGACCGTTGGTCGGAACCCGTCAAAACTGAGGCACCTCTTTGTTTCATTTTTTGAAAGGAGCCCTAGACAAGACTGTTGCTGCCCTTTAGAGGTGTTGAGGAACTCTAGTAAAACTCCCTCAGGACTTTATAATCATATGCTTCATACTGATTGTTGCCCTGGGGATTAAGAATAACCGGGTACATTTCTGGGGATGGCTCTGGCTTGAGCGGTTGGTATCCACCTAGTATGCCAAAAGGCCGAAAGGTCAAAGAGGGGACCCATTTCCAGAAATGTCTCCTTCTATTTGTTGATGATAGGGGGTCCAGAGGGCCCGAGTACTCAGGTGGGGGACACAGCTGCAGATGCCCCTCCCCTGATCCGCCGGTACTACCAGGTTCGGGCACTAGGGGGAACTCACAATCATCAAAACCACCCGCCGGAAGTTGCCGCGCCCTCACATCCGGTGCCGGCGGAGCGGAAGGCCGTACGGGTGGGATAGGAGGCTTAGCAGGGAACTTTTCTTCACAGAGATACCTCGCTGTTTCAAGAGCATCCTTAAGGGACCCAGCAGAGGTGAGCTTACTGACTGCCCCATGATTGCAGTCGGTACCTTCTTTTCAATCACTCGGGGACGTCTCCCGAGTCCCTGGGGCTACCTGAAAGCCCACAGGCCCTAGCTCTTCACAGGAAAAGGAACACCCACCTTCTCGTGATGATCAGGCACGGAAAGTCTGCCGTAAGCCGGAGGCGCAGCACCGCTCGAGAGGTTTGGAAAGGAGTTCCCCGTACGGGCCACCACTTGTCCGGCGCCGTCTCGCTCAGCTCCTGATCCTCGGCCGGCGAAGGGGACAGGAGGGAGAGAGAAAGAAGGCTCCAGACACACTGACCTGGCGGTTAACCACGACTCAAGACGCACGGCAGTTGTGAGTGCAGCTTTTACTGAGGCTAGGCATACATTCTTTATTACAGGTTCCACACGGGGCGTACTGCCTCGTGGGAGAGCGACCTCGATGCGGCCGTCAGGTACAGCTCCCTATGGGTCGTCTCTCCGATTTCCTTCCCGGGGTCCCAAATATAGCATGGTGACTACCAATAGCTGAAAGCCACGTACAGAGTTGGGATAGGTGGGTAGGAGAGGCGGATGCATACATCATGGGCGGAAGTGACGTTCGGGCGCCATCTTTGCCCGAACGTCGGGTATACGTTTTAAGCGGAAGCAGGATGTGGGCGCCATCTTAGCTCACTCGATGGGAGGGGGAAACTCTAGAGCAGGCTGCAGCCAGTCCACCAGGCCCATCTGGGAGGCGGCTCTCCACATTCAACCATTGTGCACTCAGTTAAAAAAAAAAAAGCCAACTTCACTTAAGAATGTCCTTGATGAAACAGTATAAATGATTACTTTTATTAAATCTCAACCTCTGTGTGATGAAATGGGAAGTATAAATAAAGCATTTCTGTTGCATATCAAAGTACAATGGTTGTCTCTAGGAAAAGCACTTGTGTAACTGATTGTGTTGCAAGCTTAACTAGCTGCTTGCAGTTATGAAACACCATTTTTATTTAAAACAATTGACACACTATAGTTTTCCAGATTTGGGTGCCTAGCCAACATTTTTTCCAAAAATGAACCAGGAGATCCTGCCACTTTAAGGAAAACAACTGATGGTATTTGTGGCCTATTGGGGATCGAATCATACACCCCATAAAAGACACATTCAAGTGTTAATTGGTGTTTCTGTGGGTATAAGACTAATGCCTTTAAAGACATTATTAGTTAAGGTGGGGACTTCATTTGTGAATAGGATCTTCAAATATCCTGTTTTGGACAAGGCCAAATTACACAGGGGTAGGTCTTAATCCATATGACTGGATGCCCTATAAGAGAGGAAGTTCAGATATGGTCAGTCAGAACCAAGATGTCAGCAGGGACTAGAGGAGCAGACACCTGAAAGGCAGATTGCCATGTGATGGAGATGCAAGTCAAGGAACCCCAAGCACTGCGGCAAGCCAGCACTAGAATGTTGGGCTCCAGGGAAAGCATGGCCTGTCAAGACCTTGATTTTGGTCTTCTCGCTTGGCAAAACCATGAGACAATAAATTCCTGTGCTGAAGCCAACCAGTGTGTGGTACTTATTACAGTGGACCTGGCAAACTAACTAAGCATGGGCAATAATAAAAGTTGAGCTTTTGTGCAAAATCAGAATATTTTAAATCTTGTATCCAGTACCACAAGCTTGGTAACTTCTGACCTTTATTAGATCATTAGTGATATGAATGATTTTTTTATATTATAGTAATGAAATGTCTCAACATTTGGGAGATCTGCAGAACTCGGTTAAACAATATGTTTCAAATAACTAATGCATAAGTAAAAGATTATTTCAAAGTGCAAGACAGATGAATGGATTTTAATGTAAATGAATACAAGAATTTAATTGATATGGTTTAAGTTAACATTGGTCATAACTTTTAAGAAACTCCTATTATGGAGTTTTGGTGTTGTATTAAATTTCCACAACTAATGTAAAAGGCTACTAAAATATCCCTCCCTTTTCCAATTATGTTTGTGAAGCCAGATTTTCTTAACATACTTCTACCAAAACATCTATTTAAGCCTCCTTTTTATTTTTAGTGTAGAGGTTCTAGAACATTATTTTAGTAGATGTATTCCTAAGTATTTTATGGTTTTGGTACAAGCACAAATGGGTTTTTAAAAAAATCACTTTCAAGTTGCTCATTGCTAGTATATAAGAATACAAGAGTGTAAAAGAGTAGAGACCAAAAAGAGTGAGAACTAGTGAGCTATTCTAATAGTTCGGCATGAACTTGATTTTGATGAGTTAAGAGCTATTCATTGCTTAGAAAAATACAAATGAGAGACGTGTTAGCATGTGTGGAGGAAAAAAGGCCCTATAACAATAAAGCCAAGAATCCCACAACTACAAAAAGCAATTTTAGTAAATGATTACAGAAGTTTACATAATAAATTAAGTGTCAGTTCTCCCTAAAAAGACACAAAGGAAAAAAATGTATATGGCTTAAACAATTTTGTACAATTCCAGTATTTTTAGATATTAGCTGAAATCAAGATTTACATGGATGAGATGTGCTAAAGTGCTATAAAAATATTGGATGCATACGAAAACATGAGATTATTATAGCTTGCATGGCAAAATCCAAGCTTCTTCTCAGTTACTGTTAAAATGGTTTCCACTCAGTTCCAGTAAAATCAGCTCATATGCAATCTTGTTTGATCTGTCTCTACTCACTTTCCCTCTCATATTGTTTTAAAGCAAATTCCAAGCATATAATTCATTCATAACAATTTCCTTCCATATCTCTAAACAACAGCTTTATGTACTAGTGTAAATGACTCCAAGGTGGCAGAACTAGAATGTAAACTTTGCATTAACTATCCATTGAAGTATGGCTGTTGCCCTACTATAGATTCTATGCAGTATTTTTGCCCCCCAAAAAGTCATATTCTAACCCCAAACTCCCAAAATTAATAAAATGTTTTGATATTTAGTTTATTTTAACAGCTTCACTTAATGGCTTTCAGAAAACTTTAACTATGAAGTCTCAGAAAGTTCTTTAAAAAATACTCCAAGCAGGGGATTGCATTGCTTCAGCTCTCTTGCACTCAGTAATTTGGGTGGCTTCTTGGATCAGTCTAATTCAAAATGTTTCTGAGGCCAAATATAGGTTCTGAGCTTGATTACTTATTTCTACCATGAGCATAGGAGAAGGAAGCAGTGATACAAGCATCACCTGTTTATCCTTCTTGGTTTCAGCACAAAGTAATTCTTGTCATATTTCCAAAACTTAATGCTCTTTAATTTTGGCCTATTAAGCTTTACAAGAATATACATAAAGAAATTAATGTTTTAAATAACACATGTAGGCATGTCAGAATGGCTATTTTATCGTTACCTACTAACAACCTTTTTTTTTTTTTTGCATGGGCAAGCACTGGGAATCGAACCTGGGTCTCCAGCATGGCAGGCGAGAACTCTGTCTGCTGAGCCACCATGGCCTGCCCTAACTATTTATTTTTAAAAGGCTTACTTTCATTAATATTTGCTGAAACCAAAAGAATCTAGGATATTATGGTTGTCTTTCATAAAAATAAGTACCCAGAGACAATAATGATGAGTAGATGTGCAATGTACACTGTAAAACAAAGTATCTATAAAACAAGTATATTAAGTCAAACAAAAATTATTATAAGGAGAGAATCAGAAGAACAAAGTAAAACTTTATAAGCAAAATAAAGTAAAATGAATGGAGCGACCAAAGGTCTGCAGAGCAACATGCCCAAGTATTATTGTGACTACTGCAGTACATACCTCACCCATGATTCTCCATCTGTGGTAGGAAACAGAGAATGTAAAAGACTACTATCAGAAATAGATGGAAGAGCAAGCTCCGAGCATGATTGACAAAACAGCTGCATTTCAACAAGGAAAGAAACCTCCTACTGCATGGGCAATGATCCCACCTCCATCCAGTCTCCTGGGCTCTCCTCACCCTGGCACGATGCCAGCACCCCAAATAGGGGGTCCCCACATTATGCCAATGATAGGCCCTACTCCTCCTGGGATAATGCCAGCGAGACCTGCTCCTGAAATGAGGCCACCCATGGGCGGACACTTGCTAATGATGCCTGTCCCATGCTGGTGCCCACTCAGCTAGGAATGACCTGACCAGACAGATAAGGATTGAGGGGAGCCTCTTTGAATCAGTTTTATATTACTTGTTCTACTTCACCAGGAGATTTGGTGCTATAACTTTGGGTGTTTCCTAACAGCATGACAAAGAGAACATAGCTTTCTTTGAGGGTAGTAGGACAAAAAATAAAAAAAGTAATTTTCATTTGTATTATGAAATGTGAAAATAAAGTTGTCAATTCTTAGTGTTAAAAATAATAGTAAAATAATATGCAATATTAAAGTTCTATCTCCCTCCCATTCCTTCCATTGATACTCCACTCCCCAACCCTCAAAGAAACTACAGTATAGGAACAAATTGAGCATAAGTTTTTTATTCAATCTGTATAGGATAGTTTTAAAACAAAATGTTAGTAACACTCTTAGAACGTTGGTTTATACTTTTGACATTTTCTCTAGCTTTACCAACTTTTATTACAAAAATCAGAAAAGTACAAATTCATTACAATATTTGCACAGTGTAACCACAAGTTGCCTAAACATAAGCTAACTTTTATAAAACCATAAACAATGCAGTTTTATTACAAGAGATTCAAAAATTCTCTCAGCTAACTGGATATACATAGCGGCATATATCTCTTTTTTTTTTTTTTTTTTTTTAACATGGGCAGGCACCGGGAACCGAACCCGGGTCCTCAGACTTGGCAGGCAAGCATTCTTACCTGCTGAGCCACCGTGGCCCGCCCGCGGCATATATTTCAAAGCAAAAAAACCCCCAAAAAAATAAAAATAAGGAAGAAAAAGTGAAAATAGTTAAGTATTTTGACCCATGGTTCCTACAAATAGTTATTTCCACTACATATAAAGGAAACCATTATCTGTGGTAAAAATTCTAGAGACAAAATAGGAAGTGCAGAATAAAAATACAATAAATCAGAAGTAAGTCATAGGCTAAACCTCTTTTTCAATAAACACAAGGCAGTGATCTACTTTACATCATTAAGGAAGACCATTTATATATTTATACCATTGTGTTTTACTCTATTTGCATTTATAATTAAAACCACATGGTAAGTTGCAAAGGTAATCCCAAACAACAATGAAAATGACAAAAGTTCTTTTCTTCATACAGATCAATGCGAGAAATCTGTTGTGACACCATTCCTTGCATAGGCAAATAGGTGTGTGTGCCATAAATTCAACAGGAAAGAGGAAGCACAGTTCTTCAAAATGATGCACATGTACAAATACAGATAAATTACCAGGCACCTTACTTACTACCTCCTAATTTATCTTGCTCAGATATAATTTAATTTGACAAAAGGAGAAATGGCAGTATTGGGTGACAGTATTAAAAAGGAGTTTGGTGGCAGAAAAATTAATTCCAAAAGTGCATCTTATGAACGCACCAACAACCCCATTGTAGAAGCATCTATATACTAAGTAAGCCCTACTCGTGCATAAACTAGGACCAACTTGTGAAATAACAGGTTTACTTGTCAGTAAATTAAAGTATAAAAAATAGTATAAGTTGTGACATTCCTTCCAACTGATGCTACATTACTATTTTGACTTGGTTCATAGGAAGGATCAATGTATTTCAGATAAAAATAGGCCATAATTTTTAAGAGCCATGATAAATGTGCATTGTACCCAAGACAGCATTGTCATATCTTTCTTCCACTTTAACAGAATTGGAATGCTCTATAACACTATTAAGCTCAGGGATACTTTCAGCAGTGTCCCCAAACCCATGGTAATGTCCATAGTGCAAATTTTCCCCAATATCTTCTACCCAGGAAGGTCTATTAGCTACACAGCTACTTGGACTCCCATTAAGGTGCAGAGAACCGCACATTTCAGAGTTAATACTCATAGTCTTTTCTGGCTCCTCAGTGTCATTAACAGAGAGAGAACCCTGGCTACTCATAAATGGCAGTCCTGGAACTAATCCATTGCTAATTCCATTAGATCCTGTTAAACATTGGTCATTTCTGTTTTCCATCCCATTGAGCTGTGTCGTGAAGGGGAAGTCCAAATGTCCATTGATGCCACATCCATTTGTCAATGTATTCGATACGAAGCTACTGTTTTTCACATCTGCATTAAGAAATACAGCTGTCACCAAAATTCAGAACCAGTTGGGGAGAAGAACTGTAAAATGCTTCACTGTGTTACAATTTTAAAGAACTTTTTTAGTTTCTTTAAATAAAAACAAAAACCATCCCTTTTCCAAAGTAAAGAGCGTGCATAGGCATAGGTAGATCTAAACAGAAAACACGGTAGTATTTTCCTGGTAAGATATGAAGTTTATGAATTTCAGTAGCATTGGGTAGCCAAATTAAAACATATAAGCTGACAAATGATAATGCATGAATAGCAAAATTATTGAAAAACTGTCAAAAAACTGTTCTCGTATGAGAACATCTTTTGGATAGTAGTTTTAAAGTCACACTTGAAAAAGTAACAGAACTGTATGTACGGTTTTCCACAAAGGGTTAAAATAAAACACAAAACCTCTCTAGCTCTTCAGGAAAAAAAATAAAAAAGAAGCAGGTAAATTAAGGAAGCTCGTCAAACTCATGTAAAACAGCATAATATAATGCTTTTAAAAAGCTTCTTTCCTCACAAATTAGGGAAACATACACAAGAATATTAAAAGGAACACTTTATTTTCTTAGTAACACTCAAATCTGCATAGTACTTCTGCAAAATGCCACACGGTAAGCACTGGCACAGTGCAGAGAATACCTGTCACTAGAGGAAGGACTTACGGACACTTGTAATTTCCATGCACAGTCTTGTACCATAGCATGGTTTTCAACAGTTTCTTATGCAATCAACTATTTAAATGACTATGATATCCAAGGTTTCTTTTTTATTAAGTTACTTCTTAAAACCATTTATGTTGGGAAAAATATTGACAGTTTAATCTGCATATATAGACATCCATTAAGAGGAAGATGTCTTTAAAAAAGTCAATTACAAAATGTATGAGCACAATGGGATAGGCAATTACAGGCTATTTTTCTGTATATTTGGGAATCAAGAATTTATAAATATCCAGGCTCACATGAAATCACAGAGCTGTACAGAGAATGATCTAAAAATTACCTCTTGCTTGGTAATACTAAGTTTTAGCCTGATGTTCTCCTCTATTAAAGCCAGGTATGGTATTAAATATATAAGAGCTCCATTCTAATAACTTTTAGAGTGGCATATATTATGTACATTTAGTTACCATAATGTATCACACACCTGTAATTCTTCTCATAAGGACTTACTTTTAGTCTTACTATCTATATACCTCCAATTTGCATTTTGATAGATTTCTGTGTGAACTGGCAATCTATTTATGTCAACAAAACAATCATGGTTTATTCAATGACCATAAATATTTCATCAATCATCAGTTTTTGTGGGGACTGAAGCAACAATCATAGCTTAATAACTACTATAAATTCTTCAGAGGATAATAGATTTTTTTTCAAATTAAATGGCAGCTTTTCTATGTTCAGTTAAAACTCAAGATTAAAGAATAAGTATTTCAAGGACAAAATACAAAATAAAAACCAAAATAAATAAAACAAATTATTCCCAGGGGAATATGTGTGTATGTGTATGTGTGAGTGTGTGTGTGTGTGTGTGTGTATGTGTATATATTTTATATTTTTTTAAAATAGAACACCTTTCCTGGGTTCTTGCTGATGGCATTGTAAATTATCTGCATACCAATACAAAAAAGATGGAAATTATATTTTTAGGTGATTGGGATGAATAAAAATAATTAAACAATGACTAAAAAAATCTCAGTAAACTAGACTTAGGTTTTTCATTTAATATTTACTTCATATATAGTTTTTGTTTTTGTTTTTTTGCATGGACAGGCACCGGGAATCGAACCCAGGTCTAGAGCATGGCAGGCAAGAACTTTGCCAATGAGCTACTGTTGCCCGCCCCATACATAGATTTTATTGAATCAGTATGGTAAGTAACATTTCTCTTCAGCGTCCAGTTAAAGTAAATGCATTTCATGATTTAATCCCAAAATAAAGATTAGTTTATAACCTCAAAATATTATGGAAAGTCTAATAAACTGAATATAAAAAATAAGAAGCATAGTACAAACTTTGCTCTGATTGGATAGTATTCAGAATACCACTGGCCATCTCAAATACTGTCCCTTTTACTCTGTTCAACGCTGCCTTTCCTTCTCACCTCATTTAACCATCTACCCCAGGTCCTTCAATCATCAAAACAAAGGAAATTGAAGGCAGCCAGGATCTGCCCTGAACTAAAATTTTCTGACAACTTTTCTTTCTATAAATGGAAATCATTTACACTAAATTGACCTTGTTTCAATTTGGTTCCAAGTATACAATATTACCTCACCTCGAGCCAATACAAGAAAGGAAGATCTGAACTTATAACCAATTACCATTCTATTGTAAATCCTTTAAAGTAAGATTCCTCAAAATCCACCTGGAGTCTCAAACTTAGGGGCATTTAAAACTCGAAAACATTATTTGTACACAATTTTTTAAAAATGTACTATACTGGAAAATAATTTTGCCAGAACAAAAAACAAAACCAAAGTTACTTTAAGTATATAGTCTGAGTTTATAATGGATGTCAAAGGGGAAAGAAGGTAGTTCTTTTAAATTCTCAACTTAGAAATGAAAGCTAATTCACATAAGGAAAAATACAAGTGATCTTTAATGATTTAATACCTTTGTGTATTCAATCAGTATTATAAATCAAAATGGGAAACATGGAGAATGCTTATTTGGCACCTACTATATTGGATGAGCTTGGCTTGAGATACAATATGACTTTTTCAACATTACATTCATGCGTGGTATTAAATGAAACCTGAAAACCCTGGAAATTAATATTTAGAGAATAAAGAATGATTACTTTTGGTTTTTCAAAAGCATGTAGCAATGCCTTAAAAAAAAAACACCCAAGAAGCTTGGTTTATAAGTTTTTTTCCTTTATATTTCATCAAAGTTAAATAGACCCTGTCTACAGAAAATCTATTAATTTAAATGTATTCTCCAATCACTATTTACCTTGGAAAAATCTTATTTCATTGAATTATTTAGCAACAAGGTAACTCTCCCCCTAACAACTCTGTGGTTGCTAGAAAGATGTACATATTTCTTTTTCATTTTAATGAAAAGAAATAATTTTTTCATTTGGATTTAGGAAACAAATACATAATCTTTTGTCCCCAGTGAAAAACTTAACATAGAAAATAACATAATAATGCAATTTAATTAAAAAATGAGTATTTTTAATAAATATGTTAAGAACGGCTAAAATATTTTCTTGGTCACCTAAATAACAGGAACAGTAGAAAAAAGGATTAACTAAATAAATACTTTTATATAATCTAAATGCTAGAGGGAACTGAGTCTTTTGCCTTTTAAAAATTCAAAATTATGTCTATTAATTGCTTAACATACCAAAATTTTATATACTAAAATGAGTGCTTTGTGAAACACAGTGTTTAGCATTTTAACAGACTTATTCTGAATGAACAGAAACCAAAGCAAGTAGGAGCTTTTACTGCAAGATTCCATTTGGTATGTCTGGGTCAAAACCACAACATATTTCTTCATGTTTACAGCTACTGTCTCTGCTGAATACTATCTTGAAGATATAGCAATAGCATGTTTGGTATGTTCACCAAAAAAACCATATATCAGAAAATTAAGAATGTAAAACCTCATTAAAAATAAGCAAGGCACATTAAGCAAAAGCCTCAATCAAAATAGGAAGATTGCACTTATGTTTTCATATCGATTAGAATGCACCAAGAACATCCTTATATCTAAACAAACTTGTCCAAGATATGCAAATTATAACATTCTATAAAGACACTGGACAACAATGTGCAAAAGAAGTTTGAGAAATTTATGTTAGAAATAATATGCATACTGATTCTTGCAACGACAAGGGGTTTGCATTGCTGAAACAGTATATATTTCTATTTCTTTTGGTCCAACAGAACCACTCTCCTGTTGTTTGGTGTCTTCAATCATTTGATTGTTGTTGCAGTTAACAGGAAATTGTCCACTCCCACCTGTTACAACAGCAAACTCTCTATCAATGTGCATTTTGTCAGCATCATCTTCTGTTTCACTGCTCACTACTGGCATGGAATAATCCAAGCTTTGAGCTGCACAGAAAACAAAGACTATTTTAGATTTTCTTGTACATACCAAACGACTTTAAGACAAATGTTTTTCATTCCTTTTTGTCAAAACATCTTCATGAATTCTTTAAAACTGTCAATTTAAAAATCTGCAGATCACTAATGAACTATGAACACTAAGAAACTTTTAAACAATAAAAATAGTTCTTGAAATATGCAAAGTTTCAATTAAAGGTCATGGAATTTTGGATATCCAAGATACAGTTGGTGGCAAAAATTCTCACTTTAAGGCTATTTTGAGAGTAAAAAGCAATTATGTAACCTAGAGACATTTGTAAGCACTTTTCTCAAATTTAGAATACTCCATATCTAAAATGTGTCCAAAATGTCCCTTCAAATGTTCTTCATAGAAAAATACTAAGGCAACTCTAAACACAAAACCATCAAAATGACTCTAAAGGCCAAGATTCAAGATCAAGACAGGTTTGTCCATACTGTCTCAGAGCAGCATCTGATCTAAACACTAAAATATAGTAAAACTGAAAACAAATATTAAAAAGTCTAGGTTGTAAGGAATTTGGAACTGAAGCTATATATTCACATTTCTTATAATCTTTAGGTTTTTGGAAGAAAGCTAATGAGTTATCTAATCACTTTTCTTCTAAATAATACATTCTGCAAAAGCCCTTCTCTCCCCAAACTACTAGTAATAATCATTCTTCAAGGATGAACCACTCTCATTTATATGGCCTTCTAGTCTCAATAAGGATATATTTTTATAAAAAGATAAAAATTACTATTATACTTTTGTTTTATTCATTTAACATGGTATGAATGCATCCCACACCAACTAATTCAAAGGAATATTTAAAAGTTAAATTATAATCCACACTTTATGGCTATATTAAAATCTACCTAACCAAATTCCTCATTGCTGTCTGGGTTGCTTCATTTTTTTCCCTACAATGAATGTAATTAGAATTCTTATAAATGTACCTTTGTTCATATTTCTGGTTATTTACTGAGGTACCTTCTTGGAATTATTTCTGGGCCAAAGCATATATGCAACAAATAAAACAACAACCTTCCGTGCTAAGTATTTCTTTTAAATAAGCAGTTTAAAAACTGGAAGAGTCAAACTTTGCAGCTTTGACTCTGATTTTAGGGGCATGTGAATTATTTTCAACATGGAATGGGCACATCAGTTCCAGATTAGAGTTCAAATTGTGTAGAAACCAATTGTACAGAATTGTTAAAAGGTAACCCAATTTGTAAATGATTAGTATGTATAAGAAATAGTATGATTTGCATAGTTGGGAAATAGAAGTCAGCACAAATATGATGCCAAAAGCATTCTTAAACATAGTTCCCTTAAAATCACAGGTATTAAACACTGGATTGCAGTCTTTTCCAAAGCTTTTTTTAATCCTCCACAAGCCTGGAGAAAGCATTCCACAGATCCCAAATCAGTGACAGGCAGGGCTCTAATCTTCATTATGAAACAGAGCTCACTTTCCAGAAGTCAGATCAGGGCATCTCAATAAAAGGTAGGGGAGGCAAGGAGCGGGAGGAAGCCAAGGTTGACTCCCCTAAGTGTTTCAAATACCAGGTAATAAAGTCTCATAACCATGAGGGAGTTCTTAATGTCCTTTTAGAGACAAGAAAACAAGCATACTAAAACTGCAGTAATGGGGACAAGTTCCAAACCCTTCTGACTCTGAAGCTCTATTTCCTTATTCTACGAAGCCTGCTAAGCCAAACAAGGTAATGTTTTTTTCCAGTACTGAAAACTGGTAGACAATCACGCCAAAATCCCAAATACACTTTGTAAAATAGAAACTAAATCTTCACTGAAAACACAATTTAGATAACTACATTTAAGTATTGACATACTTACTGTCTGCTTTTTTTTTCTTAGAATTCAGATGCTAATGATCCTTGGGATACATGGCAACTATAGGTCATATTTGCAATTTCAGACTTAAAAGCAGGCAGAAAAACTGAGATAGGACCAAAACTCCTCCATAAAAATTAGGATACTTTTCTTTACTAAGCCCAGTGCCTAGAATAATGTCTTGGTATCAATGAAGCCAACTCATTAGCAGAAAAAAAGCAAGACAAAACAAAACAAAAAGCAGAAAGCAAACAAAAACAATGATTTATTAATGAGTATCCAGTAAGCAAATCTGAAGAATCACAATAATCTCAGGTAAAATTAACTATAAAGAGGAAATGTAATATAAGGGTATATTTTAGGGCCATCAAAGTGTGGCAAGAGTGAGTACAGGAGCAAAGTAAAAACATGTATGTGAAGAGTGGAAGCACAATGCTATTTTAGAGCAAATTAACCCCTTAACTGAGTTACTATGCAGGGCAGTAGAAATTCTTTAACTTCTCTGAAGCAGTTCCATTTAGTAGATACATCTTTGTTAATCCAGACACAAAATTTCTCATTAAGCAGGATGAAAATGAAAACAGACCAAAAGCTTTCATATTTTGGCAGTCAAGAAATTCTTTTAATATGGGAAGCAAATGTTAATGTAAAATAAACATCCTAGAATTTTGTTATCTCTGTAGCTACACGAGTCTTTGTAGAGGTGTGCACGAAATATTCTATTTTGGTCTGGTACCCTGGGACAAATCAGCATGCCTGCATTTTTATTTTCACACTAAAAATTTCTAAACCCTCTTTCAAAAAGATTCTAAAGCTACATGAACCTCTTTATGACAAATTAAAAGGTTTTACTTTGCTTTTAAAAGCTAGATTAGATACACTGCACTATAGAAATAATGTGATTAGACTCTAATGTACCATTAGGGAAATTTATCTGAAGGGCTGATTATGTGAAGTTAGGAAGATGTATTTATTGTACAACTGCTAAATTCAGACTGTTAAGGATATATACAAAACCCAGATTTTAATTGCTAGGCACACTTGCGAATTTATCTAGAAATTTATGGGGAAAAAAATGCCTAATTAAGTGTATTTTAACTTTGAAGGCAGAGAAATCTCTAGATAGGCAAAAACTAACCTATACTGTCACGTCTTACAACGTTAAGTGCTCTACAACATTGTGAACATAATTAACAGCATTGAATTATATATTTTAATGTGGTTAAACAGATATTTTAGGTTGTATGTATGGTATCAGAACATTTTTTAAAAACCCATGGAAATGTAACATAATGGACTCCAAAGTAAACGACTAACTATAGCTAGTAGTACAATTATTAATAAGTGCAATTGTAACAAATGTCACACCAATGCAACGTATCGTAACAGGGTGGTATATGGGAATCCTTTATTTTATGTATGATTCCTTATTTTTTTGCATGGGCAGGCACCGGGAATTGAACCCAGATGATCCTGTATTTTATGCAACCTCTCAACAACTACAAAAGATGAGAGTGCTCTCATTATCCTACGTAATTTTACACCCAAGATATACCCCATACTGGTCAAATCCCCCAGACCAAAGCAAAGGATGCTATTTTACATGTGCAAAAGCTGTCAAGTAGGTCTAATGCATTTAAATGAAATTTGGGTTAACCTAAAATTCCTTAAGAGGCAGTGGCAGGATCCTCTAGGATCCTCATATCCCTGCTGGCCTTTCCAAGGAGTTAAGTGTACTTTTCATCATTAAGCACTCTAATTTGGGCAAGCCCCACATTCCCCAATAAAGGTAAGCAAAGTGTACTTTGTTTCCCCTCAAGTCATACAAATTAGAATTATTCTTTATTCTATGGTAAAGTTTACTCAAATATTTTTTCTAAAATACATGACTAACGCCAAAAACAAGGTTTCTTCTACTGCAAGGTTGACGTTCCAAGGAACTTCTGACTCCTGTCATGGCAAGAAAAAGCAGAACAGAGTGCATAATTCAAGACGGCAGAAAATTGGAGCACGGCATGCAAAGAACACATAAGAAATAAGAATCAGTGACTGTTCTGAAGATGCCAAAGCCAGTTTTAAGGTTAAGATCTTGGGAGGGAAGCTCTACAGGAAACAAATGTATGCTAATGGGCTAGGCACAAATGTCTTGATTTTATTACCTGTCACTCTACAACTGTGTGGAACAAACTAGGTGCATGAGGTTTGTGGAACTCAAGACTACATTCACAGCTATAATTCTGTTTAAGACATCATGTCTTAAGTTTAAGACATAGTAATTTGTTATTTGAATACATTAGGGGTACTCTCAAATATGGTTCAATTTTTTTTAAAAAAACCACAAATATAGCAATTTACAGCAAATCTGAGAACATTTAGGGACACCAAGAAAAGTTGAGGATAAAATCTAAAACACTATCTACATATTTAATATTTCTACACAAATAGAAGGAACTGAAAAAAAAAATCACTCCTGGGAGGCATCTTGAATCCGATGCTTTTTAAGCAATTAGCTAACAAGTAGTGAACATATATAATTTAGCAAATTTGCTAAATTACATTCACCCTCCTTTCCACCTAGTCTTTAAGCTTTGTCAACACAAACAAATTAGAATAGAAAGTGGAGACTCAATTATACTGACATGTTTAATTAATCCCGGGAAATGTGCTGAGATTCGCTGATTTAAAACTGAGGGATATGTTGTAGGCACTATTAGTAAAAGGCATTTTTATAATTACTTACATGCTAAATGTAAAACAAAACTGAATTCAGCATTTGAGATCTGATTATCACGACCTACTTCTTACAGCTATTGTTTTCTAAGCATGACATTAAAGGTTATTGGTTCAATTTTTACTGTTATTCATACTGCCCCTCGAGATTCTGGAGTGCCAACAGTTTTCAAAGTATAAAAAGAATAATCATATTAAGTAAAAGTCATTCCTGAAGATTAATTAGGAAAGTTAACAAACCTAAATTCATTTAAAAATAAAAACTGCAGCTGTTGTCCTGAAGTCTGTCATACCATCTTGAGCAAGCAGTTGAAAAATGGGAAAAAAAGAAAACATTTATTCCATGAACTAGCCCACATTTGGGGAAACACTGCCCCCAAAAAAACTTTTGATCAAAATCAACCACTCACACTGTGAACCACTGATTGTGTACTTTGGATGGGATTGTACGGTATGTGTCGCTATCTCAAAAAAGCTGAATTTAAAATCAACCACTCAAAAACCTTTGAAATTTAACCATCTATGTTCATGACTACATCTATTATGTTTGTTTTTACCAAATCTTATTTTGATAACTACTTTCTGTGGGAAAGACATAGTTAACTATCAGAATCATGATTGCAAAATTAAAAGTGAATTTTACAGGGCACCCCTTTGAGAGTTGGCTTAATCAGGAAAGTTTCTCAAAGAAATAGTTTTTACAAATATAAATTCCATACTAAAAACAACAATTGATAAAATTCTTGGATTCTTGAAAGATAGAATGGACTAAGTTTTATTAATACATTCCAAGTTATACATTTATATATTGCTAGGATATTATCCTAGGAGCCCTTAAAATATTAAAGAGCCAAAACTGTACAGCAAAATATATGACAAATTTAAGCATTTCTAAATACCACTATGTAATTCTAATTGGGCAAAAAGCTTACACTCATGCATTGTAAATATCAAAAGATGCCAGAATTTACAATGAAAAGTTCAAAAGCAATAGATCTTGAGACTGCATACCAAAAAAGGTCAAAGAATGGAATTATATAGCTATTCAAACCAAGAAAAACTTCATTTGGCACATCATTCAATCGGAAAAAAAAAATCTTGTTTTAATGATAAAGAATCAATGCTCCAATTACCTGGTTTCACAATGAGCTTGTAATAGTAAAAAACAAAAACACACCTCTTCTTCTATAGAGGAAAGAGTGGGGCATGTGAAGATACCTAGTTATGCTTACACAAATAAAATTTTTAAAAATGTAAGCATACACTTAAGTGACATATGGGACAAATCTAAGAACAGTCAACTACATAAAGTACTGAAATAACAGAAGGCTTTAGAAAACTAATGATCAATAGACAAATTAGGAACATGATGGAATTGGAAATAATATTCCTCTTGAATGAAAGATTTCTACTGTGACGTTTTCAAAAATTATTATCCATAAATCCCTTAACATGCATTTAGAGCAGTGTTCAACCTTACGTAATCACAAAAATTACCTGTAAAACTCAGAAAAAATGCCAGGCTCCAACATTTTCTTTTCAGTTAGATTTTTCAGGGCTGGGGGTAAATACATAGTTTGAAAAAACTACATGGGTAAGTTTAATGTGCAAAATTTGCACCTTTAACCACTGGTCAACCAAAATGAATCCTCACCTAAAGGAGGAAATAAAATCCCTTGAAAATCAGCATAAACTACTTAAAATGATTTTGTGTAGTAATAAAGTACAAGAATCTTTAATTCAAGGTTCAGGAATCTTTGCTTAAATGATGTGTAAAACTTCAATGAGATTAACTGACCTTAAAAACTTTGAAACTTGTTTAGTACATTAGAGTCTTTAATGTTAAGTGACATCTTTTTAAAAATACTAAATGGGATTTAAGATTTATCATCAATAAGAGAAAACAAAAGCACAAATCATTTCCTAAACTAACATAAAACTGTGTACAATTCATGCATAAGGGTATGAGATTAATACTTAATACGTTCAATACTATCGAGTTCCAGAAGCTAACTGAAACTAAAAAAAATACACTATTTTTAAGTGTTCTTAAAGTGCCTTTAAAGTAATATATTAGAAAAATTGAACACAAATAAATGACAATGTGGGATAATACTTCACCATTAGAAAACATTACCTCCGAAATTCATGCAAACCTTCACATAGTACTTATTCTTATAACATGTTTTAAGAGGATAATGTTGACCCACATCAAATATAAGTCAACTAAAACCTCTAAATCCTTAAGTGATGAATTTATGTTCAACCAGGTCTTCCTCAGGCTATACTTTTTTAAAAATTGATATATATATCCTATATTCATATACCATGGAATCACACAAAGTGTATAATCTGGCCTACAGTATCATCATATAGTTGTGCATTTATCATCACAATTTTTTGTGAAAAATAACATACAAAAAAGCAATAAATTTCAATTATTTTAAATTGAATAAATTTACAATTAGTTGTAGAACAGATTTTTGAGTTTGGTATGGGCTACAATTTCACAATTTCAGGTTTTTACTTCTAGCTGCTCTAAGATACTGGAGACTAAAAGAAATATCAATATAATGATTCAACAATCATACTCATTTATTAAACCCTACCTTCTCTGTATATAACTCTGTCATCTGTGATCTTTCTCCCACTGTTTAAGGGAATATGGGCTATGCCAATTCTAATCTCAGCCTACACTTTTTTTTTTTTTTTTACCTTGGGCAGCCACTGGGAAATGAACCCTGGTCTCCATCAGTCTATACGTTTAATAGGTGTTTTCTTGTTTCGTTTTTTAACCAAAGGGGAGGTCTCTGTATTTATCCTCAGCAGATCCCGAAATAAACATTTTAATATTACTTCAATTGTGGTCACTTGACATCTAAATTTCCCTTTCACATTTATGTTGCCTAAGTTACATTTTATAAGCTACTGTCTTCTGGTTAAGAAATTATATATACATAGTTTTTCCCCAAGATGAATGGGAAGCTTTTTCAATGTAAAGAATAACTGTAATTAGCTGACTGGTTATATGGAAACTCTAAAACTTCTCTGAAGGGAAAAAAAATACAATGTTAAATTATAGTAACTTACCTTATATACTTACATCCTCAACTTTAAATTGACATATTGAATCTTGCTGTGATAAATAAGCATACATACACTACTGTGTGGAGATATGAAGTACAGCTGAAGTCAAATCAAAGTGTAAGTGGCAAAGAGTCAAGTTTGGAAACATTTACTTTCCCCTAAATGTGAAAATAGGATTTTTTACTGCCATAATATCAACTTTTATAAACTCAGGGACTTGCACAGGAAAAAAAAAATCAGGCACAGTGGCAGATTTCTTTTAATGATTATATTTCAAACAGATACAACAAATGAAAAAAAAATACTTCATGGCAGATAAACTTGAATACTAAGGAAGTTATATACACACAATTACATTTGAGCTGTCAAAATTTCTCTTATATTCTCCCTTTGACCATTCTTCAAAGTGGCAATATATAGAAAAAACTCCGTCATCACTGCACAAGAATCCTCTGGGAACATATATCACCTTAAGTGAAGATCTCAACAGTTTTCAGACATAGAAAAGATGACACATTAAAGAAAGAAAAAAGCCTGTTCTTTCCCACCCATGAAGTGGTCTCACCTTCCATTCTAGCTTTCTTTACTCCAATGGATTCCGAATCTTCCAAGGATCTCTTTCGATTTGTTCGCATACTAATATGATTAGGAAATATATTCTGATGAACCCCATTTAAGGTGCCATTAGTATAGAAACTGTTCAGATGACAATTCTGAAGGTTCAAGAGAAACTGGGTACATTCTTGAAAACCCTGGGTTTGTGCAATGTCTGCTGCCGTCAGGCCACTGGCATTTCTTAGGCTGTATGACACAAAAAATCTGAATTACATTCCATTGGCATTTTCACTTGGTGTTTGCTCCTGCTGAACTGACTAACTATCTGAAGGTGATATGAAAGACTATACAAATTTACAGCAAATTTTCATTAAAGAAGTAATCAGCCTAGTTCTGTAACTAACTACTCTTATACACATTTGATTTCTAAGCAAGATTTGGGAGATAGTAATTTAAAAATCAACATACTAACTTTTTAAAAAGGCATCTTCCTACTTAACTTCTCAAAATTATTTTGTTAGTCTGAAGAACGTAAATGTATGCTAACTTCAGACTTAAAATGAAACTCAATTCTACATTATTTGTACTTAATTTTAATAATTCATTCCTCTAGCTTGAATAAAATTATAACAAACAAACATGTACTGAAATTGTCCATGGCATTCTTAATTGGCTTCCTAAACGCAAAAATAATTGGCTTGTTGACAAGCCTAAGACTGCTCAAAGCAGATTTTATGCTAACATGTGGCACTATAAGTGGAAGTTTAGAAGGATATCCTGACATTAAAATAATTTATCATCAGACAGAAGATTGGAGGGCGGGGGGGGGGGTGATGTGAGGGGTTGGGAATGTTCATTGTTTTGAGGTCTTGCATACGATAACTTTCAGGAGTATTAAATCTTGGCATTTTAAGTGGATATTTCCTTTGAAAAGTCTTCCAATACCATTCTGAGAACTTTATCCCCTGGGTTAAGTTGGCTAATAATTCTAAAAAGTTAAGTCAATATGTGTTCTAGGTGAAATTAAGAATAAAGTAGAAGTGGTGACAGTGTGTAAGTATAAGATCTGAGTAAGATGACTCTACCAAAGGAAAAGCTGAACTTGTAAAGCTTAATTGGGATAGTGAGTTAAAATTAAGAGGGCAGGCCACAGTGGCTCAGCAGGCACAGTTCTCGCCTGCCATGCTGGAGACCCGGGTTCGATTCCCGGTGCCTGCCCATGTCCCTCAAACAAAAATTAAGGGAACAAAAGCTACTTTACTCCATGCTGAAGTTCCCCTGGGAGATAAGATTACATACTGCTGTGTAAAAAACCTGTAAAAAAGCAAAACATTTTGTTAGGTGCAGACTGATTAAACTGAAATTGGAAAAGTACTGTTGAACAGCTTCCATTTCTATTCCACAAACTATTCTACATACATAGCAAAAATGTGACAAGTTAAGGCCTTATCTTACATCCACTGAAATAACCAATCCAGAGCTTTTCACACATCTTGTTCCCCGAGTGGCTGTTGTTATGTAAAAATACTTGTTGAGAGAAAAAGTTAACAGAATCAGGGAAGGAAAGTTAACAGAATCAGGGAGTTTTCCATTAATAACAATAAACTGAGAATTCATATCTCCAATCTTCCTACTCATAAAGCTCCAACCTCAGAAATAAAAAAAATACTATCTATTTTTGGACAATTATTAAACATTTCTCCATGTATTAAAAGCATGAGATAAAGAAATGTGTTAAACACTTTGAAGAAAAGGTGAAAGCCCAACTTAGTTTGATCTGATTAAAAAAAGCAAAAAGAACAAATAAGAACTGAGAATCCCAGAAACCAAGCAATTTTATTAAAAATATAAAGTGGCTGTGTCTAGGACCACTGGTCACTTTTATCACTTGTCATAAGACTTTATAGTTGTGAATTCTGATAAATACTATTCTACAAATTTCATATTATTATTTTTATTTTGATATATGAATTAAATGAAAAGGAAACACCAAAGTTTGGGCAGAACTACTTACGTTCACTATATGTACACAAAATGATCATATACTTAACTTTTTAATATTAACTTTTTAATTGGAGTATAATATACATAAATACATAAATAACAAGCATATAGCTAGATTAATTTTTAAAAATATGGCGTACTTCATTTTTAAAAGATATCAAAAGTGACGATGGCCCAAAGATCTATAATTATCAAGAATTAATAGGAAAAAAAGCTACTATATGAAGGCAAAATATTTTGAAATACTTCAAACTTTGAAAAGATTAAGACTGAGAACCTAGGACAACTTTAAAAAATGATCATTCCTATATAATATGAACTTACTCTCCAAAATCAAATACAGAAATGAGAAGCTGCTCCTTGAAATTAGGACAAACAAAAATACTAACTTAAAAAAACTGACAGTCAAGATTACTCCTTAGCAGATTAGGGAATTAAATAAACAGCAAACAGATTTTGTAAAATGTCATTATAATCATAAATCACTATAGAAAATTAAGAGGCTTGAGGGCCATGTCAACATTCTAAAGTTGTTGGAAAAAGAAAAAAAACATCCAAAGCACATTCCATTCTTTTACTCCTCATTCAGATAATGGAGAGTAGACTAGATTTGGGTTAAAATAGCAATTTTACTGTTCTTCCAAGGAAATCTTAAAGAAAAATTAGCAACAAATTATTACCAATATCTGAAGACAATCCAAGATTTTCCTATATCTAGATAAATACAAGAAGTCTTCTTACCTTACCTCTCGTCAACCCAAACCTACAAATTTTCAAGTGGTATTAGGTATTATCTTGAAATATTATTTGAAGCGCTCAAAAGGAAGAAAGGAAGAAGCGCTCAAAGGGACAATAATTAATTAACTTCATGCCATGCATTACCACACAAGTAAGAAACATGAGTCAAACTGAACTTCTACTGTTTCTCATGTCACTCTGGGGGCCTCAATTAGGAAAAGATTCTAAAATTCTAGAAACATGGACCAACATCAGAATCTGGGACAGATGGGTGACTGCATAAGAATTAGTTAGAAGACTATAAATTTTCTCCATGTTTAAACAGCATTATCCCTCCCTTTAGTATTATCAGAAACAGGAATATAGATGATATTCTTTCTGTTTCTAGTCAGCTTATAAGAGATTTCAAATATATTTTTTCTCATATTATTAACGACTTAATGTATATAATACAGAGTTTCATTTTATTTCAGTTTATATTCTTCTCAAGCAAAAGGATCTGTTAATACCCAACTCCAGCAGTTTATGGAGGTTTTTTCTGTTTTGTTTTTTTTTTTTTTTTTTTGCATGGGCAGGCACTGGGAATCGAACCCAGGTCTCCACCGTGGCTGGCCCAATTTCTGGTTTTACAAACAGATTTGGAGACAAGAGGCGATGAAAAAACTGACCACTACCACCACTTGCCTCTTGTCTCCAAATGCCTTCCTTTCTATTTCCTCTTCTACTTAACTATATTTCCTTACATCCATTCTCTACCCCTGTGAAATGTTAAACTCCCTGATTCTCCTCTGTCACCTTAAAATATTTGCAAGAGACTTCTCAATCTAGTACTACAGAAAGTGGCATAAAATAAACATAAGGAATTATCAAATCCAGGGGTAAGCAAACTCCTTCTGTAAAAGGCTAGAGAATTAATATTTTAGGATCTGCAGACTATACAGTCTGCTACAACACTCAATTCTATAGTGGCATGAGAGCAGTTTTAGACAACATGTAAATAACAAAGCACAGTTATATTCTGATCAATCTTTATTTACCAACTGGAATTTAGATTTCATATAATTTTGTGTGTCATGAAATATCCTTATTTTGATTTTTGTTTAGCCATTCGGAAACCCCAAAACCATTCTTAGCTTGCAAACTATAAAAAACAGATAGTAGACAAGATCTGATGAAAAACATTTAAACAAAGAGATGATACTTTTAACTATCCTTCTACTCTTGTTAATGAGTATCTGTCCATGGGTTCCTGAAAAAAAAAAAAGTCTTTCTATTAATTTTATGCACTATTCAATTCAAATTTTAAAAACCCACAGAACTTTAAAAGTTGCCAAATCTGTCACAAAATGCTAAATACCAAGAAAAATATTTAAAAATAACTTAAGTGGAAAATTTTTGAAAGGAGTAAAATTAACACTTACAAGTCGGTGTTTCTTCATAGGTCTGGATTCTTCAAACTATTTTTCATAATTTAATAAGCAGAAGGGATTTTCAAACACATTTTAGAGGCTGAAAATCATGTGGGTTTCCAAGTAAGACTACAACATATAATCATGAAATGGTCTAGTTCTCAGATTTGTTTTCTTATATACTTATCTATTTGCTAAATAATCATTCAATTTTGATGTTTTAATAGTTGAAACAGTAATCTGTATCACTTATGAAACCTTCAATCCCTTAATGTTCCAAAGTTCAGCAAATATTAAAATAAATATAAAGTCATCTTCCTTTTTGTCCCTAAAACTTAATGGGAGCTGGGAAAGCAGGATTTATAGATTCTATAGTAATTTTGAATTTAGTACTTGACCTGTTATAATACTCTTTTAGAACGATCATTCAGTCAATAAATATTGAATGTATTGTATGACCACACTACTCGCTGGCCACTCCTATTAAAATATTAACATTAAGTGAGGTATTACCAAAGACAAAGTCAATCAGGATTAACGTTTCAAAGTTAACCAGGACTGAAGTATTTACACACATTATTCCAAAGGAAAATTTAAAACACTTTGAAGAACTTGTTCAAAAATACTCTCCAAAACTACTTTTTCAATGAAAACTGACATAGTAATGAAACTGTCCCATTATTCTTAAACGAACTGTTTAAAAACACATAATTTTGAATTTTACATCTTTAGCCTGATATAGCTGGGCAAATAAAGACTGTACTGACCTAAAACTTATCTTTGTCCATAGCTGAAAACAAGGCTCCCATGCAGGAGCTTGCTGTGAGGTAATTCTAAGGTTGTAGCTCACTCCTGGTGAGTGAAATCCATTTGAAAAATCTTTGAAAAATGGGCAGACTGTAATTTCTTAAATGAGTTACTAGTCATCTTGATGCTCTTATTGGTCACTAAAGTTTAAGTAATTGGCATGATCAGATTTTTAGGCTGGTAAGCTAAATCTGCTATAACTATTTTAGAATCTATAGATTCTACTTCCTGTAACATTCACCAAGACTATAAAAAAAGCAATCTTTGGCTAGGGCCATTCCTTTTCTCCTAAAAGTTTCTACTCTTCTTTCAGAATTAGAATAACATATGGAAAAACATAATAATCTTCATAGTGAAGTAAGTGTCGCACTAAAAGGTTCACAAAGACTAATCAAACTGTTATTACCTTTCAAAAATTAAAACATAAAAAAAGAAAAACAAAAAAAGCTTATACACTATATTTTAGATTCCTTCTGTACTGATTTGCTTTTATGTAAGAAAATTCTGAACAGAATATTCAATTTTTTTATACCTAAGAAAATCCCCCAAAGAATTTTTAAAAAGATTTAACTTTGTTGCCAGCTAACCCTGCATCTTTTTTCCACTTATAGTGCCACAGTAACATGATATATGAGAAGCCATTCTTTAAAGACCATTGTTTTTTTAATTTTGAAAAACCACGGATCAGGAAATACAGGAAATTTAACTTTTTATTCTGAGTTGTCACATCACCTTCAGGATGTATCTTTTTGTTAATGCCATGTGACAATAAAAAGTAACCACAATTTTTATATAAATATTTCTGTTAAAATTCTGATCTCAACTTATCTACTGTTAGTTTACAGATAAAAAGGTAGATATCATAAATTAGGGTAAGCAAAGCATGCAAATCTAAAGAATCTATATCTGAATTCCTAGATTAGCATTAAAACCAATCACCGCAACAAATACCTCAACAGTATGCCTTGTGTGCAGAAAGGAAGCGATACTGAACATTCAATGCCACAACTGTAAGGTTTTCGGAGAAGCACCTGTGGCAGTTTCAGCAGTTTCTATATGGAATGCTCCCCCTTTCTAGGATTACTTGAAAAAATCAAGTCAATTCGAATTACGTAGCTGTAAAACATTGACATGTGTAGTTTTTACAGATTCAGAATCTTCTGTTTGATTTCAAACGGGCAATGGTTCATAATACAGGAAACTTAAATAATAAGGGATCACATATTTGCAGGCAACATTTGGATTAAAAATACATATACATACATAAAGTGCAGAAGCACATTTATTGAGGTTAAGCCATTGTCATGTGACCACCTTAACCATGAGAACTACCCTATGACACTGCCTTTCAAATTACCTTGAGGTAAAATTTTAGCATGAAGCCAATTTAAATATGGCAATATTTCAACAAAAGTTTAACAGTATGGACTAAAAGCCATTAACTCACGATTCTGGTTACTTTAAAATTTGGTATGCTGAATCTCAAATACATTAGTAACTATTCCTAGATGAAAATAAGCAAATACATGGAATCATTAAAAAAAAAAATTAAAAACATTACTAAATGCCCATTTGTACAGACAAAACATTAGCAAACATCTAGAATTTTTTTCAGAAAAAGAAATACATGTGTATTTTTAACCCTTTGGTATCCAAACTCAAATAATTATGAACTTTCTTAAAAATATTCTTCAGGTAACAATAGGAAGAAACTGTTTTACAAAGTTTCTACCTGAATAAATTTGGTGCCAAGTTTTCATTTCAAGTTCAACTTTACAGAGTGTACTTTTACACTGCAATTTAACCCAAATTATGTTTGCATACATTAAAATATAAGAGCATCATTCAAAAAGTCTGGTGAAGAATTTTTAATTTCCTATTATAATTTTGCAAAGGAAGAGGATTCCTGGATTTAGAAATCACTGGTTTTATTTGAAAGCTATTTATAAATGCATTGGTTAAACAAGTATGAATTAAAATCTATACATTATTCACATTGTTAAAAAAAAATAAACAAAATTCTAAACTAAACTGACTTTTCAACAATTCTGAAATACTTGCCAACCCACCATCTGCTCCTGTCTGGCAGGTAGACTAATAGCTATTTCATGAACTAATTCCTCCACACTGCTTGTATTACTTTAATAAAAGGATAAAAAAAAAAAAAGCCCGGAATTAGAAAGAACAGACAAGTTTGTTGTAGTGACAATTAGAAAAAGGAAGCAATATTAGGATAATGGGGATGACTAGAATTCTGAGGACCTAAAATCAGACCACACTCATATGACAAAGACTTAAAATACTAATCCAAAGTTATAATTCTACCATATTTCATAATTCAACTATTATTCTGAAATGCAAATGAGCAAGTCAGGCAAAAATGAAAATGTCAGAATACTAAATTCACGGGGAAAAAAAACAGAGATTCTATGTAGTATAGTATTAGTAAGAAATCATTTTAACTGGGATATATTAATGGAATACATCAAAAATTATTTTTAAGGTTTTAAGCACTCTGCAAATTAAAATTAATCCTAAAGAATTTTTTTTTTGCAAATGGAATTAGCAATTCTTAAACTTATTTTTCAATATGTTTTTTTTAAAGTCTAGTCAAGATAGTTTGATACAATCTAAAAATTGAATCTGGATGATACTTTTGGCAAGGACAAAAACTATGAATGAACTTCTAACACTAATTTCCCCTAAAAAAAAATGTTGCTTCTAGATGGATAAGCAAGGGGCCACCAATTACAAACTATTAATTACACTAATTCCATTTTAACTAGGAAGTTTAAAGTTCAGCAATATACATTTTTGCAACATTGTAATAAAAACTACTAACATTACATTTTAGACTTCTGTTATTATAAAACCATGCCTATTTTCTAACATAAGGCTAAAGATGTTTCTGCTGTTAATCACAGTTAAGTTTCTCTTAGGATCAAACTAAGTTAAAATACATGTAGTCCATTTGAAAATCTGGTTACTATAGAGTTAATGACTTCTACAGAAATGCTCTTCTATAGAAAGGTATGAGAGACTTTGGCATAACTTAATCAACACCAGCATCTATATAACATGGCATTAAAAAGAGTCTGCAAAGTTACCTGAAACACAAGTCTGACTTCACTTTAAATCCAGCTAAATTCCTTTTTTCTCACTTAGAGGCATAAATGCTATTTTATATCTGGTTAATATGGGAGAATTCTCCACTTTATCTTATATAAATAAAGACAAAGTAACCAAAATTAATTGGTACCAAAATACTATAATTAAGGTAATCCAAGGTTCAAAATCACATTCCGTCATCAAAATCACATTAAGAAAATCTTAAAACTGTTACTTATCCTATCATCTGAGAGAAAACCTTTTTCTTATTAGTATATACCCTCTCCTTATCAAAAACCTTCAGTGTGAAACAAAATCCAAATAGTAACTACTATGAAACACTGAAGTAGCATACAAGCAAAACTAAGAATGACAACAATATAACATACATAATGAAAACTCCTTACTAGGACACAGGGAGAAAAAAATAGAGAAACATCTGCAGAGGTTTAGCTCATTTAAAGTACACAAACATTTAGCTTGGTCAGAGAACTGGCATTTAATCCTGGATGTTTTATTTATAGCTGTAAATAATCCAAATGATAACGACCATTATAGAAGCCAGAAACAAAACCTCAAATAGAAAAGAAAACTTGGCACCAAAACTCAAAATTTTAAATAAGAGAAGAAAAAGAAAGTCCATTAACATACTCACGTGTGGTGCTAGAAAATTTAATACGATGCACAGCAGCTGATATGCGTTATCTTATAGGTGCAACCTACATTAACAAGTAAGTTATATCAAACCATTCTAACCACAAATACTTAGTATACTTGCCCTCATCATTATCTGATAGCCAATAAAGCACAACAATTTTATGACTTTGGCTATTTTATGCAGCAGATATATAAAAAGCAAAGTAGGAATTAAGAGCAAAATTATTAATTTAAAAATACTGACATGAGATAATTTCTAATCTATTCACAAGAAAAGAAAAACTATATATTATCTCCTAAATATTATATACATGTAATATAAGAATTAATAGTCTGGCCCTTCTGAACTTGATAAGAAAAAAATAAATAAGTAATATAATTCTGTGCCCCTTGATGTTCTTTTTTTTTTTTTTTAAAGGGGGTATTATTTGCTAGGACAGCACTTTACCATAAGAGCAGCATTATAGGAAACAAATAAAATACCCTATTTTGGGGAACCAAACTGCTACATGTTGGTAAACTAAAAGAGTTAAATTATACCAAGGGGAAGAACAGAAATCAAAGAAGCAATCTGCAATTTAGTTTACTGGCAAAAGTGACATTTTATCTAGATGTTAAAATTAAATAACCACAAATACAATAGCAATAAATAATGATTACTGGATTACTTGCTCTTTCTCCAGGCCAAGACGTTATAATTTTAAGAATTACTTTTGGCTACGTGGCTAAGACTAAATAGTTCTTCTAAAGAAAAAAATCTGTACGTTCAAATCAAGGGAAATCACCATAATGCAGGGTCTTGAGGGAGTGGCTCTTATACTGAGAACGAAAAACAGACTGGCATTTGAGGCCATGCTCAATCACAATGTTGGTAGAGATGGGAAAAGAGACACTTGAGGGTCCTGTAACCAAGGACAGAATTGTAAATAAAATATTCTCATTTTTAAAAAGACACCTATTAAAAAAAGGAAATAGTGATAGATATTTATTGGCTTACAGGATTAAGCTATCCATTAATAAAATTAACCTCCTTGTAATAAAATGTTCAGGACCAATTAGTGCATTGTTTAGAAAAATAAGTTGTTAAAAAGAACAACTTCAATTTATCCATCATTTCAATAAATGACAATTAAGCAATTTAATAAATTACTTTTTATATGACTCCGTATTTTATAATCAAAGCTTCTGTTATTAAAATTAAAGATCTGAGTGTTTAATTTAATACAGCTAATAAAACTGCATCTCTAACAGTATTTTAAAGTAATCCAGTAAAAATTTTGTTCCATATTTTAAACTTAAATATCCATATTATCAACTGTTTTTACATTACCATTAGTAATAACTATTATGAAGTTACAAGGTTCCCTGCAATGTAATAATTAAATGAGGCCATATTTATAATACTAAATCACTAGACAACTAAATCTAGTTATCCAAGCCCAAATCTGTGATTCATCTTAAATAATTCTTAATGAAAACAGAAGCTCAGATAATTACAGACTACTGACAGCCTCCAGTACTTACATGCCTTGCATTTAATCTATATGGTGTTGCTGACAGGATCAAGTTTCAATATTTCTTATAATACAGAGTCAAAACAATGAAATGGAAACCAAAGGGTTAAACTAAATTAGTTATGTGATTTTTATTTCTCCCAAAGTCTAAATTTTTACATTCCCAATTAGAATAAAATGGTTTACAATTATTTCATTAAGTATTCAAAAATACTCAAGGTAAAACAAAAAAGCCAATATTATTGTAGTTATTTTTAGTTATTACAGCTATACAGCTTACACTCAACATTTAAGGGTGAAAAACCGCATCCATTTTGTTAATGCTGTAAACTGCAGAAGAAAATTTTTTATAATATAAATCTTTAGGAGAAAGTTAATACAAAAGAGTTTAACACCCAAAATAAAAGTTTAATATGATGGCTACCTAAAAATTTACATGAAGGATTGATTACATTTCTAAATTAATACTCATAAACATTAAGATTTTTCTATCGTCTTAAATAAAATAAATTAGAACATTTTAGAATGTTCTAAAACAAGGATATTCGAAAATAATGCCATCAGATTCAAAAGCTCAAAGCAAGTTTTAAGCCTTTAAAGTATATTGCTCCATTTTACAAAGAGCTATTATTTCACTGTCATAATAGGCTTTAAAATGTAATGTTCTCACATCTAAGAAAAAGAAATCAAAGCCTAGAAAAGCTAATAGCTAACTGTCTAAGAATTTTTTGAACTAGGAGAGGTTTGAAAAATTCTAATCTAATCCAAGCCCCTCATCTTCAAATTAAAACTTGGCAAAGAAAAATTTGAAGACTTGCCCAGGGCAATATGCCAGTTAGTGGCAAAGTCAATGATTTTAGATTCCAAATCTAATCAGTTAACTATTCTTTCCCATTACAATATATTCTCATGACAAGAATTTTGAGACTTAAATGAAATTAAGCTCCCTTGGGTCAGAAGTCAAGATAAACCACACAACCACTTTTCTCACTAGTACCAATGGACTTAAAAGGTAAATTACAAAAAAAGTTTTTAAAGGAATTATTGCTCACTCTAAATACTCTCTTTATACACAACATCCTTTACCATATCTTTAGTTGGAAAGAATTAATCAAGACACTTACTCGATATGAGCTCCATTAGCCACAAGGGCACTTATGCAATCTAGGCTACCAGATCGAGCTGCCTTATGAATAGGAGTTTCTCCTTCACAATCCTAAAAAAAGTAAACCACATAAAAATATTCAGCTCTAATAAAATAACATTTTAAAATGTAATAATTAACTCTGACCACAGAATTTCTCATTCACCTTTGAAATAAAACATGTTACTGAAATTTGAAGCAGAATACAGAACAGAATGGGGCATATTCTTCAAAATTTTTAGAGAGCAATAACCTCCAACAAAAAAATTGTGGGACCTCTACAGTACTGATAGCACTAGTGTTCTAGGTGGCAATTTATAAATCATCTTATTCTGGCTCTTAACACTAGGGTGTTCTAATAAAACCCAAAATAATTATCCTATGACAAATAGTAAAGAATTCATATTAAAATAGTAAAGTCTAGAAATAGCACTTAAACCTTACAGTTTAATCTACGCATTTTTATCTAACCTGAATCAAGATATCAATGCCTTTCTTGAATTTTCTATCTTCACCTTAATTAGGCCGATATTTTAGGTTAAAAGGTCAGGCAAAAAGATGAGATGGGAGAAGAACACAAGAGTCAAATACAGCAAGCTTCACATACAAATTCAAAGCCTGTATGTGACAGACAAAAATTTTGTTCAAAGATTTTTAGAAAAGGCATATTACAATGAAAATATGCTTTAGAAAAACTATTCTGGAGGTAGAATGAAGGATATATTAGAGGCAGAAGGGAATAGACTCAGAGAAACTACTTTAGAGACTACTGCAGCCATCCAAAGAAAGATCATTTACACCATACACATGAAAAAAAATTCTGAAATGAGATTTCATTCATAGGCACCCAATTAAATAAGAGGTAAATAGAATAAACATACTTTAATGTTATAAGCAATAAAGAGAAGTATCATTTGTATTAGGAAAATTAATTTGATACTTTGTTGGGGAAATTCAGACTAACATTTTTTTCAACTTTGCAAAAGTCCTTGAATCAATCACCCTTCAATGTAATACGAAGCTGAAACTGGCAATAAAGACCACCACATAAATAGAAATAAAGGTAGAGAGCAGGAGCGTGGACCAACTGTGTAAGCTGCCCCAAATTTTTAAAACAATTCATTCACAAATTAGTTAATTTTCAAGTTCCTTCATCAATACATATCAACTCACAGTGGGGAAAACTGAGGCAAGGGCCAACCAAAGTAAAAAGAAAGAGTGATCAACTGTTTTACAGAATAAAAAACCCTATCCCCACCCCACCCCCCAAACATGGGGTGGGAGGGGAGAAAAAGGGTGCATAAAAAAAATCACATATAATAAAATGAGAGTACTGTCAGGAAACAAGAGCGGAGAATTAGATGAGGTTTGCACAAAATGTTCAAGAAAACAAAACAGGATTTTATATCTATCTTCAAAAAGATGGTCAGATGTTAGCAGAAAAATTACCCAGCTCCTATTTATCTTATGCAAGGAGAACCATTTTTAAACTGGGAAGGATAGAAAAAATACTATTTAAAGAACACTGCAGCCAAGAGAAGATACTAGGAGTAAACAATCATTTTAAGAATAACCAAGTAACAAGCTCAAACCAATCATGTCTCAACAAGTACTAAATATTTTACATTATGATTATAGAACTATTGTTGGTAAACTCTGAGTAATAAAGGAACATTTGGAGGTACGAGAAATCAGGATAGGCAAGTCACATTGGCTTTTTCAGGAAAAGATGTTTTCTAATCTAGACCCTGATAATCAAAAGCAACATAAATGCCTGTAAAATTCTAGGTCATTAAAAACATGTGGTAATCATTGGTAGTCAATATAAACTTACTAAAACAATCACACGAAAATTAACTTTCTTTTTTGGATAAAGGCTATAGATAAGATATATCTGGAATATCAGTAGCCTCTTTTGCTAATTTTATGAATGGTCTATAACAAATGTGGGGCAAATAAACTTAAGACAAAAAATACCATGTCAGAAGATCAACAGACTAGTCAGAAGACCAAAAGACTAGATGAATTAAGTTTGGTGGTTCCTAAGGAAGCTAAGTATAGAGCTCCCTTATGACCTGGCAGTCATGCTACTGATACTGTGTATCTACAGAGAAGATCTGAAAGCAGGGACGAGAATAGACATTTGCACACCAATGTTCACAGAAGCATTATTCACAACTGCCATGGAAACCCAAGCGTCCATCAACAGATGAATGGATAAACAAAATGTGGTGTACACATACTATGGAGTATCATTCAGCAGTAAGAAAGAATGAAGTCCTGAAGCATGCGACAACACGGACAAACCCTGAGGACATTACGTTAAGTGAAATACGTTGGACACAAAAGGACAAATACTTTATGATCTCACTGATATGAACTAATCATTAAATGTAAACTCATACACACGAAATAGAAAATACAGATTACCAGGATATAGAATGAAGCTAAAGAATGGGGAGCAGTTGCTTAATTTGTGCAGAATATGTTTAACTAGGGTGAACTTAAATGTTTGGAAATGGACAGATGTGATGGTAGCACATTATTGTGAGAATTAACAGTGCTGAATGGTGTGTGAGTGTAGTGGAAAGGGGAAGTTTAGAGCGATGTATGTCACCAGAAGGAAAGTTGGAAGTTAAAATATGGGAATGTATAACAAAATGAATTTTGTGGTGGACAATGTCCATGATTAACTGTACAAATATTTAAAAAGTCTTTAATGAACTTCAGCAAATGTACAATATTATTAAAAGGAGTCAATAATACAGGAGTATATGGGAAAATATGTACCTACTGCAAACTATGGACTATAGTTTACAGAAAAATTTAATACTCTTTCATCAACAGTAACAAATGTATCACACCAACAATATGGGGCATTAATATGGGGGGATAAGGAGTACAGGAGGGTTAGGGTTTTCTTGTTAATTTCTTTTCATGGAGTAATGAAAATATTCTGAATTTGAACATGGGGCTGTATGCACAACCATGTGACAATACTGTGAGCCAATGATTTGTATACTTTGCATGGTATGTGAATATATCTAAATAAAACTGCTTAAAAAATAAAAAAGATCAACAGACTAGAGATGAGTTAAAACTTAACAAGAGATCAGGCCAAGATGGCAGCTTAGTGAGCTGTGGGATTTACTTCGTCCTCCAAAGCAGCTAGTAAATAGCTAGGAACAGTACAGAACAACTGCTGGGGCCATGCCAGTGACTGGACACACAGTGTACCCCAGTATGGACCAGCTAGCTGCAAGCCCACCCAGAACTGTGAGTCCCCCAAACCCCAGTGGCTGGCACCCCTCCCCTACAGGCTGCTTCCCAGAGGGGAAAGGGAAGAGACTTTATCAGTACCAGGGGCTGAGTGCAACCAAGCTCCAACTGTGGAATTAACGAACAAATTCTGACTACTAAAAATAGGCCTGCAGCTCAGCTGAACCTCGAGTCAAAGCAGAGGTTGCTGGGTTTTGCCCTGGCACACAGGGAGCAGGGCTGATGGAAAAAGAACAAAGAAAAAAAGAAACAGAGGTTTTTTTGATCAGATAGTACATGATACTTGAAAGGGTCTGGGCCCTGAAGGAAAGGAGGGAGCACATAGGACCTGAAGATACACAAAGCAACAAACCAACTTAAACTCTTGATTGGCAAACCTGAGGAACAGGGGGTCCTGCTCTGAAAAGGATTTTTCTTTTTGTTTTTTGTGGCTGTGTTTCTACAGTTTGACTGCTCTTTGGATACAGCTACAGGGCTTGTCAGACTCCAACTGCCCCAGGAATAGGCAGAATTAAGCTTGTCTGAGTGTTTGTCTGGAGCTTGTGCCTTCCCCAGGACAGGGGTGGGACCCAGCTCAGGTAGATGCCCTCCCTCAAGGAATTCAGACTCCAGGGTCTGGAAAAGTGAAGCAATTTAAACAAGACTGCAACCTCTCCTCTGCATCAACCATGCTCCCAGCAGGGAGAGTCTGCTGAAATTAAAGGTACTGCATCACCTTTTACTGGTGGGACCCACAGGCATAAAAGTGTCACATAGTGGACAGGATAGGAAAAACACAGAGACCAGAAGCTTCATAGGAACGTCTTTCAATCTGCTGGGTCTCACCCTCAGGGATAACTGACACAGGTGACTCTTTCCTCCTGAGAAGAGGCCAGTTTGGTCTGGGAAAATCTGGCTGGGGTCTATAATACCTAAGGAGATCCTCCTACAAGGGAAAAAAAGGCACCATACAGGCAGTGCAAGAAAAAAGAAAGCAAAAACGGAAAAATTCTGATCTGTTAAACAAAACCTAAGCTAGAGGTCTAGAATAAGCAGAAATGAATGTCAAAGAACAGACAGACAACAAAGTCATCCAGCAAGAAAATCCTAGGTAAAAAAAGTGAGAACAATCTACAGAATAAACTAATTAAGGTAATTAAATGCCTAGACACCAGCAAAAAATAACGAGTCATACTAGGAAAATTAAAGCTATGGCCCAGTTGAAGGAACAAATCAAAATTCAAATGAGATACAGGAGTTGAAACAGTTAATTCAGAATGTTCGAACAGACATGGAAAACCCCATCAAAAATCAAATTACTGAATTGAGAAAGGATATAAAGAAGACAAGGAATGAACAAAAGAAAGAAATCGAAAGTCTGAAAAAACAAGTCACAGAACTTATGGGAATGAAAGGCACAGTAGAAGAAATTAAAAAAAAACAATGGAAACCCACAATGTCAGATTTCAAGAGGCAGAAGACAGGATTAGTGAACTGGAGGATGAGACATCTGAAATTTGACAAACAAAAGAAAATACAGGGAAAAGAATGGAAAAATATGAGCAGGGATTCAGGGAACTGAATGACAACATGAAGCGCACGAATATATGTGTTATGGGTGTCCCAGAAGGAGAAGAGAAGGGAAAAGGAGGAGAAAAAACTAATGGAGGAAATTATCACTGAAAATTTCCCAATTCTTATGAGACTCAAAATTACAGATCCAAGAAGTGCAGCGTACCCCAAACAGAACAGATCCAAACAGACGTACTACTCCAAGTCACCTACTAATCAGAATGTCATATGTCAGAGAGAAAGAGAGAATCTTGAAAGCAGCAATAGAAAAGCAATCCATCACATACAAGGGAAGCCCAATATGACTATGCATAGATTTCTCAGTAGAAACCATAGAGGCGAGAAGACAGTGGGATGATGTATTTAAGATATTAAAAGAGAGAAACTGCCAACCAAGAATTCTATATCCAGCAAAACTGTCCTCCAAAAATGAGGGGGAAATTAAAATATTTTCAGACAAAAAAATCACTGAGAGAATTTGTGACCAAGAGACCAGCTCTGTAAGAAATACTAAAGGGAACACTAGAGACAAATAGGAAAAGACGAGAGAGAGAGGTGTGGAGAAGAGTGTAGAAATGAAGACTATCAGTAAAGGTAAAAAGAAGAAAAATTAAATATGACATATAAAATCCAAAAGGCAAAATGGTAGAAGTATTGCCCATACAGTATTAACACTAAATGTTAATGGACTCAACTCCCCAATCAAAAGGCACAGACTTGCAGAATGTATTAAAAAACAGGATAAACATAGGTTGAAAGTGAAAGGTTGGGAAAAGATATTTCATGCAAATAACAATCAGAAAAGAGCAGGAGTAGCTATACTAATATCCAACAAATTAGACTTCAAATGTAAAACAGTTAAAAGAGATAAAACTTAACAAGATGATTTATAAAGAAGTACTATTCCAGGTTCAAAAACATTAAATGCAAACCAACAATGGGAAAGACCTGGATTTGGCTTCATTAACATTTTAGGTAGGGTATTACTCATCAAGATGAGTCAACAGTAGCTAACAAAAAAAACCATTATGACTTCCAAGGGTCACTGAGTGTCCATCACAAGAGAGACAATATCTAACCATTATATAATACAGCAAGGCAATATTGGAAACTCAGCCCTCAAACTAAGAAACTTTAAGAAAAACCTCAGGATGCTTAATAAGTTTAAATGATATCTCCTAGGTACATTTGAGAAACATGAGGGGATATTTAACAAGGTGAATATTTTAATTTATATGGAGGGATGTCAGGATAAAGAGTAATAGAAGTTGGAAGACCCGCTGGGGATTTCCTTTATTGGGAAGGAGAGTGCAGTAAAGATTTCCACACAGCACTATCTAGAAGCATCACAGAGAAAGGGAGGGAGTAATAGGGCTCCACACCCTGCTATACTCTTCTATCTGTTGAAACTACTGGGCTTCTATAAGATACTTTATTTGGAAAGGAAGGCTTTCTGGGTTTAAAAAAAGTCTGAAAAGTAATGCCAGAAATCTCCTTAGACAATTATATCCAATATAACCATATAATGAAAATTAACATAAAAATATTCTACACTTAAATTCATTTTAATGCTAAATATTAATTATTGCCATTCATGGAGTTATTATCCATATTTTATTGATAAGAAAATCGAGTCACAGACCAAGTAAATGACTTGCCCAAAACAAGGTGACAAAATCTGGAATCAAGCCCAAGCCTTCAGACATCAAGCCTGCAGTACACTTTTTACTAGGCCACAGGAGAGTGTGGTTTGAAAAGAAGAATGCAAGATACAATGAGTAAGACAAATGGGCTAACAGCTTAATTCCTAGCTTAATAACAGTACTCCTAAAAACATGAATAAAAGCAACAAAGCAGCAGAGAAACCTACATACTTAAATGTGTGGAGATGTTAGGAAGAGAAAAAGATGGGGCTCAGTAAGCTTAAAAGTCCCAGATTCCAAGTTCCAGTTCAGTAATGAGCACCAGGGCTCTTTTCCCTTTGTAATAAAAGTCTCCTAAATGGAACAAATTTGCTGACTAATTCTTATTGCTTTTTAACTATAAATTATTGTAAGGCTAAAAACACCTTTCCTCAATTATTTGCTTTCTAGGTGGGTAGCTGAGCTATCTTTAAAATAGCAGACAGCAGGTGGGCCACAGTGGCTCAAGAGGCAGAGTTCTCGCCTGTCCTGAGGCCTGCCCATGTAAAAAATTTTTAAAAGTGGAGTAAAATAGCAGATAGCAATTAGTTTATACCTGGATATCATCAAGGACTGAATCTTAGGAAAGGCAGAGAAAAGCAGAAAGGAGAAAATAAAAGTTCTTTTGCACGTAACAGGCACTCGATAATTACTAGTAGGAAAAGCATTAAAAAATAGGAGAAAGGGAAAAGAGAAAATTAGGCATAAAAGAATAGCTACAAAAGCCAATGGCAAAGTACCTAAGACTAACATATCCTCAAAACAGGATGCTAAATCTGGAGACTGCTCCAGAACAGACTATCTTTATTGGACACTTCAGTACACAGATGCTTATTTTAATGTAACCAAGTTCCTTATAATCTAAACACTCTTCCTGTTTTGTTTCACTTAAGTGTAAAGAACACTGAAAACCCAGCATGAAAAATTTGGCACACAAGTTCATAAATGCAAAATGTATTATACTTATTGTGTAGGAATCAATTATTCATTCCAATTATTAAATGATAGTTACTTTTATGTGTTTAGTCATCATCACCAACTTGTATTTGAAGCAATTATTAACTCACTTTGGTAAATGCACCAATATTAACTCAGCCATGAGCTGACTTAATAGCCACTCTGCTAGGACAGATGTGTTTTTACAATTATTTGTGGAAAAGAGATTAATAAATGACGCTAAGGCAGCTGTGAGCAGGGGAGTCAGGAAACCTGGGCTCAAGGCCAGACTCCTTCAATTACCAGCTATAACCTTGGGCAAATCACCTTGGATCATAGTGGATTAACATAAATCAAATAACATGTGAAAGTACTCTGTACACAGAAAGCATTTACATGTAAAAGGCCTATTATTTGCAAATAAAAATTCCAGTTATCCCACAGGTAAAGATATCAAACTCTAATTAAGGCCTTAATTTAAAACTCAAAACCATGTGAGTAATTCTAACTGGAGTAAGAAAAACAAAATCAATAGGCACTTTATTACCTGTTTGTTAATGTTGGCTCCTGCTTGAATCAACCAGATTAGGCACTGAGGATGTCCTCCAAAAGCAGCAATATGGGCTGGTGTTTGGGCATAGCGTGTGGTAGAGACATTAAGAGTGGCTCCAGCTCTCACTAATTGTATTAAACACTCCAACTTTAAAAACAGCAGGGAGTAGGGGGAAAAGAAACATGCATAAATGTCAGTATACTACAAAATATTACAAATCATCTAAATCCTATAATGGTGGCAAACAGCATTTGTCACAAAATTTTTTATTTTTAAGAGTATAAATCACTTCCCAATACAATGCAAACTTCAAAAAGCATTGAAAAAAATATTTTTCCTTGCCCTTATAAATTGGTACAGGGGAAGAGAAGACAATTCAAAAGATTACATTTGTATACTCAAAGACTATTTTTAAAAAGATTAAGTTTAAACAACTGGATTTCACCACTTCACACATATTATTCTAAAGAACAAATATTTAAACACTTTCTAAAGACTTTTTAAAAATATATCTTGCACTTTATACAATCCAATATTCTAAGAACATTCAATGGAAGCCTATTCTGCAGATTACTTTTTTAGGGGAAACAAATATGGAATAGTAGGTGAGCAGGTTGCACTTAGTCTTTTAATATATAGGAGAAGAGCCCATACGCAAGAAATGCCTAAGACTTCGTAGCCAGGCCCTGGTATTATGCTGGGTCTTCTGCCTTCACCACAATCAACAAAAATGTATCAAGTACCAACATGTGCCAAGCCCCATGCTAGAATAGTAGAAGGGTCACTGCCTTCAAGGGCTTACACTCTACTACCTGGCTGGTTCTCTGATCCAGGCCTGTCCCATTTTTCCCTCAGTGATCATAACCCATAGTCAGTGAAAAAGCAATGGCTTTTTCAAATGAAGACCTCAAATAAATAACTGATATTTCAATTTCATCAAAGTATATCTACATTTTTTCGCATTTTAAACCTTTCCTTGCAAATGACAGACTACTTCAATATACATTTTTGTAAGATGAACTCTGCTGAGCAATTGGGAGTACAGGGATAATTAAAGCCTGGGGTCTACCTTGAAGGAATTTGAACCTGGTCATGAAAGCTGATAAACAGATACAACTTTTGTATATTGCCTTTATTAATTTACTGAGTGGGAAACAAGAAAAATATGCAGACACTAGTGGTAAGACGAACAGGTCTCTAACCCAATAAAACTGAAACAAAGATAGAAATCATTCGGCATGCCAAAAGTGGTTAATCTTAAACATCAACTGCAAGTTCACTGAACTTAAACCTGTCACCTATTTGTCTAACTGGTTAGGAAACTGGGTTTGGAATTCTGCAAAGATAGTGTTCCACGATGTCTTTTAAAAGCAAAGTGCAATTCTAAATGACAGTCTTCCAGGAACAAATAAGCAAATATTAAATGTGCAAAGCGGGCACAAAATAAGCACAAAACATTTGTGCCAAAGTTGTGAACAGCTTAAAGTATGCTAAATACCAAGTTATTCCTTTGCTGAAGGCACTGAGAACAGTGGTTATTATATGTATATGAAAGAAGGGTAGTATTTGTCAAAGTGGGGGGGGGGGCTGGATTGGGTATCTGTAACCATGAGTCCTGGTCTCATTCCTTCAACAGCTTTTTCTCACAGACAGAAGGAACTGGACACTAGAAAGGGGATTTCCAAGGTCCGTTTCATGTCTAATGATAAAAGATACTAAAGAAACTGCCTCTATTCACAATATTCGGTCTCCTAGGCTAATCTACTACACAAATTCTATAGAAGTAGATACTTTATAAAGATAAAAATACTTTTTTTTTAAACCATGGAAAATACTGTATTTTTGTACATAAGAAGGAGAGCAGCAAGCCCCTCATGGAGTAAACTCCACCCCAAAGGAAAAATTTAGTGGCAAATTCCTTTGCCCCTCAGCATAACAGCACAGCCTGGACTGGATGGCTGGCTTGTCTTTGGATGCAGATCATACCCTTCCCACTGTAGAACTGCAAATATGGGAAAGAAACTGATGCTAGAATTGGGGTCCAGTGGGAACTGGGGTGCCTGGCCAGTTGTCTTTACTCTCTAGATACAAACCTTTTACGTAGTTAACTGTCAGCATCCTTAAGTCATTTCCCCAAAACATGCAGGGACAGAAAAAACGTTGAGAACCAATGCTCTGGGTTTCATGAAGTTTCATGTAAGAATAAATCTGACCTAGCTGCACTCTCAAAGGAAATAATGCCTCAGATTACTGACTGCCTTAGGAATTTACATTCAAGACTGGAGGGAGAGGGCTTGTCAGAGACTGATTTCTCATGGGCACTAATTTTCAGTGACTGGAATTAACTAGAGATTGGTGCCATTGCAATCTAACAGCCAATATTTAATTTGCTCCCCCACTCCCACTGTCAAAATTCTCCTTCATTTCTTCCACTAAAACAAGTCTCTAACTTTTCCATTTTATGAGGGGAATAAAAAACCATTTCCCCAAATATACAACTGTAATGTCAATGTGGTGCTGGAAAGACCAATGTAAATGGCAACTTCATCAATGTGGCAATTAAAAAAAAGAACACATGAAGATCTCAAGGTAAACAAAGTTTTTTCTACATAACCATTTCTTTATTTCAACCAACCTCATCTTCTAAGAAAAGGAAAAAACCTTATATCCCTGAATTTTGACAATGTGCTGGTCTGAAACTGTTATGTACCCCCAGAAAAGCCATGCTAATTCTAATCCAATTTTGTGAGGCAGACCTATTATATGGTGGGACTTGATTAGATTGTGTCTATGGAGATGTGACAGCCAGTGCAGGCATGATCTTTGCATTAGATTATTTCCATGGAGTTGTGGCCCCCACCTGCCCATTTAAGGTGAGTCTTAATTAGTTTACTAGAGCATTAGTTTACTACAGCAGAGAGCCCTTAGAGACAGCAGATGCCTAGACACAGATGTTTGGAGACACAGAAGCAAAGTTCTTCCACCCTTACCCATGACCTGGGCAGAGAGCTATTTGAACCCAGAAGCCAAAAGACAGTAGGCATCACCAAGTTCTCTCCCATGTGATAGAGAAAACCTGGAATCAGCCTTCCTTGAGAGAAGGTATCTTCTTCTTGGTGCCTTAATTTGGACATTTTTATGGCCTTAGAATTTAATTAACTAAATCCCCTTCATAAAAGCCAATCCATTTCTGGTATATTGCATTCTGGCAGCTTCAGCAAATTCAAACAGGCAAATTTAAAAATATTGATCATTAAGGGTGCACGGGTGGTTCAGTAGTAGAATGCTCGCCTTCCATGCGGGAGACTCGGGTTTGATTCCCGGACCACGCACCCAAAAGAAAAAAAAAACTTGATCATTAAATAAGTCCCTTTTTGTAGAAATGCAAGTGAATCTCAGTTTAAGAGTAGAAAGGGACCCACCTCTGTGAGCAAATAACCCAATCTAAATGAGGAAAATATCTAACCTTTCTAAAATTTAGAACAGTACCCTCCTTTTTTTCCCTTATTTTCAAATTAAAAAATGATAACAGAAGTAAAGGAAGGTAAGTCTTATTTAACCCTCTTCTACAGTAATTTATTGGCAAGATAAATAGAACCATCACTCATTTCACTGAACCCAGGCAAGGTAAGAGTCTTACAAGCATACACAGAACATTCCAAACACAGTTCCCCAAAGTCTGGTGACTTTCCGATTTAATCAGGTCAGTCATCTCACAACCCTGATCATGTAAAATGCAACCTTCAGCTAAAAAGTGAAAACTTCTCTGAGCAGAAGTGGAAAGTAGGTTAGTTGTGTGTCCCAGGTATTTTATGTACACTACCTCTTTTAACCAGGGCAAGCACAGGAAATGTCATAGAGTTTATATGTTTTCCTTACGTCAAATTACAGAACCATATATAAAGCAAAGATTAAGGAATAAACACACTGTTGCGGTGTTTGCTACTCCAGTCAAACATAAGCAGTGATAAAAAAGGTGGTGGTTTCAATGGTATGAAGACCTATGAATTCCGGGTTGATTTTAAATATACACAAATGAGTCCTTAATGCCTAACAGATCCTCAGGGCATAGCTCTATGTTCAGAACAGTATAATTAATGACTCGGAGTTATACTACTTAGTATATTTTGCATGTGTGTATAATCTGATTCTAGAATGCCTTAAAGTCAAAATTGCTTTTAAAAGTCTTCAATAATTTGAGAAATTGAACATATTCTCTGAAATACTATGCATCTTTTCCCAGGGACTTTCCACAAGGGCAACCTAATGAAATGTGCAGGTAGTTTCTCGATAAAAATAAATATGAGCCAAAGTATGATGGTATATCACGCGTCTAGTAAAGATGGGGGGAAAAGGGGGGAGGGGTTTCACAACTAACAAGAATGGAGACAAGGAAAAGTCAAATTTAGAAGCACTATCACAAGAGTTATTCAAAATTTTTAATGTGAAACCCTTTTACTCAAAGCTTCACCTTTCCTATAATATCAACAGCTACAGGCTTTTCTTAAACTCAAATTTAAAGACACAATTGTTTCCAAGTTACTTATCAAGACTTACTCCTTTCTTTCGTGTGCTGTTTATAGAGCATGCCAATTATTGGGAGTGTCCGGTTAATTGACGCTTTTCATATTTCCACCCCTTACAGAGAACAGAATTACTTACTCCGTTTAGTCAGACCCGAGAATAACAACCCTGTGGTGGAAATTTTAATACCTTAGAAACAAAACATTTCCAAAAGGAATCTCTAACTTCTAACTTCAACGGACAAAATCGGCATTCATAATGACGTCCAAAAAAGAAACTTCAGGTCCTAAGATCTGAAGCAACTTGAATTATTTAGCCTGAAAAGTCCCATTATTATCGCCCGAGGTACCTAACATCTTCGTTGGCATAACAAAAACAAAACAGAGCCAAAAAAGAAACGGTGATTCAGGTGCTGTGTGACCAATCTTTCCCCAGGAGGCGGGCAACACAGTAGGGGGACAAACTAGCAGACCCTTGCCAAGAGTATGGGGGCTCAAAAAGCTGTCCTGGTGAGGGTAGCTGAACTCTTTAATACAAAGAATTCTAAGCGGGAGGGGTGGTGAAGAGATACCCCCAGAGGCCTTCACCCCTATCTAGGAGCAGCGTAAAAAAGCGAGGCCCAGAACCGCGGTTCCCCTCACTCAACCCAGGGCTGAAGCGATCCGGGCCGGCCGGGACCAGGCCTGGCTCCGCGTGTTCCCGGAACCCGCCCCCGTTTGAAGCTGGCTCCGCCCAGCGACCCCCGCCCACCGTCGCCGGAGCCCCCGGCCTCGTCCCCGCCACGGCACATGCGCCCCGGGTCCCTCCGCGCGCGGGCAATATCCCCGCCCGCCGCGCTTCCGCCCCCCACGCTCCCGACACTCCCCGCGCCCGCCCGAGGGGCGACCCGCCGGCCCGCGTCTCAACCCCCCCCTCCTCCCAATCTCCACAGAAAAGCCCGGGTGCTGGGAGCGGCAGAAAATGGCGCCTTAAAGCGACACTCTTCGCAGCCCTCCGCGCGCGTTCGGGAAAGGCCTGCACCCCGGGCGGAGCCCGCTCCGCTCCCCATGCACCCGCCCACGCCAACCACCTTGCCGAAGTGTGCGGCCCAGTGCACGGGCGTCCAGCCATAGAAGGAGTCCTCGGCCGCCAGGTGGGCGCAGGGCGTCTGCTGGAGCAGCGAGCAGAGTGCGACCAGGTCCCCGTCGCGACAGGCGCGGTGCAGCGGGAAGCGGAGCGACAGCAGCTCCTCACTGGAGAAGCCCGCCTCCACCACCGTTCCCGTTCCCACCGCGGACATGATTCGCGAACAGCAAGAGCGCCGCTGAGCATCCGCAGCCGGCCCCGCCGCCGGCCGATATCTGGAACCGGGCCCCGGAGCTGCAGACGGGGCTGAGAGGAGGAGGCCCCGGTAAGAAGCCGAGAGGCCGCCGCCGCTGCTGCTGCCTGAACACAAAGGCGACGAGCGCAGCTCCACAACCGCTGCGTCCCACTGGCGGCCGTGCCGGGTGTGCACTGAGAGGGGCGGGGAGGGCGGTGCGGAGCGCGGCCGGGGCGGGGCGGGGCCAGGGCTGGGGGCGGGGCCTGAGGCGGCCCGGGGCGCACGGGGGGAGGGGCTCGAACCGCTAAAGCTGGAAGTCTGTTGGCTGCCAAGTTTCCCCGACTCGGGCCCCAGGGCGTTGGAAACCATAGCAATATCTGGGAGGGCGACCGGGTGGCGGGAAAACTCCAGAGAAGCCCTTCCTCTAAAAAAACAAGCAAAAAAACCTCAGAGCTTCTGTAATTGCACAGGTTTTTGAAGTTTTTTGGTTTTTTTGTTAATGACTTTCCCCACCGCTGAGCACGTGGGAGCCTCTTAGGTCTCCACTCTGGTTTTAAGTAGTGTATATTTAAGTCTACCAATTAATATTTATTGAGCGCCTGCGGGAAGCAGAACTCTCATTAAAAACCTGAAAATCAGCAAGCCCTAGTTTCTTTAACAAAACAAATAAATTATTCTCCTTTATCTCTTAATTAGAAAAGCCTGCCTCATAATCAAGCACAGTCTAATGTTATAGATTTGCAATTTTAAACAATCAGTTATAAGGCCAGAGTGCAAAAGATATATACTGTTTATTGAGGAAGATATATAGCTGTAAAGAAATAGTAAATTTTCTGTTTCAGGTGACCGATTATAGTAGTCTTTTTTCAGTAAGAATTTTATGATTATGATTAATATATGAAAATCATCAATAGTTTCACTATGGAGGAATAACCATCTAAAATATATGGGTATTCCTTTATGAACTTTTAAGTATATATTTTATTTGTGTATATTGTTTTTCCTTGTATATATTGCTTTCCTTTTTTCTTTTAGAGAATTCTAAATCACAGTAATTCAACCAACTATTCAGATGTTTGAGAAAATCGATACACAAGAAAGGACATTGCAGCATTAGTTAATAAAACAAGATATTAGAAACTTAAAGTTTAACAAAGGGAAATTGTTAAATTGTAGTATAAACACAGAACACAGGCATCTGTTAATACAAACATTTGATAAATACAGTGGTGAATGAAATAGATATTGGGAAATGCTTGATATGTAAAAAGTTACAAAAGCAGCAAAGCATTTCTATTCAGTGAGCAATTATTAATGAATGGAAAATAGGAATGAGACATACAGTGTACTTTAAATGGGCTAAAACATAATATTTTAATAGTTCAAGTTCTGTAATACTTTTGGGGGGCTAAAAAGGTGGAACATGCTTAGCATTCCTATCCTCTCTGCCTGATTCTGATCTTGAATTCCCCTGCCTGAGGGAAGCGTTCTCTGAGTGGTGCCCTAGCCTTGACCTACTAACTGGTCTCCCCATCAAGACTGCCTGACTCCTTTCAGTTTCCTTTTCAAAAGCCATTACATTACCCTTGTAAGAAAGCATTACAGGTGCTTTCTTCCCATCTTGCTATCAGTTCTTCCTGGAATTTCCAGAGGCTTAGTTAGCATTTTAGTTTCCTGTTGGCCCAAATGAAAAAATTTTTAAACTGGAGAAGTAAATGTTATTTAAGTCATGAAATAAATCAAAATTAGAAAAGAAAATTCTTGATTATGAAGAGACATGCCCTGAGACTGCATCTCCGTATACATGGAACTCTGGATGATTAGAAACATGCCAGCAGTTTGCTTCTGGTCGCTCTAAGTGTGAAAGCTGATGTTTGTCATTGGTGGCAGGCTTTTTCTCATACTCCAGAATGGAACTCCTCTGTGAGCCCTCTTGGTCTTTCAGGTCGAAAAACTTATTCTGAAAATACTTCAGACTAAGATGTCTATGTTCTATTGAATATATCAGGTAGACCCATGGTAGGTGGGATGAAAGGGTCCGTTTTTACAGAAATAATTTTTTTTCTTTTCATGTGAAGAATTTGAGTATATTTTAATAAGTCCAGAGACAGAATTTAGGAAAACTCTAGGATTTGGGAGAGAAAGGAGATGGGAAAGGGCCTCTGTGTCAGGTAAAAACAGATCCCAAAACTGTGACAAAGAAGAGTGACTTCAGGCATTTTCACAGTAACGGATAACATGAGAACTGATGCACAGCATAGTTTGTGTACTCTCTCCAAAGGGAAAACAGCATTTTCTTGATCATACTATTAGCTGTTCCAAAAAAAAAAAATGGTTTTTGAAAGTAAGAATATTACAAAAACCACAAGTTAAATAAGTACCGGTGATTGGTTAAAACATGCAAATACAATTTAAATAATTAAATGTATGTATTTTTCACACCTGAGGATGGGCATCTCTCGGTCATTATTGTATCCCTAGCACTTAGGACAGTGCCTGGCCCATGTTAAGCCTTCAGTGCAAATTTGTTGAATGACACAAGTTGATTGAAATTCAAAATCCATTTATAGTTCTTTTTCAAAAGGGGTATGTTCTTTAGACCAGGGATCACGATTATAGTGAACATCAAGATTTTGGAATCTTACTGATTCCTTACTTTTGTCTTGTTAAAAAGTGATTAGCACAAGTATCCTTAAGATAAAAATAAAAGGACCTGTGTTCTACTTAGAAGCAGAGAAGGAGACATGTTCTATTGTCAGACTTGTGATAGAAGAATCATTAAGGGAAAGGGTGGCAAAAGGTACTGAAGAGAAAAAATTTAAAAACAGCAGGTCAAGGTACTGTTGCCTGCTACCCTTAAGAAAGAGAAAACAGGAGGGGCTTCTGCCTGAGTAGGGATTCTGGGAGTGAACAGTGAAGATGATCTGCTTGTGGTTTCTGACACTAGACCTTTAATTTGGCAACCATGCAGTCATTTAAAATGTTTTCAGCTGATTCCTTAATTGCCCAATGTTATTACCATAGAGAAAAATCCCTAGAGAGTCATTGCAATTATTAAAATTTACTTTAACTTTTCCACCTGGGAGGGGTTGTTGAACTCCCTCTACATAGCAGGACTGGGAAAATCCCCAAGTTACCACACCACCAGGCCTCTGTTTCCCTCCACTAAATAAAGAGTGCCACATTTTTCAGACAAAAGCTGCTAACCCATGCTAGTTGGACCAGACTCAGGTACCTGATGTGATCAAAGGGACTTATCTTTTTTTCCTCACCCTCCCTGTAATTCCCACTGTTGTGGGAATTATTCCTTAAAAAGGTTCCAGAAACAAGTGTATTTAACCTGTTAAGAATCTTTGTTAACTTAAGAAAAAATATAAGTTTAACCATCTGACATTTTAACAAGAATTAGGTTGTCAAGTTAAAACTACTCTTAGAGCCCATCATTATTTAAAAGAAAACAAGTCACTAGATGAGTGAACGCAGAACCAGTGAGACAGGAAACATCAGAAAATTGGAAAGGAATGCAAAAGGCATACCAAGAGGTTAAGGTGAGAAGCAAAAAAGATCAAATAACTTGTTTCACAATATAGTTTCTACCTAGATGATAAATGCTTGATTGTCTTCTTCTATCCCATTTTATCTAGTACCTTGTACCACAGTTCCTGGCCCCTTCAAACTTGAAAGCAGTTTGTATATGTAACTACTGAGCCTCCCGGCTTCTGGGAAGCAGCCATAAATGGGGATAGAAATGAAAGAAAACAGCACAACAACTGTGATGGTAGGAAGCCCAGGGGATTATTGCTTGGATAATTTAATTTCTTATTCTGTAAACCCTTTTTTTTTCTCTCTCTCTCTCTCAGTTTCTGAGGGCCAGATTGATAACATTTGGAAAGAATATGAAACAGACCTCCTCTGCTAGAGGGAGAGTGCCTTAACCTCTCTGGATTAGTTTCCTTATTTATTAAAGGATGATAATTATCCTGTCTAAATAAAAAGGTCATTCTTAGGGTGAGATAAGATTGAGGATTTGAAAAGGATTTTTAGATTGTAAAGGTATATGTTATTAGGCTGTTTCCCAAAGTGCTGCAAGCAATTTATAAAAATTTCAGAAACCAACTTTTTCTGGTACTAGGTATTACTATGACATTTTTTGTTGTTTTTCTTAAAGGCTAAAATACAGAGGTAAAAGCCTCCAGTGGCTTTGTTATCAGAAATTGGCCCCTCTCAGAGTTCACCCCAACTGTTTGTGAGCATCTCTTGGGTGTCAGCTCAGGTCCCTCTGGCTCTGCTTCTTGCACTCATGATCCCTGTTGAGGATGCCTCTCTTGGGCACTGCTGTTTACAGGGGCTACTGATGCTACAAAGCATTCTGTCCTTTGAAGAAGAGATACTGCTCTTCCTTGTCCAATGCATCCCAAATATAGGATGGACCCTTCCTCTTAATTCTCCCAAGTACCTCTCTGGATTAGTTCCTTATTTATTAAAGGATGATAAACATAATTTTGATTAACACTTTGATGGTTTGGGTGCACTGGCAAGGAGATGCTACTCTACAGAAAATAATTAGGAACCAGCTCACAGACCCAGGGCTGTTTTCATTGTCTTTACTTGACTACCTTCCTGCTTCACTTCTAGCCTGTCTCCATGGAGCAGTGGGCAAGAAACGAGGTAAAATTAGAACTCTACGTCCTACCATATTCAAAAATCTGTTCTAGGTAGATTAGATTTAAATGTGAAAGCAAAATTTAAAACAAACGAAATAACAAAACATAGACATTTTTATGACATTAGAGTAGTGATGAATTTCTTAAGAAATGAAGTGAAGCCATAATAGAAAAAGAATGGACAAATATGACTACATTGAAAGTAATGAGGTCAGGGGGTGCAAGGGTAGTTCAGTGGTAGAATTCTAGCCAGTCATGAGGGAGACCCGCGTTCAATTCCCAACCCATGCAGTTCTCCAAAAAACCAAACAAACAAGCAAACAAAAACAAACAAACAAAAATTCAAAAAACGGTGCTGCAATAATGGGGGATACTCACATGGAAAAAAGAATGAAATGTAGACCCTGTCATACACCATACAAACAAAAAAAGTAATGAGGTCAGGGCGGGCCGCGGTGGCTCAGCGGGCAAAGTGCTTGCCTGCTATGCTGGAGGACCTCGGTTCGATTCCCGGCCCCAGCCCATGTAACAAAAAACGGAAAAACAAAATACAATAAAACAAGAAAATGTTTAAAGATGTTTCCCTTTCTTCCTTCCTTCCTTCCTTCCTTCTATCCTTCCTTCCTTCTCTCTGTCTTTCCTTAAAAAAAAAAAAAAAAAAAAAAAAAAAAAGTAATGAGGTCAAAAGTAATTTTGAGAAAAGGCAGCAGAATAAAAATGAAAGACAAGCTACAGGCTGAAGGAAATTGTCTGTAAGCCATATAGCAAAAAAAGGATTCACATTGAGCATATAAAAAGAGCTACAAATACAAATCACCAAGAAGAACAAAAGAAAAAAAAGGACCAAAACAAAACAAAATGGGCAAAGGATAGAATAGGCAATTCTTTGGAAGAAAACAAATGTCCAATAAACATGAAAAGATGCTCAATAATTAGTAATTCCTCCTGCCCTACTAAATTGGTTAATCCTATCACTAGGCAAATCTGCTGTATCATTTGCAGCGTAATCCTTAACGTAACCACAGCTCTCTAAACAACACATACCTTTTCAGCTACTGGCCTATTTCCTTGCTTCCCTTCACAGCCTAAATTGTCTATAGTCATTGCGTCTCATTTTCTTCTCCGCCCTTTCCTACTAGTCTTCAGTTTCCAACACCCCAGTGAAATAGCTCTTGTCAAGTTCATTAAAGACCTTCGTGTTTACTAAGCCTAATGATCAGTTCTCTATCCTAACTTAATCTTCAGGAGAATTCAACAGCTTGACCTTTTACTCCTTTTTGAAATTTTCTGTTCTCTTGGCTTCTGGACTCCAACTTTCCTGTTTAATCTCTAAATATTGAAGTACTCCTTCAAACTTTCCTTTTAGGCAATGTCATTTAATCCCATGTTCTCATATACTATTTTTATACTGGTGATTCCTTAATTTATATCTCTTTCCCTGACCTCCTCTCTGAGTTCCAGACACATAAATCCAGTGATTCAGTTAACATCTGCATTTAAATCTCTTATAGGCATCTTCAGTTGTGCCTCAAATAAAGTTCTTAACTCACCCTCCCTACACCTGTCACCCCATTCCACACAAACACGGTGTTCTCTGTCTCTGCAGATTACGCGGATGTCTTCCAAATGGCTCAAGTCCAGCACCTGGGAATCAACACTTTCTGTACTGCCCACAAACAGGTCATCAGCACATCAGTGGCTCTACCTCCAAATATATCTTGAGTCCATCCAATCTTTTATTTTGCACTCCTACCATCATGATCCATGCACTCTTGCCTAAACTAATGAAAGAGCTTCCCAACTTCCTGTCCAGTAGCCACAGACTCTCTTAAACTGTAAATTTGATAATATCACTTGCTTAAAACCTTCCAGTGCCTTTTCATTGGGCTTAAAAATACCTTACCATGACATATAAACTTGATGTGATCTCACTAGGTCCCTACAGTCTTCTGTAACCGCACCTTTCCATCACTCTTCCTTCCTCTTACTCCAAACGGTCCTTCTTCCTGCTCCTGGAATAAGCTGCCCTTCTTTTGGAAGTGTTCTTACCTGAAGTTTTCACACACCTGTCTCCTTTTGTCTCAATCTTCAGCTCACATGTCATCTCTATGAAAAGATCTTCCCTGAACACCCATTCTGAAATCTTAACCCCCAAGTCATTTTCTATACCATACATCTTTTATTTTCTTTGTAGCATTACCATATAAATCTATCCTATTTACTTACTGTCTTGACCACCCCACCTGAACGTATGTTCCACCACAGCAAGACTGTCCCAAGTTCCCAAAACAGTACCTATTCACAGTAGGTGTTTAAAATTTGTTAAATGAAGGACAATGAATAAACTAAGATAAAATTTATAATGGAGTTGAATCTTTATGGGTTGTTATAAATTTTGACAGTCTTCTGCTTTTTTTTTCCAGTCAAAACTACCCTTTAAAGTCTCTTAAAACTGCCTATAAAGGGCAGTAGAGAGTTGTCCATTATGATAGTCACTAACCACATATGACTACTAGATACTTGAAATGAGATTAATGATACTGAAGAACTGAATTTTTTTATATTATTGAATAATTTTTAATGTAAAAAGAATGTTTTTATATTCTGTGATCAATAAAATTCTTTTGTCATCCTTTTTCCCCAACATCGCACTGAAAATCCTAGCTAATTCAATAAGACTAGAAAAGGAAATAAAAGGTATATACATGGGGAAGGAAGAAATAAAACTGTCTTTGTTCATAGATGATGCGGTTCTTCATGCAGAAAATCCCAAAGAATTGGGGAAAAAAATTAAAAACAACTTCTGGTACTAATTAGTAATTATAGCAAGATTGCAGGATACAAAGTTAAAATTTAAAAAGTCCATTGTTTTTCTGTATATCAGCAATGAACAATTAGAATTTGAAATAAAAAGCACAACACCATCTACTTAGCACCAAATTAAATGAAATTCTTCAGTATAAACCTAACAAAGTATGTATATAATCTGTATGAAGAGAACTATAAAACTGATCAATGAAAGCAAAGATCTAAATACATAGTAAGATATTTCACATTCCTGGATAGGAAGACTTGGTATTAAGATGTCAGTTCTTCCCAACTTATTGTATAGACTCAATGCAATCCCATTCAAAATCCCAGCAAGTTTAATTCTGGTATCAACAAACTTGATTCTAAAGTATATATGGAAGCAAATCAGAGTAACCAGCACAATACATAGTCAGAGGACTGACACTGCTCAGTAAGACTGAATATAAACATACAGTGGTCAAGACAGTGTGGTACTGGTGAAAGAATAGACAAGTAAATCAATGGAATAGAATAGAGAGCCCAGAAATTGACCCCACAAATGCATTCAGCTGCTCTTGGATAAGGGAGCAAAGGCAATTCAGTGGAGAATGAATAGTATTTTCAACAAATGATGCTAGAACAACTGAACATCCACATTCCAAAATTAACTTAGAGACATTACACTTCTTACAAAAATTAACTCAAAATGGATCATAGACTTAAATGTAAAATGCCAAACTATGCAACTTCTGAAGATAACATAGTAAAAAATCTAGGTGACCTTGGGTTTGGCAATAACTTTTAAAGACAACATCAAAAGCACAATCCATGAAAGAAAAAACTTGAGAAGTTAGACTTCATGAATATTAAAAACTTCAGTTCTATGAAAGACACTATTAAAAGAATGAAAAGATAAGCCAGAGACTGGAAGAAAATATTTACAAAACACATATCTGTCAAAGGATTTTTATCCAAAATATACAAAGGACTCTTAAAACTCAACAATAAGAAAACACAACAAAACAAAAAAACAATTAGAAAATGGGCAAAAGAAGCTGAACAGACAACTTGCCAAGAAGATATACAATGGCAAATAAGCATATGAAAAGATACTCAACATCCTATGTCATGAGGAAATTACAAATTAAAAGCCTACGCACCTGTTAGAAGGGCTAAAACCAAAACACTGATGATGTCACACTATGTTGGCCGTGTTGTGGAGCAGCCGTGTTGTGGAGCAGTAAGAACTTTCATTCACTGTTGTTAAGGATGCAAAATGGTGCAACCACTTCAGAAGACAGGTTAGTAGTTTCTTGCAAATCTAAACATAGAATTACTATACAATCCAGCAACCACCCTTGTAGTTATTAGTTGAAAACCTTTTCAGATTAAAACTTGCACACAAATATTTGTGGCAGCTTTATTCATAATGACCAAAAATGGAAGCAACCAAGATGTTCATCAATTAGTGAATGAATAAACAAAGGGTGGTTTATCTACACAATGGAATATTATTCATCAATTAATTAAAAGAAATTAGCATAAAGCCATGAAAATACATGGAGGAACCTTAAATGCATATTACTAAGTAAAAGAAGTCAGTCTGAAAAGGCTACATACTGTATAATTCTAACTATTTGACACTTTGGAAAAGACACAACTATAGAGACAGTGAAAAGGTTAATGGTTACAAGACAGAGTGGGGAAAGAGGAGGACAGATGAAGAGATGAAGCACAGGACACTTTTAGTGCAGTGAAACTAGTCTGTATGATACTGTGGTGGTGGATACATGATATTATGCATTTGCCAAAACACATAAAACTGTTTATATTAGTAAACACAAAGCATGACCCTAATGCAAACTGAATTCTATTTAAAAATAATGTGTTATTATTGGTTTATCAATTGTAACAAATATACCACACTAATGCAAAATGTTAGTAGGAGAGATAGTGTGTGTGTATGGGGGGTGGGAGGGCATATGGAAACTTTCTGTATTTTTGGGCACAATTTTTCTGTAAACTTACAACTACTCTAGAACAGTCTATTTTAAAAATTTAACAGTATAATTGAGATATGATGTAAATGTAAAATACACACTGAACATCAGAAACTTACCGTGGATGGTTGAAGTACGTTCTTAATCCACTCCTGTGGGTATGAACCCATTGTATTAGGACTTTTTGAAGATGTTATTTAGTTAAGGTATGGCCACCTGAAACAGGATGGGCCCTATTCTGGATTACTGGAGCCTTTTATAAGAAGAAGAAATTCATTAAAAGTAGAGAAAGCCATGTGAAGGAGCAGAAGCCAGAGGTCACTGGAACTGGGAGGAGAAAGGAGAAGACCAATCGTCATGTGTGCTGCCATGTAATATCGCACAGAAAAGCCAAGGAACCCCAAAGATTGCTGGCCAGCCAGAGGATACTGACCCTGGGAGGAAGCCAGCTTTCTAGCTTCTGAAACTAGAGTCTTTTGTTAAGTCAACTGTGCCGGTTTGAATCTGTTGTATACCCCAGAAAAGCCAAGTTCTTTAATCCTCATTCAGTATTGCTGGGTGGGAGCTTTTTGATTGTTTCCACGGAGATGTGACCCACCCAATTGTAGGTGGTAACTTTTTGATTAGATGGTTTGCACGGAGATGTGTCTCCACACATTCAAGATGGGCTTGCTTACTAGAGCCCTTTAAGAGGGAACCGTTTTGGAAAAAGGTTTAGAACCACTAGAGCCCACGTAGCCAGAGACCTTTGCAGAAGAAGGCACTTTGCCTGCAGGGGAGCTTCATGAAACAAGAAGCTGGGAGAGAAAGTTAGCAGACTTTGCCATGTGCCCTTCCAGCTGAGAGAGAACCCCAAACTTCATCGACCTTTATTAAATGAAGGTAATCTCTTCACTCAAGCCTTCATTTGGACATTTTTATAACCTTGCCTTAACTTGGACATTTTCATGGCCTTAGAACTGTAAACTTGCAACTTAATAAATTCCCCTTTTTAAAAGCCGTCTGTTTCTGGTATATTGCATTCTGGCAGCTTGCAAACTAGAATACCAACCCATTGTATGGTCTTTGTTTTAGTAGCCAGGAAAGAAAAAAAAGGTAAGAAAAAAATGTTAAGCTTTTCATTATTTTTAATATTGATTATATGTTAAGATGATAATATTTTGAATACATTGGATTAAATAAAATGCATGCAAATTTTTCACCTGTTTTTATTTTTTAGTGTAGCTAGTGAATGATTTTAAATTACTGTATATCTTGCGTTTTATTTCTATTTAGAAAGCACTGGCATGAGAGACTCATAAGAACTGAGACGAGACTTCCGGAGAAGATGGCGGCTTAGTAAGACGCGCGGGTCTTAGTTCCTCCTCCAGAAAAGCAACTAAAGAAACAGAAACAATACGAAACAGCTCCCGGAGTCACGACAGAGACCAAAAAGACAGCGTACCCCATTCTGGAACGGCTGAACGGGCAGGGAGAATCCGCTGCAGTGAGATACCCGAGGGTCGCGCGTTTTCCCGGCCGGGGCGGCTGGCGACTGGGGTCCCCTCCACGCACGTGGCTCCCCAGTCTGACTGGGAAACGTTGGATAGCGGGGCCCTCCCGTCACGCTTGGCGTTTCGGGCCAGCTGGGCAATTAGGACCGGCACTCTCCCAAGCCGCGGCGGCCAGCGACCCCCGCCTCCACGCGCGGTTTCCCGGGCCGACTGCCGTGCAGACAGACGAGCGCCACGAGCGCCACCTACTGGGCAGGAAAAGAAAAACAGAGCCCAGAGATTTCACAGAAAAACCTTTCAACCAGCCGGGTCCCATACCCAGGGAAATCTGATCAAATGCCCAGACACCAGCAGAAAATAATGGATGACGCTCGGAAAATTGAAGATATGGCCCAGTCAAAGGAACAAACCAATAGTTCAAATGAGATACAGGAGCTGAGACAACTAATGCTGAATATACGAACAGAAATGGAAAAACTCTTCAAAAACCAAATCAATAAATTGAGGGAGGACATGAAGAAGACATGGGCTGAACAAAAAGAAGAAATAGAAAATCTGAAAAAACAAATCACAGAACTTATGGGAGTGAAGGACAAAGAAGAAAAAATGGAAAAAACAATGGATACCTACAATGGTAGATCTAAAGAGACAGAAGCTACAATTAGTGAACTAGAGGATGGAACATCTGAATTCCAAAAAGAAACAGAAACTATAGGGAAAAGAATGGAAAAATTTGAGCAGGGGATCAGGGAACTGAATGACAATATGAAGCGCACAAATATACGTGTTGTGGGTGTCCCAGAAGGAGAAGAGAAGGGAAAAGGAGGAGAAAAACTAATGGAAGAAAGTATCACTGAAAATTTCCCAACTCTTATGAAAGACCTAAATTTACAGATCCAAGAAGTGCAGCGCACCCCAAAGAGAATAGACCCTAATAGGCGTTCTCCAAGACACTTACTAGTTAGAATGTCAGAGGTCAAAGAGAAAGAGAGGATCTTGAAAGCAGCAAGAGAAAAACAATCCATCACATACAAGGGAAACCCAATAAGACTATGTGTAGATTTCTCAGCAGAAACCATGGAAGCTAGAAGACAGTGGGATGATATATTTAAATTACTAAAAGAGAAAAACTGCCAACCAAGACTCCTATATCCAGCAAAATTGTCCTTCAAAAATGAAGGAGAAATTAAAACATTTATAGACAAAAAGTCACTGAGAGAATTTGTGACCAAGAGACCAGCTCTGCAAGAAATACTAAAGGGAGCACTAGAGTCAGATACGAAAAGACAGAAGAGAGAGGTATGGAGTAAAGTGTAGAAAGAAGGAAAATCAGATATGATATATATAATACAAAAGCCAAAATGGTAGAGGAAAATATTATCCAAACAGTAATAATACTAAAAGTTAATGGACTGAATTTCCCAATCAAAAGACATAGAATGGCAGAATGGATTACGACCCAGCAATACCACTGCTAGGTATCTACTCAAGGGACTTAAGGGCAAAGACACAGACGGACATTTGCACACCAGTGTTTATAGCAGCATTATCTACAATTGCAAAGAGATGGAAACAGCCAAAATGTTCATCAACAGACGAGTGGCTAAACAAACTGTGGCGTATACCTACGATGGAATATTATGCAGCTTTAAGACAGACTAAACTTATGAAGCATGTAATAACATGGATGGACCTAGAGAACATTATGCTGAGTGAGTCTAGCCCAAAACTAAAGGACAAATACTGTAAGGTCCCACTGATGTGAACCGACATTCGAGAATCAGCTTGGAATATATCATTGGTAACAGAGACCAGCAGGAGTTAGAAACAGGGTAAGATAATGGGTAATTGGAGCTGAAGGGATACAGACTGTGCAACAGGACTAGATACAAAAACTCAAAAATGGACAGCACAATAATACCTAAGTGTAATGTAACTAGGTTGGAACACTGAATGAAGCTGCACCTGAAATATGGTTTTTTGTTTGTTTGTTTGTTTGTGTGTTTGTATCTTTTGTTTTTGTTTTTTTCTTTTTCCTTTTTATATATATATATATTATTAGTATTATTATTTTAATTCTCTTCTCTATATTAACATTCTATATCTTTTTCTGCTGTTTTGCTAGTTCTTTTCCTAAATCGATGCAAATGTACTAAGAAATGATGATCATACATCTATGTGATGATACTAAGAATTACTGAGTGCATTTGTAGAATGGAATGATTTCTAAATGTTGTGTTAATTTCTTTTCTTTTTTCTGATTAATAAAAAAAATTAAAAAAAAAAAAAAAAAAAAGAACTGAGACCAATTGTGCAAACAATAGATTCAGGTCTTCTGTCTCACTCTTTGGCCTATAAGCTCCCTGAGTGGAATGGCACCTAGAATTATCCTTTACTAGCCAAACTGCTTTCTTTCTTTCTCTTCCTCACTCTTTACTATGTATGTACAGTGGAAATTAAATAAACTAAATGCAAGTAAGTTAAATATGCATATGATGTGACTCTACTGTAACAACTTCTAGTTTAAATTATATGGACCACTACAACTAATTATGGTGCTATGCTTTGAAATTTATTGCTTTGAATATATGTTATTTTTCCCAAAACAAAAAAAAGGAAAAAAATTGATTATGTTGATTAAAAAGTATTTAAGCCCTCTAGCCTCCTATATTCTGGAGCAGCTAGAAGGAAAAATATAAGCAGATCATATGTTAGCCCATGACAAACTCTAGGATCTGTCCTGTAACAACTTGTTGAAGAGTGCTTTGAAAACTATTGCTTTTTTATTTCTTTGCTTTGTATATATGTTATACTATACAATTAAAAAAAGTTAAAAATAAAACAAAACAGCTATGATTAAGCCATCACCCTCAGCAGCATAAAGCGTACGGAACTCAGCTGGAGGAGATCAGAGACAGTAACCTTGCCTCTCCTTATTTACCTGCTTATCTCTGAAATAGGTGTCAATTTTTACTTCATGCATATGGAGGCTTAGTTGTGAATTGTGCCCATATTTGCAATGGTCATATTTTCCTTATGTATTGAATCTTTTATTATTATTAAACACCCCTCCTTGTCAGTAGTAATATTTCTTGTCATAAATTCTATTTTGATATTAATATAACTACTCAAGTTTACTGATGTTTACTGTTCAAATGGTTTATCTTTTTTTATCATTTTACTTTAAACCTATTTCTGTCTCTGAATTAAGGTGTGTTTCTTTTAGACAGTACATATTGGATCTTACGATTTCATTCAGTCTGGCAATCTCTGACTGTGATAGGAGTACTTAAGCAATTCATATTGAATGTAGTTATTAGTGTGTCTGGATGCATATTTTTAATATTGGCATTTGTTTTCTGAAAAATAATAATAATATGGACCGCTTAGTCCTATATCTGTTTATAATTCTATCTTCCTATAAATAGATGTGGGAAATGCTTTTCATTTGAGATTTTCTGGGTGGTGATATTTAGGGGCTTTTTTTTTTTTAACATTTCCATATTTTGCTTGAGTTTTAAAATGAGCAATTTTTTTTTACAAAAATAATAAGTCTTGTTGCAAAATCTAGGTAAACAAATATACAAAGTAAAAAGTGCGTTGAAAGTCCCTTGAAATTCCACCCTATTGACAGTTGCATTTCTTGGGTGTATTTCCATACACACACATACACACACGTTAAGTATAGTTATATGTTAATATACCCATGATATTTCAATTAAAATGAAGTCATATTATACAAACTGTTCTGTAACGAGTCATTTACTTACTAAATTGTAGGCAGTTTTCCATGTTGTTTCTGATAGCTGTCTAGTATTCCAGTGTATGACTGTTACCATAATTTTTTACCCAACCTTTATTGATGGATACATATTTCTTTTTTCTTTTCAATTATAAGCAGTTTTGCAATGTTGTATATAATTCTATGCATATTTGTCCAGTTTTTTGAAGTAGGGTCTTTATGTTAATTTTATGCACATTTTAATGGCTTTTCATACATTTCCAAATTGTCCTCCCGAATATTTGTACCACCATGGACAATATTTGAGAGTGCTTATTTCTCTACATCCTGGCCAATGTTGGGTATTATCAACATTTTAAAGTTAGGAAATCTGATACACAAAATAATTCATTCAGTAAGTATTAAGTAAGCACCTATCATCTGCTATTGTTAATTTGCAATTTAAAAATTATTTGATGAGGGTGTTACTGAGCATCTGTATGTTTTCATATATTTTATATTTCTGCTCTGAGTTGCCAATTGGTATTCTTGGATTTTTAAAATTAATTTATTAGAGCCTTTTATAGTTGAGAATATCAACTCTCATAAATGTTGCAAATAGTTACCTATTTTAATGATACCCTTTACAATGCAAAAGTCTTCTGTTTTATATAATCATATCTATCATTTTTTTCTTTATAGTTTCTGTATGCCAAGAAAAGAACTCTGAGATTATAAAAATATTTCTGTGCCAATTATCAATTGATTGCCTCTTAGCTTCAAATTCCATATATCTACTGTCTCCCATCATAGCTTAATAATTCCTTATATTAAACTTCCCCTGTTTAAATTACTGATTGACTCCAGACTGAAACAATTCCCTTATGTTTTCTTTTAGTATTTCTAATGCTTTTATTGTTAATATTTAAATATTTAGCTTATCTAAATTTATTTTCTTATGAAAACTAATGTCCTCCCTGATCCCACTTCTTCTCCCCCAGTGCCCCTTTCTTCCTTCTTATAAGTTATGTCCCTGACAATCTATAGAGGCCACTGCTTCTGGCTGGAACTGACAGGCTCAGTCACACATTCTTCTTCCAGCATATGCACACACAGTCTGGCCGTGGGTATTCCCTGTAGGAGGGCTGGGGCCATGACCCTTGCTATGCCAAGGACACTACAGCCCTGTGCCCCAGACACCCATAGGTACCACTGTATGCAGACTGGGTTTATGCACTAAGGATGATACATGGACATGTCTTGTACCAGCTTTTGCCTGTGCCATAGCTTCTGCGGAGGCTTTACAAAGCCCCCCAGCGTGGTGACACCTCCCCTCTTTCATAATGGATCCATCTTGAACCATAGTCACTGGATTGACTCTTCTCTTGAGATTAAAGCCGCTGACAAGAGAGCTGTCTAAGGGATGTCCACAGGACCAGTATGCTCAGATCTAAAATCAAAATGAACTAGAAAAAAAGGTCCCCAGAATGTCTTTCTTTTGTGGGTCACTGAAAAGCCTCTCTCCTTGTCTGCAGTCTGAACTAGGAGTGCATGCCAGTGTGCTAGTTTAAAGCAGGAAACAAGGATACACAAACTGCTAGCCTGGACACACTACACCAGGGAGGAACTGTAGCTTTATATTACATTCGAAGTATAATTTGGCAGGTTCCCATTTATTTTTCTGTTCCGAAAAGGAAATCTCAATCCTCAACAACTCTCCTTCTCCCAGATCTTAAACTATGGTCATTATAAAATGAAAAAGTAACAACTGAAAAAAGCTAAATTCTTGTAAAATTAAAAATTCAAACTTTTTCCACAACCAAAAATGAAAAAAATGAAATTATATAATCGTTAAGAATTAATGATACCAAAATATACCATATAAAAATCTATAAGCTAATGTATATTTTACCAAATTATGCCTCATATCCAGAAGCCAACAGAAAATGTCATATATATATTTTTTAATTTGTAAAATTAAAATGCAGATGCAGCTTAAATCCTAAAAGCCACTAAGACTGATTTGTAACTAGAGACGTTATTTCCCTCCATTATGTGGAGACAAGAGGAAATGGATAAAGGATCAAAAGATGTGTCCCTGGAATTCCACATCAGACCCTAAACTCATCTTTACCTTAAGAGTCTTAATATATTCATTTTTTCCTTCTTCATTAATTACTCAGAGGGTGAAATGTCTTGTTGCCAGGACTAATCATTTGGACTCTTGATCTTGAACTACCATGTACATTTGTATACATTATGCACTGGACAAGAGCACCTATCCAAAGAGACAAATAGGTACTAGAATCTAGCTCCCCTTCTGTCAAACCATGCATACTGGAGTGGCGTGGCATCCTTCCAGAGGTAGGGATTTCTTTTTCAAAGTTTATATCTAGATTATAGCCCAAAGAGAAAAAAGGATGGAAAATGTAGAAAAGATCATGAATTAAATATTCTAGTCTCTGTACTGAGAATGAAGTAGTAAAAGTACTAATATATTTTAAATTCTAAGAAGTCAAAGAGGCATGTTGTAACAGTTAAGGTAACCATTAGAATTTATAAAATTAAAAAATGTTTTTGCATGAAGAACAAAGGAATGTCAGTGTCGCAGGATGTTAAAAATAGATGGTAATTCATAATTTAAAACTTCATGTGTGAGACTAAAGCAAAAAAATGTTTATTTGGTACAAAATTTAAATTTTGGCTAGTGCATTTCCTAATATAACTTATATGGACAGTTTAATTGAACACCATAAATACATGGAATATTGAATAGGGCATGAGATTTTGTAGGTTTGTCTAGAGTGATGCCAAATAAATCCCAGCGTGATTTGAACAGTGAAAACAAAAGTATTTGCAAAATCCCCTTGGGGGAATGGTGAGAAAGGGGAAAATTCAACTTCCCCATTTGGAAAAGGCCTGATATTCTCACTAGCAATGAAGACAAACAGTCAATAGGCTGAGTCCTCAATCTTGGGGTTTGTTCATATGAAACTTATCCCTGAAAAGGAGAGGCTAAGCTTACTTAAAATTAGGCCTAAGAGTCACCTCCAGAGAACCTCTTTTGTTGCTCAAATGTGGCATCTCTCTCTCTCTCTCTCTCAGCCAACACGGCAAGCAAATTTACTTAATGCCTTCTCCCTCTCTGCATGGGACAGGATTCTCAGGGGTGTAAACCTCCCTGGCAACATAGGACAGGAATCCTAGAATGAGCTGGGACTCAGCATCAAGGGATTGAGAAAACCTTCTTGACTGAAAGGGGGAAAAGAGAAATGAGACAAAATAAAGTGTCAGTGACTGAGAGATTTCAAACAGAGTCGAGAGGTTATCCTGGAAGTTATTCTTAGGCATTATGTAGCTATCCCCTTTTTAATTTAAGGTGTATTAGAAAGGCTAGAGGAAAGTGCCTGAAACTGTAGAGCTGTGTTCCAGTAGCCATGTTTCTTGAAGATGATTATATAATGATATAGCTTTCACAATGTGACTGTGTGATTGTGAAAACCTTGTTCTGATGCTCCTTCTATCTATAGTATGGGCAGACAAGTAAGAAATATGGATTAAAAATAAATAAATAATAGGGTGAACAAATGTTAGAATAAATTGGATTGAGGGAAAAACTAGTGGTCAATGAGAGGAAGGGGTAAGGGGCATGGCATGTTTAAGTTTCTTCTTTTTTCTTTTTATTTCTTTTTCTGGAGTGATGCAGATGCTCTAAGAAATGATCATAGTGATGAATGTGATGATATAGTGAGCCACTGAATGCACGCTAAGTATGGATGTTTATTTATATGTTAAGAATGTTCATGTTTGTGTGTTGTTTGGTTTTATCACTAAAAATTTTTAAAAAAGAATGTATGACTAGTAATTTAATAAAAGGGAAAGTAGAATTTAAAATACCTGATAAATACAAAAGAAGACAAGAAAGGAGAAAAAAAGGACTATAAAACAAGCGAGATAAATAGAAAGCAAATAGTAAGATAGTAGATATAAGCCAGGTTATATCAGTAGTTATATTTAATGAAAATGGACTAAAAACTTTAATAAATGCAAAAGGTGGTTAGGAGTGGATTTTAAAAAGTCCTTCTATATGTTGTCTACAAAAAATACACCTTAAAGATAAGATCATAGAAAGGTTGAAAGTAAAAGAATAGAAAATAATATGCTATGCAAATACTAATATAGTCATCAAAAGAAAGTTTGACTATATTAATATCTAACAAAGTAGATTTACGGCAAGATTTCTAGAGATAAAGACAAACATTTCATAATGATTTTAACAGTCATTCCACTGGAAGATCTTTAGGAAATTAACACGGCTTTGAAATTATAAAGCAAAACTGGCACAAACAACTAAATTGACAAATCTATCATAGTGGGGGGTTTTAACAAATTTCTCATAGTAACAGAGCACCCAGAAAAAGAAATCAGCAAGGAGACTAAACCACATAATTAACAAAAGATCTGACTGATTTTATAGAACACTGCCCCTAAAAACTGCAGAGTATGCATTCTTTGAAGTGCACTCTGAGCAGTTAGCAAAACTAACGATAGGTTGAGCCATAAGCATGTCACAACAAATTGAAATCTAAAGAGGAAATGAATGTTGCTCAAAAAATTTTCCTCCCTATAACAATCCTATGAGTAACAGGATCTCTGTGGCAGCAATCTGTACCCCTATGCACCTATCTCTGTTTCTATATCTTTTAGGGGCATTATTTCTTCATCATGGCATGCTTGCATCCAATTAGATGCAGGACCCAGTAGAAGGCTCACTTCTAGCTCAGAGGCAAATCTTATTTATTTATTTATATTAATAAAACCAATCAATATACAATATGAACATTCTTTTTTTATCACATAGTTATATATTCATCATCATGATCATTTCTTAGAACATTTGCATCAATTCAGAAAAAGAAATAAAAACAGAAAAAAAAATTCATGCATACCATACCCTTTATCCTCCCATTCATTGATCACTAGCATTTCAATCTACTAAATTTATCTTGACATTTGTTCCCCCTATTATTTACTTATTTTTAATCCATATGTTTTACTCATCTGTCAAAAAGGTAGATAAAAGAAGCATCAGATACAAGGTTTTTACAATCACACAGTCACATTGCGAACTCTATATCATTATACAATCATCTTCAAGAAACATGGCTACTGGAACACAGCTCTATATTTTCAGGCAGTTCCCTCCAGACTCTCCATTACATCTTGAATAGCAAGGCGATATCTACTTAAAGCGTAAGAATAACCTCCAGGATAACCTCTCCACTCTGTTTGGAATCTCTCAGCCATTGACACTGTCTCATTTCTCTCTTCCCCCTTTCGGTGAAGAAGGTTTTCTCAATCCCTTGGTGCTGAGTCCCAGCTCATTCTAGGATTTCTGTCCCATGTTGCCAGGAAGGTCCACAACCCTGGGACTCATGTCCCATGTAGAGAGGGGGAGAGCAGTGAGTTTGCTTGTCATGTTGGCTGAGAGAGAGAGAGGCCACATCTGAGCAACAAAAGAGGTTCTCTTAGGTGGTGACTCTTAGGTCTAATTTTAAGTAGGCTTGACCTATCCTTTATGGGGTTAAGTTTCATATGAACAAACTCCAAGATTGGGGGCTCAGCCTATTGCTTTGGTTGTCCCCACTGCTGGTGAGAATATCAAGAATTCTCCACTTGGGGAAGTTGAATTTTCCCCCTTTCTAAGCATTCCCCCAAGGGGCTTTGCAGATAATTTTTTATTCACTGTTTGAATCCTTCTGGGATTTATCAAGGCATCACTCTGGACAAACCTACAAAATCTCATGACCTACTCAATGTTCCATGTACTCATGGTGTTCAGTTAAACTGTCCACATAAGTTATAACAGGAAATGCACTAGTCAAAATACAAATTTTGTACCAAATAAACATTTTTTGCTTTAATCTCACGTGTAAGTTAAAATTTTAAAATATTAATTACCATCTGTTTTCAACACCCTGCATTATTCACATTCTTTTGTTCTTCCTCATGCAAAACATTTTTAAATTTATACATTTAGTCACTATCATTACACACTCTAGGCATTCCTAGATTATATCACCTCAGTTTTTACCATGTATCTTTCCATCTGATTTCATTTGTGCCCCCAGGTCTCCTCCCTCTATCATCCTCACATTCAGCTTCATTCAGTGTTCCAACATTATTATATGACAGTTAGGTAGCATTGTGCTATCCATTTCTGAATTTTTACAATCAGTCCTGTTGCACAATCTGCATCCCTTCAGTTCCAATTACCCAATATCTACCCTATTTCTATCTCCTGAGGACCTCTGTTCTTATCTGAAATTATCCAAGTTCATTCATTAATGTTATTTCCTATCAGTGAGACCATACAGTATTCGTCCTTTTGTTTCCGGCTAATCACACTTGAGAATGGTCCATGAGTACTTGAGAAAAAGATATATCCTGCTGTTGTGGGGTGTAATGTTCTATAAATGTCTTTTAAGTCTAGCTCATTTTGTATTATTCAAATTCTCTGTTTCTTTATTAGTCCTCTGTCTAGATGTTCTGTCCATTGATGAGAGTGGGGAATTGAAGTCTCCAACTATTATGGTAGATGTGTCTATTTCTCTTTTCAGTGTTTGCCTCATGTATTTTGGAGCATTCTGGCTCAGTGCATAAATATTTATGATTGTTATGTCTTCTTGTTGAATTGTTCCTTTTATTAATACGTAGTGTCCTTCTTTGTCTCTTTTAACTGTTTACATTGTTTGAAGTCTAATTTGTTGGATATTAGTATAGCTACTCCTGCTCTTTTCTGATTGTTATTTGCATGGAATATCTTTTCCCAACCTTTCACTTTCAACCTATGTTTATCCTTGGGTCTAAGATGCATTTCTTGTAGACAGCATATAGGTGGGTCCTATTTTTTAAACCATTCTGCCAGTCTATGTCTTTTGATTGGGGAGTTTAATCCATTAACATTTTGTGTTATTACTGTATGGGCAATACTTTTTCTACCATTTTACCTTTTGCATTTTATATGTTATATCTAATTTTCCTTCTTTTTACCTTTACTGATAGTCTTCATTTCTACACTCTTCTCCACACCTCTCTCTCCTGTCTTTTTGTTTCTGCCTTTAGTGCTCCCTTTAATATTTCTTGCAGAGATTGTCTCTTGGTCACAATTCTCTCAGTGATTTTTTGTCTTCTCGCCTCCATGGTTTCTGCTGAGAAATCTATGCATAGTCATATTGGGCTTCCTTTGTATGTGATGGATTGCTTTTCTCTTGCTGCTTTCAAGATTCTCTCTTTTTCTTTGACATCTGACATTCTGGTTAGTAAATGTCTTAGAGTAAGTCTATTTGGATCTATTCTGTTTGGGGTATGCTGCGCATCTTGGATCTGCAATTTTAAGCATTTCATAAGAGTTGGGAAATTTTCAGTGATAATTTCCTCCGTTAGTTTTTCTCCTCCTTTTCCCTTCTCTTCTGCTTCTGGGATACCCACAACACGTATATTCATGTGCTTCATATTGTCATTCAGTTCCCTGAGTCCCTGCTCATATTTTTCCTTTCTTTTCCCTATATTTTCTTTTGCTTGTCGGATTTCAGATGTCCTGTCCTCCAGTTCACTAATCCTGTCTTCTGCTTCTTGAAATCTGACATTCTAGGTTTTCATTGTTTTTTCATCTCTTCTACTGTGCTTTTCATTCCCATAAGTTCTGTGATTTTTCAGACTTTCAATTTCTTTTGTTCATTCCTTGCTTCTTTATATCCTCTCTCAATTCAGTGATTTGATTTTTGATGGGGTTTTCCATGTCTATTCGAACATTCTGAATTAATTGTTTCAACTCCTGTGTCTCATTTGAATTGTTGGTTTGTTCCTTTGACTGGGCCATATTTTCAATTTTCCTAGTATGATTCATTATTTTTTGCTGGTGTCTAGGCATTTAATTACCTTAATTAGTTTATTCTGGAGATTGTTTTCACTTTTTTTACCTAGGATTTTCTTGCTGGATGACTTTGTTGTCTGTCTGTCCTTTGACATTCAGTTCAAATTATTCTGGACCTCTAGCTTAGGCTTTGTTTAACAGATCAGAATTTTTCAGTTCTTGTTTTCTTGTTTCTTGCCCTGCCTGAATGGTGCCTTTCCCTCCCTTATGAGGGCCTACTTAGGTATTATAGACCCCAGCCAGATTTTCCCAGATCAAACTGGCCTCGTGTCAGGAGGAAAGAGTCACTTGCATCAGTTTTCCCTGAGGGTGAGACCCAGCAGATTGAAAGCCTTTCCTATGAAACCTCTGGTCTCTGTGTTTTTCCTATCCTGCCCAATATGTGGTGCTCGTCTGCCTGCAGGTCCCACCAGCATAAGGTGATACAGTACCTTTAACTTTAGCAGATTCTCCCTGCTGGGGATGTGGTGGAAACAGAGGAGAGATTGGTCTTGTTTTAATAGCTTCACTTTTCCAGACCCTGGAGTCTGAACTCCTTGAGGGAGGGATTCCACCTGGGCTGGGCCCCACCCCTCTCCTGGGGAAGGCACAGGCTCCAGACAAACACTCAAACAAGCTTAATTCTGCCTATGCCTGGGGCAGTGGGTCCCAAGAAGCCTTGCAGCTGTATCCAAAGAGCAGTCAAACCATAAAAACACAGCCACCAAAACTAAAGAGAAAAATCCTTTTCAGAGTAGGACCCCGTTTCTTGGATTTGCCAATCAAGAGCTTAAGTTGGTTTGTTGCTCTGTGTATCTCCAGGTTCTATGTGCCCCTTCCTTTCCTTTAGGGCCCAGACCTTTTCAAATCCAAACAAATCTCTGATGATGTTGTTGTTGTTTTTCCTTCAGCCTACCCCCTCCTCACCAGGGCAAAAACCAGTGACCTCCACTTTTACTCCAGGTTCAGCTGAGCTGGGGGCCTATTTTTAGTAGTCAGAATTTGTTAATTAATTCCACAATTGGAGTTTTGTTGCACCCAGCCCCTGCTACTGATAAAATCTCTTCCCTTTCCCTTCTGGGAAGCAGCCTGTGGGGGAGGGGCGCCAGCCGCTGCAGCTTGGGGGACTCACAGTTCTGGGTGGGTTCGCAGCCAGTCCAGCTGGTCCAGACTGGAGTACGCTGTGTGTCCGGTCACTGATGTGGCCCCAGCCATTGTTCCATACTGTTCCCAGCTATTTATTAACTGCTCTGGAGGACAAACTAAATCCCACACCTCGCTAAGCCACATCTTGGCCAATCACATGCACAAGTCTTTACTATTAATACCTATAAGCTCATTTTTCGCTTGGGTTTTGCTAATGTTTATCTTTTTGTTCATAACTTTAGCTCTTCAATTAGATTGTAAACCCTCTGAGGTCAGCAACTCTAAGTCTCCTGTAGCATTCAGAAGAGTCCCTGAATCTGTGGATACTCCATAACTGTTGATAATTTGAGACTCAATATCATTTTTAAACTTTTTATTTTGATATAATTATAGATTCACAGGAATTTGCAAAAATAGTTCATAGAGTCCTGTATACCTCTCACCTCAATGATTACATCTTATAACACTAGCATAATATCAAAACCAGGACACTGATAACAATACAATGCTACAAACCATATTCAGTTTTCCTCATTTTTACATACATTTATTTGTGTATATTTCTATTAATTTTATCTCATGTACAGGTTTCTGCAGCTCATGCCACACTTATTATATAAAATCATTGCATCACCACAAAGAATTTCTTTATGTTATCCCTTTATATTTGCATCCTGCCCTCCTATAATCTCTATCTCCTGGCAAGTGCTAATTGGTTCTCCATCTGTATAGATTTCTTATTTTGAGACTGTAATAGGATCATACCATGTGTAACCTATTGAGATAGACTTTTATCATTAAGCATAATGCCCTTATGCCTTTTTTATTAAGCAAAGTTGCCCTTGAGATCTATCCAGGTAATTGCATGTATTCATAGTTGGTTCTTTTTTATTTCCATGTAGTATTCCATTGTATGGATGTACCAGGATTTGTTTAACCATTCAGTTATGGAAGGATATTTGGGTTGTGTTGAACATCCCCAAAACCATGAGTAGGCTCATTGATTCACTGGAATGACTCACAGGACTCAGAAAATCTGTTATACTCATGATTGTGTTTTATTACAGTAAAAGGAAACAGATTAAATTCAGCAAAGAAAAAAGCACCTAGGGCAGAGTCAAGGAGAAACCAGACACAAAATTTTAGTTACCCTCTTCCAGTCGATACCATGGACAGTGCTAAATAATCCCAACAATAACATTTGATAGCATGTGCAAAGTGTTACCAAACAGGGAATCTCACCTGACTGAGCCTTGGTGTCAAGGTTTTTATGAGGATCAGTCACACAGGCAAGCAGTGCCTGCCTGCCTCACTGACCTTCCTTAGTCTCAAGTCCCTAGAGATCAAAATTGATAAAGTGTAACCCAAGATGGAAGGCATGTGAAAACAGACCATAAATCACGTTAGCATAAACTATCTGGTCAAACTGATACAAACTGATACCCAAGGCCTTAGGCATATTAAGACACTCTCATACAGAGTACTCAAAAGGCTCAGTGGTCATTACCTAAGAGCTGGCCAAGCACCAGTACGAAAGATCTGTGGAACGTGCAACGTTTGGGTAATCAGGCCTATTGAGTTAACCTTTTAGCAAAGGTTTCCAGTTTTTTACTATTATGAATAAGGCTGCTATGAACATTTATGTATAAATTTTTATGTGAATAAATTTTCATATCTCTAGGATAAATTCCCAGAGAGTGATTGCTGGGTCATGTTTAGTTTTATGAGATACTGCCAAACAGTTTTCCAGAGTGGCTGTACCATTTTACATTCCCACTAGCAATGTATAAGAGACCCAGTTTCATTGCCTTCTTGTCAGCATTTGATAGTCACTATATTTTTATTTCAGATGTTCTAATATGTGACAATATTTTATTGAGGCTTTAAGTTGCATTTCCCTAATAAATGATGATGTTGAACACTTTTTATCATATGTTTATTTGCCACCTCTGTCTCCTCTGATAAAATGTGTATCATTTTCACCATTTGCTAATTGGATTGTTTGGTTTTTTGTTGTTGAGTTTTGATAGTACTTTATGTATTTTAGATATAAGACTTGTTAGTTATATGGTTTGCAAATATTTTCTTCTAGTTTGTTGCTTGTCTTTTCATCCTCTTACTAGGATACATTGCAGCTCAAAAGTGTTTGATTTTGCAGAAGACAGTTATCCATTTTTTGCTTTGTTGGCTTTCGGTGCCAAGTTTAAGAAAACATCATCTACCTAAGCGTCTTGAATATTTTCTCCTATGTTTTCTTCTAAGAGTTTTTTAGTTTTATGATTTATATTTAAGTCTTTGATTCATTTTGAAGCAATATGTTATACTGTATAAGGTTTAGATTAAAGTTAATTTTTTACTTGTAGATATGTAATTGTTCCAGCACCCTTCATTGAAAAGTCTTTCCTCATTGAATTGCTTTTGCACATTTATCAAAAATCACTTAGGTGTATTTCTGCCTGGCAGCTCTGCTCTCAAGTTTCTGTTGGCTCTGTCATTTCTGACATTTCTGGCTCTCTTCAAAATATTTCTTCTTTTAAAGGATTCCAATAAACTAATCAAGACTTACTAGAATGGATGGGGTCACATCGCCACTAATAAAGGTCACACCCACAATTGGGTGGGTCACATCTCTGTGGGTATAATCTAATCAAAAGATTCCAACCTGCAGTATTGAAACAAGATTAAAAGAAACACTGCCCTCACAAAATTGCGAACTTTTGATTAGATTGAGATGTGACTCCACCCATTCCAGATGGGTCTTTAAAAGGGGAAACATTTTGGAGAAATGACAGAAGCCTCAGAGGGGACAGAAACTTAAAGAGCAGAGCTGACACAGATGCCAACACTTGGAGAACAGAGACACAGATGTCTGGAGATCTTGGAGTCCAGCAGACATCGCCATGAAATGTTAAGCCAGCCAGAACCTGAGAGAGAGCCCAGGGAAACCAAAAGATGAAGCCCAGCCCTGAGAAGCAAAGTGAGGAACCCCCATAGGAACAGAGGCTGAAAACAACAGAGCCCTTGAGCAAGGGACCAGCAAATGCCAGCCATGTGACTACCCAGCTGACAGAGGTGTTCCTGACCCATTAGCTTTCCTTGAATTAAGGTAAGTGTCCCTGGATGCCTTGGTTTGGACATTTTCATAGGTTTAGAACTGTAAACTTGTAACTTATTAAATTCCCTTTATAAAAGCTATTTCAATTTGGATATACTGCATTTCAACAGCTTGCAAACTAATACAATAGAATATCCTTATTTTTCTTTTAATGGCTGAAGGATCTGGAATTATATCCTTTTCAGTTCCCAATATTGATATTCTATCTTCTTTTTATTTTTGTCAGTGTTGATAGATAGTGGTTTATCAATTGTATTGATGTTTGGAAAGAACCAGCTTTTGTTTCATTGATTATATCTGTTTACAGTATCATTCATTTCTGCTCTTATCTTTATTCTGTCTTATCTTCTCCTTGCCTTCTATTGATTTTGCTTTTCTTTTCTTAATTTGTTGAGGTAAGAGATTAAATCAATGATTTGAAACTTTTCCTCTTTTCTAATGTAATCATTTTAGTGCTATATATTGCCCATGTGGCACTGCTTTAGTTGTGTCTCACAAATTTTGCTATGTTGTATTTTTACTTTCTGTCTGTTCTAAGCTTTTTAACATTTTTCTTTGAGACTTTGTAACTGATCATAAATTATTTAGAAATGTGTTGCTCAGTTTCCAAGTGCTTGGAGATTTTCCTGTTATCTTTGTTAGAAATTTCTAGTTTGATTCCATCATGGTCAAAGAATAGACTATATATGATTTCAATTATTTTAAATTTGTTGAGGTTTATGTTTATAATCCAGGATATGATCAATCTTGGTGAATGCTCCATGGATACTTGAAAAGAAAGTGTATTCTGCTGCTATTGGGTAGAATGTTCTATAAATATCTGCTAGCTCTGGTTGACTGATGGTGTTCAGTTCTTCTGACTCTACTAATTTTCTATTAGTTCTATCCATTGCGGGGAGAAGAGTATTGAAGTTCCCACTCATAATTGTGCATTTATGTATTTCTTCTTTCAGTTCTATCAGTTTGTCTTTATGTGTATGAAAGATCTGTTCTTTGCTTGTATACACATTTAGGATTGCTCTATCCTTTCATATATTGACCTTTATATCATTTTCAAGTGTCCCTCTTTGTTTATGGTAATTTTTTTCCTGAAGTCGACTGTATCTGATATTGATATAGGTATTCGAAGTTTTCTTAGAATTAATGTCTGTATAGTTTTTTATTTTTTATACTATACCTCCCTGTATTAGTATAATTGAAGTGAGTTTTTTATAGACTGTATATATTTGGTTCATTTAAAAAATCTACTCTGCCAATCTTTAACTTGGTATAGTTATACCGCTTACATTTAAAATAATTACAAATAAGTTAAAGTTTATCTATTTTGTTATTTTTCTGTTCCCTCTGTTGATCATTTGTTTCCCTTTTCTTGTCTTCCTGTGAGTTACTTGAACATTTTTAGAATTCTATTTTGATTTATCTATGTTGTTTTGAGTGTATCTTTGTCTATTTTTTTTTAGTGATTGTTCTCAGTATTACAATCTACGTAGGTACTTATCCTAGTCTCCTACTATTAGTATTTTACCACTTCAAGTGAAGTATAGAAGCCTTACTTCTATTTATGTCCATTTACTTTCCCTGTGTTTTAAATATAATTGTATCAAGCATTCCCTGAACATACATTGAATACCACACCATCAATTATCATTTTAAAATTCATGAAGAAAGGATTTTCTTGGTATTTTTGTTTATAGATATATATTTATATTTGTCCCTAAATATTTGCATCACATTGTTCTTTTTTGTTTCCTGAAATCCCAAGACTCCTGTTAATATTTTCTTTCTGTTTAGAAAACTCTTTTTAGTCATTCTTTAAGGGTAGGTCTGCTGGTAAAAATTCCATTAGTATTCTTTCCTCGAACAATGTATTTCCTCTCCATTCCTGGAGGATATTTTTGCTGGTTATAGAATTTAAGGTTAACAGTTCTTTTCTTTCTAAACCTGAAAAATGTACCATTTTCTTCTGGCCTTCATTGTTTCAGAAAAGAAATTCCACCATTTCGATCATTTTCCCCCCAAAGGTTGCATTGTTTGTCTCTGGCTGTTTTCAATATTTCTTCTTTGACCTTGATTTACAAGAGTTTGATTATGATATATTTTTGCCTGGGTTACTTTGAGTTAACCTGTTTAGGCTTCACTCACCTGCCGTCTGTGGGTTTATGCCTTTTACCAAATTTAATAGATTTTCAGCCATTTTTTTTTAAATTTTCTTTAGCTCCATATTTTACTTCCTCTCTTTCTGAGAGTCCCATGACACCAATTGTCTTTTATTATTCCACAGATCCTTGAGGTTCTGTTCATTTTTTTTCAGTCTGTTTTCTCTTTAATCATTCACAATGGATAATTTCTACTGATCATTCTTTGAGTTTGCTGATTCTTTCCTTTCCCATCTCCATTCTACTGTTGAGTCCTTCCAGTGAGTTTTTTATTTTTATTGTATACTTTCCAGTTTTGTAATTTCTGTTTGGTTCTTGTCTATATATATAGTTTTTTGGACTGAGATTTTTTCTATTTGTTTCAAGAATGTTTGTAATTGCTTGTTTAAACATTTTTGTGACTGGTACTTTAAAATGCTTGTAAGGTAATTCCAACACCATCATTTTGACTCATATATATTTGATGCTGTCACATAGATTGGAAACATTTTTACATGGCCAAAATATTAAATCATTAGGCTTCCAGATTTTGAAAATTTCTGTAATGAGAGATGTTATACACTCAGAGATGGAGGAAGGGTAGAGTTTAAGCATACCCAATCAACCTATTACAAGGTAATGAAAAGATTACTTTTACATTTTGTCTTTTCTGGGATAGTGTTGCTGTGTCCAAGCACCTCCTGGGGAAAAACTGATTAGATCATAATATTCTCCTTAGCAAGCAATGATGGTCATGATTTTTAAACATTTAGTAGGAAGACCCTGGCCTCTGAATTGGAAGGCCTGAGCTAGAATAATGGGTTCACTCCTGACCACTGACCATCTTAATGTGCAACAATGAGTAAGCCCCTTACAGTCTCTGAACCCTCATATCCAGTCATGTATAAAAGAAATTTGTACAAGTGCTTTACCAGTTTCCAAAAACACTTTTCCATCCATTCTTTTTTAGTGACATTATACTTACTTTCATAAACTGGAATTTCAGTGCTTTAAAAATTACTCAAGCATCAATCTAGGCCCCACCCCAAACATGGTGGCAGAATGAGATGGTTCAGAGCTCTGTCCCCCCCACATAGCTTTGAACAACAAACAAGAACTGACAGAAACGTCTTTCTCAAAGCACCAGAAAACAGTTAAAGGACTATAGTAACGTGGTGAGTGCTATATCAGGAAAAAGGTTACTTTAAAACGGTAGGATCTTCTGAGAGCAGGGACATAAACAGACATTTGCACACCGATGTTCATAGAAGCATTATTCACAATTGCCAAAAGATGGAAATAAACCAAGTATCTATCAACAGATGAATGAATAAACAAAGTGTGGCATATACATACCATGGAATATTATTCAGCAGTAAGAAAGAATGAAGTCCTGAAGCATGCAACAACATAGATGAATCTTGAGGACATTATGTTAAGTGAAATAAGACACAAAAGGACAAATAGTTTATGATCTCACTGATATGAACTAATCATTAAATGCAAACTCATAGACACAGAATATAGAATACAGGTTACCAGGATATAGAATGAGGCTAAAGAATGGGGAGCGGTTACTTAATATGTACAGAATGTTTAAGTAGGGTGAACTTTAACATTTGGAAATGGACAGAGGTGATGGTAGCACATTATTGTGAGAATAATTAACAGTACTGAATGGCGTGTGAGTGTAGTGGAAAAGGGAAGTTTAGAGTGATGTATGTCACCAGAAAGAAAGTTGGAGGTTAAAACAAGGAAATGTATAACAATAAATCTTGTAGTAGACAATGTCTGTGATTAACTATACAAATATTAAAAAGTTCTTTAATGAACTAGAGCAGATGTACAGAACTATTACAGGGAGTTAATAATAGAGGAGTATATGGGAAAACATGTACCTATTACAAATTATTGTCCATGTAGTTTATAGTAATAATACTTTTTCATCAATAGAAACAAATGTTATCACACCAACACTATGGGTCAATAATATGGGGGGATAAGGAGTATGGAAAGATTAGGGTTTTCTTTTTTTTTCTTTTCATGGGGTAATGAAAATGTTCTGAATTTGATCATGATATTGTATGCACAATCATGTGATGATATTGTGAGCCAGTGATTGTATACTTTGGATGGTTTCTATGCTTTGTCAATATATCTCAATAAAATTGCATTTAAAAAAAAACAACAGCAAAAACAAAAGTGGGTGGAGAGATAATAGGAACTAATTATAATGAGCAAACTCTTGGAGCTAAAGTCTAGAGTATAGGTTACTAGGAGATAGAGGGTTGAGAATGAGGAGCCAATGCTTAATTTGTACACAATTTTTAATAGCACTGATTGTGAATGTTTTGAAATGGACAGAGGTGATGGTAGCACAATACTGTAAGGGTAAATAACAGCACTGAATTATGGGTGTGAATTTATGGTTGAAAGGGGAAGCTTAGAGTCATGTACATCACTAGAAGGAAATCTAGAGGACAAATCATGGGACTGTATAACACAGTGAGCCCTGTTGTGGACTATGACTGTAGTTAATTGTACAAATGTAAGAATGTTCTTTCATGAACTAGAACAAATGTTGGTCACTATTGCAAATTATAAATAATAAGGTGGTATATGGGGAAAGTACAACTAATGCAAACTGTGAACTATAGTTAACAATAACACTGTAATATTCTTGCATCAGCTGTAACAAAAAGCTGTCTCAGTAATGGGAGTATAGAGATGTGGGATTTTTTTTTTTTGAGCAGTGAGAATGTTCTAAAATTATGGTGATGAATGCACAACTCTGTGATTTTATTGAGAGCCATTGATTGCAAACCTTGGATGGATCTTATGGTATGTGAATAAAACTATTTAAAAGAAAAAAAGTATGACCTTGCGTCACTCTGGCGGGCCCCTGCTCCACTTCTCACTGATTGGACATGGAGATGGCCCATGCTCCCATCCAAATCCCTGGCCCCATTTCCAGAAGGAGCAGGGTAACCCTCAGGCACATACTGAGATCATATATGTCTGGCCCAATCTCTCTGGCTGTGGTCTGAGAGCCATCCCAGAACTTGCTTTAGGTATAGAAAGGCAGTTCACTGGTGCTCTTCTACAGAATTCTGTGGGAGAGTAGTCAAGTGACTGCCTGTGGGGAAGGGATTGCAAGCTGTAGAATAGAATATACAGCGCAGTGCCTAGGACCACCAGGCAGCTGTTTCCTAAGGAAGAGGAGACATTCATATCCATGTGAATGGGGGTATTTCTAGGGCCACACACACACACTCACACACACAGGCCCAAGAAAAGGAGCACGTGCAAAAAGTGTCTGGGAGGCCCCTAGCTTTGGCCTGGAACTATTCCCTAAACTCATTGTATGGATAAACTCTGAAGGAGAACACTCACACAGGGTCAATCTGCAAAACTGAGAAAAGTGTTTTCTTTTTTTGCTTTGCTCCTGGCTATGCTGAGATTTTATCAGCTGAATGTCTCCCCTAACTTTCTGGGAGAGTGAATTTATCTAAACTCCCTGCAATACTGTTTAATCTCCTACATTCAGAAACCCAGTGTGCATCTTCTGAGCCTTCATGAGGCAATGAAATTTATTCTGTGCACATGCTTATTTTGCAAATGTGCATGTACATTTTGCAGGGTCCTGAAGGAGGAGGGAAGCATGGGAGAAATTACTTTCAGACCTTTATAAATTCTGGTTCTTCACAGGAAAATTTCTCTAAAGACTCCATGATTAAGTTTTGTCAAAGGTTGACCTATTAGACAATAGCAAGCTTCTGATACTTCTTGGACAATAGAAGGTTTTTGGTGCTTTTTAATTTTTCAGGCACAGTTAGGTTTTTGTTTCTTTTTGTTTGTTTAAGAAAAAAACCACATTACCTTTAACTTAATATTTAAATATTCTAATTTTATTTAGCACTCCATGAATAAAGCCATTTTCCTTTATGCGGAATTGTTGATAATTCTATTTTATTTTTATTCCTAAGGTGGAAATGAGTGGATGGTTCCTCAGACAGCCCTGATTTCTTAGCTTAGTCTTGATTTCCCCTTGAGGTATTTAGCTGCTTTGTGTAAATGCTTCCTTTTTTGCGTGAGAATGTTTCCTGTTTGGAAAGAGCAGATTTTCTTGAGAAATTCTAGGTGTTCCACTGATCCACTGTTCTAGATGTTCTATTATTAGCCTGCATTTTAGACCTTCCCATGGAAATCCCACAACTAGTACTAAAAAAGCCTAAAACCATGGAAAAAATGTTCCTGGTCTGTAGTTAACAATCAAAAGTGTTGTATGGCATGCAAGATTTCCACTAGGATTAACAACTCCTTTTGACTCTTGGAATTGTCATTATAAAGCACTATAGATTCATAGCCAATCAGGCAGCTTCCCTGTCTGCACACTCCTCACCCCGTAAATTTGCATTTAAAAATTCCCTCTCACTGGGGCAATGACAGGTCTTAGATTGTTCCATTGTGACTGTTCACCTTGACCTCTAAACTGAAAGAAGCCCCTCGTATCATCTGGATACAAGCCATACTTTTGTGAATTTTTCTGGGTCATATGGTATCCTTTTTCAGGGCTTATAGATGCTTTTGGAGCTGGAGGATGGGGCACACGGGTAGAGTAGATCAGGGATGAGAAGGATGGGAAAACACTTTTACAGAGAATTCAGCCTAGAAGCCACCCAGCTGTATAACTCATAAGTCTTGGCAACCCTTATAGTCAGACATTCATTAAAAACAAGCAAATAAACAATATCCCACATTCCACAGAGGAAAGGAGAAAAAAACACACACAATTCAAACTGTCCAATGGCTGACAATATTGTTTCCAAAGACAGAAATAGCCAAAAAGGAAGATGTGGTAAAAAAGGGAACACACACACACAAAAAAAAGGGAACACAGGTCCACTGCTCAACCATATGGTGCCAGATATGTTTCAATATTCAGAATTGCATATTTTTGGACAAAAAAGTCACATATTTTATCCAACACCGAAACAAGTTCCTGGGATTCTGCAGCAAAATGTATAAAAATTCACTATATTGGGGTTAATGTAGAAGCCTAATTAGTCTAATGTGGATTGATTCAGGTTCTTTGTCAAATGAGTTCAAGTCAGGTCTTGTTGCTGAATAAGTTACAAAAACGTTCTGCTCTTCAGATTTTGGATTTTGAATAAGAAATGGCAAAGCTACATCATTCATATTAGAAATATCTAACTTGAACAATGTGTTTTTTTAGACTTTGGAATATATGGCCAGGGAAAGCATTGGCTTTTCCTTCTTTGGGTGTCCATGAGTCACAACAAAACTTCCTGCCTAAGTGTACCCTCAGGTTGGCCCTCTGAAGAGGCATAAGTGGGTTGAGTATGTCCTGAGTGCTCCTTATGTGTGCCCAGCTAAGTGCTAAGCACTTTACAAATATTATCTCATTAAATCCTTACAAATTTCATATAAGACAGGTTCTATAATTATCCCCACTTTAAAGAAGCAGCAGCTGAGACTTAGGACATGTGGTCACCTGCACAAGGTCACAGTCTTTCTTAGGGGCAGAGTCAGGATTTGAACTCAGGTCAGACTGTCTCCAAAGTCTGTACTCTTAGCCCCTTCACCAGTTTCCAACAGCAGTGAATGTGACCCTCTGGTATGTATATGAAAAATTGAGTGAGTAAACTTCTTAATTTCCCAAGAGACACGTGAAAACTGAACTATTGGAAGGAGAGTGCAAGAAGATAGAGGTCTAGACTAGGGGAAATGAATTTTCCCTAGCATATTGAATTTATGGTACTGTTCATCTAGCCTGGTAGTGTTCAGAGTATTTGAAAATGCAATACAAGAATTTCAACAAAGGTCAGGGCTAAAGTTGGGAATTACTGGCATGGTCAGTGTGCTGGTTTGAAACCGTTATATGCCCCAGAAAAGCTATGCTTTTTAATCCAGTTTTATGGGTACAGACTTACTGTCTGGGTGGACCTTATTTATTCTTTTTTTAACATTTTTATTGTGAAATATATATACAAAAAAGCAACAAATTTTAAAGTACATTGTAGCAAGTTATAGAACAGATTTCAGAGTTTTGTATGTGTTACAGGTCCACAATTTTAGGTTTTTCCTTCTTTTCAATATAATGACTCAGCAGTCATATTCATTTGTTAAATCCTATCTTCTCTGTTATATCTCCCCCTTTTCCTTTGATTCTTCTCCCAGTCTTTAGGGGTATTTAGACTATGCCCATTCTAACTTTTTCATGTTGGGAAGGGCTGTCAGCAATATTGGATAGGGGGACAGAACTAGATGATGTTCTTGGAGATGCTGCCCCCCTCTGGGTTTTAGGACTTATCTGTCCTAGGGACCCATCTGGAGGTTGTAGGTTTCTGGAGGGTAAACTTAGCACATGAAACTTTTATAGAATCTCAGATAGAGCCCTGGGTATTCTTTAAGGTTGACAGAAGTGGTTTTGGTTGGGGTTTGGCAAACCATGGTAAATAGCAATATCTAGCTGAAGTTTGAGTTCTAAGAGTAGAATAACTTCTCAACTCTTTTTGAACTCTCTCAGCCACTGATCTCTTATTTTGTTACATTTCTTTTCCCACTTTTGGTCAGATCTCATGGTGCAAGGGCCAGGCTCACCCCCTGGGATCCACGCCTATGTGGGACCTTTTGATTAAGTTTTTCCCATGGAGATGCAACCCACCCAATTGTGGGTGGGACTTTGTGATGAGAATATTTCCATGGAGATGTGACCCCTCCCATTCAAAGTGGGTTTTAATTAGTTTACTGGAGTCCTTAAAAGAGCTGACAGAGAGCAGAGAGATGAAACTAGACACAGAGTTCGGAAATGCTAAGCTAAGAGATGAAATGTTTAATTTTCCCTGGAGAGGCTGTGAGGATTATTAGAGAGAAAGCCAATGGAATCAGAAGCTGAAAGCAATGAACTGGGATCAAGGAGCAGCAGATGCCAGCCACGTGCCTTCCCAGCTGACAGAGGTATTCTAGATGCTGGCAGCCTTTCTTCAAAGCTCTGGATGCCTTAAATTGGACATTTTCATGGCCTTAAAACTGGAAATTTGTAACCTAATAAATCCCCTTTGTTAAAAACCAATCCATTTCTGATATATTGCATTCCAGCAGCATTAGCAAACTGAAACAGTTGGAAAATGAGGGTTTAGATGAGATTACCAGGGAGTGAGTATAAGGAGAGAAGAAAATGGGTGGGATCTTGGGAGATATTGATTATAGAGACAGGAGGGACAAAAGGCCATGTCAGAAACAAAGAAGGACCCTGCAAAGAGGTGGGAGGAGAAGCAGGCAAGTGCAACCATAGAAGGAAAGACAGATGGGAGTGTGGGAGGGTTGGGACAGTGTCAGAGGCTGTAATCTGCCCTCCCAGCTATTCTATTCTGTTTAAAGTCTCATTTTTACTGCATTCTACATCAAACACATTAGAGGACTTCTTTGTGCTTTACTGAGCTGGTCTACCCTTAGTCCCTTACGAACAGCCAACTGTGAAATCTATTCTTGTGATGTCAATATCCATGGAAGTCAAGGGCTCTTGGTTCTTTACTGTGCCAGTATTGCTGGAGGCCCCAAACCCTGTAAGTCCCCAGTGTCTACCTCCAAAATATATAAGTACTGATTTAACTTACAGGAATTTTATCAAGTGTAGAAGCCCATATCATCTTTTGACATTTAAGTTATAGGAGAATTTATTGTTCTTATTTCAGAACAGTCAAGCACCAGGGAATTGGGATTTTGACCAGGTCTCTCATGAAATCCTTACATTAAGAAGCAGAAATTGGCCTGGATGATAGTATAATTTGTAAATGTTGAACAACCATCAGCTGGTGGCTGATAATTTGTACAACCGGGAGATCTCTAATGACATATCATGGGACTCTGTCCTAGTCAGCATTTTTAACAAAAGACATAGATGGCAAGCGTCCACATTTGTGGATGATTAGGGCCTGGATGGAAGGGTCAAGACCCCAAAATATCTTAACAGGCTGGAACAATGAGGTGCATCAAATCATCCACTAGACTGGGAGCTCCATGGGGGCTGGGCTCTTTGTTTTTATGGTGCTATATCCCAAGAACCTAGAACAGTACCTGGAATATGGAAGGTGCTCAATAAATATTAGTTTAAAGTTCAATGAAAATAACCAGTTTTAAACATTTGGTCATGTGCTAGGGATCGACAAAAAAACCAACTGTATGTGGCTTAGCAATAGCCCATTTACCAAAGCCCTAGAAGTTTTCATAACATCAGCTCAAATTTAATGGTGGGATGTGACTCCAAAATTAACTCAGTCCTAGGATATATCAATGTGTAGCATACAGAATGCTGCAATCCTTTGCACATTAGAACCATCAAAGTGACTATGGAAGTTTAGCTTGGAGAAACTGGGGTCAGGAAAGCTGTCTACCTAATGAAGGGCTGACATGGAGTAGAGGCTTAAAAATATTCTCAGAAATTCCCCAGAAAAAAACCTGGGACCAGTGGTAGAAGCCACAGGAAGATATGTGTGGACTAACTTTTTGTATCTAGGAAGTAGTAGAGCTGTCTGAAAAGGGAGGGGGGAAGACAGGAAGTAAAGAGTCTTCATCCCACATCAGGGAGGACATAAAGGAGACTCCATGCCCTGGATGGGACGCCTCCTCAGAGTGAGAGAGGCAGGTCTAACAGGTGGATTGGGAACCTTCCTCAGTCTCTTTTAGGAAGGGGTAGGCAACCATTGCAATGTTGTCAAAACTATCTTGTGGGTGCATAATGGCAGCTTAATGAAATCCTACGTATTTCCAGGAAAAGAAGTGAATTGGCCCTTCACTGGGGGGCCTAGAAAGGAGAAGGAACTCCCTCCTTACATGACTCATGACTAACTGAATTTAGAGCTACTACTTGTTGAGTCAGATGTCCACGCATTAACTACCATAGTCAGGACACACCTGATAAATACAGTTGGTTCATAAAGGATTATGTTCTCCTTGCTCTTTCATAGAGCTGTTCAGTAGACATACATTTCTGGTGGGCATTTTTACTTCTCTTCCTACCAAAAGAGGGAAAAATCTAAGAATGAGTAGTCATTCTCTACACGTATTTATCATCAATATGGTTATAGGTTTTCATTTACCTAAAGTTCTTCGAAGACTTGAAATTATTTTTTCCAGAGCTGCTAGGCTTTTAATTTGAAAAATTGTTGATTTCTCCTCTTCTGTGGGAAAAAATAAGCACAATGATCAAGATTTGTTAAATCATCATGGTTTAATTCCAAACTTTTCCCCCTTTCAACAAGGCTTTCAGGCTCTCAGCATCTAGACTGCACTGTCTACCGCATCTCCAATGTCCCACATAAATTTTTCTCTGCCCACCAGCCCAGAAAGATACCAGGAGGATTAACTGGGCTTCCTTTGTAAATACACACTCTGTCTATTCACCAACAAGTACACAAGAGGTCACTACCGTGTGCCTCTTTTCCTTTAGCTTCTGACACCAAGCCACATCATGTTCATTAGAGCATGACAGGCACCACTGAAAAGTCAAATATGAAATATTATGCTGAAAATGATCAAACGTCAGGAAAAGGAAATATGGTAAGTCACATCTAGTATAATAGAACTATTCTAGCCCAGGAAATACAGAGTGAATTTCCAAAAAGATTCACCTACCATGATGGCTAAAATTTCACATTAGATATTAATTCCTTTGAGTACTGTTTTAAAACCTCTTTGCCTCATAATTCCAAAGTAGGAATCATGGGGACAGTGTTATGGAACATATACTTTTATACTTCTGGAGAAATAAGTATTTGAGCCTCAGTTTAGCCCTGAACAACGAGATTCAAAAAATCTTAGGATTGTTCTACTTGTGGGATAAACGAATACAAAAACCAACTGTCTGTTGTGAGCCAGCCTCTGTGCTGGGTGTGTTTGAGTGTCCATTTAACAAAAAGGTGGAATGAAATTCTTAGGAAAATAGGTCAACAAAAGAAACATTCTGCTTGTGACTATAAGAACATAAGGATTTGAATCTGCAACCAGCTGTTTGACTTTCTGTAGTACTCATGGACGGAGAGAAAAGCAGACATCCTTCCTGATGAATTTATACTCTGCAGGGAGCCTGGGATGGGAGAGTGGCCTACTCCATTAAGCAGAAAGCCCTGCGTAGTTTCTAACATGTTGGTGGAACCCTAAGAAATTGTGGGTATTTAACCATTTTTTACACACATGAACAGTAATTGATTGAGGCTCCACCCACTGGTCCTCAAGGGAAGTCTTCTAATGTGAGCGTGTCATGAGGACTCCTGGCCAGGCACCCCTGCCTTTGGCAGGGCCAGGGCGAAAGACAAGTCTTGTGTCTCAAAATTGAAATGTTACCAATCACGGCTGGTCCACATTTCTACCCAAGGCCCTCAGCTTGCTGCCCCTTTGTGGCTTGAGGCTAAAGGAGACCCCACCCTGCCATCACCACAGCCTGAGAGGTAGCTAGGGGAGGCAGGACCAAAGCTGGACCCAGCCCAGGACTCCCGAGGTGTGAATGGATTCTCTTGAATCGTGTCTGCTTCCTGGGGAGCTGGGATTGGCAGGTGCCCCTCCCGCATGCCTCCCTTTTCTGACTCAGTGCATCCTAAAACTACACCCTGGAATAGAGGGGAGGGGAGGAGCACAGTACCTGCAATAGCCAGTCTTATCAAGACATCTTTTTTGGGCACTTGGGAGGGTAGAAGATAAACTGTAAAAATTAGCCCCCTTTTCTCTGGTTTCCTAGGATAGAGGTGGTAGGATTTCCTCCTCTCTTCCACCCTCTCAGTCCCTCTGCCCTGGGGAACATAAGGCTGCTTATGCTTCCCTTTACTGTTACTCCTTTCGTTCAGTTGGCTACCAAATTTTCAATAAACTTTCTTTTAAGATTGAAAAGAAAAAGTATCTGCATTTTGATGTTTGTAATACGTCGGGCCCATATTAGAGACCCTGCACTTCACTCACCTGGCTCTAAGGGCAGTATCACTCCTGGGCTAGGAGACAGTCTTAGTTCTGTCACCTGGGTCACAGGATGGATTCTAGAGCCACTCAGATTTGAGTTCAAGATGCAACAGAAGGGACACTGAGGTTTATTTACTTCCTAAGAATATATTAGCAGCTATTCAATGGTAAACTGTGTACAAAGTATGGCTAGAGAACCATGAGAAGTTCAGCTTCTACCCAAATTCAAAATCTACACTCAGTCATCTGCCAAATAGCTAAAATTCTACCATTAGAAATTTAGTCCAATTTGAAAGATTTTATTTTTGGAGCTTTCCCTGCTAACAGGCTAGTAATTGTGGTAGAACACTTAAACAATAGCCTGAGGTCCAAGATATGGGAAACATCAGTGGCACAAAGGCACAGACTCCAGACCATCCTATGCATTTCTTATTTCCTAAGATGAAGTGATGAACTGTATAAAGTGAGGTCTTTTGTTAGAAGAAAAAAAGAAAAGAGCAGGGATCCAAAGAAAGGAGAGAACTCTTGTGAAAATGAACTCTAAAGCAGTTGTCAAAATTATTCCAGAAAAAAAAGTTAGATTTCTTAGTATTACCTGCTTCTGTGTGAGGTAGTTATCACAGCACAATGGAATAAGTGCTAAACTGGAGCATGAATAAAAGACTTTTCTTCTAGGAGATAAACTTCTTCCATGTATTCCACCTTACATCTCTCCTTTAATGTCTAAGAGCCAAACTAAATTGGGAGCTTCCTAAGATTTCCAATTAGCTTTTTCTAAAAATTAAAAATATATGATTCAAGCTTTAGGAGAAAGTTAAAGGAAGTAAAGCAATAATGACCAGGTACAGGGTCGCCAGAGAGAATCACTTTTGTCATGGCTCTGCCTCTATTTTGTTAACACTTCCTAATGGGTGGAAGAGCTACATTTCATGAGACTTTTGCTTCTTTTTGAAGACTGTGAGTTCTGATTTCCTTTTAGTTGTGTTAGTCCACTATATTTCATCTCTCCCATTGATAGCAACTAAAAACTCTTGACACAATTAAAAAAATTACTACCTCAGGACTCTCAAAAGTGAACAAAAAAAAGTGGGCAGATTGTGGAGTAAGGTCAAAAATTAGAGAAGCAACACACACGGTTACATGAATTTCCCAGCATTTCATTTTTTTTCTCTTCTATCTTTGCTGAAAGCTTAGCCCCAGTTGTGGTTTGATGGCTTGACATGGGCAATTAAAACTCTGATAGAAACACCATTCTTCCAGCCACAGGAAAAAGGCATAGGAATCCCTGGGAACAGAGAATGTAAGGGTGAAACCAGGAGGGGAGAGAGCTGGAGAAATGGATCTCCTAATTCCTAATTCCAAGTCTTAGCCTCACCCCTGAATTATGCATGCACAGGACAGACTCAAACCAGCATAACAAATTCTTAGCAAAGTGATTCAGATTTAAAAATATGTGATCTGAAGCTAACTAGGTTGAACGACTGCTAAAACAAAAATATCAATATTCTCAAAGGTTTATAAGAACAGCATAACATTTATAATGTATAGGATTCAATACAAAATTATTCAACATATAGAGAACCAGAAAAATGCCACTAATTTTCAAGAGAAAATATAATCTACAATACCAGCTCCAACATGACTTGAATGTTGCAATTATCAGTTTTTAGAGCAGTGACTATGAATATGCTCCATGAGGTAAAGAAAAATACTTTTAACTGAATAAGAAGATATGATTTCTCAGCACAGAGAGAGAAATTATAATAAAGAGGCAAACATAAATTTTAAAGCTGAAAAATAAAATATCTGCAATAAAAAAAAAAATCACTGATGGGCTCCATAACAAAATGGAGATGATAGAGAAAGGAGTGTTAGTGGTCTTGAAGATAAATCAATAAAATAAAAAGAAAAATGATTGAAAAAATGAAGTCTCAGAGATATGAGATAGTATCAAAAGTTACAAAATATTTGTAATTTTAGCCCTAGAATAAGAAGAGAAAGAGAATGAGGCAGAAAAAATATTGAAGAAAAAGTCAGAATAGGCATATAGGTATTTAGAAATTTTAATTTGTTGTTAGAAACCTTTCCAAAAGATTAAACCCAGAATGGTTTGCTGGTGAATTCTATTAAGTGTTCAAGGAGAAATAATACCACTCTTACTTAAATTTTCACAGAAAACAAAGACGTGCCACTGCCCAACTTGAATGGGGCTGGGTTACCCTAATTCAAAAACATGAAAACATATTTAAAAAAAAAGAAAGAAAGAAAGAAAATTTCAGACCCATATGCTTGAAAATTTAAATGCAAAAATGCTTAGCAAATATTTGCAAATTAAATACTATATTTATAAGTATGCTTATCCCAGTAATGCAAGATTGGTTTAGAACACAAAAATCAAATCATTATAACTCATCGTTTTAACACAGTAAAGAAGAATAAGTACATAGTCATTTTAGTATATGTGGAAAAAGCATTTGAGAAAATTCTGGACAGATGCTCTCAGCAAAGTAAGAATAATAGGAAATTTTCTCAAAGTGATCAAGTATATCTGGAGAAAACCTAAAGCCAACACCATACTTAATATCAGAAGACTGAATTGTTTCCTACCGGCACATGAAAGAAGCAAGAGATGTCACTTTCACCAGTTCTATTCAAAATCATACTAGAGGTTCTGGCCAGTATAATAAGGCAAGAAAAAGAAACACAAGACATAAATATCAGAAAGGAAGAAGTAAAACTATCTTATTTGCATGTATGGTTATTTGCATATATGATTATTTACATAGAAAAATCATAAGGAATCTATGAAGTATTAATGCTGATCCTGGGATTAAGAATATTTCTAATGCATTACTCAGAGGTGAGATTTTTCTATAACTCCTCCAACAGCATGGACCTTTATCTGTGTCCTGAGAGTGTAAGGGTTTTTTATACTTCTCTCTGAGGCAGAAGAACTTTACTTTTCTTTCTCTGGAGGTAATGGATCTTTGCCTCTATTCTGGGAGTGAGAGGATTAGGTGACCCTGCCCCAGTAGCTTAAGTCTTTTGCTTTATAGGGTAAAAGAATCTGGGGCAGTGAGTAGTACTTTCTGTTTGACCACAAGTAGCAGCCAAGTAGCTCTTGCATCCTTAAGGCCATCAAAGAATGGCTTTCTCTGGTCTCCTGTCTGGTCTCCAATTCTTACAGAGGACTGTGGATAAGAGCCCATGAATAAGTATAAACACGCCTTGTATCTAGGGTTCAACTATTCAAAACTGACTTGCTAGGACATACTAATAAGAATTAGCCAAAATTTTGTTGATTTCTCCTTTCCAACTTGTATGGTAGCCACTGTCTTACTTGTGCTTTACTGATGGAGAAACAGTTCTTATATTCCATCTCTGCATGGAGATGTTTGTCCCATTTTGGAATTCACCCTCACCAGATTGCCTTTGGACCATAGTTTACTGCTGGGCTCAAGAAAAGTTGTGAATTTGTATATTATCTATCTTCTTCCTGTTAGCATGGGAATATATATTTTGCAGCTTTCTATATCCTAAATGGAAGCAAAAGTTTTTAAATACATTTATTCTATACATTCTATGAGATTACTCTGTTGTCTGAATTTCTTGCAGTCTACTGCAAGAGTCTACTGCCTTTCACTCAGTTTGTATTTTCTTTTTATGTGTTTTGTATTTGAATTGTAAGCTCATCTTTGGCAGGGCTTTTGTCTGAAGAAATCTTGTGTCTCCTGGTTGAAGATGTGTTCCTTCACAGTAGTTTTGCATTTGTTTTGACCAATCAATGGCCAGGATTGTATTATTATGTTTGTTTCTCAGCTTGAGTCTTCCAGAACACGCAGAAAGGACCAATTCAAACCCCAAATACAAAGAAGCCTGCATTTAAAAATTCTCAGGCAACCTCAAAAGACAAATGACAAACTGGGAGAAAATATTTGTAACATACATCACCAAAAAAGACTAATAGCTCTAATTTATAAAGAATTCTTAGAAATTAAGTTATAGAAAAATATGAAAAAAATCAACAGGTAATTCACAAAAATATATAAAATGATCCCAAAACATATGAGAAGATATTTCAATTCACTTGTATTAGAGAAATATGAATTAAAACAACACTGAAATGCCATTTCTCAATCATCAGACTGATGAAAATTAAAAAGTATTATGACTTACTCTGTAGCCATAGCTGTGGGGAAACAGGCACTCTTAGACATTGCAGATAAGATGCAAATTAGTATATCCTCCTGAAGGGGAATCTGATGATTGTACCACAACCATATACATACTTATCTTTTGACACAGCCATCTACTTCTAGATATTAAGCCTGAAGGTAAACCTCCAACAATACAAAAATACATAAACATAAATGATCCACTGCAGTGTTGTTTGTAATTGCAAAATATTGGAAATAACCTAAACAACCATGCATAGGGAAATGGCTGAATAAACTATGTTGTGTCCCATAACAGAGAACTATGCATCTGTTAAAGAGAGAGAGAGAGAGAGGAATATTTCTGTAAACAAAAAAGGAATGATTTACAGCATATATTGTTAGAATAAAAAGAAGCAAAGTCCAAAAGAGTATATATATTGTATTACCTTTCATGTAAGACAAAACGGGATATAAGAAAATATGCATGTCCATTGGTTCACAAGGAAACACAGGAAGGATAAAGACAAAACCAGAGATTGGTTAACTACAGTGGGTGGGTGGCAACAGGGTGGAAAGAAAGAAGAAATAGGAATATGTTGGAAAAATTGAGGGGGGTGATACTTCTAGGTATGTTACTTTTTGTATTAGAACTGTGGTTATGTCTCATATACTCCAAAATAAGTAAATGTGGATGGAGGAGGGTACCAAAATGTAATAGAAACTGAAATAGAATATTAGAAGTAAATAACATAACTGCACTAAAGTAGTGGAAAAGAAAGAAACTAACAAGTAACTTTGGAAAACAGTATTTTCACTATATATTGTAAGGCTAAAAATAAGAGATTGTACACAAATATTATTCTCTGGTAAATTTCTTTTTCTTACGGATGTGTGTTAAAAATTCTGAAACTAATTCCTGTATATTCTAGGGTTGTGTAACTGGTTAAGTATGCTGTAAATAGTGAAAACCTGATTTTTCAGTGTTAAATGGAAAGGAAAATGGCAAGAATGAATCCTTATGATGTGGGATTGGAGTCAGGTGTCTGTATGAGCTTGTGGTATTTAACATCTATACATTTTGACATAGAAATAGTTAAGTCTGTACATATACACATATTCCCATGCCAGTAGCAATAAGCATGCTTAACACTCAGATCTTTGCTTCTAAATACCATTTCCCAATAAAAGGAACCAAGGCTTCTTAGAGAAATGGCTGATTCCAGGATTAGGGCAAGAAAAGTTCAAGATGAGCATGGAATATTTTGTAGTGCCAGAAAATAAGTGCTCAAAAATGATGGCAACATGTTGAAAGGATACAGGAGTTCTCAGTTAGCCAAATCTGAGACAATGTGAGAACAAAATAAATATTTAGTGAATAAAGTATAAGTTTATACTGATATAAACACAATTGAATTAACAAATAAATAAAAGGAGAAGAGGGTGGTGCAATGGTGGTTCATTGGCAGAATTCTCGCTTGCCTTGCTGGAGGCCCAGCTTTGATTCCCAGAGCCCGTCCATGCCAAAAAAAAAAAAGGGAAGAAAGGACAATTCTTCCTTACACTTGAACTTTAACCAATTAATATAGAAGGAATAATGGAAATAGAAAGTCACCTTTCGCCAAACACTGTAATCATAATTTTTGCAGACAAGAGTCACCAATGGATGCTAAAATTAGTGTGCGAAAATGTGGAGATATAGGATATATATATATTTTTTCACATGGGCAGGAACTGGGAAACGAACCTGGGTCCTCTGGCATGGCAGGCACGCATTCTTGCCTGCTGAGCCACCGTGGCCCGCCCTGATATAGGATATTTGCAGTCTAAAATTATGTTGCCACAAGACACTAAGTATGTACAAAGGAAAAAAAATTAACTTTATTGTGGAGAAACTTTTACATATACTTCTTAATTAAGTGATGGAAGTTAACATTGATGGTAATGAGGTATGGCTACATCATATACCTCCTTATATGATGTTTTCCAAAGGGTACAGTATCACTTCTGTAACATTCTTACCAGAAATGCATAACCTGAACTTAATCATGAGAAAACTTCAGACAAACCCAACTGAAAGAGAGTCTACCAAAAAAAAAAGACCAGTGCTCTTTTAAGTATTCATGAAAGACAAAGAAAGATTAGGAAACAGACTAGAGGTGACATGACAAATTAATGTAATGTGAAATACTGGAATGGATTTCTGGAGCAGAAAAAGGACATTAGTAGGATAACTGGTGGCAAAATTTGATAATTTGTGCTGTGGTTATCTGGGGAAAGCTAGGTAAAGGGAATGCAGAAAATCTTTGTACTACTTTGCACCCTTTTTGTAAGTCTCGAATTATTTCAAACTTGAAAAAAATGTAAATGCTCTTATATTCCTTGTTTTGCCCTTCCTGTGGTTTTTCTATTACGTATTTCACAGACACATGTCTCTGCATCTATACACTCATGACTATGCATAGACACATGCACACAACCCTCTTTCACTTATAACTAGACAAACAACCCTTAGACAACCTGCCTGTTTACAAAAACACTTTGTAAATAAATATCTTTATTCATATGGACCATAATAATCTTTGCTAAAGAAAATATTATATTTCATCCTCTCAGCAATTTCCTTCCTGCTCCTTCTGCAGCTAACAAGCCTTACTTCTGAGGAGTGAAAGAGCCAGGAAGGGCTTTGATTTTTCTCTCCCCTTAGCATGATGATGGCGGTGTTCATGGATGACTGGCCAGGTCTTGGAGACTTCATCTTCATCCAAGTGGTTCCATGGGCAATTGGCATGGCCAGACCATCCATGGGCTACGCCAACTCTACTTTGAGTCCTTCATTAAGGGTTAACTAAAATTCTAAGGCTTTCTTCTCTCATAAAACTTCATCTACCTCTTAATACCTGTTCAATACATTATGTCTGGGTTCTAGTTCTTAATCAACTTCCAGCTATCTATGGGCAGTCTCAACCAATCTGTGCCTGTTTCTGCATCTGAAAAATAAAGGTGTTTGACTGGAAGAATTTCATTCTTTCCAGATGTCAAATTCTGAAGCTTTTCAAATGACTTCCCCAGATACAAGCCTCCTGAAACTGGGCAGAACAAAGTCCACTTTTGCTATATCTAAATTCTTGCTGAACCAGGGGTTCTTCGCTAGCTGAATTATACTCAAAACATTCTAGATAATGAAGATCTAAACAGCCATAAACATGAGTCTTGGACTCAACTGATCATTACCTTCTTTTGAGATTTCTCTGGGGTTGGATCTCATTCCCTTCCCTACCATACTGTGATCAACAGCACAGACTGGCAGACCATAAAATTATGTTTTAAAGTTGAAGCCAATTTCAAGGGACAAAGCATTGCTTTCAGAGCAGAAAAGACACTTGGATAAGGAAAGGTCTGCCTAGAGGCCAGGGAATTCTGAGGATTTGATGCTGCCTATGTGCTTTTAAATTCATGACTTGCCTATTGATACCATATCTATATTACACACATGCACACCATTTGCATACTCCAGGAAATCTCTGTTGTCATGGATGCAGGTCTCTTGAGTAGCACAGTTTACAAGGTTTTCCAGAAACCAATGGGTCACTTTGTTCTTCAGCAAAAGTGTTCACTTAGCAAATGCACAGCAGGGTGTTAAGCCTGAAGTGAATGGCTTGCTTTTTATCTGCTGGCCCTATGATAATAACAATGAGCACAGCATCCCATGCTATAAAATGATGAGGCTAGACAAGGGCACCATCTCAAAACCAAATATGCGTTCATAATACTGATGGTTGAAAATGTAATTTACTGCACCTGTGGGCTTTCTTTGGGGATGGGTCATATACAGAAGAATATCAATATATGAGAAGCTGAGGCTTTGGCCTCATTTCCATTTGTCATATTTATTTGATATCCTGAATCTCCTTAAGGTCAGAAACTGCTTTTATTCTGTGGTTACAAATGGTCTGGGGTAGGCAGTGAGTATGGAAAAATAACATGCAGAGCCAGGGTTCACAGGATTTTCTCAGTGGACAGACCCTCACGCAGGCCCATGGAAACCAGCCACTTGGCAAGAAGCTGCTGGGCCCAAGACAGGGTGGGTGGGCCAAAGACCTTGCTTATTTACTGCAGCAGTATCAGAGATGGTATCATTGCATATAAAAACAGGTTAGTGGTCTAGAAGGCTCTGTTTATATAGCTGCTAGCAGCATATTGATGGCCATGAAATCAATAGCTTGGGGATTTCATTTTCTAGAACATTTCTTTTGGAGTTTGTGAAGCCCCAGAGCCCAGGCTACCCTTCCATATTGAGAGTGAGTTATTGCACATAGGCGCCTACATGACTGGGATAGAAGATAAAAGTCAACTGAGAAGAAAAGAATGCATAGATGGTATCACAAACCACTTATCTTGTGAAGCATTGAAACTCCTCTTCCCTGATTGATAACAAATCTCCAAACCCCTGTGTCATGAGACCCTGCTGAAACTCTGTTCTCAGAGTTTCTCATACTCTATGGAATGTCGTTGTCTTAAACCCTTACGTGTTGTTCCTTGCACCCCACACCCATTAAGGGGTGCTGACTTCCATTTCTCTAATAGCTGCCATCAGGAAGAATCTTCTCCTGTTCATAAATCCTAATAAAATTCTTAGGTCTTGGGGCTGTACTGACCCATGTTCTTCAAGAGCTGGGTTAGAACAATTGGAAAGACAGCCAGAAAACCAAAGAGTCACAGGCTGTAGCGGCATGAGTCCTGGGAAGGGAGAATCTATGGGGGAAATCCCAAATTGGCTTATATCATCCACGTGGGGAGGGGTGGCTGCCTTCCTGGACGAATGGGATCAGCCACGAGAGTAGCTCTGAAAACTCCAGTGGAGCTGATGATTTTCAACAGATACCAGGACAACTAAATTTGATTAAGAAGAAAGGAAACTGCCAAATAGAGGTAGGGTCATGGTGTGGCCCTTGTTAGGAGCCTGTGAATGGCTACAGAGGCAGAACAAGTGGTGAAAGCTATGGCATGCTGTTTAGAGGAGGAATTAAAATGAGAAAGAGATATGTACCTTGCCCTGGTGGAAATGAAGGATCCTGACTGATCTCCTGCACTGAGTGAACCATCAATTAGAGAATCTGGCATGCAGATATGCCTGAATCAGAGGTTGTAAATTGCCAGGTTTGAGCCTGGAGAATACTAACTAATCTGGGGTGGGACCCAAAGGAAATTCCACTGATTAGGAAAAAGAAAAGGTTTGGGAGGCAGAAGATAAAGTAATGCCATCTTTGTATTCAAGGTTCCAAAGGTTGCCTCTTTACTATAAGGAATTAGCACTCAATTATGTCATTATTACTTTGTTTTGAATGTAACTATTGCTTTCTTTAGTATTCCTTAAATAAGTCCAGTCAATCTGCTTTTGCATTCACCTGGGAAGGAGAAAAAAGGAGTTTTACTGTGCTCCCATAAGGCTATTTATAGAGCCCAACCATCTGCCATCTGGCTTTAGAACTGTAAACTTGTAACTTCATAAATCCCCTTTATAAAAGCCAACCCACTTCTGGTACATTGCATTTGGTATAGCAGTAGCAAACTAAAACAAGTGCCTACACAAATGGACAGTGAACCCAATCATGGGCCATGGATCAGGACATTACACGGACATTTCTTCTACCTTATAATCCCACAGATGTGGGCCTTATTGAAAGAATGAATGGGCTCTTTAAAGAACAGTTGAAAGATAATAAAACATTCTTGCAGCAGTGGACTAAGAGCCTCTACCAGGTCTTAGTCCATGTGAATGCAATGCCAGGGGCTACTGCACCTGCTTCTATTGAAATGATAACAGCAGGACCCATGCAAGTATTGAGAAAACAAATTAAAGGTCCATCAACTGTATAGCTTAAAAGGACTCATATTAATAATGTGTTGTTGCCTATGCCTCACACTATAAAAACAGGGGAGAATGAGGTCCTTTGGCCTTGTTGCTGGTCCAGAAAATCAGTTCAAATTGGAAGTAGTTTCCACACAAGTCAGTGGCCCAGGGATGCCCTCTCTTAGTTCTCCCCTCAATCACTCCTTCTTGGTATTTCCTCAGCACCACCTCATCCCCAGTCCCCAGATTATCAGGGTCTTCATGTTGGCCTCTGTTTATCCCCACCCTTCATAGACCACCCGTTACCCACCCTGTCCCAAACTCATAACTTACCTCTGTTTTGTCTAAGTCCCTAAAGCAGCTGATGTTGGCTTGGGGTAGGAGCTAAACAATTCCATTAAATGAATTCATTTATGTTAAAGTGTGATGTTTGCCTTTATAAAGTAGAAGTTCACAGGCTGAAATGAATCTAGAACATGTCCCAGTAGTTCTGGGAGCTATTTTAGGGAGGACGGGCTCTACCATAGAGGCCCTTAAGCCAATGTCTAGGATTAAACAGAGGACAAAGAAACACAACGATGGTTTGCAGTCCTATCTTCTTTTGTCAACTCACACATGATAGGTTTTAGAAATTTTGGGTCTGATTTCCCTCAGCTGCATTCATACACAGAGGTTCACTGATGATGGAAACAGGCACAAGGACCCTAACAGATTCTCTCCCTTCACTTCTTTGACATCTGAATTTGCTTTACCATAGCCTCTCACCTTTCTATCTTACCCAGACACTCAGGTCCTTCTTCCTTGACTCTCACTCTCAGTCTATCTTACTTAGGATTTTCAGTTTATTCTTATTTTTTCTTGCTTCTTCAATAATGCAATGGGTATGATGCAGACAGATTGTGCCCAGTAGACCATTCCAGTTTATGGGTAGTCCGTTCAGTATAGAATCATCCTGTAACCTCTCCTGTTGTGGGCCCAGCTACAAAAAAGATGTCCAACTATATTTAATTTATAACCACCAGGTAATTTGTAGAAGTTAATGCGTGGGACAGATTCAGAGGTATTAGAAATAGTAATTTTAAATTGAACCTTATTCTCATTTAATCCCTGAAAATATCTAGTGCAATCGTTCCAAACACCAGAAGCTGGAACAGTTGTTTGGGGGAGCGTGTTGAATTGCAGATTCCTGGGCCCTACAGAAATTCTTGGTGAGGTGCAGAAATATGTATTTTAGTAAGCACCCCATCCCCATAACTAATGCAGAGTCAGGCTTGGGACCCATGATTTGGGTAAGAGTCCTATCAGACTAGATCATGTATGCCTTACACATATGTCCTACGTATTACATATTTGCCCTATTTTTTTTTATCTTTAGGATAAAGAAAGTATATATTACCTTCCATGGTTCTAATTTTTCATTCTCTTAGTCTTAGTACATAGTGGGATTTTTTTGTTGTTTTTTCAGCAAATCCATCTATTGGAGGGGATACTTTTCCCTACTCTTCTGGTTTTCATATGGATGGAACTCCATGGGGGTAACACTCTGGGGTTTTTCTTTACCTGCTCCACCACCCTCCCCATCAAGGAAGTGACTTAACTGGAGAGTTTGGGGAAAGGAATTGTGGTAGCTCATTCCTCTCCTTTTTTGGCATCTGACTGCAAAAGCAAAATTTCTGTAGTGTTCCTCTAGGTTGTAGTTTTTCCAGAGTCAGACCCTATGGGGCAGTGGGTAGTGGGAGGCTGGCAGTTCCTCAACCCTGAACAGTGATGTAGGAAATCAGCCTAATTTGGGGTGATTAAGCAGCCCCCTTATCTGATTGCTTGAAGATTTCTGATACCTGATTCTCTCCTTAGCACCTATTAATCAAATATTCCGTCTCGGTTCTCAATGTGCTCTTTATTTACTTGTATACATTTTTAACAATATGAAGCTGCACTTTGGAAAAGTATGTTCTTTGTTTTTGTTCATTAGCTATGTGGTCTTGGCCCGGCCAGTTTTTAAACCTTAGCTTTATCACCTGTTGAATGGAGCATCAAATAAGATCATGCATGATGAACTAATAAAGTGCTGGTTAGCTGGAAGTTCTTATTTTTAGTGTGCCTTGTGTTCCTAGAGTGGCTAAACCGCATCTGCCTGTGAGTACAAGAGCAGCTTGACATGGGCACTGCAGGGGTCATCCAAAATAAAGGCGAATTGTCCATGTCAGCCCAGGTTTGACTGCATAGACCCTGGGAGGGAATGATTGGAGACAATTGTTTCTTTTACATCTCCATTTGCTTTTGCCCTAGAAGTAGCTGCTCTTAAAGAAATCTAAATGATGTGATTGTGCATTCAATACCATAGCTCTTTAGAAAGACATGTAATTATAACCTTAAAAAAATATTATGCTTGCCTTTTTCCTTGGATTTTTCACTTGATAATCTTGTTGGTTTGCTTTGTGTTTTATGCAATGTTGATTTATTTGGATCCAGCATCTCTTGAACAAGAATTTCATCTTGGAAAAAGTACACAGAGACATGTTAAAGCCAGCAATGTAGGACTGAATCACTTTTGTTCTATAAGTACCTAAGGCAATCTCTGAATACAGGGAATAAAAAAACAGGAACTCAAAGGAGCTCAATGGACATGTGACTTGATTTCTAAAGGACTTTGTCTGGGATGAGAGAGCACTGCCTACCTAAATGATGTTAGAATATATGACACTGTCCATCTATCCTGGATAATAAACATTTCCACTAAAGATACTGTACCAGAAACTTTGCCTCAAATATAATCATAATTTTTTCTTCCTGCCTCTGTAACATTCTTTCCTGTCTCTAAGACTTTCCCAAGTTGTCTTCCATGAATAAACAAACTTCCTTCTGGATTTCTACATAAATGTGGTATTATTTTCTTCCTTTAAGTTCTTATGGCCTCTCCTAGGAGGCTTCAAACAATTAGAATCCTGGACTTTGTCAGTTAGACCCAGATCCAAATTCTGGTTCCAGAATGTGATCTTGGGAAAGTTCCTTCACCTTCATGAATTTCAGTTTTCTCATCTGTAAAATGGATATTTTATATTTAACTCATAGGGCCTTAATGAGGCTCAAATAAAACAATGTATGCAGAAAGCAGTTAACATAGTGCCTGAATTAAGGTGGAGGCTAAATAAAGGCAGCCAAAATCATCAGCTCCTTTACAACATAATCATCACCCCCCATCAGGCAGTTTATAGTGTGAGCTTTCTGCTGACTGGAGTCACAGTAGAGTGCCCTACTCCTTTAACCAAGACTTTCCCAATCTGAAGGTCCCATCAGTGGTGGGCCTAGAAAAATGCCCCAAAGTTCAGCAAATTGAAACTAAAAAGCTGCCTTTTGAAAACTTCAACATTCCTCTAAAAATGTTGCATCTGTTAATTATAGCTAGAAAACAAATCAGGTAGAGATGTAGCCCAACAATTGTATAGGTTAATAATTGTAAGGCTAGAAAAAAAAAAAACACTATTTCTAAACCATGTCTAATTCCTTATGTTTACATTTTCTTTTTGAGACTATGAATTTCTAATTTTTAAAGCTTTCAGCTTTCCAGCTGGGAGAAATTTGGGGTATGAAGGCAAGAACTACAGTCCCCTCCCTAGGTTTAGTTTGCTAAGCTGCAGAAAAATCATTAGAAATCCCAGCGACTCTTCATGTTTTCTGACTTCTTTTCCAAAGATTGTTGGTACTTTGGGGATGATCCTTTCACTGGATGGAAGAGATGCTGGTTTCAGGGCTGTAATTCTCCAAGTATGAGTAACTGTTAGATCCACCAATAAAATTATGTGTTCTGGTAACACATAATCACAGGCCCCTTCCTTGACTCAATGTAACTTTATTCTCATCTGGGCAATTTACTTGACTAATGATTTGACTTTCACATTGTTGAACATTTTATTTTACCAGGCCGTAGCATTTAAAGGGTGATCTACCTCTGCCAAAGTTCACACTTGCATGAGTTGCTACAGCTCAAAAGGCCCTTAGTGGAACTGAGTTCTCACAGAACCCTGAACCAGAGACAGAGCAGACATCGTCACTCCCATTTTACAAATGTCTATATGGTTTTGGAGAGATTAAGGTCACCTGCAAGCATAAGAACCAAGTCTTCTGGTTTTTACACAGAAATTGCTTAGAAAAATGGATGGTCGTATTGCAAGAGTTAACTGTAAATATTTATTCATATAATCTACCAATCAACCAGGCAGTTAAAGAAGATTTACTGTGGCTTTTATACACTGGACTTGGGCATTAAGTAAAGCCCAACTTCCTGCCAAAATGTTCTTCCTGCAGATTTTGATGAAGGAGGGATGGGGTGGGGCCTCATACTGGGCATTTAAAACAAGCTCCAGGTGATGCTGATGCTGCTGTCCATGGACCTCACTTTGAGAAGCAAGGCTCCAAGACTGTTTTTAGGTCCAATGGTCTTTAAGTCTATATATTTTCTTAATTTCTTGGAAGTTTGACTCTTAGATTTGGGCACTAAAGCTGAGGGCCATGGGAAAGTGACTCTACTCTCAAACCAAATCACTTCCCTTCATTATCTGCAGCTTGTATATGGTTATTTGGGAAACACCCATAGATAGCAACCCAACTCCCTTCAAATACAGACTACATATTTGATATGAAGAGGCTCCTTACCAAATACTGTAGCCATATCCGTGTCCAGTTTTCTTAAACTTAATGGCAATTCAGTAATTGAAGCTAGGGGGAGATTAAAAAACTCCAATTAAAAACTTAACAATTTTCATTGATTTTGCATGATGTACACTAGCCTGCTATAGGGGGAGGAGCCCTAGACTTGGCTTTCCAGTCCCCACACAGGAGCACCAGGTGATCTTGGCAGTGACATTCTCTGGGACTTGGGTTTCTTATGTGGAAAATGGTGGGAAAGGTGCCAACCCACAGGATGGCTGTGAGAGGAAGTGACATGATTTGTGAATGTGCTCTGTGGACTAAAATCTGCCCTCCTGGTGAGAACTCATCGATATGATCCATTGTGGGTTGTAATAAAATGTGCTTGTTTCAAGGATGATTAAGCTTTTTTAACTGTTTTGAGATGAGCAAAAAAAGAGGTATACACACTTCCTTTTTTTAATAGCATAATTTTCACCTCCTATAGGAATGGATCCAACAATGGCTGCATTTTGAAAGCTTAGAAAAATGAATTGGAGAAATAGGTGAAATGTAATTGTACTTTATGGTTCTGTATTTGTGAGATGGAAGGGGACCCAAGAGAGACTGGCTACTCTTACTTCTTCTCTTTCATAAGCTGAAAAGCAATTCCCAGTTTGGTCCCATTTACAGATGAAGAAATGGAGTCTCATGGCTGACGGGGTCAAGAATGTCAGTCCCCTGTAGGAGTTCATGAGGCTTTAAGACCTCAGCTACATTCCCAACATGAACTAACTGTGCTGAATGACAGCAGCAATGTGTGGTGTTCAGAGCAATATTTTCTCCCCAGCAGCACCCAAGAAATGGTTCTTCCCTTTTGACATTTGCGACTGGTGTTTATCAGAGGGTGTGATGTCCCAGTGTCCTGGTACATGTCCTTGACTCAAGGTCAAGGTCAGCCTCTTCTTCTAGCACCCAGGGAGCTGACAAGTTGACCAGAGAGGAGACAGCAATCCCTAAGGAAAGGCTTGGCAAGGCCACAGCACCTACCCATTCTGGGCTGCACAGAGCATTCAAGTAGTGTCTGTAAGAATCTGAAGTTCCAACACTAAACCAATGACTTTCAAGTGGTTTTAATGACAGACAATCTGCATACCAATTGACTCATCTGCACACAAGATAGCTTAGAACAATACAGGAGAAAAATGTAAAAAGGTCTGTAGTGGTGATGACAATTACTTCCCAATATGCTGACCTCCAGTAAATCTTTTAATGAATCATTAAGAATGGGTACAGCTCTGTCCTGCAAGCATTTTGGTAAAAACGCTCTTTTCATTCTGCATCTGCCCCAAAATTATAATGGAAGCATTGTGCAAGTCAGCCAGTAAGCATATGCAGTAAAATATTTATGTTTTATAATGACCATATGGGTTTTAAGTGCATTGTCAATGTAGTTACTTTACTTTTGTTTTTTCTTCCTATTGACACCTATTACTGACAGTCTTAAAATTTTAAAACCCATTATCTTGGGTTATGATGGTAACAGGTTGCTCTTTTTTGATATTTGCATAAAGTATATTACTGTCCACCATGAAAGAAACCCTTACTGTTGTGTTCTGTGATTTCAGTCTGTCTGATATGTGGGAAACGTGGCTTCCACCATCACAGGGACCATGGCTACTGCTTTGGTCTCTGTTGGTGCCCAACACCCTTACATGGGGAGAAAGCAACACGGTGTGGTCAGGATAGTTCACGTGACAAAGGCAAAAATGGCCACAAAGGCAGTAAGACTCCAGAAATAAAGAAATCCAGGGTTCACTTTAGGAAAACTATTTTTAAAACTCTCCCTTAATTGGTTTTTCAAGCTGTTAAAGACCTATAGGATCATGCAGATTTTTAATATTCCGGACAGGGAAACCCGATTTTGGGAGGGGAAGTGACTGGCTTGCAGTTCCATCATGAGGGATTCATTTAAAAATATCTATATAGAGAGGGATCAGTTTCCACATAGGAGGAATGAACACACCAGAGCGATGGGCAGCAGCTTTAGAGCGAGTCCTGTGCTGCCCTGAGACACACGAGCAGTTTTGGACCCTTCCGGCATCCCCAGCATCTCAAAATACACTTTCCTTTGTAAGCACCTTACAAAGTTTCTTTATGAAAATGTAGGTTACATTTTTCACTTCTTTTTGACATCGTTAGGCCATAGTGATCATCTACCTTACCCTCCAGAGACCAAGTTCCGCCTGGACTGTTCTCACAGTTTAAACCTGGGAGGGAGGGAGGGTGTGTCCAGTTCAGTGCTGGGCCCCAGCGTGTCCTGCTCTTCGTGCAGTCTCCCTGGCCAGTGGCTTATGTTCAGAGACCTGCTTGCCCAACCTTGGGAGCCAAGGTTGAGGAGAAGATTCACGTTAGGGCCACTTTTCTTGAGCTTTATTCTTTGGTTGCCCCTGATGATGGTTGAAGGTGGAGGGAAAGGCTGGTGGGCCTGAGCATTCAGCTTCCTGAAGGGGTCGAGAGCGGAGAGCACACTCACCTCCCACCCCCTTTGGGCAGCTGTCCCCCGCTCCCCACTCCACAGCAGGCTGTCAGGGCCACTTGCCAAATGGAATTCCTGCTCATGGAGCTGTCCACCTCTGGGAAAGCTCACCTTCCATGTGCACCAGTTTCTTTCCTCAAGAAATAAATGGCACAGAACAAAAAGGGATGGGGACCAAAAGCTACATGTGGGCCCTGCTGGGACCCTGATTCAAACCAGCCAACCTAAAAAAGACATTTTTGAGACAATTGTTGAAAATTGAATATTGGCTGGGTATGAGAAAATATAAAGGATTTTTGTTAATTTTGTGGTAGATAATGGTATTGTGGATGTGTTAAAAAAGAAAGACTTTATCATTTGGCCACACAAACTGAAGTACTGAGAAAGGTGCAAGATAATAAAAAGCATGTGTGTATATAGGGATAGAAAACAAGAGAGCAAAATGTTAATTCTTGAAATTGAGTGATGAGTATATGGAGGCTTATATTATTATTGCCCCACTTTTGGATGTTAGAATAGGTCCATAATAAAAAGTTAAAACAAGTATCTGTATTAGTTAGGGTTCTCTAGAGAAAAAGAATCAACAAGAAACACTTGCAAATATAAAATTTATAAAAGTGTCTCACATAATTGTGGGAATGCTGAGTCCAAAATCCGCAAGGGCAGGCTGTGAAGCCAACAATTCTGATGGAGGGTCTGTACCAACTCCACAGGAGAGACTCACCAGCCAAAACAGGAAGGAGACTGTCTCTTCTGAATCCTCCTTAAAAGGCTCCCATTGATTAGATTAAGCATCACTCATTGCAGAAGACATGCCCCTTGGCTGATTACAAATGGAATCAGCTGTGGATGCAGCTGACATGATCATGATTTAGGTCTATGAAATGTCCTCATCGTAACAGGCCAGCACTTGGCCAACCACACAAACAGGTACCACCACTTGGCCAGGTTGACACATGAACCTGACCATGACAGTATCCTACCCACCCATGGAGTTCTGGATCTTAAAAGGGGTTTTAAAGATGGGTTGACTTTTTTATTTTACTCTATTCTGCAAAGGAATAAATCCCTAGTGGTAAATTCTGTCAAGTAGGAAAGGCGCAGGAGTCAGGGGAGAAGGCCACTGCCTATCGGATTCAGGCCCACAGGGAGGCTCCCATTTTTTATCTGCTACAGCAATATACTGGTAATTGTACCTGAATACATTTGTGGCGGCCGAACCTCAACTTCTTGCCAGCAGTGTGGTAGAAGGACAAAGAGGAGGGCCACTGCTCCTCTACTCGCTGCCATGCTCCTTCAGTTGAAGGAGGAGGGCCTTCTCCAGCCTTGGTCCCTGGGATACTGTAGAATGCCCAGGGGCCTGTGACATCACCACCAGGAAGTGAGCTGGGGTCTTGCCCTATGGAGGGAGGGGGGAAGTGTGCCCAGGGTTTGTGACTGGGAAGGTAGGAGGGGAAATTGTCTGTTGGCCTGGAGGTGACAGGGAGCCTGGGTGGACGGGTCCTCAAACCCCAGCCACGTGGTCTGAGAGGGCTGGTGGTAGGTAGCACCAACAGCCCACCTGAGACAGGGGTAAGGACCATGAGGGTGGCCCCACCGGATATATTTTGACTTTTACATTATCTTACTGCTGATATGGAAACCTGTTACTTTTTTTTTTTTTGAGAGATGTAGTGGTAAGCAATCTACCTCAAGGGATAAGGAAGATATTTGAAGTGTTTTCCATGTCTGTAAACGCACAGTAAGCACAGATGACATTTGAAGGCACAGCAATACCCAAGTTCCAGTCTGAGCTAATTAGTGGTTCTGAATGAGTCACAGACCTTTGCTCTGGACTCTTGATACTCAAAGTGTGGTCCTAGGACCAGCAGCAGCAGTGTTCACTTCACCTAGAAACTTGCTCGAAATGCAGAATCGCAAATCCCAACTCAGATTACAGAATCAGAAGCTGCATTTTCACCTGTCCCCAGGTGACCAGTGCGCACAACGAAGTGTGAGAAGCACAGAGGCCCTGTGCGGGGGGAGAGGGTGGGAAGAAACTGCTGGGCCCTGAGGGCAGAGGCTCTGCCTGGTGGAGGTAGAAGATGGTGAAATGATGGGCTCCAGGGCCAGGTATTCTTTAAATACCTCAGCCAGGTGGTGCTGAACCTTGAGATTGGAGCTGACCTGTGGAGAGAGGAGCGGCTGCCGTGACTGCTATTTTTGGGCTCTGTCTTGGGCCTGGCCCCCTTACAGTCCTGTGTGTGAGGGGCGGCTGGGGGTCACCGCACCACCACAGCTCTGGTGGAGCTGGGGGAAGCGCCCATCAGGGCGAACTCTGCGGGTTCCCTGGGAGGTGGGAAGCAAAGCAGGCCAGTCCCCTTTGGCAGGTGAGCCCCAAAGAGGCTCCAGAAAGGAGGCCCATTTCATCACAGCATGCCACAGGGGATGACGGGTCTCAGAAGACAGGCTTCAGGCTATAAAACTGTCCCTTTAAAAATGGGTGACGGGAGTCGAGAGATTATCCTGAAGGTTATTCTTACGCATTAAATAGATATCACCTTTTTACTTAAGGCTTAACGGAGAGGCTGGAGGGAACTGTCCGGAAACGTAGAGGCTGGAGGGAACTGTCCGGAAACGTAGACCTGTGTTTTAGTAGCCATGTTTCTTGAAGATGATTGTATAATGACACAGCTTTTGCAATGTGACTGTATGATTGTGAAAACCTTGTGTCTGATGCTTCTTTTATCTCCCTTTTCAACAGAGGAGTAAAACATATGGATTAAAAATAAATAATCAGGGAACAAATGTTAAAATAAATTTAGTAGATTGAAATGCTTGTGATCAATGAATGGGAGGGGTAAGGGGTATGATGTGCATGAATTTTTTTCTGTTTTCTTTTTATTTCTTTTTCTGAATTGATACAAATGTTCTAAGAAATGACTATGATGACGAATATACAACTATGTGATGATATTGTGAATTACTGATTATAAATGTAGAATGGAATGATCATATGGTAAGAATGTTTGTTTATGCTTAAAATTTTAAAAATTAATTAAAAATGGGTGACGGGCTGGCCACAGTGGCTCAGCAGGCAGAGTTCTTGCCTGCCATGCTGCAGACCCAGGTTCAATTCCCAGTGCCTGCCCATGCAAAAAAAAAAAAAAGGGTGACAGTGCGAAAGTGCCATCCAGACTCACAGTCTGACATGACAGTGAGGAGCCCAGGTGCTAAGCTTTCCATCCCGAGCAGCGCAGTAGTTTAACAAGTAAGGACACTGTGATCATCCCACCACATAGACTTGTTTCTTTAAGATTAATTTAATGCATCGAGCCAGCAGGAAGCCGCTGTCGTTCTCAGTTTTATCACCCACCAGAGTGATTTTACAGCAAATGGGTTCCTGGAGTATTTTGTGATTTTTGCACTCAAGCACCATGGAAAAGCACTTTTACATGCAACGAAATAACGATTCCCCCCTCCCCTGTCTAGCCCCCACTGGTGACTTCTGGGTTCTGATTGGCAAACACTGATTCCCTCTAGTCCCCACTTTTGCTCAGAGAAGGAAACCAGAGGAACTCAATGTCGCTTCTTTCTCAGGCCGTGGAACCATCGAGTCCAACTTTCTGCACCCTTCCAGGTTTGTCTCCAGGCAGCCTTGTGGAGACGGAGTGGCATCCACCTCGCTGTCTCACTTGTTCATAAAAGAGTTTATGCAGCACCTGCTGGGGGCCAAGCACTGTGCTAAGCATGGGGTCACCTCCAGGAGCTCCCTCCGTATTGGACGCTCCCTCCCCTCACTCAGTGTCCTCACTTGACCCCCTCCCCTCACCCAGGCTCCTCACTTGACCTCTTCCTCCCCTCACCAGGTGTCCCCACTTGCCCGCCTCCTTCCCCTCAGGCAGGTGCTCACCGTCAGCACCTGGTCATTGCTCCGACCTGGCCGTGAACCCCGCCGTCTGGGTGAGGAGCTGACTTTTCTCCAGCGCGGAGCCGGGTGCAGACGTGAGCGCGGACGCCGAGAGGAGGCCTCGGCCTGGCTCTCCCCGCCCGGGCGCGTGGCTGTCCTCAGAGCGGCCTCGGCCGGCCCGGCCTGGCCCCGAACCCAGGGAGGGCTCCCCCGCCGTGGTCCCGCCCGGCCAGAGACACCGTGTTTCTCAGTGTCAGGGTGAGCGGGCGGGAGGCCGCAGGTGGCCGCGTCTTCCCTGGCCGAGGCCCGGCGCCTTCCCTCCGGCGTCCCCTCGGCCCCACCTGGGCGCGGCAGGCGCGACGGGGGCTGGGCAGGAGCCCTGCGGGCGCGGCCTCTGCGGGGCCCTCGGCCTCAGTGGACCGTCCCGAGCAGTGGCCGAGCTGGAACAGGCCTCTGGGGCTGAAACGTCAGGTGTGAAGTGGAGCCGGAGGCACCTGGTCCCTACGCCCTCAGGGGCGCATCCTGCACTGGGGTCGTCCTTCCTGCTCCCGTCCTTGGCACCGCCCGCTGGGGAACAGGCGAGTCCAAAGCTGGCTTAACACAGTCCACATTTATTATTCCTCAGTCCTGCGGGCTGGCTGGGGCTGGCTCGGCTGGGGCTAGTGGTCTTGGGGGCCTCACGAGCCTGGGGCTCAGCGGAGATGACCTTTTAGGAGGACTGCGGCCCCCCCCACCATGTGCTTGAGTCTCCCCCCCATGTGCTCCCGACCCCCAGCAGGCTACTTGGGTGTGTGCACAGGGTAGCAGAGACGCAACAGCAAGAGAGAGTAAGCACTCTTTTGTTTTGTTTTTAAGCTTTTTGTTTTGAATTAATTCTAGACTTTCAGTAAAGTTGCAAAGAAAGTACAACTCCCCCAAATCTGACATTACAATGGTATGATGATCAACACTGAGAAATTTAAACTGGTACAATGTAAACTACAGACTTAATTTTCATTTCATGCCATTTTTAACATGAGGTCCTTTTTCTTGCTCCAGGATCTGGCATTATAGTTAAAACAATAACACGTAACCATTTTAAAGCATTCAATTCAGTAACATTTAACACATAGGTGATATTGTGTAACCACCACCTCTAGCTTCAAATTTTTTCATCATCCCAGAAGGATGCCCTGTACCCATTAATCACTCATTCCTCAACCCCCCTCCCCCCCTTATTCTCTGGAAACCACCAGTCTTTCTGTCTCTAGGTCCAAGAAAAGTTAAGTTTGTTTTGTTTGGCTTTCAGCTTGTAGTGTGAATGCAGTGATGATTTACATCTGTTTGCAAACTCTTTACGTTTTAGAGTTAACTCAGCCCCAATTTTTCAAAAATACTCTTTAAAACAAAAAATAAAAATGAAATTGCATTTGATTTCATATAGCTAGGAAAAAACTGGCTAGAAGTGGACTTTTAAGCATGTCCAAACTCCAGAAAGTCCTAGTTGAGTTACTAGGAATGATGGGTAGAAGTGGTTTTCAGCTGTGTAACCAGCCATTGCCACATGATTAATCAATTAACTTCATGTGTACTAATTCTGAATTTTCACAATTATTTGGAAAGTGGGTTGCTTCCGGTTGTGATGTTTTCAAATATATTTTTCTATATATTAGCCTTGAAGTGGTTATTCAAACAGAATTCTAAAGTAGTAGTTATGCCTTCTGGTGCACAGGGTTGAAAAATTATATTTTTATAAATTTTATAATTTTATGTACTAATTTACAGAGTCAATAGTAATGTATGAAAAATGTTTTACCATACTTCTAGAAATATTTCTCAAAAATGTTTGGTTAGGTAAAATGTTAACCTGTAATCAGTTCTCTCACCATTAATAACATTTGCTTTCAGGTTTTCAAGCATTGTGATATGTGGCTTGTTATTTCTTTATTTAAAAACATACGTGTTAAACATCTGAGATTTTAGCCCCATGAAAAAATTGCACTATCTAGAGAATCTACTTTCTTCCTTTAATCAGAAAATAGGATCGTCATACATTTGTGTGTGGTCATTTTTGTCTTAGATTCTAATAAATATAGTGTCAAAAACTTAAAACAGAAAATATTGCCTATGATTTTAGAATTTATGCACATGCCTTTCTATGGTGTAAATTCATGCAACTCAGCTTCAATTGTTTTCATATAAATTCAATCGTCTAATCTTTTACATTTTACAGTAAAGTTTTTGCATCATAAATTATAGATAAAAAATAAAGCTAAAAAAGTAATCCCATTTTGTTTTCAGCAATTTCCATACACATTTGTACAATCAGGAAAAGATCCATTCAAATACATACGCTGCATGATATTCACCTGTGATCTTTCTCATGAAAATTTCAATTAACATATATCTCTTCTTACAGGTTCAAATTTGATTTGTTTATATATCAGCCTTTCTTTTTATTGGAGAAGTTGTAGGTTTATAGAAATCATACATAAACCACTCTTTTAATACCTTGCATTAATGTGGTAGATTTGTAACAATTCATGAAAGAACACTTTTATAATAGCACTGTTATCTATAGTCCATTTACAATAGGGTTTACTGTTTGTACAATCCTATTGATATTTTAAAAATTTTTAGTAAATATATAATCTACAATTTCCCCTCTTAACCACATTCAAACATACATTAATGCTGTTAATTACATTCACAATTACATTCGCAATGTTGTGCCACCATCCTTTTCCAAACCTTTTCTATCATCTGGCTGGTTTGAATCTGTTGTGTACCCCAGAAAAGCCAAGTTCTTTAATCCTCATTCAATATTGTTGGGTGGGAGCTTTTTGATTATTTCCATGAATATGTGACCCACCCAATTGTGGGTGGTAACTTGTGATTAGATGGTTTCCATGGAGATGTGTCTCTTCCCATTTAAGGTGGGTTTGCTTACTGGAGCCCTTTAAGAGGGAACCATTTTGGAAAAAGCTTCAGAGTCACCAGAACCAACAGAATGGACAGAGCCCCAGGAAAGCTGTTGAAGAGAAAGCTAGCAGATCTCACTATGTGCATTTCCAGCTGAGAGAGAAACCCTGAACATCACCAGCCTTCTTGAACCAAGGTATCTTTTCCTGGATGCCTTAAATTGAACTTTTTTATAGCCTTGCTTTAATTTGGATATTTTCATGGCCTTGGAACTATAAATTTGAAACTTTATAATTCCCCTTTTTGAAAGCCATTCTGTTTCTGGTAAATTACATTTGAGCAACTTACAAACTAAAACAACTCCACATAGAAACTCTGTATAATTTAAGCATTAACTTCCCATTTCCTACCCTCCACCCCAGCCCCTAGTAACCTAATATTTTAGTTTCTGACTTAATGAATTTGTACTAATTATTTCATATCAGTGAGATTATAAAATATTTGTCCTTTTGTATCTGGCTTATTTCACTCAATGTGATGTCTTCAAGGTTATCCATGTTCTTGCATAGATCAGAACTTCATTCCTTTTTTGGCTGAATAACATTCCATTGTGTATATGTACTGCATTTTGTTTATTCATCAGTTGATGGCATTTGGGTTGCTTCCTTTTGGCAATTGTGAATAATGCCACTATGAATGTCAGTGTGCATTTATTTGTTCTAGTCCCTACTTTCAATTCTTTGGGGTATATACCTAGAAGTGGGATTGTCAGGTCATATGATAATTTTGTATTTACCTTTCTGAGGTATCACCAAAATGTCTTTCACAGTTTGCTGCGTTATTTTACATTCCTACCAAGTTCCATGCTGTAGTGGGTTTAATAGTATCTTCCCCAAATTCATGTCTATCCAGAACCTCAGAATGTGACCTTATTTGGAAATAGGGTCTTTGCAGATGGCGACTAGACGAGAATGATGCATCCTTATCCTTGAGCTGAGTAATGTCAAGGATTGCAAGCAACAACCAGAAGCTACAATTAGACAAGAAAGTGTCCCCTACAAGCATCAGTCCTGATTACCCCTTGATTTCTAGCCTATAGCCTTCAGCATTGTAGAGAGAGAATTTCTTTTAAGCCACTCAGTTTGTGGTACTTAGTTTTCTAAGTTAGCTGTAACAAATACACATACCAAGCACAGATTCATGGGTTGGAGGAATGGACTCTGAGTTGCACAATACGGTGGCCATGTTAGCTTAGTTCAGAAAGCTCTGCCACCTTAACTCACAGATATATTTAGCTCTTAGGAGGGAACTGGAATAAAGTAGTAGATTTGGTCACTTTAGCACTTGCTTCATGAAGCGCTACTTTCCACAGAGTCACCAGTCCTTAGGATATTGGTGACCAAAAAAAAATAGAAAAGAAATCCCTTTGTTATCATTCTTTAGCAAACACTTCTTATATATTTCCTCTATTCAGTATTTTCATGCAACATTAAAGCCAGAAGAGAATATAACAAATTATAGCAGTCTTCTTTGAACACAGACTTTAATAAACTTGAATAACTATAACATATGAACTGTAGGCTTTTCCTCCCAATAGTCGCATGTTTATTTGAGGATGTCTCTGCCTTATGTCATTAGAAACTCCTTCCCCACATCTTCTCAAACAGTTTCCTGGGGAAGATCGTCTATATATCTGCTGTCAAATTAATATCTTCTTTCTTTTTTGGGGGGCGGGAAGTGCATGGTCTGGGAATCGAACCTGGGTCTCCCGCGTGGAAGGTGAGCATTCTACCACTGAACCACCTATGCACCCTAAATTAACATTTTTGAGTATTTGCTTTCAATATTTTTCATTTGAGAAAAATTACCTTCTTGTCTTTTGAAATAATATAGTTACACTTGCTCACTATATTACTGATAAAATCAATATATCATTGATAAAATGAATATATTGATAAAATAGAATTATTAATAAATTCTATCAATGCATATAAATAAAGATACTTTCACTATTACACAAATGACTTTCTAGATATTGGATAGAAATAGCCTGACAAATGGGAACACACAATGGACTTGCTTCAATAAAAATTATTACTCTTAGATCTAAGATTTACTCTTAGATTTAACAGAAGGAAAAAAATCTGAAGTAAAACTAGTGAACTTCTACAACATGTTTTCTCACCATCAGATACTTCTGAAAGATCTCTTTAGTCAGAGGAAGAGAGACTGGGGAAAAAATATATGTATTGAGTTTGGGGTCAATTTACCTTTTTTTTTTTTTTTTTGCGTGGACAGGTACTAGGACTCAAACCTGGGTTTCTGGTGTGGCAGTTGAGAACTCTGCCTGCTGCTGCTGAGCCACTGTGGCCTGGCCTCAATTTACTTTTTCAAACATCTGCTAGTCTAAGTTTCATATAGAGCCAACTGAATTTCTGCTCTGAAAACAGTTTTATACTCTAAATTCCTTTTCCCACCTTTAAATTTGTTTCATTAATGAGCTGAATTTCATTGAATTCATTTCCTCTACCAAAAGCTCACACATAAGGTGAACTAGGGCTTTTTTTTTTTTTTTTGCCTGGGTAGGCACTGGGAATCTAACCATGGTCTCTGGCACGGCAGGCGAGAACTCTGCCACTGAGCCGCCATGGCCCAGAACTAGGACTTCTTACAAGCTTGTGAATTTGGGCCTGTTGGCTTTATGAGCTAACATCCCCTCAAGCACTTGTTGGGAATAATATTCTTGGGTTCAGTTTTCTTTTCCTTAGAATTTTTTTGGGAGGTTCTGCATGTTGCTGTGGAGAAGCCACAGACCGATGCAATTACTCCTGCCCCTCCCCCACCTCCCCGCCCCCCAGGTGATTTGCTTTTGTTGTTTAAACAATGTATTTTTTCTTCATCTCTAAATTCAGTACCTTAATTAGGATTTGTCTTGGTGTTTAATAGAGGAAACTATTAAATTTCCCAGGAAAAATGTGTGTTTGATATGCAAATTCAAACTATTTTATTTTCAGGAACATTTCTTATCTCTCAATTTTGAATGTCACAACCATTTTCACTACCTCAGGGGCACCAGTTTCCTTTACATTGGATTGTCTTTGTCTTCAACATGTATTAGGTTTTATCTAATTCCTATAGATCTTTTGTCTTTCATCCCTATTCACTGCGATTTTTGTTCATTCCAGGAACTTAATTTCTAGTGGTATCTATATTCCTTGTTTTTTTCTAACTATTAGTAGCTTAATGGCATTTTTTAAGCCCTCAATTTGTTTCACCATCTCCCTTTATATCCTCTTATATAGTCTTTTCATTATCTTCGGGCTTTTATATAACTTTTAGTTTTTATATAGCATGAAAAACTATGAGGACTTTTCTTGTCTTTTGTCATATGTTTCTTCTGTGTTATTTTGGTTGGCCTCTTGACTGGTATTCTTTTCCTTTCATTGTTATTATTTTAGTATGTTTTTATAATTTCTTTTTAAAATTATTATAAATTATTTCTCTAATTAGAAAACTAGGTTTAAAGAAAAATAATGTAAAACATAGAGTTCCCATATACCCCCAATTGTTGACACTTTGCGTAAGTATGGTATCTTTGTTACAATTGATGACAGAATAATTAAAATAGTACTATTAGCTATAGTCCATAGTTTATACAAGATGTATTTTTTCCGAATAATATTCAGAAAATTATCCACAGGTTTCACTCAATCAAGTCCCGCATTTTATCCTTGAACTTTCCTTCTGTTAACATACACAACCCAAAACTTCCCCTTTTAACCACATTCACACACATAATTCAGCACTGTTAATTACATTCATGATGATGTACTACCATCACTACTATCCATTTCCAAACTTGTACAATCAGCCGAAATAGAAATTCTACCCAAATTAAGTATCAGCTCCCCATTCTATCCCCTGGTAACCTATATTCTATATTTTAATTCTATGAGTTTGCTTATTTTATTTTATTCTTTTTTTTATTTCTGGGCACATGATCTGGGAATCGAACCCAGGTCTCCTGCATGGAAGGCAAGTTTTTTTACCACTGAACCACCCATGTACCCTGCGTTTGCTTATTTTAATTAGATCATTCCAGTAAGATATCATAATGTTTGTCTTTTTGTGTCTGGCTTACTTCAGTCAGCATAATGTCCTCAAGGCTTATCCATGTTGTCACATGCATCAGGACTTCATCCTCTTCACAGAGAAGTAATATTCCGTTGTATGTATATATCACATTTTTATTTATCCATTCATTGGTTGATGGACACTTGGTTTGCTTGAATCTTTTGGCATTTGTGAATGGTGCAGCTATGAGCTTTGGTGTTCGAGTCCTTGCCTTCAGTTCTTCTGGGTGTATACTTACTAAGGGAACTGCCAGATCATACAGCAATTGTATACTGAGCTTCCTGTGGAGCTGCCAAACTGTCTTCCAGAGCGTCTGCACCATTTTACATTCCTACCTGCAGTGAATCAGTGTTCCCATTTCTCCACATCTTCTCCAACACTTAAATTTTTCTGTTTTTTAATAGTAACCATTCTAATAGGTATGAAATGAACTCTCATTATGGTTTTAAGTTGTATTTCCCTAATAGATAGTGATGTTGAGCCTCTTTTAATGTGCTTTGTACTTCCTTTTTGGAATTTCTTTTCAAGTCTTTTCCCCATTTAAAAAAATATATTTTTATTGATAAATCTTCACACACATACATTCTATACATGATATGAAATCAGTCATCGCATAGTTGTGTATTTATCCCCATGATCATTTTCTAGAACATTTGCATCACTCAAGAAAAAGAAATAAAAAGAAAAAGCTCATCCATACCATACCCCTTACCCTCCCTCCATCTCGTTAACTGCTAGTATTTCCATCAACCCAATTTATTTTACCCTTTGTCCCCTATTGTTTACTTATTCTTTATTCATATGTTTTTACTGATCTGTCCATACCCTAGATAAAAGCAACAGACACAAAGTTTTCACAATTCCACAGTCACACTGTAAAAATTATATCTTTATACACTTGTCCTGAAGAATCAAGGTACTAGAACACAGCTCAACAATTTCAGGGATGCCTCTCCAGCCACTCACTCCAATACACCATAAACTAAAAAGGGATATCTATGTAATACGTAACAATAACCCCCAGGATAACCTCTCGACTGAAATCTCAGCCATTGACACTTTACTTTGTCTCATTTATCTCTTCCCTGTTTTTGTCAAGAAGGCTTGCTTTCTCAATCCCTTGATGCTGGGTCCCAGCTCATCCTGAGATTTCTGTCCCATGTTGCCAGGGAGATTTACACTACTGGGAATCATGTCCCACGTAGATGGGGGGGTGGGGAGGGCAGTGAGTTCCCTTGCTGTGTCTGCTTAGAGAGAGATAGACCACATCTGAGCAACAAAAGAGATTCTCTGGGGGTGACTCTTAGGTCTAATTTTAAGTAGGCTTAGCCTATCTTTTGCAGGGATTAGATTCATAGGGGCAAACCCCAAGATTGAGGGTGTGACCTATTGATTTGGTTGTCCCCACTGCTTGCAAGAATATCAGAAATTCTCCAAAAGGGTGAGTTGAATATTTCCCCCTTTCTCCCCATTCCCCCAAGGGGGCTTTGTAAATGCTTCTTTATTCTCTGCCCAAATTACTCTGGATTTCTCTGGGCATTACACTACTCTGGACAAACCAACAAAATCTCACACCCTCTTCAAGTTTACCTGTATTATGGTGTTCAAATAAACTGACAATATGAATTAAATTAGGAAATGCACTGCCCAAGATATAGATTTTGCACTAAATAAATCTCTCTCCCTTTAGTTTCACATAGAAGTTGAAGTTTTAAAATATGAATATCATCCTTTACCCGTGTTCTGATATGCCTTATACCTCAGTTTCATTCATATCTCTGCTTGATGTCTGATCACTTTTTCAACTTTTTAAACAGTTCCTGTATGGGGTACTGCTGACTTTCATAGCTTCAGAGCTCTAACTCTGAGTCTTAGGTGTCACATAAATACCTGAAGTTTCTGGGAAACACCATGTTATATACAAACAGCTCAGTATCTGAGAATTTAGAATTAACAGTTACATCTCCTGAATATATATGACTGTTGTAAAAGCTTACAGTCTAGGATCCTTTACCATAAGCCTGACCTGATATCCTGTGCTCTCAACTTTAGTTCACCAAATTTTTATATTTTAATAAGTCCATATGATTGAGGCATGATAATATTTGTCTTTTTGTTCCTGACATTTCATTTTTAATGAATGAAATGTCATTCCCATTATATATGGGAATATATATATGTCTCCCATTATATAGGCTGCCTTTTTACTTTCTTTACACTTTTGTGTATCAAATAAATTTGAGGAGTTCATACTTATGTATTTCTTTCTTCAATGCCTATGCTTTGGGTATAAGATCTAGGAAACTGTCTCCTATTGCATATTTTATAAGATATTTCCCTACATTTTCTTCTAAAACTTTTAGTTTTCTTCTAAGGTCTTAGCTCTAATGTTTAGGTATTTGAACCATTTTCAGTTAATTTTTGTATAAGGTGTGAGATGTGGATCCTCTTTCCTTCTTTTGCATATGGATATCCATTCTCCAAGCATCACTTATTGAAGAGACTGCTCTGTCCCAGGTGGATTGGCTTGACCGCCTTATCAAAGATCAACTGTCAATAGATGAGAGGGTCTATATCTGAACACTCTATTTGATTCCATTAGTCACTATATCTATCTTCATGCCAGTACCATGCTACTTTGACCACTGTAGCTTCATGATATGCTTTAAAGTTGGGAAGTTGAGACTTCCCATTTCACTTTTCTTTTTCAAGATATTTTTAGCTATTTGGGGTACCCTTCCCTTCCAAATAAATTTGGTTATTGGTTCTTCTATTTCTGCAAAGGATTTTTAAAAATTATTTTATTTTATTTTGTTAAATACCAAAAAACACAAAGCAAATGCAAATATTCCTATTTTGATCATTCCGTTCTACATATATAATCAGTAATTCACAATATCATCACATAATTGCATATTCATCATCATCATTTCTTGGAACATTTGTATCTATTCAGAAAAAGAAATAAGACGAAAACAGAAAAAAAAATGTATACATACCATACCCCTTACCCTTTCATTGATCACTAGCATTTCAATCTAAATTTATTTTAACATTTGTTCCCCCTATTATTTATTTTTATTCCATATGTTCTACTCATCTGTTGACAAGGTAGATAAAAGCAGCATCAGACACAAGGTTTTTACAATCACACAGTCACATTGTGTAAGCTATATCATTATTCAATCATCATCAAGAAGCATGGCTACTGGAACACAGCTCTACATTTTCAGGCAGTTTCCTCCAGCCTCTCCATTACATCTTGAATAACAAGGTGATATCTACTTAATGCATAAAAATAACCTCCAGGATAACTTCTCCACTCTGTTTGGAATCTCTCAGCCATTGACACTTTGTCTCATTTCACTCTTCCTCCTTTTGGTCGAGAAGGTTTTCTCAATCCCTTGATGCTGAGTCTCAGCTTATTCTAGGATTCCTGTCTCATGTTGCAAGGAAGGTCCACACCCCTGGGAGTCATGTTCCACATAGACAGGGGGAGGGTGGTGAGTTTTCTTGTGTTGGCTGGAGAGAGAGGCCACATCTGAGCAACAAAAGAGGCTCTCTTAGGGGTGACTCTTAGGCCTAATTTTAAGTAGGCTTAACCTATCCTTTGTGGGGTTGAGTTTCATATGAACAAACCCCAAGACTGGGGGCCCAGCCTATAGCTTTGGTTGTCCACACTGCTTGTGAGAGTATTAAGAATTCAACTTGGGGAAGTTGAATTTCTCCCCATCTCACCATTCCCCAAAGGGGACTTGGCAAATACTTTTCCACTCACTGGTCGAATCACTCTGGGATTCATCAGGGCATCACTCTGGACAAACCAGCAAAATCTCATGTCCTACCCAAGGTTCCAAGTACTTATGGTGTTCAATCAAGCTATCTACATAAGTTATATTAGGAAATACAGTAGTCAAAATACAAATTTTGTAGCAAATAAACATTTTTTTTGCTTTAGTCTCACACATAAGTTGAAATTTTAAAATATTAATTACCATCTATTTTCAGCACCCTGCAATAATGGCATTCCTTTGTTCTTCCTCATGCAAAAACATTTTTAAAATTTGTACATTTAGTCACTATCATTATACACTCTAGGCGTTCCTAGATTATACCATCTCAATCTTTATTGTCTTTCTTTCTGATTTCATTTATGCCCCCAGCCCTCCTCCCTCTATCATTCTCACATTCAGCCTCATTCAGTGTTTTAACATAATTGTATTACAGTTAGGTAGTATTGTGCTGTCCATTTCTGAATTTTTATATTCAGTCCTGTTGCACAATCTGCATCCCATCAGCTGCAATTACCCAGTATCTTACCCTATTTCTATCTCCTGATGGTCTCTGTTACCAACGAAATATTCCAAGTTTATTCACTAATGTCAGTTCATATCAGTGAGACCATACAGTATTTGTCCTTTTGTTTTTGGCTCATCTCACTCAGCATAATGTTCTCAAGGTCCATCCATGTTGTTACATATTTCATAACTTTATTCTGTCTTACAGCTACATAATATTCCATCTTATGTATATAGCACAGTTCGTTTAGCCACTTGTCTGTTGATGGCCAGTTTGGCTATTTCCATCTCTTTGCAATTGTAAATAATACTGCTATAAACATTGGTGTGCAAATGTCCGTTTGTGTCCTTGCCTTTATGTCCTTTGAGTAGATATCTAGCAATGGTATTGCCAGGTCATATGGCAATTCTATATTCAGCTTTTTGAGGAACTGCCAAACTGCCTTTCACAGTGGTTTCTGCAAAGGATTTTAATTGGTATTGCATTGAATCTATAAATCAATTTGGGTAGAATTGACATCTTAACTATATTTAGTCTTCCAGTCCATGAGCATGGTATACCCTTCCATTTCTTTTGGTCTTCTGTGATTTCTTTTAGCAATTTCTCAGTTTTCTATGTATAGGTCTTTTGTTTCCTTAGCTAAATTTATTCCTAAATATTTGATTCTTTTGGTTGCTATTGCAAATGGAATTTTTTTTTCTTGAGTTCCTCCTAGATTGCTCACTACTAATGTATAGAAACATTACTGATTTTGGAGTGTTGATCTTGTAACCTGCCACTTTGCTGTACCCATTTATTAACTCTAGTAGCTTTGTTGTAGATTTTTTTGGGAGTTTTGACATATAGTATCATGTCTTCTGCAAACAATGAGAGTTTTACTTCTTCCTTTCCAGTTTGGACACCTTTTATTTCTTTTTCCTGTTAAATTGCTCTGGCTACAACTTCCAGCACAATGTTGAATAACAATGATGACATCCTTGTCTTGTTCCTGATCTTAGGAAAAAACTTTGTCTTTCCCCATTGAGGATGTTGTTAGCTGTGGGTTTTTCATATGTTCCTTTTATCATGTTGAGGAAGTTCCCTTCTGTTCCTATTCTTTGAAGTGCTTTAATAAAGAAAGGATATTGAATTTTGTCAAATACCTTTTCCGTATCAACCAGGATGATCATGTGGTTTTTCTGCTTTGATTTGTTAATATACTGTATTACATAATTGATTTTCTTATGTTGAGCCACCTTTGCATGCCTGCAATAAATCCCACTTGGTCAAACTGTATGTTTTTTTTTTTTTTAACATGCTGCTGAATTCGATTTGCCAGTATTTTGTTGAGGATTTTTACATCTATATTCATTACAGAAATTGGTCTATAAATTTCTTTTTTTTTCCACTTTCTTTGTCTGGTTTTGATATTAGGGTGATGTTGACTTCATAGAATGAGTTAGGTAGCTTTTCCTCCTCTTCAATTGTTTTGAAGAGTTTGAGCAGGATTGGTACTAATTCTTTCTTGAATGCTTGGTAGAATTCACATGTTGAGCTATCTGGTCCTGGACTTTTCTTTTTGGTGAGCTTTTTGATAACTGATTTAATCTACTTTTGATTGGTTTGTTGAAGTCATCTATTTCTTCTCAGGTCAACGTTGGTTGTTCATGTCTTTCTAAGAAGTTGTTCATTTCATCTACGTTGTCTAATTTATTAGTGTACAGTTGTTCATAGCATCTTCTCATTCCCTACTTTATGTCTGCGGAGTCAGTGGTTATGTCTCCTCTTCCATTTCTGATTTTATTTATTTGCTTCTCTCTCTCTCTTTTTTTTTTTAGCCTAGCTAAAGGCCCATCAATTTTATTAATTTTCTCAAAGAACCAACATCTGGTTTTGTTGATTTTCTTGATTGTTTTCATGCTCTCAATTTCATTTATTTCTGCTCTGATCTTCGTTAATTCTTTCCTTTTGTTTGCTTTGGGTTTAGTCTGCTGTTCTTTCTCTATTTCTTCCAAGTGAACAGTTAATCCTTAACTTTTCTTCTTTCTTCTTTTTTAAGATAGGCATTTAAGACAATAAATTTCCCCCTTAACAGTTGCTTTGCTGTATCCCATAAACTTTGATATGCTGTGTTTTCATTTTCATTTGCCTTGAGAAATTTACTGATGTCATTGTAATTTCTTCCTTGACCCACTAATTGTTTGAGTGTGTTTTTAATCTCCATATTTTTCTGAATTTTCTGGCTCTCTGCCAATATTGTTTTCCAACTTCATTGCATTATGATCTGAGAAATTATTTTGTATGATTTTAATCTTTCTAAATTTATTGAAACTTACTTTGTGACCAAGCATATGGTCTATCCTTGAGAATGATCCATGAGTACTTGAGAAGAATGTATATCCTGCTTTTGTGGGGTGTAATGTTCTATAGATGTCTGTTAAATCTAGTTCATTTATCATATTATTCAAATTCTGTGTTCTGTATTGATTCTCTGCCTAGATGTTCTGTCCTTTGATGAAAGTAAGGAATTGAAGTCTACAGCTATTACAGTAGAAGTGTCTATGTCTCCCTACAGTGCTTTCAGTGTTTGTCTCATGTATTTTGCAGCACTCTGGCTCAGTCCATAAATATTTATGATTACTATTTCTTTTTGTTGAGTTGTTCCTTTTATTGATACATAGTGTCCTTCTTTGTCTCTTTTAATTGTTTTACATTTGAAGTCTAATTTGTCAGATATTATAGTATAGCTACTGTTGCTCTTTTCTGATTGTTATTTGCATGAAATATCTTTCCCCAAACTTTCACTTTCAAACTGTTTTTGTCCTTGGATCTAAAATTAGTCTCCTGTAGACAGCATATAGATGGGTCCTGTTTTTTAATCCATTCTTCCAGTCTGGGTCTCTAGATTGGGAAGTTTAATTCATTAACATTTAATGTTATTAGTATAAAGGCATTACTTTCTTTTACCATTTTGCATTTTATATGTCATATCTATTTTTTTCTCTTTACCTTTACTGATAGTCTTCATTTCTACACTCTTCTCCAGACTTCTCTCTCCTGCCTTTTCCTACCTGCCTGTGGTGTTCCTTTTAGTATTTCTTGCAAGGCTGGTCCTTTGATCACAAGTTCTCTCAGTGATTGTCTGAAAATATTTTTGAAGGACAATTTTGCTAGATATATAATTCTTGATTCACAGTTTTTCTCTTTTAAATTCTTAAATATATCATACCAGTGCCTTCTTACCTCCATAGTTTCTGCTGACAAATCTACACATAGTCTTCTTGGGCTTCTCTTGTGTTCTAGTTTGCTAGCTGCTGGACTGTGATATACCAGAAACAGAATGGCTTTTATAAGGAGGATTTTATTAGGTTGCAAGTTTAACGTTCTAAGGCCATGAAAATGTCCCAATTAAAGCAAGTCTATAGAAATGTCTAATCTAAGGCAGCAAGGGAAAGATACCTTGGTTCAAGAAGGCTAGTGACATTCAGGGTTCCTCTCTCAACTGGAAAGGCACATGGCCATCATAACAATGTCTGCTAGCTTTCTCTCCAGGTTTCTTGTTTCATGAAGCTTCCCCAGGGACATCTTCCTTTTTCATCTCCAAACATCTCTGGCTGTGTGGGCTCTAGTGGTTCTTGTGGCTCTTGTGCTCTCTCCAAAATGCTTCCTCTTTTAAAGAATTCCAGTAAAGTAGTCAAGACCTACCTGGAATGGGTGGAGTTACATCTCCCACTAATCAAAGGTTAATACCCACAATGGGTCAGTCATATCTCTGTGTAGATTTAATCAAGTTTCCAACCTATAGTGCTGAAAAGGGATTAAATGAAAGGGCTGCCTCCACAAGATGGATCAGGATTAAAATATGGCTTTTCTAGGGTATATAATCCTTTCAAACCAGCATACCTTGTATGCGATAGATTGCTTTTCTTATGCTGCTTTCAAAAGTCTCTCTTTCTCTGTGACACTTGACAGTCTGAATAATAAGTATCCTGGAGTATATCTATTTGGATCTAGTCTGTTTGGGGTATGCTGCACTTCTTGGATCTGTAATTTTATGTCTGTTTAAAGAGATGGGAAATTTTCAGTGATTATTTCTTCCATTAGTCTTTCTCCTCCTTTCCCTTTGTCTTCTCCTTCTGGGACATCCACAACACATAAGTCATGTACTTCATGTTGTCATTCAATTCTCTGAGACTCTGCTCACATTTTTCCATTCTTTTCCCTATATTTTCTTTTGTGTGTCAGCTCTCAGATGTCTAGTCCTCTAGTTCACTAATCCTTTCTTCTGCCTCTTTAAATCTATTGTAGGTTTCCACTGTTTTTTCATCTCTTCTATTGTGCCTTTCATTCCCATAAATTCTGTGATTATTTTTTCTCAAACTTTCAATTTATTTGTTTTGTTCCCCCAATGCCTTATTTACATCCTCCCTCAACACAGTGATTTGATTTTTGATGTGATTTTCCATGTCTGTTCCAACATCCTGATTTAGTTGTTTCAACTACGGTCTCTTATTTTAATTATTGATTTGTTCCCTTGACTGGGCCAATGTTTGATTTTCCTAGTATGACTCCTTATATTTTTCTGGCAGCTAGGCATTTGATTTCCATAATTAGTTTATTCTGAAGGTTGATTTCACTCTTTAACTTAGGATTTTCTTGCTGGATTGCTTTGTTCTCTAACATTCATTTCAACTTATTCTATACCTCTAGGGGTTCTGCTTAACTGATCAGAATTTTTCAGTTCTTGTTTTTCTTTTTCTTGCTCTGCATATATGGAGCCTTTTTTTTTTTGAGGAGGAGGGTCTCCTCAGATATCATAGACCCCAGTCCAATTTTCCCCAACCAGAAAGGCCCACACATCAGGAGGAAACTGTAGACAACATCAGTTTTCCCTGAAGGTGAGACCCAGCAGCTTGACTGACTTTCCTATGAAGCCCCATACTCTGTGCTTTTCCTACCCTGCCAGCATGAGGCACTTGTCTGCCCATGGCTTCCCACCAGGTGAAGTGATGTTGTACCTTTAACTTCAGCAGGCTCTCCCTACTAGAGGCTTGGTTGAAACAGAGGTGAGGTAATATGGTAGCTTTAATTGCTTTAGCTTTCCAGTCCCTTGGGCCTGAATTCCTTGAAAGAGGGATTCCACTTGAGCTGGGCCCCACCTTTCTCTTGGGGAAGATACACCCTGTAGGGAACTAATTCCTTTCACCTGACTAGTTACTTTGTCTCTCTCACTCAAGCTTAATTCTGCCCTTGCCTGGGGTAGTGCTAGAGCCTGAGAGTGCTTCCAGTTCTATCTAATGAGCTATTAAGGAGCAGAAAAATAAACAAAAGCCTTTTTACAACCAGACCCCTGCTTTTCAGGTTTGTCAATCAAGAGCTTAAATTGATTCATGGCTCTATGTGCCCCCTTTCTTGGGGTCCAGCCTTTTCCCAGTATTTTGTGCTGTATTACTCAAAAAAACTCTTTTTTTTCCATCAGCCCCATCCCCTCTCTGCTGGGACAAAAACCCCTACTACCTTTGGGGTCTAATTTCAGAGGCCAGGGTTTGTTAATTTATTCTGCAGTTGGAGCTTGGTGGCTAAGCCCTTGCTGCTAGTAAAGTCTGTTTCCTTTCCCCTCAGGGAACCAGCCTGCAATGCCTGTTGGGGAGGGATGCAGACCTCCACAGCTTGGGGAATTTACAGTTCTGTGTGGGGTCTTAGCTGTTCCAGCTGGCCCAAACTGGTATATGCTGTGTGTCCAGTCACTGATGGTCCCCCTGGCAGTTGTTCTGTACTGTTCCTGGCTATTTACTCGATGCTCTGAAGGACAAACTAAATTCCACACCTCACTGAGCCGCCATCTTACCCTGCCTCTCCTGTATAATTTCTGTGTATTTCTTTTCATCGTACTTATGCTTGGGCTGTTCTGCCAGATGTTCTAATTATAAATAGTGAGCAACTACTTGACACCTTCCCAACCTTCTTTAAGTCTTATTTGATTTCTCCCCACTCCTCCAAACCCTACTTCAAGCAAAAATTTGAAGGCTGTGCTTTGTAATTTGCTTCCTTTCTATTCCTAATGAGCTAGAAGTGGGGGTGGGGAAAGGGGAAATCTGCAATAGGCTCACATTTTTCGAGTTTCCTAATCCATAGAACAAAGCCTTACTACTGAATTGTACACTTGAATGTGATTAAAATGGAAAACTGAGTTGTATATTTGTTAGTACTAAAAATAAAATTAAAAAAATCTAAAGCCTCTCTACTCCCAGAAAAGTTGAGGAAAGTTGGGGATGTTTCACCTCACTGAGAAGCCCCATTGGAATACTGGGAAGAGAACCATTAGATAGTACATCTTTCTGACACCAGACACACCAATAAAGACCATTTTCGATTATGAAAATATCCTCATAGACCCATAATTTGGCAATAATCATTTTAAAGAGGATGTGCATATTTGTAGTACAGGTACCTGACCAAAGACATATTAAAAAACAAAAAACAGAAGTAATGTTGGCTATTGTAATGTAAATGGTTTTCTAAATGAACTGAAAAAATATAATTGGAGAAGTATACAAAGAATGGTTAATATGCTGCTGCTTGCAAAGACATTATAACTTATAATATTCTGTTATGGGTTTGTATTAGTGTTTAATCATGAATGTGAATGTATTCTTGTGTTAAACTAGTCTATTAGCTTGGAAATTACAGTTTGCTTTTTAGTTGTCTGTTACGTTATTGGCTCTCTGAATTTCCTCTTGCTCCTCTTTCTTTTGTATCTGAAATCTGTGTATTTGTCTTCTTTTTTTGTCTTTATAAAGCTTTAACTAGAGCTAATGAGAAAATTAACTGTAAGAGTCAAAAGTTCTGGTGCTTTACAGATCAACTGTAGAAACTTGTATTTATGTTTTAAAAGACATACTGGGGACTTTGAGCAGATATTTGTACACTTATGTTCATAGTGGCATTATTTATAATAGCCAGAAGTGTCCAAAAATGTATGCATAAACAAAATGTGGTATATAAATACAATGGAATATTATTTGGCTGTGAAAAGGAAAGAAGTTCTGATATATGCAGGAACATGGATAAACCTTAAAGATGTCACATTGAGTGAAATAAGCTAGGCACAAAAGGACAAATATTGTATGATTTAACTCATGAAATAACTAGAACATGCAAACTCAGAGACAAAGTAGAGGTTAGGAATGGGGGCGCCAATGTTTAAGGCATACAGAGTTTCTGTTTGGGATTTTGGAAAAGTTTTAGAAATGGATGGTCATGGTGATAGCACAACATGGTGAATATAGCTAATGCTGCTGAATTGTATGCTTGAAAGTGGTTAAAAGGGGAGTTTACATGTATATATGTTAATACACACACACACACACACGCAAGCATGTTGGGTTTGAGATCCAACTAAAGCACAGTGGAAATACCATAGGAAGGGGCCTAGTTCTAGGATGGAGAGGGACTGTGGTTCTGCAGCCAGTGGCCCATCCCACCGAAGGGAGGATTCACAGGAGGGGAGCCGGACAGACTACCTTGTAAGGCAAAGGGCCAGGTGATAAGCCAGCCTTCCACTGAACTGTGAGGGGTATGACAGAGCAAAGAAAGACTCAGACAAGTCCAGTGTGGCAAGAAAATGAGCAGAATTGTTACATGGGGTCATCGTCTCTCCTCCTGGCACGGATTATAGCAATTCTCGAGCTTGCTCATCCACGCTGACTAGAGGAAAGGGCAATGTTTTTAGAGATTTGAACAAAGAGAGGTGGTGTTGAGGCACTGGCTCATTGTGATTGGCCCTCAGTGCATTCATGTTAAGAACTGAAAGTTGGCCTATCAATCATACTCTAGCATGTGCAGGAATGCTGTTTTCCTCAAGCTAAGACTTACTTTTTTACTGATAGAGAAGACAATTGTTTTCTAGGGCTTGTGGGAAAGGGAAGACTTGGGTGTAAGGCAAAAGTTCATTTATATTCCACCACCCCTGCCGCTGACCAGCCTACTCCTGACACATGTGGGATGCTGTCCTTGGGGATATCACCCTTCACCTCAAAGAGCTGTAATAACTCTTCGTTCCTCCACTGGGACTTCTAAGGGTTAGAGTCAAGTGAAATACATGGGGATGGGCCATCTCTTCTGGGAAAATAACTGAAAGGCTTGCCTGAGTAAAGAAGCTCCTTTAAAACATTTCTGCTTATTCATCTTCTTTGTCTCCTCAAAGAGTGTTGTTTCTGAGAGGATTTTGTTTTAGTGTTGCTATGACATTATTTGTAAGTTTTTATTTATAAAAAAGTCAAATCAGTTGGCCTTTATCTCAACATTTGATCTGTTTAGATGCCCAGCTGTGAAACCTGTTGCATAAAGTCGCAGAGCACTTTGAAATGGCCAAAAACTGCCCAGAAAAATCAGTACAGTTGTGTTCTTTGAAGTCAACTTGATTATTTTCAGGTTTTATTTTATATTGGTTTTAAAGAAAGAGATGGCTTTGGCAAAACTGAACATAATATGCAAGATATATTTTGAGGATGGAATTAGCTTAAAATTAAGGAAAATAGAACTGCTTAGAGATAATTAAGGGCTAATAGGAAAATTAAGGGAAAAATTCATCAGGGTAAGATATAAAACTTTGAATGTCTTGCTAGAAATACTTCATTTATTAACCCATTTCTTTCTTGTACTTCTGACTGGTTAACTGAGAAGCGGTATACTTTGGAAACTCATACTAAAACATAGTAAGACGATTTGAATTTGGAAGCAATGGGAGCCAGCTGAGACACAGTTGCAAATGCATACTCCTTTTCTATTTGAAGCTGAATACCTGCAATTTTGAATTTTCTAATTTTGTTATTTAGTATCTCTTAGAGGTGAATAGACCAAGGAATTCGATTTTGATGGATCTTGTCAATAATCTCTGTTCACAAAAATTGCTTCATTACATTAATATACATGAAACTCAAGTCCTCAATTATGGAGACTCTGCACGCTGCAGAGGTTAAACACAGAATTGTTCTTGCACAAAGAGACCTGTAAAAATAATTCTGGCCTTTTAGTTTTATTTCCTTTCAATTGATTTTTTTCACTAGATAAATTTAATTCCAAATTTTACAGATGGCTAAGGTGGTCATTCCATTACAGCTTTGCAGGGAAGAGAAATCATTAGGAAAGTGAAGAAGGAAGAGTCGTACAATTTCTACTAGGATAAGGAATCAAGGACTAATTTTATACATATCAAAGTCATGCTAAAAACTTAGAGGGCACAGATCTGCGCTAGTAAGTATAAAGAACTTGATGTCTTGGGCAAGAGTAGAAAAATGCACACTATCTCTCTATTGGTATAGTGTTTTAGTTTGCTAGCTGCCAGAATGCAATATACCAGGAACAGAACAGCTTTTAAATGGGGGAATTTATTAAGTTGCAAGTTTACAGTTCTAAGGCTGTGAAAATATCCAAATTGAAGTCAATCTATAGAAAAAATTAAGGCACCAACAAGAGGTTACCTTCACTCAAGAAAGGCCGATGAAGTACAGGGTTTTTCCCTCAACTGGAAAGGTACATGGTGAGCATGAGATATCTGCTAGCTTTCTCTCCAGGCTTCTTGTTTCATGAAGCTCCCCCAGGGATGTTTCCCTTCTTCATCTCCAAAGGTCTCCAGCTGCATGGGCTCTCTTGCCATTCTAAAGGGACTCTCTCCAAAATGTTTCCTCTTGTAAAGGCTTCTAGTAAACTAATCAAGACCCACCTGGAATGGGTGAAGTCACAACTCCGTTAAAACACTACCCACAGTTGGGTGAGTCACATCTCCATGGAGATAATCTAATAAATTTCCATCCAGCAATAATGAATGAGGATTAAAGGACATGGCTTTTCTGGGGTACACCACAGATTGAGACCAGCACATATATCATACATATCTGTTATGGAAATTTCCCTTTTTGTTTGCTGTAGGACACTAGTTGCAACCTCTGAATCAGGAAATGTAACTTTGCTTTATGAAAGGGAATAATCAAGGGGAGAACAATACAATGATGGTCTTTTGTGTGGTATGGACCAGAGAATTTGTTGGTTGCTATTAGTGACTGGGCCTTGGTGTCTTTTTTGGGAGATAAACAACACTTTTGATTGACTACAGAAGTACTTGCCTGTCTCATCCTAAACTTGTAAGATTAGTCTTCATATATGCTCTCACGTTCCTTTCTCAACTGTGCCAGATCCCAGATTCTCTTCTGCATATCGTACATATGCTCTGCATATGCTCTGCTGTAGTTATTTACTTCCCTGATCCAGTTGTATGTGTCCTTCCATCTGTCATCAAAATAACAATTGTTTAGCCTTCTTTCTTAGATGATTTCTGGATCATGTGTTGGTAATGTCATCAGTTTCATATTTGAACTGCTAGAAAAACCTGGCCATGATGTTTACAATGTTAAACTAGCACTATCTGTTTGTCTTGATACCTGTGGATTAGCTGTTAGGCTTTGTAGCATCAAAATAGACAGTTAATGCTACTGTACACTTTAGTCTCATTAAGTCATTACTCAGAGTGATGTCCCAATAGATGATCCATTATTGTGAGCCACAAAATATGAAAACAATGACAAAGATTACAGAATGCAATAATCTTTTTATATATTTTTGACACTGAAAATGATGATGCTTTCAGACCATAGTTTTTGCAGTTTCTTTATGGATTTTGTACTTTTCCCTCGAACTTCCTTTCCCATCCCTGAAAACTGACTTTTTGCATCCTGAAAAGGTGTTTATCAGGCACCGGACTTTTTTTTTTTTTTTTTTAGCTTTTACAAAGGGTATTTATTAGTTTATAAATTTACAGTTCTACGGCCATGAAAATGTCCAAATTTAGGCATCAACAAGGGGATACCTTCAGTTAAGAAAGCCCAAGCATGTCCAGGGTTTCTCTGTCATGTGGGAAGGCACATGGCAATGTCTGCTGGCCCTTTGCTCCTGGGTTTCATTGTTTCCAGCTCCTTCTTTCAGTGGTTTTCTCTCTGAATTTCTGCCTCCGAACACGTACAAACCTCTGTCAAATGGTTTCATCTCTGTGCTTTCTGTGTTGACTCTGAGCTCTCTCTTTCTCTGTGAGATCTGTTAAGGACTCTTGTAAGCTGATTAAGACCCACTTTAAATGGGTGAGGTCACATCTCCATGGAAATAATCTAATGAAAAGATCCCATCCACAATAAATTTGTACCCACAAAATTGGATTAAAAGAGCATGGCTTTTCTGGGGTATATAACAGTTTCAAACCAGCACATTCCACACTGTGGACCTTTCAAATACATGTTCTTTGCATATAAAAATGCAATTATTTCATCACAATATTACGAAAGTCTTAATCCATTTCAGTAACAAAAAAGCCAAAAGCAGTATAAAATCTTACATATGGATAAGCAGTTTGTCAGGTACAGGACTTTTGGTGCTAAAACCAGGACAGTCCCAGATGGTGCAAATCTGAGTATGTCGCCACCCGCTGAGGAGTCCATCTTTCCAAGGGGTCTAGTTTATTGGTCCATGCAGGTCATTCTGGTGTGTCCCAGTTTCCACCTGAAAGAGCATCTTTGGGAGGGATGTCTCACCCTGCTTCAGAGCCACTGTCATTTTACAGGATCATCCCACTGGCCCCAGGGCCCTTGGTGGGGCTCTTTTCATGGTTTCTGGGACACTCTTGAGAACACATCTGTGTAGGTGTAGTGTATAATCACGTCTGCTCTGGAAACCCAGGAAAGAGGCACAAGTTTCCTCTGCCCTCAGATTCCCCCATCCCAATCTCAGGATATGATGGAGAGGGGCAGAGTTCAGCACCTTCTTGTCGGGGAGGCCATAGGTACTCAGGCTCTCCTTACTTTCCCTCCAATGTCTCTCCATTCACTCCTGGTTTCAGGAATATGTTGTTAGTGCCTGTCACTCAAGTGGCCACTGTTTAGTGACTTTTAAAATTCTGAGCCCTGTTCTCCACTTTCTGCTGAAAGATGTTCCTTCTTTGAGGCAATGAACTTTCAGATTTAGCTTCTTAAGAAAGAACTGTAAGGAGTGATAGAAAATGTGGGAGATGTGAATATTGGTTAACTTTATCCATATAAATCTAAGTTCTGAGACTGTTTTCAGGGTCAACCCTGCTCTCTAGAGCCCCCCAGATCACCCAGAGCTAAAATTCCCCCTTAAAGAAAAGAGCACTTCAAGGGTAAACTTTGGATTTTGTATTATCGATAAACTGTGCAGCCAACTTCTCTCACTTCTTTTGGATATTCAAGCATGAATCAATATTTCTCCACTACCTCAGTGTTTATTCATCACAATATATGTCCTGCAATTAGAGAAAATTTTCAATAGAGCATGTGTCATGGACAAACTAGTCCAATAGTAGTGGGAAGGGGAAAAGGTGTAGTTAATGCTGTATTTCACCTTGCTGCTTTAAGTATTTATAAGCACCCAAACATGTAATAAGACAGAGATGCCTGGAATCTGGCAACACAAACTATTTAAAAAAACAAAACAAAAACAAACTTTTTATAAGTGGCACAAGAGATATTCGTCAGGATGAAGTTTGATTGTGAATGACTAAAAAACTTCAAATGACAGTGACTTACACTAGAGAGACTTGTATATCTATCTCATATAAAAGTCCAGGTGGTGGGCCCTGAGATGGTAGGATGCTCTACAGTGTTACGGACCCAGGACTGCTATTATTACTTCACTCATTGTGTGACTTTGACTTCCAGGCTGCAGGACTGAGGAAGGGACAGAGGGCACACTTTCCACCTATGTCTCAGAGAAGGTTTTTGGAAACTGCTACATTTCTACTTCTTTTTCAACACTCAGAACTTGGCCACTTCCCCTTCCAAAGGATTCTGGTAAATGTTGTCTTTCCTCTGGTTGGTCTAGTGCTCAGCTAATGGTAGGATGATTACTACAGAAAAGGGGGAAACAGACGCTGGTGAGCAGCCTGCAGATTCAGCCATTAGGGATGAATTAGCCATGATTTTCATTTTTCCAAAAACAAAATAAACACTTCTGAATATAAAAGTAATACATTTATTTTAGGTGATATATACATATAATGGAATATTATTAATATTAAGAAGAAATGAGGTGCCAAAGCATGTAACAACGTGGAGAAATCTTGAGGACATAATGCTGAGTGAAGTAAGCTAGACACAAAAGGATACTATTCGAATTCATTAATATGAACACCCAAGAAAATATAAACTCAGTCTTAAAATATAGAATATCAGGGAGCTAGAGATAGGCAGAAGTTAGAGAAGGGGGTTGGCTAATATATATTTCTTGTTAATGAGATTGAATTTAAAAGTATGAGAATGGATAGAGATTGTTAGTGGGTTCATAAATAATGGTGCCATATTGAAGGTAAATATGATTGAAAAGGATTTTTTAGACCCATATACCTCACCAATTAGGACTACGAATATAATTAAATTCTTGCATGAACAACTTCAGGTATGACACTTGTACAAAGAGTTAAATAATAGAGGGATATATGGAAAAACTACTAATTGCATGCTATGGACTATATTTGACACAAATATCTCTCTAGTACCACAACAACACTAGGGGTAATAATTGGGGGTGGGAGTGAGGAACAAGAGTTACAGGGAGTTTTAAATTTTCTCTGCTGTGGGTGTGTCTGTTATTTTTCTCTTTGTGGCAATTAAAGTTGATGAATATTGAGATTGATGATTGTACAGCTAAGTGAGGATACTGTGAAACATTGTTTATTTTGGATAGAATATATGTTATGAATATGTCTCAACAAAATCTGTAGACTCAAAATAAATAAACAGATTCAAGTACTAGAGAAAATGTGGAGAGAGGGGTTACCTATTCAGTGTTGGTAGGGTAGCAGAATTGGGCAGCCCCTCTGGAGGATAATGTAGTAGGTCTACAGAGGCTAAATAGAGGGCTACCATATGATTAGGCAATCCTGTTACTGGAAGTATACTCAAAAGAACTGGAAGCAGGGACTCAAATACACATTTTCACACTGATATTTATGGCAACATTATTCATGATACCCAATGGGTGGAAGTTACCAAAGGGTACATTGACTGAGAAGCAGAAGGGCAAACTGTGATGTATATATATGGTGGAATATTGTGTAGCTCCAGAAAGTAACAAACTCAGGAGGCATGCAGTAAGGTGAATGAACCATGAGGACATGTTGACCAAAATAAGCCAGAAACAAAAGGACAAATATTTTATGGTGTCTTTTAGAAAATACTAACGAGAAAATTGGGGCCTAGATTGTAAGTTCTTATAGCAGTCACATTTATTCCTGAGCTTTAATGTTATTTCTAAATTCTGAAATGCTGTGTTTTATGTGTATAACCTGGTATTTTCCCAGAACCCCTTACCCCTCCCCTTCATCAATCACCAGCATTTCAATCTACTAAATTTAATTAACATTTGTTCCCCCTATTATTTATTTATTTTTAATCCATATGTTTTACTTGTCCATTGATAAGGTAGACAAAAGGAGCATCAGACAAAAGGCCGTCACAACCACACAGTCACACTGCGACAGCCATATATCATCGTACAATTATCTTCAAGAAATATGGCCACTGGAGCACAGTTCCACATTTTCAGGCAGTTCCCTCCAGCCTCTCCATAACACCTTAACTAAACAGGCGATATCTATTTAATGCATAAGAATAACATCTAGGATAACCTCTCTACTCTGGTTGGAATCTCTCAGCCATTGACCCTTTATTTTGTCTAATTTCACTCTTCCCCCTTTTGGTCGAGAAGGTTTTCTCAATCCCTTGATGCTGAGTTCCAGCTCATTCTAGGATTTCTGTCCCACATTGCCAGGAAGGTCCACACCCCTGGGAGTCATGTTCCAGGTAGAGAAGGGGAGGGCAGTGAGTTTGCTTGCTGTGTCGGCTGAGAGAGAGAGGCCACATCTGAGCAACAGAAGAGGTTCTCTTGGGTAGATACCCCCTTTTAAACACAAAGAAGTTAAAATGATCATTGCCTGAATATCCCTAAAGAGTAGGAGAGGATCAAAGGAGGAGTTGCAGTAGAGGATTTAAACAAATGAGTTTGATTACTGAATCATTACATTGATATTTCTTTTTAGTCTTTGGTATCTTGGAGCAGCTAGAAGGAAATACTTGAAATTATGGAACTGCAACCCATACCATACTTTGAAATTTGTTCTATAACTACATATTAAAATGTACTTTGAAATTTATTGCTTTTGTATATATATATTTCGCACAAATTTTTTAAAAATACTTTTGTTTTAAAAACTCATACAAGGTAGAAATATAGAAAGTAAAGAAAATAAAGTGAAAATCATCCATAATCCTATCCTCAGGAAATAATCACTTCTAACAGTTTGGTGTGTATCATTCCAGTTTTTTCTTTTCATAAGTAGAGGCACAGTCATAGAATTATTTCGCCCTTAGATTTCCCTCAATGATTTAATGTTATGTTTGTAACTATCATTATCATTCACCAAACTCAGTAATGACCCTTTTTATAAAGGCATACATAAAGTGCACAAATCATGGGTGTAGCATCTTACCGCAGCCAAGAGGAGCCTTAAAAAACTTGACAATTTAAGTGCAATAATGAAGTCTGGTATCCTGGATGGGATCCTGAAACAGAAAAATATCTTTAGGTATAAACAAAAGCAATCTGAATAAAATACGGGCTTCAGTTAACAATAGTACATTGGTTCATTCATTGTAACAAATGGACCTTACCAATAAAAATAAGGGAGACAGGTTATATAGCAACTCTTTACCATCTTCACAATTATTCTAGAAATCTAAAACTCTTCTAAAAATCCATTAAAACAAGATGACACTTTTCATCTTTTTACTCACAAATTATCCTTTAATTCCCTACCCCTAAGATTTAATATATCAACCATAACATGAACTTGAGCGAGTTTAACTCTTTTGTAAACTAACCAACTGACTTGATGAACCTGGGGGCCTCATAGATTTGTGAACAGGAATTGGTTTCTGGGTCTTTATATTCCTGAGATTCAGTTTTACTTATGAAAAAGAAAAAACCAATGCTACCAAATGGCTACTTTCTTTGGGTTTAGACCCTTATTTTAACTTAAAAAAAAAAATTTCCTTGGAAATAATTTAGTTGCATTTCTAGCAACAAGGTGTTTTTGAAAGGTCATTAAATGTACCACTAATTCTTTATTGATAACCCACTTGAGGTGCTATTTTGGCCTTTTTTTTTCTCTCCTTTGGAATTAGGGGGGTAACGGGGTAATATAGAGAACTTGGGAAAACACAAATTTACTTTTCTCTGTTTTTGGTTCCATTTAATTTTTTATCTTAACGTAGATTTTTTGAAATTTGAAATATCAAAAGTAGGGGTGTGATTCCCAGGGGTGTAAATTTCCTGGCAACATGGGGCGTGACTCCACAGGATGAGCCTGGCCTTGCATGGTGGAAGTGAGAAAGACTTCTTGACCAAAAAGGGGAAGAGAAATGAAAACAAGATTCAGCGGCTGAGAGATTTTAAATAGATCTGAGAGGTCATTCTGGAGGTTATTCTTCTGTAATGTATAGATATCCCCTTTCAGTTTTTGGTGTATGGAGAAGCTAGAGGAGAATACTTGAAACTGCTGAACTGTGATCTAAATAGCCTTGATTCTTGAAGATGATTGAACAACTATCGAGCCTTTCTTTTTCCCTTCACCATGATGCCTTTATTATTTTTAATTTTTTTCTTTGTATGCTGTATGGTGGGGGTCAAATTTCATACTTTTTCTATTTGAGTATCCCCTTATTGCAGCATCATTTGCTGAATTTTGGGGGCTTTTTTTTTCCCCCCATTTGTTTGCTTTTTTGTTTGTTTTGGAGAAGTGCATGGACCGGAAATCAAACCTGGGTCTCCCACATGGCAGGCAGGAATTCTACTACTAAATTACCCTTGTACCCCCTTAATTATTTACTTTTAAAAATTATTTTTATTGAGAAATCCTCACACACATATAGTCGATATATGGTGTAGAATCAGTGGCTCACAATATCATCACATAGTTGTATATTTATCACCATGATCATTTTAGAATATTTACATCACTCCAGAAAAAGAAATAAAAAGAAAAAACTCATACATCTCAAACCACTCACCCCTGCCTCTCATTGACCACTAGTATTTCTTTATATTTTTATCTGCCCATGTCCTGGATAAAAGGAGCATCAGATGCAAGGTTTTCATAATCACAGAGTCACATTGTAAAAGCTATACAGTTATAGAATCATCTTCAAGAATCAAGGCTACTGGGATACAGTTCAACAGTTTCAGGTACTTCCCTCTAGCCATTCTAATATACCATAAACTAAAAAGGGATACTATATAATGAATAAGAATGGCCTTTAGGATAACCTTTTGACTCTGGTTGAAATCTCTCAGCCATTGAAACTTTACTTATTTATTTATTTTGCATGGGCCAGCACTGGGAACCGAATCCCAGTCTCCAGCATGGCAGGTGAGAACTCTGCCCACTGAGCCACCATGGCCCACCCTGGAACTGTATCTCATTTCTCTCTTCCCTCTTTTGGTCAATGATGTAGGGTCAGCTACCATGATGTAGGGTCAGCTCATCCTGGGAGTTCTGTCCCATAATGCCAGGGAAATTTACACCCCTGGGAGTCATGTCCCATGTCATGGGGAGGGCAGTGAGTTCACTGCCAAGGTGGCTCAGATGGAGAGGCCTCATCTGAGCAACAAAAGAAGTTCTCTGGGGGTGACTCTTAGGCATAATTATAAGTAGGCTTAGCCTCTCCTTTGCAGGTATAAATTTCATAGGGGTGAACCCCAAGATTGAGAGCTTAGTCAATTGAATTGGTTGTCCCCACTGCTTGCAAGAATATTAGGAATTCCCCAGATGGGGAAGTTTAATATTTCCTCCTTTCTCCCCAGCCCCTCAAGGGAATTTTGCAAATACTTTTTTATTTTCTGCCCAGGTTACTCTGGGATATTTTGGGGCATCACTCTAACCTGGACAAACAAGGTCTCATGCCCTATTTAAGATTCTGTATAATTATGGTGTTCAAATAAATTGATCATACAAGTTAAATTAGATAATGCACTACCCAAAATATAAATTTTAGATCAAATAAGCATCCCTTTCTTTGGTTTCACACAGGAGTTGAAGTTTTAAAATATGGTCTATATCATCTTTTACACTGTATTCTGATTTACCTTAGTCTATCCAGATCAGCTTCATTCATATCTCTAGTTGAAGTCTGATCATGTTTTCAACTTTCTAAGTAGTTGCTGTGTGGGGTAATGCTGGCTTTCATAGCTTCAGTGTGCTAACCTTTTGAGTTTCAGGTGTCAAAAATATACCCGAATCTTTAGGGAATGACCAGGTTATAGTCAAATAGCTGAGTATCTCAGAATTTGGAAATAATAGTTACAATTCCTGAATATATGTGACTGCTGTAAGAGCTTACAATCTAGGACCCTTTATAATAGGCCTCAACCTGATAACCCCTGCTCACAACTTCAATTCCCCGAGTTTGTATATCATAGTTAGTCCATACGAGTGAGGCATGATAATATTTGTCTTTTTATTTTTATCATTTCACTGTACACATTGTTCTTAAGGTTCATTCACCCGGTTGCATGTCTCAGCTATACATTTGTTTTAATTATTATTTTTTTAAACATAACAATATACAAACATAAACATTCTTACAATATGATCATTCCATTCTTGGTACTTAAACAGTAACTCACAATATCATCACATAGTTGTATATTCATCACCACATTCACCTCTCAGAACATTTGTATCAAATCAATCCAGGAAAAAAAAAATCCTACATACCATACCCCTCCCCCTCCCCCTCACTGATCATCAGCATTTCAATCTACTAAATTTATTTTAACGTTTGTTCCCCCTATTATTTATTTATTTTTAATCCATATGCTCTACTTATCTGTCAATAAGGTAGATAAAAGGAGCATCAGACACAAGGTTTTCACAATCACATAGTCACACTGTGTTCTGGTTTGCTAGCTGCCGGAATGCAATATACCAGAAACAGAATGGCTTTTAAAAAGGGGAATTTAATGAGTTGCTAGTTTACAGTTCTAAGGCTGAGAAAATGTCCAATTAAAACAAGTCTAAAGAAATGTCCAATCAAAGGCATCTAGGGAAAGATACCTTGGTTCAAGAAAGGCTGATGAAGTTCAGGGTTCAGCTGGAAGGGCACATGGTGAACACAGCATCATCTGCTAGCTTTCTCTCCTGGCTTCTGATTTCATGAAGCTCCCCGGGAGGCGTTTTCCTTCTTCATCTCCAAAGGTCACTGGCTCGTGGACTCTCTGCTTCGTGGTGCTGCAGCATTCTCTGCTCTCTCTGAATCTCTCATTCCCCAAAATGTTTCCTCTTTTATAGAACTGCAATAAACCAATCAAGGCCCACCCAAATGGGTGGAGACATGTCATCCCCTAATCCAGTTTAACAAACATTCTTAACTAAATCACATCAACCAGGGAGATGATCTCATTACAGTTTCAAACATACAGTATTGAATAGGGATTATTCTACCTTTATGAAATGGAATTTAAATTAAAACGTGGCTTTTCTTAGGGGGCATATTTCCTTTCAAACCAGCACACACTGCAAAAGCTATATCATTATATAATCATCTTCAAGAAACATGGCTACTGGAACACAGCTCTACATTTTCAGGCAGTTTCCCTCTAGCCTCTCCATTACACCTTAGCTATAAAGGTAATATCTATATAATGTGTAAGAATAACCTCCAGAATAACCTCTTGACTTTGTTTGGAATCTCTCAGCCATTGACACTTTATTTTTTCTCATTTTGTTCTTTCCCCTTTTGGTCAAGAAGATTTTCTCAATCCCTTGATGCTGAGTCCCAGCTCATTCTAGGGTTTCTGTTCCATGTTGCCTGGAAGATCCACACTCCCAGGAGTCATGTCCCACACAGAGAAGGGGAGGGCAGTGAGTTTGCTTGTCGTGTTAGCTGAGAGAGAGGCCAGATTTGAGCAACAAGAGGTTCTCTGGGGGTGACTCTTAGGCCTAATTTTACGTAGGCTTAGCCTATCCTTTGTGGGGTTAAATTTCATATGAACAAACCCCAAGATTGAGGTCTCGGCCTATTGCTTTGGTTGTCTCCACTGCTTGTGAGAATAGCAGGAATTCTCCACATGGGGAAGTTGAATTTTCCCCCTTTCTCGCCATTCCCCCAAGGGGACTTTGCAAATAACTTCTTTTGTTGCTCAGATATGGCCTCTTTCTCCAGCCAACACTATAAGCAAACTCATCACCCTCCCCCTGTCTACATGGGACATGACTTCTAGGGGTGTAGACTTTCCTGGCAAAGTGAGACAGAAATCCTAGAATGAGCTGAGACTCATCATTAAGGGATTGAGAAAACGTTCTTGACCAAAAGAGGAAAGAGTGAAATGAGACAGAATAAAGTGTCAATGGCTGAGAGATTCCAAACAGAGTCAAGAGGTTATCCTGGAGGTTATTCTTATGTGTTAAATAGATATCACCTGTTTAATTAAGGTGTGCTGGAGAGGCTGGAGGGAACTGCCTGAAAATGTAGAGCTGTGTTCCAGTAGCCATGTTTCTTGAAGATGATTGTATAATGATATAGCTTTCACAATGTGACTGTGTGATTGTGAAAACCTTGTGTCTGATGCTCCTTTTATCTACCTTATCGACAGATGAGTAAAACATACGGAATAAAAATAAATAATAGAGGGAACAAATGTTAAAATAAATTTAGATTGAAATGCTAGTAATCAATAAAAGGAAGGGATAAAGGGTATGGTATGTGTGGATTATTTTCTGTTTTTATTTATTTTTCTGAATAGATGCAAATGTTCTAAGAAATGATCATGGTGATGAATATGCAACTGTGTGATGATATTGGGAATTACTGACTATATATATAGAACGGAATGATCAAAAGTTAAGAATGTTTGTGTTTGGTGTTATATTAAAAAAATAATAAAATAAAAAGCATTCATAGAGCATCCTTCAAAAGTCTTTTCTGTAGATGAATGCTGTCCAATATAAATATGATATGAGCTGCATATGAAATTTTAAGTGTTCTAGCAGCTAAATTTTAAAAAAAGTAAACAGTGGAATTAATTTAATGTTTTATGACACCAATACAGCTAAAATTCTATCACTTCAACATATCAATATAAGATTATTGTGAAATTTTACCTTTTTAATTTTTTTGGATATGCTAAGACTTCAAAATCCGATGTCTATTTTATACCTATAGCATATTGTAATTTAGACTAGTCACATTGCAATTGTTAGTAGTCATAGCTCTAGATAATTGGACTTGCTCTCCATGGGGAAGAGCTTCTTTTTCATCCTCTGAGACCCTGTGAAGGTTCTGGCCCTCCTCTGGTCTGCTTCCATGGGATTGACAGCATATTGGATATCTCCCCTCCATTTAGAAGTGCCTCCCAGGAACTTATATATATCAAAATCTAGACCAAAAGAGATCTTCCCTCTTTCCTGTCTCCATGAGACCATCCTTTACAGGATGAATTTTCTGTCCAGGGATTCCCACTCAACCCCACTTCTTGCCTTTGAGACCAGGAATGATGACCTCAGTCAGGCTCTCCCTGTCTCCGGACTCTCAGAGGGAGAGTCTGGATACAGCACAACTCTAGACATCAAAGAGGTAACACCCTTATTGTTTGCAATTATAATCCTTCAGGCAGTTATAAGCCCTGTTAAAACAACATTCTGGGCCAGTTGGTGCAGGAATCTGTTGTAGTAGTTAGAGAATTACTACCTGGTCCAAGCATATATGACAGGGGTTCTTAACCTTTTTTTTTTTTTTGGTGCCATAGACCCTGTTTTAGTTTGCTAATGCTGCCAGAAGGCAATACATCAGAAATGGATCAGCTTTTAATAAGGGGATTTATTTAGTTACAAATTTGCAGTTCCTTGGAGGAAAGGCAGCTAGCTTCCATCTGAGTTTGTCACATGGGAAGGCACACGATACTATTTGCTGGCCTTCCCCCCCAGCTTCTGTGTTCCAGCAGCTTTCCCTGAAGCTGGAAAACATTTCCAGATGTTTCCCTCCAAACATCTGGGTCTGAGCTGCCTTTGAGCTTGTCTCTTCTGATGCCTCCATTTAAAACTCAGTCACTGCAGAAGGCAGTCCCCTTAGCCCATCGCAGATGTAGTCAGCCATAGATGATATTCACATTGTGATGATTTAAGTTCACAGCAACAGAACAACAGAGAACCATCACTGGGCAAGTTGACACCTGAACCTAACTACTATAGACCCCTTTGGCATTCTGGTAGGAACTAATTAAGACTCTCTTATATTATTATTTATTTGTTTGTTTGTTTGTTTATGGAAATGCAGGGTCTAGGAACTGAACCAAGGTCTCCCACATGGCAGGCAAGAATTCTACCACTGAGCTACACTTGCACTACCCTATACTATTTTTAAATGCACAAAACAAAAATCCTTGAAATTATAAAGGAAGCCAACAATATTAATATATGGTTATCAGCCATAAAAAACAACTTTGTGATATACTAATTTATATGCTTTTTATGAAGGTATCCAGTAGGTCATTAGCAGATCTAATTACCATAATTTCAATGTAATGTGACAAGGGTATAATAGTCAGGTTCTCTAAGGGAAACAGAACCAACAAGAAGTATCTGCAAATAGAAGCTTTTATATGAGAGACTTATACAACTGTGGGGAAGAACAAGTCCAAATTCCATAGGGCCAGTCATGAGCTGGCAACTCCAATGAAGGTCTTTGATGAATTCCCTAGGAGAGGCTGGCTGGCTGAAATGGAGAGAGAGATTCTCTCTTCTGGCTTCTCCTTTAAAGCCTTCAACTGATTAGATTAAATGCCACTAATTGCAGAAGACACTACCTTTAGTTTACTGCTGATGTAATCAGCCATAGATGCAATCAACGTGCTGATGATTTAAGTCCACGAAATCTCCTCAGAATGACAGTTAGGCCAGTGCTTGCTTTACCACACAACTGGGCATTATCACCTGGCCAAGTTGACACATGAATGTAACCATCACAGAAGGTAAATGGTATTTCAGGATATCTGCAATAACATAAATGTGATGTGAAAAGTGACTGTGGATTGTTGCTTATATCCATTAGAGAAAGAAAAGCTAAATTTCAGATAGAGGTTAGTAGAAATGAAGATGCAATTATTCTCCTTTCCAAGTTCACAAACACCCTGTATTCTCTGGCTGTGGACCCTAGGTAAAGAAATCCCAAGTTAGAACAATACTTAGAGCTTTCCTTTGACTTGGGCTTTTGTAACCAAAGGTCATTATCTGGTAATAACTCATTGGAATGGAATAACTACAGTTCTCTGTAGAGTTCACAAAAATACAAATATGTGCGTCCATCTATCTCTAATGGCAAACAGTGTTTTTCTAGTGTTAATTTTTGCCTTGCCTTGGAATTGGTGAGGTGTTTAGTCAAATGTAGGAAAAGGAAGTAGCTCTTCTCTTATCATCTTTCTTTGTCTAGTTTCTTTGGTTTTATGACCCAAGCAGTCCACTATTTGATGGTAACTTTCCTGCATTAACCTCCCACCAATTGCAGAGAATTTTCAATCTCTTTTTAAATTGCTAATCAAAAAGTCATTTCATGTATAAACACTTTATTGCTGTTGTTCCTTCCAGAGAATTTAAAATGCACTGCCTGGTAACCTATTTTTCTCTCTCTCTGAACATTTGAGCTCTTTTGTTGTTTAATTGCCTCTGGTTTTAACCGATTTGTAACCAAAGAATGAGTGTTTTATCCTATTCATTTTCTATGAAAGGAAAAAAGTTTTCAGATGATAGCCAGACCTTGCTATTTCTGGTGTGACATCATTAAAAATGGCCTTTAGGTCTAGCAGTTGGAACTTTCACTTTTTAACTCTAAAAAAAGATATGGTCCTTAATCTCACGCACTTTTAGGTCAATACTGGAGGTAATGGTATTCAACCTCTGTTTTGTTTATCTTGTGTAATGATAAAATGCAAAGACAGGCAAAAAATAAAGGACTATAACAAATTAGAAGCATGCTGAAAGATTAGTGTGAAACACTAAATTATTTTTGGAAGGAAAAGCAATACTATTCAAGAAAACTACATTTTCTCTTGTTTATTATTAAAATATAAGAGAAGTCATATCCACTATGACTTTTTGTAGGTCACATGACATCTGATTTCTATAAACTGACTAAGGTAAACAGTTATATGAATGTTTTGAGCACAAGTTAGCTCAGTGTTAAGTAACTTGGAAGGTTAACGAGCTTTAGGATAATCTTAGCAAAGCTATAAAGGATAGATGTTTCAAATAGGGACAGAGAATAAGGGAACAGTAAGAATTATGTACTCCTGCTTTCAAATTAAAAACTTCAGATTTGCTTCAAATATTTATTTAAAAGCTCTATTAGTATCCTAAAAGGCTACATCCACAAATTTGAAGGTCTGTAAATCAGATAATGCAGTAACTGCTTTTTGGAATATTGCTGCAGAACCATTCAATACTCTTGTCTTTTATATTTTTGCTAAGAATTATTGAAACATATTCTATATAAATATATCTTTATAATATAATATAAATATAAATTCTGTGTAAATATAAAATATTCTTTTGGCATTTTATGTCCTATCCTGAATTATTGGAATTTATACTTTATTATCCAAAGAAATTGATCAATATACCTAGTAAATTAACTTTTATTATAAAATGAAGCTGGTCAATTTATTCATTCCTCTTGTCCTTACTCCATTTTATTTGCTCAAGGTGTGGCCTTAAGAAAAATCTCTTCTTGGTAGTTGTCTGCATGATTGACAAGTTGAAGTTGGGCCTGTTAAAGCATCTAAATCTTAGGAACCAAGTTGCTTGCTAAGAAAACTACCCTTTTAATTCCTGTTTTCAGTAAAGAGGCTTTAGAATTTGTCTAATGGTTAATGAGAAATCAAGGTACAATTAAATTACTTTTCTCCATTCTTTCTGTGTTTGACATAATGGTGAAAAATTAAAGAAACATCAATGGACATTACATCAATAAAATAAAAACATATTGCAGGGCGGGCCGCGGTGGCTCAGCGGGCAAAGTGCTTGCCTGCCATGCCGGAGGACCTCGGTTCGATTCCCGGCCCCAGCCCATGTAAAAAACAAACAAACAAACAAAATACAATAAAAACAAGAAAATGTTTAAAGATGTTTCCCTTTCTTCCTTCCTTCCTTCCTTCTCTCTGTCTTTCCTTCCCTTCCTCCCTCTTTAAAAAATAAAAAAAAAAAAAAAAAAAACAAACAAACAAAAAAAACATATTGCAATTATATCTTATTGGGATTTTTCATCTATAACTGTTTTTCACAAGATCAATTTTAATCTAAAGTGCTACTAGATGTTTGCTAGTAGAGTTATTGTATGCTACTCTGTCTTTAGATGAAAATGCTTTCATAACTTCCAAAGATGACTGAATTACCTGAGCCTACTAATATTTTTAAGTAATTTTTAAATTCATATTGAGAAAAATGTAGCTGAACTACAGCTATATGGGTAAGTTAGTGTGTCTATAAAGCTAGTTCTTCTTACCTGAAGAGAAAATTTAAAAAATACATGTGATTAATATGTTGAATGGCAAGACACAGAAAAAGAATGCTGAATATGGTGGTGAAAAATCTTAGATTATTCATGCTTGGCTTATAATTTTTTTGTTTTAATCGGATATAAGTAAGTATGTGCTGAGATGATAACCTCATTATATTCTTTATTGCTTAAAGGAGTGATTAGTTATGTTTAAAATTAAAGCATGAATGTAAACAAAAAAAGTCAGAATTTTAAGAAAAGGTCAATTAATCATTTAAATTGCTCTCCAAAAATTAGACATGTTAATTGAAAATGTAGAAAGCTCTTCCTTGTGGTTATAACATTTTCAGGGCACTTATTCATTTGCCTACTGAAAAAGGAGATAGATTGTAACATTAGTAGCATCTTGCCACTACTTACAAGGCTCAAATATAAGACCTTGACATCCTTAACATTAGACTGAATACACACAGCACCTTTTCATGCATATGCAGAAAACAAACACACACAAACACGTATATACCCACACAAACACACATAACCCTTCAGAACCTTTCTAGATGAATCCCCCAATCTAAAATGGTGTCCCCCTCCCCCCATATTATCTCGAAACTGCTTTACTTTTTATTACCAGGTAGTAGTGCTAAAATGCATTATGTATTTATTTGTTAATATGCTTGTCTCTCTCCCTACTCAAATAGAAGCCTCATGAGGCTAGGGGCTGTTTCTGAATTGTTCCCTGCTACAGTCCCAGCATCTAGAACAATATCTAGCAGAGGTAGGCAGACTAAGTGAATATTTGCTGAATGAATGAATAACTGAATGTTTCTGTTCAGAATTGGGTTTCCCTTCTCTGAATGTGTTAGCTTTTACATGATTGCTCACTTACTTCAATGTAATGCAGTTATTCATGCAACTTTAGTCTTAAACTCCGGGAATGAGGGTTGATAGAATTTGATTTAATGTGTTATGATATATAAATTACGTGATATTCCATGAAACCAAGAAATTAGGCCTGGCATGCAGCTTTAAATATAGATCCAAATACCACTGTGAGATCCCTATATGATAATGTCTTTTTATAGTTATCTAATATCCACATCTCTTTTAGGTATAGAGACCCTTTAATATAGGAAACCAGGATCCCTGGTTATGCAGAAATGGATCCCTGGTGAAAATCAGATACTTAGGAAATAAATGTGTGGTGGTTTAAAGCTGTATGTGCCCCCAGAAAAACTTGTTCTTAAACATAATCCATTCCTGTGGTTTGAATCCAGGTAAGTAGGATCTTTTGATGAGGTTGCTTCAGTTAAGGTGTGTCCCAGGCCTTTCAGTATGGGTCTTAATTCTATTACTGAAGTCCTTTATAAGTGAAATGAAGTTCAGACGGAGTGAGAGAGAGCCATGGAAGCACGAGCTGAGATTCAGCCGAACCTGGAAGAGCTCAGGAGAAGCTGCCATGTGTACTGCCAAGCTACAGAGGAGGCAAGGACCAAGGGTCACTGGTAGCTAGCCCCAGAATAACAGTCTTTGGGAAGAAAACACTGATGACATCTTGATTTGAACTTTTTCCCAGCCTCAAACCATGAGCAAATAAATTCCTATTGTTTAACCTGACCTATTTAATGGTATTTGCTTGAGTAGCCCAGGAAACTAAAAATGTAAGAAAATAGTAATTTAATTTCAGTTTAAGAACCTATAAAATCAGAAAATAGAAGCAGATTTCTCTATTGCCAGACTTTCCAGAAATTATGGTATATTGTGTATTTCCAGGAGAAATTTCAGAAAGTTATATGATCATGGAACCTGTTTTCATTTTATTTAATTTGAGGCAGTTCTTGAGGAATGGAGATCTAGTAAAAACTGCTCTTGTAAATGCTACTCTAGATTTAGGGATGAAAACTACATTTTAGATTAGGAACCATCCAAGTAATTAGATTATATATATGGATTATGGATAAAACTTCTGAAAATGTCTTCCTCTGTACCCACAGATGTGAAAGCCCTGGCAGGAGGTTAAATTGCAGTTCTCATTAGAACAGAGTTGTGGATCAGAAAGATCCAGTTGTCACGATCACAGGTAATCTGGAGAGCTTGGTTGTGTGATAGGTCGATAAGACCTTTGTGGTAGTTAGATTCAGTTGTCAACTTGGCCAGGTGAAAGCACCTAGTTCTGTTGCTGTGGACATGAGCCAATGGTAGGTGAATCTCATCTGTTGCTAATTACATCCGCAGTCGGCTAGGAGGCGTGTCTGCTGCAATGAGTGACGTTTAACTTAATTGGCTTGTGCTTAAATGAGAGAACACAATGTAGCACAGTCTAGCAGCTCAGCATTCCTCATCACAGCACTTGCAGCTCAGCCCAGGCCTTTGGAGAAGTCACCCCGGGGAAAGTTGTTGGAACCCAGGGGCCTGGAGAGAAGACCAGCAGAGACCATCTTGTGCCTTCCACGTAAGAAAAGAGCCTCAGTGGAAAGTTAGCTGCCTTTCCTCTGAAGAACCAACAAAATAAATCCCCTTTTATTAAAAGCCAATCCGTCTCTGGTGTGTTGCATTCCAGCAGCTAGCAAACTAGAACAACCTTGGAAGAATTTTTTTCAGACCTATTGGAGACATCACTGTCAACGGGGCAGTCAGGTCTGTTAGGTGGTTGTAGCCTTTGTCTCGAAAACCAGAGTAAGCCAAGCCACTGAAGACTTAGAGCTCCAAACTGGGGGTTGTTGAGATAAGAGATTCGCGTGGCAGATGGGGAGGAAGTAGTCTTTGGAAATAGAGCATCATTGGAATAGTTCCGGGAGTATGCTACTTTTAATAAGGGATGATAACATAGTCAGTGAGTCAATGGCATTATTAGCTGGTTGAATGAATGAATGAGCCATGTGGCAATTGGGATGCCATGTAGGTCTTTTGAACAGATTCATGAGTTATGAATACAATATAGTCTTTTTTTTTTTTTCTTACCTTGATGAATTAGGCTTTTAAAATAACTGCTGCTTTAAGTAACAATAGAACCAGGCTATCTGAGATCAGGACTGTCCTGAAAATAATTATCACTGTAGCTCAAGAAGGGCTCCAGGGGATAAAGTCTGAGGAAAACATGAGGTCAGAAGTGCCCTAGAGAATTTCAGAGCATTCCCTTGAATACTTGTCTTTTTCTTTTAAAGCTCTTAGATTGAATTTAAGGTGCCTTCTTCTTTTTTTCTATAGTAACTTTTAGGCAACCAACTAGAGCGTCTCTCTTATGTGGCCCACTGTGGAGATAGAATGTGGTTTCACAGCTCCATGCCTTTAATTTTTTCCCCTAGAATAAATATAGAACTCTTTAGAGGGCTTTTAAAAATATGTTTAAAAACTACTGTTAAGGATGAAAACCAGATGTTTAAAATGTTTCTCTCCTGTGGTTAGACATATTGTGTTTTGTCTGCTTCTACCATTTCATGTTGCCCTGGGAACACTACAACCCCTTTTCTTGGGAAATGCTCCCTGCCCCCTCCATTCTAACAAGATGCTTCTTCATCCCTGCAAGGTCCTGCCCCTGGGCCAGAGGTGACCCAACCAGGTCAACCAGGACATTTTTGTTTGTGGTTTTTCAAACTGGAACAGGGAATACATCAGGAGACCATCTTAAAAGGGGAGGCCATGAAATGGTCATGTGGGCCGAGGTGTTTCCTTGGCCTCTGGAAGAAAATGAGCACCACAGTGAGAGCAGTGTGGAGTCCTGGGTACTGAGACCTTAGTTCCATCTGTCCATAGAATTGCTCAAGAAAACCCAGGGTTCTTCCAGGAATTCTCCCTTCTGTGCAAGCTGCTTTGGAAATTATAATAACTCACAATGAAGGATTCTGACTAACACCACTCTTATTTCCTCTTTTCTTTTTTTGGTTGGACTTTGTAGAAAGAAGCAATGCCTCACTCATGTAAGTGAGCAGACTCATTTTGAACATTAAGATTTATTTGTGTTTCAGGGTATATACCCAACCTGTCCTGGGAATTTCATCACAAAAGCTGAGGGACATCAGAACTTTGGAGCATTTTGGAGTTAAAGGATAAGAAAAAGGAAATAAGGTGATCCAGTGCTTAGCCCCTAATCCTACTGGGGCTAAGTAAGTAGGATTAGGATAAGAGCCTGCTGTTTTTAGTAAGGCCCCTTCTTTCTTAGCTTTCTCAGGATTCCCTGAGGTGAAAGTTGCTCCAGATAACTGTCTCCGGAGAATAAAGCGGTGCCTGGTGCTGGTCTCTTTTTCCCTTTCTAATATATGGAATACTTTGGAGTTGTCTAGCATTTTATTGCTCTTTATTTACATCTATAGAAAAACAGAAAAGATAAATACATACAGAAAATCCAAAGGTAAATACTTACATTAAAAAAAACTCACAATATGGAATAAATTTCAAAGTCAGTTTCCTGGCCTGATTATTCACTAAATTCTCTTCCCATTCTCCCATTAATGACTTAATGAGACACACTAATCTCCACTTTCACATTTCCATATATAATCTTCTTCACTAACACATACACAGGCTTTCTCCTTTAAGGGTAATTTTTCCATTTCATAGAAAAGGAGAACAACTGTTAATGTGAAAAGAATTTAGGCAATGTTCATTTTCTTTGTTAGATTGATGTCCGATGCCTGGTCTCTATCCTATCAATCACCTACTTTTAAGCCTGTTTCTCTGAAAAGGCATCTCATCATATACCCTTGGCCTACAGACTCTTTTTGTAAGAGGAAAACAAATACCAATTCTTCCATGTTAAATATGAGACCAGGTAATAATAAACATGAACTTTCCCAGTATAATTGTTTCCAGATGGCTGGAGTTGGCTGGGGATCTTAACACTAATACACAGCTTCACAGTGGGATTATGTACCATTTCTATACTGAACTTTGAGTCTTTCAGATGTTTGAAGCACTTGCCAGATTTTTAAACTTGCTTTTTATAGATATTCTTGTGCTTTCCTGGAAACACCAAGAGAATTAGATTGTAACGTTCTCTTTCGTTTTCCGAAGCAACTCTAATTTTCCCCATCCCTTTATTTTTCTACTATTTAAAATTTTTCCTCATCCTTCTTGGTATATTACCTTGTGGCATAATTCTTCATAATGAATACATTTATCTACATATATTTATATAGATAAATATAATTAAAACTTTTTATTGTTGAATATAACATATGTACAAAGAAAAAAAAGGCAATGGTTTTCAAAGTACACTTCAATAAGCATATACAGAAAGATTTCAGAGTTTGTTGTGGGTTACCATTCTACTATTTCAGATTTCTCCTTCTCCAAAACCCTGGAGGCTAGAAGAAATATATATTTTTCTTTTTTGTGAAGAATAGCACATATACTAAATGCAATAAATTTCAAAGCACATCGCAACAATTAGTTGTAGAACAGATTTCAGAGTTTGGTATGGGTTACAATTCCACAATTTTAGGTTTTTACTTCTAGCTGCTCTAAGATATTTTAAGACTAAAAAAAATCAATATAATGATTCAGCACTCAAACTCATTTGTTAAACCCTACCTTCTCTGTATAATGCCACCATCACCTTTGATCTTTTTCCCACTCTTTAGAGGTATTTGGGATATACCTATTCTAACTTTTTCATGTTGGAAGGGACTGTTGATAATATGGGATAGGGGATGGCAATAGCTGATGTTCTGGAGTGGCTGGCCCCTCTGCATTTCAGAATTTATCTGGTCCAGGAACCATCCGAAGGTTGTAGATTTCTAGAATGTTACCCTAGTACATGGAAACTTTGTAGAGTCTTATATAATGCCCTAGGTGTTCTTGAGGATTGGCTGGGATGGTTTTGGTTGGGGTTTTGTAAGTTATGGAAGGTAGCAATGTCTAACTGAAGCTTGAGTAAGAGTGACCTCCAGAGTAGCCTCTCGACTCTATCTGAACTCTCAGCCACTGATACCTTATTTGTTATACTTCTTTCCCCTCTTTTAGTCAGGATGGCATTGTTGCTCCCATGGTGCCAGGGTTAGACTCATCCCTGGGAGTCACCTCCCATACCTCCAGTGAGACTTTCACCTCTGGATGTCATGTCCCACATAGTGGGGAGGACAATGATTTCACTTGCAGAGTTGGGCTTAGAGAGAGTGAGGCCACATCTGAGCAACAGAAGGGGTACTCCAGAAGTAACTCTTAGGCATACCTATATGTAGGTTAAGCTTCTCTGCTGCATACATAAGCTTCACAAGAGCAAGCCTCAAGATCAAGGGCTTGGCCTGTGCATTTGGGTGTCCGTAATGTTTGACGCAGTATCAGGGGTTTCCCTCGTGGCAAAATTTAATAGTTTCATATTTTTATTCCCATCACTCAAGGGACTTTGGCAGTACTTTTTGATTATCTGCTTAGTATACTCTGGGATGTATCCAGGCATTACATTAAGCTATACGGGATTAAAGGACCTCTTTCTTATTCTGGACTTTTTGTGTTTAGATTGTTTTAATGATCTATCCTGACAAATTCAGTTAGATTAGTGCTACAGAAAATTTAGGTTCTGGACAAAATAAACCTTTCTTTGGTCTCAAAGAGTAGGTGAGGTTCTAAAATATAGATAATGTCTTTCTTACCCCTGTGTTCAGAATTACCTTAATCCCAACCTGATTGTCTTCATTCTTAACTCTAAATACCAGGCTGTGCATATGTAAAACAGCCTTTCAAAATCCGGAAATAATAATTACCACTCAGGCTAAATGTGACTGCCGTAAGAGCTTACAATCTAGGCCCCTGTTTTCACAATGAATATATTAAATCCAAATTTTATTTATATAGACTTTGACTAATTCAGGGATAAACAGGATATATTTACACAGATATATCCTGTCTCATTATCCCAAGGCACAGAGCTATCGAGTTAGCTGGATGCCTGAAACAGAGTGTTGATTCTGATTAATTATAGTGTGCTTAACTAATGCCTAAACAATGTATTTATATTAGAGGTATACAGAATATAATCAGTTTATTTTGCACATGTGGCTCTGGAATTAAACATGCATTGATTCATTCAGCAAACATTTGTGGAATCCTTACATGTCTCACATTGGATTGAGTGCTTGGTATACAAATGTAAACAGATCTATTTGGAAATTAAAATGCTAGCCAATAGCTCACCATGACTTTGTCTTACTCTTCCTTTAATTTTTTTTTTTTTTTTTGAGTATTTCTTAAGTAATTCAAATTAGGTGGCAAATTTTACTTGAGATCTGGGGAGCCAAGGTCTGTGTTTTCCTTGTCTATAATTACATCTTACAGCTGGTTAAACCATAAATATTTACTAGAAATAAACTAATGAATGAATAAGGGAAGGGAGGGAAGAAAGGAGGAAGGAGGAGAAGTTGTTCGTGGACCAAACTCTTTCATTTATCACAGCATTTATTTTTTTATTTCTGAAAATTCTCTATTGAGTGAACATTAGTCTAGCTATGTGAGAAGATCCTTTTGACTCTGCCCTCATTCCTGTTGTAAGTAAATAATTGTAAACTTTCCTTGAGTGAGGAATCAAACTCAGATCTGTTTGCGCTCTCTCCATTATACCATACTATCTTCTTCAGAAGGATCAGACAAAAAAGGACAAAAAGCAAAAAGTTCAAGAAAGTTACAAGGAAGGAAAAGTCACTCACAAGTAAGAGAGTGAATGAAAACCATGTTCGAAAGTTTGAATTCTTAGATACTAAATTGACCAGCAGTCTAGTTAATTGATTGGAAGAGAACTTTACATTTTTATATAAAACATGTACTTTGTCACAAAATGAAATATCATATTGTTGACTTATACTGCAAAGTTAATTCCTTCTTAGTAGAGATTAATTTGAGGATAAATAACTTAATAAATAATAAAAGTGAAAAAATTTGGTGGTTCCTCAAAAAGTTTAAATATGGAATTACCATAGGACCAACAGTTTCACTCCCAGGCATCTCCCAAGAACTGAAAAGAGGAACTCAAACAAGTGCATGTACACATACGTTTGTGGCTGCACTATTTGTGTTAGCCAAAGGTGTGTTTTGGTTTGCTAATGCTGCTAGAATGCAATATACCAGAAATAGGTTGGCTTTTACAGAGGGGATTTATTAGTTTACAAATTTACAAATTCTAATCCCATGAAAATGTCCAAATTAAGACATCCACAAGAGCACAACTTTACTAAAGAAAGGCCGATCGCATCCTGGGTTTCTCTGTCACATGGGAATGCACATGGTGATGTCTGTTGGCCCTTCTCTCCTGGGTTTGTTTCAAAAGTGGCTTTCTCAGAAAAAGGGAACAGCAACAAAAAATAAGTAAAATGGGCAAATAAATGTAATGTGGTAACCTGACCTGAATGAGATATTGTGATAGGAAAAGAATATTAGGTAAAAGCTAAGGACATCCAAATTAAACATGGGCCTTAGTTTATAACAGTGAATCAGCACTTATTCAGGATCAGTGGAGTAATGTGTCAGTATAATGATACATCAGTATTAGTTGTGACAAGTGTATTATACTGACATAAGATAATAACAATAGGGCAGCTGAGTGTGGGATATATGGGAACCCTCTTTACTACCATGCAACTTTTCTGTAAATCTAAAACTATTCTAAAGTTAAAATGCATTTTTATTAGTGGCTCGCTCAGCTCCTGTGGGTCCTTCCTTAGCATTTCCCAGGGTGTTCTGTCTCCAAGCCTCTGTGCTTTCTCCAGAATGTCACACTTTTAAAGGACTCCAGTAAGTGAATTAAGACCCATCTTGAATGGGTGGGGTCACACCTCCATGGAAACCACCTAATCAAAAGGCCCCACCCAACAATAGGTCTGCCTTCACAAAATTGGATTAGAACATGGCTTTTCAAGGGTACACAATAGTTCCAAACCAGCACAGGAGGAAACAACCCAAATGTCTGTGGTCTGTATATCCAATGGAATATTATTCAGCCATGAGAAGGATGAATACTTTTGCTTAATTCTATAATGTGGGTAAATCTTGAAAACATGCTGAGTGAAAGAAATCAGACTCAAAATGTAATATAGTGTATGATCCCACTTATATGAAATATCCAGAGTAGGGTAATCTAGAGAGTCTGGTAGAATACCAGTGGTTGCCAGGGGCTGGGCGAGGAGGAAAATGGGAGTAACTGCTTAATGGCTATGGGGTTTTATTGTGGGCAATGAAAATGTTTTGTAACTAAACAGAGTTTGTGGTTGCACAACATTTGAATGTACTAAGTACCACTGATTGGGTGGGTCTCTTTAAAATGGTTAATTTAAAATTTTTTGAATTTCATCTCAATTTCAGAAACCCTTAAAGAAAATAAGAAAATTTAACAAATAAAATCATTACAGAGTTCAAGTCCAAATATATTACAAATGCTACAAGGTGTTTTTGTTAGAAAATTATATTTAAAATTATATATTTTAGTAAGTCTCCATCCCAACATTTGACTTCATTTCCCATTAATTGTTTGCATGCCATGTATGTGACTTTAAAGAAAAATTTATTAGAGAAGTTGTAGGTTTAAAGAAAAATCACAGGATTCCCATTCACCACCCCACCACTGAAACCTTGCATTGGTGTGTAACATTTGTTAAAATTGATGATGATGCTCTAGTTTCTCTTCAAATCGTATAAATCTTTCGCCTTTTACTAAAGATTTCCGTGGAGAGAAGCAGTTATGAGTCGTTGAACAATTTTTTGAAGGCCTTGATTTTTATCAAGGCCCAATGTGTGCGTTGAAAAAAAGAAAAGAGCTATTTCTTTTAGAGTTCTTCGTAGTTACTCGTAGGGTTTTTTTTCGTTAAAAGCGACGGTGTTAATAAAACAAACGACGTAGATGTGTAAGAAATTGCAAAAAAAAAAAATTTGATGATGATGCTTTTAAAACATTGTACTTTTTTTTTTTTGCTCTTTCTGCCATTTTCTATTTACAGTTTGTGTTCAATACAAATCAATTCCATGACATGAGAAGTTACCAGGAATCAAAGCATAATATACAAACACAATATACAATCCAAAACAAGATATATAGCATTCAAATACGAAGCAAAAGGAAGTGTTCATTCACACACACAATAGTTTGAGATCTGCTGGATCTGGTTGTTCCCCTGTAGGCTTATAATCCCCTGTTGGTTTCTAAAGAAAAAAAAAAAAAATGGAAAAAAATGACTGGCTATCAAAACTACTGCCGCCGTATTAGATATCGGAACATCTAAGCATCAGGGTATGACCATGTGAACAAAAAACTTCCTGGGGTATCTATTTTTAAAAAGGTTTCTGTGTGGCGGGCCGCGGTGGCTCAGCGGGCAAGAGTGCTTGCCTGCCATGCCGGAGGACCCCGGTTCGATTCCCGGCCCCAGCCCATGTAAACAACAAACAAACAAACAAAATATAAGAAAATGTTTAAAGATGTTTCCCTTTCTTCCTTCCTTCTATCCTTCCTTCTATCCTTCCTTCCTTCTCTGTCTTTCTTTAAAAAAAAAAAATAAAAAAAAAAAATAAATAAAAAAAAAAAAAAAAAGGTTTCTGTGTGTTGAGGCAGTTGTAAAAGATCTACTTTCCAGAATCAAGCCAGTTGTAGGCTAGGACCAAGTTTGAACTATCTAAAAATATTAGCTGATACAGAAAGTGCTCCAAATGTGGCTATTCTGATTCATAGTTTGAAAAAGTATTTACAAAAGGAGTATAAAAGTTTTTGTGAATTTAATGCAAGATAGGTTCCAGTCTTCACTTCCCAAATACTGGATTTACATTATTTTTGGCTCCTTCACATTTGCCTTTTAAATTTCAAGACATGTTAATTTTACTTTCAAAACAGATCATTTATTAAATTGCAGAAAGTATTCAACATATACAGAACAAAACAGCATTTTGAAACTGTTTGAGGTCAATGTATTTCTGCTGTTTGGAATCAGTTTAGCTAAATGAATCTGGTGGTGTTGTGGATGGGAATGTGATAGGAAATGCCTACCATTTGATTTTGTAAATGAATAAGCAAGATTTATTCATTATGCCTGCACTGGGGGTAGATTCCAATACATCCTTGCCTGGCACATGTCAATTACTACTTAAAAGTCAAACACAATGTCACATCCAGAGCCTCAGAAATGACAGTTGAGTTCCCAAGAGAAGAGTGATAGCTTAAAAATGTAAAACTTTTATCTAGAGTTTAATCAGCATTAAATTAGTATTGGTGAAACAATACATGGAAAATTTACAGTTAACACCTGGAAGTTCCTTCTAATGTACATATAAATAGAATCATGGAGCTTTTATATTACCTAATCATCTCATGGTCCTATATATTTAATGTATCAAATGAAAACTGAATCTCCATTCCACACCCCATTGCTTCTTTTGGATAAGAGAAAATCTATTTGTTTTTCACAGCAGAATGACTTTGTTACAAAAAATTGAAAATTTTAAAAAAAGTTGAGGAACAGTATAGTATTTGACAGAGGAAAATCCTTAATGAACATGGTATGATTTTTATTGTTTCCTATATTGGTAGAATTGATTGTTTTCATTACAAGTATATAAAAATATTAAGACTAATATGTTCTATTTATAAATCAAATGGGAACAAAGGAGTAAAATCCTTCAGTAAAAAAAATGGATTAATGGCTGCTATTCTTCAGCTGCAGAAACAACTTTGAGGGACCAGTGGGTGGCGCTGCAAGGTCCTTTCCATCCAGACCCAGCAAAGCCCAGATGAGACGAGAGGCAGGGTGGATGCTCTCGAGCCTCGTAAATGGCAACGGGCAATGATCTTACCTACTGCTGTTTTAAGGTCTGGCCTCAGTTAGGAGTTGGCTTCTGAAAGTAATCAGGGAGAAAGATTTCCAAGGTAGTCTCTCCATCAAAAATGTCTGTCATGAATAAAGGTGCCTGAAATCCAGCCAGTGGGGCAGGGGGGGCGGGGAATAGCTGGCTAGAATCTAGGGAATGTGGTTAAAAATGAAAATAAAATCAGTGAGTTACTATATATTTTTTTGGTTTTTTTAGTTAAAGCTTTTACTATGAGATAATTGTAGATACATGTGCAGTTGTAAAAAAACCAATCAGAGAGATCCTATGCTTTCTTTACCCAGTTTCTCCCAATAGCAACAACTTGCAAAACTATAGCACAGTATAGCAGCCGGAATATTAACATGGATACAGTAAAGGCATAGGAATTTTCATATAACCACAAGGATCTATTATGTTGACCTTTTATAGCCACAACTACTTCCCTTTCAACCTACCCTCTCCTTAATCCCAGCAATCACTAGTTTGTTCTCGATTTCTAGAATTTTTTTTTCACTGCAAGAATGCCATAGGAATGAAAGCATACAGTATATAATCTTTTGGGATTGTATTTTTTCACTTAGCATAATTCTCTGAAGGTTCATCAGTGTTACATATATTGGTCATTCGTTTCTTTTTATTGCTGAGTGTTATTCCATGGTATGGATGTACCGTAGTTAGTTTAACCATTTCCCTGTTAAAGGACATCTAGATTATTTCTAGTTTGGGGCTATTATCAACAAAGGTGCTATAAGCATTCATATAAAGGTTTTTGTGTGAACATAAGTCATTATTTCTCTGGGATAAATGGTCATATGGCAGTTGCATGTTTAGTTTTTCAAGAAACTGCTAAATTGTTTTCCAGAATAACTATTTTCTTAGCAGTTTTATTGAAACAGTTCATATACTATACCACATACCATAAACTTAACCCTTTTAAAGTTTGCAATTCACTGGTTTTTAGTATATTAATAAACTTGTACATCTATCACCAGTAATTTCAGTATTCAGCATCCCAAAAAGAAACCTCATACCGATTATCAGTTACTCCTTATTCCCCTCCTACCCAAGCCCCTAACAACCACTAATCTACTTTTGTTGCTATGGATTTGGCTATGGTGGACATCTCCAATAAACAGAATTACATTGTATGTGACCTTTTGGGTCTAGCTTCTTTCACTTAGTATGCTGGTTTACAAGCTCATCCATATTGTAGCATGTATCAGTATTTCATTTCTCTTTATAGCTACATAGTCCATTGTATGGAAATATCAAGATTATCTATTAATCAACTGATGGATTTTTTTCCATTTTAGGGCTTTTATAATCTGCTATAAACATTTTATGTATAAGATAAGGGTACATGTTTTCATTTCTCTTGTGTAGATACTACAAGTGAAATTGTTTAGTTATGTATACAAAGACCAATAAGCACTTGAAAAGATGCTCTACAGCATTACTCACCAGGGAAAAGCAAATTAAATCCATAATGGGACACCAGTTCACACCCACTGCAATGGCTAGAATAGAAAAATCAGACAGTAAGTGTTAGTAGGGATGTGGAGAGTGTGTATATTGCTAGTGGGAATATAAAATGGCACAGCCACGTTGGAAAACATTCTGGTAGTTCCTCAAATGGCTTAACAGAGCAATTTTACTCTTAGGTATATACCCAAGAAAAATGAAACCATATGTCCATACAAGTATTTATAGCAACATGATTCAAAATAGCCAAAAGGTGGAAAAAACCCAAATTCCATCAACTAATGACTGGATAGAAAAATACGGTATATCCATATATATATATATATATGGAATGTTATTTGGGCATAAAAATGAAGTAAGAAACATGATACAACACAGATGAACATTGAAAACATCATGCTAAATGTAAGAAGCGAGTCACAAAATCCAAATATTATGCTTCTGTTTATACGAAATGTCCAATTTAGGCAAACCTATAGTAACAAAGAAAGTTAGTGGTTACTTTGGGTTGGTGGGAATGGAGGGGAAGGAGTGTTAGCTAAAGGGTATAAAAGGTATGCGGTTTGTCTTTGAAGTGATAAAATGTTCTAAAATTGACAGTGGTGATGGTGGCTTATATCTGTGAACATACTGAAAACCAGTTAATTCCTCACGTTAGATGGGAAAATTTGTCAGGTATGTGAATTCTATCTCAAACCTGTTTAAAATATCAGTTGGGCATATTTGTGTGGGAAATATGGATTTCTGGATTCTCTATTCTGCCCATTTGGTCTGCGTATCTGTGCTGTTGCCACTACTACACAGTCTCGTCTGCCGTAGCTATCACGTGGAAATCACGTAGAATGATTCCTCCCATGTAAAATTTCCTCAACATTATTTTAGCTATTCTAGTTCCTTTGCCTTTTCATATGTATTTTAGAATAATCTTGTTTATCTATTTAAAAACCCCACTAGGATTTTGATAGGAATTGTGTTAAATCTGTGTATCAACTTGTGGAGCATCAGCCTCCTCATAATATTGAGTCATCCAATCCATGAATGCCATATGTCATTCCATTTACTTATGTCTTCTTTGATTCCTTTCATCAGTGTTGGATATTTTTCAGGAATTAAGTCTTAAACAAGTTTTGTTAAATTTATACCTATTTCATTTTTTCTAAATAATTATAAATGATATTGCATTTTTAATTTCAGAATGCACATACTCACTGTATATAGATGTTTATTGTATGTAGAAGTGCAATTGATTTTTGTACACAAGATAAACATACAAAATAAGTATTCTGTGACCTTACTGAATGCACTAATTAGTTCTAGGCTTGATTGTTTTATTTTGTGGATTCTGTAGGATTTTCTACATAAAAAATCATGTCATCTGCAAATTAGGGTAACTTTCTTTCTTTCTTTCTGTTCTATCTACTCTTTAAAACCTCTTTTGCTTTATTGTACTGACTAGAACTTCCAGTACTGTGTATAATTAGAGTGGTGACAGCAGACATCCTTGCCTAATTCCTGATCATGGGGAGAAAGCATTCATTCTTTCACTATTAATTGTTAGGCTATCTGTAGGCTTTGTATAGATGCTTTTATTCAAGTAGAGGAAGTTACCCTCTATTCCTATTTTTCTAAGAGTTTGTAATCATCTATGGATGTTGAACTTTGTCAGTCTTTTCTACATCCACAGATATGATCATGCAACTTTTCTTTAGCATATTAACATGGTAGATTACATTGACTTTTCTTTCAAATATTGAAACAGCCTTACATCCCTGGAATAAAACCTACTTGGTAATAGCTTATACTATTTTTACTATATTGCTGAATTCTATTTGCTAGCATTTTATAAGAATTTTTTTGCATTCTTAATCTTAAGAGATATTGGCTACAGTTTTCTCTTTTTTTAATATATTTTCTTTGGCTTTGGTATCAGAGTAAAACCACATTTGTAAAATGAGTTGGGAAGTATTCCCACTTCTGCTATTTTCTGTAAGAGATTGTGTAGAATTAGTATTAATTCTTCTTTAATCATTTGATGAAATTCTCCAGAGAAATAATCTGGACCTAGAGATTTCTTTATGGGGAGTTTTGAAAATTACAAATTCAATTTTCTTAAGAGCTATAGGACTATTTAAGTGTTATAGTTCATATTGTATGAGCTGTGGCAGTTTGTGTTCTTGCAGAAATGGTCCATTTTGTCTAAGTTGTCAAATTTATGTACACAGGGTTCATTAGTAGTATTCCCTTGTTATCCTTTTGATGTCTGCAAGGTCTGTAGTGATAGCCCCTGTTTCATTCCTGATAATGGTAATTCATGTCTTCTCTCTTTTATTCCTGGACAGACTTGCTAAAGGTTTGTCAATTTTATTGATCTCTAATTTCTGAGTTGTCTATTTTTGTCCTGTTCATCTCTCTCATTTGTCTTTCCTTCTGCCAATCTTTTTTTTTTATGGACTGCTTCCCAAATTTGCATGTCATCCTTGCGCAAGGGCCATGCTAATCTTCTCTGTATTGTTCCAATTTTAGTATATGTGCTGCCAAAATGAGCACCCTTCTGCCAATCTTGACTGCTTCTTTTATAAAATTCTTGTAGCTACTCCACTTCCTTGACCTTTCTACATAAATTTTAGAATCTTGTGTATACCAACAAAATATCTTGCTGAGACAGTGACTTACATTTAAAATAACCCAAAGAGAGCGTTGGTCATCCAAGTCTTTCTCACAATGGGTACTCCTCCGAGGAAGAAAGACCCTCTCCAGGGTTCCCCATACTGCCCAATGCTGTCTTCTTCAAAGGACTTATCACTGTGGTAATTTCAATCGTTTTCAAATGTGTGTGGTAGTTAACCATCTGTCTCCCTGATTTGAACTAGACTCCATTAAGGCAATGCCAAGTACAATAGATGGCTCAATAACATTTATTAGTTCAATAAATTAATAAATGAGACGGAATTAGCCAGGATGACATGCAAGTCTTAAATAGATAACGAGAAGAAATATAGTCTATTTTTGCTATTGTCTTTGGATTGAACTTTTAAAAATAGAAAATTCACAAATAAATTTAACATTTAGGAGACTAACTGGAAATAATAACCATGTAGGAATTTAAAAGAGATCTTTTAAGCAGATGATTATACATCATTTGAATTAATATTGATTCATAAACTCTACTCCTAAGGTGTTAAAAAGCCCTATAAAGCAATTACCATCATTTTTTAAAGCTGTGAATTGAGGGAGAAAAGAATGAATAAAGTAAGATATTTTTTACACACCTGTTTTTCAATATTAAACTTAGAACTCCTACTTCTATGTGCTTTCTATCCAGTCTGTTCCACAACTATTATTACTTCCAAACATTTGGTAATATTTGAAAGTTTTAAAATGTTACATTTTAATTCAGACTTAATCCATTCACGGCCTTCTGTCACTTACAGGAAAGACTAATCATTATGGCCACTTTTGAGAGCCCAAGTCAGGAAAACCATTGGCAGGCACACCTATGACTCAGTCCTCTAGTGTGGCCCTCCCAGTTCTGGTCTTTTCTGAGGGTGTATTCTGGTCATGCAGGTGCAATAAAAAGAACATTTAAGGAGAATGTGTTTTCTGCTGCTGAATGGAACGTTCTATAAATGTCAACTAGATCAATTTAATCAATAACACTGCAGAAGTGAACCATCTCTTACTGATTTCCTGCCTGCTAGATCTACCAGCTCCTGAAAGAGAGTTGAAGTCTGCAACTAAAATAGTGAATTGTGTACTTCTTAGTTTTATCAGGTTCTGTCCCACACCTATTGATGCTTTTGTTGTTGTTAAGAGTGTACACATTTAGGATTACTATACCTTTTTGGAGAATTGCCTCATCTTTTGCTCCCTCATGATTTTGCTGGTCTTGAAATCTCTATCTGAAATTAATGTAGCTCTGGGCTTATTTGATAATGCTTAACTATTCCTGCCTCTCTACCAGAGCTACTAGGGAATCTTTTTTTTACTCTTCACCAGGAGAATTTGATGGGTTTCTGGAGGAAAAATGCATGCAAGTCTGGTGGGCACCCTAAGGCTACATTCACCCCTCCCCAACCCACCAGAATTTTCTCTCTCTCAAGCTAGTCTACTCTCAGCTCCAGAAATTTAACAGAATTACCATTTGTTTTAGTTTTCCCTACTGCTAAGATTTTATTGATCTTTAATTTCTGAGTTCTCTATTTTTATTCTACCCCCAGAACTGAAACACTTACTATGTTTCTTAACTTTTTCAGTGCAGTATATTTGCACACGTTCAGTAGTAATCTGCCTTACTTTTTACCAGGTTATAATTAGACAAATTTTACAAGCATGGCTTTACCTGGTTAACCAGTTGAAGAGTGGTGCTTGTTTAAATAATCGGAGTTGGCTGTTCTGATGGAATCAATGCCTATAAAACCTTCGCAGGAAAACTGGTCTTCTACTTAGTTTACAGGGTCACAGTCAACCCATGGTAGGTTTAGAATATAGGATATTTGGGGGGCATAAGAAGAGATGAATTCCCCAATTTATAGGAATTAGAGATCAAATCTGGTGGAGAGGTTTTTGGGCTTGGTTTTCCTAGTCTCAGGATGACAAATAGAGGCTTTTAAAAATCCATTCTGGGAATTTTTGTGACAAGTTCCATATAGAGATTAATTTTGTAATTGTTCAATAATGTATGGCTCTAGATTTTACAAAGAAAACTTAGAGGCCTATATGATAAATCAGCACTCTTGCTGCACTTATATAAATAATCAGTCCAAACCTAGTGAGACCAGCCTTTTTTTATAATCAAGAATAATCTTTCTTTGAGATTGTTATAATCACAAGTGGAGAGAGAGATTGTAGGGAAGGATTTTGAAAAACTTTTAAATGGAGAAAAAGGAAAACCGTAATCAGTGGATGTTCTGTCTAGCTTACCCGCCCAGGTTGTCTTGACCTTTAACTGACTTTGAGCTGTTTCTCTGTAATTGTAGAAAACTGGGAGCAATGCACATTCTTCTTATCCACAGAAATGCAAACTTTGTTAGGTAGAAAGCAATTGACTTTTGCCTTGTACAAATTGGCCAGTTTTGCATCTATTTGTAAATGCTTTCAGTATTCCTTTTATTACTTCATATGTGTGATACTCTGAATTCTTATTTAGATCAGTTTGTAACACCCTGCTGGCTCTCTTATTAATTAATGGGTTAAGTAGAATGTTTGACGTTTGTTCATTTTACATTTTTATGAGAGTCATGATTTCCCCCTTTAGAAATATTGTATATTAATGAAGATAATGAATCCTCTCCCCAGAAAAAGGCACATTCACACAAAATATCATGTACAATTTTAGGGTCCATGGCCCCTAATCCCATCTATGAAACCTTGAGTGTTCTCAGACAGCAGGCTAAGATGCCTTGATCTAGCTTACTTAATTATTATTTGTAGGTTTTAACCTATTAAAATGAGTTTAACAGCAGAAAGGAAAGTTTATATGTTCCAGTATCCCTAATACTATGTCTAGTACAGTGGCTAACATGAGTATACATTCAATAAATTCAATAAATTGAAGTGACTGGAAAGTTCTCTTTAGCAGAGAAAGAGCTTCATCCTCATTGTTGGAGAAGATAGAGACCAATGGTGAAGTTAAAGAGCAGAGAAATGAAAAATATCATGGAGAACTTGAGAACTGTGGCCTCCAGGGCTCTGAGAAAAGGTAGGAGCCTGCGGTGACAAGGTAATACCAGGGCCTCCCTCAGGGGAGTCTTCCTTAGGACACCCTTCTCTGCATTTCTGTAGAGTCCTAGCTAATGCTTCTCTATTGTTCAGCGAGTCAGAGCATAGTCTGGAAGGAAATTTGGTGGAGCTGCACAAAAGTTGGTGGAAACTTGAAAAAAAAACTTTTTGGATTATATTTAAGAATCTTGCTTTTCAGTGTAGCCTCAGATACAAGGTTCCAATAATAAGTAATAAGGTACTTCAAGTAATGTCTTGGAAAGAATTCCGAATGAGAAATCAGATTATTTAATTCTGGCTTTGACACTGATATTGAGTGGCTTCAGGTGAATCATTTGAGGTTTTTGTCTTTAACACAGAGCTACCTGAGCTGTGGGAAGATCAAGGGAGATGAGATGTGTGAAAACATCTTGAAATATATAAAACATAAAATTCTCAATGAGTGACTAACTTGATTTATTAGATTAATGTTCTGTATTTCCTAATAGGGTAGAGAAAGTCCCAAAATATTACTTCCATTAAGTACACATATTTCCAGAAATGTTGTTGAGAAAGAGAGAGCTGCTACTATTTTAGGATTTCTCTTAAATCAACTGGCCAGAAACTGGCTGAGTTGGTTTAACTTGGAAGTTCTTCTCTTTCCAGCAATTGCTAGGAGCAGGCGGAGAGGAGGTGGGAACCAGCTGACACTGGATATACTATCCCGAAGCACTCTTTGCTCATTACCTAATTTTTATATCCAGCATCACAGTACTGGAAAGAAGTCCTGTACTGGGTTGAATTGCATTCCGCAAAAAGATATGTTCAAGACCCAACTCCTAGGACCTGAGAACACGACCTTATTTGGAAGTAGGGTCTTTGTAGATGTAACCAAGTTAAAACGAGTTATTATGGGATTATGGCAATAATTATGGTGGACCCTAAATCTAATAACTGGTGTTCTTATAAGAAGAGGAGAGGGTGCACAGACAAAAGGGAAGGTTATGTGAACACAAAGGCAGAGATTTGAACTATGTAGCTGTGAGCCAAGGAATGCTAAGGGTAGCTGACAAACACCAGAAGCTAGGAAGAGGTAAGGAAGGATTGTTCTCTAGAGCCTTCAGTAGGAGGCAGGCGTTGCTGACACCCTGAATCTCAGACTTCTGGCCCCAAGAATTGTGAAAGAATAAATTTCTGTTGTTTTAAGCCACCAACTTTATTTTTAAACTTTTTTTAATTGTGATATATAGCATATATGTTATATGTTATGAAAAAAGGAAAGAAAAAATGGTAATTTTCAAAGTACACTACAACTACCAGCTACAGAATAGATTTCAGAGTTTGTCATGGGGTACCATTCCACTATTTCAGAGTTTTCCTTCTAGCTGCTCCAAAACACGGGAAACTACAAGAAGTATCAAGATGGTGGTTCAGCAACCATACTCATTTATTAAATCCTATTTTGTCTGTTGTACAGCTGCCTTCTCCTTTGATCCTTCTCCCAATCTATAGGGATCTTTAGACAATGCCCATTCTGGCTTTTTCATGTTGAGAAGCGTTGTTAACACTAAAGAGTAAGAGAATGTAATTAGTTGATACTAGTCCCTCTGGGTTTCAGGATTTTTATTTGGTCTAGGAACCCTCTGGAAATTATAGGTTCCAGGAAAGCAAACTTAGTGCATGAAACTTTTATAGAGTCTCAGTTTGAGCACTAGATGTCTTTAAAAGTTAACAGGAATGATATTGGTTGGGGTTTAGTAAACCACAGCAATTAGCACTATTTAACTGAAGCGTGCATAAGGGTAGTCTCCAGAATAGCCTCTTGACTCAATTTGATCTCTCTTAGCCGCTGATGCCTTATTTTGTTACACTTCTTTCCCCCTTTTTGGTGAGAAAGGCACTGTTGATCCCATGGTATCAGAGCCAGACTCAATTCTGGGAGTCACATTCCATGTCTTCAGGGAGACTTTCACCCCCTAGGGAGGAATAAACCACCCAACTTTTGGTAGTTGGTTACAGCAGCCCTGGGAAACTAATACAAGCCCTGTAAGGTTATTATAAATGTAAGTGCAAGTCTTGAGACCAAGACTCTATACCCTTGCTTGGAAGCCTATTTTGGGATTCAAACTTTCATAGTGAGGTGGAAGAAGAAATAGTAAGTCAAAGGCAATCGTGATCGATAAACTGTGCCTGTTGGGACTGATAGCTTCATCTGAGGACTTCACAGGGAGGTGATGGTAATACGGTATCCATTAGTACTTAAGATGAGCAGGCATTCAATAGATTGGGTTAAGTTCATACTTAACACACCAGTGGACTAAGTCAGAATTTCTTTTTAGTAGAGGAGACTACTAACCCAAGATCCAGCATCACGAGATTTAATTGCATAGGATTGAATGATCTGATAAAAGATATCTTACTGGGATTATACCTACTTCAATATGTGTTTGGGTTCCCAAATAATGTCAAAATGACTATAAAATCAGGAAAATAACCTTGATACATTACATATTATATAATATATATTGCATAACATTACCACTATCTATCCTAATCAAGTTTCTCAACACGCTTTTGGATTAAACACTAACATGTATAACAGAAAAGTTCACAAAACATAGGTGTACACGTTGATTACTTTTTTCAACATGTATACCCCCAAGTAAGAAGAACTCATATCAAGATATGGAACACTTTCAGCATCCAAGAAGTCTTGCTTATTACTCTTTACAAATGTCACTACTGTTCTAAGCTCAGTCACCACAGGTTAGCTTTGCCTACCCTTGAGGCTCATCTAAACGGAGTCATCACCGATTTTTTTGCACCTGGTTTCTTTTGTTGAACATAATGTTTTGCAGATTTATTCATATTGTATAACAATTTGTTCGTTTTCATTGGTCTGAAGTATTCCATTTTGTGAATATACCACAACTTATTTATACGTTGTAATGTTGATGAATTTAGATTGTTTCTAGTGTTTAGTTATGATTAATAACACTAAACATTCTTGCTTTCATGACTTTTAGTAGACATAGAAACTCATTTCTCTTGCGTCTGTACCCAAGAATGAATTGGTAGGTCATAGTATACTTATGATTAATTTCAAATTACACTACACTGCCAGACAGTTTTCTAAAAAGGTTGTGCCTATTATACACCCACAATCAACTTACAGAAATTGAAGTTGTTCTATATCTCGAAATACTAGGTATTGTCAGCTTTAATTTTGGAGTTCTATTTTGTGTGTAGTGATAATTCACTGTGGTTTTGATGGCCTTTTCCCAGTAAGTAATGATATTTTATTTTTTAAATTTAAATTGATTTGTGAGTCTTTTATATTTTTTAGATGCAAGTCTTTGTCAGCAATATGTATTATAAATATATTTTCCAGTCTATGGCTTGTCTTATTTTCTTAATGACACCTTTAAACAAATACAAGTTCTAATTTTTTTTTAACAGGTCCTCTATTTTTGAAAACATTTTTTGTTTTGAAATATAGCATGTATAAAAAAAAGCAATAAATTTCAAAGTACATTGCAACAAGTAGTTATAGAACAGATTTAAAATGTTGATATGTGTCCCAGTTTGAAAGGATTATATGCCCTAAAAAGGCCATGTTTTAATCCTGAGCCATCTTGTGAAAGCAGCCATTTGTTTTAATCCCCATTCTATAATGTAGGTTGGAATCTTTTGATTAGATTAATTCCATGGAGTTGTGATGCACCCAATTGTGTGTATTAACTTTTTATGGGAGCTGTTTTTTTTTTTTTTTTTTTTGCATGGGCAGGCACTGGGAAAGGAACCCGGATCTCTGGCAGACAGGAACTCTGCCTGCTGAGCTACCGTGGCCCGCCCTGTGTGTGTATTAACTTTTTGATTAGATGAAGATGTGCGTCCACCTATTCCAGGTAGGTCTTGATTAGTTTACTGGACTCCTTTAAAAGACGAAGCATTTTGGAGAATGACAAGAGAGCCGTGAGAACTATGAAATCCATGCAGCCAGGGACCCTTGGAGATGAAGAAGGACTATATCCCTGGCGGGGAGCTTCATGAAACAAGAAGCCTGTATGAAACAAGAGGTAGCAGATGTCACCACATTTGCCCCATGCCTTTCCAGTTGAGAGAGAAACCCTGAACTTCGTCAGTCTTTCTTGTATGTGCCTTAATTTGGACATTTTTATAGATTTGCTTTAATTTGGGACATTTTCATGCCTTAGAACTGTAAACTAGCAACTTAATAAATTCCCCCTTTTTAAAGTTCCATTTCCGATATATTGCATTCTGCAGCTAGCAAACTAGAACAGTGTGGTTTACAGTTCCACAATGTCAGATTTTTCCTTCTAGCTGTTCTAAGACACTGAAGCCTAAAAAGAAATATCAGTATAGTGATTCAGTAGTTATACTTACTTGTTAAATCCTAAATTCTTTGTTATATCTTCTCCTTTTCCTTTGATCCTTCTCCCAATCTTTAGGGATATTTGGGTTATGCCCGTTATAACTCTTTTTTTTGTGTTGAAAATGAGTGTCAAGATATGGAATGGGGGATGAAACTGGTTGATATTCATGGATAGACTGGTACCTCTGGGTTTCAGGATTTATCTGGCCTAATCTGAAGATTTTAGGTTTCTGAAAAGTAAACTTAGTGTTTGCAACTTATGTAGGATCTCAGATAGAGCCCTAGTTGTTCTTAAGGGTTAATAGGAATGATGTTTGCTGGGGTTTGGTAAACCATAAATGAGCAATATCTAGCTGAAGCTTGCATAAGAATAGCTTCCAGAATAGCCTCTTGACTTTTTTTGAACTCTCTTAGCCATTGATACCTTATTTTGTTACACTTTTTTTCCTTCTTTTTGTCAGGAAGGCATTGTTAGTCCCACAATGCCAGTGCCAGGCTCATCCCTGGGAGTTATGTCCCATGTTGCCAGGGAGACTTACACCCCTGGATGTCATGTCCCATGTAGGAGAGAGGGTAATGATTTTACTGCAGAGTTGGGCTTAGAGAGAGAGAGAGAGGTCACATCTGAGCAACAAAAGAGGTTATCTGGAAGTAACTCTTAGGCATAATTATAGGTAGGCTTAGCTTTCCTGTTACGAAATAAATTTCTTATGAGCAAGCCTCAAGACCAGGGGTTTGGCCTATGAACTTGGGAGACTGTAGCATTTGAGAGATTATCAGAGGTTTCCCAGGTGGGAAAGTTTAATAATTCTATATTTTTTCTCCAGTCCCTCAAGGGGCTTTCCCAATACTTTTTTATTGCCTACAAAACATAATCTGGAATGTATTCAGGCATTATGTTAAGCAATACAGAATCATAAGCTCTCATTCCCCTCTGGGATCCATATGTTTTGAGTTGTTTAAATGAACTATCTAGACAGGTTGAGTTAGATCATGTGCTACAGAAAATTCAGCTTTTGGACAAAATATAACTTTCTTTCTTTGGTCTCATACAATAGGTGTAGTTTTAAAATATAGACACTGTCATCCTTACCATGTATGCTGATTTACCTTAGTCCAACCAGATCAGTTTCATTCTTATCTCTAATTGAAGCCTGATCTCTTTTTCAGTTTTTAACAGTTGTTGTATGTAGCGATGCTGACTTTCAGAGCTGTAGAACTCCAACTCTGAGTCTTAGGTGTTACAAGGTACCCAAAGTACCAGGGAAATACCAGGTTATATAGATATAGCACAGCATCTCAGAATCTAGAAATAACATTTAAAGCTCAGGAATAAATGTGGCTACTATAAGAGCTTGCAACCTAGGCCCCAATTTCCTTATATCTATTCTCTAAAAGAGATTAAACAATATTTGCCCTTTTGTTTCTGGCTTACTTTGTACAACATAGTGTCCTCAGGGTTCATTTATTTTGTTACCTGACTCACAACTTCATCCTTTCTGTAGCTGCACAACATCCCCTCATATACACCACAGTGTACACTTCTGTTTCGCAGTCATTGTACCCTTTGGCCATCCCCATCCATTGGACATCGTGGATAATGTCCAAAATAATCACCCATGTCTCACAGTATCCTCACTTAGTTGCACAATCATCATTACTCTTAGATACTTTTCATTGCGCCAAAGAGAAAAATAACAGATAAACACACATTTACAAATACAAAATCCAAAACACCCCTTAACTCTTGCCCCCTCCCCATCATTTACCCCTAGTATTGCTGTGGTGCTGGTAATGTCTTCTTGTTAACTATAGGTCATAGCATGTGCGCTGGTTTGAAAGAACTACGTGCCCTAGAAAAGTCATGCTTTAATCCTGATCCAATCTTGTGGGAGTAACTGTTTCTGTTAATCCCTATTCAGCACTATTGGTTGAAAACTTGATTAAATGATCTCTATGAGATGTGACATGGACAATTGTGGGTATTAGATTATTATCTATCTATCAATTGGATTAGAGGGAGATGTGATGCTACCCGTTGCAGGCAGGTCTTGATAAGCTTACTGGAATCTTTTAAAAGAGGAAGCATTTTGGAAAGAGCAACACACGAGAACCCACACAGCCAGAGACCTTTATAGATGAAGAAGGAAAACACCACTGGGGGAGCTTCATGAAACAAGCCAGGAGAGAAAGCTAGCAGATGTTGCCATGTTCGCCACATGACTTTTCTGTTGAGAGAGAAAACTTGAACTTCATTGGCCTTTCTTGAATGAAGCTAACCTCTTGTTGGTGCCTTAATTTGGACAGTTTCACAGCCTTAGAACTGTAAATATGCAACCTAATAAATTCCCCTTATAAAAGCTGTTCCATTTCTAATATATTGCGTTCTGGCAGCTAGCAAAATAACTATTATTGACTCTTTATACAAGACTCATACCTTTGAAGTGGCTCATGCAAAAACTTACTTATATTTGTAGTGTTAATTGGTAAAATACATGGCTCTATACAACCCCTTTCAATCATATTCACCTTCACTATGGCACTATTACTTATCAGCCCACTAATGAACTACCATCACTTCTAGCCATACTCATAAATTTAAGTCCAACCACATTAGCTATCCATTCACATATCTCTAACTTCTGTGTATCTTTAAGTCCCCTATATTCTACATTAGAAAACTGAGTTTACCTTTACCAAGGTCATATTAGCGAAATCATACAATATCTATCTTTTTGTGTTTGGCTTATTTCACTCAGCATTATGTCCTCAAGGTTTATTCATGTTGTCATGTGCTTCACGACCTCACTTCATCATATTGCTGCATCATAATATTCTGTTGTATGTTGTGCTAGTTTGAAATGATGTATGTACCCTATAAAAGCCATGTTTTAATCCTAATCCAATTTTGTAAAGGTAGCATTTCTTCTAATCCCTAGTCATTATTGTATGTTTGAAACTGTAATTAGATCATATCCCTGGAGATGTGATTTAATCAAGAGTGGTTGTTAAGCTGGATTAGCTGCAGGCGTGTCTCCACCCATTTGGGTGGATCTTGATTAGTTTCTGGAGTTCTATAAAAGAGGAAACATTTTGGAGAATGAGAGAGATTTCTCAGAGAGCAGAGAATGACATAGCCATGAGAAGCAGAGAGTCTACCAGCCAGTGACCTTTGGAGATGAAGAAGGAAAACGCCTCCCGGAGAGCTTCATGAAAGGAAGCCAGGAGAGAAAGCTAGCAGATGATGCCATGTTTGCCACATGCCTCTCCAGATGAGAGAGAAACCCTGACCCTGTTCGCCATGTGCCTTCTCACTTGAAGAGAAACCCTGAACTTCATCAGCCTTCTTGAACCAAAAAATCTTTCCCTGGATACCTTAGATTGGACATTTCTATAGACTTGCTTTAATTGGGACATTTTCTCAGCCTTACAACTGTAAACTAGCAACTTATTAAATTCCCCTTTTTAGAAGCCATTCCATTTCTGGTGTATTGCATTCCAGCAGCTAGCAAACTAGAACATATGTATATACCACATTTTGTTTATCTGCTCATCTGTTGATGGGTACTTTGATTATTTCCATCTTTTGAAAATTGTGAATAGTGCCTCTATGAACATTGATTTGCAAATATCTGTTTCTGTCACTGCTTTAAGCTCTTCTGGGTATATTCAGAGTATTGGTATGGCTGGGTCATAGAGTTCGGTATTTAGTTTTCTGAGGAACTGCCAAACGGTCCACAACAGCGTTTTTACCATTATACATTCCCACCAGCAGTGAATAAGTGTTCTAATTTCTCTATATCTTCTCAACATCTGTAGTTTCTTGTTTAATAGCAGCTATTCTTATAGGTGTGAGATGATATCTCATATTAGTTTTGATTTGCATTTCCCTTATAGCTATGAAGATGAACATCTCTTCGTGTGTGTGTTTGTTTACTGCATGGTGGAGATCACATTTCATTCTTTTCCATGTGAATGTCCTGCTATTGCAGCACCATTTGTTGTATTTTGGGGGGCGAGGGGGAAGTGCATGGGCCTGGAATTGAACCCAAGTCTCCGACATGGCAGGAGAGAATTCTACCACTGAACTACGCTTATACCCCCTCTTCATGTGTTTTGCTCTTTGGAAAAATGTCTATTCATACTTTTGCCCATTTTATAATTAAGTTTTTTGTTCTTTTGTTGTTGAGCTGTATAATTTCTTTATGTACATAGAATGTCTTTATCCGATATGTGGTTTCCAAATATTTTCTCCCATTGAGTTGGCTGCCTCTTCATCTTTTTTTTTTTTCTTTTTTTGACATGGGCAGGCTCCGGGAATTGAACCCAGGTCTCCAGCTCAGCAGGTAAGAATTTTTGCCACTGAGCCACTGTGGCACCACCTTCTCTTCACCTTTTTGACAAACTCTTTGAAGTATAGAAGCATTTGATTTTGAGGAGTTCCCAATCTATTTTTTCTTTTGTTGCTTGTGCTTTGGGTATAAAGTTTAAGAAGCTACCTCCTATTACTAGGTCTTAAAGCTATTTCCCTATAGTTTCTTCTAGGAGTTTTATGGTACTGGCTCTTACATTTAAGTATTTCATCCACTTTGAGTTAATTTTTGTATAGAGTGTAAGGTATAGGAGTCCGCTTTCATTCTTTTGGCAATTGATAACAAATTCTCCCAGGCTCATTTATTGAAAAGATTATTCTGACCCAGTTCAGTGGATTTGGGGGCCTTGTAGAAGGTCAATTGACCATAGATTTTGTGATCTATTTCTGCACTCTCAATTTTTTAAAACATGTTTTTTGACAAATCTTCGCATGCATGCAGTCCATATATGGTGTACAATCAGTGGCTCACAATATCATCACACAGTTGTGTATTCATCACCATGATCATTTTTAGAACATTTGCATCACTTCAGAAAAAGAAATAGAAAGGAAAAACTCATGTATCCCCTATCTCTTATCCCTCCCTCTTGTTGACCACCAGTATTTCAATCTACTCAATTTTTTTATGCTTTATCTCCTTGTATTATTTGTTTACTTTTTATTAAGGGTAGTATCTTGATACATCAATAGAATAATTTGTACTGCTAACTTCCTTGTTGCTTTTGTAAGCCTGTATAAGACTGTCTATATATAAACACCACCCTTTCTACAACTCTTTGTAGCTCCCTTCTATTTTCTCTGTGGGATGCTGCCCAATTCATGAACCATTCAATAAAGCTGGTGAAATCCGAACTTTTTATTTGGTTGAATATTTTCTGTAACACATGTATTTGTTGGTAGAAATATGTATGCTTTAATTTAACTTTATTTTTTTTAGAAGTATACATTTTTGGTTCATGCTTAACAAATTGTTCATTTGCTTAAATACATGCATATATTTTGAAATGGGGATTCCTAACAATTTATATAAATCAAAACAAGTATTTTAGTTTCATATATTTGCTCATACAATTACCAGAAGCTCAGGTGGTATAGTAGAGGCTCAGTGGCAGAATTCTCACCTGCCATGCTGGAGACCTGGGTTGATTCCCAGAGCCTGTCCATGCAAAAATAAATAAATAAATAAAAAGAAAAAAAAAGTCACTACAATTACCAGAAGCTCTAAATTTGATATTAAATGAGAATAAATATTATAAGTAGCTAATAGTATAAACTTCAGGGTCAAGAAATAGTTTTAAATGAGTATTTTTCTTGTGTGTTTTATAAACTATTCTTGAAAACAACTTCAAAAGAGAAGTTCCAAAAATGTTTTGAGCAATGGAATAAATAGATAGGCTCTCAAGGTGACCCCTTTGGAGAGTAACCATCCTTTGGATATATAAGCTCAGATACATCTGTTGTTTAAATCCACCCCCTTATGGTATAAATAAATATGGCCATTATTTTCTGACTTAAAATGATTTATTTAAACAGTATATTCTGAAAGATCAGAAATCAGGAAAAACAAATGCAATGCTAGCTTTTGCTCCAAGTAGATGTAGTTGAATAAAACCCTTCGTATGCTTGAAAATAAATTAAAACACCAGTAGCTTGGCTCAGGTGGCACATGAGTTTCAAGCCTGTTCCAATTAATACTGATGCCTAGCAAACCAACCAAAATTTAGTGGCAGAAAATACCATTTTATTATGCTCACGAGTTAGGAATTTGGAAAGGGCATGACAGGGACAGCTTGATCTATTCCATAATATCAGGGACCTCAGCTAGAAAATCAATGGCTGGGGACTAGACTATTCTGGAGACATCTGTACTTCCATGTCTGGTAGTTGATAATGGTCATTGGTTAAACCTCAACTGGACTGTCTAGTCTAATTTCCAAGTAGTTTCTCTGCATGGGCTAGTCTGGGCTCTTCACAGGTTGGTGACTGGTTTCTCAGAGCAGGCATCCCAACAGAGCCAGGTAGAAATGCATGGCATTTTAATGGAATGATCTAGCTGAAATGTCACATAGCATCAATTCTGCCATTCTCTTTTTGGTCATGGCCATCATAAAGTCTGCCTGGATTCAAGGGGAAGAAATGTAGACTTCACTGCTTGCTAAATAGAAATATCAAGGTCACATTGATCTTTTTTTTGGGGGGGGGTAAGCATACAGGATTGAAGAAAGTGGTTTAGCCATCTTTGGAAAATACAATCTGTCACTGAACGATATGAAAAGAGCATTTGAAAAAATTCCAGACATCTGTGTCTCACATCAGGAAAGTGAAACATTTTAGATGCTCCTTTGTGAAATGAGTTTAATGACAATGAGATGTTTCAATGGACATTTAGTAGCTTGCTAATTTAGTAGTCTATTAGAATACTCTAAGATAATCTTTATCAATCTTGTTAAACTAGAGATCTTTTAAGTCAATAATAAAGGTCTTCCTGCTGTTTTTAATATTTAAAAATGTCCCAAAGAAAATGTACATTTATTGGACATAATTGGAAATGAAGTTTAACTATAAATTTGTGTTTTATCTTGGGCCAGAATAAGGACTAACTTTTGTCAAAGTCATGATTGGCAGTTATACGTGTTTTTATTAAATAAGAAAATGAATTATCACTTAATGGTTCATTTTGTTTGGTAGATAATTATTTCAAAACACTGTATCCCATTAGAGAACAGGGTTTTGGAAAAGGAAATTAATAAACAGGGACTTTATGATGAAAAAGGTAGAGACATATTCTACTAATTCCCTGGATGAGAGTGGATAGAAGGGACAATTGCAAATTATAATCTGTGGAGTTTGCTCACTGGGTGCAGATGAAGATATAGTTAACAGGCAACTGAGGTTTTAGATTTTCACTACTGAGAAACCTTTGGTGCCATTTACTGAAATAGAGAAGTTATTTGAAAAAAAAAAAAAAAGTACTGGTTTTGGCGTATGTGACATACCTTTTAACATTCAGCCTCATTCCAGAATACCCACCTTTTTCTACTTTGCTCTGTAATATTGTGGCTGGAATTCTGCAAACTACATTTTCCAGATTGACTTGTTTTCTGACTGGATTTTCCCCATAGATGAGAGATTGATAGGGAAGGGAGGAGGGGGAAAAATTCTTGCTTCTGGCTTTGGTCAGGATTCCTTCAGTGAACAAGGAAGGCTCCAACATCTTTCTGTGCTCCCAGCACCAGCTGTATAGTAACCCTTCCTTTAGAATCTCAGCTTCTCAAGAGATAACCCTTTCTTCAAACTCGTAGGTTCTTGTAACACCACCTTCCTTCTATATTCTCCCAGTCCTACGGGTAGTAGTTGCTTCTTGTAATAGTTCATCTCTCCTACCCCTTTTTGCTTTTCTAGTTCTTATCCCCTGTGTAATCAGTTCCCTGAATTAAATTCCTACCATTTTCCATATTCTCTTGCCCACCCTAGGTAAACTGTACTCTACTTTCTGTCTCTATAGTTGCATATTCTAGTTATTTCATATAAGAGAATCATATAATATCTGCCCTTTTGTGTCTGGCTTATTTCATGCAACAGATGTCGTCAGGGTTCACCCATGTTGTAGCATGTATCAGAACTTTATTCCTTTTTATGACCAAATAATATTCTCTTGTATATGTTTATCCATTTTGTTTATCCATTCATCTGCTGATGGATACTTGGATTTTTCCACATTTTGACTATTGTGAATAATGCTGCTATGAACATCAGTGGACAGTTATCTGTTTGAATCTCTTCTTTCAATTCTTTTGGTTCTATATCTAGCAGTGGGATTGCCAGGACAGTATTTCTGTACTTTTAGAGGAACTGCCAAAGTGTTTTCCACATTGGCTGTATCATCTTACAGTCCCACCAACAAAGTATGAGAGGTCTTATTTCTCTGCACCCTCACCAGCACTTGTTTTCCATTTTAAAAATAGTAGCCATTCGAGTGAGTGTCAGGTGCTATCTCATTGTCGTTTTAATTTGCGTTTCCCTAATGGATCATGATATTGAACATCTTTTCATGTGCTTTCTGGCCATTTATATATCTTCTTCGGAGAAATGTCTATTCAAGTCCCTTGACCATTTTTTAAATTGGGTTGTTTGTATTTTTCTTGTGGAGTTATAGGAATTCTTTATATAGTCTAGACAATGAACTCTCATCAGATATATAGTTTGTAAATATTTTTCCACTACTGTAGGTTGTCTTTTCACTCTCTTGACAATGTCCTTTACACAAAAAAATTTCGTTTTGTTAAAATCCAATTTGTTATTTTTTTCTTTTTTTGCTTGTGCTTTTGGTGGATGGCCCTGGATATATGAAACTTAGAGAAAACTAAAAAGAGGTGTCACATCACTACTGACATTGAATCATGAAAGGATGGTTATATCGAGGTGGGAAGAGGCTGGTTCTTTGAAGTTTCAGAGTATTAGTGCCTATATTTCTATTTAAAAATTCTATAACTTTAAAAATTTTGTTTCAATAATTTTTACTTTGACAAATTAAAAGAGGAAGGTGTAAAATAGTAAATCCCTGAAGGTTTTCACCCAGAATTGGCAATCTATAACATGTTATCATATTTCCTCTATCTTTTTAAATATAAGTGAAATAAGATATTACAAATAAAGCTGACTTTACCCCTTCTCCTACTTCATTTTCCTTTGCTCTTGAAGACAACCATTATTATTAATCATGCATATCCTAATAATCCACTGATGTCCCATACATAGTCATGGCCATGAGAAGTTTAGCAGAGGAAAAAAAAGTGGAAGTGATGTATTCCTTTACTCTTAAGGTTAATAAAAGAGAATTTTTAAAAATTAAGGGGTCAAGTCATAATGTTCTTTTAGACTATATTTAAATTTTAAACAGTGTCCTTTGACTCCTAGCCATGAAGACAGTGGATATTAGCACTTTTACACTTCTTCCCACTTTTTCTCCTTTCATCTCCCAATTTTTTTAGGACTTTTACTCACGAGATTTAGAAGTGCACACTCCATTCTGTGGCCATAAATTGACCCATTAGCTAGCATTAATGCCTCCATTTACATGTACTCATTATTCAATACCATTTCTTTTTTGGGGGGGGTGGTGGTTGTGGTCTGGAAATTGAACCCGGGTCTCCCGTATGTAAATGAGCATTCTACCACTGAACCCCCCCCCGTGCGCCCTCAATACCATTCCTTTTATATCTTCATTTTCAGGTGCTTTAAAAAATTATCTATTAATTGATCGAATTTCATCATCAAGAGTTCAGTGGCACTGGGCTTTCTAACTCTGTAACATTTGAGTTTCTTTTTTTCCTTCTGTTTCCTTTATACTTGAATAACACCATAGCTGGGAATACATATTTTTGGTTACACTTCATTTCCTTCAGAGTCTTATATTTTTTTCTACATAAAATATTTCAACCTAAAATTCAAGAACAAAAACAAGATTTAAAAAATTTTCCCCCAAGAGTATTTTAAAATTATTACTAATATGTTTGCATTAGATGTCTCAATAAATTAATGGTGGAAAAAATGACAAAGCCATTTCAACATCAGACTCTAAGAGAGCTAAAAGGGTAGATGCCTTTTTCTATACTAAGAAAGCTGAGGGAGGAGACCTAAGAACAATCACATGGGACACAGTATACTGATTTAAAATTTGTGAGCTGCTATAATCAAACATACTGACAGACACACATGGATTTCAGCATCATGATCCTCCAGTTGCTGAGTTTAGATGATTAGCTCTCACAAGTTTTTGGACTTCTTTGACTTACCCACTAACAAGGAATTTCATTATATGTGTAGCTTTATCTTGATTTGAAATTTCTTCAAAATCCAATTTTTCTAGAGTATTATACCTAATTTAGTGAGTAGTTTCTTGAGCTATAAGGCATCTGTTGTCCTTTTTTTAAGTCCCCCAAGCTTTCACCATGTCTTAGCCACTGACGTTTGTTTAGTTGACATCATTGTTAATCATGCAAACGTGCTTTTAATTCTATGCATGCTCTAATTGTTCTTCGCATAAGCACTGTCTTACAACACAGAACATTGTCCTTTGGCCAGTTTTGGCAATGACAAAAACATCTGGGTGGCACCCTACAGTTTACCAAATGCTTTCACATACATTGACTTCTTTAGTCCTTATAATAATTCTGTAAGGTAGGGTCTTTTGCCATCCACTATTTTACAAAAGATGAAATGGTTATACAGAGAGATTAAGGAAGTGTAATCAAAACTGAAACCAAACTCTTCCATCTTCAAATTGTGTCTCCTTTGAGCTCACTTGCCCCTCAGCACATGGTCTTCCCTTCTAACATGATATTCTTGCTTGCTCTAGGGATGTCATCATTTTTCTCTTCCTGGTAACAGACCCTACTGCTTAGCTGGGGGGGTGGGTGTGTGACCCCTGCCTGGCCAACCATGGTCACTTCATCCAGGCAAGAGTGATTTGTACAGGGAGTGGACAGGGGGGTTACACAGGGCCAGTCAGAATCTTCTGAAATGTTTATAATCAGAGATGGGAGATAGAAAAGCTCCTTTCTGTTAGGGTTGCTAAATTTCCCACACATGAGAAGGGCTGCTGGCACTAGGGAGGAAAGAGGCCATCTCCAAAACAAAAGTTGAGATGAGAAACGGGGGAGAAGACATTTTGGTAGCATGGCATCCCCACTCTGAGTTCCTGAGGCCCTGGCTCTTACAGTTCTTCATTCAGTATTGTGAGTGGCCCAAATATTTTTTCTGGCATAGAATGTTTCAGTCACTGGTACCTGAAAGAGCCCTGACTAAAATAAAAATACTAGGTTTATATAAAAGGTTCTATTCATTCATTCCCATGGGATTATGAACCTTTATATTGGTATAATAATGGTAATAACAATAGCTAATGCTTACCAAGTACTTATAACTGTTACACACATTAATCTTTTAATGTTATGTGTGCATTTACATACATTAACTCGTCTACTATTCTGCATAACATTTTTTCTGAAATCTTTTACTCATTACTATTACAATATAATCACTTAATTGGTATGATTATCCCATGGTATGCCATAAGACTTTACCCTTCACAATATGTACTTTTCTTCTGTTTAGCAATTGAGCATCTGCTATGTGTCAGACACCATGTTAGAACCATGTCTTTGCCCGTCATCCAGGGGAAGATATGAGCAAGTAGGCACACGGTGATAAATACTATTATAGAAATATGATCAGGATTAGAGAGATATTGAAGGAGCAAAATTCATAGGACATAATGGTTTATTGGATATAGGTATTGAGGAGGAAAAGTAGTATAGTATGACTTCCAAGTGGTGGCCTAAAAGTTTGATAAATAGTCCAAATAGGAAATATAGGAGGAGGAAATTTGGGGTGGGAAAGAGGGAAATGATTGGTTCAGTTTGGAAATTGTCAAGGTTGCAGTGCCTGAAAGTCATCCATGTTGTACACTCTAGGTTTTGATAGGGATGTCTGTGCTGGTGATGGAAGCTTGGGGCTCCTGCTCACGGAAGGTAGCTGAGGACTTTGAGGCCACCCAGGAAAGAGGAACTAGTAGGAGAGAAGGGGCAGGGTGGGACCCCTTAACCTCACAGCTTTTTTCCCCCCTCTCAACTGCCAGTGATTGTCCCTAGCATGGTTCATCTATCTTACAGTTCCAAAGGGCCCAAGAGAAGTCAGGCCTCTACTTAATAATGCCATGAAAAGAAGTACAAAAAGAAGTACAGCTTCACGTCTTTTAGAATCTAGACTTAGTGGCATGAAAAACAAATACCAGAGTCTAAAAGAGATGCTATATTACTGTGCCTATTCCTAAATTAAATAGTAGGCAATGATATACAAAAGAAATATGTTCCATGAATATACAAATTTCTGAGAAAGACAGACTCAAGTGTGACTATATGGTTCAGATTCCAATTATGTTAACCAGTGATTTCAGACGCTTCATTTCTTTCTCTATATATGTCCCATTGCTTTCTCATCATGGCTCTTGGTTGTTCTTTGACAGCTTGCTGTCAGTTTCGCTTGCTCCCACCTTGCATTAACCTAGAGAAAAATTACTTTTCCATTCTGTGCTAGTCATGCTAGCTTAGCATGTTTTTTTGTTTGTTTTTTTTTTAAATAAAATTCTGAGTAGAGCCCCAGGGGAACTCCTGTGTTTTGCTGTTTTTGAATCCTTTTGTTCTCTGATGTCTCCCAGTGCCTTGTGATTTTGAGACTAGTGTGGCTATATTCAGTCTTTGTGCTTTTGCAACACACTGCCATGGTGGTCATTATGCAATCCCTGCTACTAGCTTCTCGGGTCTATGTGTTTCCCCATGACATGCAAACTGAGCCCAGCTGCTGCCTGAGTCTCAGCTGCTGGCAGCTGTCAGAACTGTCATTCTGTGTCACCACTATCTGTGAGAAGGACGCCTGCCTGCCGTTCCTTCAACTTCTGCTGTCATTACCAGGAGAAATCACTAACATCATTTTGATCAAAGCTTCTATGGATTCGCCCCCCCCTTCCTTTTTTTTTTTTTTTTTTTTTTTTTAAAGGAAAGACAGAGAGAAGGAAGGAAGGGAGGAAGAAAGGGAAACATCTTTTAAACATTTTCTTGTTTTATTGTATTTTGTTTCTCCGTTTTTGTTACATGGGCTGGGGCCGGGAATCGAACCGAGGTCCTCCGGCATAGCAGGCAAGCACTTTGCCCGCTGAGCCACCGCGGCCCGCCTCCCCCCCCTTCCTTTTAAATAATGTTTTTATTAACAAATCTTCACACACATATAGTCCATACATGGTGTACAATCAATGGCTCACTAAATCATCACTTAGTTGTATATTCATCCCCATGATCATTTTTAGAACATTTGTATCACTTCAGCAAAGAAATAAAAAGAAAAAATTCATACATCCCATACCCCTTACCCCTCCTCCCTCTCATTGATCACTAGTATTTCCATCTACTCAATTTATTTTATCCCTTATCCCCCCTATTATTTATTTATTATCCATATTTATTTACTCATCTGTCCACACCCTGGATAAAAGGAGCATCAGACACAAGGTTTTCACAATCCCACAGTCACGTTGTAAAATCTATATCGTTACACAATCATCTTCAAGAATCAAGGCTACTGGAACACAGCTCAACAGTTTCAGGTACTTTCTTCTAGCCACTCCAATACCCCATAAACTAAAAAGGGATATCTTAATAATGCATAAGAATAACCTCCAGGATAACCTCTCAGCTGTTTGAAATCTCTCAGCCACTGAAACTTCATTTTGTCTCATTTCTATCTTCCCCCTTTTGGTCAAGAAGCCTTTCTCAGTCCTGTCATGCTGGTTCCCGGCTCATCCCAGGAGTTCTGTCCCTCACTGCTAGGAAGATTTACACCCCTGGGAGTCGTGCCCTGTGTACGGGGGAGGGCAGTGAGTTCCCCTGCTGAGTTGGCTTAGAGAGAAATCACCCCCTTTTTTAAATCAAATTGCAACAGGTGTGGTTGGGAACAAATTAAGTTGCACTTGTGACCCAAGTGTACAGAGAACCCATATCCAGCTGGACAGATGTTACTGAAAGGGTTCTTCTGTGTAGTCACAGAGGCCTTTCTTCTTTGCCTGGCACCCATGCTGTAGGTTTTACCAGGATTTCTGTGGGCACTGTGCCCTCTCAACAGATGGTCGGAAGCTTGGGCAGCCCAGGAGGCAGTTATAAGCCTGTAGTGTTTGGTTGAGACACTATTGCTACACATGGCTGTTAATGCCATGTTATCCTTTTGTTTGTCACGGAATATAAAAATGAACTGATCCCCACTTACATGGAATACTTTTTTTTAAACTTTTTTATTATATAGTATAACATATATACAAAGCAAAGAAAGAAAAAAGCAATTGTTTCAAAGTACTCTTTAACAAGTAGTTATAGGACAGATCCCAGAGTTTGCCATGGGCTACTATACGATCTTCTCAGATTTTTCCTTCTAGCTGCTCCAGAAAATAGGAGGCTAGAGGGCTTAAATACTTTTTTATCATCACAATCGACTTTTTTTTCCTTCTTTTTTTTGGTGAACAATAACATATATACAAAAAAGCTTCAAATTTCCAAGCACAGCACCGCAATTAGTTGTAGAACATATTTCAGAGTTTGACATGGGTTGCAAATCTGCAATTTTAGGTTTTTACTCCTAGCTGCTCTAAGATACCGGAAACTAAAAGAGATGTCAGTTTAATGACTCAGCATTCATATTCATTTGTTAAATCCTATCTTCACTGTATAATTCCACCATCACCTTTGATCTTCCTGGAATACTTTTAAAAGCTCTTAACTATATTCTCAAAAAGGTTTCTAAAGCGCCCTCCAGTGATGCCACTGAAAAACTGAAGATCTTTTTGTAGATCTTCTAAATCATTTTCACCTTGCCCTCTCTTTCTCCCCATATGCAATTGATAACTATGACTATGAGAGAAAATCCAGCGCACTTAAAGTCATGAATTTTGGAATTTTGAACACTAACAGAAATTAGAATTCTAAAATGAATAATTGAAAAGACCAAATGAACTTAAATCCATCATCCTATACAGTAGGTTAAATTTTTAAAGAGGGTTTAATTTTATATCTCTAGTCATCTCTTGATGATTCATTTTCACGTTTTATGTGTCAAAGTTTTATTTTATTAGAGAAGTAGTTTTACAGAAAAATGCATAAAATACAGTGCTTCCATATATTGCCCTGTTAGTAACGCCTTGCTCTAGTGTGGTGTTACATTGATGAAAGAATGTTTTAATAACTGTACAATGAACTGTAGTCCATGGCTTGTTTTAGAGTTCACTGTGTCATACAATTGTATGGATTTTTTGAAAAATATTTATTCTAATAGTATATATACAACCTAAAATTTCCCCCTTTAAACTACATTCAAATGTATAATTCAGTGAGATTAATTACCATCACCATTCTCCATTAACAAAACATTTCTATCATCCCAAATGGGAATCCTGTATATTTGTCTTTTTGTTGTTGAGTGGTAGAATTTCTTTATGTATTTTGTATATTAAACTGGTATTTAGTATGTGCTTTCCAAATATTTTCTCCCATTGTAGATTGTTGTCTTGTTTTCATGATGAAGTCCTTTGCACCAAATTTTTAATTTTATTGAGGTCCCATCTATGTAGTTTTTCTTTTGTTTCTTCTGGTTTGGGAGTAAAGTCTAAGAAACCATTGCCTGACACAAGGTGCTGGTTCTTATATTTGGGCCTTTGATCCATTTTGAATTGATTCTTGTACGTGTTGTAGGGACCTATCTTCATTTTTTTGTAAGTGGACCTTCAGTTTTCCCAGCACCATTTGTTGAAGAAACTATTCTTTCCCTATTGAGAGGACTTAGCATCCTTGTCAAAAATCAGTGAGCCATAAATGTGAGAGTTGATTTCTGAGCTCTCAATTTGATTTCATTGATCTATATGTCTATCCTTGTGCCAGTCCCATGATGTTTTGATTACTGTAGCTTTGTAATAAATTTTGATATCTGGAAGTGTCAGTCCTCTAACTTCTTTCTTCTTTTTCAAGATGGCTTTGCTATTTGGGAATCCTTACTTTTCCATATAAATTTGATGCTTCTTCCATTTCTGCAAAGAAGTCAATTGAAAATTTATTGGGGGCTGCTTTGATTCTGTAAATCACTTTGGGTAGAATTGACATCCTAACAATATTTAGTCTTCCAATCCATGAACACAGAATGTCTTTCCATTTATTTAGGTAATCTTTGATTTCTTTTAGCAAGGTTTTGTAGTTTTCAGTATACAAGTCCATGACATTTTTGGTTAGATTTATTCCTAGATATTTGATTCTTTTAGTTACTATTTTAAATGGATTTTAAAAAATGTCTTGCTTTGATCATTGCTAGTGTATAAAAAACAGTACTGCTTTTTTAGTGTTGATCTTTATGCAGCCATTTCACTGAATTCATAGGGTTTTTTTTTCGCATGGGCAGGCACCGGGAATTGTGAATTCACTTTTAGCTCTAGGATTTTTGTTGTGGATTTTCAGGACTTTCTGTATATAGGATCATGTCATCTGCAAATAAAGTTTTACTTCTTCCTTTCCAATTTGAATGCCTTTTATTTATTTACTTGCCTATTTGCTCTGGCTAGAACTTGTAGTTGAAGGTTGAATAACGGTGACAGCGCATCTTTGTCTTTGTCTCTAACTTAGAGGGAAAGCTTTCAGTTTTTCCAAGTAAATAGGATGTTAGCTGTTGAGTTTTTCAGATATTGTGTTGAGGAAGTTTCCTTCTATTTCTAGCTTTCTAAGTATTTTCATCAAGAAGGGATGCCAAGTTTTGTCAAATTCCTTTTCTGCATCAATTGAGATGATCGTGTATGTTTTTTCTTCATTCTGTTAATGTGGTGTACTGCATTATTTAATTTTCTTATGTCAAACCACCTTTGCATACCTGGAATAAATTCTACTTGATCATGGCACATAATTGTTTTTATCTTCTCTTGGATTCAGTTTGGAAGTATTTTGTTGAAGATTTTTGCCACTCTATTCATAAGAGATTTTGGTCTGTAATTTTCTTTCCTTGTGGTATCATTATTTGGCTTTGGTATTTGGGGCCTAATAGACTTGGGGCCTCATAGAATGAGTTAGGGAGTGTTGCATCCTCTTCTGTTTTTTTGGAAGAACTTGAGCGGAATTGGTGTTAATTCTTCTTACGATGTTTGGTAAAATTCCTGGTGTGAAGCCATCTGGCCTCACTTTGTTAGAAGGCTTTTGATTTTGTTGGTACTGTTTCAATTTCCTAATCAGTCATTGATTCATTGAGATGTTAATTTCTTCTTGAGTCAGTGGAAGTAGTTTGGTTTCCAGCAATTTGTCTATTTCATCTAGGTTATCTAATTTGTTGCCATACAGTTGTTTGTTGTATCTTTTTACAATTGTTTTCATTTCTGTGGGGTCTTTGCTAACTGCCCCCTTTTCATTTCTGATTTTAGTTATTTGTGTCATCTCTCTTTTTAACTTGTCAGTCTAGCTAAAGTTTTGTTCATTTTTTTTTATCTTTTCAAAGAACCACATTTTGGCTTTGTTGAGTCTCTGTTGTTTTTCTATTCTCTATTTAAGTCATCTCTGTGCTAATCTTTGTTTCCTTCCCTCTGTTCTCTTTAGTTTGCTCTTCTTTTTCTAGAGTCTCCAGTTTTGAAGTCAGATCTCTGATTTTTAGGTCTTCTTTCTTTTTTAATGTAAGTATTTATAGCTATAAATTTCCCTGTCAGACATGCCTTTGCTGTATCCCTTAAGTTTTGACATGTGTGCTTTCATTTTCATTCACAGCGAGGTATTTCCTATTTCCCCTGTGATTTCTTCTTAGATCCATTTTGTTTAAGAATAATTCTTTAATTTCCACATATTTGTGAGTTTTACCTTTCTATATCTGTTATTGATCTCTAGTTTCTTTCCATTGTGGTCAGAGAAGATACATTTGTGCGATTTCAATATTTTTGAATATGTCAGGACTTGTTTTGTCACCTGTCATATGTTCTATCCTGGAGAATAATCCATGTGCACTAGAGAGGAATTTGTATTTGGCTGTTGGGTGAAGTGTTCACATATGGCTGTTAGGTTTGGTGGTTTAGTGTGTTGTCACTCAAGTTTTCTGTTTCCTTATTGATCTTCTGTGTAGATGTTCTATCCATTATTGAAAGCAGTATATTAAAGTCTCCTACTATTAATGCAGAATCATCTATTTCTCCCTTCAAATCTGTCAGTATTTGCTTCATTGTTTTAGAGCTCTGCTGTTAGGTGCACATGTATTTATATTGCTATGTCTTCCTTTTGAATTAACCCCTGTTATACTATTCAATGACCATCTTTACCTTCTAAAAATTTTTGACTTAAAGTTTATTTCATCTGATATTAGTATAGCTCCCCCAGCTATCTTTTTGTTACTACTTGCATGGCATTCCCCCCCCCATCTTTTCACTTTCTACCTACTAATGTCTTTGAATTTAAGGTGAGCCCCTTGTAAACAGCATATATTTTAGGTCTTCCTGTTTTATCCATTTTGCTAATCTCTGCCTTTTCGCTGGAGAGTTTAGTACATTTATATTTAAATTAACTACTGATAATGCAGAACTTTCTTTTGCCATTTTGCTATTTAGTTTTTTGTAAAATGTTTTTATCTTTAATGCTTGCATTAATGCCTACTTTCATATTTACTTGATTTTTTTATATTGTACCATTTTGAGTCCCTTTTTATTTTTTCCATATATATTTTTCATATACTTTCTTTGTGGTTGCCATGAGTTAAATTTTAAAATTCTAAATATAAAACAATTATTTTTATTTGATATCAGCTTACTTTCAATAGCTATACGTGCAGTCTTCCTATATTCCACAATCCCTCTACCTTTGTACTAGTTACAAATTTTATCTGTTTGCATTGTATGTCCAAAACCATAGATACATCATGACTTTTGTGTGTTTGCATTTTAACACCTGTAAAAAGTGGGGTTACATACCAGAAAGTTACAGAACAATAGCACTGGCACTTATAATTACCTATATGGCTACCTTTACCAGAGGTCTTTTTTTCTTTGTGCTGCTTTAATCCACTTTTATAATCCTTTCCTTTCGGTCTGGATAGCTCCTTTAGCATTGCTTGTAGGGCGGTTCTCGTAGTAATGAACTCCCTCAGCTTTTGTTTATCTGGAAATGTCTTAATCTCTTCCTCATTTTAAATTTTTATTTTAATTATTTTCCTCCTTCATTTTTGAAAGAAAGCCTAACTCGATATACAATTCTTTGTTTGCAATTGTTTTCTCTCAACAGTTTAAATATTTTGTCCAACTGCCTTGTCTCCGTAGTTTCTGATGAGAAATTGTCACTATGTGCCTCAGTGGTTATCTCTTCAAGTTGATTGTGTTTGGTGTCCGATGGGCTCCTTGAATGTGCACATTCATGACTTTTACTAAGTTTGGGAAGTAGCAATTTATTTGAATATTCCTTCAGCATCTCTCTTTCTGCTCCTTCTGGGACTCCCATAATGCATACGTTGATATGCTTGATAGTGTCCCATAGGTCTCTTAGTCTATTTTCACTTTTTCTAATTGTTTTTTTTTTCTTTCTTTTCTTCACCTGACTCATTCAATTGTCTTATCTTTGGGCCACTGATTCTTTTTTCTGCCCACTCCAATCTGCTGTTGAAATTCTCCTGGGAATTCTTCATTTCATTTATTATGGTTTTTAACTCCAATAATTTGTATTGGATAAAATAAATAAATTTCTAAAATTTATATGTCTTTGAGATTCTTATATTGTTTAGTCATTGTTTTTGTGTGTGTGTGTGTGATCCTTTAGCTCTTCCTCTGTATTTCTCCTTCATCTTCTTGAACATACTGAAGATCATTTTCTAAAAGCCCTTGTCTGGTGTGCCTGTAACGCGGTCTTCTATGTCAATGTTTTCTGGATTTTTATCCTCTACCTTTGGATAGGCCATCTTTTCCTGTTTCTATCTTTGTCTTGTAATCTTTTGTTGCACTGTACATTTCAGCATTTTAAGATGTTAACTTCAGGATTTAGTCCCTGAGCTGTCCCTTGAGTTTAGATAGTGACATGATAGAGATTTTCTGGAGTTCCAGGACTTAACAAATCCAATCAGTGTAAAATATACCTTTCACAGTCTTTCCAAATTGACTTTGCCTTGGCTAGTGCTTTCCTTTAGAGTTCAGCTCTTCAATCAAGAAAGTCAGCTCAAGGTGAATGCCACGTGCCGTATCCTCCCTGTCTTCTCTGAGCCTGTGTTATGTCCTGGGCTTGGGCTTCCTAGTGGCCTCAGGAGTTCCCCTCATTGCAGGAGTTTCCTCCTCCTCAGGAAGCAGGCCTTCTCCCTCATGCTCTGCTGCAGGACTTAAAGCGTATGCCTTTGCCCCAACACACCTGAATCAATCGGTTCTTCTTTAAAAATTTTTTCTTGATATATATTATATATTCACATAGCATGTAATCATCCAAGTGTACAATCAATGGTTCACAATATTATCATATAGCTGTGCATTTATCATCACAATCAACACTTTTTCCCTTTTTTGTGAAAAAAATATATGAAAAGAGCAATAAATTTCAATGCAAGTCGCAACAATTGGTTGTACGATAGATTTCAGAGTTTGGTATGGGTTACAATTCCACAATTTTAGGTTTGTATTTCTAGTTGCTCTAAGGTACTGGAAACTAAAAGAAATAGCAGTATAATGATTCAGCAGTTATACTCATTTTTTAAACCCTACCTTGTCTGTATAACTCCACCATTACCTTTGTTTTTTCTCCCACTTTCTAGGGGTATTTGGTCTATGCCCATTCTAACTTTTTATGTTGGAAGGGGCTGTTGATAATATAAGATAGGGAGATAGAACTAGTTGATGTTCTAGAGAGGCTGGCCCCTCTGCATTTTAGGACTTCTCTGGTCCAGGGACCCATCTGGAGGTTGTGGGTTTCTGGAAAGTTACCCAAGTGCATGGAACCTTTGTAGAATCTTATTTGACACCCTAAGTGTTCTTTAGGATTGGCAGGAATGGTTTTGGTTGGGGTTTGGCAAGTGTGATAGGTAGCAATGTCTTACTGAAGCTTGCATAAGAGTGACATTCAGAGTAGCCTCTTGACTCTAAACTCTCTCAGCCGCTGATACCTTATTTATTACACTTCTTTTCCCACTTTTAGTCAGGATGGCATTGTTGATCCCACAGTTCCAGGGCCAGGCTCATCCCTGGAAGTCATCTTCCCTACTGCCAGGGAGACTTTCACTCCTGGATGTCATGTCCTGTATAGGGGGAGAGCTATGATTTCACTTGCAGAGTTGGAATTAGAGAAAGGCCACATCTGAGCAACAAAGGAGGTCATCTGAAGGTGGTTCTTAGGCATATATAGGCAGGCTAAACTTCTTCATTACATACATAAGCTTCACAAGAGCAAGTCTCAAGATCAAGGGCTTGGCCTATTGATTTGGGTGTCCCTAATGTTTGATACAGTATCAGAGGTTTCCCCAGGGGTAAAGTTTAATAGTTTCATATTTTTTCTCCCACCCCTCAAGGGACTTGACCAATACTTTTTGTTTATCTGCTTAATATACTCTGGGTTAGATCCAGGCATTACATTAAGTTGTACAGGATTAAAGGCCCTCATTCTTATTCTGGGCTCCTTGTGTTTTGATTGTTCAAATGATCTGTCCAGACAGGTTGAGTTAGATTATGTGCTACAGAAAATTTAGGTTCTGCATAAAATAAAGCTTTCGTCCTTTGGACTCAAAGAGTAGGTGCAGTTCTAAAATATAGACAATGTCTTCCTTACCCATGTGTTTTGAATTACCTTAATCCTAACCTGATCAACTTCATTTTTATCTCTAAATACCAAGTTATTCATATATAAAACAGCCTCTCAAAATCCAGGAATAATAATTACCACTCTGGACTTAATGTGTCTGCTATAAGAGCTTACAATCTAGGCTCCTATTTTCTTGTAAGCATTTTCTAAAGGAGACCATACAATAATTGTTTTCTCATTTCTGGCTTATTTTGTCTTACCAAATGTCTCACAGTTTCATTCACATTGTTGCATTCCTCATGACCTCTTTCCTTTTTGTAGCGCCACATACTATTCAATCATAAGTTTACACCATCATTAGCCAATCTACTTCTCAGTCAGTGCATCCTTCCGTCACCTGTATTCAATAGGCATCATGTATAATGCCCAAAGTCCACAGTCCATCAAAACTCTCAATTTAAATAATTCCATTGTTCCCAAGGGAAAGATAACCAATAAACACACCCTCACCAAATAGGAGATCTAACCCTTGAAGTTCTAATAAGAGCAATCAGGCAGGGCAAAGAAATAAAAGGCATCCAAATTGGAAAGGAAGAAGTACAACTTTCATTATTTTCAGATGACATGATACTAAACTTAGAAAATCCTGAGAAATCTACAACAAAGTTACTTGAGCTAATAAACAAATTCAGCAAGGTGGTGGGATATAAAATTGGTAATATTTCTATGCACAAGCAATGACCTGAGGATTCAATTAAGGAAAAATTCCACTTAAAATCGCAGCTAAAAGAATCAAGTACTTAGGAATGACCTGAACTAGGGACATTAAGGACTTGTACACAAAAAAACTACATAACATTGCTAAAAGAAACCAATGAAGACCTAAATAGGTGGAAAGACATTCCCTGCTCATGGATAGGAAGGCTAAATATAGTTATGTCAGGTCTCCCCAAGCTGATCTACAGATGACTCAAAAGCACATGAAGAGATGCTCATTTTCACTGGCTATAAGGGAAATGCAGATCAAGACTACAATGTGATACCACATCACGCCTACAAGAATGGCTGCTAGTAAACAAACAGGAAACTATAAATGTTGGAGAGAAGGTGGAGAAACTGGGGAACTTCTGCACTGCTGGTGGGTATAGAAAAAAATAGGGGTGACAAAGGTTAAAATATATTGAGTAGATGGAAATACCAGTGGTCAATGAGAGGGAGGGGTAAGGGGTATGGTGTGTATGAATTTTTTCTTTTTATTTATTTTTATTTCAGTGATGCAAATGTTCTAAAAAATGGTCATGATGATGAATATAACTGTGATGATACTGTGAGCCACTGATTGTACACTATGTATGGAATGTTAGTATGTTAAGAATGTTTGTGTTTATATGTTGTTTTGGCTTGTCAATTAAAAAAAGTTAAAAAATAAAATTAAAAAAAAAGTTATTCTTACTGGTACTCTTCAGTTCTTTACCCTCCTTAGGACCTCCCTCTCTTTTTTTTTCAGCTGGCAGAACTTTCTTTAGTATTTCCTACAGGGCCAGTTTCTTGTTGACAACTCCTCTCAGTATTTGTCTGTGGAAATTTTAATCTTTCCCTCAGTTTTGAAGGAGAATTTGGCTGGGTACAGAATTCTTGACTGGAAGTCTTTCCTTTCAGGTTCTTAAATATATCATCCCACTGCCTTCTTGCCTCCATTGTGCCAGTTGAGTAGTCTGAACTCAGTCTTATGTGGTTTCCCTTGTATAGATTGTGTTTCTCTTGCTGCTTTCAGTATTTGCTTGTCTTCAACATTTAACAGACTGATTTTTATGTGTCTTCCGTAGGCCTATTTGGATTTATTCTATTTGGAGTTCAGTGGGCTTCTTTGATTTGCATTTGTTTGTCTTTTATAAGGACTGAGAAGGTTTCCCCCATTATATCCTCAGCTACTCTTCCTAGCTCTTTACTCTTCTGTTCTGTCTGGGACACCAGTGATTCTTATAATTATGTGCTGTGTTTTGCCCATTATTTCCCTGAGATCCAAATCAAATCTTTCCATCTTTTTAGCCATTTGCTCTTTTGTGTATTTGAAATCAGTTGTCCTGTCTTTTAGTTCACTTATTATTTCTTCTGCCTCTTCAAAACTGCTTTGAATTTTATTCAAAACTGCTTTAGTATTTATTTTTTTTGATCTACAGCATCTTTAATCTCTGTGATATCTGTTATTTTTCTATTTATTCTTTCAAATTCCCCCTTATGCTCTTGTAGTATCTTCTGGATCTCCTCTATGTCATTAGCCATCCCACTGATTTTATTTAGTAGACTTATATGAACATATTTGATTTGTTGTTCCAAAGTCTGTCTCCTCTGGTGTTTTAATTTGATCATTAGGCTGGCTATATCTGTCTGCATCATGATATGCTTAGTGATCTTTTCTTGTCTTCAGGGCATGTAAATATCTTGATAGTGTTACTTTGGAAGTTGATTTCCTTCAGTACTGTAAAACTTTGTATTTGTGGGATGGCTGTAGAATAGGATGCGGGACGTGGGGAAAGGCACAACCTAGCTGTATAGGTATAGGCACATGTTGGGGACTCTATGCTGGTGCCTGTGAGCATGGGGTGTGGGACGTGGGGTTGTGGAGGTGTGGTCTGGGGGCTGTGAGGGTAGGGTGCAGCTTAGGCAGGACTTGGAACACAGGAGCAGGTGCAGCATAGGGGAGACAGAAGTAGGGTATGATAGAAAGTGGATGGGGGCTGTGTAGATGTACGAGGCTCATGCACTGGCATGATGTGGGTGGATACATGGACCATGGGGGTCATGGGTATCAGGATGTGATGTATGGGGCACAGAGGTAGGGACACAGGGAGGGCAGGGCCTCCTTGTGTCCCTTGTGAATGGTTGAGGTATCCACGGGGACTGGGAACAGATGCACGAGTGTGTAGGGTTGGGCATAAGTCACAGGGGTTACGGGATGTGGGTCAAGCGTGGTTGATGTCATGTGGGCAGAACCGTGGCACAGCTGTGCAGATGCGGGGGGAGGGGAGGTTGGGGAAGTGGTGCACTCATGTGCAGAGTAGGGGCTTTGCAGCACAGATGCACACATGAACATCTCGCAGGTGTGGGAGCAGGGCACTTGTACTGGAGTATGGCACAAGGGTATGCATGCATGTGGGCCAGGGGGCATGGGGTGCAAGTGTCAAGAGGTCAATGCACATATGTGTGGGCACCCGATAGGGAGGATGTAGCTATGTATGTGTGTGGGTCTGGGGTATGCATGTGCAGAGCTCACAGACAACACGGTGGTATTGCTCCTGCATGGAATGGGGGTGGGTGCGGCCCAGATGCATAGGTCAATGCTTGCCCAGAGCTGGGGGTGTGTGGCAGGGGTTCGTGCATGTGTGTGTGAGGATCTGGGGGGCTGGACGCTGAGATACGTGTGCACAGAGCTCATGGCATGGGGCGGGGTTAGGTGACTTTATGAACTAGAAGGGTTGTGGCTAGGGCATAGGCAGGATGCGCAGGTGACCACCTACAGGGAGCATGGAGGGGAGATGGAGGTCAGAGGGTTGGATGTGGGTGTGAGGGTCTCCAGGGGAGTGGGGCTAGACTGGATACTTCTGCGGGAGAAGTGGGGCAGGCATGCACACATGTGCGGGGCAGAGAAGGGCAGGGAGCGGGTTGGGGATAGGGTGTTTAGAATACTTGGGGTGGGCAGGTGGCAGAGTTCAGGTGTGTGAGGTATTGGGGGCATCACAGGTCATGGGGCGGCATTTGTGAGGGTAGCATGTTCCGGGAACATAGCTTGGCTTACTTCCTTGTCCCCATCTTCCTGTCCGTGCACTCCTGAGGGCTCTGGGTTTACTTTCGGGAAGGGGCACCTTAGGCTGTTCGCACTAACTAGATGGTCTCTGGTTCTCTATGTCTCAATTCTTCAGCTTTTGCAACCAGGGCCTCCCTACGTGGTGTAGAAGACCCTCCCGGGTCACTTCCCGTCACTTTGTAGCTATTCCTTGGAGCAGTGGTGAACTCAACTTATCCTATTCAGCCATCTTGCCAGTACCCCTCAATTGTTTCTTGTATCACTTTTGCTGTTCCAAGCTGCTTTTGCTTGAAAGGAGTTTCAAAATAGTTGATTCAGGCTGTTTCTGCCTCTTTAATAGTTGTTCTGGTGGAGGGACTGATTCCTGGATCTTCCTCCCCTGCTATCTTCCCAGAATCCAAAGGAAGCGATTTGCATCAAAGTTTTAACCCCAGAATGAACACAAAATACCCTGGGCTTCTTTCTCAGAGGATCGATGTGTTTAAGGGATATATGCAAACTTTTGATATAGCCTGCTATGAAATCATAAAAGGCACACCAAAGTTATTGCATCAACTGCTATTTTATTTCCTATGCCAGTGCTCATCCTTCGCTATCATCTTGGACATTTATTGAGTGCTTTCATGTGCTCACCCATACACTTTAATTCATATGAATTTCTCAGAATTGGCTATTTCTGACTAAATCTTAGCTTTTTTTTACAGTGAAGTCATATTTCTCAAGTATTGTCTACATTAAAAGAATTATAATTTTGGTAGCTGCTTTTTCTTTAAGGGCTTTTACTGGCAGTCTTTCGTTCTTGCACTGTTAAAATAGATGTATTCATCATTAGCAGTGTTTCACTGATTAGGGGCCATTCACTGAAAGATAAATACTGCAATAATGCAACTTCACCCTAGATAACCTCATTCTCTGGCTCCATTTGAAAGGGTCACATGGTTCTTTCTCTAGACTTATTTCATTTTTGACCTTTCTATTGTCAGTAATGAATTTTGATGTAGGTACTCCGTCCCACAGAAAATAGAAATCCCAATTCATTGGTATGTTGACTCAGGTCCACTCACAGACTCAGACAGGAATGCATTATATACACAACTGTCTCAGGTCCTAAATCTGAACCAGTGATTTAGAAAACAAGAGTTCCAGTCTGGGGACAATCTGTCATGTGTTATTTTTATTTTAAAACTTTGACTAGTCTTGCAATCATACCCTTTCTGGGACACCTCCTCCTAGCTGTGCACAGATTGGTGGAAAGGAACTGGATTGCCTAATGACCTATCTAGACTTTCCTGCAACTCTTACTTTTTGTCAAAATCATTGATCTAAGCAGCTGCCTAGCTGTGGGATTTCACTCCTAACAGGCTTGACTCAGGACTGGTTCTCCATCACATAGGGTTGGTTTGAAGGGTAGAGGAAGAGGAAGGGTGGAGAGCATTAAGGGACAAGGATCACAGCCCTTTGCCCCCAACCTCCAGCCCTAAGCTGTTCCTCAGCTAGGCTTCATTGATCTCCCTACAAGCGCAGTCTTGCCCTTTTCCCCATTCCTTCAATGGGACTTGGGATACAATAACCTGGGTCAGGTCAGGAAAATAGTAGTAGTAATGGCCCCTAATCAGTGAAACACTGCTAACGATGACTACATCTATTTTAACAGTGCAAGAACGAAAGACTGCCAGCAAAAGCCCTTAAAGAAAAAGCAGCTACCAAAATTATAATTCTTTTAATGTAGACAATATTTGAGAAATATGACTTCACTGTAAAAAAAAAAGTTAAGATTTAGTCAGAAATAGTCAATTCTGAGAAATTCATATGAATTAAAGTGTATGGGTGAGCACATGAAAGCACTCAATAAATGTCCAAGATGATAATGAAGGATGAGCACTGGCATAGGAAATAAAATAGCAGTTAATGCAATGATTTTGGTGTGCCTTTTATGATTTCATAGCATGCTGTTCCAAACCCTTCTTTCAATAATTTGATTGGACCCCAGTCCTTCTATGTAGGTAGGGGCCATGACTTTCTCCTGGAAATCCCCAGGCCTGCATATTCAATTCTGTCCTTGAACCTTAGTCTGATTCTTGGGGCCTTGCTACCAGGACAGATGTTCCTGATGGTCTGCTTGGACTTCTGAGGATCTCTCACTTTGGTGCCACTGCCAGAGAGATCTCCTGCCTGCTGTGACAGCTGTGAATAGCTGGACCTGACCTGTCTTCATTATGACAGGAAGCTGCTGTTGGGTTTTCCTCATTATGACAGGAGGCTTAACAGTCACATTGTTCCTCCCTTCTGGATTCCAAACTATTTGAGAAATGTACTCAGGAGTCTGATCATGTTATAATTTTAGTACTGGTTAGGCTGGATTTGAGAATGGGGCTTGGGTGTGAGCCCCAAACTAGGCTTCTCCCACCTATTTGGTGGGAGAAGTCATCCACTGAGCCACATGCTGGACAGTTGCAGAATCAGCCTGATGTGTTTCCCTTATGAGGGATAGGGAATGGGTGTGTCTGAAAAATGGCAGCTCCGTCAGATAGAAGTTAGAGAATCTAGAATACCATGTTTCTTGACTTTCTTCTTGTTCTTATTCTATCATGGGAAGGAATGATCAAGGGATGGAGAGAAAGCAGAAGCTTTAATAAATATCTTTATAAAGGCAATAGTTTGTATGTTACAAGCCAAGGCAGAAATAAGAGAGAGAGAATTGTTCTCCCTACAAAACCTCAAGGACCTACACTCTTAGTGGCCAGGTTGAACTTTGGTAGTTAACTTCGACAAACACACATAGCACATCAGCCGTATGATCTTCAGTAGAAGGTTGGGTCTCATACCAACCTTCAGTCCCTCCTTTTTTTTTCCCATGCATGTCTTTATTTTATTGTCCATCTTACAAACACTATATAAGGGGGGTATCAGATACAAGGTTTTTACAATCATGCAGTTACGAGATTAAAGCTATATAGTTATACAACCATCAACAATCAAAGCTACTGGATTACAATTCAACGATTTCAGGTATATTCTTCTGGCTATACTAGAAACTAAAAAGAAATATCTATATAATGATTCAATACTCATAATCATTTGCTAAATCCTTATTTCTCAGTTTCATCTGTCCCTCCCGTTTGATTTTTCTCTCAATCTTCAGGGATATCTAGGCAATGACAATTCTAACTTCTTTGTGCTGAAAAGGGCTATTGATATTACATGGTACTGGAATGAAACTGCTTGACCTTCTCAGAGAGACTGGGACCTCTGGATTTCAGGGTTTATCTGGCATCGGGACAATCTGGAGGTTTTAAGTTTCTGAAAAAGTAAACTTAATAAATAAACTTTTCTAGATTCTTCACTAGAGCCCAGGATATTCTTTAGGGCTTTGAGGAATACTGTGGGCTGGGGCCTGGCATACAGTCCCAATTTGCAATATCTGGCTGAAGCTTGCATAAAAGTAACCTCCAGAATGACCTCCTGACTCTATTTGAAATCTCTTAGCCACTAAAACTTTGTTCTGTTTCATTTCTTTTCCCTCTTTGGTTTAAGAAGGACTTTTGATCAATCCCACAATGACAGGGCCCAGGCTCATCCCTAGGAGTTATGTCCCATGTTGCCATGGGGACTTACACCCCTGGAAGTCATGTCCCACATAGTGGGGGAGGATAGTGAGTTTATTTGCATAGTTTGGCTTAGAGAGAGAAGCCACATCTGAGCAACAAAAAAATGTTCTCTGGGGTGACTCTTAGGCATAATTATATGTAGGCAGAGCTTCACCATTATAGAAATAAGTTTCATAGGGGCAAGCCTCAAGATAGAAGGCTTGGCTTATTAACTTGGGAGTCCCTAATACTTGAGAAAATACCAGGAATTTCCCAGGTGGGGAAGTTTAATAGTTTCACATTTTCCCCCAGTACCTCAAGGACTTTGCAAACTTTATTTTCTGCCCAAAACACCCCGGAATGTATCAGGGTATTACATTAACCCATAAACTGTCCAGTCTCTCTTTGAAGTCTTAATTTGCTGTGAATATGAATGTATTCATGTCTTACCCATGAATTCTGAGATGACACCCCTGAAAGCCCAGTATTGTCACTGCTTAGGGTGACACCATATCCTCAGTGTACAGCACACATGTAGGGAAGAGGGAGGAGAGACATTGAGGTAAAACCTGTTCTGTGTAGCCCCACATTCACGCACTCATCTCCACAAGTTTTGCAGAAGGGTATTGTTATTCAGAATCTCCTTCTGCAATCTGCTTCATTAAACTGTTTTCTCTGTGAATACAAGTCATAACATTGAGTCAGAATTTGTATTAGAGTTATGATTTCTAATTTCAAAATATTTGAAAGTTTATAAATTCATTCTTGGAGTTGATTTAGTTGTTTTTCCACCCTAATTATAGCTCAAATGCCATGTTATTAGCATCTTAGAGATTATTTATATAGCTATGGAGAAAATTTTAAATGCAGGAAAAAGGAACTTTCCTATTTGAAGCTTTTTCTAGTTTCTATCAAATCTCCCACCTTGTCCTGAGCCAATAGGAAATAGACATAAGCCGAAGTGCTAAAGCAGGAGGATAAAAAAGAGGACTTTGCCATAAGAGAAGGTGCCAGGGAATGGAGAGGAGTCAATTAATAAAGTAGCAGCTTAGTATCCAGGAAAGCATTTCATAAAATTTTAAAATAATTTTCAAACCGAGCTTTGCCAATATCAAGTAAACATTTTATATGATTGGAAATGTTAGTGAAAGAAACCCCAAATTTTTACATTTAGTCACAAAAGCATTCGTGTTGGTGTCTGTATCATGTCTTAATTCTCCTCTTGAATAAGCTTTGATTTATCTGTTTCCTTCTTCTTTCTTATTCAACCTTAAGAACGGGAACCATGAATTAGTTCCTCTTTGTACCTCCAGCTTTAGAACAGTGCTTGCCTCAGTAGGCAAGTAACAAGTATCTGTTAAGTTGAACTGAGTAAATATCAAAAAGCTAAATGTAATGTGTATATATATATGGGCATATACCCCAGAAAATCCTAATTCAATTTTGTGGAGGCAGCCATTCCTTTTAATCCTGATCCAACATTGTATGTAGATTCTTTTGATAAGATTATCTCCAGAGAGATATAGCTCCACCCATTCCAGGTGGGTCTTGATTAGTTTACTGGAATCCTTTAAAAGAGGAAACACCTTGGAGAGAGTTAGATTTGACAGAAACCTTGGAGCCAACAGAGAGAGCCTACAGAAATGATAGAAGCCTCAGAACTGACAGAGAGAGAGCCAACAGAGAGAGAAACTTCAGAGCAGAGTTGACACAGATGCCGGCACTTGGAGAACAGAGACGCAGATATTTGGACATGCTTGGAGCCCACAGATGTCACTACGAGATGTTAAGCACACAAGAACCTGGAGAGAGCCAAGGGAAGCCAAGAGATGAAAGCCAGCCTTGGAGAAGCAAGGAACCCCTAAAGAACAGAGGCTGAAAGCAGCAGAGCCCAGGAGTAAGGGATGAGCAGATGCCAGCCACATTACTACCCAGCTGACAGAGGTGTTCCTGTCCCATTGGCCTTCCTTGAATTAAGGTATCTTTCCCTGGATGCCTTTCTTTGGACAATTTTATAGGCTTTGAACTGTAAACTTGTAACTTATTAAATTCCCCTTTTTAAAAGCTGTTCCGTTTCTGGTAATACTGCATCCTGGCAGCTTGCAAACTAGCACAGTATAATTTTTAAAAAGCTAAATAATCAAATAGTGAAGAATCAACTCAAGGAATATGAAATGATTATGACCCAAATTATTCAGGATACCAAGTTACTCATAAGTGTACATGAGAAAGTAGACTCCAAATGGAGAAACATAGTTTTAAATTTAAGAAAAATTTTAATTGAATAACATATTTTAAAATAAATATGTGAAGGATAATAACAAAGGGTAATATAATTAATACATAAAGGTGCTTATTGAATCAATAAAAAAGGCAAATGGACTGGTAGAAAAAAAAATGAGCAAAGGATATGAATTGGTAACACACAAAAAATATGTCAGACTTCCAGGGATGAGACTGGCCCTGGCACCATGGGATCAACAATGCAATCCTGACCAAAAGAAGGAAAAGCAATCTAACAAATAAGAGTTCAAATAGAGTTAAGGGGCTACTCTGGAGGTCACTCTTAAGCAAGGTTCAGTTAGACATTGCTACCTGTCATAGCTTGCCAAACCCTAACTAAAACCATTCCCGCCAATCCTAAAGAACACCTGTGGCATTATATAAATTTCTACAAAGGTTCTGGCACTAGAGTAACTTTCCAGAAACCTACAGCTTCCAGAAGGGTCCCTGGACCAGATAAGTCCTGAAATGCAGAGGGGCCAGTCCTTCTAGAACATTATCTACTTCCATCCCCCATCCCATATTATCAACTGCCTCTTCCAACATGAAAAAATTAGAATGGGCATAGCCCAAATACTCCTAAAGACCCAAGGTGATAGTGGAGTTATATGTAAAATATGAAACATTTTAAACAAGGCAATCTCTAGATGGTAAGGATTGGGATTTATTATTATGTTTCTTTTTAAAATACTTTTTATTGAGAAATCTTCACACATATACAGTCCATTCACAGTGTGTGGTCAGTGGCTCACAATATTGTCACATAGTTGTGTATTCATCACCACTATCATTTTGAGAACGTTTGCATCACTCCAGAAAAAGAAATAAAAACAAAAACCTCATACATCCCATACCCCTTATTATTATGTTTCTCTGTACTTTTTGACCATTTCTAAATTTATACTATATACGTTATAACTTTTCCCAATAATGGGAAAAATCTAGTAAATATTAAAAATTTTGGTCTCCACCTAATACAATGTATGTGAACATTTTCACATATGATTACATCTTCTTGCACAACCTCATTTTGATTGGTCATATTATATTCCACCGTCTAGATGTGCTCTATACCTATAATTAAACTAACTCTGGACATTTATACTGTTTGCTTTTTAAAAAAGTTAAAACATGCTGCAATATGTTTGCAATTGCAAATGTTGGGAACAATCTAGTTGTCCATCAATACAGAACTGGTCAGACAAAATACATGTCCACAGGATAGACTATAGCACAGTTGTTGAAAAGGATGCAGTTCTATATGTACTTATAATAGCTAACATTTATTATATGTAATATGTACCAGCCACTATTTTACGCACTTTACATATACTAATTTATTTAATCCTGTCAGTAATGTTATGAAATAGGGATTATGATTATAGATGAGGAAACCAAGGCTCAGAGAGGTTAAAAAAAACTTGCCGGGCGGGCCACGGTGGCTTAGCAGGCAAGAATGCTTGCCTCCCATGCCAGAGGACCCAGGTTCAGTTCCCAGTGCCTATCCATGTAAAATAAAATAAAAAAAAATAAAAATAAAAAAACTTGCCCAAGATCACATAGCTAGTAAGTAGTGGACTTTGTTCAAACCTGGTAGTCTGTACTCTTAACCTCTACATTATACTGCCTACTGAGCACATCCTGAGTTACATTACATGAGAAAAGCAAGGTACAGGGTATAGGCTGTGCATATAGCATGCCACCATTAACTCCCAAATACAAAATTAAATAAAATAAAAAATCCCTGATTATGAATATTTTTATATATGCAAAGAGTATCTTTGTAAGGATTTATAGAAAACTGGTTTCCCCTTGGGAGGAAAATTGAGTGAATGGAGGTCAGATCTGGGAGGGCCAGTAAATTATTTTTACTCCATAACTTTTTTTATTCTTTGAATTTTTAAAATCATGCATTAAAATAATAGTTCTGTGTCATGCATCATACATAAGTAAAAATAAGAATGCAAAAGAATATTGTTCAATTTCCACTTTTGTGAATCTTACATTTTTCCTTCTTTTATTGACTTGTAAATTCATTGCATTGCAGTAAGAAAAGTTTTAAATATTTTTATTTTTAAATATTTATGGAATTTGCTTTGGGACCTAAGATTTGGTCTATCCTGGGGAATGATCCATGAGCACTCAAGAAGCATGTACAATCTGCTGCTGTTGAGTAAAGTCTTCTTTGTTAGTTCTAGTTGGTTTAGAGTATCATTCAAATTTTCTATATCCTTACTGAACGTCTGTCTAGATGTTCTATCTATTATTTAAGGTGATATTTTAAAGTTTTCTATTAATGTAGAACCGTCTATTTCCCCCTTCAAATCTGTCAATATTTGCTTCATATTTTTTGGATATCTGCTGTTAGATACATATATTATGTCCTGTTTGAATTGACCTCTTTATCAGTATACAAGGAACCTCTTTGTACCTTTAACAGTTTGACCTACTCTATTTTATCTGCTATTAGCATAGCTATCTCCCTCATCTCTTTTGGTTACTACTTGGGTGTTATATATTTTTCCACCCTTTCACTTTCAACCTGCTTATTTCTTTGAATTTAGTAGTTGAGTCATGTTTTGTTTTTTTTCTTCATTTTAAAAAAAATTTATTTTGAAATATTTTCAAAGTTACAGGACAGTTGCAAAAATAATACCAGCCCAACACAGAGAACTCCAAAATAACCTGACTTGTCAAAACACCACCACTTCTGGTATTTCTTCCCTCCCATCACAACCAAGTAGAAAGAAATCATTCCTTCCATGTTTATGTATCTATAGCTTACCCACTCCCCATACTTTTACCCTAGCTCAGTATTTTATTGTAATTATTTATTCATGTGTTCCTCCTCCCCACCATAATATTGAGTCTTGAAGGCAGGACCATATCTTACTAAGCACCTTGCATGGACTTAATAAATATTTGTTGAATAAATGAATATAAAACAAAGACCATCACACGATCTGATCATTCGAGCGTCTGACATAAAAAAATGGAACAAATCTTTAAGTGATATAAAATATTTTTAACAGCATCAAAAAGTGAGTGCATTTAATAACACTCAATTAGCTCATAACAGTATGTTTAATGAACTAGTAACAGAGAAAGTCAGTTGAAGGAAGGCAGAGAAACTTTGTCTTGTAAGGACTAGAATCAAGGGGCTCCATAATCATATGGTATCCATTCGATGTCGTACTCCACAGGAAAGGCTCACTGGCTGAGGAAGCAGTGAAAAAGTCTCTCTTCTTCCTTTAAAGTCTTTGATTGAATTATTTCATTGGTGGGAGACTCCCCTTAGATGATCACAGATGTAATCAGCCACAGATGCAATCAACTGACTGATGATTTAATACAACAGCCTTCTGGTTTATCACCAGTTACAAAATATCCTTCAGCAATGGTCAGGCCAGTGCTTGCCTGACCAGTCAACTGGGCATCATCAGTTGGTCAAGTTAACACCAGAGCCTAACCATCACAGTGTGATAGGAAATGGAAGAAGAAACCGAGAATGGCTCCATTAATAGGCACAGAATCAAAGAAATGCTGTAGTGGAAAACTACAACTTAATGGCTAGTATTAATATCCCTATTAAATGATTATTGACATTCACATTTTGAACCTTGAGATCTTCAGAGAAGGAATTAGTGTATAAAATAATCAACAGCTTGAAATTTAGGCACAATCAGTTGGGATTTAGCTGCGTTTAAACTGCATTGCTTGGGGAAGTGCCTCCATCTTCTGGCAAAAATCTATTTCATTCTTTACACAGAAATAATTTTTGACTGGAATACATGGTCTTAATCAATTCCATTCAGTTTTATGTCACTTGCACTTGCCAATAAATGGTAATATAAGAGCTTTCTATGAACACTGAATTTATAAAAGCTGTAGAATTTCTAGTTAAAAGTGACAAGTTATATGGAATATTTGCAAGATTCCATTAATTCCAATCCAAAGTGGAGTAATGGGTTTCCGACAACAAAGGGTTGCTAGTTATCTCGTAACTACTTTCATTACAGTATATGAATAATATACTATCTCAAAGAAAGATGTAGTCTCGATCTTTGTTAGTCCAATGTTTTTCTATTTATAGATATTAACTGTGAGATTCAGTAAAAAAAGAGCCACATGTAGTAAATTCTAAGGTTTTAAATGGATCTTCTTTCCCAAGAGAGTGAGATAAGAACCTTCTACTTCTTTAAAACTAGTTAAAATAACGTTCATGTTAAAAACATTTCACTTGTGTGAAATATTTTGCTCATATTTGTATTTCTATATTACCAAAAACATGAAAAAAATAACAAAGCAACAAAAGTGGGGAACAAAGTTATATTAAACCAACAATTAGGTCAGATTTTCTCAGTTGAAATTTTATAGGGAAATTGGTTGATTGTAGTCAAACAATTTGGAATTCTTAATCAGTTAATAATTCATTCTATTTTTAAATTTGTTCAAACATTCTAACTTTTTTGAATAATTAGTTTGAATGATATAAACAAACAAGTAAGTAAGTATATAAAGAGTAAACCATTCCCTAAAGTAGCAGGAATAATGGAATTTGAAAATCATCCATTCTTTCATCAAGCACTTATTGAGGTTTTCATCAAGGATTTATTGAGTTTTCTTTATGCAAGTTCTCAGGGCAGATACTGCCCTGAGGGTCTGACAAAGATTATTAAGTCATGAGAGCACTGATTTTTAAATTAATTTGTAATCTCCTAAAGGAGAATACTCAAAAAACTATGAATGGAAGGGTTACAGAGAAATTACATAGAAGAGGTATAATCTCTGTGTAACAGAAGTTTAATCTCTAAATATCTGGACATTTATTATATGCATTGTTAATGACTTCTAATTTAACTCCATCAGAGTAAAAGAAAAACATATACTCAGTAAGAGTTCCGGTTGTTGAGCTATTTCTGTATAACCTGGTCATTTCCTGGAAATTCAGGTATTTATGTGACACATGAGACTCAGAGCTCTGAAGCTATGAAAGTCAGCATTACCCCATACAGCAACTGTTAAAAAAAAAAAAAAAAGTGAAAAAGTGCCCAGACTTCAAGTAGAGATATGAACGAAGCTGATCTGGATAGGACAAAGGTAAATCAGAATACAGGGTAAAGGATGATATGGTCCGTATTTTAAAACTTCAACTTCTATGTGAGACCAAAGGAAGAGATATTCATTTCATGCAAAATTTATATTTTTAGTAGCACATTATCTCATTTAACTTGTATGATCAATTTATTTGAACACTATAATGACATGGAATTTTGAATAGGGTGTTAAGATCTTGTTGATTTGTACAGGTTAGTATCAGGCCCCAATACATCTGAGAGCAATTTGGGCAGAGATAAAAAAGGATTTGTCAAGTCTCATTGGGGGACTGGGGAGAAAGGAGGAAATATTCAACTTTCCCATTTGGGAAATTCCTAATATTTTCACAATCAGTGGGGACAACCAATTCAATAGGCTGAGACCTCGATCTTGGGGTTTGCCCCTATGAAATTTATTCCTGCCAAGAAGATGCTAAGCCTACTTATAATTATGTCTAAGAGTCACCCCGCCTCCCCAGAACCTTTTTTGTTGCTCTGATGTAACCTCTCTCTCTAAGCCAACATGGCAGGGAAACTTACTACCTTCCCCGCTATGTGGAACGTGATGCCCAGGGTGTAAATCTCCCTGACAACATGGGAGATGACACCCTGGGATGTGCCAGAACCTGGCATCATGATATTGAGAAAGACTTATTGACCAAAAGTGAGAAGCGAGAAATGAGATAAAGTTTCAGTGGCTGAGAGATTTCAAATAGAGTTGAGAGGTTACCCTGGAGGTTATTCTTATGCATTATGTAGATATCCCTTTTTAGTTTATGGTGTATTAGAGTGGCTAGAGGGAAGTACCTGAAACTGTTTAACTGTATTCCAGTAGCCCTGATTCTTGAAAACAATTGTGTAACTAAAAAGCTTTTACAATGTGACTGTGTGATTGTTAAATAAAGCCCTGTGTCTAATGTCCCTTTATCCAGGCAATAGGTAGATGAGTAAAAAATTATGGACAATAAATAAATAATGGGGGTAAGGGGCAAAAAATAATTGGTAGATTGCCATATAGTGGTCATTGAGAGGGAGGGGTAAGGGCATGGGATTTAAGAGTTTTTTTCCTTTTGTCTTATTATTTCTTTTTCTGAAGTGATGCAAGTGTTCTAAAAATGATCATAATGATGAACACTACTATCTGATGAAAAAAATTGATAATTGAAATGTATGTACAACTATATGATGATACGAAGAGCCAGTGATTATATACTTGGGATGGTTTCTGTGCTGTGTGAATGTACTTCTCAATAAATTGAAAGAAAAAAGAAGAGTTCCATTTTTTGTAATTTATTGAAATTTTATGCCCAAGTGTATGGTCTATCATGGGAAATGTTTTATGTGTATCTTTTTTTTTTAAGTATATTCTGCAATTGGGTGTAGATAAATGTCAATTAGATCATAAATGTCGTAAATGCCAATTAGACCAAGGTAACTAATGTTGTTCAGATCTTCTCTGTCCTCACTGATTATTTATGTAATTGACTCACTAATTACTGAGTGAGATGTTAAAATATCCAGTTACAAGTGTGAATTTGTGTATTTCTTCTTAATTCTGTTGCTGTTTGTTTTATGTTTTTGAAAACTCTATTATTAAGTATATATACATTTATGATTGCTATGTCTTCTTCATATATTGATTCTTTGTATCATTGTGAAATGTCTCACTCTATCTCACGTGAGTTTGTAATCTGTTTTACTGAATATAGCCATTCCTGCTTTCTAATACTATTTACATGGTATATCTTTTTCTATCTCCTTGCATTTAGCCTATTCCTATTTCTGTATCTATAATGTATGTATTTTATAATACATTTATAATTATTTATAATGTATGTATACATAATGTAGAGTTAACTCTTGTTTTTTTTAAAAAAAGAATCTAGCCAACCTGTCTGGGTAGATCATTTAAACAATCCAAACACATGGAGCCCAGAATGGGAATGAGGTCTTATAATACTATATAGCTTAATGTAATACCTGGATACATCCCAGAGTATGTTTAGCAGATAATTTAAAAGTATTGGCAAAATCCCTTGAGGGATGGGAGAAAAAATATGGAATTATTAAGCTTTACCACCAGGGAAACTCCTGACACTATCTAAAACGTTCGAGATTCCCATGTCGATAGGCCAAGCCATTGATCTTGAGGATCGCTCTTGTGAAGCTTATGTATGTAGCAGAGAAGCTTAGCCTACCTATAGTATTCCTAAGAGTTGCTTCCAGAGGACCTCTTTTGTTGTTCCAATGTATCCTCTTTCTCTCTCTCTAAGCCCAACTTTGCAAGTAAAATCATTACCCTCCCCCCATGTGGAATATGACATCGAGGGGTGAAAGTCTTACTGGCAATACGAGGTAGGAAACCCAGGGATGAGCCTGGCTGTGGCACTGTGGAATTGACAATGCTTTCCTGATCAAAAGCGGGGAAAGAAATGTAACAAAATAAGGTACCAGGGGCTGGCAGATTTCAAATAGAGTTGTGAGGATGTTCTGGAAGCTACTCTTGTACAAGCTTCAGCTAGATATTGCTATTTACCTTGGTTTGCCAAACCCCAACTCAAACCACTCATGCCAACCCTAAAGAACATCTAGGGCTCTATCTGAGATTCTACAAAAGTTCCATGCACTGTGATTACTTTCTAGAAGCACAACCTCTACATGGTTTCCTAGGCCAGATAAGTCCTGAAACCCAGATGGGCTAGTGCTCCAAGAACATCAGTCAGTTCCATCCCCCTATCCCATATTATTTACAGCCCTTTCCAACATGAAAAATTTGGAATGGGCATAGCCCAAACACTGCTAAAAATTGGGAGAATGATCAAAGGATAAGGAAGAGTTATAATAGAGAAGTCAGAATTTAATAAATGAGTATGAATCCTGAATCATTTTATTGATATTTCTTTTAGTCTCCAATGTCTTAGAGCAGCTAGAAGGAAAAACCTAAAATTGTGAAACTGTAACCCATACCAAGCTCTGAAATCTGTTCTATAACTACTTGTTAAAATGTACTTTGAAATTTGTTGCTTTTTTATATATAGGTTATATTTCACAATAAAAATGTTTTTTAAAAAAACTAAATAGACTCTAACAATGTCTGGAAGTTTAATCATTTGTATTTCATGTAATCATTGATATAATTGGATCATAGTCTTATATTTTGATTTGTTTTCTATTTTCCTATATATTGAAGTTTTAGCTCAGATTTGTCTTATAGTAGGTCCAGTAAATACTCAGTGAGTATCTATCTTCTAGTTATTTTCCTAGTTCCATAATAATTGGAATAGACATATTCAGCAACTGACAGAATCCCCAACTAGACGTGCCTAGCATAGTACTTTGCACCTAGTAGGCACTCAAAAAAAATTGTGGACTAGAAGAATAAGGAGAGATTATTTTTTTAATAAAGGTTAAGAGCATGAAAGATCTGCGTTTGCAACTAGTTGGCTTAGTTTGGACCATTTGTCATGACTTTGATTTTTGTCTTAGTGTCTTATCTAATCTTGGTGCTATTCTCAATAAGGCCACATTCATCACAGAAGCATCTACTAGCAGAGCCTCGGCAAACACAGTTCCATGGTGAGGCTAACTTTCTTTTTATAAGCTGCAGTTGTTGCAGCTGCTGCTCCTACACCCACATCTTTGGCTCATTACTCTTTCATTCATGTTTTAAGGTTCTTCACTAAGTCCCTACACCACCCGTGGTTAAATTAGGTCAACTTGGAACTTTTGGTGTTCTCCCTCAAGTATTTGTTGAAAAAAGATTTGGAGGATATATATTAACTTGTGATTCCATTTTCTCTATTTAGTGGACTCATCTGTTTTGCTGTGGAGACCTTATCCCATATTTTGAGGACAAGTCTGCATGATGATGACTCATGCCATCTTGAACTCCTTTTGGGAAATGAGGGTCAGACTGAGTTCATATTCTTTAGTTTCATTTTGTGACGAGAAACAAATTTTAAACTGAAAGCTAACTTTAACAGTTTAATATCTTTCTTGTTCCATTTTATGGAACTCATCAAATTTTATCTCTTTACTTATAGACATAATTTCCAACCACATAAATATTTATGCAACTTCATTATATATCAAATATGAAATAAATGTTTTGAAAAAAATCTCCAAAATGCTTTCATCCTACAGACACTTCCAGAGATCATCAGGCCTCCTCTCTTTTATTATTAACTGAAGACCAGAGAAGTAGTGAATTCTGTACAATTGCATGAAATATGATATATTAATTTTTATAGCATTCAATTAGCATAGGAAATAAGAAAAGACAAATGAGACCTGAAAAAAAGGAAGCATTTAAGACAATGCAAATTAATGGAGAGAGAAAGACTAGAGTATTGTGGGTGAGGGGTGAGAATGGGCAATTAATACATATTTGGTGTAGGGTTTTTGTTTGGGGTGATGGGAAAGTTCTGGTAGTGAATGGTGGTGAGGGCAAACTGTGAACACGATTACTCCAACTGAACAAGTGCTTGGGAGGGGTTGAGATAGAAAAGCTTATGTTGTGTAGATGTTTCCACAATTTAAAAAAGAAACAACTGAAAAGATGCAATGACAATTAAATGCAGTTCATGACCTTGGATTGGATCTAAAAATGGAGGGAAAAAAGGCCCCAAAGAACGTTATTGGGACACACACAAAAAATGGAATATAGACTGTAAGATTATGTTCAAATTAAATTTCTTGAACTTGATAACTGAACTTTAAGGTCATTACAAAAATGACTATCCTTGTTCTTAGGAAATGTATGTGGCAGTATCATGTATACAACTTACTTTCAAATGTTCAGAAAATAGATATATAGACAGGCAAATAGATGATGATGGTTAGATGGTTAGAATGATATGGCAAATGTGGAAAAAAGGTTAAAATTTGGTGAATCTGCGTATCTTATGTGTGTGGCCAGGGGATATGCTGGAATTCTCTGTATGGGTTTTGTATTATTTTTGCAACTGTCCTGTAGGTTTGAAATTATTTCAAAATAAAAAGTAAAACCAAATGAAGGAAGCATGAAAAGGCCAAATGTATCTTGTTCATCATTTTGTTCCCAACTCTTGTCACAGTCTCAGAATAGGTGCTCAACAAATATTTGTTAAATTGTTACTTAATAAATAGAAAATATAAAAATAACGCCACTATTTCAGTTGTTTTTGTTAATGTAAGATTTGTATATAAAATAGAAAATTTTATGTCATCTTCAAGAAGATACTAATTCATTGTCATAATTTGATAGTGTAAAATAGAAAAACATGAGATGGAAAATGCAAACAGAGAACTATAGACAAAGAATGATGGGTTGAGGGTTTGTGGGAGGTAGTGAAGGAGCCAATTACTTAGGATTTTGAAAGAGAATCTGAAAGAAAGCTATGCCATGGACTCATTCCTGTATGGTGTAGCCTGTTTCATTCACATCTGTGAATGGTAGGATGTGCAACTAGCAAGTAGATCTGTGGGAAGAGGCAGAGAAGCTCTTGTTGGAAGGTACAGCATTTGAAAAGTAGTAATGAGAGGTCTTATTCAGTACTATCCAGTTTGTTGCAAGGAAATGCATCTTTATCCATGAAAATCCTTGTGAAAACATTTTTTTATTTAACCAGAAGTAAAAATAATGTTAGGTTTAGGGATATTGTCCACTATTAGCTCATAGAGATATCATTAAATACCAACTATAGAAATGGATTGGAAAATAAGCCATGAATATTTTACCCCTTATAAAATCAAACACTCATCTTCTAAAAAGGCAATAGAGGAAAATCGCCATGAAGAACGGAAAGGCTGCACCTGCTAACCCTCATTGTGTCACCATCCCCTTGGGGAACTCTCACCAGTAAGAACTGCTGCCATGAGAAAAACACAGGCCTTACATGCCTGAATTCCTTGGAGTTCCATTTTCTTCTCTTTTTTCCCTATTTTACTTGGTCTTCCGAGGTGATTTCATTTATGCATGGCTTCAACAATCGCTTCTCTGCAGATGATACCCAAGCCTATGTCTCATCTGAGAGAGCAGAATTCCAGGGGGTTGCTAATTTAATTAGTGTAGCTGCATAATGCATGTGAAACAATGCAAGATAACACAGTACGGAATGCTACCATAGTGGCACAACACATGCCATACAGCTGACCTCGCTGTGTTACTCTTCCAATATTTTCTTTTTTTTTTCCTCATAAAGTTTAGCATAACTTTCTCAAATAAAAACTTAAATGTGTGCTTTTGATTGAATTTGCTTTAACCCTAGAAATAAATTTGGGGAAGGTTAACATATTTTTTAATATTCAGCTCTTCCATCCAGGAACAAGGGACTGTATGTCCTATTTATGCAAATTTCCTTTTAAATTTCAATACATTTTGTGAGTTTCTTCCCAAGTCATGTATGTTTCTCATTAGGGTCTCCATTAGCTTTTCTGGTACAATGATCTTTTATTCTTCTGCTCCCCACATACTCCTGCTTCTGTAACTCCTCTTTAGCCCTATTAGTAAATAGTAACTTTCCTGTTTGTTACAGAATTGTTCATTGTCCCATTGTATCCATCTCCATTCCTCCTTTTAGTAAGAAACCCCTACTCGCAAGTATTAGTGGAGTAAAAACTTCATTTCCTGGCCTTCTTTGCAGCCCTGTGTGCCTGCCTAACTACTTCTGGCAAATAAAATGTGTGGAAGTGATAACTTCCAGGTCTCATCATTAAAAATAAACTGTTTTTCCACGTCTTTTTCTTCCTCCCATTTTCATTGGCTGGAAAATGACTGCAGCTGGGGCGGCCCATTGGATAGAGATAGAACCACATGCTGGGCATAAAACTGCTGGACTACTCATTTTGGACAACTATTTGAGAGCAAAATAAACCTTATCATATTTAACTCAGCATATTTTAGGGTCTCTTTGTAATAGCAACTTACCTTGCACACCATTTAGTCTTTGGCCACTTTTGGTTTTCTTACACACTTAGCCTTTAGAAATATCAGTCATTCACATATCTTAATTTTCACTTCCATGCTGATAATACATAAATACGGATTTCCAAACTGCATTTGGCTTTTGACTTTTGTACCACTGAACCCCAATAATTCCAAGATGTCCATTTTAATACCTCAAAATTAAGGTGAACAAAATTGGACCCATTATCTTATCCACTCTCTCTCTTCTGACTTATGAAAATGTAGTAATTAAGAGCCTGAACTCTGAAGCCAGACTGCCACTTACTCTCTGAGTGAGCTTGAGTGAGTTAACTTCCATGGGCTTCAATTTCTTCATTTGTATAACAAGAATATCAGGGCTGTTGTGAGAACTGAATAGCCTTGTATATGAAAGTGTTTAGTATTCGGGCACAGGGTAAGTGCTATATGTGTGTGTGCCATTACAATCGTCATTACTACATCATTCCTAGCCATCCAAACCACTTCTGCTCTAGATTACTACAATTTGTGTTAGTCTCTAATCTCAACCCCCTCCAATACATTTTATTTTTTAAGTGCATGGTCTGGGAGTTGAACCCGGGTCTCCCGCATGAAAGATGATCCAATAAATTTTTAAATGCCATGAAAATAACCTTTCAGAAATAAAATTTGATATTTGATATGACTTGATTACTTAAAACCGTTCCACGTTTACCACGTCTGAGACAATATCCAAACATCTGAGAGTAGGACTCGAGTACTTTGTTGTCTGATTCTTTCTTTGTTTTTCACCTTTCCAGTCTCATCTCCTGTATCCCACAAAAAAAACTTGTAGATTCAATACAACAGGGCTTTTAAAAAAATAGGTTAGATTAGATCCCTATATCATATCCCAAAACGGGTCCTGTTAAATATCTAAATGTG